>NC_083688.1:62765201-65165201 GCF_033118175.1 Dama dama | reverse complement strand
AGTTGAAAAATAGGAGGAGCATGAAGCAGTGTTCAAAAACATGAAGAACTGGAAAAGGTGTGAAAAATATGAAGAGCTTCAAAAGGTGTGAAAATTATGAGGAGCATGAAACGGTCTGAATAATAGGAGGAGCATGAAACTGTGTTCAAAACATGAAGAGCCTGAAAAGGTGTGAAAAATATGAAGAGCTTCAAACGGATGGAAATACATGGAGAGCATGAAACGATCTGAAAAATAAGAGGAGCATGAAGCGGTGTTGAAAAACATGAAGAGCGTGAAAACGTGTGAAAAATATGAAGAGGTTCAAAACATGTGAAAAATATGAAGAGCTTAAAATGGTGTCAAAAATGAGATGAGCATGAAACGGTCTGAAAAATAGGAGCAGCATGAAACGTTGTTCAAAAACATGAAGAGCCTGAAAAGGTGTGAAAAATATAAAGAGCTTCAAAAGCTGTGAAATACATGCGGAGCATCAAACGGTCTGAAAAATAGGAGGAGCATGAAAAGGTGTTCAAAAACATGAAAGCCTGAAAAGGTGAGAAAAACATGAAGATCTTCAAAAGGTGTTAAATACATGAGGAGCATGAAACGGTCTGAAAATTAGGAGGAGCATGAAGCGGTGTTCAAAAACATGAAGAGCCTGAAAACGTGTGAAAAATATGAAAAGGTTCAAAATGTGTCAAAAATATGAGGAGCATGAAACGGTCTGAAAAATAGGAGGACCATGAAACGGTCTTCAAAACATAAAGAACCTGAAAAGGTGTGAAAAATATGAAGAGCTTTTAAAGGTGTCAAAAATATGAGGAGCATGAAACGGTCTGAAAAAGAGGAGGAGCATGAAACTGTGTTCAAAAACATGAAGAGCCTGAAAATGTGTGAAAAATATGAACAGCTTCAAAAGGTGTGAAAAATATGAAGAGCTTCAAAAGGTGTCAAAAATGAGATGAGCATGAAACGGTCTGAAAAATCGGAGGAACATGAAGTGGGGTTGAAAAACATGAAGAGCCTGAAAAGGTGTGAAAAATATGAAGAGCTTCAAAATGTGTGAAATACATGAGGAGCATGAAATGGTCTGAAAAGGAGGAGGAGCATGAAGCCGTGTTCAAAATCATGAAGAGCCTAAAAACGTGTGAAAAATATGAAGAGCTCAAAAGGTGTCAAAAATATGAAGAGCTTCAAAAAGTGTGACAAATGAGATGAGCTTGAAATGGTCTGAAAAAGGAGGAGCATGAAGTGGTATTGAAAAACATGAAGAGCATGAAAAGGTGTAAAATTTATGAAGAGATTCAAAAGGTGTCAAAAATATGAGGAGCTTGAAACGGTCTGAAAAATTGGAGGATCATGAAGCGGTGTTGAAAAACATGAAGAGCCTGAAAAGGTGTGAAAAATATGAAGAGCTTCAAAATGTGTGAAATACATGAGGAGTATGAAACGGTCTGAAAAGGAGGAGGAGCATGAAGCCGTGTTCAAAATCATGAAGAGCCTAAAAACGTGTGAAAAATATGAAGAGCTTCAAAAGGTGTGAAAAATATGAAGAGGTTCAAAAGGTGTCAAAAATATGAGGAGCATGAAACGGTCTGAAAAATAGGAGAGGCATGAATTTGTGTTAAAAAACATGAAGCGCCCAAAAAGGTGTGAAAAATATGAAGAGCTTCAAAAGGTGTGAAATACATGAGGAGCATGAAACTGTCTGAAAAATAGGAGGTGCATGAAGTGGTGTTCAAAAACATGAAGAGCCTGAAAAGGTGTGAATAATATGAAGAGGTTCAAAAGGTGTGAAATATATGAGGAGCATGATACGGTGTGAAAAATAGGAGGAGCATGAAGCAGTGTTCAAAACATGAAGAGCCTGAAAAGGTGTGAAAAATATGAAGAGCTTCAAAAGGTGTGAAATACATGAGGAACATGAAACAGTCTGAAAAATAGGAGGAGAATGAAAAGGTGTTCAAGAACATGAAGAGCCTGAAAATGTGTGAAAAATATAAAGAGCATCAAAAGGTGTGAAATACATGCGGAGCATTAAACGGTCTGAAAAATAGGAGGAGCATGAAGTGGTGTTGAAAAACATGAAGAGCCTGAAAAGGTGTGAAATAAATGAAGAGCTTCAAAAGGTGTGAAAAATATGAAGAGCTTCTAAAGGTGTCAAAAATACGAGGAGCATAAAACGGTCTGAAAAATAGGAGGAGCATGAAAAGGTGTTCAAGAACATGAAGAGCCTGAAAAGGTGTGAAAAATATAAAGAGCTTCAAAATCTGTGAAATACATGCGGAGCATGAAATGGTTTGAAAAATAGGAGGAGCATGAAAAGGTGTTCAAAAACATGAAGAGCCTGAAAAGGTGTTAAAAATATGAACAGCTTCAAAAGGTGTGAAAAATATGAAGAGCTTCAAAAGGTGTCAAAAATGAGATGAGCATGAAACGGTCTGAAAAATCGGAGGAGCATGAAGTGGGGTTGAAAATCATGAAGAGCCTGAAAAGGTGTGTAAAATATGAAGAGCTTCAAAAGGAGTGAAATACATGAGGAGCATGAAACTGTCTGAATTATAGGAGGAGCATGAAACGGTGTTGAAAAACATGAAGAGCCTGAAAAGGTGTGAAAAATATGATGAGCTACAAAAGGTGTGAAAAATATGAAGAGCTTCAAAAGGTGTGAAAAATATGAAGAGCTTCAAAAGGTGTGAAATACATGAGGAGAATGAAACGCTCAGAAAAATAGGAGGAGCATGAAGCGGTGTTGAAAAATATGAAGAGCCTGAAAAGGTGTGAAAAATATGAAGAGCTTCAAACGCTTTCAAAAATATGAGGAGCATGAAACGGTCTGAAAAATAGGAGCAGCATGAAGTGGTGTTGAAAAACATGAAGAGCCTGAAAAGGTGTGAAAAATATGAAGAGCTTCAAAAGGTGTAAAAAATATGAAGAGCTTCAAAATGTGTCAAAAATGAGATGAGCATGAAACGGTCTAAAAAATAGGAGGAGCATGAAGCGGTGTTCAAAAAATGCAGAGACTGAAAAATTGTGAAAAATATGAAGAGCATCAAAAAGTGTAAAAAATAGGAGGAGCATGAAACGGGTTGAAAAATAGGAGGAGGATGAACCGGTGTTCAAAAACATAAAGAGCATGAAAAGGTGTGAAAAACATGAAGAGCTTCATACGGTGTCAAAATTAGTTTAGAATGAAAGGGTCTGAAAAATAGGAGGAGCATGAAGTGGTGTTGAAAACTAGAAGAGCCTGAAAAGGTGTGAAATATACGACGAGCTTCAAAAGGTGTGAAAAATATGAAGTGCATCAAAAGGTGTCAAAAATGAGATGAGCATGAAATGGTCTGAAAAATAGGAGGAGCATGAAGTGGTATTGAAAAACATGAAGAGCCTGAAAACGTGTGAAAAATATGAAGAGCTTCAAAAATATGAAAAATATGAAGAGATTCAAAAGGTGTGAAAAATATGAAGAGCTTCAAGAGATGTCAAAAATGAGATGAGCATGAAACGGTCTGAAGAAAAGGAGGAGCATGAAGCGGAGTTCAGAAAAATGAAGAGCCTGAAAAGGTGGAAAATATATGAAGAGCTTCAAAAGGTGTCATATATTTGAGGAGCATGAAACAGTCTGAAAAATAGGAGGAGCATGAATTGGTTTTGAAAAACATGAAGAGACTGAAAACATGCGAAATATATGAAGCGCTTCAAAAGGTGCGAAATACATGAGGAGCACGAAACAGTTGAAAAATAGGAGGAGCATGAAGCGGTGTTCAAAAACACGAAGAGCTTGAAAGGTGTAAAAAATATAAGGAGCTTTAAAAGGTGTCAAAAATATGAGGAGCATGAAACGGTCTGAAAAATAGGAGGATCATGAAACGTTGTTCAAAAACATGAAGAGCATGAAAAGGTGTGAAAAATATGAAGAGCCTCAAAACGTGTCAAAAATATGAGGAGTATGAAACGGTCTGGAAAATAGCAGGAGCATGAAGCGGTGTTGAAAAAGATGAAGAGCCTGAAAACGTGTGAAAAATATGAAGAGTTTCAAAATTATGAAAAATATGAAGAGCTTCAATAGGTGTGAAAAATGTGAAGAGATTCAAAATGTGTCAAAAATGACATGAGCATGAAAGGGTCTGAAAAATACGAGGAGCATGAAGCAGTGTTGAAAATCATGAAGAGCCTGAAAAGGTGTTAAAAATATGAAGAGCCTCAAAAGGTGTGAAATACATGAGGAGCATGAAACGGTCTGAAAAATAGGAGGAGCATGAAGTGGTGTTCAAAAACATGAAGAGCCTGAAAAGGTGTGAGAAATATGAAGAGCTTCAAAAGGTGTCAAAAATACGAGGAGCATGATACTGTCTGCAAAATAGGAAGAGCATGAAGTTGTGTTGAAAAATATGAAGAGCCTGAAAAAGCGTGAAATATGAAGAGCTTCAAATGGTGTCAAATATATGAGGAGTATGAAACGGTCTGAAAAATAGGAGGAGCATGAAGTGGTGTTGAAAAACATGAAGAGCCTGAAAAGGTGTGAAAAATATGAAAAGGTTCAAAATGTGTCAAAAATATGAGGAGCATGAAACGGTCTGAAAAATAGGAGGACCATGAAACGGTCTTCAAAACATAAAGAACCTGAAAAGGTGTGAAAAATATGAAGAGCTTTTAAAGGTGTCAAAAATATGAGGAGCATGAAACGGTCTGAAAAAGAGGAGGAGCATGAAACCGTGTTCAAAAACATGAAGAGCCTGAAAAGGTGTGAAAAATATGAACAGCTTCAAAAGGTGTGAAAAATATGAAGAGCTTCAAAAGGTGTCAAAAATGAGATGAGAATGAAACGGTCTGAAAAATCGGAGGAACATGAAGTGGGGTTGAAAATCATGAAGAGCCTGAAAAAGTGTATAAAATATGAAGAGCTTCAAAAGGAGTGAAAGATTTGAGGAGCATGAAACCGTCTGAATTATAGGAGGAGCATGAAACGGTGTTGAAAAACATGAAGAGCCTCAAAAGGTGTGAAAAATATGAAGAGCTCAAAAGGTGTCTAAAATATGAAGAGCTTCAAAAAGTGTGACAAATGAGATGAGCATGAAACGGTCTGAAAAATAGGAGGAGCATTGTAGCATTGTTCAAAAAATTGAAGAGCCTGAAAAGGTGTGAAAAATATGAGGAGCTTCAAAAGGTGTCAAAAATATGCGGAGCATGAAACGGTCTAAAAAATAGGAGGAGCATGAAACGGTGTTCAAAAACAGGAGGAGCCTGAAACGGTGTGAAAAATATGAAGAGCTTCAAAAGATGTCAAAAATATGAGGAGCATGAAAGGATCTGAAATATAGGAGGAGCATGACGTGGTGTTGAAAAACATGACGAACCTGAAAAGGTGTGAAAACTATGAAGAGCTTCAAAAGCTGTGAAAATTATGAGGAGCACGAAATGCTCTGAAAAATAAGAGGAGCATGAAGCCGTGTTGAAAAACATGAAGAGCCTGAAAAGGTGTGGAAAATATGAAGAGCTTCAAAAGGTGTCCAAAATATGAGGAACATGAAACGGTCTGAAATATAGGAGGAGCATGAAGTGGGGTTGAAAATCATGAAGAGCCTGAAAAGGTGTGTAAAATATGAAGAGCTTCAAAAGGAGTGAAATACCGGAGGAGCATGAAACCGTCTGAATTATAGGAGGAGCATGAAGCGATGTTCATAAACATGAAGAGCCTGAAAAGGTGTGAAATATATGAAGAGCTTCAAAAGGTGTGAAAAATATGAAGAGCTTCAAAATCTGTCAAAAATGAGATGAGCATGAAACGGTCTGAAAAATAGGACTAACATGAAGTGGTGTTGAAAAACATGAAGAGCCAGAAAAAGTGTGAAATATATGAAGAGCTTCAAAAGGTGTGAAAAATATTAGGAGCTTCAAAAGAGGTCAAAAATATGAGGAGCATGAAACGGTCTGAAAAATAGGACGAGCATGAAACGGGTTTGAAAATCACGAAGAGCATGAAAAGGTGTGAAAAATATGAAGAGCTTCAAAAGGTGTGAAATACATGAGGATCATGAAACTGTCTGAAAAATAGGAGGTGCATGAAGTGGTGTTCAAAATCATGAAGAGCCTGAAAAGGTGTGAAAAATAAAGAGCTTCAAAAGGTGTCAAAAATATGTGGAGCATGTAACGGTTTGAAAAATAGGAGGAGCATGAAGTGGTGTTCAAAAACATGAAGAGCCTGAAAAGGTGTGAAAAATACGAAGAGCTTCAAAAGATGTGAAATACATGAGGAGCATGAAACTGTCTGAAAAATAGGAGGAGCATGAAGTGCTGTTCAAAAACATGAAGAGCTTGAAAAGGTGTAAAATATATGAAGATCTACAAAAGGTGTGAAATACATTTGGAGCATGAAACGGTGTATAAAACAGGAGGAGCATGAAGCGGTGTTCAAAAACATGAAGAGCCTGAAACGGTGTGAAAAATATGAAGAGCTTCAAAAGATGTGAAATACATTAGGAGCATGAAACTGTCTGAAAAATAGGAGGAGCATGAGACGGTGTTGAAAAAAGTGAAGAGCCTGAAAAGGTGTGAAAAATATGAAGAGCTTCAAAAGGTGTGAAAAATATGAGGAGCATGAAACGGTCTGAAAAAGAGAAGGAGCATGAAGCATTGATGAAAAACATGAGGAGCCTGAAAACGTGTGAAAAATATGAAGAGCTTCAAAAGGTGTGAAATACATGAGGGGCATGAAACGGTCTGAAAAATAGGAGGATCATGAAGCGGTGTTGAAAAATATGAAGTGCCTGAAAAGGTGTGAAAAATATGAAGAGCTTCAAAAGCTTTCAAAAATATGAGGAGCATGAAACGGTCTGAAAAATAGGAGCAGCATGAAGTGGTGTTGAAAAACATGAAGAGCCTGAAAAGGTGTGAAAAATATGAAGAGCTTCAAAAGTTGTGAAATATAGGAGGAGCATGAAGCGGTGTTGAAAAACATGAAGAGCCTGAAAAGGTGTGAAAAATACGAAGAGCTTCAAAAGGTGTGAAAAATATGAAGAGCTTCAAAAGGTGTCAAAAATATGAGGAGCATGAAAAGGTCTGAAAAATACGAGGAGCATGAGGTGGTGTTGAAAAACATGAAGAGCCTGAAAAGATGTGAAAAATATGAAGAGCTTCAAAATGTGTCAAAAATATGAGTAGCATGAAACGGTCTGAATAACAGGAGAAGCATCAAGCGGTGTAGAAAAACATGAGGAGCCTGAAAACGTGTGAAAAATATGAAGAGCTTCAAAAATATGAAAAAT
Organism: Dama dama; assembly: GCF_033118175.1. Lineage (NCBI taxonomy): Eukaryota > Metazoa > Chordata > Mammalia > Artiodactyla > Cervidae > Dama > Dama dama. The sequence goes on along the minus strand of NC_083688.1, from coordinate 65,157,954 downwards.
ATGAAGAGATTCAAAAGGTGTGAAAAATACGAAGAGCTTCAAAAGATGTCAAAAATGATATGAGCATGAAACGGTCTGAAGAAAAGGAGGAGCATGAAGCGGAGTTCACAAAACTGAAGAGCCTGAAAAGGTGGAAAATATATGAAGAGCTTCAAAAGGTGTCAAAAATTTGAGGAACATGAAACAGTCTAAAAAATAGGAGGAGCATGAATTGGTTTTGAAAAACATGAAGAGCCTGAAAACATGTGAAATATATGAAGCGCTTCAAAAGGTGTGAAATACATGAGGAGCAAAAAACAGTTGAAAAATAGAAGGAGCATGAAGCGGTGTTTTGAAAAACACGAAGAGCTTGAAAGATGTGAAAAATATGAAGAGCTTTAAAAGGTGTCAAAAATATGAGGAGCATGAAACGTTCTGAAAAATAGGAGGATCATGAAACGTTGTTCAAAAACATGAAGAGCTTGAAAAGGTGTGAAAAATATGAAGAGCCTCAAAACGTGTCAAAAATATGAGGAGCATGAAACGGTCTGGAAAATAGCAGGAGCATGAAACTGTGTTCAAAAACATGAAGAGCCTGAAAAGGTGTGAAAAATATGAAGAGCTTCAAAGGGTTGGAAATACATGGAGAACATGAAACGGTCTGAAAAATAAGAGGAGCATGAAGCGGTGTTGAAAAACATGAAGAGCCTGAAAGGGTGGGTAAAATATGAAGAGCTTCAAAAGGTGTCAAAAATATGAGGAGCCTGAAACGGTTTGAAAAATAGGAGGAGCATTAAACGGTGTTCAAAAACATGAAGAGTCTGAAAAGGTGTGAAAAATATGAAGACCTTCAAAAGGTTGGAAATACAGGAGGAGCATGAAACGGTCTGAAATATAGGAGGAGCATGAAAAGGTGTTAAAAAACATGAAGAGCTTCAGAAGGTGTGAAACATATGAGGAGCATGAAACGGTCGGAAAAATAGGAGCAGAATGAAACGGTGTTAAAAAACATGAAGAACTTCAAAAGGTGTGAAACATATGAAGAGCTTCAAAAGGTGTCAAAAATATGAGGAGCATGAAACGGTCTGAAAAATAGGAGAAGAATGAAGTGGTGTTGAAAAACATGAAGTGTCTGAAAAGGTGTGAAAAATATGAAGAGCTTCAAAAGGTGTCAAAAACATAAGGAGCATGAAACGGTCTGAAAAGTAGGAGGAGCATGAAACGTTGTTGAAAAACATGAAGAGCCTGAAAAGGTGTGAAAAATATGAAGATCTTCAAAATGTGTCAAAAATATGAGTAGCATGAAATGGTCTGAAAAATAGGAGGGGCATGAATTGGTTTTGAAAAACATGAAGAGACTGAAAACATGCGAAATATATGAAGCACTTCAAAAGGTGTGAAATACATGAGGAGCATGAAACAGTTGAAAAATAGGGGGAGCATGAAGCGGTGTTCAAAAACATGAAGAGCCTGAAAAGGTGTGAAAAATATGAGGAGCATGAAACGGTCTAAATATAGGAGGAGCATGAATTGGTGTTGAAAAACATGAAGATCATGAAAAGGCGTGAAAAATATGAAGAGCTGCAAAATGTGTGAAAAATATGAGGAGCATGAAATGGTGTTCAAAAATATGAAAGGCCTGAAAAGTTTTGAAAAATATGAAGAGCTTCAAAAGGTGTGAAAATTATGAGGAGCATGAAAAATAGGAGGAACATGAAGTGTTGTTGAAAAACGTGAAGAGCCTGAAAAGGTTTGAAAAATAGGAAGAGCTTCAAAAGGTGTCAAAAATATGAGTAGCATGAGCCGGTCTGAAAAATAGGAGGACCATGAAGCGATGTTGAAAAACATGAAGCGCATGAAAAGGTGTGAAATATATGAAGAGCTTCAAAAGATGTCAAAAATAATAGGAACATGAAACGTTCTGAAAAATAGAAGGAACATGAAGCGGTGTTCAAAAGCATGAAGAGCCTGAAACGGTGTGATAAATATGAAGAGCTTCAAAAGGTGTGAAAATTATGAGGAGCATGAAAAATAGGAGGAACATGAAGTGTTGTTGAAAAACGTGAAGAGCCTGAAAAGGTTTGAAAAATAGGTAGAGCTTCAAAAGGTGTCAAAAATATGAGTAGCATGAGCCGGTCTGAAAAATAGGAGGACCATGAAGCAATGTTGAAAAACATGAAGCGCATGAAAAGGTGTGAAATATATGAAGAGCTTCAAAAGATGTCAAAAATAATAGGAACATGAAACGTTCTGAAAAATAGAAGGAACATGAAGCGGTGTTCAAAAGCATGAAGAGCCTGAAATGGTGTGAAAAATATGAAGAGCTTCAAAAGGTGTGAAAAATATGAGGAGTATGAAACGTTCTGAAAAATAGGAGGATCATGAAGCGGTGTTCACAAACTTGAAGAGCCTGAAAATATGTGAAATATATGAGGAGCATGAAACGGTTTGAAAAAGAGAGGAGCATGAAGTGGTATTGAAAAACATGAAGAGCCTGAAAATGTGTGAAAAATATGAAGAGCTTCAAAAGGTGTCAAAAATATGAGGAGCATGACACGGTCTGAAAAATAGGAGGAACATGAAGCGGAGTTCACAAAAATGAAGAGCCTGAAAAGGTGGAAAATTTATGAAGAGCTTCAAAAGGTCTCAAAAATTTGAGGAGCATGAAACGATCTGAAAAATAGGAGGAGCGTGAAGCGGTGTTCGAAAACATGAAGAGTTGAAAAGGTGTGAAAAATATGAAGAGCTTCAAAAGTTGTTAAAAATATGAAAAGCATGAAACAGTGTGAAAAATAGGAGTATGAAGCGGTGTTGAAAAACATGAAGAGTCTGAGAAGGTGTGAAAAATATGAAGCGCTTCAAAAGGTGTCAAAAATATGAGGAGCATGAAACGGTCTGAAAAATAGGAGGAGCATGAAGCGGTGTTGAAGAACATGAAGAGCCTGAAAAGGCGTGAAAAATATGAAGCGCTTCAAAAGGTGTCAAAATTATGAGGAGCATGAAACAGTCTGAAAAATAGGAGGAGCATGAATTGGTTTTGAAAAACATGAAGAGCCTGAAAAGGTGTGAAAAATATGAAGAGCTTCAAAAGGTTACAAATATATGAGGATCATGAAACGGTCTGAAAAATAGGAGGAGCATGAAGCGGTGTTCAAAAACATGAAGAGCGTGAAAACGTGTGAAAAATATGAAGAGCTTCAAAAGGTGTCAAAAATATGAGGAGCATGAAACGGTCTGAAAAATAGGAGGAGCATGAAACGGTGTTCAAAAATATGAAGAGCCTGAAAAGGTGTGAAAAATATGAAGAGCTTCAAAAGGTGTCAAAAATATGAGGAGCATGAAACGGTCTGAAAAACAGGAGGATCATGAAGCCGTGTTGAAAAACATGGGGAGCCTGAAAAGGTGTGAAAAATATGAAGAGCTTCAAAAGGTCTCAAAAATATGAGGAGCATGAAATGGTCTGAAAAATGGGAGAAGAATGAAACGGTGTTCAAAAACATGAAAAACCTGAAAAGCTGTGAAAAATATGAACAGCTTCTAAAGGTGTGAAATAAATGAGGAGCATGAAACGGTCTGAAAAATAGGAGGAGCATGAAGCAGTGTTCAAAAACATGAAGAACCGGAAAAGATGTGAAAAATATGAAGAGCTTCAAAAGGTGTCAAAAATATGAGGAGCAGGAAACGGTCTGAAAAATAGGAGGAGCATGAAGTGGTGTAGAAAAACATGAAGACCCTGAAAAGGTGTGAAAAATATGAAGAGCTTCAAAAGGTGTCAAAAATATGAGGAACATGAAACGGTCTGAAAAATAGGAGAAGAATGAAGTTGTGTTGAAAAACATGAAGAGCCTGAAAAGGTGTGAAAAATATGAAGAGCTTCAAAAGGTGTCAAAAATATGAGGAACATGAAACGGTCTGAAAAATAGAAGAAGAATGAAGTTGTGTTGAAAAACATGAAGAGCCTGAAAAGGTGTGAAAAATATGAAGAGCTTCAAAAGGTGTCAAAAATATGAGGAGCATGACACGCTCTGAAAAATAGGAGAAGCATGAAGCGGTGTTGAAAAACATGAAGAACGTGAAAAGGTGTGAAAAATATGAAGAGCTTCCAAAGGTGTGAAAAATATGAGGAGCATGTACGGTGTGAAAAATAGGAGGAGCATGAAGCGGTGTTGAAAAACATGAAGAGACTGAAAATGTGTGACAAATATGAAGAGCTTCAAAAGGTGTCAAAAATATGAGGGGCATGAAACGGTCTGAAAAATTGGAAGAGCAAGAAACGGAGTTCAAAAACATGAAGAGCCAGAAAAGGTGTGAAAAATATGAAGAGCTACAAAAGTTGTCAAAAATATGAGGAGCATGAACGGTCTGAAAAATAGGAGGAGCATGAAGCGGTGTTGAAAAACATGAAGAGCCTGAAAAGGTGTCAAAAATATGAAGATCTTCAAAAGGTGTCAAAAATATACGGAGCATGAAACGGTCTGAAAAATAGGAGGAGCAAGAAATGGTGTTCAAAAACATAAAGAGCCAGAAAATGTGAGAAAAATATGAAGAGCTTCAAAAGGTGTCAAAAATATGAGGAGCATGAAACGGTCTGAAAAATAGGAGGACCATGAAGTGGTGTTGAAAAACATGAAGAGCCTGAAAAGGTGTGAAGAATATGAAGAGCTTCAAAAGGTGTCAAAAATATGAGGAGAATGAAACGGTCTGAAATATTGGAGGAGCAAGAAACGGAGTTCAACAACATGAAGAGCCAGAAAAGGTGTGAAAAATATGAAGAGCTTCAAAGGTTGTCAAAAATATGAGGAGCATGAATGGTCTGAAAAATAGGAGGAGCATGAAGTGGTGTTCAAAAACATGAAGAGCCTGAAAAGGTGTGAAAAATATGAAGAGCTTCAAAAGTTGTCATATATATGAGGAGCATGAAACGGTCTGAAAAATAGGAGGAGCATGAAGCGGTATTCAAAATATGAAGAGCCAGAAAAGGTGTGAAAAATATGAAGAGCTTCAAAAGGTGTGAAAAATATGAGGAGCATGAAACGGTCTGAAAAATAGAAGGAGCATGAAACTGTGTTCGAAAATATGAAGAGCATGAAAATTTGTGAAAAATATGAAGACCTTCAAAACGTGTCAAAAATGAGATGAGCATGAAACGGTCTGAAAAATAGGAGGAGCATGAAGTGGTGTTGAAAAACATGAAGAGCCTGAAAAGGTGTGAAAAATATGAAGAGCTTCAAAAGGTGTCAAAAATATAAGGAGCATGAAACGGTCTGAAAAATAGGAGGAGCATGAAGCGGTATTCAAAAACATGAAGAGCCTGAAAAGCTGTGCAATTATGTCAAGCTTCAAAAGGTGTGAAAAATATGAGGAGCATGAAACTGTCTGAAAAATAGGAGGAGCATGAAGCGGTGTTGAAAAACATGAAGAGCCTGAAAATGTGTGAAAAATATGAAGAGTTCAAAAGGTGTCAAAAACATGAGGAGAATGAAACGGTCTGAAATATTGGAGGAGCAAGAAACGGAGTTCAAAAACATGAAGAGCCAGAAAAGGTGTGAAAAATATGAAGAGCTTCAAAAGGTGTCATATATATGAGGAGATTGAAACGGTCTGAAAAATAGGAGGAGCATGAAGCGGTGTTAAAGAACATGAAGAGCCTGAAAAGGTGTGAAGTATATGAAGAGCTTCAAAAGGTGTCAAAAATATGAGGGGCATGAAACGGTCTGAAAAATAGGAGGAGCATGAAACGGTGTTAAAAAACATGAAGAGCTTCAAAAGGTGTGAAACATATAAAGAACTTCAAAATGTGTCAAAAATATGAGGAGCAGGAAACGGTCTGAAAAATAGGAGGAGCATGAAGTGGTGTAGAAAAACATGAAGACCGTGAAAAGGTGTGAAAAATATGAAGAGCTTCAAAAGGTGTCAAAATATGAGGAGCATGAAACTGTCTGAAATATAGGAGGAGGATGAAAAGGTGTTAAAAAACATGAAGAGCTTCAAAAGGTGTGAAACATATGAGAAGAGGGAAACGATCAGAAAAATAGGAGGAGCATGAAGCCGTGTTGAAAAACATGAAGAGCCTGAAAACGTGTGAAAATTCTGAAGAGCTTAAAAAGGTGTGAAATATATGAAGAGCTTCAAAAGGTGTCAAAAATGAGATGAGCATGAAATGGTCTGAAAGATAGGAGGAGCATGAAGCGGTGTTGAAAAAAATGAAGAGCCTGAAAAGGTGTGAAAAATATGAAGAGCTTCAAATGGTGTGAAATACATGAGGAGCTTGAAACGGTCTGAAAAATAGGAGGAGCATGAAATCTTGTTGAAAAACATGAAGAGCCTGAAATCGTGTGAAAATTATGAAGAGCTTCAAAAGGTGTGAAATATATGAAGAGCTTCAAAAAGTGTCAAAAATATGAGGAGCAAGAAACGGTGTGAAAAATAGGAGTAGTATGAAACGATCTGAAAAATAGGAGGAGCATGAAGCTGTGTTGAAAAACATGAAGAGCCTGAAAAGGTGTGAAAAATATGAAGAGCTTCAAAAGGTGTAAAAAATGAGAGCAGCATGAAACGGTCTGAAAAATAGGAGGAGCATGAAGTGGAGCTGAAAAACATGAAGTGCCTGAAAAGGTGTGGAAAAATAGGAAGAGCTTCAAAATGTGTCAAATATATGAGGAGAATGAAACGGTCTGAAAAATAGGAGGAGCATGAAACGGTCTGAAAAATAGGAAGAGCATGAAACGGACTGAAAAATAGGAGGATCATGAAGCGGTGTTGAAAATCGGGAAGAGCCTGAAATGGTGTGAAAAATGTGAAGAGCTTCAACAGGTGTCAAAAACTTGAGGAGAATGAAACGGTCTGAAAAATAGGAGGAGCATGAAGCTGTGTTGAAAAACATGAAGAGCCAGACAAGGTGTGAAAAATATGAAGAGCTTCAAAAAGTGTCAAAAATATGAGGAGCAAGAAACGGTCTGAAAAATAGGAGTAGTATGAAACGATCTGAAAAATAGGAGGAGCATGAAGCTGTGTTGAAAAACATGAAGAGCCTGAAAAGGTGTGAAAAATATGAAGAGCTTCAAAAGGTGTAAAAAATGAGAGCAGCATGAAACGGTCTGAAAAATAGGAGGAGCATGAAGTGGAGCTGAAAAACATGAAGAGCCTGAAAAGGTGTGAAAAATATGAAGAGCTTTAAAAGGTGTGAAAATTATGACGAGCAAGAAACGGTCTGAAAAATTGGAGGAGCATGAAGCTGTGTTCAAAAACATGAAGAGCCAGAAAAGGTGTGAAAAAGATGAAGAGCTTCAAAAAGTGTCAAAAATATGAGGAGCAAGAAACGGTCGGAAAATAGGAGGAGCATGAAACGATCTGAAAAATATGAGGAGCATGAAGCTGTGTTCAAAAACATGAAGAGCCTGAAAAGGTGTGAAAAATATGAAGAGCATCAAAAGGTGTAAAAAATTTGAGCAGCATGAAACGGTCTGAAAAATAGGAGGAGCATGAAGTGGAGCTGAAAAACCTGAAGAGCCTGAAAAGGTGTGCAAAATATGAAGAGCTTCAAAAGGTGTGAAAAATATGAGGAGCATGAAACGGTCTGAAAAATAGGAGGAGCATGGATCGGTGTTCAAAAACATGAAGAGCCTGAAAAGGTGTGAAAATTATGAAGAGCTTCAAAAAGTGTCAAATATATGAGGAGAAAGAAACGGTCTGAAAAAAAGGAGGAGCATGAAGCGGTGTTCAAAAACATGAAGAGCCTGAAAAGGTGTGAAAAATATGAAGAGCTTCAAAAGCTGTCAAAAATGAGATGAACATGAAACAGTCTGAAAAATAGGAGGAGCATGAACTGGTGCTGAAAATCCTGAAGAGCCTGAAAAGGTGTGAAAAATATGAAGAGCTTCAAAAGCTGTAAAAATGAGATGAGCATGAAACGGTCTGAAAAATAGGAGGAGCATGAACTGGTGCTGAAAATCCTGAAGAGCCTGAAAAGGTGTGAAAAATATGAAGAGCTTCAAAAGGTGTGAAAAATATGAGGAGCATGAAACGGTCTGAAAAATAGGAGGAGCATGGATCGGTGTTCAAAAACATGAAGAGCCTGAAAAGGTGTGAAAAATATGAAGAGCTTCAAAAAGTGTCAAATATAAGAGGAGAAAGAAACGGTCTGTAAAAAAGGAGGAGCATGAAGCGGTGTTCAAAAAAATGCAAAGACTGAAAAATTGTGAAAAATATGAAGAGCTTCAAAAGGTGTAAAAAACAGGAGGAGCGTGAAACGGGTTGAAAAATAGGAGGAGCATGAACCAGTGTTCAAAAACATAAAGAGCATGAAAAGGTGTGAAAAACATGAAGAGCTTCATACGGTGTCAAAATTAGTTTAGAATGAAAGGGTCTGAAAAATAGGAGGAGCATGAAGTGGTGTTGAAAACATGAAGAGCCTGAAAAGGTGTGAAATATACGAAGAGCTGCAAAAGTTGTGAAAAATATGAAGTGCATCAAAAGGTGTCAAAAATGAGATGAGCATGAAACGGTCTGAAAAATAGGAGGAGCATGAAGTGGTATTGATAAACATGAAGAGCCTGAAAACGTGTGAAAAATATGAAGAGCTTCAAAAATATGAAAAATATGAAGAGATTTAAAACGTGTGAAAAATATGAAGAGCTTCAAGAGATGTCAAAAATGAGATGAGCATGAAACGGTCTGAAGAAAAGGAGGAGCATGAAGCGGAGTTCAGAAAAATGAAGAGCCTGAAAAGGTGGAAAATATATGAAGAGCTTCAAAAGGTGTCAAAAATTTGAGGAGCATGAAACAGTCTGAAAAATAGGAGGAGCATGAATTGGTTTTGAAAAACATGAAGAGACTGAAAACATGCGAAATATATGAAGCACTTCAAAAGGTGTGAAATACATGAGGAGCATGAAACAGTTGAAAAATAGGAGGAGCATGAAGCAGTGTTCAAAAACATGAAGAACTGGAAAAGGTGTGAAAAATATGAAGAGCTTCAAAAGGTGTGAAAATTATGAGGAGCATGAAACGGTCTGAATAATAGGAGGAGCATGAAACTGTGTTCAAAAACATGAAGAGCCTGAAAAGGTGTGAAAAATATGAAGAGCTTCAAAGGGTTGGAAATACATGGAGAGCATGAAACGGTCTGAAAAATAAGAGGAGCATGAAGCGGTGTTGAAAAACATGAAGAGCCTGAAAGGGTGGGTAAAATATGAAGAGCTTCAAAAGGTGTCAAAAATATGAGGAGCCTGAAACGGTTTGAAAAATAGGAGGAGCATTAAACGGTGTTCAAAAACATGAAGAGTCTGAAAAGGTGTGAAAAATATGAAGACCTTCAAAAGGTTGGAAATACAGGAGGAGCATGAAACGGTCTGAAATATAGGAGGAGCATGAAAAGGTGTTAAAAAACATGAAGAGCTTCAGAAGGTGTGAAACATATGAGGAGCATGAAACGGTCGGAAAAATAGGAGCAGAATGAAACGGTGTTAAAAAACATGAAGAACTTCAAAAGGTGTGAAACATATGAAGAGCTTCAAAAGGTGTCAAAAATATGAGGAGCATGAAACGGTCTGAAAAATAGGAGAAGAATGAAGTGGTGTTGAAAAACATGAAGTGTCTGAAAAGGTGTGAAAAATATGAAGAGCTTCAAAAGGTGTCAAAAATATAAGGAGCATGAAACGGTCTGAAAAGTAGGAGGAGCATGAAACGTTGTTGAAAAACATGAAGAGCCTGAAAAGGTGTGAAAAATATGAAGATCTTCAAAATGTGTCAAAAATATGAGTAGCATGAAATGGTCTGAAAAATAGGAGGGGCATGAATTGGTTTTGAAAAACATGAAGAGACTGAAAACATGCGAAATATATGAAGCACTTCAAAAGGTGTGAAATACATGAGGAGCATGAAACAGTTGAAAAATAGGGGGAGCATGAAGCGGTGTTCAAAAACATGAAGAGCCTGAAAAGGTGTGAAAAATATGAGGAGCATGAAACGGTCTAAATATAGGAGGAGCATGAATTGGTGTTGAAAAACATGAAGATCATGAAAAGGCGTGAAAAATATGAAGAGCTGCAAAATGTGTGAAAAATATGAGGAGCATGAAATGGTGTTCAAAAATATGAAAGGCCTGAAAAGTTTTGAAAAATATGAAGAGCTTCAAAAGGTGTGAAAATTATGAGGAGCATGAAAAATAGGAGGAACATGAAGTGTTGTTGAAAAACGTGAAGAGCCTGAAAAGGTTTGAAAAATAGGAAGAGCTTCAAAAGGTGTCAAAAATATGAGTAGCATGAGCCGGTCTGAAAAATAGGAGGACCATGAAGCGATGTTGAAAAACATGAAGCGCATGAAAAGGTGTGAAATATATGAAGAGCTTCAAAAGATGTCAAAAATAATAGGAACATGAAACGTTCTGAAAAATAGAAGGAACATGAAGCGGTGTTCAAAAGCATGAAGAGCCTGAAACGGTGTGATAAATATGAAGAGCTTCAAAAGGTGTGAAAATTATGAGGAGCATGAAAAATAGGAGGAACATGAAGTGTTGTTGAAAAACGTGAAGAGCTTGAAAAGGTTTGAAAAATAGGTAGAGCTTCAAAAGGTGTCAAAAATATGAGTAGCATGAGCCGGTCTGAAAAATAGGAGGACCATGAAGCAATGTTGAAAAACATGAAGCGCATGAAAAGGTGTGAAATATATGAAGAGCTTCAAAAGATGTCAAAAATAATAGGAACATGAAACGTTCTGAAAAATAGAAGGAACATGAAGCGGTGTTCAAAAGCATGAAGAGCCTGAAATGGTGTGAAAAATATGAAGAGCTTCAAAAGGTGTGAAAAATATGAGGAGTATGAAACGTTCTGAAAAATAGGAGGATCATGAAGCGGTGTTCACAAACTTGAAGAGCCTGAAAATATGTGAAATATATGAGGAGCATGAAACGGTTTGAAAAAGAGAGGAGCATGAAGTGGTATTGAAAAACATGAAGAGCCTGAAAATGTGTGAAAAATATGAAGAGCTTCAAAAGGTGTCAAAAATATGAGGAGCATGACACGGTCTGAAAAATAGGAGGAACATGAAGCGGAGTTCACAAAAATGAAGAGCCTGAAAAGGTGGAAAATTTATGAAGAGCTTCAAAAGGTCTCAAAAATTTGAGGAGCATGAAACGATCTGAAAAATAGGAGGAGCGTGAAGCGGTGTTCGAAAACATGAAGAGTTGAAAAGGTGTGAAAAATATGAAGAGCTTCAAAAGTTGTTAAAAATATGAAAAGCATGAAACAGTGTGAAAAATAGGAGTATGAAGCGGTGTTGAAAAACATGAAGAGTCTGAGAAGGTGTGAAAAATATGAAGCGCTTCAAAAGGTGTCAAAAATATGAGGAGCATGAAACGGTCTGAAAAATAGGAGGAGCATGAAGCGGTGTTGAAGAACATGAAGAGCCTGAAAAGGCGTGAAAAATATGAAGCGCTTCAAAAGGTGTCAAAATTATGAGGAGCATGAAACAGTCTGAAAAATAGGAGGAGCATGAATTGGTTTTGAAAAACATGAAGAGCCTGAAAAGGTGTGAAAAATATGAAGAGCTTCAAAAGGTTACAAATATATGAGGATCATGAAACGGTCTGAAAAATAGGAGGAGCATGAAGCGGTGTTCAAAAACATGAAGAGCGTGAAAACGTGTGAAAAATATGAAGAGCTTCAAAAGGTGTCAAAAATATGAGGAGCATGAAACGGTCTGAAAAATAGGAGGAGCATGAAACGGTGTTCAAAAATATGAAGAGCCTGAAAAGGTGTGAAAAATATGAAGAGCTTCAAAAGGTGTCAAAAATATGAGGAGCATGAAACGGTCTGAAAAACAGGAGGATCATGAAGCCGTGTTGAAAAACATGGGGAGCCTGAAAAGGTGTGAAAAATATGAAGAGCTTCAAAAGGTCTCAAAAATATGAGGAGCATGAAATGGTCTGAAAAATGGGAGAAGCATGAAACGGTGTTCAAAAACATGAAAAACCTGAAAAGCTGTGAAAAATATGAACAGCTTCTAAAGGTGTGAAATAAATGAGGAGCATGAAACGGTCTGAAAAATAGGAGGAGCATGAAGCAGTGTTCAAAAACATGAAGAACCGGAAAAGATGTGAAAAATATGAAGAGCTTCAAAAGGTGTCAAAAATATGAGGAGCAGGAAACGGTCTGAAAAATAGGAGGAGCATGAAGTGGTGTAGAAAAACATGAAGACCCTGAAAAGGTGTGAAAAATATGAAGACTTCAAAAGGTGTCAAAAATATGAGGAACATGAAACGGTCTGAAAAATAGGAGAAGAATGAAGTTGTGTTGAAAAACATGAAGAGCCTGAAAAGGTGTGAAAAATATGAAGAGCTTCAAAAGGTGTCAAAAATATGAGGAACATGAAACGGTCTGAAAAATAGGAGAAGAATGAAGTTGTGTTGAAAAACATGAAGAGCCTGAAAAGGTGTGAAAAATATGAAGAGCTTCAAAAGGTGTCAAAAATATGAGGAGCATGACACGCTCTGAAAAATAGGAGAAGCATGAAGCGGTGTTGAAAAACATGAAGAACGTGAAAAGGTGTGAAAAATATGAAGAGCTTCCAAAGGTGTGAAAAATATGAGCAGCATGTACGGTGTGAAAAATAGGAGGAGCATGAAGCGGTGTTGAAAAACATGAAGAGACTGAAAATGTGTGACAAATATGAAGAGCTTCAAAAGGTGTCAAAAATATGAGGGGCATGAAACGGTCTGAAAAATTGGAAGAGCAAGAAACGGAGTTCAAAAACATGAAGAGCCAGAAAAGGTGTGAAAAATATGAAGAGCTACAAAAGTTGTCAAAAATATGAGGAGCATGAACGGTCTGAAAAATAGGAGGAGCATGAAGCGGTGTTGAAAAACATGAAGAGCCTGAAAAGGTGTCAAAAATATGAAGATCTTCAAAAGGTGTCAAAAATATACGGAGCATGAAACGGTCTGAAAAATAGGAGGAGCAAGAAATGGTGTTCAAAAACATAAAGAGCCAGAAAATGTGAGAAAAATATGAAGAGCTTCAAAAGGTGTCAAAAATATGAGGAGCATGAAACGGTCTGAAAAATAGGAGGACCATGAAGTGGTGTTGAAAAACATGAAGAGCCTGAAAAGGTGTGAAGAATATGAAGAGCTTCAAAAGGTGTCAAAAATATGAGGAGAATGAAACGGTCTGAAATATTGGAGGAGCAAGAAACGGAGTTCAACAACATGAAGAGCCAGAAAAGGTGTGAAAAATATGAAGAGCTTCAAAGGTTGTCAAAAATATGAGGAGCATGAATGGTCTGAAAAATAGGAGGAGCATGAAGTGGTGTTCAAAAACATGAAGAGCCTGAAAAGGTGTGAAAAATATGAAGAGCTTCAAAAGTTGTCATATATATGAGGAGCATGAAACGGTCTGAAAAATAGGAGGAGCATGAAGCGGTATTCAAAATATGAAGAGCCAGAAAAGGTGTGAAAAATATGAAGAGCTTCAAAAGGTGTGAAAAATATGAGGAGCATGAAACGGTCTGAAAAATAGAAGGAGCATGAAACTGTGTTCGAAAATATGAAGAGCATGAAAATTTGTGAAAAATATGAAGACCTTCAAAACGTGTCAAAAATGAGATGAGCATGAAACGGTCTGAAAAATAGGAGGAGCATGAAGTGGTGTTGAAAAACATGAAGAGCCTGAAAAGGTGTGAAAAATATGAAGAGCTTCAAAAGGTGTCAAAAATATAAGGAGCATGAAACGGTCTGAAAAATAGGAGGAGCATGAAGCGGTATTCAAAAACATGAAGAGCCTGAAAAGCTGTGCAATTATGTCAAGCTTCAAAAGGTGTGAAAAATATGAGGAGCATGAAACTGTCTGAAAAATAGGAGGAGCATGAAGCGGTGTTGAAAAACATGAAGAGCCTGAAAATGTGTGAAAAATATGAAGAGTTCAAAAGGTGTCAAAAACATGAGGAGAATGAAACGGTCTGAAATATTGGAGGAGCAAGAAACGGAGTTCAAAAACATGAAGAGCCAGAAAAGGTGTGAAAAATATGAAGAGCTTCAAAAGGTGTCATATATATGAGGAGATTGAAACGGTCTGAAAAATAGGAGGAGCATGAAGCGGTGTTAAAGAACATGAAGAGCCTGAAAAGGTGTGAAGTATATGAAGAGCTTCAAAAGGTGTCAAAAATATGAGGGGCATGAAACGGTCTGAAAAATAGGAGGAGCATGAAACGGTGTTAAAAAACATGAAGAGCTTCAAAAGGTGTGAAACATATAAAGAACTTCAAAATGTGTCAAAAATATGAGGAGCAGGAAACGGTCTGAAAAATAGGAGGAGCATGAAGTGGTGTAGAAAAACATGAAGACCGTGAAAAGGTGTGAAAAATATGAAGAGCTTCAAAAGGTGTCAAAATATGAGGAGCATGAAACTGTCTGAAATATAGGAGGAGGATGAAAAGGTGTTAAAAAACATGAAGAGCTTCAAAAGGTGTGAAACATATGAGAAGAGGGAAACGATCAGAAAAATAGGAGGAGCATGAAGCCGTGTTGAAAAACATGAAGAGCCTGAAAACGTGTGAAAATTCTGAAGAGCTTAAAAAGGTGTGAAATATATGAAGAGCTTCAAAAGGTGTCAAAAATGAGATGAGCATGAAATGGTCTGAAAGATAGGAGGAGCATGAAGCGGTGTTGAAAAAAATGAAGAGCCTGAAAAGGTGTGAAAAATATGAAGAGCTTCAAATGGTGTGAAATACATGAGGAGCTTGAAACGGTCTGAAAAATAGGAGGAGCATGAAATCTTGTTGAAAAACATGAAGAGCCTGAAATCGTGTGAAAATTATGAAGAGCTTCAAAAGGTGTGAAATATATGAAGAGCTTCAAAAAGTGTCAAAAATATGAGGAGCAAGAAACGGTGTGAAAAATAGGAGTAGTATGAAACGATCTGAAAAATAGGAGGAGCATGAAGCTGTGTTGAAAAACATGAAGAGCCTGAAAATGTGTGAAAAATATGAAGAGCTTCAAAAGGTGTAAAAAATGAGAGCAGCATGAAACGGTCTGAAAAATAGGAGGAGCATGAAGTGGAGCTGAAAAACATGAAGTGCCTGAAAAGGTGTGGAAAAATAGGAAGAGCTTCAAAATGTGTCAAATATATGAGGAGAATGAAACGGTCTGAAAAATAGGAGGAGCATGAAACGGTCTGAAAAATAGGAAGAGCATGAAACGGACTGAAAAATAGGAGGATCATGAAGCGGTGTTGAAAATCGGGAAGAGCCTGAAATGGTGTGAAAAATGTGAAGAGCTTCAACAGGTGTCAAAAACTTGAGGAGAATGAAACGGTCTGAAAAATAGGAGGAGCATGAAGCTGTGTTGAAAAACATGAAGAGCCAGACAAGGTGTGAAAAATATGAAGAGCTTCAAAAAGTGTCAAAAATATGAGGAGCAAGAAACGGTCTGAAAAATAGGAGTAGTATGAAACGATCTGAAAAATAGGAGGAGCATGAAGCTGTGTTGAAAAACATGAAGAGCCTGAAAAGGTGTGAAAAATATGAAGAGCTTCAAAAGGTGTAAAAAATGAGAGCAGCATGAAACGGTCTGAAAAATAGGAGGAGCATGAAGTGGAGCTGAAAAACATGAAGAGCCTGAAAAGGTGTGAAAAATATGAAGAGCTTTAAAAGGTGTGAAAATTATGACGAGCAAGAAACGGTCTGAAAAAAAGGAGGAGCATGAAGCTGTGTTCAAAAACATGAAGAGCCAGAAAAGGTGTGAAAAAGATGAAGAGCTTCAAAAAGTGTCAAAAATATGAGGAGCAAGAAACGGTCGGAAAATAGGAGGAGCATGAAACGATCTGAAAAATATGAGGAGCATGAAGCTGTGTTCAAAAACATGAAGAGCCTGAAAAGGTGTGAAAAATATGAAGAGCATCAAAAGGTGTAAAAAATTTGAGCAGCATGAAACGGTCTGAAAAATAGGAGGAGCATGAAGTGGAGCTGAAAAACCTGAAGAGCCTGAAAAGGTGTGCAAAATATGAAGAGCTTCAAAAGGTGTGAAAAATATGAGGAGCATGAAACGGTCTGAAAAATAGGAGGAGCATGGATCGGTGTTCAAAAACATGAAGAGCCTGAAAAGGTGTGAAAATTATGAAGAGCTTCAAAAAGTGTCAAATATATGAGGAGAAAGAAACGGTCTGAAAAAAAGGAGGAGCATGAAGCGGTGTTCAAAAACATGAAGAGCCTGAAAAGGTGTGAAAAATATGAAGAGCTTCAAAAGCTGTCAAAAATGAGATGAACATGAAACAGTCTGAAAAATAGGAGGAGCATGAACTGGTGCTGAAAATCCTGAAGAGCCTGAAAAGGTGTGAAAAATATGAAGAGCTTCAAAAGGTGTAAAAATGAGATGAGCATGAAACGGTCTGAAAAATAGGAGGAGCATGAACTGGTGCTGAAAATCCTGAAGAGCCTGAAAAGGTGTGAAAAATATGAAGAGCTTCAAAAGGTGTGAAAAATATGAGGAGCATGAAACGGTCTGAAAAATAGGAGGAGCATGGATCGGTGTTCAAAAACATGAAGAGCCTGAAAAGGTGTGAAAAATATGAAGAGCTTCAAAAAGTGTCAAATATAAGAGGAGAAAGAAACGGTCTGTAAAAAAGGAGGAGCATGAAGCGGTGTTCAAAAACATGAAGAGCCTGAAAAGGTGTGAAAAATATGAAGAGCTTCAAAAGCTGTCAAAAATGAGATGAGCATGAAACGGTCTGAAAAAAGGAGGAGAAAGAAGCGTTGTTGAAAATCTTGAAGAGCTTGAAAAGATGTGAAAAATATGAAGAGCTTCAAAAGGTTTCAAAAATATGAGGATCATGAAACGGTCTGAAAAATAGGAGCAACATGAAACGGTCTGAAAAATAAGAGGAGCATGAACTGGTGCTGAAAATCCTGAAGAGCCTGAAAAGGTGTGAAAAATATGAAGAGCTTCAAAAGGTGTAAAAAATGAGATGAGCATGAAACGGTCTGAAAAATAGGAGGAGCATGAACTGGTGCTGAAAATCCTGAAGAGCCTGAAAAGGTGTGAAAAATATGAAGAGCTTCAAAAGGTGTGAAAAATATGAGGAGCATGAAACGGTCTGAAAAATAGGAGGAGCATGGATCGGTGTTCAAAAACATGAAGAGCCTGAAAAGGTGTGAAAAATATGAAGAGCTTCAAAAAGTGTCAAATATAAGAGGAGAAAGAAACGGTCTGAAAAAAGGAGGAGCATGAAGCGGTGTTCAAAAACATGAAGAGCCTGAAAAGGTGTGAAAAATATGAAGAGCTTCAAAAGCTGTCAAAAATGAGATGAGCATGAAACGGTCTGAAAAAAGGAGGAGCAAGAAGCGTTGTTGAAAATCTTGAAGAGCTTGAAAAGATGTGAAAAATATGAAGAGCTTCAAAAGGTTTCAAAAATATGAGGATCATGAAACGGTCTGAAAAATAGGAGCAACATGAAACGGTCTGAAAAATAAGAGGAGCATGAAATGGTGTTGAAAAACAGGAAGAGCCTGAAAATGTGAGAAAAATATGAAGAGCTTCAAAAGGATTCAAAAATATGAGGAGCATGAAACTTTCTGAAAAAGAGGAGGAGCATGAACCGGTGTTGAAAAACATGAAGAGCCTGAAAAGGTGGGAAAAATATGAAGAGGTTTAAAAGGTGTCAAAAATATAAGGAGCATGAAACTTTCTGAAAAATAGGAGGATCATGAAACCGTGTTCAAAAACATGAAGAGCCTGAAATGGTGTGAAAAATATGAAGAGCCTTAAAAAATGTCAAAAATATGAGGAGTATGAAATGGTCTGAAAAATAGCAGGAGCATGAAGCGGTGTTGAAAAACATGAAGAGCCTGAAAAGGTGTGAAAAATATGAAGAGCTTCAAAAGGTGTGAAAAATATGAAGAGCTTCAAAAGGTGTCAAAAATATGAGGAGAATGAAACGGTCTGAAAAATAGGCGGAGCATGAAACGGTGTTCAAAAACATGAAGAGCCTGAAAAGGTGTGAAAAATATGAAGAGCTTCAAAACGTGTCAAAATATGAGGAGCATGAAACGGTCTGAAAAATAGGAGGAGCAAGAAGCGGTGTTGAAAAACATGAAGAGCCTGAAAATGTGTGAAAATATGAAGAGCTTCAAAAGGTGTGAAAAATATGAAGAGCTTCAAAAGCTGTCAAATAGGATGAGCATGAAACGGTCTGAAAAATAGCAGGAGCATGAAGCGGTGTTCAAAAACATAAAGAGACTGAAAAGGGGTGAAAAATATGAAGAGCTTAAAAAGGTGTCAATTATGAGGAGCATTAAACGGTCTGAAAAATAGAAGGAGCATGAAGCTGTGTTCAACAACATGAAGAGCCTGATAAGGTGCGAAAAATATGAAGAGCCTGAAAAGGTGTGAAAATTATGAAGAGCTTCAAAAGGTGTCAAAAATGAGATGAGCATGAAACGGTCTGAAAAATAGGAGGAGCATTAAGCGGTGTTGAAAATCATGAAGAGCCTGAAAAGGTGTGAAAATATGAAGAGCTTCAAAAATGTGAAAAATATGAAGACCTTCAAAAGGTCTCAAAAATTGGATGAGCATGAAACGGTCTGAAAAATAGGAGGAGCATTAAACGGTGTGGAAAAACATGAAGAGCCTGAAAAGGTGTGGAAAAATAGGAAGAGCTTCAAAATGTGTCAAATATATGAGGAGAATGAAACGGTCTGAAAAATAGGAGGAGCATGAAACGGTCTGAAAAATAGGAAGAGCATGAAACGGACTGAAAAATAGGAGGATCATGAAGCGGTGTTGAAAATCGGGAAGAGCCTGAAATGGTGTGAAAAATGTGAAGAGCTTCAACAGGTGTCAAAAACTTGAGGAGAATGAAACGGTCTGAAAAATAGGAGGAGCATGAAGCCGTGTTGAAAAACATGAAGAGCCTGAAAAGGTGTGAAAAATATGAAGAGCTTTAAAAGGTGTCAACAATATGAGGAGCATGAAACGGTCTGAAAAATAGGAGGAGCATGAAGTGGAGCTGAAAAACATGAAGTGCCTGAAAGGTGTGCAAAATATGAAGAGCTTCAAAAGGTGTAAAAAATGAGATGAGCATTAAACGGTCTGAAAAATAGGAGGAGCATGAACTGGTGCTGAAAAACATGAAGAGCCTGAAAAGGTGTGAAAAATATGAAGAGCTTTAAAAGGTGTGAAAAATATGAGGAGCATGAAACGGTCTGAAAAATAGGAGGAGCATGGATCGGTGTTCAAAAACATGAAGAGCCTGAAAGTTGTGAAAAATATGAAGAGCTTCAAAAAGTGTCAAATATATGAGGAGAAAGAAACGGTCTGAAAAAAAGGAGGAGCATGAAGCGGTGTTCAAAAACATGAAGAGCCTGAAAAGGTGTGAAAAATATGAAGAGCTTCAAAAGCTGTCAAAAATGAGATGAGCAGGAAACGGTCTGAAAAAAAGCAGGAGCATGAAGCGTTGTTGAAAATCTTGAAGAGCTTGAAAAAGTGTGAAAAATATGAAGAGTTTCAAAAGGTTTCAAAATATTAGGATCATGAAACGGTCTGAAAAATAGGAGCAACATGAAACGGTCTGAAAAATAAGAGGAGCATGAAATGGTGTTGAAAAACAGGAAGAGCCTGAAAATGTGAGAAAAATATGAAGAGCTTCAAAAGGTTTCAAAAATATGAGGAGCATGAAACTTTCTGAAAGAGGAGGAGCATGAAACCGTGTTCAAAAACATGAAGAGCCTGAAAAGGTGTGAAAAATATGAAGAGCCTTAAAAAATGTCAAAAATATGAGGAGTATGAAACGGTCTGAAAAATAGCAGGAGCATGAAGCGGTGTTGAAAAACATGAAGAGCCTGAAAAGGTGTGAAAAATATGAAGAGCTTGAAAAGGTGTAAAAAATGAGAGCAGCATGAAACGGTCTGAAAAATAGGAGGAGCATGAAGTGGAGCTGAAAAACATGAAGTGCCTGAAAAGTTGTGCAAAATATGAAGAGCTTCAAAAGGTGTAAAAAATGAGATGAGCATGAAACGGTCTGAAAAATAGGAGGAGCATGAAGGGGAGCTGAAAAACCTGAAGAGCCTGAAAAGGTGTGAAAAATATGAAGAGCTTCAAAAATTTGAAAAATATGAGGAGCATGAAACGGTGAAAAATAGGAGGAGCATGAAGCGGGGTTGAAAAACATGAACAGTCTGAAAAGGTGTGGAAAATATGTATAGCTTCAAAAGGTGTTAAATACATGAGGAGCATGAAACGGTCTGAAAAATAAGAGGAGCATGAAGCGGTGTTCAAAAACATGAAGAGCCTGAAAAGCTGTGAAAAATATGAAGAGCTTCAAAAGGTGTAAAAAATATGAGGAGCATGATATGGTTTGAAAAATAGGATTAGCATGAAGCGGTGTTCAAAACATGAAGAGCTTGAAAAGTTGTGAAAAATATGAAAAGCTTCAAAAGGTGTCAAAAATGAGATGAGCATGAAACCTTCTGAAAAATAGGAGGTGCATGAAGCGGTGTTGAAAAACATGAAGAGCCTGAAACGGTGTGAAATATATGAAGAGCTTCAAAAGGTGTCAAAAATATGAGGAGAATGAAACGGTCTGCAAAATAGGAGGAGCATGAAGCGGTGTTGAAAATCATGAATAGCCTGAGAAGGTGTAACAAATATGAAGAGCTTCAAAAGGTGTGAAATACATGAGGAGCATGAAACGGTCTGCAAAATAGGAAGAGCATGAAGCGGTATTGAAAATCATGAAGAGCCTGAAAAGGTGTGAAAAATATGAAGAGCTTCAAAAGGTGTGAAAAATATGAAGAGCTTCAAAAGGTGTGAAAAATATGAAGAGCTTCAAAAGGTGTCAAAATGAGATGAGTATGAAACGGTCTGATAAACAGGAGGAGAATGAAGCGGTGTTGAAAATAATCAAGAGCCTGAAAAGGTGTGAAAAATATGAAGAGCTTCAAATGGTGTCAAATATTAGATGAGCATGAAACGGTCTTAAAAATAGGAGGAGCATGAAGCGATGTTCAAAAACATGAAGAGCCTGAAAAGGTGTGAAAAATATGAAGAGCTTCAAAAGGTGTCAAAATGAGATGAGCATGAAACGGTCTGAAAACAGGAGGGGAATGAAGCGATGTTGAAAATCATCAAGAGCCTGAAAAGGTGTGAGAAATATGAAGAGCTTCAAAAGGTGTCTAAAATATGAGGAGCATGAAACAACCTGAAAAATAGTAGGAGCATGAAGCGGTGTTCAAAAATATGAGGAGCCTGAAAAGGTGTGAAATATATGAAGAGCTTCAAAAGTTGTCAAAAATATGAGGAGCATGAAACGGTCTGAAAAATAGGAGGAACATGAAGCGGTGTTCAAAAACATGAAAAGCCTGAAAATGTGTGAAATATATGAAGAGCTTGAAAAGGTTTCAAAAATATGATGAGCATGAAACGGTCTGAAAAGTAGGAGGAGCATGAAGCGGTATTAAAAAACATGAAGAGCCTGAAAAGGTGTGAAAATATGAAGAGATTCAAAAACATGAAAAATACGAAGAGCTTCAAAAGGTGTGACAAATATGAAGAGCTTCAAAAGGTGTCAAAATGAGATGAGCATGAAACGGTCTGAAAAATAGGAGGAGCATGAAGCGGTGTTGAAAAACATGAAGAGCCTGAAAAGGTGTGAAAATATGAAGAGATTCAAAAATGAAAAATATGAAGAGCTTAAAAAGGTGTGACAAATATGAAGAGCTTCAAAAGGTATCAAAAATGAGATGAGCATGAAACGGTCTGAAAAATAGGAGGAGCATGAAGCGGTGTTGAAAATCATGAAGAGCAAGAAAAGGTGTGAAAAATATGAAGAGCTTCAAAAGGTGTGAAAAATATGAAGAGCTTCAAAAGGTGTGAAAAATATGAAGAGCTTCAAAAGGTGTCAAAATGAGATGAGAATGAAACGGACTGAAAAACAGGAGGAGAATGAAGCGGTGTTGAAAATCATCAAGAGCCTGAAAAGGTGTGAAAAATATGAAGAGCTTCAAAAGGAGTCAAAAATATGAGGAGCATGAAACCGTCTGAAAAATAGGAGGAGCATGAAACGGTGTTCAAAAACATGAAGAGCCTGAAAAGGTGTGAAAAATATGAAGAGCTTCAAAAGGTGTGAAATACATGAGGAGCATTAAACGGTCTGAAAAATAGGAGGAGCATGAATCGTTGTTCTAAAACATGAAGAGCCTGAAAAGGTGTGAAATATATGAAGAGCTTCAAAAGGTGTCAAAAATATGAGGAGCATGAAAAGGTGTGAAAATATGAAGAGCTTCAAAAATATGAAAAATATGAAGAGCTTCAAAAGGTGTGACAAATATGAAGAGCTTCAAAAGGTATCAAAAATGAGATGAGCATGAAAATGTCTGAAAAATAGGAGGAGCATGAAGTGATGTTGAAAAACATGAAGAGCCCAAAAAGGTGTGAAAAATATGAAAAGCTTCAAAAGGTGTCAAAAATATGAGGAGCATGAAACGGTCTCAAAAATAGGAGGAGCATGAAGCGGTGTTCAAAAACATGAAGAGCCT
This sequence comes from Dama dama, assembly GCF_033118175.1. Lineage (NCBI taxonomy): Eukaryota > Metazoa > Chordata > Mammalia > Artiodactyla > Cervidae > Dama > Dama dama. The sequence continues at coordinate 65,135,457 of NC_083688.1, read as the reverse complement.
GAAAAGTTGTGAAAAATATGAGGAGCTTAAAAAGTGTAAAATACATGAGGAGCATTAAACGGTCTGAAAAATAGGAGGAGCATGAAGCGGTGTTGAAAAACATGAAGAGCCTGAAAAGGTGTGAAAATATGAAGAGCTTCAAAAATATGAAAAATATGAAGAGCTTCAAAAGGTGTGACAAATATGAAGAGCTTCAAAAGGTATCAAAAATGAGAAGAGCACGAAAAGGTCTGAAAAATAGGAGGAGCATGAAGCGATATTGAAAATCATGAAGAGCCTGAAAAGGTGTGAAAAAAATAAAGAGCTTCAAAAGGTGTGAAAAGTATGAAGAGCTTCAAAAGGTGTCAAAATGAGATGAGCATGAAACGGTCTGAAAAATAGGAGGAGCATGAAGCGGTGTTGAAAAACATGAAGAGCCTAAAAAGGTGTGAAAATATGAAGAGATTCAAAAACATGAAAAATATGAAGAGCTTCAAAAGGTGTGACAAATATGAAGAGCTTCAAAAGGTATCAAAAATGAGATGAGCATGAAACGGTCTGAAAAATAGGAGGAGCATGAAGCGGTGTTGAAAATCATGAAGAGCCTGAAAAGGTGTGAAAAATATGAAGAGATTCAAAAGGTGTGAAAAATATGAAGAGCTTCAAAAGGTGTGAAAAATATGAAGAGCTTCAAAAGGTGTAAAATACATGAGGAGCATTAAACGGTCTGAAAAATAGGAGGAGCATGAAGCGGTGTTCTAAAACATGAAGAGCCTGAAAAGGTGTGAAATATATGAAGAGCTTCAAAAGGTGTCAAAAATATGAGGAGCATGAAACTTTCTGAAAAAGAGGAGGAGAATGAAGCGGTGTTGAAAAACATCAAGAGCCTGAAAAGGTGTGAAAAATATGAAGAGCTTCAAAAGGTGTGAAATAGATGAGGAGCATTAAATGGTCTAAAAAATAGGAGGAGCATGAAGCGGTGTTCAAAAACATGAAGAGCCTGAAACGGTGTGAAATATATGAAGAGCTTCAAAAGGTGTCAAAAATATGAGGAGCATGAAACGGTATGAAAAATAGGAGGAGCATGAAGCAGTTTTGAAAAACATGAAGAGCCTGAAAAGGTGTGAAAAATATGAAGAGATTCAAAAGGTGTCAAAAATATGAGGAGCATGAAATGGTGTTGAAAAACATGAAGAGCCTGAAAAGGTGTGAAAAACATGAACAGCTTCAAAAAGTGTCAAAAATATGAGGAGCATGAAACGGTCTGAAAAATAGGAGGAGCATGAAGCGGTGTTGAAAAACATGAAGAGCCTGAAAACGTGTGAAAAATATGAAGAGCTTATAAAGGTGTCAAATTTATGAGGAGAATGAAACGTAATGAAAAATAGGAGGAGCATGAAACTGTGTTGAAAACATGAAGAGCCTGAAAAGGTGTGAAAAATAAGAAGAGCTTCTAAAGGTGTCAAAAATATGAGGAGCATGAAACGGTCTGAAAAATAGGAGCAGCATGAGGCTGTGTTGAAAACCATTAAGAGCCTGAAAAGGTGTGAAAAATATGAAGACCTTCAAAAGGTGTGAAATACATGAGGAACAGGAAACTCTCTGAAAAATAGGAGGAGCAAGAAGCAGTGTTGAAAAACATCAAGAGCCTGAAAAGGTGTGAAAATTATGAAGACCTTCAAAAGGTGTGAAATACATGAGGCGAATGAAACTCTCTGAAAATTAGGAGGAGCAAGAAGCAGTGTTCAAAAACATGAAGAGCCTGAAAAGGTGTGAAACATATGAGAGCTTCAAAAGGTGTCAAAAATATGAGGAGCATGAAACGGTCTGAAAAATAGGAGGAGCATGAATCGGTGTTCAAAAACATGAAGAGCTTGAAAGGTGTGAAAAATATGAAGAGCTTTAAAAGGTGTCAAAAATATGAGGAGCATGAAACGTTCTGAAAAAGAGGAAGATCATGAAACGTTGTTCAAAAAAATTAAGAGCTTGAAAAGGTGTGAAAAATATGAAGAGCCTCAAAACGTGTCAAAAATATGAGGAGTATGAAACGGTCTGGAAATTAGCAGGAGCATGAAGCGGTGTTCAAAAACATGAAGAGCCTGAAAAGGTGTGAAAACTACGAAGAGCTTCAAAAGCTGTGAAAATATGAAGAGCTACAAAAGGTGTAAAAATTTAGATGAGCATGAAACGGTCTGAAAAATAGGAGGAGCATGAAACGGTGATGAAAAACATGAAGAGCCTGAAAAGGTGTCAAATATATGAAGAGCTTCAAAAGGTGTGAAAAATATGAAGAGCTTCAAAAGCTGTGAAAAATATGAAGAGCTTCAAAAGGTATGAAATACATGAGGAGTATGAAACTGTCTTGAAAATAGGAGGAGCATGAAGCGGTGTTAAAAAACATGAAGAGGCTTAAAAGGTGTGAAAAATATGAAGAGCTTCAAAAGGCGTGAAAAATATGAGGAGCATGAAACGGTCTGAAAAATAGGAGGAGCATGAAGCCGTGTTGAAAAACATGAAGAGCCTGAAAAAGTGTGAAATACATGAAGAGCTTCAAAAGGTGTAAAAAATATGAGGAGATTCAAAAGGTGTCAAAAATATGAGGAGCATGAAACGGTCTGAAAAAGAGGAGGAGCATGAATCGGTGTTGAAAATCCTGAAGAGCCTGAAAAGGTGTGAGAAATATGAAGAGCTTCAAAAGGTGTCAAAAATATGAAAAGCTTCAAAAGGTGTCAAAAATGAGAGGAGTATGAAGCGGTCTGAAAAATAGGAGGAGCATGAATCGGTGTTGAAAATCCTGAAGAGCCTGAAAAGGTGTGAAAAATATGAAGAGCTTCAAAAGGTGTGAAATACATGAGGAGCATTAAACTGTCTGAAAAATAGGAGGAGCATGAAGCGGTGTTCAAAAACATGAAGAGCCTGAAAAGGTGTCAAAAATATGAAGAGCTTCAAAAGGTGTGAAAAATATGAAGAGCTTCAAAACGTGTCAAAAATGTCAGGAGCATGAAACGGTATGGAAAATAGGATGAGCATGAAGCGGTGGTTAAAAACATGAAGAGCCTGAAAACGTGTGAAAAATATGAAGAGCTTCAAAAGGTGTGAAAAATATGAAGAGCTTCAAAAGGTGTCAAAAATACGAAGAGCATGAAACGGTCTGGAAAATAGGAGCATCATGAAGCGGTGTTCAAAAACATGAAGAGCATGAAAAGGTGTGAAAAATATGAAGAGCTTCAAAAGGTGTCAAAAATGAGATGAGCATGAAACGGTCTGAAAAATAGGAGGAGCATGAAGCGGTGTTAAAAAACATGAAGAGCTTGACAGGTGTGAAAAATATGAAGAGCTTTAAAAGGTGTCAAAAATATGAGGAGCATGAAACGTTCTGAAAAATAGGAAGATCATGAAACGTTGTTCAAAAAAATTAAGAGCTTGAAAAGGTGTGAAAAATATGAAGAGCCTCAAAACGTGTCAAAAATATGAGGAGCATGAAATGGTCTGAAAAATAGGAGGAGTATGAAGTTGTGTTGAAAAACATGAAGAGCCTGAAAAGGTGTGAAAAATATGAAGAGCTTCAAGAGTTGTGAAATACATGAAGAGCATGAAACGGTCTTAAAAATAGCAGGAGCATGAAGTGTGTTCAAAAATATGAAGAGCCTGAAAAGGAGTAAAAAATATGAAGAGACTCAAAACGTGTCAAAAATATGAGGAGCATGAAACGGTCTGAAAAATAAGAGGAGCATGATACCTTGTTCAAAAACATGAAGAGCCTGAAAAGATGTGAAAAATATGAAGAGCTTCAAGAGGTGTGCAATACATGAGGAGCATTAAACGGTGTGAAAAATAGGAGGAGCATGAAGTGTTCTTGAAAAAGATGAAGAGCCTGAAAAGGTGTGAGAAATATGAAGAGCTTCAAAAGGTGTGAAAAATATGAAGAGCTTCAAAAGGTTTCAAAAATATGAGGAGAATGAAACGGTCTGCAACATAGGAGGAGCATGAAATGGTGTTCAAAAACATGAAGAGCCTTAAAAGGTGTGAAAAATATGAAGTGATTCAAAAGGTGTGAAATACATGAGGAGGAATAAACGGTCTGAAACATAGGAGGAGCATGAAGCTGTGTTGAAAAACATGAGGAGCCTGAAAACGTGTGAAAAATATGAAGAGCTTCAAAAGGTGTGAAAAATATGAAGAGCTTCAAAAAGTGTCAAAAATTAGATGAGCATGAAACGGTCTGAAAAATAGGAGTAGCATGAAGTGGTGTTGAAAAATATGAAGAGCCTGAAAAGGTGTGAAAAATATGAAGAGCTTCAAAATGTGTGAAAAATATGAAGAGCTTCAAAAGGTGTCAAAATGAGATGAGCATGAAACGGTCTGAAAAATAGGAGGAGAATGAAGCGGTGTTGAAAAACATGAAGAGCCTGAAAACGTGTGAAAAATATGAAGAGCTTCAAAAGGTGTGAAAAATATGAAGAGCTTCAAATGGTGTCAAATATTAGATGAGCCTGAAACGGTCTGAAAAATAGGAGGAGCATGAAGTGGTGTTGAAAAAAAATGAAGAGTCTGAAGAGGTGTGAAAAATATGAAAAGCTTCAAAAGGTGTCAAAAATATGAGGAGCACGGAACGGTCTGAAAAATACGAGGAGCATGAAGCGGTGTTCAAAAACATGAAGAGCCTGAAAAGGTGTGAAAAATATGAAGAGCTTCAAAAGGTTTCAAAATTATGAGGAGCATGAAACGGTCTGAAAAACAGGAGGAGAATGAAGCGATGTTGAAAATCATCAAGAGCCTGAAAAGTTGTGAGAAATATGAAGAGATTCAAAAGGTGTCTAAAATATGAGGAGCATGAAACAATCTGAAAAATAGGAGGAGCATGAAGCGGTGTTCAAAAATATGAAGAGCCTGAAAAGGTGTGAAATATATGAACAGCTTCAAAAGGTGTCAAAAATATGAGGAGCATGAAACGGTCTGAAAAATAGGAGGAACATGAAGCGGTGTTCAAAAACATGAAAAGCCTGAAAAAGTGTGAAAAATATGAAGAGCTTCAAAAGGTGTCAAAATGAGATGAGCATGAAACGGTCTGAAAAATAGGAGGAGAATGAAGCGGTGTTGAAAAACATGAAGAGCCTGAAAACGTGTGAAAAATATGAAGAGCTTCAACCGGTGTGAAAATTATGAAGAGCTTCAAATGGTGTCAAATATTAGATGAGCTTGAAACGGTCTGAAAAATAGGAGGAGCATGAAGCGGTGTTCAAAAATATGAAGAGCCTGAAAAGGTGTGAAATATATGAAGAGCTTGAAAAGGTGTCAAAAATATGAGGAGAATGAAACGGTCTTAAAAATAGGAGGAAGATGAAGCGGTGTTAAAAAACATGAAGAGCCTGAAAAGGTGTGAAAAATATGAAGAGTTTCTAAAAGTGTCAAAATGAGATGAGCATGAAACGGTCTGAAAAATAGGAGGAGAATGAAGAGGTGTTGAAAATCATCAAGAGCCTGAAAAGGTGTGAAAAATATGAAGAGCTTCAAAAGGTGTGAAATACATGAGGAGCATGAAACTCTTTGAAAAATAGAAGGAGCTTGAAGTGTTGTTGTAAAACATGAAGAGCCTGAAAACGTGTGAAAAATGTGAAGTGCTTCAAAAGGTGTCAAATATATGAGGAGCATGAAACGGTCTGAAAAATAGGAGGAGCATGAAACGGTGTTCAAAAACATGAAGAGCCTGAAAAGGTGTGAAAAATATGAAGAGCTTCAAAACGTGTAAAAAATATTAGGAGCATGAAACGGTCTCAAAAATAGAAGCAGCATGAAGCGGTGTTCAAAAACATGAAGAGCCTGAAAAGGTGTGAAAAATATGAAGAGATTCAAAAGGTGTGAAATACATGAGGAGGATTAAACCGTCTGAAAAATAGGAGGAGCATGAAGCGGTGTTGAAAAATATGAAGAGCCTGAAAAGGTGTGAAAATATGAAGAGCTTCAAAAATATGAAAAATATGAAGAGCTTCAAAAGGTGTGACAAATATGAGGAGCAAGAAATGGTCTGAAAAATAGGAGGATTATGAAACGGTTTTCAAAAACAAGAAGAGCCTGAAAAGGTGTGAAAAATAGTAAAAGCCTCAAAAAGTGTCAAAAATATGAGGAGCATGAAACGGTCTGAAAAATTGCAGAAGCATGAAGTGGTGTTGAAAAACATGAAGAGTCTGAAAACGTGTGAAAATAAGAAGAGCTTCAAAAATATGAGAAATATGAAGAGCTTCAAAATGTATCAAAATGAGATGAGCATGAACCGGTCTGAAAAATAGGAGGAGCATGAAGTGGGGTTGAAAAAATGAAAAGCCTGAAAAGGTGTGAAATATATGAAGTGCTTCAAAGGTTTCAAAAATATGAGGAGAATGAAACGGTCTGAAAAATAGGAGGAGCATGAAGTGGTTTTGAAAAACATGAAGAGCCTGAAAACGTGTGAAAAATATGAAGACCTTCAAAAAGTGTGAAAAATATGAAGAGTTTCAAAAGGTGTGAAAAAAGAGATGAGCATGAAAAGGTCTGAAAAATAGGAGGAGCATGAAGCGGTGTTGAAAATCATGAAGAGCCTGAAAAGTTGTGAAAAATATCAAGAGATTCAAAAGGTGTCAAAATGAGATGAGCATGAAACGGTCTGAAAAACAGGAGGAGAATGAAGTGGAGTTGAAAATCATCAAGAGCATGAAAAGGTGTGAAAAATATGAAGAGCTTCAAAAGGTGTCAAAAAGGGATGAGCATCAAAAGGGCTGAAAAATAGCAGGAGCAAGAAGTGGTGTTGAAAAAAATGAGGATCCTGAAAAGGTGTGAAATATATGAAGAGCTTCAAAAGGTGTGAAATACATGAGGAGCATGAAACTCTCTGAAAAATAGATGGAGGATGAAGTGTTGTTGTAAAACATGAAGAGCCTGGAAAGGTGTGAAAAATATGAAGAGTTTCAAAAGGTGTCCAAAATATGAGGAGCATGAAACGGTCTGAAAAATAGGAGGAGCATGAAGTCTTGTTGTAAAACATGAAGAGCCTGAAAAGGTGTGAAAAATATGAAGAGCTTCAAAAGGTGTCCAAAATATGAGGAGCATGAAACGGTCTGAAAAACTGGAGGAGCATGAAGCGGTGTTTAAAAACATGAAGAGCCTGAAAAGCTGTGAGAAATATGAAGAGCTTCAAAAGGTGTCAAAAATATGAGGAGCATGAAACGGTCTGAAAAATAGGAGGAGCATGACGCCGTGTTCAAAAACATGAAGAGCCTGAAAAGGTGTGAAAAATATGAGGAACTTCAAACGGTGTAAAATACATGAGGAGCATTAAACGGTCTGCAAAATAGGAGTAGCATGAAGCGGTGATGAAAAACATGAAGAGCCTGAAAACTTGTGAAAAATATGAAGAGCTTCAAAAGGTGTGAAAAATATGAAGAGCTTCAAAAGGTGTCAAAATGAGATGAGAATAAAATGGTCTGAAAAACAGGAGGAGAATGAAGTGGTGTTGAAAAAATGAAGAGCCTGAAAAGGTGTGAAATATATGAAGAGCTTCAAAAGGTGTGAAAAATATGAGGAGAACGAAACGGTGTGAAAAATAGGAGGAGCATGGAGTGGGGTTGAAAAACATGAAGAGCCTGAAAAGCTGTGAGAAATATGAAGAGCTTCAAAAGGTGTGAAAAATATGAAGAGCTTCAAAAGGTTTCAAAAATATGAGGAGAATGAAACGGTCTGCAACATAGGAGGAGCATGAAATGGTGTTCAAAAACATGAAGAGCCTTAAAAGGTGTGAAAAATATGAAGTGATTCAAAAGGTGTGAAATACATGAGGAGGAATAAACGGTCTGAAACATAGGAGGAGCATGAAGCTGTGTTGAAAAACATGAAGAGCCTGAAAACGTGTGAAAAATATGAAGAGCTTCAAAAGGTGTGAAAAATATGAAGAGCTTCAAAAAGTGTCAAAAATTAGATGAGCATGAAACGGTCTGAAAAATAGGAGTAGCATGAAGTGGTGTTGAAAAATATGAAGAGCCTGAAAAGGTGTGAAAAATATGAAGAGCTTCAAAATGTGTGAAAAATATGAAGAGCTTCAAAAGGTGTCAAAATGAGATGAGCATGAAACGGTCTGAAAAATAGGAGGAGAATGAAGCGGTGTTGAAAAACATGAAGAGCCTGAAAACGTGTGAAAAATATGAAGAGCTTCAAAAGGTGTGAAAAATATGAAGAGCTTCAAATGGTGTCAAATATTAGATGAGCCTGAAACGGTCTGAAAAATAGGAGGAGCATGAAGTGGTGTTGAAAAAAAATGAAGAGTCTGAAGAGGTGTGAAAAATATGAAAAGCTTCAAAAGGTGTCAAAAATATGAGGAGCACGGAACGGTCTGAAAAATACGAGGAGCATGAAGCGGTGTTCAAAAACATGAAGAGCCTGAAAAGGTGTGAAAAATATGAAGAGCTTCAAAAGGTTTCAAAATTATGAGTAGCATGAAACGGTCTGAAAAACAGGAGGAGAATGAAGCGATGTTGAAAATCATCAAGAGCCTGAAAAGTTGTGAGAAATATGAAGAGATTCAAAAGGTGTCTAAAATATGAGGAGCATGAAACAATCTGAAAAATAGGAGGAGCATGAAGCGGTGTTCAAAAATATGAAGAGCCTGAAAAGGTGTGAAATATATGAACAGCTTCAAAAGGTGTCAAAAATATGAGGAGCATGAAACGGTCTGAAAAATAGGAGGAACATGAAGCGGTGTTCAAAAACATGAAAAGCCTGAAAAAGTGTGAAAAATATGAAGAGCTTCAAAAGGTGTCAAAATGAGATGAGCATGAAACGGTCTGAAAAATAGGAGGAGAATGAAGCGGTGTTGAAAAACATGAAGAGCCTGAAAACGTGTGAAAAATATGAAGAGCTTCAACCGGTGTGAAAATTATGAAGAGCTTCAAATGGTGTCAAATATTAGATGAGCTTGAAACGGTCTGAAAAATAGGAGGAGCATGAAGCGGTGTTCAAAAATATGAAGAGCCTGAAAAGGTGTGAAATATATGAAGAGCTTGAAAAGGTGTCAAAAATATGAGGAGAATGAAACGGTCTTAAAAATAGGAGGAAGATGAAGCGGTGTTAAAAAACATGAAGAGCCTGAAAAGGTGTGAAAAATATGAAGAGTTTCTAAAAGTGTCAAAATGAGATGAGCATGAAACGGTCTGAAAAATAGGAGGAGAATGAAGAGGTGTTGAAAATCATCAAGAGCCTGAAAAGGTGTGAAAAATATGAAGAGCTTCAAAAGGTGTGAAATACATGAGGAGCATGAAACTCTTTGAAAAATAGAAGGAGCTTGAAGTGTTGTTGTAAAACATGAAGAGCCTGAAAACGTGTGAAAAATGTGAAGTGCTTCAAAAGGTGTCAAAAATATGAGGAGCATGAAACGGTCTGAAAAATAGGAGGAGCATGAAACGGTGATTAAAACATGACGAGCCTGAAAAGGTGTGAAAAATATGAAGAGCTTCAAAAGGTGTGAAATACATGAGGAGCATGAAACGGTCTGAAAAATAGGAGGAGCATTAACCAGTGTTCAAAAACATGAAGAGCCTGAAAAGGTGTGAAAAATATGAAGAGCTTCAAAAGGTGTGAAATACATGAGGAGCATGAAAAGGTCTGAAAAATAGGAGGAGCATTAACCAGTGTTCAAAAACATGAAGAGCCTGAAAAGGTGTGAAATATATGAAGAGCTTCAAAAGATTTCAGAAATGAGAGGAGCATGAATCGGTCTGAAAAGTAGGAGAAGCATGAAGCGGTGTTGAAAAACATGAAGAGCCTGAAAAGGTGTGAAAAATATGAATATTTCAAAAGATGTGAAAAATATGAAGAACTTCAAAAGCTGTCAAAAATGAGATGAGCATGAAACGGTCTGGGAAATAGGAGAAGCATGAAGTGGTGTTGAAAAACATGAAGAGCCTGAAAACGTGTGAAAAATAGGAAGAGCTTCAAAAAATGTCAAAAATATGAGGAGCCTGAAATGGTCTGAAAAATAGGAGCAGCATGAAACGGTGTTCAAAAACATGAAGAGCCTTTAAAGGTGTGAAAAATAGGACAAGCCTCAAAACGTGTCAAAAATATGAGGAGCATGAAACGGTCTGAAAAATAATAGGAGCATGAAGCGGTGTTGAAAAACATGAAGAGTCTGAAAAGGTGTGAAAAATATGAAGAGCTTCAAAAGGTATAAAAAATATGAGGAGCATGAAACGGTCTGAAAAATATGAGGAGCATGAAGCTATGTTGAAAAATATGAAGAGCTTGAAAAACTTTGAAATATATGAAGAGCTTCAAAAGGTGTGAAATACATGAGGAGCATGAAACGATCTGAAAAATAGGAGGAGCATGAAACGGTGTTCAAAAACATGAAGAGCCTGAAAAGGTGTGAAAAATATGAAGAGCTTCAAAAAATGTCAAAAATATGAGGAGCATGTAATGGTCTGAAAAATAGGAGCAGCATGAAACGGTGTTCAAAACATGAAGAGCCTGAAAAGGTGTGAAAAATATGAAGAGGTTCAAAAGGTGTGGAATACATGAGGAGCATGAAACGGTCTGAAAAAAAACAGGAGCATGAAGCGGTGTTGAGAAACATGAAGAGCCTGAAAAGATGTGAAAAATATGAATAGCTCAAAACGTGTCAAAATTATGAGGAGCATGAAACGATCTGAAAAATAGGAGGAGCATGACGCGGTGTTCAAAAACATGAAAAGCCTGAAAAGGTGTGAAAAATATGAAGAGCTTCAAAAAGTGTCAAAAATATGAGGAGGATGATTGGAATGAAAAAGAGGAGCAGCATGAAGCGGTGTTGAAAAACATGAAGAGCCTGAAAACGTGTGAAAAATATGAAGAGCATCAAAAGGTGTTAAAAATACGAGGAGCATGAAACGGTCTGAAATATAGCAGGAGCATGAAGTGGTGTGGAAAAACATGAAAAGCCTGAAAAGGTTTGAAAAATATGAAGAGTTTCAAAAGGTGTGAAATACATGAGGAGCAAGAAACGGTCTGAAAAATAGGAGAAGCATGAAGCGGTGTTGAAAAACATGAAGAGCCTGAAAAGGTGTGAAAAATATGAAGAGCTTTAAAAGATGTGAAAAATATGAAGAGCTTCAAAAGGCGTCAAAAATATGAGGAGCATGAAACGGTCTGAAATATAGGAGAGGCATGAAGTTGTGTTGAAAAATATGAAGAGCCTGAAAAGGTGTGAAATATATGAAGAACTTGAAAAGGTCTGAAATATATGAGGAGCATGAAACTGTCTGAAAAATAGGAGGTGCATGAAGTGGTGTTCAAAAACATGAAGAGCCTGAAAAGATGTGAAAAATATGAAGAGCTTCAAAAGGTGTCAAAAATATGAAGAGCTTCAAAAGGTGTCAAAAATGAGATGAGCATGAAACGGTCTAAAAACTAGGAGGAGCATGAACTGGTGTGGAAAAACATGAAAAGCCTGAAAAGGTTTGAAAAATATGAAGAGTTTCAAAAGGTGTGAAATACATGAGGAGCAAGAAACGGTCTGAAAAATAGGAGAAGCATGAAGCGGTGTTGAAAAACATGAAGAGCCTGAAAAGGTGTGAAAAATATGAAGAGCTTCAAAAGGTGTGAAATACATGAGGAGCATGAAACGGTCTGAAAAATAGGAGTAGCATGAGACGGTGTTGAAAAACATGAAGAGCCTGAAAAGATGTGAAAAATATGAAGAGCTTCAAAAGGTGTCAAAATTATGAGGAGCATGAAACGATCTGAAAAATAGGAGGAGCATGAAGCGGTGTTCAAAAACATGAAAAGCCTGTAAAAGTGTGAAAAATATGAAGAGCTTCAAAAGGTGTCAGAAATATGAGGAGCATGAATCGGTATGAAAAAGAGGAGGAGCATGAAGCGGTGTTCAAAAACATGCAGAGTCTGAAAAGGTGTGAAAAATATGAAGAGCTTCAAAAGGTGTCAAAAATATGAGGAGCATGAAACGGTCTGAAAAATAGAAGCAGCATGAAGCGGTGTTGAAAAACATGAAGAGCCTGAAAAAGTGTAAAAAATATGAAGAGCTTCAAAAGATGTGAAAAATATGAACAGCTTCAAAAGGTGTCAAAAATGAGATGAGCATGAAGCGGTCTGAAAAAAGGAGGAGCATGATGCGGTGTGCAAAAACATGAACAGCCTGAAAACGTGTGAAAAATATGAAAATCTTCAAAAGGTGTCAAAAATATGAGGAGCATGAAACGATCTGAAAAATAAGAGGAGCATGAAGTGGTGTTGAAAAACATGAAGTGCCTGAAAAGGTGTGAAAAACATGAAGAGCTTCAAAAGGTGTCAAAAATATGAGGAGCATGAAACGGTCTGAAAAATAGGAGGAGCCTGAAGCTGTTTTCAAAAACATGAAGAGCCTGAAAAGGTGTGAAAAATATGGAGAGCCTCAAAACGTGTCAAAAATATGAGGAGTATGAAACGGTCTGGAAATTAGCAGGAGCATGAAGCGGTGTTGAAAAACATGAAGAGCCTGAAAACGTGTGAAAAATATGAAGAGCTTCAAAAATGTGAAAAATATGAACAGCTTCATAAGGTGTGAAAAATATGAAGAGCCTCAAAATTTGTCAAAAATGAGATGAGCATGAAACGGTGTGAAAAATAGGAGGAGCATGAAGCGGTTTTAAAATTCATAAAGAGCCGAAAAAGGTTTGAAAAATATGAAGAGCTTCAAAAGGTGTCAAAAATATGAAGAGCTTCAAAAGGTGTCAAAAATGAGATGAGCATGAAACGGTCTAAAAACTAGGAGGAGCATGAACTGGTGTGGAAAAACATGAAAAGCCTGAAAAGGTTTGAAAAATATGAAGAGTTTCAAAAGGTGTGAAATACATGAGGAGCAAGAAACGGTCTGAAAAATAGGAGAAGCATGAAGCGGTGTTGAAAAACATGAAGAGCCTGAAAAGGTGTGAAAAATATGAAGAGCTTCAAAAGGTGTGAAATACATGAGGAGCATGAAACGGTCTGAAAAATAGGAGTAGCATGAGACGGTGTTGAAAAACATGAAGAGCCTGAAAAGATGTGAAAAATATGAAGAGCTTCAAAAGGTGTCAAAATTATGAGGAGCATGAAACGATCTGAAAAATAGGAGGAGCATGAAGCGGTGTTCAAAAACACGAAAAGCCTGTAAAAGTGTGAAAAATATGAAGAGCTTCAAAAGGTGTCAAAAATATGAGAAGCATGAATCGGTATGAAAAAGAGGAGGAGCATGAAGCGGTGTTCAAAAACATGCAGAGTCTGAAAAGGTGTGAAAAATATGAAGAGCTTCAAAAGGTGTCAAAAATATGAGGAGCATGAATCGGTATGAAAAAGAGGAGGAGCATGAAGCGGTGTTGAAAAACATGAAGAGCCTGAAAAAGTGTAAAAAATATGAAGAGCTTCAAAAGATGTGAAAAATATGAACAGCTTCAAAAGGTGTCAAAAATGAGATGAGCATGAAGCGGTCTGAAAAAAGGAGGAGCATGATGCGGTGTGCAAAAACATGAACAGCCTGAAAAGGTGTGAAAAATATGAAAATCTTCAAAAGGTGTCAAAAATATGAGGAGCATGAAACGATCTGAAAAATAAGAGGAGCATGAAGTGGTGTTGAAAAACATGAAGTGCCTGAAAAGGTGTGAAAAACATGAAGAGCTTCAAAAGGTGTCAAATATGAGGAGCATGAAAAGGTCTCAAGAATCGGAGGAGCATGAAGAAGTGTTCAAAAACATGAAGAGCCTGAAAAGGTGTGAAAAATATGAAGTGCTTCAAAAGGTGTCACATATGAGGAGCATGAAACGGTATGATAAATAGCAGGAGCATGAAGCGGTGTTGAAAAACATGAAGAGTCTGAAATCTTTTGAATTATGAAGAGCTTCAAAATGTTAAAAATACGAAGAGCTTCAAAATGTGTAAAAAATATGAAGATCTTCAAAAGGTGTTAAAAATTAGATGAGCATGAAACGGTCTAAAAAATAGGAGGAGCAACAAGTAGTGTTGAAAAAAATGAAGAGCCTGAGAAGGTGTGAAAAATATGAAGAGCTTCAAAAGGTGTCAAAAATGAGATGATAATGAAGCGGTCTGAAAAATTGGAGGAGCATGAAGCGCTTTCGAAAACCATGAAGAGCCTGAAAAGGTGTGAAAAATATGAAGAGCTTCAAAAGGTGTGAAAAATATGAAGAGCTTCAAAAGGAGACAAAGATATAAGGAGCATGAAACTGTCTGAAAAATAGGAGGAGCATGAAATGGTGTTGAAAAACATGAAGAGCCTGAAAACGTGTGAAAAATATGAAGAGTTTCAAAAGATGTGAAAAATAAGAAGAGCTTCAAAAGGTTTCAAATATATGAGGAGCATGAAACGGTCTGAAAAATAGGAGGAGTATGAAGCGGTGTTGAAAAACTTGAAGAGGCTGAAAACGTGTGAAAAATATGAAGAGCTTCAAAACGTGTGAAAATATGAAGAGCTTCCAAAGGTGTCAAAAATGAGATGAGCATGAAACGGTCTGAAAAATAGGAGGACTATGAAGTGGTGGTGAAAAATATGAAGAGCCTGAAAAGGTGTGAAATATATGAAGAGCTTCAAAAGGTTTCAAAAATATGAGGAGCATGAAACGGTCTGAAAAATATGAGGAGCATGAAGCGGTGTTCAAAAATATGAAGAGTCAGAAAAGCTGTGAAAATTATGAAGAGCTTCAAAAGGTGTCAAAAATATGAGGAGCATGAAACGGTCTGAAAAATAGGAGGAGCATGAAACGGTGTTCAAAAACATGAAGAGCCTGAAAAGGTGTGAAAAATAGGAAGACCTTCAAAAGATGTGAAATATATGAGGAACATGAAACGGTGTGAAAAATAGGAGGAGCATGAAGCTGTGTTCAAAAACATGAGGGCCTGAAAAAGTGTGAAATATATGAAGAGCTTCAAAAGTTGTGAAATACATGAGGAGCATGAAACAGTTTGAAAAATAGGAGGAACATGAAGCGGGGTTCAAAAACATGAAGAGCCTGAAAAGTTGTGAAAAATATGAAGAGCTTCAAAATGTGTCAAAAATATAAGGAGCATGAAACGGTCTGAAAAATAGGAGGAGCATGAAGTGTTGTTAAAATGCATGAAGAGCCTGAAAAGGTGTGAAAAATATGAAGAGCTTCAAATGTGGCAAAAATATGAGGAGCATGAAACGGTCTGAAAAATAGGAGGAGCATGAAACGTTGTTCAAAAACATGAAGAGCCTAAAAAGGTGTGAAAATTAGTAAGAGCTTCGAAAGGTGTGAAAAAAATGAGGAGCATGAAAAGGTCTGAAAAATAGGAGGAGCATGAAGTGGTGTTGAAAAACATGAAGAGCCTGAAAACGTGTGAAAAATATGAGGAGATTCAAAAGATGTCAAAAATATGAGGAGCATGAAGCGGTCCGAAAAATAGGAAGAGCATGAAGCGGTGTTGAAAACATTAAGAGCCTGAAAAGGTGGGAAATATATAAAGAGCTTGAAAAGGTGTCAAAAATATGAGGAGCATGAAACGGTGTGAAAAATAGGAGAAGCATGAAGTGATGTTGAGAAACCTGAAGAGACTGAAAAGGTGTGAAAAATATGAAGAGCTACAAAAGATGTGAAATATATGAGGAGCATGAAATGATCTGAAAAATAGGAGGAGCATGAAACGGTGTTGAAAAACATGAAGAGCCTGAAAAGGTGTGAAAATTATGAAGACCATCAAAATGTGTCAAAAAAAAGGAGGAGCATGAAATGGTGTTCAAAAACATGAAGAGCCTGAAAAAGTGTGAAAACTATTAAGATCTTCAAAAGTTGTCAAAAATATGAGGAGCATGAAACGATCTGAAAAATAGGAGTAACATGAAGCACCGTTGAAAAACATGAAGAGCCTGAAAAGGTGTGAAAAATATGAACAGCTTCAAAAGGTGTCAAAAATATGAGGAGCATGAAACAGTCTGAAAAATAAGAGGAGCATGAAGCAGTGTTGAAAAACATGAAGAGTATGAAAAGGTGTGAAAAATATGAAGAGCATTAAAAGGTGTCAAAAATATGAGGAGCATGAAACGGTCTGAAAAAAAGGAGGAGTATGAAGCGGTGTTGAAAACAAGAAAAGCCTGAAAATGTGTGAAAAATATGAAGAGCTTCCAAAGGTGTGAAAAATATGAATAGCTTCGAAATGTGTCAATAATGAGAGGAGCATGAAACGGTGTGAAAAATAGGAGGAGCATGAAGCGGTGTGCAAAAAGATGAAGAGCCTGAAAGGGTGTGAAAAATATGAAGAGCTTCAAAAGGTGTCAAAAATATGAGGAGCATGAAACGGTCTGAAAAATAGGAGAAGCATGAAGCGGTGTTGAAAAACATGAAGAGCCTAAAAAGGTGTGAAAAATATGAAGAGCTTCAAAAGGTGTCAAAAATATGAGGAACATGAAACGGTCTGAAAAATAGGAGGAGCATGAAATGGTGATCAAAAACATGAAGAGCCTGAAAAGGTGTGAAAAATATGAAGAGCTTCAAAAGATGTCAAAAATATGAGGAGCATGAAATGGTCTGAAATATAGGAGGATCATGAAGCGGTGATCAAAAACATGAAGAGCCTGAAAAGGTGAGAAAAATATGAAGAGCTTCAAAAGCTGTGAAAAATATCAAGAGCTTCAAAAAGTGTCAAAAATGAGATGAGCATGAAAAGGTCTGAAAAATAGGAGGAGCAAGAAGCGTTTTTGAAAAACATGAAGAGCCTGAGAAGGTGTGAAAAATATGAAAAGCTTCAAAACATGTCAAAAATATGAGGAGCATGAAACGGTCTGAAAAATAGGAGGAGCATGAAATGGTGATCAAAAACATGAAGAGCCTGAAAAGGTGTGAAAAATATGAAGAGATTCAAAATGTGTGAAATACATGAGGAGCATGAAACGGGCTGAAAAATAGGAGAAGCATGAAGGGGTGTGGAAAAACATGAAGAGCCTGAAAAGGTTTGAAAAATATGAAGAGCTTCAAAAGTGTGAAATACATGAGGAGCATAAAACTTTCTGAAAAATAGGAGGAGCATGAAGCGGTGTTCAAAAACATGAAGAGCCTGAAAAGTTGTGAAAATTATGAAAAGCTTCAAAAGGTGTTAAAAATGAGATGAGAATGAAACGGTCTGAAAAATAGGAGGAACAAGAAATGGTGTTGAAAAACATGAAGAGCCTAAAAACGTGTGAAAAATATGAAGAGCTACAAAAGGTGTCAAAAATGAGATGAGCATGAAACGGTCTAAAAAATAGGAGGAGCGAGAAGTGGTGTTCAAAAATATGAAGAGCCTGAAAAGGTGTGAAAAATATGAAGAGCTTCAAAAGGTGTGAAAAATATGAGGAGCATGAAACGGTCTGAAAAATAGAAGTGGCATGAAATGGTGTTCAAAAACATGAAGAGCTGAAAAGGTGTGAAAAATATGAAGAGCTTCAAAAGGGGTGAAATACATGAGGAGCATGAAACGGTCTGAAAATTAGGAGAAGCATGAAGTGGTGTTGACAAACATGAAGAGCCTGAAAAGTTGTGAAAAATATGAAGAGCTTCAAAAGGTGTCAAACATATGAAGAGCATGAAACCGTCTGAAAAATAGGAGGATCATGAAGCAGTGTTCAAAAACATGAAGAGCCTGAAAATGTGTGAAAAATATTCAGAGCTTCAAAATGTGTCAAATATATGAGGAGCATGAAACGGTCTGAAAAATAGGAGGAGGATGAAACGGTGATTAAAAACATGAAGAGCCTGAAAAAGTGTGAAAAATATGAAGAGATTCAAAAGGTGTGAAATACATGAGGAGCATGAAACAGGCCGAAAAATAGGAGAAGCATGAAGTGGTGTGGAAATACATGAACAGCCTGAAAAGGTGTGAAAAATATGAAGAGCTTCAAAAGGTGTCAAAAATATGAGGAGCATGAAGGTCTGAAAAATAGGAGGAGCTTGAAGCGGTGTTCAAAAATATGAAGAGCCTGAAAACGTGTGAAAAAATATGAAGAGCTTCAAAAGGTGTGAAGAATATGAAGAGCTTCAAAAGGTGTCAAAAATGAGATGAGCATGAAACGGTCTGAACAAAAGGAGGAGCATGAAGTGGTGTTGAAAAAAAAAGAAGAGCCTGAAAAGGTGTGAAATATATGAAGAGCTTCAAAAGGTGTCAAAAATATGAGGAGCATGAAACGGTGTGAAATATAGGAGGACCATGAAAAGGTGTTAAAAAACATGAAGAGCCTCAAAAGGTGTGAAACATATGAGGAGCATGAAACGGTATGAAAAGTAGGAAGAGCATGAAGTGGTGTTGAAAAACATGAAGAGCCTCAACAGGTGTGAAAAATATGAAGAGCTTCAAACTGTGTCAAATATATGAGAAACATGAAACGGTATGAAAAATAGGAGGAGCATGAAGTGGTGTTCAAAAACATGAAAAGCCTGAAAAGGTGTGAAATATATGAAGAGCTTCAAAAGGTGTCAAAAATATGTGGAGCACGAAACGGTCTGAAAAATAGGAGGAGCATGAAGTGGTTTTGAAAAATATGAAGAGCTTCTAAAATTGTCAAAAATATCAGGAGCATGAAACGGTCTGAAAAATAGGAGGAGCATGAAGTGGTGTTGAAAAACATGAAGAGCCTGAAAAGGTGTGAAAACTATGAAGAGCTACAAAAGTTGAAAAATACATGAGGAGCATGAAACTCTCTTTAAAATAGAAGGAGCATGAAGCGGTGTTCAAAAACAAGAAGAGCCTGAAAAGGTGTGAAAATATGAAGAGCTTCAAAAGGTGTGAAAAATATGAAGAGTTTCAAAAGGTGTCAAAAATTACATGAGCATGAAACGGTCTGAAAATTTGGAGGAGCAAGAAGTAGTGTTGAAAAAAATGAAGAGCCTGAAAAGGTGTGAAAAATATGAAAAGCTTCAAAAGGTGTCAAAAATATGAGGAGCATGAAACGGTCTGAAAAATAGCAGGAGCATGAAGCGGTGTTGAAAAACATGAAGAGCTTGAAAAGGTGTGAAAAATATGAAGAGCTTCAAAAGGTGTCAAAAATATGAGAAGCATGAAACGGTCTGAAAAATATGAGGAGCATGAAGCGGTGTTGCAAAACATGAGGAGCCAGAGAACTTGTGAAAAATACGAAGAGCTTCAAAAGGTGTCAAAAATGAGATGAGCATGAAACGGTCTGAAAAATAGGAGGAGCATGAAGCTGTGTTGAAAAACATGAAGAGTCTGAAAAGTTGTGAAAGATATCAAGAGTTTCTAAAGATGTCAAAAATATGAGAAGCATGAAACGTTCTGAAAAATAGAAGGAGCATGAAGCGGTGTTGAAAGACATGAGGAGCCAGAGAACTTGTGAAAAATATGAAGAGCTTCAAAAGGTGTGAAAAATATGAGGAGCATGAAACGGTCTGAAAATTAGAAGTGGCATGAAATGGTGTTCAAAAACATGAAGAGCTGAAAAGCTGTGAAAAATATGAACAGCTTCAAAAGGGGTGAAATACATGAGGAGCATGAAACGGTCTGAAAATTAGGAGAAGCATGAAGTGGTGTTGGAAAACATGAAGAGCCTGAAAAGGTGTGAAAAATATGAAGAGCTTCAAAAGGTGTCAAACATATGAAGAGCATGAAACCGTCTGAAAAATAGGAGGATCATGAAGCAGTGTTCAAAATCATGAAAAGCCTGAAAATGTGTGAAAAATATTCAGAGCTTCAAAATGTGTCAAATATATGAGGAGCATGAAACGGTCTGAAAAATAGGAGGAGGATGAAACGGTGATTAAAAACATGAAGAGCCTGAAAACGTGTGAAAAATATGAAGAGCTTCAAAAGGTGTGAAATACATGAGGAGCATGAAACAGGCCGAAAAATAGGAGAAGCATGAAGTGGTGTGGAAAAACATGAAGAGCCTGAAAAGGTGTGAAAAATATGAAGGGCTTCTAAAGGTGTCAAAAATATGAGGAGCATGAAGGTCTGAAAAATAGGAGGAGCTTGAAGCGGTGTTCAAAAACCTGAAGAGCCAGAAAAGTGTGAAAAATATGAAGAGCTTCAAAAGGTGTCAAAAATATGAGGAGCATGAAACGGTCTGACAAATAGGACGAGCATGAAGAGGCGTTGAAAAAAAAGAAGAGCCTGAAAAGGTGTGAAATATATGAAGAGCTTCAAAAGGTGTCAAAAATATGAGGAGAATGAAACGGTCTGAAAAATAGGAGGAGCATGATGTGGTGTTGAAAAACATGAAGAGCCTGAAAAGGTGTGAAAAATATGAAGAGCTTCAAAAGGTGTGAAATACATGAGGACCATGAAACAGGCCGAAAAATAGGAGAAGCATGAAGTGGTGTTGAAAAACATGAAGAGCCTGAAAAGGTGTGAAAAATATGAAGAGCTTCAAAAGGTGTGAAATACATGAGGAGCATGAAACAGGCCGAAAAATAAGAGAAGCATGAAGTGGTGTGGAAAAACATGAAGAGCCTAAAAAGTTGTGAGAAATATGAAGAGCTTCAAAAGATGTGAAATACATGAGGAGCATGAAACTCTCTGAAAAATAGGAGGAGCATGAAGCGGTGTTCAAAAATACGAAGAGCCTAAAAAGTTGTGAGAAATATGAAGAGCTTCAAAAAGTGTCAAAATTGAGATCAGCATGAAACGGTCTGGAAATAGGAGGAGCATGAAGCAGTGTTGAAAAACATGAACAGCATAAAAAGTTGTGAAAAATATGAAAAGCTTCAAAAGGGGTCAAAAATGAGAAGAGCATGAAACGGTCTGAGAAATAGGAGGATCAAGAAACGGTGTTGAAAAACATGAAGAGCCTGAAAACGTGTGAAAAATATGACGAGCTACAAAAGGTGTCAAAAATGAGATGAGCATGAAACGGTTTGAAAAATAGGAGGAGCGAGAAGCGGTGTTCAAAAATATGAAGAGCCTGAAAAGGTGTGAAAAATATGAAGAGCTTCCAAAGGTGTGAAAAATATGAGGAGCATGAAACGGTCGTAAAAATAGAAGTGGCATGAAATGGTGTTCAAAAACATGAAGAGCTGAAAAGGTGTGAAAAATATGAAGAGCTTCAAAAGGGGTGAAATACATGAGGAGCATGAAACGGTCTGAAAATTAGGAAAAGCGCGAAGTGATGTTGAAAAACATGAAGAGCCTGAAAAGGTGTGAAAAATATGAAGAGCTTCAAAAGGTGTCAAACATATGAAGAGCATGAAACCGTCTGAAAAATAGGAGGATCATGAAGCAGTGTTCAAAAACATGAAGAGCCTGAAAATGTGTGAAAAATATTCAGAGCTTCAAAATGTGTCAAATATATGAGGAGATTGAAACGGTCTGAAAAATAGGAGGAGGATGAAACGGTGATTAAAAACATGAAGAGCCTGAAAAGGTGTGAAAAATATGAAGAGATTCAAAATTTTGAAGAATATGAAGAGTTTCAAAAGGTGTCAAAAATATGAGGAGCATGAAACGGTCTGAAAAATAGGAGGAGCATGAAATGGTGATCAAACACATGAAGGGCCTGAAAAGTTTTGAAAAATATAAAGAGCTTCAAAAGGTGTGAAATTCATGAGGAGCATGAAACTCTCTGAAATATAGGAGGAGCATGAAGCGGTTAGCAACAACATGAAGAGCCTGAAATGTAGTGAAAAATATGCAAAGCTTCTACAGGTGTTAAAGATGAGATGAGCATGAAACGGTCTGAAAAATAGGAGGATCAAGAAACGGTGTTGAAAAACATGAAGAGCCAGAAAAAGTGTGAAAAATATGAAGAGCTACAAAAGGTGTCAAAAATGAAATGAGCATGAAACGGTCTGACAAATAGGACGAGCATGAAGATGCGTTGAAAAAAAAGAAGAGCCTGAAAAGGTGTGAAATATATGAAGAGCTTCAAAAGGTGTCAAAAATATGAGGAGAATGAAACGGTCTGAAAAATAGGAGGAGCATGATGGGTGTTCAAAAATATGAAGAGCCTGAAAAGGTGTGAAAAATATGAAGAGCTTCAAAAGGTGTCAAAAATATGAGGAGCATGAAACGGTCTGAAAAATAGGAGGAGCATGAAATGGTGATCAAACACATGAAGGGCCTGAAAAGTTTTGAAAAATATAAAGAGCTTCAAAAGGTGTGAAATACATTTGGACATGAAACGGTCTGAAAAATAGGAGGAGCATGAGGCGGTTTTCAAATACATGAAGAGCCTGAAAAGTGTGAAAAATATGAAGTGCTTCAAAAGGTGTCAAAAACATGAGGAGCATGAAACGGTCTGTAAAATAGGAGGAGAATGAAGCTGTGTTGAAAAACAAGAAGAGCCTGAAAAGGTGTGAAATATATGAATAGCTTCAAAAGGTGTAACAAATATGAGGACCATGAAACAGTTTGAAAAATAGGAATAGCATGAAACGGTGTTCAAAAACATGAAGAGCCTGAAAAGGTGTGAAATATATGAATAGCTTCAAAAGGTGTAACAAATATGAGGACCATGAAACAGTTTGAAAAGTAGGAATAGCATGAAACGGTGTTCAAAAACATGAAGAGCCTGAAAAGGTGTGAAAAATATGAAGAGCTTCAAAAGGTGTCAAAAATATGAGGAGCACGGAACGGTCTGAAAAATACGAGGAGCATGAAGCGGTGTTGAAAAACATGAAGAGCCTGAAAAGGTGTGAAAAATATGAAGAGCTTCAAAAGGTGTCAAAAATATGAGGCGCATGAAATGGTCTGAAAAATAGGAGGAGCATGAAGCGCTGTTGAAAAACATGAAGAGCCTGAAAAGGTGTGAAAAATATGAAGAGCTTCAAAAGGTGTCAAAACTATGAGGAGCATGAAACGGTCTGAAAAATTGGAGGAGCTTGAAGCGGTGTTGAAAAACATGAAGAGCCTGTAAAGGAGTGAAATAAATGAAGAGCTTCAAAAGGTGTCAAAAATATGAGGAGCAAGAAACGGTCTGAAATATAGGAGGAGCATGAAGCGGTGTTGAAAAAAATGAAGAGCATGAAAAGGTGTGAAAAATATGAAGAGCTTCAAAAGGTGTCAAAAATATGAGGAGCATGAAATGGTCTGAAAAATAGGAGGAGCATGAAGCAGTGTTCAAAAACATGAAGAGCCTGAAAAGGTGTGAAAAATATGAAGAGCTTCAAAAGGTTTGAAAAACATGAGGAGCACGAAACGGTCTGAAAAATAGGAGGAGCATGAAGCGGTGTTGAAAAACATGAAGAGCCTGAAAAGGTGTGAAAAAAATGAAGATATTCAAAAGGTGTCAAAAATATGAGGAGCATGAAACGTTCTGAAAAATAGGAGGAGCATGAAGCGGTTTTGAAAAATATGAAGTGCCTGAAAAGGTGTGAAATATATGAAGAGCTTCAAAACTTCTCAAATATGAGGAGCATGAAACGGTCTGAAAAATAACAGTAGATGCAGTGGTGTTCAAAAACATGAAGAGCCGGAAAATGTGTGAAAAATACGAAGAGCTTCAAAAGGTGTCAAAATATGAGGAGCATGAAACGGCCTGAAAAGTAGGAGGAGCATGAAACGGTATGAAAAATAGGAGGAGCATGAATCGGTGTTCAAAAACATGAAGAGCTTGAAAAGGTGTGAAATATATGAAGAGCTTCAAAAGGTGTCAAAAATAGGAGGAGAATGAAACTGTCTGACATAAAAGAGGAGCATGAAGCGGTGTTGAAAACCATGAAGAGCCTGAAAAGTTGTGAAAAATATGAAGAGCTTCAAAAAGTGTCAAACATAGTAGGAGCATAAAACGGTCTGAAAAATAGGAGGAGCATGAAGCCGTGTTCAAAAACATGAAGAGCCTGAAAAGGTGTGAAAAATATGAAGAGCTTCAAAAGGATTGAACTACATGAGGAGCACGAAACGGTCTGAAACAAAGGAGGAGTTTGAAGCGGTGTTGAAAAACATGAAGAACCTGAAAAGGTGTGAAAATATGGAGAGCTTCAAAAGGTGCCCAAAATATGAGGAGCATGAAACGGTCTGAAAAATAGAGGGAGCATTAAGTGGTGTTGAAAAACATGAAGAGGCTGAAAAGGTGTGAAAAATATGAAGAGCTTCAAAAGATGTCAAAAATATGAGGAGCATGAAACCGTCTGAAAAATAGGAGGAGCATCAAACTGTGCTGAAAAACATGAAGAGCCTGAAAAGGTGTGAAAAATATGATGAGCTTCAAAACGTGTCAAAAATATGAGGAGCATGAAACGGTCTGAAAAATAGGAGGAGCATGAAACTGTGCTGAAAATCATGAAGAGCATGAAAACGTGTGAAAAATATGAAGAGCTTCAAAAGGGAAGAATGATATTAAGAGCTTGAATAGGAGTCAAAAAGAGATGAGCATGAAACGTTCTGAAAAATAGGAGGAGCATGAAGTGGTGGTCAAAAAAATGAAGACACTGAAAAAGTTTGAAATATATGAAGAGCTTCAAAAGGTGTCAAAAATATGAGGAGCATGAAACGGTCTGAAAAATAGGAGGAGCATGACGCGGTGGTGAAAAACATGAAGAGCCTGAAAAGGTGTGAAATATATGAAGAGCTTCAAAGGTGTGAAATATATGAAGAGCTCCAAAAGGTATCAAAAATATGAGGAGCATTAAACGGTCTGAAAAATAGGAGGAGCATGAAACGGTGTTGAAAAACATGAAGAGCCTGAAAAGGTGTGAAAAATAGGAAGAGCTTCACAAGGTGTCAAATATATGAGGAGCATGAAACGGTCTGAAAAATAGGAGGAGCATGAAGCAGTCGTCAAAAACATGAAGAACCTGAAAAGTTTTGAAAAATATGAAGAGTTTCAAAAGGTGTGAAAAAAGTGAGGAACATGAAACGGTCTGAAAAATAGGAAGAGCTTGAAAAGGTCTGAAAAATAGGAGCAGCATGAAACAGTGTTGAAAGACATGAAGAGCTTCAAAAGTGTCAAAAATATGCGGAGCATGAAACGTTCTGAAAAATAAGAGGATCATGAAACGGTCTGAAAAATTGGAGCAGCATGAAACGGTGTTGAAAGACATGAAGAGCCTGAAAAGTTGTGAAACATATGAAGAGCTTCAAAAAGTGTCAAAAATATGATGAGCATGAAATGGTCTGCAAAAAAGGAGGAGCATGAAGTGGTGTTGAAAAACATGAAGAGCCTGAAAAGTTGTGAAAAATATGAAGAGCTTCAAAAAGTGTCAAAAATATGAGGAGCATGAAATGGTCTGCAAAAAAGGAGGAGCATGAAGTGGTGTTGAAAAACATGAAGAGGCTGAAAAGGTGTGAAAAATATGAAAAGCTTAAAAAGGTGTCAAAAATATGAGGAGCATGAAACGGTCTGAAAAATAGGAGGAGCATGAAGTTGTGTTGAAAAACATGAAGAGCCTGAAAAGGTGTGAAAAATATGAAGAGCTTCAAAAGGTGTAAAAAACATGAGGAGCATGAAACGGTCTGAAAAAAAGGAGTATTATGAAACGGTGTTCAAAAACATGAAGAGCCTGAAAAGGTGTGAAAAATAGGAAAAGCCTCAAAACGTGTCAAAAATATAGGGGCATGAAACGGTCTGAAAAATTGCAGGAGCATGAAGCGGTGTTGAAAAACATGAAGAGTCTGAAAACTTGTGAAAATATGAAGAGCTTCAAAAATAGTAAAAATATGAAGAGCTTCAAAAGTTGTGAAAAATATGAAGAGATTCCAAAGGTGTCAAAAATGAGATGAGCATGAAACGGTCTGAAAAATAGGAGGAGCATGAAGCGGTGTTGAAAATCATGAAGAGCCTGAAAAGGTGTGAACAATATGAAAAGCTTCAAAAGGTGTCAAAATGAGATGAGCATGAAACGCTCTGAAAAATAGGAGCAGCATGAAGTGTTGTTGAAAAAAATGAAAAGCCTGAAAAGGTGTGAAACATATGAAGAGCTTCAAAAGGTGTCAAAAATATGAGGAGAATGAAACGGTCTGCAAAATAGGAGGAGCATGAAGCCGTGTTCAAAAATATGAACAGTATGAAAAGGTGTGAAAAATATGAGGAGCTTCAAAATGTGTCAGAATATGAGGAGCATGAAACGGCCTGAAAAATAGGAGGAGCATGAAACGGTCTGAAAAATAGGAGGAGCAAGAATCGGTGTTGAAAACATGAAGAGCATGAAAAACGGTGAAAAATATGAAGAGCTTCAAAAGGTATCAAAAATATGAGGAGCATGAAACGTTCTGAAAAGTAGGAGGAGCCTAAAGCGGTTTTGAAAAACATAAGAGCCTGAAAAGGTGTGAAATATATGAAGAGCTTCAAAACTTGTCAAATATGAGGAGCATGAAACGGTCTGAAAATTAGGAGGAGCATGAAGCCGTGTTGAAAAACATGAAGTGCCTGAAAAGGTGTGAAATATATGAAGGGCTTCAAAACGTGTCAAATATGAGGAGCATGAAACGGTCTGAAAAATAGGAGAAGCATGAAGCTGTGTTCAAAAACATGAGAACCAGAAAAGGTGTGAAAAATATGAAGAGCTTCAAAAGGTGTGAAATATATGCGGAGCATGAAACGGTCTGAAATATAGGAGGATCATGAAGCGGTGTTCAAAACGTGAAGAGACTGAAAAGGTGTGAAAAATATGAAGAGCTTCAAACGGTGTCAAAAATATGAGGAGCATGAAACGGTCTGAAAAATAGGAGGAGCATGAAGCGGTGTTCAAAAACATGAAGAGCCTGAAAAGGTGTGAAAAATATGAAGAGCTCAAAAGGTGTCAAAAGTATTAGGAGCAGCAACGGTCTGAAAAATAGGAGGAGCATGAAACGGTGTTCAAAAACATGAAGAGCCTGGAAAGGTGTGAAAATTATGAAGAGTTTCAAAAGGGTTTAATATATAAGGAACATGAAACGGTCTAAAAAATCGGAGGAGCATGAAGCGGTGTTGAAAAATATGAAGAGCCAGTAAAGGAGTGAAATAAATGAAGAGCTTCAAAAGGTGTCAAAAATATGAGGAGCAGGAACGGTCTGAAAAATAGCAGGAGTATGAAACGGTGTTCAAAAACATGAAGAGCCTGGAAAGGTGTGAAAATTATGAAGAGCTTCAAAAGGGTGTAATATATGAGGAACATGAAACGGTCTAAAAAATAGGAGGAGCATGAAGCGGTGTTGAAAAATATGAAGAGCCAGTAAAGGAGTGAAATAAATGAAGAGCTTCAAAAGGTGTCAAAAATATGAGGAGCAGGAACGGTCTGAAAAATAGCAGGAGCATGAAACGGTGTTCAAAAACATGAAGAGCCTGGAAAGGTGTGAAAATTATGAAGAGCTTCAAAAGGGTGTAATATATGAGGAACATGAAACGGTCTAAAAAATAGGAGGAGCATGAAGCGGTGTTGAAAAATATGAAGAGCCAGTAAAGGAGTGAAATAAATGAAGAGCTTCAAAAGGTGTCAAAAATATGAGGAGCATGAAACGGTCGGAAAAATAGGAGGAGGATGAAGCGGTGTTCAAAAACATGATGAGCCTGTAAAGGTGTGAAAAATATGAAGAGACTCAAAACGTGTCAAAATTATGAGGAGTATGAAACGGTCGGAAAAATAGCAGGAGCATGAAGCGGTGTTGAAAAACATAAAAAGTCTGAAAACGTGTGGAAAATATGAAGAGGTTCATAAATGTGAAAAATATGAAGAGCCTCAAAAGGTGTCAAAATGAGATGAGCAAGAAAAGGTCTGAAAAATAGGAGTAGC
Organism: Dama dama; assembly: GCF_033118175.1. Classification (NCBI taxonomy): domain Eukaryota; kingdom Metazoa; phylum Chordata; class Mammalia; order Artiodactyla; family Cervidae; genus Dama; species Dama dama. Next base: position 65,107,849 of record NC_083688.1, on the reverse strand, counting down.
ATGAAGCGGTGTTGAAAAACATGAAGAGCCTGAAAATGTGTGAAAAATATGAAGAGCTTCAAAAGGTGTGAAATACATGAGGAGCATGAAATTCTCTGAAAAATAGGAGGAGCATGAAGTGGTGTTGAAAAACATGAAGAGCCTGAAAATGTGTGAAAAATATGAAGAGCTTCAAAAGGTGTGAAATACATGAGGAGCATGAAATTCTCTGAAAAATAGGAGGAGCATGAAGTGGTGTTGAAAAACATGAAGAGATTGAAAAGGTGTGAAAAATATGAAAGCTTCAAAAGGTGTCAAAATATGAGGAGCATGAAACGGCATGAAAAATAGCAGGAGCATGAAGCGGTGTTGAAAAACATGAAGAGCCTGAAAAGATGTGAAAAATATGAAGAGCTTCAAAAGGTGTCAAAATATGAGGAGCATGAAACGGTCTGAAAAATAGCAGGAGCATGAAGCGGTGTTGAAAAACATGAAGAGCCTGAAAAGTTGTGAAAAATATGAAGAGCTTCAAAAAGTGTCAAAAATATGAGGAGCATGAAATGGTCTGCAAAAAAGGAGGAGCATGAAGTGGTGTTGAAAAACATGAAGAGCTTGAAAAGGTGTGAAAAATATGAAGAGCTTCAAAAGCTGTCAAAATTGAGATGAGCATGAAACGGTCTAAAAAATAGGAGGAGAATGAAGTGGTCTTCAAAAACATGAAGAGCATGAAAAGGTGTGAAAATATAAAGAGCTTCAAAAGGTGTCAAAAATATGAGGAGCATGAAACGGTCTGAAAAACAGGAGGAACATGAAGCGGTGTTCAAACACATGAAGAGCCTGAAAATGTGTGAAAATTATGAAGATCTTCAAAAGGTGTCAAAATTATGAGGGACATGAAAAGGTTTGAAAAATAGGAGGAGCATGAAACAGTGTTGGAAAACATGAAGAGTCTGAAGAGGTGTGAAAAATATGAAGAGCTTCAAAAGCTTTGAAAAATATGAAGAATTTCCAAAGGTGTCAAAAATGAGATGAGCATGAAACGGTCTCAAAAATAGGAGGAACATGAAGTTGTGTTCAAAAACATGTACAGCTTGACAAGGTGTGCAAAATATGAAGAGCTTCAAAAGGTGTCAAAAATATGAGGAGGATGAAATGGTCTGAAAAATAGGAGGAGCATGAAGCGGTGTTCTAAAACATGAAGAGCCTAAAAAAGTGTGAAAAAAATGAAGAGCTTCAAAAGGTGTGAAAAATAGGAGGTGCATTAAGCGGTGTTCAAACACAAGAAGAGCCTGAAACGGTGTGAAAAAAATGAAGAGCTTCAAAAGGTGTGAAAAATAGGAGGTGCATTAAACGGTGTTCAAACACAAGAAGAGCCTGAAAAGGTGTGAAAAATATGAAGAGCTTCAAAAGGTGTCAAAAATATGTGGAGCATGAAACGGTCTGAAAAATAGGAGGAGCATGAAGTGTTGTTTAAAAGCATGAAGAGCCTAAACAGGGGTGAAAAATATGAAGAGCTTAAAAAGGTGTGAAAAAAAAAGAAGAGCTTCAAAAGGTGTCAAAAATATGAGGAGCATGAAACGGTCTGAAAATAGGAGGAGCATGAAACGGTGTTCAAATACATGAAGAGCCTAAAAAGGTGTGAAAAATATGAAGAGCTTCAAAAGGTGTGAAAATATGAAGACCTGCAAAAGGTGTAAAAATCGATGAGCATGAAATGATCTGAAAATTAGGAGCAGCACGAAGCGGTGTTGAAAAACATGAAGAACCTGAAAACGTGTAAAATATATGAAGAGCTTCAAAAAATATGAGAAATATGAACAGCTTCAAAATGTGTCAAAAATGAGATGAGCATGAAGCGGTCTGAAAAAAGGAGGAGCATGAAGTGGTGTTGAAAAACATGAAGAGCCTGAAAAGGTGTGAAATATATGAAGAGTTTCAAAAGATGTCAAAAATATGAGGAGGATGAAACGGTCTGAAAAATAGGAGGAGCATCAAACTGTGCTGAAAAACATGAAGAGCCTGAAAAGGTGTGAAATATATGAAGAGTTTCAAAAGATGTCAAAAATATGAGGAGCATGACACGGTCTGAAAAATAGGAGGAGCATGAAGTGGTGTTGAAAAACATGAAGAGCCTGAAAAGGTGTGAAATATATGAAGAGTTTCAAAAGGTGTCAAAAATATGAGGAGAATGAACTGGTCTGAAAAATAGGAGGAGCATGAAGTGGTGTTGAAAAACATGAAGTGCCTGAAAAGTTGTGAAATATATGAAGAGCTTCAAAAGGTGTGAAAAATATGAGGAGCTTCAAAAGGTGTCAAAAATATGAGGAGCCTGAAACGGTATGAAAAATAGGAGGAGGATGATACGGGGTTCCAAAACATGAAGAGCCTGAAAAGGTGAGAAAAATATGAAGAGCTTGAAAAGATGTGAAATACATGTGGAGCATGAAACGGTCTGAAAAATACAAGAAGCATGAATCGGTGTTCAAAAACATGAAGAGCCTGAAAAGGTGTGAAAAATATGAAGAGCTTCGAAAGGTGTCAAAAATATGAGGAGCATGAAACGGTCTGAAAAATAGGAACAGCGTGAAGCGGTGTTCAAAAACATGAAGAGCCTGAAAAGGTGTGAAAAACATGAAGATCTTCAAAAGGGGTCAAAAATATGAGCAGCATGAAACGATCTGAAAAATAGGAGGAGCATGAAGTGGTGTTCAAAAACATGAAGAGCCTGAAAAGGTGTGAAAAACATGAAAGGCCTCAAAACGTGTCAAAAATATGAGGAGCATGAAACGGCCTGAAAAATAGGAGGAGCATGAAGCGGTGTTGAAAAACATTAAGAGCCTGAAAACGTGTGAAAAATATGAAGAGCTTCAAAAGGTGTGAAAAATATGAAGAGCTTCCAAAGATGTCAAAAATGAGATGAGCATGAAACGGTCTGAAAAATAGGAGGAGCATGAAGTGGTCGTGAAAATCATGAAGTGCCTGAAAAGGTGTGAAATATATGAAGAGCTTCAAAAGTTGTGAAAAAATGAGGAGGTTCAAAAGGTGTCAAAAATAGGAGGAGCATGAAACGGTCTGAAAAATAGGAGGAGCATGAAACGGTGTTCAAAAACATGAAGAGCCTGAAAAGGTGTGAAAAATATGAAGAGCTTGAAAAGGTGTGAAATACATGAGGACCTGAAGCGGTCTGAAAAATAGGAGGAGCATGAAACGATGTTGAAAAACATGAAGAGCCTGAAAAGGTGTGAACAATATGAAGAGCTTCAAAAGGTGTCAAAAATATGAGGAGCATGAAACAGATTGAAAAATAGGAGGAGAATGAAGCGGTGTTGAAAAACATGAAGAACCTGAAAAGCTGTGAAAAATATGAAGAGCTTCAAAAGGTGTGAAAAATATGAACAGCTTCAAAAGGTGTGAAAAATGAGATGAGCATGAAGCGGTCTGAAAAATAGGAGCATGAAGTGCTGTCGAAAAACATGAAGAGCATGAAAAGGTGTGAAATATATAAAGATCTACAAAAGGTGTCAAAAATATGGGGAGCATGAAACGGTCTGAAAAATAGGAGGAGCATGAAGTGTTGTAGAAAAACATGAAGAGCCTGAAAATGTGTGAAAAATATGAAGATCTACAAAAGGTGTCAAAAATATGAGGAGCATGAAACGGTCTGACAAATAGGAGGAGCATGAAGCGGTGTTCAAAAACATGAAGAGCCTGAAAAGGTGTGAAAAATATGAAGAGCTTCAAAAGGTGTGAAAAATATGAGGAACATGAAACGGTCTGAAAAACAGGGGGAGCAAGAAGCGGTCTTGAAAATCATGAAGAGCCTGAAAACGTGTGAAAAATATGAAGAGTTTCAAAAGGTGTGAAAAATGGGAAGAGCTTCAAAAGGTGTCAAAAATATGAGGAGCATGAAACGGTCTGAAAAATAGGAGCAGCATGAAACGGTGTTCAAAAACATGAAGAGCCTGAAAAGGTGTGAAAAATATGAAGAGCTTCAAAAGGTGTGAAATATATGAGGAACATGAAACGGTCTGAAAAACAGGAGGAGCAAGAAGCGGTGTTGAAAATCATGAAGAGCCTGAAAACGTGTGAAAAATATGAAGAGTTTCAAATGGTGTGAAAAATGGGAAGAGCTTCAAAAGGTGTCAAAAATATGAGGAGCATGAAACGGTCTGAAATATAGCAGTAGCATGTGGCGGTATTGAAAAGCATGAAGAGCCTAAAAAGGTGTGAAAAATATGAAGAGCTTCAAAAGGTGTGAAAAATATGAAAAGCATCAAACAGTCTGAAAAATAGGAGGACCATGATGCGGTGTTCAAAAAAATGTAGACCCTGAAAAGGTGTGAAACATTTGAAGTGCTTCAAAAGGTGTCATAAATGAGATGAGCATGAAGCGGTCTGAAAAAAGGAGGAGCATGAAGTGGTGTTGAAAAACATGAAGAGCCTGAAAAGTTGTGAAATATATGAAGAGTTTCAAAAGATGTCAAAAATATGAGGAGCATGAAACTGTCTGAAAAATAGGAGGAGCATAAAACTGTGCTGAAAATCATGAAGAGCATGAAAACGTGTGAAAAATATGAAGAGCTTCAAAAGGGAAGAATGATATTAAGAGCTTGAATACGAGTCAAAAAGAGATGAGCATGAAACGTTTTGAAAAATAGGAGGAGCATGAAATGGTGTTCAAAAAAATGAAGACACTGAAAAGGTTTGAAATATATGAAGAGCTTCAAAAGGTGTCAAAAATATGAGGAGCATGAAACGGTCTGAAAAATAGGAGGAGCATGAAAGGGTGTTCAAATGCATGAAGAGCCTGAAAAGGTGTGAAAAATATGAAGAGCTTCAAAAGGTGTGAAATACATGAGGAGGTTGAAACGGTCTGAAAATAGTAGGAGCATGAAGCGGTGTTGAAAAACATGAAGAGCCTGAAAACGTGTGAAAAATATGAAGAGCTTCAAAAGGTGTGAAAAATATGAAGAGCTTTCAAAGGTGTCAAAAATGAGATGCGCAGGAAACGGTCTGAAAAATAGGAGGAGCATGAAGCGGTGTTCAAAAACATGAAGAGCCTGAAAAGGTGTGAAAAATATGAAGAGCTTCAAAAGGTTTCAAAAATATGAGGAGCATGAAACGGTCTGAAAAGTAGGAGGAGCAAGAAGCACTGTTGTAAAACATGAAGAGCCTGAAAAAGTGTGAAAAATATGAAGAGCTTCAAAAGGTGTGAAAAATATGAAGAGCTTTTAAAGGTGTCAAAAATGAGATGAGCAGGAAACGGTCTGAAAAATAGGAGGAGCATGAAGCGGTGTTCAAAAACATGAAGAGCCTAAAAAGGTGTGAAAAATATGAAGAGCTTCAAAAGGTGTGAAAAATATCAAGAGCTTGAAAAGGTGTCAAAAATGAGATGAGCATGAAACGGTCTGAAAAATAGAAGGAGCATAAAGTGGTGTTGAAAAACAAGAAGAGCCTGAAAAGTTGTGAAATATATTAAGAGCTTCAAAAGGTGTCAAAAATATGAGGAGCATGAAAAGGTCTGAAAAATAGGAGGAGCATGAAGTGGTATTGAAAAACATGAAGAGCCGGAAAAGGTTTGAAAAATATGAAGAGCTTCAAAAAGTATCAAAAATATGAGGAGCATGAAACGGTCTGAAAACAGGAGGAGCAAGAAGCGGCGTTGAAAATCATGAAGAGCCTGAAAAGGTGTGAAAAATATGAAGAGCTTCAAAAGGTGTGAAAAATATGAAGAGCTTCAAAAGGTGTCAAAAATATGAGGAACATGAAACGGTCTGAAAAATAGGAGCAGTATGAAACGATGTTCAAAAACATGAAGAGCCTGAAAAGGTGTGAAAAATATGAAGAGCTTCAAAAGGTGTGAAAAATATGAGGAACATGAAACGGTCTGAAAAACAGGAGGAGCAAGAAGCGGCGTTGAAAATCATGAAGAGCCTGAAAACGTGTGAAAAATATGAATAGTTTCAAAAGGTGTGAAAAATATGAAGAGCTTCAAAAGGTGTCAAAAATGAGATGAGCATGAAACGGTCGGAAAAAGAGGAGGAACATGAAGCAGTGTTCAAAAACATGAAGCGTCTGAAAAGGTGTGAAAAATGTGAAGAGCTGCAAAAAGTGTCAAAACTATGAAGAGCATGAAACGGTCGGAAATATAGCAGTAGCATGAAGCGGTATTGAAAAGCATGAAGAGACTAAAAAGGTGTGAAAAATATGAAGAGCTTCAAAAGGTGTCAAAAATATGAGGAACATGAAACGGTCTGAAAAATAGGAGGAGCATGAAGTAGTGTTGAAAAACATGAAAACACTGAAAATGTGTGAAAAATATGAAGAGCTTCAAAAGGTGTGAAATACATGAGGTGCATGAAACGGTCTGAAATATAGGAGGAGCATGAAGCTGTGTTCAAAAACATGAAGAGCCTAAAAAGGTGTGAAAAATATGAAGATCTTCAAAAGGTGTGAAAAATACGAGGAGCATGAAACAGTCTGAAAAATAGGAGGAGCATGATGCGGTGTTCAAAAAAATGAAGACCCTGAAAAGTTGTGAAATATGAAGAGCTTCAAAAGGTGTCAAAAATATGAGGAGCATGAAATGGTGTGAAATATAGGAGGAGCATGAAACGGTGTTGAGAAACATGAAGAGCCTGAAAAGGTGTGAAATATATGAAGAGCTTCAAAAGGTGTGAAATATATGAGGAGCATTAAACGGTCTGAAAAATAGGAGGAGCATGAAGTGGTGTTCTAAAACATGAAGAGCCTAAAAAGGTGTGAAAAATATGAAGAGCTTCAAAAGGTGTGAAAAATAGGAGGTGCATTAAGCGGTGTTCAAACACAAGAAAAGCCTGAAACGGTGTGAAAAATATGAAGAGCTTCAAAAGGTGTGAAAAATAGGAGGTGCATGAAGCGGTGTTCAAACACAAGAAGAGCCTGAAAAGGTGTTAAAAATATGAAGAGCTTCAAAAGGTGTCAAAAATATGAGGAGCATGAAACGGTCTGAAAAATAGGAGGAGCATGAAACGGTGTTCAAACACAAGAAGAGCCTGAAAAGGTGTTAAAAATATGAAGAGCTTCAAAAGGTGTCAAAAATATGAGGAGCATGAAACGATCTGAAAAATAGGAAGAGCATGACGCAGTGTTGAAAAACATGAAGAGGCTGAAAAGGCGTGAAAAATATGAAGAACTTCAAAATGTGTCAAAAATATGAGGAGATTGAAACGGTCTGAAAAATATGAGGAGCATGAAACGGTGTTGAAAAACATGAAGAGCCTTAAAAAATGTGAAAAATATGAAGAGCTTCAAAACGTGTCAAAAATATGAGGAGACTGAAACGGTCTGAAAAATATGAGGAGCATGAAACGGTGTTGAAAAACATGAAGAGCCTTAAAAAATGTGAAAAATATGAAGAGCTTCCAAATGTGTCAAAAACAGGAGGAGATGAAACGGTGTTCAAAACCTGAAGAGCCTGAAAAGGTGTGAAAAATATGAAGAGCTTCAAAAGGTGTCAAAAAATATGAGGAGCATGAAACGGTCTGAACAAAAGGAGGAGCATGAAGCGGTGTTGAAGAACATGAAGAGCCTGGAAAGGTGTGAAAATATGAAGAGCTTCAAAAGGTGTCAAAAATATGAGAAGCATGAAACGGTCTGAAATATAGGAGGAGCATGAAACGGTGTTCAAAAACATGAAGAGCCTGAAAAGGTGTGAAAAATATGAAGAGCTTCAAAAGGTGTGAAAAATTTGAAGAGATTAAAAAGGTGTGAGATACAGTAGGAGCATGAAACGGTCTGAAAAGTAGGAGGAGCATGAAGCAGTGTTGAAAAACATGAAGAGCCTGAAAAGGTGTGAAAAATATGAACAGCTTCAAAAGGTGTGAAAAATATGAGGAGCATGAAACGGTCTGAAAATTAAGAGAGGCTGAAACATTGCGGAAATACATGAAGAGCCTAAAAATGTGTGAAAAATATGAAGAGCTTCAAAAGGAGTGAAATACATGAGTAGCATGAAACGGTCTGAAAAATAGGAGGAGCATGAAGCGGTGTTGAAAAACATGAAGAGCCTGAAAAGGTGTGAAAAATATGAAGAGCTTCAAAAGGTGTGAAAAATATGAACAGCTTCAAAAGGTGTGAAAAATGAGATGAGCATGAAGCGGTCTGAAAAATAGGAGGAGCATGAAGTGTTGTCGAAAAACATGAAGAGCATGAAAAGGTGTGAACAATATGAAGAGGTTCAAAAGGTGTCAAAAATATGAGGAGCATGAAACAGTCTGAAAAATAGGAGGAGCATGAAGCGGTGTTGAAAAACATGAAGAACCTGAAAACGTGTGAAAAATATGAAGAGCTTCAAAAGGTGTGAAAAATATGAACAGCTTCAAAAGGTGTGAAAAATGAGATGAGCATGAAGCGGTCTGAAAAAAAGGAGGAGCATGAAGTGTTGTCGAAAAACATGAAGAGCATGAAAAGGTGTGAAATATATGAAGATCTAGAAAAGGTGTCAAAAATATGCGGAGCATGAAACGGTCTGAAAAATAGGAGGAACATGAAGTGTTGTAGAAAAACCTGAAGAGCCTGAAAATGTGTGAAAAATATGAAGATCTACAAAAGGTGTCAAAAATATGAGGAGCATGAAACGGTCTGACAAATAGGAGGAGCATGAAGCGGTGTTGAAAAACATGAAGACCCTGAAAAGCTGTGAAAAATATGAAGAGCTACAAAAGGTGTGAAAAATATGTGGAGCATGAAAGGGTCAGAATTATAGGAGGAGCATGAAGTGGTGTTGAAAAACATGAATAGCATGAAAAGGTGTGAAAAATATGAAGAGCTTCAATAGGTGTGAAAAATATGAGGAGCATGAAAAGGTCTGAAAAATAGTAGGAACATGAAGTGGTGTTGAAAAACATGAAGAGCCTGAAAAGGTGTGAAAATGAAGAAGAGCTTCAAAAGGTGTCAAAAATGACATGAGCATGAAACGGTCTGAAAAATAGGAGGAGCATGAAGTGGTCGTGAAAATCATGAAGAGCCTGAAAAGGTGTGAAATATATGAAGAGCTTCAAAAGTTGTGAAAAAATGAGGAGGTTCAAAAGGTGTCAAAAATATGAGGAGCATGAAACGGTCTGAAAAATAGGAGGAGCATGAAACGGTGTTCAAAAACATGAAGAGCCTGAAAAGGTGTGAAAAATATGAAGAGCTGAAAATTGTGAAATACATGAGGAGCCTGAAGCGGTCTGAAAAATAGGGGGAGCATGAAACGGTGTTGAAAAACATGAAGAGCCTGAAAAGGTGTGAAAAATAGGAAGAGCTTCACAAGGTGTCAAATATATGAGGAGCATGAAACGGTCTGAAAAATAGGAGGAGCATGAAGCAGTCATCCAAAACATGAAGAACCTGAAAAGTTTTGAAAAATATGAAGAGCTTCAAAAGGTGTGAAAAATATGAGGAACATGAAACGGTCTGAAAAATAGGAGGAGCATGAAACGGTCTTAAAAAAAGGAGGAGCATGAAACGGTGTTGAAAAACATGAAGAGCCTGAAAAGGTGTGAAAAATAGGAAGAGCTTCACAAGGTGTCAAATATATAAGGAGCATGAAACGGTCTGAAAAATAGGAGGAGCATGAAGCAGTCGTCAAAAACATGAAGAACCTGAAAAGTTTTGAAAAATATGAAGAGATTCAAAAGGTGTGAAAAATATGAGGAACATGAAATGGTCTGAAAAATAGGAGGAACATGAAACGGTCTGAAAAATAGGGGCAGCATGAAACAGTGTTGAAAGACATGAAGAGCTTCAAAGGTGTCAAAAATATGAGGAGCATGAAACGGTCTGAAAAATAAGAGGATCATGAAACGGTCTGAAAAATAGGAGCAGCATGAAACGGTGTTGAAAGACATAAAGAGCTTCAAAAGGTGTCAAAAATATGAGGAGAATGAAACGGTTTGAAAAATAGGAGTAGCATGAAACGGTCTGAAAAATAGAGGCAGCATGGAATGGTGTGGAAAAACATGAGGATCTTCAAAAGTTGTGAAAAAATGAGGAGGTTCAAAAGGTGTCAAAAATATGAGGAGAATGAAACGGTCTGAAAAATAGGAGGGGCTTGAAACGGTGTTCCAAAACATGAAGAGCCTGAAAAGATGTGAAATATATGAACAGCTTCAAAAGCTGTGAAAAATATGAGGAGCATGAAACAGTTTGAAAAATAGGAGAAGCATGAAACAGTGTTGAAAACATGAAGAGCATGACAAGTGTGAAAAATATAAAGAGCATTAAAAGGTGTCAAAAATATGAGGAGCATGAAATGGTCTGGAAAAAAGGAGGAGTATGAAGCGGTGTTGAAAACATGAAAAGCCTGAAAATGTGTGAAAAATATGAAGAGCTTCCAAAGGTGTGAAAAATATGAATAGCTTCGAAATGTGTCAATATTGAGAGGAGCATGAAACGGTGTGAAAAATAGGAGGAGCATGAAGCGGTGTGCAAAAAGATGAAGAGCCTGAAAATGTGTGAAATATATGAAGAGCTTCAAAAGGTGTCAAATATATGAGGAGAATGAAACGGTCTGAAAAAGAGGAGGCGCATGAAGTGGTGTTGACAAACATGAAGAGCTGAAAAGCTGTGAAAAATATGAAGAGCTTTAAAAGGTCTCAAATATATGCGGAGCATGAAATTTTCTGAAAATTAGGAGGAGCATGAAACGTTGTTCAAAACATGAAGAGCCTCAAAAGGTGTGAAAAATATAAAGAGCTTCAAAACCTGTCAAACATTGAGGAGCATGAAACGATCTGAAAAATAGGAAGAGCATGACGCAGTGTTGAAAAACATGAAGAGGCTGAAAAGGCGTGAAAAATATGAAGAACTTCAAAATGTGTCAAAAATATGAGGAGATTGAAACGGTCTGAAAAATATGAGGAGCATGAAACGGTGTTGAAAAACATGAAGAGACTTAAAAAATGTGAAAAATATGAAGAGCTTCAAAACGTGTCAAAAATATGAGGAGACTGAAACGGTCTGAAAAATATGAGGAGCATGAAACGGTGTTGAAAAACATGAAGAGCCTTAAAAAATGTGAAAAATATGAAGAGCTTCCAAATGTGTCAAAAACAGGAGGAGATGAAACGGTGTTCAAAACCTGAAGAGCCTGAAAAGGTGTGAAAAATATGAAGAGCTTCAAAAGGTGTCAAAAAATATGAGGAGCATGAAACGGTCTGAACAAAAGGAGGAGCATGAAGCGGTGTTGAAGAACATGAAGAGCCTGGAAAGGTGTGAAAATATGAAGAGCTTCAAAAGGTGTCAAAAATATGAGAAGCATGAAACGGTCTGAAATATAGGAGGAGCATGAAACGGTGTTCAAAAACATGAAGAGCCTGAAAAGGTGTGAAAAATATGAAGAGCTTCAAAAGGTGTGAAAAATTTGAAGAGATTCAAAAGGTGTGAAATACAGTAGGAGCATGAAATGGTCTGAAAAGAGGGAGGAGCATGAAGCAGTGTTGAAAAACATGAAGAGCCTGAAAAGGTGTGAAAAATATGAACAGCTTCAAAAGGTGTGAAAAATATGAGGAGCATGAAACGGTCTGAAAATTAAGAGAGGCTGAAACATTGTGGAAATACATGAAGAGCCTAAAAATGTGTGAAAAATATGAAGAGCTTCAAAAGGAGTGAAATACATGAGTAGCATGAAACGGTCTGAAAAATAGGAGGAGCATGAAGCGGTGTTGAAAAACATGAAGAGCCTGAAAAGGTGTGAAAAATATGAAGAGCTTCAAAAGGTGTGAAAAATATGAGGAGCGTGAAACCGTCTGAAAAATAAGAAGAGAATGAAGCCGTGTTGAAAAACATGTAGAGCCTGAAAAGGTGTAAAAAATATGAAGAGCTTCAAAAGGTGTCAAAAATATGAGGAGCATGAAACGGTCTGAAAAAGGGGAGGAGCAAGAAGTGGTGCTGAAAAACATGAAGAGCCTAAAAGTTGTGAAAAATATGAAAAGCTTCAAAAGATGTCACAAATATGAGGAGCATGAAACGGTCTGAAAAATAGGAGGAGCATGAAACGGTGTTCAAAAACATGAAGAGCCTGAAAAGGTGTGAAAAATATGAAGAGCTTCAAAAGGTGTGAAAAATATGAGGAGCATGAAACGGTCAGAAAAATAGGAGGAGCATGAAGCGGTGTTGAAAAACATGAAGAGCTTCAAAAGTTGTGAAAAATATGAAGAGTTTCAAAAATGTGAAATATATGAAGAGCTTCAAAAGTTGTGAAAAATATGAACAGCTTCAAAAGGTGTCAAAAATGAGACGAGCATGAAACGGTCTGAAAAATAGGAGGAGCATGAAGCGGTGTGCAAAAAGATGAAGAGCCTGAAAATGTGTGAAATATATGAAGAGCTTCAAAAAGTGTCAAATATATGAGGAGAATGAAACGGTCTGAGAAATAGGAGGAGCATGAAGTGGTGTTGACAAACATGAAGAGCTGAAAAGCTGTGAAAAATATGAAGAGCTTTAAAAGGTCTCAAATATATGCGGAGCATGAAATTTTCTGAAAATTAGGAGGAGCATGAAACGTTGTTCAAAACATGAAGAGCCTCAAAAGGTGTGAAAAATATAAAGAGCTTCAAAACCTGTCAAACATTGAGGAGCATGAAACGATCTGAAAAATAGGAAGAGCATGACGCAGTGTTGAAAAACATGTAGAGGTTGAAAAAGCCTGAAAAATATGAAGAACTTCAAAATGTGTCAAAACTATGAGGAGACTGAAACGGTCTGAAAAATATGAGGAGCATGAAACGGTGTTGAAAAACATGAAAAGACTTAAAAAATGTGAAAAATATGAAGAGCTTCAAAACGTGTCAAAAATATGAGGAGATTGAAACGGTCTGAAAAATATGAGGAGCATGAAACGGTGTTGAAAAACATGAAGAGCCTTAAAAAATGTGAAAAATATGAAGAGCTTCCAAATGTGTCAAAAACAGGAGGAGATGAAACGGTGTTCAAAAACATGAAGAGCCTGAAAAGGTGTGAAAAATATGAAGAGCTTCAAAAGGTGTCAAAAAATATGAGGAGCATGAAACGGGCTGAACAAAAGGAGAAGCATGAAGCGGTGTTGAAGAACATGAAGAGCCTGCAAAGGTGTGAAAATATGAAGAGCTTCAAAAGGTGTCAAAAATATGAGGAGGATGAAACGGTCTGAAAAATAGGAGGAGCATGAAACGGTGTTCAAAAACAAGAAGAGCCTGAAAAGGTGTGAAAAATATGAAGAGCTTGAAAATGTGTGAAATACATGAGGAGCCTGAAGCGGTCTGAAAAATAGGAGGAGCATGAAACGATGTTGAAAAACAGGAAGAGCCTGAAAATGTGTGAACAATATGAAGAGGTTCAAAAGGTGTCAAAAATATGAGGACCATGAAACAGTCTGAAAAATAGGAGGAGCATGAAGCGGTGTTGAAAAACATGAAGAACCTGAAAACGTGTGAAAAATATGAAGAGCTTCAAAAGGTGTGAAAAATATGAACAGCTTCAAAAGGTGTGAAAAATGAGATGAGCATGAAGCGGTCTGAAAAATAGGAGGAGCATGAAGTGTTGTCGAAAAACATGAAGAGCATGAAAAGGTGTGAAATATATGAAGATCTAGAAAAGGTGTCAAAAATATGCGGAGCATGAAACGGTCTGAAAAATAGGAGGAGCATGAAGTGTTGTAGAAAAACATGAAGAGCCTGAAAATGTGTGAAAAATATGAAGATCTACAAAAGGTGTCAAAAATATGAGAAGCATGAAACGGTCTGACAAATAGGAGGAGCATGAAGCGGTGTTGAAAAATATGAAGACCCTGAAAAGCTGTGAAAAATATGAAGAGCTACAAAAGGTGTGAAAAATATGTGGAGCATGAAAGGGTCAGAATTATAGGAGGAGCATGAAGTGGTGTTGAAAAACATGAAGAGCCTGAAAAGGTTTGAAAAATATGAAGAGCTTCAATAGGTGTGAAAAATATGAGGAGCATGAAAAGGTCTGAAAAATAGTAGGAACATGAAGTGGTGTTGAAAAACATGAAGAGCCTGAAAAGGTGTGAAAATGAAGAAGAGCTTCAAAAGGTGTCAAAAATGACATGAGCATGAAACGGTCTGAAAAATAGGAGGAGCATGAAGTTGTGGTGAAAATCATGAAGTGCCTGAAATGGTGTGAAATATATGAAGAGCTTCAAAAGTTGTGAAAAAATGAGGAGGTTCAAAAGGTGTCAAAAATATGAGGAGCATGAAACGGTCTGAAAAATAGTAGGAGCATGAAAAGGTGTTCAAAAACATGAAGAGCCTGAAAAGGTGTGAAAAATATGAAGAGCTGAAAAGGTGTGAAATACATGAGGAGCCTGAAGCGGTCCTAAAAAATAGGGGGAGCATGAAACGGTGTTGAAAAACATGAAGAGCCTGAAAAGGTGTGAAAAATAGGAAGAGCTTCACAAGGTGTCAAATATATGAGGAGCATGAAACGGTTCGAAAAATAGGAGGAGCATAAAGCAGTCATCCAAAACATGAAGAACCTGAAAAGTTTTGAAAAATATGAAGAGCTTCAAAAGGTGTGAAAAATATGAGGAACATGAAACGGTCTGAAAAATAGGCAGAGCATGAAACGGTCTTAAAAATAGGAGGAGCATGAAGCAGTCGTCAAAAACATGAAGAACCTGAAAAGTTTTGAAAAATATGAAGAGATTCAAAAGGTGTGAAAAATAGGAGGAACATGAAACGGTCTGAAAAATAGGGGCAGCATGAAACAGTGTTGAAAGACATGAAGAGCTTCAAAGGTGTCAAAAATATGAGGAGCATGAAACGGTCTGAAAAATAAGAGGATCATGAAACGGTCTGAAAAATAGGAGCAGCATGAAACGGTGTTGAAAGACATAAAGAGCTTCAAAAGGTGTGAAAAATATGAACAGCTTCAAAAGGTGTCAAAAATGAGACGAGCATGAAACGGTCTGAAAAATAAGAGGAGCATGAAGCGGTGTTCAAAAATATGAAGAGCCTGAAAAGTTGTGAAAAATATGAAGAGCTTCAAAAGGTGTTAAAAATATGAGGAGAATGAAACGGTCTGCAAAAGAGGAGGAACATGAAATGGTGTTCAAAAACATGAAGAGCATGAAAAGGTGTGAAAAATATGAAAAGCTTCAAAAGGTGTCAAATATATATGGAGCATGAAAAGGGCTGAAAATTAGGAGGAGCATGAAGCGGTGTTCAAAAATATTAAGAGCCTGAAAAGGTGTGAAAAATATGAAGAGCTTCAAAATGTGTAAAAAATATGAGGAGCATGATACGGTTTGAAAAATAGGAGGAGCATGAAGTGGTGTTGAAAAACATGAAGAGCCTGAAAACGTGTGAAAAATATGAAGAGCTTGAAAAGGTGTGAAAAATATGAAGAGCTTCAAAAGGTGTCAAATATTAGATGAGCATGAAACGGTCTGAAAAATAGGAGCAGCATGAATCGGTGTTGAAAAACATGAAGAGCCTGAAAAAGTGTGAAAAATATGAAGAGTTTCTATAGGTGTCAAAAATATGCGGAGCATGAAACGGTCTGAAAAAATAGGAGGAGCATGAAGCGGTGTTCAAAAACATGAAGAGCCTGAAAAGGTGTGAAAAATATGAAGAGCTTCAAAAGGTGTCAAAAATATGAGGAGCATGAAACGGTCTGAAAAATAGGAGGAGTATGAAGCGGTGTTGAAAACATGAAAAGCCTGAAAATGTGTGAAAAATATGAAGAGCTTCCAAAGGTGTGAAAAATATGAATAGCTTCGAAATGTGTCAATATTGAGAGGAGCATGAAACGGTGTGAAAAATAGGAGGAGCATGAAGCGGTGTGCAAAAAGATGAAGAGCCTGAAAATGTGTGAAATATATGAAGAGCTTCAAAAGGTGTCAAATATATGAGGAGAATGAAACGGTCTGAAAAATAGGAGGCGCATGAAGTGGTGTTGACAAACATGAAGAGCTGAAAAGCTGTGAAAAATATGAAGAGCTTTAAAAGGTCTCAAATATATGCGGAGCATGAAATTTTCTGAAAATTAGGAGGAGCATGAAACGTTGTTCGAAACATGAAGAGCCTCAAAAGGTGTGAAAAATATAAAGAGCTTCAAAACCTGTCAAACATTGAGGAGCATGAAACGATCTGAAAAATAGGAAGAGCATGACGCAGTGTTGAAAAACATGAAGAGGCTGAAAAGGCGTGAAAAATATGAAGAACTTCAAAATGTGTCAAAAATATGAGGAGATTGAAACGGTCTGAAAAATATGAGGAGCATGAAACGGTGTTGAAAAACATGAAGAGACTTAAAAAATGTGAAAAATATGAAGAGCTTCAAAACGTGTCAAAAATATGAGGAGACTGAAACGGTCTGAAAAATATGAGGAGCATGAAACGGTGTTGAAAAACATGAAGAGCCTTAAAAAATGTGAAAAATATGAAGAGCTTCCAAATGTGTCAAAAACAGGAGGAGATGAAACGGTGTTCAAAACATGAAGAGCCTGAAAAGGTGTGAAAAATATGAAGAGCTTCAAAAGGTGTCAAAAAATATGAGGAGCATGAAACGGTCTGAACAAAAGGAGGAGCATGAAGCGGTGTTGAAGAACATGAAGAGCCTGCAAAGGTGTGAAAATATGAAGAGCTTCAAAAGGTGTCAAAAATATGAGAAGCATGAAACGGTCTGAAATATAGGAGGAGCATGAAACGGTGTTCAAAAACATGAAGAGCCTGAAAAGGTGTGAAAAATATGAAGAGCTTCAAAAGGTGTGAAAAATTTGAAGAGATTCAAAAGGTGTGAAATACAGTAGGAGCATGAAATGGTCTGAAAAGTAGGAGGAGCATGAAGCAGTGTTGAAAAACGGGAAGAGCCTGAAAAGGTGTGAAAAATATGAACAGCTTCAAAAGGTGTGAAAAATATGAGGAGCATGAAACGGTCTGAAAATTAAGAGAGGCTGAAACATTGTGGAAATACATGAAGAGCCTAAAAATGTGTGAAAAATATGAAGAGCTTCAAAAGGAGTGAAATACATGAGTAGCATGAAACGGTCTGAAAAATAGGAGGAGCATGAAGCGGTGTTGAAAAACATGAAGAGCCTGAAAAGGTGTGAAAAATATGAAGAGCTTCAAAAGGTGTGAAAAATATGAGGAGCGAGAAACGGTCTGAAAAATAAGAAGAGAATGAAGCCGTGTTGAAAAACATGTAGAGCCTGAAAAGGTGTAAAAAATATGAAGAGCTTCAAAAGGTGTCAAAAATATGAGGAGCATGAAACGGTCTGAAAAAGGGGAGGAGCAAGAAGTGGTGCTGAAAAACATGAAGAGCCTAAAAGGTGTGAAAAATATTAAAAGCTTCAAAAGATGTCACAAATATGAGGAGCATGAAACGGTCTGAAAAATAGGAGGAGCATGAAACGGTGTTCAAAAACATGAAGAGCCTGAAAAGGTGTGAAAAATATGAAGAGCTTCAAAAGGTGTGAAATACATGAGGGGCATGAAACGGTCTGAAAAATAGGAGGATCATGAAGCGGTGTTGAAAAACATGAAGAGCTTCAAAAGTTGTGAAAAATATGAAGAGTTTCAAAAATGTGAAATATATGAAGAGCTTCAAAAGTTGTGAAAAATATGAACAGCTTCAAAAGGTGTCAAAAATGAGACGAGCATGAAACGGTCTGAAAAATAGGAGGAGCATGAAGCGGTGTGCAAAAAGATGAAGAGCCTGAAAATGTGTGAAATATATGAAGAGCTTCAAAAAGTGTCAAATATATGAGGAGAATGAAACGGTCTGAGAAATAGGAGGAGCATGAAGTGGTGTTGACAAACATGAAGAGCTGAAAAGCTGTGAAAAATATGAAGAGCTTTAAAAGGTCTCAAATATATGCGGAGCATGAAATTTTCTGAAAATTAGGAGGAGCATGAAACGTTGTTCAAAACATGAAGAGCCTCAAAAGATGTGAAAAATATAAAGAGCTTCAAAACCTGTCAAACATTGAGGAGCATGAAACGATCTGAAAAATAGGAAGAGCATGACGCAGTGTTGAAAAACATGAAGAGGTTGAAAAAGCCTGAAAAATATGAAGAACTTCAAAATGTGTCAAAACTATGAGGAGACTGAAACGGTCTGAAAAATATGAGGAGCATGAAACGGTGTTGAAAAACATGAAGAGACTTAAAAAATGTGAAAAATATGAAGAGCTTCAAAACGTGTCAAAAATATGAGGAGATTGAAATGGTCTGAAAAATATGAGGAGCATGAAACGGTGTTGAAAAACATGAAGAGCCTTAAAAAATGTTAAAAATATGAAGAGCTTCCAAATGTGTCAAAAACAGGAGGAGATGAAACGGTGTTCAAAAACATGAAGAGCCTGAAAAGGTGTGAAAAATATGAAGAGCTTCAAAAGGTGTCAAAAAATATGAGGAGCATGAAACGGGCTGAACAAAAGGAGAAGCATGAAGCGGTGTTGAAGAACATGAAGAGCCTGAAAAGGTGTGAAAAATATGAAGAGCTTCAAAAGGTGTCAAAAATATGAGGAGCATGAAACGGTCTGAAAAATAGGAGGAGCATGAAACGGTGTTCAAAAACATGAAGAGCCTGAAAAGGTGTGAAAAATATGAAGAGCTTGAAAATGTGTGAAATACATGAGGAGCCTGAAGCGGTCTGAAAAATAGGAGGAGCATGAAACGATGTTGAAAAACATGAAGAGCCTGAAAAGGTGTGAAAAATATGAAGAGCTTCAAAAGGTGTGAAATACATGAGGAGAATGAAATTCTCTGAAAAGTAGAAGGAGTTGAAGTGGTGTTGAAAAACATGAAGAGCCAGAAAAGGTGTGAAAAATATGAAGAGCTTCAAAAGGTGTCAAAAATACGAGGAGCATGAAACAGTCTGAAAAATAGGAGGAGCATGAAGCGGTGTTCAAAAATATGAAGAAACTGAAAATGTGTGAAAAATATGAAGAGCTTCAAAAGGTATCAAAAATATGAGAAGCATGAAACGGTCTGAAAAATAGGAGGAGCATGAAGCGGTGTTGAAAAACATGAAGCGCTTGAAAAGGTGTGAAAATATGAAGAGCTTCAAAAGGTGTCAGAAAAATGAGGAGCATGAAACGGTGTGAAAAACAAGTGGAGCAAGAAGGAGTGTTGAAAAACATGAAGAGCCTGAAAATGTGTAAAAAATATAAAGAGCTTCAAAAGATGTGAAAAATATGAAGAGCTTCAAAAGGTGTCAAAAATGAGATGAGAAAGAAACGGTTTTAAAGATAGGAGCAGCATGAAGCGGTGTTGAAAAACATGAAGAACCTGAAAAGTTGTGAGAAATATGAAGAGCTTCAACAGGTGTCAAAAATATGACGAGCATGAAACGCTCTGAAAAAGAGGAGGAGCATGAAGCGGTGTTGAAAAACATGAAGAGCCTGAAAAGTAGTGAAAAATATGAAGAGCTTCTAAAGGTGTCAAAAATATGAGGAGCATGTAACGGTCTTAAAAATACGAGGAGCATGAAGTGATGTTGAAAAACATGAATAGCCTGAAAATGTGTGAAATATATGAAGAGATTAAAAATGTGACAAATATATGAGGAGCATGAAACGGTCTGAAAAATATGAGGAGCATGAAGCGGTGTTCAAAAATATGAAGAGCCTGAAAATGTGTGAAAAATATGAAGAGCTTCAAAAGGTGTCAAAAATATGAGGAGCATGAATCGGTCTGAAAAATAGGAAGAGCATGAAGCTGTGTTCAAAAACATGAAGAGCCTGAAAAGGTGTGAAAAATATGAAGAGCTTCAAAAGGTAAAAAAATATGAGGAGCATGAAACGGCCTGACAAATAGGAGGAGCATGAAGTGGTGTTCAAAAAGCTGAAGAGCCTGAAAAGGTGTGAAAAATATGAAGAGCTTCAAAAGGTGTCAAATATATGATGAGCATGAAACGGTCTGAAAAATAGGAGGAGCATGAAGCGGTTTTCAAACACATGATGTGCCTGAAAAGGTCTGAAAAATACGAAGAGCTTGAAAAGGTGTGAAATATATGAAGAGCTTCAAAAGGTGTCAAAAATGAGATGAGCATGAAACGGTGTGAAATATAGGAGGAGCATGAAGCGGTGTTCAAAAACATGAAGAGCCTGAAAAGCTGTGAAAAATATGAAGAGCCTCAAGGTGTGAAATACTTGAGGAGCATGAATCATTCTGAAAAATAGGAGGAGCATGAAGCGGTATTGAAAAACATGAAGAGCCTGAAAAGGTGTGAAAAATATGAAGAGCTTCAAAAGGTGTCAAAACTATGAGGAGTATGAAACGGTCTGAAAAATAGGAGCAGCATGAAACGGTGTTCAAAAACATGAAGAGCCTGAAAAGGTGTTAAAAATATGAAGAGCTTCAAAAGTTGTCAAAAATATGAGGAGCATGAAACGATCTGAAAAATAGGAGGAGTATGAAGCGGTGTTCACAAACATGAAGAGCCAGAAAAGGTGTGAAAAATATGAAGAGCTTCAAAAGGTGTCAAAAATATGAGGAGCATGTAACGATCTGAAAAATAGGAGGAGCATGAAGCCGTGTTCAAAAACATGAAGAGCCTGAAATGGTGTGAAAAACATGAAGAGCCTAAAAGGTGTGAAAAATATGAAAAGCTTCAAAAGATGTCACAAATATGAGGAGCATGAAACGGTCTGAAAAATTGGAGGGTCATGAAGCGGTGTTCAAAAACATGAAGAGCCTGAAAATGTTTGAAAAATACGAAGAGCTACAAAGGTGTGAAAAATATGAAGAGCTTCAAAAGCTGTCAAAAATGAGATGAGCATGAAACGGTCTGAAAAATAGGAGGAGCATGAAGTGGTGTTGAAAAACATGAAGAGCCTGAATAAGTGTGAAATATATGAAGAGATTCAAAAGTTGTGAAAAATATGAAGAGCTTCAAAAGGTGCGAAATACATGAGGAGCATGAAATGGTCTGAAACATAGGAGGAGCATGAAGCGGTGTTGAAAAACATGAAGAGACTTAAAACGTGTGAAATATATGAAGAGCTTCAAAAAGTGTGAAAAATATGAAGAGCTTAAAATGGTGTCAAAAATGAGATGAGCATGAAACGGTCTGAAAAATAGGTGGATCATGATGTGGTGTTGAAAAACATGAAGAGCCTGAAAAGTTGCGAAAAATATGAAGACCTTCAAAAGGTGTCAAGAATATGAGGAGCATGAAACGGTTTGAAAAATAGGAGGAGCATGAAACGGTGTTCAAAAACATGAAGAGCCTGAAAAGCTGTGAAAAATATGAAGAGCCTCAAGGTGAAATACTTGAGGAGCATGAATCGGTCTGAAAAATAGGAGGAGCATGAAGCGGTGTTGAAAAACATGAAGAGCCTGAATAAGTGTGAAATATATGAAGAGCTTCAAAAGTTGTGAAAAATATGACGAGCTTCAAAAGGTGGGAAATACATGAGGACCATGAAACGGTCTGAACAATAGGAGGAGCATGAAGCGGTGTTGAAAAACATGAAGAGCCTGAAAAGTTGCGAAAAATATGAAGACCTTCAAAAGGTGTCAAAAATATGAAGAGCTTCAAAAAGTGCGAAAAATGAGATGAGCATGAAACGGTCTGAAAAATAGGTGGAGCATGAAGTGGTGTTGAAAAACATGAAGAGCCTCAAAAGGTTTGAAATACTTGAGGAGCATGAATCGGCCTGAAAAATAGCAGGAGCATGAAGCGGTGTTGAAAGACATGAAGAGCCTCAAAAGCTGTGAAAAATATGAAGAGCTTCAAAAAGTGTCAAGAATGAGATGAGCATGAAATGGTCTGAAAAGTAGGAGGAGCATGAAGTGGTGTTGAAAAACATGAGGAGCCTGAAAAGATGTGAAAAATACGAAGAGCTTCAAAAGGTGTCCACCATATGAGGAGCATGAAACTGTCTGAGATATAGGAGGAGCATGAAGTGGTGCTGTAAAACATGAAGAGCCTGAAAGGTGTGAAAAATATGAAAAGCATCAAAAGATATCATAAATATGGGGAGCATGAAACGGTCTGAAAAATTGGAGGATCATGAAGCGGTGTTGAAAAACATGAAGAGCCTGAAAAGGTGTGAAAAATATGAAGAGCTTCAAAAGGTGTGAAAAATATGAAGAGCTTAAAATGGTGTCAAAAATGAGATGAGCATGAAATGGTCTGAAAAATAGGAGGATCATAAAGCAGTGTTGAAAAATATGAAGAGCCTGAAAACGTGTGAAAAATATGAAGAGCTGCAAAAAGTGTCAAGAATGAGATGAGCATGAAATGGTCTGAAAAGTAGGAGGAGCATGAAGTGGTGTTGAAAAACATGAAGAGCCTGAAAAGGTGTGAAATATATGAACAGATTCAAAAAGTGTCAAAAATATAAGGAACATGAAACGGTCTGAAAAATAGGAAGAGCATGAAGCCGTGTTAAAAAACATGACGAGCCTGGAAGGGTGTAAAAAATATGAAGAGCTTCAAAAGGTGTCAAAAATATAAGGAACATGAAACGGTCTGAAAAATAGGAGGAGCATGAAGTGGTGTTGAAAATCATGAAGAACCTGAAAAGGAGTGTAAAATATGAAGAGCCGCAAAATGTGTGAAATACATGAGGAGCATGAAACGGTCTGAAAAATAGGAGGAGCATGAAGCGGTGTTCAAAAATATGAAGAGCCTGAAAATTTGTGAAAACTATGAACCGCTTCAGAAGGTGTCAAAAATGAGATGAGCATGAAACGGTCTGAAAAATAGGAGGAGCCTGAAGTGGTGTTGAAAAGCATTAAGAGCCTGATGATGTGTGAAATATATGAAGAGCTTCAAAAGATTTCAGAAATGAGAGGAGCATGAAACGGTCTGAAAAATAGGAGGAGCATGAAGCGGTGTTGAAAAACATGAAGAGCCTGAAAAGGTGTGAAAAATATGAATAGTTTCAAAAGATGTGAAAAATATGAAGAACTGCAAAAGCTGTCAAAAATGAGATGAGCATGAAACGGTCTGAAAAATAGGAGGAGCATGAAAAGGTGTTCAAGAACATGAAGAGCCTGAAAAGTTGTGAAAAATATGAAGAGCTTCAAGTTGTGAAATACATGAGGAGCATGAATCGGTCTGAAAAATAGGAGAAGCATGAAACGATGTTGAAAAACATGAAGAGCCTCAAAACGTGTGAAAAATATGAAGAGCTCAAAAGGTGTCAAAAAGATGAAGAGCTTCAAAAAGTGCGAAAAATGAGATGAGCATGAAATGGTCTGAAAAAGGAGGAGCATGAAGCGGTGTTGAAAAACATGAAGAGCCTGAAAAGTTGTGAAAAATATGAAGAACTTCAAAGGTGTCAAAAATGTGAGG
Organism: Dama dama; assembly: GCF_033118175.1. Classification (NCBI taxonomy): domain Eukaryota; kingdom Metazoa; phylum Chordata; class Mammalia; order Artiodactyla; family Cervidae; genus Dama; species Dama dama. The sequence goes on along the minus strand of NC_083688.1, from coordinate 65,084,599 downwards.
AGCATGAAACGGTCTGAAAAATAGGAGGAGCATGAAATCGTGTTCAAAAACATGAAGAGCCTGAAAAGGTGTGAAAAATATTAAGAGCTTCAAAATGTGTGAAATACAAGAGGAGCATGAATCGGTCTTAAAAATAGGAGGAGCATGAAGCGGTGTTGAAAAACATGAAGAACCAGAAAAGGTGTGAAAAATATGAAGAGCCTGAAAATCTGTGAAAAATATGAAGAGCTTCAAAAGGTGTGAAAAATATGAAGAGCTTCAAAAAGTGTCAAAAACATGAGGAGCTTCAAAAGCTGTCAAAATTATGAGGAGCATGACACGGTCTGAAAAATAGGAGCAGCATGAAACGTTGTCCAAAAACTTGAAGAGCCTGAAAAGGTGTGAAACATATGAAGAGCTTCAAAAGGTGTGAAATACAAGAGGAGCATGAATCGGTCTGAAAAATAGGAGGAGCATGAATCGGTGTTGAAAAACATGAAGAACCAGAAAAGGTGTGAAAAATATGAAGAGCTTCAAAAGATGTCAAAAATATGAGGAGCTTGAAACTGTCTGAAAAATAGGAGCAGCATGAAACGGTGTTCAAAAACATGAAGAGCCTGAAAAGGTGTGAAAAATATGAAGAGCTTCAGAGGTGTGAAATACATGAGGAGCATGAAGCGGTCTGAAAAATAGGAGGAGCATGATGCAGTTTTGAAAAACATGAAGAGCCTGAAAAAGTGTGAAATATATGAAGAGCTTCAAAAGGTGTCAAAAATATGAGGAGTATGAAACGGTCTGAAAAATAGGAAGAGCATGAAAAGGTCTGAAAAATAGGAGGAGCATGAATCAGTGTTGAAAAACATGAAGATCCTGAAAAGGTGTGAAAAATATGAAGAGCTTCAAAAGGTGTCAAAACTATGAGGAGCATGAAACGGTCTGAAAAATAGGAGGAGCATGAAACGTTCTGAAAAGTAGGAGGAGCATGAAGCGGTGTTGAAAAACCTGAAGAGCCTGAAAAGGGGTGAAATATATGAAGAGCTTCAAAAGGTGTCAACAAAAGGAGGAGCATGAAACGGTGTGAAAAATAGGAGGAATATGAAGCGGTGTTGAAAAACCTGAAGAGCATGAAAAGGTGTGAAAAATATGAAGAGTTTCAAAAGGTGTCAAAACTATGAAGAGCATGAAACGGCCTGAAAAATAGGAGGAGCATGAAACGGCCTGAAAAATAGGAGGAGCATGAAACGGTCTGAAAAATAGGAGGAGAATGAAGCGGTGTTGAAAAACCTGAAGAGCCTGAAAAGGCGTGATATATATGAAGAGCTTCGAAAGGTGTCAAAAATAGGAGGAGCATGAAACGGTCTGAAAAATAGGAGGAACATGAAGCGCTGTTGAAAAACCTGAAGAGCCTGAAAAAGTGTGAAATATATGAACAGCTTCAAAAAGTGTCAAAAATAGAAGGAGCATGAAATGGTCTGAAAAATAGGAGGAGCATGAAGCGGTGTTGAAAAACATGAATAGCCTGAAAAGGTGTGAAATATATGAAGAGTTACAAAAGGTGTCAAAAATATGAGGAGCATGAAACGGTCTGAAATATAGGAGGAGCATGAAGCCGTGTTCAAAAACATGAAGAGCCTGAAAAGGAGTGAAAAATATGAAGAGATTCAAAAGGTGTCAAAATATGAGGAGCATGAAATTCTGAAAAATAGGAGGAGCATGAAACGGTCTGAAAAATAGGAGGAGCATGAATCGGTGTTGAAAACATGAAGAGCATGAAAAGGTGTGAAAAAACTGAAGATTTTCAAAAGGTGTCAAAAATATGAGGAGCATGAAATTGTCTGAAAAATAGGAGGAGCAGAAGTGGTGTTGAAAAACATGAAGAGCCTGAAAAGGTGTGAAAAATACGTAGAGCTTCAAAAGGTGTGAAAAATATGAGGAGCATGAAATGGTCTGAAAAATAGGAGGAGCATGAAGCGGTGTTCAAAAACATGAAGAGCCTAAAAATGTGTGAAAAATATGAAGATCTTCAAAAGGTGTGAAAAATATGAGGAGCATGAAACTGTCTGAAAAAAAGGAGGAGCATGAAGCGGTGTTGAAAAATATGAAGAGCCTGAAAAGGTGTGAAAAATATGAAGAGCTTCAAAAGGTGTCAAAATATGAGGAGCATTAAACGGCCTGAAAAATAGGGGGAGCATGAAACGGTCTGAAAAATAGCAGGAGCATGAATCGGTGTTGAAAAATATGAAGAGCATGAAAAGGTGTGAAAAATATGAAGAACTTCAAAAGGTGTCAAAATATGAGGAGCAAGAAACGGCCTGAAAAATAGGAGGAGCATGAAGACGTGTTCAAAAACATGAAGAGCCTGGAAAGGTGTGAAAAATATGAAGAGCTTCAAAAGGTGTGTAATATATGAGGAGCATGAAACGGTCTAAAAATAGGAGGAGCATGAAGCGGTGATCAAAACATGAAGAGCCTGGAAAGGTGTGAAAAATATGTAGAGTTTCAAAATGTGTGAAAAATATGAGGAGCAAGAAACGGTCTGAAAAATAGGAGGAGCATGAAGCGGTGATCAAAACATGAAGAGCCTGAAAAGGTGTGAAATATATGAAGAGCTTCAAATTGTGTCAAATATGAGGACCATGAAACGTTCTGAAAAATAGGAGGAGCATGAAGCGGTGTTGAAAATCATGAAGTGCCTGAAAAGGTGTGAAATATATGAAGAGCTTCATATCGTATCAAATATCAGGAGCATGAAACGGTCAGAAAAATAGGAGGAGCATGAAGCCGTGTTCAAAAACATGAAGAGCCTGAAAAGGTGTGAAACATATGAATAGCTTCCAAAGGTGTCAAAAATGAAGTGAGAATGAAACGGTCTGAAAAATAGGAGGAGCATGAATAGGTGTTCTAAAACATGAAGAGCCTGAACAGGTGTGAAACATATGAATAGCTTCCAAAGGTGTCAAAAATGAAATGAGAATGAAACGGTCTGAAAAATAGGAGGAGCATGAATAGGTGTTCTAAAACATGAAGAGCCTGAACAGGTGTGAAACATATGAATAGTTTCCAAAAGTGTCAAAAATGAAATGAACATGAAACGGTCTGAAAAATAGGAGGAGCATGAATAGGTGTTCTAAAACATGAAGAGCCTAAACAAGTGTGAAACATATGAATAGCTTCCAAAAGTGTCAAAAATGAAATGAGAATGAAACGGTCTGAAAAATAGGAGGAGCATGAAGCGGTGTTCAAAAATATGAAGAGTCTGAAAAGGTGTGAAATATATGAAGAGCTTCAAAATGTGTCAAAAATGAGATGAGCATGAAACGGTCTGAAAAATAGGAGGAGCATGAAGTGGTGTTGAAAACATGAAGAGCCTAAAAAAGTGTGAAATATATGAAGAGCTTCAAAAGGTGTCAAAAATATGAGGAGCATGAAACGGTCAGAAAAATATGAGCATCATGAAGCGGTGTTGAAAAACATGAAGAGCTTGAAATGTGTGAAAAATATGAAGAGCTTCAAAAGGTGTGAAAAATAAGAAGAGCTTCAAAAGCTGTCAAAAATGAGCTGAGCATGAAACGGTCTGAAAAATAGGAGGAACATGAATAGGTGTTCTAAAACATGAAGAGCCTAAACAAGTGTGAAACATATGAATAGCTTCCAAAAGTGTCAAAAATGAAATGAGAATGAAACGGTCTGAAAAATAGGAGGAGCATGAAGCGGTGTTCAAAAATATGAAGAGTCTGAAAAGGTGTGACAAATATGAAGAGCTTCAAAAGGTGTCAAAAATATGAGGAGCATGAAACGGTCTGAAATAGGAGGAGCATGAAGCGGTGTTCAAAAACATGAAGAGCCTGAAAAGTTGTGAAAAATATGAAGAGCTTCAAAAGGTGTCAAAAATATGAGGAGCATGAAACGGTCTGAAAAATAAGAGGAGCATGAAGTGGTGTGGAAAAACAAGAAGAGCCTGAAAAGGTGTGAAAAATATGAAAGGCTTCAAAAGGTGTCAAAAATATGAGGAGCATGAAACAGTCTGAAAAATAGGAGGAGCATGAAACGTTCTGAAAAATAGGAGGAGAATGAAGCAGTGTTCAAAATCATGAAGAGCCTGAAAAGGTGTGAAGAATATGAAGAGTTTCAAAAGGTGTTAAATATGTGAGGAGCACGAAACGGTCTTAAAAATAGGAGGAGCATGAAACGGTGTTGAAAAATATGAAGAGCCTGAAAAGGTGTAAAAAATATGAAGAGCTTCAAAAGGTGTCAAAAATATCAGGAGCATGAAACGGTCTGAAAAATAGGAGGAGCATGAAACGGTGTTCAAAAACATGAAGAGCCTCAAAAAGTACAAAAAATATTAAGAGCTTCAACACGTCTCAAATACATGAGGTGCATGAAACGGTCTGAAAAAAGGAGCATGAAACCGTGTTCAACAACGTGAAGAGCCTGAAAGGTGTGAAAAGTATGAAGAGCTTCAAAACGTGTCAAAAATATGAGGAGAATGAAACGTTCTGAAAAATAGGAGGAGCATGAAGCGGTGTTGAAAAACATGAAGAGCCTGAAAACGTGTGAAAAATATGAAGGGTTTCAAAAGGTGTGAAAAATATGAACAGCTTCAAAAAGTGTCAAAAATGAGATGAGCATGAAGCAGTCTGAAAAATGGTGGAGCATGAAGTGTTGTTGAAAAACATGAAGAGCCTGAAATCGTGTGAAAAATATGAAGAGCTTCAAAAGGTGTGAAATACATGAGGAGAATTAATCGGTCTCAAAAATAGGAGTAGCATGAAGCGGTGTTGAAAAACATGAAGAGCCTGAAAAGGTGTGAAAAATATGAAGAGCTTCAAAAGGTGTGAAAAATACGAGGAGCATGAAGAGGTGTTCAAAAACATGAAAAGCCTGAAATGTTGTAAAAAATATGAAAAGCTTCAAAAGGTGTCAAAAATATGAGGAGCATGAAACGGTCTGAAAAACCGGAGGAGCATGAAGCGGTGTTCAAAAACATGAAGAGCCTGAAAAGATGTGAAAAATTTGAAGAGCTTCAAAAATGTGAAAAATATGAAGAGCTTCAAAAGGTGTGAAATATATGAAGAGCTTCAAAAGGTGTCAAAAATTAGATGAGCATGAAACGGTCTGAAAAATAGGAGGAGCATGAAGTGGTGTTGAAAAACAGGAAGCGCCTGAAAAGGTGTGAAAAATATGAAGAGCTTCAAAATGTGTCAAAAATATGAGGAGCATGAAATGGTATGAACAAGAGGAGGAGCCTGAAAAGGAGTTCAAAAACATGAAGAGCCTGAAAAGATGTGAAAAATATGAAGAGCTTCACAAGGTGTCAGAAATACGAGGAGCATGAAACGGTCTCAAAAATAGGAGGACCAGGAAAGGGTTTTGAAATACATGAACAGCATGAAAAGCTTTGAAAAATATGAAGAGCTTCACAAGGTGTCAGAAATACGAGGAGCATTAAAAGGTCTGAAAAATATGAGGAGCATGAAACGGTGTTCAAAAACATGAAAACCCTGAAAAGTTGTGAAATATATGAAGAGCTTCAAAATATGTTAAAAATTGGAGGAGCATGAAGCGGTGTAGAAAAACCTGAAGCCTGAAAAGGTGTGAAAAATATGAAGATCTTCAAAAGGTGTCAAAAATATGAGGAGCATGACACGGTCAGAAATATAGCAGGAGCATGAAGTGGTGTTGAAAACATGAAGAACCTGAAAAGTTGTGAAATGATGAAGAGCTTCAAAAGGTGTCAAATATATGAGCAGCATGAAACGTTCTGAAAAATTGGAGGTGCAAGAAACGATGTTCAAAACATGAAGAGCCTGAAAAGGTGTGAAAAATATGAAGGGCTTCAAAACGTACCAAAAATATGAGGAGCATGAAACGGTTTGAAAAACAGGAGGAGCATGAAGCCGTGTTGAAAAACATGAAGAGCCTGAAAAGGTGTGAAAAATATGAAGAGCTTCAAAATGTATCAAAAATATGAGGAGCATGAAACGGTCTGAAAAATAAGAGGAGCATGAAGCGGTGTTGAAAAATATGAACAGCATGAAAACGTGTGAAAAATATGAAGAGCTTCAAAAGGTGTGAAAAATATGAAAAGCTTCTAAAGGTGTCAAAAATGAGATGGGCATGAAACGGTCTGAAAATTAGGAGGAGCATGAAGTGGTGTTGAAAAACATGAAGAGACTGAAAAGGTGTGAAATATACGATGAGCTTCAAAAGGTGTGAAAATATGAAGAGCTTCACAAGGTGTCAAAAATATGAGGAGCATGAAACGGTCTGAAAAATAGGAGGAGCATGAAGCGGTGTTCAAAAACATGAAGAGCCTGAAAAGGTGTGAAATATATGAAGAGCCTCAAAGGTGTCAAAAATATGAGGAGCAAGAAACGGTCTGAAAAATAGGAGGAGCTTAAGCGGGTTGAAAAATATGAAGAGCCTGAAACGATGTGAAAAATATGAAGAGCTTCAAAAGGTGTCAAATATATGAGGAGCATGAAACGGTCTGAAAAATTGGAGAAGCATGAAGTTGTGTTCAAAAAAATGAAGAGCCTGAAAAGGTGCGAAAAATATGAGGAGCTTCAAAAGGTGTCAAAAATATGAGGAGTTTGAAACGGTCTGAAAAATAAGAGGATCTGGTTTCCTCAGTGTGTATGCCCAGAAGTGGAATTGCTGGGTCATATGGCAGTTCTATTTCCAGTTTTTTAAGAAATCTCTACACCGTTTTCCATAGCGGCTGTACTAGTGTGCATTCCCACCAACAGTATAAGAGGGTTCCCTTTTCTCCACTCCCTCTCCAGCATTTATTGCTTGTAGACTTTTGGATAGCAGCCATCCTGACTGGCATGTAATGGTACCTCATTGTGGTTTTGATTTGTATTTCTCTAATAATGAGTGATGCTGAGCATCTTTTCATGTGTTTGTTATCCATCTGTATGTCTTCTTTGGAGAAATGTCTGTTTAGTTCTTTGGCTCATTTTTTATTGGGTCATTTATTTTTCTGGAATTGAGCTGCAGGATTTGCTTGTATATTTTTGAGATTAATCCTTTGTCTGTTTCTTCATTTGCTATTATTTTCTCCCAATCTGAGGGCTGTCTTTTCACCTTACTTATAGTTTCCTTTGTAGTGCAAAAGCTTTTAAGTTTCATTAGGTCCCATTTGTTTAGTTTTGCTTTTATTTCCAATATTCTGGGAGGTGGGTCATAGAGGATCTTGCTTTGATTTATGTCGGAGAGTGTTTTGCCTATCTTCTCCTCTAGGAGTTTTAGTTTCTGGTCTTACATTTAGATCTTTAATCCATTTTGAGTTTATTTTTGTGTATGGTGTTAGAAAGTGTCCTATTTTCATTCTTTTACAAGTGGTTGACCAGTTTTCCCAGCACCACTTGTTAAAGAGGTTGTCTTTTTTCCATTGTATATCCTTGCCTCCTTTGTCAAAGATAAGGTGTCCATAGGTTCGTCTGAAAGAGACACGTGCACCCCAATGTTCATCGCAGCACTGTTTATAATGGCCAGGACATGGAAGCAACCTAGATGCCCGTCAGCAGATGAATGGATAAGAAAGCTGTGGTACATATACACCATGGAATATTACTCAGCCATTAAAAAGAATTCATTTGAATCAGTCCTAATGAGATGGATGAAGCTGGAGCCCATTATACAGAGTGAAGGAAGCCAGAAAGATAAAGAACATTACAGCATACTGACACATGTATATGGAATTTAGAAAGGTGACAACGATAACCCTATATGCAGAACAGAAAAAGAGACACAGAAATACAGAACAGACTTTTAAACTTTGTGGGAGAATGTGAGGGTGGGATATTTCAAAAGAACAGCATGTATGCTATCTATGGTGAAACAGATTACCAGCCCAGGTAGGATGCACGAGACAAGTGCTCCGGCTTGGTGCACTGGGAAGACCCAGAGGAATCGGGTGGAGAGGGAGGTGGGAGGGGGAATCGGGACTGGGAATACATGTAAATCCATGGCTGATTCATATCAAAGTATGACAAAACCCACTGGAAAAAAAATAAAAAAAATAAAAAAAAATAAAAATAAAAAAAAAATAAGGGGAGCATGAAACGGTGTTCAAAAACATGAAGAGCCTGAAAAGGTGTGGAAATTATGAAGAGCTTCAAAAGGTGTCAAATATATGAGGAGCATAAAACGGTCTGAAAAAAAGGAGGAGCATGAAATGGTGTTGAAAAACATGAAGAGCCTGAAAAGGTGTGAAAAATATGAAGAGCTTCAAAAGGTTTCAAAAATATGAGAGGCATGAATGGTCTGAAATATAGGGGGAGCATGAAGCGGTGTAGAAAAACAAAAGGTGTCAAATATATGAGGAGCATGAAACGGTCTGAAAAAAAGGAGGAGCATGAAATGGTGTTGAAAAACATGAAGAGCCTGAAAAGGTGTGATAAATATGAAGAGTTTCAAAACGTGTCAAAAAGATGAGGAGCATGAAACGGTCTGAAAAATAGGAGAAGCATGAAGCGGTGTTGAAAAATATGAAGAGCCTGAAAAGGTGTGATAAATATGAAGAGTTTCAAAAGGTGTCAAAAAGATGTGGAGCATGAAATGGTTTGAAAAATAGGAGGAGCATGAAACGATGTTGAAAAAAAATGAAGAGCTTGAAAAAGTGAGAAAAATATAAAGAGCTTCAAAAAGTGTGAAAAATATGAAGAGCGTCAAAAGGTGTCAAAAATGAGATGAGCATGAAACGGTCTGAAAAGTAGGAGGAGCATGAAGTGGTGTTGACAAACATGAAGAGCCTGAAAACGTGTGAAAAATATGAAGGGCTTTAACAGGTGTGAAAAATATGAAGAGCTTCCAAAGGTGTCAAAAATATGAGGAGCATGAATCGGTCTCAAAAAATAGGAGAGAGCATGAAGCGGATTTAAAAAACATGAAGAGCCTGAAATGGTGTGATGATTATGAAGCACTTCAAAAGGTGTCAAAATTATGGGGAGCATTAAACGGTATGAAAAATAGGAGGAGCTTGAAACCTTGTTGAAAAATATGAAGAGCATGAAAAGGTGTGAAAAATATGAAGAGCTTCAAAAGGTGTCTAAATATGAGGAGAAGGAAACGGTCTGAAAAATAGGAGGAGCATGAAACGGTGTTCAAAAACAGGAGGAACATGACAAATTGTGAAAAATATGAAGAGTTTCAAAAGGTGTCAAAAATATGAGGAGCATGAGACGGTCTGAAAAATAGGAGGAGCAAGAAACGGTGTTCAAAAATATGAAGAGCATGAAAAGTTGTGAAAAATATGAAGAGCTTCAAAAGGTGTCAAAAATATGAGGAGCATGAAACGGTCTGAAAAATATGAGGAGCATGAAACGGTGTTCAAAATCATGCAAACCCTGAAAAGGTGTGAAATATATGAAGAGCTTCAAAAGATATCAAAAATAGGAGGAGCACGAAGCGGTGTAGAAAAACATGAAGAGCCTGAAAAGGTGTGAAAAATATGAAGAGCTTCATAAGGTGTCAAATATATGAGGAGCATGAAACGGTCTGAAAAATGGGAGGAGCATGAGGTGGTGTTCAAAAACATGAAGAGCCTGAAAAGGTGTGAAAAATATGAAGAGCTCCTAAACGTGTCAAAAATATGAGGAGCATGAAACCTTCTTAAAAATTGGAGGAGCATGAAGCGGTGTTCAAAAATCTAAAGAGCCTGAAAAGGTGTGAAAAATATGAAGAGCTTCAAAAGCTGTCAAAAATATGAGGAGCATGAAACGGTCTGAAAAATAGGAGTAGCACGAATGGTGTTCAAAAACATGAAGAGCCTGTTAAGCTGTGAAAAATATGAAGAGCTTCAAAAGGTGTCAAATATATGAGGAGCATGAAACGGTCTGAAATATAGGAGGAGCATGAGGTGGTGTTCAAAAACATGAGGAGCCTGAAAAGGTGGGAAAAATATGAAGAGATTCAGAAGGTGTCAATAATATGAGGAGCATGAAACGGTCTGAAAAATATGAGGAGCATGAATCGGTGTTCAAAAACATGAAGAGCCTGAAAAGGTTGAAAAATATGAAGAGCATCAAGATTGTCAAAATATGAGGAGCATGAAATGGTCTGAAAAATAGGAGGAGCATGAAACGGTGTTGAAAAACATGAAGATCCTGAAAAAGTGTGAAAAATATGAAGAGCTTCAAAGGTGTCAAAAATATGAGGAGCATGAAACGGTGTGAAAAATAGGAGGAGAATAAAGCGGTGTTGAAAAACATGAAGAGCACGAAAAGGGGTGAAAAATATGAAGAGCTTCAAAAGTTGTCAAAAATATGAGGAGAATGAAACAGTCTGAAAAATAGGAGGAGGAGAAGCGGATTTGAAAAACATGAAGAGCCTGAAATGGTGTGATAATTATGAAGCACTTCAAAAGTTGTCAAAATTATGGGGAGCATTAAACGGTATGAAAAATAGGAGGAGCTTGAAACCTTGTTGAAAAATATGAAGAGCATGAAAAGGTGTGAAAAATATGAAGAGCTTCAAAAGGTGTCTAAATATGAGGAGAAGGAAACGGTCTGAAAAATAGGAGGAGCATGAAACGGTGTTCAAAAACAGGAGGAACATGACAAATTGTGAAAAATATGAAGAGTTTCAAAAGGTGTCAAAAATACGAGGAGCATGAGACGGTCTGAAAAATAGGAGGAGCAAGAAACGGTGTTCAAAAATATGAAGAGCCTGAAAAGTTGTGAAAAATATGAAGAGCTTCAAAAGGTGTCAAAAATATGAGGAGCATGAAACGGTCTGAAAAATATGAGGAGCATGAAACGGTGTTCAAAATCATGAAAACCCTGAAAAGGTGTGAAATATATGAAGAGCTTCAAAAGATATCAAAAATAGGAGGAGCACGAAGCGGTGTAGAAAAACATGAAGAGCCTGAAAAGGTGTGAAAAATATGAAGAGCTTCATAAGGTGTCAAATATATGAGGAGCATGAAACGGTCTGAAAAATGGGAGGAGCATGAGGTGGTGTTCAAAAACATGAAGAGCCTGAAAAGGTGTGAAAAATATGAAGAGCTGCTAAACGTGTCAAAAATATGAGGAGCATGAATCCTTCTTAAAAATTGGAGGAGCATGAAGCGGTGTTCAAAAATCTAAAGAGCCTGAAAAGGTGTGGAAAATATGAAGAGCTTCAAAAGGTGTCAAAAATATGAGGAGCATGAAACGGTCTGAAAAATAGGAGTAGCATGAATTGGTGTTCAAAAACATGAAGAGCTTGTTAAGCTGTGAAAAATATGAAGAGCTTCAAAAGGTGTCAAATATATGAGGAGCATGAAACGGTCTGAAATACAGGAGGAGCATGAAGCGGTGTTGAAAAACATGAAGATTCTGAAAAGGTGTGAAAAATATGAAGAGCTTCAAAAGGTGTGAAAAATATGAGGAGCCTGAAACAGTTTGAAAAATAGGAGGAGCATGAAACGGTGATGAAGAACATGAAGAGCCTGGAAGGGTGTCAAAAATATGAAGAGCATGAAACAATCTGAAAAATAGGAGAAGCATGAAACGGTGTTGAGAAACATGAAGAGCCTGAAAAGGTGTGAAATATATGAAGAGCATGAAAAGGTGTGAAAAATATGCAGAGCATGAAACTGTGTTAAAAACATGAAGAGCCTGAAAAGGTGTGAAAAATATGAAGAGCTTCAAAAGGTGTCAAAAATATGAGGAGCAAGAAACGGTCTGAAAATTAGGAGGAGCATGAAGCCGTTTTCAAAAACTTGAAGAGCCTGAAAAGGTGTGAAAAATATGAAGAGCTTCAAAACGTCACAAAAAAATGAGGAGCATGAAACAGTCTGAAAATAGAAGGAGCATGAACCGGTGTTCAAAAACATGAAGAACCTGAAAATGTGTGAATAATATGAAGAGCTTCAAAAGGTGTCAAAATATGAGGAGCATGATACGGTCTAAAAATAGGAGGAGCATGAAATGGTGTTGAAAACATGAAGAGCCTGAAAAGTTGTGAAAAATATGAAGAGCTTCAAAAGGTGTCAAAAATATGAGGAACATGAAACGGTGTTCAAAACCATGAAGAGCCTGAAATGGTGTGAAAAATATGAAGAGATTCAAAGGGTGTCAAAAATATGAGGAGCATGAAATGGTCTGAAAAATAGGAGGAGCAAGAGAACGTGTTCAAAAACATGAAGAGCCGGAGAAGGTTTGAAAAATATGAAAAGCTTGAAAAGGTGGCAAAAATATGAGGAGCATGAAACGGTCTGAAAAATAGGAGGAGCATTAAGCTGTGTTGAAATTCAGGAAGAGCATGAAAAGGTGTGCAATATATGAAGAGCTTCAAAATGTGTCAAAAATATGAGGAGCATTAAACGGTCTGAAATATAGGAGGAGCATGAAGTGGTGTTCAAAAACATGAAGAGCCTGAAAAGGTGTGAAAAATATGAAGAGCTTCAAAAGGTGTCAAAAATATGAGGAGCATGAAACGGTCTGAAAAATAGGAAGAGCATGAAATGGTGTTCAAAAACATGAAGACATGGAAAGGTGTGAAAAATATGAAGAGCTTCAAGAGGTGTCAAAAATATCAGGAGCATGGAACGGTCTGAAAAATAGGAGGAGCATGAAGCGTTGTTGAAAAACATGAAGAGCCTGAAAAGGTGTGAAAAATATGAAGAGCGTGAAAAGGTGTGAAAAATATGCGGAGCATGAAACTGTGTTCAAAAACATGAAGAGCCTGAAAAGTTGTTCAAAATATGAAGAGCTTCAAAAAGGGTCAAAAATGTGAGGAGCATGAGACGGTCTGAAAAATAGGAGGAACATGAAACGGTGTTCCAAAACATGAAGAGCCTGAAAAGGTGTGAAAAATATGAAGAGCTTCAAAAGGTGTCAAAAATATGAGGAGCAAGTAACGGTCTGAAAATTAGGAGGAGCATGAAGCCGTGTTCAACATCTTGAAGAGCGTGAAATGGTGTGAAAAATATGAAGAGCTTCAAAAGGTGTCAAAGATATGAGGAGCATGAAACGGTCTGAAAAATAGGAAGGGCATGAAATGGTGTTCAAAAACATGAAGAGGCTGAAAAGGTGTGAAATATATGAAGAGCTTCCAAAGCTGTCAAAAATATGAAGAGCATGAAACGGTCTGAAAAATAGGAGGAGCATGAAATGGTGTTCAAAAACATGAAGACATGGAAAGGTGTGAAAAATATGAAGAGCTTCAAAAGGTGTCAAAAATATGAGGAGCAAGTAACGGTCTGAAAATTAGGAGGAGCATGAAGCCGTGTTCAACATCTTGAAGAGCGTGAAATGGTGTGAAAAATATGAAGAGCTTCAAAAGGTGTCAAAGATATGAGGAGCATGAAACGGTCTGAAAAATAGGAAGAGCATGAAATGGTGTTCAAAAACATGAAGAGGCTGAAAAGGTGTGAAATATATGAAGAGCTTCCAAAGCTGTCAAAAATATGAAGAGCATGAAACGGTCTGAAAAATAGGAGGAGCATATAACGGTGTTCAAAAACATGAAGAGCCTGAAGGGTATGAAAAATATGCAGAGCTTCAAAACTTCTCAAAAACATGAGGAGCATGAAACGGTCTGAAAAATAGGAGGAGTATGAAACGGTGTTCAAAAACATGAAGAGCCTGAAAAGGTGTGAAAAATATGAAGAGCATGAAAATGTGTGAAAAATATGAGGAGCATGAAACTGTGTTCAAAAACATGAAAATCCTGAAAAGGTGTGAAAAATATGAAGAGCTTCAAAACGTCTCAAAAACATGAGGAGCATGAAACAGTCTGAAAATAGAAGGAGCCTGAAGCGGTGTTCAAAAACATGAAGAGCCTTAAAAGGTGTGAAAAATATGAAGAGCTTCAAAAGGTGTCAAAAATATGAGGAGAATGAAACAGTCTGAAAAATAGGAGGAGGAGAAGCGGATTTGAAAAACATGAAGAGCCTGAAATGGTGTGATAATTATGAAGCACTTCAAAAGGTGTCAAAATTATGGGGAGCATTAAACGGTATGAAAAATAGGAGGAGCTTGAAACCTTGTTGAAAAATATGAAGAGCATGAAAAGGTGTGAAAAATATGAAGAGCTTCAAAAGGTGTCTAAATATGAGGAGAAGGAAACGGTCTGAAAAATAGGAGGAGCATGAAACGGTGTTCAAAAACAGGAGGAACATGACAAATTGTGAAAAATATGAAGAGTTTCAAAAGGTGTCAAAAATATGAGGAGCATGAGACGGTCTGAAAAATAGGAGGAGCAAGAAACGGTGTTCAATAATATGAAGAGCCTGAAAAGTTGTGAAAAATATGAAGAGCTTCAAAAGGTGTCAAAAATATGAGGAGCATGAAACGGGCTGAAAAATATGAGGAGCATGAAACGGTGTTCAAAATCATGAAAACCCTGAGAAGGTGTGAAATATATGAAGAGCTTCAAAAGATATCAAAAATAGGAGGAGCACGAAGCGGTGTAGAAAACCATGAAGAGCCTGAAAAGGTGTGAAAAATATGAAGAGCTTCATAAGGTGTCAAATATATGAGGAGCATGAAACGGTCTGAAAAATGGGAGGAGCATGAGGTGGTGTTCAAAAACATGAAGAGCCTGAAAAGGTGTGAAAAATATGAAGAGCTCCTAAACGTGTCAAAAATATGAGGAGCATGAATCCTTCTTAAAAATTGGAGGAGCATGAAGCGGTGTTCAAAAATCTAAAGAGCCTGAAAAGGTGTGGAAAATATGAAGAGCTTCAAAAGGTGTCAAAAATATGAGGAGCATGAAACGGTCTGAAAAATAGGAGTAGCATGAATTGGTGTTCAAAAACATGAAGAGCTTGTTAAGCTGTGAAAAATATGAAGAGCTTCAAAAGGTGTCAAATATATGAGGAGCATGAAACGGTCTGAAATACAGGAGGAGCATGAAGCGGTGTTGAAAAACATGAAGATTCTGAAAAGGTGTGAAAAATATGAAGAGCTTCAAAAGGTGTGAAAAATATGAGGAGCCTGAAACAGTTTGAAAAATAGGAGGAGCATGAAACGGTGATGAAGAACATGAAGAGCCTGGAAGGGTGTCAAAAATATGAAGAGCATGAAACAATCTGAAAAATAGGAGAAGCATGAAACGGTGTTGAGAAACATGAAGAGCCTGAAAAGGTGTGAAATATATGAAGAGCATGAAAAGGTGTGAAAAATATGCAGAGCATGAAACTGTGTTAAAAACATGAAGAGCCTGAAAAGGTGTGAAAAATATGAAGAGCTTCAAAAGGTGTCAAAAATATGAGGAGCAAGAAACGGTCTGAAAATTAGGAGGAGCATGAAGCCGTTTTCAAAAACTTGAAGAGCCTGAAAAGGTGTGAAAAATATGAAGAGCTTCAAAACGTCACAAAAAAATGAGGAGCATGAAACAGTCTGAAAATAGAAGGAGCATGAACCGGTGTTCAAAAACATGAAGAACCTGAAAATGTGTGAATAATATGAAGAGCTTCAAAAGGTGTCAAAATATGAGGAGCATGATACGGTCTAAAAATAGGAGGAGCATGAAACGGTGTTGAAAACATGAAGAGTCTGAAAAGTTGTGAAAAATATGAAGAGCTTCAAAAGGTGTCAAAAATATGAGGAACATGAAACGGTGTTCAAAACCATGAAGAGCCTGAAATGGTGTGAAAAATATGAAGAGATTCAAAGGGTGTCAAAAATATGAGGAGCATGAAATGGTCTGAAAAATAGGAGGAGCAAGAGAACGTGTTCAAAAACATGAAGAGCCGGAGAAGGTTTGAAAAATATGAAAAGCTTGAAAAGGTGGCAAAAATATGAGGAGCATGAAACGGTCTGAAAAATAGGAGGAGCATTAAGCTGTGTTGAAATTCAGGAAGAGCATGAAAAGGTGTGCAATATATGAAGAGCTTCAAAATGTGTCAAAAATATGAGGAGCATTAAACGGTCTGAAATATAGGAGGAGCATGAAGTGGTGTTCAAAAACGTGAAGAGCCTGAAAAGGTGTGAAAAATATGAAGAGCTTCAAAAGGTGTCAAAAATATCAGGAGCATGGAACGGTCTGAAAAATAGGAGGAGCATGAAGCGTTGTTGAAAAACATGAAGAGCCTGAAAAGGTGTGAAAAATATGAAGAGCGTGAAAAGGTGTGAAAAATATGCGGAGCATGAAACTGTGTTCAAAAACATGAAGAGCCTGAAAAGTTGTTCAAAATATGAAGAGCTTCAAAAAGGGTCAAAAATGTGAGGAGCATGAGACGGTTTGAAAAATAGGAGGAACATGAAACGGTGTTCCAAAACATGAAGAGCCTGAAAAGGTGTGAAAAATATGAAGAGCTTCAAAAGGTGTCAAAAATATGAGGAGCAAGTAACGGTCTGAAAATTAGGAGGAGCATGAAGCCGTGTTCAACATCTTGAAGAGCGTGAAATGGTGTGAAAAATATGAAGAGCTTCAAAAGGTGTCAAAGATATGAGGAGCATGAAACGGTCTGAAAAATAGGAAGGGCATGAAATGGTGTTCAAAAACATGAAGAGGCTGAAAAGGTGTGAAATATATGAAGAGCTTCCAAAGCTGTCAAAAATATGAAGAGCATGAAACGGTCTGAAAAATAGGAGGAGCATGAAATGGTGTTCAAAAACATGAAGACATGGAAAGGTGTGAAAAATATGAAGAGCTTCAAAAGGTGTCAAAAATATGAGGAGAAAGTAACGGTCTGAAAATTAGGAGGAGCATGAAGCCGTGTTCAACATCTTGAAGAGCGTGAAATGGTGTGAAAAATATGAAGAGCTTCAAAAGGTGTCAAAGATATGAGGAGCATGAAACGGTCTGAAAAATAGGAAGAGCATGAAATGGTGTTCAAAAACATGAAGAGGCTGAAAAGTTGTGAAATATATGAAGAGCTTCCAAAGCTGTCAAAAATATGAAGAGCATGAAACGGTCTGAAAAATAGGAGGAGCATATAACGGTGTTCAAAAACATGAAGAGCCTGAAGGGTATGAAAAATATGCAGAGCTTCAAAACTTCTCAAAAACATGAGGAGCATGAAACGGTCTGAAAAATAGGAGGAGTATGAAACGGTGTTCAAAAACATGAAGAGCCTGAAAAGGTGTGAAAAATATGAAGAGCATGAAAATGTGTGAAAAATATGAGGAGAATGAAACTGTGTTCAAAAACATGAAAATCCTGAAAAGGTGTGAAAAATATGAAGAGCTTCAAAACGTCTCAAAAACATGAGGAGCATGAAACAGTCTGAAAATAGAAGGAGCCTGAAGCGGTGTTCAAAAACATGAAGAGCCTGAAAAGGTGTGAATAATATGAAGAGCTTCAAAAAGTGTCAAAATATGAGGAGCATGATACGGTCTAAAAATAGGAGGAGCATGAAACTGTGTTGAAAACATGAAGAGCCTTAAAAGGTGTGAAAAATATGAAGAGCTTCAAAAGGTGTCAAAAATATGAGGAACATGAAACGGTGTTCAAAAACATGAAGAGCCTGAAAAGGTGTGAAAAATATGAAAAGCTTCAAAAGGTGTCAAAAATATGAGGAGCATGAAACGGTCTGAAAAATAGGAGGAGCACGAAATGGTGTTCAAAACCATGAAGAGCCTGAAAATGTGTGAAAAATATGAAGAGATTCAAAGGGTGTCAAAAATATGAGGAGCATGAAACGGTCTGAAAAATAGGAGGAGCAAGAGACCGTGTTCAAAAACATGAAGAGCCTGAAAAGGTTTGAAAAATATGAAGAGCTTGAAAAGGTCGCAAAAATATGCGGAGCATGAAACGGTCTGAAAAAAGGAGGAGCATTAAGCTGTGTTGAAATTCAGGAAGAGCATGAAAAGGTGTGAAATATAGGAAGAGCTTCAAAAGGTGTCAAAAATATGAGGAGCATTAAACGGTCTGAAAAATAGGAGGAGCATGAAGCGTTGTTGAAAAACATGAAGAGCCTGAAAAGGTGTGAAAAATATGAAGAGCTTCAAAATTATCAAAAATATGAGGAGCATTACACGGTCTGAAAAATAGGAGGACCATGAAGTGGTGTTAAAAATCATGAAGAGCCTGAAGGTGTGAAATATATGAAGAGCTTCAAAAGGTGTCAAAAATATGAGGAGCATGAAACAGTCTGAAAAATAGGAGTAGCATGAAGCGCTGTTGAAAAACATGAAGAGCCTGAAAAGCTGTGAAAAATATGAAAAGCTTCAAAAGGTGTGAAAAATATGAGGAGCAGGAAACGGTCTTAAAAATAGGAGGAGCATGAAGCGGTGTTGAGAAACATGAAGAGGCTGAAAACGTGTGAAATATATGAAGAGCTTCAAAAGGTGTCAACAATATGAGGAGCATGAAACGGTCTGAAAAATAGGAGAAGCATGAAGCGGTGTTGAAAAACATGAAGAGCCTGAAAAGGTGTGAAATATATGAAGAGCTTCAAAAGCTGTCAAAAATACGACGAGCATGAAACGCTCTAAAAAATAGGAGGAGCATGAAACGGTGTTGAAAAACAGGAAGAGGCAGAAAAGGTGTGAAAGACATGAAGAGCTTCAAAAGGTGTCAATAATATGAGGAGCATGAAACGGTCTGAAAAGTAGGAGGAGCATGAATCGGTGTTAAAGAACATGAAGAGCCTGAAAAGGTGTGAAATATATGAAGAGCTTCAAAAGGTGTCAAAATATGAGCAGCATGAAACGGTCTGAAAAACAGGAGGAGCAAGAAACAGTGTTCAAAAACTTGAAGAACCAGGAAAGGTGTGAAAAATATGAAGAGCTTCAAAATGTGTTAAAAATATGAGGAGCTTGAAACGGTCTAAAAAATAAGAGGAGCATGAAGTGGTGATGCAAAACAAGAAGACCCTGAAAAGGTGTGAAAAATATGAAGCGCTTCCAAAGGTGTCAAAAATAAGAGAAGCATGAAACGGTCTGAAAAATAGGAGGAGCATGAATCAGTGTTGAAAAACATGAAGAGCCTGAAAAGCTGTGAAATATATGAAGAGCTTCAAAAGATGTCAAAAATATTAAGAGCATGAAACGGTCTGAAAAATAGGAGGAGCATGCAGCGGTGTTGAAAACCATGAAGAGCCTGAAAACGTGTGAAAAATATGAAGAGTTTCAAAAGGTTTCAAATATATAGGAGCATGAAACTGTCTGAAAAATAGTATGAGAATGAAACGGTTTTGAAAAAGATGAAGAGCATGAAAACCTGTGAAAAATATGATGAGCTTCAAAAGGTGTCAAAAATATGAGGAACATGAAACGGTGTTCAAAAACATGAAGAGCCTGAAAAGGTGTGAAAAATATGAAGAGCTTCTAAAGGTGTCAAAAATATGAGGAGCATGAAACGGTCTGAAAAATAGGAAGAGCGTGAAATGGTGTTCAAAAACATGAAGAGCCTGAAAAGGTGTGAAAAATATGAAGAGCATGAAAAGGTGTGAAAAATATGTGGAGCATGAAACTATGTTCAAAAACATGAAGAGCCTGAAAAGGTGTGAAAAATATGAAGAGATTCAAAGAGTGTCAAAAATATGAGGAGCATGAAACGGTCTGAAAAATAGGAGGAGCAAGAGACCGTGTTCAAAAACATGAAGAGCCTGAAAAGGTTTGAAAAATATGAACAGCTTGAAAAGGTGGCAAAAATATGCGGAGCATGAAACGGTCTGAAAATAGGAGGAGCATTAAGCTGTGTTGAAATTCAGGAAGAGCATGAAAAGGTGTGAAATATATGAAGAGCTTCAAAAGGTGTCAAAAATATGAGGAGTATTAAGCGGTCTGAAAAATAGGAGGAGCATGAAGCGTTGTTGAAAAACATGAAGAGCCTGAAAAGGTGTGAAAAATATGAAGAGCTTCAAAATTATCAAAAATATGAGGAGCATGACACGGTCTGAAAAATAGGAGGACCATGAAGCGGTGTTAAAAATCATGAAGAGCCTGAAGGTGTGAAATATATGAAGAGCTTCAAAAGGTGTCAAAAATATGAGGAGCATGAAACGGTCTGAAAAATAGGAGTAGCATGAAGCGCTGTTGAAAAACATGAAGAGCCTGAAAAGCTGTGAAAAATATGAAAAGCTTCAAAAGGTGTGAAAAATATGAGGAGCAGGAAACGGTCTTAAAAATAGGAGGAGCATGAAGCGGTGTTGAGAAACATGAAGAGGCTGAAAACGTGTGAAATATATGAAGAGCTTCAAAAGGTGTCAACAATATGAGGAGCATGAAACGGTCTGAAAAATAGGAGGAGCATGAAGCGGTTTTGAAAAACATGAAGAGCCTGAAAAGGTGTGAAATATATGAAGAGCTTCAAAAGCTGTCAAAAATACGACGAGCATGAAACGCTCTAAAAAATAGGAGGAGCATGAAACGGTGTTGAAAAACAGGAAGAGGCAGAAAAGGTGTGAAAGACATGAAGAGCTTCAAAAGGTGTCAATAATATGAGGAGCATGAAACGGTCTGAAAAGTAGGAGGAGCATGAATCGGTGTTAAAGAACATGAAGAGCCTGAAAAGGTGTGAAATATATGAAGAGCTTCAAAAGCTGTCAAAAATACGACGAGCATGAAACGCTCTAAAAAATAGGAGGAGCATGAAACGGTGTTGAAAAACAGGAAGAGGCAGAAAAGGTGTGAAAGACATGAAGAGCTTCAAAAGGTGTCAAAAACATGAGGAGCAGGAAACGGTCTGAAAAGTAGGAGGAGCATGAATCGGTGTTAAAGAACATGAAGAGCCTGAAAAGGTGTGAAATATATGAAGAGCTTCAAAAGGTGTCAAAAATATGAGGAGCATGAAACGGTGTGAAAAATAGGAGGACCATGAATTTGTGTTGAAAAATATGAAGAGCCTGAAAAGGTATGAAAAATATGAAGAGCTTCAAAAGGTGTCAAAATATGAGCAGCATGAAACGGTCTGAAAAACAGGAGGAGCAAGAAACAGTGTTCAAAAACTTGAAGAACCAGGTAAGGTGTGAAAAATATGAACAGCTTCAACAGGTGTCAAAAATATGAGGAGCATGAAACGGTCTAAAAAATAAGAGAACCATGAAGTGGTGATGCAAAACAAGAAGACCCTGAAAAGGTGTGAAAAATATGAAGCGCTTCAAAAGGTGTCAAAAATAAGAGAAGCATGAAACGGTCTGAAAAATAGGAGGAGCATGAATCAGTGTTGAAAAACATGAAGAGAATGAAAAGCTGTGAAATATATGAAGAGCTTCAAAAGATGTCAAAAATATTAAGAGCATGAAACGGTCTGAAAAATAGGAGGAGCATGCAGCGGTGTTGAAAACCATGAAGAGCCTGAAAACGTGTGAAAAATATGAAGAGTTTCAAAAGGTGTCAAATATATAGGAGCATGAAACTGTCTGAAAAATAGTATGAGAATGAAACGGTTTTGAAAAAGATGAAGAGCATGAAAACCTGTGAAAAATATGATGAGCTTCAGAAGGTGTCAAAAATATGAGGAACATGAAACGGTGTTCAAAAACATGAAGAGCCTGAAAAGGTGTAAAAAATATGAAGAGCTTCAAAAGGTGTCAAAAATATGAGGAGCATGAAACGGTCTGAAAAATAGGAAGAGCATGAAGTGGTGTTCAAAATCGTGAAGAGCCTGAAAAGGTGTGAAAAATATGAAGAGCTTCAAAAGGTGTCAAAAATATGAGGAGCATGAAACGGTCTGAAAAATAGGAAGAGCATGAAAGGTGTTCAAAAACATGAAGAGCCTGAAAAGGTGTGAAAAATATGAAGAGCATGAAAAGGTGTGAAAAATATGTGGAGCATGAAACTATGTTCAAAAACATGAAGAGCCTGAAAAGGTGTGAAAAATATGAAGAGCTTCAAAAGGTGTCAAAAATATGAGCAGCATGAAACGGTCTGAAAAATAGGAGAAGCATGAAACGGTGTTGAGAAACATGAAGAGCCTGAAAAGGTGTGAAAAATATGAAGAGTATGAAAAGGTGTGAAAAATATGCGGAGCATGAAACTGTGCTAAAAAACATGAAGAGCCTGAAAAGAGGTGAAAAATATGAACAGCTTCAAAAGGTGTCAGAAATATGAGGAGCAAGAAACGGTCTGAAAATTAGGAGGAGCATGAAGCCGTTTTCAAAAACTTCAAGAGCCTGAAATGGTGTGAAAAATATGAAGAGCTTCAAAAGGTGTCAAAGATATGAGGAGCATGAAACGGTCTGAAAAATAGGAGGAGCATGATACGGCGTTGAAAAACATAAAGAGCCTGAAAAGGTGTGAAAAATATGAAGAGCTTCAAAAGGTGTCAAAAATATGAGGAACATGAAACGGTCTGAAAAATAAGAGGAGCATGAAGTGGTGATGCAAAACAAGAAGACCCTGAAAAGGTGTGAAAAATATGAAGCGCTTCCAAAGGTGTCAAAAATAAGAGAAGCATGAAACGGTCTGAAAAATAGGAGGAGCATGAATCAGTGTTGAAAAACATGAAGAGCCTGAAAAGCTGTGAAATATATGAAGAGCTTCAAAAGATGTCAAAAATATTAAGAGCATGAAACGGTCTGAAAAATAGGAGGAGCATGCAGCGGTGTTGAAAACCATGAAGAGCCTGAAAACGTGTGAAAAATATGAAGAGTTTCAAAAGGTGTCAAATATATAGGAGCATGAAACTGTCTGAAAAATAGTATGAGAATGAAACGGTTTTGAAAAAGATGAAGAGCATGAAAACCTGTGAAAAATATGATGAGCTTCAAAAGGTGTCAAAAATATGAGGAACATGAAACGGTGTTCAAAAACATGAAGAGCCTGAAAAGGTGTGAAAAATATGAAGAGCTTCTAAAGGTGTCAAAAATATGAGGAGCATGAAACGGTCTGAAAAATAGGAAGAGCATGAAATGGTGTTCAAAAACATGAAGAGCCTGAAAAGGTGTGAAAAATATGAAGAGCATGAAAAGGTGTGAAAAATATGTGGAGCATGAAACTATGTTCAAAAACATGAAGAGCCTGAAAAGGTGTGAAAAATATGAAGAGATTCAAAGGGTGTCAAAAATATGAGGAGCATGAAACGGTCTGAAAAATAGGAGGAGCAAGAGACCGTGTTCAAAAACATGAAGAGCCTGAAAAGGTTTGAAAAATATGAACAGCTTGAAAAGGTGGCAAAAATATGCGGAGCATGAAACGGTCTGAAAATAGGAGGAGCATTAAGCTGTGTTGAAATTCAGGAAGAGCATGAAAAGGTGTGAAATATATGAAGAGCTTCAAAAGGTGTCAAAAATATGAGGAGCATTAAGCGGTCTGAAAAATAGGAGGAGCATGAAGCGTTGTTGAAAAACATGAAGAGCCTGAAAAGGTGTGAAAAATATGAAGAGGTTCAAAATTATCAAAAATATGAGGAGCATGACACGGTCTGAAAAATAGGAGGACCATGAAGCGGTGTTAAAAATCATGAAGAGCCTGAAGGTGTGAAATATATGAAGAGCTTCAAAAGGTGTCAAAAATATGAGGAGCATGAAACGGTCTGAAAAATAGGAGTAGCATGAAGCGCTGTTGAAAAACATGAAGAGCCTGAAAAGCTGTGAAAAATATGAAAAGCTTCAAAAGGTGTGAAAAATATGAGGAGCAGGAAACGGTCTTAAAAATAGGAGGAGCATGAAGCGGTGTTGAGAAACATGAAGAGGCTGAAAACGTGTGAAATATATGAAGAGCTTCAAAAGGTGTCAACAATATGAGGAGCATGAAACGGTCTGAAAAATAGGAGGAGCATGAAGCGGTGTTGAAAAACATGAAGAGCCTGAAAAGGTGTGAAATATATGAAGAGCTTCAAAAGCTGTCAAAAATACGACGAGCATGAAACGCTCTAAAAAATAGGAGGAGCATGAAACGGTGTTGAAAAACAGGAAGAGGCAGAAAAGGTGTGAAAGACATGAAGAGCTTCAAAAGGTGTCAAAAACATGAGGAGCAGGAAACGGTCTGAAAAGTAGGAGGAGCATGAATCGGTGTTAAAGAACATGAAGAGCCTGAAAAGGTGTGAAATATATGAAGAGCTTCAAAAGGTGTCAAAAATATGAGGAGCATGAAACGGTGTGAAAAATAGGAGGACCATGAATTTGTGTTGAAAAATATGAAGAGCCTGAAAAGGTATGAAAAATATGAAGAGCTTCAAAAGGTGTCAAAATATGAGCAGCATGAAACGGTCTGAAAAACAGGAGGAGCAAGAAACAGTGTTCAAAAACTTGAAGAACCAGGAAAGGTGTGAAAAATATGAAGAGCTTCAACAGGTGTCAAAAATATGAGGAGCATGAAATGGTCTAAAAAATAAGAGGAGCATGAAGTGGTGATGCAAAACAAGAAGACCCTGAAAAGGTGTGAAAAATATGAAGCGCTTCAAAAGGTGTCAAAAATAAGAGAAGCATGAAACGGTCTGAAAAATAGGGGGAGCATGAATCAGTGTTGAAAAACATGAAGAGCCTGAAAAGGTGTGAAAAATATGAAGAGCTTTAAAACGTCTCAAAAACATGAGGAGCATGAAACAGTCTGAAAATAGAAGGAGCCTGAAGCGGTGTTCAAAAACATGAAGAACCTGAAAAGGTGTGAATAATATGAAGAGCTTCAAAAGGTGTCAAAATATGAGGAGCATGATACGGTCTAAAAATAGGAGGAGCATGAAACGGTGTTGAAAACATGAAGAGCCTGAAAAGGTGTGAAAAATATGAAGAGCTTCAAAAGGTGTCAAAAATACGACGAGCATGAAACGCTCTAAAAAATAGGAGGAGGATGAAACGGTGTTGAAAAACAGGAAGAGGCAGAAAAGTTGTGAAAGACATGAAGAGCTTCAAAATGTGTCAAAAATATGAGGAGCATGAAACGGTCTGAAAAGTAGGAGGAGCATGAATCGGTGTGAAAGAACATGAAGAGCCTGAAAAGGTGTGAAATATATGAAGAGCTTCAAAAGGTGTCAAAAATATGAGGAGCATGAAACGATCTGAAAAATAGGAGGAGAATGAAGTGGTTTTCAAAAACATGAAGAGCCTGAAAAGTTGTGAAAAATAGGAAGAGCTTCAAAAGTTGTCAAAAATATGAGGAGCATGAAACGGTGTGAAAAATAGGAGGAGCATGAATTTGTGTTGAAAAATATGAAGAGCCTGAAAAGGTATGAAAAATATGAAGAGCTTCAAAAGGTGTCAAAAATAAGAGAAGCATGAAACGGTCTGAAAAACAGGAGGAGCATGAAACAGTGTTCAAAAACATGAAGAACCAGGAAAGGTGTGAAAAATATGAAGAGCTTCAACAGGTGTCAAAAATATGAGGAACATGAAACGGTCTAAAAAATAAGAGGAGCATGAAGTAGTGATGCAAAACAAGAAGACCCTGAAAAGGTGTGAAAAATATGAAGCGCTTCAAAAGGTGTCAAAAATAAGAGAAGCATGAAACGGTCTAAAAATAGGAGGAGCATGAAACGGTGTTGAAAACATGAAGAGCCTGAAAAGGTGTGAAAAATATGAAGAGCTTCAAAAGTTGTCAAAAATATGAGGAGCATGAAACGGTCTGAAAAATAAGAGGAGCATGAAGTGGTGTTGAAAAACAAGAAGAGCCTGAAAAGCTGTGAAAAATATGCAAGGCTTCAAAAGGTGTCAAATATATTTGGAGCATGAAAAGGTCTGAAAAATATTAGCAGCAGGAAACGGTGTTCAAAAACATGAAGAGGCTGAGAAGGTGTGAAAAATATGAAGAGCTTCAAAAGATGTCAAAAATATTAAGAGCATGAAACGTTCTGAAAAAAGGAGGAGCATGAAGCGGTGTTGAAAAACATGAAGAGCCTGAAAAGGTGTGAAAAATATGAAGAGCTTCAAAAGGTGTCAAAAATATGAGGTGCATGAAACATTCTGAAAAATAGGTGGAGCATGAATCGTTTTGAAAAATAGGAGGAGCATGAAGCGGTGTTCAAAATCATGAAGAGCCTGAAAAGGTGTGAAGAATATGAAGAGCTTCAAAAGGTGTCAAATATATGAGGAGCACGAAACGGTCTGAAAAATAGGAGGAGCATGAAACGGAGTTGAAAAACATTAAAAGCGTGAAAAGGTGTGAAAAATAAGAAGACCTTCAAAAGGTGTCAAATATATGAGGAGCACGAAATGGTCTGAAAAATAGGAGGAGCATGAAACGGTGTTGGGAAACATGAAGAGCCTGAAAAGATGTGAAATATATGAAGAGCTTCAAAATGTGTCAAAAATATGAGGAGCATGAAACGGTCTGAAAAATAGGCAGAGCAAGAAACGGTGTTGGGAAACATGAAGAGCATGAAAAGATGTGAAAAATATGAAAAGCATGAAAAGGTGTGAAAAATATGAGGAGCATGAAACTGTGTTCAAAAATATGAAGAGCCTGAAAAGTTGTGAAAAATATGAAGAGCTTCAAAAGGTGTCAAAAATATGAGGAGCTTGAAACTGGGTTCAAAAACATGTAAAGCCTGAAAAGGTGTGAAAAATATGATTAGTTTCAAAAGTTGTCAAAAATATGTGGAGCATGAAACGATCTGAAAAATAGGAGGAGCATGAAACGGTGTTGAAAAATATGAAGAGCCTGAAAAGGTGTAAAAAATATGAAGAGCTTCAAAGGTGTCAAAAATATCAGGAGCATGAACCGGTCTGAAAAATAGGAGGAGCATGAAACGGTGTTCAAAAACATGAAGAGCCTCAAAACGTACAAAATATAGGAAGAGCTTCAAAACGTCTCAAATACATGAGGTGCATGAAACGGTCTGAAAAAAGGAGCATGAAACCGTGTTCAACAACGTGAAGACCCTTAAAAGGTGTGAAAAATATGAAGAGCTACAAAAAGTGTCAAAAACATGAGGAGCATGAAAAGTTCTGTAAAATAGGCGGAGCATGAAGCGGTGTTCAAAAACCTGAAGAGCCTGAAAAGGTGTGAAAAATATTAAGAGCTTCAAAAGATGTCAAAAATATGAGGA
The DNA here is from genome assembly GCF_033118175.1 of Dama dama. Lineage (NCBI taxonomy): Eukaryota > Metazoa > Chordata > Mammalia > Artiodactyla > Cervidae > Dama > Dama dama. The sequence goes on along the minus strand of NC_083688.1, from coordinate 65,057,806 downwards.
GCATGAAACGGTCTGAAAATAGGATGAGCATGAAACGGTCTTGAAAAACATTAAGAGCGTGAAAAGGTTTGAAAAATATGAAGAGCTTCAAAAGGTGACAAAAATATGAGGAGCATAAAACGGTCTGAAAAATAGTAGGAGCATGAAAAGGTGTTCAAAAACATGAAGAGCCTGAAAAGGTGTGAAAAATATGAAGAGCATGAAAATGTGTGAAAAATATGAGGAGAATGAAACTGTGTTCAAAAACATGAAAATCATGAAAAGGTGTGAAAAATACGAAGAGATTCAAAACGTCTCAAAATCATGAGGAGCATGAAACAGTCTGAAAATAGAAGGAGCATGAAGCGGTATTCAAAAACATGAAGAGCCTGAAAAGGTGTGAAAAATATGAAGAGCTTCAAAAGGTGTCAAAAATATGAGGAGCATGAAACGGTCTGGAAAATAGGAGAGGCATGAAAAGGTGTTTAAAACCATGAAAAGCCTGAAAAGGTGTGAAAAATATGAAGAGATTCAAAAGGTGTCAAAGATATGAGGAACATGAAACGGTGTTCAAAAACATGAAGAGCCTGAAAAGGTGTGAAAAATATGAAGAGCTTCAAAAGGTGTCAAACATATGAGGAGCATTAAATGGTGTGAAAAATAGGAGGAGCATGAAGCGGTGTTCAAAAATATGAAGTGACTGAAAAGGTGTGAAAAATATGAAGAGCTTCAAAAGGTGTCAAACATATGAGGAGCATTAAACGGTGTGAAAAATAGGAGGAGCATGAAGCGGTGTTCAAAAACATGAAGAGCCTGAAAAGGTGTGAAAAATATGAAGTGCTTCAAAAGGTACCAAAATATGAGGAGCATGAAACGGTCTGAATAATAGGAGGAGCATGAAACGGTGTTCAAATCGTTAAGAGCCTGAAAAGGTGTGAAAAATAGGAAAATCTTCAAAAGTTGTCAAAAATATGAGGAGCATGAAACTGTCTGAAAAATAGGAGGAGCATGAAACGTTGTTCAAAAACATGAAGAGCCTGAAAAGGTTTGAAAAATGTGAAGAGCTTGAAAAGGTGTCAAAAATATGAGGGGTATGAAACGGTCTGAAAAAGAGAATGAGCAAGAAGCGGTGTTGAAAAACATGAAGAGCCTGAAAAGGTGTGAAAAATATGAAGAGCTTCAAAAGGAGTCAAAATATGAGGAGCATGTAACGGTCTGAAAATTAGGAGGAGCATGAGGTGGTGTTCAAAAACATGAAGAGCCTGAAAGGGTGTGAAAAATATGAAGAGATTCAAAAGGTGTCAATAATATGAGGAGCATGAAACGGTCTGAAAAATATGAGGAACATGAATCGGTGTTCAAAAACATGAAGAGCATGAAAAGCGGTGGAAAATATAAAGAGCATCAAGATTGTCAAAATATGAGGAGCAAGAAATGGTCTGAAAAATAGGAGGAGCATGAAACGGTGTTGAAAAACATGAAGATCCTGAAAAAGTGTGAAAAATATGAAGAGCTTCAAAAGGTGTCAAAAATATGAGGAGCATGAAACGGTGTGAAATATAGGAGGAGAATAAAGCGGTGTTGAAAAACATGAAGACCCTGAAAAGGTGTGAAAAATATGAAGAGCTTCAAAAGTTGTCAAAAATATGAGGAGCATGAAACAGTCTGAAAAATAAGAGGAGGAGAAGCGGTTTTGAAAAACATGAAGAGCCTGAAATGGTGTGATAATTATGAAGCACTTCAAAAGGTGTCAAAATTATGGGGAGCATTAAACGGTATGAAAAATAGGAGGAGCTTGAAACCTTGTTGAAAAATATGAAGAGCATGAAAAGGTGTGAAAAATATGAAGAGCTCCAAAGGTGTCAAAATTAGGAGGAGCATGAAGTGGTGTAGAAAAACCTGAAGAGCCTGAAAAGGTGTGAAAAATATGAAGATCTTCAAAAGGTGTCAAAAATATGAGGAGCATGACATGGTCAGAAATATAGCAGGAGCATGAAGTGGTGTTGAAAACATGAAGAACCTGAAAAGTTGTGAAATGATGAAGAGCTTCAAAAGGTGTCAAATATATGAGCAGCATGAAACGTTATGAAAAACTGGAGGTGCAAGAAACGATGTTCAAAACATGAAGAGCCTGAAAAGGTGTGAAAAATATGAAGTGCTTCAAAAGGAACCAAAATATGAGGAGCATGAAACGGTGTGCAAAATAGGAGGAGAATAAAGCGGTGTTGAAAAACATGAAGAGCCTGAAAAGGTGTGAAAAATATGAAGAGCTTCAAAAGTTGTCAAAAATATGAGGAGCATGAAACAGAATGAAAAATAGGAGGAGGAGAAGTGGATTTGAAAAACATGAAGAGCCTGAAGTGGTGTGATAATTATGAAGCACTTCAAAAGGTGTCAAAATTATGGGGGGCATTAAACGGTATGAAAAATAGGAGGAGCTTGAAACCTTGTTGAAAAATATGAAGAGCATGAAAAGGTGTGAAAAATATGAAGAGCTTCTAAAGGTGTCTAAATATGAGGAGAAGGAAACGGTCTGAAAAATAGGAGGAGCATGAAATGGTGTTCAAAAACATGAGGAACATGACAAGTTGTGAAAAATATGAAGAGTTTCAAAAGGTGTCAAAAATATGAGGAGCATGAGACGGTCTGAAAAATAGGAGGAGCATGAAACGGTGTTCAAAAATATGAAGAGCCTGAAAAGGTGTGAAAAATATGAAGAGCTTCAAAAGGTGTCAAAAATATGAGGAGCATGAAACGGTCTGAAAAATATGAGGAGCATTAAACGGTGTTCAAAATCATGAAAACCCTGAAAAGGTGTGAAATATATGAAGAGCTTCAAAAGATATCAAAAATAGGAGGAGCACGAAGCGCTGTAAAAACATGAAGAGCCTGAAAATGTGTGAAAAATATGAAGAGCTTCAAAAGGTGTCTAATATATGAGGAGCATGAAATGGTCTGAAAAATGGGAGGAGCATGAAGCGGTGTTCAAAAACATGAAGGACCTGAAAAGGTGTGAAAAATATGAAGAGCTTCAAATGGTGTCAAATATATGAGGAGCATGAAACGGTCTGAAAAATGGGAGGAGCATGAAGCGGTGTTCAAAAATATGAAGAACCTGAAAAGGTGTGAAAAATATGAAGAGATTCAAAAGGTGTCAAAAATATGAGAAGCATGAAATGGTCTGAAAAATAGGAGGAGCATGAAGCGGTGCTGAAAAACATGAAGAGCCTGAAAAGTTGTGTAAAATAGGAAAAGCTTCAAAAGGTGTGAGAAATATGAGGAGCATGAAACGGTCTGAAAATTAGGAGGAGCATAAGCGGTTTTGAAAAACATGAAGAGTCTGAAAAGGTGTGAAAAATATGAAGAGCTTGAAAAGGTGTCAAAAATATGATTAGCATGAAACGGTCTAAAAAATAGGAGGAGCATGAAGTGATGTTGAAAAACATAAAGAGTCTGAAAAGGTGTGAAAAATATGAAGAGCTTCAAAAGGTGTGAAAAATATGAAGAGCTTCAAAAGGTGTCAAAAATATGAAAAGCTTCAAAAGGTGTCAAAAATATGAGGAGCATGAAACGATGTGAAAAACAGGAGGAGCATGAAACGGTGTTCAAAACCATGAAGAGCCTGAAAAGGAGTGAAAAATATGAAGAGCTCCAAAAGTTGTCAAAAATACGAAGAGCATGATACGGTCTGAAAAATAGGAGGAGCATGAAGCGGTGTTGACAAACATGAAGAACCTGAAAAGGTGTGAAAAATATGAAGAGCTTCAAAAGTTGTGAAATACATGAGTAGTATGATACGGTTGAAAAATAGGAGGAGCATGAAACGGTGTTGAAAAACATGGAGAGCCTGAAAAGGTGTGAAAAATATGAAGAGCTTCAAAAGGTGTGAAATACATGAGTAGTATGAAACGGTCTGACAAATAGACGGAGCATGAAGCGTTGTTCAAAAACATGAAGAGCCTGAAAAAGTGTTAAAAATATGAAGAGCTTCAAAAGGTTTGAAAAATATGAAGAGCTTGAAAAGGTGTGAAGAACATGAAGAGCTTCAAAAGGTGTGAAAAATATAAGGAGCATGAAACGGTCTGAAAAATAGGAGGAGCAAGAAGCGGTTTTGAAAAACCTGAAGAGCCTGAAAAGGTGTGGAAAATATGAAGAGCTTCAAAATGTGTGAAATACATGAGTAGCATGAAACGGTCTGAAAAATCGGAGGTTCAAGAAGCGGTGTTGAAAAACATGAAGAACCTGAAAACGAGTGAAAAATATGAAGAGCTTCAAAAGTTGTGAAAATATGAAGAGCTTCAAACGTGTCAAAAATATGAGGAGCATGAAGCGGTCTGAAAAATAGGAGGAGCATGCAAAGGTGAGAAAAACATGAAGAGGCTGAGAAGGTGTGAAATATATGAAGAGGTTCAAAAGGTGTGAAAAATATGAAGAGCTTCAAAAGGTGTCAAAAATATCAGGAACATGAAAAGTTCTGAAAAATAGGAGGAGCATGAAATGGTGTTCAAATACATGAAGAGCCTGAAAAGGTGTGAAAAATATGAAGAGCTTCAAAAGGTGTCAACAATATGAGGAGCATGAAACGGTCTGAAAAATAGGAAGAGCATGAAACAGTCGGAAAAATAGTTAGAGCATGAAACGGTGTTGAAAAACATGAAGAGCCAGAAAATGTGTGAAAAATATGAAGAGCTTCAAATGTTGTCAAAAATATGAGGAGCATGAAACGGTCTGAAAAATAGGAGGAGCATGAACCAGTGTTGAAAAACATGAAGAGCCTGAAAAGTTGTGAAAAATATGAAGAACTTCAAAAGGTGTCAACAATATGAGGAGCATGAAACGGTTTCAAATAAAGGAGGATGTAGAAACGGTCAGAAAAATAGCTGGAGCATGAAGTGGTGTTGAAAAACATGAAGAGCCTGAAAAGGTGTGAAAAATATGAAAAGATTCAAATGTTGTAAAAATATGAGGAGCATGAAACGGTCTGAAAAATAGGAGGAGCATGTATCGGTGTTGAAAAACATAAAAAGCCTGAAAGGTGTGAAAAATATGAAGAACTTCAAAAGGTGTCAAAAATATGAGGAGCATGATACAGTCTCAAATATAGGAGGAGCATGAAACGGTCTGAAAAATAGGAGGAGCATGAAGCCGTGTTGAAAAACATGAAGAGCCGGAAAAGGTGTGAAAAGTATGAAGAGCTTCAAAAGGTTTCAAAAATATGAGGAGCATGAAATGGTCTGATAAATAGGAGGAGCATGAAGCGGTGTTGAAAAACCTGAAGCACCTGAAAAGGTGTGAGAAATATGAAGAGCTTCAAATGTTGTCAAAAATATGAGGAGCATGAAACGGTCTGAATAATTGGAGTAGCATGAAGGTTTGCTGAAAAACATGAAGAGCCTGAAAAGGTGTGAAAAATATGAAGAGCTTCAAAAGGTGTGAAATACATGAGGAGCATGAAACGGTCTGTAAAATAGGAGGAGCATGAAGCGGTGTTCAAAAACATGAAGAGACTGGAAATTTGTGAAAAATATGAAGAGCTACAAAAGATGTGAAAAATATGAGTGGCATGAAAAGGTCTGAAAAATACGAGCAGCATGAAGCGGTGTTTAAAAACATGAAGAGACTGAAAAGGTGTGAAAAATATGAAGAACTTCAAAACGTGTCAAAAATATGAGGAGCATGAAACGGTCTGAAAAATAGGAGGAGCAAGAAGCGGTGTTGAAAAACATGAAGAGTCTGAAAAGGTGTGAGAAATATGAAGAGCTTCCAAAGATGTGAAAAATATGAGGAGCATGAAAAGGTCTGAAAAATACGAGCAGCATGAAGCGGTGTTTAAAAACATGAAGAGACTGAAAAGGTGTGAAAAATATGAAGAACTTCAAAACGTGTCAAAAATATGAGGAGCATGAAACGGTCTGAAAAATAGGAGGAGCAAGAAGCGGTGTTGAAAATCATGAAGAGCCTGAAAAGGTGTGAAAAATATGAAGAGCTTCAAAAGGTGTGAAAAATATGAGAAGCATGAAACGATCTGAAAAATAGGAGGAGCATGACGCGTTGTTCAGAAACATGAAGTGCCTGAAAAGGTGTGAAAAATATGAAGAGCTTCAAAAGGTGTCAAAATATGACGAGCATGAACAGTCTGAAAAATAGGAGGAGCATGAAACGGTGTTCAAAAACATGAAGAGCCTGAAAAAGTGTGAAAAATATGAAGAGCTTATAAAATTGTCAAAATTATGAGGAGCATGAAACGGTCTGAAAAATACGAGCAGCATGAAACGGTCTGAAAAATAGGAGGAGCATGAAGCGGTGTTCAAAAACATGAAGAGCCTGAAAAAGTGTGAAAAATATGAAGAGCTTCAAAAGGTGTCAAAAAAGAGATGAGCATGAAACGGTCTGACAAATAGGAGGAGCATGAAGCGGTGTTGAAAAACATGAAGAGCCTGAAAAGGTGTGAAAAATATGAAGAGCTTCAAAATGTGTGAAATACATGAGGAGCAAGAAACGGTCTGAAAAATAGGAGGAGCATGAAGTGGTGTTCAAAAACATGTACAGACTGAAAAGGTGTGAAAAATATGAAGAGCTTCAAAAGGTGTGAAAAATAGGAGGAGCATGAAGCGGTGTTCAAAAACATGAGAAGCCTGAAAAGGTGTGAAAAATATGAAGAGCTTCAAAAGGTGTCAAAAATATGAGGAGCATGAAACGGTTTGAAAAATAGGAGGAGCATGAAGTGGTGTTGAAAAACATGAAGAGCCTGAAAAGGTGTGAAGAATATGAAGAGCTCAAAAGTTTTGAAAAAAATGAAGAGCTTCAGAAGGTGTCAAAAATGCGATGAGCATGAAACCGTCGGAAAAATAGGAGGAGCATGAAGTGTTGTTGAAAAACATGAAGAGCCTGAAAAGGTATGAAAAATATGAAGAGCTTCAAAACGTGTCAAAAATATGAGAAACATGCAACGTTCTGAAAAATAGGAGGAGTAAGAACCGTTATTGAAATACATGAAGAGCCTGAAAACGTGTGAAGAATATGAAGAGCTCAAAAGTTTTGAAAAAAATGAAGAGCTTAAGGAGGTGTCAAAAATGAGATGAGCATGAAACCGTCGGAAAAATAGGAGGAGTATGAAGTGGTGTTCAGAAACATGGAGAGCCTGCAATGGTGTGAAAAATATGAAGAGCTTCAAAAGGTGTGAAATACATGAGGATCATGAAACGGTCTGAAAAATAGGAGGAGCAAGAAGCGGTGTTCAACAACATGAAGAGCCTGAAAAAGTCTGAAAAATATGAAGAGCTTCAAAAGGTTTCAAAAATATTAAGAGCATGAAACGGTCTGAAAAAAAGGAGGAGCATGAAGCGGTGTTCAAAAACATGAAGAGCCTGAAAAGGTGTGAAAAATATGAAGAGCTTCAAAACGTGTGAAATACATGAGTAGTATGAAACGGTCTGAAAAGAGGAGGAGCATGAAGCGTTGTTCAAAAACATGAAGAGCCTGAAAAAGTGTTAAAAATATGAAGAGCTTCAAAAGGTTTGAAAAATATGAAGAGCTTGAAAAGGTGTGAAGAACATCAAGAGCTTCAAAAGGTGTGAAATACATGAGGAGCATGAAACTGTCTGAAAAATAGGAGGAGCATGAAGCGGTGTTTAAAAACATGAAGAGCCTGAAAAGGTGTGAAAATTATGATGAGCTTCAAAAGGTGTCAAAAATATGAGGAGCATGAAACGGTCTGACAAATAGGAGGAGCATAAAGTGGTGTTTAAAAACCTGAAGGGCCTGAAAAGGTGTGAAAAATATGAACAGCTTCAAAAGGTGTGAAATACAAGAGGAGCATGAAACGGTCTGAAAAATAGGAAGAGCAAGAAGCGGTGTTCAACAACATGAAGAGTCTGAAAAAGTCTGAAAAATATGAAGAGCTTCAAAAGGTTTCAAAAATATGAGGAGCATGAAACGGTCTGAAAAATAGGAGGAGCAAGAAGCGGTGTTCAAAAACCTGAAGAGCCTGAAAAGGTGTGAAAAATATGAAGAGCTTCAAAAGGTGTAAAAAATGAGATGAGCATGATACGGTCTGAAAAATAGGAGGGGCATTAAGTGGTGTTGAAAAAGATGAAAAGCCTGAAAAGGTGTGAAATATATGAAGAGATTCAAAAGGTGTCAAAAATATGAGGAGCATGAAGCGGTCTGAAAAATAGGAGGAGCATGAAACATTGTTAAAAAACATGAAGAGCCTGAAATGATGTGAAAAATTTGAAGAGCTTCAAAAGGTGTGAAAAATATGAAGAGCTTCTAAAGGTGTAAAAAATGAGATGAGCATGAAACGGTCTGAAAAAAAAGAGGAGCATGAAACATTGTTCAAAAACATGAAGAGCCTGAAAAGATGTGAAAAATATGAAGAGCTTCAAAAGGTGTGAAATACATGAGGAGCATTAAACGGTGTGAAAAATAGGAGGAGCATGAAGCGGTGTTGAAAAATATGAAGAGCCTGAAAAGTTGTGAAAAATAGGAAGAGCTTCAAAATGTGTGAAAAATATGAGGAAAATGAAACGGTCTGAACAATAGGAGGGGCATGAAGCGGTGTTCAAAAACATGAAGGGCGTGAAAAGGTGTGAAAAATATTAAGAGCTTCAAAAGGTGTCAAACATAGGAGGAGCAGAAAAAGGTCTGAAAAATAGGAAGAGCATGAGGCCGTGATCAAAAACATGAAGAGCATGAAAAGGTGTGAAAAATATGAAGAGCTTCAAAAGGATTGAAATACATGAGGAGCACGAAACGGTCTGAAAAAAAGGAGGAGCATGAAGCGGTGTTCAAAAACATGAAGAGCCTGAAAAGGTGTGAAAAATATGAAGAGCTTCAAAATGTGTCAAAAATATTAGGAGCAGGAAACGGTCTGAGAAATAGGAGGAGCATGAAACGGTGTTCAAAAACATGAAGAGCCTGGAAAAGTGTGAAAAATATGAAGAGCTTCAAAAGGATTGAAATACATGAGGAGCACGAAACGGTCTGAAAAAAAGGAGGAGCTAGAAGCGGTGTTCAACAACATGAAGAGCCTGAAAAAGTCTGAAATATATGAAGAGCTTCAAAAGGTTTCAAAAATATTAAGAGCATGAAACGGTCTGAAAAAAAGGAGGAGCATGAAGCGGTGTTCAAAAACATGAAGAGCCTGAAAAGGTGTGAAAAATATGAAGAGCTTCAAAACGTGTGAAATACATGAGTAGTATGAAACGGTCTGAAATAGAGGAGGAGCATGAAGCGTTGTTCAAAAACATGAAGCCTGAAAAGGTGTGAAAAATATGAAGAGCTTATAAAATTGTCAAAATTATGAGGAGAATGAAACGGTCTGAACAATAGGAGGATCATGAAGCGTTGTTGAAAAACATGAACAGCCTGAAAAGGTGTGAAATATATGAAGAGATTCAAAAGGTTTAAAATATATGAGGAGCATGAAACGGTCTGAAAAATAGAGGCAGCATAAAACGGTGTTCAAAATCATGAAGAGCCTGAAAAGGTGTGAAAATTAGGAAGAGCTTAAAAAGGTGTGAAATATATGAGGAGCATGAAACGGTCTGAAAATTAGGAGGAGCATGAATCTGTGTTCAAAAACATGAGAGCCAGAAAAGGTGTGAAAAACACGAAGAGCTTCAAAAGTTTTGAAAAATAGGAGGAGCATGAAGCGGTGTTCAAAAACATGAAGAGCCTGAAAAAGTGTGAAAAGTATAAAGAGCTTATAAAATTGTCAAAATTATGAGGAGCATGAAACGGTCTGAAAAATACGAGCAGCATGAAACGGTCTGAAAAATAGGAGGAGCATAAAGCGGTGTTCAAAAACATGAAGAGCCTGAAAAAGTGTGAAAAATATGAAGAGCTTCAAAAGGTGTCAAAAAAGAGATTAGCATGAAACGGTCTGACAAATAGGAGGAGCATGAAGTGGTGTTGAAAAATATGAAGAGCCTGAAAAAGTGTGAAAAATATGAAGAGCTTCAAAAGGTGTCAAAAAAGAGATGAGCATGAAACGGTCTGACAAATAGGAGGAGAATGAAGCGGTTCAAAAACATGAAGAGCCTGAAAAAGTGTGAAAAATATGAAGAGCTTCAAAAGGTGTCAAAAAAGAGATGAGCATGAAACGGTCTGACAAATAGGAGGAGCATGAAGCGGTGTTGATAAACATGAAGAGCCTGAAAAGGTGTGAAATATATGAAGAGCATCAAAAGGTGTCAAAAATATGAGGAGCATGAAATGGTGTTGAAAAACATGAAGAGCCTGAAAAGGTGTGAAAAATACGAAGAGCTTCAAAAGGTGTCAAAAATATGAGGAGCATGAAACGGTCTGAAAAATAAGAGGAGGATCAAATGGTCTGAAAATTAAGAGGAGCATGAAACGGTGTTGAAAAATAGGGGGATCATGAAACGGTGTTCAAAAACTTGAAGAGCCTGGAAAGGTGTGAAAAATATGAAGAGCTTCAAAAAGGTGTCAAAAATATGAGGAGGGTGAAACGGTCTGAAAAATATGAGGAGCAAGAAACTTATTTCAAAAACATGAATAGCCTCAGCAGGTGTGAAAAATATGAAGAGCTTCAAACTGTGTCAAAAATATGAGGAACATGAAACGATCTGAAAAATAGGAGGAGCATGAAGTGGTGTTGAAAACCATGAAGAGCCTGAAAAAGGTGTGAAACATATGAGGAGCATGAAACGGTTTGAAAAATAGGAGGAGCATTAAACGGTGTTCAAAAATATGAGGAGCAAGAAACGGTCTGAAAAATATGAGGAGTATGAAGCTATGTTGAAAAACTTGAAGAGCCTGAAAAGGTCTGAAATATCTGAAGAGCTTCAAAGGTGTCAAAAATATGAGGAGCATGAAACGGTCTGGAAAATAGGAGGAGCATGAAGCGGTGTTGAAAAACATGAAGAGCCTGAAAAGGTGTGAAAAATATGAAGAGCTTCAAAAGGTATCAAAAATATGAGGAGCATGAAATGGTCGGAAATATAGGAGAAGCATGTAGCAGTGTTAAAAAATATGAAGAGCCTGAAAAGGTAAAAAATATGAAGAGCTTCAAAAGGTGTCAAAGTATGAGGTGCATGAAACGGTCTGAAAAATAGGAGGAGCATGAAACGGTCTGAAAAATAGGAGGAGCATGAAGTGTTGTTGAAAATCATGAAGAGCCTGAAAAAGGAGTGAAACATATGAGGAGCATGAAACGGTCTGAAAAATAGGAGGAGCATGAAGCAGTGTGAAAAATATGAAGAGCCTGAAAAGGTGTGAAAATATGAACAGCTTCAAAAGGTGTCAAAAATGTAAGGAGCATGAAACAGTCTGAAATATAGGAGGAGCATGAAAAAGTGTTAAAAAAACATGAAGAGCCTGAAAAGGTGTGAAAAATATGAAGAGCTTCAAATAGTGTCAAAAATATGAGGAGAATGAAACGGTCTGAAAATTAGGAGGAGCATGAAGCGGTGTTGAAAAATATGAAGAGGCTGAAAAGGTGTGAAATATATGAAGAGCCTCAAAGGTGTGAAAAATATGAGGATCAAGAAACGGTCTGAAAAATAGGAGGAGCTTGAAGCGGTGTTGAAAAACATGAAGAGCCTGAAAAGGTGTGAAAAATATGAAGAGCTTCAAAACGTGTCAAAAATATGAGGAGCATGTAACAGTCTGAAAAATAGGAGGAGCATGAAGCGGTGTTGAAAAACATGAAGAGCATGAAAAGGTGTGAAAAATATGAAGAGCTTCAAAATGTGTCAAAATTACAAGGAGCATGAAACGGTCTGAAAAATAGGAGGAGCATGAAGCGGTGTTCAAAAATATGAAGAGCCTGAAAAGGTGTGAAAAATATGAAGAGCTTCAAAAGGTGTCAAAAATATGAGGTGCATAAAACGGTGTAAAAAGAGGAGGAGCATGAAGCGGTGTTCAAAAACATGAAGAGCCTTAAAAGGTGTGAAAAATATGAAGAGCTCCAAAAGGTGTCAAAAATATGAGAAGCATGAAACGGTCTGAAAATTAGGAAGAGCATGAAGCGTTGTTGAAAAACATGAGGAGACTGAGAACGTGTGAAAAATATGAAGAGCTTCAAAAGGTGTCAAAAATGAGATGAGCATGAAATGGTCTGACATATAGGAGGAGCATGAAGTGGTGTTGAAAAAAATGAAGAGTCTGAAAAGGTGTGAAAGATATGAAGAGTTTCTAAAGATGTAAAAAATATGAGGAGAATGAAACGATCTGAAAATAGGAGGAGCATGAAGTGGTGTTGAAAATCATGAAGAGGCTGAAAGGGTGTGAAAATTATGAAGAGCTTCAAAAGGTGTCAAAAATATGAGGAACATGAAACGGTCTGAAAAATTGGAGGAGCAAGAAGTAGTGTTGAAAAAAATGAAGAGCCTGGAAAGGTGTGCAAAATATGAAGAGCTTCAAAAGGTGTGAAATATATGAAGAGCTTCAAAAGTTGTCAAAAATGAGATGAGCATGAAACGGTCTGAAAAATAGTAGGAGCATGAAACGGTGATCAAAAACATGAAGAGCCTGAAAAGGTGTGAAAAATATGAAGAGCTTCAAAAGGTGTCAAAAATATCAGGAGCATGAAACGGTCTGACAAATAGGAGAAGCATGAAGTGGTGTTGAAAAACATGAAGAGCCTGAAAATGTGTGAACAATATGAAGAGCTTCAAAAGGTGTCAAAATTATGAGGAGCATGAAACGGTCTGAAAAATAGGAGGGGCAAGAAACGGTGATCAAAAACATGAAGAGCCTGAAAAGATGTGAAAAATATGAAGAGCTTCAAAAGGTGTCAAAAATATGAGGAGCATGAAACGGTCTGAAAAATAGGAGGAGCATGAAGCGGTGTTCAAAAACATGAAGAGCCTGAAAAGGTGTGAAAATATGAAGAGCTTCAAAAGGTGTCAAAATAATGAGGAGAATGAAACGGTCTGCAAAATAGGAGAAGCATAAAATGGTGTTCAAAATCATGAAAAGCCTGAAAAGGTGTGAAAAACATGAAGAGCCTGAAAAGGTGTGAAAATATGAAGAGCTTCAAAAATAGGAAATATATGAAGAGCTTCAAAAGGTGTGAAAAATTTGAAGAGCTTCAAAAGGTGTCAAAATGAGATGAGCATGAAACGGTCTGAAAAATAGGAGGAGCATGAAGCGGTGTTGAAAATCATAAAGAGCCTGAAAAGTTGTGAAAAATATGAAGAGCTTCAAAAGATGTCAAAATAATGAGGAGAATGAAACGGTCTGCAAAATAGGAGAAGCATAAAATGGTGTTCAAAATCATGAAAAGCCTGAAAAGGTGTGAAAAACATGAAGAGCCTGAAAAGGTGTGAAATATATGAAGAGATTCAAAAGGTGTGAAATACATGAGGAGCATGAAACGGGCTGAAAAATAGGAGAAGCATGAAGGGGTGTGGAAAAACATGAAGAGCCTGAATAGGTTTGAAAAATATGAAAAGCTTCAAAAGGTGTGAAATACATGAGGAGCATGAAACTCTCTGAAAAATAGAAATAGCATGAAGCGGTGTTGAAAAACATGAAGAGCCTGAAAACGTGTGAAAATATGAAGAGCTTCAAAAATAGGAAAAATATGAAGAGCTTCAAAAGGTGTGAAAATTTGAAGAGCTTCAAAAGGTGTCAAAATGAGATGAGCATGAAACGGTCTGAAAAATAGGAGGAGCATGAAGAGGTGTTGAAAATCATAAAGAGCCTGAAAAGTTGTGAAAAATATGAAGAGCTTCAAAAGATGTCAAAATAATGAGGAGAATGAAACGGTCTGCAAAATAGGAGAAGCATAAAATGGTGTTCAAAATCATGAAAAGCCTGAAAAGGTGTGAAAAACATGAAGAGCCTGAAAAGGTGTGAAATATATGAAGAGATTCAAAAGGTGTGAAATACATGAGGAGCATGAAACGGGCTGAAAAATAGGAGAAGCATGAAGGGGTGTGGAAAAACATGAAGAGCCTGAATAGGTTTGAAAAATATGAAGAGCTTCAAAAGTTGTGAAATACATGAGGAGCATGAAACTCTCTGAAAAATAGAAATAGCATGAAGCGGTGTTGAAAAACATGAAGAGCCTGAAAACGTGTGAAAATATGAAGAGCTTCAAAAATAGGAAAAATATGAAGAGCTTCAAAAGGTGTGAAAATTTGAAGAGCTTCAAAAGGTGTCAAAATGAGATGAGCATGAAACTGTCTGAAAAATAGGAGGAGCATGAAGCGGTGTTGAAAATCATAAAGAGCCTGAAAAGTTGTGCAAAATATGAAGAGCTTCAAAAGATGTGAAAAATTTGAAGAGCTTCAAAAGATGTCAAAATGAGATGAGCATGAAAAGGTCTGAAAAATATGAAGAGCTTGAAAAGGTGTGAAATATATGAGGAGCTTCAAAAGGTGTCAAAAATGAGATGAGCATGAAACGGTGTGAAAAATAGGAGGAGCATGAAGCGGTTTTAAAAAAAATGAAGAGCCTGAAAAGGTGTGAAAAACATGAAGAGCCTGAAAAGGTGTGAAAAATATGAAGAGCATGAAAAGATGTGAAAAATATGAAGAGCTTCAAAAGGTGTCAAAAATATGAGGAGAATGAAACGGTCTGCAAAATAGGAGAAGCATGAAACGGTGATCAAAAACATGAAGAGCCGGAAAAGGTGTGAAAAATATGAAGAGCTTCAAAAGGTGAGAAATACATGAGGAGTTTGAAACGGGCTGAAAAATAGGAGAAGCATGAAGTGGTGTGGAAAAATATAAAGAGCCTGAAAAGGTGTGGAAAATATGAAGAGCTTCAAAAGGTGTGAAATACATGAGGAGCATGAAACTCTCTGAAAAACAGAAGGAGCATGAAGCGGTGTTCAAAAACATGAAGAGCCTGAAAAGGTGTGAAAAATATGAAGAGCTTCAAACGGTGTCAAAAATATGAGGAGCATGAAACGGTCTGAAAAATAGGAGGAGCATGAAGTGGTGTTCAAAAACATGAAGAGCCTGAAAAGGTCTGAAAAATATGAAGAGCTTGAAAAGGTGTGAAATATATGAGGAGCTTCAAAAGGTGTCAAAAATGAGATGAGCATGAAACGGTGTGAAAAATAGGAGGAGCATGAAGCGGTTTTAAAAAAAATGAAGAGGCTGAAAAGGTGTGAAATATATGAAGAGCTTCAAGAGGTGTCAAAAATATGAAGAGCATGAAATGGTCTGAAAAATAGGAGGATCATGAAGCGGTGTTCAAAACATGAAGAGCCTGAAAAGGTGTAAAAAATATGAAGCGCTTCAAAAGGTGAGAAAAATATGAGGAGCAGGTAACGGTCTGAAAAATAGAAGCGGCATGAAATGGTGTTCAAAAACATGAAGAGACTGAAAAGGTGTGAAAATTATGAAGGGCTTCAAAAGGTGTGAAATACATGAGGAGCATGAAACGGTCTGAAAAATAGGAGAAGAATGAAGTGGTGTTGAAAAACATGAAGAGCCTGAAAAGGAGTGAAAAATATGAAGAGCTTCAAAAGGTGTCAAACATATGAAGATCATGAAACATTCTGAAAAATAGGAGGATCATGAAGCAGTGTTCAAAAACATGAAGAGCCTGAAAATGTGTGAAAAATATTCAGAGCTTCAAAATGTGTCAAATATATGAGGAGCATGAAACGGTCTGAAAAATAGGAGGAGCATGAAACGGTGATTAAAAACATGAAGAGCCTGAAAAGGTGTGAAAAATATGAAAAGCTTCAAAATGTGTTAAAAATGAGATGAGCATGAAACGATCTGAAAAATAGGAGGATCAAGAAACGGTGTTGAAAAACATGAAGAGCCTGAAAACGAGTGAAAAATATGAAGAGGTACAAAAGGTGTCAAAAATGAGATGAGCATGAAACGGTCTGAAAAATAGGAGGAGCGAGAAGCAGTGTTCAAAAACATGAAGAGCCTGAAAAGGTGTGAAAAATATGAAGAGCTTCAAAAGGTGTCAAAAATATGAGCAGCATGAAACGGTCTGAAAAATAAGAGAAGCATTAAGCGGTGTTCAAAAACATGAAGAGTCTGAAAAGTTGTGAAAAATATGAAGAGCTTCAAAAGGTGTCAAAAATATGAGGAGCATGAAACGGTCTGAAAAATAGGAGGAGCATGAAGTGTTGTTGAAAAACATGAAGAGCCTGAAAAGGTGTGAAAAATATGAAGAGCTTCAAAAGGTGTCAAAAATATGAGGAGCATGAAACGGTCTGAAAAATAGGAGGAGAATGAAGCGCTGTTGAAAAACAAGAAGAGCCTGAAAAGGTGTGAAAAATATGAAGAGCTTCAAAAGGTGTCAAAAATATGAGGAGAATGAAACGGTCTGAAAAATAGGAGGAGCATGAAGCGGTGTTGAAAAACTTGAAGAGCCTGAAAACGTGTGAAAAATATGAAGAGCATCAAAAGGTGTGAAAAATATGAAGAGCTTCAAAAGGTTTAAAAAATGAGATGAGCATGAAACGGTCTGAAAAATAGGAGGAGCATGAAGAGGTGTTGAAAAAAATGAAGAGCCTGAAAAGATGTGCAACATATGAAGAGCTTCAAAAGGTGTAAAAATTATGAGGAGCATGAAACGGCCTGAAATATTGGAGGAGCATGAAGCGGTGTGGAAAAATATAAAGAGCCTGAAAAGGTGTGAAAAATATGAAAAGCTTCAAAATGTGTTAAAAATGAGATGAGCATGAAACGGTCTGAAAAATAGGAGGATCAAGAAACGGTGTTGAAAAACATGAAGAGCCTGAAAACGTGTGAAAAATATGAAGAGCTACAAAAGGTGTCAAAAATGAGATGAGCATGAAACGTCTGAAAAATAGGAGGAGCGAGAAGCAGTGTTCAAAAACATGAAGAGCCTGAAAAGGTGTGAAAAATATGAAGAGCTTCAAAAGGTGTCAAAAATATGAGCAGCATGAAAAGGTCTGAAAAATAGGAGAAGCATTAAGCGGTGTTCAAAAACATGAAGAGCCTGAAAAGTTGTGAAAATATGAAGAGCTTCAAAAGGTGTCAAAAATATGAGGAGCATGAAACGGTCTGAAAAATAGGAGGAGCATGAAGTGTTGTTGAAAAACATGAAGAGACTGAAAAGGTGTGAAAATTATGAAGAGCTTCAAAATGTGTGAAATACATGAGGCACATTAAACGGTCTGAAAAATAGGAGGAGCATGAAGCGATGTTCAAAAACATAAAGAGCTTGAAAAGGTGTGAAAAATATGAAGAGCTTCAAAAGATGTGAAAAATATGAGGAGCATGAAACGGTCTGAAAATAGAAGCAGCATGAAACGGTGTTGAAAAAAAATGAAGAGCCTGAAAACGTGTGAAAAATATGAAGAGCTTCAAAAGGTTTGAAAAATATGAAGAGCTTCAAAAGGTGTCAAAAATATGAGGAGCATGAAACGGTCTGAAAAATAGGAGGAGCATGAAGCGGTGTTGAAAACAAAAAGAGCATGAAAAGGTGTGAAAAATATGAAGAGCTTCAAAAGGTTTGAAAAACATGAGGAGCACGAAATGGTCTGAAAAATAGGAGGAGCATGAAATGTTGTTGAAAAACATGAAGAGCCAGAAAAGGTGTGAAAAATACGAAGAGCTTCAAAAGGTGTCAAAATATGAGGAGCATGAAACGGCCTGAAAAATAGCAGGAGCATGAAACGGTATGAAAAATAGGAGGAGCATGAATCCCTGTTCAAAACCATGAAGAACTTGAAAAGTTGTGAAATATATGAAGAGTTTCAAAAGGTGTCAAAAATAGGAGGAGAATGAAACTGTCTGAAATAAAGGAGGAGCATGAAGCGGTGTTGAAAACCATGAAGAGCCTGAAAAGGTGTGAAAAATATGAAGAGCTTCAAAAGGTGTCAAACATAGGAGGAGCAGAAAACGGTCTGAAAAATAGGAGGAGCATGAGGCCGTGATCAAAAACATGAAGAGCATGAAAAGGTGTGAAAAATATGAAGAGCTTCAAAAGGATTGAAATACATGAGGAGCACGAAACGGTCTGAAAAAAAGGAGGAGCATGAAGCGGTGTTCAAAAACATGAAGAGCCTGAAAAGGTGTGAAAATTATGAAGAGCTTCAAAATGTGTCAAAAATATTAGGAGCAGGAAACGGTCTGAGAAATAGGAGGAGCATGAAACGGTGTTCAAAAACATGAAGAGGCTGGAAAAGTGTGAAAAATATGAAGAGCTTCAAAAGGTGTGTAATATATGAGGAGCATGAAACGGTCTAAAAAATAGGAGGAGCATGAAGCTGTGTTGAAAAACATGAAGAGCCTGTAAAGGAGTGAAATAAATGAAGAGCTTCAAAAGGTGTCAAAAATATGAGGAGCAAGAAACGGTCTGAAATATAGGAGGAGTATGAAGCGGTGTTGAAAAACCTGAAGAGACTGAAAACGTGTGAAATATATGAAGAGCTTCAAAAGGTGTGAAAAATATGAAGATCTTCAAAAGGTGTCAAAAATATGAGGAGCATGAAACGGTCTGAAAAATAGGAGAATGAAGCGGTGTTGAAAAACAAGAAAAACCTGAAAAGGTGTGAAAAATATGAAGAGCTTCAAAACGTGTCAAAAATATGAGGAGCATGAAACAGTCTGAAAAATGGAGGAGCATGAAGCGGTGTTCAAAAACATGAGAACCAGAAAAGGTGTGAAAAATATGAAGAGCTTCAAAAGTTGTGAAATATATGCCGAGCATGAAACGGTCGGAAAAGTATGAGGATCATGAACCGGTGTTCAAAACATGAAGAGACTGAAAAGGTGTGAAAAATATGAAGAGCTTCAAAATGTGTCAAAAATATTAGGAGCAGGAAACGGTCTGAAAAATAGGAGGAGCATGAAACGGTGTTCAAAAACATGAAGAGTCTGGAAAGGTGTGAAAAATATGAAGAGCTTCAAAAGGTGTGTAATATATGAGGAGCATGAAACGGTCTAAAAAATAGGAGGACCATGAAGCCGTGTTGAAAAACATGAAGAGACAGTAAAGGAGTGAAATAAATGAAGAGCTTCAAAAGGTGTCAAAAATATGAGGAGCAAGAAACGGTCTGAAATATAGGAGGAGCATGAAGCGGTGTTGAAAAACATGAAGAGCATCAAAAGGTGTCAAAAATATGAAGAGCTTCGAATGGTGTCAAAAATATTATGAGCATGAAACGGTCTGAAAAATAGGAGGAGCATGAAGCGGTGTTGAAAAACATGAAGAGCTTGAAAAGGTGTGAAAAATATGAAGAGCTTCAAAATGTGTCAAAATTATGAGGAGCATGAAATGATCTGAAAAATAGGAGGAGCAGGAAGCCGTGTTGAAAAACATGAAGAGCCTGAAAAGCTGTGAAAAATATGAAGAGCTTCAAAAGGTGTCAAAACTATGAGGAGCATGAAACGGTCTGAAAAACTGGAGGAGCATGAAGCAGTGTTGAAAAACATGAAGAGAATGAAAAGGTGTGAAAAATATGAACAGCTTCAAAATGTTTCAAAAATATGAGGAGCATGAAATCGTCTGAAAAATAGGAGAAGCATGAAGCGGTGTTGAAAAACATGAAGAGCCTGAAAAGATGTGAAATATGTGAAGAGCTTCCAAACGTGTCAAAAATACCAGGAGCATGAAACAGTCTGAAAAATAGGAGGAGCATGAAGCGGTGTAGAAAAACATGAAGAGCTTGAAAAGGTGTGAAAAAAATGAAGATATTCAAAATGTGTCAAAAATATGAGGAGCATGAAACGGTCTGAAAAATAGGAGGAGCATGAAATGCTGTTGAAAAACATGAAGAGCCTGAAAAGGTGTGAAAAATATGAAGAGCTTCAAAAGGTGTGAAATATATGAAGAGCATGAAACGGTCTGAAAAATAGGAGGAGCATGAAGCTGTGTTCAAAAACATGAGAACCAGAAAAGGTGTGAAAAATATGAAGAGCTTCAAAAGGTGTGAAATATATGCGGAGCATGAAACGGTCGGAAAAATAGGAGGATCATGAAGCGGTGTTCAAAACATGAAGAGACTGAAAAGGTGTAAAAAATATGAAGAGCTTCAAAAGGTGTGAAAAATATGAGGAGCATGAAACGGTCTGAAAAATAAGAGGAGCATGAAGTGGTGTTCAAAAACATGAAGAGCCTGAAAATGTGTGAAAAATATGAAGAGCTTCAAAATGTGTCAAAAATATTAGGAGCAGGAAACGGTCTGAAAAATAGGAGGAGCTTGAAGCGGTGTTGAAAAACATGAAGAGCATGAAAAGTAGTGAAAAATATGAAGAGCTTCAAAAGGTGTCACAAATATGAGGAGCATGAAACGGTCTGAAAAATAAGAGGAGATGCAGTAGTGTTCAAAAACATGAAGAGCCTGAAAATGTGAGAAAAATATGAAGAGCTTCAAAAGGATTGAAATACATGAGGAGCACGAAACGGTCTGAAAAAAAGGAGGAGCATGAAGCGGTGTTCAAAAACCTGAAGAGCCTGAAAAGGTGTGAAAAATATGAAGAGCTTCAAAAGGTGTGTAATATATGAGGAGCATGAAACGCTCTAAAAAATAGGAGGAGCATGAAGCTGTGTTGAAAAACATGTAGAGCCTGTAAAGGAGTGAAATAAATGAAGAGTTTCAAAAGGTGTCAAAAATATGAGGTGTAAGAAACGGTCTGAAATATAGGAGGAGTATGAAGCGGTGTTGAAAAACATGAAGAGCCTGAAAAGGTGTGAAATATATGAAGAGCTTCAAAAGGTGTCAAAAATATGAAGAGCTTCGAATGTTGTCAAAAATATTATGAGCATGAAACGGTCTGAAAAATAGGAGGAGCATGAAGCGGTGTTGAAAAACATGAAGAGCTTGAAACGGTGTCAAAAATATGAAGAGCTTCAAAAGATGTCAAAAATATGAGGAGCATGAAACATTCTGAAAAATAGGAGGAGCATGAAGCGGTGTTCAAAAACATGAAGAGAATTAAAAGGTGTGAAAAATTTGAAGAGCTTCAAAAGACGTCAAAAAAATGAGGAGCATGAAACGGTCTGAAAATAGGAGGGGCATGACGCGGTGTTGAAAAACATGAAGAGCATGAAAAGGTGTTAAAAATATGAGGAGCATGAAATGGTCTGACAAAAAGGAGGAGCAGGAAGCAGTGTTGAAAAACATGAAGAGCTTGAATGGTGTCAAAAATAGGAAGAGCTTCAAAAGGTGTCAAAATATGAGGAGCATGAAACGGCCTGAAAAATAGCAGGAGCATGAAACGGTATGAAAAATAGGAGGAGCATGAATCCCTGTTCAAAACCATGAAGAACTTGAAAAGTTGTGAAATATATGAAAAGTTTCAAAAGGTGTCAAAAATAGGAGGAGAATGAAACTGTCTGAAATACAGGAGGAGCATGAAGCGGTGTTGAAAACCATGAAGAGCCTGAAAAGGTGTGAAAAACATGAAGAGCTTCAAAAGGTGTCAAACATAGGAGGAGCAGAAAACGGTCTGAAAAATAGGAGGAGCATGAGGCCGTGATCAAAAACATGAAGAGCATGAAAAGGTGTGAAAAATATGAAGAGCTTCAAAAGGATTGAAATACATGAGGAGCACGAAACGGTCTGAAAAAAAGGAGGAGCATGAAGCGGTGTTCAAAAACATGAAGAGCCTGAAAAGGTGTGAAAAATATGAAGAGCTTCAAAATGTGTCAAAAATATTAGGAGCAGGAAACGGTCTGAGAAATAGGAGGAGCATGAAACGGTGTTCAAAAACATGAAGAGCCTGGAAAAGTGTGAAAAATATGAAGAGCTTCAAAAGGTGTGTAATATATGAGGAGCATGAAACGGTCTAAAAAATAGAAGGAGCATGAAGCTGTGTTGAAAAACATGAAGAGCCTGTAAAGGAGTGAAATAAATGAAGAGCTTCAAAAGGTGTGAAAAATATGAAGATCTTCAAAAGGTGTCAAAAATATGAGGAGCATGAAACGGTCTGAAAAATAGGAGGAGAATGAAGCGGTGTTGAAAAACAAGAAAAACCTGAAAAGGTGTGAAAAATATGAAGAGCTTCAAAACGAGTCAAAAATATGACGAGCATGAAACAGTCTGAAAAATGGAGGAGCATGAAGCGGTGTTGAAAAACATGGAGAGCCTGAAAAGCTGTGAAAAATATGGAGAGCTTCAAAACGTGACAAAAATATGAGGAGCAGTAAACGGTCTGAAAAATAGGAGAATCATTAAGCGGTGTTTAAAAACATGAAGAGCCTGAAAATGTGTGAAAAATATGAAGAGCTTCAAAAGGTGTCAAAAATATGAGCAGAATGAAACCATCTGAAAAATAGGAAGAGCATGAAACGGTATTCAAAAACATGAAGAGGTTGAAAAGTTGTGAAAGATATGAAGAGCTTCAAAATGTGTGAAATATGAAGAGCTTCAAAAGGTGTAAAAATGAGATGAGCATGAAACGGTCTGAAAAATAAGAGGAGCATGAAACGGTGTTCAAAAATATGAAGAGCCTGAAAAGGTGGGAAAAATATGAAGAGCTTCAAAAGGTGTCAAAAATATGAGGAAAATGAAACGGTCAGAAAAATAGGAGGATCATGAAGCGGTGTTGAAAAACATCAAGAGCCTGAAAGTTGTGAAAAATATGAAGAGCTTCAAAAGGTGTCAAAAATATGAGGAACATGAAACGGTCAGAAAAATAGGAGGATCATGAAGCGGTGTTGAAAAACATGAAGAGCCTGAAAGTTGTGAAAAATATGAAGAGCTTCAAAAGGTGTCAAATATATGAGGAGCATGAAACGGTCTGAAAAATAGGAGGAGCATGAAACGGTGTTCAAAAATATGAAGAGCCTGAAAAGGTGGGAAAAATATGAAGAGCTTCAAAAGGTGTGAAATACATGAGGAGCATGAAACGGTCTGAATAATAGGAGGAGCATGAAGCGGTGTTGAAAAACATGAAGAGCCTGAAAGGTGTTAAAAATATGAAGAGATTCAAAAGGTGTGAAAACTATGAGGAGCATGAAACGGTCTGAAGACTAGGAGTAGGATTGTAGCGATGTTCAAAAACATGAAGAGCATGAAAAGGTGTGAAAAATATGAAGAGCTTCAAATTGTGTCAAAAATATGAGGAGAATGAAACGGACTGAAAAATAGGAAGAGGATGTAGTGGTGTTGAAAAACATGAAGAGAATGAAAACGTGTGAAAAATATGAAGAGCTTCAAATTGTGTCATATATATGAGGAGAATGAAACGGTCTGAAAAATAGGAGGAGCATGAAGCGGTGTTCAAAAAAATGAAGAGCCTGAAAATGTGTGAAAAATATGAAGAGCTTCAAAAAGTGTCAAAAATATGAAGAGCTTCAAAAGATGTGAAATACATGAGGAGCTTGAAACGGTCTGAAAAATAGGAGGAGCATGAAGCGGTGTTCAAAAAAATGAAGAGCCTGAAAAGGTGTGAAAAATATGAAGAGCTTCAAAAGGTGTGAAAAATATGAAGAGCTTCAAAAGGTGTCAAATATATGAGGAGCATGAAACGGTCTGAAAAATAGGAGGAGCATGAAGCGGTGTTCAAAAACATGAAGAGCCTGAAAAGTTGTGAAATATATGAAGAGCTTCGAAAGGTGTCAAAAATATGAGGAGCATGAAACGGTCTGAAAAATAGGAGGAGCATGAAGCCGTGTTCAAAAACATGAAGAGCCTGAAATAGTGTGAAAAACATGAAGAGCCTAAAAGGTGTGAAAATATGAAAAGCTTCAAAAGATGTCACAAATATGAGGAACATGAAACGGTCTGAAAAATTGGAAGATCATGAAGCGGTGTTCAAAAACATGAAGAGCCTGAAAAGGTGTGAAAAATATGAAGAGCTTCAAAATGTGTCAAAAATATGAGGAGCATGAAACGGTCTAAAAAACGGAGGAGCATGAAGCGGTGTTGAATAATATGAAGAGACTGAAAAGGTGTGAAAAATATGAAGAGCTTCAAAAGATGTGAAAAATATGAGGAGCATGAAACCGTCTGAAGAATAGGAGGAGGATTGTAGCGATGTTCAAAAACATGAAGAGCATGAAAAGGTGTGAAAAATGTGAAGAGTTTCAAAAGGTGTGAAATACAAGAGAAGCATGAAACAGCCTGAAAAATAGGAGGAGCATGAAGCGGTGTTGAAAAACACGACGAAACAGAAAAGGTGTGAAAAATATGAAGAGCTTCAAAATGTGTCAAAAATATGAGGAGCATGAAACTGTCTGAAAAATAGGAGGAACATGAAACGGTGTTCAAAAACATTAAGAGCCTGAAAAGGTGTGAAAAATATGAAGAGCTTCAAAAGGTGTCAAAAATATGAGGAGCATGAAACGGTCTGAAAAATAGGAGGAACATGAAACGGTGTTCCAAAACATGAAGAGCCTGAAAAGGTGTGAAAAATATGAAGAGCTTCAAAAGGTGTCAAAAATATGAGGAGCATGAAACGGTCTGAAAAATAGGAGGAGCATGAAACGGTGTTCAAAAACATGAAGAGCCTGAAAATGTGTGAAAAATATGATGAGCTTCAAAGGTGTGAAAAATATGAAGAGCTTCAAAAGCTGTCAAAAATGAGATGAGCATGAAACGGTCTGAAAAATAGGAGGAGCATGAAGTGGTGTTGAAAAACATGAAGACACTTAAAAGGTGTGAAAAATATGAAGAGCGTCAAAAGGTGTAAAAATGAGATGAGCATGAAACGGTCTGAAAAATAAGAGGAGCATGAAGTGGTGTTGAAAACATGAAGATCCTGAAAAAGTGTGAAATATATGAAGAGCTTCAAAAGGTGTCAAAAATATGAGGAACATGAAACGGTCAGAAAAATAGGAGGATCATGAAGCGGTGTTGAAAAACATGAAGAGCCTGAAAAGGTGTGAAAAATATGAACAGCTTCAAAAGGTGTCAAAAATATGAAGACATTCAAAGGTGTCAAAATTATAAGGAGCAAGAAACGGTCTGAAAATAGGAGGAGCATGAAACGGTGTTGAAAAACATGAAGAGCCTGAAAAGGTGTGAAAAATATGAAGAGCTACAAAAGGTGTCAAAAATATGAGGAGCATGAAACGGTCTGAAAAATAGTAGGATCATGAAGCGGTGTTGAAAAACATGAAGAGCCTGAAAAGGTGTGAAAAATAAGAAGAGCTTCGAAAGGTGTCAAAAATATGAGGTGCATGAAACAGTCTGAAAAATATGAAAAGCATGAAACGGTGTTCAAAAACATGAAGAGCCTGAAAAGGTGTGAAAAATATGAAGAGCTTCAAAAGGTGTGAAATTCATGAGGAGCATTAAACGGTCTGAAAAATAGGAGGAGCATGAAGCGGTGTTGACAAACATGAAGAGCCTGAAAAGGTGTGAAAAATATGTAGAGCTTCAAAAGGTGTGAAAAATATGAGGATCATGAAACGGTCTGAAAAACAGGAAGAGCATGAAGCCGTGTTGAAAAACATGAAGAGCCTGGAAGGCTGTAAAAAATATGAAGAGCTTCAAAAGGTGTCAAAAATATAAGGAACATGAAACGGTCTGAAAAATAGGAGGAGCATGAAGTGGTGTTGAAAATCATGAAGAACCTGAAAAGGTGTGTAAAATATGAAGAGCCGCAAAATGTGTGAAATACATGAGGAGCATGAAACGGTCTGAAAAATAGGAGGAGCATGAAGCGGTGTTCAAAAATATGAAGAGCCTGAAAATTTGTGAAAACTATGAAGCGGTTCAGAAGGTGTCAAAAATGAGAAGAGCATGAAACGGTCTGAAAAATAGGAGGAGCATGAAGTGGTGTTGAAAAACATTAAGAGCCTGAAAATGTGTGAAATATATGAAGAGCTTCAAAAGATTTCAGAAATGAGAGGAGCATGAAACGGTCTGAAAAATAGGAGGAGCATGAAGCGGTGTTGAAAAACATGAAGAGCCTGAAAAGGTGTGAAAAATATGAATAGTTTGAAAAGATGTGAAAAATATGAAGAACTTCAAAAGCTGTCAAAAATGAGATGAGCATGAAACGGTCTGAGAAATAGGAGAAGCATGAAGTGGTGTTGAAAAACATGAAGAGCTTGAAAAAGTGTGAAATATATGAAGAGCTTCAAAAGGTGTGAAAAATATGAAGAGCTTCAAGAGTTGTCAAAAATATGAGGAGCATGAAACGGTCTGAAAAATAGGAGGAGCATTGTAACATTGTTGAAAAAATTGCAGAGCCGGAAAAGGTGTGAAAAATATGAAGAGCTTCAAAAAGTGTCAAAAATATGAGGAGCATGAAAAGGTCTGAAAAATAGGAGGAGCATGAAGCGGTGTTGAAAAACATGAAGAGCCTGAGAAGGTGTGAAAAATATGAAGAGCTTCAAAAGGTTTCAAAAATATAAGGAGCATGAAACGGTCTGAAAAATAGTAGGAGCATGAAACGGTGTTCAAAAAGATGAGAAGCCTGAAAAGGTGTGAAAAATATGAAGAGCTTCAAAATGTGTGAAATACTTGAGGAGCATGAAACGGTCTGAAAAACAGGAGGAGCATGAAGCGTTGTTGAAAAACATGAAGAGCCTGAAAAGGTGTGAAAATTATGAAGAGCTTCAAAAGGTGTGAAAAATATGAGGAGCACGAAACGGTCTAAAAAATAAAAGGAGCATGAAGCCGTGTTGAAAAACATGAAGAGCCTGAAAAGATGTAAAAAACATGAAGAGCTTCAAAAGGTGTCAAAAATATGAGGAACATGAAACGGTCTGAAAAATAGGAGGAGCATGAAGTGGGGTTGAAAATCATGAAGAGTCTGAAAAGGTGTGTAAAATGAGAAGAGCTTCAAAAGGAGTGAAATACATGAGGAGCATGAAACCGTGTGAATTATAGGAGGAGCATGAAGCGGTGTTCATAAACATGAAGAGCCTGAAAAGGTGTGAAAAATATGAAGAGCTTCAATAGCTGTCAAATAAGAGATGAGCATGAAACGGTCTGAAAAATAGGAGGAGCATGAAGCGGTGTTCACAAACATGAAGAGCCAGAAAAGGTGTGAAAAATATGAAGAGCTTCAAAAGGTGTCAAAAATATGAGGAGCATGAAACGGTCTGAAAAATAGGAGGAGCATGAAGCCGTGTTCAAAAACATGAAGAGCCTGAAATAGTGTGAAAAACATGAAGAGCCTAAAAGGTGTGAAAATATGAAAAGCTTCAAAAGATGTCACAAATATGAGGAGCATGAAACGGTCTGAAAAATTGGAGGATCATGAAGCGGTTTTCAAAAACATGAAGAGCCTGAAAAGGTGTGAAAAATATGAAGAGCTTCAAAATGTGTCAAAAATATGAGGAGCATGAAACGGTCTAAAAAACGGAGGAGCATGAAGCGTTGTTGAATAATATGAAGAGACTGAAAAGGTGTGAAAAATATGAAGAGCTTCAAAAGGTGTGAAAAATATGAGGAGCATGAAACGGTCTGAAGAATAGGAGGAGGATTGTAGCGATGTTCAAAAACATGAAGAGCATGAAAAGGTGTGAAAAATGTGAAGAGTTTCAAAAGGTGTGAAATACAAGAGAAGCATGAAACAGCCTGAAAAATAGGAGGAGCATGAAGCGGTGTTGAAAAACATGACGAAACAGAAAAGGTGTGAAAAATATGAAGAGCTTCAAAATGTGTCAAAAATATGAGGAGCATGAAACTGTCTGAAAAATAGGAGGAACATGAAACGGTGTTCAAAAACATTAAGAGCCTGAAAAGGTGTGAAAAATATGAAGAGCTTCTAAAGGTGTCAAAAATATGAGGAGCATGAAACGGTCTGAAAAATAGGAGGAACATGAAACGGTGTTCCAAAACATGAAGAGCCTGAAAAGGTGTGAAAAATATGAAGAGCTTCAAAAGGTGTCAAAAATATGAGGAGCATGAAACGGTCTGAAAAATAGGAGGAGCATGAAACGGTGTTCAAAAACATGAAGAGCCTGAAAATGTGTGAAACATATGAAGAGCTTCAAATGTGTGAAAAATATGAAGAGCTTCAAAAGGTGTCAAAAATATGAGGAGCATGAAACGGTTTGAAAAATAGGAGGAGCATGAAGCGGTGTTCAAAAACATGAAGATCCTGAAAAGGTGTGAAAAATACGAAGAGCTTCAAATGGGGTGAAATACATGAGGAGCATGAAACTGTCTGAAAAATAGGAGGAGCATGAAGCACTGTTCAAAAACATGAAGAGCTTGAAAAGGTGTAAAAAATATGAAGAGCTACAAAAGGTGTGAAATACATGAGGAGCATGAAACGGTGTATAAAATAGGAGGAGCATGAAGCGGTGTTCAAAAACATGAAGAGTCTGAAAAGGTCTGAAAAATATGAAAAGCTTCAAAAGGAGTGAAATACATGAGGAGCATGAAACGGTCTGAAATATAGGAGGATCATGAAGCGGTGTGGAAAAATATGAAGAGCCTGAAAACGTGTGAAAAATATGAAGAGCTTCAAAAAGTGTAAAGAATGAGATGAGCATGAAATGGTCTGAAAAATAGGAGGAGCATCAAGCGGTGTAGAAAAATATTAAGAGCCTGAAAAGGTGTGAAAAATATGAAGAGCTTCAAAAGGTGTGAAAAATATGAAGAGCTTCAAAAGGTGTGAAATATATGAGGAGCATGAAACGGTCTGAAAAATAGGAGGAGCATGAAGCGGTGTTCAAAAATATGAAGACACTGAAAATGTGTTAAAAATATGAAGAGCTTCAAAAGTGTCAAAAATATGAGGAGCATGAAACAGTCTGAAAAATAGGAGGAGCATGAAACGGTGTTCAAAAACATGAAGAGCCTGAAAAGGTGTGAAAAATATGAAGAGCTTCAAAAGGTGTCAACAATATGAGCAGCATGAAACGGTCTGGAAAATAGGAGGAGCATGAAACGGTGTTCATCAACATGAAGAGCCTCAAAAGGTGTGAAAAATATGAAGAGCTTCAAAAGCTGTCAATAATATGAGGAGCATGAAACGGTCTGAAAAACAGGACGATCATGAAGCGGTGTTGAAAAATTTGAAGAGCCTGAAATGTTGTGAAAAATATGAAGAGCTTCAAAAGGTGTGAAAAATATGAAGAGCTTCCAGAGGTGTCAAAAATGAGATGAGCATGAAACGGTCTGAAAAATAGGAGGAGCATGAAGTGGTGTTGAAAAACATGAAGTGACTGAAATGGTGTAAAATATACGAAGAGCTTCAAAAGGTGTGAAAAATATGAAGAGCTTCAAATGGTGAGAAAGATATGAGGAGCATGAAACGGTCTGAAAAATATGAGGAGCATGAAGCGGTGTTGAAAAACCTGAAGGGCCTGAAAAGTTGTGAAATATATGAAGAGCATCAAAAGGTGTCAAAAATATGAGGAGCATGAAACGGTCTGAAAAATAGGAGGAACATGAAGCCGTGTTGAAAAACATGAAGAGCCTGAAAAGGTGTGAAAAATATGATGAGCTTCAAAAGGTGTCAAAAAAATGTGGAGCATGTAACGGTTTGAAAAATAGGAGGAGCATGAAGCGGTGTTCAAAAACATGAAGATCCTGAAAAGGTGTGAAAAATACGAAGAGCTTCAAATGGGGTGAAATACATGAGGAGCATGAAACTGTCTGAAAAATAGGAGGAGCATGAAGCGGTGTTCAAAAATATGAAGACACTGAAAATGTGTTAAAAATATGAAGAGCTTCAAAAGTGTCAAAAATATGAGGAGCATGAAACGGTCTGAAAAATAGGAGGAGCATGAAACGGTGTTCAAAACCATGAAGAGCCTGAAAAGGTGTGAAAAATATGAAGAGCTTCAAAAGGTGTCAACAATATGAGCAGCATGAAACGGTCTGAAAAATAGGAGGAGCATGAAACGGTGTTCATCAACATGAAGAGCCTCAAAAGGTGTGAAAAATATGAAGAGCTTCAAAAGCTGTCAATAATATGAGGAGCATGAAACGGTCTGAAAAACAGGACGATCATGAAGCGGTGTTGAAAAATTTGAAGAGCCTGAAATGTTGTGAAAAATATGAAGAGCTTCAAAAGGTGTGAAAAATATGAAGAGCTTCCAGAGGTGTCAAAAATGAGATGAGCATGAAACGGTCTGAAAAATAGGAGGAACATGAAGTGGTGTTGAAAAAGATGAAGTGCCTGAAATGGTGTAAAATATATGAAGAGCTTCAAAAGGTGTGAAAAATATGAAGAGCTTCAAATGGTGAGAAATATATGAGGAGCATGAAACGGTCTGAAAAATATGAGGAACATGAAGCCGTGTTGAAAAATATGAAGAGCCTGAAAAGGTGTGAAAAATATGAAGAGCTTCAAAAGGTGTCAAAAAAATGTGGAGCATGTAACGGTTTGAAAAATAGGAGGAGCATGAAGCGGTATTCAAAAACATGAAGATCCTGAAAAGGTGTGAAAAATACGAAGAGCTTCAAATGGGGTGAAATACATGAGGAGCATGAAACTGTCTGAAAAATAGGAGGAGCATTAAGCGGTGTTCAAAAATATGAAGACACTGAAAATGTGTTAAAAATATGAAGAGCTTCAAAAGTGTCAAAAATATGAGGAGCATGAAACGGTCTGAAAAATAGGAGGAGCATGAAACGGTGTTCAAAACCATGAAGAGCCTGAAAAGGTGTGAAAAATATGAAGAGCTTCAAAAGGTGTCAACAATATGAGCAGCATGAAACGGTCTGAAAAATCGGAGGAGCATGAAACGCTGTTCATCAACATGAAGAGCCTCAAAAGGTGTGAAAAATATGAAGATCTTCAAAAGCTGTCAATAATATGAGGAGCATGAAAAGGTCTGAAAAACAGGACGATCATGAAGCGGTGTTGAAAAATTTGAAGAGCCTGAAATGTTGTGAAAAATATGAAGAGCTTCAAAAGGTGTGAAAAATATGAAGAGCTTCCAGAGGTGTCAAAAATGAGATGAGCATGAAACGGTCTGAAAAATAGGAGGAGCATGAAGTGGTGTTGAAAAACATGAAGTGCCTGAAAAGGTGTGAAAAATATGAAGAGCTTCAAATGGTGAGAAATATAGGAGGAGCATGAAACGGTCTGAAAAATATGAGGAACATGAAGCCGTGTTGAAAAACATGAAGAGCCTGAAAAGGTGTGAAAAATATGAAGAGCTTCAAAAGGTGTCAAAAAAATGTGGAGCATGTAACGGTTTGAAAAATAGGAGGAGCATGAAGCGGTGTTCAAAAACATGAAGATCCTGAAAAGGTGTGAAAAATACGAAGAGCTTCAAAAGGTGTGAAATACAAGAGGAGCATGAAACAGCCTGAAAAATAGGAGGAGCATGAAGGGGTGTTGAAAAACATGAAGAACCTGAAAATGTGTGAAAAATATGAAGAGCTTCAAAGGTGTCAAAAATATGAGAAGCATGAACGGTCTGGAAAGTAGGAGGAGCATGAAGCGGTCTTGAAAACCATGAAGAGCCTGAAAAGGTGTGAAAAATAAGAATAGCTTCAAAATGTTCAAAATTATGAGGAGAATGAACGGTCTGAAAAATAGGAGGAGCATGAAGCGGTGTTGAAAAACAAGAAGAGCCTGAAAAGGTGTGAAATGTATGAAGACCTTCAAAAGGTGTGAAGTACATGAGGAGCATTAAACGCTCTGAAAAATAAGAGAAGCATGAAGTTTTTTTCAAAAACATGAAGATCCTGAAAAGGTGTGAAATATATGAAGATCTTCAAAAGGTGTGAAAAATATGAGGGGCATGAAACGTTCTGAAATATAGGAGGTGCATGAAGCGGTGTTGAAAACATGAAGAGCCTGAAAACGTGTGAAAAATATGAACAGCTTCAAAAGGTGTGAAAATATGAAGAGCTTCAAAAGGTTTGAAAAATATGAAGAGCTTCAAACGGTGTCAAAAATGAGATGAGCATGAAATGGCCAAAAAATAGGAGGAGCATGAAATCTTGTTGAAAAACATGAAGAGCCTGAAAACGTATGAAAACTATGAAGAGCTTCTAAAGGTGTCAATAATATGGGGAGCATGAAACAGTCTGAAAAATAGGATGAGAATGAAACGGTTTTGAAAAAGATTAAGAGCAGGAAAGGTGTGAAAACTATGAAGAGCTTCAAAAGGTGTCAAAAATATGAGGAGCATGAAACGGTCTGAAAAATCGGATGAGCAAGAAGCGGTGTTTAAAAACATGAAGACCCTGAAAAGGTGTAAAATATATGAAGAGCTTCAAACGGTGTCAAAAATATGAGGAGCATGAAACGGTCTGAAAAATAGGAGGAGCATGAAGCGGTGTTGAAGAACATGAAGAGCCTGAAAAGGTGTGAAAAATTGGAAGATCTTCAAAAGGTGTCAAAAATATGAGGAGCATGAACGGTCTGAAAAATAGGAGGAGCATGAAGTGGTGATGAAAAACATGAAGAGCCTGAAAAGCTGTGAAAAATACGAAGAGCTTCAAAAGGTTTCAAAAATATGAGAAGCATGAAACGACTGCAAAATAGGAGGAGCATGAAGCGGTGTTGAAAAACATGAAGAGCCTGAAAAGGTGTGAAAAATATGAAGAGCTTGCAAAATTGTCAAAATATGAGGAGAATGAAACGGTCTGAAAAATAGAGGGAGCATGAAACGGTTTGAAAAATAGGAGGAGCATGAAACGCTGTTGAAAAACATGAAGAGCCTGAAAAGGTGTGAAAAATAGGTGGAGCTTCAAAAGGTGTCAAAAATAGGAGGAGCATGAAACTGTCTGAAAAATAGGAGGAGAATGAAGCGATGTTGACAAACATGAAGAGCCTGAAAAGGTGTGAAAAATATGAAGAGCTTCAAAAGATGTCAAAAATATGAGGAGCATGAAACGGTCTGAAAAATAGGAGGATCATGAAACGGTGTTCAAAAACATGAAGAGCCTGAAAAGGTGTGAAAAATATGAAGAGCTTCAAAAAGTGTCAAAAATATGAGGAGCATGAAACGGTCTGAAAAATAGGAGGATCATGAAACGGTGTTCAAAAACATGAAGAGCCTGAAAAGGTGTGAAAAATATGAAGAGCTTCAAATGATGTCACAAATATGAGGAGCATGAAACGGTCTGAAAACTAGGAGGAGCATGAAGCGGTGTTGAGAAACATGAAGAGCCTGAAAAGGTGTGAAAAATATGAAGAGCTTCAAAAGGTGTCAAAAATATGAGGAGCACGAAATGGTCTGAAAAGTAGGAGGAGCATGAAGTGGTTGTGAAAAACTTCAAGAGCCTGAAAACGTGTGCAAAAATAAAGAGTTTCAAAAGTTGTGAAAAATATGAAGAGTTTGAAAAGGTGTCAAAAATATGAGGAGCATGAAACGGTCTGAAAAATAGGAGGAGCATGAAACTGTGTCCAAAAACATGAAGAGCCAGAAAAGGTGTGAGAAATATGAAGAGCTTCAAAAGGTGTCAAAAATATGAGGAACATGAAACGGTCTGAAAAATATGAGGATCATGAAATGGTTTTGAAGGAGATGAAGAGCTTGAAAATGTGTGAAATATATGAAGAGCTTCAAAAGGTGTCAATAATATGAGGAGCATGAAACACTCTGAAAAATAGGAGGAGCAAGAAGCAGTCGTCAAAAAACATGAAGAGCCTGAAAAGGTGTGAAAAATTTGAGGGCTTCAAAAGGTGTCAAAAATATGAAAAGCTTGAAGCTTCTGAAAAATAGGAGGAGCATGAAGCGGTCCTTAAAAACATGAAGAGCGTGAAAGGTGTGAAAAATATGAAGAGCTTCAAGGTCTCAAAAATATGAGAAGCATGAAACGGTCTGAAAAATAGGAGGAGCATGAAGCGGTGTTCAAAAACATGAAGAGCCTGAAAAGGTGTGAAAAATATGAAGTGCTTCAAAAGGTGTCAGAAATATGAGGAGCATGAAACGGTCTGAAATATAGGAGGAGCATGAAGCGGTGTTCAAAAAGATGAAGAGCCTGAAAAGGTGTGAAAAATATGAAGGTCTTCAAAAGGTATCAAAAATATAAGGACAATGAAACAGTCTGAAAAATCGGAGGAGCATGAAACGGTGTTCAAAAACATGAAGAGCCTGAAAAGGTGTCAAAAATTTGAGGGCTTCAAAAGGTGTCAAAAATATGAAAAGCTTGAAGCTCCTGAAAAATAGGAGGAGCATGAAGCGGTCCTCAAAAACATGAAGAGCGTGAAATGGTGTAAAAAATATGAAGAGCTTCAAAAGGTGACAAAATAATGAGGAGCATGAAACGGTCTGAAAAATACGAGGAGCATGAAGCGGTGTTGAAAAACATGAAGAGCCTGAAAAGGTGTGAAAAATACAAAGAGCTTCAAAAGGTGTCAAAAATATGAGAAGCATGAAATGACTGAAAAATAGGAGGAGCATGAAGCGGTGTTCAAAAATATGAAGAGCCTGAAAACGTGTGAAAATTATGAAGAGCTTCTAAAGGTGTCAATAATATGAGGAGCATGAAACAGTCTGAAAAATAGGATGAGAATGAAACGGTTTTGAAAGAGATTAAGAGCAGGAAAGGTGTGAAAAATATGAAGAGCTTCAAAAGGTGTCAAAAATATGAGGAGCATGAAACGGTCTGAAAAATCGGAGGAGCAAGAAGCGGTGTTTAAAAACATGAAGAGCCTGAAAAGGTGTGAAATATATGAAGAGCTTCAAACGGTGTCAAAAATATGAGGAGCATGAAACGGTCTGAAAATTAGGAGGAGCATGAAGCGGTGTTGAAGAACATGAAGAGCCTGAAAAGGTGTGAAAAATAGGAAGATCTTCAAAAGGTGTCAAAAATATGAGGAGCATGAACGGTCTGAAAAATAGGAGGAGCATGAATTGGTGATGAAAAACATGAAGAGCCTGAAAAGCTGTGAAAAATACGAAGAGCTTCAAAAGGTTTCAAAAATATGAGAAGCATGAAACGACTGCAAAATAGGAGGAGCATGAAGCGGTGTTGAAAAACATGAAGAGCCTGAAAAGGTGTGAAAAATATGAAGAGCTTCCAAAATTGTGAAAATATGAGGAGAATGAAACGGTGAAAAATGGGAGGAGCAAGAAACGGTCTGAAAAATAGGAGGAGCATGAAGCGGTGTTCAAAAACATGAAGAGCCTGAAAAGGTGTGAAAAATATGAAGAGCTTGCAAAATTGTCAAAATATGAGGAAAATGAAACGGTCTGAAAAATAGAGGGAGCATGAAACGGTTTGAAAAATAGGAGGAGCATGAAACGCTGTTGAAAAACATGAAGAGCCTGAAAAGGTGTGAAAAATACAAAGAGCTTCAAAAGGTGTCAAAAATATGAGGAGCACGAAACGGTCTGAAAAATAGGAGGAGCAAGAAGTGGTGCTGAAAAACATGAAGACCCTGAAAACGTGTGAAAAATATGAAGAGCTTCAAAAGGTGTGAAATTCATGAGGAGATGAAACGGTCTGAAAAATAGGAGGAGCATGAAGTGGTGTTGAAAAAAATGAAGAGCCTGAGAAGGTGTGAAAAATATGAAGAGTTTCAAAAGACGTGAAAAATATGAAGAGCTTCAAAAGATATCAAAAATGAGATGAGCATGAAACGGTCTGACAAATAGGAGGAGCATGAAGTGGTGTTGAAAAACATGAAGAGCTTGAAAAGGTGTGAAAAATATGAAGAGCTTCAAAAGGTGTCAATAGTATGAGGAGCATGAAACGGTCTGAAAAATGTGAGTAGCATGAAACGGTGTTCAAAAACATGAAGAGCCTGAAAAGGTGTGAAAAATATGAAGAGCTTCAAAAAGTGTGAAATACATGAAGCATGAAACGGTCTGAAAAATAAGAGAAGCGTTATGTTGTGTTGAAAAACATGAAGGGCCTGAAAAGGTGTGAGAAATATGAAGAGTTTCAAAAGGTGTCAATAATATGAGGAGAATGACACGGTCTGAAAAATACGAGGAGAATGAAGTAGTGTTCAGAAACATGAAGAGCCTGAAAAGGTGTGAAAAATATGAACAGCTTTAAAAGGTGTCAAAATATGAGGAGCATGAAACGTTCTGAAAAATAGGAGGATCAAGAAACGGTGTTCAAAAACATGAAGAGCCTGAAAAGGTGTGAAAAATATGAAGAACCTCAAAAAATGTCAAAAATATAAGGAGTATGAAATGGTCTCAAAAATAGGAGGAGCTTGAAGCGGTGTTGAAAAACTTGAAGAGCCGGAAACCGTGTGAAAAATATGAAGAGCTTCAAAAATGTGAAAAATATGAAGAGCTTCAAAGGTTTGAAAAATATGAAGAGCTTCAAAAGGTGTCAAAAATTAAATGAGCATGAAACGGGCTGAAAAATCGGAGGAGCATGAAGTGGTGTTGAAAAACATGAAGAGCCTGAAAAGGTGTGAAAAATATGAAGAGCTTCAAAAGGTGTGAAATCCATGAGGAGATGAAACGGTCTGAAAAATAGGAGGGGCATGAAGCGGTGTTCAAACACATGCAGAGACTGAAAAGGTGCCAAAAATATGAAGAGCTTCAAAAGGTGTCAAAAATATGAAGAGCTTCAAAAGGTGTCAAAAAAGAGATGAGAATGAAACGGTCTGAAAAATAGGAGAAGCATGAAGTGGTGTTGAAAAAAATGAAGAGCCTGAGAAGTTGTGAAAAATATGAAGAGTTTCAAAAGACGTGAAAAATATGAAGAGCTTCAAAAGATATAAAAAATGAGATGAGCATGAAACGGTCTGAAAAATAAGAGGAGCATGAAGCGGTGTTGAAAAACATGAAGAGTCTGAAAAGGTGTGAGAAATATGAAGAGCTTCAACAGGTGTCAAAATTATTAGGAGCATGAAAGGGTCTGCAAAAAAGGAGAAGCATGAAACGGTGTTGAAAAACATGAAGAGCCTGAAAAGGTGTGAAAAATATGAAGAGCTTCAAAAGGTGTGAAAAATATGAGGAGCTTGAAACGGTCTGAAAAATAGGAGGAGCATGAAACGGTGTTCAAAAACATGAAGAGCCTGAAAAGGTGTGAAAAATATGAAGAGCTTTAAAAGGTGTCAAAATATGAGGAGCATGAAACGTTCTGAAAAATAGGAGGATCAAGAAACGGTGTTCAAAAACATGAAGAGCCTGAAAAGGTGTGAAAAATATGAAGAGCTTTAAAAGGTGTCAAAAATATGAGGAGCCTGAAACGGTCTGAAAAATAGGAGGAGCTTGAAACGCTGTTCAAAAACACGAAGAGCCTGAAAAGGTGTGAAATATACGAAGAGCTTCAAAAGGTGTGAAAAATAGGAGGAGCATGAAGCGTTGTTGTGAAACATGAACAGCCTGAAAAGGTTTGAAAAATATGAAGAGCTTCAAAAGGTGTGAAAAATATGAGGAAAATTAAACGGTCTGAAAAATAGGAGGAGCATCAAGCAGTGTTCAAAAACATGAAGAGCCTGACAAGTTGTGTAAAATATGTAGAGCTTCAAAAGGTGTCAAATATATGAGGAGCATGAAACGGACTGAAAAATAGGAGGATCTTGAAACGCTGTTCAAAAACACGAAGAGCCTGAAAAGGTGTGAAATATACGAAGAGCTTCAAAAGGTGTGAAAAAAGGGAGGAGCATGAAGCGTTGTTGTGAAACATGAACAGCCTGAAAAGGTTTGAAAAATATGAAGAGCTTCAAAAGGTGTCAAAAATATGAGGAGCATGAAACGGTCTGAAAAATAGGAGCAGCATGAAACGGTGTTCAAAAACATGAAGAGCCTGAAAAGGTGTGAAAAATATGAAGAGTTTCAAAAGGTGTGAAAAATAGGAGGAGCATGAAGCGTTGTTGAAAAACATGAAGAGCTTGAAAATGTGTGAAAAATATGAAGAGCTTCAAAAAGTGTCAAAAATATGAGGAGCATGAATCGGTCTGAAAAATTGGAGGAGCATGAAGTGGAGTTAAAAAACATGAAGAGCCTGAAAACATGTGAAAAATATGAAGAGCTTCAAAAGGTGTGAAAAATAGGAGGAGCATGAAGCGTTGTTGAAAAACATGAAGAGCCTGAAAAGGTGTGAAAAATATGAAGAGCTTCAAAAAGTGTCAAAAATATGAGGAGCATGAATCGGTCTGAAAAATTGGAGGAGTATGAAGTGGAGTTGAAAAACATGAAGAGCCTGAAAACATGTGAAAAATATGAAGAGCTTCAAAAGGTGTGAAAAATAGGAGGAGCATGAAGCGTTGTTGAAAATCATGAAGTGCCTGAAAAGGTGTGAAATATATAATGAGCTTCAAAAGGTGTGAAAAATATGAGGAGCATGAAACGGTCTGAAAAATAGGAGGAGCATGAAGCGGTGTTCAAAAATATGAAGAGCCTGGAAAAGTGTGAAAAGTATGAAAAGCTTCAAAATGTGTGAAAAATATTTACAGCTTCTAAAGGTGTGAAATACTTGAGGAGCATGAAACGGTCTAAAAAATAGGAGGAGAATGAAGCGATGTTCAAAAACATGAAGAGCCTGAAAAGGTGTGAAAAATATAAAGACCTTCAAAAAGTGGAAAAATATGCGAAGCATGAAACGGTCTGAAAAATATGAGGATCATGAAGCGGTTGTGAAAAACATGAAGAGCCTAAAAAGGTGTGAAATATATGAAGAGATTCAAAAGGTGTCAAAAATATGAGGAGCATGAAAAGGTCTGAAAAATATGAGGATCATGAAGCGGTTGTGAAAAACATGAAGAGCCTGAAAAGGTGTGAAATATATGAAGAGATTCAAAAGGTGGCAAAAATAGGAGGAGCATGAAACGTTCTGAAAATTAGGAGGAGCATGAAGCGGTGTTGAAAAACATGATGAGCCTGAAAAAGTGTGAAAAATATGAAGAGATTCAAAAGTTGTCAAAAATATAAGGAGCATGAAACAGTCTGAAAATTGGAGGAGCATGAAGCGGTGTTGAAAAACATGAAGAGCCTGAAAAGTTGTGAAATACATGAAGAGCTTCAAAAGGTGTCAAAAATATGTGGAGCATGAAACGGTCTGAAAAATAGGAGGAGCATGTAGCGGTTGTGAAAAACATGAAACGCCTGAAAAAGTGTGAAATATATGAAGACTTCAAAAGGTGTGAAAAATACGAGGAGCTTCAACAGGTGTGAAAAATATGAGGAGCATTAAACGGTCTGAAAAATAGGAGGAGCATGAAACGGTGTTCAAAAACATGAAGAGCCTGAAAAGGTGTGAAAAATATGAAGAGCTTCAAAAGGTGTGAAAAATATGAGGAAAATTAAACGGTCTGAAAAATAGGAGGAGCATCAAGCAGTGTTCAAAAACATGAAGAGCCTGACAAGTTGTAAAAATATGAAAAGCTTAAAAGGTGTGAAAAATATGAACAGCTTCAAAAGGTGTGAAATACATGAGGAGCATGAAACGGTCTAAAAAATAGGAGGAGCATGAACTGATGTCCAAAAACATGAAAAGCCTGAAAAGGTGTGAAAAATATGACGAGCTTCAAAAGGTGTCAAACATATTAGGAGCATGAAACTGTCTGAAAAATAGGAGGATCAAGAAGCGGTGTTGAAAAACATGAAGAGCCTGAAAAGGTGTGAAAAATATGCAGAGCTTCAAAAGGTGTGAAATACATGAGGAGCATGAAACGGTCTGAAAAATAAGAGGAGCATGAAACGGTGTTCAAAAACATGAAGAGCCTGAAAAGGTGTGAAAAATATGAA
This sequence comes from Dama dama, assembly GCF_033118175.1. NCBI lineage: Eukaryota > Metazoa > Chordata > Mammalia > Artiodactyla > Cervidae > Dama > Dama dama. Next base: position 65,018,425 of record NC_083688.1, on the reverse strand, counting down.
GAGCTTCAAAAGGTGTGAAAAATATGAGGAGCATGAAACGGTCTGAAAAATAGGAGGAGCATGAAACGGTGTTCAAAAACATGAAGGGCCTGAAAACGTGTGAAATATATGAAAAGATTCAAAAGGTGTCAAAAATATGAGGAGCATGAAACGGTCTGAAAATTGGAGGAGCATGAAGCGGTGTTGAAAAACATGAAGAGCCTGAAAAGTTGTGAAATACATGAAGAGCTTCAAAAGGTGTCAAAAATATGAGGAGCATGAAACGGTCTGAAAAATATGAGGGTCATGAAGCGGTTGTGAAAAACATGAAAAGCCTGAAAAGGTGTGAAAAATATGAAGAGCATCAAAAGGTGTGAAAAATATGAAGAGCTTCAAAAGGTGTCAAATATATGAGGAGCATGAAACGGTCTGAAAAAAAGGAGGAGGATGAAACGTTGTTCAAAAGATGAAGAGCCTGAATAGGTGTGAAAAGTATGAAGAGCTTCAAAAGGTGTGAAATATATGAGGAGCATGAAACGGTCTGAAAAATAGAAGGAGCATCAAGCTGTGTTGAAAAATATGAAGAGCCTGAAAAGGTGTGAAAAATATGAAGAGCTTCAAAACGTGTCAAAAATATGAGGAACATGAAAGAGTCTGAAAAATAGGAGGAGCATGAAACGGTGTTCAAAATATGAAGGGCCTGAAAAGGTGTGAAATATATGAAGAGCCTCAAAACGTGTCAGAAATATGAGGAGCATGAAACTGTCTGAAAAATAGGAGGAGCATGAAGCGGTGTTGAAAAACATGAAGAGCCTTAAAGGGTGTGAAATATATGAAGAGATTCAAAATGTGTCAAAAATGTGAGGAGCATGAAACGATCTGAAACATAGTAGGAGCATGAAGCGTTGTTCAAAAACATGAAGGTGTGAAAAATATATAGCTTCAAAAGGTGTCAGAAATTAGAGGAGCATGAAACGGTCTGAAAAATAGGAGGAGCATGAAGCGGTGGTGAGAAACATGAAGAGCCTGAAAAGGTATTGAAAAATATGAAGAGCTTCAAAATGTGTCAAAAATATGAGGAGCCTGAAACGGTCTGAAAAATAGGAGGAACATAAAACGGTGTTCAAAAACATGAAGAACCTGAAAAGGTGTGAAATATATGAAGAGCCTCAAAACGTGTCAAAAATATGAGGAGCATGAAACGATCTGAAAAATAGGAGGAACATGAAGCGGTGTTGAAAAACATTTAGAGACTGAAAACGTGTGAAAAATAAGAAGAGTTTCAAAAGGTGTGAAAATTATGAAGAGATTCAAAGGTGTCAAAAATATGAGAAGCATGAAACGGGTGAAAAATAGGAGGAGCATGAAACGGTGTTCAGAAACATGAAGAGCCTTAAAAGCTGTGAAAAATATGAAGAGCTTCCATAAGTGTGAAAAATATGAGGAGCATGAAACGGTCTGAAAAATAGGGGGAGCATGAAGCCGTGTTCAAAAACATGAGGAGCCTGAAAAGGTGTGAAAAATATGAAGAGCTTCAAAAGGTGTGAAAAATATGAACAGCTTCAAAAGGTATCAAAAATGAGACGAGCATGAAACGGTCTGAAAAATAGGAGGAGAATGAAGCGGTGTTGAAAATCATGAAGAGCCTGAAAAGGTGTGAAAAATGTGAAGAGCTTCAAAAGGTGTCAAAAATATGAGGAGAATGAAACGGTCTGCAAAATAGGAGGAGCATGAAATGGTGTTCAAAAACATGAAGAGCATGAAATGTTGTGAAAAATATGAAAAGCTTCAAAAGGTGTCAAATATATATGGAGCATGAAAAGGTCTGAAAATTAGGAGGAGCATGAAGCGGTGTTCAAAAATATGAAGAGCCTGAAAAGGTGTGAAATATATGAAGAGCTTCAAAAGGTGTCAAAAATATGAGGAGCATGATACGGTTTGAAAAATAGGAGGAGCATGAAGCGGTGTTGAAAAACATGAAGAGCCTGAAAACGTGTTAAAAATATGAAGAGCTTCAAAAGGTGTGAAAAATATGAAGAGCTTCAAAAGGTGTCAAATATTAGATGAGCATGAATCGATCTGAAAAATAGGAGGAGCATGAATCGGTGTTGAAAAACATGAAGAGCCTAAAAAGGTGTGAAAAATATAAAGAGTTTCTATAGGTGTCAAAAATATGAGGAGCATGAAACGGTCTGAAAACTAGGAGGAGCATGAAGTGGGGTTGAGAAACATGAAGAGTCTGAAAAGGTGTGAAAAATATGAAGAGCTTCAAAAGGAGTCAAAAATATGAGGAGCATGAAACGGTCTGAAAAAATAGGAGGAGCATGAAGCGGTTTTCAAAAACATGAAGAGCCTAAAAAGGTGTGAAAAATATGAAGAGCTTCAAAAGGTGTCAAAAATATGAGGAGCATGAAACGGTCTGAAAAATAGGAGGAGTATGAAGCGGTGTTGAAAAACATGAAGAGCCTGAAAACGTGTGAAAAACATGAAGAGCTTCAAAAGGTGTAAAAATTATGAACAGCTTTAAAAAGTGTCAAAAATGAGATGAGCATGACGCGGTCTCAAAAATGGTGGAGCATGAAGTGTTGTTGAAAACATGAAGAGCCTGAAATCGTGTGAAAAATATGAAGAGCTACAAAAGGTGTGAAGTACAGGAGGAGCATTAAACGGTCTGAAAAATAGGAGGAGCATGAAGCGGTGTTGAAAAACATGAAGAGCCTGAAAAGGTGTGAAAAATATGAAGAGCTACAAAAGGTGTGAAGTACAGGAGGAGCATTAAACGGTCTGAAAAATAGGAGGAGCATGAAGCGTTGTTGAAAAACATGAAGAGCCTGAAAAGGTATGAAAAATATGAAGAGCTTCAAAAGGAGTGAAAGACTTGAGGAGCATGAAACCGTCTGAATTATTGGAGGAGCATGAAACGGTGTTGAAAAACCTGAAGAGCCTCAAAAGGTGTGAAAAATATGAAGAGCTCAAAAGGTGTCAAAAATATGAAGAGCTTCAAAAAGTGTGACAAATGAGATGAGCATGAAATGGTCTGAAAAAGGAGGAGCATGAAGTGGTGTTGAAAAACATGAAGAGCCTGAAAAGGTGTAAAATATATGAAGAGATTAAAAAGGTGTCAAAAATGTGAGGAGCATGAAAAGGTCTGAAAAATAGGTGGAGCATGAAATCGTGTTCAAAAACATGAAGAGCCTGAAAAGGTGTGAAAAATATGAAGAGCTTCAAAATGTGTGAAATACATGACGAGCATGAAACGGTCTGAAAAGGAGGAGGAGCATGAAGCCGTGTTCAAAATCATGAAGAGCCTAAAAACGTGTGAAAAATATGAATAGCTTCAAAAGGTGTCAAAAATTAGATTAGCATGAAACGGTCTGAAAAATAGGAGAAGCATGAAGTGGTGTTGAAAAACATGAAGAGCCTGAAAATGTGTAAAATATATGAAGAGCTTCAAAAGGTGTTAAAAATAGGAGGAGCATGAAGCGGTGTTCAAAAACATGAAGAGCCTGAAAATGTGTGTAAAATATGAAGAGCTTCAAAACGTGTCAAAAATATGAGGAGCATGAAACGGTCTGAAATATAGGTGGATCAAGAAGCGGTGTTGAAAAACATGAAGAGCGTGAAAACGTGTGAAAAATATGAAGAGCTTCAAAAGGTGTGAAATATATGAAGAGCTTCAACAGGTTTCAAAAATATGAGGAGCATGAAACGGTCTGAAAAATAGGAGGAGCATGAAGCGGTGTTCAAAACATGAAGAGCCTGAAAAAGTCTGAAAAATATGAAGAGCTTCAAAAGGTGTGAAATACATGAGGAGCATTAATCGGTCTCAAAAATAGGAGTAGCATGAAGCGGTGTTGAAAAACATGAAGAGCCTGAAAAGGTGTGAAAAATATGAAGAGCTTTAAAATGTGTGAAATACATGAGGAGCATGAAACGGTCTGAAAAGGAGGAGGAGCATGAAGCCCTGTTCAAAATCATGAAGAGCCTAAAAAAGTGTGAAAAATATGAAGAGCTTCAAAAGGTGTGAAAAATAGGAGAAGCATGAAGCGGTGTTAAAAAACATGAAGAGCCTGAAAACGTGTGAAAAACATGAAGAGCTTCAAAAGGTTTGAAAAATATGAAGAGCCTGAAAAGGTGTCAAAAATGAGATGAGCATGAAACGGTCTGAAAAATAGGAGGAGCATGAAATCGTGCTCAAAAACATGAAGAGCCTGAAAAGGAGTGAAAAATATGAAGAGCTTTAAAATGTGTGAAATACATGAGGAGCATTAATCGGTCTGAAAAATAGGAGGAGCATGAAGCGGTGTTCAAAACATGAAGAGCCTGAAAAAGTCTGAAAAATATGAAGAGCTTCAAAAGGTTTGAAAAATATGAAGAGCCTGAAAAGGTGTCAAAAATGAGATGAGCATGAAACGGTCTGAAAAATAGGAGGAGCATGAAGCGGTGTTCTAAACATGAAAAGCCTGAAAAAGTGTGAAAAATATGAAGAGCTTCACTGGTTTGAAAAATAAGAAGAGCCTGAAAAGGTGTGAAAATTGACATGAGCATGAAACGGTCTGAAAAATAGGAAGAGCATGAAGAGGTGTTCAAAAACATGTACAGCCTGACAAGGTGTGAAAAATATGAAGAGCTTCAAAAGGTGTCAAAAATATGAGGAGCATGAAACGGTCTGAAAAATAGGAGCAGCATGAAGAGCTGTTCAAAAACATGAAGAGCCTGAAAAGGTGTGAAAAATATGAAGAGCTTCAAAAGGTGTGAAAAATAGGAGGAGCATGAAGCGGTGTTGAAAAACATGAAGAGCCTGAAAACGTGTGAAAAATATGAAGAGTTTCAAAAGGTGTGAAAAATATGAACACTTTCAAAAAGTGTCAAAAATGAGATGAGCATGAAGCGTTCTGAAAAATGGTGGAGCATGAAGTGTTGTTGAAAATCATGAAGAGCCTGAAATCGTGTGAAAAATATGAAGAGCTTCAAAAGGTGTGAAATACATGAGGAGCATTAATCGGTCTCAAAAATAGGAGTAGCATGAAGCGGTGTTGAAAAACATGAAGAGCCTGAAAAGGTGTGAAAAATATGAAGAGCTACAAAAGGAGTGAAAGACTTGAGGAGCATGAAACCGTCTGAATTATAGGAGGAGCATGAAACGGTGTTGAAAAACATGAAGAGCCTCAAAAGGTGTGAAAAATATGAAGAGCTCAAAAGGTGTCAAAAATATGAAGAGCTTCAAAAAGTGTGACAAATGAGATGAGCATGAAATGGTCTGAAAAAGGAGGAGCATGAAGTGGTGTTGAAAAACATGAGGAGCCTGAAAAGGTGTAAAATATATGAAGAGATTAAAAAGGTGTCAAAAATATGAGGAGCTTGAAATGGTCTGAAAAATTGGAGGATCTTGAAGCGGTGTTGAAAAACATGAAGAGACTGAAAAGTTGTGAAAAATATGAAGAGCTTCAAAGGTGTCAAAAATGTGAGGAGCATGAAACGGTCTGAAAAATAGGAGGAGCATGAAATCGTGTTCAAAAACATGAAGAGCCTGAAAAGGTGTGAAAAATATGAAGAGCTTTAAAATGTGTGAAATACATGAGGAGCATGAAACGGTCTGAAAAGGAGGAGGAGCATGAAGCCCTGTTCAAAATCATGAAGAGCCTAAAAAAGTGTGAAAAATATGAAGAGCTTCAAAAGGTGTGAAAAATAGGAGAAGCATGAAGCGGTGTTAAAAAACACGAAGAGCCTGAAAACGTGTGAAAAACATGAAGAGCTTCAAAAGGTGTGAAAAATATGAACAGCTTCAAAAAGTGTCAAAAATGAGATGAGCATGAAGTGGTCTCAAAAATGGTGGAGCATGAAGTGTTGTTGAAAAACATGAAGAGCGTGAAATCGTGTGAAAAATATGAAGAGCTTCAAAAGGTGTGAAATACATGAGGAGCATTAATCGGTCTGAAAAATAGGAGTAGCATGAAGCGGTGTTGAAAAACATGAAGAGCCTGAAAAGGAGTGAAAAATATGAAGAACTTCAAAAGGTGTGATATATGAAGAGCTTCAACAGGTTTCAAAAATATGAGGAGCATGAAACGGTCTGAAAAATAGGAGGAGCATGAAGCGGTGTTCAAAACATGAAGAGCCTGAAAAAGTCTGAAAAATATGAAGAGCTTCAAAATGTTTGAAAAATATGAAGAGCCTGAAAAGGTGTCAAAAATGAGATGAGCATGAAACGGTCTGAAAAATAGGAGGAGCATGAAGCGGTGTTCTAAACATGAAAAGCCTGAAAAAGTGTGAAAAATATGAAGAGCTTCACTGGTTTGAAAAATAAGAAGAGCCTGAAAAGGTGTGAAAATTGACATGAGCATGAAATGGTCTGAAAAATAGGAAGAGCATGAAGAGGTGTTCAAAAACATGAAGAGCCTGAAAACGTGTGAAATATATGAAGAGCTTCAAAAGGTGTGAAAAATAGGAGAAGCATGAAGCGGTGTTGAAAAACATGAAGAGCCTGAAAACGTGTGAAAAACATGAAAAGCTTCAAAAGGTGTGAAAAATAAGAACAGCTTCAAAAAGTGTCAAAAATGAGATGAGCAAGAAGCGGTCTCAAAAATGGTGGAGCATGAAGTGTTGTTGAAAAACATGAAGAGCCTGAAAAGGAGTGAAAAATATGAAGAACTTCAAAAGGTGTGAAATATATGAAGAGCTTCAACAAGTTTCAAAAATATGAGGAGCATGAAACGGTCTGAAAAATACGAGGAGCATGAAGCGGTGTTCAAAACATGAAGAGCCTGAAAAAGTGTGAAAAATATGAAGAGCTTCAAAAGGTATCAAAAATATGAGGAACATGAAACGGTCTGAAAAATAGGAGTAGCATGAAGTGGGGTTGAAAATCATGAAGAGCCTGAAAAGGTGTGTAAAATATGAAGAGCTTCAAAAGGAGTGAAATACATGAGGAGCATGAAACCGTATGAATTATAGGAGGAGCATGAAGCGATGTTCATAAACATGAAGAGCCTGAAAAGGTGTGAAATATATGAAGAGCTTCAAAAGGTGTGAAAAATATGAAGAGCTTCAAAGGCTGTCAAAAATGAGATGAGCATGAAACGGTCTGAAAAATAGGAGGAGCATGAAGCGGTGTTGAAAAACATGAAGAGACTTAAAACGTGTGAAATATATGAAGAGCTTCAAAAAGTGTGAAAAATATGAAGAGCTTCAAAAGGTGTGAAATTCATGAGGAGCATGAAACGGTCTGAAAAATAGGAGGAGCCTAAAGCGGTGTTGAAAAACATGAAGAACCTGAAAAGGTGTGAAAAATATGAAGAGCTTCAAAAGGTGTGAAAAATATGAGGAGCATGAAACGATCTGAAAAATAGGAGGAGCATGAAGCCGTGTTGAAAAACATGAAGAGCCTGAAAGGGTTTAACAAATATGAAGAGCTTCAGAAGGTGTCAAAAATGAGATGAGCATGAAACGGTCTGAAAAATAGGAGGAGCATGAAGTGGTGCTGAAAAACATGAAGAGCCTGAAAAAGTGTGAAATATATGAAGAGCTTCAAAAGGTGTGAAGTACATGAGGAGAATGAAACCGTCTGAAAAATAAGAGGAGCATGAAGCGGTGTTCCAATACATGAAGAGCCTGAAAAGGTGTGAAATATATGAAGAGATTGAAAAGGTGTCAAAAATATGAGGAGCATGAAACGGTCTGAAAAAAAGGAGGAGCAGGAAACCGTGTTAAAAAGTATGAAGAGCCTGAAAAGGTGTGAAAAATTTGAAGTGCTTCAAAATGTGTGAAAATTAGGAGGAGCCTGAAGCGGTGTTCCAAAACATGAAGAGCCTGAAAATGTGTGAAAAATATGAAGAGCTTCAAAACGTGTCAAAAATATGAGGAGCATGAAACGGTCTGAAAAAATAGGAGGATCAAGAAGCGGTGTTGAAAAACATGAAGATCTGAATACTTGTGAAAAATATGAAGAGCTTCAAAAGGTGTGAAAAATATGTAGAGCTTCAAAAGGTGTCCACAACATGAGGAGCAAGAAACTGTCTGAGAAATAGGAGGAGCATGAAGTGGTGCTGAAAAACATGAAGAGCCTAAAAGGTGTGAAATATATGAAGAGATTCAAAAGGTGTCAAAATTTTGAGGAGCATGAAACGGTCTGAAAAATAGGAGGAGCATGAAACCGTGTCAAAAACATGAAGAGCCTGAAAAGGTGTGAAATATATGAAGAGATTCAAAAGGTGTCAAAAATATGAGGAGCATGTAACGGTTTGGAAAATAGGACGAGCAAGAAGTGGTGTTGAAAAACATGAAGAGCCTGAAAAGATGTGAAAAATATGAAGAGCTTCAAACGGTGTCCACAATATGAGGAGCATGAAACTGTCTGAGAAATAGGAGGAGCATGAAGTGGTGCTTAAAAACATGAAGAGCCTAAAAGGTGTGAAAAATAAGAAAAGCTTCAAAAGATGTCACAAATATGAGGAGCATGAAACGGTCTGAAAAATTGGAGGATCATGAAGCGGTGTTGAAAAACATGAAGAGTCTGAAAAGTTGTGAAAAATATGAAGAGATTCAAAAGGTGTCAAAAATGTGAGGAGCATGAAACGGTCTGAAAAATAGGAGGAGCATGAATACGTGTCAAAAACATGAAGAGCCTGGAAACGTGTGAAAAATGAAGAGCTTCAAAAGGTGTGAAATACATGAGGAGCATGAAACGGTCTGAAAAATAGGAGGAGCATGAAACGGTGTTTAAAAACATGAAGAGCCTGAAAAGCTGTGAAAAATATGAAGAGCTTCAAAACGTGTCAAAACTATGAGGAGTATGAAACGGTCTGAAAATAGGAGCAGCATGAAACGGTGTTCAAAAACATGAAGAGCCTGAAAAGGTGTGAAAAATATGAAGAGCTTCAAAAGGTGTCAAAAATTAGATTAGCATGAAACGGTCTGAAAAATAGGAGGAGCATGAAGTGGTGTTGAAAAACATGAAGTGCCTGAAAAAGTGTAAAATATATGAAGAGCTTCAAAAGGTGTTAAAAATAGGAGGAGCATGAAGCGGTGTTCAAAAACATGAAGAGCCTGAAAATGTGTGTAAAATATGAAGAGCTTCAAAACGTGTCAAAAATATGAGGAGCATGAAACGTTCTGAAATATAGGTGGATCAAGAAGCGGTGTTGAAAAACATGAAGAGCCTGAAAACGTGTGAAAAATATGAAGAGGTTCAAAAGGTGTGAAAAATATGAAGAGCTTAAAATGGTGTCAAAATGAGATGAGCATGAAACGGTCTGAAAAATAGGAGCAGCATGAAACGGTGTTCAAAAACATGAAGAGCCTGAAAAGGTGTGAAAAATATAAAGAGCTTCAAAAGCTGTGAAATACATGCAGAGCATGAAACGGTCTGAAAAATAGGAGGAGCATGAAAAGGTGTTCAAAAACATGAAAGCCTGAAAAGGTGAGAAAAATATGAAGAGCTTCAAAAGGTGTTAAATACATGAGGAGCATGAAACGCGCTGAAAATTGGGAGGAGCATGAAGCGGTGTTCAAAAACATGAAGAGCCTGAAAAGGTGTGAAAAATATGAAGAGCTTCAAAAGGTGTCAAATATATGAGGATCATGAAACGGTCTGAAAAATAGGAGGACCATGAAACGGTCTTCAAAACATAAAGAACCTGAAAAGATGTGAAAAATATGAAGAGCTTTTAAAGGTGTCAAAAATATGAGGAGCATGAAACGGTCTGTAAAAGAGGAGGAGCATGAAACCGTGTTCACAAACATGAAGAGCCTGAAAAGGTGTGAAAAATATGAACAGCTTCAAAAGGTGTGAAAAATATGAAGAGCTTCAATAGGTGTCAAAAATGAGATGAGAATGAAATGGTCTGAAAAATCGGAGGAGCATGAAGTGGGGTTGAAAATCATGAAGAGCCTGAAAAGGTGTGTAATATATGAAGAGCTTCAAAAGGAGTGAAAGACTTGAGGAGCATGAAACCGTTTGAATTATAGGAGGAGCATGAAACGGTGTTGAAAAACATGAAGAGCCTCAAAAGGTGTGAAAAATATGAAGAGCTCAAAAGGTGTCAAAAATATGAAGAGCTTCAAAAAGTGTGACAAATGAGATGAGCATGAAATGGTCTGAAAAAGGAGGATCATGAAGCGGTGTTGAAAAACATGAAGAGCCTGAAAAGTTGTGAAAAATATGAAGAGCTTCAAAGGTGTCAAAAAATGTGAGGAGCATGAAACGGTCTGAAAAATAGGAGGAGCATGAAATCGTGTTCAAAAACATGAAGAGCCTGAAAAGGTGTGAAAAATAAGAAGAGCTTCAAAAAGTGTGAAATACATGAGGAGCATGAAACTGTCTGAAAAGGAGGAGGTGCAGGAAGTGGTGTTCAAAAACATGAAGAGCCTGAAAAGGTGTGAATAATATGAAGAGGTTCAAAAGGTGTGAAAAATATGAGGAGCATGATACGGTGTGAAAAATAGGAGGAGCATGAAGCGGTGTTCAAAACATGAAGAGCCTGAAAAGGTGTGAAAAATATGAAGAGCTTCAAAATGTTTGAAATACATGAGGAGCATGAAACTGTTTGAAAAATAGGAGGAGCATGAAAACGTGTTCAAGAACATAAAGAGCCTGAAAAGGTGTGAAAAATATAAAGAGCATCAAAAGGTGTGAAAAATAAGAACAGCTTCAAAAAGTGTCAAAAATGAGATGAGCATGAAGCGGTCTCAAAAATGGTGGAGCATGAAGTGTTGTTGAAAAACATGAAGAGCCTGAAAAGGGGTGAAAAATATGAAGAACTTCAAAAGGTGTGAAATATATGAAGAGCTTCAACAAGTTTCAAAAATATGAGGAGCATGAAACGGTCTGAAAAATACGAGGAGCATGAAGCGGTGTTCAAAACATGAAGAGCCTGAAAAAGTGTGAAAAATATGAAGAGCTTCAAAAGGTATCAAAAATATGAGGAACATGAAACGGTCTGAAAAATAGGAGTAGCATGAAGTGGGGTTGAAAATCATGAAGAGCCTGAAAAGGTGTGTAAAATATGAAGAGCTTCAAAAGGAGTGAAATACATGAGGAGCATGAAACCGTATGAATTATAGGAGGAGCATGAAGCGATGTTCATAAACATGAAGAGCCTGAAAAGGTGTGAAATATATGAAGAGCTTCAAAAGGTGTGAAAAATATGAAGAGCTTCAAAGGCTGTCAAAAATGAGATGAGCATGAAACGGTCTGAAAAATAGGAGGAGCATGAAGCGGTGTTGAAAAACATGAAGAGACTTAAAACGTGTGAAATATATGAAGAGCTTCAAAAAGTGTGAAAAATATGAAGAGCTTCAAAAGGTGTGAAATTCATGAGGAGCATGAAACGGTCTGAAAAATAGGAGGAGCCTAAAGCGGTGTTGAAAAACATGAAGAACCTGAAAAGGTGTGAAAAATATGAAGAGCTTCAAAAGGTGTGAAAAATATGAGGAGCATGAAACGATCTGAAAAATAGGAGGAGCATGAAGCCGTGTTGAAAAACATGAAGAGCCTGAAAGGGTTTAACAAATATGAAGAGCTTCAGAAGGTGTCAAAAATGAGATGAGCATGAAACGGTCTGAAAAATAGGAGGAGCATGAAGTGGTGCTGAAAAACATGAAGAGCCTGAAAAAGTGTGAAATATATGAAGAGCTTCAAAAGGTGTGAAGTACATGAGGAGAATGAAACCGTCTGAAAAATAAGAGGAGCATGAAGCGGTGTTCCAATACATGAAGAGCCTGAAAAGGTGTGAAATATATGAAGAGATTCAAAAGGTGTCAAAAATATGAGGAGCATGAAACGGTCTGAAAAAAAGGAGGAGCAGGAAACCGTGTTAAAAAGTATGAAGAGCCTGAAAAGGTGTGAAAAATTTGAAGTGCTTCAAAATGTGTGAAAATTAGGAGGAGCCTGAAGCGGTGTTCCAAAACATGAAGAGCCTGAAAATGTGTGTAAAATATGAAGAGCTTCAAAACGTGTCAAAAATATGAGGAGCATGAAACGGTCTGAAAAATAGGAGGATCAAGAAGCGGTGTTGAAAAACATGAAGATCTGAATACTTGTGAAAAATATGAAGAGCTTCAAAAGGTGTGAAAAATATGTAGAGCTTCAAAAGGTGTCCACAACATGAGGAGCAAGAAACTGTCTGAGAAATAGGAGGAGCATGAAGTGGTGCTGAAAAACATGAAGAGCCTAAAAGGTGTGAAAAATAAGAAAAGCTTCAAAAGATGTCACAAATATGAGGAGCATGAAACGGTCTGAAAAATTGGAGGATCATGAAGCGGTGTTGAAAAACATGAACAGTCTGAAAAGTTGTGAAAAATATGAAGAGCTTCAAAAGGTGTCAAAATTTTGAGGAGCATGAAACGGTCTGAAAAATAGGAGGAGCATGAAACCGTGTCAAAAACATGAAGAGCCTGAAAAGGTGTGAAATATATGAAGAGATTCAAAAGGTGTCAAAAATATGAGGAGCATGTAACGGTTTGGAAAATAGGACGAGCAAGAAGTGGTGTTGAAAAACATGAAGAGCCTGAAAAGATGTGAAAAATATGAAGAGCTTCAAACGGTGTCCACAATATGAGGAGCATGAAACTGTCTGAGAAATAGGAGGAGCATGAAGTGGTGCTTAAAAACATGAAGAGCCTAAAAGGTGTGAAAAATAAGAAAAGCTTCAAAAGATGTCACAAATATGAGGAGCATGAAACGGTCTGAAAAATTGGAGGATCATGAAGCGGTGTTGAAAAACATGAAGAGTCTGAAAAGTTGTGAAAAATATGAAGAGATTCAAAAGGTGTCAAAAATGTGAGGAGCATGAAACGGTCTGAAAAATAGGAGGAGCATGAAACCTTGTCAAAAACATGAAGAGCCTGGAAACGTGTGAAAAATGAAGAGCTTCAAAAGGTGTGAAATACATGAGGAGCATGAAACGGTCTGAAAAATAGGAGGAGCATGAAACGGTGTTTAAAAACATGAAGAGCCTGAAAAGCTGTGAAAAATATGAAGAGCTTCAAAACGTGTCAAAACTATGAGGAGTATGAAACGGTCTGAAAATAGGAGCAGCATGAAACGGTGTTCAAAAACATGAAGAGCCTGAAAAGGTGTGAAAAATATGAAGAGCTTCAAAAGGTGTCAAAAATATGAGGAGCATGAAACGGTCTGAAAAATAGGAGGAGCATGAAGTGGTGTTGAAATACATGAAGAGCCTGAAAATGTGTGAAAAATATGAAGAGCTTCAAAACGTGTCAAAAATATTAGAAGCATGAAACGGTCTGAAAAAGAGGAGGAGCATGAAACCGTGTTCAAAAACATGAAGAGCCTGAAAAGGTGTGAAAAATATGAACAGCTTCAAAAGGTGTGAAAAATATGAAGAGCTTCAAAAGGTGTCAAAAATGAGATGAGCATGAAACGGTCTGAAAAATCAGAGGAGCATGAAGTGGGGTTGAAAATCATGAAGAGCCTGAAAAGGTGTGTAAAATATGAAGAGCTTCAAAAGGAGTGAAAGACTTGAGGAGCATGAAACCGTCTGAATTATAGGAGGAGCATGAATCGGTGTTGAAAAACATGAAGAGCCTCAAAAGGTGTCAAAAATATGAAGAGCTTCAAAAAGTGTGACAAATGAGATGAGCATGAAATGGTCTGAAAAAGGAGGAGCATGAAGTGGTGTTGAAAAACATGAAGAGCCTGAAAAGGTGTAAAATATATGAAGAGATTAAAAAGGTGTCAAAAATATGAGGAGCTTGAAAAGGTCTGAAAAATTGGAGGATCTTGAAGCGGTGTTGAAAAACATGAAGAGACTGAAAAGTTGTGAAAAATATGAAGAGCTTCAAAGGTGTCAAAAATGTGAGGAGCATGAAACGGTCTGAAAAATAGGAGGAGCATGAAGTGTTGTTCAAAAACGTGAAGAGCCTGAAAAGGTGTGAAAAATATGAAGAGCTTCAAAAGGTGTGAAATACATGAGGAGCAAGAAACGGTCTGAAAAATAGGAGGAGCATGAAGCGGTGTTCTAAACATGAAAAGCCTGAAAAAGTGTGAAAAATATGAAGAGCTTCACTGGTTTGAAAAATAAGAAGAGCCTGAAAATGTGTGAAAATTGACATGAGCATGAAACGGTCTGAAAAAATAGGAGGAGCATGAAGTGGTGTTGAAATACATGAAGAGCCTGAAAATGTGTGAAAAATATGAAGAGCTTCAAAACGTGTCAAAAATATGAGAAGCATGAAACGGTCTGAAAAATAGGAGCAGCATGAAGAGCTGTTCAAAAACATGAAGAGCCTGAAAAGGTGTGAAAAATATGAAGACCTTCAAAAGGTGTGAAAAATAGGAGGAGCACGAAGCGGTGTTGAAAAACATGAAGAGCCTGAAAACGTGTGAAAAATATGAAGAGCTTCAAAAGGTGTGAAAAATATGAAGAGCTTCAAAAGGTGTCAAAAATGAGATGAGCATGAAACGGTCTGAAAAATCAGAGGAGCATGAAGCGGTGTTGGAAATCATGAAGAGCCTGAAAAGGTGTGAAAAATATGAACAGCTTCAAAAGGTGTGAAAAATATGAAGAGCTTAAAAAGGTGTCAAAAATATGAAGAGCATGAAACGGTCGCAAAAATAGGAGGAACTTGAAGTGGTTTTCGAAAATATGAAGAGTCTGAAAAGGTGTGAAATATAAGAAGAGCTTCAAAAGGTGTCAAAACTATGAGGAGCATGAAACTGTCTGAAAAATAGGAGGAGCATGAAGCGGTGTTCTAAAACAGGAAGAGCCTGAAAAGGTGTGAAAAATATGAAGAGCTTCAAAAGGTGTGAAAAATATTAGGAGCATGAAACGGTCTGAAAAATAGGAGGAGCATGAAACGGTGTTCAAAAACATGAAGAGCATGAAAAGATGTGAAAAATATGAAGAGCTTCAAAAGGTGTCAAACATATGAGAAGCATGAAACGGTCTGAAAAATAGGAGGAGCATGAAACGGTGTTGAAAAACATGAAGAGCCTGAAATGGTATGAAAATGTGAAGAGCTTCAAAATGTGTCAAAAATATGAGGAGCCGGAAAAGGTCTGAAAAATAGTAGGAGCATGAAACGGTGTTGAAAACATGAAGAGCCTGAAAAGATGTGAAAAATATGAAGAGCTTCAAAAGGTGTCAAAAATATGAGGAGCATAAAACGGTCTAAAAAATAGGAGGAGCATGAAGTGGTCGTCAAAAACAGGAAGAGCCCGAAAAGCTATGAAAAATATGAAGAGCTTCAAAATGTGTCAAAAATATGAGGAGCATGAAACTGTCTGAAAAATAGGAGGAGCATGAAGCGGTGTTGAAAAACATGAAGAGCCTGAAAAGGTGTGAAATATATGAAGAGCTTCAAAAGATTTCAGAAATGAGAGGAGCATGAAACGGTCTGAAAAATAGGAGAAGCATGAAGTGGTGTTGAAAAACATGAAGAGCCTGAAAAGTTGTGAAAAATATGAATAGTTTCAAAAGATGTGAAAAATATGAAGAACTTCAAAAGCTGTAAAAAATGAGATGAGCATGAAACGGTCTGAGAAATAGGAGAAGCATGAAGTGGTGTTGAAAAACATGAAGAGCCTGAAAAGGTGTGAAAAATATGAAGAGTTTCAAAAGGTGAGAAAAATATGAAGAGCTTCAAAAGGTGTCAAAAATTAGATTAGCCTGAAAGGGTCTGAAAAATAGGAGGAGCATGAAGTGATGTTGAAAAACACGAAGAGCCTGAGAAGGTGTGAAATATATGAAGAGCTTCAAAAGGTGTGAAAAATATGAAGAGCTTAAAAAGTTGTGAAAAATATGAGGAGCATGAGACGGTCTGAAAAACAGGAGGAGCATGAAATTGGGTTCAAAAACATGAAGAGCCTGAAAAGGTGTGAAAAATATGAAGAGCTTCAAAAGGTGTGATATACATGAGGAGCATGAAACGGTCTGAAAAATAGGAGGACCATGAAGCGTTTTTCAAAAACATGAAGATCCTGAAAAGGTGTGAAAAATATGAAGAGCTTCAAAAGGTGTCAAAAATATGAGGAGCATGAAACGGTCTGAAAAATAGGAGAAGGATGAAACGGTGTTCAAAAACATGAAGAGCCTGAGAAGGTGTGAAAAATATGAAGAGCTTCAAAAGGTGACAAAAATGAGATCAGCATGAAATGGTCTGAAAAATATGAGAAGCATGAAGCGTTGTTGGAAATCATGAAGAGATTGAAAAGGTGTGAAATATATGAAGAGCTTCAAAAGGTGTCAAAAATATGAGGACCATGAAACGGTCTGAAAAATAGGAGGAGCATGAAGCGGTGTTCAAAAACATGAAGAGCCTGAAAAGGTGTGAGAAATATGAAGAGCTTCAAAAGGTGTCAAAATTATGAGGAGCATTAAACGGTCTGAAAAATAGGAGGAGCATGAGGCGGTGTTCAAAAATATGAAGAGCCTGAAATGGTGTGAAAAATATGAAGAGCTTCAAAAGGTGTCAAAAATATGAGGAGCCTGAAACGGTCTGAAAAACAGGAGGAGCATGAAGCGGTGTTGAAAAACATGGTGAGACTGAAAAGCTGTGAAAAATATGAAGATCTTCAAAAGGTGTAAACAATGAGAAGTGCATGAAACGGTCTGAAAAATAGTAGGAGCAAGAAGTGGTTGTGAAAAACATGAAGAGCCTGAAAAGGTGAGCAAAATATGAAGAGGTTCAAAAGCTGTGAATACATGAGGTGCATTAAACGGTGTGAAAAATAGGAGGAGAATGCAGCGGTGTTGAAAAATATGAAGAGCCTGAAAAGTTGTGAAAAATAGGAAGAGCTTCAAAAGGTGTGAAAAATATGAGGAAAAAGAAACGGTCGGAACAATAGGAGGAGCATGAAGCGGTGATCAAAAACATGAATGGCGTGAAAAGGTGTGAAAAATATGAAGAGCTTCAAAAGGTGTGAAATACATGAGGAGCATGAAACGGTCTGAAAAATAGGAAGAGCATGAACGGTGTTCAAAAACGTGAAGAGCCTGAAAAGGTGTGAAAAATAAGAAGATCTTCAAAAGCTGTCAAAAATATGAGGAGCCTGAAACGGTCTGAAATATAGGAGGAGCATGAAGCGTTGTTGAAAAACATGAACAGCCTGAAAAGGTGTGAAATATATGAAGAGATTCAAAAGGTTTAAAATATATGAGGAGCATGAAACGGTCTGAAAAATAGAGGCAGCATAAAACGGTGTTCAAAAACATGAAGAGCCTGAAAAGGTGTGAAAATTAGGAAGAGCTTAAAAAGGTGTGAAATATATGAGGAGCATGAAACGGTCTGAAAATTAGGAGGAGCATGAAGCTGTGTTCAAAAAAATGAGATCCTGAAAAGGTGTGTAAAACATGAAGAGCTTCAAAAGGTTTGAAAAATAGGAGGAACATGAAGCGGTGTTCAAAAACATGAAGAGCCTGAAAAAGTGTGAAAAATATGAAGACCTTATAAAATTGTCAAAATTATGAGGAGCATGAAACGGTCTGAAAAATACGAGCAGCATGAAACGGTCTGAAAAATAGGAGGAGCATGAAGCGGTGTTCAAAAACATGAAGAGCCTGAAAAAGTGTGAAAAATATGAAGAGCTTCAAAAGGTGTCAAAAAAGAGATGAGCATGAAACGGTCTGACAAATAGAGGAGCATGAAGCGGTGTTGAAAAACATGAAGAGCCTGAAAAGGTGTGAAAAATATGAAGAGCTTCAAAATGTGTGAAATACAAGAGGAGTAAGAAACGGTCTGAAAAATAGGAGGAGCATGAAGTGGTGTTCAAAAACATGTACAGCCTGAAAAGGTGTGAAAAATATGAAGAGCTTTAAAAGGTGTGAAAAATAGGAGGAGCATGAAGCGGTGTTCAAAAACATGAGAAGCCTGAAAAGTTGTGAAAAATATGAAGAGCTTCAAAAGGTGTCAAAAATATGAGGAGCATGAAACGGTCTGAAAAATAGGAGGAGGATGAAGTGGTGTTGAAAAACATGAAGAGCCTGAAAAGGTGTGAAGAATATGAAGAGCTCAAAAGTTTTGAAAAAAATGAAGAGCTTCAGAAGCTGTAAAAAATGAGATGAGCATGAAACCGTCGGAAAAATAGGAGGAGCATGAAGTGGTGTTGAAAAACATGAAGAGCCTCAAAAGGTGTGAAAAATATGAAGAGCTTCAAAAGGTGTCAAAAATATGAGAAGTATGCAACGTTTTGAAAAATAGGAGGAGTAAGAACCGTTATTGAAATATATGAAGAGCCTGAAACCGTGTGAAGAATATGAAGAGCTCAAAAGTTTTGAAAAAAATGAAGAGCTTCAGAAGGTGTCAAAAATGAGATGAGCATGAAACTTTCTGAAAAATAGGAGAATCATGCAGTGGTGTTGAAAAACATGAAGAGCCTGAAAAGGTGTGAAAAATATGAAAAGCTTGAAAAGGTGTCAAAAATATGAGGAGCATGAAACGGTCGGAAAAATAGGAGGAGCATGAAGCGGTGTTCAAAAACATGAAGAGCCTGAAAAGGTGTGAAAAATATGAAGAGCTTCAAAAGGTGTCAAAAATATGAGGAGTATGAAACAATCTGAAAATTAGGAGGAGCATGAAGCGGTGTTCAAAAACATGAAGAGAATGAAAATGTGTGAAAAATATGAAGAGCTTCAAAATGTGTCAAAAATATGAGGAGCATGAAACGGTCTGAAAAATAGGAGGAGCATGAAGCGGTGTTGAAAAACATGAAGAGCCTGAAAACTTGTCAAAAATATGAAGAGCTTCAAAGGTGTGAAAAATATGAAGCACTTCAAAAGGTGTCAAAAATGAGAAGAGCATGAAACGGTCTGGAAAATAGGAGGAGCATGAAGTGGTGTTGAAAAACATGAAGAGACTGAAATGGTGAGAAAAATATTAAAAGCTTCAAAAAGTGTCAAAAATATGAGGAGCAAGAAACGGTCTGAAAATTAGGAAAATCATGCAGCGGTGGTGAAAACTATAAACAGCCTGAAAAAGTGTGAAAAATATGAAGCACTTCAAAAGGTGTCAAAAATGAGAAGAGCATGAAACGGTCTGGAAAATAGGAGGAGCATGAAGTGGTGTATAAAACTATGAAGAGACTGAAAAGGTGTGAAAAATATGAAGAGCCTCAAAACGTGTCAAAAATATGAGGAGCATGAAAAGGTCTGAAAAATAGGAGGAGCATGAAGTGATGTTGAAAAACCTGAAGAGCCTGAAACGGTGTGAAAACCACGAAGAGCTTCAAAATGCGTCAAAAATATGAGGAGCCTGAGACGGTCTGAAATATATGAGGAGCATGAACCGGTGTTCAAAAACGTGAAGGCCTGAAAAGGTGTGAAAAATATGACGAGCTTCAAAAGGTGTCAAAAATGAGATGAGCATGAAACGGTCTGAAAAATAGGAGGAGCATGAAACGGTCGGAAAAATAGGATTAGCATGAAACGTTGTTGAATAACGTGAAGAGCCTGAAAAGGTGTGAAAAATAAAAAGAGTTTCAAAAGGTGTCAAAAATATGAGGAGCATGTAACAGTCTGAAAAATAGGAGGAGCATGAAGCGGTTTTGAAAAAAATGAAGAGCCTGAAAAGGTGTGAAAAATATGAAAAGCTTCAAAAGTTGTCAAAAATATGAGGGGCATGTAACAGTCTGAAAAATAGGAGGAGCATGAAGCGGTGTTGAAAAACATGAAGAGCCTGAAAAGGTGTGAAAAATATGAAGAGCTTCAAAAGGTGTCAAATTTACAAGGAGCATGAAACGGTCTGAAAAATATGAGGAGCATGAAGCGGTGTTCAAAAATATGAAGAGCCTGAAAAGGTGTGAAAAATATGAAGAGCTTCAAAACGTGTCAAAAATATGAGGTGCATGAAACGGTCTGAAAAATAAAGGAGCATGAAATGGTGATCAAAACGTGAAGAGCCTGAAAAGGTGTGAAAAATATGAAGAGCTTCAAAAGGTGTGAAATACATGAGGAGCATGAAACGGGCTGAAAAATAGGAGAAGCATTAAGTGGTGTGGAAAAACATGAAGAGCCTGAAAAGGTGTGAAAAATATGAAGAGCTTCAAAAGGTGAGAAATACATGAGGAGCATGAAACTCTCTGAAAAATAGAAGGAGCATGAAGCGGTGGTCAAAAATATGAAGAGCCTGAAAAGGTGTGAAAATACAAGAGCTTCAAAAGGTGTGAAAAATATGAAGAGCTTCAAAAGGTGTCAAAAATTAGATGAGTATGAAACCGTCTGAAAATTTGGAGGAGCATGAAGTAGTGTTGAAAAAAATGAAGAGCCTGAAAAGGTGTGAAAAATATGAAAAGCTTCAAAAGGTGTCAAAAATATTAGGAGCATGTAACAGTCTGAAAAATAGGAGGAGCATGAAGCGCTGTTGAAAAAAATGAAGAGCCTGAAAAGGAGTGAAAAGTATGAAGAGCTTCAAAAGGTGTCAAAAATATTAGGAGCATGTAACAGTCTGAAAAATAGGAGGAGCATGAAGCGGTGTTGAAAAACATGAAGAGCCTGAAAAGGAGTGAAAAATATGAAGAGCTTCAAAAGGTGTCAAAAATATGAGGAGCAAGTAATAGTCTGAAAAATAGGAGGAGCATGAAGCGGTGTTGAAAAACATGAGGAGCCTGAGAACTTGTGAAAAATATGAAGAGCTTCAAAAGGTGTCAAAAATGACATGAGCATGAAACGGTCTGAAATATAGGAGGAGCATGAAGTGGTGTTAAAAAAAATGAAGAGCCTGAAAAGGTGTGAAATATATGAAGAGCTTCATAAGGTGTCAAAAATATGAGGAGAATGAAACGGTCTGAAAAATAGGAGGATCATGAAGCTGTGTTGAAAAACATGAAGAGTCTGAAAAGGTGTAAAAGATATGAAGAGTTTCTAAAGATGTCAAAAATATGAGGAGAATGAAACGGTCTGAAAAATAGGAGGAGCATGAAGTGGTGTTGAAAAACATGAAGAGGCTGAAAGGGTGTGAAAATTATGAAGAGCTTCAAAAGCTGTCAAAAATATGGGGAGCATGAAACGATCTGAAAAATAGGACGAGCAAGAAATGGTGATGAAAAACATGAAGAGCCTGAAAAGGTGTGAAAAATATGACGAGCTTCAAAAGGTGTGAAAAACATGAGGAGCATGAAACGGGCTGAAAAATAGTAGAAGCATGAAGTGGTGTTGAAAAACATGAAGAGCCTGAAAAAGTGTGAAATATATGAAGAGCTTCAGAAGGTGTGAAAAATATGAAGAGCTTCAACAGGTGTCAAAAATCAGATGAGCATGAAACGGTCTGAAAAATTGGAGAGGAAAGAAGTAGTGTTGAAAAAAATGAAGAGCCTGAAAAGGTGTGCAAAATATGAAGAGCTTCAAAAGGTGTGAAATATATGAAGAGCTTCAAAAGGTGTCAAAAATGAGATGAGCATGAAACGGTCTGAAAAATAGGAGGAGCATGAAACGGTGATCAAAAACATGAAGAGCCGGAAAAGGTTTGAAAAATATGAAGAGCTTCAAAAGGTGTCAAATATATGAGGAGCATGAAATGGTCTGAAAAATAGGAGGAGCATGAAGCGGTGTTGAAAAATATGAAGAGGCTGAAAGGATGTGAAATATATGAAGAGCCTCAAAGGTGTGAAAAATATGAGGATCAAGAAACGGTCTGAAAAATAGGAGGAGCTTAAAGTGGTGTTGAAAATATGAAGAGCCTGAAAAGGTGTGAAAAATATGAAGAGCTTCAAAAGGTGTCAAATATATGAGGAGCATGAAACGGTCTGAAAAAAGGAGGAGCAAGAATCGGTGATCAAAAACATGAAGATCCTGAAAAAGTGTGAAAAATATGAAGAGCTTCAAAAGGTGTCAAAAATATGAGGAGCATGAAATGGTCTGAAAAATAGGAGGAGCATGAAGCGGTGTTCAAAAACATTAAGAGCCTGAAAAGGTGTGAAAATATGAACAGCTTCAAAAGGTGTCAAAAATATGAGGAGCATGAAACGGTCTGAAAAATAGGAGGAGCATGAAGCGGTGTTAAAAAACATGAAGAGCCTGAAAAGGTGTGAAAAATATGAAGAGCTTCAAAAGGTGTCAAAAATGAGATGAGCATGAAACGGTCTGAAAAATAAGATGAGCATGAAATGGTGATCAAAATGTGAAGACCTGAAAAGGTGTGAAAAATATGAAGAGTTTCAAAAGGTGTGAAATACATGAGGAGCATGAAACGGGGTGAAAAATAGGAGAAGCATGAAGTGGTGTGCAAAATCATGAAGAGCCTGAAAAGGTGTGAAGAATATGAAGAGCTTCAAAAGGTGTGAAATACATGAGGAGCATGAAACTCTCTGAAAAATAGAAGGAGCATGAAGCGGTGTTCAAAAACATGAAGAGCCTGAAAAGTTGTGAAAAATATGAAGAGCTTCAAAATGTGTCAAAAATATTAGGAGCATGAAACGGTCTAAAAAATAGGAGGAGCACGAAGCGGTGTTCAAAAACATGAAGAGCCTGAAAAGGTGTGAAAATATGAAGAGCTTCAAAAGGTTTCAAAAATATGAGGAGCATGAAACGGTCTGAAAAAGACGAGGAGCATGAAGCGGTGTTCAAAAACATGAAGAGCCTTAAAAGGTGTGAAAAATATGAAGAGCTTCAAAAGGTGTCAAAAATATGAGAAGCATGAAACGATCTGAAAAATAGGAGGAGCATGAAGCGGTGTTGAAAAACATGAGGACCCTGAGAACTTGTGAAAAATATGAAGAGCTTCAAAAGGTGTCAAAAATGAGATGAGCATGAAACGGTCTGAAATATAGGAGGAGCATGAAGTGGTGTTGAAAAAAATGAAGAGCCTGAAAAGGTGTGAAGAATATGAAGAGCTTCAAAAGGTGTCAAAAATATGAGGAGCATGAAACGGTCTGAAAAATAGGAGGAGCAAGAAACGGTGATCAAAAACATGAAGAGCCTGAAAAGGTGTGAAAAATATGAAGAGCTTCAAAAGGTGTCAAAAATATGAGGAGCATGAAACGGTCTGAAAAATATGACGAGAATGAAGAGGTGTTCAAGAACATGAAGAGCCTGAAAATGTGTGAAAATATGAAGAGCTTCAAAAGGTGTCAAAAATGAGATGAGCATGAAACGGTCTGAAAAATAAAGGAGCATGAAATGGTGATCAAAACGTGAAGAGCCTGAAAAGGTGTGAAAAATATGAAGAGCTTCAAAAAGTGTGAAATACATGAGGAGCATGAAACGGGCTGAAAAATAGGAGAAGCATGAAGTGGTGTGGAAAAACATGAAGAGCCTGAAAAGGTGTGAAAATATGAAGAGCTTCAAAAGGTGTGAAAAATATGAAGAGCTTCAAAAGGTGTCAAAAATTAGATGAGTATGAAACGGTCTGAAAATTTGGAGGAGCAAGAAGTAGTGTTGAAAAAAATGAAGAGCCTGAAAAGGTGTGAAAAATATGAAAAGCATCAAAAGGTGTCAAAAATATGAGGAGCATGAAACGGTCTGAAAAATAGGAGGAGCATGAAGCGGTGTTGAAAAACATGAAGAGCCTGAAAAGGTGTGAAAAATATGAAAAGCTTCAAAAGGTGTCAAAAATATTAGGAGCATGTAACAGTCTGAAAAATAGGAGGAGCATGAAGCGCTGTTGAAAAAAATGAAGAGCCTGAAAAGGAGTGAAAAGTATGAAGAGCTTCAAAAGGTGTCAAAAATATTAGGAGCATGTAACAGTCTGAAAAATAGGAGGAGCATGAAGCGGTGTTGAAAAACATGAAGAGCCTGAAAAGGAGTGAAAAATATGAAGAGCTTCAAAAGGTGTCAAAAATATGAGGAGCAAGTAATAGTCTGAAAAATAGGAGGAGCATGAAGCGGTGTTGAAAAACATGAGGAGCCTGAGAACTTGTGAAAAATATGAAGAGCTTCAAAAGGTGTCAAAAATGACATGAGCATGAAACGGTCTGAAATATAGGAGGAGCATGAAGTGGTGTTAAAAAAAATGAAGAGCCTGAAAAGGTGTGAAATATATGAAGAGCTTCATAAGGTGTCAAAAATATGAGGAGAATGAAACGGTCTGAAAAATAGGAGGATCATGAAGCTGTGTTGAAAAACATGAAGAGTCTGAAAAGGTGTAAAAGATATGAAGAGTTTCTAAAGATGTCAAAAATATGAGGAGAATGAAACGGTCTGAAAAATAGGAGGAGCATGAAGTGGTGTTGAAAAACATGAAGAGGCTGAAAGGGTGTGAAAATTATGAAGAGCTTCAAAAGCTGTCAAAAATATGGGGAGCATGAAACGATCTGAAAAATAGGACGAGCAAGAAATGGTGATGAAAAACATGAAGAGCCTGAAAAGGTGTGAAAAATATGACGAGCTTCAAAAGGTGTGAAAAACATGAGGAGCATGAAACGGGCTGAAAAATAGTAGAAGCATGAAGTGGTGTTGAAAAACATGAAGAGCCTGAAAAAGTGTGAAATATATGAAGAGCTTCAGAAGGTGTGAAAAATATGAAGAGCTTCAACAGGTGTCAAAAATCAGATGAGCATGAAACGGTCTGAAAAATTGGAGAGGAAAGAAGTAGTGTTGAAAAAAATGAAGAGCCTGAAAAGGTGTGCAAAATATGAAGAGCTTCAAAAGGTGTGAAATATATGAAGAGCTTCAAAAGGTGTCAAAAATGAGATGAGCATGAAACGGTCTGAAAAATAGGAGGAGCATGAAACGGTGATCAAAAACATGAAGAGCCGGAAAAGGTTTGAAAAATATGAAGAGCTTCAAAAGGTGTCAAATATATGAGGAGCATGAAATGGTCTGAAAAATAGGAGGAGCATGAAGCGGTGTTGAAAAATATGAAGAGGCTGAAAGGATGTGAAATATATGAAGAGCCTCAAAGGTGTGAAAAATATGAGGATCAAGAAACGGTCTGAAAAATAGGAGGAGCTTAAAGTGGTGTTGAAAATATGAAGAGCCTGAAAAGGTGTGAAAAATATGAAGAGCTTCAAAAGGTGTCAAATATATGAGGAGCATGAAACGGTCTGAAAAAAGGAGGAGCAAGAATCGGTGATCAAAAACATGAAGATCCTGAAAAAGTGTGAAAAATATGAAGAGCTTCAAAAGGTGTCAAAAATATTAGGAGCATGTAACAGTCTGAAAAATAGGAGGAGCATGAAGCGGTGTTGAAAAACATGAAGAGCCTGAAAAGGAGTGAAAAATATGAAGAGCTTCAAAAGGTGTCAAAAATATGAGGAGCAAGTAATAGTCTGAAAAATAGGAGGAGCATGAAGCGGTGTTGAAAAACATGAGGAGCCTGAGAACTTGTGAAAAATATGAAGAGCTTCAAAAGGTGTCAAAAATGACATGAGCATGAAACGGTCTGAAATATAGGAGGAGCATGAAGTGGTGTTAAAAAAAATGAAGAGCCTGAAAAGGTGTGAAATATATGAAGAGCTTCATAAGGTGTCAAAAATATGAGGAGAATGAAACGGTCTGAAAAATAGGAGGATCATGAAGCTGTGTTGAAAAACATGAAGAGTCTGAAAAGGTGTAAAAGATATGAAGAGTTTCTAAAGATGTCAAAAATATGAGGAGAATGAAACGGTCTGAAAAATAGGAGGAGCATGAAGTGGTGTTGAAAAACATGAAGAGGCTGAAAGGGTGTGAAAATTATGAAGAGCTTCAAAAGCTGTCAAAAATATGGGGAGCATGAAACGATCTGAAAAATAGGACGAGCAAGAAATGGTGATGAAAAACATGAAGAGCCTGAAAAGGTGTGAAAAATATGACGAGCTTCAAAAGGTGTGAAAAACATGAGGAGCATGAAACGGGCTGAAAAATAGTAGAAGCATGAAGTGGTGTTGAAAAACATGAAGAGCCTGAAAAAGTGTGAAATATATGAAGAGCTTCAGAAGGTGTGAAAAATATGAAGAGCTTCAACAGGTGTCAAAAATCAGATGAGCATGAAACGGTCTGAAAAATTGGAGAGGAAAGAAGTAGTGTTGAAAAAAATGAAGAGCCTGAAAAGGTGTGCAAAATATGAAGAGCTTCAAAAGGTGTGAAATATATGAAGAGCTTCAAAAGGTGTCAAAAATGAGATGAGCATGAAACGGTCTGAAAAATAGGAGGAGCATGAAACGGTGATCAAAAACATGAAGAGCCGGAAAAGGTTTGAAAAATATGAAGAGCTTCAAAAGGTGTCAAATATATGAGGAGCATGAAATGGTCTGAAAAATAGGAGGAGCATGAAGCGGTGTTGAAAAATATGAAGAGGCTGAAAGGATGTGAAATATATGAAGAGCCTCAAAGGTGTGAAAAATATGAGGATCAAGAAACGGTCTGAAAAATAGGAGGAGCTTAAAGTGGTGTTGAAAATATGAAGAGCCTGAAAAGGTGTGAAAAATATGAAGAGCTTCAAAAGGTGTCAAATATATGAGGAGCATGAAACGGTCTGAAAAAAGGAGGAGCAAGAATCGGTGATCAAAAACATGAAGATCCTGAAAAAGTGTGAAAAATATGAAGAGCTTCAAAAGGTGTCAAAAATATGAGGAGCATGAAATGGTCTGAAAAATAGGAGGAGCATGAAGCGGTGTTCAAAAACATTAAGAGCCTGAAAAGGTGTGAAAATATGAACAGCTTCAAAAGGTGTCAAAAATATGAGGAGCATGAAACGGTCTGAAAAATAGGAGGAGCATGAAGCGGTGTTAAAAAACATGAAGAGCCTGAAAAGGTGTGAAAAATATGAAGAGCTTCAAAAGGTGTCAAAAATGAGATGAGCATGAAACGGTCTGAAAAATAAGATGAGCATGAAATGGTGATCAAAATGTGAAGACCTGAAAAGGTGTGAAAAATATGAAGAGTTTCAAAAGGTGTGAAATACATGAGGAGCATGAAACGGGGTGAAAAATAGGAGAAGCATGAAGTGGTGTGCAAAATCATGAAGAGCCTGAAAAGGTGTGAAGAATATGAAGAGCTTCAAAAGGTGTGAAATACATGAGGAGCATGAAACTCTCTGAAAAATAGAAGGAGCATGAAGCGGTGTTCAAAAACATGAAGAGCCTGAAAAGTTGTGAAAAATATGAAGAGCTTCAAAATGTGTCAAAAATATTAGGAGCATGAAACGGTCTAAAAAATAGGAGGAGCACGAAGCGGTGTTCAAAAACATGAAGAGCCTGAAAAGGTGTGAAAATATGAAGAGCTTCAAAAGGTTTCAAAAATATGAGGAGCATGAAACGGTCTGAAAAAGACGAGGAGCATGAAGCGGTGTTCAAAAACATGAAGAGCCTTAAAAGGTGTGAAAAATATGAAGAGCTTCAAAAGGTGTCAAAAATATGAGAAGCATGAAACGATCTGAAAAATAGGAGGAGCATGAAGCGGTGTTGAAAAACATGAGGACCCTGAGAACTTGTGAAAAATATGAAGAGCTTCAAAAGGTGTCAAAAATGAGATGAGCATGAAACGGTCTGAAATATAGGAGGAGCATGAAACGGTGTTCAAAAACATGAAGAGCCTGAAAACGTGTGAAAAATATGAAGAGCTTTAAAAGGTGTCAAAATATGAGGAGCTTGAAACGGTCTGAAAAATAAGAGGAGCATGTAGCGGTGTTCAAAAACATGAAGAGCCTGGAATGGTGTGAAAAATATGAAAAGCTTAAAAGGTGTTAAAAATATGAAGAGCTTCAAAAGATGTAAAAAATGAGTTGTGCATGAAACAGACTGAAAAATCGGAGGAGCATGGAGTGGTGTTGAAAAACATGAAGAGCCTGAAAATGTGTGAAATATATGAACAGCTTCAAAATGTATCAAATATATGAGGAGCATGAAACGGACTGCAAAATAGCAGGAGCATGAAGCGGTGTTGAAAAACATGAAGAGCCTGAAAAGGTGTGAAAAATATGAAGAACTTCAAAAGGTGTCAAAAATATGAGGAGCATGTAACGGTCTGAAAAGTTCGAGGAGCATGAAGTCGTTGTGAAAAACATTAAGAGCCTGAAAAGGTGTGCAAAATATGAAGAGCTTCAAAAGGTGTGAAATTCATGAAGAGATGAAACGGTCTGAAAATTAGGAGGGGCATGAAGCGGTGTTCAAACACATGCAGAGACTGAAAAGGTGTGAAAAATATGAAGAGCTTCAAAGGTGTAAAAAATATGAAGAGCTTCAAAAGGCGTCAAAAATGAGATGAGAATGAAACGGTCTGAAAAATAGGAGGATCAAGAAGCGGTGCTGAAAATCATGAAGAGCCTGAAAATGTGTGAAAAATATGAGGAGCTTCAAAAGTTGTGCAAAATATGAAGAGCTTCAAAAGGTGTAAAAAATGAGATGAGCATGAAGCGGTCTGAAAAATAAGAGGAGCAAGAAGCGGTGTTCAAAAACATGAAGAGCCTGAAAACGTTTGAAAAATATGAAGAGCTTGAATCGGTGTGAAAAATATGAAGAGCTTCAAAAGGTGTCAGAAATGAGAGGAGCATGAAACGGTCTGAAAAATAGGAGGAGCATGAAACGGTGTTCAAAAACATGAAGAGCCTGAAAAGGTGTGAAAAATATGAGAGCTTCAAAAGGTGTGAAATACATGAGAAGCGTGAAATGGTCTGAAAAATAGAAGGAGCATGAAGCTGTGTTGAAAAACATGAAGAGAATGAAAAGGTGTAAAAAATATGAAGAGCTTCAAAAGGTTTCAGAAAAATGAGGAGAATGAAACGGTCTGAAAAATAGGAGGATCATGAAGGGTGTTTAAAAACATGAAGAGCCTGAAAAGGTGTGAAAAATATGAAGAGCTTCAAAAGGTGTCAAAATTATGACGAACATGAAACGGTCTGAAAAATAGGAGGAGCATGAAGCTGTGTTCAAAAACATGAAGAGTCAGAAAAGATGTGAGAAATATGAAGAGCTTCAAAAGGTGTCAAAAATATGAGGAACATGAAACGGTCTGAAAAATATGAGGAGCATGAAATGGTTTTGAAGAAGATGAAGAGCTTGAAGAGGTGTGAAATATATGAAGAGCTTCAAAAGGTGTCAATAATATGAGAAGCATGAAACACTCTGAAAAATAGGAGGAGCAAGAAGCAGTCGTCAAAAAACATGAAGAGCCTGAAAAGGTGTGAAAAATTTGAGGGCTTCAAAAGGTGTCAAAAATATGAAAAGCTTGAAGCTTCTGAAAAATAGGAGGAGCATGAAGCGGTCCTTAAAAACATGAAGAGCGTGAAAGGTGTGAAAAATATGAAGAGCTTCAAGGTCTCAAAAATATGAGAAGCATGAAACGGTCTGAAAAATAGAAGGAGCATGAAGCGGTGTTGAAAAACATGAAGAGCCTGAAAAGGTGTGAAAAATAAGAAGTGCTTCAAAAGTTTTCAAAAATGAGATGTGCATGAAACGGACTGAAATATAGGAGGAGCATGAAGTGATGTTGAAAAACATGAAGAGCCTGAAAATGTGTGAAATATAGGAAGAGCTTCAAAAGGTGTCAAAAATATGAGGAGCATGAAACGGTCTGAAAACTAGGAGGAGCATGAAGCGGTGTTGAGAAACATGAAGAGCCTGAAAAGGTGTGAAAAATATGAAGAGCTTCAAAAGGTGTCAAAAATATGAGGAGCATGAAATGGTCTGAAAAGTAGGAGGAGCATGAAGTGGTTGGGAAAAACTTCAAGAGCCTGAAAAGGTGTGCAAAGTATGAAGAGCTTCAAAAGTTGTGAAATTCATGAGGAGATGAAACGGTCTGAAAAAGAGGAGGGGCATGAAGCGGTGTTCAAAAACATGCAGAGACTGAAAAGGTGTGAAAAATATGAAGACCTTCAAAAGGTGTGACAAATATGAGGAGCATGCAACGGTCTGAAAAATAGGAAGAGCATGATCCGGTGTTCAAAAATATGAAGAGCCTGGAAAGGTGTGAAAAATATGAAGAGCTTCAAAAGGTGTCAAAAATATGAGGAGCATAAAAAGGTCTGTAAAATAGGAGGAGCATAAAGTAGTGTTGAAAAACATGAAGAGCCTGAAAAGGTGTGAAAAATATGAAGAGCTTCAAAAGGTGTGAAATACATGAGGAGCATGAAACGGTCTGAAAAATACGAGGAGCATGAACCGGTGTTCAAAAACATGAAGAGCCTGAAAACGTGTGAAAAATACGAAGAGCTTCAAAAATGTGAAAAATATGAAGAGCTTCAAAAGGTGTGAAAAATACGAAGAGCTTCAAAAGTGTCAAAAATGAGATGAACATGAAACGGTCTGAAACATAGGAGGAGAATGAAGCGGTGTTGAAAATCATGAAGAGCCTGAAAAGGTGTGAAAAATATGAAGAGCTTCAAAAGGTGTGAAAAACATGAAGAGCTTCAAAAGTGGTCAAAATGAGATGAGCATGAAACGGTCTGAAAAATAGGAGGAGCATGAAGTGGTGTTGAGAAAAATTAAGAGCCTGAAAAGGTGTGAAATATATGAAGAGCTTCAAAAGGTGTGAAAAACATGAAGAGCTTCAAAAGTGGTCAAAATGAGATGAGCATGAAACGGTCTGAAAAATAGGAGGAGCATGAAGTGGTGTTGAGAAAAATTAAGAGCCTGAAAAGGTGTGAAATATATGAAGAGCTTCAAAAGTTGTCAAAAATATGAGGAGAATGAAACAGTCTGAAAATTGTAGGAGCATGAAGCCGTGTTGAAAAACATGAAGAGCCTGAAAAGTGTGAAAAATATGAAGATTTTCAAAAGGTGTCAAAAATATGAGGAGCATGAAACACTCTGAGAAATAGGAAAATCATGAAGCGGTGTTGAAAAACATGAAGCCAGAAAAGGTGTGGAAAATATGAAGAACTTCAAAAGGTGTCAAAAATATGAGGAGCATGAAACGGTTGGAAAAATAGAGGAGCATGAAACGGTGTTCAAAAACATGAAGAGCATGAAAAGGTGTGAAAAATATGAAGAGCTTCAAAAGGTGTGAAATACATGAGGAGCATGATAAGGTCTGAAAAATAGGAGGAGCATGAAGTTGTGTTGAAAAACATAAAGAGCCTGAAAAGGTGTGAAAAATATGAAGAGCTTCAAAAGGTGTGAAAAATATGAGGAGCATGAAACGGTCTGAAAAATAGGAGGAGCCTGAAGCGGTGTTCAAAAACATGAAGAGCCTGAAAAGGTGTGTAAAATATGAAGAGCTTCAAAAGGTGTCAAAAATATGAGGAGCATGAAACGGTCTGAAAAAGAGGAGGAGCATGAAGCGGTGTTGAAAAACATGAAGAGCCTGAAAACGTGTGAAAAATATGAAGAACTTCAAAAGGTGTGAAAAATGCGAAGAGCTTCAAAAGGTGTCAAAAATGAGATGAGCATGAAACGGTCTGAAAAATAGGAGGAGCATGAAGTGGTGTTGAAAAAAAAGAAGAGCCTGAGAAGGTGTGAAAAATATGAAGAGTTTCAAAAAATGTGCATAATATGAAGAGCTTCAAAAGGTGTCAAAAATAAGATGAGCATGAAACGGTCTGAAAATAAGAGGGAGCATGAAGCGATGTTCAGAAACATGAAGAGCCTGAAAAGGTGTGAAAAATATGAAGAGCTTCAAAAGATGTCAAAAATATGAGGAGCATCAAACGGTCTGATAAATAGGAAGACCATGAAGCGATGTTCAAAAACCTGAAGAGCCTGAAAAGGTGTGAAAAATATGAAGAGCTTCAAAACGTGTCCAAAATATGAGGAGCATCAAACGGTCTGATAAATAGGAAGACCATGAAGCGATGTTCAAAAACCTGAAGAGCCTGAAAAGGTGTGAAAAATATGAAGAGCTTCAAAAGGTGTGAAAAATATGAGGAGCATGATCCGGTCTGAAAAATAGGACGAGCATGAAGCGGTGTTCAAAAACATGAAGAGCCTGAAAAGGTGTGAAAAATATGAAGAGTTTCAAAAGATGTGAAATATATGAAAAGCTTCAAAAGGTGTCTAAAATGAGATGAGCATGAAACGGTCTGAAAAATACTAGGAGCATGAACCGGTGTTCAAAAACATGAAGAGCCTGAAAAGGTGTGAGAAATATGAAGAGCTTCAAAAGGTGTCAATAATATGAGGAGCATGAAACGGTCTGAAATATAGGAGGAGGATGAAGCGGTGTTCTAAACCATGAAGAGCCTGAAAAGGTGTGAGAAATATGAAGAGCTTTAAAAGGTGTCAAAATATGAGGAACATGAAACGTTCTTTAAAAAAAGAGGATCATGAAGCGGTGTTGAAAAGCATGAAGAGCCTGAAACCGTGTGAAAAATTTGAATAGCTTCAAAAATGTGAAAAATATGAAGAGCTTCAAAAGGTGTGAAAAATTTGAAGAGCTTCAAAGGTGTCAAAATGAGATGAGCATGAAATGGTCTGAAAAATACTAGGAGCATGAACCGGTGTTCAAAAACATGAAGAGCCTGAAAAGGTGTGAAACATATGAAGAGCCTCAAAAAATGTCAAAAATATAAGGAGTATGAAATGGTCTCAAAAATAGGAGGATCATGAAGCGGTGTTGAAATACATGAAGAGCCACAAAAGGTGTGAAAAATATGAAGAGCTTTAAAAGGTGTCAAAATATGAGGAGCATGAAACGTTCTGAAAAATAGGAGGATCATGAAACGGTGTTCAAAAACATGAAGAGCCTGAAAAGGTGTGAAAAATATGAAGAGCTTCAAATGGTGTCACAAATATGAGGAGCATGAAACGGTCTGAAAACTAGGAGGAGCATGAAGCGGTGTTGAGAAACATGAAGAGCCTGAAAAGGTGTGAAAAATATGAAGAGCTTCAAAATGTGTCAAAAATATGAGGAGCATGAAATGGTCTGAAAAGTAGGAGGAGCATGAAGTGGTTGTGAAAAACTTCAAGAGCCTGAAAAGGTGTGCAAAA
Source organism: Dama dama (assembly GCF_033118175.1). NCBI lineage: Eukaryota > Metazoa > Chordata > Mammalia > Artiodactyla > Cervidae > Dama > Dama dama. Next base: position 64,985,715 of record NC_083688.1, on the reverse strand, counting down.
TATAAAGAGTTTCAAAAGTTGTGAAAAATATGAAGAGTTTGAAAAGGTGTCAAAAATATGAGGAGCATGAAACGGTCTGAAAAATAGGAGGAGCATGAAACTGTGTTCAAAAACATGAAGAGCCAGAAAAGGTGTGAGAAATATGAAGAGCTTCAAAAGGTGTCAAAAATATGAGGAGCATGAAACAGTCTGAAAAACAGGAGGAGCATGAAACGGTGTTCAAAAACATGAAGAGCCTGAAAAGATGTGAAAAATATGAAGAGCTTCAAAACGTGTCAAAAATATGAGGAACATGAAATGGTCTGAAAAATATGAGGAGCATAAAATGGTTTTGAAGAAGATGAAGAGCTTGAAGAGGTGTGAAATATATGAAGAGCTTCAAAAGGTGTCAATAATATGAGAAGCATGAAACACTCTGAAAAATAGGAGGAGCAAGAAGCAGTCGTCAAAAAACATGAAGAGCCTGAAAAGGTGTGAAAAATTTGAGGGCTTCAAAAAGTGTCAAAAATATGAAAAGCTTGAAGCTTCTGAAAAATAGGAGGAGCATGAAGCGGTCCTTAAAAACATGAAGAGCGTGAAAGGTGTGAAAAATATGAAGAGCTTCAAGGTCTCAAAAATATGAGAAGCATGAAACGGTCTGAAAAATAGGAGGAGCATGAAGCGGTGTTCAAAAAGATGAAGAGCCTGAAAAGGTGTGAAAAATATGAAGGGCTTCAAAAGGTATCAAAAATATGAGGAGCATGAAACAGTCTGAAAAATAGGAGGAGCATGAAACGGTGTTCAAAAACATGAAGAGCCTGAAAAGGTGTCAAAAATTTGAGGGCTTCAAAAGGTGTCAAAAATATGAAAAGCTTGAAGCTTCTGAAAAATAGGAGGAGCATGAAGCGGTCCTCAAAAACATGAAGAGCGTGAAAAGGTTTGAAAAATATGAAGAGCTTCAAAAGGTGACAAAATTATGAGGAGCATGAAACGGTCTGAAAAATACGAGGAGCATGAAGCGGTGTTGAAAAACATGAAAAGCCTGAAAAGGTGTGAAAAATACAAAGAGCTTCAAAAGGTGTCAAAAATATGAGAAGCATGAAATGACTGAAAAATATGAGGAGCATGAAGCGGTGTTCAAAAATATGAAGAGCCTGAAAACGTGTGAAAACTATGAAGAGCTTCTAAAGGTGTCAATAATATGAGGAGCATGAAACAGTCTGAAAAATAGGATGAGAATGAAACGGGTTTGAAAAAGATTAAGAGCAGGAAAGGTGTGAAAAATATGAAGAGCTTCAAAAGGTGTCAAAAATATGAGGAGCATGAAACGGTCTGAAAAATCGGAGGAGCAAGAAGCGGTGTTTAAAAACATGAAGAGCCTGAAAAGGTGTGAAATATATGAAGAGCTTCAAACGGTGTCAAAAATATGAGGAGCATGAAACGGTCTGAAAAATAGGAGGAGCATGAAGCGGTGTTGAAGAACATGAAGAGCCTGAAAAGGTGTGAAAAATAGGAAGATCTTCAAAAGGTGTCAAAAATATGAGGAGCATGAACGGTCTGAAAAATAGGAGGAGCATGAAGTGGTGATGAAAAACATGAAGAGCCTGAAAAGCTGTGAAAAATACGAAGAGCTTCAAAAGTTTTCAAAAATATGAGAAGCATGAAACGACTGCAAAATAGGAGGAGCATGAAGCGGTGTTGAAAAACATGAAGAGCCTGAAAAGGTGTGAAAAATATGAAGAGCTTCCAAAATTGTGGAAATATGAAGAGAATGAAACGGTGAAAAATAGGAGGAGCAAGAAACGGTCTGAAAAATAGGAGGAGCATGAAGCGGTGTTCAAAAACATGAAGAACCTGAAAAGGTGTGAAAAATATGAAGAGCTTGCAAAATTGTCAAAATATGAGGAGAATGAAACGGTATGAAAAATAGAGGGAGCATGAAACGGTTTGAAAAATAGGAGGAGCATGAAACGCTGTTGAAAAACATGAAGAGCCTGAAAAGGTGTGAAAAATAGGTGGAGCTTCAAAAGGTGTCAAAAATATGAGGAGCATGAAACTGTCTGACAAATAGGAGGAGAATGAAGCGATGTTGACAAACATGAAGAGCCTGAAAAGGTGTGAAAAATATGAAGAGCTTAAACGGTGTCAAAAATGTGAGCAGCATGAAACGGTCTGAAAAATAGGAGGAGCATGAAGCGGTTGTCAAAAACATGAAGAGCTTGAAAAGGTTTGAAAAGTATAAAGAGCTTCAAAAAGTGTCAAAAATATGAGGAGCATGAAACGGTCTGAAAAATAGGAGGAGAATGAAGCGGTGTTGGAAAACATGAAGATCCTGAATAGGTGTGTGTAATATGAAGAGCTTCAAAAATGTGAAAAGTATGAAGAGCTTCAAAAGGTGTGAAAAATACGAAGAGCTTCAAAAATGTGAAAAATATGAAGAGCTTCAAAGGTTGTGAAAAATATGAAGAGTTTCAAAAGGTGTCAAAATTATGAGGAGCAAGAAACGGTCTGAAAAATAGGAGGAGCATGAAACGGTGTTCAAAAACTTGAAGAGCCTGAAAAGGTGTGAAAAATATGAAGAGCTTCAAATGGTGTCACAAATATGAGGAGCATGAAACGGTCTGAAAACTAGGAGGAGCATGAAGCGGTGTTGAGAAACATGAAGAGCCTGAAAAGGTGTGAAAAATATGAAGAGCTTCAAAAGGTGTCAAAAATATGAGGAGCATGAAATGGTCTGAAAAGTAGCAGGAGCATGAAGTGGTTGTGAAAAACTTCAAGAGCCTGAAAAGGTGTGCAAAATATAAAGAGTTTCAAAAGTTGTGAAAAATATGAAGAGTTTGAAAAGGTGTCAAAAATATGAGGAGCATGAAACGGTCTGAAAAATAGGAGGAGCATGAAACTGTGTTCAAAAACATGAAGAGCCAGAAAAGTTGTGAGAAATATGAAGAGCTTCAAAAGGTGTCAAAAATATGAGGAGCATGAAACAGTCTGAAAAACAGGAGGAGCATGAAACGGTGTTCAAAAACATGAAGAGCCTGAAAAGGTGTGAAAAATATGAAGAGCTTCAAAAGGTGTCAAAAATATGAGGAACATGAAACGGTCTGAAAAATATGAGGAGCATGAAATGGTTTTGAAGAAGATGAAGAGCTTGAAAATGTGTGAAAAATATGAAGAGCTTCAAAAGGTGTGAAAAATACGAAGAGCTTCAAAAGTGTCAAAAATGAGATGAACATGAAACGGTCTGAAACATAGGAGGAGCATGAAGCGGTGTTGAAAATCATGAAGAGCCTGAAAAGGTGTGAAAAATATGAAGAGCTTCAAAAGTTGTGAAAAACATGAAGAGCTTCAAAAGTGGTCAAAATGAGATGAGCATGAAACGGTCTGAAAAATAGGAGGAGCATGAAGTGGTGTTGAGAAAAATTAAGAGCCTGAAAAGGTGTGAAATATATGAAGAGCTTCAAAAGTTGTCAAAAATATGAGGAGAATGAAACAGTCTGAAAATTGGAGGAGCATGAAGCCGTGTTGAAAAACATGAAGAGCCTGAAAAGTGTGAAAAATACGAAGATTTTCAAAAGGTGTCAAAAATATGAGGAGCATGAAACACTCTGAGAAATAGGAAAATCATGAAGCGGTGTTGAAAAACATGAAGCCAGAAAAGGTGTGGAAAATATGAAGAGCTTCAAAAGGTGTCAAAAATATGAGGAGCATGAAACGGTTGGAAAAATAGAGGAGCATGAAACGGTGTTCAAAAACATGAAGAGCATGAAAAGGTGTGAAAAATATGAAGAGCTTCAAAAGGTGTGAAATACATGAGGAGCATGATAAGGTCTGAAAAATAGGAGGAGCATGAAGTTGTGTTGAAAAACATAAAGAGCCTGAAAAGGTGTGAAAAATATGAGGAGCTTCAAAAGGTGTGAAAAATATGAGGAGCATGAAACGGTCTGAAAAATAGGAGGAGCCTGAAGCGGTGTTCAAAAACATGAAGAGCCTGCAAAGGTGTGTAAAATATGAAGAGCTTCAAAAGGTGTCAAAAATATGAGGAGCATGAAACGTTCTGAAAAAGAGGAGGAGCATGAAGCGGTGTTGAAAAACATGAAGAGCCTGAAAACGTGTGAAAAATGTGAAGGACTTCAAAAGGTGTGAAAAATGTGAAGAGCTTCAAAAGGTGTCAAAAATGAGATGAGCATGAAACGGTCTGAAAAATAGGAGGAGCATGAAGTGGTGTTGAAAAAAATGAAGAGCCTGAGAAGGTGTGAAAAATATGAAGAGTTTCAAAAGATGTGCATAATATGAAGAGCTTCAAAAGGTGTCAAAAATAAGATGAGCATGAAACGGTCTGAAAATAAGAAGGAGCATGAAGCGATGTTCAGAAACATGAAGAGCCTGAAAAGGTGTGAAAAATATGAAGAGCTTCAAAACGTGTCCAAAATATGAGGAGCATCAAACGGTCTGATAAATAGGAAGACCATGAAGCGATGTTCAAAAACCTGAAGAAACTGAAAAGGTGTGAAAAATATGAAGAGCTTCAAAAGGTGTGAAAAATATGAGGAGCATGATCCGGTCTGAAAAATAGGACGAGCATGAAGCGGTGTTCAAAAACATGAAGAGCCTGAAAAGGTGTGAAAAATATGAAGAGTTTCAAAAGATGTGAAATATATGAAAAGCTTCAAAAGGTGTATAAAATGAGATGAGCATGAAACGGTCTGAAAAATACTAGGAGCATGAAACGGTGTTCAAAAACATGAAGAGCCTGAAAAGGTGTGAGAAATATGAAGAGCTTCAAAAGGTGTCAATAATATGAGGAGCATGAAACGGTCTGAAAAATAGGAGGAGGATGAAGCGGTGTTCTAAACCATGAAGAGCCTGAAAAGGTGTGAGAAATATGAAGAGCTTCAAAAGGTGTCAAATATATGACGAGCATGAAACGGCTTGAAAAATAGGAGGAGCATGAAGCGGTGTTGAAAACATGAAGAGCCTGATAAGGTGTGAAAAATATGAAGAGCTTCAAAAGGTGTCAAAAATATGAGTAGCATGAAACGGTCTGAAAAGTAGGAGGAGCATGAAGTCGTTGTGAAAAACATGAAGAGCCTGAAAAGGTGTGAAAAATATGAAGAGCTTCAAAAGGTGTGAAATTCATGAGGAGATGAAACCGTATGAAAAATAGGAAGGGCATGAAGTGGTGTTCAAAAACATGCAGAGACTGAAAATGTGTGAAAAATATGAAGAGCTTCAAAAGGTGTCAAAAATATGAAGAGCTTCAAAAGGTGTCAAAAATGAGATGAGCATGAAACGGTCTGAAAAATAGGAGGAGCATGAAGTGGTGTTGAAAAAAATGAAGAGCCTGAGAAGGTGTGAAAAATATGAAGAGTTTCAAACGTGTCAATAATATGAGGAGCATGAAATGGTCTGAAAAATACGAGGAGAATGAAGTAGTGTTCAAAAACATGAAGAGCCTGAAAAGGTGTGAAAAATTTGAAGAGCTTTAAAAGGTGTCAAAATATGAGGAGCATGAAACGTTCTGAAAAATAGGAGGATCAAGAAACGGTGTTCAAAAACATGAAGAGCCTGAAAAGGTGTGAAAAATATGAAGAGCCTCAAAAAATGTCAAAAATATAAGGAGTATGAAATGGTCTCAAAAATAGGAGGAGCTTGAAGCGGTGTTGAAAAACTTGAAGAGCCTGAAACCTTGTGAAAAATATGAAGAGCTTCAAAAATGTGAAAAATATGAAGAGCTTCAAAAGGTTTGAAAAATATGAAGAGCTTCAAAAGGTGTCAAAAATTAAATGAGCATGAAACGGTCTGAAAAATAGGAGGTGCATGAAGCGGTGTTGAAAATCATGAAGAGCCTGAAAAGGTGTGAAAAATATGAAGAGCTTCAAAAGATGTACAAAATGAGATGTGCATGAAACGGGCTGAAAAATCGGAGGAGCATGAAGTGGTGTTGAAAAACATGAAGAGCCTGAAAATGTGTGAAATATATGAACAGCTTCAAAATGTGTCAAATGTATGAGGAGCATGAAACGGTCTGAAAAATAGCAGGAGCATGAAGCGGTGTTGAAAAACATGAAGAGCCTGAAAATGTGTGAAAAATATGAAGAACTTCAAAAGGTGTCAAAAATATGAGGAGCATGGAACGGTCTGAAAAGTTGGAGGAGCATGAAGTCGTTGTGGAAAACATGAAGAGCCGGAAAAGGTGTGCAAAATATGAAGAGCTTCAAAAGGTGTGAAATTAATGAGGAGATGAAACGGTCTGAAAAATAGGAGGGGAATGAAGCAGTGTTCAAACACATGCAGAGACTGAAAAGGTGCCAAAAATATGAAGAGGTTCAAAAGGTGTCAAAAATATGAAGAGCTTCAAAAGGTGTCAAAAATGAGATGAGAATGAAACGGTCTGAAAAATAGGAGGAGCATGAAGTGGTGTTGAAAAAAATGAAGAGCCTGAGAAGTTGTGAAAAATATGAAGAGTTTCAAAAGACGTGAAAAATATGAAGAGCTTCAAAAGATATAAAAAATGAGATGAGCATGAAACGGACTGAAAAATAAGAGGAGCATGAAAAGGTGTTGAAAAACATGAAGTGTCTGAAAAGGTGTGAGAAATATGAAGAGCTTCAACAGGTGTCAAAATTATTAGGAGCATGAAAGGGTCTGCAAAAAAGAAGCATGAAGTGGTGTTGAAAAACATGAAGAGCCTGAAAAGGTGTGAAAAATATGAAGAGCTTCAAAAGGTGTTAAAAATATGAGGAGCTTGAAACGGTCTGAAAAAAAGGAGGAGCATGAAACGGTGTTCAAAAACATGAAGAGCCTGAAAAGGTGTGAAAAATATGAAGAGCTTTAAAAGGTGTCAAAATATGAGGAGCATGAAACGTTCTGAAAAATAGGAGGATCAAGAAACGGTGTTCAAAAATATGAAGAGGCTGAAATGGTGTGAAAAATATGAAGAGCCTCAAAAAATGTCAAATATATAAGGAGTATGAAATGGTCTCAAAAATAGGAGGAGCATGAAGCGGTCTTGAAAACCATGAAGAGCCTGAAACCGTGAGAAAAATAAGAAGAGCTTCAAAAATGTGAAAAATATGAAGAGCTTCAAAAGGTATGAAAAATATGAAGAGCTTCAAAAGTTGTCAAAAATTAGATGAGCATGAAACGGTCTGAAAAATAGGAGGTGCATGAAGCAGTGTTGAAAATCATGAAGAGCCTGAAAAGGTGTGAAAAATATGAAGAGCTTCAAAACTTGTGAAAAATATGAAGAGCTTCAAAAGGTGTCAAAAATATGAGGAGCATGAAATGGACGGAAAAATAGAAGGAGCATGAAACGGTGTTGAAAAACATGAAGAGCCTGAAAACGTGTGAAAAATATGAAGAGCTTCAAAACGTGTGAAAAATATGAGGAGCTTGAAACGGTCTGAAAAATAAGAGGAGCATGAAACGGTGTTCAAAAACATGAAGAGCCTGAAAAGGTGTGAAAAATATGAAGAGCTTTAAAAGGTGTCAAAATATGAGGAGCTTGAAACGGTCTGAAAAATAAGAGGAGCATGTAGCGGTGTTCAAAAACATGAAGAGCCTGGAATGGTGTGAAAAATATGAAAAGCTTAAAAGGTGTTAAAAATATGAAGAGCTTCAAAAGATGTAAAAAATGAGTTGTGCATGAAACAGACTGAAAAATCGGAGGAGCATGAAGTGGTGTTGAAAAACATGAAGAGCCTGAAAAGGTGTGAAAAATATGAAGAACTTCAAAAGGTGTGAAAAATATGAGGAGCATGAAACGGACTGCAAAATAGCAGGAGCATGAAGCGGTGTTGAAAAACATGAAGAGCCTGAAAAGGTGTGAAAAATATGAAGAACTTCAAAAGGTGTCAAAAATATGAGGAGCATGTAACGGTCTGAAAAGTTCGAGGAGCATGAAGTCGTTGTGAAAAACATTAAGAGCCTGAAAAGGTGTGCAAAATATGAAGAGCTTCAAAAGGTGTGAAATTCATGAAGAGATGAAACGGTCTGAAAAATAGGAGGGGCATGAAGCGGTGTTCAAACACATGCAGAGACTGAAAAGGTGTGAAAAATATGAAGAGCTTCAAAGGTGTAAAAAATATGAAGAGCTTCAAAAGGCGTCAAAAATGAGATGAGAATGAAACGGTCTGAAAAAAGGAGGATCAAGAAGCGGTGCTGAAAATCATGAAGAGCCTGAAAATGTGTGAAAAATATGAGGAGCTTCAAAAGGTGTGCAAAATATGAAGAGCTTCAAAAGGTGTAAAAAATGAGATGAGCATGAAGCGGTCTGAAAAATAAGAGGAGCAAGAAGCGGTGTTCAAAAACATGAAGAGCCTGAAAACGTTTGAAAAATATGAAGAGCTTGAATCGGTGTGAAAAATATGAAGAGCTTCAAAAGGTGTCAGAAATGAGAGGAGCATGAAACGGTCTGAAAAATAGGAGGAGCATGAAACGGTGTTCAAAAACATGAAGAGCCTGAAAAGGTGTGAAAAATATGAGAGCTTCAAAAGGTGTGAAATACATGAGAAGCGTGAAATGGTCTGAAAAATAGAAGGAGCATGAAGCTGTGTTGAAAAACATGAAGAGAATGAAAAGGTGTAAAAAATATGAAGAGCTTCAAAAGGTTTCAGAAAAATGAGGAGAATGAAACGGTCTGAAAAATAGGAGGATCATGAAGGGTGTTTAAAAACATGAAGAGCCTGAAAAGGTGTGAAAAATATGAAGAGCTTCAAAAGGTGTCAAAATTATGACGAACATGAAACGGTCTGAAAAATAGGAGGAGCATGAAGCTGTGTTCAAAAACATGAAAAGCCTGAAAAGGTGTGAAAAATATGAAGAGCTTCAAAAGGTGTCAAAAATGAGATGAGCATGAAACGGTCTGAAAAATAGGAGGATCATGCAGCGGTGTTGAAAAACATGAAGAGCCTGAAAATGTGTGAAAAATATGAAGAGCTTCAAAAGGTGTGAAAAATATGAAGAGCTTCAAAACGTGACCAAAATGAGATGAGCATGAAACGGTCTGAAAAATAGGAGGACCATGAAGAGGTGTTGAAAAACGTGAAGAGCCTGAAAATGTGTGAAAAATATGAAGAGCTTCAAAAGGTGTGAAAAATATGAAGAGCTTCAAAAGGTGTCAAAAATGAGATGAGCATGAAACGGTCTGAAAAATAAGAGGAGCATGAAGTGGTGTTGAAAAACATGAAGAGCCTGAAAAGGTGTGAAAAATATGAAGAGCTTCAAAAGCTGTCAAAAATATGAAGAGCATGAAACGGTCTGAAAAATAGGAAGAGCATGAAGTGGTGTTGAAAAACATGAAGAGCCTGAAAACATGTGAAAAATATGAAGAGCTTCAAAAGGTGTGAAAAATATGAAGAGCTACAAAAGGTGTCAAAAATGAGATGAGCATGAAACTGTCTGTAAAATAGGAGGAGCATGAAGTGGTATTGAAAAAAATGAAGAGCCTGAAAAGTGTGAAAAATATGAAGAGCTTCAAAAGGTGTGAAAAATATGAGGAGCATGAAACGGTCGAAAAATAGGAGGAGCATGAGGTGGTGTTCAAAAACATGAAGTGCTTGAAAAGGTGTGAAAAATATGAAGAGCTTCAAAAGGTGTCAGTAATATGAGGATCATGAAACGGTCTGAAAAATAGGAGGAGGATGAAGTGGTGTTCAAAAACGTGAAGAGTCTGAAAAGGTGTGAAAAATTTGAAGAGCATTAAATGGTGTCAAAAATATGAGGAGCATGAAACGTTCTGAAAAATAGGAGGATCATGAAACGGTGTTCAAAAACATGAAGAGCCTGAAAAAGTGTGAAAAATATGAAGAGCTTCAAAAAAAGTCAAAAATATGAGGAGTATGAAACCTTCTGAAAAATAGCAGGAGGGTGAAGCGGTGTTGAAAAACCTGAAGAGGATTAAAACGTGTGAAAAATATGAAGAGCTTCAAAAATGTGAAAAATATGAAGAGCTTCAAAAAGGTGAAAATCATGAAGAGCTTCAAAAGTAGTGAAAAATATGAAGAGCTTCTAAAGGGGCGAAAAATATGAGGAGTATGATAAGGTCTGAAAAATAGGAGGAGCATGAAGCGGTGTTCAAAAACATGAAGAGCCTGAAAAGTTGTGAAAAATATGAAAAGATTCAAAAGGTGTCAAAAATATGAGGAGAATGATACGGTCTGAAAAATAGGAGGAGCAGGACACGGTGTTCAAAAACAGGAAGAGCCTGAAAAGGTGTGAAAAATATGAACAGCTTCAAAAGGTGTGAAATACATGAGGAGCATGAAACGATCTAAAAAATAGGAGGAGCATGAAGCAGTGTTGAAAAACATGAAGAGCCTGAAGGTGTGAAAAATATGAAGAGCTTAAAAAGGTGTGAAATACATGAGGAGCATGAAACGGTCTGAAAAATAGGAGGAGCATGAAGCGGTGTTGAAAACCATGAAGAGCCTGAAAAGGTGTGAAAAATATGAAGAGCTTCAAAACGTGTCAAAAATATGAGGAGCACGAAACGGTCTGAAAAATAGGAGGAGCAAGAAGTGGTGTTGAAAAACATGAAGACCCTGAAAACGTGTGAAAAATATGAAGAGCTTCAAAAGGTGTGAAAATTATGAAGAGTTTCAAAAGATGTCAAAAATGAGATGTGCATGAAACGGACTGAAAAATCGGAGGAGCATGAAGTGGTTTGAAAAAACATGAAGAGCATGAAAAGGTGTGAAATATATGAAGAGCTTCAAAAGGTGTCAAAAATATGAGGAGCATGAAACGGTCTGAAAAGTAGGAGGAGCATGAAGTCTTTGGGAAAAACATGAAGAGCCTGAAAAGGTGTGCAAAATATGAAGAGCTTCAAAAGGTGTGAAATTCATGAGGAGATGAAACCGTATGAAAAATAGGAAGGGCATGAAGTGGTGTTCAAAAACATGCAGAGACTGAAAATGTGTGAAAAATATGAAGAGCTTCAAAAGGTGTCAAAAATATGAAGAGCTTCAAAAGGTGTAAAAAATGAGATGAGCATGAAACGGTGTGAAAAATAGGAGGAGCATGAAGTGGTGTTGAAAAAAATGAAGAGCCTGAGAAGATGTGAAAAATATGAAGAGTTTCAAAAGACGTGAAAAATATGAAGAGCTTCAAAAAATATCAAAAATGAGAGGAGCATGAAACGGTCTGAAAAATAGGAGGAGCATGAAGTGGTGTTGAAAAACATGAAGAGCTTGAAAAGGTGTGAAAAATATGAAGAGCTTCAAAAGGTGTCAATAGGATGAGGAGCATGAAACGTTCTGAAAAATGTGAGTAGCATGAAATAGTGTTCAAAAACATGAAGAGCCTGAAAAGGTGTGAAAAATATGAAGAGCTTCAAAAAGTGTGAAATACATGAGGAGCATGAAACGGTCTGAAAAATAAGAGAAGCGTTACGTTGTGTTGAAAAACATGAAGGGCCTGAAAAGGTGTGAGAAATATGAAGAGCTTTAAAAGGTGTCAAAATATGAGGAGCATGAAACGTTCTGAAAAATAGGAGGATCAAGAAACGGTGTTCAAAAACATGAAGAGCCTGAAAAGGTGTGAAAAATATGAAGAGCCTCAAAAAATGTCAAAAATATAAGGAGTATGAAATGGTCTCAAAAATAGGAGGAGCTTGAAGCGGTGTTGAAAAACTTGAAGAGCCTGAAACCGTGTGAAAAATATGAAGAGCTTCAAAAATGTGAAAAATATGAAGAGCTTCAAAAGGTTTGAAAAATATGAAGAGCTTCAAAAGGTGTCAAAAATTAAATGAGCATGAAACGGTCTGAAAAATAGGAGGTACATGAAGCGGTGTTGAAAATCATGAAGAGCCTGAAAAGGTGTGAAAAATATGAAGAGCTTCAAAAGATGTACAAAATGAGATGTGCATGAAACGGGCTGAAAAATCGGAGGAGCATGAAGTGGTGTTGAAAAACATGAAGAGCCTGAAAATGTGTGAAATATATGAACAGCTTCAAAATGTGTCAAATATATGAGGAGCATGAAACGGTCTGAAAAATAGCAGGAGCATGAAGCGGTGTTGAAAAACATGAAGAGCCTGAAAATGTGTGAAAAATATGAAGAACTTCAAAAGGTGTCAAAAATATGAGGAGCATGGAACGGTCTGAAAAGTTGGAGGAGCATGAAGTCGTTGTGAAAAACATGAAGAGCCGGAAAAGGTGTGCAAAATATGAAGAGCTTCAAAAGGTGTGAAATTCATGAGGAGATGAAACGGTCTGAAAAATAGGAGGGGAATGAAGCGGTGTTCAAACACATGCAGAGACTGAAAAGGTGCCAAAAATATGAAGAGGTTCAAAAGGTGTCAAAAATATGAAGAGCTTCAAAAGGTGTCAAAAATGAGATGAGAATGAAACAGTCTGAAAAATAGGAGGAGCATGAAGTGGTGTTGAAAAAAATGAAGAGCCTGAGAGGTTGTGAAGAATATGAAGAGTTTCAAAAGACGTGAAAAATATGAAGAGCTTCAAAAGATATAAAAAATGAGATGAGCATGAAACGGTCTGAAAAATAAGAGGAGCATGAAGCGGTGTTGAAAAACATGAGGAGTCTGAAAAGGTGTGAGAAATATGAAGAGCTTCAACATGTGTCAAAATTATTAGGAGCATGAAAGGGTCTGCAAAAAAGGAGAAGCATGAAGTGGTGTTGAAAAACATGAAGAGCCTGAAAAGGTGTGAAAAATATGAAGAGCTTCAAAAGGTGTGAAAAATATGAGGAGCATGAAACGGTCTGAAAAATAGGAGGAGCATGAAACGGTGTTCAAAAACATGAAGAGCCTGAAAAGGTGTGAAAAATATGAAGAGCTTTAAAAGGTGTCAAAATATGAGGAGCATGAAACGTTCTGAAAAATAGGAGGATCAAGAAACGGTGTTGAAAAATATGAAGAGGCTGAAATGGTGTGAAAAATATGAAGAGCCTCAAAAAATGTCAAACATATAAGGAGTATGAAATGGTCTCAAAAATAGGAGGAGCATGAAGCGGTCTTGAAAACCATGAAGAGCCTGAAACCGTGAGAAAAATAAGAAGAGCTTCAAAAATGTGAAAAATATGAAGAGCTTCAAAAGGTATGAAAAATATGAAGAGCTTCAAAAGTTGTCAAAAATTAGATGAGCATGAAACGGTCTGAAAAATAGGAGGTGCATGAAGCGGTGTTGAAAATCATGAAGAGCCTGAAAAGGTGTGAAAAATATGAAGAGCTTCAAAAGCTGTGAAAAATATGAAGAGCTTCAAAAGGTGTCAAAAATATGAGGAGCATGAAATGGACGGAAAAATAGGAGGAGCATGAAACGGTGTTGAAAAACATGAAGAGCCTGAAAACGTGTGAAAAATATGAAGAGCTTCAAAAGGTGTGAAAAATATGAGGAGCTTGAAACGGTCTGAAAAATAAGAGGAGCATGAAACGGTGTTCAAAAACATGAAGAGCCTGAAAAGGTGTGAAAAATATGAAGAGCTTTAAAAGGTGTCAAAATATGAGGAGCTTGAAACGGTCTGAAAAATAAGAGGAGCATGAAGCGGTGTTGAAAAACGTGAAGAGCCTGAAAATGTGTGAAAAATATGAAGAGCTTCAAAAGGTGTGAAAAATATGAAGAGCTTCAAAAGGTGTGAAAAATATGAGGAGAATGAAACGGTCGAAAAATAGGAGGAGCATGAAGTGGTGTTCAAAAACATGAAGTGCTTGAAAAGGTGTGAAAAATATGAAGAGCTTCAAAAGGTGTCAGTAATATGAGGATCATGAAACGGTCTGAAAAATAGGAGGAGGATGAAGTGGTGTTCAAAAACGTGAAGAGTCTGAAAAGGTGTGAAAAATTTGAAGAGCATTAAATGGTGTCAAAAATATGAGGAGCATGAAACGTTCTGAAAAATAGGAGGATCATGAAACGGTGTTCAAAAACATGAAGAGCCTGAAAAAGTGTGAAAAATATGAAGAGCTTCAAAAAAAGTCAAAAATATGAGGAGTATGAAACCTTCTGAAAAATAGCAGGAGGGTGAAGCGGTGTTGAAAAACCTGAAGAGGATTAAAACGTGTGAAAAATATGAAGAGCTTCAAAATGTGAAAAATATGAAGAGCTTCAAAAAGGTGAAAATCATGAAGAGCTTCAAAAGTAGTGAAAAATATGAAGAGCTTCTAAAGGGGCGAAAAATATGAGGAGTATGATAAGGTCTGAAAAATAGGAGGAGCATGAAGCGGTGTTCAAAAACATGAAGAGCCTGAAAAGTTGTGAAAAATATGAAAAGATTCAAAAGGTGTCAAAAATATGAGGAGAATGATACGGTCCGAAAAATAGGAGGAGCAGGACACGGTGTTCAAAAACATGAAGAGCCTGAAAAGGTGTGAAAAATATGAACAGCTTCAAAAGGTGTGAAATACATGAGGAGCATGAAACGGTCTGAAAAATAGGAGGAGCATGAAGCAGTGTTGAAAAACATGAAGAGCCGAAAAGGTGTGAAAAATATGAAGAGCTTAAAAAGGTGTGAAATACATGAGGAGCATGAAACGGTCTGAAAAATAGGAGGAGCATGAAGCGGTGTTGAAAACCATGAAGAGCCTGAAAAGGTGTGAAAAATATGAAGAGCTTCAAAACGTGTCAAAAATATGAGGAGCACGAAACGGTCTGAAAAATAGGAGGAGCAAGAAGTGGTGTTGAAAAACATGAAGACCCTGAAAACGTGTGAAAAATATGAAGAGCTTCAAAAGGTGTGAAAATTATGAAGAGTTTCAAAAGATGTCAAAAATGAGATGTGCATGAAACGGACTGAAAAATCGGAGGAGCATGAGGTGGTGTGAAAAAACATGAAGAGCATGAAAATGTGTGAAATATATGAAGAGCTTCAAAAGGTGTCAAACATATGAGGAGCATGAAACGGTCTGAAAAGTAGGAGGAGCATGAAGTCTTTGGGAAAAACATGAAGAGCCTGAAAAGGTGTGCAAAATATGAAGAGCTTCAAAAGGTGTGAAATTCATGAGGAGATGAAACCGTACGAAAATTAGGAAGGGCATGAAGTGGAGTTCAAAAACATGCAGAGACTGAAAATGTGTGAAAAATATGAAGAGCTTCAAAAGGTGTCAAAAATATGAAGAGCTTCAAAAGGTGTAAAAAATGAGATGAGTATGAAACGGTGTGAAAAATAGGAGGAGCATGAAGTGGTGTTGAAAAAAATGAAGAGCCTGAGAAGGTGTGAAAAATATGAAGAGTTTCAAAAGACTTGAAAAATATGAAGAGCTTCAAAAGATATCAAAAATGAGAGGAGCATGAAACGGTCTGAAAAATAGGAGAAGCATGAAGTGGTGTTGAAAAACATGAAGAGCTTGAAAAGGTGTGAAAAATATGAAGAGCTTCAAAAGGTGTGAAAAATATGAGGAGCTTGAAACGGTCTGAAAAATAAGAGGAGCATGAAACGGTGTTCAAAAACATGAAGAGCCTGAAAAGGTGTGAAAAATATGAAGAGCTTTAAAAGGTGTGAAAAATATGAGGAGCTTGAAACGGTCTGAAAAATAAGAGGAGCATGAAACGGTGTTCAAAAACATGAAGAGCCTGAAAAGGTGTGAAAAATATGAAGAGCTTTAAAAGGTGTCAAAATATGAGGAGCTTGAAACGGTCTGAAAAATAAGAGGAGCATGAAGCGGTGTTCAAAAACATGAAGAGCCTGGAAAGGTGTGAAAAATATGAAGAACTTCAAAAGGTGTGAAATTCATGAAGAGATGAAACGGTCTGAAAAATAGGAGGGGCATGAAGCGGTGTTCAAACACATGCAGAGACTGAAAAGTTGTGAAAAATATGAAGAGCTTCAAAGGTGTAAAAAATATGAAGAGCTTCAAAAGGCGTCAAAAATTAGATGAGAATGAAACGGTCTGAAAAATAGGAGGATCAAGAAGCGGTGCTGAAAATCATGAAGAGCCTGAAAATGTGTGAAAAATATGAGGAGCTTCAAAAGGTGTGCAAAATATGAAGAGCTTCAAAAGGTGTAAAAAATGAGATGAGCATGAAGCGGTCTGAAAAATAAGAGGAGCAAGAAGCGGTGTTCAAAAACATGAAGAGCCTGAAAACGTTTGAAAAATATGAAGAGCTTGAATCGGTGTGAAAAATATGAAGAGCTTCAAAAGGTGTCAGAAATGAGAGGAGCATGAAACGGTCTGAAAAATAGGAGGAGCATGAAACGGTGTTCAAAAACATGAAGAGCCTGAAAAGGTGTGAAAAATATGAGAGCTTCAAAAGGTGTGAAATACATGAGAAGCGTGAAATGGTCTGAAAAATAGGAGGATCATAAAGCCGTGTTGAAAAACATGAAGAGCCTGAAAAGGTGTGAAAAATATACAGAGCGTCAAGAGGTGTGCAATACATGAGCAGCATGAAAAGGTCTGAAAAATAGGAGGAGCATGAATCGGTGTTGAAAAACATGAAGAGCCTGAAAAGGTGTGAAAAATATGAAGAGCTACAAAAAGTGTCAAACATTTGAGGACAATGAAGCGGTCTGAAAAATAGGAGGATCAACAAGCGGTGTTCAAAAACATGAAGAGCCTGAAAAGGTGTGAAAAATATGCAGAGCGTCAAGAGGTGTGAAATACATGAGCAGCATGAAAAGGTCTGAAAAATAGGAGGAGCATGAATCGGTGTTGAAAAACATGAAGAGCCTGAAAAGGTGTGAAAAATATGAAGAGCTTCAAAAGGTGTCAAAAATATGAGGAGCATGAAACGGTCTGAAAAATAGAAGGAGCATGAAGCGGTGTTCAAAGACATGAAGAGCCTGAAAAGTTGTGAAAAATATGAAGAGCTTCAAAAGGTGTGAAATACATGAGGAGCATGAAACATTCAGATATATAGGAGGAGCATGAAAAGGTGTTCAAAAACATGAAGAGCTTCAAAAGGTGTCAAAAGTATGACGAGCATGATTCAGTTTGAACAATAGGAGGAGCATGAAGCGGTGTTCAAAGACATGAAGAGCCTGAAAAGTTGTGAAAAATATGAAGAGCTTAAAAAGGTGTGAAATACATGAGGAGCATGAAACGGTCTGAAAAATAGGAGGAGCATGAAGCGATGTTGAAAAATATGAAGAGCCTGAAAACGTGTGAAAAATATGAAGAGCTTCAAAAATGTGAAAAATATGAGGAGCTTCAAAAGGTGTCAAAAATATGAGGAGCATGAAACGGTATGAAAAATAGGAGGAGCATGAAACGGTGTTCAAAAACAGGAAGAGCTTGAAAAGGTGTGAAAAATATGAAGAGCTTCAAAAGGTGTCAAAAATATGAGGAGCATGAAACGGTCTGAAAAATAGGAGGAGCATGAAGCGTTGTTAAAAAACATGAAGAGCCTGAAAAGGTGTGAAAAATATGAAGATCTTCTAAAGGTGTCAAAAATATGAGGAGCATGAAACGGTCTTAAAAATAGGAGGAGCATGAAGTGGTGTTGAAAATCATGAAGGGCCTGAAAAGGTGTGAAAAATATGAAGAGTTTCAAAAGGTGTGAAAAATATGAAGAGCTTCAAAAGGTGTCAAAAATGAGATCAACAGGAAACCGTCTGAAAAATAGGAGGAGCATGAAGCGGTGTTGAAAAATATGAAGAGCCTGAAAAGGTGTGAAAATATGAAGAGCTTCTAAATGTGTCAAATATATGAGGAGCATGAAACAGTCTGAAAAATAGGAGGAGCATGAAACGGTGATCAAAAACATGAAGAGCCTGAAAAGGTTTGAAAAATATGAAGAGCTTCAAAAGGTGTGAAATACATGAGGAGCATGAAACGGGCTGAAAAATAGGAGAAGCATGAAGTGGTGTGGAAAAACATGAAGAGCCTGAAAAGGTGTGAAAAATATGAAGAGCTTCAAAAGGTGTCAAATACATGAGGAGCAAGAAACGGTCTGAAAATTAGGAGAAGCTAGAAGTGGTGTGGAAAATCATGAAGAGCCTGAAAAGCTGTGAAAAATATGAAGAGCTTCAAAATGTGTCAAAAATATGAAGAGCATGAAACGGTCTGAAAAATAGGAGAATCATGAAGTGGTGTTAAAAAACATGAACAGCCTGAAAAGGTGTGAAAAATATGAAGAGCTTCAAAAGTTGGGAAATACATGAGGAGCATGAAACTCTCTGAAAAATAGGAGGAGCATGAAGCAGTGTTCAAAAACATGAAGAGCGTAAAAAGTAGTGAAAATTATGAAAAGCTTCAAAAGGTGTCAAAATGAGATGACCATGAAACGGTCTGAAAAATAGGAGGATCATGAAACGGTGTTCAAAAACATGAAGAGCCTGAATAGGTGTGAAAAATATGAAGAGCTTCAAAAGGTGTCAAAAATATGACGAGCATGAAACGGTCTGAAAAATAGGAGGAGCATGAAGCTGTGTTCAAAAACATGAAGAGCCTGAAAAGGTGTGAAAAATATGAAGAGCTTCAAAAGGTGTGAAATACATGGGGAGCATGAAACGGGCTGAAAAATAGGAGAAGCATGAAGTGGTGTGGAAAAACATGAAGAGCCTGAAAAGCTGTGAAAAATATGAAGAGCTTCAAAAGGTGTCAAAAATGAGATCAACCGGAAACCGTCTGAAAAATAGGAGGAGCATGAAGCGGTGTTGAAAAATATGAAGAGCCTGAAAAGGTGTGAAAATATGAAGAGCTTCTAAATGTGTCAAATATATGAGGAGCATGAAACCGTCTGAAAAATAGGAAGAGCATTAAACGGTGATCAAAAACATGGAGAGCCTGAAAAGGTTTGAAAAATATGAAGAGCTTCAAAAGGTGTGAAATATATGAGGAGCATGAAACCGTCTGAAAAATAGGAGAAGCATGAAGTGGTGTGGAAAAACATGAAGAGCCTGAAAAGGTGTGAAAAATATGAAGAGCTTCAAAAGGTGTGAAATACATGAGGAGCATGAAACGGTCTGAAAATTAGGAGAAGCATGAAGTGGTGTGGAAAAACATGAAGAGCCTGAAAAGCTGTGAAAAATATGAAGAGCTTCAAAATGTGTCAAAAATATGAAGAGCATGAAACGGTCTGAAAAATAGGAGAATCATGAAGCGGTGTTAAAAAACATGAACAGCCTGAAAAGGTGTGAAAAATATGAAGAGCTTCAAAAGTTGTGAAATACATGAGAAGCATGAAACTCTCTGAAAAATAGGAGGAGCATGAAGCAGTGTTCAAAAACATGAAGAGCCTAAAAAGTAGTGAAAATTATGAAAAGCTTCAAAAGGTGTCAAAAATGAGATGACCATGAAACGGTCTGAAAAATAGGAGGATCATGAAACGGTGTTCAAAAACATGAAGAGCCTGAATAGGTGTGAAAAATATGAAGAGCTTCAAAAGGTGTCAAAAATATGACGAGCATGAAACGGTCTGAAAATTAGGAGAAACATGAAGCTGTGTTCAAAAACATGAAGAGCCTGAAAAGGTGTGAAAAATATGAAGAGCTTCAAAATGTGTCATAAATGAGAAGAACATGAAACGGTCTGAAAATTAGGAGGAGCATGAAGTGGTTTTGAAAAACATGAAGAGCCTGAAAAGGTGTGAAATATATGAAAAGCTTCATAATGGGTCAAAAATATGAAGAGCATGAAATGGTCTGAAAAATAGGAGGATCATGAAGTGGTGTTCAAAACATGAAGACCCTGAAAAGTTGTGAAAGATATGAAGACCTTCAAAAGGTTTGAAAAATATGAGGAGCATGAAACGGTCTGAAAAATAGGAGGAGCATGAAACGGTGATCAAAAACATGAAGAGCCTGAAAAGGTGTGAAAAATATGAAGAGCTTCAAAAGGTGTGAAATACATGAGGAGCATGAAACGGTCTGAAAAATAGGAGAAGCATGAAGTGGTGTGGAAAAACATGAAGAGCCTGAAAAGGTGTGAAAAATATGAAGAGCTTGAAAAGGTGTCAAAAATGAGATCAACAGGAAACCGTCTGAAAAATAGGAGGAGCATGAAGCGGTGTTGAAAAATAAGAAGAGCCTGAAAAGGTGTGAAAATATGAAGAGCTTCTAAATGTGTCAAATATATGAGGAGCATGAAACCGTCTGAAAAATAGGAAGAGCTTGAAACGGTGATCAAAAAAATGAAGAGCCTGAAAAGGTTTGAAAAATATGAAGAGCTTCAAAAGGTGTGAAATACATGAGGAGCATGAAACGGTCTGAAAATTAGGAGAAGCATGAAGTGGTGTGCAAAAACATGAAGAGCCTGAAAAGCTGTGAAAAATATGAAGAGCTTCAAAATGTGTCAAAAATACGAAGAGCATGAAACGGTCTGAAAAATAGGAGAATCATGAAGCGGTGTTCAAAAACATGAAGTGCCTGATAGGTGTGAAATATATGAAGAGTTTTAAAGGTGTCAAAAATATGAGGAGCAAGTAACGGTCTGAAAAATAGGAGGAGCATGAAGCGGTATTCAAAAACATGAAGAGCCTGAAAAGCTGTGAAAAATATGAAGAGTTTCTAAAGGTGTCAAAAATATGAGGAGCATGAAACGGTCTGAAATATAGGAGGAGCATGAAGTGGTGTTGAAAAACATGAAGAGCCTGAAAAGGTGTGAAAATCATGAAGAGCTTCAAAAGGTGTCAAAAATATGAGGAGCATGAAACGGTCTGAAAAATAGGAAGAGCATGACGAAATGTTCAAAAACATGAAGAGCCTGAAAATGTGTGAAAAATATGAAGAGCTTCAAAAGGTGTGAAAAATATGAGGACCATGAAACGGTCTGAAATATAGGAGGAGCATGAAACGGTGATCAAAAACATGAAGAGCCTGAAAAGGTGTGAAAAATATGAAGAGCTTCAAAAGGTGTGAAAAATATGAGGACCATGAAACGGTCTGAAATATAGGAGGAGCATGAAACGGTGATCACAAACATGAAGAGCCTGAAAAGGTGTGAAAAATATGAAGAGCTTCAAAAGGTGTCAAAAATATGAGGAGCATGAAACGGTCTGAAAAATAGGAGTAGCATGAAGCGGTGTTCAAGAATATAAAGAGCCTGAAGAGGTGCGAAATACATAAGGAGCATGAAACGGTCGGAAAATATGAGGAGCATGAAGCGTTGTTCAAAAACATGAAGAGCCTCAAAACTTGTCAAAAATATGAGGAGCATGAAACGGTCTGAAAAATAGGAGGAACATGAACTGGTGTTGAAAAACATGAAGAGGCTGAAAAGGTGTGAAATATATGAAGAGCTTCAAAAAATGTCAAAAATATGAGGAGCAAGAAACGGTCTGAAAAATAGGAGGAGCATGAAGCTGTGTTCAAAAACATGAAGAGCCTGAAAAGTTGTGGAAAATATGAAGAGCTTCAAAAGCTGTCAAATATATGAGGAGCATAAAACGGTCTGAAAATTAGGAGGAGCATGAAACGGTCTGAAAAATAGGAGGAGAATGAAGCTGTGTTCAAAAACATGAATAGCCTGAAAAGGTGTGAAAAATATGAAGAGCTTCAAAATGTGAGAAAAATATGAGGAGAATGAAACGGTCTGAAAAATAGGAGAAGCGTGAAGCGTTTTTTAAAAACATGAAGAGCCTTAAAATGTGTGAAAAATATGAAGAGCTTCAAAGCTGTCAAAAAAATGAGGAGCATGAAACGGTCTTAAAAATAGGAGGAGCATGAAGTGGTGTTGAAAAACATGAAGAGCCTGAAAAGGTGTGAAAAATATGAAGAGCTTCAAAAGGTGTCAAATATATGAGGAGCATGAAACGGTCTGAAAATGGGGGGAGCATGAAACGGTCTGAAAAATATGAGGAGCATGAAACTGTGTTGAAAAAAGAGAAGAGCCTGAAAAGGTGTGAAAAATAGGAGGAGCTTCAAAAGGTTTCAAAAATATGAGGAGCATGAAACGCTCTGAAAAATAGGAGGAGCATGAAGCGGTCTGAAAAATATGAGGAGCATGAAACGGTCTGAAAAATATTAGGAGAATGAAACGGTGTGGAAAAACATGAAGAGCCTGAGAAGATGTGAAAAATAGGAAGAGTTTCAAAAGGTGTCAAAAATATGAGGAGCATGAAATGGTCAGAAAAATAGGAGGAGCATGAAGCGGTGTTGAAAAACATGAAGAGCCTGAAAACTTGTGAAAAATATGAAGAGCTTCAAAAGCTGTGAAAAGCATGAAGAGCTTCAAAAGGTGTCAAAAAAGAGATGAGCATGAAACGGTCTGAAAAATAGGCGGAGCATGAAGTGGTGTTGAAAAACATGAAGAGCCTGAAAATGTGTGAAATATACGAAGAGCCTCAAAAAGTGTCAAAAATATGAGGAGGATGAAACGGTCGGAAAAATAGGAGGAGCATGAAACGGTCTGAAAAATAGGAGGATCATGAAGTGGTGTTGAAAAACATGAAGAGACTGAAAAGTTGTAAAAAATATGAAGAGCTTCAAAGGTGTCAAAAATGAGATGAGCATGAAACGGTCTGAAAAATAGGTGGAGCATGAAGTGGTGTAGGAAAACATGAAGAGCCTGAAAAGGTGTGAAATATATGAAGAGTTTCAAAAGGTGTCAAAAATGAGATGAGCATGAAACGGTCTGAAAAACAGGAGGAGTATGAAGCGATGTTGAAAAATATGAAGAGCCTGAAACTGTGTGAAAAATATGAAGAGCTTCAAAAGGTGTCAAATGTATGAGGAGCATGAAACGGTCTGAAAACTAGGAGGAGCATGAAACGGTGTTCAAAAACATGAAGATCCTGAAAACGTGTGAAAATCATGAAGAGCCTGAAAAGGTGTGAAAATTATGAAGAGCTTCAAAAGGTGTTAAAAGCATGAGGAGCCTGAAACGGTCTGAATAATAGGAGGAACATGAAGCGGTGTTGAAAAACATGAAGAGCCTGAAAAGGTGTAAAAAATATGAAGAGCATCAACAGGTGTCAAAATTATGAGGAGCATGAAACGTTCTGAAAAATAGGAGAAGCATGAAACGGTGTTCAAAAACATGAAGAGCCTGAAAAGGTGTGAAAAATATGAACAGTTTCAAAGGGTTTGAAATACATGAGGAGAAGGAAACGGTCTGAAAAATAGATGGAGCATGAAGCTGGGCTCAAAACCATGAAGAGCCTGAAAAGGTGTGAAAAATATGAAGAGCTTCAAAATGTGTCAAAAATATGAGGAGCATGAAACGGTCTGAAAACTAGGAGGAGCATGAAACGGTCTGAAAAATAGGAGGAGCATGAAGCGGTGTTGAAAAACATGAAGAGCCTGAAAA
The DNA here is from genome assembly GCF_033118175.1 of Dama dama. NCBI lineage: Eukaryota > Metazoa > Chordata > Mammalia > Artiodactyla > Cervidae > Dama > Dama dama. Next base: position 64,962,596 of record NC_083688.1, on the reverse strand, counting down.
AGTGTGAAAAATATCAAGAGCTTCAAAACGTGTCAAAAATATGAGGAGCATGAAACGTTCTGAAAAATAGGAGGAGCATGAAACGGTAGGAAAATTAGGAGGAGCATGAAACGGTGTTGAAAAACATGAAGAGCCTGAAAACGTGTGAAAAATAGGAGGAGCTTCAAAAGGTGTCAAAAATATGAGGAGCATGAAACGGTCAGAAAAATAGGAGGATCATGAAGCGGTGTTCAAAAATATGAAGAGCCTGAAAAGGTGTGAAAAACATGAAGAGCCTGAAAAGGTGTGACAAATATAAAGAGATTCAAAAGGTGTGAAAAATATGAGGAGCATTAAATGGTCTGAAAAATAGGAGAAGCATGACACGGTGTTAGAAACATGAAGAGCATGAAAAGGTGTGAATAATATGAAGAGCTTCAAAATGTGTCATAAATATGAGGAGCATGAAACCGTCTCAAAATTAGGAGGAGCACGAAGCAGTGTTCAAAAATATGGAGAGCCTGAAAAGGTATGAAAAATATGAAGAGCTTCAAAAGCTGTGAAAAATATGAGGAGCTTCAAAATGTGTCAAAAATGAGATGAGCATGAAACGGTCTGAAAAATAGGAGGAGCATGAAGCGGTGCTGAAAATCATGAAGAGCCTAAAAAGGTGTGAAAAATATGAAGAGCTTCAAAATGTGTCAAAAATATGAAGAGCATGAAAGGGTCTGAAAAATAGGAGAATATTGAAGCGGTGTTCAAAAACATGAAGAGCCTGAAAAGGTGTGAAAAATATGAAGAGCTTCATAAGGTGTAAATACATGAGGAGCATGAAACTCTCTGAAAAATAGGAGGAGCATGAAGTGGTGTTCAAAAACATGAAGAGCCTGAAAAGGTGTGAAAAATATGAAGAGCTTCAAAAGGTGTCAAAAATATGAGGATCATGAAACGGTCTGAAAAATAGGAGGAGAATGAATCGGTGTTGAAAAACATGAGGAGCCTGAAAAGGTGTGAAAAATATGAAGAGCTTTAAAAGGTGTGAAAAATATGAGGTGCATGAAATGGTCTGAAAAATAGGAGGAGCATGATGCGGTGTTGAAAAATATGAAGAGCCTGAAAAGGTGTGAAAAATATGAAGAGCTTCAAAAGGTGTCAAAAATATGAGGAGCATGAAACGGTCTGAAAAATAGGAGGAGCATGAAGCGTTGTTCAAAAACATGAAGAGCCTGAAAAGGTGTGAAAAATATGAAGATCTTCTAAAGGTGTCAAAAATATGAGGATCATGAAACGGTCTGAAAAATAGGAGCAGAATGAATCGGTGTTGAAAAACATGAGGAGCCTGAAAAGGTGTGAAAAATATGAAGAGCTTTAAAAGGTGTGAAAAATATGAGGTGCATGAAATGGTCTGAAAAATAGGAGGAGCATGATGCGGTGTTGAAAAATATGAAGAGCCTGAAAAGGTGTGAAAAATATGAAGAGCTTCAAAAGGTGTCAAAAATATGAGGAGCATGAAACGGTCTGAAAAATAGGAGGAGCATGAAGCGGTGTTGAGAAACATGAAGAGCCTGAAAAGGTGTGAAAAATATGAAGATCTTCTAAAGGTGTCAAAAATATGAGGAGCATGAAACGGTCTTAAAAATAGGAGGAGCATGAAGCGGTGTTGAAAATCATGAAGGGCCTGAAAAGGTGTGAAAAATATGAAGAGTTTCAAAAGGTGTGAAAAATATGAAGAGCTTCAAAAGGTGTCAAAAATGAGATCAACAGGAAACCGTCTGAAAAATAGGAGGAGCATGAAGCGGTGTTGAAAAATATGAAGAGCCTGAAAAGTTGTGAAAATATGAAGAGCTTCTAAATGTGTCAAATATATGAGGAGCATGAAACCGTCTGAAAAATAGGAGGAGCATTAAACGGTGATCAAAAACATGAAGAGCCTGAAAAGGTTTGAAAAATATGAAGAGCTTCAAAAGGTGTGAAATACATGAGGATCATGAAACGGGCTGAAAAATAGGAGAAGCATGAAGTGGTGTGGAAAAACATGAAGAGCCTGAAAAGGTGTGAAAAATATGAAGAGCTTCAAAAGGTGTGAAATACATGAGGAGCATGAAACGGTCTGAAAATTAGGAGAAGCTAGAAGTGGTGTGGAAAATCATGAAGAGCCTGAAAAGCTGTGAAAAATATGAAGAGCTTCAAAATGTGTCAAAAATATGAAGAGCATGAAACCGTCTGAAAAATAGGAGAATCATGAAGCGGTGTTAAAAAACGTGAACAGCCTGAAAAGGTGTGAATAATATGAAGAGCTTCAAAAGTGTGAAATACATGAGGAGCATGAAACTCTCTGAAAAATAGGAGGAGCATGAAGCAGTGTTCAAAAACATGAAGAGCCTAAAAAGTAGTGAAAATTATGAAAAGCTTCCAAAGGTTTCAAAATGAGATGACCATGAAATGGTCTGAAAAATAGGAGGATCATGAAACGGTGTTCAAAAACATGAAGAGCCTGAATAGGTGTGAAAAATATGAAGAGCTTCAAAAGGTGTCAAAAATATGACGAGCATGAAACGGTCTGAAAAATAGGAGGAGCATGAAGCTGTGTTCAAAAACATGAAGAGCCTGAAAAGGTGTGAAAAATATGAAGAGCTTCAAAAGGTGTGAAATACATGGGGAGCATGAAACGGGCTGAAAAATAGGAGAAGCATGAAGTGGTGTGGAAAAACATGAAGAGCCTGAAAAGGTGTGAAAAATATGAAGAGCTTCAAAAGGTGTCAAAAATGAGATCAACAGGAAACCGTCTGAAAAATAGGAGGAGCATGAAGCGGTGTTGAAAAATATGAAGAGCCTGAAAAGGTGTGAAAATATGAAGAGCTTCTAAATGTGTCAAATATATGAGGAGCATGAAACCGTCTGAAAAATAGGAAGAGCATTAAACGGTGATCAAAAACATGAAGAGCCTGAAAAGGTTTGAAAAATATGAAGAGCTTCAAAAGGTGTGAAATATATGAGGAGCATGAAACCGTCTGAAAAATAGGAGAAGCATGAAGTGGTGTGGAAAAACATGAAGAGCCTGAAAAGGTGTGAAAAATATGAAGAGCTTCAAAAGGTGTGAAATACATGAGGAGCATGAAACGGTCTGAAAATTAGGAGAAGCATGAAGTGGTGTGGAAAAACATGAAGAGCCTGAAAAACTGTGAAAAATATGAAGAGCTTCAAAATGTGTCAAAAATATGAAGAGCATGAAACGGTCTGAAAAATAGGAGAATCATGAAGCGGTGTTAAAAAACATGTACAGCCTGAAAAGGTGTGAAAAATATGAAGAGCTTCAAAAGTTGTGAAATACATGAGAAGCATGAAACTCTCTGAAAAATAGGAGGAGCATGAAGCAGTGTTCAAAAACATGAAGAGCCTAAAAAGTAGTGAAAATTATGAAAAGCTTCAAAAGGTGTCAAAAATGAGATGACCATGAAACGGTCTGAAAAATAGGAGGATCATGAAACGGTGTTCAAAAACATGAAGAGCCTGAATAGGTGTGAAAAATATGAAGAGCTTCAAAATGTGTCAAAAATACGAAGAGCATGAAACGGTCTGAAAAATAGGAGAATCATGAAGCGGTGTTCAAAAACATGAAGTGCCTGATAGGTGTGAAATATATGAAGAGTTTTAAAGGTGTCAAAAATATGAGGAGCAAGTAACGGTTTGAAAAATAGGAGGAGCATGAAGCGGTATTCAAAAACATGAAGAGCCTGATAAGCTGTGAAAAATATGAAGAGTTTCTAAAGGTGTCAAAAATATGAGGAGCATGAAACGGTCTGAAATATAGGAGGAGCATGAAGTGGTGTTGAAAAACATGAAGAGCCTGAAAAGGTGTGAAAATCATGAAGAGCTTCAAAAGGTGTCAAAAATATGAGGAGCATGAAACGGTCTGAAAAATAGGAAGAGCATGACGAAATGTTCAAAAACATGAAGAGCCTGAAAATGTGTGAAAAATATGAAGAGCTTCAAAAGGTGTGAAAAATATGAGGACCATGAAACGGTCTGAAATATAGGAGGAGCATGAAACGGTGATCAAAAACATGAAGAGCCTGAAAAGGTGTGAAAAATATGAAGAGCTTCAAAAGGTGTGAAAAATATGAGGACCATGAAACGGTCTGAAAAAGAAGAGGAGCATGAAACGGTGATCACAAACATGAAGAGCCTGAAAAGGTGTGAAAAATATGAAGAGCTTCAAAAGGTGTCAAAAATATGAGGAGCATGAAACGGTCTGAAAAATAGGAGTAGCATGAAGCGGTGTTCAAGAATATAAAGAGCCTGAAGAGGTGTGAAATACATGAGGAGCATGAAACGGTCGGAAAATATGAGGAGCATGAAGCGTTGTTCAAAAACATGAAGGGCCTCAAAACTTGTCAAAAATATGAGGAGCATGAAACGGTCTGAAAAATAGGAGGAACATGAAGCTGTGTTCAAAAACATGAAGAGCCTGAAAAGTTGTGGAAAATATGAAGAGCTTCAAAAGCTGTCAAATATATGAGGAGCATAAAACGGTCTGAAAATTAGGAGGAGCATGAAACGGTCTGAAAAATAGGAGGAGCATGAAGCTGTGTTCAAAAACATGAAGAGCCTGAAAAGGTGTGGAAAATATGAAGAGCTTCAAAAGCTGTCAAATATATGAGGAGCATAAAACGGTCTGAAAATTAGGAGGAGCATGAAACGGTCTGAAAAATAGGAGGAGCATGAAGCTGTGTTCAAAAACATGAAGAGCCTGAAAAGGTGTGAAAAATATGAAGAGCTTCAAAATGTGAGAAAAATATGAGGAGAATGAAACGGTCTGAAAAATAGGAGAAGCGTGAAGCGTTTTTTAAAAACATGAAGAGCCTTAAAATGTGTGAAAAATATGAAGAGCTACAAAAGCTGTCAAAAAAATGAGGAGCATGAAACGGTCTGAAAAATAGGAGGAGCATGAAGTGGTGTTGAAAAACATGAAGAGCCTGAAAAGGTGTGAAAAATATGAAGAGCTTCAAAAGGTGTCAAATATATGAGGAGCATGAAACGGTCTGAAAATGGGGGGAGCATGAAACGGTCTGAAAAATATGAGGAGCATGAAACTGTGTTGAAAAAAGAGAAGAGCCTGAAAAGGTGTGAAAAATAGGAGGAGCTTCAAAAGGTTTCAAAAATATGAGGAGCATGAAACGCTCTGAAAAATAGGAGGAGCATGAAGCGGTCTGAAAAATATGAGGAGCATGAAACGGTCTGAAAAATATTAGGAGAATGAAACGGTGTGGAAAAACATGAAGAGCCTGAGAAGATGTGAAAAATAGGAAGAGTTTCAAAAGGTGTCAAAAATATGAGGAGCATGAAATGGTCAGAAAAATAGGAGGAGCATGAAGCGGTGTTGAAAAACATGAAGAGCCTGAAAACGTGTGAAAAATATGAAGAGCTTCAAAAGCTGTGAAAAACATGAAGAGCTTCAAAAGGTGTCAAAAAAGAGATGAGCATGAAACGGTCTGAAAAATAGGCGGAGCATGAAGTGGTGTTGAAAAACATGAAGAGCCTGAAAATGTGTGAAATATACGAAGAGCCTCAAAAAGTGTCAAAAATATGAGGAGGATGAAACGGTCGGAAAAATAGGAGGAGCATGAAACGGTCTGAAAAATAGGAGGATCATGAAGCGGTGTTGAAAAACATGAAGAGACTGAAAAGTTGTAAAAAATATGAAGAGCTTCAAAGGTGTCAAAAATGAGATGAGCATGAAACGGTCTGAAAAATAGGTGGAGCATGAAGTGGTGTAGGAAAACATGAAGAGCCTGAAAAGGTGTGAAATATATGAAGAGTTTCAAAAGGTGTCAAAAATGAGATGAGCATGAAACGGTCTGAAAAACAGGAGGAGTATGAAGCGATGTTGAAAAATATGAAGAGCCTGAAAATGTGTGAAAAATATGAAGAGCTTCAAAAGGTGTCAAATGTATGAGGAGCATGAAACGGTCTGAAAACTAGGAGGAGCATGAAACGGTGTTCAAAACCATGAAGATCCTGAAAACGTGTGAAAATCATGAAGAGCCTGAAAAGGTGTGAAAATTATGAAGAGCTTCAAAAGGTGTTAAAAGCATGAGGAGCATGAAACGGTCTGAATAATAGGAGGAACATGAAGCGGTGTTGAAAAACATGAAGAGCCTGAAAAGGTGTGAAAAATATGAAGAGTTTCAAAGGGTTTGAAATACATGAGGAGAAGGAAACGGTCTGAAAAATAGATGGAGCATGAAGCTGGGCTCAAAACCATGAAGAGCCTGAAAAGGTGTGAAAAATATGAAGAGCCTCAAAATGTGTCAAAAATATGAGGAGCATGAAACGGTCTGAAAACTAGGAGGAGCATGAAACGGTCTGAAAAATAGGAGGAGCATGAAGCGGTGTTGAAAAACATGAAGAGCCTGAAAAAGTGTGAAAAATATCAAGAGCTTCAAAACGTGTCAAAAATATGAGGAGCATGAAACGTTCTGAAAAATAGGAGGAGCATGAAACGGTAGGAAAATTAGGAGGAGCATGAAACGGTGTTGAAAAACATGAAGAGCCTGAAAACGTGTGAAAAATAGGAGGAGCTTCAAAAGGTGTCAAAAATATGAGGAGCATGAAACGGTCAGAAAAATAGGAGGATCATGAAGCGGTGTTCAAAAATATGAAGAGCCTGAAAAGGTGTGAAAAACATGAAGAGCCTGAAAAGGTGTGACAAATATAAAGAGATTCAAAAGGTGTGAAAAATATGAGGAGCATTAAATGGTCTGAAAAATAGGAGAAGCATGACACGGTGTTAGAAACATGAAGAGCATGAAAAGGGTGAATAATATGAAGAGCTTCAAAATGTGTCATAAATATGAGGAGCATGAAACCGTCTCAAAATTAGGAGGAGCACGAAGCAGTGTTCAAAAATATGGAGAGCCTGAAAAGGTATGAAAAATATGAAGAGCTTCAAAAGCTGTGAAAAATATGAGGAGCTTCAAAATGTGTCAAAAATGAGATGAGCATGAAACGGTCTGAAAAATAGGAGGAGCATGAAGCGGTGCTGAAAATCATGAAGAGCCTAAAAAGGTGTGAAAAATATGAAGAGCTTCAAAATGTGTCAAAAATATGAAGAGCATGAAAGGGTCTGAAAAATAGGAGAATATTGAAGCGGTGTTCAAAAACATGAAGAGCCTGAAAAGGTGTGAAAAATATGAAGAGCTTCATAAGGTGTAAATACATGAGGAGCATGAAACTCTCTGAAAAATAGGAGGAGCATGAAGTGGTGTTCAAAAACCTGAAGAGCCTGAAAAGGTGTGAAAAATATGAAGAGCTTCAAAAGGTGTCAAAAATATGAGGATCATGAAACGGTCTGAAAAATAGGAGGAGAATGAATCGGTGTTGAAAAACATGAGGAGCCTGAAAAGGTGTGAAAAATATGAAGAGCTTTAAAAGGTGTGAAAAATATGAGGTGCATGAAATGGTCTGAAAAATAGGAGGAGCATGATGCGGTGTTGAAAAATATGAAGAGCCTGAAAAGGTGTGAAAAATATGAAGAGCTTCAAAAGGTGTCAAAAATATGAGGAGCATGAAACGGTCTGAAAAATAGGAGGAGCATGAAGCGTTGTTAAAAAACATTAAGAGCCTGAAAAGGTGTGAAAAATATGAAGATCTTCTAAAGGTGTCAAAATATGAGGAGCATGAAACGGTCTTAAAAATAGGAGGAGCATGAAGCGGTGTTGAAAATAATGAAGGGCCTGAAAAGGTGTGAAAAATATGAAGAGTTTCAAAAGGTGTGAAAAATATGAAGAGCTTCAAAAGGTGTCAAAAATGAGATCAACAGGAAACCGTCTGAAAAATAGGAGGAGCATGAAGCGGTGTTGAAAAATATGAAGAGCCTGAAAAGGTGTGAAAATATGAAGAGCTTCTAAATGTGTCAAATATATGAGGAGCATGAAACCGTCTGAAAAATAGGAGGAGCATGAAACGGTGATCAAAAACATGAAGAGCTTGAAAATGTTTGAAAAATATGAAGAGCTTCAAAAGGTGTGAAATACATGAGGAGATGAAACGGGCTGAAAAATAGGAGAAGCATGAAGTGGTGTGGAAAAACATGAAGAGCCTGAAAAGGTGTGAAAAATATGAAGAGCTTCAAAAGGTGTGAAATACATGAGGAGCATGAAACGGTCTGAAAATTAGGAGAAGCATGAAGTGGTGTGGAAAAACATGAAGAGCCTGAAAAGCTGTGAAAAATATGAAGAGCTTCAAAATGTGTCAAAAATATGAAGAGCATGAAACGGTCTGAAAAATAGGAGAATCATGAAGCGGTGTTAAAAAACATGAACAGCCTGAAAAGGTGTGAATAATATGAAGAGCTTCAAAAGTTGTGAAATACATGAGGAGCATGAAACTCTCTGAAAAATAGGAGGAGCATGAAGCAGTGTTCAAAAACATGAAGAGCCTAAAAAGTAGTGAAAATTATGAAAAGCTTCAAAAGGTGTCAAAATGAGATGACCATGAAACGGTCTGAAAAATAGGAGGATCATGAAACGGTGTTCAAAAACATGAAGAGCCTGAATAGGTGTGAAAAATATGAAGAGCTTCAAAAGTTGTCAAAAATATGACGAGCATGAAACGGTCTGAAAAATAGGAGGAGCATGAAGCTGTGTTCAAAAACATGAAGAGCCTGAAAAGGTGTGAAAAATATGAAGAGCTTCAAAAGGTGTGAAATACATGGGGAGCATGAAACGGGCTGAAAAATAGGAGAAGCATGAAGCGGTGTGGAAAAACATGAAGAGCCTGAAAAGGTGTGAAAAATATGAAGAGCTTCAAAAGGTGTTAAAAGCATGAGGAGCATGAAACGGTCTGAATAATAGGAGGAACATGAAGCGGTGTTGAAAAACATGAAGAGCCTGAAAAGGTGTGAAAAACATGAAGAGCTTCAAAAGGTGTCAAAAAAGAGATGAGCATGAAACGGTCTGAAAAATAGGCGGAGCATGAAGTGGTGTTGAAAAACATGAAGAGCCTGAAAATGTGTGAAATATACGAAGAGCCTCAAAAAGTGTCAAAAATATGAGGAGGATGAAACGGTCGGAAAAATAGGAGGAGCATGAAACGGTCTGAAAAATAGGAGGATCATGAAGCGGTGTTGAAAAACATGAAGAGACTGAAAAGTTGTAAAAAATATGAAGAGCTTCAAAGGTGTCAAAAATGAGATGAGCATGAAACGGTCTGAAAAATAGGTGGAGCATGAAGTGGTGTAGGAAAACATGAAGAGCCTGAAAAGGTGTGAAATATATGAAGAGTTTCAAAAGGTGTCAAAAATGAGATGAGCATGAAACGGTCTGAAAAACAGGAGGAGTATGAAGCGATGTTGAAAAATATGAAGAGCCTGAAAATGTGTGAAAAATATGAAGAGCTTCAAAAGGTGTCAAATGTATGAGGAGCATGAAACGGTCTGAAAACTAGGAGGAGCATGAAACGGTGTTCAAAACCATGAAGATCCTGAAAACGTGTGAAAATCATGAAGAGCCTGAAAAGGTGTGAAAATTATGAAGAGCTTCAAAAGGTGTTAAAAGCATGAGGAGCATGAAACGGTCTGAATAATAGGAGGAACATGAAGCGGTGTTGAAAAACATGAAGAGCCTGAAAAGGTGTGAAAAATATGAAGAGTTTCAAAGGGTTTGAAATACATGAGGAGAAGGAAACGGTCTGAAAAATAGATGGAGCATGAAGCTGGGCTCAAAACCATGAAGAGCCTGAAAAGGTGTGAAAAATATGAAGAGCCTCAAAATGTGTCAAAAATATGAGGAGCATGAAACGGTCTGAAAACTAGGAGGAGCATGAAACGGTCTGAAAAATAGGAGGAGCATGAAGCGGTGTTGAAAAACATGAAGAGCCTGAAAAAGTGTGAAAAATATCAAGAGCTTCAAAACGTGTCAAAAATATGAGGAGCATGAAACGTTCTGAAAAATAGGAGGAGCATGAAACGGTAGGAAAATTAGGAGGAGCATGAAACGGTGTTGAAAAACATGAAGAGCCTGAAAACGTGTGAAAAATAGGAGGAGCTTCAAAAGGTGTCAAAAATATGAGGAGCATGAAACGGTCAGAAAAATAGGAGGATCATGAAGCGGTGTTCAAAAATATGAAGAGCCTGAAAAGGTGTGAAAAACATGAAGAGCCTGAAAAGGTGTGACAAATATAAAGAGATTCAAAAGGTGTGAAAAATATGAGGAGCATTAAATGGTCTGAAAAATAGGAGAAGCATGACACGGTGTTAGAAACATGAAGAGCATGAAAAGGGTGAATAATATGAAGAGCTTCAAAATGTGTCATAAATATGAGGAGCATGAAACCGTCTCAAAATTAGGAGGAGCACGAAGCAGTGTTCAAAAATATGGAGAGCCTGAAAAGGTATGAAAAATATGAAGAGCTTCAAAAGCTGTGAAAAATATGAGGAGCTTCAAAATGTGTCAAAAATGAGATGAGCATGAAACGGTCTGAAAAATAGGAGGAGCATGAAGCGGTGCTGAAAATCATGAAGAGCCTAAAAAGGTGTGAAAAATATGAAGAGCTTCAAAATGTGTCAAAAATATGAAGAGCATGAAAGGGTCTGAAAAATAGGAGAATATTGAAGCGGTGTTCAAAAACATGAAGAGCCTGAAAAGGTGTGAAAAATATGAAGAGCTTCATAAGGTGTAAATACATGAGGAGCATGAAACTCTCTGAAAAATAGGAGGAGCATGAAGTGGTGTTCAAAAACCTGAAGAGCCTGAAAAGGTGTGAAAAATATGAAGAGCTTCAAAAGGTGTCAAAAATATGAGGATCATGAAACGGTCTGAAAAATAGGAGGAGAATGAATCGGTGTTGAAAAACATGAGGAGCCTGAAAAGGTGTGAAAAATATGAAGAGCTTTAAAAGGTGTGAAAAATATGAGGTGCATGAAATGGTCTGAAAAATAGGAGGAGCATGATGCGGTGTTGAAAAATATGAAGAGCCTGAAAAGGTGTGAAAAATATGAAGAGCTTCAAAAGGTGTCAAAAATATGAGGAGCATGAAACGGTCTGAAAAATAGGAGGAGCATGAAGCGTTGTTAAAAAACATTAAGAGCCTGAAAAGGTGTGAAAAATATGAAGATCTTCTAAAGGTGTCAAAATATGAGGAGCATGAAACGGTCTTAAAAATAGGAGGAGCATGAAGCGGTGTTGAAAATAATGAAGGGCCTGAAAAGGTGTGAAAAATATGAAGAGTTTCAAAAGGTGTGAAAAATATGAAGAGCTTCAAAAGGTGTCAAAAATGAGATCAACAGGAAACCGTCTGAAAAATAGGAGGAGCATGAAGCGGTGTTGAAAAATATGAAGAGCCTGAAAAGGTGTGAAAATATGAAGAGCTTCTAAATGTGTCAAATATATGAGGAGCATGAAACCGTCTGAAAAATAGGAGGAGCATGAAACGGTGATCAAAAACATGAAGAGCTTGAAAATGTTTGAAAAATATGAAGAGCTTCAAAAGGTGTGAAATACATGAGGAGATGAAACGGGCTGAAAAATAGGAGAAGCATGAAGTGGTGTGGAAAAACATGAAGAGCCTGAAAAGGTGTGAAAAATATGAAGAGCTTCAAAAGGTGTGAAATACATGAGGAGCATGAAACGGTCTGAAAATTAGGAGAAGCATGAAGTGGTGTGGAAAAACATGAAGAGCCTGAAAAGCTGTGAAAAATATGAAGAGCTTCAAAATGTGTCAAAAATATGAAGAGCATGAAACGGTCTGAAAAATAGGAGAATCATGAAGCGGTGTTAAAAAACATGAACAGCCTGAAAAGGTGTGAATAATATGAAGAGCTTCAAAAGTTGTGAAATACATGAGGAGCATGAAACTCTCTGAAAAATAGGAGGAGCATGAAGCAGTGTTCAAAAACATGAAGAGCCTAAAAAGTAGTGAAAATTATGAAAAGCTTCAAAAGGTGTCAAAATGAGATGACCATGAAACGGTCTGAAAAATAGGAGGATCATGAAACGGTGTTCAAAAACATGAAGAGCCTGAATAGGTGTGAAAAATATGAAGAGCTTCAAAAGTTGTCAAAAATATGACGAGCATGAAACGGTCTGAAAAATAGGAGGAGCATGAAGCTGTGTTCAAAAACATGAAGAGCCTGAAAAGGTGTGAAAAATATGAAGAGCTTCAAAAGGTGTGAAATACATGGGGAGCATGAAACGGGCTGAAAAATAGGAGAAGCATGAAGCGGTGTGGAAAAACATGAAGAGCCTGAAAAGGTGTGAAAAATATGAAGAGCTTCAAAAGGTGTCAAAAATGAGATCAACAGGAAACCGTCTGAAAAATAGGAGGAGCATGAAGCGGTGTTGAAAAATATGAAGAGCCTGAAAATGTGTGAAAATATGAAGAGCTTCTAAATGTGTCAAATATATGAGGAGCATGAAACCGTCTGAAAAATAGGAAGAGCATTAAACGGTGATCAAAAACATGAAGAGCCTGAAAAGGTTTGAAAAATATGAAGAGCTTCAAAAGGTGTGAAATATATGAGGAGCATGAAACCGTCTGAAAAATAGGAGAAGCATGAAGTGGTGTGGAAAAACATGAAGAGCCTGAAAAGGTGTGAAAAATATGAAGAGCTTCAAAAGGTGTGAAATACATGAGGAGCATGAAACGGTCTGAAAATTAGGAGAAGCATGAAGTGGTGTGGAAAAACATGAAGAGCCTGAAAAACTGTGAAAAATATGAAGAGCTTCAAAATGTGTCAAAAATATGAAGAGCATGAAACGGTCTGAAAAATAGGAGAATCATGAAGCGGTGCTAAAAAACATGAACAGCCTGAAAAGGTGTGAAAAATATGAAGAGCTTCAAAAGTTGTGAAATACATGAGAAGCATGAAACTCTCTGAAAAATAGGAGGAGCATGAAGCAGTGTTCAAAAACATGAAGAGCCTAAAAAGTAGTGAAAATTATGAAAAGCTTCAAAAGGTGTCAAAAATGAGATGACCATGAAACGGTCTGAAAAATAGGAGGATCATGAAACGGTGTTCAAAAACATGAAGAGCCTGAATAGGTGTGAAAAATATGAAGAGCTTCAAAAGGTGTCAAAAATATGACGAGCATGAAACGGTCTGAAAAATAGGAGGAGCATGAAGCTGTGTTCAAAAACATGAAGAGCCTGAAAAGGTGTGAAAAATATGAAGAGCTTCAAAATGTGTCATAAATGAGAAGAACATGAAACGGTCTGAAAATTAGGAGGAGCATGAAGTGGTTTTGAAAAACATGAAGAGCCTGAAAAGGTGTGAAATATATGAAAAGCTTCAAAATGGGTCAAAAATATGAAGAGCATGAAATGGTCTGAAAAATAGGAGGATCATGAAGTGGTGTTCAAAACATGAAGACCCTGAAAAGTTGTGAAAGATATGAAGAGCTTCAAAAGGTTTCAAAAATATGAGGAGCATGAAACGGTCTGAAAAATAGGAGGAGCATGAAACGGTGATCAAAAACATGAAGAGCCTGAAAAGGTGTGAAAAATATGAAGAGCTTCAAAAGGTGTGAAATACATGAGGAGCATGGAACGGTCTGAAAAATAGGAGAAGCATGAAGTGGTGTGGAAAAACATGAAGAGCCTGAAAAGGTGTGAAAAATATGAAGAGCTTCAAAAGGTGTCAAAAATGAGATCAACAGGAAACCGTCTGAAAAATAGGAGGAGCATGAAGCGGTGTTGAAAAATATGAAGAGCCTGAAAAGGTGTGAAAATATGAAGAGCTTCTAAATGTGTCAAATATATGAGGAGCATGAAACCGTCTGAAAAATAGGAAGAGCATGAAACGGTGATCAAAAACATGAAGAGCCTGAAAAGGTTTGAAAAATATGAAGAGCTTCAAAAGGTGTGAAATACATGAGGAGCATGAAACGGGCTGAAAAATAGGAGAAGCATGAAGTGGTGTGGAAAAACATGAAGAGTCTAAAAAGATGTGAAAAATATGAAGAGCTTCAAAAGGTGTGAAATATATGAGGAGCATGAAACGGTCTGAAAATTAGGAGAAGCATGAAATGGTGTGCAAAAACATGAAGAGCCTGAAAAGCTGTGAAAAATATGAAGAGCTTCAAAATGTGTCAAAAATACGAAGAGCATGAAACGGTCTGAAAAATAGGAGAATCATGAAGCGGTGTTCAAAAACATGAAGTGCCTGATAGGTGTGAAATATATGAAGAGTTTTAAAGGTGTCAAAAATATGAGGAGCAAGTAACGGTCTGAAAAATAGGAGGAGCATGAAGCGGTATTCAAAAACATGAAGAGCCTGAAAAGCTGTGAAAAATATGAAGAGTTTCTAAAGGTGTCAAAAATATGAGGAGCATGAAACGGTCTGAAATATAGGAGGAGCATGAAGTGGTGTTGAAAAACATGAAGAGCCTGAAAAGGTGTGAAAATCATGAAGAGCTTCAAAAGGTGTCAAAAATATGAGGAGCATGAAACGGTCTGAAAAATAGGAAGAGCATGACGAAATGTTCAAAAACATGAAGAGCCTGAAAATGTGTGAAAAATATGAAGAGCTTCAAAAGGTGTGAAAAATATGAGGACCATGAAACGGTCTGAAATATAGGAGGAGCATGAAACGGTGATCAAAAACATGAAGAGCCTGAAAAGGTGTGAAAAATTTGAAGAGCTTCAAAAGGTGTGAAAAATATGAGGACCATGAAACGGTCTGAAATATAGGAGGAGCATGAAACGGTGATCACAAACATGAAGAGCCTGAAAAGGTGTGAAAAATATGAAGAGCTTCAAAAGGTGTCAAAAATATGAGGAGCATGAAACGGTCTGAAAAATAGGAGTAGCATGAAGCGGTGTTCAAGAATATAAAGAGCCTGAAGAGGTGTGAAATACATGAGGAGCATGAAACGGTCGGAAAATATGAGGAGCATGAAGCGTTGTTCAAAAACATGAAGAGCCTCAAAACTTGTCAAAAATATGAGGAGCATGAAACGGTCTGAAAAATAGGAGGAACATGAACTGGTGTTGAAAAACATGAAGAGCCTGAAAAGGTGTGAAATATATGAAGAGCTTCAAAAAATGTCAAAAATATGAGGAGCAAGAAACGGTCTGAAAAATAGGAGGAGCATGAAGCTGTGTTCAAAAACATGAAGAGCCTGAAAAGTTGTGGAAAATATGAAGAGCTTCAAATGCTGTCAAATATATGAGGAGCATAAAACGGTCTGAAAATTAGGAGGAGCATGAAACGGTCTGAAAAATAGGAGGAGCATGAAGCTGTGTTCAAAAACATGAAGAGCCTGAAAAGGTGTGAAAAATATGAAGAGCTTCAAAATGTGAGAAAAATATGAGGAGAATGAAACGGTCTGAAAAATAGGAGAAGCGTGAAGCGTTTTTTAAAAACATGAAGAGCCTTAAAATGTGTGAAAAATATGAAGAGCTTCAAAACCTGTCAAAAAAATGAGGAGCATGAAACGGTCTGAAAAATAGGAGTAGCATGAAGTGGTGTTGAAAAACATGAAGAGCCTGAAAAGGTGTGAAAAATATGAAGAGCTTCAAAAGGTGTCAAATATATGAGGAGCATGAAACGGTCTGAAAATGGGGGGAGCATGAAACGGTCTGAAAAATATGAGGAGCATGAAACTGTGTTGAAAAAAGAGAAGAGCCTGAAAAGGTGTGAAAAATAGGAGGAGCTTCAAAAGGTTTCAAAAATATGAGGAGCATGAAAGGCTCTGAAAAATAGGAGGAGCATGAAGTGGTCTGAAAAATATGAGGAGCATGAAACGGTCTGAAAAATATTAGGAGAATGAAACGGTGTGGAAAAACATGAAGAGCCTGAAAAGATGTGAAAAATAGGAAGAGGTTCAAAAGGTGTCAAAAAAGAGATGAGCATGAAACGGTCTGAAAAATAGGAGGAGCATGAAGCGGTGTTGAAAAACATGAAGAGCCTGAAAATGTGTGAAATATACGAAGAGCCTCAAAAAGTGTCAAAAATATGAGGAGGATGAAATGGTCGGAAAAATAGGAGGAGCATGAAACGGTCTGAAAAATAGGAGGATCATGAAGCGGTGTTGAAAAACATGAAGAGACTGAAAAGTTGTAAAAAATATGAAGAGCTTCAAAGGTGTCAAAAATGAGATGAGCATGAAACGGTCTGAAAAATAGGTGGAGCATGAAGTGGTGTAGGAAAACATGAAGAGCCTGAAAAGGTGTGAAATATATGAAGAGTTTCAAAAGGTGTCAAAAATGAGATGAGCATGAAACGGTCTGAAAAACAGGAGGAGTATGAAGCGGTGTTGAAAAACATGAAGAGCCTGAAAAAGTGTGAAAAATATCAAGAGCTTCAAAACGTGTCAAAAATATGAGGAGCATGAAACGGTCTGTAATATAGGAGGTGCATGAAACGGTGTTGAAAAACATGAAGAGCCTGAAAACGTGTCAAAAATATGAAGAGCTTCAAAGGTGTTAAAAATATGAAGAGTTTCAAAAGGTGTCAAAAATGAGATGAGCATGAAACGGTCAGAAAAATAGGAGGAGCATGAAACGGTTTTCAAAAACGTGAAGAGCCTGAAAAGTTGTGAAAAATATGAAGAGCTTCAAAAGGTGTCAAATATATGAGGAGCATGAAACGTTCTGAAAAATAGGAGGAGCATGAAACTGTGTTCAAAAACCTGAAGAGCCTGAAAACGTTTGCAAAACATAAAGAGTTTCAAAATGTGTGAAATGCATGAGGAGCATTAAACGTTCTGAAAAATAGGAAGAGCATGAAATGGTGTTGAAAAACATGAAGAGCCTGAAAAGGTGTGAAAAATATGAAGAGCTTCAAAAGGTGTCAAATATATCAGGAGCAAGAACGGTCTGAAAAACAGGAGGAGCAAGAAGCGGTGTTGAAAAACATGAAGAGCCTGAAAAGGTTGGAAAAATATGAAAAGCTTCAAAATGTTTCAAAAATATGAGGAGCATGAAATGGTCTGAAAAATAGGAGGAGCATGAACCGGTGTTGCACAACATGAAGAGCCGAAAAAGTTGTGAAAAATAGGAAGAGTTTCAAAAGGTGTGAAATACATGAGGAGAATGAAAAGGTTTGAAAAATGTGAAGAGCTTCAAAAGGTGTCAAAATTATGAGGAGCATGAAACGGTCTGAAAAATAGGAGGAGCATGAAGCTGTGTTCAAAAACATGAAGAGCCTGAAAAGGTGTGAAAAATATGAAGAGCTTCAAAATGTGAGAAAAATATGAGGAGAATGAAACGGTCTGAAAAATAGGAGAAGCGTGAAGTGGTTTTTAAAAACATGAAGAGCCTTAAAATGTGTTAAAAATATGAAGAGCTTCAAAAGCTGTCAAAAAAATGAGGAGCATGAAACGGTCTGAAAAATAGGAGGAGCATGAAGTGGTGTTGAAAAACATGAAGAGCCTGAAAAGGTGTGAAAAATATGAAGAGCTTCGAAAGGTGTCAAAAATATGAGAAGCATGAATAGGTCTGAAAAATAGGAGGAGCATGAAACGGTGTTCAAAAACATGAAGAGCCTGAAAATGTGTGAAAAATATGAAGAGCTTCAAAACGTGTCAAAATTATGAGGAGCATGAAAAGATCTGAAAATTAGGAGGAGCAAGAAGCGGTTTTGAAAAACATGAAGAGCCTGAAAACGTGTGAAAAATATGAAGAGCTTCAAAAGGTGTGAAAAATATTAAGAGCTTCAAAAGGTGTCAAAAATGAGATGAGCATGAAACGGTCTGAAAAATAGGAGGGGCATGAAGTGGTGTTGAAAAACATGAAGAACCTGAAAAGATGTGAAATATATGAGGAGCTTCAAAATTGTCAAAAATAAGAAGAGCATGAAACGGTCTGAAAAATAGAGGAGCATGAAGTGGTGTTGAAAAACATGAAGAGCCTGAAAAGATGTGAAAAATATGAAGAGCTTCAGAAGTTGTCAAAAATATAAGGAGCATGAAACGGTCTGCAAAATAAGAGGATCATGAAGCGGTGTTGAAAAACATGAACAGCTTCCTTATCCATTCATCTGCTGATGGGCATCTAGGTTGCTTCCATGTCCTGGCTGTTATAAACAGTGCTGCGATGAACATTGGGGTGCACGTGTCTCTTTCAGATCTGGTTTCCTCAGTGTGTATGCCCAGAAGTGGGATTGCTGGGTCATATGGCAGTTCTATTTCCAATTTTTTAAGAAATCTCCACACTGTTTTCCATAGCGGCTGTACTAGTTTGCATTCCCACCAACAGTGTAAGAGGGTTCCCTTTTCTCCACACTCTCTCCAGCATTTATTGCTTGTAGACTTTTGGATAGCAGCCAACCTGACTGGCGTGTAATGGTACCTCATTGTGGTTTTGATTTGCATTTCTCTAATAATGAGTGATGTTGAGCATCTTTTCATGTGTTTGTTAGCCATTTGTAAGTCTTCTTTGGAGAAATGTCTGTTTAGTTCTTTGGCCCATTTTTTGATTGGGTCATTTATTTTTCTGGAATTGAGCTGCAGGAGTTGCTTGTATATTTTTGAGATTAATCTTTTGTCTCTTTCTTCATTTGCTATAATTTTCTCCCAATCTGAGGGCTGTCTTTTCACCTTACTTATAGTTTCCTTTGTAGTGCAAAAGCTTTTAAGTTTCATTAGGTCCCATTTGTTTAGTTTTGCTTTTACTTCCAATATTCTGGGAGGTGGGTCATAGAGGATCTTGCTTTGATTTATGTCGAAGAGTGTTTTGCCTATGTTCTCCTCTAGAAGTTTTATAGTTTCTGGTCTTACATTTAGATCTTTAATCCATGAACGGATAAGGAAGCTGTGGTACATATACACCATGGAATATTACTCAGCCATTAAAACGAATTCATTTGAACCAGTCCTAATGAGATGGATGAAGCTGGAGCCCATTATACAGAGTGAAGGAAGCCAGAAAGATAAAGAACATTACAGCATACTGACACATGTATATGGAATTTAGAAAGGTGATAACGATAACCCTATATGCAGAACAGAAAAAGAGACACAGAAATACAGAACAGAATTTTGAACTTTGTGGGAGAATGTGAGGGTAGGATATTTCAAAAGAACAGCATGTATACTATCTATGGTGAAACAGATCACCAGCCCAGGTGGGATGCACGAGACAAGTGCTCCGGCCTGGTGCACTGGGAAGACCCAGAGGAATTGGGGGGAGAGGGAGGTGGGAGGGGGGATCGGGATTGGGAATACATGTAAATCCATGGCTAATTCATATCAATGTATGACAAAACCCACTGGAAAAAAAATAAAAATAAGAAAAAAAAAAAGAAAAACATGAACAGCCTGAAAAGGTGTGAACAATATGAAGAGCTTCAAAAGATGTGAAATACATAACGAGCATGAAACAATCTGAAAAATTGAAGGAGCGTGAAGCTGTGTTGAAAAACATGAAGAGCCTGAAAAGGTGTGAAAAATATGAAGAGCTTCAAAATGTGTCAAAAGTATGAGGAGAAAGAAAGGGACTGAAAATAGGAGGAGCATGAAGCGGTGTTGAAAAATATGAAGAGCCTGAAAAGGTGTGAAAAATATGAAGAGCTTCAAAATTTGTCAAAAATATGAGGAACATGAAACGGTCTGAAAAATAGGAGGAGCATGAAATGATGTTGAAAAACATGAAGAGCCTGAAAACGTGTGAAAAATATGAAGAGCCTCAAAAACTGTCAAAATATGAGGAGCATGAAATGGTCTGAAAAATAGGAGGAGCATGAAGCGGTGTTGAAAAACATGAAGAGCCTGAAAAGGTGTGAAAAATACGAAGAACTTCAAAAGGTGAGAAAAATATGAAGAGCTTCAAAAGGTGTGAAACACATGAGAAGCATGAAACGGTCTGAAAAATAGGAGGAACATGAAGCGGTGTTCAAAAACATGAAGAGCCTGAAAAGGATTGGAAAATATGAAGAGGTTCAAAAAGTGCCAAAAATATGAGGAGCATGAAACGGTCTGAAATATTGGAGGAACATGAAACGGTGCTCAAAAACATGAAGAGCCTGAAAAGGTGTGAAAAATATGAAGAGCTTCAAAAGGTGTCAAAAATATGAGGACCATGAAACGGTCTGAAAAATAGGAGGAGCATTAAACAGTGTTGAAAAATATGGAGAGCCTGAAAAGGTGTGAAAAATATGAAGAGCTTCAAAACGTGTGAAAAATATGAAGAGCTTCAAAAGGTGTCAAAAATATGAGGAGCATGAAACGGTCTGAAAAATAGGAGGAGCATGAATCGGTGTTGAAAAACATGAAGAGCCTGAAAAGGTGTGAAAAATATGAAGAACTTCAAAAGGTGTCAAAAATATGAAGAGCCTCAAAAGGTGTCAAATATATGAGGAGCATGAAACGGTCTGAAAAATAGGAGGAGCATGAAGCGGTGTTGAAAAACATGAAGAGTCTTAAAAATGTGTGAAAAATATGAAGAGCTTCAAAAGGTGTCAAATATATGAGGAGCACGAAACGGTCTGAAAAATAGGAGGAACATGAAGCGGTGTTCAAAAACATGAAGAGCCTGAAAAGGTGTGAAAAATGTGAAGAGCTTCAAAGGGTGTCAAAAATATGAGGAGCATGAAACGTTCTGAGAAATAGGAGGAGAATGAAGCGATGTTCAGAACCAAGAAGAGACTGAACAGGTGAGAAAAATATCAAGAGCTTCAAAAGGTGTGAAAATATGAAGAGCTTCAAAAGGTGTGAAAATATTAGGAGCATGAAACGGTCTGAAATATAGGAGGAGCATGAAGCGGTGTTCAAAAACATGAGGAGCCTGAAAAGGTGTGAAAAATATGAAGAGCTTCAAAAGGTGTGAAAATATGAAGAGCTTCAAAAGGTGTGAAAATATTAGGAGCATGATACGGTCTGAAAAATAGGAGGAGGCTGAAGCGGTGTTCAAAAACTTGAAGAGCCTGTAAAGGAGTGAAAAACATGAAGAGCTTCAAAAGGTGTCAAAAATATGAGGACATGAAACGGTTGAAAAATAGAAGGAGCATGAAACCATGTTCAAAACCATGAAGAGCCTGAAAAGGTGTGAAAAATATGAAGAGCTTTAAAACGTGTCAAAAATATGAGGTGCATGAAACAGTCTGAAAAATAGGAAAAGCATGACACGTTGTTCAAAAACATGAAGAGCCTGAAAAGGTGTGAAATATATGAAGAGCTTCAAAAGCTGTAAAAAATATGAGGTGCATGATACAATCTGAAAAATAGGAGGTGCATGAAGCAGTGTTGAAAACATGAAGAGCATGGAAATATGTGAAAAATAAGAAGAGCTTCAAAAGGTGTCAAAATATGAGGAGCATGAAACAGTCTAAAAAATAGTAGGAGCATGAAAAGGTATTGAAAAACACGAAGAGCCTGAAAACGTGTGAAAAATATGAAGAGTTTCAAAAGGTGTCAAAAATATGAGGAGCATGAAACAGTTTGAAAAATAGGAGGAACAGGAAGTCGTGTTCAAAACCATGAAGAGCCTGAAAAGGTGTGAAATATACGAAGAGCTTCTAAAGGTGTCAAAAATATGAGGAGCATGAAACGATCTGTAAAATAGGAGGAGCATGAAACGGTGTAAAAAACATGAAGAGCCTGAAAAGGTGTGAAATAAATGAAGAGCTTCAAAAGGTGTCCAAAATGTGAGGACCATGAAACGCTCTGAAATATAGGAGGAGCATGATGCGGTGTTGAAAAGCATGAAGAGTCTGAAAAGGTGTGAAATATAGGAAGAGCTTCAAAAGGTGTCAAAAATATGAGGAGCATGAAACGGTCTGAAAAATAGGAGGAGCATGAAACGGTGTAAAAAACATGAAGAGCCTTAAAAGGTCTGAAAATTATGAAGAGTTCAAAAGGTGTTAAAAATATGAGGAGCATGAAACGGTCTAAAAAATAGTAGGAGCATGAAAAGGTATTGAAAAACACGAAGAGTCTGAAAAGGTGTGAAAAATATGAAGAGTTTCAAAAGGGGTCAAAAATATGAGGGCATGAAACGGTCTGAAAAATAGGAGGAGCATGAAACGGTGTAAAAAACATGAAGAGCCTTAAAAGGTCTGAAAATTATGAAGAGTTCAAAAGGTGTTAAAAATATGAGGAGCATGAAACAGTTTGAAAAATAGGAGGAACATGAAGCCGTGTTCAAAACCATGAAGAGCCTGAAAAGGTGTGAAATATAGGAAGAGCTTCAAAAGGTGTCAAAAATATGAGGAGCATGAAACGGTCTGAAAAATAGGAGGAGCATGAGTGGTGTTGAAATACATGAAGAGCCTGAAAAGGTGTGAAATATATGAAGAGCTTCAAAACGTGTCAAAAATATGAGGAGTATGAAACAGTCTGAAAAATAAGAGGAGCATGAAATGGTGTTGAAAAACATGAAGAGCCTGAAAAGGTGTGAAAAATATGAAGAGCTTCAAAAGGTGTCAAAAATAGGAGTAGAATGAGACGGTGTTCAAAAACATGAAGAGCCTGAAAAGGTGTGAAAAATATGAAGAGCTTCCAAAAGTGTGAAAAATATGAGGAGCATGAAAAGGTCTGAAAAAAAAAGAGGAGCATGAAGTGGTATTGAGAAACATGAAGAGCCTGAAAATGTGTGAAATATATGAAGAGCTTCAAAAGGTGTCAAAAATATGACGAGCATGAAACGGTCTGAAAAATAGGAGGAGAATGAAGCGGTGATCAAAAATATGAAGAGCCTGAAAAGGTGTGAAAAATATGAAGAGTTTCAAAAGTTGTTAAAAATATGAGGACCTAAAAAGGGTCTGAAAAAAAGGAGGAGCATGAACTGGTGTTAAAAAACATGAAGAGCCTGAAAAGCTGTGAGAAATATGAAGAGCTGCAAAAGGTGTGAAAAATATGAAGAGCTTCAAAAGGTGTCAAAAATATGAGGAGAAAGAAACGGTCTGAAAAATAGGAGGAGCATGAAGCGGTGTTCAAAAACTTGAAGAGCCTGAAAATCTGTGAAAAATATGAACAGCTTAAAAGGTGTCAAAAATATGAAGAGCATGAAATGGTCTGAAAAATAGGAGGAGCATGAAATGGTGTTCAAAAACATGAAGAACCTGAAAGGTGTGAAAAACATGAAAGGCTTCAAAACGTGTCAAAATTATGAGGAGCATGAAACAGTCTGAAAAATAGGAGGAGCATGAAGCGGTTTTTAAAAACATGAAGAGCCTGAAAAGGTATGAAAAATATGAAGAGCTTCAAAAGGTGTCAAAAATATGAGGAGCATGAAACGGTCTGAAATATAGGAGGAGAATGAAGCGGTGCTGAAAATCATGAAGAGCCGGAAAAGGTGTGAAAAATATGAAGAGCTTTCAAAGGTGTGAAAAATATGAGGAGCATGAAACGGTCTGAAAAATAGGAGGAGCATGAAACGGTGTTGAAAAACATGAAGAGCATGGAACGATTTGAAAAATATGAAGAGCTTCAAAACGTGTGAAAAATAGCAGTAGCATGAAACGATGTTCAAAAACTTGAAGATCCTGAAAAGGTGTGAAAAATATGAAGAGATTAAAAGGTGTCAAAAATATGAGAAGCATGAAACGGTCTGAAAAATAGGAGGAGCATGAAGCGGAGTTTAAAAACATGAAGAGCCTGAAAAGGTGTGAAAAATATGAAGAGCTTAAAAATTTGTCAAAAATATGAGGAACATGAAATGGTCTGAAAAATAGGAGGAGCATGAAATGATGTTGAAAAACATGATGAGCCTGAAAACGTGTGAAAAATATGAAGAGCCTCAAAAACTGTCAAAAATATGAGGAGCATGAAATGGTCTGAAGAATAGGAGGAGCATGAAGCGGTGTTGAAAAACATGAAGAGCCTGAAAAGGTGTGAAATATATGAAGAGATTCAAAAGGTGTCAAAAAATATGAGGAGCATGAAACGGTCTGAAAAATAGGAGGAGTATGAAGCGGTGTTGAAAAACATTAAAAGCCTGAAAAGGTGTGAAAAATACGAAGAGCTTCAAAAGGTGTCAAAAATATGAGGGGCATGAAACGGTCTGAAAAATAGGAGGAGCATTAATCGTTGTTGAAAAACATGAAGAGCCTGAAATAGTGTGAGAAATATGAAGAGCTTCAAAAGGTGTCAGAAATGAGAGGAGCATGAAACGGTCTGAAAAATAGGAGGAGCATGAAGCGGTGTTCAAAACATGAAGAGCCTGAAACACTGTGAAAAACATGAAGAGCTTCAAAAGGTGTGAAAAATATGAAGAGCTTCAAAAGCTGTCAAAAATAGGAGGAGCATGAAACGGTCTAAAAATTAGGAGGAGCATGAAGCGGTGTTCAAAAACATGAAGAGCCTGAAAAGGTGTGAAAAATATGAAGAGCTTCAAAAGGTGTGAAAATATGAAGAGCTTCAAAAGGTGTGAAAATATTAGGAGCATGATACGGTCTGAAAAATAGGAGGAGGCTGAAGCGGTGTTCAAAAACTTGAAGAGCCTGTAAAGGAGTGAAAAACATGAAGAGCTTCAAAAGGTGTCAAAAATATGAGGACATGAAACGGTTGAAAAATAGAAGGAGCATGAAACCATGTTCAAAACCATGAAGAGCCTGAAAAGGTGTGAAAAATATGAAGAGCTTTAAAACGTGTCAAAAATATGAGGTGCATGAAACAGTCTGAAAAATAGGAAAAGCATGACACGTTGTTCAAAAACATGAAGAGCCTGAAAAGGTGTGAAATATATGAAGAGCTTCAAAAGCTGTAAAAAATATGAGGTGCATGATACAATCTGAAAAATAGGAGGTGCATGAAGCAGTGTTGAAAACATGAAGAGCATGGAAATATGTGAAAAATAAGAAGAGCTTCAAAAGGTGTCAAAATATGAGGAGCATGAAACAGTCTAAAAAATAGTAGGAGCATGAAAAGGTATTGAAAAACACGAAGAGCCTGAAAACGTGTGAAAAATATGAAGAGTTTCAAAAGGTGTCAAAAATATGAGGAGCATGAAACAGTTTGAAAAATAGGAGGAACAGGAAGTCGTGTTCAAAACCATGAAGAGCCTGAAAAGGTGTGAAATATACGAAGAGCTTCTAAAGGTGTCAAAAATATGAGGAGCATGAAACGATCTGTAAAATAGGAGGAGCATGAAACGGTGTAAAAAACATGAAGAGCCTGAAAAGGTGTGAAATAAATGAAGAGCTTCAAAAGGTGTCCAAAATGTGAGGACCATGAAACGCTCTGAAATATAGGAGGAGCATGATGCGGTGTTGAAAAGCATGAAGAGTCTGAAAAGGTGTGAAATATAGGAAGAGCTTCAAAAGGTGTCAAAAATATGAGGAGCATGAAACGGTCTGAAAAATAGGAGGAGCATGAAACGGTGTAAAAAACATGAAGAGCCTTAAAAGGTCTGAAAATTATGAAGAGTTCAAAAGGTGTTAAAAATATGAGGAGCATGAAACGGTCTAAAAAATAGTAGGAGCATGAAAAGGTATTGAAAAACACGAAGAGTCTGAAAAGGTGTGAAAAATATGAAGAGTTTCAAAAGGGGTCAAAAATATGAGGGCATGAAACGGTCTGAAAAATAGGAGGAGCATGAAACGGTGTAAAAAACATGAAGAGCCTTAAAAGGTCTGAAAATTATGAAGAGTTCAAAAGGTGTTAAAAATATGAGGAGCATGAAACAGTTTGAAAAATAGGAGGAACATGAAGCCGTGTTCAAAACCATGAAGAGCCTGAAAAGGTGTGAAATATAGGAAGAGCTTCAAAAGGTGTCAAAAATATGAGGAGCATGAAACGGTCTGAAAAATAGGAGGAGCATGAGTGGTGTTGAAATACATGAAGAGCCTGAAAAGGTGTGAAATATATGAAGAGCTTCAAAACGTGTCAAAAATATGAGGAGTATGAAACAGTCTGAAAAATAAGAGGAGCATGAAATGGTGTTGAAAAACATGAAGAGCCTGAAAAGGTGTGAAAAATATGAAGAGCTTCAAAAGGTGTCAAAAATAGGAGTAGAATGAGACGGTGTTCAAAAACATGAAGAGCCTGAAAAGGTGTGAAAAATATGAAGAGCTTCCAAAAGTGTGAAAAATATGAGGAGCATGAAAAGGTCTGAAAAAAAAAGAGGAGCATGAAGTGGTATTGAGAAACATGAAGAGCCTGAAAATGTGTGAAATATATGAAGAGCTTCAAAAGGTGTCAAAAATATGACGAGCATGAAACGGTCTGAAAAATAGGAGGAGAATGAAGCGGTGATCAAAAATATGAAGAGCCTGAAAAGGTGTGAAAAATATGAAGAGTTTCAAAAGTTGTTAAAAATATGAGGACCTAAAAAGGGTCTGAAAAAAAGGAGGAGCATGAACTGGTGTTAAAAAACATGAAGAGCCTGAAAAGCTGTGAGAAATATGAAGAGCTGCAAAAGGTGTGAAAAATATGAAGAGCTTCAAAAGGTGTCAAAAATATGAGGAGAAAGAAACGGTCTGAAAAATAGGAGGAGCATGAAGCGGTGTTCAAAAACTTGAAGAGCCTGAAAATCTGTGAAAAATATGAACAGCTTAAAAGGTGTCAAAAATATGAAGAGCATGAAATGGTCTGAAAAATAGGAGGAGCATGAAATGGTGTTCAAAAACATGAAGAACCTGAAAGGTGTGAAAAACATGAAAGGCTTCAAAACGTGTCAAAATTATGAGGAGCATGAAACAGTCTGAAAAATAGGAGGAGCATGAAGCGGTTTTTAAAAACATGAAGAGCCTGAAAAGGTATGAAAAATATGAAGAGCTTCAAAAGGTGTCAAAAATATGAGGAGCATGAAACGGTCTGAAATATAGGAGGAGAATGAAGCGGTGCTGAAAATCATGAAGAGCCGGAAAAGGTGTGAAAAATATGAAGAGCTTTCAAAGGTGTGAAAAATATGAGGAGCATGAAACGGTCTGAAAAATAGGAGGAGCATGAAACGGTGTTGAAAAACATGAAGAGCATGGAACGATTTGAAAAATATGAAGAGCTTCAAAACGTGTGAAAAATAGCAGTAGCATGAAACGATGTTCAAAAACTTGAAGATCCTGAAAAGGTGTGAAAAATATGAAGAGATTAAAAGGTGTCAAAAATATGAGAAGCATGAAACGGTCTGAAAAATAGGAGGAGCATGAAGCGGAGTTTAAAAACATGAAGAGCCTGAAAAGGTGTGAAAAATATGAAGAGCTTAAAAATTTGTCAAAAATATGAGGAACATGAAATGGTCTGAAAAATAGGAGGAGCATGAAATGATGTTGAAAAACATGATGAGCCTGAAAACGTGTGAAAAATATGAAGAGCCTCAAAAACTGTCAAAAATATGAGGAGCATGAAATGGTCTGAAGAATAGGAGGAGCATGAAGCGGTGTTGAAAAACATGAAGAGCCTGAAAAGGTGTGAAATATATGAAGAGATTCAAAAGGTGTCAAAAAATATGAGGAGCATGAAACGGTCTGAAAAATAGGAGGAGTATGAAGCGGTGTTGAAAAACATTAAAAGCCTGAAAAGGTGTGAAAAATACGAAGAGCTTCAAAAGGTGTCAAAAATATGAGGGGCATGAAACGGTCTGAAAAATAGGAGGAGCATTAATCGTTGTTGAAAAACATGAAGAGCCTGAAATAGTGTGAGAAATATGAAGAGCTTCAAAAGGTGTCAGAAATGAGAGGAGCATGAAACGGTCTGAAAAATAGGAGGAGCATGAAGCGGTGTTCAAAACATGAAGAGCCTGAAACACTGTGAAAAACATGAAGAGCTTCAAAAGGTGTGAAAAATATGAAGAGCTTCAAAAGCTGTCAAAAATAGGAGGAGCATGAAACGGTCTAAAAATTAGGAGGAGCATGAAGCGGTGTTCAAAAACATGAAGAGCCTGAAAAGGTGTGAAAAATATGAAGAGCTTCAAAAGGTGTGAAAATATGAAGAGCTTCAAAAGGTGTGAAAATATTAGGAGCATGATACGGTCTGAAAAATAGGAGGAGGCTGAAGCGGTGTTCAAAAACTTGAAGAGCCTGTAAAGGAGTGAAAAACATGAAGAGCTTCAAAAGGTGTCAAAAATATGAGGACATGAAACGGTTGAAAAATAGAAGGAGCATGAAACCATGTTCAAAACCATGAAGAGCCTGAAAAGGTGTGAAAAATATGAAGAGCTTTAAAACGTGTCAAAAATATGAGGTGCATGAAACAGTCTGAAAAATAGGAAAAGCATGACACGTTGTTCAAAAACATGAAGAGCCTGAAAAGGTGTGAAATATATGAAGAGCTTCAAAAGCTGTAAAAAATATGAGGTGCATGATACAATCTGAAAAATAGGAGGTGCATGAAGCAGTGTTGAAAACATGAAGAGCATGGAAATATGTGAAAAATAAGAAGAGCTTCAAAAGGTGTCAAAATATGAGGAGCATGAAACAGTCTAAAAAATAGTAGGAGCATGAAAAGGTATTGAAAAACACGAAGAGCCTGAAAACGTGTGAAAAATATGAAGAGTTTCAAAAGGTGTCAAAAATATGAGGAGCATGAAACAGTTTGAAAAATAGGAGGAACAGGAAGTCGTGTTCAAAACCATGAAGAGCCTGAAAAGGTGTGAAATATACGAAGAGCTTCTAAAGGTGTCAAAAATATGAGGAGCATGAAACGATCTGTAAAATAGGAGGAGCATGAAACGGTGTAAAAAACATGAAGAGCCTGAAAAGGTGTGAAATAAATGAAGAGCTTCAAAAGGTGTCCAAAATGTGAGGACCATGAAACGCTCTGAAATATAGGAGGAGCATGATGCGGTGTTGAAAAGCATGAAGAGTCTGAAAAGGTGTGAAATATAGGAAGAGCTTCAAAAGGTGTCAAAAATATGAGGAGCATGAAACGGTCTGAAAAATAGGAGGAGCATGAAACGGTGTAAAAAACATGAAGAGCCTTAAAAGGTCTGAAAATTATGAAGAGTTCAAAAGGTGTTAAAAATATGAGGAGCATGAAACGGTCTAAAAAATAGTAGGAGCATGAAAAGGTATTGAAAAACACGAAGAGTCTGAAAAGGTGTGAAAAATATGAAGAGTTTCAAAAGGGGTCAAAAATATGAGGGCATGAAACGGTCTGAAAAATAGGAGGAGCATGAAACGGTGTAAAAAACATGAAGAGCCTTAAAAGGTCTGAAAATTATGAAGAGTTCAAAAGGTGTTAAAAATATGAGGAGCATGAAACAGTTTGAAAAATAGGAGGAACATGAAGCCGTGTTCAAAACCATGAAGAGCCTGAAAAGGTGTGAAATATAGGAAGAGCTTCAAAAGGTGTCAAAAATATGAGGAGCATGAAACGGTCTGAAAAATAGGAGGAGCATGAGTGGTGTTGAAATACATGAAGAGCCTGAAAAGGTGTGAAATATATGAAGAGCTTCAAAACGTGTCAAAAATATGAGGAGTATGAAACAGTCTGAAAAATAAGAGGAGCATGAAATGGTGTTGAAAAACATGAAGAGCCTGAAAAGGTGTGAAAAATATGAAGAGCTTCAAAAGGTGTCAAAAATAGGAGTAGAATGAGACGGTGTTCAAAAACATGAAGAGCCTGAAAAGGTGTGAAAAATATGAAGAGCTTCCAAAAGTGTGAAAAATATGAGGAGCATGAAAAGGTCTGAAAAAAAAAGAGGAGCATGAAGTGGTATTGAGAAACATGAAGAGCCTGAAAATGTGTGAAATATATGAAGAGCTTCAAAAGGTGTCAAAAATATGACGAGCATGAAACGGTCTGAAAAATAGGAGGAGAATGAAGCGGTGATCAAAAATATGAAGAGCCTGAAAAGGTGTGAAAAATATGAAGAGTTTCAAAAGTTGTTAAAAATATGAGGACCTAAAAAGGGTCTGAAAAAAAGGAGGAGCATGAACTGGTGTTAAAAAACATGAAGAGCCTGAAAAGCTGTGAGAAATATGAAGAGCTGCAAAAGGTGTGAAAAATATGAAGAGCTTCAAAAGGTGTCAAAAATATGAGGAGAAAGAAACGGTCTGAAAAATAGGAGGAGCATGAAGCGGTGTTCAAAAACTTGAAGAGCCTGAAAATCTGTGAAAAATATGAACAGCTTAAAAGGTGTCAAAAATATGAAGAGCATGAAATGGTCTGAAAAATAGGAGGAGCATGAAATGGTGTTCAAAAACATGAAGAACCTGAAAGGTGTGAAAAACATGAAAGGCTTCAAAACGTGTCAAAATTATGAGGAGCATGAAACAGTCTGAAAAATAGGAGGAGCATGAAGCGGTTTTTAAAAACATGAAGAGCCTGAAAAGGTATGAAAAATATGAAGAGCTTCAAAAGGTGTCAAAAATATGAGGAGCATGAAACGGTCTGAAATATAGGAGGAGAATGAAGCGGTGCTGAAAATCATAAAGAGCCGGAAAAGGTGTGAAAAATATGAAGAGCTTTCAAAGGTGTGAAAAATATGAGGAGCATGAAACGGTCTGAAAAATAGGAGGAGCATGAAACGGTGTTGAAAAACATGAAGAGCATGGAACGATTTGAAAAATATGAAGAGCTTCAAAACGTGTGAAAAATAGCAGTAGCATGAAACGATGTTCAAAAACTTGAAGATCCTGAAAAGGTGTGAAAAATATGAAGAGATTAAAAGGTGTCAAAAATATGAGAAGCATGAAACGGTCTGAAAAATAGGAGGAGCATGAAGCGGAGTTTAAAAACATGAAGAGCCTGAAAAGGTGTGAGAAATATGAAGAGCTTAAAAATTTGTCAAAAATATGAGGAACATGAAATGGTCTGAAAAATAGGAGGAGCATGAAATGATGTTGAAAAACATGATGAGCCTGAAAACGTGTGAAAAATATGAAGAGCCTCAAAAACTGTCAAAAATATGAGGAGCATGAAATGGTCTGAAGAATAGGAGGAGCATGAAGCGGTGTTGAAAAACATGAAGAGCCTGAAAAGGTGTGAAATATATGAAGAGATTCAAAAGGTGTCAAAAAATATGAGGAGCATGAAACGGTCTGAAAAATAGGAGGAGTATGAAGCGGTGTTGAAAAACATTAAAAGCCTGAAAAGGTGTGAAAAATACGAAGAGCTTCAAAAGGTGTCAAAAATATGAGGGGCATGAAACGGTCTGAAAAATAGGAGGAGCATTAATCGTTGTTGAAAAACATGAAGAGCCTGAAATAGTGTGAGAAATATGAAGAGCTTCAAAAGGTGTCAGAAATGAGAGGAGCATGAAACGGTCTGAAAAATAGGAGGAGCATGAAGCGGTGTTCAAAACATGAAGAGCCTGAAACACTGTGAAAAACATGAAGAGCTTCAAAAGGTGTGAAAAATATGAAGAGCTTCAAAAGCTGTCACAAATAGGAGGAGCATGAAACGGTCTAAAAATTAGGAGGAGCATGAAGCGGTGTTCAAAAACATGAAGAGCCTGAAAAGGTGTGAAAAATATGAAGAGCTTCAAAAGGTGTGAAATATATGAGGATCATGAAACGGTCTGAAAAATAAGAGGACCATGAAGCGGTGTTGAAAAATATGAAGAGCCTGAAAAAGTGTGAAAAATATGAAGAGCTTCAAAACGTGTCAACAATATGAGGAGCATGAAGCGGTTTTCAAGAATATGAAGAGCATTAAAAAGTGCAAAAAATGTGAAGAGCTTCAAAATGTGTAAAAATATGAGGAGCATGAAACGGTCTGAAAAATAAGAGGATCACGAAACGTTCTGAAAAACAGGAGGAGCATGAAACAGTGTTGAAAAACATGAAGAGCCTGAAAAGGATTGGAAAATATGAAGAGGTTCAAAAAGTGCCAAAAATATGAGGAGCATGAAACGGTCTGAAATATTGGAGGAACATGAAACGGTGCTCAAAAACATTAAGAGCCTGAAAAGGTGTGAAAAATATGCAGAGTTTCAAAAGGTGTCAAAAATATGAGGAGCATGAAACGGTCTGAAAAACAGGAGGAGCATAAAGTGGTGTTCAAAAATATGAAGCCGGAAATGGTGTGAAAAATATGAAGAGCTTCAAAAGGTGTGAAAAATATGAGGAGCATGAAACGGTCTGAAAAATAGGAGGAGCATTAAACAGTGTTGAAAAATATGGAGAGCCTGAAAAGGTGTGAAAAATATGAAGAGCTTCAAAACGTGTGAAAAATATGAAGAGCTTCAAAAGGTGTCAAAAATATGAGGAGCATGAAACGGTCTGAAAAATAGGAGGAGCATGAAGCGGTGTTGAAAAACATGAAGAGTCTGAAAAGGTGTGAAATATATGAAGAGCTTCAAAAGGTGTGAAAAATATGAGGAGCATGAAACGGTCTGAAAAATAGAAGGAGCATGAAGCCGTTTTGAGAAACATGATTCCTGAAAAGGTGTGAAATAATCGAAGAGCTTCAAAAGGTGTCAAAAATTTGAGGACCATGAAACGCTCTGAAATATAGGAGGAGCATGATGCGGTGTTGAAAAGCATGAAGAGCCTGAAAAGGTGTGAAATATATGAAGTGCTTCAATAGCTGTCAAAATATGAGGAGCCTGAAACGTTCTGAAAAATAGGAGGAGCATGAAGCGGTGTTGAAAAACATGAAGAGCCTGAAAAGGTGTGAAAATCATGAAGAGCCTGAAAAGGTGTGAAAAACATGAAGAGCCTCAACAGGTGTGAAATATATGAAGAGCTTCAAACGGTATCAAAAATATGAGGAGCATTAAACGGTCTGAAAAATAGGAGGAGCATGAAGCGGTGTTGAAAAACATGAAGAGCCTGAAAAGGTGTGACAAACATGAAGAGCCTGAAAAGATGTGAAATATATGAAGAGGTTCAAAAGGTGTGAAAAATTTGAAGAGCTTCAAAAGTTGTCAAAAATATGAGGAGCAAGAAACGATCTGAAAAATAGGTGGAGAAGGAAGTGGTGTTGAAAAACATGAAGAGACTGAAAAGGTGTGAAAATATGAAGACCATCAAAAGGTGTCAAAAATAGGAGTAGCATGAAACGGTGTCCAAAAACATGAAGAGCCTGAATAGGAGTGAAAAATATGAAGAGCTTCAAAAGGTGTAAAAAATATGTGGAGCATGAAACGGTCTGAAAAATAGGAGGAGCATGAAACGGTGTTGAAAAACATGAAGAGCATGGAACGATTTGAAAAATATGAAGAGCTTCAAAACGTGTGAAAAATAGCAGTAGTATGAAACGATGTTCAAAAACTTGAAGATCCTGAAAAGGTGTGAAAAATATGAAGAGATTAAAAGGTGTCAAAAATATGAGAAGCATTAAACGGTCTGAAAAATAGGAGGAGCATGAAGCGGAGTTTAAAAACATGAAGAGCCTGAAAAGGTGTGAAAAATATGAAGAGCTTAAAAATTTGTCAAAAATATGAGGAACATGAAATGGTCTGAAAAATAGGAGGAGCATGAAATGATGTTGAAAAACATGATGAGCCTGAAAACGTGTGAAAAATATGAAGAGCCTCAAAAACTGTCAAAAATATGAGGAGCATGAAATGGTCTGAAGAATAGGAGGAGCATGAAGCGGTGTTGAAAAACATGAAGAGCCTGAAAAGGTGTGAAATATATGAAGAGATTCAAAAGGTGTCAAAAAATATGAGGAGCATGAAACGGTCTGAAAAATAGGAGGAGTATGAAGCGGTGTTGAAAAACATTAAAAGCCTGAAAAGGTGTGAAAAATACGAAGAGCTTCAAAAGGTGTCAAAAATATGAGGGGCATGAAACGGTCTGAAAAATAGGAGGAGCATTAATCGTTGTTGAAAAACATGAAGAGCCTGAAATAGTGTGAGAAATATGAAGAGCTTCAAAAGGTGTCAGAAATGAGAGGAGCATGAAACGGTCTGAAAAATAGGAGGAGCATGAAGCGGTGTTCAAAACATGAAGAGCCTGAAACACTGTGAAAAACATGAAGAGCTTCAAAAGGTGTGAAAAATATGAAGAGCTTCAAAAGCTGTCACAAATAGGAGGAGCATGAAACGGTCTAAAAATTAGGAGGAGCATGAAGCGGTGTTCAAAAACATGAAGAGCCTGAAAAGGTGTGAAAAATATGAAGAGCTTCAAAAGGTGTGAAATATATGAGGATCATGAAACGGTCTGAAAAATAAGAGGACCATGAAGCGGTGTTGAAAAATATGAAGAGCCTGAAAAAGTGTGAAAAATATGAAGAGCTTCAAAACGTGTCAACAATATGAGGAGCATGAAGCGGTTTTCAAGAATATGAAGAGCATTAAAAAGTGCAAAAAATGTGAAGAGCTTCAAAATGTGTAAAAATATGAGGAGCATGAAACGGTCTGAAAAATAAGAGGATCACGAAACGTTCTGAAAAACAGGAGGAGCATGAAACAGTGTTGAAAAACATGAAGAGCCTGAAAAGGATTGGAAAATATGAAGAGGTTCAAAAAGTGCCAAAAATATGAGGAGCATGAAACGGTCTGAAATATTGGAGGAACATGAAACGGTGCTCAAAAACATTAAGAGCCTGAAAAGGTGTGAAAAATATGCAGAGTTTCAAAAGGTGTCAAAAATATGAGGAGCATGAAACGGTCTGAAAAACAGGAGGAGCATAAAGTGGTGTTCAAAAATATGAAGCCGGAAATGGTGTGAAAAATATGAAGAGCTTCAAAAGGTGTGAAAAATATGAGGAGCATGAAACGGTCTGAAAAATAGGAGGAGCATTAAACAGTGTTGAAAAATATGGAGAGCCTGAAAAGGTGTGAAAAATATGAAGAGCTTCAAAACGTGTGAAAAATATGAAGAGCTTCAAAAGGTGTCAAAAATATGAGGAGCATGAAACGGTCTGAAAAATAGGAGGAGCATGAAGCGGTGTTGAAAAACATGAAGAGTCTGAAAAGGTGTGAAATATATGAAGAGCTTCAAAAGGTGTGAAAAATATGAGGAGCATGAAACGGTCTGAAAAATAGAAGGAGCATGAAGCCGTTTTGAGAAACATGATTCCTGAAAAGGTGTGAAATAATCGAAGAGCTTCAAAAGGTGTCAAAAATTTGAGGACCATGAAACGCTCTGAAATATAGGAGGAGCATGATGCGGTGTTGAAAAGCATGAAGAGCCTGAAAAGGTGTGAAATATATGAAGTGCTTCAATAGCTGTCAAAATATGAGGAGCCTGAAACGTTCTGTAAAATAGGAGGAGCATGAAGCGGTGTTGAAAAACATGAAGAGCCTGAAAAGGTGTGAAAATCATGAAGAGCCTGAAAAGGTGTGAAAAACATGAAGAGCCTCAACAGGTGTGAAATATATGAAGAGCTTCAAACGGTATCAAAAATATGAGGAGCATTAAACGGTCTGAAAAATAGGAGGAGCATGAAGCGGTGTTGAAAAACATGAAGAGCCTGAAAAGGTGTGACAAACATGAAGAGCCTGAAAAGATGTGAAATATATGAAGAGGTTCAAAAGGTGTGAAAAATTTGAAGAGCTTCAAAAGTTGTCAAAAATATGAGGAGCAAGAAACGATCTGAAAAATAGGTGGAGAAGGAAGTGGTGTTGAAAAACATGAAGAGACTGAAAAGGTGTGAAAATATGAAGACCATCAAAAGGTGTCAAAAATAGGAGTAGCATGAAACGGTGTCCAAAAACATGAAGAGCCTGAATAGGAGTGAAAAATATGAAGAGCTTCAAAAGGTGTAAAAAATATGAGGAGCATGAAACGGTCTGAAAAATAGGAGGAGCATGAAACGGTGTTGAAAAACATGAAGAGCCTGAAAAGGTGTGAAAAATATTAAGAGCTTCAAAAGGTGTCAAAAATATGAGGAGCATGAAACGGTCTGAAAAAGAGGAGGAGCATGAAGCGGTGTTGAAAAACATGAAGAGCCTTAAAAATGTGTGAAAAATATGAAGAGCTTCAAAAGGTGTCAAATATATGAGGAGCACGAAACGGTCTGAAAAATATGAGGAGCATGAAGCGGTGTTCAAAAACATTAAGAGCCAGAAAAGGTGTGAAAAATATGAAGAGCTTCAAAGGGTGTCAAAAATATGAGGAGCATGAAATGTTCTGAGAAATAGGAGGAGAATGAAGCGATGTTCAGAACCAAGAAGAGACTGAACAGGTGAGAAAAATATCAAGAGCTTCAAAAGGTGTGAAAATAGAAGAGCTTCAAAAGGTGTGAAAATATTAGGAGCATGAAATGGTCTGAAATATAGGAGGAGCATGAAGCGGTGTTTAAAAACATGAGGAGCCTGAAAAGGTGTGAAAAATATGAAGAGCTTCAAAAGGTGTGAAAATATGAAGAGCTTCAAAAGGTGTGAAAATATTAGGAGCATGATATGGTCTGAAAAATAGGAGGAGGCTGAAGCGGTGTTCAAAAACTTGAAGAGCCTGAAAAGGAGTGAAAATCATGAAGAGCTTCAAAAGGTGTCAAAAATATGAGGAGCATGAAACGGTCTGAAAAAAAGGAGGAGCATGAAGCGGTGTTGAAAAAAATGAAGATCCTGAAAAGGTGTGAAAAATATGAGGAGCTTCAAAAGGTGTCAAAAATATGAAGAACATGAAACGGTCTGAAAAATAGGAGGAGCATGAAGTGGTGTTGAAAAGCATGAAGAGCCTGAAAAGGTGTGAAAAATATGAAGAGCTTCAAAAAGTGTGAAAAATATGAGGAGCATGAAACAGTCTGAAAAATAGGAGGAGCAGGAAGCGGTGTTCAAAACCATGAAGAGCCTGAAAAGGTGTGAAAAATATGAAGAGCTTCAGAAGGTGTGAAAAATATGAGGAGCATGAAGCAATCTGAAAAATAGGAGGAGCAGGAAGCGGTGTTGAAAAACATGAAGAGCCTGAAAAGCTGTGAAAAATATGAAGAGCTTCAAAAGGTGTCAAAAATATGAGGAGCATGAAGCGGTGTTGAAAAACATGAAGATCCTGAAAAGAAGTGAAATATATGACGAGCTTCCAAAGGTGTCAAAAATATGAGGAGCATGAAGCGTTGTTGAAAAACATGAAGAGCCTGAAAAGGTGTGAAATATATGAAGAGCTTCAAAAGGTGTCAAAAATATGAGGAGCACGAAACGGTCTGAAAAATAGGAGTAGCAAGAAGCGGTGTTGAAAAACATGAAGAGCCTGAAAAGGTGTGAAAAATATTAAGAGCTTCAAAACGTGTCAAAAATATGAGGAGCATGAAACGGTCTGAAAAATCGGAGGAGCATGAGTGGTGTTGAAATACATGAAGAGGTTGAAAAGGTGTGAAATATATGAAGAGTTTCAAAACGTGTCATAAATATGAGGAGTACGAAACAGTCTGAAAAATACGAGGAGCATGAAGCGGTGTTCAAAACCATGAAGAGCCTGAAAAGGTGTGAAATATATGAAGAGCTTCAAGGGTGTCAAAAATATGAGGAACATGAAACAGTCTGAAAAATAGAAGGAGCATGAAACGGTGTTGAAAAACATGAAAAGCCTGAAAAGGTGTGAAAAACATGAAGAGCCTGAAAAGTTGTGGAAAACAGGAAGAGCCTGAAAAGGTGTGAAAAAGATGAAGAGCCTCAAAAGGTGTAAAATATATGAAGAGTTTCAATAGGTGTCAAAAATATGAGGAGCATGAAACGGTCTGAAAAATAGGAGGAGCATCAAATGGTGCTGAGAAACATGGAGAGCCTGAAAAGGTTTGAAAAATATGAAGAGCTTCAAAAGGTGTCAAAAATATGAGGACCATGAAACGGTCTGAAAAATAGGAGGAGCATGAAACGGTGTAAAAAACATGAAGAGCCTTAAAAGGTCTGAAAATTATGCAGAGTTCAAAAGGTGTTAAAAATATGAGGAGCATGAAACGGTCTGAAAAATAGGAGGAGCATGAAGCGGTGTTGAAAAACATGAAGAGCCTGAAAAGGTGTGAAAAATATGAAGAGCTTCAAAAGGTGTGAAAAATATGAGGAGCATGAAACGGTCTGAAAAATAGGAGGAGCATGAAGCCGTTTTGAAAAACATGATTCCTGAAAAGGTGTGAAATAATCGAAGAGCTTCCAAAGGTGTCAAAAATTTGAGGACCATGAAACGCTCTGAAATATAGGAGGAGCATGATGCGGTGTTGAAAAGCATGAAGAGCCTGAAACGGTGTGAAATATATGAAGCGCTTCAATAGCTGTCAAAAATATGAGGAGCCTGAAACGTTCTGAAAAATAGGAGGAGCATGAAGCGGTGTTGAAAAACATGAAGAGCCTGAAAAGGTGTGAAAATCATGAAGAGCCTGAAAAGGTGTGAAAAACATGAAGAGCCTCAACAGGTGTGAAATATATGAAGAGCTTCAAACGGTATCAAAAATATGAAGAGCATGAAACGGTCAGAAAAATAGGAGGAGCATGAAGCGGTGTTGAAAATCATGAAGAGCCTGAAAAGGTGTGACAAACATGAAGAGCCTGAAAAGGTGTGAAATATATGAAGAGGTTCAAAAGGTGTGAAAAATTTGAAGAGCTTCAAAAGTTGTCAAAAATATGAGGAGCAAGAAACGATCTGAAAAATAGGTGGAGAAGGAAGTGGTGTTGAAAAACATGAAGAGACTGAAAAGGTGTGAAAATATGAAGACCACCAAAAGGTGTCAAAAATAGGAGTAGCATGAAACGGTGTCCAAAAACATGAAGAGCCTGAATAGAGGGAACAATATGAAGAGCTTCAAAAGGTGTAAAAAATATGAGGAGCATGAAACGGTCTGAAAAATAGGAGGAGCATCAAATGGTGCTGAAAAACATGAAGAGCCTGAAAAGCTGTGAAAAAAATGAAGAGCTTCAAAAGGTGTCAAAAATATGAGGAGCATGAAACGGTCTGAAAACTAGGAGGAGCATGAAGCGGTGATGAAAAACATGAAGAGCCTGAAAAGGTGTGAAATATATGAAGAGCTTCAAAAGGCGTCAAAAATAGGAGAAGCATGAAACGCTCTGAAAATAGGAGGAGCATGAGGCGGTGTTGAAAAACATGAAGAGGCTGAAAAGGTGTGAAAAATATGAAGAGCTTCAAAATGTGTCAGAAATATGAGGAGCATGTAATGGTCTGAAAAATAGGAGGAGCATGAAACGGTGTTCAAGAACATGAAGGGCCTGAAAAGGTGTGAAAAACATGAAGAGACTGAAAAGGTGTGAAATATATGAAGAGCTTCATAATGTGTCAAAAATATGAGGAGCATGAAGCGGTGTTGAAAAACATGAAGATCCTGAAAAGAAGTGAAATATATGACGAGCTTCAAAAGGTGTCAAAAATATGAGGAGCATGAAGCGTTGTTGAAAAACATGAAGAGCCTGAAAAGGTGTGAAATATATGAAGAGCTTCAAAAGGTGTTCAAAATATGAGGAGCATGAAACGGTCTGAAAAATAGGAGTAGCAAGAAGCGGTGTTGAAAAACATGAAGAGCCTGAAAAGGTGTGAAAAATATTAAGAGCTTCAAAACGTGTCAAAATTATGAGGAGCATGAAACGGTCTGAAAAATTGGAGGAGCATGAGTGGTGTTGAAATACATGAAGAGGTTGAAAAGGTGTGAAATATATGAAGAGTTTCAAAACGTGTCATAAATATGAGGAGTACGAAACAGTCTGAAAAATACGAGGAGCATGAAGCGGTGTTCAAAACCATGAAGAGCCTGAAAAGGTGTGAAATATATGAAGAGCTTCAAGGGTGTCAAAAATATGAGGAACATGAAACAGTGTGAAAAATAGAAGGAGCATGAAACGGTGTTGAAAAACATGAAAAGCCTGAAAAGGTGTGAAAAACATGAAGAGCCTGAAAAGTAGTGGAAAACATGAACAGCCTGAAAAGATGTGAAAAAGATGAAGAGCCTCAAAAGGTGTAAAATATATGAAGAGTTTCAATAGGTGTCAAAAATATGACGAGCATGAAACGGTCTGAAATATAGGAGGAGCATCAAATGGTGCTGAAAAACAAGGAGAGCCTGAAAAGGTTTGAAAAATATGAAGAGCTTCAAAAGGTGTCAAAAATATGAGGAGCATGAAACGGTCTGAAAAATATGAGGAGCATGAAACGGTGTTCAAAATCATGAAAACCCTGAAAAGGTGTGAAATATATGAAGAGCTTCAAAAGATATCAAAAATAGGAGGAGCATGAAATGGTGTTCAAAAACATGAAGAGCCTGACAAGGTGTGAAAATATGAAGAGGTTCAAAAAGTGTCAAAAATATGAGGAGCATGAAACTGTTCTGAAAAATAGGTGCAGCATAAAGCGGTGTTGAAAAACATGAAGGGTCTGAAAATGTGTGAAACATATGAAGAGCTTCAAAAGGTGAAAAAATATGAGGAGCATGAAACAGTCTGAAACATAGGAGGAGCATGAGGGAGTGTTCAAAACATGCAGAGCCTGAAAAGGTGTGAAAAATATGAAGAGCTCCAAAAGTTGTCAAAAATATGAGGAGCAGGAAACGGTCTGAAAAATAGGAGGAGCATGAAACGGTGTTCAAAAACTTGAAGATACTGAAAAGATGTGAAAAATATGAAGAGCTTCAAAAGGTGTCAAAATATGAGGAGCACAAAACATTCTGAAAAATAAGAGGAGTATGAAACGGTGTTGAACAACATGAAGAGCATGAAAAGGTGTGAAAAATATGAAGAGATTAAAAGGTGTCAAAATATGAGGAGCATGAAACGGTCTGAAAAATAGGAGGAGCATGAAGTGGTGTTCAAAAACATGAAGAGCCCGAAAAGGTGTGAAAAATATGAAGAGCTTCAAAAGGTGTCAAATAGATGAGGAGCATGAAACTGTCTGAAAAATAAGAGGAATATGAAACGGTGTTGAAAAACATGAAGAGCATGAAAAGGTGTGAAAAATATGAAGAGCTTCAAAAGGTGTCAAAAATATGAGGAGCATAAAATGGTCTGAAAAATAGGAGGAGCATGAAACGGTGTTCAAAAATATGAAGAGACTGAAAAGGCATGAAATATAAGAAGATCTTCAAAAAGTGTCAAAATTATGAGGAGCATGAAACGGTCTGAAAAATAGGAGGAGCATGAAGCGGTGTTCAAAAACATGAAGAGCCTGAAACGGTGTGAAAAATATGAGGAGCATGAAACGGTCTGAAAAATATGAGGAGCATGAAGCGGTGTTTCAAAACATGAAGAGCCTGAAAACATGTGAAAAATATGAAGCACTTCAAAAGGTGTCAAAAATATGAGAAGCATGAAACGGTCTGAAAAATAGGAGGAAAATGAAACGGTGTTCAAAATCTTTAAGAGCCTGAAAATGTGTGAAAAATATGAAGAGCTTCAGAAGGTGTGAAAAATATGAGAAGCATGAAGCGGTTATCAAAAACTTGAAGATACTGAACAGGTGTGAAAAATATGAAGAGCTTCAAAAAGTGGCAAATATATGAGGAGCATGAAACGGTATGAAAAATAGGAGGAGCATGAAACGGTGTTCAAAAACATGAAGAGCCTGAAAAGTTGTGAAAAATATGAAGAGCTTCAGAAGGTGTGAAAAATATGAGAAGCATGAAGCGGTTATCAAAAATTTGAAGATACTGAACAGGTGTGAAAAATGTGAAGAGCTTCAAAAGGTTTCAAAAATATGAGGAGCATGAAACGGTCTGAAATATAGGAGGAAAATGAAACGGTGTTCAAAATCATTAAGAGCCTGAAAAGGTGTGAAAAATATGAGGAGCATGAAACGGTCTGAAAAAAAGGCGAGAATGAAGTCGTGTTCAAAGACATCAAGAGCCTGAAAAAGTGTGAAAAACATGACGAGCTTCAAATGGTGTCAAAAATATGAGGAGCATGAACCAGTCTGAAAAATAGGTGGAGCATGAAGAGTTGTTCAAATACATGAAGAGCCTGATAAGGTGTGAAAAATATGAAGAGCTTCAAAAGGTGTCAAAAATATGAGGAGCATGAAACGGTCTGAAAAATAGGAGGAAAATGAAACGGTGTTCAAAATCATTAAGAGCCTGAAAAGGTGTGAAAAATATGAAGAGCTTCAGAATGTGTGAAAAATATG
This sequence comes from Dama dama, assembly GCF_033118175.1. NCBI lineage: Eukaryota > Metazoa > Chordata > Mammalia > Artiodactyla > Cervidae > Dama > Dama dama. Next base: position 64,920,853 of record NC_083688.1, on the reverse strand, counting down.
AGAAGCATGAAGTGGTTATCAAAAACTTGAAGATACTGAACAGGTGTGAAAAATATGAAGAGCTTCAAAAAGTGGCAAAAATATGAAGAGCATGAAATGGTCTGAAAAATAGGAGGAGCATGAAATGGTGTTCAAAAACATGAAGAACCTGAAAGGTGTGAAAAACATGAAAGGCTTCAAAACGTGTCAAAATTATGAGGAGCATGAAACAGTCTGAAAAATAAGAGGAGCATGAAGCGGTTTTTAAAAACATGAAGAGACTGAAAAGGTGTGAAAAATATGAAGAGCTTCAAAAGGTGTCAAAAATATGAAGAGCATGAAATGGTCTGAAAAATAGGAGGAGCATGAAATGGTGTTCAAAAACATGAAGAACCTGAAAGGTGTGAAAGACATGAAAGGCTTCAAAACGTGTCAAAATTATGAGGAGCATGAAACAGTCTGAAAAATAGGAGGAGCATGAAGCGGTTTTTAAAAACATGAAGAGACTGAAAAGGTGTGAAAAATATGAAGAGCTTCAAAAGGTGTCAAAAATATGAGGAGCATGAAACGGTCTGAAATATAGGAGGAGAATGAAGCGGTGCTGAAAAACATGAAGAGCATGAAACGATTTGAAAAATATGAAGAGCTTCAAAACGTGTGAAAAATAGCAGTAGCATGAAACGGTGTTCAAAAACTTGAAGATCCTGAAAAGGTGTGAAAAATGTGAAGAGATTAAAAGGTGTCAAAAATATGAGAAGCATGAAACGGTCTGAAAAATAGGAGGAGCATGAAGCGGTGTTTAAAAACATGAAGAGCCTGAAAACGTGTGAAAAATATGAGGAGCTTCAAAGGTGTGAAAAATATGAAGAGCTTCAAAAGGTGTCAAATAGGAGTAGCATGAAACGGTGTTCAAAAACATGAAGAGCCTGAAAAGGTGTGCAAAATTTGAAGAGCTTCAAAACGTGTGAAAAATATGAGGAGCATGAAACGGTCTGAAAAATAGGAGGAGCATGAAAAGCTCTTGAAAAACATGAAGAGCATGAAACGGTCTGAAAAATAGGAGGAGCATGAAATGGTGTTCAAAAACATGAAGATCCTGAAAACATGTGAAAAATATGAAGCGCTTCAAAAGGTGTCAAAAATATGAGGAGCATGAAACGGTCTGAAAAATAGGAGGAAAATGAAACGGTGTTCAAAATCATTAAGAGCCTGAAAAGGTGTGAAAAATATGAAGAGCTTCAGAATGTGTGAAAAATATGAGAAGCATGAAGCGGTTATCAAAAACTTGAAGATACTGAAAAGGTGTGAAAAATATGAAGAGCTTCAAAAAGTGGCAAAAATATGAGGAGCATGAAACGGTATGAAAAATAGGAGGAGCATGAAACGGTGTTCAAAAACATGAAGAGCCTGAAAAGATGTGAAAAATATGAAGAGCTTCAAAAGGTGTCAAAAATATGAGGAGCATGAAACGGTCTGAAAAATAGGAGGAAAATGAAACGGTGTTCAAAATCATTAAGAGCCTGAAAAGGTGTGAAAAATATGAAGAGCTTCAAAAGGTGTCAAAAATATGAGGAGCATGAAACGGTCTGAAAAATATTAGGAGCATGAAACGGTGTTGAAAAACACGAAGAGCCTTAAAAGGAGTGAAAAATATCAAGAGCTTCAAAAGGTGTCAAATATATAAGGAGCATGAAACAGAGTTGAAAAACATGAAGAGCTTCAAAATGTGTCAAAAATATGAGGAGCAAGATACGGTCTCAAAAATAGGAGGAGCATGAAGCGGTGTTGAAAAACATGAAGAGCCTGGAAAGGTGTGAAATATATGAAGAGATTCAAAAGTGTCACAAATAGGAGGAACATGAAACGGTCTGAAAAATAGTAGGAGCATGAAGTGGAGTTGAAAAAAATGAATAGCCTGAAAAGGTGTGAAAAATATTAGGAGCATGAAACAGTCTGAAAATAGGAGAAGCATCAAATGGTGCTGAAAAACATGGAGAGCCTGAAAAGGTTTGAAAAATATGAAGAGCTTCAAAAGGTGTCAAAAATATGAGGAGCATGAAATGGTCTGAAAAATAGGAGGAGCATGTAATGGTGTTGAAAACCACGAAGAACCTGAAGAGGAGTGAAATACATGAAGAGCTTCAAAAGGTGTCATAAATATGAGAAGCATGAAATGGTGTTCAAAAACATGAAGAGCCTGAAAATGTGTGAAAAATATGAGGAGCATGAAACGGTCTTAAAAATATGTGGAGCATGAAGCGGTGTTCAAAAACATGAAGAGCCTGACAAGGTGTGAAAAATATGAAGAGGTTCAAAAAGTGTCAAAAATATGAGGAGCATGAAACTGTTCTGAAAAATAGGTGCAGCATAAAGCGGTGTTGAAAAACATGAAGGGTCTGAAAATGTGTGAAACATATGAAGAGCTTCAAAAGGTGTCAAAAATATGAGGAGTATGAAACGGTCTGAAAAATAGGAGGAAAATGAAACGGTGTTCAAAATCATTAAGAGCCTGAAAAGGTGTGAAAAATATGAAGAGCTTCAGAAGGTGTGAAAAATATGAGAAGCATGAAGCGGTTATCAAAAACTTGAAGATACTGAACAGGTGTGAAAAATATGAAGAGCTTCAAAAAGTGGCAAGTATATGAGGAGCATGAAACGGTATGAAAAATAGGAGGAGCATGAAACGGTGTTGAAAAACACGAAGAGCCTAAAAAGGAGTGAAAAATATGAGGAGCTTCTAAAGGTGTCAAATATATAAGGAGCATGAAACGGCCTGAAAAATAGGAGCAGCCTGAAACGGTGTGGAAAAACATGAAGAGACTGAAAATGTGTGAAAAATATGAAGAGCTTCAAAATGTTTCAAAATTATGATGCGCATGAAACTGCCTTAAAAATAGGAAGAGCATGAAGCGGTGTTGAAAAACATGAAGAGCCTGAAAAGGTGTGAAATATATGAAGAGCTACAAAATGTGTCAAAAATATGAGGAGCATGAAGCGTTCTGAAAAATAGGAGGAGCATGAAACGGTGTTGAAAAACACGAAGAGCCTAAAAAGGAGTGAAATATATGAAGAGTTTCAAAAGAAGTCAAAAATATAAGGAGCATGAAACGGTCTGAAAAATAGGAGGAGCATGAAGCGGTGTTGAAAAATATGAAGAGCCTGAAAAGGTGTGAAAAATATGAAGAGTTTCAAAACATGTAAAAATATGAGGAGCATGAAACGGTGTTCAGAAACATGAAGAGCCTGAAATGGTGTGAAAAATATGGAGAGCTTCAAAAGGTGTCAAAAATATGAGGAGCATGAAGCGTTCTGAAAAATAGGAGGAGCATGAAACGGTATTGAATAAGACGAAGAGCCTAAAAAGGAGTGAAAAATATGAAGAGCTTCAAAAGGTGTCAAATATATAAGGAGCATGAAACGGTCTGAAAAATAGGAGCAGCCTGAAACGGTGTGGAAAAACATGAAGAGACTGAAAATGTGTGAAAAATATGAAGAGCTTCATAAAGTTTCAAAATTATGATGGGCATGAAACTGTCTTAAAAATAGGAAGAGCATGAAGCGGTGTTGAAAAACATGAAGAGCCTGAAAAGGTGTGAAATATATGAAGAGCTACAAAATGTGTCAAAAATATGAGGAGCATTAAGCGTTCTGAAATATAGGAGGAGCATGAAACGGTGTTGAAAAACACGAAGAGCCTAAAAAGGAGTGAAATATATGAAGAGCTTCAAAAGAAGTCAAAAATATAAGGAGCATGAAACGGTCTGAAAAATAGGAGGAGCATGAAGCGGTGTTGAAAAACATGAAGAGCCTGAAAAGGTGTGAAGTATATGAAGAGGTTCAAAAGGTGTCAAAAATAGGAGGAGCACGAAACAGTTTGAAAAATAGGAAGAGCACGAAGTGGTGTTGAAAAACATGAAGAGCCTGAAAAGGTGTGAAAAACATGAAGAGCTTCAAAAGGAGTCAAATATATGAGGAGCATGAAACTGTCTGAAAAATAGGAGGAGCATGAAACAGTGTTTGAAAACATGAAGAGCCTGAAAAGGTGTGAAATATATGAAGAACTTCAAAACGTGTCAAATATATGAGGAGCATGAAACGGTCTGAAAAATAGGATCAGCATGAAGCGGTGTTAAAAAACATAAACAGCCTGAAAAGGTGTGAAATATATGAAGAGCTTCAAAAGGTGTCAAAAATATGAGGAGCAGAAAACGCTCTGAATATTAGGGGGAGCATGAAACGGACTTCAAAAACATGAAGAGCCTGAAAAGGTGTTAAAAATATGAAGAGCTTCAAAACTTGTCAATAATATAATGAGAATGAAACGGTCTGAAAAAAAGGAGGAGGATGAAGCGGTGTTGAAAAACATGAAAAGCCTGAAAAGGTGTGAAAAATAAGAAGAGCTTCAAAAGGTGTCAAAATTATGAGGAGCATGAAACGGTCTGAAAAACAGGAGGAGCATGACGCGGTGTTGAAAAACATGAGGAGCCTGAAAAGGTGTGAAATATATGAAGAGCTTCAAAAGGTGTCAAAAATATGAGGAGCATGAAAAGGTCTGAAGAATAGGAGGAGTAAGAAGCGGTGTTGAAAAACATGAAGAGCCTGAAAAGGTGTGAAATACATGAAGAGCTTCAAAATTGTCAAAAATATGAGGAGCATGAAACGGTCTGAAAAATAGGAGGAGCATGAAGCGGTGTTGCAAAACATGAAGAGCCTGAAAAGGTGTGAAAAACATGAAGAGCCTGAAAATGTGTGAAATATATGAAGAGCTTCAAATGGTGTCAAAAATATGAGGATCATGAAAAAATCTGAAAAATATGAGGAGCATGAAACGGCGTTCAAAAACATGAAGAACCTGAAATGGTGTGAAAAATATGAAGAACTTAAAAACGTGTCAAAAATAGGAGGAGTTTCAAAGGGTCCGAAAAATAGGAAGAGCATGAAGGGGTGTTGCAAAACATGAAGAGCCTGAAAAGGTGTGAAATATATGAGGAGCTTCAAAAGGTGTCAAAAATATAAGAAGCATGAAACGGTCTTAAAAATAGGAGGAGCATGAAACGGTGTTGAAAAACATGAAGAGCCTGAAAATGTGTGAAAAATATGAAGAGCTTCAAAAGGTGTCAAAAATAGAAGGAGCATGAAGCGGAGTTGAAAAACATGAAGAGCTTCAAAATGTGTCAAAAATATGAGGAGCAAGATACGGTCTCAAAAATAGGAGGAGCATGAAGCGGTGTTGAAAAACATGAAGAGCCTGGAAAGGTGTGAAATATATGACGAGATTCAAAAGTGTCACAAATAGGAGGAACATGAAACGGTCTGAAAAAGAGGAGGAGCATGAAGTGGAGTTGAAAAAAATGAATAGCCTGAAAGGTGTGAAAAATATTAGGAGCATGAAACAGTCTGAAAATAGGAGGAGCATCAAATGGTGCTGAAAAACATGGAGAGCCTGAAAAGGTTTGAAAAATATGAAGAGCTTCAAAAGGTGTCAAAAATATGAGGAGCATGAAATGGTCTGAAAAATAGGAGGAGCATGTAATGGTGTTGAAAACCACGAAGAGCCTGAAGAGGAGTGAAATACATGAAGAGCTTCAAAAGGTGTCATAAATATGAGAAGCATGAAATGGTGTTCAAAAACATGAAGAGCCTGAAAATGTGTGAAAAATATGAGGACCATGAAACGGTCTTAAAAATAAGAGGAGTATGAAACGGTGTTCAAAATCATTAAGAGCCTGAAAAGGTGTCGAAAATATGAGGAGCATGAAACAGTCTGAAAATAGGAGGAGCATGAAACGGTGTTGAAAAACATGAAGAGCATGAAAAGGTGTGAAAAATATGAAGAGCTTCAAAAGGTGTCAAATAGGAGTAGCATGAAACGGTGTTCAAATACATGAAGAGCCTGAAAAGGTGTGCAAAATTTGAAGAGCTTCAAAACGTGTGAAAATATGAGGTGCATGAAACGGTCTGAAAAATAGGAGGAGCATGAAACGGTCTTGAAAAACATGAAGAGCATGAAACGGTCTGAAAAATAGGAGGAGCATGAAATGGTGTTCAAAAATATGAAGATCCTGAAAACATGTGAAAAATATGAAGCGCTTCAAAAGGTGTCAAAAATATGAGGAGCATGAAACGGTCTGAAAAATAGGAGGAAAATGAAATGGTGTTCAAAATCATTAAGAGCTTGAAAAGGTGTGAAAAATATGAAGAGCTTCAGAATGTGTGAAAAATATGAGAAGCATGAAGCGGTTATCAAAAACTTGAAGATACTGAACAGGTGTGAAAAATATGAAGAGATTCAAAAGGTGTCAAAAATATGAGGAGCATGAAGCGTTCTGAAAAATAGGAGGAGCATGAAACGGTGTTGAATAAGACGAAGAGCCTAAAAAGGAGTGAAAAATATGAAGAGCTTCAAAAGGTGTCAAATATATAAGGAGCATGAAACGGTCTGAAAAATAGGAGCAGCATGAAACGGTGTGGAAAAACATGAAGAGACTGAAAATGTGTGAAAAATATGAAGAGCTTCATAATGTTTCAAAATTATGATGCGCATGAAACTGTCTTAAAAATAGGAAGAGCATGAAGCGGTGTTGAAAAACATGAAGAGCCTGAAAAGGTGTGAAATATATGAAGAGCTACAAAATGTGTCAAAAATATGAGGAGCATGAAGCGTTCTGAAAAATAGGAGGAGCATGAAACGGTGTTGAAAAACACGAAGAGCCTAAAAAGAAGTGAAATATATGAAGAGCTTCAAAAGAAGTCAAAAATATAAGAAGCATGAAACGGTCTGAAAAATAGGAGGAGCATGAAGCGGTGTTGAAAAACATGAAGAGCCTGAAAAGGTGTGAAATATATGAAGAGGTTCAAAAGGTGTCAAAAATAGGAGGAGCATGAAACAGTTTGAAAAATAGGAAGAGCATGAAGTGGTGTTGAAAAACATGAAGAGCCTGAAAAGGTGTGAATAATATGAAGAGCTTCAAAAGGAGTCAAATATATGAGGAGCATGAAACTGTCTGAAAAATAGGAGGAGCATGAAACGGTGTTTGAAAACATGAAGAGCCTGAAAAGGTGTGAAATATAGGAAGAGCTTCAAAAGTTTTCAAAAGTATGAGGAGCATGATACGTTCTGAAAAATAGGAGGAGCATGAAGCGGTGTTGAAAAGTGAAGAGCCTGAAAAGGTGTGAAAAACATGAAGAGCTTCAAAAGTTGTCAAAAATATGAGGAACATGAAACGGTCTGAAAAATAGGAGGAGCAAGAATCGGTGTTGAAAAAAAGAAGAGCCTGAAAAGTTGTGAAATATATGAAGAACTTCAAAACGTGTCAAATATATGAGGAGCATGAAACGGTCTGAAAAATAGGAGCAGCATGACGCGGTGTTAAAAAACATAAACAGCCTGAAAAGGTGTGAAATATATGAAGAGCATCAAAAGGTGTCAAAAATATGAGGAGCAGAAAACGCTCTGAATATTAGGGGGAGCATGAAACGGACTTCAAAAACATGAAGAGCCTGAAAAGGTGTTAAAAATATGAAGAGCTTCAAAACTTGTCAATAATATAATGAGAATGAAACGGTCTGAAAAATAGGAGGAGCATGAAGCGGTCTTGAAAAACATGAAGAGCATGAAACGGTCTGAAAAATAGGAGGAGCATGAAATGGTGTTCAAAAACATGAAGATCCTGAAAACATGTGAAAAATATGAAGCGCTTCAAAAGCTGTCAAAAATATGAGGAGCATGAAACGGTCTGAAAAATAGGAGGAAAATGAAACGGTGTTCAAAATCATTAAGAGCCTGAAAAGGTGTGAAAAATATGAGGAGCATGAAACGGTCTGAAAAAAAGGCGAGAATGAAGTCGTGTTCAAAGACATGAAGAGCCCGAAAAGGTGTGTAAAATATGAAGAGCTTCAAAAGATGTCAAAAATATGAGGAGCATGAAACGGTCTGAAAAATAGGAGGAGCATGAAGTGGTGTTGAAAAACATGAAGTGCCTGAAAATGTGTGAACAATATGAAGAGCTTCAGAAGGTGTGAATGATATGAGGAGCATGAAGCGGTGTTCAAAAACTTGAAGATACTGAAAAGGTGTGAAAAATATGAAGAGCTTCAAAAGGTGTCAAAAATATGAGGAGCATGAAATGGTCTGAAAAATATTAGGAGCATGAAACGGTGTTGAAAACCTGAAGCGCCTGAAAAGTTGTGAAAAATATGAAGAGTTTCAAACATGTAAAAATATGAGGAGCATGAAACGGTGTTCAGAATCATGAAGAGCCTGAAATGGTGTGAAAAATATGAAGAGCTTCAAAAGGTGTCAAAAATATGAGGAGCATGAAGCGTTCTGAAAAATAGGAGGAGCATGAAACGGTGTTGCAAATAACGAAGAGCCTAAAAAGGAGTGAAAAATATGAAGAGCTTCAAAAGGTGTCAAATATATAAGGAGCATGAAACGGTCTGAATAATAGGAGCAGCCTGAAACGGTGTGGAAAAACATGAAAAGCCTGAAAATGTGTGAAAAATATAAAGAGCTTCAAAAGGTTTCAAAATTATGAGGTGCATGAAACTGTCTTAAAAATAGGAAGAGCATGAAGCGGTGTTGAAAAATATGAAGAGCCTGAAAAGGTGTGAAATATATGAAGAGCTACAAAATGTGTCAAAAATATGAGGAGCATGAAGCGTTCTGAAAAATAGGAGGAGCATGAAACGGTGCTGAAAAACACGAAGAGCCTAAAAAGGAGTGAAATATATGAACAGCTTCAGAAGAAGTCAAAAATATAAGGAGCATGAAACGGTATGAAAAATAGGAGGAGCATGAAGCGGTGTTGAAAAACATGAAGAGCCTGAAAAGGTGTGAAATATATGAAGAGGTTCAAAAGGTGTCAAAAATAGGAGGAGAATGAAACTCTTTGAAAAATAGGAGGAGCATGAAGTGGTGTTGAAAAACATGAAGAGCCTGAAAAGGTGTGAATAATATGAAGAGCTTCAAAAGGAGTCAAATATATGAGGAGCATGAAACTGTCTGAAAAATAGGAGGAGCATGAAACGGTCTGAAAAATAGGAGGAGCATGAAACGGTGTTGCAAAACATGAAGAGCCTGAAAAGGTGTGAAATATATGAAGAGCTTCAAAAGTTTTCAAAAGTATGAGGAGCATGATACGGTCTGAAAAATAGGAGGAGCAGGAAGCGGTGTTGAAAAGTGAAGAGCCTGAAAAGGTGTGAAAAACAGGAAGCGCTTCAAAAGTTGTCAAAAATATGAGGAACATGAAACGGTCTGAAAAATAGGAGGAGCAAGAATCGGTGTTGAAAAAAAGAAGAGCCTGAAAAGTTGTGAAATATATGAAGTACTTCAAAACGTGTCAAATATATGAGGAGCATGAAACGGTCTGAAAAATAGGAGCAGCATGAAGCGGTGTTAAAAAACATAAACAGCCTGAAAAGGTGTGAAATTTATGAAGAGCTTCAAAAGGTGTCAAAAATATGAGGAGCATGAAAAGCTCTGAAGTTTAGGAGGAGCATGAAACGGTCTTCAAAAACATGAAGAGCCTGAAAAGGTGTTAAAAATATGAAGAGCTTCAAAACTTGTCAATAATATAATGAGAATGAAACGGTCTGAAAAATAGGAGGAGCATGAAGCGGTGTTGAAAAACATGAAAAGACTGAAAAGGTGTGAAAAATATGAAGAGCTTCAAAAGGTGTCAAAAATATGAGGAGCATGAAACGGTCTGAAAAACAGGAGGAGCATGACGCGGTGTTGAAAAACATGAGGAGCCTGAAAAGGTGTGAAATATATGAAGAGCTTCAAAAGTGTCAAAAATATGAGGATCATGAAACGGTCTGAAAAATATGAGGAGCATGAAACGGTGTTCAAAAACATGAAGAACCTAAAATGGTGTGAAAAATATGAAGAACTTAAAAACGTGTCAAAAATAGGAGGAGTTTCAAAGGGTCCGAAAAATAGGAAGAGCATGAAGGGGTGTTGCAAAACATGAAGAGCCTGAAAAGGTGTGGAAAACATGAAGAACCTTAAAAGGTGTAAAATATATGAAGAGGTTCAAAAGGTGTCAAAAATTGGAGAAGCATGAATATGTGTGAAAAATAGGAGGAGCATGAAGCGGTGTTCAAAAACCTGAGGAGCCTGAAAAGGTGTAAAAAAAATGAAGAGCTTCAAAAGGTGTCAAAAATATGAGGAGCATGAAACGGTCTGAAAAATAGCAGGAGCGTGAAACGGTGTTCAAAAACATCAAGAGCCTGAAAAAGTGTGAAATATATGAAGAGGTTCAAAAGGTGTCAAAAATATGAGGAACATGAAACGGTCTGAAAAATAGGAGGAGCAAGAATCGGTGTTGAAAAAAAGAAGAGCTTGAAAAGTTGTGAAATATATGAAGAGCTTCAAAATGTGTCAAATATATGAGGAGCGTGAAAAGGTCTGAAAAATAGGAGCAGCATTAAGCGGTGTTGAAAAACATAAACAGCCTGAAAAGTTGTGAAATATATGAAGAGCTTCAAAATGTGTCAAAAATATGAGGAGCATGAAACGTTCTGAAGATTAGGAGGAGCATGAAAAAGTCTTCAAAAACATGAAGAGCCTGAAAAGGTGTGAAAAATATGAAGAGCTTCAAAAGGTGTCAAAAATATGAGGAGCATGAAACGGTCTGAAAAATAGGAGGAGCATGAAAGGGTGTTCAAAAACATGAAGAGCCTGAAAAGGTGTGAAACATATGAAAAGCATGAAAAGGTGTGAAATATATGAGGAGCCTGAAACGGTCTGCAAAACAGGAGGAGCATGAATCGGTGTTGAAAAACATGAAGAGCCTGAAAAGGAGTAAAATATATGAAGAGCTTCAAAAGGTGTCAAAAGTATGAGGAGCATGAAACGGTCTGAAAATAGGAGGAGCATCAAGTGGTGCTGAAAAACATAGAGAGACTGAAAAGGTTTGAAAAATATAACGAGCTTCAAAAGGTGTCAAAAATATGAGGAGCATGAAACGGTCTGAAAAATAGGAGGAGCATGAAACGGTGTTGAAAAACATGAAGAGCCTGAAAAGGTGTGAAATATATGAAGAGCTTCAAAAGGTGTCAAAAATATGAGAAGCAAGAAACGGTCTGAAAAATAGGAGGAGCATGAAGCGGTGTTGAAAAACATGAAAAGCCTGAAAAAGTGTGAAATATATGAAGAGCTTCAAAAGGTGTAAAAAATATGAGGAGCATGAAAAGGTCTGAAAAATAGGTGGAGCATGAAGCGTTGTTCAAATACATGAAGAGCCTGATAAGATGTGAAAAATATGAAGAGCTTCAAAAGGTGTCAAATATGAGTGCATGAAACGGTCTGAAAAATAAGAGGAGCATGAAGCGGTGTTGAAAAGCATGAAGAGCCTGAAAAGGTGTGAACTATATGAAGAGCTTCAAAAGGTGACAAAAATACGAGGAGCATGAAACGGTCTGAAAAATAGGAGGAGCATGAAGTGGTGTTGAAAAACTTGAAGAGCCTGAAAAGGTGTGAAATATATGAAGAGCTTCAAAACGTGTCAAATATATGAGGAGCATGAAACGATCTGAAAAATATGAGCAGCATGAAGCGGTGTTGTAAAACATAAAGAGCCTGAAAAGGTGTAAAAAATATGAAGAGCTTCAAAAAGTGTCAAAAATATGAAGAGCATGAAAAGGTCTGAAAAAAAGGAGGAGCATGAAGTGGTGTTGAAAAACATAAAGAGCCTGAAAAGGTGTAAAAAATATGAAGAGCTTCAAAAAGTGTCAAAAATATGAGGAGCATGAAACGATCTGAAACATAGTAGGAGCATGAAGCGTTGTTCAAAAACATGAAGAGCCTGAAAAGTTGTGAAATATATGAAGACCTTCAAAAGGCGTCAAAAATATGAGGAGCATGACATGGTCTGAAAAATAGGAGGAGCATGAAGCAGTGTTGAAAAACATGAAGAGCCTGAAAAGGTGTGAAAAATATGAAGAGGTTCAAAAAGTTTGAAAAATATGAAGAGCTTCAAAGGTGTCAAAAATATGAGGAGCATGAAACGGTCTGAAAAATAGGAGGATCATGAAGCGGTGTTCAAAAACATGAAGAGCATGGAAAAGTGTGAAAAATATGAAGAGCTTCAAAAGGTGTAAAAAATATGAAGAGCTTCAAAAGGTGTGAAAATATGAAGAGTTTCAAAAGGTGTCAAACATATGAGGAGCATGAAACGGTCTGAAAAATAGGAGGAGCATGAAATGGTGTTCAAAACCATGAAGAGACTGAAAAGGTGTGAAATATATGAAGACTTCAAAATGTGTCAAAAATATGAGGAGCATGAAACGTTCTGAAATATAGGAGGAGCATGAAACGTTTTTCGAAAACATGAAGAGCCTGAAAAGGTGTGAAAAATATGAAGAGCCTCAAAAGGTGTCAAAATTATGAGGAGCTTGAAACGGTCTCAAATATAGGAGGAGAATAAATCGGTGTGGAAAAATATGTAGATCCTGAAAAGGTGTGAAAAATTTGTACAGCCTCAAAAGGAGTGAAAAATATGAGGAGCATGAAATGGTCTGAAAAATAGGAGGACCATGAAACGGTGTTCAAAACCATGAAGAGACTGAAAAGGTGTGAAATATATGAAGAGCTTCAAAAGGTGTCAAAAATATGAGGAGCATGAAAAGGTCTGAAAAATAGGAGGAGCATGAAGCGGTGTGAAAAATTTGAAAGAGCCTGAAAAGCTGTGAAAAAAATGAAGAGCTTCAAAAGGTGTCAAAAATTTGAGGAGCATGAAACGGTCTGAAAACTAGGAGGAGCATTAATTGTTGTTGAAAACATGAAGAGCCTGAAATAGTGTGAGAAATATGAAGAGCTTCAAAAGGTGTCAGAAATGAGAGGAGCATGAAACGGTCTGAAAAATAGGAGGAGCATGAAGCAGTGTTCAAAACATGAAGAGCCTGAAACACTGTGAAAAATATGAAGAGCTTCAAAAGGTGTGAAAAATATGAAGAGCTTCAAAAGCTGTCAAAAATAGGAGGAGCATGAAACGGTCTAAAAATTAGGAGGAGCATGAAGCGGTGTTCAAAAACATGAAGAGCCTGAAAAGGTGTGAAAAATATGAAGAGCTTCAAAAGGTGTGAAATATATGAGGATCATGAAACGGTCTGAAAAATAAGAGGACCATGAAGCGGTGTTGAAAAATATGAAGAGCCTGAAAAAGTGTGAAAAATATGAAGAGCTTCAAAACGTGTCAACAATATGAGGAGCATGAAGCGGTTTTCAAGAATATGAAGAGCATTAAAAAGTGCGAAAAATGTGAAGAGCTTCAAAAGGTGTAAAAATATGAGGAGCATGAAACGGTCTGAAAAATAAGAGGATCACGAAACGTTCTGAAAAACAGGAGGAGCATGAAACAGTGTAGAAAAACATGAAGAGCCTGAAAAGGATTGGAAAATATGAAGAGGTTCAAAAAGTGCCAAAAATATGAGGAGCATGAAACGGTCTGAAATATTGGAGGAACATGAAACGGTGCTCAAAAACATGAAGAGCCTGAAAAGGTGTGAAAAATATGAAGAGCTTCAAAAGGTGTCAAAAATATGAGGAGCATGAAACGGTCTGAAAAACAGGAGGAGCATGAAGTTTTGTTCAAAAATATGAAGCCGGAAATGGTGTGAAAAATATGAAGAGCTTCAAAAGGTGTGAAAAATATGAGGAGCATGAAAAGGTCTGAAAAATAGGAGGAGCATGAAGCAGTTTTTAAAAACATGAAGAGCCTGAAAAGGTATGAAAAATATGAAGAGCTTCAAAAGGTGTGAAAAATATGAGGAGCATGAAAAGGTCTGAAAAATAGGAGGAGCATGAAACGGTGTTGAAAAACATGAAGAGCATGAAACGATTTGAAAAATATGAAGAGCTTCAAAACGTGTGAAAATTAGCAGTAGCATGAAACGATGTTCAAAAACTTGAAGATCCTGAAAAGGTGTGAAAAATATGAAGAGATTAAAAGGTGTCAAAAATATGAGAAGCATGAAACGGTCTGAAAAATAGGTGGAGCATGAAGCGGTGTTTAAAAACATGAAGAGCCTGAAAAGGTGTGAAAAATATGAAGAGCTTCAAAATTTGTCAAAAATATGAGGAACATGAAAAGGTCTGAAAAATAGGAGGAGCATGAAATGATGTTGAAAAACATGAAGAGCCTGAAAACGTGTGAAAAATATGAAGAGCCTCAAAAACTGTCAAAAATATGAGGAGCATGAAACGGTCTGAAAAATAGGAGGAGCATGAAGCCGTTTTGAAAAACATGATTCCTGAAAAGGTGTGAAATAATCGAAGAGCTTCAAAAGGTGTCAAAAATTTGAGGACCATGAAACGCTCTGAAATATAGGAGGAGCATGATGCGGTGTTGAAAAGCATGAAGAGCCTGAAAAGGTGTGAAATATATGAAGCGCTTCAATAGCTGTCAAAAATATGAGGAGCCTGAAACGTTCTGAAAAATAGGAGGAGCATGAAGCGGTGTTGAAAAACATGAAGAGCCTGAAAAGGTGTGAAAATCATGAAGAGCCTGAAAAGGTGTGAAAAACATGAAGAGCCTCAACAGGTGTGAAATATATGAAGAGCTTCAAACGGTATCAAAAATATGAGGAGCATGAAACGGTCAGAAAAATAGGAGGAGCATGAAGCGGTGTTGAAAAACATGAAGAGCCTGAAAATGTGTGACAAACATGAAGAGCCTGAAAAGGTGTGAAATATATGAAGAGGTTCAAAAGGTGTGAAAAATTTGAAGAGCTTCAAAAGTTGTCAAAAATATGAGGAGCAAGAAACGATCTGAAAAATAGGTGGAGAAGGAAGTGGTGTTGAAAAACATGAAGAGACTGAAAAGGTGTGAAAATATGAAGACCATCAAAAGGTGTCAAAAATAGGAGTAGCATGAAACGGTGTCCAAAAACATGAAGAGCCTGAATAGGAGTGAAAAATATGAAGAGCTTCAAAAGGTGTAAAAAATATGAGGAGCATGAAACGGTCTGAAAAATAGGAGGAGCATGAAACGGTGTTGAAAAACATGAAGAGCCTGAAAAGGTGTGAAAAATATGAAGAGCTTCAAAAGGTGTCAAATATATGAGGAGCACGAAACGGTCTGAAAAATAGGAGGAGCATGAAGCGGTGTTCAAAAACATTAAGAGCCTGAAAAGGTGTGAACAATATGAAGAGCTTCAAAGGGTGTCAAAAATGTGAGGAGCATGAAATGTTCTGAGAAATAGGAGGAGAATGAAGCGATGTTCAGAACCAAGAAGAGACTGAACAGGTGAGAAAAATATCAAGAGCTTCAAAAGGTGTGAAAATAGAAGAGCTTCAAAAGGTGTGAAAATATTAGGGGCATGAAACGGTCTGAAATATAGGAGGAGCATGAAGCGGTGTTCAAAAACATGAGGAGCCTGAAAAGGTGTGAAAAATATGAAGAGCTTCAAAAGGTGTGAAAATATGAAGAGCTTCAAAAGGTGTGAAAATATTAGGAGCATGATATGGTCTGAAAAATAGGAGGAGGCTGAAGCGGTGTTCAAAAACTTGAAGAGCCTGAAAAGGAGTGAAAAACATGAAGAGCTTCAAAAGGTGTCAAAAATATGAGGAGCATGAAACGGTCTGAAAAATAGCAGGAGCATGAAGCGGTGTTGAAAAAAATGAAGATCCTGAAAAGGTGTGAAAAATATGAGGAGCTTCAAAAGGTGTCAAAAATATGTAGAACATGAAACGGTCTGAAAAATAGGAGGAGCATGAAGTGGTGTTGAAAAGCATGAAGAGCCTGAAAAGGTGTGAAAAATATGAAGAGCTTCAAAAAGTGTGAAAAATATGAGGAGCATGAAACAGTCTGAAAAATAGGAGGAGCAGGAAGCGGTGTTCAAAACCATGAAGAGCCTGAAAAGGTGTGAAAAATATGAAGAGCTTCAGAAGGTGTGGAAAATATGAGGAGCATGAAACAATCTGAAAAATAGGAGGAGCAGGAAGCGGTGTTGAAAAATATGAAGAGCCTGAAAAGGTGTGAAAAATATGAAGAGCTACAAAAGGTGTGAAAAATATGAGGAGCATGAAAAGGTCTGAAAAAAAAAGAGGAGCATGAAGTGATATTGAAAAACATGAAGAGCCTAAAAATGTGTGAAATAAATGAAGAGCTTAAAAAGGTGTCAAAAATATGACGGGCATGAAACGGTCTGAAAAAAAAAAAAGGAGCATAAGGTTGTGTTGAAAAACATGAAGAGCCTGAAAATGTGTGAAGTATATGAAGAGCTTCAAAAGGTGTGAAAAATATGAGGAGCATGAAACGGTCTGAAAAATAGGAGGAGCATGAAGCCGTTTTGAAAAACATGATTCCTGAAAAGGTGTGAAATAATCGAAGAGCTTCAAAAGGTGTCAAAAATTTGAGGACCATGAAACGCTCTGAAATATAGGAGGAGCATGATGCGGTGTTGAAAAGCATGAAGAGCCTGAAAAGGTGTGAAATATATGAAGCGCTTCAATAGCTGTCAAAAATATGAGGAGCCTGAAACGTTCTGAAAAATAGGAGGAGCATGAAGCGGTGTTGAAAAACATGAAGAGCCTGAAAAGGTGTGAAAATCATGAAGAGCCTGAAAAGGTGTGAAAAACATGAAGAGCCTCAACAGGTGTGAAATATATGAAGAGCTTCAAAACGTGTCAAAAATATGAGGAGTATGAAACAGTCTGAAAAATAAGAGGAGCATGAAATGGTGTTGAAAAACATGAAGAGCCTGAAAAGGTGTGAAAAATATGAAGAGCTTCAAAACGTGTCAAAAATAGGAGTAGAATGAGACGGTGTTCAAAAACATGAAGAGCCTGAAAAGGTGTGAAAAATATGAAGAGCTTCCAAAAGTGTGAAAAATATGAGGAGCATGAAAAGGTCTGAAAAAAAAAGAGGAGCATGAAGTGGTATTGAGAAACATGAAGAGCCTGAAAATGTGTGAAATATATGAATAGCTTCAAAAGGTGTCAAAAATATGACGAGCATGAAACGGTCTGAAAAATAGGAGGAGAATGAAGCGGTGATCAAAAATATGAAGAGCCTGAAAAGGTGTGAAAAATATGAAGAGTTTCAAAAGTTGTTAAAAATATGAGGACCTAAAAAGGGTCTGAAAAAAAGGAGGAGCATGAACTGGTGTTAAAAAACATGAAGAGCCTGAAAAGCTGTGAGAAATATGAAGAGCTGCAAAAGGTGTGAAAAATATGAAGAGCTTCAAAAGGTGTCAAAAATATGAGGAGAAAGAAACGGTCTGAAAAATAGGAGGAGCATGAAGCGGTGTTCAAAAACTTGAAGAGCCTGAAAATCTGTGAAAAATATGAAGAGCTTAAAAGGTGTCAAAAATATGAAGAGCATGAAATGGTCTGAAAAATAGGAGGAGCATGAAATGGTGTTCAAAAACATGAAGAACCTGAAAGGTGTGAAAAACATGAAAGGCTTCAAAACGTGTCAAAATTATGAGGAGCATGAAACAGTCTGAAAAATAGGAGGAGCATGAAGCGGTTTTTAAAAACATGAAGAGCCTGAAAAGGTATGAAAAATATGAAGAGCTTCAAAAGGTGTCAAAAATATGAGGAGCATGAAACGGTCTGAAATATAGGAGGAGAATGAAGCGGTGCTGAAAATCATGAAGAGCCTGAAAAGGTGTGAAAAATATGAAGAGCTTTCAAAGGTGTGAAAAATATGAGGAGCATGAAACGGTCTGAAAAATAGGAGGAGCATGAAACGGTGTTGAAAAACATGAAGAGCATGAAACGATTTGAAAAATATGAAGAGCTTCAAAACGTGTGAAAAATAGCAGTAGCATGAAACGATGTTCAAAAACTTGAAGATCCTGAAAAGGTGTGAAAAATATGAAGAGATTAAAAGGTGTCAAAAATATGAGAAGCATGAAACTGTCTGAAAAATAGGAGGAGCATGAAGCGGAGTTTAAAAACATGAAGAGCCTGAAAAGGTGTGAAAAATATGAAGAGCTTAAAAATTTGTCAAAAATATGAGGAACATGAAATGGTCTGAAAAATAGGAGGAGCATGAAATGATGTTGAAAAACATGAAGAGCCTGAAAACGTGTGAAAAATAAGAAGAGCCTCAAAAACTGTCAAAAATATGAGGAGCATGAAATGGTCTGAAGAATAGGAGGAACATGAAGCGGTGTTGAAAAACATGAAGAGCCTGAAAAGGTGTGAAATATATGAAGAGATTCAAAAGATGTCAAAAAATATGAGGAGCATGAAACGGTCTGAAAAATAGGAGGAGTATGAAGCGGTGTTGAAAAACATTAAAAGCCTGAAAAGGTGTGAAAAATACGAAGAGCTTCAAAAGGTGTCAAAAATATGAGGGGCATGAAACGGTCTGAAAAATAGGAGGAGCATTAATCGTTGTTGAAAAACATGAAGAGCCTGAAATAGTGTGAGAAATATGAAGAGCTTCAAAAGGTGTCAGAAATGAGAGGAGCATGAAACGGTCTGAAAAATAGGAGGAGCATGAAGCGGTGTTCAAAACATGAAGAGCCTGAAACACTGTGAAAAACATGAAGAGCTTCAAAAGGTGTGAAAAATATGAAGAGCTTCAAAAGCTGTCAAAAATAGGAGGAGCATGAAACGGTCTAAAAATTAGGAGGAGCATGAAGCGGTGTTCAAAAACATGAAGAGCCTGAAAAGGTGTGAAAAATATGAAGAGCTTCAAAAGGTGTGAAAGATATGAGGATCATGAAACGGTCTGAAAAATAAGAGGACCATGAAGCGGTGTTGAAAAATATGAAGAGCCTGAAAAAGTGTGAAAAATATGAAGAGCTTCAAAACGTGTCAACAATATGAGGAGCATGAAGCGGTTTTCAAGAATATGAAGAGCATTAAAAAGTGCAAAAAATGTGAAGAGCTTCAAAATGTGTAAAAATATGAGGAGCATGAAACGGTCTGAAAAATAAGAGGATCACGAAACGTTCTGAAAAACAGGAGGAGCATGAAACAGTGTTGAAAAACATGAAGAGCCTGAAAAGGATTGGAAAATATGAAGAGGTTCAAAAAGTGCCAAAAATATGAGGAGCATGAAACGGTCTGAAATATTGGAGGAACATGAAACGGTGCTCAAAAACATGAAGAGCCTGAAAAGGTGTGAAAAATATGCAGAGCTTCAAAAGGTGTCAAAAATATGAGGAGCATGAAAAGGTCTGAAAAACAGGAGGAGCATAAAGTGGTGTTCAAAAATATGAAGCCGGAAATGGTGTGAAAAATATGAAGAGCTTCAAAAGGTGTGAAAAATATGAGGATCATGAAACGGTCTGAAAAATAGGAGGAGCATTAAACAGTGATGAAAAATATGGAGAGCCTGAAAAGGTGTGAAAAATATGAAGAGCTTCAAAACGTGTGAAAAATATGAAGAGCTTCAAAAGGTGTCAAAAATATGAGGAGCATGAAACGGTCTGAAAAATAGGAGGAGCATGAAGCGGTGTTGAAAAACATGAAGAGTCTGAAAAGGTGTGAAATATATGAAGAGCTTCAAAAGGTGTGAAAAATATGAGGAGCATGAAACGGTCTGAAAAATAGGAGGAGCATGAAGCCGTTTTGAAAAACATGATTCCTGAACAGTGTGAAATAATCGAAGAGCTTCAAAAGGTGTCAAAAATTTGAGGACCATGAAACGCTCTGAAATATAGGAGGAGCATGATGCGGTGTTGAAAAGCATGAAGAGCCTGAAAAGGTGTGAAATATATGAAGTGCTTCAATAGCTGTCAAAAATATGAGGAGCCTGAAACGTTCTGAAAAATAGGAGGAGCATGAAGCGGTGTTGAAAAACATGAAGAGCCTGAAAAGGTGTGAAAATCATGAAGAGCCTGAAAAGGTGTGAAAAACATGAAGAGCCTCAACAGGTGTGAAATATATGAAGAGCTTCAAACGGTATCAAAAATATGAGGAGCATTAAACGGTCTGAAAAATAGGAGGAGCATGAAGTGGTGTTGAAAAACATGAAGAGCCTGAAAAGGTGTGACAAACATGAAGAGCCTGAAAAGATGTGAAATATATGAAGAGGTTCAAAAGGTGTGAAAAATTTGAAGAGCTTCAAAAGTTGTCAAAAATATGAGGAGCAAGAAACGATCTGAAAAATAGGTGGAGAAGGAAGTGGTGTTGAAAAACATGAAGAGACTGAAAAGGTGTGAAAATATGAAGACCATCAAAAGGTGTCAAAAATAGGAGTAGCATGAAACGGTGTCCAAAAACATGAAGAGCCTGAATAGGAGTGAAAAATATGAAGAGCTTCAAAAGGTGTAAAAAATATGAGGAGCATGAAACGGTCTGAAAAATAGGAGGAGCATGAAACGGTGTTGAAAAACATGAAGAGCCTGAAAAGGTGTGAAAAATATTAAGAGCTTCAAAAGGTGTCAAAAATATGAGGAGCATGAAACGGTCTGAAAAATAGGAGGAGCATGAAGCGGTGTTGAAAAACATGAAGAGCCTTAAAAATGTGTGAAAAATATGAAGAGCTTCAAAAGGTGTCAAATATATGAGGAGCACGAAACGGTCTGAAAAATATGAGGAGCATGAAGCGGTGTTCAAAAACATTAAGAGCCTGAAAAGGTGTGAAAAATATGAAGAGCTTCAAAGGGTGTCAAAAATATGAGGAGCATGAAATGTTCTGAGAAATAGGAGGAGAATGAAGCGATGTTCAGAACCAAGAAGAGACTGAACAGGTGAGAAAAATATCAAGAGCTTCAAAAGGTGTGAAAATAGAAGAGCTTCAAAAGGTGTGAAAATATTAGGAGCATGAAACGGTCTGAAATATAGGAGGAGCATGAAGCGGTGTTCAAAAACATGAGGAGCCTGAAAAGGTGTGAAAAATATGAAGAGCTTCAAAAGGTGTGAAAATATGAAGAGCTTCAAAAGGTGTGAAAATATTAGGAGCATGATATGGTCTGAAAAATAGGAGGAGGCTGAAGCGGTGTTCAAAAACTTGAAGAGCCTGAAAAGGAGTGAAAATCATGAAGAGCTTCAAAAGGTGTCAAAAATATGAGGAGCATGAAACGGTCTGAAAAATAGGAGGAGCATGAAGCGGTGTTGAAAAAAATGAAGATCCTGAAAAGGTGTGAAAAATATGAGGAGCTTCAAAAGGTGTCAAAAATATGAAGAACATGAAACGGTCTGAAAAATAGGAGGAGCATGAAGTGGTGTTGAAAAGCATGAAGAGCCTGAAAAGGTGTGAAAAATATGAAGAGCTTCAAAAAGTGTGAAAAATATGAGGAGCATGAAACAGTCTGAAAAATAGGAGGAGCAGGAAGCGGTGTTCAAAACCATGAAGAGCCTGAAAAGGTGTGAAAAATATGAAGAGCTTCAGAAGGTGTGAAAAATATGAGGAGCATGAAGCAATCTGAAAAATAGGAGGAGCAGGAAGCGGTGTTGAAAAACATGAAGAGCCTGAAAAGGTGTGAAAAATATGAAGAGCTTCAAAAGGTGTCAAAAATATGAGGAGCATGAAGCGGTGTTGAAAAACATGAAGATCCTGAAAAGAAGTGAAATATATGACGAGCTTCAAAAGGTGTCAAAAATATGAGGAGCATGAAGCGTTGTTGAAAAACATGAAGAGCCTGAAAAGGTGTGAAATATATGAAGAGCTTCAAAAGGTGTCAAAAATATGAGGAGCACGAAACGGTCTGAAAAATAGGAGTAGCAAGAAGCGGTGTTGAAAAACATGAAGAGCCTGAAAAGGTGTGAAAAATATTAAGAGCTTCAAAACGTGTCAAAAATATGAGGAGCATGAAACGGTCTGAAAAATCGGAGGAGCATGAGTGGTGTTGAAATACATGAAGAGGTTGAAAAGGTGTGAAATATATGAAGAGTTTCAAAACGTGTCATAAATATGAGGAGTACGAAACAGTCTGAAAAATACGAGGAGCATGAAGCGGTGTTCAAAACCATGAAGAGCCTGAAAAGGTGTGAAATATATGAAGAGCTTCAAGGGTGTCAAAAATATGAGGAACATGAAACAGTCTGAAAAATAGAAGGAGCATGAAACGGTGTTGAAAAACATGAAAAGCCTGAAAAGGTGTGAAAAACATGAAGAGCCTGAAAAGGTGTGACAAACATGACGAGCCTGAAAAGGTGTGAAATATATGAAGAGGTTCAAAAGGTGTGAAAAATTTGAAGAGCTTCAAAAGTCGTCAAAAATATGAGGAGCAAGAAACGATCTGAAAAATAGGTGGAGAAGGAAGTGGTGTTGAAAAACATGAAGAGACTGAAAAGGTGTGAAAATATGAAGACCATCAAAAGGTGTCAAAAATAGGAGTAGCATGAAACGGTGTCCAAAAACATGAAGAGCCTGAATAGGAGTGAAAAATATGAAGAGCTTCAAAAGGTGTAAAAAATATGAGGAGCATGAAACGGTCTGAAAAATAGGAGGAGCATGAAACGGTGTTGAAAAACATGAGGAGCCTGAAAAGGTGTGAAGAATATTAAGAGCTTCAAAAGGTGTCGAAAATATGAGGAGCATGAAACGGTCTGAAAAATAGGAGGAGCATGAGTGGTGTTGAAATACATGAAGAGGCTGAAAAGGTGTGAAATATATGAAAAGCTTCAAAACGTGTCATAAATATGAGGAGTATGAAACAGTCTGAAAAATAGGAGGAGCATGAAGCGGTGTTCAAAACCATGAAGAGCCTGAAAAGGTGTGAAATATATGAAGAGCTTCAAGGGTGTCAAAAATATGAGGAACATGAAACAGTCTGAAAAATAGAAGGAGCATGAAACGGTGTTGAAAAACATGAAGAGCCTGAAAATGTGTGAAAAACTTGAAGAGCCTGAAAAGGTGTGAAAAACATGAAGAGCCTGAAAAGGTGTGAAAAAGATGAAGAGCCTCAAAAGGTGTGAAATATATGAAGAGCTTCAATAGGTGTCAAAAATATGAGGAGCATGAAACGGTCTGAAAAATAGGAGGAGCATGAAGCGGTGTTGAAAATCATGAAGAGCCTGAAAAGTTGTGAAAAACACGAAGAGCCTGAAAAGGTGTGAAAAACATGAAGAGCCTCAAAAGGTGTGAAATATATGAAGAGCTTCAAAAGGTATCAAAAATATGAGGAGCATGAAGCGATCTGAAAAATAGGTGTAGCAGGAAGTGGTGTTGAAAAACATGAAGCGCATGAAAATGTGTGAAAAATATGAAGAGCTTCGAAAGGTGTCAAAAATATGAGGAGCATGAAAACGTCTGAAAAATAGGAGGAGCATGAAGCGGTGTGAAAAACTTGAAAGAGCCTGAAAAGCTGTGAAAAAAATGAAGAGCTTCAAAAGGTGTCAAAAATTTGAGGAGCATGAAACGGTCTGAAAACTAGGAGGAGCATGAAGCGGTGATGAAAAACATGAAGAGCCTGAAAAGGTGTGAAATACATGAAGAGCTTCAAAAGGCGTCAAAAATAGGAGGAGCATGAAACGCTCTGAAAATAGGAGGAGCATGAGGCGGTGTTGAAAAACATGAAGAGGCTGAAAAGGTGTGAAAAATATGAAGAGCTTCAAAAGGTGTCAGAAATATGAGGAGCATGAAATGGTCTGAAAAATAGGAGGAGCATGAAACGGTGTTCAAGAACATGAAGGGCCTGAAAAGGTGTGAAAAACATGAAGAGACTGAAAAGGTGTGAAATATATGAAGAGCTTCATAATGTGTCAAAAATATGAGGAGCATGAAGCGGTGTTGAAAAACATGAAGAGCCTGAAAAGGTGTGAAAAATATTAAGAGCTTCAAAACGTGTCAAAAATATGAGGAGCATGAAACGGTCTGAAAAATCGGAGGAGCATGAGTGGTGTTGAAATACATGAAGAGGTTGAAAAGGTGTGAAATATATGAAGAGTTTCAAAACGTGTCATAAATATGAGGAGTACGAAACAGTCTGAAAAATACGAGGAGCATGAAGCGGTGTTCAAAACCATGAAGAGCCTGAAAAGGTGTGAAATATATGAAGAGCTTCAAGGGTGTCAAAAATATGAGGAACATGAAACAGTCTGAAAAATAGAAGGAGCATGAAACGGTGTTGAAAAACATGAAAAGCCTGAAAAGGTGTGAAAAACATGAAGAGCCTGAAAAGTTGTGGAAAACATGAAGAGCCTGAAAAGGTGTGAAAAAGATGAAGAGCCTCAAAAGGTGTAAAATATATGAAGAGTTTCAATAGGTGTCAGAAATATGAGGAGCATGAAACGGTCTGAAAAATAGGAGGAGCATGTAATGGTGTTGAAAACCACGAAGAGCCTGAAGAGGAGTGAAATACATGAAGAGCTTCAAAAGGTGTCAAAAATATGAGAAGCATGAAATGGTGTTCAAAAACATGAAGAGCCTGACAAGGTGTGAAAAATATGAAGAGGTTCAAAAAGTGTCAAAAATATGAGGAGCATGAAACTGTTCTGAAAAATAGGTGCAGCATAAAGCGGTGTTGAAAAACATGAAGGGTCTGAAAATGTGTGAAACATATGAAGAGCTTCAAAAGGTGAAAAAATATGAGGAGCATGAAACAGTCTGAAACATAGGAGGAGCATGAAGGAGTGTTCAAAACATGCAGAGCCTGAAAAGGTGTGAAAAATATGAAGAGCTCCAAAAGTTGTCAAAAATATGAGGAGCAGGAAACGGTCTGAAAAATAGGAGGAGCATGAAACGGTGTTCAAAAACTTGAAGATACTGAAAAGATGTGAAAAATATGAAGAGCTTCAAAAGGTGTCAAAATATGAGGAGCACGAAACATTCTGAAAAATAAGAGGAGTATGAAACGGTGTTGAACAACATGAAGAGCATGAAAAGGTGTGAAAAATATGAAGAGATTAAAAAGGTGTCAAAATATGAGGAGCATGAAACGGTCTGAAAAATAGGAGGAGCATGAAGTGGTGTTCAAAAACATGAAGAGCCCGAAAAGGTGTGAAAAATATGAAGAGCTTCAAAAGGTGTCAAATATATGAGGAGCATGAAACTGTCTGAAAAATAAGAGGAATATGAAACGGTGTTGAAAAACATGAAGAGCATGAAAAGGTGTGAAAAATATGAAGAGCTTCAAAAGGTGTCAAAAATATGAGGAGCATAAAATGGTCTGAAAAATAGGAGGAGCATGAAACGATGTTCAAAAATATGAAGAGACTGAAAAGGCATGAAATATAAGAAGATCTTCAAAAAGTGTCAAAATTATGAGGAGCATGAAACGGTCTGAAAAATAGGAGGAGCATGAAGCGGTGTTCAAAAACATGAAGAGCCTGAAACGGTGTGAAAAATATGAGGAGCATGAAACGGTCTGAAAAATATGAGGAGCATGAAGCGGTGTTTCAAAACATGAAGAGCCTGAAAACATGTGAAAAATATGAAGCACTTCAAAAGGTGTCAAAAATATGAGAAGCATGAAACGGTCTGAAAAATAGGAGGAAAATGAAACGGTGTTCAAAATCTTTAAGAGCCTGAAAATGTGTGAAAAATATGAAGAGCTTCAGAAGGTGTGAAAAATATGAGAAGCATGAAGCGGTTATCAAAAACTTGAAGATACTGAACAGGTGTGAAAAATATGAAGAGCTTCAAAAAGTGGCAAAAATATGAGGAGCATGAAACGGTATGAAAAATAGGAGGAGCATGAAACGGTGTTCAAAAACATGAAGAGCCTGAAAAGTTGTGAAAAATATGAAGAGCTTCAGAAGGTGTGAAAAATATGAGAAGCATGAAGCGGTTATCAAAAATTTGAAGATACTGAACAGGTGTGAAAAATATGAAGAGCTTCAAAAGGTTTCAAAAATATGAGGAGCATGAAACGGTCTGAAATATAGGAGGAAAATGAAACGGTGTTCAAAATCATTAAGAGCCTGAAAAGGTGTGAAAATTATGAGGAGCATGAAACGGTCTGAAAAAAAGGCGAGAATGAAGTCGTGTTCAAAGACATCAAGAGCCTGAAAAAGTGTGAAAAACATGACGAGCTTCAAATGGTGTCAAAAATATGAGGAGCATGAACCAGTCTGAAAAATAGGTGGAGCATGAAGAGTTGTTCAAATACATGAAGAGCCTGATAAGGTGTGAAAAATATGAAGAGCTTCAAAAGGTGTCAAAAATATGAGGAGCATGAAACGGTCTGAAAAATAGGAGGAAAATGAAACGGTGTTCAAAATCATTAAGAGCCTGAAAAGGTGTGAAAAATATGAAGAGCTTCAGAATGTGTGAAAAATATGAGAAGCATGAAGCGGTTATCAAAAACTTGAAGATACTGAACAGGTGTGAAAAATATGAAGAGCTTCAAAAAGTGGCAAAAATATGAAGAGCATGAAATGGTCTGAAAAATAGGAGGAGCATGAAATGGTGTTCAAAAACATGAAGAACCTGAAAGGTGTGAAAAACATGAAAGGCTTCAAAACGTGTCAAAATTATGAGGAGCATGAAACAGTCTGAAAAATAGGAGGAGCATGAAGCGGTTTTTAAAAACATGAAGAGACTGAAAAGGTGTGAAAAATATGAAGAGCTTCAAAAGGTGTCAAAAATATGAAGAGCATGAAATGGTCTGAAAAATAGGAGGAGCATGAAATGGTGTTCAAAAACATGAAGAACCTGAAAGGTGTGAAAGACATGAAAGGCTTCAAAACGTGTCAAAATTATGAGGAGCATGAAACAGTCTGAAAAATAGGAGGAGCATGAAGCGGTTTTTAAAAACATGAAGAGACTGAAAAGGTGTGAAAAATATGAAGAGCTTCAAAAGGTGTCAAAAATATGAGGAGCATGAAACGGTCTGAAATATAGGAGGAGAATGAAGCGGTGCTGAAAAACATGAAAAACATGAAACGATTTGAAAAATATGAAGAGCTTCAAAATGTGTGAAAAATAGCAGTAGCATGAAACGGTGTTCAAAAACTTGAAGATCCTGAAAAGGTGTGAAAAATGTGAAGAGATTAAAAGGTGTCAAAAATATGAGAAGCATGAAACGGTCTGAAAAATAGGAGGAGCATGAAGCGGTGTTTAAAAACATGAAGAGCCTGAAAACGTGTGAAAAATATGAGGAGCTTCAAAGGTGTGAAAAATATGAAGAGCTTCAAAAGGTGTCAAATAGGAGTAGCATGAAACGGTGTTCAAAAACATGAAGAGCCTGAAAAGGTGTGCAAAATTTGAAGAGCTTCAAAACGTGTGAAAAATATGAGGAGCATGAAACGGTCTGAAAAATAGGAGGAGCATGAAAAGGTCTTGAAAAACATGAAGAGCATGAAACGGTCTGAAAAATAGGAGGAGCATGAAATGGTGTTCAAAAACATGAAGATCCTGAAAACATGTGAAAAATATGAAGCGCTTCAAAAGGTGTCAAAAATATGAGGAGCATGAAACGGTCTGAAAAATAGGAGGAAAATGAAACGGTGTTCAAAATCATTAAGAGCCTGAAAAGGTGTGAAAAATATGAAGAGCTTCAGAATGTGTGAAAAATATGAGAAGCATGAAGCGGTTATCAAAAACTTGAAGATACTGAACAGGTGTGAAAAATATGAAGAGCTTCAAAAAGTGGCAAAAATATGAGGAGCATGAAACGGTATGAAAAATAGGAGGAGCATGAAACGGTGTTCAAAAACATGAAGAGCCTGAAAAGTTGTGAAAAATATGAAAAGCTTCAGAAGGTGTGAAAAATATGAGGAGCATGAAGCGGTGTTCAAAAACTTGAAGATACTGAAAAGATGTGAAAAATATGAAGAGCTTCAAAAGGTGTCAAAAATATGAGGAGCATGAAACGGTCTGAAAAATAGGAGGAAAATGAAACGGTGTTCAAAATCATTAAGAGCCTGAAAAGGTGTGAAAAATATGAAGAGCTTCAAAAGGTGTCAAAAATATGAGGAGCATGAAACGGTCTGAAAAATATTAGGAGCATGAAACGGTGTTGAAAAACACGAAGAGCCTTAAAAGGAGTGAAAAATATCAAGAGCTTCAAAAGGTGTCAAATATATAAGGAGCATGAAACGGAGTTGAAAAACATGAAGAGCTTCAAAATGTGTCAAAAATATGAGGAGCAAGATACGGTCTCAAAAATAGGAGGAGCATGAAGCGGTGTTGAAAAACCTGAAGAGCCTGGAAAGGTGTGAAATATATGAAGAGATTCAAAAGTGTCACAAATAGGAGGAACATGAAACGGTCTGAAAAATAGTAGGAGCATGAAGTGGAGTTGGAAAAAATGAATAGCCTGAAAAGGTGTGAAAAATATTAGGAGCATGAAACAGTCTGAAAATAGGAGGAGCATCAAATGGTGCTGAAAAACATGGAGAGCCTGAAAAGGTTTGAAAAATATGAAGAGCTTCAAAAGGTGTCAAAAATATGAGGAGCATGAAATGGTCTGAAAAATAGGAGGAGCATGAAACGGTGTTCAAAAACTTGAAGATACTGAAAAGATGTGAAAAATATGAAGAGCTTCAAAAGGTGTCAAAATATGAGGAGCACGAAACATTCTGAAAAATAAGAGGAGTATGAAACGGTGTTGAACAACATGAAGAGCATGAAAAGGTGTGAAAAATATGAAGAGATTAAAAAGGTGTCAAAATATGAGGAGCATGAAACGGTCTGAAAAATAGGAGGAGCATGAAGTGGTGTTCAAAAACATGAAGAGCCCGAAAAGGTGTGAAAAATATGAAGAGCTTCAAAAGGTGTCAAATATATGAGGAGCATGAAACTGTCTGAAAAATAAGAGGAATATGAAACGGTGTTGAAAAACATGAAGAGCATGAAAAGGTGTGAAAAATATGAAGAGCTTCAAAAGGTGTCAAAAATATGAGGAGCATAAAATGGTCTGAAAAATAGGAGGAGCATGAAATGGTGTTCAAAAATATGAAGAGACTGAAAAGGCATGAAATATAAGAAGATCTTCAAAAAGTGTCAAAATTATGAGGAGCATGAAACGGTCTGAAAAATAGGAGGAGCATGAAGCGGTGTTCAAAAACATGAAGAGCCTGAAACGGTGTGAAAAATATGAGGAGCATGAAACGGTCTGAAAAATATGAGGAGCATGAAGCGGTGTTTCAAAACATGAAGAGCCTGAAAACATGTGAAAAATATGAAGCACTTCAAAAGGTGTCAAAAATATGAGAAGCATGAAACGGTCTGAAAAATAGGAGGAAAATGAAACGGTGTTCAAAATCTTTAAGAGCCTGAAAATGTGTGAAAAATATGAAGAGCTTCAGAAGGTGTGAAAAATATGAGAAGCATGAAGCGGTTATCAAAAACTTGAAGATACTGAACAGGTGTGAAAAATATGAAGAGCTTCAAAAAGTGGCAAAAATATGAGGAGCATGAAACGGTATGAAAAATAGGAGGAGCATGAAACGGTGTTCAAAAACATGAAGAGCCTGAAAAGTTGTGAAAAATATGAAGAGCTTCAGAAGGTGTGAAAAATATGAGAAGCATGAAGCGGTTATCAAAAATTTGAAGATACTGAACAGGTGTGAAAAATATGAAGAGCTTCAAAAGGTTTCAAAAATATGAGGAGCATGAAACGGTCTGAAATATAGGAGGAAAATGAAACGGTGTTCAAAATCATTAAGAGCCTGAAAAGGTGTGAAAAATATGAGGAGCATGAAACGGTCTGAAAAAAAGGCGAGAATGAAGTCGTGTTCAAAGACATCAAGAGCCTGAAAAAGTGTGAAAAACATGACGAGCTTCAAATGGTGTCAAAAATATGAGGAGCATGAACCAGTCTGAAAAATAGGTGGAGCATGAAGAGTTGTTCAAATACATGAAGAGCCTGATAAGGTGTGAAAAATATGAAGAGCTTCAAAAGGTGTCAAAAATATGAGGAGCATGAAACGGTCTGAAAAATAGGAGGAAAATGAAACGGTGTTCAAAATCATTAAGAGCCTGAAAAGGTGTGAAAAATATGAAGAGCTTCAGAATGTGTGAAAAATATGAGAAGCATGAAGCGGTTATCAAAAACTTGAAGATACTGAACAGGTGTGAAAAATATGAAGAGCTTCAAAAAGTGGCAAAAATATGAAGAGCATGAAATGGTCTGAAAAATAGGAGGAGCATGAAATGGTGTTCAAAAACATGAAGAACCTGAAAGGTGTGAAAAACATGAAAGGCTTCAAAACGTGTCAAAATTATGAGGAGCATGAAACAGTCTGAAAAATAGGAGGAGCATGAAGCGGTTTTTAAAAACATGAAGAGACTGAAAAGGTGTGAAAAATATGAAGAGCTTCAAAAGGTGTCAAAAATATGAAGAGCATGAAATGGTCTGAAAAATAGGAGGAGCATGAAATGGTGTTCAAAAACATGAAGAACCTGAAAGGTGTGAAAGACATGAAAGGCTTCAAAACGTGTCAAAATTATGAGGAGCATGAAACAGTCTGAAAAATAGGAGGAGCATGAAGCGGTTTTTAAAAACATGAAGAGACTGAAAAGGTGTGAAAAATATGAAGAGCTTCAAAAGGTGTCAAAAATATGAGGAGCATGAAACGGTCTGAAATATAGGAGGAGAATGAAGCGGTGCTGAAAAACATGAAGAGCATGAAACGATTTGAAAAATATGAAGAGCTTCAAAACGTGTGAAAAATAGCAGTAGCATGATACGGTGTTCAAAAACTTGAAGATCCTGAAAAGGTGTGAAAAATGTGAAGAGATTAAAAGGTGTCAAAAATATGAGAAGCATGAAACGGTCTGAAAAATAGGAGGAGCATGAAGCGGTGTTTAAAAACATGAAGAGCCTGAAAACGTGTGAAAAATATGAGGAGCTTCAAAGGTGTGAAAAATATGAAGAGCTTCAAAAGGTGTCAAATAGGAGTAGCATGAAACGGTGTTCAAAAACATGAAGAGCCTGAAAAGGTGTGCAAAATTTGAAGAGCTTCAAAACGTGTGAAAAATATGAGGAGCATGAAACGGTCTGAAAAATTGGAGGAGCATGAAAAGCTCTTGAAAAACATGAAGAGCATGAAACGGTCTGAAAAATAGGAGGAGCATGAAATGGTGTTCAAAAACATGAAGATCCTGAAAACATGTGAAAAATATGAAGCGCTTCAAAAGGTGTCAAAAATATGAGGAGCATGAAACGGTCTGAAAAATAGGAGGAAAATGAAACGGTGTTCAAAATCATTAAGAGCCTGAAAAGGTGTGAAAAATATGAAGAGCTTCAGAATGTGTGAAAAATATGAGAAGCATGAAGCGGTTATCAAAAACTTGAAGATACTGAACAGGTGTGAAAAATATGAAGAGCTTCAAAAAGTGGCAAAAATATGAGGAGCATGAAACGGTATGAAAAATAGGAGGAGCATGAAACGGTGTTCAAAAACATGAAGAGCCTGAAAAGTTGTGAAAAATATGAAAAGCTTCAGAAGGTGTGAAAAATATGAGGAGCATGAAGCGGTGTTCAAAAACTTGAAGATACTGAAAAGATGTGAAAAATATGAAGAGCTTCAAAAGGTGTCAAAAATATGAGGAGCATGAAACGGTGTGAAAAATAGGAGGAAAATGAAACGGTGTTCAAAATCATTAAGAGCCTGAAAAGGTGTGAAAAATATGAAGAGCTTCAAAAGGTGTCAAAAATATGAGGAGCATGAAACGGTCTGAAAAATATTAGGAGCATGAAACGGTGTTGAAAAACACGAAGAGCCTTAAAAGGAGTGAAAAATATCAAGAGCTTCAAAAGGTGTCAAATATATAAGGAGCATGAAACGGAGTTGAAAAACATGAAGAGCTTCAAAATGTGTCAAAAATATGAGGAGCAAGATACGGTCTCAAAAATAGGAGGAGCATGAAGCGGTGTTGAAAAACCTGAAGAGCCTGGAAAGGTGTGAAATATATGAAGAGATTCAAAAGTGTCACAAATAGGAGGAACATGAAACGGTCTGAAAAATAGTAGGAGCATGAAGTGGAGTTGAAAAAAATGAGTAGCCTGAAAAGGTGTGAAAAATATTAGGAGCATGAAACAGTCTGAAAATAGGAGGAGCATCAAATGGTGCTGAAAAACATGGAGAGCCTGAAAAGGTTTGAAAAATATGAAGAGATTCAAAAGGTGTCAAAAATATGAGGAGCATGAAATGGTCTGAAAAATAGGAGGAGCATGTAATGGTGTTGAAAACCACGAAGAACCTGAACAGGAGTGAAATACATGAAGAGCTTCAAAAGGTGTCATAAATATGAGAAGCATGAAATGGTGTTCAGAAACATGAAGAGCCTGAAAATGTGTGAAAAATATGAGGAGCATGAAACGGTCTTAAAAATATGTGGAGCATGAAGCGGTGTTCAAAAACATGAAGAGCCTGACAAGGTGTGAAAAATATGAAGAGGTTCAAAAAGTGTCAAAAATATGAGGAGCATGAAACTGTTCTGAAAAATAGGTGCAGCATAAAGCGGTGTTGAAAAACATGAAGGGTCTGAAAATGTGTGAAACATATGAAGAGCTTCAAAAGGTGTCAAAAATATGAGGAGCATGAAACGGTCTGAAAAATAGGAGGAAAATGAAACGGTGTTCAAAATCATTAAGAGCCTGAAAAGGTGTGAAAAATATGAAGAGCTTCAGAAGGTGTGAAAAATATGAGAAGCATGAAGCGGTTATCAAAAACTTGAAGATACTGAACAGGTGTGAAAAATATGAAGAGCTTCAAAAAGTGGCAAGTATATGAGGAGCATGAAACGGTATGAAAAATAGGAGGAGCATGAAACGGTGTTGAAAAACACGAAGAGCCTAAAAAGGAGTGAAAAATATGAGGAGCTTCTAAAGGTGTCAAATATATAAGGAGCATGAAACGGCCTGAAAAATAGGAGCAGCCTGAAACGGTGTGGAAAAACATGAAGAGACTGAAAATGTGTGAAAAATATGAAGAGCTTCAAAAGGTTTCAAAATTATGATGCGCATGAAACTGTCTTAAAAATAGGAAGAGCATGAAGCGGTGTTGAAAAACATGAAGAGCCTGAAAAGGTGTGAAATATATGAAGAGCTACAAAATGTGTCAAAAATATGAGGAGCATGAAGCGTTCTGAAAAATAGGAGGAGCATGAAACGGTGTTGAAAAACACGAAGAGCCTAAAAAGGAGTGAAATATATGAAGAGTTTCAAAATAAGTCAAAAATATAAGAAGCATGAAACGGTCTGAAAAATAGGAGGAGCATGAAGCGGTGTTGAAAAATATGAAGAGCCTGAAAAGGTGTGAAAAATATGAAGAGTTTCAAAACATGTAAAAATATGAGGAGCATGAAACGGTGTTCAGAAACATGAAGAGCCTGAAATGGTGTGAAAAATATGGAGAGCTTCAAAAGGTGTCAAAAATATGAGGAGCATGAAGCGTTCTGAAAAATAGGAGGAGCATGAAATGGTGTTGAATAAGACGAAGAGCCTAAAAAGGAGTGAAATATATGAAGAGCTTCAAAAGGTGTCAAATATATAAGGAGCATGAAACGGTCTGAAAAATAGGAGCAGCCTGAAACGGTGTGGAAAAACATGAAGAGACTGAAAATGTGTGAAAAATATGAAGAGCTTCATAAAGTTTCAAAATTATGATGGGCATGAAACTGTCTTAAAAATAGGAAGAGCATGAAGCGGTGTTGAAAAACATGAAGAGCCTGAAAAGGTGTGAAATATATGAAGAGCTACAAAATGTGTCAAAAATATGAGGAGCATTAAGCGTTCTGAAATATAGGAGGAGCATGAAACGGTGTTGAAAAACACGAAGAGCCTAAAAAGGAGTGAAATATATGAAGAGCTTCAAAAGAAGTCAAAAATATAAGGAGCATGAAACGGTCTGAAAAATAGGAGGAGCATGAAGCGGTGTTGAAAAACATGAAGAGCCTGAAAAGGTGTGAAGTATATGAAGAGGTTCAAAAGGTGTCAAAAATAGGAGGAGCACGAAACAGTTTGAAAAATAGGAAGAGCACGAAGTGGTGTTGAAAAACATGAAGAGCCAGAAAAGGTGTGAAAAACATGAAGAGCTTCAAAAGGAGTCAAATATATGAGGAGCATGAAACTGTCTGAAAAATAGGAGGAGCATGAAACGGTGTTTGAAAACATGAAGAGCCTGAAAAGGTGTGAAATATATGAAGAACTTCAAAACGTGTCAAATATATGAGGAGCATGAAACGGTCTGAAAAATAGGATCAGCATGAAGCGGTGTTAAAAAACATAAACAGCCTGAAAAGGTGTGAAATATATGAAGAGCTTCAAAAGGTGTCAAAAATATGAGGAGCATGAAACTGTTCTGAAAAATAGGTGCAGCATAAAGCGGTGTTGAAAAACATGAAGGGTCTGAAAATGTGTGAAACATATGAAGAGCTTCAAAAGGTGTCAAAAATATGAGGAGCATGAAACGGTCTGAAAAATAGGAGGAAAATGAAACGGTGTTCAAAATCATTAAGAGCCTGAAAAGATGTGAAAAATATGAAGAGCTTCAGAAGGTGTGAAAAATATGAGAAGCATGAAGCGGTTATCAAAAGCTTGAAGATACTGAACAGGTGTGAAAAATATGAAGAGCTTCAAAAAGTGGCAAGTATATGAGGAGCATGAAACGGTATGAAAAATAGGAGGAGCATGAAACGGTGTTGAAAAACACGAAGAGCCTAAAAAGGAGTGAAAAATATGAGGAGCTTCTAAAGGTGTCAAATATATAAGGAGCATGAAACGGCCTGAAAAATAGGAGCAGCCTGAAACGGTGTGGAAAAACATGAAGAGACTGAAAATGTGTGAAAAATATGAAGAGCTTCAAAAGGTTTCAAAATTATGATGCGCATGAAACTGTCTTAAAAATAGGAAGAGCATGAAGCGGTGTTGAAAAACATGAAGAGCCTGAAAAGGTGTGAAATATATGAAGAGCTACAAAATGTGTCAAAAATATGAGGAGCATGAAGCGTTCTGAAAAATAGGAGGAGCATGAAACGGTGTTGAAAAACACGAAGAGCCTAAAAAGGAGTGAAATATATGAAGAGTTTCAAAATAAGTCAAAAATATAAGAAGCATGAAACGGTCTGAAAAATAGGAGGAGCATGAAGCGGTGTTGAAAAATATGAAGAGCCTGAAAAGGTGTGAAAAATATGAAGAGTTTCAAAACATGTAAAAATATGAGGAGCATGAAACGGTGTTCAGAAACATGAAGAGCCTGAAATGGTGTGAAAAATATGGAGAGCGTCAAAAGGTGTCAAAAATATGAGGAGCATGAAGCGTTCTGAAAAATAGGAGGAGCATGAAACGGTGTTGAATAAGACGAAGAGCCTAAAAAGGAGTGAAAAATATGAAGAGCTTCAAAAGGTGTCAAATATATAAGGAGCATGAAACGGTCTGAAAAATAGGAGCAGCCTGAAACTGTGTGGAAAAACATGAAGGGACTGAAAATGTGTGAAAAATATGAAGAGCTTCATAAAGTTTCAAAATTATGATGGGCATGAAACTGTCTTAAAAATAGGAAGAGCATGAAGCGGTGTTGAAAAACATGAAGAGCCTGAAAAGGTGTGAAAAATAAGAAGTGCTTCAAAAGGTGTCAAAATTATGAGGAGCATGAAACGGTCTGAAAAACAGGAGGAGCATGACGCGGTGTTGAAAAACATGAGGAGCCTGAAAAGGTGTGAAATATATGAAGAGCTTCAAAAGGTGTCAAAAATATGAGGAGCATGAAAAGGTCTGAAGAATAGGAGGAGTAAGAAGCGGTGTTGAAAAACATGAAGAGCCTGAAAAGGTGTGAAATACATGAAGAGCTTCAAAATTGTAAAAAATATGAGGAGCATGAAACGGTCTGAAAAATAGGAGGAGCATGAAGCGGTGTTGCAAAACATGAAGAGCCTGAAATGGTGTGAAAAACATGAAGAGCCTGAAAATGTGTGAAATATATGAAGAGCTTCAAATGGTGTCAAAAATATGAGGATCATGAAAAAATCTGAAAAATATGAGGAGCATGAAACGACGTTCAAAAACATGAAGAACCTGAAACGGTGTGAAAAGTATGAAGAACTTAAAAACGTGTCAAAAATAGGAGGAGTTTCAAAGGGTCCGAAAAATAGGAAGAGCATGAAGGGGTGTTGCAAAACATGAAGAGCCTGAAAAGGTGTGAAATATATGAAGAGCTTCAAAAGGTGTCAAAAATATAAGAAGCATGAAACGGTCTTAAAAATAGGAGGAGCATGAAACGGTGTTGAAAAACATGAAGAGCCTGAAAATGTGTGAAAAATATGAAGAGCTTCAAAAGGTGTCAAAAATAGAAGGAGCATGAAGCGGAGTTGAAAAACATGAAGAGCTTCAAAATGTGTCAAAAATATGAGGAGCAAGATACGGTCTCAAAAATAGGAGGAGCATGAAGCGGTGTTGAAAACCATGAAGAGCCTGGAAAGGTGTGAAATATATGAAGAGATTCAAAAGTGTCACAAATAGGAGGAACATGAAACGGTCTGAAAAAGAGGAGGAGCATGAAGTGGAGTTGAAAAAAATGAATAGCCTGAAAAGGTGTGAAAAATATTAGGAGCATGAAACAGTCTGAAAATAGGAGGAGCATCAAATGGTGCTGAAAAACTTGGAGAGCCTGAAAAGGTTTGAAAAATATGAAGAGCTTCAAAAGGTGTCAAAAATATGAGGAGCATGAAATGGTCTGAAAAATAGGAGGAGCATGTAATGGTGTTGAAAACCACGAAGAGCCTGAAGAGGAGTGAAATACATGAAGAGCTTCAAAAGGTGTCATAAATATGAGAAGCATGAAATGGTGTTCAAAAACATGAAGAGCCTGAAAATGTGTGAAAAATATGAGGAGCATGAAACGGTCTTAAAAATAAGAGGAGTATGAAACGGTGTTCAAAATCATTAAGAGCCTGAAAAGGTGTCGAAAATATGAGGAGCATGAAACAGTCTGAAAATAGGAGGAGCATGAAACGGTGTTGAAAAACATGAAGAGCATGAAAAGGTGTGAAAAATATGAAGAGCTTCAAAAGGTGTCAAATAGGAGTAGCATGAAACGGTGTTCAAAAACATGAAGAGCCTGAAAAGGTGTGCAAAATTTGAAGAGCTTCAAAACGTGTGAAAATATGAGGTGCATGAAACGGTCTGAAAAATAGGAGGAGCATGAAACGGTCTTGAAAAACATGAAGAGCATGAAACGGTCTGAAAAATAGGAGGAGCATGAAATGGTGTTCAAAAACATGAAGATCCTGAAAACATGTGAAAAATATGAAGCGCTTCAAAAGGTGTCAAAAATATGAGGAGCATGAAACGGTCTGAAAAATAGGAGGAAAATGAAATGGTGTTCAAAATCATTAAGAGCTTGAAAAGGTGTGAAAAATATGAAGAGCTTCAGAATGTGTGAAAAATATGAGAAGCATGAAGCGGTTATCAAAAACTTGAAGATACTGAACAGGTGTGAAAAATATGAAGAGCTTCAAAAGGTGTCAAAAATATGAGGAGCATGAAGCGTTCTGAAAAATAGGAGGAGCATGAAACGGTGTTGAATAAGACGAAGAGCCTAAAAAGGAGTGAAAAATATGAAGAGCTTCATAATGTTTCAAAATTATGATGCGCATGAAACTGTCTTAAAAATAGGAAGAGCATGAAGCGGTGTTGAAAAACATGAAGAGCCTGAAAAGGTGTGAAATATATGAAGAGCTACAAAATGTGTCAAAAATATGAGGAGGATGAAGCATTCTGAAAAATAGGAGGAGCATGAAACGGTGTTGAAAAACACGAAGAGCCTAAAAAGGAGTGAAATATATGAAGAGCTTCAAAAGAAGTCAAAAATATAAGGAGCATGAAACGGTCTGAAAAATACAAGGAGCATGATGCGGTGTTCAGAATCATGAAGAGCCTGAAAATGTGTGAGATATATGAAGAGCTTCAAACGGTGTCCAAATAATGAGGAGCATGAAACGGTTTGAAAAACAGGAGGAGCATAGAGCGATGTTGAAAAACATGAAGAGCCTGAAAATATGTTAAAAATATGAAGAGCTTCAACAGGTGTCAAAATTATGAGGAGCATGAAATGGTCTGAAAAATAGGAGGAGCATGAAGCGGTGTTGAAAAATATGAAGAGCCTGAAAAGGTGTGAAAAATATGAAGAGCTTCAAAAGGTGTCAAAAATATGAGGAGCATGAAACGGTCAGAAAAATATGAGGAGCATGCAGCGGTGTCGAAAAACATGAGAAGCCTGAAAAGGTGTTCAAAAACATGAAGTGCCTGGAAAGATGTGAAAAATATGAAGAGCTTCAAACGGTGTCAGAAATATGAGGAGCATGAAACGGTCTGAAAAATAGGAGGAACATGAAGCGGTGTTGAAAAACATGAAAAGACTGAAAAGGTGTGAAAAATATGAGGAGCTTCAAAAGGTGTGAAAATTAAGAGTAGCATGAAACGTTGTGAAAATAGGAGGAGCATGAAACAGTGTTGAAAAACATGAAGAGCCCGAAAAGGTGTGAAAAATAGGAAGAGCTCAAAAGGTGTAAAAATATGAAGAGCTTCAAACGGTGTCAGAAATATGAGGAGTATGAAATGGTCTGAACAATAGGAGGAACATGAAACGGTGTTGAAAAACATGAAGAGCCTGAAAAGGTGTGAAAAATATGAAGAGGTTCAAAAGGTGTCAAAAATATGAGGAGCATTAAACGGTATGAAAAATACCAGGAGCATGATGCGGTGTTCAGAATCATGAAGAGCCTGAAAATGTGTGAAATATATGAAGAGCTTGA
This sequence comes from Dama dama, assembly GCF_033118175.1. Lineage (NCBI taxonomy): Eukaryota > Metazoa > Chordata > Mammalia > Artiodactyla > Cervidae > Dama > Dama dama. The sequence goes on along the minus strand of NC_083688.1, from coordinate 64,882,316 downwards.
AACGGTGTCCAAAATATGAGGAGCATGAAACGGTCTGAAAAATACAAGGAGCATGATGCGGTGTTCAGAATCATGAAGAGCCTGAAAATGTGTGAGATATATGAAGAGCTTCAAACGGTGTCCAAATAATGAGGAGCATGAAACGGTTTGAAAAACAGGAGGAGCATAGAGCGATGTTGAAAAACATGAAGAGCCTGAAAATGTGTTAAAAATATGAAGAGCTTCAAAAGGTGTCAAAATTATGAGGAGCATGAAATGGTCTGAAAAATAGGAGGAGCATGAAGCGGTGTTGAAAAACATGAAGAGCCTGAAAAGGTGTGAAATTTATGAAGAGTTTCAAAAGGTGTCAAAAATATGAGGAGCATGAAACGGTCTGAAAAATAGGAGGAGCATGCAGCGGTGTCGAAAAACATGAGAAGCCTGAAAAGGTGTTCAAAAACATGAAGAGCCTGGAAAGATGTGAAAAATATGAAGAGCTTCAAAACGTGTCAAAAATATGAGGAGCATGAAACGGTCTGAAAAATAGGAGGAACATGAAGCGGTGTTGAAAAACATGAAAAGCCCGAAAAGGTGTGAAAAATAGGAAGAGCTCAAAAGGTGTAAAAATAAGAAGAGCTTCAAACGGTGTCAGAAATATGAGGAGTATGAAACGGTCTGAACAATAGGAGGAGCATGAAACGGTGTTGAAAAACATGAAGAGCCTGAAAAGGTGTGAAAAATATGAAGAGGTTCAAAAGGTGTCCAAAATATGAGGAGCATGAAACGGTATGAAAAATACAAGGAGCATGATGCGGTGTTCAGAATCATGAAGAGCCTGAAAATGTGTGAAATATATGAAGAGCTTCAAACGGTGTCCATAGTATGAGGAGCATGAAACGGTTTGAAAAACAGGAGGAGCATAGAGCGATGTTGAAAAACATGAAGAGCCTGAAAATGTGTTAAAATTATGAAGAGCTTCAAAAGGTGTCAAAAATATGAGGAGCAGGAAACGGTCTGTAAAATAGGAAGATCATGAAGCGGTGTTGAAAAACATGAAAAGCCTGAAAACTTTTGCAAAATATGAAGAGCTTCAAAAAGTGTGAAAAATATGAAGAGCTTCAAATCGTGTCAAAAATGAGAGGAGCATGAAACGGTCTGAAAAATAGGAGGAGCATGAAGTGGTGTTGAAAAACATGAAGAGTCTGAAAAGGTGTGATATATATGAAGAGCTTCAAAAGGAGTCAATAATATGAAGAGCATGAAACGGTCTGAAAAATAGGAGGAGCATGAAGCGTTGTTGAAAAACATGAAAAGCCTGAAAAGGTGTGAAAAATATGAGGAGCTTCAAAAGGTGTGAAAATTAAGAGTAGCTTGAAACGTTGTGAAAATAGGAGGAGCATGAAGCAGTGTTGAAAAACATGAAGAGCCCGAAAACGTGTGAAAAATAGGAAGAGCTCAAAAGGTGTAAAAATATGAAGAGCTTCAAACGGTGTCAGAAATATGAGGAGTATGAAACGGTCTGAAAAATAGGAGGAACATGAAGCGGTGTTGAAAAACATGAAAAGACTGAAAAGGTGTGAAAAATATGAGGAGCTTCAAAAGGTGTGAAAATTAATAGTAGCTTGAAACGTTGTGAAAATAGGAGGAGCATGAAGCAGTGTTGAAAAACATGAAGAGCCCGAAAACGTGTGAAAAATAGGAAGAGCTCAAAAGGTGTAAAAATATGAAGAGCTTCAAACGGTGTCAGAATTATGAGGAGTATGAAATGGTCTGAACAATAGGAGGAACATGAAACGGTGTTGAAAAACATGAAGAGCCTGAAAAGGTGTGAAAAATATGAGGAGATTCAAAAGGTGTGAAAATTAAGAGTAGCATGAAACGTTGTGAAAATAGGAGGAGCATGAAGCAGTTTTGAAAAACATGAAGAGCCCGAAAACGTGTGAAAAATAGGAAGAGCTCAAAAGGTGTAAAAATATGAAGAGCTTCAAACGGTGTCAGAAATATGAGGAGTATGAAATGGTCTGAACAATAGGAGGAACATGAAACGGTGTTGAAAAACATGAAGAGCCTGAAAAGGTGTGAAAAATATGAAGAGGTTCAAAAGGTGTCAAAAATATGAGGAGCATTAAACGGTATGAAAAATACCAGGAGCATGATGCGGTGTTCAGAATCATGAAGAGCCTGAAAATGTGTGAAATATATGAAGAGCTTGAAACGGTGTCCAAAATATGAGGAGCATGAAACGGTCTGAAAAATACAAGGAGCATGATGCGGTGTTCAGAATCATGAAGAGCCTGAAAATGTGTGAGATATATGAAGAGTTTCAAACGGTGTCCAAATAATGAGGAGCATGAAACGGTTTGAAAAACAGGAGGAGCATAGAGCGATGTTGAAAAACATGAAGAGCCTGAAAATGTGTTAAAAATATGAAGAGCTTCAAAAGGTGTCAAAATTATGAGGAGCATGAAATGGTCTGAAAAATACGAGGAGCATGAAGCGGTGTTGAAAAATATGAAGAGCCTGAAAAGGTGTGAAAAATATGAAGAGCTTCAAAAGGTGTCAAAAATATGAGGAGCATGAAACGGTCAGAAAAATATGAGGAGCATGACACGGTGTTCAAAAACATGAAGAGCCTGAAAAGGTGTGAAATTTATGAAGAGTTTCAAAAGGTGTCAAAAATATGAAGAGCATGAAACGGTCTGAAAAATAGGAGGAGCATGCAGCGGTGTCGAAAAACATGAGAAGACTGAAAAGGTGTTCAAAAACATGAAGTGCCTGGAAAGATGTGAAAAATATGAAGAGCTTCAAAACGTGTCAAAAATATGAGGAGCATGAAACGGTCTGAAAAATAGGAGGAACATGAAGCGGTGTTGAAAAACATGAAAAGCCTGAAAAGGTGTGAAAAATATGAGGAGCTTCAAAAGGTGTTAAAATTAAGAGTAGCATGAAAAGGTGTGAAAATAGGAGGAGCATGAAACCGTGTTGAAAAACATGAAGAGCCCGAAAAGGTGTGAAAAATAGGAAGAGCTCAAAAGGTGTAAAAATATGAAGAGCTTCAAACGGTGTCAGAAATATGAGGAGTATGAAACGGTCTGAACAATAGGAGGAGCATGAAACGGTGTTGAAAAACATGAAGAGCCTGAAAAGGTGTGAAAAATATGAAGAGGTTCAAAAGGTGTCAAAAATATGAGGAGCATGAAACGGTATGAAAAATACCAGGAGCATGATGCGGTGTTCACAATCATGAAGAGCCTGAAAATGTGTGAAATATATGAAGAGCTTCAAACGGTGTCCAAAATATGAGGAGCATGAAACGGTTTGAAAAACAGGAGGAGCATAGAGCGATGTTGAAAAACATGAAGAGCCTGAAAATGTGTTAAAATTATGAAGAGCTTCAAAAGGTGTCAAAAATATGAGGAGCATGAAACGGTCTGTAAAATAGGAAGATCATGAAGCGGTGTTGAAAAACATGAAAAGCCTGAAAACTTTTGCAAAATATGAAGAGCTTCAAAAAGTGTGAAAAATATGAAGAGCTTCAAATCGTGTCAAAAATGAGAGGAGCATGAAACGGTCTGAAAAATAGGAGGAGCATGAAGTGGTGTTGAAAAACATGAAGAGTCTGAAAAGGTGTGAAATATATGAAGAGCTTCAAAAGGAGTCAATAATATGAAGAGCATGAAACGGTCTGAAAAATAGGAGGAGCATGAAGCGTTGTTGAAAAACATGAAAAGCCTGAAAAGGTGTGAAAAATATGAGGAGCTTCAAAAGGTGTGAAAATTAAGAGTAGCTTGAAACGTTGTGAAAATAGGAGGAGCATGAAGCAGTGTAGAAAAACATGAAGAGCCCGAAAACGTGTGAAAAATAGGAAGAGCTCAAAAGGTGTAAAAATATGAAGAGCTTCAAACGGTGTCAGAAATATGAGGAGTATGAAACGGTCTGAAAAATAGGAGGAACATGAAGCGGTGTTGAAAAACATGAAAAGACTGAAAAGGTGTGAAAAATATGAGGAGCTTCAAAAGGTGTGAAAATTAAGAGTAGCTTGAAACCTTGTGAAAATAAGAGGAGCATGAAGCAGTTTTGAAAAACATGAAGAGCCCGAAAACGTGTGAAAAATAGGAAGAGCTCAAAAGGTGTAAAAATATGAAGAGCTTCAAACGGTGTCAGAAATATGAGGAGTATGAAACGGTCTGAAAAATAGGAGGAACATGAAGCGGTGTTGAAAAACATGAAAAGACTGAAAAGGTGTGAAAAATATGAGGAGCTTCAAAAGGTGTGAAAATTAAGAGTAGCTTGAAACGTTGTGAAAATAGGAGGAGCATGAAGCAGTGTTGAAAAACATGAAGAGCCCGAAAACGTGTGAAAAATAGGAAGAGCTCAAAAGGTGTAAAAATATGAAGAGCTTCAAACGGTGTCAGAAATATGAGGAGTATGAAACGGTCTGAAAAATAGGAGGAACATGAAGCGGTGTTGAAAAACATGAAAAGACTGAAAAGGTGTGAAAAATATGAGGAGCTTCAAAAGGTGTGAAAATTAAGAGTAGCTTGAAACGTTGTGAAAATAGGAGGAGCATGAAGCAGTGTTGAAAAACATGAAGAGCCCGAAAACGTGTGAAAAATAGGAAGAGCTCAAAAGGTGTAAAAATATGAAGAGCTTCAAACGGTGTCAGAAATATGAGGAGTATGAAATGGTCTGAACAATAGGAGGAACATGAAACGGTGTTGAAAAACATGAAGAGCCTGAAAAGGTGTGAAAAATATGAAGAGGTTCAAAAGGTGTCAAAAATATGAGGAGCATTAAACGGTATGAAAAATACCAGGAGCATGATGCGGTGTTCAGAATCATGAAGAGCCTGAAAATGTGTGAAATATATGAAGAGCTTGAAACGGTGTCCAAAATATGAGGAGCATGAAACGGTCTGAAAAATACAAGGAGCATGATGCGGTGTTCAGAATCATGAAGAGCCTGAAAATGTGTGAGATATATGAAGAGCTTCAAACGGTGTCCAAATAATGAGGAGCATGAAACGGTTTGAAAAACAGGAGGAGCATAGAGCGATGTTGAAAAACATGAAGAGCCTGAAAATGTGTTAAAAATATGAAGAGCTTCAAAAGGTGTCAAAATTATGAGGAGCATGAAATGGTCTGAAAAATAGGAGGAGCATGAAGCGGTGTTGAAAAATATGAAGAGCCTGAAAAGGTGTGAAAAATATGAAGAGCTTCAAAAGGTGTCAAAAATATGAGGAGCATGAAACGGTCAGAAAAATATGAGGAGCATGACACGGTGTTCAAAAACATGAAGAGCCTGAAAAGGTGTGAAATTTATGAAGAGTTTCAAAAGGTGTCAAAAATATGAAGAGCATGAAACGGTCTGAAAAATAGGAGGAGCATGCAGCGGTGTCGGAAAACATGAGAAGCCTGAAAAGGTGTTCAAAAACATGAAGTGCCTGGAAAGATGTGAAAAATATGAAGAGCTTCAAAACTTGTCAAAAATATGAGGAGCATGAAACGGTCTGAAAAATATGAGGAACATGAAGCGGTGTTGAAAAACATGAAAAGCCTGAAAAGGTGTGAAAAATATGAGGAGCTTCAAAAGGTGTGAAAATTAAGAGTAGCATGAAAAGGTGTGAAAATAGGAGGAGCATGAAACAGTGTTGAAAAACATGAAGAGCCCGAAAAGGTGTGAAAAATAGGGAGAGCTCAAAAGGTGTAAAAATATGAAGAGCTTCAAACGGTGTCAGAAATATGAGGAGTATGAAACGGTCTGAACAATAGGAGGAGCATGAAACGGTGTTGAAAAACATGAAGAGCCTGAAAAGGTGTGAAAAATATGAAGAGGTTCAAAAGGTGTCAAAAATATGAGGAGCATGAAACGGTATGAAAAATACAAGGAGCATGATGCGGTGTTCAGAATCATGAAGAGCCTGAAAATGTGTGAAATATATGAAGAGCTTCAAACGGTGTCCAAAATATGAGGAGCATGAAACGGTTTGAAAAACAGGAGGAGCATAGAGCGATGTTGAAAAACATGAAGAGCCTGAAAATGTGCTAAAATTATGAAGAGCTTCAAAAGGTGTCAAAAATATGAGGAGCATGAAACGGTCTGTAAAATAGTAAGATCATGAAGCGGTGTTGAAAAACATGAAAAGCCTGAAAATTTGTGCAAAGTATGAAGAGCTTCAAAAAGTGTGAAAAATATGAAGAGCTTCAAATCGTGTCAAAAATGAGAGGAGCATGAAACGGTCTGAAAAATATGAGGAGCATGAAGTGGTGTTGAAAAACATGAAGAGTCTGAAAAGGTGTGAAATGTATGAAGAGCTTCAAAAGGAGTCAATAATATGAAGAGCATGAAACGGTCTGAAAAATAGGAGGAGCATGAAGCGTTGTTGAAAAACATGAAAAGCCTGAAAAGGTGTGAAAAATATGAGGAGCTTCAAAAGGTGTGAAAATTAAGAGTAGCTTGAAACGTTGTGAAAATAGGAGGAGCATGAAGCAGTGTTGAAAAACATGAAGAGCCCGAAAACGTGTGAAAAATAGGAAGAGCTCAAAAGGTGTAAAAATATGAAGAGCTTCAAACGGTGTCAGAAATATGAGGAGTATGAAATGGTCTGAACAATAGGAGGAACATGAAGCGGTGTTGAAAAACATGAAAAGACTGAAAAGGTGTGAAATATGTGAGGAGCTTCAAAAGGTGTGAAAATTAAGAGTAGCTTGAAACGTTGTGAAAATAGGAGGAGCATGAAGCAGTGTTGAAAAACATGAAGAGCCCGAAAACGTGTGAAATATAGGAAGAGCTCAAAAGGTGTAAAAATATGAAGAGCTTCAAACGGTGTCAGAAATATGAGGACTATGAAATGGTCTGAACAATAGGAGGAACATGAAACGGTGCTGAAAAACATGAAGAACCTGAAAAGGTGTGAAAAATATGAAGAGGTTCAAAACGTGTCAAATATATGAGGAGCATTAAACGGTATGAAAAATACCAGGAGCATGATGCGGTGTTCAGAATCATGAAGAGCCTGAAAATGTGTGAAATATATGAAGAGCTTGAAACGGTGTCCAAAATATGAGGAGCATGAAACGGTCTGAAATATTCAAGGAGCATGATGCGGTGTTCAGAATCATGAAGAGCCTGAAAATGTGTGAGATATATGAAGAGCTTCAAACGGTGTCCAAATAATGAGGAGCATGAAACGGTTTGAAAAACAGGAGGAGCATAGAGCGATGTTGAAAAACATGAAGAGCCTGAAAAAGTGTTAAAAATATGAAGAGCTTCAAAAGGTGTCAAAATTATGAGGAGCATGAAATGGTCTGAAAAATAGGAGGAGCATGAAGCGGTGTTGAAAAATATGAAGAGCCTGAAAAGGTGTGAAAAATATGAAGAGCTTCAAAAGGTTGTGAAAAATATGAAGAGCTTCAAAATGTGTGAAAAATATGAATAGCTTCAAATGTGTCAAAAATGAGACGAGCATGAAACGGTCTGAAAAATAGGAGGAGCATGAAGCGGTGTTTAAAAACATGAAGACCCTTAAAACGTGTGAAAAATATGAAGAGCGTCAAAAGGTGTAAAAAATATGAGGAGCATGAATCTGTCTGAATAATGGGAGGAGCATGAAACGGTGTTCAAAAAGTGGAAGAGCCTGAAAAGCTGTGAATAATATGAAGAGCTTCAAAGGTGTCAAAAATATGAGGAGCATGAAATGGTCTGAAAAATAGGAGGAGCATTAAGCGGAGTACAAAACCATGAAGAGCCTGAAAAGATGTGAAAAACATGAAGAGCTTCAAAAGGTGTCAAAAATATGAGGAACATGAAATGGACTGAAAAATAGGAGGAGCATGAAGCGGTGTTGAAAAACATGAAGAGCCTGAAAAGGTGTGAAAAATATGAAGAGCTTCAAAAGGTGTCAAAATGAGAGGAGAAAGAAACGGTCAGAAAAATAGGACGAGTATGAAGTGGTGTTGAAAAACATGAAGAGCCTGAAAAGGTGTGAAACATATGAAGAGATTTAAAAGTTGTGAAAAACATGAAGAGCTTCAAAAGGTGTGAAATATATGAGGAGCTTCAAAAGGTGTGAAAAACATGAGGAGCATGGAACGGTCTGAAAAATAGGAGGAGCATGAAGCGGTGTTCAAAAACATGAAGAGTCTGAAAAGGTGTGAAAAATATGAAGAGATTCAAAAGGTGTCAAAATTATGAGGAGCATGAAACAGTCTGAAAAAAAATGAGAAGCATGAAACTGTGTTGAAAAACCTGAAGAGCATTAAAAGTGTGAGAAATATAAAGAGCTTCAAAAGGTGTCAAAAATATGAGGAGCAAGAAACGGTATGAAAAATAGGAGGAGCATGAAGTGGTGTTGAAAAACATGAAGAGCCTGAAATGGTGTGAAATATATGGAGAACTTCAAAAGGAGTCAAACATATGAGGAGCATGAAACGGTATGTAAAATAAGAGGAGAATGAAGCGGTGTTGAAAAACATCAAGAGCCTCAAAAGGTGTGAAAAATATGAAGAGCTTCAAAAGGTGTTAAAAATATGAGGAGCATGAAACGGGCTGAAAAATAGGAGGAGCATGAAGTAGTGTTGAAAAACATGAAGAGCCTGAAAAGGTGGGAAAAATATGAAGAGCTTCAAAACTAGTAAAAAACATGAACAGCATTAAACTCTCTGCAAAATAGGAGGAGGATGAAGTAGTGTTGAAAAACATGAAGAGCCTGAAAAGGTGGGAAAAATATGAAGAGCTTCAAAAGGTTTTCAAAAATATGAGGAGCGTGAAATGGTCTGGAAAATAGGAGGAGCATGAAATGCTGTTGAAAAACATGAAGAGCCTGAAAAGGTGTGAAAAATATGAATCGCTTCAAAACTAGTAAAAAACATGAGGAGCATGAAACTCTCTGCAAAATAGGAGGAAGATGAAGTGGTGTATAAAAACATGAAGAGCTTGAAAAGGTGTAAAAAATATGAAGAGCTTAAAATGTGTGAAAAATATGAGGAGCATGAAACTGTCTGAAAAATAGGAGGAGCATGAAGCGGTGTTCAAAAACATGAAGAACCTGAAAACTTGTGAAAAATATGAAGAGCTTCAAAAGGTGTCAAAAATATGAGGAGCATTAAACCTTCTGAAAAATAGGAGGAGCATGAACGGTGTTCAAAAACATGAAGAGCATGAAAAGGTTTGAAAAATATGAAAAGCTACAAAGCGTGTCAAAAAAATTAGGAGGATGAAACGGTCTGATAAATTGGAGTAGCATGAAGCGGTGTTGAAAAACATGAAGAGCCTGAAAAGGTGTTAAAAATATGAAGAGCTTCAAAAGGTTTTCAAAAATATGAGGAGCATGAAACAGTCTGTAAAATACGAGGAGCATGAAACAGTTTGGAAAACAGGAGGAGCATGAAACTGTATTGAAAAACATGAAGAGCCTGAATATGTGTGAAAAATATGAATAGCTTCAAAACGAGTAAAAAAATTAGGAGCATGAAACAGTCTGAAAAATAGGAGGAGCATGAAGTGGTGTTCAAAAACATGAAGAGCCTGAAAAGGTGTAAAAAATATGAAGAGCTTAAAAAGGTGTGAAAAATATGAGGAGCTTAAAAAGGTGTGAAAAATATGAGGAGCATGAAACTGACTGAAAAATAGGAGGAGCATGAAGCGGTGTTCAAAAACATGAAGAACCTGAAAAGGTGTGAAAAATATGAAGAGCTTCAAAAACGTAAAAAATATGAGGAGCATGAACCGGTCTGAAAGATAGGAGGAGCATGAACGGCGTTCAAAAATATGAAGATCCTGAAACGGTGTGAAAAATATGAAGTGCTTCAAAAGGTGTGAAAAATATGAAGAGCTTCAAAAGGTGTCAAAAATAAGAGAGGCATGAAATGGTGTTCAAAAACATGAAGAGCCTGAAAAGGTGTGAAAAATAGGAAGAGCTTCAAAAGGTGTCAAATTTATGAGGAGCATGAAACGGTCTGAAAAATAGGTGGAGCATGACACGGTGATAAAAAACATGAAGAGGCTGAAAAGTTTTGAAAAATATGAAAAGCTACAAAACGTGTCTAAAATATGAGGAGCATGAAACGGTCTGAAAAATAGGAGGAGCATGACACGGTCTGAAAAATAGGAGGAGCATGAAGTGGTTTTGAAAACATGAATAGTCTGAAAAGTTATGAAAAATATGAAGAGCTTCAAAAAGAGTCAAAAATATGAGGAGGATGAAACGGTCTGAAAAATAGGAGGAGCATGAAATGGTGTTCAAAATATGAAGAGCATGAAAAGGTGTGAAAAATATGAAGAGCTTCAAAAAGTGTCAAAAATATGAGGAGCATGAAACACTCTGAAAAATAGGAGGAGCATGAAACGGTGTTGAAAAACATGAAGAGCATGAAAAGTTGTGAAAAATATGAAGAGCTTCAAAAGGTGTCAAAAATATGAGGAGCATGAAACGGCGTGAAAAATAGGAGGAGCATGAAACGGAGTTGAAAACATGAAGAGCATGAAAAGGTGTGAAAAATATGAAGAGCTTCAAAAGGTGTGAAAAATATGAGGAGCATGAAACGGTCTGAAAATTGGAGTAGCATGAAGTGGTTTTGAACACATGAAGAACCTGAAAAAGTATGAAAAATATGAAGAGCTTCAAAAGGTGTCAAAAATATGAGGAGCATGAAACGGTCTGAAAAATAGGAGGAGCATGAAGTAGTGTTGAAAAACATGAAGAGCCTGAAAAGGTGGGAAATATATGAAGAGCCTCAAAAGGTTTTAAAAAATATGAGGAGCGTGAAACCGTCTGGAAAATAGGAGGAGCATGAAACGGTGTTGAAAACCATGAAGAGCATGAAAAGGTGTTAAAAATATGAATAGGTTCAAAACAAGTAAAAAACATGAGGAGCATGAAACTATCTGGAAAATAGGAGGAGCATGAAGAGGTGTTCAAAAACATGAAGAGCCTGAAAAGGTGTAAAAAATATGAAGAGCTTAAAAAGGTGTGAAAAATATGAGGAGCATGAAACTGTCTGAAAAATAGCAGGAGCATGAAACGGTGTTGTAAAACATGATAAGCATGAAAAGGTGTGAAAAATACAAGGAGCATGAAAAGGTGTGAAAAATACAAGGAGCATGAAAAGGTGTGAAAAATACGAGGAGCATGACAACGTCTAAAAAATACGAGGAGCATGAAAGGTGTGAAAAATACGAGAAGCATGAAAAGGTCTGAAAAATATGAGGAGCATGAAAAGTTCTGAAAAACACGAGGAGCATGAACAGGTGTGAATAATATGAGGAGCATGATAAGGTGTGAAACATACGAAGTGCATGAAAAGGTGTGAAATATACAAAGAGCATGAAAAGGTGTGAAAAATACGAAAAGCATGAAATGGTCTGAAAAATATGAAGACATGAAACTGTGTGAAAATATGAGAAGCATGAAACGGTGTGAAAAATATGAGGAGCATGAAAAGGTGTGAATAATATGAGAAGCATGATAAGGTGTGAAACATATGAAGTGCATGAAAAGTTGTAAAATATATAAAGAGCATGAAAAGGTGTGAAAAATACGAAGAGCATGATATGGTGTGAAAAAGATGAAGAGCATGAAACGGTGTAAAAATATGAGGACCATGAAACGATGAGAAAATATGAGGAGCATAGAACGGAGTGAAAAATATGAAGAGCATGAAAAGGTGTGAAAAATATGAAGAGCATGAAAAGGTGTGAAAAATATGAAGAGCATGAAATTGTGTGAAAAATATGAAAAGCATGAAACTGTGTGAAAAATATGAAAAGCATGAAAACGTGTGAAAAATATGAAGAGCATGAAAAGGTGTGAAAAATATGAAGAGCATGAAACGGTGTGAAAAATATGAAGAGCATGAAAAGGTGTGAAAAATACGAAGAGCATGAAAAGGTGTGAAATATATGAAGAGCATGAAAAGGTGTGAAAAATTACCAAGACCATGAAAATGTCTGAAAAATACAAAGAGCATGAAAATGTGTGAAAAATAGGAAGAGCAAGAAAATGTGTGAAAATGTGAGGAGCATGAAAAGGTGTGAAAAATAGTAGGAGCATGAAAAGGTCTGAAAAATACGAGGAGCATGAAAAGGTGTGAAAAATACGAGGAGCATGAAAAGGTCTGAAAAATACGAGGAGCATGAAAATGTCTGAAAAATACGAGGAGCATGAAAAAGTGTGAAAAATACGAGTAGCATAAAAAGGTGTGTAAAATAGTAGGAGCATGAAAAGGTCTGAAAATATGGGGAGCATGAAAATGTCTGAAAAATACGAGTAGCATGAAAAGGTGTGAAAAATACAAAGAGCATGAAAAGGTGTGAAAAATACAAGGATCATGAAAAGCTCTGTAAAATACTAGAAGCATGAAAAGGTGTGAAAAATACGAGGAGCATATAAAGGTCTGAAATATATGAGGAGCATGAAAAGGTCTAAAAAACGTGAGGAGCATGAAACGGTGTGAAAATATGAAGACGTTTAAAACGTGTCAAAAATATGAGGACCATGAAAAGATGTGAAAAATATGAGGAGCATGAAATGCTATGAAAAAAATGAGGAGCATGAAAATATGTAAAAAATATGAAGAGCATGAAAAGTTGTGAAATATGAGGAGCATGAAAAGGTGTGAAAAATACGAGGAGCATGAAAAGGTGTGAAAAATACGAGGAGCATGAAAAGGTCTGAAAAATACGAGGACCATGAAAGGTATGTAAAATACGGGGAGCATGAATCGTTCTGTAAAATACGAGGACCATGAAAGGTATGAAAAATACGGGGAGCATGAAAAGGTCTGAAAAATACGAGGAGCATGAAAAGGTGTGAAAAATACGAGAAGCATGAATTGTTCTGAAAAATACGAGGACCATGAAAGGTATGAAAAATACGGGGAGCATGAAAAGGTCTGAAAAATACGAGGAGCATGAAAAGGTCTGAAAAATAAGAGGAGTATGAAAAGGTATCAAAAATATGAGGAGCATGAAACGGTGTGAAAATATAAAGAGCATGAAACGGTGTGAAAAATATGAAGAGCAAGAAAGGTGTGAGAAATATGAGGAGCATGAAAAGGTCTGAAAACTACAAGGAGCATGAAAAGTTGTGAAAAGTACGAGGAGCATGAAAAGGTCTGGAAAATACGAGGAGCATGAAAATATCTGAAAAATATGAGGAGCATGAAACAGTATGGAAACATGAAGAGCATGAAACGGTGTGAAAAATATGAAGAGCATGAAAAGGTGTGAAAAATATGAGGAGCATGAAACGGCCTGAAAAATATGAAGAGCATTAAAAGGTGTGAAAAATATGAGGATCATGTAAAGGTATGAAAAATACGATGAGCATGAAAAGTTGTGAAAAATACGAGGAGCATGAAAAGGTGTGAAAAATATGAGAAGCATGAAACAGTCTGAAAAATACAAGGATCATGAAAAGGTGTCAAAAATATGAGAAGCATGAAAAGGTGTGAAATATATGAGGATCATGAAACGGTATGAAAAATATGAGGAGCATGAAAAGATGTGAAAAATATGAAGAGCATGAAAAGTTGTGAACAATATGAGGAGCATGAAAAGGTGTGAAAAATACGAGGAGCATGAAAAGGTCTGAAAAATACGAGGGGCCTTAATGTCTGACAAATACGAGGAGCATGAAAAGGTGTGAAAAATACGAGGAATATGAAAATGTGTGAAAAATACGAGGAGCATGAAAAGGTCTGAAAAATACGAGGACCATGAAAAGTTCTGAAAAATACGAGGGGCCTGAATGTCTGAAAAATACGAGGAGCGTGAAAAGGTCTGAAAAACGCCAGGAGCATGAAAATGTCTGAAAAATACGAGGGGCCTGAATGTCTGAAAAATATGAGGAGCGTGAAAAGGTCTGAAAAACACGAGGAGCATGAAAAGGTCTGAAAAATATGAGGAGCATGAAAAGGTGTCAAAAATATGGATAGCATGAAATGCTGTGAAAATATGAAGAGCATGAAATGGTGTGAAGAAATATGAGGAGCAGGAAAAGGTGTGGAAAACACGAAGAGCAAGAAAAGGTGTGAAAAACACGGAGAGCATGAAAAGGTGAGAAAAATATCAAGAGCGTGAAAAGTCCTGAAAAATATGAAGAGCATTAAAAGGAGTGAAAAACACGAAGGGCAAGAAAAGGTGTGAAAAACAGGAAGAGCATGAAAAGGTGTGAAAAATATGAGAAGCATGAAACGGTCTGAAAAATACGAGGACCATGAAAGGTATGAAAAATACAGGGAGCATGAAAAGGTCTGAAAAATACGAGGAGCATGAAAAGGTATGAAAAATATGAGGAGCATTAAAAGATGTGAAAAATATGAAGAGCAAGAAAAGGTGTGAACAATATGAGAAGCATGAAAAGGTGTGAAAAATACAAGGAGCATGAAAAGGTGTGAAAAGTACAAGGGGCCTTAATGTCTGAAAAATACAAGGAGCATGAAAAGGTGTGAAAAATAGGAGGAATATGAAAATGTGTGAAAAATACGAGGAGCATGAAAAGGTCTGAAAAACACGAGGAGCATGTAAATGTCTGAAAAATACGAGGAGCATGAAAAGGTCTGGAAAATACGGGAAGCATGAAAAGGTGTGAAAAATAAGAGGAGCATGAAATGTTATCAAAAATATGAGGAGCATGAAACGGTGTGAAAATATCATGAGCATGAAACCGTGTGAAAAATATGAAGAGCATGAAAGGTGTGAGAAATATGAGGAGCATGAAAAGGTCTGAAAAGTACAAGGAGCAGGAAAAGATCAGAAAAATACTAGGAGAATGAAAAGGTCTGAAAAATATGAGGAGCATGAAATGGTCTGAAAATTACGAGGAGCATGAAAAGATGTCAAAAATACGAGGAAAATGAAAAGGTCTGAAAAATACGGGGAGCATGAATAGGTCTGGAAAATACGAGGAGCATGAAAAGGTCTGGAAAATACGAGGAGCATGAAAATGTGTGAAAAACATGAGGAGCATGAAAACGTCTCAAAAATATGAGGAGGATGAAACGGTGTGAAAATATGAAGAGCATGAAACGCTGTGAAAAATATGAAGAGCATGAAAGGTGTGGAAAACATGAGGAGCATGAAAAGGTGTGAAAAATACGAGGAGCAAGAAAAGGTGTGAAAAATTCGAGGAGCATGAAAAGGTCTGAAAATACGAGGAGCACGAAAAGTTCTGAAAAATAAGAGGAGCATGAAAAGCTCTGTAAAATACGAGGAGCATGAAAAGGTCTGAAAAATACGAGGAGCATGAAACGGGCTGAAAAATACAAGGAGCATGAAAAGGTGTAAAAATACGAGGAGCAAAAAAAGGTCTGAAAAATACGAGGAGCATGAAAAGGTCTGAAAAATATGAGAAGCATGAATTGTTCTGAAAAATACGAGGACCATGAAAGGTATGAAAAATACGGGGAGCATGAAAAGGTCTGAAAAATACGAGGAGCATGAAAAGGTCTGAAAAATACAGGAGTATGAAAAGGTATCAAAAATATGAGGAGCATGAAACGGTGTGAAAATATAAAGAGCATGAAACGGTGTGAAAAATATGAAGAGCATGAAAGGTGTGAGAAATATGAGGAGCTTGAAAAGGTCTGAAAACTACAAGGAGCATGAAAAGTTGTGAAAAGTACGAGGAGCATGAAAAGGTCTGGAAAATACGAGGAGCATGAAAATGTCTGAAAAATACGAGGTGCCTAAATGTCTGAAAAATACGAGGAGCGTGAAAAGGTCTGAAAAACACGAGGAGCATGAAAAGGTCTGAAAAATACGAAGACCATGAAAGGTATGAAAAATACAGGGAGCATGAAAAGGTCTGAAAAATACGAGGAGCATGAAAGGTATGAAAAATACAGGGAGCATGAAAAGGTCTGAAAAATACGAGGACCATGAAAATGTCTGAAAAATATGAGGGCCTGAATGTCTGAAAAATATGAGGAGCGTGAAAAAGTCTGAAAAACACGAGGAGCATGAAAAGGTCTGAAAAATATGAGGAGCATGAAAAGGTGTCAAAAATATGACTAGCATGAAATGCTGTGAAAATATGAAGAGCATGAAATGGTGTGAAGAAATATGAGGAGCATGAAAAGGTGTGGAAAACACGAAGAGCAAGAAAAGGAGTGAAAAACACGAAGAGCATGAAAAGGTGTGAAAAACAGGAAGAGCATGAAAAGGTGTGAATAATACGAGAAGCATGAAACGGTCTGAAAAATACGAGGACCATGAAAGGTATGAAAGATACAGGGAGCATGAAAAGGTTTGAAAAATATGAGGAGCATGAAAAGGTGTGAAAAATAAGAGGAGCATGAAAAGTTATCAAAAATATGAGGAGCATGAAACGGTGTGAAAATATCATGAGCATGAAACTGTGTGAAAAATATGAAGACCATGAAAGGTGTGAGAAATATGAGGAGAATGAAAAGGTCTGAAAAGTACAAGGAGGATGAAAAGATCGGAAATATACTAGGAGAATGAAAAGGTCTGAAAAATAGGAGGAGCAAGAATAGGTCTGAAAATAACGAGGAGCATGAAAAGATGTCAAAAATACGAGGAACATGAAAAGGTCTGAAAAATACGAGGAGCATGAAAAAGTATGGAAAATACGAGGAGCATGAAAATGTGTGAAAAACATGAGGAGCATGAAAACGTCTCAAAAATATGAGGAGGATGAAACGGTGTGAAAATATGAAGAGCATGAAACGCTGTGAAAAATATGAAGAGCATGAAAGGTGTGGAAAACATGAGGAGCATGAAAAGGTGTGAAAAATTCGAGGAGCACGAAAAGGTCTGAAAATACGAGGAGCACGAAAAGTTCTGAAAAATACGAGGAGCATGAAAAGCTCTGTAAAATACGAGGAGCATGAAAAGGTCTGAAAAATACGAGGAGCATGAAAAGGTGTAAAAATACGAGGAGCAAAAAAAGGTCTGAAAAATACGAGGAGCATGAAAAGGTCTGAAAAATATGAGGAGCATGAAAAGGTGTCAAAAATATGACTAGCATGAAATGCTGTGAAAATATGAAGAGCATGAAATGGTGTGAAGAAATATGAGGAGCAGGAAAAGGTGTGGAAACACGAAGAGCCAGAAAAGGAGTGAAAAACACGAAGAGCATGAAAAGGTGTGAAAAACAGGAAGAGCATGAAAAGGTGTGAAAAATTCGAGAAGCATGAAACGGTCTGAAAAATACGAGGACCATGAAAGGTATGAAAATACAGGGAGCATGAAAAGGTCTGAAAAATAAGAGGAGCATGAAAAGGTATGAAAAATATGAAAAGCATGAAAAGATGTGAAAAATATGAAGAGCATGAACAGTTGTGAACAATATGAGGAGCATGAAAAGGTGTGAAAAATACGAGGAGCATGAAAAGGTCTGAAAAATACGAGGGGCCTTAATGTCTGAAAAATACGAGGAGCGTGAAAAGGTGTGAAAAATAGGAGGAATATGAAAATGTGTTAAAAATACGAGGAGCATGAAAAGGTCTGAAAAACACGAGGAGCATGAAAATGTCTGAAAAATATGAGGGGCCTGAATGTCTGAAAAATACGAGGAGCGTGAAAAGGTCTGAAAAATACGAGGAGCATGAAAAGGTCTGAAAAATATGAGGAGCATAAAAAGGTGTCAAAAATATGACTAGCATGAAAAGCTGTGAAAATATGAAGATCATGAAGTGCTGTGAAGAAATATCAGGAGCATGAAAAGGTGTGGAAAACACGAAGAGCAAGAAAAGGTGTGAAAAACACGGAGAGCATGAAAAGGTGTGTAAAATATCAAGAGCGTGAAAAAGCCTGAAAAATATGAAGAGCATTAAAAGGAGTGAAAAACACGAAGAGCATGAAAAGGTGTGAAAAACAGGAAGAGCATGAAAAGGTGTGAAAAATACGAGAAGCATGAAACGGTCTGAAAAATACGAGGACCATGAATGTTATGAAAAATAAAGGGAGCATGAAAAGGTCTGAAAAATACGAGGAGCATGAAAAGGTGTGAAAAATAAGAGGAGCATGAAAAGTTATCAAAAATATGAGGAGCATGAAACGGTGTGAAAATATCATGAGCATGAAACCGTGTGAAAAATATGAAGAGCATGAAAGGTGTGAGAAATATGAGGAGCAAGAAAAGGTTTGAAAAGTACAAGGAGCATGAAAAGATCGGAAAAATACTAGGAGAATGAAAAGGTCTGAAAAATATGAGGAGCATGAAATGGTCTGAAAAATACGAGGAGCATGAAAAGGTCTGAAAAATACGAGGAGCATGAAAAGGTCTGAAAAATATGAGGAGCAAGAAAAGGTCTGAAAAATACGAGGAGCATGAGAAGGTCTGGAAAATACGAGGAGCATGAAAATGTGTGAAAAACATGAGGAGCATGAAAACGTCTCAAAAATATGAGGAGGATGAAACGGTGTGAAAATATGAAGAGCATGAAACGCTGTGAAAAATATGAAGAGCATGAAAGGTGTGGAAAACATGAGGAGCATGAAAAGGTGTGAAAAATACGAGGAGCAAGAAAAGGTGTGAAAAATTCGAGGAGCATGAAAAGGTCTGAAAATATGAGGAGCACGAAAAATTCTGAAAAATAAGAGGAGCATGAAAAGCTCTGTAAAATAAGAGGAGCATGAAAAGTTCTGAAAAATACGAGGAGCATGAAACGGGCTGAAAAATACAAGGAGCATGAAAAGGTGTGAAAATACGAGGAGCAAAAAAAGGTCTGAAAAATACGAGGAGCATGAAAATGTCTGAAAAATACGAGGAACAAGAAAAGGTGTGAAAAATACGAGAAGCATGAATCGTTCTGAAAAATACGAGGACCAAGAAAGGTATGAAAAATACGGGGAGCATGAAAAGGTCTGAAAAATACGACTAGCATGAAAAGGTCTGAAAAATAAGAGGAGCATGAAAAGGTGTCAAAAATATGAGGAGCATGAAACAGTGTGAAAATATAAAGAGCATGAAACGGTGTGAAAAATATGAAGAACATGAAAGGTGTGAGAAATATGAGGAGCATGAAAAGGTCTGAAAACTACAAGGAGCATGAAAAGTTGTGAAAATTACGAGGAGCATGAAAAGGTCTGGAAAATACGAGGAGCATGAAAATATCTGAAAAATATGAGGAGCATGAAACAGTGTGAAAATATAAAGAGCATGAAACGGTGTGAAAAATATGAAGAGCATGAAAAGGTGTGAAAAATATGAGGAGCATGAAACGGCCTGAAAAATATTAAGAGCATTAAAAGGTGTGAAAAATATGAGGATCATGAAAAGGTATGAAAAATACGATGAGCATGGAAAGGTCTGAAAAATACGAGGGGCCTTAATGTCTGAAAAACACGAGGAGCATGAAAAGTTCTGAAAAATACGAGAAGCATGAAAATGTCTGTAAAACACAAGGAGCACGAAACGGTGTGATAAATATGAGGAGCATGAAACGGTTTGAAAAATATGAGGAGCATGAAACGGTCTGAAAATATGAGGAGCATGAAAAGGTCTGAAAAATACGAGGGGCCAGAATGTCTGAAAAATACGAGGAGCGTGAATACGTCTGAAAAACACGAGGAGCATTAAAAGGCCTGAAAAATATTAGGAGCATGAAAAGGTGTCAAAAATATGATTAGCATGAAACAGTGTGAAAATATGAAGAGCATGAAATGGTGTGAAAAATATGAGGAGCATGAAAACGTGTGAAAAACACGAAGAGCAAGAAAAGGTGTGAAAAACACAGAGAGCATGAAAAGGTGTGAAAAATATCAAGAGCGTGAAAAGGCCTGAAAAATATGAAGAGCATTAAAAGGAGTGAAAAACAGGAAGAGCATGAAAAGGTGTGAAAAATACGAAGAGCATGAAAAGGTGTGAAAAATATGAGGAGCATGAAAAAGTGTGAAAAATACGAAGATCATGAAAAGGTCTGAAATATACGAAGAGCTTGAAAACATGGGACAAATACGAAGAGCATGAAAAGATGTAAAAAATATGAAGTGCATGACAAGGTGTGAAAAATAAGTAGAGCATGAAATGGTGTGAAAAAAGAGAAGAGGATGAAAAGGTGTGAAAAATATGAAGAGCATAAAAAGGTGTGAAAAATTTCGAAGAACCTGAAAAGGTGTGAAAAATACGAAGAGCATGAAAAGTTGTGAAAAATACGAAGTGCATTAAAGGTGTGAAACATACGAATAGCCTGAACGGTGTGTAAAATATGAAGAGCATGAAAAGTTGTGAATAATATGAGGTTAATGAAATGGTGTGAAAAATATGAAGAGCATGAAACGGTCTGTAAAATATGAAGAGCATGAAAAGATGTGAAAAATACGCGGAGCATGAAAAGGTTTGAAAAATATGAGGAGCATGAAGAGGAGTGAAAAATACGAAGAGCATGAAACGGTCTAAAAAAAAGGAGGAGCATGAATAGGTCTGAAAATATGAAGAGCATGAAGAGAATGAAAAGTTCTGAAAAATATGAAGAGCATGAAAAGTTGTGTAAAATATGAAGAGCAAGAAAAGGTTTAAAAATACGAAGAGCATGAAAAGGTGTGAAAAATTTGAAAAGCATGACAAGGTGTGAAAAATATGAAGAGCATCAAACGGTGTGAAAAATAAGAAGAGCAAGAAAAGGTTTAAAGAATAAGAAGAGCATGAGAAGTTGTGTAAAATATGAAGAGCATGTAAACGTGTGAAAAATATGTGGAGCATGAAAAGGTCTGAAAAATACGAGGAGCATGAAGAGGAGTGAAAAATACGAAGAGGATGAAAAGGTCTGAAAAATAGGAGGAGCATGAATAGGTCTGAAAATACGAAGAGCATGAAGAGAATGAAAAGTTCTGAAAAATATGAAGAGCATGAAAAGTTGTGTAAAATATGAGGAGCAAGAAAAGGTTTAAAAAATACGAAGAGCGTGAAAAGGTGTGAAAAATTTGAAAAGCATGACAAGGTGTGAAATATATGAAGAGCATCAAACGGTGTGAAAAATAAGAAGAGCAAGAAAAGGTTTAAAAAATAAGAAGAGCATGAGAAGTTGTGTAAAATATGAAGAGCATGTAAACGTGTGAAAATTATGTGGAGCATGAAAATGTCTGAAAAATATGAAGAGCATGAAAAGCTGTGAAAAATCGGAGGAGCATGAAACGGTGTGACAATATGAAGCTCATGAAAAGATGTGAAAAATATGAGGAGCATGAAATGGTGTGAAAAATAAGAAGAGCATGAAAAGCTCTAAAAAATATGAAGAGCATGAAAAGGTGTGAAAAATATGAAGAGCATGAAAAGGTGTGAAAAATACAAAGAGCATGAAAAGGTGGGAAAAATACGAAGAGCATGAAAAGTTCTGAAAAATAGGAGGAGCATGAAAAGGTCTGAAAAATATCAAGAGATTGAAAAGGTCTGAAAAATATGAAAGGCATGAAAAGTTGTGAAAAATTGAAGAGCATGAAAAGGTCTGAAAAATATCAAGAACATGAAAACTTCTGAAAAATATCAAGAGCATGAAAAGGTATGAAAAATATGAAGAGCATGAAAAGTTCTGAAAATACGAAGAGCATGAAGAGCATGAAAATTTCTGAAAAATATGAAGAGCTGAAAAGGTGTGAAAAATATAATGAGCATGAAAAGTTGTGAATAATATGAGGAGTATGAAAGTTGTGAACAATATGAGGAGGATGAGAAGTTGTGAAAAATACGAGGAGCGTGAAAAGTTCAGAAAAATACGAGGAGCATGCAAAGGTCTGAAAAATACGAGGAGCATGAAAAGGTCTGAAAAATACAAAGAGCATGAAAAGGTCTGAAAAATACAAAGAGCATGAAACGGAAAAATGAGAAGAGGATGAAAAGGTGTGAAAAATATGAAAAGGTGTGAAAAATTTCGAAGAGCCTGAAGAGGTGTGAAAAATACGAAGAGCATGAAAAGTTGTGAAAAACACGAAGTGCTTGAAAAGGTGTGAAACATACGAAGAGCCTGAAATGGTGTGAAAAATGTGCAGAGCATGAAAGGTTGTGAAAACTACGAAGAGCTTGAAAAGGTCTGAAAAATATCAAGAGCTTGAAAAGTTCTGAAGTATATGAAGAGCATGAAAAGTTGTGAAAAATACCAGGAGCATGAAAAGCTGTGAAAAATACGAAGAGCAAGAAAAATTCTGAAAAATACGAAGAGCATGTAAAGGTCTGAAAACTATGAAGAGCATGAAAAGTTGTGAACAATATGAGGTTCATGAAATGGTGTGAAAAATATGAAGAGCATGAAACGGTGTGTAAAATATGAAGAGCATGAAAAGGTTTGAAAAATACCAGGAGCATGAAAAGCTGTGATTTACGAGGAGAATGAAAAGTTCTGAAAAATAGGAGGAGCATGAAAAGGTGTGAAAAATGCAAGGAGCATGAAAAGGTCTGAAAAATACCAGGAGCATAAAAAGTTGTGAATAATATGAGGAGTATGAAAAGGTGTGAACAATATGAGGAGCATGGGAAGTTGTGAAAAACACAAGGAGCGTGAAAAGGTCTGAAAAATACGAGGAGCATGCAAAGGTCTGAAAAATACGAGGAGCTTGCAAAGGTCTGAAAAATACGAGTAGCATGAAAAGGTGTAAAATATACGAGGAGCATGAAAAGGTGTGAATAATACGAGGAGCATGAAAAGGTCTAAAATATACAAGGAGCATGAAAAGGTGTGAATAATACAAAAAGCACGAAAAGTTGTGAAAAATACGAAGAGCATGAAAAGGTGTGAAAAATTACGAAGTGCAAGAAAAGTTGTGAAAAATTACGAGGAACATGAAAAGATGTGAAAAATACAAAGAGCATGAAAAGGTGAAAAATACAAAGAGCATGAAAAGGTGTGATAAATATGAAGAGCATTAAACGGTGTGAAAAATATGAAGTGCATGAAACGCTGTGAAAAATAGGAAGAGCTTGAAAAGTTCTGAAAAATATGAAGAGCATGAAAAGGTGTGAAAAATCCCAGGAGCATGAAAAGCTGTGAACAATATGAAGAGCATGAAAAATTCTGAAACATACGAAGAGCATGTAAAGGTTTGAAAACTATGAAGAGCATGAAAAGTTGTGAACAATATGAGGTTCATGAAATGGTGTGAAAAATATGAAGAGCATGAAACGGTGTGTAAAATATGAAGAGCATGAAACGGTGTGAAAAATACCAGGAGCATGAAAAGCTGTGATTTACAAGGACAATGAAAAGTTCTGAAAAATAGGAGGAGCATGAAAAGGTCTGAAAAATACCAGAAGCATAAAAAGTTGTGAATAATATGAGGAGTATGAAAAGGTGTGAACAATATGAGGAGCATGAGAAGTTGTGAAAAACACGAGGAGCGTGAAAAGTTCTGAAAAATACGAGGAGCATGCAAAGGTCTGAAAAATACGAGGAGCTTGCAAACGTCTGAAAAATACGAGTAGCATGAAAAGGTCTAAAATATACGAGGAGCATGAAAAGGTGTGAATAATACGAGGAGCATGAAAAGGTCTAAAATATACAAGGAGCATGAAAAGGTGTGAATAATACGAAAAGCATGAAAAGGTGTGAAAAATACGAAGAGCATGAAAAGGTGTGAAAAATTACAAAGTGCATGAAAATTTGTGAAAAATTACGAAGACCATGAAAAGATGTGAAAAATAAAAAGAGCATGAAAAGGTGTGAAAAATACGAAGAGCATGAAAAGGTGTGAAAAATATGAAGAGCATTAAACGGTGTGAAAAATACGAAGTGCATGAAACGCTGTGAAAAATACGAAGCATCAGAATGTCTGAAAAATACGAAGAGCATGAAGTAGTGTGAAAAATACGAAGAGCATGAAAAGTTCTGAAAAATACGAAGAACATGAAAAGATGGGACAAATACGAAGAGGATGAAAAGATGTAAAAAATATGAAGAGCATGACAGGGTGTGAAAAATACGAAGAGCATGAAAAGGGGTGAAAAATTTCGAAGAGCCTGAAAAGGTGTGAAAAATACGAAGAGCATGAAAATTTGTGAAAAATACGAAGTGCATGAAAAGGTGTGAAACATACGAAGAGCCTGAAACGGTGTGTAAAATATGAAGAGCATGAAAAGGTGTGAATAATATAAGGTTAATGAAATGGTGTGAAAAATATGAAGAGCATGAAACGGTGTGTAAAATATGAAGAGCAAGAAAAGGTGTGAAAAATACGCAGAATATGAAAAGGTCTGAAAAATAGGAGGAGCATGAATAGGTCTGAAAATACGAAGAGCATGAAGAGAATGAAAAGTTCTGAAAAATATGAAGAGCATGAAAAGTTGTGAAAAATATGAAGAGCATGAAAAGGTGTGAATATTATGACGAGCATGAAAAGGTGTGAACAATATGAGGAGCATGAGAAGTTGTGAAAAATACGAGAAGCATGAAAAGTTCTGAACAATATGAAGAGCATGAAAAGGTGTGAACTATATGAAGAGCATGAAAAGGTGTGAAAAATATGAGGAGCATGAAAAGGTCTGAAAAATAAGAGGAGCTTGAAAGGTCTGAAAAATTTGAGGAGCATGAAAAGATCTGAAAAATACGAGGAGGTTGAAAAATTCTGAAAAATATGAAGAGCATGAAAAGTTCTGAAAAATACCCAGAGCATGAAAAGGTCTGAAAAATACAAAGAGCATGAAAAGGCGTGAAAATCACGAAGAGCATGCAAAGGTGTGAAAAATACGAGGAGCATGAAAATGTGTGAAAAATACGAGGAGCATGAAAAGGTCTGAAAAAAAACGAGGAACATGAAATGGTGTAAAAAATACGAGAACCATGAAAATGCGTGAAAATCACGAAGAGCATGAAAAGGTGTGAAAAATACGAGGAGCATGTAAAGGTCTGAAAAATAGAAGGAGCATAAAAAGGTCTGAAAAATACGGGGAGCATGAAAAGGTCTGAAAAATACGAGGAGCATGAAAAGGTGTGAAAAATACGAGGAGTATGAAAAGGTGTCAAAAATACGAAGAGCATGAACAGGTGTGAAATATTACAAAGAGCATGAAAAGGTGTGAAAAATATGAGGAGCATGAAATGGTCTGAAAAATATCAAGAATTTGAAAAGGTCTGAAATATACGAAGAGCATGAAAACGTGTGAACAGTATGAAGAGCATGAAAATTTCTGAAAAATACGAGTAGCATGAAGAGTTCTGAAAAATACAAAGAGCATGAATAGGTCTGAAAAATAAGAGGAGCATGAAGATGTCTGAAAAATAGTAAGAGCATGGAAAGGTATATAAAATACGAGGACCAGGCAAGGTCTGAAAAATACGAGGAGCATGAAAAGGTCTGAAAAATACGAGGAGCATGAAAAGGTGTGAAAAATATGAGGAGCATGAAAAAGTGTGAAAAATACGAGGAGCATGAAAAGGTGTGAAAAACACGAAGAGCATGAAAATGAATGAAAAATTCGAAGAGCATGAAAAGGTTTGAAAAATATGAGGAGCATGAAAAAGTGTGAAAAATTCGGGGAGCATGAAAAGGTGTGAAAAATATGAAGAGCATGAAAAGTGTGAAAAATAGGAGCATGAAATGTGTGAAAAACACGAAGAGCAAGAAACGGTGTGAAAAACATGGAGAGCATGAAAAGGTGTGGAAAATATCAAGAGCATGAAAAGGCCTGAAAAATATGAAGAGCATTAAAAGGAGTGAAAAACACGAAGAGCATGAAAAGGTGTGAAAAACAGGAAGAGCATGAAAAGGTGTGAAAAATACAAAGAGCATATAAAGGTGTGAAAAATACGAGGAGCATGAAAAAGTGTGAAAAATACGAGGAGCATGAAAAGGTGTGAAAAATACGAGAAGCATGAAAAGGTCTGATAAATACGAGGAGGATGAAAAGGTCTGAAAAATACGAGGAGCATGAAAAGGTCTGAAAAACACAAGGAGCATGAAAAGGTCTGAAAAATACGGGGAGCCTGAAAAGTTGTGAACAATATGAACAGCATGAAACGGTGTGAAAAATATGAAGAGCATGAAGAGGTGTGAAATATACAAAGAGCATGAAAAGGTGTGAAATATACGAAGAGCATGAAAAAGTGTAAAAAATACGAAGAGCATGAAACAGTGTGAAAAATATGAAGAGCATGAAATGGTGTGAAAAATATGAAGAGCATGAAACGGTGTGAAAAATATGAAGAGCATGAAAAGGTGTGAATCATACGAAGTGCATGAAAAGGTGTGAAATATACGAAGAGCATTAAAATGTGTGAAAAATACAAAGAGCATGAAAAAGTGTGAAAAGTACAAACGCATCAAACGGTGTGAAAAATATGAAGAGCATGAAACGTTGTGAAAAATCACGAAAAGCATGAAAAGTTGTGAAAAATTCAGAGAGCATTAAAAGATGTGAAAAATTACCAAGAACATGAAAAAGTCTGAAAAATACAAAGAGCTTTCTGAAAAATATGAAGAGCATGAAACGTGTGAAAAATATGAGGAGCATGAAACTATCTGAAAATATGAAGAGCATGAAACGGTGTGAAAAATACGAGGAGCATGGAAAGGTCTGAAAAATACAAGGGTCGTGAAAAGGTGTGAAAAATACGAGGAGCATGGAAATGTGTGAAAAATACGAGGAGCATGAAAAGGTCTGAAAAATACGAGGAGCCTGAAAAGGTTTCAAAACTATCAAGAGCATGAAAAGGTCTGAAAAATACGAAGAGCATGCAAACGTCTGAAAAATACGAAGAGCATGAAAAGGTGTGCAAAATATGAGGAGCATGAAAAGTTCTGAAAAATATGAGGAGCATGAAAATGTGTGAAAAATACAGGGAGCATGCAAAGGCCTGAAAAACACGAAGAGCGTGAAAAGGTGTGAAAAATATGAGGAGGATGAAAAGGTCTGGAAAATACGAGGAGCATGCCAAGGTCTGAAAATTATGAGGAGCATGAAAAGGTCTGAAAAATATGAGGAGCATGAAACAGTGTGAGAATATGAAGAGCATGAAACGGTATGAAAAATATGAAGAGCAGGAAAAGGTGTGAGAAATATGAAGAGCTTCAAAAGGTGTCAATAATATGAGGAGCATGAAACGGTCTGAAAAATAGGAGGAGGATGAAGCGGTGTTCTAAACCATGAAGAGCTTGAAAAGGTGTGAGAAATATGAAGAGCTTTAAAAGGTGTCAAAATATGAGGAACATGAAACGTTCTTAAAAAAAAGAGGATCATGAAGCGGAGTTGAAAAGCATGAAGAGCCTGAAACCGGGTGAAAAATATGAATAGCTTCAAAAATGTGAAAAATATGAAGAGCTTCAAAAGGTGTGAAAAATTTGAAGAGCTTCAAAGGTGTCAAAATGAGATGAGCATGAAATGGTCTGAAAAATACTAGGAGCATGAACCGGTGTTCAAAAACATGAAGAGCCTGAAAAGGTGTGAAACATATGAAGAGCCTCAAAAAATGTCAAAAATATAAGGAGTATGAAATGGTCTCAAAAATAGGAGGATCATGAAGCGGTGTTGAAATACATGAAGAGCCACAAAAGGTGTGAAAAATATGAAGAGCTTTAAAAGGTGTCAAAATATGAGGAGCATGAAACGTTCTGAAAAATAGGAGGATCATGAAACGGTGTTCAAAAACATGAAGAGCCTGAAAAGGTGTGAAAAATATGAAGAGCTTCAAATGGTGTCACAAATATGAGGAGCATGAAACGGTCTGAAAACTAGGAGGAGCATGAAGCGGTGTTGAGAAACATGAAGAGCCTGAAAAGGTGTGAAAAATATGAAGAGCTTCAAAGGTGTCAAAAATATGAGGAGCATGAAATGGTCTGAAAAGTAGGAGGAGCATGAAGTGGTTGTGAAAAACTTCAAGAGCCTGAAAAGGTGTGCAAAATATAAAGAGTTTCAAAAGTTGTGAAAAATATGAAGAGTTTGAAAAGGTGTCAAAAATATGAGGAGCATGAAACGGTCTGAAAAATAGGAGGAGCATGAAACTGTGTTCAAAAACATGAAGAGTCAGAAAAGGTGTGAGAAATATGAAGAGCTTCAAAAGGTGTCAAAAATATGAGGAGCATGAAACACTCTGAAAAACAGAAGGAGCATGAAACGGTGTTCAAAAACATGAAGAGCCTGAAAAGGTGTGAAAAATATGAAGAGCTTCAAAAGGTGTCAAAAATATGAGGAACATGAAACGGTCTGAAAAATATGAGGAGCATGAAATGGTTTTGAAGAAGATGAAGAGCTTGAAAAGGTGTGAAATATATGAAGAGCTTCAAAAGGTGTCAATAATATGAGAAGCATGAAACACTCTGAAAAATAGGAGGAGCAAGAAGCAGTCGTCAAAAAACATGAAGAGCCTGAAAAGGTGTGAAAAATTTGAGGGCTTCAAAAGGTGTCAAAAATATGAAAACCTTGAAGCTTCTGAAAAAAAGGAGGAGCATGAAGCGGTCCTTAAAAACATGAAGAGCGTGAAAGGTGTGAAAAATATGAAGAGCTTCAAGGTCTCAAAAATATGAGAAGCATGAAACAGTCTGAAAAATAGGAGGAGCATGAAGCGGTGTTGAAAAACATGAAGAGTCTGAAATGGTGTAAAAAATATGAAGAGCTTATAAAAGTGTCAAATATATGAGGAGCATGATACGGTCTCAAAAATAGGAGGAGCATGAAACGGTCTGAAAAATATGAGGGCATGAAACTGTGTTGAAAAACATGAAGAGCCTGAAATGGTGTGAAAAATATGAAGAGCTTCAAAAGGTTTCAAAAATAAGAGGAGCATGAAACGGTCTGAAAAATAGGAGGATAATGAAGCGGTTTTGAAAAATATGAAGAGCCTGAAATGGTGTGAAAAATATGAAGAGCTTCAAAAGGTTTCAAAAATATGAGGAGCATGAAACGGTCTGAAAAATAGGAGGAGCATGAAGCGGTTTTGAAAAACATGAAGAGCCTGAAAAGGTATGGAAAATATGAAGAGCTTCAAAATGTGTGAAATACATGAGGAGCATGAAACTCTCTGAAAAATAGGAGGAGCAAGAAGTGGTGTTCAAAAACATGAAGAGCCTGAAAATGTGAAAAATACGAAGAGATTCAAAAGGTGTGAAAAATATGAGGAGCATGAAACGGTCTGAACAATAGGAGGAGAATGAAGCGGTGTTCAAAAACATGAAGAGCCTGAAAACGTATGAAAAACGTGAAGAGCCTGAAAAGTTGTGAAAATTATGAGGAGCTTCAAAAGGTGTCAAAAATATTAGGAGCATGAAACGGTCTGAAAAATAGGAGGAGCATGAAACGGTGTTCAAAAACATGAAGAGCCTGAAAACGTATGAAAAACGTGAAGAGCCTGAAAAGTTGTGAAATTTATGAGGAGCTTCAAAAGGTGTCAAAAATATTAGGAGCATGAAACGGTCTCAAACAAAGGAGGAGCAAGTAGTGGTGTTCAAAAACATGGAGAGCCTGAAAAGGTGTGAAAAATTTGAAGAGCTTCAAAAGGTTTCAAATATATGAGGAGCATGAAACGGTCTGAAAAATACGAGGAGCATGAAGCGGTGTTCAAAAACATGAGAGCCTGAAATGGTGTGAAAAAATATGACAAGCTTCAAAAGGTGTGAAAAATATGAAGAGCTTCAAAAGGTTTCAAATATATGAGGAGCATTAAACGGTCTGAAAAATAGGAAGAGCATGAAACGGTGTACAAAAACATGAAGAGCCTGAAAAGGTGTCAAAAATATGACGAGCTTCAAAAGGTGTGAAAAATATGAAGAGCCTCAAAAAATGTCAAAAATATAAGGAGTATGAAATGGTCTCAAAAATAGGAGGAGCAAGAAGCGGTGTTGAAAAACATAAGAGCCTGAAACCGAGTGAAAAATATGAAGAGCTTCAAAAATGTGAAAAATTTGAAGAGCTTCAAAAGGTGTGAAAAATATGAAGAGCTTCAAAAGTTGTCAAAAATATGAGGAGAATGAAACAGTCTGAAAATTGGAGGAGCATGAAGCCGTGTTGAAAAACATGAAGAGCCTGAAAAGTGTGAAAAATACGAAGATTTTCAAAAGGTGTCAAAAATATGAGGAGCATGAAACACTCTGAGAAATAGGAAAATCATGAAGCGGTGTTGAAAAACATGAAGCCAGAAAAGGTGTGGAAAATATGAAGAGCTTCAAAAGGTGTCAAAAATATGAGGAGCATGAAACGGTTGGAAAAATAGAGGAGCATGAAACGGTGTTCAAAAACATGAAGAGCATGAAAAGGTGTGAAAAATATGAAGAGCTTCAAAAGGTGTGAAATACATGAGGAGCATGATAAGGTCTGAAAAATAGGAGGAGCATGAAGTTGTGTTGAAAAACATAAAGAGCCTGAAAAGGTGTGAAAAATATGAAGAGCTTCAAAAGGTGTGAAAAATGTGAAGAGCTTCAAAAGGTGTCAAAAATGAGATGAGCATGAAACGGTCTGAAAAATAGGAGGAGCATGAAGTGGTGTTGAAAAAAATGAAGAGCCTGAGAAGGTGTGAAAAATATGAAGAGTTTCAAAAGATGTGCATAATATGAAGAGCTTCAAAAGGTGTCAAAAATAAGATGAGCATGAAACGGTCTGAAAATAAGAAGGAGCATGAAGCGATGTTCAGAAACATGAAGAGCCTGAAAAGGTGTGAAAAATATGAAGAGCTTCAAAACGTGTCCAAAATATGAGGAGCATCAAACGGTCTGATAAATAGGAAGACCATGAAGCGATGTTCAAAAACCTGAAGAGCCTGAAAAGGTGTGAAAAATTGAAGAGCTTCAAAAGGTGTGAAAAATATGAGGAGCATGATCCGGTCTGAAAAATAGGACGAGCATGAAGCGGTGTTCAAAAACATGAAGAGCCTGAAAAGGTGTGAAAAATATGAAGAGTTTCAAAAGATGTGAAATATATGAAAAGCTTCAAAAGGTGTCTAAAATGAGATGAGCATGAAACGGTCTGAAAAATACTAGGAGCATGAACCAGTGTTCAAAAACATGAAGAGCCTGAAAAGGTGTGAGAAATATGAAGAGCTTCAAAAGGTGTCAATAATATGAGGAGCATGAAACGGTCTGAAAAATAGGAGGAGGATGAAGCGGTGTTCTAAACCATGAAGAGCCTGAAAAGGTGTGAGAAATATGAAGAGCTTTAAAAGGTGTCAAAATATGAGGAACATGAAACGTTCTTAAAAAAAAGAGGATCATGAAGCGGTGTTGAAAAGCATGAAGAGCCTGAAACCGTGTGAAAAATATGAATAGCTTCAAAAATGTGAAAAATATGAAGAGCTTCAAAAGGTGTGAAAAATTTGAAGAGCTTCAAAGGTGTCAAAATGAGATGAGCATGAAATGGTCTGAAAAATACTAGGAGCATGAACCGGTGTTCAAAAACATGAAGAGCCTGAAAAGGTGTGAAACATATGAAGAGCCTCAAAAAATGTCAAAAATATAAGGAGTATGAAATGGTCTCAAAAATAGGAGGATCATGAAGCGGTGTTGAAATACATGAAGAGCCACAAAAGGTGTGAAAAATATGAAGAGCTTTAAAAGGTGTCAAAATATGAGGAGCATGAAACGTTCTGAAAAATAGGAGGATCATGAAACGGTGTTCAAAAACATGAAGAGCCTGAAAAGGTGTGAAAAATATGAAGAGCTTCAAATGGTGTCACAAATATGAGGAGCATGAAACGGTCTGAAAACTAGGAGGAGCATGAAGCGGTGTTGAGAAACATGAAGAGCCTGAAAAGGTGTGAAAAATATGAAGAGCTTCAAAAGGTGTCAAAAATATGAGGAGCATGAAATGGTCTGAAAAGTAGGAGGAGCATGAAGTGGTTGTGAAAAACTTCAAGAGCCTGAAAAGGTGTGCAAAATATAAAGAGTTTCAAAAGTTGTGAAAAATATGAAGAGTTTGAAAAGGTGTCAAAAATATGAGGAGCATGAAACGGTCTGAAAAATAGGAGGAGCATGAAACTGTGTTCAAAAACATGAAGAGCCAGAAAAGGTGTGAGATTATATGAAGAGCTTCAAAAGGTGTCAAAAATATGAGGAGCATGAAACACTCTGAAAAACAGGAGGAGCATGAAAAGGTGTTCAAAAACATGAAGAGCCTGAAAAGGTGTGAAAAATATGAAGAGCTTCAAAAGGTGTCAAAAATATGAGGAACATGAAACGGTCTGAAAAATATGAGGAGCATGAAATGGTTTTGAAGAAGATGAAGAGCTTGAAAAGGTGTGAAATATATGAAGAGATTCAAAAGGTGTCAATAATATGAGAAGCATGAAACACACTGAAAAATAGGAGGAGCAAGAAGCAGTCGTCAAAAAACATGAAGAGCCTGAAAAGGTGTGAAAAATTTGAGGGCTTCAAAAGGTGTCAAAAATATGAAAAGCTTGAAGCTTCTGAAAAATAGGAGGAGCATGAAGCGGTCCTTAAAAACATGAAGAGCGTGAAAGGTGTGAAAAATATGAAGAGCTTCAAGGTCTCAAAAATATGAGAAGCATGAAACGGTCTGAAAAATAGGAGGAGCATGAAGCGGTGTTGAAAAACATGAAGAGCCTGAAAAGGTGTGAAAAATAAGAAGTGCTTCAAAAGTTTCAAAAATGAGATGTGCATGAAACGGACTGAAATATAGGAGGAGCATGAAGTGATGTTGAAAAACATGAAGAGCCTGAAAATGGGTGAAATATAGGAAGAGCTTCAAAAGGTGTCAAAAATATGAGGAGCATGAAACGGTCTGAAAACTAGGAGGAGCATGAAGCGGTGTTGAGAAACATGAAGAGCCTGAAAAGGTGTGAAAAATATGAAGAGCTTCAAAAGGTGTCAAAAATATGAGAAGCATGAAATGGTCTGAAAAGTAGGAGGAGCATGAAGTGGTTGGGAAAAACTTCAAGAGCCTGAAAAGGTGTGCAAAGTATGAAGAGCTTCAAAAGGTGTGAAATTCATGAGGAGATGAAACGGTCTGAAAAAGAGGAGGGGCATGAAGCGGTGTTCAAAAACATGCAGAGATTGAAAAGGTGTGAAAAATATGAAGAGCTTCAAAAGGTGTGAAAAATATGAGGAGCATGCAACGGTCTGAAAAATAGGAGGAGCATGATCCGGTGTTCAAAAATATGAAGAGCCTGGAAAGGTGTGAAAAATATGAAGAGCTTCAAAAGGTGTCAAAAATATGAGGAGCATGAAACGGTCTGTAAAATAGGAGGAGCATAAAGCAGTGTTGAAAAACATGAAGAGCCTGAAAAGGTGTGAAAAATATGAAGAGCTTCAAAAGGTGTGAAATACATGAGGAGCATGAAACGGTCTGAAAAATAGGAGGAGCATGAAGCGGTGTTGAAAAACATGAAGAGCCTGAAAACGTGTGAAAAATATGAAGAGCTTCAAAAATGTGAAAAATATGAAGAGCTTCAAAAGGTGTGAAAAATACGAAGAGCTTCAAAAGTGTCAAAAATGAGATGAACATGAAACGGTCTGAAACATAGGAGGAGCATGAAGCGGTGTTGAAAATCATGAAGAGCCTGAAAAGGTGTGAAAAATATGAAGAGCTTCAAAAGGTGTGAAAAACATGAAGAGCTTCAAAAGTGGTCAAAATGAGATGAGCATGAAACGGTCTGAAAAATAGGAGGAGCATGAAGTGGTGTTGAGAAAAATTAAGAGCCTGAAAAGGTGTGAAATATATGAAGAGCTTCAAAAGTTGTCAAAAATATGAGGAGAATGAAACAGTCAGAAAATTGGAGGAGCATGAAGCCGTGTTGAAAAACATGAAGAGCCTGAAAAGTGTGAAAAATACGAAGATTTTCAAAAGGTGTGAAAAATATGAGGAGCATGAAACACTCTGAGAAATAGGAAAATCATGAAGCGGTGTTGAAAAACATGAAGCCAGAAAAGGTGTGGAAAATATGAAGAGCTTCAAAAGGTGTCAAAAATATGAGGAGCATGAAACGGTTGGAAAAATAGAGGAGCATGAAACGGTGTTCAAAAACATGAAGAGCATGAAAAGGTGTGAAAAATATGAAGAGCTTCAAAAGGTGTGAAATACATGAGGAGCATGATAAGGTCTGAAAAATTTGAGGAGCATGAAGTTGTGTTGAAAAACATAAAGAGCCTGAAAAGGTGTGAAAAATATGAAGAGCTTCAAAAGGTGTGAAAAATATGAGGAGCATGAAACGGTCTGAAAAATAGGAGGAGCCTGAAGCGGTGTTCAAAAACATGAAGAGAATGAAAAGGTGTGTAAAATATGAAGAGCTTCAAAAGGTGTCAAAAATATGAGGAGCATGAAACGGTCTGAAAAAGAGGAGGAGCATGAAGCGGTGTTGAAAAACATGAAGAGCCTGAAAACGTGTGAAAAATATGAAGAACTTCAAAAGGTGTGAAAAATGCGAAGAGCTTCAAAAGGTGTCAAAAATGAGATGAGCATGAAACGGTCTGAAAAATAGGAGGAGCATGAAGTGGTGTTGAAAAAAATGAAGAGCCTGAGAAGGTGTGAAAAATATGAAGAGTTTCAAAAGATGTGCATAATATGAAGAGCTTCAAAAGGTGTCAAAAATAAGATGAGCATGAAACGGTCTGAAAATAAGAAGGAGCATGAAGCGGTGTTCAAACATGAAGAGCCTGAAAACGTGTGAAAAATATGAAGAGCTTCAAAACGTGTCCAAAATATGAGGAGCATGAAACGGTCTGATAAATAGGAATACCATGAAGCGATGTTCAAAAACCTGAAGAGCCTGAAAAGGTGTGAAAAATATGAAGAGCTTCAAAAGGTGTGAAAAATATGAGGAGCATGATCCGGTCTGAAAAATAGGACGAGCATGAAGCGGTGTTCAAAAACATGAAGAGCCTGAAAAGGTGTGAAAAATATGAAGAGTTTCAAAAGATGTGAAATATATGAAAAGCTTCAAAAGGTGTCTAAAATGAGATGAGCATGAAACGGTCTGAAAAATACTAGGAGCATGAACCGGTGTTCAAAAACATGAAGAGCCTGAAAAGGTGTGAGAAATATGAAGAGCTTCAAAAGGTGTCAATAATATGAGGAGCATGAAACCGTCTGAAAAATAGGAGAAGGATGAAGCGGTGTTCTAAACCATGAAGAGGCTGAAAAGGTGTGAGAAATATGAAGAGCTTTAAAAGGTGTCAAAATATGAGGAACATGAAACGTTCTTAAAAAAAAAGAGGATCATGAAGCGGTGTTGAAAAGCATGAAGAGCCTGAAACCGTGTGAAAAATATGAATAGCTTCAAAAATGTGAAAAATATGAAGAGCTTCAAAAGGTGTGAAAAATTTGAAGAGCTTCAAAGGTGTCAAAAGGGGATGAGCATGAAATGGTCTGAAAAATACTAGGAGCATGAACCGGTGTTCAAAAACATGAAGAGCCTGAAAAGGTGTGAAACATATGAAGAGCCTCAAAAAATGTCAAAAATATAAGGAGTATGAAATGGTCTCAAAAATAGGAGGATCATGAAGCGGTGTTGAAATACATGAAGAGCCACAAAAGGTGTGAAAAATATGAAGAGCTTTAAAAGGTGTCAAAATATGAGGAGCATGAAACGTTCTGAAAAATAGGAGGATCATGAAACGGTGTTCAAAAACATGAAGAGCCTGAAAAGGTGTGAAAAATATGAAGAGCTTCAAATGGTGTCACAAATATGAGGAGCATGAAACGGTCTGAAAACTAGGA
Organism: Dama dama; assembly: GCF_033118175.1. Classification (NCBI taxonomy): domain Eukaryota; kingdom Metazoa; phylum Chordata; class Mammalia; order Artiodactyla; family Cervidae; genus Dama; species Dama dama. The sequence goes on along the minus strand of NC_083688.1, from coordinate 64,846,792 downwards.
GGAGCATGAAGCGGTGTTGAGAAACATGAAGAGCCTGAAAAGGTGTGAAAAATATGAAGAGCTTCAAAAGGTGTCAAAAATATGAGGAGCATGAAATGGTCTGAAAAGTAGGAGGAGCATGAAGTGGTTGTGAAAAACTTCAAGAGCCTGAAAAGGTGTGCAAAATATAAAGAGTTTCAAAAGTTGTGAAAAATATGAAGAGTTTGAAAAGGTGTCAAAAATATGAGGAGCATGAAACGGTCTGAAAAATAGGAGGAGCATGAAACTGTGTTCAAAAACATGAAGAGTCAGAAAAGGTGTGAGAAATATGAAGAGCTTCAAAAGGTGTCAAAAATATGAGGAGCATGAAACACTCTGAAAAACAGAAGGAGCATGAAACGGTGTTCAAAAACATGAAGAGCCTGAAAAGGTGTGAAAAATATGAAGAGCTTCAAAAGGTGTCAAAAATATGAGGAACATGAAACGGTCTGAAAAATATGAGGAGCATGAAATGGTTTTGAAGAAGATGAAGAGCTTGAAAAGGTGTGAAATATATGAAGAGCTTCAAAAGGTGTCAATAATATGAGAAGCATGAAACACTCTGAAAAATAGGAGGAGCAAGAAGCAGTCGTCAAAAAACATGAAGAGCCTGAAAAGGTGTGAAAAATTTGAGGGCTTCAAAAGGTGTCAAAAATATGAAAAGCTTGAAGCTTCTGAAAAATAGGAGGAGCATGAAGCGGTCCTTAAAAACATGAAGAGCATGAAAGGTGTGAAAAATATGAAGAGCTTCAAGGTCTCAAAAATATGAGAAGCATGAAACGGTCTGAAAAATAGGAGGAGCATGAAGCGGTGTTGAAAAACATGAAGAGCCTGAAAAGGTGTGAAAAATAAGAAGTGCTTCAAAAGTTTTCAAAAATGAGATGTGCATGAAACGGACTGAAATATAGGAGGAGCATGAAGTGATGTTGAAAAACATGAAGAGCCTGAAAATGTGTGAAATATAGGAAGAGCTTCAAAAGGTGTCAAAAATATGAGGAGCATGAAACGGTCTGAAAACTAGGAGGAGCATGAAGCGGTGTTGAGAAACATGAAGAGCCTGAAAAGGTGTGAAAAATATGAAGAGCTTCAAAAGGTGTCAAAAATATGAGGAGCGTGAAATGGTCTGAAAAGTAGGAGGAGCATGAAGTGGTTGGGAAAAACTTCAAGAGCCTGAAAAGGTGTGCAAAGTATGAAGAGCTTCAAAAGGTGTGAAATTCATGAGGAGATGAAACGGTCTGAAAAAGAGGAGGGGCATGAAGCGGTGTTCAAAAACATGCAGAGACTGAAAAGGTGTAAAAAATATGAAGAGCTTCAAAAGGTGTGAAAAATATGAGGAGCATGCAACGGTCTGAAAAATAGGAGGAGCATGATCCGGTGTTCAAAAATATGAAGTGCCTGGAAAGGTGTGTAAAATATGAAGAGCTGCAAAAGGTGTGAAAAATATGAGGAGCATGAAACGGTCTGAAAAATAGGAGGAGCCTGAAGCGGTGTTCAAAAACATGAAGAGCCTGAAAAGGTGTGTAAAATATGAAGAGCTTCAAAAGGTGTCAAAAATATGAGGACCATGAAACGGTCTGAAAAAGAGGAGGAGCATGAAGCGGTGTTGAAAAACATGAAGAGCCTGAAAACGTGTGAAAATTATGAAGAACTTCAAAAGGTGTGAAAAATGTGAAGAGCTTCAAAAGGTGTCAAAAATGAGATGAGCATGAAACGGTCTGAAAAATAGGAGGAGCATGAAGTGGTGTTGAAAAAAATGAAGAGCCTGAGAAGGTGTGAAAAATATGAAGAGTTTCAAAAGATGTGCATAATATGAAGAGCTTCAAAAGGTGTCAAAAATAAGATGAGCATGAAACGGTCTGAAAATAAGAAGGAGCATGAAGCGGTGTTCAGAAACATGAAGAGCCTGAAAAGGTGTGAAAAATATGAAGAGCTTCAAAACGTGTCCAAAATATGAGGAGCATGAAACGGTCTGATAAATAGGAATACCATGAAGCGATGTTCAAAAACCTGAAGAGCCTGAAAAGGTGTGAAAAATATGAAGAGCTACAAAAGGTGTGAAAAATATGAGGAGCATGATCCGGTCTGAAAAATAGGACGAGCATGAAGCGGTGTTCAAAAACATGAAGAGCCTGAAAAGGTGTGAAAAATATGAAGAGTTTCAAAAGATGTGAAATATATGAAAAGCTTCAAAAAGTGTCTAAAATGAGATGAGCATGAAATGGTCTGAAAAATACTAGGAGCATGAACCGGTGTTCAAAAACATGAAGAGCCTGAAAAGGTGTGAGAAATATGAAGAGCTTTAAAAGGTGTCAAAATATGAGGAACATGAAACGTTCTTAAAAAAAAGAGGATCATGAAGCGGTGTTGAAAAGCATGAAGAGCCTGAAACCGTGTGAAAAATATGAATAGCTTCAAAAATGTGAAAAATATGAAGAGCTTCAAAAGGTGTGAAAAATTTGAAGAGCTTCAAAGGTGTCAAAATGAGATGAGCATGAAATGGTCTGAAAAATACTAGGAGCATGAACCGGTGTTCAAAAACATGAAGAGCCTGAAAAGGTGTGAAACATATGAAGAGCCTCAAAAAATGTCAAAAATATAAGGAGTATGAAATGGTCTCAAAAATAGGAGGATCATGAAGCGGTGTTGAAATACATGAAGAGCCACAAAAGGTGTGAAAAATATGAAGAGCTTTAAAAGGTGTCAAAATATGAGGAGCATGAAACGTTCTGAAAAATAGGAGGATCATGAAACGGTGTTCAAAAACATGAAGAGCCTGAAAAGGTGTGAAAAATATGAAGAGCTTCAAATGGTGTCACAAATATGAGGAGCATGAAACGGTCTGAAAACTAGGAGGAGCATGAAGCGGTGTTGAGAAACATGAAGAGCCTGAAAAGGTGTGAAAAATATGAAGAGTTTCAAAAGGTGTCAAAAATATGAGGAGCATGAAATGGTCTGAAAAGTAGGAGGAGCATGAAGTGGTTGTGAAAAACTTCAAGAGCCTGAAAAGGTGTGCAAAATATAAAGAGTTTCAAAAGTTGTGAAAAATATGAAGAGTTTGAAAAGGTGTCAAAAATATGAGGAGCATGAAACGGTCTGAAAAATAGGAGGAGCATGAAACTGTGTTCAAAAACATGAAGAGCCAGAAAAGGTGTGAGAAATATGAAGAGCTTCAAAAGGTGTCAAAAATATGAGGAGCATGAAACACTCTGAAAAACAGAAGGAGCATGAAACGGTGTTCAAAAACATGAAGAGCCTGAAAAGGTGTGAAAAATATGAAGAGCTTCAAAAGGTGTCAAAAATATGAGGAACATGAAACGGTCTGAAAAATATGAGGAGCATGAAATGGTTTTGAAGAAGATGAAGAGCTTGAAAAGGTGTGAAAAATATGAAGAGCTTCAAAAGGTGTCAATAATATGAGAAGCATGAAACACTCTGAAAAATAGGAGGAGCAAGAAGCAGTCGTCAAAAAACATGAAGAGCCTGAAAAGGTGTGAAAAATTTGAGGGCTTCAAAAGGTGTCAAAAATATGAAAAGCTTGAAGCTTCTGAAAAATAGGAGGAGCATGAAGCGGTCCTTAAAAACATGAAGAGCGTGAAAGGTGTGAAAAATATGAAGAGCTTCAAAAGGTGTGAAATACATGAGGAGCATGAAACGGTCTGAAAAATAGGAGGAGCATGAAGCGGTGTTGAAAAACATGAAGAGCCTGAAAACGTGTGAAAAATATGAAGAGCTTCAAAAATGTGAAAAATATGAAGAGCTTCAAAAGGTGTGAAAAATACGAAGAGCTTCAAAAGTGTCAAAAATGAGATGAACATGACACGATCTGAAACATAGGAGGAGCATGAAGCGGTGTTGAAAATCATGAAGAGCCTGAAAAGGTGTGAAAAATATGAAGAGCTTCAAAAGGTGTGAAAAACATGAAGAGCTTCAAAAGTGGTCAAAATGAGATGAGCATGAAACGGTCTGAAAAATAGGAGGAGCATGAAGTGGTGTTGAGAAAAATTAAGAGCCTGGAAAGGTGTGAAATATATGAAGAGCTTCAAAAGTTGTCAAAAATATGAGGAGAATGAAACAGTCTGAAAATTGGAGGAGCATGAAGCCGTGTTGAAAAACATGAAGAGCCTGAAAAATAGGAAGATATTCAAAAGGTGTCAAAAATATGAGGAGCATGAAACACTCTGAGAAATGGGAAAATCATGAAGCGGTGTTGAAAAACATGAAGCCAGAAAAGGTGTGGAAAATATGAAGAGCTTCAAAAGGTGTCAAAAATATGAGGAGCATGAAACGGTTGGAAAAATAGAGGAGCATGAAACGGTGTTCAAAAACATGAAGAGCATGAAAAGGTGTGAAAAATATGAAGAGCTTCAAAAGGTGTGAAAGACATGAGGAGCATGATAAGGTCTGAAAAATAGGAGGAGCATGAAGTTGTGTTGAAAAACATAAAGAGCCTGAAAAGGTGTGAAAAATATGAAGAGCTTCAAAAGGTGTCAAAAATATGAGGAGCATGAAACGGTCTATAAAATAGGAGGAGCATAAAGCAGTGTTGAAAAACATGAAGAGCCTGAAAATGTGTGAAAAATATGAAGAGCTTCAAAAGGTGTGAAATACATGAGGAGCATGAAACGGTCTGAATATTAGGAGGAGCATGAAGCGGTGTTGAAAAACATGAAGAGCCTGAAAACGTGTGAAAAATATGAAGAGCTTCAAAAATGTGAAAAATATGAAGAGCTTCAAAAGGTGTGAAAAATACGAAGAGCTTCAAAAGTGTCAAAAATGAGATGAACATGAAACGGTCTGAAACATAGGAGGAGCATGAAGCGGTGTTGAAAATCATGAAGAGCCTGAAAAGGTGTGAAAAATATGAAGAGCTTCAAAAGGTGTGAAAAACATGAAGAGCTTCAAAAGTGGTCAAAATGAGATGAGAATGAAACGGTCTGAAAAATAGGAGGAGCATGAAGTGGTGTTGAGAAAAATTAAGAGCCTGAAAAGGTGTGAAATATATGAAGAGCTTCAAAAGTTGTCAAAAATATGAGGAGAATGAAACAGCGGTGTTGAAAAACATGAAGAGCCTGAAAAGGTGTGTAAAATATGAAGAGCTTCAAAAGGTGTCAAAAATATGAGGAGCATGAAACGGTCTGAAAAAGAGGAGGAGCATGAAGCGGTGTTGAAAAACATGAAGAGCCTGAAAACGTGTGAAAAATATGAAGAACTTCAAAAGGTGTGAAAAATGTGAAGAGCTTCAAAAGGTGTCAAAAATGAGATGAGCATGAAACGGTCTGAAAAATAGGAGGAGCATGAAGTGGTGTTGAAAAAAATGAAGAGCCTGAGAAGGTGTGAAAAATATGAAGAGTTTCAAAAATGTGCATAATATGAAGAGCTTCAAAAGGTGTCAAAAATAAGATGAGCATGAAACGGTCTGAAAATAAGAAGGAGCATGAAGCGATGTTCAGAAACATGAAGAGCCTGAAAAGGTGTGAAAAATATGAAGAGCTTCAAAACGTGTCCAAAATATGAGGAGCATCAAACGGTCTGATAAATAGGAAGACCATGAAGCGATGTTCAAAAACCTGAAGAGCCTGAAAAGGTGTGAAAAATATGAAGAGCTTCAAAAGGTGTGAAAAATATGAGGAGCATGATCCGGTCTGAAAAATATGACGAGCATGAAGCGGTGTTCAAAAACATGAAGAGCCTGAAAAGGTGTGAAAAATATGAAGAGTTTCAAAAGATGTGAAATATATGAAAAGCTTCAAAAGGTGTCTAAAATGAGATGAGCATGAAACGGTCTGAAAAATACTAGGAGCATGAACCGGTGTTCAAAAACATGAAGAGCCTGAAAAGGTGTGAGAAATATGAAGAGCTTCAAAAGGTGTCAATAATATGAGGAGCATGAAACGGTCTGAAAAATAGGAGGAGGATGAAGCGGTGTTCTAAACCATGAAGAGCCTGAAAAGGTGTGAGAAATATGAAGAGCTTTAAAAGGTGTCAAAATATGAGGAACATGAAACGTTCTTAAAAAAAAGAGGATCATGAAGCGGTGTTGAAAAGCATGAAGAGCCTGAAACCGTGTGAAAAATTTGAATAGCTTCAAAAATGTGAAAAATATGAAGAGCTTCAAAAGGTGTGAAAAATTTGAAGAGCTTCAAAGGTGTCAAAATGAGATGAGCATGAAATTGTCTGAAAAATACTAGAGGCATGAACCGGTGTTCAAAAACATGAAGAGCCTGAAAAGGTGTGAAACATATGAAGAGCCTCAAAAAATGTCAAAAATATAAGGAGTATGAAATGGTCTCAAAAATAGGAGGATCATGAAGTGGTGTTGAAATACATGAAGAGCCACAAAAGGTGTGAAAAATATGAAGAGCTTTAAAAGGTGTCAAAATATGAGGAGCATGAAACGTTCTGAAAAATAGGAGGATCATGAAACGGTGTTCAAAAACATGAAGAGCCTGAAAAGGTGTGAAAAATATGAAGAGCTTCAAATGGTGTCACAAATATGAGGAGCATGAAACGGTCTGAAAACTAGGAGGAGCATGAAGCGGTGTTGAGAAACATGAAGAGCCTGAAAAGGTGTGAAAAATATGAAGAGCTTCAAAAGGTGTCAAAAATATGAGGAGCATGAAATGGTCTGAAAAGTAGGAGGAGCATGAAGTGGTTGTGAAAAACTTCAAGAGCCTGAAAAGGTGTGCAAAATATAAAGAGTTTCAAAAGTTGTGAAAAATATGAAGAGTTTGAAAAGGTGTCAAAAATATGAGGAGCATGAAACGGTCTGAAAAATAGGAGGAGCATGAAACTGTGTTCAAAAACATGAAGAGCCAGAAAAGGTGTGAGAAATATGAAGAGCTTCAAAAGGTGTCAAAAATATGAGGAGCATGAAACAGTCTGAAAAACAGAAGGAGCATGAAACGGTGTTCAAAAACATGAAGAGCCTGAAACGGTGTGAAAAATATGAAGAGCTTCAAAAGGTGTCAAAAATATGAGGAACATGAAACGGTCTGAAAAATATGAGGAGCATGAAATGGTTTTGAAGAAGATGAAGAGCTTGAAGAGGTGTGAAATATATGAAGAGCTTCAAAAGGTGTCAATAATATGAGAAGCATGAAACACTCTGAAAAATAGGAGGAGCAAGAAGCAGTCGTCAAAAAACATGAAGAGCCTGAAAAGGTGTGAAAAATTTGAGGGCTTCAAAAGGTGTCAAAAATATGAAAAGCTTGAAGCTTCTGAAAAATAGGAGGAGCATGAAGCGGTGTTCAAAAACATGAAGAGCGTGAAAGGTGTGAAAAATATGAAGAGCTTCAAGGTCTCAAAAATATGAGAAGCATGAAACGGTCTGAAAAATAGGAGGAGCATGAAGCGGTGTTGAAAAACATGAAGAGCCTGAAAAGGTGTGAAAAATAAGAAGTGCTTCAAAAGTTTTCAAAAATGAGATGTGCATGAAACGGACTGAAATATAGGAGGAGCATGAAGTGATGTTGAAAAACATGAAGAGCCTGAAAATGTGTGAAATATAGGAAGAGCTTCAAAAGGTGTCAAAAATATGAGGAGCATGAAACGGTCTGAAAACTAGGAGGAGCATGAAGCGGTGTTGAGAAACATGAAGAGCCTGAAAAGGTGTGAAAAATATGAAGAGCTTCAAAAGGTGTCAAAAATATGAGGAGCATGAAATGGTCTGAAAAGTAGGAGGAGCATGAAGTGGTTGGGAAAAACTTCAAGAGCCTGAAAAGGTGTGCAAAGTATGAAGAGCTTCAAAAGGTGTGAAATTCATGAGGAGATGAAACGGTCTGAAAAAGAGGAGGGGCATGAAGCGGTGTTCAAAAACATGCAGAGACTGAAAAGGTGTGAAAAATATGAAGACCTTCAAAAGGTGTGACAAATATGAGGAGCATGCAACGGTCTGAAAAATAGGAGGAGCATGATCCGGTGTTCAAAAATATGAAGAGCCTGGAAAGGTGTGAAAAATATGAAGAGCTTCAAAAGGTGTCAAAAATATGAAGAGCATAAAAAGGTCTGTAAAATAGGAGGAGCATAAAGTAGTGTTGAAAAACATGAAGAGCCTGAAAAGGTGTGAAAAATATGAAGAGCTTCAAAAGGTGTGAAATACATGAGGAGCATGAAACGGTCTGAAAAATAGGAGGAGCATGAAGCGGTGTTGAAAAACATGAAGAGCCTGAAAACGTGTGAAAAATACGAAGAGCTTCAAAAATGTGAAAAATATGAAGAGCTTCAAAAGGTGTGAAAAATACGAAGAGCTTCAAAAGTGTCAAAAATGAGATGAACATGACACGGTCTGAAACATAGGAGGAGCATGAAGCGGTGTTGAAAATCATGAAGAGCCTGAAAAGGTGTGAAAAATATGAAGAGCTTCAAAAGGTGTGAAAAACATGAAGAGCTTCAAAAGTGGTCAAAATGAGATGAGCATGAAACGGTCTGAAAAATAGGAGGAGCATGAAGTGGTGTTGAGAAAAATTAAGAGCCTGAAAAGGTGTGAAATATATGAAGAGCTTCAAAAGTTGTCAAAAATATGAGGAGAATGAAACAGTCTGAAAATTGGAGGAGCATGAAGCCGTGTTGAAAAACATGAAGAGCCTGAAAAGTGTGAAAAATATCAAGATTTTCAAAAGGTGTCAAAAATATGAGGAGCATGAAACACTCTGAGAAATAGGAAAATCATGAAGCGGTGTTGAAAAACATGAAGCCAGAAAAGGTGTGGAAAATATGAAGAACTTCAAAAGGTGTCAAAAATATGAGGAGCATGAAACGGTTGGAAAAATAGAGGAGCATGAAACGGTGTTCAAAAACATGAAGAGCATGAAAAGGTGTGAAAAATATGAAGAGCTTCAAAAGGTGTGAAATACATGAGGAGCATGATAAGGTCTGAAAAATAGGAGGAGCATGAAGTTGTGTTGAAAAACATAAAGAGCCTGAAAAGGTGTGAAAAATATGAAGAGCTTCATATGGTGTGAGAAATATGAGGAGCATGAAACGGTCTGAAAAATAGGAGGAGCCTGAAGCGGTGTTCAAAAACATGAAGAGCCTGAAAAGGTGTGTAAAATATGAAGAGCTTCAAAAGGTGTCAAAAATATGAAGAGCATGAAACGGTCTGAAAAAGAGGAGGAGCATGAAGCGGTGTTGAAAAACATGAAGAGCCTGAAAACGTGTGAAAAATATGAAGAACTTCAAAAGGTGTGAAAAATGCGAAGAGCTTCAAAAGGTGTCAAAAATGAGATGAGCATGAAACGGTCTGAAAAATAGGAGGAGCATGAAGTGGTGTTGAAAAAAATGAAGAGCCTGAGAAGGTGTGAAAAATATGAAGAGTTTCAAAAAATGTGCATAATATGAAGAGCTTCAAAAGGTGTCAAAAATAAGATGAGCATGAAACGGTCTGAAAATAAGAAGGAGCATGAAGCGATGTTCAGAAACATGAAGAGCCTGAAAAGGTGTGAAAAATATGAAGAGCTTCAAAAGGTGTCAAAAATATGAGGAGCATCAAACGGTCTGATAAATAGGAAGACCATGAAGCGATGTTCAAAAACCTGAAGAGCCTGAAAAGGTGTGAAAAATATGAAGAGCTTCAAAACGTGTCCAAAATATGAGGAGCATCAAACGGTCTGATAAATAGGAAGACCATGAAGCGATGTTCAAAAACCTGAAGAGCCTGAAAAGGTGTGAAAAATATGAAGAGCTTCAAAAGGTGTGAAAAATATGAGGAGCATGATCCGGTCTGAAAAATAGGACGAGCATGAAGCGGTGTTCAAAAACATGAAGAGCCTGAAAAGGTGTGAAAAATATGAAGAGTTTCAAAAGATGTGAAATATATGAAAAGCTTCAAAAGGTGTATAAAATGAGATGAGCATGAAACGGTCTGAAAAATACTAGGAGCATGAACCGGTGTTCAAAAACATGAAGAGCCTGAAAAGGTGTGAGAAATATGAAGAGCTTCAAAAGGTGTCAATAATATGAGGAGCATGAAACGGTCTGAAAAATAGGAGGAGGATGAAGCGGTGTTCTAAACCATGAAGAGCCTGAAAAGGTGTGAGAAATATGAAGAGCTTTAAAAGGTGTCAAAATATGAGGAACATGAAACGTTCTTTAAAAAAAGAGGATCATGAAGCGGTGTTGAAAAGCATGAAGAGCCTGAAACCGTGTGAAAAATATGAATAGCTTCAAAAATGTGAAAAATATGAAGAGCTTCAAAAGGTGTGAAAAATTTGAAGAGCTTCAAAGGTGTCAAAATGAGATGAGCATGAAATGGTCTGAAAAATACTAGGAGCATGAACCGGTGTTCAAAAACATGAAGAGCCTGAAAAGGTGTGAAACATATGAAGAGCCTCAAAAAATGTCAAAAATATAAGGAGTATGAAATGGTCTCAAAAATAGGAGGATCATGAAGCGGTGTTGAAATACATGAAGAGCCACAAAAGGTGTGAAAAATATGAAGAGCTTTAAAAGGTGTCAAAATATGAGGAGCATGAAACGTTCTGAAAAATAGGAGGATCATGAAACGGTGTTCAAAAACATGAAGAGCCTGAAAAGGTGTGAAAAATATGAAGAGCTTCAAATGGTGTCACAAATATGAGGAGCATGAAACGGTCTGAAAACTAGGAGGAGCATGAAGCGGTGTTGAGAAACATGAAGAGCCTGAAAAGGTGTGAAAAATATGAAGAGCTTCAAAAGGTGTCAAAAATATGAGGAGCATGAAATGGTCTGAAAAGTAGGAGGAGCATGAAGTGGTTGTGAAAAACTTCAAGAGCCTGAAAAGGTGTGCAAAATATAAAGAGTTTCAAAAGTTGTGAAAAATATGAAGAGTTTGAAAAGGTGTCAAAAATATGAGGAGCATGAAACGGTCTGAAAAATAGGAGGAGCATGAAACTGTGTTCAAAAACATGAAGAGCCAGAAAAGGTGTGAGAAATATGAAGAGCTTCAAAAGGTGTCAAAAATATGAGGAGCATGAAACAGTCTGAAAAACAGGAGGAGCATGAAACGGTGTTCAAAAACATGAAGAGCCTGAAAAAATGTGAAAAATATGAAGAGCTTCAAAACGTGTCAAAAATATGAGGAACATGAAATGGTCTGAAAAATATGAGGAGCATAAAATGGTTTTGAAGAAGATGAAGAGCTTGAAGAGGTGTGAAATATATGAAGAGCTTCAAAAGGTGTCAATAATATGAGAAGCATGAAACACTCTGAAAAATAGGAGGAGCAAGAAGCAGTCGTCAAAAAACATGAAGAGCCTGAAAAGGTGTGAAAAATTTGAGGGCTTCAAAAAGTGTCAAAAATATGAAAAGCTTGAAGCTTCTGAAAAATAGGAGGAGCATGAAGCGGTCCTTAAAAACATGAAGAGCGTGAAAGGTGTGAAAAATATGAAGAGCTTCAAGGTCTCAAAAATATGAGAAGCATGAAACGGTCTGAAAAATAGGAGGAGCATGAAGCGGTCCTTAAAAACATGAAGAGCGTGAAAGGTGTGAAAAATATGAAGAGCTTCAAGGTCTCAAAAATATGAGAAGCATGAAACGGTCTGAAAAATAGGAGGAGCATGAAGCGGTGTTCAAAAAGATGAAGAGCCTGAAAAGGTGTGAAAAATATGAAGGGCTTCAAAAGGTATCAAAAATATGAGGAGCATGAAACAGTCTGAAAAATAGGAGGAGCATGAAACGGTGTTCAAAAACATGAAGAGCCTGAAAAGGTGTCAAAAATTTGAGGGCTTCAAAAGGTGTCAAAAATATGAAAAGCTTGAAGCTTCTGAAAAATAGGAGGAGCATGAAGCGGTCCTCAAAAACATGAAGAGCGTGAAAAGGTTTGAAAAATATGAAGAGCTTCAAAAGGTGTCAAAAATATGAGGAGCATGAAACGGTCTGAAAAATCGGAGGAGCAAGAAGCGGTGTTTAAAAACATGAAGAGCCTGAAAAGGTGTGAAATATATGAAGAGCTTCAAACGGTGTCAAAAATATGAGGAGCATGAAACGGTCTGAAAAATAGGAGGAGCATGAAGCGATGTTGAAGAACATGAAGAGCCTGAAAAGGTGTGAAAAATAGGAAGATCTTCAAAAGGTGTCAAAAATATGAGGAGCATGAACGGTCTGAAAAATAGGAGGAGCATGAAGTGGTGATGAAAAACATGAAGAGCCTGAAAAGCTGTGAAAAATACGAAGAGCTTCAAAAGGTTTCAAAAATATGAGAAGCATGAAACGACTGCAAAATAGGAGGAGCATGAAGCGGTGTTGAAAAACATGAAGAGCCTGAAAAGGTGTGAAAAATATGAAGAGCTTCCAAAATTGTGGAAATATGAAGAGAATGAAACGGTGAAAAATAGGAGGAGCAAGAAACGGTCTGAAAACTAGGAGGAGCATGAAGCGGTGTTCAAAAACATGAAGAACCTGAAAAGGTGTGAAAAATATGAAGAGCTTGCAAAATTGTCAAAATATGAGGAGAATGAAACGGTATGAAAAATATAGGGAGCATGAAACGGTTTGAAAAATAGGAGGAGCATGAAACGCTGTTGAAAAACATGAAGAGCCTGAAAAGGTGTGAAAAATAGGTGGAGCTTCAAAAGGTGTCAAAAATATGAGGAGCATGAAACTGTCTGACAAATAGGAGGAGAATGAAGCGATGTTGACAAACATGAAGAGCCTGAAAAGGTGTGAAAAATATGAAGAGCTTAAAAGGTGTCAAAAATGTGAGCAGCATGAAACGGTCTGAAAAATAGGAGGAGCATGAAGCGGTTGTCAAAAACATGAAGAGCTTGAAAAGGTTTGAAAAGTATAAAGAGCTTCAAAAAGTGTCAAAAATATGAGGAGCATGAAACGGTCTGAAAAATAGGAGGAGAATGAAGCGGTGTTGGAAAACATGAAGATCCTGAATAGGTGTGTGTAATATGAAGAGCTTCAAAAATGTGAAAAGTATGAAGAGCTTCAAAAGGTGTGAAAAATACGAAGAGCTTCAAAAATGTGAAAAATATGAAGAGCTTCAAAGGTTGTGAAAAATATGAAGAGTTTCAAAAGGTGTCAAAATTATGAGGAGCAAGAAACGGTCTGAAAAATAGGAGGAGCATGAAACGGTGTTCAAAAACCTGAAGAGCGTGAAAAGGTGTGAAAAATATGAAGAGCTTCAAATGGTGTCACAAATATGAGGAGCATGAAACGGTCTGAAAACTAGGAGGAGCATGAAGCGGTGTTGAGAAACATGAAGAGCCTGAAAAGGTGTGAAAAATATGAAGAGCTTCAAAAGGTGTCAAAAATATGAGGAGCATGAAATGGTCTGAAAAGTAGGAGGAGCATGAAGTGGTTGTGAAAAACTTCAAGAGCCTGAAAAGGTGTGCAAAATATAAAGAGTTTCAAAAGTTGTGAAAAATATGAAGAGTTTGAAAAGGTGTCAAAAATATGAGGAGCATGAAACGGTCTGAAAAATAGGAGGAGCATGAAACTGTGTTCAAAAACATGAAGAGCCAGAAAAGTTGTGAGAAATATGAAGAGCTTCAAAAGGTGTCAAAAATATGAGGAGCATGAAACAGTCTGAAAAACAGGAGGAGCATGAAACGGTGTTCAAAAACATGAAGAGCCTGAAAAGGTGTGAAAAATATGAAGAGCTTCAAAAGGTGTCAAAAATATGAGGAACATGAAACGGTCTGAAAAATATGAGGAGCATGAAATGGTTTTGAAGAAGATGAAGAGCTTGAAAATGTGTGAAAAATATGAAGAGCTTCAAAAGGTGTGAAAAATACGAAGAGCTTCAAAAGTGTCAAAAATGAGATGAACATGAAACGGTCTGAAACATAGGAGGAGCATGAAGCGGTGTTGAAAATCATGAAGAGCCTGAAAAGGTGTGAAAAATATGAAGAGCTTCAAAAGGTGTGAAAAACATGAAGAGCTTCAAAAGTGGTCAAAATGAGATGAGCATGAAACGGTCTGAAAAATAGGAGGAGCATGAAGTGGTGTTGAGAAAAATTAAGAGCCTGAAAAGGTGTGAAATATATGAAGAGCTTCAAAAGTTGTCAAAAATATGAGGAGAATGAAACAGTCTGAAAATTGGAGGAGCATGAAGCCGTGTTGAAAAACATGAAGAGCCTGAAAAGTGTGAAAAATACGAAGATTTTCAAAAGGTGTCAAAAATATGAGGAGCATGAAACACTCTGAGAAATGGGAAAATCATGAAGCGGTGTTGAAAAACATGAAGCCAGAAAAGGTGTGGAAAATATGAAGAGCTTCAAAAGGTGTCAAAAATATGAGGAGCATGAAACGGTTGGAAAAATAGAGGAGCATGAAACGGTGTTCAAAAACATGAAGAGCATGAAAAGGTGTGAAAAATATGAAGAGCTTCAAAAGGTGTGAAATACATGAGGAGCATGATAAGGTCTGAAAAATAGGAGGAGCATGAAGTTGTGTTGAAAAACATAAAGAGCCTGAAAAGGTGTGAAAAATATGAGGAGCTTCAAAAGGTGTGAAAAATATGAGGAGCATGAAACGGTCTGAAAAATAGGAGGAGCCTGAAGCGGTGTTCAAAAACATGAAGAGCCTGCAAAGGTGTGTAAAATATGAAGAGCTTCAAAAGGTGTCAAAATATGAGGAGCATGAAACGTTCTGAAAAAGAGGAGGAGCATGAAGCGGTGTTGAAAAACATGAAGAGCCTGAAAACGTGTGAAAAATGTGAAGGACTTCAAAAGGTGTGAAAAATGTGAAGAGCTTCAAAAGGTGTCAAAAATGAGATGAGCATGAAACGGTCTGAAAAATAGGAGGAGCATGAAGTGGTGTTGAAAAAAATGAAGAGCCTGAGAAGGTGTGAAAAATATGAAGAGTTTCAAAAGATGTGCATAATATGAAGAGCATCAAAAGGTGTCAAAAATAAGATGAGCATGAAACGGTCTGAAAATAAGAAGGAGCATGAAGCGATGTTCAGAAACATGAAGAGCCTGAAAAGGTGTGAAAAATATGAAGAGCTTCAAAACGTGTCCAAAATATGAGGAGCATCAAGCGGTCTGATAAATAGGAAGACCATGAAGCGATGTTCAAAAACCTGAAAAAACTGAAAAGGTGTGAAAAATATGAAGAGCTTCAAAAGGTGTGAAAAATATGAGGAGCATGATCCGGTCTGAAAAATAGGACGAGCATGAAGCGGTGTTCAAAAACATGAAGAGCCTGAAAAGGTGTGAAAAATATGAAGAGTTTCAAAAGATGTGAAATATATGAAAAGCTTCAAAAGTTGTATAAAATGAGATGAGCATGAAACGGTCTGAAAAATACTAGGAGCATGAACCGGTGTTCAAAAACATGAAGAGCCTGAAAAGGTGTGAGAAATATGAAGAGCTTCAAAAGGTGTCAATAATATGAGGAGCATGAAACGGTCTGAAAAATAGGAGGAGGATGAAGCGGTGTTCTAAACCATGAAGAGCCTGAAAAGGTGTGAGAAATATGAAGAGCTTTAAAAGGTGTCAAAATATGAGGAACATGAAACGTTCTTAAAAAAAAGAGGATCATGAAGCGGTGTTGAAAAGCATGAAGAGCCTGAAACCGTGTGAAAAATTTGAATAGCTTCAAAAATGTGAAAAATATGAAGAGCTTCAAAAGGTGTGAAAAATTTGAAGAGCTTCAAAGGTGTCAAAATGAGATGAGCATGAAATGGTCTGAAAAATACTAGGAGCATGAACCGGTGTTCAAAAACATGAAGAGCCTGAAAAGGTGTGAAACATATGAAGAGCCTCAAAAAATGTCAAAAATATAAGGAGTATGAAATGGTCTCAAAAATAGGAGGATCATGAAGCGGTGTTGAAATACATGAAGAGCCACAAAAGGTGTGAAAAATATGAAGAGCTTTAAAAGGTGTCAAAATATGAGGAGCATGAAACGTTCTGAAAAATAGGAGGATCATGAAACGGTGTTCAAAAACATGAAGAGCCTGAAAAGGTGTGAAAAATATGAAGAGCTTCAAATGGTGTCACAAATATGAGGAGCATGAAACGGTCTGAAAACTAGGAGGAGCATGAAGCGGTGTTGAGAAACATGAAGAGCCTGAAAAGGTGTGAAAAATATGAAGAGCTTCAAAAGGTGTCAAAAATATGAGGAGCATGAAATGGTCTGAAAAGTAGGAGGAGCATGAAGTGGTTGTGAAAAACTTCAAGAGCCTGAAAAGGTGTGCAAAATATAAAGAGTTTCAAAAGTTGTGAAAAATATGAAGAGTTTGAAAAGGTGTCAAAAATATGAGGAGCATGAAACGGTCTGAAAAATAGGAGGAGCATGAAACTGGGTTCAAAAACATGAAGAGCCAGAAAAGGTGTGAGAAATATGAAGAGCTTCAAAAGGTGTTAAAAATATGAGGAGCATGAAACAGTCTGAAAAACAGGAGGAGCATGAAACGGTGTTCAAAAACATGAAGATCCTGAAAAGGTGTGAAAAATATGAAGAGCTTCAAAAGGTGTCAAAAATATGAGGAGCAAGAAACGGTCTGAAAAATAGGAGGAGCATGAAACGGTGTTCAAAAACTTGAAGAGCCTGAAAAGGTGTGAAAAATATGAAGAGCTTCAAAACGTGTCAAAAATATGAGGAGCACGAAACGGTCTGAAAAATAGGAGGAGCATGAAGTGGTGTTAAAAAACATGAAGAGCATGAAAATGTGTGAAATATATGAAGAGCTTCAAAATGTGTCAAATATATGACGAGCATGAAACGGCTTGAAAAATAGGAGGAGCATGAAGCGGTGTTGAAAACATGAAGAGCCTGATAAGGTGTGAAAAATATGAAGAGCTTCAAAAGGTGTCAAAAATATGAGGAGCATGAAACGGTCTGAAAAGTAGGAGGAGCATGAAGTCGTTGTGAAAAACATGAAGAGCCTGAAAAGGTGTGAAAAATATGAAGAGCTTCAAAAGGTGTGAAATTCATGAGGAGATGAAACCGTATGAAAAATAGGAAGGGCATGAAGTGCTGTTCAAAAACATGCAGAGACTGAAAATGTGTGAAAAATATGAAGAGCTTCAAAAGGTGTCAAAAATATGAAGAGCTTCAAAAGGTGTCAAAAATGAGATGAGCATGAAACGGTCTGAAAAATAGGAGGAGCATGAAGTGGTGTTGAAAAAAATGAAGAGCCTGAGAAGGTGTGAAAAATATGAAGAGTTTCAAAAGACGTGAAAAATATGAAGAGCTTCAAAAGATATCAAAAATGAGATGAGCATGAAACGGTCTGAAAAATAGGAGGAGCATGAAGTGGTGTTGAAAAACATGAAGAGCTTGAAAAGGTGTGAAAAATATGAAGAGCTTCAAAAGATATCAAAAATGAGATGAGCATGAAACGGTCTGAAAAATGTGAGTAGCATGAAACGGTGTTCAAAAACATGAAGAGCCTGAAAAGGTGTGAAAAATATGAAGAGCTTCAAAAAGTGTGAAATACATGAGGAGCATGAAACGGTCTGAAAAATAAGAGAAGCGTTAAGTTGTGTTGAAAAACATGAAGGGCCTGAAAAGGTGTGAGAAATATGAAGAGTTTCAAACGTGTCAATAATATGAGGAGCATGAAATGGTCTGAAAAATACGAGGAGAATGAAGTAGTGTTCAAAAACATGAAGAGCCTGAAAAGGTGTGAAAAATTTGAAGAGCTTTAAAAGGTGTCAAAATATGAGGAGCATGAAACGTTCTGAAAAATAGGAGGATCAAGAAACGGTGTTCAAAAACATGAAGAGCCTGAAAAGGTGTGAAAAATATGAAGAGCCTCAAAAAATGTCAAAAATATAAGGAGTATGAAATGGTCTCAAAAATAGGAGGAGCTTGAAGCGGTGTTGAAAAACTTGAAGAGCCTGAAACCTTGTGAAAAATATGAAGAGCTTCAAAAATGTGAAAAATATGAAGAGCTTCAAAAGGTTTGAAAAATATGAAGAGCTTCAAAAGGTGTCAAAAATTAAATGAGCATGAAACGGTCTGAAAAATAGGAGGTGCATGAAGCGGTGTTGAAAATCATGAAGAGCCTGAAAAGGTGTGAAAAATATGAAGAGCTTCAAAAGATGTACAAAATGAGATGTGCATGAAACGGGTTGAAAAATTGGAGGAGCATGAAGTGGTGTTGAAAAACATGAAGAGCCTGAAAATGTGTGAAATATATGAACAGCTTCAAAATGTGTCAAATATATGAGGAGCATGAAACGGTCTGAAAAATAGCAGGAGCATGAAGCGGTGTTGAAAAACATGAAGAGCCTGAAAATGTGTGAAAAATATGAAGAACTTCAAAAGGTGTCAAAAATATGAGGAGCATGGAACGGTCTGAAAAGTTGGAGGAGCATGAAGTCGTTGTGGAAAACATGAAGAGCCGGAAAAGGTGTGCAAAATATGAAGAGCTTCAAAAGGTGTGAAATTAATGAGGAGATGAAACGGTCTGAAAAATAGGAGGGGAATGAAGCGGTGTTCAAACACATGCAGAGACTGAAAAGGTGCCAAAAATATGAAGAGGTTCAAAAGGTGTCAAAAATATGAAGAGCTTCAAAAGGTGTCAAAAATGAGATGAGAATGAAACGGTCTGAAAAATAGGAGGAGCATGAAGTGGTGTTGAAAAAAATGAAGAGCCTGAGAAGTTGTGAAAAATATGAAGAGTTTCAAAAGACGTGAAAAATATGAAGAGCTTCAAAAGATATAAAAAATGAGATGAGCATGAAACGGACTGAAAAATAAGAGGAGCATGAAGCGGTGTTGAAAAACATGAAGAGTCTGAAAAGGTGTGAGAAATATGAAGAGCTTCAACAGGTGTCAAAATTATTAGGAGCATGAAAGGGTCTGCAAAAAAGAAGCATGAAGTGGTGTTGAAAAACATGAAGAGCCTGAAAAGGTGTGAAAAATATGAAGAGCTTCAAAAGGTGTTAAAAATATGAGGAGCTTGAAACGGTCTGAAAAAAAGGAGGAGCATGAAACGGTGTTCAAAAACATGAAGAGCCTGAAAAGGTGTGAAAAATATGAAGAACTTCAAAAGGTGTCAAAAATATGAGGAGCATGTAACGGTCTGAAAAGTTCGAGGAGCATGAAGTCGTTGTGAAAAACATGAAGAGCCTGAAAAGGTGTGCAAAATATGAAGAGCTTCAAAAGGTGTGAAATTCATGAAGAGATGAAACGGTCTGAAAAATAGGAGGGGCATGAAGCGGTGTTCAAACACATGCAGAGACTGAAAAGGTGTGAAAAATATGAAGAGCTTCAAAGGTGTAAAAAATATGAAGAGCTTCAAAAGGCGTCAAAAATGAGATGAGAATGAAACGGTCTGAAAAATAGGAGGATCAAGAAGCGGTGCTGAAAATCATGAAGAGCCTGAAAATGTGTGAAAAATATGAGGAGCTTCAAAAGGTGTGCAAAATATGAAGAGCTTCAAAAGGTGTAAAAAATGAGATGAGCATGAAGCGGTCTGAAAAATAAGAGGAGCAAGAAGCGGTGTTCAAAAACATGAAGAGCCTGAAAACGTTTGAAAAATATGAAGAGCTTGAATCGGTGTGAAAAATATGAAGAGCTTCAAAAGGTGTCAGAAATGAGAGGAGCATGAAACGGTCTGAAAAATAGGAGGAGCATGAAACGGTGTTCAAAAACGTGAAGAGCCTGAAAAGGTGTGAAAAATATGAGAGCTTCAAAAGGTGTGAAATACATGAGAAGCGTGAAATGGTCTGAAAAATAGAAGGAGCATGAAGCTGTGTTGAAAAACATTAAGAGAATGAAAAGGTGTAAAAAATATGAAGAGCTTCAAAAGGTTTCAGAAAAATGAGGAGAATGAAACGGTCTGAAAAATAGGAGGATCATGAAGGGTGTTTAAAAACATGAAGAGCCTGAAAAGGTGTGAAAAATATGAAGAGCTTCAAAAGGTGTCAAAATTATGACGAACATGAAACGGTCTGAAAAATAGGAGGAGCATGAAGCTGTGTTCAAAAACATGAAAAGCCTGAAAAGGTGTGAAAAATATGAAGAGCTTCAAAAGGTGTCAAAAATGAGATGAGCATGAAACGGTCTGAAAAATAGGAGGATCATGCAGCGGTGTTGAAAAACATGAAGAGCCTGAAAATGTGTGAAAAATATGAAGAGCTTCAAAAGGTGTGAAAAATATGAAGAGCTTCAAAACGTGACCAAAATGAGATGAGCATGAAACGGTCTGAAAAATAGGAGGACCATGAAGCGGTGTTGAAAAACGTGAAGAGCCTGAAAATGTGTGAAAAATATGAAGAGCTTCAAAAGGTGTGAAAAATATGAAGAGCTTCAAAAGGTGTCAAAAATGAGATGAGCATGAAACGGTCTGAAAAATAAGAGGAGCATGAAGTGGTGTTGAAAAACATGAAGAGCCTGAAAAGGTGTGAAAAATATGAAGAGCTTCAAAAGCTGTCAAAAATATGAAGAGCATGAAACGGTCTGAAAAATAGGAAGAGCATGAAGTGGTGTTGAAAAACATGAAGAGCCTGAAAACGTGTGAAAAATATGAAGAGCTTCAAAAGGTGTGAAAAATATGAAGAGCTACAAAAGGTGTCAAAAATGAGATGAGCATGAAACTGTCTGTAAAATAGGAGGAGCATGAAGTGGTATTGAAAAAAATGAAGAGCTGCAAAAGGTGTGAAAAATATGAAGAGCTTCAAAAGGTGTGAAAAATATGAGGAGCATGAAACGGTCGAAAAATAGGAGGAGCATGAAGTGGTGTTCAAAAACATGAAGTGCTTGAAAAGGTGTGAAAAATATGAAGAGCTTCAAAAGGTGTCAGTAATATGAGGATCATGAAACGGTCTGAAAAATAGGAGGAGGATGAAGTGGTGTTCAAAAACGTGAAGAGTCTGAAAAGGTGTGAAAAATTTGAAGAGCATTAAATGGTGTCAAAAATATGAGGAGCATGAAACGTTCTGAAAAATAGGAGGATCATGAAACGGTGTTCAAAAACATGAAGAGCCTGAAAAAGTGTGAAAAATATGAAGAGCTTCAAAAAAAGTCAAAAATATGAGGAGTATGAAACCTTCTGAAAAATTGCAGGAGGGTGAAGCGGTGTTGAAAAACCTGAAGAGGATTAAAACGTGTGAAAAATATGAAGAGCTTCAAAAATGTGAAAAATATGAAGAGCTTCAAAAAGGTGAAAATCATGAAGAGCTTCAAAAGTAGTGAAAAATATGAAGAGCTTCTAAAGGGGCGAAAAATATGAGGAGTATGATAAGGTCTGAAAAATAGGAGGAGCATGAAGCGGTGTTCAAAAACATGAAGAGCCTGAAAAGTTGTGAAAAATATGAAAAGATTCAAAAGGTGTCAAAAATATGAGGAGAATGATACGGTCTGAAAAATAGG
The DNA here is from genome assembly GCF_033118175.1 of Dama dama. Classification (NCBI taxonomy): domain Eukaryota; kingdom Metazoa; phylum Chordata; class Mammalia; order Artiodactyla; family Cervidae; genus Dama; species Dama dama. Next base: position 64,825,522 of record NC_083688.1, on the reverse strand, counting down.
AGGAGCAGGACACGGTGTTCAAAAACAGGAAGAGCCTGAAAAGGTGTGAAAAATATGAACAGCTTCAAAAGGTGTGAAATACATGAGGAGCATGAAACGATCTGAAAAATAGGAGAAGCATGAAGCAGTGTTGAAAAACATGAAGAGCCTGAAAAGGTGTGAAAAATATGAAGAGCTTAAAAAGGTGTGAAATACATGAGGAGCATGAAACGGTCTGAAAAATAGGAGGAGCATGAAGCGGTGTTGAAAACCATGAAGAGCCTGAAAAGGTGTGAAAAATATGAAGAGCTTCAAAACGTGTCAAAAATATGAGGAGCACGAAACGGTCTGAAAAATAGGAGGAGCAAGAAGTGGTGTTGAAAAACATGAAGACCCTGAAAACGTGTGAAAAATATGAAGAGCTTCAAAAGGTGTGAAAAATATGAAGAGTTTCAAAAGATGTCAAAAATGAGATGTGCATGAAACGGACTGAAAAATCGGAGGAGCATGAAGTGGTTTGAAAAAACATGAAGAGCATGAAAAGGTGTGAAATATATGAAGAGCTTCAAAAGGTGTCAAAAATATGAGAAACATGAAACGGTCTGAAAAGTAGGAGGAGCATGAAGTCTTTGGGAAAAACATGAAGAGCCTGAAAAGGTGTGCAAAATATGAAGAGCTTCAAAAGGTGTGAAATTAATGAGGAGATGAAACGGTCTGAAAAATAGGAGGGGAATGAAGCGGTGTTCAAACACATGCAGAGACTGAAAAGGTGCCAAAAATATGAAGAGGTTCAAAAGGTGTCAAAAATATGAAGAGCTTCAAAAGGTGTCAAAAATGAGATGAGAATGAAACGGTCTGAAAAATAGGAGGAGCATGAAGTGGTGTTGAAAAAAATGAAGAGCCTGAGAAGTTGTGAAAAATATGAAGAGTTTCAAAAGACGTGAAAAATATGAAGAGCTTCAAAAGATATAAAAAATGAGATGAGCATGAAACGGACTGAAAAATAAGAGGAGCATGAAGCGGTGTTGAAAAACATGAAGAGTCTGAAAAGGTGTGAGAAATATGAAGAGCTTCAACAGGTGTCAAAATTATTAGGAGCATGAAAGGGTCTGCAAAAAAGAAGCATGAAGTGGTGTTGAAAAACATGAAGAGCCTGAAAAGGTGTGAAAAATATGAAGAGCTTCAAAAGGTGTTAAAAATATGAGGAGCTTGAAACGGTCTGAAAAAAAGGAGGAGCATGAAACGGTGTTCAAAAACATGAAGAGCCTGAAAAGGTGTGAAAAATATGAAGAACTTCAAAAGGTGTCAAAAATATGAGGAGCATGTAACGGTCTGAAAAGTTCGAGGAGCATGAAGTCGTTGTGAAAAACATGAAGAGCCTGAAAAGGTGTGCAAAATATGAAGAGCTTCAAAAGGTGTGAAATTCATGAAGAGATGAAACGGTCTGAAAAATAGGAGGGGCATGAAGCGGTGTTCAAACACATGCAGAGACTGAAAAGGTGTGAAAAATATGAAGAGCTTCAAAGGTGTAAAAAATATGAAGAGCTTCAAAAGGCGTCAAAAATGAGATGAGAATGAAACGGTCTGAAAAATAGGAGGATCAAGAAGCGGTGCTAAAAATCATGAAGAGCCTGAAAATGTGTGAAAAATATGAGGAGCTTCAAAAGGTGTGCAAAATATGAAGAGCTTCAAAAGGTGTAAAAAATGAGATGAGCATGAAGCGGTCTGAAAAATAAGAGGAGCAAGAAGCGGTGTTCAAAAACATGAAGAGCCTGAAAACGTTTGAAAAATATGAAGAGCTTGAATCGGTGTGAAAAATATGAAGAGCTTCAAAAGGTGTCAGAAATGAGAGGAGCATGAAACGGTCTGAAAAATAGGAGGAGCATGAAACGGTGTTCAAAAACGTGAAGAGCCTGAAAAGGTGTGAAAAATATGAGAGCTTCAAAAGGTGTGAAATACATGAGAAGCGTGAAATGGTCTGAAAAATAGAAGGAGCATGAAGCTGTGTTGAAAAACATTAAGAGAATGAAAAGGTGTAAAAAATATGAAGAGCTTCAAAAGGTTTCAGAAAAATGAGGAGAATGAAACGGTCTGAAAAATAGGAGGATCATGAAGGGTGTTTAAAAACATGAAGAGCCTGAAAAGGTGTGAAAAATATGAAGAGCTTCAAAAGGTGTCAAAATTATGACGAACATGAAACGGTCTGAAAAATAGGAGGAGCATGAAGCTGTGTTCAAAAACATGAAAAGCCTGAAAAGGTGTGAAAAATATGAAGAGCTTCAAAAGGTGTCAAAAATGAGATGAGCATGAAACGGTCTGAAAAATAGGAGGATCATGCAGCGGTGTTGAAAAACATGAAGAGCCTGAAAATGTGTGAAAAATATGAAGAGCTTCAAAAGGTGTGAAAAATATGAAGAGCTTCAAAACGTGACCAAAATGAGATGAGCATGAAACGGTCTGAAAAATAGGAGGACCATGAAGCGGTGTTGAAAAACGTGAAGAGCCTGAAAATGTGTGAAAAATATGAAGAGCTTCAAAAGGTGTGAAAAATATGAAGAGCTTCAAAAGGTGTCAAAAATGAGATGAGCATGAAACGGTCTGAAAAATAAGAGGAGCATGAAGTGGTGTTGAAAAACATGAAGAGCCTGAAAAGGTGTGAAAAATATGAAGAGCTTCAAAAGCTGTCAAAAATATGAAGAGCATGAAACGGTCTGAAAAATAGGAAGAGCATGAAGTGGTGTTGAAAAACATGAAGAGCCTGAAAACGTGTGAAAAATATGAAGAGCTTCAAAAGGTGTGAAAAATATGAAGAGCTACAAAAGGTGTCAAAAATGAGATGAGCATGAAACTGTCTGTAAAATAGGAGGAGCATGAAGTGGTATTGAAAAAAATGAAGAGCTGCAAAAGGTGTGAAAAATATGAAGAGCTTCAAAAGGTGTGAAAAATATGAGGAGCATGAAACGGTCGAAAAATAGGAGGAGCATGAAGTGGTGTTCAAAAACATGAAGTGCTTGAAAAGGTGTGAAAAATATGAAGAGCTTCAAAAGGTGTCAGTAATATGAGGATCATGAAACGGTCTGAAAAATAGGAGGAGGATGAAGTGGTGTTCAAAAACGTGAAGAGTCTGAAAAGGTGTGAAAAATTTGAAGAGCATTAAATGGTGTCAAAAATATGAGGAGCATGAAACGTTCTGAAAAATAGGAGGATCATGAAACGGTGTTCAAAAACATGAAGTGCTTGAAAAAGTGTGAAAAATATGAAGAGCTTCAAAAAAAGTCAAAAATATGAGGAGTATGAAACCTTCTGAAAAATTGCAGGAGGGTGAAGCGGTGTTGAAAAACCTGAAGAGGATTAAAACGTGTGAAAAATATGAAGAGCTTCAAAAATGTGAAAAATATGAAGAGCTTCAAAAAGGTGAAAATCATGAAGAGCTTCAAAAGTAGTGAAAAATATGAAGAGCTTCTAAAGGGGCGAAAAATATGAGGAGTATGATAAGGTCTGAAAAATAGGAGGAGCATGAAGCGGTGTTCAAAAACATGAAGAGCCTGAAAAGTTGTGAAAAATATGAAAAGATTCAAAAGGTGTCAAAAATATGAGGAGAATGATACGGTCTGAAAAATAGGAGGAGCAGGACACGGTGTTCAAAAACAGGAAGAGCCTGAAAAGGTGTGAAAAATATGAACAGCTTCAAAAGGTGTGAAATACATGAGGAGCATGAAACGATCTGAAAAATAGGAGAAGCATGAAGCAGTGTTGAAAAACATGAAGAGCCTGAAAAGGTGTGAAAAATATGAAGAGCTTAAAAAGGTGTGAAATACATGAGGAGCATGAAACGGTCTGAAAAATAGGAGGAGCATGAAGCGGTGTTGAAAACCATGAAGAGCCTGAAAAGGTGTGAAAAATATGAAGAGCTTCAAAACGTGTCAAAAATATGAGGAGCACGAAACGGTCTGAAAAATAGGAGGAGCAAGAAGTGGTGTTGAAAAACATGAAGACCCTGAAAACGTGTGAAAAATATGAAGAGCTTCAAAAGGTGTGAAAAATATGAAGAGTTTCAAAAGATGTCAAAAATGAGATGTGCATGAAACGGACTGAAAAATCGGAGGAGCATGAAGTGGTTTGAAAAAACATGAAGAGCATGAAAAGGTGTGAAATATATGAAGAGCTTCAAAAGGTGTCAAAAATATGAGAAACATGAAACGGTCTGAAAAGTAGGAGGAGCATGAAGTCTTTGGGAAAAATATGAAGAGCCTGAAAAGGTGTGCAAAATATGAAGAGCTTCAAAAGGTGTGAAATTCATGAGGAGATGAAACCGTATGAAAAATAGGAAGGGCATGAAGTGGTGTTCAAAAACATGCAGAGACTGAAAATGTGTGAAAAATATGAAGAGCTTCAAAAGGTGTCAAAAATATGAAGAGCTTCAAAAGTTGTAAAAAATGAGATGAGCATGAAACGGTGTGAAAAATAGGAGGAGCATGAAGCGGTGTTGAAAAAAATGAAGAGCCTGAGAAGGTGTGAAAAATATGAAGAGTTTCAAAAGACGTGAAAAATATGAAGAGCTTCAAAAGATATCAAAAATGAGAGGAGCATGAAACGGTCTGAAAAATAGGAGGAGCATGAAGTGGTGTTGAAAAACATGAAGAGCTTGAAAAGGTGTGAAAAATATGAAGAGCTTCAAAAGGTGTCAATAGGATGAGGAGCATGAAACGTTCTGAAAAATGTGAGTAGCATGAAACGGTGTTCAAAAACATGAAGAGCCTGAAAAGGTGTGAAAAATATGAAGAGCTTCAAAAAGTGTGAAATACATGAGGAGCATGAAACGGTCTGAAAAATAAGAGAAGCGTTAAGTTGTGTTGAAAAACATGAAGGGCCTGAAAAGGTGTGAGAAATATGAAGAGCTTTAAAAGGTGTCAAAATATGAGGAGCATGAAACGTTCTGAAAAATAGGAGGATCAAGAAACGGTGTTCAAAAACATGAAGAGCCTGAAAAGGTGTGAAAAATATGAAGAGCCTCAAAAAATCTCAAAAATATAAGGAGTATGAAATGGTCTCAAAAATAGGAGGAGCTTGAAGCGGTGTTGAAAAACTTGAAGAGCCTGAAACCGTGTGAAAAATATGAAGAGCTTCAAAACTGTGAAAAATATGAAGAGCTTCAAAAGGTTTGAAAAATATGAAGAGCTTCAAAAGGTGTCAAAAATTAAATGAGCATGAAACGGTCTGAAAAATAGGAGGTGCATGAAGCGGTGTTGAAAATCATGAAGAGCCTGAAAAGGTGTGAAAAATATGAAGAGCTTCAAAAGATGTACAAAATGAGATGTGCATGAAACGGGCTGAAAAATCGGAGGAGCATGAAGTGGTGTTGAAAAACATGAAGAGCCTGAAAATGTGTGAAATATATGAACAGCTTCAAAATGTGTCAAATATATGAGGAGCATGAAACGGTCTGAAAAATAGCAGGAGCATGAAGCGGTGTTGAAAAACATGAAGAGCCTGAAAATGTGTGAAAAATATGAAGAACTTCAAAAGGTGTCAAAAATATGAGGAGCATGGAACGGTCTGAAAAGTTGGAGGAGCATGAAGTCGTTGTGAAAAACATGAAGAGCCGGAAAAGGTGTGCAAAATATGAAGAGCTTCAAAAGGTGTGAAATTCATGAGGAGATGAAACGGTCTGAAAAATAGGAGGGGAATTAAGCGGTGTTCAAACACATGCAGAGACTGAAAAGGTGCCAAAAATATGAAGAGGTTCAAAAGGTGTCAAAAATATGAAGAGCTTCAAAAGGTGTCAAAAATGAGATGAGAATGAAACGGTCTGAAAAATAGGAGGAGCATGAAGTGGTGTTGAAAAAAATGAAGAGCCTGAGAGGTTGTGAAGAATATGAAGAGTTTCAAAAGACGTGAAAAATATGAAGAGCTTCAAAAGATATAAAAAATGAGATGAGCATGAAACGGTCTGAAAAATAAGAGGAGCATGAAGCGGTGTTGAAAAACATGAGGAGTCTGAAAAGGTGTGAGAAATATGAAGAGCTTCAACATGTGTCAAAATTATTAGGAGCATGAAAGGGTCTGCAAAAAAGGAGAAGCATGAAGTGGGGTTGAAAAACATGAAGAGCCTGAAAAGGTGTGAAAAATATGAAGAGCTTCAAAAGGTGTGAAAAATATGAGGAGCTTGAAACGGTCTGAAAAATAGGAGGAGCATGAAACGGTGTTCAAAAACATGAAGAGCCTGAAAAGGTGTGAAAAATATGAAGAGCTTTAAAAGGTGTCAAAATATGAGGAGCATGAAACGTTCTGAAAAATAGGAGGATCAAGAAACGGTGTTGAAAAATATGAAGAGGCTGAAATGGTGTGAAAAATATGATGAGCCTCAAAAAATGTCAAACATATAAGGAGTATGAAATGGTCTCAAAAATAGGAGGAGCATGAAGCGGTCTTGAAAACCATGAAGAGCCTGAAACCGTGAGAAAAATAAGAAGAGCTTCAAAAATGTGAAAAATATGAAGAGCTTCAAAAGGTATGAAAAATATGAAGAGCTTCAAAAGTTGTCAAAAATTAGATGAGCATGAAACGGTCTGAAAAATAGGAGGTGCATGAAGCGGTGTTGAAAATCATGAAGAGCCTGAAAAGGTGTGAAAAATATGAAGAGCTTCAAAAGCTGTGAAAAATATGAAGAGCTTCAAAAGGTGTCAAAAATATGAGGAGCATGAAATGGACGGAAAAATAGGAGGAGCATGAAACGGTGTTGAAAAACATGAAGAGCCTGAAAACGTGTGAAAAATATGAAGAGCTTCAAAAGGTGTGAAAAATATGAGGAGCTTGAAACGGTCTGAAAAATAAGAGGAGCATGAAACGGTGTTCAAAAACATGAAGAGCCTCAAAAGGTGTGAAAAATATGAAGAGCTTTAAAAGGTGTCAAAATATGAGGAGCTTGAAACGGTCTGAAAAATAGGAGGAGCATGAAGTAGTGTTGAAAAACGTGAAGAGCCTGAAAATGTGTGAAAAATATGAAGAGCTTCAAAAGGTGTGAAAAATATGAAGAGCTTCAAAAGGTGTGAAAAATATGAGGAGCATGAAACGGTCGAAAAATAGGAGGAGCATGAAGTGGTGTTCAAAAACATGAAGTGCTTGAAAAGGTGTGAAAAATATGAAGAGCTTCAAAAGGTGTCAGTAATATGAGGATCATGAAACGGTCTGAAAAATAGGAGGAGGATGAAGTGGTGTTCAAAAACGTGAAGAGTCTGAAAAGGTGTGAAAAATTTGAAGAGCATTAAATGGTGTCAAAAATATGAGGAGCATGAAACGTTCTGAAAAATAGGAGGATCATGAAACGGTGTTCAAAAACATGAAGAGCCTGAAAAAGTGTGAAAAATATGAAGAGCTTCCAAAAAAGTCAAAAATATGAGGAGTATGAAACCTTCTGAAAAATAGCAGGAGGGTGAAGCGGTGTTGAAAAACCTGAAGAGGATTAAAACGTGTGAAAAATATGAAGAGCTTCAAAAATGTGAAAAATATGAAGAGCTTCAAAAAGGTGAAAATCATGAAGAGCTTCAAAAGTAGTGAAAAATATGAAGAGCTTCTAAAGGGGCGAAAAATATGAGGAGTATGATAAGGTCTGAAAAATAGGAGGAGCATGAAGCGGTGTTCAAAAACATGAAGAGCCTGAAAAGTTGTGAAAAATATGAAAAGATTCAAAAGGTGTCAAAAATATGAGGAGAATGATACGGTCCGAAAAATAGGAGGAGCAGGACACGGTGTTCAAAAACATGAAGAGCCTGAAAAGGTGTGAAAAATATGAACAGCTTCAAAAGGTGTGAAATACATGAGGAGCATGAAACGGTCTGAAAAATAGGAGGAGCATGAAGCAGTGTTGAAAAACATGAAGAGCCGAAAAGGTGTGAAAAACATGAAGAGCTTAAAAAGGTGTGAAATACATGAGGAGCATGAAACGGTCTGAAAAATAGGAGGAGCATGAAGCGGTGTTGAAAACCATGAAGAGCCTGAAAAGGTGTGAAAAATATGAAGAGCTTCAAAACGTGTCAAAAATATGAGGAGCACGAAACGGTCTGAAAAATAGGAGGAGCAAGAAGTGGTGTTGAAAAACATGAAGACCCTGAAAACGTGTGAAAAATATGAAGAGCTTCAAAAGGTGTGAAAATTATGAAGAGTTTCAAAAGATGTCAAAAATGAGATGTGCATGAAACGGACTGAAAAATCGGAGGAGCATGAGGTGGTGTGAAAAAACATGAAGAGCATGAAAATGTGTGAAATATATGAAGAGCTTCAAAAGGTGTCAAACATATGAGGAGCATGAAACGGTCTGAAAAGTAGGAGGAGCATGAAGTCTTTGGGAAAAACATGAAGAGCCTGAAAAGGTGTGCAAAATATGAAGAGCTTCAAAAGGTGTGAAATTCATGAGGAGATGAAACCGTATGAAAATTAGGAAGGGCATGAAGTGGTGTTCAAAAACATGCAGAGACTGAAAATGTGTGAAAAATATGAAGAGCTTCAAAAGGTGTCAAAAATATGAAGAGCTTCAAAAGGTGTAAAAAATGAGATGAGCATGAAACGGTGTGAAAAATAGGAGGAGCATGAAGTGGTGTTGAAAAAAATGAAGAGCCTGAGAAGGTGTGAAAAATATGAAGAGTTTCAAAAGACTTGAAAAATATGAAGAGCTTCAAAAGATATCAAAAATGAGAGGAGCATGAAACGGTCTGAAAAATAGGAGGAGCATGAAGTGGTGTTGAAAAACATGAAGAGCTTGAATCGGTGTGAAAAATATGAAGAGCTTCAAAAGGTGTCAGAAATGAGAGGAGCTTGAAACGGTCTGAAAAAGAAGAGGAGCATGAAGTGGAGTTGAAAAACGTGAAGAGCCTAAAAACGTGTTAAATATATGAAGAGCTTCAAAAGGTGTCAAAAATATGAGGAGCATGAAAGGGTCTGAAAAATAGGAGGAGCATGAAGCGGTGTTGAAAATCGTGAAGAGCCTGAAAAGTTGTGAAAAATATGAAGAGCTTCAAAAGGTGTGAAAAATATGAGGAAAATTAAACGGTCTGAAAAATAGGAGGAGCATCAAGCAATGTTCAAAAACATGAAGAGCCTGACAAGTTGTGTAAAATATGTAGAGCTTCAAAAGGTGTCAAATATATGAGGAGCATGAAACGGACTGAAAAATGGGAGGAGCTTGAAACGCTGTTCAAAAACACGAAGAGCCTGAAAAGGTGTGAAATATACGAAGAGCTTCAAAGGGTGTGAAAAATAGGAGGAGCATGAAACGGTCTGAAAAATAGGAGCAGCATGAAACGGTGTTCAAAAACATGAAGAGCCTGAAAAGGTGTGAAAAATATGAAGAGCTTCAAAAGGTGTGAAAAATAGGAGGAGCATGAAGCGTTGTTGAAAAACATGAAGAGCTTGAAAATGTGTGAAAAATGTGAAGAGCTTCAAAAAGTGTCAAAAATATGAGGAGCATGAATCGGTCTGAAAAATTGGAGGAGCATGAAGTGGAGTTAAAAAACATGAAGAGCCTGAAAAATTGTGAAAAATATGAAGAGCTTCAAAAGGTGTGAAAAATAGGAGGAGCATGAAGCGTTGTTGAAAAACATGAAGAGCCTGAAAAGGTGTAAAAAATATGAAGAGCTTCAAAAAGTGTCAAAAATATGAGGAGCATGAATCGGTCTGAAAAATTGGAGGAGCATGAAGTGGAGTTGAAAAACATGAAGAGCCTGAAAACATGTGAAAAATATGAAGAGCTTCAAAAGGTGTGAAAAATATGAACAGCTTCAAAAGGTGTAAAAAATGAGATGAGCATGAAGCGGTCTGAAAAATAGGAGGAGCATGAAGTCGTGTTGAAGAACATGAAGTGCCTGAAAAGGTGTGAAATATATAATGAGCTTCAAAAGGTGTGAAAAATATGAGGAGCATGAAACGGTCTGAAGAATAGGAGGAGCATGAAGCGGTGTTCAAAAATATGAAGAGCCTACAAAGATGTGAAAAATATGAGAGCTTCAAAAGGTGTGAAATACATGTGGAGCAATATACGGTCTGCAAAAAAGGCGGAGCATGAAGCGGTGTTCAAAACCATGAAGAGCCTGAAAAGGTGTGAAAGATATGAACAGCATCAAAAGGTGTGAAAAACAGAAGCAGCATGAAACGGTGTTCAAAAACGTGAAGAGCCTAATAATGTGTGAAAAATATGAAGAGCTTCAAAAGGTGTGAAAAATATGAGGAGCATGAAACGGTCTGAAAAATAGGAGGAGCATGAAACGGTGTTCAAAAACATGAAGAGCCTGAAAACGTGTGAAAAATATGAAGAGCTTCAAAAGGTGTGAAATACATGAGGAGCATGAAACAGTCTGAAAAATATGAGGACCCTAAAACGGTCTGAAAAATAGGAGGATCATGAAGCCGTGTTGAAAAACATGAAGAGCCTGAAAAGGTGTGAAAAATATGAAGAGCTTCAAAAGGTGTCAAAAATAGGAGGAGCATGAAACGGTCTGAAAAATAGAAGGAGCATGAAGCGGTGTTCAAAGACATGAAGAGCCTGAAAAGTTGTGAAAAATATGAAGAGCTTCAAAAGGTGTGAAATACATGAGGAGCATGAAACATTCTGAAATATAGGAGGAGCATGAAAAGGTGTTCAAAAACATGAAGAGCTTCAAAAGGTGTCAAAAGTATGACGAGCATGAAACGGTCTGAAAAATAGGAGGATCATGAAGCGGTGTTGAAAAACATGAAGAGCCTGAAATGGTGTGAAAAATATGAAGAGCTACAAAAAGTGTCAAACATTTGAGGACAATGAAGCGGTCTGAAAAATAGGAGGATCAACAAGCGGTGTTCAAAAACATGAAGAGCCTGAAAAGGTGTGAAAAATATGCAGAGCGTCAAGAGGTGTGAAATACATGAGCAGCATGAAAAGGTCTGAAAAATAGGAGGAGCATGAATCGGTGTTGAAAAACATGAAGAGCCTGAAAAAGTGTGAAAAATATGAAGAGCTTCAAAAGGTGTCAAAATATGAGGGGCATGAAACTGTCTGAAAAATAGGAGGAGCATGAAACCTTGTTGAAAAACATGAAGACCCTGAAAAGGTGTGAAAAATATGAAGAGCTTCAAAAGGTGTCAAAATATGAGGAGCATGAAACGGTCTGAAAAATAGGAGGAGCATGAAACGGTGTTGAAAACATGAAGAGCCTGAAAAGGTGTGAAAAATATGAAGAGCTTCAAAAGGTGTCAAAAATATGAGGAGCATGAAACGGTGTGAAAAATATGAGGAGCATGAAACGGTGTACAAAAACATGAAAACCCTGAAAAGGTGTGAAATATATGAAGAGCTTCAAAAGATGTCAAAAATAGGAGGAGCATGAAGCGGTGTAGAAAAACATGAAGAGTCTGAAAAGGCATGAAAAATATGAAGAGCTTCAAAGATGTCAAAAATATGAGGAGCATGACACGGTCAGAAATATAGGAGGAGCATGAAGTGGTGTTGAAAACATGAAGAACCTGAAAAGTTGTGAAAAATATGAAGAGCTTCAAAAGGTGTCAAATATATGAGGAGTATGAAACGGTCTGAAAAATGGGAGGAGCTTGAAGCGGTGTTGAAAAAGATGAAGAGCTTGAATACGTGTGAAAAATATGACGAGCTTCAAAAGGTGTCAAAAATATGAGGAGCATGAAACAGTCTGAAAAATAGGAGGAGCATGAAGCGGATTTGAAAAGCATGAAGAGCCTGAAAAGGTGTGAAAAATAAGAGGATCTGGTTTCCTCAGTGTGTATGCCCAGAAGTGGGATTGCTGGGTCATATGGCAGTTCTATTTCCAGTTTTTTAAGAAATCTCCACACTGTTTTCCATAGGGGCTGTACTAGTGTGCATTCCCACCAACAGTTTAAGAGGGTTCCCTTTTCTCCACACCATCTCCAGCATTTATTGCTTGTAGACTTTTGGATAGCAGCCATCCTGACTGGCATGTAATGGTACCTCATTGTGGTTTTGATTTGCATTTCTCTAATAATGAGTGATGTTGAGCATCTTTTCATGTGTTTGTTATCCATCTGTATGTCTTATTTGGAGAAATGTCTGTTTCGTTCTTTGGCTCATTTTTTATTGGGTCATTTATTTTTCTGCAATTGAGCTGCAGGATTTGCTTGTATATTTTTGAGATTAATCCTTTGTCTGTTTCTTCATTTGCTATTATTTTCTCCCAATCTGAGGGCTGTCTTTTCACCTTACTTATAGTTTCCTTTGTAGTGCAAAAGCTTTTAAGTTTCATTAGGTCCCATTTGTTTAGTTTTGCTTTTATTTCTAATATTCTGGGAGGTGGGTCATAGAGGATCTTGCTTTGATTTATGTCGGAGAGTGTTTTGCCTGTCTTCTCCTCTAGGAGTTTTATAGTTTCTGGTCTTACATTTAGATCTTTAATCCATTTTGAGTTTATTTTTGTGTATGGTATTAGAAAGTGTACTATTTTCATTCTTTTACAAGTGGTTGATCAGTTTTCCCAGCACCACTTGTTAAAGAGGTTGTCTTTTTTCCATTGTATATCCTTGCCTCCTTTGTCAAAGATAAGGTGTCCATAGGTTCATCTGAAAGAGACACGTGCACCCCAATGTTCATCGCAGCACTGTTTATAATAGCCAGGACATGGAAGCAACCTAGATGCCCGTCAGCAGATGAATGGATAAGAAAGCTGTGGTACATATACACCATGGAATATTACTCAGCCATTAAAAAGAATTCATTTGAATCAGTCCTAATGAGATGGATGAAGCTGGAGCCCATTATACAGAGTGAAGTAAGCCAGAAAGATAAAGAACATTAGAGCATGCTGACACATGTATATGGAATTTAGAAAGGTGATAACGATAACCCTATATGCAGAACAGAAAAAGAGACACAGAAATACAGAACAGACTTTTGAACTTTGTGGGAGAATGCGAGGTTGGGATATTTCAAAAGAACAGCATGTATGCTATCTATGGTGAAACAGATCACCAGCCCAGGTAGGATGCACGAGACAAGTGCTCCGGCTTGGTGCACTGGGAAGACCCAGAGGAATCGGGTGGAGAGGGAGGTGGGAGGGGGGATTGGGATTGGGAATACATGTAAATCCATGGCTGATTCATATCAATGTATGACAAAACCGACTGGGAAAAAAAAATAAAAATAATAAAAAAAATTTAAAAAAATAACAATAAAAAAAATAAGAAGAGCATGAAATGGTATTCAAAAACATGAAGAGCCTGAAAAGGTGTGGAAATTATGAAGAGCTTCAAAAGGTGTCAAATATATGAGGAGCATAAAACGGTCTGAAACATAGGAGGAGCATGAAGCGGTGTTGAAAAACATGAAGAGCCTGAAAAGGTGTGAAAAATATGAAAGGCTTCAAAAGGTGCCAAAAATATGAAGAGCATCAAACGGTCTGAAAATTAGGAAGAGCATGAAACTGTGTTGATAAACATGAAGAGCCTGAAAAGGTGTGAAAAATATGAAGAGCTTCAAAAGGTGTCAAATATATGAGGAGCATGAAACAGTGTGAAAAATAGGATGAGCATGAAACGGTTTTAAAAAGACGAAGTGCCTAAAAGGTGTGACATATATGAAGAGCTTCAAAAGGTGTGAAATACATGAGGAGGTCGAAACGGTCTGAAAATAGTAGGAGCATGAAGCGGCGTTGAAAAACATGAAGAGCCTGAAAACGTGTGAAAAATATGAAGAGCTTCAAAAGGTGTGAAATATATGAAGAGCTACAAAAGGTGTCAAAAATATGAGGAGCATGAACCGGTCTGAAATATAGGAGGAGCATGAAGTGGTGTTGAAAAACATGAAGAGCCTGAAAAGGTGTGAAAAATATGAAGAGCTTCAAAAGGTGTCAAAAATATGAGGAGCATGATACGGTGTTCAAAAATATGAAGAGCCTGAAAAGGTGTGAAAAACATGAAGATCTTCAAAAGGGTCAAAAATATGAGGAGCATGAAACGATCTGAAAAATAGGAGGAGCATGAAGTGGTGTTCAAAAACATGAAGAGCCTGAAAAGGTGTGAAAATCATGAAGAGCCTCAAAACGTGTCAAAAATATGAGGAGCATGAAACGGTCTGAAAAATAGGAGGAGCATGACGCGGTGTTGAAAAACATGAAGAGCCTGAAAACGTGTGAAAAATATGAAGAGCTTCAAAAGGTGTGAAATATATGAAGAGCTTCCAAAGGTGTCAAAAATGAGATGAGCATGAAACGGTCTGAAAAATAGGAGGAGCATGAAGTGTCGTGAAAATCATGAAGTGCCTGAAAAGGTGTAAAATATATGAAGAGCTTCAAAAGTTGTGAAAAAATGAGGAGGTTCAAAAGGTGTCAAAAATATGAGGAGCATGAAACGGTCTGAAAAATAGGAGGAGCATGAAACGGTGTTCAAAAACATGAAGAGCCTGAAAAGGTGTGAAAAATATGAAGAGCTTGAAAAGGTGTGAAATACATGAGGAGCCTGAAGTGGTCTGAAAAATTGGAGGAGCATGAAACGGTGTTGAAAAACATGAAGAGCCTGAAAAGGTGTGAAAAATAGGAAGAGCTTCACAAGGTGTCAAATATATGAGGAGCATGAAACGTTCTGAAAAATAGGAGGAGCATGAAGCAGTCGTCAAAAACATAAAGAACCTGAAAAGTTTTGTAAAATATGAAGAGCTTCAAAAGGTGTGAAAAATATGAGGAACATGAAACGGTCTGAAAAATAGGAGCAGCATGAAACAGTGTTGCAAGACATGAAGAGCTTCAAAAGTGTTAAGAATATGAGGAGCATGAAACGGTCTGAAAAATAAGAGGATCATGAAACGGTCTGAAAAATAGGAGCAGCATGAAACGGTGTTGAAAGACATGAAGAGCTTCAAAAGGTGTCAAAAATATGAGGAGAATGAAACGGTTTGAAAAATAGGAGAAGCAGGAAACGGTCTGAAAAATAGAGGCAGCATGGAATGGTGTGGAAAAACATGAAGAGCTTCAAAAGTTGTGAAAAAATGAGGAGGTTCAAAAGGTGTCAAAAATATGAGGAGCATGAAACGGTCTGAAAAATAGGAGGAGCATGAAGCGGTGTTGAAAAACATGAAGAGCCTGAAAAGGTGAGAAAAATAGGAAGAGCTTCACAAGGTGTCAAATATATGAGGAGCATGAAACGGTCTGAAAAATAGGAGCAGCATGAAACAGTGTTGAAAACATGAAGAGCATGACAAGTGTGAAAAATATAAAGAGCATTAAAAGGTGTCAAAAATATGAGGAGCATGAAACGGTCTGAAAAAAAGGAGGAGCATGAAGCGGTGTTGAAAACATGAAAAGCCTGAAAATGTGTGAAAAATATGAAGAGCTTTCAAAGGTGTGAAAAATATGAATAGCTTCGAAATGTGTCAATGATGAGAGGAGCATGAAACGGTCTGAAAAACAGGATCAGCATGAAGCGGAGTGGAAAAATATGAAGAGCTTGAAAAGGTGTGAAAAATATGAAGAGCTTCAAAAGGTGTGAAATAAATGAGGAGCATGAAAACGTCTGAAAAATAGAAGGAGCATGAAGCGGTGTTGAAAAACATAAAGAGCCTGAAAAGGTGTGAAAAATATGAAGAGCTTCAAAAGGTGTGAAAAATATGAGGAGCATGAAACGGTATGAAAAATAGGAGGAGCATGAAGCGGTGTTGGAAACCATGAAAAGCCTGAAAAGGTGTGAAAAATATGAAGAGCTTCAAAAGGTGTCAAAAATATGAGGAGCATGAAACGGTCTGAAAAATAGGAGTCGCAAGAAGCGGTGTTGGAAAACATGAAGAGCCTGAAAACGTGTGAAAAATATGAAGAGCTTCAAAAGCTGTGAAAAATATGAAGAGCTTCAAAACGTGTCAAAAATGAGATGAGCATGAAACGGTCTGAAAAATAGGAGGAGCAAGAAGCGTTTTTGAAAAACATGAAGAGACTGAAAAGGTGTGAAAAATATGAAAAGCTTCAAAAGATGTCAAAAATATGAGGAGCATGAAACGGTCTGAAATATAGCAGGAGCATGAAGCGGTGTTCAAAAACATGAAGAGCCTGAAAAGGTGAGAAAAATATGAAGAGCTTCAAAAGGTGTCAAAAATATGAGGAGCATGAAACGGTCTGAAAAATAGGAGGAGCATGAAGCGGTGTTCAAAAACATGAAAAGCATGAAAAGGTGTGAAAAATATGAAGAGGTTCAAAAGGTGTGAAAAATATGAGGAGCATGAAACGGTCTGAAAAATAGGAGTAGCATGAAGTGGTATTGAAAACATGAATAGCCTGGAAAGGTGTGAATATATGAAGAGCTTCAAAAGGTGTAAAAAATATGAGAGGCATGAAACGACTGAAAAATAGGAGGAGCATGAAGTTGTGTTGAAAAAGGTGAATAGCCTGTAAAGGTGTGAATATATGAAGAGCTTCAAAAGGTGTCAAAACTATGAGGAGCATGAAACGGGCTGAAAAATAGGAGGAGCATGAAGCGGTGTTGAAAAACACGAAGAGCCTGAAAAGGTGTGAAAATTATGAAGACCTTCAAAATGTGTCAAAAAAAAGGAGGAGCATGAAATGGTGTTCAAAAACATGAAGAGCCTGAAAAGGTGTGAAAAATATGAACAGCTTCAAAAGTGTCAAAAATATGAGGAGCATGAAGCGGTCCGAAAAATAGGATGAGCATGAAGCGGTGTTGAAAACATTAAGAGCCTGAAAAGGTGTGAAATATATGAAGAGCTTGAAACGGTGTCAAAAATATGAGGAGCATGAAACGGTGTGAAAAATAGAAGAAGCATGAAGTGATGTTGAGAAACATGAAGAGCCTGAAAAGGTGTGAAAAAAATGAAGAGCTACAAAAGGTGTCAAATACATGAGGAGCATGAAACGATCTGAAAAATAGGAGGAGAATGAAGTGGTGTTGAAAAATATGAAGAGCCTGAAAAGGTGTGAAAATTATGAAGAGCTTCAAAATGTGTCAAAAAAAAGGAGGATAATGAAACAGTGTTCAAATACATTAAGAGCCTGAATAGGTGTGAAAAATATGAAGAGCTACAAAATGTGTCAAAAAAAAAGGAGGAGCATGAAGCGGTGTTTAAAAACAAGAAGTGCCTGAAAAGGTGTGAAATATATGAAGAGCTTCAAAAGGTGTGAAAATATGAGGAGCATGAAACGGTCTGAAAAATAGGAGTAGCATGAAGTGGTATTGAAAACATGAATAGCCTGGAAAGGTGTGAAATATATGAAGAGCTTCAAAAGGTGTGAAAAATATGAAAAGCTTCAAAAGTTGTGAAATACATGACGAGCATGAAACTCTCTGAAAAATAGGAGGAGCATGAAGTGGTGTTGAAAAAGGTGAATAGCCTGTAAAGATGTGAATATATGAAGAGCTTCAAAAGGTGTCAAAACTATGAGGAGCATGAAACGGGCTGAAAAATAGGAGGAGCATGAAGTGGTGTTGAAAAAAATGAAGAGCTTGAAAAGGTTTGAAAATATGAAGAGCTTCAAAAGGTGTCAAAAATATAGGAGAATGAAACGGTCTGAAAAATAGGAGGAGCATGAAACGGTGTTCAAAACATGAAGAGCTGAAAAGGTGTGAAAAATATGAAGAGCTTCAAAAGGTGTCAAAAATATGAGGAGCATGAAACTCTCTGAAAAATAGGAGGAGCATGAAGCGGTGTTGAAAAACATGAAGAGCCTGAAAAGATGTGAAAAATATGAAGAGCTTCAAAAGTTGTCAAAAATATGAGGAGCATGAAACGGTCTGAAAAAAAGGAGGGGCATGAAGTGGTGTTGAAAACATGAAAAGCCTGAAAATGTGTGAAAAATATGAAGAGCTTTCAAGGTGTGAAAAATATGAATAGCTTCGAAATGTGTCAATAATGAGAGGAGCATGAAACGGTGTGAAAAATAGGAGGAGCATGAAGCGGTGTGCAAAAACATGAAGAGCCTGAAAAGGTGTGAAAAATATGAAGAGCTTCAAAAGGTGTTAAAAATATGAGGAGCATGAAACGGTCTGAAAAATAGGAGGAGCATGAAACGGTGTTGAAAACATGAAGAGCCTGAAAAGGTGTGAAAAATATGAAGAGCTTCAAAAGATGTCAAAAATATGAGGAGCATGAAGCGGTCCGAAAAATAGGATGAGCATGAAGCGGTGTTGAAAACATTAAGAGCCTGAAAAGGTGGGAAATATATAAAGAGTTTGAAAAGGTGTCAAAAAAATGAGGAGCATGAAACGGTGTGAAAAATAGGAGAAGCATGAAGTGATGTTGAGAAACCTGAAGAGACTGAAAAGGTGTGAAAAATATGAAGAGCTACAAAAGATGTGAAATATATGAGGAGCATGAAATGATCTGAAAAATAGGAGGAGCATGAAACGGTGTTGAAAAACATGAAGAGCCTGAAAAGTTGTGAAAATTATGAAGACCTTCAAAATGTGTCAAAAAAAAGGAGGAGCATGAAATGGTGTTCAAAAACATGAAGAGCCTGAAAAGGTGTGAAAAATATGAACAGCTTCAAAAGGTGTCAAAAATATGAGGAGCATGAAACGGCCTGAAAAATAGGAGGAGCATGAAACGGTGTTGAAAAACATGAAGAGCCTGAAAAGGTGTGAAAAATAGGAAGAGCTTCACAAGGTGTCAAATATATGAGGAGCATGAAACGGTCTGAAAAATAGGAGGAGCATGAAGCAGTCGTCAAAAACATGAAGAACCTGAAAAGTTTTGCAAAATATGAAGAGCTTCAAAAGGTGTGAAAAATATGAGGAACATGAAACGGTCTGAAAAATAGGAGCAGCATGAAACAGTGTTGAAAGACATGAAGAGCTTCAAAAGTGTCAAAAATATGAGGAGCATGTAACGGTCTGAAATATAAGAGGATCATGAAACGTTGTTCAAAACATGAAGAGCCTGAAAAGCTGTGAAAAATATGAAGAGCTTTAAAAGGTCTCAAATATATGAGGAGCATGAAATTTTCTGAAAAATAGGAGGAGCATGAAACGTTGTTCAAAACATGAAGAGCCTGAAAAGGTGTGAAAAATATAAAGAGCTTCAAAACATGTCAAACATTGAGGATCATGAAACGATCTGAAAAATAGGAAGAGCATGATGCAGTGTTGAAAAACATGAAGAGGCTGAAAACGTGTGAAAAATATGAAGTGCTCCAAAGATGTCAAATATATGAGGAGCATGAAGCGGTCCGAAAAATAGGATGAGCATGAAGCGGTGTTCAAAAACATGAGGAGCCTGAAAAGGTGTGAAATATATGAAGAGCTTCAAAATGTGTTAAAAATATGAGGAGCGTGAAACGGTCTGAAAAATTGGAGGAGCATGAAGCTGTGTTCAAAAACATGAAGACCCTGAAAAGGTGTGAAATATATGAAGAGCTTCAAAAGGTGTGAAAAATATGAAGAGCATCAAAAGGTGTCAAAAATTAGATGAGCGAGAAAAGGTCTGAAAAATACGAGGAGCATAAAGTGGTGTTGAAAAAATGAAGAGCTTGAAAAGGTGTGAAATATATGAAGAGCTTCAAAAGGTGTGAAAAATATGAAGAGCTTCAAAAGGTGTCAAAAATATGAGGAGTATGAAAAGGTCTGAAAAATAGGAGGAGCATGAAAGGTGTTCAAAAACATGAAGTGCCTGAAAAGGTGTGAAAAATATGAAGAGCTTCAAAAGGTGTGAAAAATATGAAGAGCTTCAAAAGGTGTCAAATATATGAGGAGCATGAAACAGTCTGAAAAATAGGAGGAGCATGAAATGGTGTTCAAAAACATGAAGAGCCTGAAAAGTTGTGAAAAATATGAAGAGCTTCAAAAGGTGTCAAAAATTAGATGAGCAAGAAAAGGTCTGAAAAATAGGAGGAGCATGAAATGGTGATCAAAAACATGAAGAGCCTGAAAAGGTGTGAAAAACATGAAAAGCTTCAAAAATGTGAAAAATATGAAGAGCTTCAAAAAGTGTGAAAAATATGAGGAGTATGAAACGGTCTGAAAAATAGAAGGAGCATGAAGCGGTGGTGAAAAACATGAAGAGTCTGAAAATGTGTGAAAATATGAAGAGCTTCAAAAATGTGAAAAATATGAAGAGCTTTAAAAGGTGTGAAAAATATAAGGAGCATGACACAGTCTGAAAAATAGGAGGAGCATGAAGTGGTGTTCAAAAAATGAAGAGCCTGAAAAGGTGTGAAATATATGAAGACCTTGAAACGGTGTCAAAAATATGAGGAGCATGAAACGGTGTGAAAAATAGAAGAAGCATGAAGTGATGTTGAGAAACATGAAGAGCCTGAAAAGGTGTGAAAAAAATGAAGAGCTACAAAAGGTGTCAAATACATGAGGAGCATGAAACGATCTGAAAAATAGGAGGAGAATGAAGTGGTGTTGAAAAATATGAAGAGCCTGAAAAGGTGTGAAAATTATGAAGAGCTTCAAAATGTGTCAAAAAAAAGGAGGATAATGAAACAGTGTTCAAATACATTAAGAGCCTGAATAGGTGTGAAAAATATGAAGAGCTACAAAATGTGTCAAAAAAAAAGGAGGAGCATGAAGCGGTGTTTAAAAACAAGAAGTGCCTGAAAAGGTGTGAAATATATGAAGAGCTTCAAAAGGTGTGAAAATATGAGGAGCATGAAACGGTCTGAAAAATAGGAGTAGCATGAAGTGGTATTGAAAACATGAATAGCCTGGAAAGGTGTGAAATATATGAAGAGCTTCAAAAGGTGTGAAAAATATGAAAAGCTTCAAAAGGTGTGAAATACATGACGAGCATGAAACTCTCTGAAAAATAGGAGGAGCATGAAGTGGTGTTGAAAAAGGTGAATAGCCTGTAAAGGTGTGAATATATGAAGAGCTTCAAAAGGTGTAAAAAATATGAGAGGCATGAAACGACTGAAAAATAAGAGGAGCATGAAGTGGTGTTGAAAAAGGTGAATAGCCTGTAAAGGTGTGAATATATGAAGAGCTTCAAAAGGTGTCAAAACTATGAGGAGCATGAAACGGGCTGAAAAATAGGAGGAGCATGAAGTGGTGTTGAAAAAAATGAAGAGCTTGAAAAGGTTTGAAAATATGAAGAGCTTCAAAAGGTGTCAAAAATATAGGAGAATGAAACGGTCTGAAAAATAGGAGGAGCATGAAACGGTGTTCAAAACATGAAGAGCTGAAAAGATGTGAAAAATATGAAGAGCTTCAAAAGGTGTCAAAAATATGAGGAGCATGAAACTCTCTGAAAAATAGGAGGAGCATGAAGCGGTGTTGAAAAACATGAAGAGCCTGAAAAGATGTGAAAAATATGAAGAGCTTCAAAAGTTGTCAAAAATATGAGGAGCATGAAACGGTCTGAAAAAAAGGAGGAGCATGAAGCGGTGTTGAAAACATGAAAAGCCTGAAAATGTGTGAAAAATATGAAGAGCTTTCAAGGTGTGAAAAATATGAATAGCTTCAAAATGTGTCAATAATGAGAGGAGCATGAAACGGTGTGAAAAATAGGAGGAGCATGAAGCGGTGTGCAAAAACATGAAGAGCCTGAAAAGGTGTGAAAAATATGAAGAGCTTCAAAAGGTGTTAAAAATATGAGGAGCATGAAGCGGTCTGAAAAATAGGAGGAGCATGAAACGGTGTTGAAAACATGAAGAGCCTGAAAAGGCGTGAAAAATATGAAGAGCTTCAAAAGATGTCAAAAATATGAGGAGCATGAAGCGGTCCGAAAAATAGGATGAGCATGAAGCGGTGTTGAAAACATTAAGAGCCTGAAAAGGTGGGAAATATATAAAGAGTTTGAAAAGGTGTCAAAAATATGAGGAGCATGAAACGGTGTGAAAAAAAGGAGAAGCATGAAGTGATGTTGAGAAACCTGAAGAGACTGAAAAGGTGTGAAAAATATGAAGAGCTACAAAAGATTTGAAATATATGAGGAGCATGAAATGATCTGAAAAATAGGAGGAGCATGAAACAGTGTTGAAAAACATGAAGAGCCTGAAAAGTTGTGAAAATTATGAAGACCTTCAAAATGTGTCAAAAAAAAGGAGGAGCATGAAATGGTGTTCAAAAACATGAAGAGCCTGAAAAGGTGTGAAAAATATGAACAGCTTCAAAAGGTGTCAAAAATATGAGGAGCATGAAACGGTCTGAAAAATAGGAGGAGCATGAAACGGTGTTGAAAAACATGAAGAGCCTGAAAAGGTGTGAAAAATAGGAAGAGCTTCACAAGGTGTCAAATATATGAGGAGCATGAAACGGTCTGAAAAATAGGAGGAGTATGAAACGGTGTTCAAAACATGAAGAGCTGAAAAGGTGTGAAAAATATGAAGAGTTTCAAAAGGTGTCAAAAATATGAGGAGCATGAAACTCTCTGATAAATAGGAGGAGCATGAAGCGGTGTTGAAAAACATGAAGAGCCTGAAAAGATGTGAAAAATATGAAGAGCTTCAAAAGTTGTCAAATATATGAGGAGCATGAAACGGTCTGAAAAATAGGAGGAGCATGAAGCTGTGTTCAAAAACATGAAGACCCTGAAAAGGTGTGAAATATATGAAGAGCTTCAAAAGGTGTTAAAAATATGAGGAGAGTGAAACGGTCTGAAAAATTGGAGGAGCATGAAGCTGTGTTCAAAAACATGAGGAGCCTGAAAAGGTGTGAAATATATGAAGAGCTTCAAAATGTGCTAAAAATATGAGGAGCGTGAAACGGTCTGAAAAATTGGAGGAGCATGAAGCTGTGTTCAAAAACATGAAGACCCTGAAAAGGTGTGAAATATATGAAGAGCTTCAAAAGGTGTGAAAAATATGAAGAGCTTCAAAAGGTGTCAAAAATTAGATGAGCGAGAAAAGGTCTGAAAAATACGAGGAGCATAAAGTGGTGTTGAAAAAATGAAGAGCCTGAAAAGGTGTGAAATATATGAAGAGCTTCAAAAGGTGTGAAAAATATGAAGAGTTCCAAAAGGTGTCAAAAATATGAGGAGCATGAACCGGTCTGAAAAATAGGAGGAGCATGAAGCGGTGTTGAAAAACATGAACACCCTGAAAAGGTGGGTAAACTATGAAGGGCTTCAAAAGGTTTCAAAAATATGAGGAGCATGAAACGGTCTGAAAAAAAGGAGGAGCATTAAACGGTGTTCAAAAATATGAAGAGCCTGAAATGGGGTGAAAAATATGAAGAGCTTCAAAAGCTGTCAAAAATAGGAGGAGCATGAAACGGTCTGAAATATAGGAGGAGCATGAAGCAGTGTTCAAAAACATGAAGAGCGTGAAATGGTGTGAAAAATATGAAGAGCTTCAAAAGGTGTCAAAAACATGAGGAGCATGAAACGGTGTGAAAAATAGGAGGACCACAAGTGGTGTTCAAAAACATGAAGAGCCTGAAAACGTGTGAAATATATGAAGAGCTTCAAAATGTGTCAAAAATATGAGGAGCATGAAACGGTGTGAAAAATAGGAGGACCAAAAGTGGTGTTCAAAAACATGAAGAGCCTGAAAAGGTGTGAAATATATGAAGATATTCAAAAGGTGTCAAAAATATGAGGAGCATGAATCGGTGTGAAATATATGAGGAGCATGAAGCGGTGTTGAAAAACATGAAGAGCCTGAAAAAGTGGGAAAAATATGAAGAGCTTCAAAAGGTGTCAAAAATATGACGAGCATGATTCAGTTTGAACAATAGGAGGAGCATGAAGTGGTGTTGAAAATCATGAAGAACCTGAAAAGTTGTGAAATATATGAAAAGCTTCAAAAGGTGTCAAAAATATGTGGAGATTGTAACCGTCTGAAAAATAGGAGGAGCATGAAGCGCTGTTGAAAAACATTAAGAGCCTGAAAAGGTGTGAAATATATGAAGAGCTTCAAAAGGTGTCAAAAATATGAGGAGGATGAAACGGTCTGAAAAGTAGGAAGAGCATGAAACGGTGTTCAAAAATATGAAGAGCCTGGAATGGTGTGAAAAATATGAGAGCACCAAAACGTGTCAAAAATATGAGGTGCATGAAACGGTCTGAAACATACGAGGAGCATGAAGTGGTGTTCAAAAACATAAAGAGCCTGAAAAGGTCTGAAATATATGAAGAGCATCAAAAGGTGTGAAAAATATGAGGAGCATGAAACGGTCTGAAAAATAGGAGGAGCATGAAGCGGTGTTAAAAAACATGAAGAACATGAAAACACGTGAAAAATATGAAGAGCTTCAAAAGGTGTGAAAAATATGAAGAGCTTCAAAAGGTGTCAAAAATGAGATGAGCATGAAACGGTCTGAAAAATAGGAGGAACATGAAGTGGTGTTGAAGAAAAAGAAGAGCCTGAAAAGGTATGAAATATATGAAGAGCTTCAAAATGTGACAAAAATATGAGGAGCATGAAAAGGTCTGAAATATAGGAGGAGCATGAAGCGGTGTTGAAAACCATGAAGAGCCTGAAAATGTGTGAAAAATATGAAAAGCTTCTAAATGCGTCAAAAATATGAGGAACATGAGATGGTCTGAAAAATAGGAGGAGCATGAAACGGTGATCAAAACATGAATACCTGAAAAGGTGTGAAAAATATGAAGAGCTTCAAAAGGTGTGAAATACATGTGGAGCATAAAACGTTCTCAAAAATAGGAGGAGCATGAAGCGGTGTTCAAAAACATGAAGATCCTGAAAAGGTGTGAAACGTATGAAGAGCTTCAAAAGGTGTCAAAAAAGAGATGAGCATGAAACGGTCTGAAAAATAGGAGGAGCATGAATCGGTGTTGAAAAACATGAAGAGCCTGAAAAGGTGTGAGAAATATGAAGAGCTTCAAAAATGTGAAAAATATGAAGAGCTTCAAAAGTTGTCAAAGATTCAATGAGCATGAAACGGTCTGAAAAATAGGAGGAGCATGAAGTGGTGGTGACAAACATGAAGAGCCTGAAATGGTATGAAATATATGAAGACCTTCAAAACGTGTGAAAAATATGAGGAGCTTCAAAAAGTGTCAAAATTATGAGGAGCATGAAACGGTCTGAAAAATAGGAGGAGCATGAAGCGGTGTTGAAAAATACGAGGAGCATGAACAGGTTGTGAAAAAAATGAAGAGCCTGAAAAGGTGTGAAAAATATGAAGATCTTCTAAAGGTGTCAAAAATATGAGGAGCATGAAAAGGTCTGAAAAATAGGAGAAGCATGAAGTGGTGTTGAAAAACATGAAGAGCCTGAAAAGTGTGAAAAATATGAACAGCTTCATAAGGTGTCAAAAATATGAGGAGCATGAACGGTCTGAAAAATAGGAGGAGCATGAAGCGGTGTTAAAAAACATGAAGAGCATGAAAACGCGTGAAAAATATGAAGAGCTTCAAAAGGTGTGAAAAATATGAAGATCTTCTAAAGGTGTCAATAATATGAGGAGCCTGAAACGGTCTGAAAAATAGAAGGAGCATGAAATGCTGATCAAAAACATGAAGAGCCTGAAAAGGTGTGAAAAATATGAAGAGCTTCAAAAGGTGTGAAATACATGAGGAGCATGAAACGGTCTGAAAAATAGGAGGAGCATGAAGCGGTGTTAAAAAACATGAAGAGCATGAAAACACGTGAAAAATATGAAGAGCTTCAAAAGGTGTCAAAAATGAGATGAGCATGAAACGGTCTGAAAAATAGGAGGAGCATGAAGTGGTGTTGAAAAAAAAGAAGAGCCTGAAAAGGTGTGAAAAATATGAAGAGCTTCAAAAGGTGTGAAATACATGAGGAGCATGAAACTCTCTGAAAAATAGGAGGAACATGAAGTGGTGTTCAAAAACATGAAGAGCCTGAAAAGGTGTGAAAAATATGAAGAGCTTCAAAAGGTGTGAAAAATATGAGTATCATGAAACGGTCTGAAAAATAGGAGGAGCATGAAGTGATGTTGAAAACCATGAAGAGCCTGAAATGGTGTGAAAAATATGAACAGATTCAAAAGCTGTGAAATACATGTGGAGCATAAAACGGTCTCAAAAATAGGAGGAGCATGAAGCGGTGTTGAAAAACATGAAGAGCCTGAAAAGGTGTGAAAAATTTGAAGAGCTTCAAAATGTGTGAAAAATATGAGGAGTATGAAACGGTCTGAAAAATAGGAGGAGCATGAAGTTGTGTTCAAGAAAATGAAGAGCCTGAAAAGGTATGAAGTATATGAAGATTTCAAAAGGTGTCAAAAATCTGAGGAGAATGAAACGGTCTGAAAAATAGGAGGAGCATGAAGTGATGTTGAAAAACATGAAGAGCTTGAAAAGGTGTGAAAAATATGAAAGTTTCAAAAGGTGTCTAAAATGAGATGAGCATGAAACGGTCGGAAAAAGAGGAGGGGCATAAAGCGGTGTTGAAAAACATGAAAAGCCTGAAAATGTGTGAGAAATATGAAGAGCTTCAAAAGGTGTCAAAAATATGAGGAGCATGAAACGGTCGGAAAAATAGGAGAAGCATGAAGCGGTGTTGAAAAACATGAAGAGCCTGAAAACGTGTGAAAAATATGAAGACCTTCAAACGGTTTGAAAAATATGAAGAGCTTCAAAAGGTGTCAAAAATGAGATGAGCATGAAACTGTCTGTAAAATAGGAGGAGCATGAAGTGGTATTGAAAAACATGAAGAGCCTGAAAAGGTGTGAAAAATATGAAGAGCTTCAAAAGGTGTGAAAAATATGAAGAGCTTCAAAAGGTGTCAAAAATGAGATGAGCCTGAAACGGTCTGAAAAACAGGAGGATCATGAGGCGGTGTTGAAAAACATGAAGAGCCTGAAAAGATGTGAGAAATATGAAGAGCTTCAAAAGGTGTCAAAAAAATGAGGAGCATGAAACGGACGGAAAAATAGGAGGAGCATGAAGCGGTGTTGAAAAACATGAAGAGCCTGAAAACGTGTGAAAAATATGAAGAGCTTCAAAAGGTGTCAAAAATGAGATGAGCATGAAACTGTCTGGAAAATAGGAGGAGCATGAAATGGTGTTCAAAAACATGAAGAGTCTGAAAAGGTGTGAAAAATATGAAGAGCTTCAAAAAATGTCAAAAATATGAGGAGCATGAAACGGTCTGAAAAATAGGAGAATCATGCAGCGGTGTTGAAAACCATAAACATCCTTAAAAAGTGTGATAAATATGAAGAGCTTCAAAAGGTGTCAAAAATATGAGGAGCATGAAACGGTCTGAAAAATAGGAGCAACATGAAACGATGTTCAAAACATAAAGACATTGAAAATGTGTGAAAAATATGAAGTGGTTCAAAAGGTGTGAAATACATGAGGATCATGAAACGGTCTGAAATATATGAGGAGCATGAAGCAGTGTTCAAAAACATGAAGAGCTGAAAACGTGTGAAAAATAGGAGGAGCTTCAAAAGGTGTCAAAATTATGAAGAGCGTGAAACGGTCTGAAAATTAGGAGGAGAATGAAGCGGTGTTCAAATACATGAAGAGCCTGAAAAGGAGTGAAAAATATGAGGAGCATGAAACCGTCTGAAAAAGAGGAGGAGCACGAAACGGTGTTGAAAAACATGAAGAGCTTGTAAACGTGTGAAAAATATGAAGAGCTTCAAAAGGTGTGAAAAATATGAATACCTTCAAAAGGTGTAAAAAATGAGATGAGCATGAAACGGTCTGAAAAATAGGAGGAGCATGAAGTGGTGTTGAAGAAAAAGAAGAGCCTGAAAAGGTATGAAATATATGAAGAGCTTCAAAATGTGACAAAAATATGAGGAGCATGAAAAGGTCTGAAAAATAGGAGGAGCATGAAGCGGTGTTGAAAACCATGAAGAGCCTGAAAATGTGTGAAAAATATGAAAAGCTTCTAAATGCGTCAAAAATATGAGGAACATGAGATGGTCTGAAAAATAGGAGGAGCATGAAACGGTGATCAAAACATGAATACCTGAAAAGGTGTGAAAAATATGAAGAGCTTCAAAAGGTGTGAAATACATGTGGAGCATAAACGTTCTCAAAAATAGGAGGAGCATGAAGCGGTGTTCAAAAACATGAAGATCCTGAAAAGGTGTGAAACGTATGAAGAGCTTCAAAAGGTGTCAAAAAAGAGATGAGCATGAAACGGTCTGAAAAATAGGAGGAGCATGAATCGGTGTTGAAAAACATGAAGAGCCTGAAAAGGTGTGAGAAATATGAAGAGCTTCAAAAATGTGAAAAATATGAAGAGCTTCAAAAGTTGTCAAAGATTCAATGAGCATGAAACGGTCTGAAAAATAGGAGGAGCATGAAGTGGTGGTGACAAACATGAAGAGCCTGAAATGGTATGAAATATATGAAGACCTTCAAAACGTGTGAAAAATATGAGGAGCTTCAAAAAGTGTCAAAATTATGAGGAGCATGAAACGGTCTGAAAAATAGGAGGAGCATGAAGCGGTGTTGAAAAATACGAGGAGCATGAACAGGTTGTGAAAAAAATGAAGAGCCTGAAAAGGTGTGAAAAATATGAAGATCTTCTAAAGGTGTCAAAAATATGAGGAGCATGAAAAGGTCTGAAAAATAGGAGAAGCATGAAGTGGTGTTGAAAAACATGAAGAGCCTGAAAAGTGTGAAAAATATGAACAGCTTCATAAGGTGTCAAAAATATGAGGAGCATGAACGGTCTGAAAAATAGGAGGAGCATGAAGCGGTGTTAAAAAACATGAAGAGCATGAAAACGCGTGAAAAATATGAAGAGCTTCAAAAGGTGTGAAAAATATGAAGATCTTCTAAAGGTGTCAATAATATGAGGAGCCTGAAACGGTCTGAAAAATAGAAGGAGCATGAAATGCTGATCAAAAACATGAAGAGCCTGAAAAGGTGTGAAAAATATGAAGAGCTTCAAAAGGTGTGAAATACATGAGGAGCATGAAACGGTCTGAAAAATAGGAGGAGCATGAAGCGGTGTTAAAAAACATGAAGAGCATGAAAACACGTGAAAAATATGAAGAGCTTCAAAAGGTGTCAAAAATGAGATGAGCATGAAACGGTCTGAAAAATAGGAGGAGCATGAAGTGGTGTTGAAAAAAAAGAAGAGCCTGAAAAGGTGTGAAAAATATGAAGAGCTTCAAAAGGTGTGAAATACATGAGGAGCATGAAACTCTCTGAAAAATAGGAGGAACATGAAGTGGTGTTCAAAAACATGAAGAGCCTGAAAAGGTGTGAAAAATATGAAGAGCTTCAAAAGGTGTGAAAAATATGAGTATCATGAAACGGTCTGAAAAATAGGAGGAGCATGAAGTGATGTTGAAAACCATGAAGAGCCTGAAATGGTGTGAAAAATATGAACAGATTCAAAAGCTGTGAAATACATGTGGAGCATAAAACGGTCTCAAAAATAGGAGGAGCATGAAGCGGTGTTGAAAAACATGAAGAGCCTGAAAAGGTGTGAAAAATTTGAAGAGCTTCAAAATGTGTGAAAAATATGAGGAGTATGAAACGGTCTGAAAAATAGGAGGAGCATGAAGTTGTGTTCAAGAAAATGAAGAGCCTGAAAAGGTATGAAGTATATGAAGATTTCAAAAGGTGTCAAAAATCTGAGGAGAATGAAACGGTCTGAAAAATAGGAGGAGCATGAAGTGATGTTGAAAAACATGAAGAGCTTGAAAAGGTGTGAAAAATATGAAAGTTTCAAAAGGTGTCTAAAATGAGATGAGCATGAAACGGTCGGAAAAAGAAGAGGGGCATAAAGCGGTGTTGAAAAACATGAAAAGCCTGAAAATGTGTGAGAAATATGAAGAGCTTCAAAAGGTGTCAAAAATATGAGGAGCATGAAACGGTCGGAAAAATAGGAGAAGCATGAAGCGGTGTTGAAAAACATGAAGAGCCTGAAAACGTGTGAAAAATATGAAGACCTTCAAACGGTTTGAAAAATATGAAGAGCTTCAAAAGGTGTCAAAAATGAGATGAGCATGAAACTGTCTGTAAAATAGGAGGAGCATGAAGTGGTATTGAAAAACATGAAGAGCCTGAAAAGGTGTGAAAAATATGAAGAGCTTCAAAAGGTGTGAAAAATATGAAGAGCTTCAAAAGGTGTCAAAAATGAGATGAGCCTGAAACGGTCTGAAAAACAGGAGGATCATGAGGCGGTGTTGAAAAACATGAAGAGCCTGAAAAGATGTGAGAAATATGAAGAGCTTCAAAAGGTGTCAAAAAAATGAGGAGCATGAAACGGACGGAAAAATAGGAGGAGCATGAAGCGGTGTTGAAAAACATGAAGAGCCTGAAAACGTGTGAAAAATATGAAGAGCTTCAAAAGGTGTCAAAAATGAGATGAGCATGAAACTGTCTGGAAAATAGGAGGAGCATGAAATGGTGTTCAAAAACATGAAGAGTCTGAAAAGGTGTGAAAAATATGAAGAGCTTCAAAAAATGTCAAAAATATGAGGAGCATGAAACGGTCTGAAAAATAGGAGAATCATGCAGCGGTGTTGAAAACCATAAACATCCTTAAAAAGTGTGATAAATATGAAGAGCTTCAAAAGGTGTCAAAAATATGAGGAGCATGAAACGGTCTGAAAAATAGGAGCAACATGAAACGATGTTCAAAACATGAAGACATTGAAAATGTGTGAAAAATATGAAGTGGTTCAAAAGGTGTGAAATACATGAGGATCATGAAACGGTCTGAAATATATGAGGAGCATGAAGCAGTGTTCAAAAACATGAAGAGCTGAAAACGTGTGAAAAATAGGAGGAGCTTCAAAAGGTGTCAAAATTATGAAGAGCGTGAAACGGTCTGAAAATTAGGAGGAGCATGAAGCGGTGTTCAAAAACATGAAGAGCCTGAAAAGGTGTGAAAAATATGAAGAGCTTCAAAAGCTGTCAAGTATATGAGTAGCATGAAACGGTATGAAAACTAGCAGGAGCATGAAACGGTGTTGAAAAACTTGAAGAGCCTGAAAAGGTGTGGAAAATAGGAGGAGCTTCAAAACGTGTCAAAAATATGTGCAGCGTGAAACGGTCTGAAAAATAGGAGGAGCATGAAGCGGTGTTCAAATACATGAAGAGCCTGAAAAGGAGTGAAAAATATGAGGAGCATGAAACCGTCTGAAAAAGAGGAGGAGCACGAAACGGTGTTGAAAAACATGAAGAGCTTGTAAACGTGTGAAAAATATGAAGAGCTTCAAAAGGTGTGAAAAATATGAATACCTTTAAAGGTGTAAAAAATGAGATGAGCATGAAACGATCGGAAAATTGTAGGAGAATGAAGTGGTGTTGAAAAACATGAAGAGCCTGAAAAGGTGTGAAAAATACAAAGAGCTTCAAAAGGTGTGAAAAATATGAGGAGCACGAAACGGTCTGAAAAATAGGAGGAGCATGAGGCGGTGTTGAAAAACATGAAGAGCCTGAAAAGGTGTGAAAAATAGGAGGAGCTTCAAAAGGTGTCAAAAATATGAGGAGCATGAAACGGTCTGAACATACGAGGAGCATGAAGCGGTGTACAAAAATATGAAGAGCCTGAAAAGGTGTGAAAAATATGAAGAGCTTCAAAAGGTGTCAAAAATATGAGGAGCATGAAACGGTCTGAAAAATAGGAGGAGCATGAAGTGGTGTTCCAAAACATGAAGAGCCTGAAAAGGTGTGAAAAATATGAACAACTTCAAAAGGTGTGAAAAATATGAAGAGCTTCAAAAGGTGTGAAAAATATTAAGAGCTTCAAAAGGTGTCAAATATATGAGGAGCATGAAACGGTCTGAAAAATAGGAGGAGCATGAAGCGGTGTTGAAAAACATGAAGAGTCTGAAAATGTGTGA
Organism: Dama dama; assembly: GCF_033118175.1. Taxonomy (NCBI): domain Eukaryota; kingdom Metazoa; phylum Chordata; class Mammalia; order Artiodactyla; family Cervidae; genus Dama; species Dama dama. Next base: position 64,793,901 of record NC_083688.1, on the reverse strand, counting down.
AAAATATGAAGAGCTTCAAAAGGTGTGAAAAATATGAAGAGCTTCAAAAGGGGTCAAAAAGATGAGGAGGATGAAACGGTCTAAAAAATCGGAGGAGAATGAAGCGGTGTTCAAAAACATGAAGAGCCTGAAAAGGTGTGAAAAATATGAAGAGCTTCACAAGGTGTCAAAAATATGAGGAACATGAAACGGTATGAAAATATGAGGAGCATGAAACGGTCTGAAAAATAGGAGGAGCATGAAGCGGTGTTGAAAAACATGAAGAGCCTGAAAAGGTGTGAAAAATAGGAGGAGCTTCAAAAGGTTTCAAAAATATGAGGAGCATGAAACGGTCTGAAAAAAAGGAGGAGCATTAAACGGTGTTCAAAAATATGAAGAGCCTGAAATGGGGTGAAAAATATGAAGAGCTTCAAAAGGTGTCAAAAATAGGAGGAGCATGAAACGGTCTGAAATATAGGAGGAGCATGAAGCGGTGTTCAAAAACATGAAGAGCGTGAAATGGTGTGAAAAATATGAAGAGCTTCAAAAGGTGTCAAAAACATGAGGAGCATGAAACGGTGTGAAAAATAGGAGGACCACAAGTGGTGTTCAAAAACATGAAGAGCCTGAAAACGTGTGAAATATATGAAGAGCTTCAAAATGTGTCAAAAATATGAGGAGCATGAAACGGTGTGAAAATTAGGAGGACCAAAAGTGGTGTTCAAAAACATGAAGAGCCTGAAAAGGTGTGAAATATATGAAGATATTCAAAAGGTGTCAAAAATATGAGGAGCATGAATCGGTGTGAAATATATGAGGAGCATGAAGCGGTGTTGAAAAACATGAAGAGCCTGAAAAAGTGGGAAAAATATGAAGAGCTTCAAAAGGTGTCAAAAATATGACGAGCATGATTCAGTTTGAACAATAGGAGGAGCATGAAGTGGTGTTGAAAATCATGAAGAACCTGAAAAGTTGTGAAATATATGAAAAGCTTCAAAAGGTGTCAAAAATATGTGGAGATTGTAACCGTCTGAAAAATAGGAGGAGCATGAAGCGCTGTTGAAAAACATTAAGAGCCTGAAAAGGTGTGAAATATATGAAGAGCTTCAAAAGGTGTCAAAAATATGAGGAGGATGAAACGGTCTGAAAAGTAGGAAGAGCATGAAACGGTGTTCAAAAATATGAAGAGCCTGGAATGGTGTGAAAAATATGAGAGCACCAAAACGTGTCAAAAATATGAGGTGCATGAAACGGTCTGAAACATACGAGGAGCATGAAGTGGTGTTCAAAAACATAAAGAGCCTGAAAAGGTCTGAAATATATGAAGAGCATCAAAAGGTGTGAAAAATATGAGGAGCATGAAACGGTCTGAAAAATAGGAGGAGCATGAAGCGGTGTTAAAAAACATGAAGAGCATGAAAACACGTGAAAAATATGAAGAGCTTCAAAAGGTGTGAAAAATATGAAGAGCTTCAAAAGGTGTCAAAAATGAGATGAGCATGAAACGGTCTGAAAAATAGGAGGAGCATGAAGTGGTGTTGAAGAAAAAGAAGAGCCTGAAACGGTATGAAATATATGAAGAGCTTCAAAATGTGACAAAAATATGAGGAGCATGAAAAGGTCTGAAAAATAGGAGGAGCATGAAGCGGTGCTGAAAACCATGAAGAGCCTGAAAATGTGTGAAAAATATGAAAAGCTTCTAAATGCGTCAAAAATATGAGGAACATGAGATGGTCTGAAAAATAGGAGGAGCATGAAACGGTGATCAAAACATGAATACCTGAAAAGGTGTGAAAAATATGAAGAGCTTCAAAAGGTGTGAAATACATGTGGAGCATAAAACGTTCTCAAAAATAGGAGGAGCATGAAGCGGTGTTCAAAAACATGAAGATCCTGAAAAGGTGTGAAACGTATGAAGAGCTTCAAAAGGTGTCAAAAAAGAGATGAGCATGAAACGGTCTGAAAAATAGGAGGAGCATGAATCGGTTTTGAAAAACATGAAGAGCCTGAAAAGGTGTGAGAAATATGAAGAGCTTCAAAAATGTGAAAAATATGAAGAGCTTCAAAAGTTGTCAAAGATTCAATGAGCATGAAACGGTCTGAAAAATAGGAGGAGCATGAAGTGGTGGTGACAAACATGAAGAGCCTGAAATGGTATGAAATATATGAAGACCTTCAAAACGTGTGAAAAATATGAGGAGCTTCAAAAAGTGTCAAAATTATGAGGAGCATGAAACGGTCTGAAAAATAGGAGGAGCATGAAGCGGTGTTGAAAAATACGAGGAGCATGAACAGGTTGTGAAAAAAATGAAGAGCCTGAAAAGGTGTGAAAAATATGAAGATCTTCTAAAGGTGTCAAAAATATGAGGAGCATGAAAAGGTCTGAAAAATAGGAGAAGCATGAAGTGGTGTTGAAAAACATGAAGAGCCTGAAAAGTGTGAAAAATATGAACAGCTTCATAAGGTGTCAAAAATATGAGGAGCATGAACGGTCTGAAAAATAGGAGGAGCATGAAGCGGTGTTAAAAAACATGAAGAGCATGAAAACGCGTGAAAAATATGAAGAGCTTCAAAAGGTGTGAAAAATATGAAGATCTTCTAAAGGTGTCAATAATATGAGGAGCCTGAAACGGTCTGAAAAATAGAAGGAGCATGAAATGCTGATCAAAAACATGAAGAGCCTGAAAAGGTGTGAAAAATATGAAGAGCTTCAAAAGGTGTGAAATACATGAGGAGCATGAAACGGTCTGAAAAATAGGAGGAGCATGAAGCGGTGTTAAAAAACATGAAGAGCATGAAAACGCGTGAAAAATATGAAGAGCTTCAAAAGGTGTCAAAAATGAGATGAGCATGAAACGGTCTGAAAAATAGGAGGAGCATGAAGTGGTGTTGAAAAAAAAGAAGAGCCTGAAAAGGTGTGAAAAATATGAAGAGCTTCAAAAGGTGTGAAATACATGAGGAGCATGAAACTCTCTGAAAAATAGGAGGAACATGAAGTGGTGTTCAAAAACATGAAGAGCCTGAAAAGGTGTGAAAAATATGAAGAGCTTCAAAAGGTGTGAAAAATATGAGTATCATGAAACGGTCTGAAAAATAGGAGGAGCATGAAGTGATGTTGAAAACCATGAAGAGCCTGAAATGGTGTGAAAAATATGAACAGATTCAAAAGCTGTGAAATACATGTGGAGCATAAAACGGTCTCAAAAATAGGAGGAGCATGAAGCGGTGTTGAAAAACATGAAGAGCCTGAAAAGCTGTGAAAAATTTGAAGAGCTTCAAAATGTGTGAAAAATATGAGGAGTATGAAACGGTCTGAAAAATAGGAGGAGCATGAAGTTGTGTTCAAGAAAATGAAGAGCCTGAAAAGGTATGAAGTATATGAAGATTTCAAAAGGTGTCAAAAATCTGAGGAGAATGAAACGGTCTGAAAAATAGGAGGAGCATGAAGTGATGTTGAAAAATATGAAGAGCTTGAAAAGGTGTGAAAAATATGAAAGTTTCAAAAGGTGTCTAAAATGAGATGAGCATGAAACGGTCGGAAAAAGAGGAGGAGCATAAAGCGGTGTTGAAAAACATGAAAAGCCTGAAAATGTGTGAGAAATATGAAGAGCTTCAAAAGGTGTCAAAAATATGAGGAGCATGAAACGGTCGGAAAAATAGGAGAAGCATGAAGCGGTGTTGAAAAACATGAAGAGCCTGAAAACGTGTGAAAAATATGAAGACCTTCAAACGTTTTGAAAAATATGAAGAGCTTTAAAAGGTGTCAAAAATGAGATGAGCATGAAACTGTCTGTAAAATAGGAGGAGCATGAAGTGGTATTGAAAAACATGAAGAGCCTGAAAAGGTGTGAAAAATATGAAGAGCTTCAAAAGGTGTGAAAAATATGAAGAGCTTCAAAAGGTGTCAAAAATGAGATGAGCCTGAAACGGTCTGAAAAACAGGAGGATCATGAGGCGGTGTTGAAAAACATGAAGAGCCTGAAAAGATGTGAGAAATATGAAGAGCTTCAAAAGGTGTCAAAAAAATGAGGAGCATGAAACGGACGGAAAAATAGGAGGAGCATGAAGCGGTGTTGAAAAACATGAAGAGCCTGAAAACGTGTGAAAAATATGAAGAGCTTCAAAAGGTGTCAAAAATGAGATGAGCATGAAACTGTCTGGAAAATAGGAGGAGCATGAAATGGTGTTCAAAAACATGAAGAGTCTGAAAAGGTGTGAAAAATATGAAGAGCTTCAAAAAATGTCAAAAATATGAGGAGCATGAAACGGTCTGAAAAATAGGAGAATCATGCAGCGGTGTTGAAAACCATAAACATCCTTAAAAAGTGTGATAAATATGAAGAGCTTCAAAAGGTGTCAAAAATATGAGGAGCATGAAACGGTCTGAAAAATAGGAGGAGCATGAAGTGGTGTTCCAAAACATGAAGAGCCTGAAAAGGTGTGAAATATATGAAAAGCTTCAAAAGGTGTCAAAAATATGTGGAGATTGTAACCGTCTGAAAAATAGGAGGAGCATGAAATGCTGATCAAAAACATGAAGAGCCTGAAAAGGTGTGAAAAATATGAAGAGCTTCAAAAGGTGTGAAATACATGAGGAGCATGAAACGGTCTGAAAAATAGGAGGAGCATGAAGCGGTGTTAAAAAACATGAAGAGCATGAAAACGCGTGAAAAATATGAAGAGCTTCAAAAGGTGTCAAAAATGAGATGAGCATGAAACGGTCTGAAAAATAGGAGGAGCATGAAGTGGTGTTGAAAAAAAAGAAGAGCCTGAAAAGGTGTGAAAAATATGAAGAGCTTCAAAAGGTGTGAAATACATGAGGAGCATGAAACTCTCTGAAAAATAGGAGGAACATGAAGTGGTGTTCAAAAACATGAAGAGCCTGAAAAGGTGTGAAAAATATGAAGAGCTTCAAAAGGTGTGAAAAATATGAGTATCATGAAACGGTCTGAAAAATAGGAGGAGCATGAAGTGATGTTGAAAACCATGAAGAGCGTGAAATGGTGTGAAAAATATGAACAGATTCAAAAGCTGTGAAATACATGTGGAGCATAAAACGGTCTCAAAAATAGGAGGAGCATGAAGCGGTGTTGAAAAACATGAAGAGCCTGAAAAGCTGTGAAAAATTTGAAGAGCTTCAAAATGTGTGAAAAATATGAGGAGTATGAAACGGTCTGAAAAATAGGAGGAGCATGAAGTTGTGTTCAAGAAAATGAAGAGCCTGAAAAGGTATGAAGTATATGAAGATTTCAAAAGGTGTCAAAAATCTGAGGAGAATGAAACGGTCTGAAAAATAGGAGGAGCATGAAGTGATGTTGAAAAACATGAAGAGCTTGAAAAGGTGTGAAAAATATGAAAGTTTCAAAAGGTGTCTAAAATGAGATGAGCATGAAACGGTCGGAAAAAGAGGAGGAGCATAAAGCGGTGTTGAAAAACATGAAAAGCCTGAAAATGTGTGAGAAATATGAAGAGCTTCAAAAGGTGTCAAAAATATGAGGAGCATGAAACGGTCGGAAAAATAGGAGAAGCATGAAGCGGTGTTGAAAAACATGAAGAGCCTGAAAACGTGTGAAAAATATGAAGACCTTCAAACGGTTTGAAAAATATGAAGAGCTTCAAAAGGTGTCAAAAATGAGATGAGCATGAAACTGTCTGTAAAATAGGAGGAGCATGAAGTGGTATTGAAAAACATGAAGAGCCTGAAAAGGTGTGAAAAATATGAAGAGCTTCAAAAGGTGTGAAAAATATGAAGAGCTTCAAAAGGTGTCAAAAATGAGATGAGCCTGAAACGGTCTGAAAAACAGGAGGATCATGAGGCGGTGTTGAAAAACATGAAGAGCCTGAAAAGATGTGAGAAATATGAAGAGCTTCAAAAGGTGTCAAAAAAATGAGGAGCATGAAACGGACGGAAAAATAGGAGGAGCATGAAGCGGTGTTGAAAAACATGAAGAGCCTGAAAACGTGTGAAAAATATGAAGAGCTTCAAAAGGTGTCAAAAATGAGATGAGCATGAAACTGTCTGGAAAATAGGAGGAGCATGAAATGGTGTTCAAAAACATGAAGAGTCTGAAAAGGTGTGAAAAATATGAAGAGCTTCAAAAAATGTCAAAAATATGAGGAGCATGAAACGGTCTGAAAAATAGGAGAATCATGCAGCGGTGTTGAAAACCATAAACATCCTTAAAAAGTGTGATAAATATGAAGAGCTTCAAAAGGTGTCAAAAATATGAGGAGCATGAAACGGTCTGAAAAATAGGAGCAACATGAAACGATGTTCAAAACATGAAGACATTGAAAATGTGTGAAAAATATGAAGTGGTTCAAAAGGTGTGAAATACATGAGGATCATGAAACGGTCTGAAATATATGAGGAGCATGAAGCAGTGTTCAAAAACATGAAGAGCTGAAAACGTGTGAAAAATAGGAGGAGCTTCAAAAGGTGTCAAAATTATGAAGAGCGTGAAACGGTCTGAAAATTAGGAGGAGCATGAAGCGGTGTTCAAAAACATGAAGAGCCTGAAAAGGTGTGAAAAATATGAAGAGCTTCAAAAGCTGTCAAGTATATGAGTAGCATGAAACGGTATGAAAACTAGCAGGAGCATGAAACGGTGTTGAAAAACTTGAAGAGCCTGAAAAGGTGTGGAAAATAGGAGGAGCTTCAAAACGTGTCAAAAATATGTGCAGCGTGAAACGGTCTGAAAAATAGGAGGAGCATGAAGCGGTGTTCAAATACATGAAGAGCCTGAAAAGGAGTGAAAAATATGAGGAGCATGAAACCGTCTGAAAAAGAGGAGGAGCACGAAACGGTGTTGAAAAACATGAAGAGCTTGTAAACGTGTGAAAAATATGAAGAGCTTCAAAAGGTGTGAAAAATATGAATACCTTTAAAGGTGTAAAAAATGAGATGAGCATGAAACGATCGGAAAATCGTAGGAGAATGAAGTGGTGTTGAAAAACATGAAGAGCCTGAAAAGGTGTGAAAAATACAAAGAGCTTCAAAAGGTGTGAAAAATATGAGGAGCACGAAACGGTCTGAAAAATAGGAGGAGCATGAGGCGGTGTTGAAAAACATGAAGAGCCTGAAAAGGTGTGAAAAATAGGAGGAGCTTCAAAAGGTGTCAAAAATATGAGGAGCATGAAACGGTCTGAACATACGAGGAGCATGAAGCGGTGTTCAAAAATATGAAGAGCCTGAAAAGGTGTGAAAAATATGAAGAGCTTCAAAAGGTGTCAAAAATATGAGGAGCATGAAACGGTCTGAAAAATAGGAGGAGCATGAAGTGGTGTTCCAAAACATGAAGAGCCTGAAAAGGTGTGAAAAATATGAACAACTTCAAAAGGTGTGAAAAATATGAAGAGCTTCAAAAGGTGTGAAAAATATTAAGAGCTTCAAAAGGTGTCAAATATATGAGGAGCATGAAACGGTCTGAAAAATAGGAGGAGCATGAAGCGGTGTTGAAAAACATGAAGAGTCTGAAAATGTGTGAAAAATATGAAGAGCTTCAAAAGGTGTGAAAAATATGAAGAGCTTCAAAAGGGGTCAAAAAGATGAGGAGGATGAAACGGTCTAAAAAATCGGAGGAGAATGAAGCGGTGTTCAAAAACATGAAGAGCCTGAAAAGGTGTGAAAAATATGAAGAGCTTCACAAGGTGTCAAAAATATGAGGAACATGAAACGGTATGAAAATATGAGGAGCATGAAACGGTCTGAAAAATAGGAGGAGCATGAAGCGGTGTTGAAAAACATGAAGAGCCTGAAAAGGTGTGAAAAATAGGAGGAGCTTCAAAAGGTTTCAAAAATATGAGGAGCATGAAACGGTCTGAAAAAAAGGAGGAGCATTAAACGGTGTTCAAAAATATGAAGAGCCTGAAATGGGGTGAAAAATATGAAGAGCTTCAAAAGGTGTCAAAATTAGGAGGAGCATGAAACGGTCTGAAATATAGGAGGAGCATGAAGCGGTGTTCAAAAACATGAAGAGCGTGAAATGGTGTGAAAAATATGAAGAGCTTCAAAAGGTGTCAAAAACATGAGGAGCATGAAACGGTGTGAAAAATAGGAGGACCACAAGTGGTGTTCAAAAACATGAAGAGCCTGAAAACGTGTGAAATATATGAAGAGCTTCAAAATGTGTCAAAAATATGAGGAGCATGAAACGGTGTGAAAATTAGGAGGACCAAAAGTGGTGTTCAAAAACATGAAGAGCCTGAAAAGGTGTGAAATATATGAAGATATTCAAAAGGTGTCAAAAATATGAGGAGCATGAATCGGTGTGAAATATATGAGGAGCATGAAGCGGTGTTGAAAAACATGAAGAGCCTGAAAAAGTGGGAAAAATATGAAGAGCTTCAAAAGGTGTCAAAAATATGACGAGCATGATTCAGTTTGAACAATAGGAGGAGCATGAAGTGGTGTTGAAAATCATGAAGAACCTGGAAAGTTGTGAAATATATGAAAAGCTTCAAAAGGTGTCAAAAATATGTGGAGATTGTAACCGTCTGAAAAATAGGAGGAGCATGAAGCACTGTTGAAAAACATTAAGAGCCTGAAAAGGTGTGAAATATATGAAGAGCTTCAAAAGGTGTCAAAAATATGAGGAGGATGAAACGGTCTGAAAAGTAGGAAGAGCATGAAACGGTGTTCAAAAATATGAAGAGCCTGGAATGGTGTGAAAAATATGAGAGCACCAAAACGTGTCAAAAATATGAGGTGCATGAAACGGTCTGAAACATACGAGGAGCATGAAGTGGTGTTCAAAAACATAAAGAGCCTGAAAAGGTCTGAAATATATGAAGAGCATCAAAAGGTGTGAAAAATATGAGGAGCATGAAACGGTCTGAAAAATAGGAGGAGCATGAAGCGGTGTTAAAAAACATGAAGAGCATGAAAACACGTGAAAAATATGAAGAGCTTCAAAAGGTGTGAAAAATATGAAGAGCTTCAAAAGGTGTCAAAAATGAGATGAGCATGAAACGGTCTGAAAAATAGGAGGAGCGTGAAGTGGTGTTGAAGAAAAAGAAGAGCCTGAAACGGTATGAAATATATGAAGAGCTTCAAAATGTGACAAAAATATGAGGAGCATGAAAAGGTCTGAAAAATAGGAGGAGCATGAAGCGGTGCTGAAAACCATGAAGAGCCTGAAAATGTGTGAAAAATATGAAAAGCTTCTAAATGCGTCAAAAATATGAGGAACATGAGATGGTCTGAAAAATAGGAGGAGCATGAAACGGTGATCAAAACATGAATACCTGAAAAGGTGTGAAAAATATGAAGAGCTTCAAAAGGTGTGAAATACATGTGGAGCATAAAACGTTCTCAAAAATAGGAGGAGCATGAAGCGGTGTTCAAAAACATGAAGATCCTGAAAAGGTGTGAAACGTATGAAGAGCTTCAAAAGGTGTCAAAAAAGAGATGAGCATGAAACGGTCTGAAAAATAGGAGGAGCATGAATCGGTTTTGAAAAACATGAAGAGCCTGAAAAGGTGTGAGAAATATGAAGAGCTTCAAAAATGTGAAAAATATGAAGAGCTTCAAAAGTTGTCAAAGATTCAATGAGCATGAAACGGTCTGAAAAATAGGAGGAGCATGAAGTGGTGGTGACAAACATGAAGAGCCTGAAATGGTATGAAATATATGAAGACCTTCAAAACGTGTGAAAAATATGAGGAGCTTCAAAAAGTGTCAAAATTATGAGGAGCATGAAACGGTCTGAAAAATAGGAGGAGCATGAAGCGGTGTTGAAAAATACGAGGAGCATGAACAGGTTGTGAAAAAAATGAAGAGCCTGAAAAGGTGTGAAAAATATGAAGATCTTCTAAAGGTGTCAAAAATATGAGGAGCATGAAAAGGTCTGAAAAATAGGAGAAGCATGAAGTGGTGTTGAAAAACATGAAGAGCCTGAAAAGTGTGAAAAATATGAACAGCTTCATAAGGTGTCAAAAATATGAGGAGCATGAACGGTCTGAAAAATAGGAGGAGCATGAAGCGGTGTTAAAAAACATGAAGAGCATGAAAACGCGTGAAAAATATGAAGAGCTTCAAAAGGTGTGAAAAATATGAAGATCTTCTAAAGGTGTCAATAATATGAGGAGCCTGAAACGGTCTGAAAAATAGAAGGAGCATGAAATGCTGATCAAAAACATGAAGAGCCTGAAAAGGTGTGAAAAATATGAAGAGCTTCAAAAGGTGTGAAATACATGAGGAGCATGAAACGGTCTGAAAAATAGGAGGAGCATGAAGCGGTGTTAAAAAACATGAAGAGCATGAAAACGCGTGAAAAATATGAAGAGCTTCAAAAGGTGTCAAAAATGAGATGAGCATGAAACGGTCTGAAAAATAGGAGGAGCATGAAGTGGTGTTGAAAAAAAAGAAGAGCCTGAAAAGGTGTGAAAAATATGAAGAGCTTCAAAAGGTGTGAAATACATGAGGAGCATGAAACTCTCTGAAAAATAGGAGGAACATGAAGTGGTGTTCAAAAACATGAAGAGCCTGAAAAGGTGTGAAAAATATGAAGAGCTTCAAAAGGTGTGAAAAATATGAGTATCATGAAACGGTCTGAAAAATAGGAGGAGCATGAAGTGATGTTGAAAACCATGAAGAGCCTGAAATGGTGTGAAAAATATGAACAGATTCAAAAGCTGTGAAATACATGTGGAGCATAAAACGGTCTCAAAAATAGGAGGAGCATGAAGCGGTGTTGAAAAACATGAAGAGCCTGAAAAGGTGTGAAAAATTTGAAGAGCTTCAAAATGTGTGAAAAATATGAGGAGTATGAAACGGTCTGAAAAATAGGAGGAGCATGAAGTTGTGTTCAAGAAAATGAAGAGCCTGAAAAGGTATGAAGTATATGAAGATTTCAAAAGGTGTCAAAAATCTGAGGAGAATGAAACGGTCTGAAAAATAGGAGGAGCATGAAGTGATGTTGAAAAACATGAAGAGCTTGAAAAGGTGTGAAAAATATGAAAGTTTCAAAAGGTGTCTAAAATGAGATGAGCATGAAACGGTCGGAAAAAGAGGAGGAGCATAAAGCGGTGTTGAAAAACATGAAAAGCCTGAAAATGTGTGAGAAATATGAAGAGCTTCAAAAGGTGTCAAAAATATGAGGAGCATGAAACGGTCGGAAAAATAGGAGAAGCATGAAGCGGTGTTGAAAAACATGAAGAGCCTGAAAACGTGTGAAAAATATGAAGACCTTCAAACGTTTTGAAAAATATGAAGAGCTTTAAAAGGTGTCAAAAATGAGATGAGCATGAAACTGTCTGTAAAATAGGAGGAGCATGAAGTGGTATTGAAAAACATGAAGAGCCTGAAAAGGTGTGAAAAATATGAAGAGCTTCAAAAGGTGTGAAAAATATGAAGAGCTTCAAAAGGTGTCAAAAATGAGATGAGCCTGAAACGGTCTGAAAAACAGGAGGATCATGAGGCGGTGTTGAAAAACATGAAGAGCCTGAAAAGATGTGAGAAATATGAAGAGCTTCAAAAGGTGTCAAAAAAATGAGGAGCATGAAACGGACGGAAAAATAGGAGGAGCATGAAGCGGTGTTGAAAAACATGAAGAGCCTGAAAACGTGTGAAAAATATGAAGAGCTTCAAAAGGTGTCAAAAATGAGATGAGCATGAAACTGTCTGGAAAATAGGAGGAGCATGAAATGGTGTTCAAAAACATGAAGAGTCTGAAAAGGTGTGAAAAATATGAAGAGCTTCAAAAAATGTCAAAAATATGAGGAGCATGAAACGGTCTGAAAAATAGGAGAATCATGCAGCGGTGTTGAAAACCATAAACATCCTTAAAAAGTGTGATAAATATGAAGAGCTTCAAAAGGTGTCAAAAATATGAGGAGCATGAAACGGTCTGAAAAATAGGAGCAACATGAAACGATGTTCAAAACATGAAGACATTGAAAATGTGTGAAAAATATGAAGTGGTTCAAAATGTGTGAAATACATGAGGATCATGAAACGGTCTGAAATATATGAGGAGCATGAAGCAGTGTTCAAAAACATGAAGAGCTGAAAACGTGTGAAAAATAGGAGGAGCTTCAAAAGGTGTCAAAATTATGAAGAGCGTGAAACGGTCTGAAAATTAGGAGGAGCATGAAGCGGTGTTCAAAAACATGAAGAGCCTGAAAAGGTGTGAAAAATATGAAGAGCTTCAAAAGCTGTCAAGTATATGAGTAGCATGAAACGGTATGAAAACTAGCAGGAGCATGAAACGGTGTTGAAAAACTTGAAGAGCCTGAAAAGGTGTGGAAAATAGGAGGAGCTTCAAAACGTGTCAAAAATATGTGCAGCGTGAAACGGTCTGAAAAATAGGAGGAGCATGAAGCGGTGTTCAAATACATGAAGAGCCTGAAAAGGAGTGAAAAATATGAGGAGCATGAAACCGTCTGAAAAAGAGGAGGAGCACAAAACGGTGTTGAAAAACATGAAGAGCTTGTAAACGTGTGAAAAATATGAAGAGCTTGAAAAGGTGTGAAAAATATGAATACCTTCAAAAGGTGTAAAAAATGAGATGAGCATGAAACGATCGGAAAATTGTAGGAGAATGAAGTGGTGTTGAAAAACATGAAGAGCCTGAAAAGGTGTGAAAAATACAAAGAGCTTCAAAAGGTGTGAAAAATATGAGGAGCACGAAACGGTCTGAAAAATAGGAGGAGCATGAGGCGGTGTTGAAAAACATGAAGAGCCTGAAAAGGTGTGAAAAATAGGAGGAGCTTCAAAAGGTGTCAAACATATGAGGAGCATGAAACGGTCTGAACATACGAGGAGCATGAAGCGGTGTTCAAAAATATGAAGAGCCTGAAAAGGTGTGAAAAATATGAAGAGCTTCAAAAGGTGTCAAAAATATGAGGAGCATGAAACGGTCTGAAAAATAGGAGGAGCATGAAGTGGTGTTCCAAAACATGAAGAGCCTGAAAAGGTGTGAAAAATATGAACAACTTCAAAAGGTGTGAAAAATATGAAGAGCTTCAAAAGGTGTGAAAAATATTAAGAGCTTCAAAAGGTGTCAAATATATGAGGAGCATGAAACGGTCTGAAAAATAGGAGGAGCATGAAGCGGTGTTGAAAAACATGAAGAGCCTGAAAAGGTGTGAAAAATATGAAGAGCTTCACAAGGTGTCAAAAATATGAGGAACATGAAACGGTATGAAAATATGAGGAGCATGAAACGGTCTGAAAAATAGGAGGAGCATGAAGCTGTGTTCAAAAACATGAAGAGCCTGAAAAGGTGTGAAAAATATGAAGAGCTTCAAAACGTGTGAAAAACGAGATGAGCATGAAACGGTCTGAAAAATAGGAGGAGCATGAAGCGGTGTTCAAAAACATGAAGAGCCTGAAACAGTGTGAAAAATATGAAGAGCTTCAAAAGGTGTCAAAAATATGAGGAGCATGAAACGGTCTGAAAAATATGAGGAACATGAAGCAGTGTTGAAAAACATGAAGAGCCTGAAAACGTGTGAAAAATAGGAGGAGCTTCACAAGGTGTCAAAAATATGAGGAGCATGAAACGGTCTGAACATACGAGGAGCATGAAGCGGTGTTCAAAAACATGAAGAGCCGGTAAAGATGTGAAAAATATGAAGAGCTTCAAAACGTGTGAAAAATGAGATGAGCATGAAACGGTCTGAAAAATAGAAGGAGCATGAAGCGGTGTTAAAAACATGAAGAGCCTGAAAACCTGTGGAAAATATTAAGAGTTTCAAAAGGTGTGAAAAATATGAAGAGCTTCAAAAGGTGTAATAGTGAGATGAGCATGAAACGGTGTGAAAAATAGGACGAGCATGACGAGGTGTTGAAAAAGATGAAGAGACTGAAAAGGTGTGAAAAATATGAAGAGCTTCAAAAGGTGTCAAATGCATGAGGAGCGTGAAACGATCTGAAAAATAGGAGGAGCATGAACTGGTGTTCGAAAACATGAACAGCCTGAAGAGATGTGAAAAATATGAAGAGCTTCAAAAGGTGTCAAAAATATGAGGAGCATGAAACAGTCTGGAAAAGAGGAGGAGCATGAAACGGTCTGAAGAAGAGGAGGAGCATGAAACGGTGTTGAAACACATGAAGAGCCTGAAAAGGTGTGGAAAATAGGATGAGCTTCAGAAAGAGTCAAAAATATGAGGAGCATGCAACGGTCTCAAAAATAGAAAGAGCATGAAGCGGTGTTCAAAAACCTGAAGAGCCTGGAATGGTGTGAAAACTATGAAGAGCTTCAAAAGCTGTCAAATATATGAGGAGCAAGAAACGGTCTGAAAAAGAGGAGGAACATGAAACGGTGTTGAAGCACATGAAGATTCTGAAGAGGTGTGAAAAATATGAAGAGCTTCAAAAGGTGTGAAAAATATTAAGAGCTTCAAAACGTGTGAAAAACGAGATGAGCATGAAACGGTCTGAAAAATATTAGGAGCATGAAGCGGTGTTCAAAAACATGAAGAGCCTGAAAAAGTGTGAAAAATATGAAGAGCTTCAAAAGGTGTGCAAAATATGAAGAGCTTCAAGAGGTGTAAATAATGAGATGACCATGAAACGGTCTGCAAAATAGGAGGAGCATGAAACGGTCTGAAAAATAGGAGGAGCATGAAACGGTCTTAAAAATAGAAGGGGCATGAAGCGGTGTTCAAAAACATGGAGAGCCTGAAAAGGTGTGAAAAATAGGAGGAGCATGAAACGGTCTCAAAAATAGGAGGAGCATGAAGCGGTGTTCAAAAACATGGAGAGCCTGAAAACGTGTGAAAAATATGGAGAGCTTCAAACGGTGTCAAAAATAAGAGGAGCATGAAACGGTCTGAAAAATAGGAGGAGCATGAAGCAGTGTTGAAAAACATGAAGAGCCTGAAAAGGTGTGAAAAATATGAAGAGCTTGAAAAGCTGTGAAAAATATGAAGAGCTTCAAAAGGTGTAAAAAATGAGATGAGCATGAAACGGTCTGTAAAATAGGAGGAGCATGAAGCGGTGTTCAAAACATGAAGAGCCTGAAAAGGTGTGAAAAATATGAAGAGCTTCAAAAGGTGTGAAAAATATGAGGAGCATGAAACGGTGAAAAATAGGAGGAGCATAAAGTGATGTTCAAAAACATGAAGAGCCTGAAAAGGTGTCAAAAATATGAAGAGCTTTAAAAGGTGTCAAAAATATGAAGAGCATGAAACGGTCTGAAAAATAGGAGGAGCATGAAGCAGTGTTAAAAACATGAAGAGCCTGAAAACCTGTGGAAAATATTAAGAGCTTCAAAAGGTGAGAAAAATGTGAAGAGTTTCAAAAGGTGTAATAGTGAGATGAGCATGAAACGGTCTGAAAAATAGGAGGAGCATGACGAGGTGTTGAAAAACATTAACAGACTGAAAAGGTGTGAAAAATATGAAGAGCTTCAAAATGTGTCAAAAATATGAGGAGGATGAAACGGTCTGAAAAATAGGAGGAGCATGAAGCGGTGTTGAAAAACATGAAGAGCCTGAATGGTGTGAAAAATATGAAGTGCTTCAAAAGGTGTCAAAAATATGAAGAGCATGAAACGGTCTGAAAAATAGGAGGAGCATGAAGCAGTGTTGAAAAACATGAAGAGCCTGAAAACGTGAGAAAAATATGAAGAGCTTCAAAAGGTGTGAAAAATATGAAGAGCTTCAAAATGTGTCAAAAATATAAGGAGAGTGATATGGTCTCAAAAATAGGAGGAGCAAGAAGCGGTGTTGAAAAACATGAAGAGCCTGAAACCGAGTGAAAAATATGAAGAGCTTCAAAAATGTGAAAAATATGAAGAGCATCAAAAGGTGTGAAAAATATGAAGAGCTTCAAAAGTTTTCAAAAATGAGATGTGCATGAAACGGACTGAAATACAGGAGGAGCATGAAGTGATGTTGAAAATCATGAAGAGCCTGAAAATTTGTGAAATATAGGAAGAGCTTCAAAAGGTGTCAAAAGTATGAGGAGCATGAAACGGTCTGAAAACTAGGAGGAGCATGAAGCGGTGTTGAGAAACATGAAGAGCCTGAAAAGGTGTGAAAAATATGAAGAGCTTCAAAAGGTGTCAAAAATATGAGGAGCATGAAATTGTCTGAAAAGTAGGAGGAGCATGAAGTGGTTGGGATAAACTTCAAGAGCCTGAAAAGGTGTGCAAAGTATGAAGAGCTTCAAAAGGTGTGAAATTCATGAGGAGATGAAACGGTCTGAAAAAGAGGAGGGGCATGAAGCGGTGTTCAGAAACATGAAGAGCCTGAAAAGGTGTGAAAAATATGAAGAGCTTCAAAACGTGTCCAAAATATGAGGAGCATGAAACGGTCTGATAAATAGGAAGACCATGAAGCGATGTTCAAAAACCTGAAGAGCCTGAAAAGGTGTGAAAAATATGAAGAGCTTCAAAAGGTGTGAAAAATATGAGGAGCATGATCCGGTCTGAAAAATAGGACGAGCATGAAGCGGTGTTCAAAAACATGAAGAGCCTGAAAAGGTGTGAAAAATATGAAGAGTTTCAAAAGATGTGAAATATATGAAAAGCTTCAAAAGGTGTCTAAAATGAGATGAGCATGAAACGGTCTGAAAAATACTAGGAGCATGAAACTGTGTTCAAAAACATGAAGAGCCTGAAAAGGTGTGAGAAATATGAAGAGCTTCAAAAGGTGTCAATAATATGAGGAGCATGAAACGGTCTGAAAAATAGGAGGAGGATGAAGCGGTGTTCTAAACCATGAAGAGCCTGAAAAGGTGTGAGAAATATGAAGAGCTTTAAAAGGTGTCAAAATATGAGGAACATGAAACGTTCTTAAAAGAAAGAGGATCATGAAGCGGTGTTGAAAAACATGAAGAGGCTGAAACCGTGTGAAAAATATGAATAGCTTCAAAAATGTGAAAAATATGAAGAGCTTCAAAAGGTGTGAAAAATTTGAAGAGCTTCAAAGGTGTCAAATGAGATGAGCATGAAATGGTCTGAAAAATACTAGGAGCATGAACCGGTGTTCAAAAACATGAAGAGCATGAAAAGGTGTGAACCATATGAAGAGCCTCAAAAAATGTCAAAAATATAAGGAGTATGAAATGGTTTCAACAATAGGAGGAGCATGAAGCGGTGTTGAAATACATGAAGAGCCACAAAAGGTGTGAAAAATATGAAGAGCTTTAAAAGGTGTCAAAATATGAGGAGTATGAAACGTTCTGAAAAATAGGAGGATCATGAAACGGTGTTCAAAAACATGAAGAGCCTGAAAAGGTGTGAAAAATATGAAGAGCTTCAAATGGTGTCACAAATATGAGGAGCATGAAACGGTCTGAAAACTAGGAGGAGCATGAAGCGGTGTTGAGAAACATGAAGAGCCTGAAAAGGTGTGAAAAATATGAAGAGCTTCAAAAGGTGTCAAAAATATGAGGAGCATGAAATGGTCTGAAAAGTACGAGGAGCATGAAGTGGTTGTGAAAAACTTCAAGAGCCTGAAAAGGTGTACAAAATATAAAGAGTTTCAAAAGTTGTGAAAAATATGAAGAGTTTGAAAAGGTGTCAAAAATATGAGGAGCATCAAACGGTCTGAAAAATAGGAGGATCATGAAACTGTGTTCAAAAACATGAAGAGCCAGAAAAGCTGTGAGAAATATGAAGAGCTTCAAAAGGTGTCAAAAATATGAGGAGCATGAAAAGGTCTGAAAAATAGGAGGATCATGAAACGGTGTTCAAAAACATGAAGAGCCTGAAAAAGTGTGAAAAATATGAAGAGCTTCAAAAAAAGTCAAAAATATGAGGAGTATGAAACGTTCTGAAAAATAGCAGGAGGGTGAAGCGGTGTTGAAAAACCTGAAGAGGATTAAAACGTGTGAAAAAAATGAAGAGCTTCAAAAATGTGAAAAATATGAAGAGCTTCAAAAGTAGTGAAAAATATGAAGAGCTTCAAAAGGTGTCAAAACTATGAGGAGCATGAAACGGTCTGAAAAATAGGAGGAGCATGAAGCGGTCTTCAAAAACATGAAGATCTTGAAAAGGTGTGAGAAATATGAAGAGCTTCAAAAAGTGTCAGTAATATGAGGATCATGAAACGGTCTGAAAAATAAGAGGAGGATGAAGTGGTGTTCAAAAACGTGAAGAGTCTGAAAAGGTGTTAAAAATTTGAAGAGCATTAAATGGTGTCAAAAATATGAGGAGCAAGAAACGTTCTGAAAAATAGGAGGATCATGAAACGGTGTTCAAAAACATGAAGAGCCTGAAAAAGTGTGAAAAATATGAAGAGCTTCAAAAAAAGTCAAAAATATGAGGAGTATGAAACGTTCTGAAAAATAGCAGGAGGGTGAAGCGGTGTTGAAAAACCTGAAAGGATTAAAACGTGTGAAAAATATGAAGAGCTTCAAAAATGTGAAAAATATGAAGAGCTTCAAAAAGGTGAATATCATGAAGAGCTTCAAAAGTAGTGAAAAATATGAAGAGCTTCTAAAGGGGCGAAAAATATGAGGAGCATGATAAGGTCTGAAAAATAGGAGGAGCATGAAGCAGTGTTCAAAAACATGAAGAGCCTGAAAAGTTGTGAAAAATATGAAAAGCTTCAAAAGGTGTCAAAAATATGAGGAGAATGATACGGTCTGAAAAATAGGAGGAGCAGGACACGGTGTTCAAAAACATGAAGAGCCTGAAAAGGTGTGAAAAATATGAACAGCTTCAAAAGGTGTGAAATACAAGAGGAGCATGAAACGGTCTGAAAAATAGGAGGAGCATGAAGCAGTGTTGAAAAACATGAAGAGCCTGCAAAGGTGTGAAAAATATGAAGAGCTTAAAAAGGTGTGAAATACATGAGGAGCATGAAACGGTCTGAAAAATAGGAGGAGCATGAAGCGGTGTTGAAAAATATGAAGAGCCTGAAAACGTGTGAAAAATATGAAGAGCTTCAAAAATGTGAAAAATATGAGGAGCTTCAAAAGGTGTCAAAAATATGAGGAGCATGAAACGGTATGAAAAATAGGAGGAGCATGAAACGGTGTTCAAAAACAGGAAGAGCTTGAAAAGGTGTGAAAAATATGAAGAGCTTCAAAAGGTGTCAAAAATATGAGGAGCATGAAACGGTCTGAAAAATAGGAGGAGCATGAAGCGTTGTTAAAAAACATGAAGAGCCTGAAAAGGTGTGAAAAATTGAAGATCTTCTAAAGGTGTCAAAAATATGAGGAGCATGAAACGGTCTTAAAAATAGGAGGAGCATGAAGCGGTGTTGAAAATCATGAAGGGCCTGAAAAGGTGTGAAAAATATGAAGAGTTTCAAAAGGTGTGAAAAATATGAAGAGCTTCAAAAGGTGTCAAAAATGAGATCAACAGGAAACCGTCTGAAAAATAGGAGGAGCATGAAGCGGTGTTGAAAAATATGAAGAGCCTGAAAAGGTGTGAAAATATGAAGAGCTTCTAAATGTGTCAAATATATGAGGAGCATGAAACAGTCTGAAAAATAGGAGGAGCATGAAACGGTGATCAAAAACATGAAGAGCCTGAAAAGGTTTGAAAAATATGAAGAGCTTCAAAAGGTGTGAAATACATGAGGATCATGAAACGGGCTAAAAAATAGTAGAAGCATGAAGTGGTGTGGAAAAACATGAAGAGCCTGAAAAGGTGTGAAAAATATGAAGAGCTTCAAAAGGTGTCAAATACATGAGGAGCAAGAAACGGTCTGAAAATTAGGAGAAGCTAGAAGTGGTGTGGAAAATCATGAAGAGCCTGAAAAGCTGTGAAAAATATGAAGAGCTTCAAAATGTGTCAAAAATATGAAGAGCATGAAACGGTCTGAAAAATAGGAGAATCATGAAGTGGTGTTAAAAAACATGAACAGCCTGAAAAGGTTTGAAAAATATGAAGAGCTTCAAAAGTTGGGAAATACATGAGGAGCATGAAACTCTCTGAAAAAATAGGAGGAGCATGAAGCAGTGTTCAAAAACATGAAGAGCGTAAAAAGTAGGGAATATTATGAAAAGCTTCAAAAGGTGTCAAAATGAGATGACCATGAAACGGTCTGAAAAATAGGAGGATCATGAAACGGTGTTCAAAAACATGAAGAGCCTGAATAGGTGTGAAAAATATGAAGAGCTTCAAAAGGTGTCAAAAATATGACGAGCATGAAACGGTCTGAAAAATAGGAGGAGCATGAAGCTGTGTTCAAAAACATGAAGAGCCTGAAAAGGTGTGAAAAATATGAAGAGCTTCAAAAGGTGTGAAATACATGGGGAGCATGAAACGGGCTGAAAAATAGGAGAAGCATGAAGTGGTGTGGAAAAACATGAAGAGCCTGAAAAGCTGTGAAAAATATGAAGAGCTTCAAAAGGTGTCAAAAATGAGATCAACAGGAAACCGTCTGAAAAATAGGAGGAGCATGAAGCGGTGTTGAAAAATATGAAGAGCCTGAAAAGGTGTGAAAATATGAAGAGCTTCTAAATGTGTCAAATATATGAGGAGCATGAAACAGTCTGAAAATAGGAAGAGCATTAAACGGTGATCAAAAACATGGAGAGCCTGAAAAGGTTTGAAAAATATGAAGAGCTTCAAAAGGTGTGAAATATATGAGGAGCATGAAACCGTCTGAAAAATAGGAGAAGCATGAAGTGGTGTGGAAAAACATGAAGAGCCTGAAAAGGTGTGAAAAATATGAAGAGCTTCAAAAGGTGTGAAATACATGAGGAGCATGAAACGGTCTGAAAATTAGGAGAAGCATGAAGTGGTGTGGAAAAACATGAAGAGCCTGAAAAGCTGTGAAAAATATGAAGAGCTTCAAAATGTGTCAAAAATATGAAGAGCATGAAACGGTCTGAAAAATAGGAGAATCATGAAGCGGTGTTAAAAAACATGAACAGCCTGAAAAGGTGTGAAAAATATGAAGAGCTTCAAAAGTTGTGAAATACATGAGAAGCATGAAACTCTCTGAAAAATAGGAGGAGCATGAAGCAGTGTTCAAAAACATGAAGAGCCTAAAAAGTAGTGAAAATTATGAAAAGCTTCAAAAGGTGTCAAAAATGAGATGACCATGAAACGGTCTGAAAAATAGGAGGATCATGAAACGGTGTTCAAAAACATGAAGAGCCTGAATAGGTGTGAAAAATATGAAGAGCTTCAAAAGGTGTCAAAAATATGACGAGCATGAAACGGTCTGAAAAATAGGAGGAGCATGAAGCTGTGTTCAAAAACATGAAGAGCCTGAAAAGGTGTGAAAAATATGAAGAGCTTCAAAATGTGTCATAAATGAGAAGAACATGAAACGGTCTGAAAATTAGGAGGAGCATGAAGTGGTTTTGAAAAACATGAAGAGCCTGAAAAGGTGTGAAATATATGAAAAGCTTCATAATGGGTCAAAAATATGAAGAGCATGAAATGGTCTGAAAAATAGGAGGATCATGAAGTGGTGTTCAAAACATGAAGACCCTGAAAAGTTGTGAAAGATATGAAGAGCTTCAAAAGGTTTGAAAAATATGAGGAGCATGAAACGGTCTGAAAAATAGGAGGAGCATGAAACGGTGATCAAAAACATGAAGAGCCTGAAAAGGTGTGAAAAATATGAAGAGCTTCAAAAGGTGTGAAATACATGAGGAGCATGAAACGGTCTGAAAAATAGGAGAAGCATGAAGTGGTGTGGAAAAACATGAAGAGCCTGAAAAGGTGTGAAAAATATGAAGAGCTTGAAAAGGTGTCAAAAATGAGATCAACAGGAAACCGTCTGAAAAATAGGAGGAGCATGAAGCGGTGTTGAAAAATAAGAAGAGCCTGAAAAGGTGTGAAAATATGAAGAGCTTCTAAATGTGTCAAATATATGAGGAGCATGAAACCGTCTGAAAAATAGGAAGAGCTTGAAACGGTGATCAAAAACATGAAGAGCCTGAAAAGGTTTGAAAAATATGAAGAGCTTCAAAAGGTGTGAAATACATGAGGAGCATGAAACGGTCTGAAAATTAGGAGAAGCATGAAGTGGTGTGCAAAAACATGAAGAGCCTGAAAAGCTGTGAAAAATATGAAGAGCTTCAAAATGTGTCAAAAATACGAAGAGCATGAAACGGTCTGAAAAATAGGAGAATCATGAAGCGGTGTTCAAAAACATGAAGTGCCTGATAGGTGTGAAATATATGAAGAGTTTTAAAGGTGTCAAAAATATGAGGAGCAAGTAACGGTCTGAAAAATAGGAGGAGCATGAAGCGGTATTCAAAAACATGAAGAGCCTGAAAAGCTGTGAAAAATATGAAGAGTTTCTAAAGGTGTCAAAAATATGAGGAGCATGAAACGGTCTGAAATATAGGAGGAGCATGAAGTGGTGTTGAAAAACATGAAGAGCCTGAAAAGGTGTGAAAATCATGAAGAGCTTCAAAAGGTGTCAAAAATATGAGGAGCATGAAACGGTCTGAAAAATAGGAAGAGCATGACGAAATGTTCAAAAACATGAAGAGCCTGAAAATGTGTGAAAAATATGAAGAGCTTCAAAAGGTGTGAAAAATATGAGGACCATGAAACGGTCTGAAATATAGGAGGAGCATGAAACGGTGATCAAAATCATGAAGAGCCTGAAAAGGTGTGAAAAATATGAAGAGCTTCAAAAGGTGTGAAAAATATGAGGACCATGAAACGGTCTGAAATATAGGAGGAGCATGAAACGGTGATCACAAACATGAAGAGCCTGAAAAGGTGTGAAAAATATGAAGAGCTTCAAAAGGTGTCAAAAATATGAGGAGCATGAAACGGTCTGAAAAATAGGAGTAGCATGAAGCGGTGTTCAAGAATATAAAGAGCCTGAAGAGGTGCGAAATACATGAGGAGCATGAAACGGTCGGAAAATATGAGGAGCATGAAGCGTTGTTCAAAAACATGAAGAGCCTCAAAACTTGTCAAAAATATGAGGAGCATGAAACGGTCTGAAAAATAGGAGGAACATGAACTGGTGTTGAAAAACATGAAGAGGCTGAAAAGGTGTGAAATATATGAAGAGCTTCAAAAAATGTCAAAAATATGAAGAGCAAGAAACGGTCTGAAAAATAGGAGGAGCATGAAGCTGTGTTCAAAAACATGAAGAGCCTGAAAAGTTGTGGAAAATATGAAGAGCTTCAAAAGCTGTCAAATATATGAGGAGCATAAAACGGTCTGAAAATTAGGAGGAGCATGAAACGGTCTGAAAAATAGGAGGAGAATGAAGCTGTGTTCAAAAACATGAATAGCCTGAAAAGGTGTGAAAAATATGAAGAGCTTCAAAATGTGAGAAAAATATGAGGAGAATGAAACGGTCTGAAAAATAGGAGAAGCGTGAAGCGTTTTTTAAAAACATGAAGAGCCTTAAAATGTGTGAAAAATATGAAGAGCTTCAAAGCTGTCAAAAAAATGAGGAGCATGAAACGGTCTGAAAAATAGGAGGAGCATGAAGTGGTGTTGAAAAACATGAAGAGCCTGAAAAGGTGTGAAAAATATGAAGAGCTTCAAAAGGTGTCAAATATATGAGGAGCATGAAACGGTCTGAAAATGGGGGGAGCATGAAACGGTCTGAAAAATATGAGGAGCATGAAACTGTGTTGAAAAAAGAGAAGAGCCTGAAAAGGTGTGAAAAATAGGAGGAGCTTCAAAAGGTTTCAAAAATATGAGGAGCATGAAACGCTCTGAAAAATAGGAGGAGCATGAAGCGGTCTGAAAAATATGAGGAGCATGAAACGGTCTGAAAAATATTAGGAGAATGAAACGGTGTGGAAAAACATGAAGAGCCTGAAAAGATGTGAAAAATAGGAAGAGTTTCAAAAGGTGTCAAAAATATGAGGAGCATGAAATGGTCAGAAAAATAGGAGGAGCATGAAACGGTCTGAAAAATAGGAGGATCATGAAGCGGTGTTGAAAAACATGAAGAGACTGAAAAGTTGTAAAAAATATGAAGAGCTTCAAAGGTGTCAAAAATGAGATGAGCATGAAACGGTCTGAAAAATAGGTGGAGCATGAAGTGGTGTAGGAAAACATGAAGAGCCTGAAAAGGTGTGAAATATATGAAGAGTTTCAAAAGGTGTCAAAAATGAGATGAGCATGAAACGGTCTGAAAAACAGGAGGAGTATGAAGCGATGTTGAAAAATATGAAGAGCCTGAAAATGTGTGAAAAATATGAAGAGCTTCAAAAGGTGTCAAATGTATGAGGAGCATGAAACGGTCTGAAAACTAGGAGGAGCATTAAACGGTGTTCAAAAACATGAAGATCCTGAAAACATGTGAAAATCATGAAGAGCCTGAAAAGGTGTGAAAATTATGAAGAGCTTCAAAAGGTGTTAAAAGCATGAGGAGCATGAAACGGTCTGAATAATAGGAGGAACATGAAGCGGTGTTGAAAAACATGAAGAGCCTGAAAAGGTGTAAAAAATATGAAGAGCATCAACAGGTGTCAAAATTATGAGGAGCATGAAACGTTCTGAAAAATAGGAGAAGCATGAAACGGTGTTCAAAAACATGAAGAGCCTGAAAAGGTGTGAAAAATATGAACAGTTTCAAAGGGTTTGAAATACATGAGGAGAAGGAAACGGTCTGAAAAATAGATGGAGCATGAAGCTGGGCTCAAAACCATGAAGAGCCTGAAAAGGTGTGAAAAATATGAAGAGCTTCAAAATGTGTCAAAAATATGAGGAGCATGAAACGGTCTGAAAACTAGGAGGAGCATGAAACGGTCTGAAAAATAGGAGGAGCATGAAGCGGTGTTGAAAAACATGAAGAGCCTGAAAAAGTGTGAAAAATATCAAGAGCTTCAAAACGTGTCAAAAATATGAGGAGCATGAAACGGTCTGAAAAATATTAGGAGCATGAAACGGTAGGAAAATTAGGAGGAGCATGAAACGGTGTTGAAAAACATGAAGAGCCTGAAAACGTGTGAAAAATAGGAGGAGCTTCAAAAGGTGTCAAAAATATGAGGAGCATGAAACGGTCAGAAAAATAGGAGGATCATGAAGCGGTGTTCAAAAATATGAAGAGCCTGAAAAGGTGTGAAAAACATGAAGAGCCTGAAAAGGTGTGACAAATATAAAGAGATTCAAAAGGTGTGAAAAATATGAGGAGCATTAAATGGTCTGAAAAATAGGAGAAGCATGACACGGTGTTAGAAACATGAAGAGCATGAAAAGGTGTGAATAATATGAAGAGCTTCAAAATGTGTCATAAATATGAGGAGCATGAAACCGTCTCAAAATTAGGAGGAGCACGAAGCAGTGTTCAAAAATATGGAGAGCCTGAAAAGGTATGAAAAATATGAAGAGCTTCAAAAGCTGTGAAAAATATGAGGAGCTTCAAAATGTGTCAAAAATGAGATGAGCATGAAAGGGTCTGAAAAATAGGAGGAGCATGAAGCGGTGCTGAAAATCATGAAGAGCCTAAAAAGGTGTGAAAAATATGAAGAGCTTCAAAATGTGTCAAAAATATGAAGAGCATGAAAGGGTCTGAAAAATAGGAGAATATTGAAGCGGTGTTCAAAAACATGAAGAGCCTGAAAAGGTGTGAAAAATATGAAGAGCTTCATAAGGTGTAAATACATGAGGAGCATGAAACTCTCTGAAAAATAGGAGGAGCATGAAGTTGTGTTCAAAAACATGAAGAGCCTGAAAAGGTGTGAAAAATATGAAGAGCTTCAAAAGGTGTCAAAAATATGAAGATCATGAAACGGTCTGAAAAATAGGAGGAGAATGAATCGGTGTTGAGAAACATGAGGAGCCTGAAAAGGTGTGAAAAATATGAAGAGCTTTAAAAGGTGTGAAAAATATGAGGTGCATGAAATGGTCTGAAAAATAGGAGGAGCATGAAGTGGTGTTGAAAAACATGAAGAGCCTGAAAATGTGTGAAATATACGAAGAGCCTCAAAAAGTGTCAAAAATATGAGGAGGATGAAACGGTCGGAAAAATAGGAGGAGCATGAAACGGTCTGAAAAATAGGAGGATCATGAAGCGGTGTTGAAAAACATGAAGAGACTGAAAAGTTGTAAAAAATATGAAGAGCTTCAAAGGTGTCAAAAATGAGATGAGCATGAAACGGTCTGAAAAATAGGTGGAGCATGAAGTGGTGTAGGAAAACATGAAGAGCCTGAAAAGGTGTGAAATATATGAAGAGTTTCAAAAGGTGTCAAAAATGAGATGAGCATGAAACGGTCTGAAAAACAGGAGGAGTATGAAGCGATGTTGAAAAATATGAAGAGCCTGAAAATGTGTGAAAAATATGAAGAGCTTCAAAAGGTGTCAAATGTATGAGGAGCATGAAACGGTCTGAAAACTAGGAGGAGCATTAAACGGTGTTCAAAAACATGAAGATCCTGAAAACATGTGAAAATCATGAAGAGCCTGAAAAGGTGTGAAAATTATGAAGAGCTTCAAAAGGTGTTAAAAGCATGAGGAGCATGAAACGGTCTGAATAATAGGAGGAACATGAAGCGGTGTTGAAAAACATGAAGAGCCTGAAAAGGTGTAAAAAATATGAAGAGCATCAACAGGTGTCAAAATTATGAGGAGCATGAAACGTTCTGAAAAATAGGAGAAGCATGAAACGGTGTTCAAAAACATGAAGAGCCTGAAAAGGTGTGAAAAATATGAACAGTTTCAAAGGGTTTGAAATACATGAGGAGAAGGAAACGGTCTGAAAAATAGATGGAGCATGAAGCTGGGCTCAAAACCATGAAGAGCCTGAAAAGGTGTGAAAAATATGAAGAGCTTCAAAATGTGTCAAAAATATGAGGAGCATGAAACGGTCTGAAAACTAGGAGGAGCATGAAACGGTCTGAAAAATAGGAGGAGCATGAAGCGGTGTTGAAAAACATGAAGAGCCTGAAAAAGTGTGAAAAATATCAAGAGCTTCAAAACGTGTCAAAAATATGAGGAGCATGAAACGGTCTGAAAAATATTAGGAGCATGAAACGGTAGGAAAATTAGGAGGAGCATGAAACGGTGTTGAAAAACATGAAGAGCCTGAAAACGTGTGAAAAATAGGAGGAGCTTCAAAAGGTGTCAAAAATATGAGGAGCATGAAACGGTCAGAAAAATAGGAGGATCATGAAGCGGTGTTCAAAAATATGAAGAGCCTGAAAAGGTGTGAAAAACATGAAGAGCCTGAAAAGGTGTGACAAATATAAAGAGATTCAAAAGGTGTGAAAAATATGAGGAGCATTAAATGGTCTGAAAAATAGGAGAAGCATGACACGGTGTTAGAAACATGAAGAGCATGAAAAGGTGTGAATAATATGAAGAGCTTCAAAATGTGTCATAAATATGAGGAGCATGAAACCGTCTCAAAATTAGGAGGAGCACGAAGCAGTGTTCAAAAATATGGAGAGCCTGAAAAGGTATGAAAAATATGAAGAGCTTCAAAAGCTGTGAAAAATATGAGGAGCTTCAAAATGTGTCAAAAATGAGATGAGCATGAAAGGGTCTGAAAAATAGGAGGAGCATGAAGCGGTGCTGAAAATCATGAAGAGCCTAAAAAGGTGTGAAAAATATGAAGAGCTTCAAAATGTGTCAAAAATATGAAGAGCATGAAAGGGTCTGAAAAATAGGAGAATATTGAAGCGGTGTTCAAAAACATGAAGAGCCTGAAAAGGTGTGAAAAATATGAAGAGCTTCATAAGGTGTAAATACATGAGGAGCATGAAACTCTCTGAAAAATAGGAGGAGCATGAAGTTGTGTTCAAAAACATGAAGAGCCTGAAAAGGTGTGAAAAATATGAAGAGCTTCAAAAGGTGTCAAAAATATGAAGATCATGAAACGGTCTGAAAAATAGGAGGAGAATGAATCGGTGTTGAGAAACATGAGGAGCCTGAAAAGGTGTGAAAAATATGAAGAGCTTTAAAAGGTGTGAAAAATATGAGGTGCATGAAATGGTCTGAAAAATAGGAGGAGCATGATGCGGTGTTGAAAAATATGAAGAGCCTGAAAAGGTGTGAAAAATATGAAGAGCTTCAAAAGGTGTCAAAAATATGAGGAGCATGAAACGGTCTGAAAAATAGGAGGAGCATGAAGCGTTGTTAAAAAACATGAAGAGCCTGAAAAGGTGTGAAAAATATGAAGATCTTCTAAAGGTGTCAAAAATATGAGGAGCATGAAACGGTCTTAAAAATAGGAGGAGCATGAAGCGGTGTTGAAAATCATGAAGGGCCTGAAAAGGTGTGAAAAATATGAAGAGTTTCAAAAGGTGTGAAAAATATGAAGAGCTTCAAAAGGTGTCAAAAATGAGATCAACAGGAAACCGTCTGAAAAATAGGAGGAGCATGAAGCGGTGTTGAAAAATATGAAGAGCCTGAAAAGGTGTGAAAATATGAAGAGCTTCTAAATGTGTCAAATATATGAGGAGCATGAAACCGTCTGAAAAATAGGAGGAGCATTAAACGGTGATCAAAAACATGAAGAGCCTGAAAAGGTTTGAAAAATATGAAGAGCTTCAAAAGGTGTGAAATACATGAGGAGCATGAAACGGGCTGAAAAATAGGAGAAGCATGAAGTGGTGTGGAAAAACATGAAGAGTCTAAAAAGGTGTGAAAAATATGAAGAGCTTCAAAAGGTGTGAAATACATGAGGAGCATGAAACGGTCTGAAAATTAGGAGAAGCATGAAGTGGTGTGCAAAAACATGAAGAGCCTGAAAAGCTGTGAAAAATATGAAGAGCTTCAAAATGTGTCAAAAATACGAAGAGCATGAAACGGTCTGAAAAATAGGAGAATCATGAAGCGGTGTTCAAAAACATGAAGTGCCTGATAGGTGTGAAATATATGAAGAGTTTTAAAGGTGTCAAAAATATGAGGAGCATGAAACGGTCTGAAATATAGGAGGAGCATGAAGTGGTGTTGAAAAACATGAAGAGCCTGAAAAGTTGTGAAAATCATGAAGAGCTTCAAAAGGTGTCAAAAATATGAGGAGCATGAAACGGTCTGAAAAATAGGAAGAGCATGACGAAATGTTCAAAAACATGAAGAGCCTGAAAATGTGTGAAAAATATGAAGAGCTTCAAAAGGTGTGAAAAATATGAGGACCATGAAACGGTCTGAAATATAGGAGGAGCATGAAACGGTGATCAAAAACATGAAGAGCCTGAAAAGGTGTGAAAAATATGAAGAGCTTCAAAAGGTGTGAAAAATATGAGGACCATGAAACGGTCTGAAATATAGGAGGAGCATGAAACGGTGATCACAAACATGAAGAGCCTGAAAAGGTGTGAAAAATATGAAGAGCTTCAAAAGGTGTCAAAAATATGAGGAGCATGAAACGGTCTGAAAAATAGGAGTAGCATGAAGCGGTGTTCAAGAATATAAAGAGCCTGAAGAGGTGCGAAATACATGAGGAGCATGAAACGGTCGGAAATTATGAGGAGCATGAAGCGTTGTTCAAAAACATGAAGAGCCTCAAAACTTGTCAAAAATATGAGGAGCATGAAACGGTCTGAAAAATAGGAGGAACATGAACTGGTGTTGAAAAACATGAAGAGCCTGAAAAAGTGTGAAATATATGAAGAGCTTCAAAAAATGTCAAAAATATGAGGAGCAAGAAACGTTCTGAAAAATAGGAGGAGCATGAAGCTGTGTTCAAAAACATGAAGAGCCTGAAAAGTTGTGGAAAATATGAAGAGCTTCAAAAGCTGTCAAATATATGAGGAGCATAAAACGGTCTGAAAATTAGGAGGAGCATGAAACGGTTTGAAAAATAGGAGGAGCATGAAGCTGTGTTCAAAAACATGAAGAGCCTGAAAAGGTGTGAAAAATATGAAGAGCTTCAAAATGTGAGAAAAATATGAGGAGAATGAAACGGTCTGAAAAATAGGAGAAGCGTGAAGCGTTTTTTAAAAACATGAAGAGCCTTAAAATGTGTGAAAAATATGAAGAGCTACAAAAGCTGTCAAAAAAATGAGGAGCATGAAACGGTCTGAAAAATAGGAGGAGCATGAAGTGGTGTTGAAAAACATGAAGAGCCTGAAAAGGTGTGAAAAATATGAAGAGCTTCAAAAGGTGTCAAATATATGAGGAGCATGAAACGGTCTGAAAATGGGGGGAGCATGAAACGGTCTGAAAAATATGAGGAGCATGAAACTGTGTTGAAAAAAGAGAAGAGCCTGAAAAGGTGTGAAAAATAGGAGGAGCTTCAAAAGGTTTCAAAAATATGAGGAGCATGAAACGCTCTGAAAAATAGGAGGAGCATGAAGCGGTCTGAAAAATATGAGGAGCATGAAACGGTCTGAAAAATATTAGGAGAATGAAACGGTGTGGAAAAACATGAAGAGCCTGAGAAGATGTGAAAAATAGGAAGAGTTTCAAAAGGTGTGAAAAATATGAGGAGCATGAAATGGTCAGAAAAATAGGAGGAGCATGAAGCGGTGTTGAAAAACATGAAGAGCCTGAAAACGTGTGAAAAATATGAAGAGCTTCAAAAGCTGTGAAAAACATGAAGAGCTTCAAAAGGTGTCAAAAAAGAGATGAGCATGAAACGGTCTGAAAAATAGGCGGAGCATGAAGTGGTGTTGAAAAACATGAAGAGCCTGAAAATGTGTGAAATATACGAAGAGCCTCAAAAAGTGTCAAAAATATGAGGAGGATGAAACGGTCGGAAAAATAGGAGGAGCATGAAACGGTCTGAAAAATAGGAGGATCATGAAGCGGTGTTGAAAAACATGAAGAGACTGAAAAGTTGTAAAAAATTTGAAGAGCTTCAAAGGTGTCAAAAATGAGATGAGCATGAAACGGTCTGAAAAATAGGTGGAGCATGAAGTGGTGTAGGAAAACATGAAGAGCCTGAAAAGGTGTGAAATATATGAAGAGTTTCAAAAGGTGTCAAAAATGAGATGAGCATGAAACGGTCTGAAAAACAGGAGGAGTATGAAGCGATGTTGAAAAATATGAAGAGCCTGAAAATGTGTGAAAAATATGAAGAGCTTCAAAAGGTGTCAAATGTATGAGGAGCATGAAACGGTCTGAAAACTAGGAGGAGCATGAAACGGTGTTCAAAAACATGAAGATCCTGAAAACGTGTGAAAATCATGAAGAGCCTGAAAAGGTGTGAAAATTATGAAGAGCTTCAAAAGGTGTTAAAAGCATGAGGAGCATGAAACGGTCTGAATAATAGGAGGAATATGAAGCGGTGTTGAAAAACATGAAGAGCCTGAAAAGGTGTGAAAAATATGAAGAGTTTCAAAGGGTTTGAAATACATGAGGAGAAGGAAACGGTCTGAAAAATAGATGGAGCATGAAGCTGGGCTCAAAACCATGAAGAGCCTGAAAAGGTGTGAAAAATATGAAGAGCTTCGAAATGTGTCAAAAATATGAGGAGCATGAAACGGTCTAAAAACTAGGAGGAGCATGAAACGGTCTGAAAAATAGGAGGAGCATGAAGCGGTGTTGAAAAACATGAAGAGCCTGAAAAAGTGTGAAAAATATCAAGAGCTTCAAAACGTGTCAAAAATATGAGGAGCATGAAACGTTCTGAAAAATAGGAGGAGCATGAAACGGTAGGAAAATTAGGAGGAGCATGAAACGGTGTTGAAAAACATGAAGAGCCTGAAAACGTGTGAAAAATAGGAGGAGCTTCAAAAGGTGTCAAAAATATGAGGAGCATGAAACGGTCAGAAAAATAGGAGGATCATGAAGCGGTGTTCAAAAATATGAAGAGCCTGAAAAGGTGTGAAAAACATGAAGAGCCTGAAGAGGTGTGACAAATATAAAGAGATTCAAAAGGTGTGAAAAATATGAGGAGCATTAAATGGTCTGAAAAATAGGAGAAGCATGACACGGTGTTAGAAACATGAAGAGCATGAAAAGGTGTGAATAATATGAAGAGCTTCAAAATGTGTCATAAATATGAGGAGCATGAAACCGTCTCAAAATTAGGAGGAGCACGAAGCAGTGTTCAAAAATATGGAGAGCCTGAAAAGGTATGAAAAATATGAAGAGCTTCAAAAGCTGTGAAAAATATGAGGAGCTTCAAAATGTGTCAAAAATGAGATGAGCATGAAAGGGTCTGAAAAATAGGAGGAGCATGAAGCGGTGCTGAAAATCATGAAGAGCCTAAAAAGGTGTGAAAAATATGAAGAGCTTCAAAATGTGTCAAAAATATGAAGAGCATGAAAGGGTCTGAAAAATAGGAGAATATTGAAGCGGTGTTCAAAAACATGAAGAGCCTGAAAAGGTGTGAAAAATATGAAGAGCTTCATAAGGTGTAAATACATGAGGAGCATGAAACTCTCTGAAAAATAGGAGGAGCATGAAGTGGTGTTCAAAAACATGAAGAGCCTGAAAAGGTGTGAAAAATATGAAGAGCTTCAAAAGGTGTCAAAAATATGAGGATCATGAAACGGTCTGAAAAATAGGAGGAGAATGAATCGGTGTTGAAAAACATGAGGAGCCTGAAAAGGTGTGAAAAATATGAAGAGCTTTAAAAGGTGTGAAAAATATGAGGTGCATGAAATGGTCTGAAAAATAGGAGGAGCATGATGCGGTGTTGAAAAATATGAAGAGCCTGAAAAGGTGTGAAAAATATGAAGAGCTTCAAAAGGTGTCAAAAATATGAGGAGCATGAAACGGTCTGAAAAATAGGAGGAGCATGAAGCGTTGTTCAAAAACATGAAGAGCCTGAAAAGGTGTGAAAAATATGAAGATCTTCTAAAGGTGTCAAAAATATGAGGATCATGAAACGGTCTGAAAAATAGGAGCAGAATGAATCGGTGTTGAAAAACATGAGGAGCCTGAAAAGGTGTGAAAAATATGAAGAGCTTTAAAAGGTGTGAAAAATATGAGGTGCATGAAATGGTCTGAAAAATAGGAGGAGCATGATGCGGTGTTGAAAAATATGAAGAGCCTGAAAAGGTGTGAAAAATATGAAGAGCTTCAAAAGGTGTCAAAAATATGAGGAGCATGAAACGGTCTGAAAAATAGGAGGAGCATGAAGCGTTGTTAAAAAACATGAAGAGCCTGAAAAGGTGTGAAAAATATGAAGATCTTCTAAAGGTGTCAAAAATATGAGGAGCATGAAACGGTCTTAAAAATAGGAGGAGCATGAAGCGGTGTTGAAAATCATGAAGGGCCTGAAAAGGTGTGAAAAATATGAAGAGTTTCAAAAGGTGTGAAAAATATGAAGAGCTTCAAAAGGTGTCAAAAATGAGATCAACAGGAAACCGTCTGAAAAATAGGAGGAGCATGAAGCGGTGTTGAAAAATATGAAGAGCCTGAAAAGGTGTGAAAATATGAAGAGCTTCTAAATGTGTCAAATATATGAGGAGCATGAAACCGTCTGAAAAATAGGAGGAGCATTAAACGGTGATCAAAAACATGAAGAGCCTGAAAAGGTTTGAAAAATATGAAGAGCTTCAAAAGGTGTGAAATACATGAGGAGCATGAAACGGGCTGAAAAATAGGAGAAGCATGAAGTGGTGTGGAAAAACATGAAGAGCCTGAAAAGGTGTGAAAAATATGAAGAGCTTCAAAAGGTGTGAAATACATGAGGAGCATGAAACGGTCTGAAAATTAGGAGAAGCTAGAGGTGGTGTGGAAAATCATGAAGAGCCTGAAAAGCTGTGAAAAATATGAAGAGCTTCAAAATGTGTCAAAAATATGAAGAGCATGAAACCGTCTGAAAAATAGGAGAATCATGAAGCGGTGTTAAAAAACATGAACAGCCTGAAAAGCTGTGAAAAATATGAAGAGCTTCAAAATGTGTCAAAAATATGAAGAGCATGAAACCGTCTGAAAAATAGGAGAATCATGAAGCGGTGTTAAAAAACATGAACAGCCTGAAAAGGTGTGAAAAATATGAAGAGCTTCAAAATGTGTCAAAAATATGAAGAGCATGAAACGGTCTGAAAAATAGGAGAATCATGAAGCGGTGTTAAAAAACATGTACAGCCTGAAAAGGTGTGAAAAATATGAAGAGCTTCAAAAGTTGTGAAATACATGAGAAGCATGAAACTCTCTGAAAAATAGGAGGAGCATGAAGCAGTGTTCAAAAACATGAAGAGCCTAAAAAGTAGTGAAAATTATGAAAAGCATCAAAAGGTGTCAAAAATGAGATGACCATGAAACGGTCTGAAAAATACGAGGATCATGAAACGGTGTTCAAAAACATGAAGAGCCTGAATAGGTGTGAAAAATATGAAGAGCTTCAAAAGGTGTGAAATATATGAGGAGCATGAAACGGTCTGAAAATTAGGAGAAGCATGAAGTGGTGTGCAAAAACATGAAGAGCCTGAAAAGCTGTGAAAAATATGAAGAGCTTCAAAATGTGTCAAAAATACAAAGAGCATGAAACGGTCTGAAAAATAGGAGAATCATGAAGCGGTGTTCAAAAACATGAAGTGCCTGATAGGTGTGAAATATATGAAGAGTCTTAAAGGTGTCAAAAATATGAGGAGCAAGTAACGGTCTGAAAAATAGGAGGAGCATGAAGCGGTATTCAAAAACATGAAGAGCCTGAAAAGCTGTGAAAAATATGAAGAGTTTCTAAAGCTGTCAAAAATATGAGGAGCATGAAACGGTCTGAAATATAGGAGGAGCATGAAGTGGTGTTGAAAAACATGAAGAGCCTGAAAAGGTGTGAAAATCATGAAGAGCTTCAAAAGGTGTCAAAAATATGAGGAGCATGAAACGGTCTGAAAAATAGGAAGAGCATGACGAAATGTTCAAAAACATGAAGAGCCTGAAAAGGTGTAAAAAATATGAAGAGCATCAACAGGTGTCAAAATTATGAGGAGCATGAAACGTTCTGAAAAATAGGAGAAGCATGAAACGGTGTTCAAAAACATGAAGAGCCTGAAAAGGTGTGAAAAATATGAACAGTTTCAAAGGGTTTGAAATACATGAGGAGAAGGAAACGGTCTGAAAAATAGATGGAGCATGAAGCTGGGCTCAAAACCATGAAGAGCCTGAAAAGGTGTGAAAAATATGAAGAGCTTCAAAATGTGTCAAAAATATGAGGAGCATGAAACGGTCTGAAAACTAGTAGGAGCATGAAACGGTCTGAAAAATAGGAGGAGCATGAAGCGGTGTTGAAAAACATGAAGAGCCTGAAAAAGTGTGAAAAATATCAAGAGCTTCAAAACGTGTCAAAAATATGAGGAGCATGAAACGGTCTGAAAAATATTAGGAGCATGAAACGGTAGGAAAATTAGGAGGAGCATGAAACGGTGTTGAAAAACATGAAGAGCCTGAAAACGTGTGAAAAATAGGAGGAGCTTCAAAAGGTGTCAAAAATATGAGGAGCATGAAACGGTCAGAAAAATAGGAGGATCATGAAGCGGTGTTCAAAAATGTGAAGAGCCTGAAAAGGTGTGAAAAACATGAAGAGCCTGAAAAGGTGTGACAAATATAAAGAGATTCAAAAGGTGTGAAAAATATGAGGAGCATTAAATGGTCTGAAAAATAGGAGAAGCATGACACGGTGTTAGAAACATGAAGAGCATGAAAAGGTGTGAATAATATGAAGAGCTTCAAAATGTGTCATAAATATGAGGAGCATGAAACCGTCTCAAAATTAGGAGGAGCACGAAGCAGTGTTCAAAAATATGGAGAGCCTGAAAAGGTATGAAAAATATGAAGAGCTTCAAAAGCTTTGAAAAATATGAGGAGCTTCAAAATGTGTCAAAAATGAGATGAGCATGAAAGGGTCTGAAAAATAGGAGGAGCATGAAGCGGTGCTGAAAATCATGAAGAGCCTAAAAAGGTGTGAAAAATATGAAGAGCTTCAAAATGTGTCAAAAATATGAAGAGCATGAAAGGGTCTGAAAAATAGGAGAATATTGAAGCGGTGTTCAAAAACATGAAGAGCCTGAAAAGGTGTGAAAAATATGAAGAGCTTCATAAGGTGTAAATACATGAGGAGCATGAAACTCTCTGAAAAATAGGAGGAGCATGAAGTTGTGTTCAAAAACATGAAGAGCCTGAAAAGGTGTGAAAAATATGAAGAGCTTCAAAAGGTGTCAAAAATATGAAGATCATGAAACGGTCTGAAAAATAGGAGGAGAATGAATCGGTGTTGAAAAACATGAGGAGCCTGAAAAGGTGTGAAAAATATGAAGAGCTTTAAAAGGTGTGAAAAATATGAGGTGCATGAAATGGTCTGAAAAATAGGAGGAGCATGATGCGGTGTTGAAAAATATGAAGAGCCTGAAAAGGTGTGAAAAATATGAAGAGCTTCAAAAGGTGTCAAAAATATGAGGAGCATGAAACGGTCTGAAAAATAGGAGGAGCATGAAGCGTTGTTAAAAAACATGAAGAGCCTGAAAAGGTGTGAAAAATATGAAGATCTTCTAAAGGTGTCAAAAATATGAGGAGCATGAAACGGTCTTAAAAATAGGAGGAGCATGAAAAGGTGTTGAAAATCATGAAGGGCCTGAAAAGGTGTGAAAAATATGAAGAGTTTCAAAAGGTGTGAAAAATATGAAGAGCTTCAAAAGGTGTCAAAAATGAGATCAACAGGAAACCGTCTGAAAAATAGGAGGAGCATGAAGCGGTGTTGAAAAATATGAAGAGCCTGAAAAGGTGTGAAAATATGAAGAGCTTCTAAATGTGTCAAATATATGAGGAGCATGAAACCGTCTGAAAAATAGGAGGAGCATGAAACGGTGATCAAAAACATGAAGAGCCTGAAAAGGTTTGAAAAATATGAAGAGCTTCAAAAGGTGTGAAATACATGAGGAGCATGAAACGGGCTGAAAAATAGGAGAAGCATGAAGTGGTGTGGAAAAACATGAAGAGTCTAAAAAGGTGTGAAAAATGTGAAGAGCTTCAAAAGGTGTGAAATACATGAGGAGCATGAAACGGTCTGAAAATTAGGAGAAGCATGAAGTGGTGTGCAAAAACATGAAGAGCCTGAAAAGCTGTGAAAAATATGAAGAGCTTCAAAATGTGTCAAAAATACGAAGAGCATGAAACGGTCTGAAAAATAGGAGAATCATGAAGCGGTGTTCAAAAACATGAAGTGCCTGATAGGTGTGAAATATATGAAGAGTTTTAAAGGTGTCAAAAATATGAGGAGCAAGTAACGGTCTGAAAAATAGGAGGAGCATGAAGCGGTATTCAAAAACATGAAGAGCCTGAAAAGCTGTGAAAAATATGAAGAGTTTCTAAAGGTGTCAAAAATATGAGGAGCATGAAACGGTCTGAAATATAGGAGGAGCATGAAGTGGTGTTGAAAAACATGAAGAGCCTGAAAAGTTGTGAAAATCATGAAGAGCTTCAAAAGGTGTCAAAAATATGAGGAGCATGAAACGGTCTGAAAAATAGGAAGAGCATGACGAAATGTTCAAAAACATGAAGAGCCTGAAAATGTGTGAAAAATATGAAGAGCTTCAAAAGGTGTGAAAAATATGAGGACCATGAAACGGTCTGAAATATAGGAGGAGCATGAAACGGTGATCAAAAACATGAAGAGCCTGAAAAGGTGTGAAAAATATGAAGAGCTTCAAAAGGTGTGAAAAATATGAGGACCATGAAACGGTCTGAAATATAGGAGGAGCATGAAACGGTGATCACAAACATGAAGAGCCTGAAAAGGTGTGAAAAATATGAAGAGCTTCAAAAGGTGTCAAAAATATGAGGAGCATGAAACGGTCTGAAAAATAGGAGTAGCATGAAGCGGTGTTCAAGAATATAAAGAGCCTGAAGAGGTGCGAAATACATGAGGAGCATGAAACGGTCGGAAATTATGAGGAGCATGAAGCGTTGTTCAAAAACATGAAGAGCCTCAAAACTTGTCAAAAATATGAGGAGCATGAAACGGTCTGAAAAATAGGAGGAACATGAACTGGTGTTGAAAAACATGAAGAGCCTGAAAAAGTGTGAAACATATGAAGAGCTTCAAAAAATGTCAAAAATATGAGGAGCAAGAAACGTTCTGAAAAATAGGAGGAGCATGAAGCTGTGTTCAAAAACATGAAGAGCCTGAAAAGTTGTGGAAAATATGAAGAGCTTCAAAAGCTGTCAAATATGAGGAGCATAAAACGGTCTGAAAATTAGGAGGAGCATGAAACGGTTTGAAAAATAGGAGGAGCATGAAGCTGTGTTCAAAAACATGAAGAGCCTGAAAAGGTGTGAAAAATATGAAGAGCTTCAAAATGTGAGAAAAATATGAGGAGAATGAAACGGTCTGAAAAATAGGAGAAGCGTGAAGCGTTTTTTAAAAACATGAAGAGCCTTAAAATGTGTGAAAAATATGAAGAGCTACAAAAGCTGTCAAAAAAATGAGGAGCATGAAACGGTCTGAAAAATAGGAGGAGCATGAAGTGGTGTTGAAAAACATGAAGAGCCTGAAAAGGTGTGAAAAATATGAAGAGCTTCAAAAGGTGTCAAATATATGAGGAGCATGAAACGGTCTGAAAATGGGGGGAGCATGAAACGGTCTGAAAAATATGAGGAGCATGAAACTGTGTTGAAAAAAGAGAAGAGCCTGAAAAGGTGTGAAAAATAGGAGGAGCTTCAAAAGGTTTCAAAAATATGAGGAGCATGAAACGCTCTGAAAAATAGGAGGAGCATGAAGCGGTCTGAAAAATATGAGGAGCATGAAACGGTCTGAAAAATATTAGGAGAATGAAACGGTGTGGAAAAACATGAAGAGCCTGAGAAGATGTGAAAAATAGGAAGAGTTTCAAAAGGTGTGAAAAATATGAGGAGCATGAAATGGTCAGAAAAATAGGAGGAGCATGAAGCGGTGTTGAAAAACATGAAGAGCCTGAAAACGTGTGAAAAATATGAAGAGCTTCAAAAGCTGTGAAAAACATGAAGAGCTTCAAAAGGTGTCAAAAAAGAGATGAGCATGAAACGGTCTGAAAAATAGGCGGAGCATGAAGTGGTGTTGAAAAACATGAAGAGCCTGAAAATGTGTGAAATATACGAAGAGCCTCAAAAAGTGTCAAAAATATGAGGAGGATGAAACGGTCGGAAAAATAGGAGGAGCATGAAACGGTCTGAAAAATAGGAGGATCATGAAGCGGTGTTGAAAAACATGAAGAGACTGAAAAGTTGTAAAAAATTTGAAGAGCTTCAAAGGTGTCAAAAATGAGATGAGCATGAAACGGTC
Source organism: Dama dama (assembly GCF_033118175.1). Lineage (NCBI taxonomy): Eukaryota > Metazoa > Chordata > Mammalia > Artiodactyla > Cervidae > Dama > Dama dama. Next base: position 64,754,975 of record NC_083688.1, on the reverse strand, counting down.
TGAAAAATAGGTGGAGCATGAAGTGGTGTAGGAAAACATGAAGAGCCTGAAAAGGTGTGAAATATATGAAGAGTTTCAAAAGGTGTCAAAAATGAGATGAGCATGAAACGGTCTGAAAAACAGGAGGAGTATGAAGCGATGTTGAAAAATATGAAGAGCCTGAAAATGTGTGAAAAATATGAAGAGCTTCAAAAGGTGTCAAATGTATGAGGAGCATGAAACGGTCTGAAAACTAGGAGGAGCATGAAACGGTGTTCAAAAACATGAAGATCCTGAAAACGTGTGAAAATCATGAAGAGCCTGAAAAGGTGTGAAAATTATGAAGAGCTTCAAAAGGTGTTAAAAGCATGAGGAGCATGAAACGGTCTGAATAATAGGAGGAATATGAAGCGGTGTTGAAAAACATGAAGAGCCTGAAAAGGTGTGAAAAATATGAAGAGTTTCAAAGGGTTTGAAATACATGAGGAGAAGGAAACGGTCTGAAAAATAGATGGAGCATGAAGCTGGGCTCAAAACCATGAAGAGCCTGAAAAGGTGTGAAAAATATGAAGAGCTTCGAAATGTGTCAAAAATATGAGGAGCATGAAACGGTCTAAAAACTAGGAGGAGCATGAAACGGTCTGAAAAATAGGAGGAGCATGAAGCGGTGTTGAAAAACATGAAGAGCCTGAAAAAGTGTGAAAAATATCAAGAGCTTCAAAACGTGTCAAAAATATGAGGAGCATGAAACGTTCTGAAAAATAGGAGGAGCATGAAACGGTAGGAAAATTAGGAGGAGCATGAAACGGTGTTGAAAAACATGAAGAGCCTGAAAACGTGTGAAAAATAGGAGGAGCTTCAAAAGGTGTCAAAAATATGAGGAGCATGAAACGGTCAGAAAAATAGGAGGATCATGAAGCGGTGTTCAAAAATATGAAGAGCCTGAAAAGGTGTGAAAAACATGAAGAGCCTGAAGAGGTGTGACAAATATAAAGAGATTCAAAAGGTGTGAAAAATATGAGGAGCATTAAATGGTCTGAAAAATAGGAGAAGCATGACACGGTGTTAGAAACATGAAGAGCATGAAAAGGTGTGAATAATATGAAGAGCTTCAAAATGTGTCATAAATATGAGGAGCATGAAACCGTCTCAAAATTAGGAGGAGCACGAAGCAGTGTTCAAAAATATGGAGAGCCTGAAAAGGTATGAAAAATATGAAGAGCTTCAAAAGCTGTGAAAAATATGAGGAGCTTCAAAATGTGTCAAAAATGAGATGAGCATGAAAGGGTCTGAAAAATAGGAGGAGCATGAAGCGGTGCTGAAAATCATGAAGAGCCTAAAAAGGTGTGAAAAATATGAAGAGCTTCAAAATGTGTCAAAAATATGAAGAGCATGAAAGGGTCTGAAAAATAGGAGAATATTGAAGCGGTGTTCAAAAACATGAAGAGCCTGAAAAGGTGTGAAAAATATGAAGAGCTTCATAAGGTGTAAATACATGAGGAGCATGAAACTCTCTGAAAAATAGGAGGAGCATGAAGTGGTGTTCAAAAACATGAAGAGCCTGAAAAGGTGTGAAAAATATGAAGAGCTTCAAAAGGTGTCAAAAATATGAGGATCATGAAACGGTCTGAAAAATAGGAGGAGAATGAATCGGTGTTGAAAAACATGAGGAGCCTGAAAAGGTGTGAAAAATATGAAGAGCTTTAAAAGGTGTGAAAAATATGAGGTGCATGAAATGGTCTGAAAAATAGGAGGAGCATGATGCGGTGTTGAAAAATATGAAGAGCCTGAAAAGGTGTGAAAAATATGAAGAGCTTCAAAAGGTGTCAAAAATATGAGGAGCATGAAACGGTCTGAAAAATAGGAGGAGCATGAAGCGTTGTTCAAAAACATGAAGAGCCTGAAAAGGTGTGAAAAATATGAAGATCTTCTAAAGGTGTCAAAAATATGAGGATCATGAAACGGTCTGAAAAATAGGAGCAGAATGAATCGGTGTTGAAAAACATGAGGAGCCTGAAAAGGTGTGAAAAATATGAAGAGCTTTAAAAGGTGTGAAAAATATGAGGTGCATGAAATGGTCTGAAAAATAGGAGGAGCATGATGCGGTGTTGAAAAATATGAAGAGCCTGAAAAGGTGTGAAAAATATGAAGAGCTTCAAAAGGTGTCAAAAATATGAGGAGCATGAAACGGTCTGAAAAATAGGAGGAGCATGAAGCGTTGTTAAAAAACATGAAGAGCCTGAAAAGGTGTGAAAAATATGAAGATCTTCTAAAGGTGTCAAAAATATGAGGAGCATGAAACGGTCTTAAAAATAGGAGGAGCATGAAGCGGTGTTGAAAATCATGAAGGGCCTGAAAAGGTGTGAAAAATATGAAGAGTTTCAAAAGGTGTGAAAAATATGAAGAGCTTCAAAAGGTGTCAAAAATGAGATCAACAGGAAACCGTCTGAAAAATAGGAGGAGCATGAAGCGGTGTTGAAAAATATGAAGAGCCTGAAAAGGTGTGAAAATATGAAGAGCTTCTAAATGTGTCAAATATATGAGGAGCATGAAACCGTCTGAAAAATAGGAGGAGCATTAAACGGTGATCAAAAACATGAAGAGCCTGAAAAGGTTTGAAAAATATGAAGAGCTTCAAAAGGTGTGAAATACATGAGGAGCATGAAACGGGCTGAAAAATAGGAGAAGCATGAAGTGGTGTGGAAAAACATGAAGAGCCTGAAAAGGTGTGAAAAATATGAAGAGCTTCAAAAGGTGTGAAATACATGAGGAGCATGAAACGGTCTGAAAATTAGGAGAAGCTAGAGGTGGTGTGGAAAATCATGAAGAGCCTGAAAAGCTGTGAAAAATATGAAGAGCTTCAAAATGTGTCAAAAATATGAAGAGCATGAAACCGTCTGAAAAATAGGAGAATCATGAAGCGGTGTTAAAAAACATGAACAGCCTGAAAAGGTGTGAATAATATGAAGAGCTTCAAAAGTGTGAAATACATGAGGAGCATGAAACTCTCTGAAAAATAGGAGGAGCATGAAGCAGTGTTCAAAAACATGAAGAGCCTAAAAAGTAGTGAAAATTATGAAAAGCTTCCAAAGGTTTCAAAATGAGATGACCATGAAATGGTCTGAAAAATAGGAGGATCATGAAACGGTGTTCAAAAACATGAAGAGCCTGAATAGGTGTGAAAAATATGAAGAGCTTCAAAAGGTGTCAAAAATATGACGAGCATGAAACGGTCTGAAAAATAGGAGGAGCATGAAGCTGTGTTCAAAAACATGAAGAGCCTGAAAAGGTGTGAAAAATATGAAGAGCTTCAAAAGGTGTGAAATACATGGGGAGCATGAAACGGGCTGAAAAATAGGAGAAGCATGAAGTGGTGTGGAAAAACATGAAGAGCCTGAAAAGGTGTGAAAAATATGAAGAGCTTCAAAAGGTGTCAAAAATGAGATCAACAGGAAACCGTCTGAAAAATAGGAGGAGCATGAAGCGGTGTTGAAAAATATGAAGAGCCTGAAAAGGTGTGAAAATATGAAGAGCTTCTAAATGTGTCAAATATATGAGGAGCATGAAACCGTCTGAAAAATAGGAAGAGCATTAAACGGTGATCAAAAACATGAAGAGCCTGAAAAGGTTTGAAAAATATGAAGAGCTTCAAAAGGTGTGAAATATATGAGGAGCATGAAACCGTCTGAAAAATAGGAGAAGCATGAAGTGGTGTGGAAAAACATGAAGAGCCTGAAAAGGTGTGAAAAATATGAAGAGCTTCAAAAGGTGTGAAATACATGAGGAGCATGAAACGGTCTGAAAATTAGGAGAAGCATGAAGTGGTGTGGAAAAACATGAAGAGCCAGAAAAACTGTGAAAAATATGAAGAGCTTCAAAATGTGTCAAAAATATGAAGAGCATGAAACGGTCTGAAAAATAGGAGAATCATGAAGCGGTGTTAAAAAACATGTACAGCCTGAAAAGGTGTGAAAAATATGAAGAGCTTCAAAAGTTGTGAAATACATGAGAAGCATGAAACTCTCTGAAAAATAGGAGGAGCATGAAGCAGTGTTCAAAAACATGAAGAGCCTAAAAAGTAGTGAAAATTATGAAAAGCTTCAAAAGGTGTCAAAAATGAGATGACCATGAAACGGTCTGAAAAATACGAGGATCATGAAACGGTGTTCAAAAACATGAAGAGCCTGAATAGGTGTGAAAAATATGAAGAGCTTCAAAAGGTGTGAAATATATGAGGAGCATGAAACGGTCTGAAAATTAGGAGAAGCATGAAGTGGTGTGCAAAAACATGAAGAGCCTGAAAAGCTGTGAAAAATATGAAGAGCTTCAAAATGTGTCAAAAATACGAAGAGCATGAAACGGTCTGAAAAATAGGAGAATCATGAAGCGGTGTTCAAAAACATGAAGTGCCTGATAGGTGTGAAATATATGAAGAGTTTTAAAGGTGTCAAAAATATGAGGAGCAAGTAACGGTCTGAAAAATAGGAGGAGCATGAAGCGGTATTCAAAAACATGAAGAGCCTGAAAAGCTGTGAAAAATATGAAGAGTTTCTAAAGCTGTCAAAAATATGAGGAGCATGAAACGGTCTGAAATATAGGAGGAGCATGAAGTGGTGTTGAAAAACATGAAGAGCCTGAAAAGGTGTGAAAATCATGAAGAGCTTCAAAAGGTGTCAAAAATATGAGGAGCATGAAACGGTCTGAAAAATAGGAAGAGCATGACGAAATGTTCAAAAACATGAAGAGCCTGAAAATGTGTGAAAAATATGAAGAGCTTCAAAAGGTGTGAAAAATATGAGGACCATGAAACGGTCTGAAATATAGGAGGAGCATGAAACGGTGATCAAAAACATGAAGAGCCTGAAAAGGTGTGAAAAATATGAAGAGCTTCAAAAGGTGTGAAAAATATGAGGACCATGAAACGGTCTGAAAAAGAGGAGGAGCATGAAACGGTGATCACAAACATGAAGAGCCTGAAAAGGTGTGAAAAATATGAAGAGCTTCAAAAGGTGTCAAAAATATGAGGAGCATGAAACGGTCTGAAAAATAGGAGTAGCATGAAGCGGTGTTCAAGAATATAAAGAGCCTGAAGAGGTGTGAAATACATGAGGAGCATGAAACGGTCGGAAAATATGAGGAGCATGAAGCGTTGTTCAAAAACATGAAGAGCCTCAAAACTTGTCAAAAATATGAGGAGCATGAAACGGTCTGAAAAATAGGAGGAACATGAACTGGTGTTGAAAAACATGAAGAGCCGGAAAAGGTGTGAAATATATGAAGAGCTTCAAAAAATGTCAAAAATATGAGGAGCAAGAAACGGTCTGAAAAATAGGAGGAGCATGAAGCTGTGTTCAAAAACATGAAGAGCCTGAAAAGTTGTGGAAAATATGAAGAGCTTCAAAAGCTGTCAAATATATGAGGAGCATAAAACGGTCTGAAAATTAGGAGGAGCATGAAACGGTCTGAAAAATAGGAGGAGCATGAAGCTGTGTTCAAAAACATGAAGAGCCTGAAAAGGTGTGAAAAATATGAAGAGCTTCAAAATGTGAGAAAAATATGAGGAGAATGAAACGGTCTGAAAAATAGGAGAAGCGTGAAGCGTTTTTTAAAAACATGAAGAGCCTTAAAATGTGTGAAAAATATGAAGAGCTACAAAAGCTGTCAAAAAAATGAGGAGCATGAAACGGTCTGAAAAATAGGAGGAGCATGAAGTGGTGTTGAAAAACATGAAGAGCCTGAAAAGGTGTGAAAAATATGAAGAGCTTCAAAAGGTGTCAAATATATGAGGAGCATGAAACGGTCTGAAAATGGGGGGAGCATGAAACGGTCTGAAAAATATGAGGAGCATGAAACTGTGTTGAAAAAAGAGAAGAGCCTGAAAAGGTGTGAAAAATAGGAGGAGCTTCAAAAGGTTTCAAAAATATGAGGAGCATGAAACGCTCTGAAAAATAGGAGGAGCATGAAGCGGTCTGAAAAATATGAGGAGCATGAAACGGTCTGAAAAATATTAGGAGAATGAAACGGTGTGGAAAAACATGAAGAGCCTGAGAAGATGTGAAAAATAGGAAGAGTTTCAAAAGGTGTCAAAAATATGAGGAGCATGAAATGGTCAGAAAAATAGGAGGAGCATGAAGCGGTGTTGAAAAACATGAAGAGCCTGAAAACGTGTGAAAAATATGAAGAGCTTCAAAAGCTGTGAAAAACATGAAGAGCTTCAAAAGGTGTCAAAAAAGAGATGAGCATGAAACGGTCTGAAAAATAGGCGGAGCATGAAGTGGTGTTGAAAAACATGAAGAGCCTGAAAATGTGTGAAATATACGAAGAGCCTCAAAAAGTGTCAAAAATATGAGGAGGATGAAACGGTCGGAAAAATAGGAGGAGCATGAAACGGTCTGAAAAATAGGAGGATCATGAAGCGGTGTTGAAAAACATGAAGAGACTGAAAAGTTGTAAAAAATATGAAGAGCTTCAAAGGTGTCAAAAATGAGATGAGCATGAAACGGTCTGAAAAATAGGTGGAGCATGAAGTGGTGTAGGAAAACATGAAGAGCCTGAAAAGGTGTGAAATATATGAAGAGTTTCAAAAGGTGTCAAAAATGAGATGAGCATGAAACGGTCTGAAAAACAGGAGGAGTATGAAGCGATGTTGAAAAATATGAAGAGCCTGAAAATGTGTGAAAAATATGAAGAGCTTCAAAAGGTGTCAAATGTATGAGGAGCATGAAACGGTCTGAAAACTAGGAGGAGCATGAAACGGTGTTCAAAAACATGAAGATCCTGAAAACGTGTGAAAATCATGAAGAGCCTGAAAATGTGTGAAAATTATGAAGAGCTTCAAAAGGTGTTAAAAGCATGAGGAGCATGAAACGGTCTGAATAATAGGAGGAACATGAAGCGGTGTTGAAAAACATGAAGAGCCTGAAAAGGTGTGAAAAATATGAAGAGTTTCAAAGGGTTTGAAATACATGAGGAGAAGGAAACGGTCTGAAAAATAGATGGAGCATGAAGCTGGGCTCAAAACCATGAAGAGCCTGAAAAGGTGTGAAAAATATGAAGAGCCTCAAAATGTGTCAAAAATATGAGGAGCATGAAACGGTCTGAAAACTAGGAGGAGCATGAAACGGTCTGAAAAATAGGAGGAGCATGAAGCGGTGTTGAAAAACATGAAGAGCCTGAAAAAGTGTGAAAAATATCAAGAGCTTCAAAACGTGTCAAAAATATGAGGAGCATGAAACGTTCTGAAAAATAGGAGGAGCATGAAACGGTAGGAAAATTAGGAGGAGCATGAAACGGTGTTGAAAAACATGAAGAGCCTGAAAACGTGTGAAAAATAGGAGGAGCTTCAAAAGGTGTCAAAAATATGAGGAGCATGAAACGGTCAGAAAAATAGGAGGATCATGAAGCGGTGTTCAAAAATATGAAGAGCCTGAAAAGGTGTGAAAAACATGAAGAGCCTGAAAAGGTGTGACAAATATAAAGAGCTTCAAAAGGTGTGAAAAATATGAGGAGCATGAAACGGTCTGAAAAATATTAGGAGAATGAAACGGTGTGGAAAAACATGAAGAGCCTGAAAAGATGTGAAAAATAGGAAGAGGTTCAAAAGGTGTCAAAAAAGAGATGAGCATGAAACGGTCTGAAAAATAGGAGGAGCATGAAGCGGTGTTGAAAAACATGAAGAGCCTGAAAATGTGTGAAATATACGAAGAGCCTCAAAAAGTGTCAAAAATATGAGGAGGATGAAATGGTCGGAAAAATAGGAGGAGCATGAAACGGTCTGAAAAATAGGAGGATCATGAAGCGGTGTTGAAAAACATGAAGAGACTGAAAAGTTGTAAAAAATATGAAGAGCTTCAAAGGTGTCAAAAATGAGATGAGCATGAAACGGTCTGAAAAATAGGTGGAGCATGAAGTGGTGTAGGAAAACATGAAGAGCCTGAAAAGGTGTGAAATATATGAAGAGTTTCAAAAGGTGTCAAAAATGAGATGAGCATGAAACGGTCTGAAAAACAGGAGGAGTATGAAGCGATGTTGAAAAATATGAAGAGCCTGAAAATGTGTGAAAAATATGAAGAGCTTCAAAAGGTGTCAAATGTATGAGGAGCATGAAACGGTCTGAAAACTAGGAGGAGCATGAAACGGTGTTCAAAAACATGAAGATCCTGAAAACGTGTGAAAATCATGAAGAGCCTGAAAAGGTGTGAAAATTATGAAGAGCTTCAAAAGGTGTTAAAAACATGAGGAGCATGAAACGGTCTGAATAATAGGAGGAACATGAAGCGGTGTTGAAAAACATGAAGAGCCTGAAAAGGTGTAAAAAATATGAAGAGCATCAACAGGTGTCAAAATTATGAGGAGCATGAAACGGTCTTAAAAATAGGAGAAGCATGAAACGGTGTTCAAAAACATGAAGAGCCTGAAAAGGTGTGAAAAATATGAACAGTTTCAAAGGGTTTGAAATACATGAGGAGAAGGAAACGGTCTGAAAAATAGATGGAGCATGAAGCTGGGCTCAAAACCATGAAGAGCCTGAAAAGGTGTGAAAAATATGAAGAGCTTCAAAATGTGTCAAAAATATGAGGAGCATGAAACGGTCTGAAATCTAGGAGGAGCATGAAACGGTCTGAAAAATAGGAGGAGCAGGAAGCGGTGTTGAAAAACATGAAGAGCCTGAAAAAGTGTGAAAAATATCAAGAGCTTCAAAACGTGTCAAAAATATGAGGAGCATGAAACGGTCTGTAATATAGGAGGTGCATGAAACGGTGTTGAAAAACATGAAGAGCCTGAAAACGTGTGAAAATATGAAGAGCTTCAAAAGGTGTCAAATATATCAGGAGCAAGAACGGTCTGAAAAACAGGAGGAGCAAGAAGCGGTGTTGAAAAACATGAAGAGCCTGAAAAGGTTGGAAAAATATGAAAAGCTTCAAAATGTTTCAAAAATATGAGGAGCATGAAATGGTCTGAAAAATAGGAGGAGCATGAACCGGTGTTGCACAACATGAAGAGCCGAAAAAGTTGTGAAAATTAGGAAGAGTTTCAAAAGGTGTGAAATACATGAGGAGAATGAAAAGGTTTGAAAAATGTGAAGAGCTTCAAAAGGTGTCAAAATTATGAGGAGCATGAAACGGTCTGAAAAATAGGAGGAGCATGAAGCTGTGTTCAAAAACATGAAGAGCCTGAAAAGGTGTGAAAAATATGAAGAGCTTCAAAATGTGAGAAAAATATGAGGAGAATGAAACGGTCTGAAAAATAGGAGAAGCGTGAAGTGTTTTTTAAAAACATGAAGAGCCTTAAAATGTGTTAAAAATATGAAGAGCTTCAAAAGCTGTCAAAAAAATGAGGAGCATGAAACGGTCTGAAAAATAGGAGGAGCATGAAGTGGTGTTGAAAAACATGAAGAGCCTGAAAAGGTGTGAAAAATATGAAGAGCTTCGAAAGGTGTCAAAAATATGAGAAGCATGAATAGGTCTGAAAAATAGGAGGAGCATGAAACGGTGTTCAAAAACATGAAGAGCCTGAAAATGTGTGAAAAATATGAAGAGCTTCAAAACGTGTCAAAATTATGAGGAGCATGAAAAGATCTGAAAAATAGGAGGAGCAAGAAGCGGTTTTGAAAAACATGAAGAGCCTGAAAACGTGTGAAAAATATGAAGAGCTTCAAAAGGTGTGAAAAATATTAAGAGCTTCAAAAGGTGTCAAAAATGAGATGAGCATGAAACGGTCTGAAAAATAGGAGGGGCATGAAGTGGTGTTGAAAAACATGAAGAACCTGAAAAGATGTGAAATATATGAGGAGCTTCAAAATTGTCAAAAATAAGAAGAGCATGAAACGGTCTGAAAAATAGAGGAGCATGAAGTGGTGTTGAAAAACATGAAGAGCCTGAAAAGATGTGAAAAATATGAAGAGCTTCAGAAGTTGTCAAAAATATAAGGAGCATGAAACGGTCTGCAAAATAAGAGGATCATGAAGCGGTGTTGAAAAACATGAACAGCTTCCTTATCCATTCATCTGCTGATGGGCATCTAGGTTGCTTCCATGTCCTGGCTGTTATAAACAGTGCTGCGATGAACATTGGGGTGCACGTGTCTCTTTCAGATCTGGTTTCCTCAGTGTGTATGCCCTGAAGTGGGATTGCTGGGTCATATGGCAGTTCTATTTCCAATTTTTTAAGAAATCTCCACACTGTTTTCCATAGCGGCTGTACTAGTTTGCATTCCCACCAACAGTGTAAGAGGGTTCCCTTTTCTCCACACTCTCTCCAGCATTTATTGCTTGTAGACTTTTGGATAGCAGCCAACCTGACTGGCATGTAATGGTACCTCATTGTGGTTTTGATTTGCATTTCTCTAATAATGAGTGATGTTGAGCATCTTTTCATGTGTTTGTTAGCCATTTGTAAGTCTTCTTTGGAGAAATGTCTGTTTAGTTCTTTGGCCCATTTTTTGATTGGGTCATTTATTTTTCTGGAATTGAGCTGCAGGAGTTGCTTGTATATTTTTGAGATTAATCTTTTGTCTCTTTCTTCATTTGCTATAATTTTCTCCCAATCTGAGGGCTGTCTTTTCACCTTACTTATAGTTTCCTTTGTAGTGCAAAAGCTTTTAAGTTTCATTAGGTCCCATTTGTTTAGTTTTGCTTTTACTTCCAATATTCTGGGAGGTGGGTCATAGAGGATCTTGCTTTGATTTATGTCGGAGAGTGTTTTGCCTATGTTCTCCTCTAGAAGTTTTATAGTTTCTGGTCTTACATTTAGATCTTTAATCCATGAACGGATAAGGAAGCTGTGGTACATATACACCATGGAATATTACTCAGCCATTAAAACGAATTCATTTGAACCAGTCCTAATGAGATGGATGAAGCTGGAGCCCATTATACAGAGTGAAGGAAGCCAGAAAGATAAAGAACATTACAGCATACTGACACATGTATATGGAATTTAGAAAGGTGATAACGATAACCCTATATGCAGAACAGAAAAAGAGACACAGAAATACAGAACAGAATTTTGAACTTTGTGGGAGAATGTGAGGGTAGGATATTTCAAAAGAACAGCATGTATACTATCTATGGTGAAACAGATCACCAGCCCAGGTGGGATGCACGAGACAAGTGCTCCGGCCTGGTGCACTGGGAAGACCCAGAGGAATCGGGGGGAGAGGGAGGTGGGAGGGGGGATCGGGATTGGGAATACATGTAAATCCATGGCTAATTCATATCAATGTATGACAAAACCCACTGGAAAAAAAATAAAAATAAGAAAAAAAAAAAGAAAAACATGAACAGCCTGAAAAGGTGTGAAAAATATGAAGAGCTTCAAAATGTGTCAAAAGTATGAGGAGAAAGAAAGGGACTGAAAATAGGAGGAGCATGAAGCGGTGTTGAAAAATATGAAGAGCCTGAAAAGGTGTGAAAAATATGAAGAGCTTCAAAATTTGTCAAAAATATGAGGAACATGAAATGGTCTGAAAAATAGGAGGAGCATGAAATGATGTTGAAAAACATGAAGAGCCTGAAAACGTGTGAAAAATATGAAGAGCCTCAAAAACTGTCAAAATATGAGGAGCATGAAATGGTCTGAAAAATAGGAGGAGCATGAAGCGGTGTTGAAAAACATGAAGAGCCTGAAAAGGTGTGAAAAATACGAAGAACTTCAAAAGGTGAGAAAAATATGAAGAGCTTCAAAAGGTGTGAAACACATGAGAAGCATGAAACGGTCTGAAAAATAGGAGGAACATGAAGCGGTGTTCAAAAACATGAAGAGCCTGAAAAGGATTGGAAAATATGAAGAGGTTCAAAAGGTGTCAAAAATATGAGGACCATGAAACGGTCTGAAAAATAGGAGGAGCATTAAACAGTGTTGAAAAACATGAAGAGCCTGAAAAGGTGTGAAAAATATGAAGAGCTTCAAAAGGTGTCAAAAATAGGAGTAGAATGAGACGGTGTTCAAAAACATGAAGAGCCTGAAAAGGTGTGAAAAATATGAAGAGCTTCCAAAAGTGTGAAAAATATGAGGAGCATGAAAAGGTCTGAAAAAAAAAGAGGAGCATGAAGTGGTATTGAGAAACATGAAGAGCCTGAAAATGTGTGAAATATATGAAGAGCTTCAAAAGGTGTCAAAAATATGACGAGCATGAAACGGTCTGAAAAATAGGAGGAGAATGAAGCGGTGATCAAAAATATGAAGAGCCTGAAAAGGTGTGAAAAATATGAAGAGTTTCAAAAGTTGTTAAAAATATGAGGACCTAAAAAGGGTCTGAAAAAAAGGAGGAGCATGAACTGGTGTTAAAAAACATGAAGAGCCTGAAAAGCTGTGAGAAATATGAAGAGCTGCAAAAGGTGTGAAAAATATGAAGAGCTTCAAAAGGTGTCAAAAATATGAGGAGAAAGAAACGGTCTGAAAAATAGGAGGAGCATGAAGCGGTGTTCAAAAACTTGAAGAGCCTGAAAATCTGTGAAAAATATGAAGAGCTTAAACGGTGTCAAAAATATGAAGAGCATGAAATGGTCTGAAAAATAGGAGGAGCATGAAATGGTGTTCAAAAACATGAAGAACCTGAAAGGTGTGAAAAACATGAAAGGCTTCAAAACGTGTCAAAATTATGAGGAGCATGAAACAGTCTGAAAAATAGGAGGAGCATGAAGCGGTTTTTAAAAACATGAAGAGCCTGAAAAGGTATGAAAAATATGAAGAGCTTCAAAAGGTGTCAAAAATATGAGGAACATGGAACGGTCTGAAATATAGGAGGAGAATGAAGCGGTGCTGAAAATCATGAAGAGCCTGAAAAGGTGTGAAAAATATGAAGAGCTTTCAAAGGTGTGAAAAATATGAGGAGCATGAAACGGTCTGAAAAATAGGAGGAGCATGAAACGGTGTTGAAAAACATGAAGAGCATGGAACGATTTGAAAAATATGAAGAGCTTCAAAACGTGTGAAAAATAGCAGTAGCATGAAACGATGTTCAAAAACTTGAAGATCCTGAAAATGTGTGAAAAATATGAAGAGATTAAAAGGTGTCAAAAATATGAGAAGCATGAAACGGTCTGAAAAATAGGAGGAGCATGAAGCGGAGTTTAAAAACATGAAGAGCCTGAAAAGGTGTGAAAAATATGAAGAGCTTAAAAATTTGTCAAAAATATGAGGAACATGAAATGGTCTGAAAAATAGGAGGAGCATGAAATGATGTTGAAAAACATGATGAGCCTGAAAACGTGTGAAAAATATGAAGAGCCTCAAAAACTGTCAAAAATATGAGGAGCATGAAATGGTCTGAAGAATAGGAGGAGCATGAAGCGGTGTTGAAAAACATGAAGAGCCTGAAAAGGTGTGAAATATATGAAGAGATTCAAAAGGTGTCAAAAAATATGAGGAGCATGAAACGGTCTGAAAAATAGGAGGAGTATGAAGCGGTGTTGAAAAACATTAAAAGCCTGAAAAGGTGTGAAAAATACGAAGAGCTTCAAAAGGTGTCAAAAATATGAGGGGCATGAAACGGTCTGAAAAATAGGAGGAGCATTAATCGTTGTTGAAAAACATGAAGAGCCTGAAATAGTGTGAGAAATATGAAGAGCTTCAAAAGGTGTCAGAAATGAGAGGAGCATGAAACGGTCTGAAAAATAGGAGGAGCATGAAGCGGTGTTCAAAACATGAAGAGCCTGAAACACTGTGAAAAACATGAAGAGCTTCAAAAGGTGTGAAAAATATGAAGAGCTTCAAAAGCTGTCAAAAATAGGAGGAGCATGAAACGGTCTAAAAATTAGGAGGAGCATGAAGCGGTGTTCAAAAACATGAAGAGCCTGAAAAGGTGTGAAAAATATGAAGAGCTTCAAAAGGTGTGAAATATATGAGGATCATGAAACGGTCTGAAAAATAAGAGGACCATGAAGCGGTGTTGAAAAATATGAAGAGCCTGAAAAAGTGTGAAAAATATGAAGAGCTTCAAAACGTGTCAACAATATGAGGAGCATGAAGCGGTTTTCAAGAATATGAAGAGCATTAAAAAGTGCAAAAAATGTGAAGAGCTTCAAAATGTGTAAAAATATGAGGAGCATGAAACGGTCTGAAAAATAAGAGGATCACGAACGTTCTGAAAAACAGGAGGAGCATGAAACAGTGTTGAAAAACATGAAGAGCCTGAAAAGGATTGGAAAATATGAAGAGGTTCAAAAAGTGCCAAAAATATGAGGAGCATGAAACGGTCTGAAATATTGGAGGAACATGAAACGGTGCTCAAAAACATTAAGAGCCTGAAAAGGTGTGAAAAATATGCAGAGTTTCAAAAGGTGTCAAAAATATGAGGAGCATGAAACGGTCTGAAAAACAGGAGGAGCATAAAGTGGTGTTCAAAAATATGAAGCCGGAAATGGTGTGAAAAATATGAAGAGCTTCAAAAGGTGTGAAAAATATGAGGAGCATGAAACGGTCTGAAAAATAGGAGGAGCATTAAACAGTGTTGAAAAATATGGAGAGCCTGAAAAGGTGTGAAAAATATGAAGAGCTTCAAAACGTGTGAAAAATATGAAGAGCTTCAAAAGGTGTCAAAAATATGAGGAGCATGAAACGGTCTGAAAAATAGGAGGAGCATGAAGCGGTGTTGAAAAACATGAAGAGTCTGAAAAGGTGTGAAATATATGAAGAGCTTCAAAAGGTGTGAAAAATATGAGGAGCATGAAACGGTCTGAAAAATAGAAGGAGCATGAAGCCGTTTTGAGAAACATGATTCCTGAAAAGGTGTGAAATAATCGAAGAGCTTCAAAAGGTGTCAAAAATTTGAGGACCATGAAACGCTCTGAAATATAGGAGGAGCATGATGCGGTGTTGAAAAGCATGAAGAGCCTGAGAAGGTGTGAAATATATGAAGTGCTTCAAAAGCTGTCAAAATATGAGGAGCCTGAACGTTCTGAAAAATAGGAGGAGCATGAAGCGGTGTTGAAAAACATGAAGAGCCTGAAAAGGTGTGAAAATCATGAAGAGCCTGAAAAGGTGTGAAAAACATGAAGAGCCTCAACAGGTGTGAAATATATGAAGAGCTTCAAACGGTATCAAAAATATGAGGAGCATTAAACGGTCTGAAAAATAAGAGGAGCATGAAGCGGTGTTGAAAAACATGAAGAGCCTGAAAAGGTGTGACAAACATGAAGAGCCTGAAAAGATGTGAAATATATGAAGAGGTTCAAAAGGTGTGAAAAATTTGAAGAGCTTCAAAAGTTGTCAAAAATATGAGGAGCAAGAAACGATCTGAAAAATAGGTGGAGAAGGAAGTGGTGTTGAAAAACATGAAGAGACTGAAAAGGTGTGAAAATATGAAGACCATCAAAAGGTGTCAAAAATAGGAGTAGCATGAAACGGTATCCAAAAACATGAAGAGCCTGAATAGGAGTGAAAAATATGAAGAGCTTCAAAAGGTGTAAAAAATATGAGGAGCATGAAACGGTCTGAAAAATAGGAGGAGCATGAAACGGTGTTGAAAAACATGAAGAGCCTGAAAAGGTGTGAAAAATATGAAGAGCTTCAAAAGGTGTCAAAAATATGAGGAGCATGAAACGGTCTGAAAAATAGGAGGAGCATGAAGCGGTGTTGAAAAACATGAAGAGCCTTAAAAATGTGTGAAAAATATGAAGAGCTTCAAAAGGTGTGAAAAATATGAGGAGCACGAAACGGTCTGAAAAATATGAGGAGCATGAATCGGTGTTCAAAAACATTAAGAGCCTGAAAAGGTGTGAAAAATATGAAGAGCTTCAAAGGGTGTCAAAAATATGAGGAGCATGAAATGTTCTGAGAAATAGGAGGAGAATGAAGCGATGTTCAGAACCAAGAAGAGACTGAACAGGTGAGAAAAATATCAAGAGCTTCAAAAGGTGTGAAAATAGAAGAGCTTCAAAAGGTGTGAAAATATTAGGAGCATGAAATGGTCTGAAATATAGGAGGAGCATGAAGCGGTGTTTAAAAACATGAGGAGCCTGAAAAGGTGTGAAAAATATGAAGAGCTTCAAAAGGTGTGAAAATATGAAGAGCTTCAAAAGGTGTGAAAATATTAGGAGCATGATATGGTCTGAAAAATAGGAGGAGGCTGAAGCGGTGTTCAAAAACTTGAAGAGCCTGAAAAGGAGTGAAAATCATGAAGAGCTTCAAAAGGTGTCAAAAATATGAGGAGCATGAAACGGTCTGAAAAAAAGGAGGAGCATGAAGCGGTGTTGAAAAAAATGAAGATCCTGAAAAGGTGTGAAAAATATGAGGAGCTTCAAAAGGTGTCAAAAATATGAAGAACATGAAACGGTCTGAAAAATAGGAGGAGCATGAAGTGGTGTTGAAAAGCATGAAGAGCCTGAAAAGGTGTGAAAAATATGAAGAGCTTCAAAAAGTGTGAAAAATATGAGGAGCATGAAACAGTCTGAAAAATAGGAGGAGCAGGAAGCGGTGTTCAAAACCATGAAGAGCCTGAAAAGGTGTGAAAAATATGAAGAGCTTCAGAAGGTGTGAAAAATATGAGGAGCATGAAGCAATCTGAAAAATAGGAGGAGCAGGAAGCGGTGTTGAAAAACATGAAGAGCCTGAAAAGGTGTGAAAAATATGAAGAGCTTCAAAAGGTGTCAAAAATATGAGGAGCATGAAGCGGTGTTGAAAAACATGAAGATCCTGAAAAGAAGTGAAATATATGACGAGCTTCAAAAGGTGTCAAAAATATGAGGAGCATGAAGCGTTGTTGAAAAACATGAAGAGCCTGAAAAGGTGTGAAATATATGAAGAGCTTCAAAAGGTGTCAAAAATATGAGGAGCACCAAACGGTCTGAAAAATAGGAGTAGCAAGAAGCGGTGTTGAAAAACATGAAGAGCCTGAAAAGGTGTGAAAAATATTAAGAGCTTCAAAACGTGTCAAAAATATGAGGAGCATGAAACGGTCTGAAAAATCGGAGGAGCATGAGTGGTGTTGAAATACATGAAGAGGTTGAAAAGGTGTGAAATATATGAAGAGTTTCAAAACGTGTCATAAATATGAGGAAAACGAAACAGTCTGAAAAATACGAGGAGCATGAAGCGGTGTTCAAAACCATGAAGAGCCTGAAAAGGTGTGAAATATATGAAGAGCTTCAAGGGTGTCAAAAATATGAGGAACATGAAACAGTCTGAAAAATAGAAGGAGCATGAAACGGTGTTGAAAAACATGAAAAGCCTGAAAAGGTTTGAAAAACATGAAGAGCCTGAAAAGTTGTGGAAAACAGGAAGAGCCTGAAAAGGTGTGAAAAAGATGAAGAGCCTCAAAAGGTGTAAAATATATGAAGAGTTTCAATAGGTGTCAAAAATATGAGGAGCATGAAACGGTCTGAAAAATAGGAGGAGCATCAAATGGTGCTGAAAAACATGGAGAGCCTGAAAAGGTTTGAAAAATATGAAGAGCTTCAAAAGGTGTCAAAAATATGAGGACCATGAAACGGTCTGAAATATAGGAGGAGCATGAAACGGTGTAAAAAACATGAAGAGCCTTAAAAGGTCTGAAAATTATGCAGAGTTCAAAAGGTGTTAAAAATATGAGGAGCATGAAACGGTCTGAAAAATAGGAGGAGCATGAAGCGGTGTTGAAAAACATGAAGAGCCTGAAAAGGTGTGAAAAATATGAAGAGCTTCAAAAGGTGTGAAAAATATGAGGAGCATGAAACGGTCTGAAAAATAGGAGGAGCATGAAGCCGTTTTGAAAAACATGATTCCTGAAAAGGTGTGAAATAATCGAAGAGCTTCAAAAGGTGTCAAAAATTTGAGGACCATGAAACGCTCTGAAATATAGGAGGAGCATGATGCGGTGTTGAAAAGCATGAAGAGCCTGAAAAGGTGTGAAATATATGAAGCGCTTCAATAGCTGTCAAAAATATGAGGAGCCTGAAACGTTCTGAAAAATAGGAGGAGCATGAAGCGGTGTTGAAAAACATGAAGAGCCTGAAAAGGTGTGAAAATCATGAAGAGCCTGAAAAGGTGTGAAAAACATGAAGAGCCTCAACACGTGTGAAATATATGAAGAGCTTCAAACGGTATCAAAAATATGAGGAGCATGAAACGGTCAGAAAAATAGGAGGAGCATGAAGCGGTGTTGAAAATCATGAAGAGCCTGAAAAGGTGTGACAAACATGAAGAGCCTGAAAAGGTGTGAAATATATGAAGAGGTTCAAAAGGTGTGAAAAATTTGAAGAGCTTCAAAAGTTGTCAAAAATATGAGGAGCAAGAAACGATCTGAAAAATAGGTGGAGAAGGAAGTGGTGTTGAAAAACATGAAGAGACTGAAAAGGTGTGAAAATATGAAGACCACCAAAAGGTGTCAAAAATAGGAGTAGCATGAAACGGTGTCCAAAAACATGAAGAGCCTGAATAGAGGGAAAAATATGAAGAGCTTCAAAAGGTGTAAAAAATATGAGGAGCATGAAACGGTCTGAAAAATAGGAGGAGCATGAAACGGTGTTGAAAAACATGAAGAGCCTGAAAAGGTGTGAAAAATATGAAGAGCTTCAAAAGGTGTCAAAAATATGAGGAGCATGAAACGGTCTGAAAAATAGGAGGAGCATGAGTGGTGTTGAAATACATGAAGAGGCTGAAAAGGTGTGAAATATATGAAAAGCTTCAAAACGTGTCATAAATATGAGGAGTATGAAACAGTCTGAAAAATAGGAGGAGCATGAAGCGGTGTTCAAAACCATGAAGAGCCTGAAAAGGTGTGAAATATATGAAGAGCTTCAAGGGTGTCAAAAATATGAGGAGCATGAAACAGTCTGAAAAATAGAAGGAGCATGAAACGGTGTTGAAAAACATGAAGAGCCTGAAAATGTGTGAAAAACTTGAAGAGCCTGAAAAGGTGTGAAAAACATGAAGAGCCTGAAAAGGTGTGAAAAAGATGAAGAGCCTCAAAAGGTGTGAAATATATGAAGAGCTTCAATAGGTGTCAAAAATATGAGGAGCATGAAACGGTCTGAAAAATAGGAGGAGCATGAAGCGGTGTTGAAAATCATGAAGAGCCTGAAAAGTTGTGAAAAACACGAAGAGCCTGAAAAGGTGTGAAAAACATGAAGAGCCTCAAAAGGTGTGAAATATATGAAGAGCTTCAAAAGGTATCAAAAATATGAGGAGCATGAAGCGATCTGAAAAATAGGTGTAGCAATAAGTGGTGTTGAAAAACATGAAGCGCATGAAAATGTGTGAAAAATATGAAGAGCTTCGAAAGGTGTCAAAAATATGAGGAGCATGAAAACGTCTGAAAAATAGGAGGAGCATGAAGCGGTGTGAAAAACTTGAAAGAGCCTGAAAAGCTTTGAAAAAAATGAAGAGCTTCAAAAGGTGTCAAAAATTTGAGGAGCATGAAACGGTCTGAAAACTAGGAGGAGCATGAAGCGGTGATGAAAAACATGAAGAGCCTGAAAAGGTGTGAAATATATGAAGAGCTTCAAAAGGCGTCAAAAATAGGAGGAGCATGAAACGCTCTGAAAATAGGAGGAGCATGAGGCGGTGTTGAAAAACATGAAGAGGCTGAAAAGGTGTGAAAAATATGAAGAGCTTCAAAAGGTGTCAGAAATATGAGGAGCATGAAATGGTCTGAAAAATAGGAGGAGCATGAAACGGTGTTCAAGAACATGAAGGGCCTGAAAAGGTGTGAAAAACATGAAGAGACTGAAAAGGTGTGAAATATATGAAGAGCTTCATAATGTGTCAAAAATATGAGGAGCATGAAGCGGTGTTGAAAAACATGAAGATCCTGAAAAGAAGTGAAATATATGACGAGCTTCAAAAGGTGTCAAAAATATGAGGAGCATGAAGCGTTGTTGAAAAACATGAAGAGCCTGAAAAGGTGTGAAATATATGAAGAGCTTCAAAAGGTGTTCAAAATATGAGGAGCACGAAACGGTCTGAAAAATAGGAGTAGCAAGAAGCGGTGTTGAAAAACATGAAGAGCCTGAAAAGGTGTGAAAAATATTAAGAGCTTCAAAACGTGTCAAAAATATGAGGAGCATGAAACGGTCTGAAAAATCGGAGGAGCATGAGTGGTGTTGAAATACATGAAGAGGTTGAAAAGGTGTGAAATATATGAAGAGTTTCAAAACGTGTCATAAATATGAGGAGTACGAAACAGTCTGAAAAATACGAGGAGCATGAAGCGGTGTTCAAAACCATGAAGAGCCTGAAAAGGTGTGAAATATATGAAGAGCTTCAAGGGTGTCAAAAATATGAGGAACATGAAACAGTCTGAAAAATAGAAGGAGCATGAAACGGTGTTGAAAAACATGAAAAGCCTGAAAAGGTGTGAAAAACATGAAGAGCCTGAAAAGTAGTGGAAAACATGAACAGCCTGAAAAGATGTGAAAAAGATGAAGAGCCTCAAAAGGTGTAAAATATATGAAGAGTTTCAATAGGTGTCAAAAATATGAGGAGCATGAAACGGTCTGAAAAATAGGAGGAGCATCAAATGGTGCTGAAAAACATGGAGAGCCTGAAAAGGTTTGAAAAATATGAAGAGCTTCAAAAGGTGTCAAAAATATGAGGAGCATGAAACGGTCTGAAAAATATGAGGAGCATGAAACGGTGTTCAAAATCATGAAAACCCTGAAAAGGTGTGAAATATATGAAGAGCTTCAAAAGATATCAAAAATAGGAGGAGCATGAAATGGTGTTCAAAAACATGAAGAGCCTGACAAGGTGTGAAAAATATGAAGAGGTTCAAAAAGTGTCAAAAATATGAGGAGCATGAAACTGTTCTGAAAAATAGGTGCAGCATAAAGCGGTGTTGAAAAACATGAAGGGTCTGAAAATGTGTGAAACATATGAAGAGCTTCAAAAGGTGAAAAAATATGAGGAGCATGAAACAGTCTGAAACATAGGAGGAGCATGAAGGAGTGTTCAAAACATGCAGAGCCTGAAAAGGTGTGAAAAATATGAAGAGCTCCAAAAGTTGTCAAAAATATGAGGAGCAGGAAACGGTCTGAAAAATAGGAGGAGCATGAAACGGTGTTCAAAAACTTGAAGATACTGAAAAGATGTGAAAAATATGAAGAGCTTCAAAAGGTGTCAAAATATGAGGAGCACGAAACATTCTGAAAAATAAGAGGAGTATGAAACGGTGTTGAACAACATGAAGAGCATGAAAAGGTGTGAAAAATATGAAGAGATTAAAAGGTGTCAAAATATGAGGAGCATGAAACGGTCTGAAAAATAGGAGGAGCATGAAGTGGTGTTCAAAAACATGAAGAGCCCGAAAAGGTGTGAAAAATATGAAGAGCTTCAAAAGGTGTCAAATATATGAGGAGCATGAAACTGTCTGAAAAATAAGAGGAATATGAAACGGTGTTGAAAAACATGAAGAGCATGAAAAGGTGTGAAAAATATGAAGAGCTTCAAAAGGTGTCAAAAATATGAGGAGCATAAAATGGTCTGAAAAATAGGAGGAGCATGAAACGGTGTTCAAAAATATGAAGAGACTGAAAAGGCATGAAATATAAGAAGATCTTCAAAAAGTGTCAAAATTATGAGGAGCATGAAACGGTCTGAAAAATAGGAGGAGCATGAAGCGGTGTTCAAAAACATGAAGAGCCTGAAACGGTGTGAAAAATATGAGGAGCATGAAACGGTCTGAAAAATATGAGGAGCATGAAGCGGTGTTTCAAAACATGAAGAGCCTGAAAACATGTGAAAAATATGAAGCACTTCAAAAGGTGTCAAAAATATGAGAAGCATGAAACGGTCTGAAAAATAGGAGGAAAATGAAACGGTGTTCAAAATCTTTAAGAGCCTGAAAATGTGTGAAAAATATGAAGAGCTTCAGAAGGTGTGAAAAATATGAGAAGCATGAAGCGGTTATCAAAAACTTGAAGATACTGAACAGGTGTGAAAAATATGAAGAGCTTCAAAAAGTGGCAAAAATATGAGGAGCATGAAACGGTATGAAAAATAGGAGGAGCATGAAACGGTGTTCAAAAACATGAAGAGCCTGAAAAGTTGTGAAAAATATGAAGAGCTTCAGAAGGTGTGAAAAATATGAGAAGCATGAAGCGGTTATCAAAAATTTGAAGATACTGAACAGGTGTGAAAAATATGAAGAGCTTCAAAAGGTTTCAAAAATATGAGGAGCATGAAACGGTCTGAAATATAGGAGGAAAATGAAACGGTGTTCAAAATCATTAAGAGCCTGAAAAGGTGTGAAAAATATGAGGAGCATGAAACGGTCTGAAAAAAAGGCGAGAATGAAGTCGTGTTCAAAGACATCAAGAGCCTGAAAAAGTGTGAAAAACATGACGAGCTTCAAATGGTGTCAAAAATATGAGGAGCATGAACCAGTCTGAAAAATAGGTGGAGCATGAAGAGTTGTTCAAATACATGAAGAGCCTGATAAGGTGTGAAAAATATGAAGAGCTTCAAAAGGTGTCAAAAATATGAGGAGCATGAAACGGTCTGAAAAATAGGAGGAAAATGAAACGGTGTTCAAAATCATTAAGAGCCTGAAAAGGTGTGAAAAATATGAAGAGCTTCAGAATGTGTGAAAAATATGAGAAGCATGAAGTGGTTATCAAAAACTTGAAGATACTGAACAGGTGTGAAAAATATGAAGAGCTTCAAAAAGTGGCAAAAATATGAAGAGCATGAAATGGTCTGAAAAATAGGAGGAGCATGAAATGGTGTTGAAAAACATGAAGAACCTGAAAGGTGTGAAAAACATGAAAGGCTTCAAAACGTGTCAAAATTATGAGGAGCATGAAACAGTCTGAAAAATAAGAGGAGCATGAAGCGGTTTTTAAAAACATGAAGAGACTGAAAAGGTGTGAAAAATATGAAGAGCTTCAAAAGGTGTCAAAAATATGAAGAGCATGAAATGGTCTGAAAAATAGGAGGAGCATGAAATGGTGTTCAAAAACATGAAGAACCTGAAAGGTGTGAAAGACATGAAAGGCTTCAAAACGTGTCAAAATTATGAGGAGCATGAAACAGTCTGAAAAATAGGAGGAGCATGAAGCGGTTTTTAAAAACATGAAGAGACTGAAAAGGTGTGAAAAATATGAAGAGCTTCAAAAGGTGTCAAAAATATGAGGAGCATGAAACGGTCTGAAATATAGGAGGAGAATGAAGCGGTGCTGAAAAACATGAAGAGCATGAAACGATTTGAAAAATATGAAGAGCTTCAAAACGTGTGAAAAATAGCAGTAGCATGAAACGGTGTTCAAAAACTTGAAGATCCTGAAAAGGTGTGAAAAATGTGAAGAGATTAAAAGGTGTCAAAAATATGAGAAGCATGAAACGGTCTGAAAAATAGGAGGAGCATGAAGCGGTGTTTAAAAACATGAAGAGCTTGAAAACGTGTGAAAAATATGAGGAGCTTCAAAGGTGTGAAAAATATGAAGAGCTTCAAAAGGTGTCAAATAGGAGTAGCATGAAACGGTGTTCAAAAACATGAAGAGCCTGAAAAGGTGTGCAAAATTTGAAGAGCTTCAAAACGTGTGAAAAATATGAGGAGCATGAAACGGTCTGAAAAATAGGAGGAGCATGAAAAGGTCTTGAAAAACATGAAGAGCATGAAACGGTCTGAAAAATAGGAGGAGCATGAAATGGTGTTCAAAAACATGAAGATCCTGAAAACATGTGAAAAATATGAAGCGCTTCAAAAGGTGTCAAAAATATGAGGAGCATGAAACGGTCTGAAAAATAGGAGGAAAATGAAACGGTGTTCAAAATCATTAAGAGCCTGAAAAGGTGTGAAAAATATGAAGAGCTTCAGAATGTGTGAAAAATATGAGAAGCATGAAGCGGTTATCAAAAACTTGAAGATACTGAACAGGTGTGAAAAATATGAAGAGCTTCAAAAAGTGGCAAAAATATGAGGAGCATGAAACGGTATGAAAAATAGGAGGAGCATGAAACGGTGTTCAAAAACATGAAGAGCCTGAAAAGTTGTGAAAAATATGAAAAGCTTCAGAAGGTGTGAAAAATATGAGGAGCATGAAGCGGTGTTCAAAAACTTGAAGATACTGAAAAGATGTGAAAAATATGAAGAGCTTCAAAAGGTGTCAAAAATATGAGGAGCATGAAACGGTCTGAAAAATAGGAGGAAAATGAAACGGTGTTCAAAATCATTAAGAGCCTGAAAAGGTGTGAAAAATATGAAGAGCTTCAAAATGTGTCAAAAATATGAGGAGCCTGAAACGGTCTGAAAAATATTAGGAGCATGAAACGGTGTTGAAAAACACGAAGAGCCTTAAAAGGAGTGAAAAATATCAAGAGCTTCAAAAGGTGTCAAATATATAAGGAGCATGAAACAGAGTTGAAAAACATGAAGAGCTTCAAAATGTGTCAAAAATATGAGGAGCAAGATACGGTCTCAAAAATAGGAGGAGCATGAAGCGGTGTTGAAAAACATGAAGAGCCTGGAAAGGTGTGAAATATATGAAGAGATTCAAAAGTGTCACAAATAGGAGGAACATGAAACGGTCTGAAAAATAGTAGGAGCATGAAGTGGAGTTGAAAAAAATGAATAGCCTGAAAAGGTGTGAAAAATATTAGGAGCATGAAACAGTCTGAAAATAGGAGGAGCATCAAATGGTGCTGAAAAACATGGAGAGCCTGAAAAGGTTTGAAAAATATGAAGAGCTTCAAAAGGTGTCAAAAATATGAGGAGCATGAAATGGTCTGAAAAATAGGAGGAGCATGTAATGGTGTTGAAAACCACGAAGAACCTGAAGAGGAGTGAAATACATGAAGAGCTTCAAAAGGTGTCATAAATATGAGAAGCATGAAATGGTGTTCAAAAACATGAAGAGCCTGAAAATGTGTGAAAAATATGAGGAGCATGAAACGGTCTTAAAAATATGTGGAGCATGAAGCGGTGTTCAAAAACATGAAGAGCCTGACAAGGTGTGGAAAATATGAAGAGGTTCAAAAAGTGTCAAAAATATGAGGAGCATGAAACTGTTCTGAAAAATAGGTGCAGCATAAAGCGGTGTTGAAAAACATGAAGGGTCTGAAAATGTGTGAAACATATGAAGAGCTTCAAAAGGTGTCAAAAATATGAGGAGTATGAAACGGTCTGAAAAATAGGAGGAAAATGAAACGGTGTTCAAAATCATTAAGAGCCTGAAAAGGTGTGAAAAATATGAAGAGCTTCAGAAGGTGTGAAAAATATGAGAAGCATGAAGCGGTTATCAAAAACTTGAAGATACTGAACAGGTGTGAAAAATATGAAGAGCTTCAAAAAGTGGCAAGTATATGAGGAGCATGAAACGGTATGAAAAATAGGAGGAGCATGAAACGGTGTTGAAAAACACGAAGAGCCTAAAAAGGAGTGAAAAATATGAGGAGCTTCTAAAGGTGTCAAATATATAAGGAGCATGAAACGGCCTGAAAAATAGGAGCAGCCTGAAACGGTGTGGAAAAACATGAAGAGACTGAAAATGTGTGAAAAATATGAAGAGCTTCAAAAGGTTTCAAAATTATGATGCGCATGAAACTGTCTTAAAAATAGGAAGAGCATGAAGCGGTGTTGAAAAACATGAAGAGCCTGAAAAGGTGTGAAATATATGAAGAGCTACAAAATGTGTCAAAAATATGAGGAGCATGAAGCGTTCTGAAAAATAGGAGGAGCATGAAACGGTGTTGAAAAACACGAAGAGCCTAAAAAGGAGTGAAATATATGAAGAGTTTCAAAATAAGTCAAAAATATAAGAAGCATGAAACGGTCTGAAAAATAGGAGGAGCATGAAGCGGTGTTGAAAAATATGAAGAGCCTGAAAAGGTGTGAAAAATATGAAGAGTTTCAAAACATGTAAAAATATGAGGAGCATGAAACGGTGTTCAGAAACATGAAGAGCCTGAAATGGTGTGAAAAATATGGAGAGCTTCAAAAGGTGTCAAAAATATGAGGAGCATGAAGCGTTCTGAAAAATAGGAGGAGCATGAAACGGTATTGAATAAGACGAAGAGCCTAAAAAGGAGTGAAAAATATGAAGAGCTTCAAAAGGTGTCAAATATATAAGGAGCATGAAACGGTCTGAAAAATAGGAGCAGCCTGAAACGGTGTGGAAAAACATGAAGAGACTGAAAATGTGTGAAAAATATGAAGAGCTTCATAAAGTTTCAAAATTATGATGGGCATGAAACTGTCTTAAAAATAGGAAGAGCATGAAGCGGTGTTGAAAAACATGAAGAGCCTGAAAAGGTGTGAAATATATGAAGAGCTACAAAATGTGTCAAAAATATGAGGAGCATTAAGCGTTCTGAAATATAGGAGGAGCATGAAACGGTGTTGAAAAACACGAAGAGCCTAAAAAGGAGTGAAATATATGAAGAGCTTCAAAAGAAGTCAAAAATATAAGGAGCATGAAACGGTCTGAAAAATAGGAGGAGCATGAAGCGGTGTTGAAAAACATGAAGAGCCTGAAAAGGTGTGAAGTATATGAAGAGGTTCAAAAGGTGTCAAAAATAGGAGGAGCACGAAACAGTTTGAAAAATAGGAAGAGCACGAAGTGGTGTTGAAAAACATGAAGAGCCTGAAAAGGTGTGAAAAACATGAAGAGCTTCAAAAGGAGTCAAATATATGAGGAGCATGAAACTGTCTGAAAAATAGGAGGAGCATGAAACGGTGTTTGAAAACATGAAGAGCCTGAAAAGGTGTGAAATATATGAAGAACTTCAAAACGTGTCAAATATATGAGGAGCATGAAACGGTCTGAAAAATAGGATCAGCATGAAGCGGTGTTAAAAAACATAAACAGCCTGAAAAGGTGTGAAATATATGAAGAGCTTCAAAAGGTGTCAAAAATATGAGGAGCAGAAAACGCTCTGAATATTAGGGGGAGCATGAAACGGACTTCAAAAACATGAAGAGCCTGAAAAGGTGTGAAAAATAAGAAGAGCTTCAAAAGGTGTAAAAATTATGAGGAGCATGAAACGGTCTGAAATACAGGAGGAGCATGACGCGGTGTTGAAAAACATGAGGAGCCTGAAAAGGTGTGAAATATATGAAGAGCTTCAAAAGGTGTCAAAAATATGAGGAGCATGAAAAGGTCTGAAGAATAGGAGGAGTAAGAAGCGGTGTTGAAAAACATGAAGAGCCTGAAAAGGTGTGAAATATATGAAGAGCTTCAAAATTGTCAAAAATATGAGGAGCATGAAACGGTCTGAAAAATAGGAGGAGCATGAAGCGGTGTTGCAAAACATGAAGAGCCTGAAAATGTGTGAAATATATGAAGAGCTTCAAATGGTGTCAAAAATATGAGGATCATGAAAAAATCTGAAAAATATGAGGAGCATGAAACGGCGTTCAAAAACATGAAGAACCTGAAATGGTGTGAAAAATATGAAGAACTTAAAAACGTGTCAAAAATAGGAGGAGTTTCAAAGGGTCCGAAAAATAGGAAGAGCATGAAGGGGTGTTGCAAAACATGAAGAGCCTGAAAAGGTGTGAAATATATGAAGAGCTTCAAAAGGTGTCAAAAATATAAGAAGCATGAAACGGTCTTAAAAATAGGAGGAGCATGAAACGGTGTTGAAAAACATGAAGAGCCTGAAAATGTGTGAAAAATATGAAGAGCTTCAAAAGGTGTCAAAAATAGAAGGAGCATGAAGCGTAGTTGAAAAACATGAAGAGCTTCAAAATGTGTCAAAAATATGAGGAGCAAGATACGGTCTCAAAAATAGGAGGAGCATGAAGCGGTGTTGAAAACCATGAAGAGCCTGGAAAGGTGTGAAATATATGAAGAGATTCAAAAGTGTCACAAATAGGAGGAACATGAAACGGTCTGAAAAAGAGGAGGAGCATGAAGTGGAGTTGAAAAAAATGAATAGCCTGAAAAGGTGTGAAAAATATTAGGAGCATGAAACAGTCTGAAAATAGGAGGAGCATCAAATGGTGCTGAAAAACATGGAGAGCCTGAAAAGGTTTGAAAAATATGAAGAGCTTCAAAAGGTGTCAAAAATATGAGGAGCATGAAATGGTCTGAAAAATAGGAGGAGCATGTAATGGTGTTGAAAACCACGAAGAGCCTGAAGAGGAGTGAAATACATGAAGAGCTTCAAAAGGTGTCATAAATATGAGAAGCATGAAATGGTGTTCAAAAACATGAAGAGCCTGAAAATGTGTGAAAAATATGAGGAGCATGAAACGGTCTTAAAAATAAGAGGAGTATGAAACGGTGTTCAAAATCATTAAGAGCCTGAAAAGGTGTCGAAAATATGAGGAGCATGAAACAGTCTGAAAATAGGAGGAGCATGAAACGGTGTTGAAAAACATGAAGAGCATGAAAAGGTGTGAAAAATATGAAGAGCTTCAAAAGGTGTCAAATAGGAGTAGCATGAAACGGTGTTCAAATACATGAAGAGCCTGCAAAGGTGTGCAAAATTTGAAGAGCTTCAAAACGTGTGAAAATATGAGGTGCATGAAACGGTCTGAAAAATAGGAGGAGCATGAAACGGTCTTGAAAAACATGAAGAGCATGAAACGGTCTGAAAAATAGGAGGAGCATGAAATGGTGTTCAAAAATATGAAGATCCTGAAAACATGTGAAAAATATGAAGCGCTTCAAAAGGTGTCAAAAATATGAGGAGCATGAAACGGTCTGAAAAATAGGAGGAAAATGAAATGGTGTTCAAAATCATTAAGAGCTTGAAAAGGTGTGAAAAATATGAGAAGCATGAAGCGGTTATCAAAAACTTGAAGATACTGAACAGGTGTGAAAAATATGAAGAGATTCAAAAGGTGTCAAAAATATGAGGAGCATGAAGCGTTCTGAAAAATAGGAGGAGCATGAAACGGTGTTGAATAAGACGAAGAGCCTAAAAAGGAGTGAAAAATATGAAGAGCTTCAAAAGGTGTCAAATATATAAGGAGCATGAAACGGTCTGAAAAATAGGAGCAGCATGAAACGGTGTGGAAAAACATGAAGAGACTGAAAATGTGTGAAAAATATGAAGAGCTTCATAATGTTTCAAAATTATGATGCGCATGAAACTGTCTTAAAAATAGGAAGAGCATGAAGCGGTGTTGAAAAACATGAAGAGCCTGAAAAGGTGTGAAATATATGAAGAGCTACAAAATGTGTCAAAAATATGAGGAGCATGAAGCGTTCTGAAAAATAGGAGGAGCATGAAACGGTGTTGAAAAACACGAAGAGCCTAAAAAGGAGTGAAATATATGAAGAGCTTCAAAAGAAGTCAAAAATATAAGAAGCATGAAACGGTCTGAAAAATAGGAGGAGCATGAAGCGGTGTTGAAAAACATGAAGAGCCTGAAAAGGTGTGAAATATATGAAGAGGTTCAAAAGGTGTCAAAAATAGGAGGAGCATGAAACAGTTTGAAAAATAGGAAGAGCATGAAGTGGTGTTGAAAAACATGAAGAGCCTGAAAAGGTGTGAATAATATGAAGAGCTTCAAAAGGAGTCAAATATATGAGGAGCATGAAACTGTCTGAAAAATAGGAGGAGCATGAAACGGTGTTTGAAAACATGAAGAGCCTGAAAAGGTGTGAAATATATGAAGAGCTTCAAAAGTTTTCAAAAGTATGAGGAGCATGATACGGTCTGAAAAATAGGAGGAGCATGAAGCGGTGTTGAAAAGTGAAGAGCCTGAAAAGGTGTGAAAAACATGAAGAGCTTCAAAAGTTGTCAAAAATATGAGGAACATGAAACGGTCTGAAAAATAGGAGGAGCAAGAATCGGTGTTGAAAAAAAGAAGAGCCTGAAAAGTTGTGAAATATATGAAGAACTTCAAAACGTGTCAAATATATGAGGAGCATGAAACGGTCTGAAAAATAGGAGCAGCATGACGCGGTGTTAAAAAACATAAACAGCCTGAAAAGGTGTGAAATATATGAAGAGCATCAAAAGGTGTCAAAAATATGAGGAGCAGAAAACGCTCTGAATATTAGGGGGAGCATGAAACGGACTTCAAAAACATGAAGAGCCTGAAAAGGTGTTAAAAATATGAAGAGCTTCAAAACTTGTCAATAATATAATGAGAATGAAACGGTCTGAAAAATAGGAGGAGCATGAAGCGGTCTTGAAAAACATGAAGAGCATGAAACGGTCTGAAAAATAGGAGGAGCATGAAATGGTGTTCAAAAACATGAAGATCCTGAAAACATGTGAAAAATATGAAGCGCTTCAAAAGCTGTCAAAAATATGAGGAGCATGAAACGGTCTGAAAAATAGGAGGAAAATGAAACGGTGTTCAAAATCATTAAGAGCCTGAAAAGGTGTGAAAAATATGAGGAGCATGAAACGGTCTGAAAAAAAGGCGAGAATGAATTCGTGTTCAAAGACATGAAGAGCCCGAAAAGGTGTGTAAAATATGAAGAGCTTCAAAAGGTGTCAAAAATATGAGGAGCATGAAACGGTCTGAAAAATAGGAGGAGCATGAAGTGGTGTTGAAAAACATGAAGTGCCTGAAAATGTGTGAACAATATGAAGAGCTTCAGAAGGTGTGAATGATATGAGGAGCATGAAGCGGTGTTCAAAAACTTGAAGATACTGAAAAGGTGTGAAAAATATGAAGAGCTTCAAAAGGTGTCAAAAATATGAGGAGCATGAAATGGTCTGAAAAATATTAGGAGCATGAAACGGTGTTGAAAACCTGAAGCGCCTGAAAAGTTGTGAAAAATATGAAGAGTTTCAAACATGTAAAAATATGAGGAGCATGAAACGGTGTTCAGAATCATGAAGAGCCTGAAATGGTGTGAAAAATATGAAGAGCTTCAAAAGGTGTCAAAAATATGAGGAGCATGAAGCGTTCTGAAAAATAGGAGGAGCATGAAACGGTGTTGCAAATAACGAAGAGCCTAAAAAGGAGTGAAAAATATGAAGAGCTTCAAAAGGTGTCAAATATATAAGGAGCATGAAACGGTCTGAATAATAGGAGCAGCCTGAAACGGTGTGGAAAAACATGAAAAGCCTGAAAATGTGTGAAAAATATAAAGAGCTTCAAAAGGTTTCAAAATTATGAGGCGCATGAAACTGTCTTAAAAATAGGAAGAGCATGAAGCGGTGTTGAAAAATATGAAGAGCCTGAAAAGGTGTGAAATATATGAAGAGCTACAAAATGTGTCAAAAATATGAGGAGCATGAAGCGTTCTGAAAAATAGGAGGAGCATGAAACGGTGCTGAAAAACACGAAGAGCCTAAAAAGGAGTGAAATATATGAACAGCTTCAGAAGAAGTCAAAAATATAAGGAGCATGAAACGGTATGAAAAATAGGAGGAGCATGAAGCGGTGTTGAAAAACATGAAGAGCCTGAAAAGGTGTGAAATATATGAAGAGGTTCAAAAGGTGTCAAAAATAGGAGGAGCATGAAACTGTTTGAAAAATAGGAGGAGCATGAAGTGGTGTTGAAAAACATGAAGAGCCTGAAAAGGTGTGAATAATATGAAGAGCTTCAAAAGGAGTCAAATATATGAGGAGCATGAAACTGTCTGAAAAATAGGAGGAGCATGAAACGGTCTGAAAAATAGGAGGAGCATGAAACGGTGTTGCAAAACATGAAGAGCCTGAAAAGGTGTGAAATATATGAAGAGCTTCAAAAGTTTTCAAAAGTATGAGGAGCATGATACGGTCTGAAAAATAGGAGGAGCAGGAAGCGGTGTTGAAAAGTGAAGAGCCTGAAAAGGTGTGAAAAACAGGAAGCGCTTCAAAAGTTGTCAAAAATATGAGGAACATGAAACGGTCTGAAAAATAGGAGGAACAAGAATCGGTGTTGAAAAAAAGAAGAGCCTGAAAAGTTGTGAAATATATGAAGTACTTCAAAACGTGTCAAATATATGAGGAGCATGAAACGGTCTGAAAAATAGGAGCAGCATGAAGCGGTGTTAAAAAACATAAACAGCCTGAAAAGGTGTGAAATATATGAAGAGCTTCAAAAGGTGTCAAAAATATGAGGAGCATGAAAAGCTCTGAAGTTTAGGAGGAGCATGAAACGGTCTTCAAAAACATGAAGAGCCTGAAAAGGTGTTAAAAATATGAAGAGCTTCAAAACTTGTCAATAATATAATGAGAATGAAACGGTCTGAAAAATAGGAGGAGCCTGAAGCGGTGTTGAAAAACATGAAAAGACTGAAAAGGTGTGAAAAATATGAAGAGCTTCAAAAGGTGTCAAAAATATGAGGAGCATGAAACGGTCTGAAAAACAGGAGGAGCATGACGCGGTGTTGAAAAACATGAGGAGCCTGAAAAGGTGTGAAATATATGAAGAGCTTCAAAAGTGTCAAAAATATGAGGATCATGAAACGGTCTGAAAAATATGAGGAGCATGAAACGGTGTTCAAAAACATGAAGAACCTAAAATGGTGTGAAAAATATGAAGAACTTAAAAACGTGTCAAAAATAGGAGGAGTTTCAAAGGGTCCGAAAAATAGGAAGAGCATGAAGGGGTGTTGCAAAACATGAAGAGCCTGAAAAGGTGTGGAAAACATGAAGAATCTTAAAAGGTGTAAAATATATGAAGAGGTTCAAAAGGTGTCAAAAATTGGAGAAGCATGAATATGTGTGAAAAATAGGAGGAGCATGAAGCGGTGTTCAAAAACCTGAGGAGCCTGAAAAGGTGTGAAAAAAATGAAGAGCTTCAAAAGGTGTCAAAAATATGAGGAGCATGAAACGGTCTGAAAAATAGCAGGAGCGTGAAACGGTGTTCAAAAACATCAAGAGCCTGAAAAAGTGTGAAATATATGAAGAGGTTCAAAAGGTGTCAAAAATATGAGGAACATGAAACGGTCTGAAAAATAGGAGGAGCAAGAATCGGTGTTGAAAAAAAGAAGAGCTTGAAAAGTTGTGAAATATATGAAGAGCTTCAAAATGTGTCAAATATATGAGGAGCGTGAAAAGGTCTGAAAAATAGGAGCAGCATTAAGCGGTGTTGAAAAACATAAACAGCCTGAAAAGTTGTGAAATATATGAAGAGCTTCAAAATGTGTCAAAAATATGAGGAGCATGAAACGTTCTGAAGATTAGGAGGAGCATGAAAAAGTCTTCAAAAACATGAAGAGCCTGAAAAGGTGTGAAAAATATGAAGACCTTCAAAAGGTGTCAAAAATATGAGGAGCATGAAACGGTCTGAAAAATAGGAGGAGCATGAAAGGGTGTTCAAAAACATGAAGAGCCTGAAAAGGTGTGAAACATATGAAAAGCATGAAAAGCTGTGAAATATATGAGGAGCCTGAAACGGTCTGCAAAACAGGAGGAGCATGAATCGGTGTTGAAAAACATGAAGAGCCTGAAAAGGAGTAAAATATATGAAGAGCTTCAAAAGGTGTCAAAAGTATGAGGAGCATGAAACGGTCTGAAAATAGGAGGAGCATCAAGTGGTGCTGAAAAACATAGAGAGACTGAAAAGGTTTGAAAAATATAACGAGCTTCAAAAGGTGTCAAAAATATGAGGAGCATGAAACGGTCTGAAAAATAGGAGGAGCATGAAACGGTGTTGAAAAACATGAAGAGCCTGAAAAGGTGTGAAATATATGAAGAGCTTCAAAAGGTGTCAAAAATATGAGGAGCAAGAAACGGTCTTAAAAATAGGAGGAGCATGAAGCGGTGTTGAAAAACATGAAAAGCCTGAAAAAGTGTGAAATATATGAAGAGCTTCAAAAGGTGTAAAAAATATGAGGAGCATGAAAAGGTCTGAAAAATAGGTGGAGCATGAAGCATTGTTCAAATACATGAAGAGCCTGATAAGATGTGAAAAATATGAAGAGCTTCAAAAGGTGTCAAATATGAGTGCATGAAACGGTCTGAAAAATAAGAGGAGCATGAAGCGGTGTTGAAAAGCATGAAGAGCCTGAAAAGGTGTGAACTATATGAAGAGCTTCAAAAGGTGACAAAAATACGAGGAGCATGAAACGGTCTGAAAAATAGGAGGAGCATGAAGTGGTGTTGAAAAACTTGAAGAGCCTGAAAAGGTGTGAAATATATGAAGAGCTTCAAAACGTGTCAAATATATGAGGAGCATGAAACGATCTGAAAAATATGAGCAGCATGAAGCGGTGTTGTAAAACATAAAGAGCCTGAAAAGGTGTAAAAAATATGAAGAGCTTCAAAAAGTGTCAAAAATATGAAGAGCATGAAAAGGTCTGAAAAATAGGAGGAGCATGAAGTGGTGTTGAAAAACATGAAGAGCCTGAAAAGGTGTAAAAAATATGAAGAGCTTCAAAAAGTGTCAAAAATATGAGGAGCATGAAACGATCTGAAACATAGTAGGAGCATGAAGCGTTGTTCAAAAACATGAAGAGCCTGAAAAGTTGTGAAATATATGAAGACCTTCAAAAGGCGTCAAAAATATGAGGAGCATGACATGGTCTGAAAAATAGGAGGAGCATGAATCAGTGTTGAAAAACATGAAGAGCCTGAAAAGGTGTGAAAAATATGAAGAGGTTCAAAAAGTTTGAAAAATATGAAGAGCTTCAAAGGTGTCAAAAATATGAGGAGCATGAAACGGTCTGAAAAATAGGAGGATCATGAAGCGGTGTTCAAAAACATGAAGAGCATGAAAAAGTGTGAAAAATATGAAGAGCTTCAAAAGGTGTAAAAAATATGAAGAGCTTCAAAAGGTGTGAAAATATGTAGAGTTTCAAAAGGTGTCAAACATATGAGGAGCATGAAACGGTCTGAAAAATAGGAGGAGCATGAAATGGTGTTCAAAACCATGAAGAGACTGAAAAGGTGTGAAATATATGAAGACTTCAAAATGTGTCAAAAATATGAGGAGCATGAAACGTTCTGAAATATAGGCGGAGCATGAAACGTTTTTCGAAAACATGAAGAGCCTGAAAAGGTGTGAAAAATATGAAGAGCCTCAAAAGGTGTCAAAATTATGAGGAGCTTGAAACGGTCTCAAATATAGGAGGAGAATAAATCGGTGTGGAAAAATATGTAGATCCTGAAAAGGTGTGAAAAATTTGTACAGCCTCAAAAGGAGTGAAAAATATGAGGAGCATGAAATGGTCTGAAAAATAGGAGGACCATAAAACGGTGTTCAAAACCATGAAGAGACTGAAAAGGTGTGAAATATATGAAGAGCTTCAAAAGGTGTCAAAAATATGAGGAGCATGAAAAGGTCTGAAAAATAGGAGGAGCATGAAGCGGTGTGAAAAATTTGAAAGAGCCTGAAAAGCTGTGAAAAAAATGAAGAGCTTCAAAAGGTGTCAAAAATTTGAGGAGCATGAAACGGTCTGAAAACTAGGAGGAGCATTAATTGTTGTTGAAAACATGAAGAGCCTGAAATAGTGTGAGAAATATGAAGAGCTTCAAAAGGTGTCAGAAATGAGAGGAGCATGAAACGGTCTGAAAAATAGGAGGAGCATGAAGCAGTGTTCAAAACATGAAGAGCCTGAAACACTGTGAAAAATATGAAGAGCTTCAAAAGGTGTGAAAAATATGAAGAGCTTCAAAAGCTGTCAAAAATAGGAGGAGCATGAAACGGTCTAAAAATTAGGAGGAGCATGAAGCGGTGTTCAAAAACATGAAGAGCCTGAAAAGGTGTGAAAAATATGAAGAGCTTCAAAAGGTGTGAAATATATGAGGATCATGAAACGGTCTGAAAAATAAGAGGACCATGAAGCGGTGTTGAAAAATATGAAGAGCCTGAAAAAGTGTGAAAAATATGAAGAGCTTCAAAACGTGTCAACAATATGAGGAGCATGAAGCGGTTTTCAAGAATATGAAGAGCATTAAAAAGTGCGAAAAATGTGAAGAGCTTCAAAAGGTGTAAAAATATGAGGAGCATGAAACGGTCTGAAAAATAAGAGGATCACGAAAAGTTCTGAAAAACAGGAGGAGCATGAAACAGTGTAGAAAAACATGAAGAGCCTGAAAAGGATTGGAAAATATGAAGAGGTTCAAAAAGTGCCAAAAATATGAGGAGCATGAAACGGTCTGAAATATTGGAGGAACATGAAACGGTGCTCAAAAACATGAAGAGCCTGAAAAGGTGTGAAAAATATGAAGAGCTTCAAAAGGTGTCAAAAATATGAGGAGCATGAAACGGTCTGAAAAACAGGAGGAGCATGAAGTTTTGTTCAAAAATATGAAGCCGGAAATGGTGTGAAAAATATGAAGAGCTTCAAAAGGTGTGAAAAATATGAGGAGCATGAAAAGGTCTGAAAAATAGGAGGAGCATGAAGCAGTATTTAAAAACATGAAGAGCCTGAAAAGGTATGAAAAATATGAAGAGCTTCAAAAGGTGTGAAAAATATGAGGAGCATGAAAAGGTCTGAAAAATAGGAGGAGCATGAAACGGTGTTGAAAAACATGAAGAGCATGAAACGATTTGAAAAATATGAAGAGCTTCAAAACGTGTGAAAAATAGCAGTAGCATGAAACGATGTTCAAAAACTTGAAGATCCTGAAAAGGTGTGAAAAATATGAAGAGATTAAAAGGTGTCAAAAATATGAGAAGCATGAAACGGTCTGAAAAATAGGTGGAGCATGAAGCGGTGTTTAAAAACATGAAGAGCCTGAAAAGGTGTGAAAAATATGAAGAGCTTCAAAATTTGTCAAAAATATGAGGAACATGAAAAGGTCTGAAAAATAGGAGGAGCATGAAATGATGTTGAAAAACATGAAGAGCCTGAAAACGTGTGAAAAATATGAAGAGCCTCAAAAACTGTCAAAAATATGAGGAGCATGAAACGGTCTGAAAAATAGGAGGAGCATGAAGCCGTTTTGAAAAACATGATTCCTGAAAAGGTGTGAAATAATCGAAGAGCTTCAAAAGGTGTCAAAAATTTGAGGACCATGAAACGCTCTGAAATATAGGAGGAGCATGATGCGGTGTTGAAAAGCATGAAGAGCCTGAAAAGGTGTGAAATATATGAAGCGCTTCAATAGCTGTCAAAAATATGAGGAGCCTGAAACGTTCTGAAAAATAGGAGGAGCATGAAGCGGTGTTGAAAAACATGAAGAGCCTGAAAAGGTGTGAAAATCATGAAGAGCCTGAAAAGGTGTGAAAAACATGAAGAGCCTCAACAGGTGTGAAATATATGAAGAGCTTCAAACGGTATCAAAAATATGAGGAGCATGAAACGGTCAGAAAAATAGGAGGAGCATGAAGCGGTGTTGAAAAACATGAAGAGCCTGAAAAGGTGTGACAAACATGAAGAGCCTGAAAAGGTGTGAAATATATGAAGAGGTTCAAAAGGTGTGAAAAATTTGAAGAGCTTCAAAAGTTGTCAAAAATATGAGGAGCAAGAAACGATCTGAAAAATAGGTGGAGAAGGAAGTGGTGTTGAAAAACATGAAGAGACTGAAAAGGTGTGAAAATATGAAGACCATCAAAAGGTGTCAAAAATAGGAGTAGCATGAAACGGTGTCCAAAAACATGAAGAGCCTGAATAGGAGTGAAAAATATGAAGAGCTTCAAAAGGTGTAAAAAATATGAGGAGCATGAAACGGTCTGAAAAATAGGAGGAGCATGAAACGGTGTTGAAAAACATGAAGAGCCTGAAAAGGTGTGAAAAATATGAAGAGCTTCAAAAGGTGTCAAATATATGAGGAGCACGAAACGGTCTGAAAAATAGGAGGAGCATGAAGCGGTGTTCAAAAACATTAAGAGCCTGAAAAGGTGTGAACAATATGAAGAGCTTCAAAGGGTGTCAAAAATGTGAGGAGCATGAAATGTTCTGAGAAATAGGAGGAGAATGAAGCGATGTTCAGAACCAAGAAGAGACTGAACAGGTGAGAAAAATATCAAGAGCTTCAAAAGGTGTGAAAATAGAAGAGCTTCAAAAGGTGTGAAAATATTAGGGGCATGAAACGGTCTGAAATATAGGAGGAGCATGAAGCGGTGTTCAAAAACATGAGGAGCCTGAAAAGGTGTGAAAACTATGAAGAGCTTCAAAAGGTGTGAAAATATGGAGAGCTTCAAAAGGTTTGAAAATATTAGGAGCATGATATGGTCTGAAAAATAGGAGGAGGCTGAAGCGGTGTTCAAAAACTTGAAGAGCCTGAAAAGGAGTGAAAAACATGAAGAGCTTCAAAAGGTGTCAAAAATATGAGGAGCATGAAACGGTCTGAAAAATAGCAGGAGCATGAAGCGGTGTTGAAAAAAATGAAGATCCTGAAAAGGTGTGAAAAATATGAGGAGCTTCAAAAGGTGTCAAAAATATGTAGAACATGAAACGGTCTGAAAAATAGGAGGAGCATGAAGTGGTGTTGAAAAGCATGAAGAGCCTGAAAAGGTGTGAAAAATATGAAGAGCTTCAAAAAGTGTGAAAAATATGAGGAGCATGAAACAGTCTGAAAAATAGGAAGAGCAGGAAGCGGTGTTCAAAACCATGAAGAGCCTGAAAAGGTGTGAAAAATATGAAGAGCTTCAGAAGGTGTGGAAAATATGAGGAGCATGAAACAATCTGAAAAATAGGAGGAGCAGGAAGCGGTGTTGAAAAACATGAAGAGCCTGAAAAGGTGTGAAAAATATGAAGAGCTACAAAAGGTGTGAAAAATATGAGGAGCATGAAAAGGTCTGAAAAAAAAAGAGGAGCATGAAGTGATATTGAAAAACATGAAGAGCCTGAAAATGTGTGAAATAAATGAAGAGCTTAAAAAGGTGTCAAAAATATGACGGGCATGAAACGGTCTGAAAAAAAAAAAAGGAGCATAAGGTTGTGTTGAAAAACATGAAGAGCCTGAAAATGTGTGAAGTATATGAAGAGCTTCAAAAGGTGTGAAAAATATGAGGAGCATGAAACGGTCTGAAAAATAGGAGGAGCATGAAGCCGTTTTGAAAAACATGATTCCTGAAAAGGTGTGAAATAATCGAAGAGCTTCAAAAGGTGTCAAAAATTTGAGGACCATGAAACGCTCTGAAATATAGGAGGAGCATGATGCGGTGTTGAAAAGCATGAAGAGCCTGAAAAGGTGTGAAATATATGAAGCGCTTCAA
This sequence comes from Dama dama, assembly GCF_033118175.1. Lineage (NCBI taxonomy): Eukaryota > Metazoa > Chordata > Mammalia > Artiodactyla > Cervidae > Dama > Dama dama. The sequence continues at coordinate 64,716,130 of NC_083688.1, read as the reverse complement.
TAGCTGTCAAAAATATGAGGAGCCTGAAACGTTCTGAAAAATAGGAGGAGCATGAAGCGGTGTTGAAAAACATGAAGAGCCTGAAAAGGTGTGAAAATCATGAAGAGCCTGAAAAGGTGTGAAAAACATGAAGAGCCTCAACAGGTGTGAAATATATGAAGAGCTTCAAAACGTGTCAAAAATATGAGGAGTATGAAACAGTCTGAAAAATAAGAGGAGCATGAAATGGTGTTGAAAAACATGAAGAGCCTGAAAAGGTGTGAAAAATATGAAGAGCTTCAAAACGTGTCAAAAATAGGAGTAGAATGAGACGGTGTTCAAAAACATGAAGAGCCTGAAAAGGTGTGAAAAATATGAAGAGCTTCCAAAAGTGTGAAAAATATGAGGAGCATGAAAAGGTCTGAAAAAAAAAGAGGAGCATGAAGTGGTATTGAGAAACATGAAGAGCCTGAAAATGTGTGAAATATATGAATAGCTTCAAAAGGTGTCAAAAATATGAAGAGCATGAAACGGTCTGAAAAATAGGAGGAGAATGAAGCGGTGATCAAAAATATGAAGAGCCTGAAAAGGTGTGAAAAATATGAAGAGTTTCAAAAGTTGTTAAAAATATGAGGACCTAAAAAGGGTCTGAAAAAAAGGAGGAGCATGAACTGGTGTTAAAAAACATGAAGAGCCTGAAAAGCTGTGAGAAATATGAAGAGCTGCAAAAGGTGTGAAAAATATGAAGAGCTTCAAAAGGTGTCAAAAATATGAGGAGAAAGAAATGGTCTGAAAAATAGGAGGAGCATGAAGCGGTGTTCAAAAACTTGAAGAGCCTGAAAATCTGTGAAAAATATGAAGAGCTTAAACGGTGTCAAAAATATGAAGAGCATGAAATGGTCTGAAAAATAGGAGGAGCATGAAATGGTGTTCAAAAACATGAAGAACCTGAAAGGTGTGAAAAACATGAAAGGCTTCAAAACGTGTCAAAATTATGAGGAGCATGAAACAGTCTGAAAAATAGGAGGAGCATGAAGCGGTTTTTAAAAACATGAAGAGCCTGAAAAGGTGTGAAAAATATGAAGAGCTTCAAAAGGTGTCAAAAATATGAGGAGCATGAAACGGTCTGAAATATAGGAGGAGAATGAAGCGGTGCTGAAAATCATGAAGAGCCTGAAAAGGTGTGAAAAATATGAAGAGCTTTCAAAGGTGTGAAAAATATGAGGAGCATGAAACGGTCTGAAAAATAGGAGGAGCATGAAACGGTGTTGAAAAACATGAAGAGCATGAAACGATTTGAAAAATATGAAGAGCTTCAAAACGTGTGAAAAATAGCAGTAGCATGAAACGATGTTCAAAAACTTGAAGATCCTGAAAAGGTGTGCAAAATATGAAGAGATTAAAAGGTGTCAAAAATATGAGAAGCATGAAACGGTCTGAAAAATAGGAGGAGCATGAAGCGGAGTTTAAAAACATGAAGAGCCTGAAAAGGTGTGAAAAATATGAAGAGCTTAAAAATTTGTCAAAAATATGAGGAACATGAAATGGTCTGAAAAATAGGAGGAGCATGAAATGATGTTGAAAAACATGAAGAGCCTGAAAACGTGTGAAAAATAAGAAGAGCCTCAAAAACTGTCAAAAATATGAGGAGCATGAAATGGTCTGAAGAATAGGAGGAGCATGAAGCGGTGTTGAAAAACATGAAGAGCCTGAAAAGGTGTGAAATATATGAAGAGATTCAAAAGATGTCAAAAAATATGAGGAGCATGAAACGGTCTGAAAAATAGGAGGAGTATGAAGCGGTGTTGAAAAACATTAAAAGCCTGAAAAGGTGTGAAAAATACGAAGAGCTTCAAAAGGTGTCAAAAATATGAGGGGCATGAAACGGTCTGAAAAATAGGAGGAGCATTAATCGTTGTTGAAAAACATGAAGAGCCTGAAATAGTGTGAGAAATATGAAGAGCTTCAAAAGGTGTCAGAAATGAGAGGAGCATGAAACGGTCTGAAAAATAGGAGGAGCATGAAGCGGTGTTCAAAACATGAAGAGCCTGAAACACTGTGAAAAACATGAAGAGCTTCAAAAGGTGTGAAAAATATGAAGAGCTTCAAAAGCTGTCAAAAATAGGAGGAGCATGAAACGGTCTAAAAATCAGGAGGAGCATGAAGCGGTGTTCAAAAACATGAAGAGCCTGAAAAGGTGTGAAAAATATGAAGAGCTTCAAAAGGTGTGAAATATATGAGGATCATGAAACGGTCTGAAAAATAAGAGGACCATGAAGCGGTGTTGAAAAATATGAAGAGCCTGAAAAAGTGTGAAAAATATGAAGAGCTTCAAAACGTGTCAACAATATGAGGAGCATGAAGCGGTTTTCAAGAATATGAAGAGCATTAAAAAGTGCAAAAAATGTGAAGAGCTTCAAAATGTGTAAAAATATGAGGAGCATGAAACGGTCTGAAAAATAAGAGGATCACGAAACGTTCTGAAAAACAGGAGGAGCATGAAACAGTGTTGAAAAACATGAAGAGCCTGAAAAGCATTGGAAAATATGAAGACGTTCAAAAAGTGCCAAAAATATGAGGAGCATGAAACGGTCTGAAATATTGGAGGAACATGAAACGGTGCTCAAAAACATGAAGAGTCTGAAAAGGTGTGAAAAATATGCAGAGCTTCAAAAGGTGTCAAAAATATGAGGAGCATGAAATGATCTGAAAAACAGGAGGAGCATAAAGTGGTGTTCAAAAATATGAAGCCGGAAATGGTGTGAAAAATATGAAGAGCTTCAAAAGGTGTGAAAAATATGAGGAGCATGAAACGGTCTGAAAAATAGGAGGAGCATTAAACAGTGATGAAAAATATGGAGAGCCTGAAAAGGTGTGAAAAATATGAAGAGCTTCAAAACGTGTGAAAAATATGAAGAGCTTCAAAAGGTGTCAAAAATATGAGGAGCATGAAGCGTTCTGAAAAATAGGAGGAGCATGAAACGGTGTTGAAAAACACGAAGAGCCTAAATGGGAGTGAAATATATGAAGAGCTTCAAAAGAAGTCAAAAATATAAGGAGCATGAAACGGTCTGAAAAATAGGAGGAGCATGAAGCGGTGTTGAAAAACATGAAGAGCCTGAAAAGGTGTGAAATATATGAAGAGATTCAAAAGGTGTCAAAAATAGGAGGAGCATGAAACAGTTTGAAAAATAGGAAGAGCATGAAGTGGTGTTGAAAAACATGAAGAGCCTGAAAAGGTGTGAATAATATGAAGAGCTTAAAAAGGAGTCAAATATATGAGGAGCATGAAACTGTCTGAAAAATAGGAGGAGCATGAAACGGTGTTTGAAAACATGAAGAGCCTGAAAAGGTGTGAAATATATGAAGAGCTTCAAAAGTTTTCAAAAGTATGAGGAGCATGATACGGTCTGAAAAATAGGAGGAGCATGAAGCGGTGTTGAAAAGTGAAGAGCCTGAAAAGGTGTGAAAAACATGAAGAGCTTCAAAAGTTGTCAAAAATATGAGGAACATGAAACGGTCTGAAAAATAGGAGGAGCAAGAATCGGTGTTGAAAAAAGAAGAGCCTGAAAAGTTGTGAAATATATGAAGAACTTCAAAACGTGTCAAATATATGAGGAGCATGAAACGGTCTGAAAAATAGGAGCAGCATGACGCGGTGTTAAAAAACATAAACAGCCTGAAAAGGTGTGAAATATATGAAGAGCATCAAAAGGTGTCAAAAATATGAGGAGCAGAAAACGCTCTGAATATTAGGGGGAGCATGAAACGGACTTCAAAAACATGAAGAGCCTGAAAAGGTGTGAAAAATATGAAGAGCTTCAAAACTTGTCAATAATATAATGAGAATGAAACGGTCTGAAATAAAGGAGGAGCATGAAGCGGTCTTGAAAAACATGAAGAGCATGAAACGGTCTGAAAAATAGGAGGAGCATGAAATGGTGTTCAAAAACATGAAGATCCTGAAAACATGTGAAAAATATGAAGCGCTTCAAAAGCTGTCAAAAATATGAGGAGCATGAAACGGTCTGAAAAATAGGAGGAAAATGAAACGGTGTTCAAAATCATTAAGAGCCTGAAAAGGTGTGAAAAATATGAGGAGCATGAAACGGTCTGAAAAAAAGGCGAGAATGAAGTCGTGTTCAAAGACATGAAGAGCCCGAAAAGGTGTGTAAAATATGAAGAGCTTCAAAAGGTGTCAAAAATATGAGGAGCATGAAACGGTCTGAAAAATAGGAGGAGCATGAAGTGGTGTTGAAAAACATGAAGTGCCTGAAAATGTGTGAACAATATGAAGAGCTTCAGAAGGTGTGAATGATATGAGGAGCATGAAGCGGTGTTCAAAAACTTGAAGATACTGAAAAGGTGTGAAAAATATGAAGAGCTTCAAAAGGTGTCAAAAATATGAGGAGCATGAAATGGTCTGAAAAATATTAGGAGCATGAAACGGTGTTGAAAACCTGAAGCGCCTGAAAAGTTGTGAAAAATATGAAGAGTTTCAAACATGTAAAAATATGAGGAGCATGAAACGGTGTTCAGAATCATGAAGAGCCTGAAATGGTGTGAAAAATATGAAGAGCTTCAAAAGGTGTCAAAAATATGAGGAGCATGAAGCGTTCTGAAAAATAGGAGGAGCATGAAACGGTGTTGCAAATAACGAAGAGCCTAAAAAGGAGTGAAAAATATGAAGAGCTTCAAAAGGTGTCAAATATATAAGGAGCATGAAACGGTCTGAATAATAGGAGCAGCCTGAAACGGTGTGGAAAAACATGAAAAGCCTGAAAATGTGTGAAAAATATAAAGAGCTTCAAAAGGTTTCAAAATTATGAGGCGCATGAAACTGTCTTAAAAATAGGAAGAGCATGAAGCGGTGTTGAAAAATATGAAGAGCCTGAAAAGGTGTGAAATATATGAAGAGCTACAAAATGTGTCAAAAATATGAGGAGCATGAAGCGTTCTGAAAAATAGGAGGAGCATGAAACGGTGCTGAAAAACACGAAGAGCCTAAAAAGGAGTGAAATATATGAACAGCTTCAGAAGAAGTCAAAAATATAAGGAGCATGAAACGGTATGAAAAATAGGAGGAGCATGAAGCGGTGTTGAAAAACATGAAGAGCCTGAAAAGGTGTGAAATATATGAAGAGGTTCAAAAGGTGTCAAAAATAGGAGGAGCATGAAACTGTTTGAAAAATAGGAGGAGCATGAAGTGGTGTTGAAAAACATGAAGAGCCTGAAAAGGTGTGAATAATATGAAGAGCTTCAAAAGGAGTCAAATATATGAGGAGCATGAAACTGTCTGAAAAATAGGAGGAGCATGAAACGGTCTGAAAAATAGGAGGAGCATGAAACGGTGTTGCAAAACATGAAGAGCCTGAAAAGGTGTGAAATATATGAAGAGCTTCAAAGTTTTCAAAAGTATGAGGAGCATGATACGGTCTGAAAAATAGGAGGAGCAGGAAGCGGTGTTGAAAAGTGAAGAGCCTGAAAAGGTGTGAAAAACAGGAAGCGCTTCAAAAGTTGTCAGAAATATGAGGAACATGAAACGGTCTGAAAAATAGGAGGAGCAAGAATCGGTGTTGAAAAAAAGAAGAGCCTGAAAAGTTGTGAAATATATGAAGTACTTCAAAACGTGTCAAATATATGAGGAGCATGAAACGGTCTGAAAAATAGGAGCAGCATGAAGCGGTGTTAAAAAACATAAACAGCCTGAAAAGGTGTGAAATATATGAAGAGCTTCAAAAGGTGTCAAAAATATGAGGAGCATGAAAAGCTCTGAAGTTTAGGAGGAGCATGAAACGGTCTTCAAAAACATGAAGAGCCTGAAAAGGTGTTAAAAATATGAAGAGCTTCAAAACTTGTCAATAATATAATGAGAATGAAACGGTCTGAAAAATAGGAGGAGCATGAAGCGGTGTTGAAAAACATGAAAAGACTGAAAAGGTGTGAAAAATATGAAGAGCTTCAAAAGGTGTCAAAAATATGAGGAGCATGAAACGGTCTGAAAAACAGGAGGAGCATGACGCGGTGTTGAAAAACATGAGGAGCCTGAAGAGGTGTGAAATATATGAAGAGCTTCAAAAGTGTCAAAAATATGAGGATCATGAAACGGTCTGAAAAATATGAGGAGCATGAAACGGTGTTCAAAAACATGAAGAACCTAAAATGGTGTGAAAAATATGAAGAACTTAAAAACGTGTCAAAAATAGGAGGAGTTTCAAAGGGTCCGAAAAATAGGAAGAGCATGAAGGGGTGTTGCAAAACATGAAGAGCCTGAAAAGGTGTGGAAAACATGAAGAACCTTAAAAGGTGTAAAATATATGAAGAGGTTCAAAAGGTGTCAAAAATTGGAGAAGCATGAATATGTGTGAAAAATAGGAGGAGCATGAAGCGGTGTTCAAAAACCTGAGGAGCCTGAAAAGGTGTGAAAAAAATGAAGAGCTTCAAAAGGTGTCAAAAATATGAGGAGCATGAAACGGTCTGAAAAATAGCAGGAGCGTGAAACGGTGTTCAAAAACATCAAGAGCCTGAAAAAGTGTGAAATATATGAAGAGGTTCAAAAGGTGTCAAAAATATGAGGAACATGAAACGGTCTGAAAAATAGGAGGAGCAAGAATCGGTGTTGAAAAAAAGAAGAGCTTGAAAAGTTGTGAAATATATGAAGAGCTTCAAAATGTGTCAAATATATGAGGAGCGTGAAAAGGTCTGAAAAATAGGAGCAGCATGAAGCGGTGTTGAAAAACATAAACAGCCTGAAAAGTTGTGAAATATATGAAGAGCTTCAAAATGAGTCAAAAATATGAGGAGCATGAAACGTTCTGAAGATTAGGAGGAGCATGAAAAAGTCTTCAAAAACATGAAGAGCCTGAAAAGGTGTGAAAAATATGAAGAGCTTCAAAAGGTGTCAAAATTATGAGGAGCATGAAACGGTCTGAAAAATAGGAGGAGCATGAAAGGGTGTTCAAAAACATGAAGAGCCTGAAAAGGTGTGAAACATATGAAAAGCATGAAAAGGTGTGAAATATATGAGGAGCCTGAAACGGTCTGCAAAACAGGAGGAGCATGAATCGGTGTTGAAAAACATGAAGAGCCTGAAAAGGAGTAAAATATATGAAGAGCTTCAAAAGGTGTCAAAAGTATGAGGAGCATGAAACGGTCTGAAAATAGGAGGAGCATCAAGTGGTGCTGAAAAACATAGAGAGACTGAAAAGGTTTGAAAAATATAACGAGCTTCAAAAGGTGTCAAAAATATGAGGAGCATGAAACGGTCTGAAAAACAGGAGGAGCATGAAACGGTGTTGAAAAACATGAAGAGCCTGAAAAGGTGTGAAATATATGAAGAGCTTCAAAAGGTGTCAAAAATATGAGGAGCAAGAAACGGTCTGAAAAATAGGAGGAGCATGAAGCGGTGTTGAAAAACATGAAAAGCCTGAAAAAGTGTGAAATATATGAAGAGCTTCAAAAGGTGTAAAAAATATGAGGAGCATGAAAAGGTCTGAAAAATAGGTGGAGCATGAAGCGTTGTTCAAATACATGAAGAGCCTGATAAGATGTGAAAAATATGAAGAGCTTCAAAAGGTGTCAAATATGAGTGCATGAAACGGTCTGAAAAATAAGAGGAGCATGAAGCGGTGTTGAAAAGCATGAAGAGCCTGAAAAGGTGTGAACTATATGAAGAGCTTCAAAAGGTGACAAAAATACGAGGAGCATGAAACGGTCTGAAAAATAGGAGGAGCATGAAGTGGTGTTGAAAAACTTGAAGAGCCTGAAAAGGTGTGAAATATATGAAGAGCTTCAAAACGTGTCAAATATATGAGGAGCATGAAACGATCTGAAAAATATGAGCAGCATGAAGCGGTGTTGTAAAACATAAAGAGCCTGAAAAGGTGTAAAAAATATGAAGAGCTTCAAAAAGTGTCAAAAATATGAAGAGCATGAAAAGGTCTGAAAAATAGGAGGAGCATGAAGTGGTGTTGAAAAACATAAAGAGCCTGAAAAGGTGTAAAAAATATGAAGAGCTTCAAAAAGTGTCAAAAATATGAGGAGCATGAAACGATCTGAAACATAGTAGGAGCATGAAGCGTTGTTCAAAAACATGAAGAGCCTGAAAAGTTGTGAAATATATGAAGACCTTCAAAAGGCGTCAAAAATATGAGGAGCATGACATGGTCTGAAAAATAGGAGGAGCATGAAGCAGTGTTGAAAAACATGAAGAGCCTGAAAAGGTGTGAAAAATATGAAGAGGTTCAAAAAGTTTGAAAAATATGAAGAGCTTCAAAGGTGTCAAAAATATGAGGAGCATGAAACGGTCTGAAAAATAGGAGGATCATGAAGCGGTGTTCAAAAACATGAAGAGCATGAAAAAGTGTGAAAAATATGAAGAGCTTCAAAAGGTGTAAAAAATATGCAGAGCTTCAAAAGGTGTGAAAATATGAAGAGTTTCAAAAGGTGTCAAACATATGAGGAGCATGAAACGGTCTGAAAAATAGGAGGAGCATGAAATGGTGTTCAAAACCATGAAGAGACTGAAAAGGTGTGAAATATATGAAGACTTCAAAATGTGTCAAAAATATGAGGAGCATGAAACGTTCTGAAATATAGGAGGAGCATGAAACGTTTTTCGAAAACATGAAGAGCCTGAAAAGGTGTGAAAAATATGAAGAGCCTCAAAAGGTGTCAAAATTATGAGGAGCTTGAAACGGTCTCAAATATAGGAGGAGAATAAAACGGTGTGGAAAAATATGTAGATCCTGAAAAGGTGTGAAAAATTTGTACAGCCTCAAAAGGAGTGAAAAATATGAGGAGCATGAAATGGTCTGAAAAATAGGAGGACCATGAAACGGTGTTCAAAACCATGAAGAGACTGAAAAGGTGTGAAATATATGAAGAGCTTCAAAAGGTGTCAAAAATATGAGGAGCATGAAACGGTCTGAAAAATAGGAGGAGCATAAAGCGGTGTTGAAAAACATGAAGAGCCTTAAAAATGTGTGAAAAATATGAAGAGCTTCAAAAGGTGTCAAATATATGAGGAGCACGAAACGGTCTGAAAAATATGAGGAGCATGAAGCGGTGTTCAAAAACATTAAGAGCCTGAAAAGGTGTGAAAAATATGAAGAGCTTCAAAGGGTGTCAAAAATATGAGGAGCATGAAATGTTCTGAGAAATAGGAGGAGAATGAAGCGATGTTCAGAACCAAGAAGAGACTGAACAGGTGAGAAAAATATCAAGAGCTTCAAAAGGTGTGAAAATAGAAGAGCTTCAAAAGGTGTGAAAATATTAGAGCATGAAACGGTCTGAAATATAGGAGGAGCATGAAGCGGTGTTCAAAAACATGAGGAGCCTGAAAAGGTGTGAAAAATATGAAGAGCTTCAAAAGGTGTGAAAATATGAAGAGCTTCAAAAGGTGTGAAAATATTAGGAGCATGATATGGTCTGAAAAATAGGAGGAGGCTGAAGCGGTGTTCAAAAACTTGAAGAGCCTGAAAAGGAGTGAAAATCATGAAGAGCTTCAAAAGGTGTCAAAAATATGAGGAGCATGAAACGGTCTGAAAAATAGGAGGAGCATGAAGCGGTGTTGAAAAAAATGAAGATCCTGAAAAGGTGTGAAAAATATGAGGAGCTTCAAAAGGTGTCAAAAATATGAAGAACATGAAACGGTCTGAAAATAGGAGGAGCATGAAGTGGTGTTGAAAAGCATGAAGAGCCTGAAAAGGTGTGAAAAATATGAAGAGCTTCAAAAAGTGTGAAAAATATGAGGAGCATGAAACAGTCTGAAAAATAGGAGGAGCAGGAAGCGGTGTTCAAAACCATGAAGAGCCTGAAAAGGTGTGAAAAATATGAAGAGCTTCAGAAGGTGTGAAAAATATGAGGAGCATGAAGCAATCTGAAAAATAGGAGGAGCAGGAAGCGGTGTTGAAAAACATGAAGAGCCTGAAAAGGTGTGAAAAAAATGAAGAGCTTCAAAAGGTGTCAAAAATATGAGGAGCATGAAGCGGTGTTGAAAAACATGAAGATCCTGAAAAGAAGTGAAATATATGACGAGCTTCAAAAGGTGTCAAAAATATGAGGAGAATGAAGCGTTGTTGAAAAACATGAAGAGCCTGAAAAGGTGTGAAATATATGAAGAGCTTCAAGGGTGTCAAAAATATGAGGAACATGAAACAGTCTGAAAAATAGAAGGAGCATGAAACGGTGTTGAAAAACATGAAAAGCCTGAAAAGGTGTGAAAAACATGAAGAGCCTGAAAAGTTGTGGAAAACATGAAGAGCCTGAAAAGGTGTGAAAAAGATGAAGAGCCTCAAAAGGTGTAAAATATATGAAGAGTTTCAATAGGTGTCAAAAATATGAGGAGCATGAAACGGTCTGAAAAATAGGAGGAGCATCAAATGGTGCTGAAAAACATGGAGAGCCTGAAAAGGTTTGAAAAATATGAAGAGCTTCAAAAGGTGTCAAAAATATGAGGAGCATGAAACGGTCTGAAAAATAGGAGGAGCATGAAACGGTGTAAAAAACATGAAGAGCCTTAAAAGGTCTGAAAATTATGCAGAGTTCAAAAGGTGTTAAAAATATGAGGAGCATGAAACGGTCTGAAAAATAGGAGGAGCATGAAGCGGTGTTGAAAAACATGAAGAGCCTGAAAAGGTATGAAAAATATGAAGAGCTTCAAAAGGTGTGAAAAATATGAGGTGCATGAAACGGTCTGAAAAATAGGAGGAGCATGAAGCCGTTTTGAAAAACATGATTCCTGAAAAGGTGTGAAATAATCGAAGAGCTTCAAAAGGTGTCAAAAATTTGAGGACCATGAAACGCTCTGAAATATAGGAGGAGCATGATGCGGTGTTGAAAAGCATGAAGAGCCTGAAAAGGTGTGAAATATATGAAGCGCTTCAATAGCTGTCAAAAATATGAGGAGCCTGAAACGTTCTGAATAATAGGAGGAGCATGAAGCGGTGTTGAAAAACATGAAGAGCCTGAAAAGGTGTGAAAATCATGAAGAGCCTGAAAAGGTGTGAAAAACATGAAGAGCCTCAACAGGTGTGAAATATATGAAGAGCTTCAAACGGTATCAAAAATATGAGGAGCATGAAACGGTCAGAAAAATAGGAGGAGCATGAAGCGGTGTTGAAAATCATGAAGAGCCTGAAAAGGTGTGAAATATATGAAGAGGTTCAAAAGGTGTGAAAAATTTGAAGAGCTTCAAAAGTTGTCAAAAATATGAGGAGCAAGAAACGATCTGAAAAATAGGTGGAGAAGGAAGTGGTGTTGAAAAACATGAAGAGACTGAAAAGGTGTGAAAATATGAAGACCATCAAAAGGTGTCAAAAATAGGAGTAGCATGAAACGGTGTCCAAAAACATGAAGAGCCTGAATAGGAGTGAAAAATATGAAGAGCTTCAAAAGGTGTCAAAAATATGAGGAGCATGAAACGGTCTGAAAAATAGGAGGAGCATGAAGCGGTGTTGAAAATCATGAAGAGCCTGAAAAGTTGTGAAAAACACGAAGAGCCTGAAAAGGTGTGAAAAACATGAAGAGCCTCAAAAGGTGTGAAATATATGAAGAGCTTCAAAAGGTATCAAAAATATGAGGAGCATGAAGCGATCTGAAAAATAGGTGTAGCAGGAAGTGGTGTTGAAAAACATGAAGCGCATGAAAATGTGTGAAAAATATGAAGAGCTTCGAAAGGTGTCAAAAATATGAGGAGCATGAAAACGTCTGAAAAATAGGAGGAGCATGAAGCGGTGTGAAAAACTTGAAAGAGCCTGAAAAGCTGTGAAAAAAATGAAGAGCTTCAAAAGGTGTCAAAAATTTGAGGAGCATGAAACGGTCTGAAAACTAGGAGGAGCATGAAGCGGTGATGAAAAACATGAAGAGCCTGAAAAGGTGTGAAATATATGAAGAGCTTCAAAAGGCGTCAAAAATAGGAGGAGCATGAAACGCTCTGAAAATAGGAGGAGCATGAGGCGGTGTTGAAAAACATGAAGAGGCTGAAAAGGTGTGAAAAATATGAAGAGCTTCAAAAGGTGTCAGAAATATGAGGAGCATGAAATGGTCTGAAAAATAGGAGGAGCATGAAACGGTGTTCAAGAACATGAAGGGCCTGAAAAGGTGTGAAAAACATGAAGAGATTGAAAAGGTGTGAAATATATGAAGAGCTTCATAATGTGTCAAAAATATGAGGAGCATGAAGCGGTGTTGAAAAACATGAAGATCCTGAAAAGAAGTGAAATATATGCCGAGCTTCAAAAGGTGTCAAAAATATGAGGAGCATGAAGCGTTGTTGAAAAACATGAAGAGCCTGAAAAGGTGTGAAATATATGAAGAGCTTCAAAAGGTGTCAAAAATATGAGGAGCACGAAACGGTCTGAAAAATAGGAGTAGCAAGAAGCGGTGTTGAAAAACATGAAGAGCCTGAAAAGGTGTGAAAAATATTAAGAGCTTCAAAACGTGTCAAAAATATGAGGAGCATGAAACGGTCTGAAAAATCGGAGGAGCATGAGTGGTGTTGAAATACATGAAGAGGTTGAAAAGGTGTGAAATATATGAAGAGTTTCAAAACGTGTCATAAATATGAGGAGTACGAAACAGTCTGAAAAATACGAGGAGCATGAAGCGGTGTTCAAAACCATGAAGAGCCTGAAAAGGTGTGAAATATATGAAGAGCTTCAAGGGTGTCAAAAATATGAGGAACATGAAACAGTCTGAAAAATAGAAGGAGCATGAAACGGTGTTGAAAAACATGAAAAGCCTGAAAAGGTGTGAAAAACATGAAGAGCCTGAAAAGTTGTGGAAAACATGAAGAGCCTGAAAAGGTGTGAAAAAGATGAAGAGCCTCAAAAGGTGTAAAATATATGAAGAGTTTCAATAGGTGTCAAAAATATGAGGAGCATGAAACGGTCTGAAAAATAGGAGGAGCATGTAATGGTGTTGAAAACCACGAAGAGCCTGAAGAGGAGTGAAATACATGAAGAGCTTCAAAAGGTGTCAAAAATATGAGAAGCATGAAATGGTGTTCAAAAACATGAAGAGCCTGACAAGGTGTGAAAAATATGAAGAGGTTCAAAAAGTGTCAAAAATATGAGGAGCATGAAACTGTTCTGTAAAATAGGTGCAGCATAAAGCGGTGTTGAAAAACATGAAGGGTCTGAAAATGTGTGAAACATATGAAGAGCTTCAAAAGGTGAAAAAATATGAGGAGCATGAAACAGTCTGAAACATAGGAGGAGCATGAAGGAGTGTTCAAAACACGCTGAGCCTGAAAAGGTGTGAAAAATATGAAGAGCTCCAAAAGTTGTCAAAAATATGAGGAGCAGGAAACGGTCTGAAAAATAAGAGGAGCATGAAACGGTGTTCAAAAACTTGAAGATACTGAAAAGATGTGAAAAATATGAAGAGCTTCAAAAGGTGTCAAAATATGAGGAGCACGAAACATTCTGAAAAATAAGAGGAGTATGAAACGGTGTTGAACAACATGAAGAGCATGAAAAGGTGTGAAAAATATGAAGAGATTAAAAAGGTGTCAAAATATGAGGAGCATGAAACGGTCTGAAAAATAGGAGGAGCATGAAGTGGTGTTCAAAAACATGAAGAGCCCGAAAAGGTGTGAAAAATATGAAGAGCTTCAAAAGGTGTCAAATATATGAGGAGCATGAAACTGTCTGAAAAATAAGAGGAATATGAAACGGTGTTGAAAAACATGAAGAGCATGAAAAGGTGTGAAAAATATGAAGAGCTTCAAAAGGTGTCAAAAATATGAGGAGCATAAAATGGTCTGAAAAATAGGAGGAGCATGAAACGGTGTTCAAAAATATGAAGAGACTGAAAAGGCATGAAATATAAGAAGATCTTCAAAAAGTGTCAAAATTATGAGGAGCATGAAACGGTCTGAAAAATAGGAGGAGCATGAAGCGGTGTTCAAAAACATGAAGAGCCTGAAACGGTGTGAAAAATATGAGGAGCATGAAACGGTCTGAAAAATATGAGGAGCATGAAGCGGTGTTTCAAAACATGAAGAGCCTGAAAACATGTGAAAAATATGAAGCACTTCAAAAGGTGTCAAAAATATGAGAAGCATGAAACGGTCTGAAAAATAGGAGGAAAATGAAACGGTGTTCAAAATCTTTAAGAGCCTGAAAATGTGTGAAAAATATGAAGAGCTTCAGAAGGTGTGAAAAATATGAGAAGCATGAAGCGGTTATCAAAAACTTGAAGATACTGAACAGGTGTGAAAAATATGAAGAGCTTCAAAAAGTGGCAAAAATATGAGGAGCATGAAACGGTATGAAAAATAGGAGGAGCATGAAACGGTGTTCAAAAACATGAAGAGCCTGAAAAGTTGTGAAAAATATGAAGAGCTTCAGAAGGTGTGAAAAATATGAGAAGCATGAAGCGGTTATCAAAAATTTGAAGATACTGAACAGGTGTGAAAAATATGAAGAGCTTCAAAAGGTTTTAAAAATATGAGGAGCATGAAACGGTCTGAAATATAGGAGGAAAATGAAACGGTGTTCAAAATCATTAAGAGCCTGAAAAGGTGTGAAAAATATGAGGAGCATGAAACGGTCTGAAAAAAAGGCGAGAATGAAGTCGTGTTCAAAGACATCAAGAGCCTGAAAAAGTGTGAAAAACATGACGAGCTTCAAATGGTGTCAAAAATATGAGGAGCATGAACCAGTCTGAAAAATAGGTGGAGCATGAAGAGTTGTTCAAATACATGAAGAGCCTGATAAGGTGTGAAAAATATGAAGAGCTTCAAAAGGTGTCAAAAATATGAGGAGCATGAAAGGTCTGAAAAATAGGAGGAAAATGAAACGGTGTTCAAAATCATTAAGAGCCTGAAAAGGTGTGAAAAATATGAAGAGCTTCAGAATGTGTGAAAAATATGAGAAGCATGAAGCGGTTATCAAAAACTTGAAGATACTGAACAGGTGTGAAAAATATGAAGAGCTTCAAAAAGTGGCAAAAATATGAAGAGCATGAAATGGTCTGAAAAATAGGAGGAGCATGAAACGGTGCTGAAAAACACGAAGAGCCTAAAAAGGAGTGAAATATATGAACAGCTTCAGAAGAAGTCAAAAATATAAGGAGCATGAAACGGTATGAAAAATAGGAGGAGCATGAAGCGGTGTTGAAAAACATGAAGAGCCTGAAAAGGTGTGAAATATATGAAGAGGTTCAAAAGGTGTCAAAAATAGGAGGAGCATGAAACTGTTTGAAAAATAGGAGGAGCATGAAGTGGTGTTGAAAAACATGAAGAGCCTGAAAAGGTGTGAATAATATGAAGAGCTTCAAAAGGAGTCAAATATATGAGGAGCATGAAACTGTCTGAAAAATAGGAGGAGCATGAAACGGTCTGAAAAATAGGAGGAGCATGAAACGGTGTTGCAAAACATGAAGAGCCTGAAAAGGTGTGAAATATATGAAGAGCTTCAAAAGTTTTCAAAAGTATGAGGAGCATGATACGGTCTGAAAAATAGGAGGAGCAGGAAGCGGTGTTGAAAAGTGAAGAGCCTGAAAAGGTGTGAAAAACAGGAAGCGCTTCAAAAGTTGTCAAAAATATGAGGAACATGAAACGGTCTGAAAAATAGGAGCAGCATGAAGCGGTGTTAAAAAACATAAACAGCCTGAAAAGGTGTGAAATATATGAAGAGCTTCAAAAGGTGTCAAAAATATGAGGAGCATGAAAAGCTCTGAAGTTTAGGAGGAGCATGAAACGGTCTTCAAAAACATGAAGAGCCTGAAAAGGTGTTAAAAATATGAAGAGCTTCAAAACTTGTCAATAATATAATGAGAATGAAACGGTCTGAAAAATAGGAGGAGCCTGAAGCGGTGTTGAAAAACATGAAAAGACTGAAAAGGTGTGAAAAATATGAAGAGCTTCAAAAGGTGTCAAAAATATGAGGAGCATGAAACGGTCTGAAAAACAGGAGGAGCATGACGCGGTGTTGAAAAACATGAGGAGCCTGAAAAGGTGTGAAATATATGAAGAGCTTCAAAAGTGTCAAAAATATGAGGATCATGAAACGGTCTGAAAAATATGAGGAGCATGAAACGGTGTTCAAAAACATGAAGAACCTAAAATGGTGTGAAAAATATGAAGAACTTAAAAACGTGTCAAAAATAGGAGGAGTTTCAAAGGTTCCGAAAAATAGGAAGAGCATGAAGGGGTGTTGCAAAACATGAAGAGCCTGAAAAGGTGTGGAAAACATGAAGAATCTTAAAAGGTGTAAAATATATGAAGAGGTTCAAAAGGTGTCAAAAATTGGAGAAGCATGAATATGTGTGAAAAATAGGAGGAGCATGAAGCGGTGTTCAAAAACCTGAGGAGCCTGAAAAGGTGTGAAAAAAATGAAGAGCTTCAAAAGGTGTCAAAAATATGAGGAGCATGAAACGGTCTGAAAAATAGCAGGAGCGTGAAACGGTGTTCAAAAACATCAAGAGCCTGAAAAAGTGTGAAATATATGAAGAGGTTCAAAAGGTGTCAAAAATATGAGGAACATGAAACGGTCTGAAAAATAGGAGGAGCAAGAATCGGTGTTGAAAAAAAGAAGAGCTTGAAAAGTTGTGAAATATATGAAGAGCTTCAAAATGTGTCAAATATATGAGGAGCGTGAAAAGGTCTGAAAAATAGGAGCAGCATTAAGCGGTGTTGAAAAACATAAACAGCCTGAAAAGTTGTGAAATATATGAAGAGCTTCAAAATGTGTCAAAAATATGAGGAGCATGAAACGTTCTGAAGATTAGGAGGAGCATGAAAAAGTCTTCAAAAACATGAAGAGCCTGAAAAGGTGTGAAAAATATGAAGACCTTCAAAAGGTGTCAAAAATATGAGGAGCATGAAACGGTCTGAAAAATAGGAGGAGCATGAAAGGGTGTTCAAAAACATGAAGAGCCTGAAAAGGTGTGAAACATATGAAAAGCATGAAAAGCTGTGAAATATATGAGGAGCCTGAAACGGTCTGCAAAACAGGAGGAGCATGAATCGGTGTTGAAAAACATGAAGAGCCTGAAAAGGAGTAAAAT
Source organism: Dama dama (assembly GCF_033118175.1). Taxonomy (NCBI): domain Eukaryota; kingdom Metazoa; phylum Chordata; class Mammalia; order Artiodactyla; family Cervidae; genus Dama; species Dama dama. The sequence goes on along the minus strand of NC_083688.1, from coordinate 64,699,135 downwards.
ATATGAAGAGCTTCAAAAGGTGTCAAAAGTATGAGGAGCATGAAACGGTCTGAAAATAGGAGGAGCATCAAGTGGTGCTGAAAAACATAGAGAGACTGAAAAGGTTTGAAAAATATAACGAGCTTCAAAAGGTGTCAAAAATATGAGGAGCATGAAACGGTCTGAAAAATAGGAGGAGCATGAAACGGTGTTGAAAAACATGAAGAGCCTGAAAAGGTGTGAAATATATGAAGAGCTTCAAAAGGTGTCAAAAATATGAGGAGCAAGAAACGGTCTTAAAAATAGGAGGAGCATGAAGCGGTGTTGAAAAACATGAAAAGCCTGAAAAAGTGTGAAATATATGAAGAGCTTCAAAAGGTGTAAAAAATATGAGGAGCATGAAAAGGTCTGAAAAATAGGTGGAGCATGAAGCATTGTTCAAATACATGAAGAGCCTGATAAGATGTGAAAAATATGAAGAGCTTCAAAAGGTGTCAAATATGAGTGCATGAAACGGTCTGAAAAATAAGAGGAGCATGAAGCGGTGTTGAAAAGCATGAAGAGCCTGAAAAGGTGTGAACTATATGAAGAGCTTCAAAAGGTGACAAAAATACGAGGAGCATGAAACGGTCTGAAAAATAGGAGGAGCATGAAGTGGTGTTGAAAAACTTGAAGAGCCTGAAAAGGTGTGAAATATATGAAGAGCTTCAAAACGTGTCAAATATATGAGGAGCATGAAACGATCTGAAAAATATGAGCAGCATGAAGCGGTGTTGTAAAACATAAAGAGCCTGAAAAGGTGTGAAATATATGAAGAGGTTCAAAAGGTGTCAAAAATAGGAGGAGCATGAAACTGTTTGAAAAATAGGAGGAGCATGAAGTGGTGTTGAAAAACATGAAGAGCCTGAAAAGGTGTGAATAATATGAAGAGCTTCAAAAGGAGTCAAATATATGAGGAGCATGAAACTGTCTGAAAAATAGGAGGAGCATGAAACGGTCTGAAAAATAGGAGGAGCATGAAACGGTGTTGCAAAACATGAAGAGCCTGAAAAGGTGTGAAATATATGAAGAGCTTCAAAAGTTTTCAAAAGTATGAGGAGCATGATACGGTCTGAAAAATAGGAGGAGCAGGAAGCGGTGTTGAAAAGTGAAGAGCCTGAAAAGGTGTGAAAAACAGGAAGCGCTTCAAAAGTTGTCAAAAATATGAGGAACATGAAACGGTCTGAAAAATAGGAGCAGCATGAAGCGGTGTTAAAAAACATAAACAGCCTGAAAAGGTGTGAAATATATGAAGAGCTTCAAAAGGTGTCAAAAATATGAGGAGCATGAAAAGCTCTGAAGTTTAGGAGGAGCATGAAACGGTCTTCAAAAACATGAAGAGCCTGAAAAGGTGTTAAAAATATGAAGAGCTTCAAAACTTGTCAATAATATAATGAGAATGAAACGGTCTGAAAAATAGGAGGAGCCTGAAGCGGTGTTGAAAAACATGAAAAGACTGAAAAGGTGTGAAAAATATGAAGAGCTTCAAAAGGTGTCAAAAATATGAGGAGCATGAAACGGTCTGAAAAACAGGAGGAGCATGACGCGGTGTTGAAAAACATGAGGAGCCTGAAAAGGTGTGAAATATATGAAGAGCTTCAAAAGTGTCAAAAATATGAGGATCATGAAACGGTCTGAAAAATATGAGGAGCATGAAACGGTGTTCAAAAACATGAAGAACCTAAAATGGTGTGAAAAATATGAAGAACTTAAAAACGTGTCAAAAATAGGAGGAGTTTCAAAGGGTCCGAAAAATAGGAAGAGCATGAAGGGGTGTTGCAAAACATGAAGAGCCTGAAAAGGTGTGGAAAACATGAAGAATCTTAAAAGGTGTAAAATATATGAAGAGGTTCAAAAGGTGTCAAAAATTGGAGAAGCATGAATATGTGTGAAAAATAGGAGGAGCATGAAGCGGTGTTCAAAAACCTGAGGAGCCTGAAAAGGTGTGAAAAAAATGAAGAGCTTCAAAAGGTGTCAAAAATATGAGGAGCATGAAACGGTCTGAAAAATAGGAGGAGCATGAAATGGTGTTCAAAACCATGAAGAGACTGAAAAGGTGTGAAATATATGAAGACTTCAAAATGTGTCAAAAATATGAGGAGCATGAAACGTTCTGAAATATAGGCGGAGCATGAAACGTTTTTCGAAAACATGAAGAGCCTGAAAAGGTGTGAAAAATATGAAGAGCCTCAAAAGGTGTCAAAATTATGAGGAGCTTGAAACGGTCTCAAATATAGGAGGAGAATAAATCGGTGTGGAAAAATATGTAGATCCTGAAAAGGTGTGAAAAATTTGTACAGCCTCAAAAGGAGTGAAAAATATGAGGAGCATGAAATGGTCTGAAAAATAGGAGGACCATAAAACGGTGTTCAAAACCATGAAGAGACTGAAAAGGTGTGAAATATATGAAGAGCTTCAAAAGGTGTCAAAAATATGAGGAGCATGAAACGGTCTGAAAAATAGGAGGAGCATGAAGCGGTGTGAAAAATTTGAAAGAGCCTGAAAAGCTGTGAAAAAAATGAAGAGCTTCAAAAGGTGTCAAAAATTTGAGGAGCATGAAACGGTCTGAAAACTAGGAGGAGCATTAATTGTTGTTGAAAACATGAAGAGCCTGAAATAGTGTGAGAAATATGAAGAGCTTCAAAAGGTGTCAGAAATGAGAGGAGCATGAAACGGTCTGAAAAATAGGAGGAGCATGAAGCAGTGTTCAAAACATGAAGAGCCTGAAACACTGTGAAAAATATGAAGAGCTTCAAAAGGTGTGAAAAATATGAAGAGCTACAAAAGCTGTCAAAAATAGGAGGAGCATGAAACGGTCTAAAAATTAGGAGGAGCATGAAGCGGTGTTCAAAAACATGAAGAGCCTGAAAAGGTGTGAAAAATATGAAGAGCTTCAAAAGGTGTGAAATATATGAGGATCATGAAACGGTCTGAAAAATAAGAGGACCATGAAGCGGTGTTGAAAAATATGAAGAGCCTGAAAAAGTGTGAAAAATATGAAGAGCTTCAAAACGTGTCAACAATATGAGGAGCATGAAGCGGTTTTCAAGAATATGAAGAGCATTAAAAAGTGCGAAAAATGTGAAGAGCTTCAAAAGGTGTAAAAATATGAGGAGCATGAAACGGTCAGAAAAATAAGAGGATCACGAAACGTTCTGAAAAACAGGAGGAGCATGAAACAGTGTAGAAAAACATGAAGAGCCTGAAAAGGATTGGAAAATATGAAGAGGTTCAAAAAGTGCCAAAAATATGAGGAGCATGAAACGGTCTGAAATATTGGAGGAACATGAAACGGTGCTCAAAAACATGAAGAGCCTGAAAAGGTGTGAAAAATATGAAGAGCTTCAAAAGGTGTCAAAAATATGAGGAGCATGAAACGGTCTGAAAAACAGGAGGAGCATGAAGTTTTGTTCAAAAATATGAAGCCGGAAATGGTGTGAAAAATATGAAGAGCTTCAAAAGGTGTGAAAAATATGAGGAGCATGAAAAGGTCTGAAAAATAGGAGGAGCATGAAGCAGTATTTAAAAACATGAAGAGCCTGAAAAGGTATGAAAAATATGAAGAGCTTCAAAAGGTGTGAAAAATATGAGGAGCATGAAAAGGTCTGAAAAATAGGAGGAGCATGAAACGGTGTTGAAAAACATGAAGAGCATGAAACGATTTGAAAAATATGAAGAGCTTCAAAACGTGTGAAAAATAGCAGTAGCATGAAACGATGTTCAAAAACTTGAAGATCCTGAAAAGGTGTGAAAAATATGAAGAGATTAAAAGGTGTCAAAAATATGAGAAGCATGAAACGGTCTGAAAAATAGGTGGAGCATGAAGCGGTGTTTAAAAACATGAAGAGCCTGAAAAGGTGTGAAAAATATGAAGAGCTTCAAAATTTGTCAAAAATATGAGGAACATGAAAAGGTCTGAAAAATAGGAGGAGCATGAAATGATGTTGAAAAACATGAAGAGCCTGAAAACGTGTGAAAAATATGAAGAGCCTCAAAAACTGTCAAAAATATGAGGAGCATGAAACGGTCTGAAAAATAGGAGGAGCATGAAGCCGTTTTGAAAAACATGATTCCTGAAAAGGTGTGAAATAATCGAAGAGCTTCAAAAGGTGTCAAAAATTTGAGGACCATGAAACGCTCTGAAATATAGGAGGAGCATGATGCGGTGTTGAAAAGCATGAAGAGCCTGAAAAGGTGTGAAATATATGAAGCGCTTCAATAGCTGTCAAAAATATGAGGAGCCTGAAACGTTCTGAAAAATAGGAGGAGCATGAAGCGGTGTTGAAAAACATGAAGAGCCTGAAAAGGTGTGAAAATCATGAAGAGCCTGAAAAGGTGTGAAAAACATGAAGAGCCTCAACAGGTGTGAAATATATGAAGAGCTTCAAACGGTATCAAAAATATGAGGAGCATGAAACGGTCAGAAAAATAGGAGGAGCATGAAGCGGTGTTGAAAAACATGAAGAGCCTGAAAAGGTGTGACAAACATGAAGAGCCTGAAAAGGTGTGAAATATATGAAGAGGTTCAAAAGGTGTGAAAAATTTGAAGAGCTTCAAAAGTTGTCAAAAATATGAGGAGCAAGAAACGATCTGAAAAATAGGTGGAGAAGGAAGTGGTGTTGAAAAACATGAAGAGACTGAAAAGGTGTGAAAATATGAAGACCATCAAAAGGTGTCAAAAATAGGAGTAGCATGAAACGGTGTCCAAAAACATGAAGAGCCTGAATAGGAGTGAAAAATCTGAAGAGCTTCAAAAGGTGTAAAAAATATGAGGAGCATGAAACGGTCTGAAAAATAGGAGGAGCATGAAACGGTGTTGAAAAACATGAAGAGCCTGAAAAGGTGTGAAAAATATGAAGAGCTTCAAAAGGTGTCAAAAATATGAGGAGCATGAAACGGTCTGAAAAATAGGAGGAGCATGAAGCGGTGTTCAAAAACATTAAGAGCCTGAAAAGGTGTGAACAATATGAAGAGCTTCAAAGGGTGTCAAAAATGTGAGGAGCATGAAATGTTCTGAGAAATAGGAGGAGAATGAAGCGATGTTCAGAACCAAGAAGAGACTGAACAGGTGAGAAAAATATCAAGAGCTTCAAAAGGTGTGAAAATAGAAGAGCTTCAAAAGGTGTGAAAATATTAGGGGCATGAAACGGTCTGAAATATAGGAGGAGCATGAAGCGGTGTTCAAAAACATGAGGAGCCTGAAAAGGTGTGAAAACTATGAAGAGCTTCAAAAGGTGTGAAAATATGGAGAGCTTCAAAAGGTGTGAAAATATTAGGAGCATGATATGGTCTGAAAAATAGGAGGAGGCTGAAGCGGTGTTCAAAAACTTGAAGAGCCTGAAAAGGAGTGAAAAACATGAAGAGCTTCAAAAGGTGTCAAAAATATGAGGAGCATGAAACGGTCTGAAAAATAGGAGGAGCATGAAGCCGTTTTGAAAAACATGATTCCTGAAAAGGTGTGAAATAATCGAAGAGCTTCAAAAGGTGTCAAAAATTTGAGGACCATGAAACGCTCTGAAATATAGGAGGAGCATGATGCGGTGTTGAAAAGCATGAAGAGCCTGAAAAGGTGTGAAATATATGAAGCGCTTCAATAGCTGTCAAATATATGAGGAGCCTGAAACGTTCTGAAAAATAGGAGGAGCATGAAGCGGTGTTGAAAAACATGAAGAGCCTGAAAAGGTGTGAAAATCATGAAGAGCCTGAAAAGGTGTGAAAAACATGAAGAGCCTCAACAGGTGTGAAATATATGAAGAGCTTCAAAACGTGTCAAAAATATGAGGAGTATGAAACAGTCTGAAAAATAAGAGGAGCATGAAATGGTGTTGAAAAACATGAAGAGCCTGAAAAGGTGTGAAAAATATGAAGAGCTTCAAAACGTGTCAAAAATAGGAGTAGAATGAGACGGTGTTCAAAAACATGAAGAGCCTGAAAAGGTGTGAAAAATATGAAGAGCTTCCAAAAGTGTGAAAAATATGAGGAGCATGAAAAGGTCTGAAAAAAAAAGAGGAGCATGAAGTGGTATTGAGAAACATGAAGAGCCTGAAAATGTGTGAAATATATGAATAGCTTCAAAAGGTGTCAAAAATATGAAGAGCATGAAACGGTCTGAAAAATAGGAGGAGAATGAAGCGGTGATCAAAAATATGAAGAGCCTGAAAAGGTGTGAAAAATATGAAGAGTTTCAAAAGTTGTTAAAAATATGAGGACCTAAAAAGGGTCTGAAAAAAAGGAGGAGCATGAACTGGTGTTAAAAAACATGAAGAGCCTGAAAAGCTGTGAGAAATATGAAGAGCTGCAAAAGGTGTGAAAAATATGAAGAGCTTCAAAAGGTGTCAAAAATATGAGGAGAAAGAAATGGTCTGAAAAATAGGAGGAGCATGAAGCGGTGTTCAAAAACTTGAAGAGCCTGAAAATCTGTGAAAAATATGAAGAGCTTAAAAGGTGTCAAAAATATGAAGAGCATGAAATGGTCTGAAAAATAGGAGGAGCATGAAATGGTGTTCAAAAACATGAAGAACCTGAAAGGTGTGAAAAACATGAAAGGCTTCAAAACGTGTCAAAATTATGAGGAGCATGAAACAGTCTGAAAAATAGGAGGAGCATGAAGCGGTTTTTAAAAACATGAAGAGCCTGAAAAGGTGTGAAAAATATGAAGAGCTTCAAAAGGTGTCAAAAATATGAGGAGCATGAAACGGTCTGAAATATAGGAGGAGAATGAAGCGGTGCTGAAAATCATGAAGAGCCTGAAAAGGTGTGAAAAATATGAAGAGCTTTCAAAGGTGTGAAAAATATGAGGAGCATGAAACGGTGTGAAAAATAGGAGGAGCATGAAACGGTGTTGAAAAACATGAAGAGCATGAAACGATTTGAAAAATATGAAGAGCTTCAAAACGTGTGAAAAATAGCAGTAGCATGAAACGATGTTCAAAAACTTGAAGATCCTGAAAAGGTGTGCAAAATATGAAGAGATTAAAAGGTGTCAAAAATATGAGAAGCATGAAACGGTCTGAAAAATAGGAGGAGCATGAAGCGGAGTTTAAAAACATGAAGAGCCTGAAAAGGTGTGAAAAATATGAAGAGCTTAAAAATTTGTCAAAAATATGAGGAACATGAAATGGTCTGAAAAATAGGAGGAGCATGAAATGATGTTGAAAAACATGAAGAGCCTGAAAACGTGTGAAAAATAAGAAGAGCCTCAAAAACTGTCAAAAATATGAGGAGCATGAAATGGTCTGAAGAATAGGAGGAGCATGAAGCGGTGTTGAAAAACATGAAGAGCCTGAAAAGGTGTGAAATATATGAAGAGATTCAAAAGATGTCAAAAAATATGAGGAGCATGAAACGGTCTGAAAAATAGGAGGAGTATGAAGCGGTGTTGAAAAACATTAAAAGCCTGAAAAGGTGTGAAAAATACGAAGAGCTTCAAAAGGTGTCAAAAATATGAGGGGCATGAAACGGTCTGAAAAATAGGAGGAGCATTAATCGTTGTTGAAAAACATGAAGAGCCTGAAATAGTGTGAGAAATATGAAGAGCTTCAAAAGGTGTCAGAAATGAGAGGAGCATGAAACGGTCTGAAAAATAGGAGGAGCATGAAGCGGTGTTCAAAACATGAAGAGCCTGAAACACTGTGAAAAACATGAAGAGCTTCAAAAGGTGTGAAAAATATGAAGAGCTTCAAAAGCTGTCAAAAATAGGAGGAGCATGAAACGGTCTAAAAATCAGGAGGAGCATGAAGCGGTGTTCAAAAACATGAAGAGCCTGAAAAGGTGTGAAAAATATGAAGAGCTTCAAAAGGTGTGAAATATATGAGGATCATGAAACGGTCTGAAAAATAAGAGGACCATGAAGCGGTGTTGAAAAATATGAAGAGCCTGAAAAAGTGTGAAAAATATGAAGAGCTTCAAAACGTGTCAACAATATGAGGAGCATGAAGCGGTTTTCAAGAATATGAAGAGCATTAAAAAGTGCAAAAAATGTGAAGAGCTTCAAAATGTGTAGAAATATGAGGAGCATGAAACGGTCTGAAAAATAAGAGGATCACGAAACGTTCTGAAAAACAGGAGGAGCATGAAACAGTGTTGAAAAACATGAAGAGCCTGAAAAGCATTGGAAAATATGAAGACGTTCAAAAAGTGCCAAAAATATGAGGAGCATGAAACGGTCTGAAATATTGGAGGAACATGAAACGGTGCTCAAAAACATGAAGAGTCTGAAAAGGTGTGAAAAATATGCAGAGCTTCAAAAGGTGTCAAAAATACGAGGAGCATGAAATGATCTGAAAAACAGGAGGAGCATAAAGTGGTGTTCAAAAATATGAAGCCGGAAATGGTGTGAAAAATATGAAGAGCTTCAAAAGGTGTGAAAAATATGAGGAGCATGAAACGGTCCGAAAAATAGGAGGAGCATTAAACAGTGATGAAAAATATGGAGAGCCTGAAAAGGTGTGAAAAATATGAAGAGCTTCAAAACGTGTGAAAAATATGAAGAGCTTCAAAAGGTGTCAAAAATATGAGGAGCATGAAACGGTCTGAAAAATAGGAGGAGCATGAAGCGGTGTTGAAAAACATGAAGAGCCTGAAAAGGTGTGAAAAATATGAAGAGCTTCAAAAGGTGTGAAAAATATGAGGAGCATGAAACGGTCTGAAAAATAGGAGGAGCATGAAGCCGTTTTGAAAAACATGATTCCTGAAAAGGTGTGAAATAATCGAAGAGCTTCAAAAGGTGTCAAAAATTTGAGGACCATGAAACACTCTGAAATATAGGAGGAGCATGATGCGGTGTTGAAAAGCATGAAGAGCCTGAAAAGGTGTGAAATATATGAAGTGCTTCAATAGCTATCAAAAATATGAGGAGCCTGAAACGTTCTGAAAAATAGGAGGAGCATGAAGCGGTGTTGAAAAACATGAAGAGCCTGAAAAGGTGTGAAAATCATGAAGAGCCTGAAAAGGTGTGAAAAACATGAAGAGCCTCAACAGGTGTGAAATATATGAAGAGCTTCAAACGGTATCAAAAATATGAGGAGCATGAAACGGTCAGAAAAATAGGAGGAGCATGAAGCGGTGTTGAAAATCATGAAGAGCCTGAAAAGGTGTGACAAACATGAAGAGCCTGAAAAGGTGTGAAATATATGAAGAGGTTCAAAAGGTGTGAAAAATTTGAAGAGCTTCAAAAGTTGTCAAAAATATGAGGAGCAAGAAACGATCTGAAAAATAGGTGGAGAAGGAAGTGGTGTTGAAAAACATGAAGAGACTGAAAAGGTGTGAAAATATGAAGACCATCAAAAGGTGTCAAAAATAGGAGTAGCATGAAACGGTGTCCAAAAACATGAAGAGCCTGAATAGGAGTGAAAAATATGAAGAGCTTCAAAAGGTGTAAAAAATATGAGGAGCATGAAACGGTCTGAAAAATAGGAGGAGCATGAAACGGTGTTGAAAAACATGAAGAGCCTGAAAAGGTGTGAAAAATATGAAGAGCTTCAAAAGGTGTCAAAAATATGAGGAGCATGAAACGGTCTGAAAAATAGGAGGAGCATGAAGCGGTGTTGAAAAACATGAAGAGCCTTAAAAATGTGTGAAAAATATGAAGAGCTTCAAAAGGTGTCTAATATATGAGGAGCACGAAACGGTCTGAAAAATATGAGGAGCATGAAGCGGTGTTCAAAAACATTAAGAGCCTGAAAAGGTGTGAAAAATATGAAGAGCTTCAAAGGGTGTCAAAAATATGAGGAGCATGAAATGTTCTGAGAAATAGGAGGAGAATGAAGCGATGTTCAGAACCAAGAAGAGACTGAACAGGTGAGAAAAATATCAAGAGCTTCAAAAGGTGTGAAAATAGAAGAGCTTCAAAAGGTGTGAAAATAGAAGAGCTTCAAAAGGTGTGAAAATATTAGGAGCATGAAACGGTCTGAAATATAGGAGGAGCATGAAGCGGTGTTCAAAATCATGAGGAGCCTGAAAAGGTGTGAAAAATATGAAGAGCTTCAAAAGGTGTGAAAATATGAAGAGCTTCAAAAGGTGTGAAAATATTAGGAGCATGATATGGTCTGAAAAATAGGAGGAGGCTGAAGCGGTGTTCAAAAACTTGAAGAGCCTGAAAAGGAGTGAAAATCATGAAGAGCTTCAAAAGGTGTCAAAAATATGAGGAGCATGAAACGGTCTGAAAAATAGGAGGAGCATGAAGCGGTGTTGAAAAAAATGAAGATCCTGAAAAGGTGTGAAAAATATGAGGAGCTTCAAAAAGTGTCAAAAATATGAAGAACATGAAATGGTCTGAAAAATAGGAGGAGCATGAAGTGGTGTTGAAAAGCATGAAGAGCCTGAAAAGGTGTGAAAAATATGAAGAGCTTCAAAAAGTGTGAAAAATATGAGGAGCATGAAACAGTCTGAAAAATAGGAGGAGCAGGAAGCGGTGTTCAAAACCATGAAGAGCCTGAAAAGGTGTGAAAAATATGAAGAGCTTCAAAAGGTGTGAAAAATATGAAGAGCTTCAAAAGGGGTCAAAAAGATGAGGAGGATGAAACGGTCTAAAAAATCGGAGGAGAATGAAGCGGTGTTCAAAAACATGAAGAGCCTGAAAAGAAGTGAAATATATGACGAGCTTCAAAAGGTGTCAAAAATATGAGGAGCATGAAGCGTTGTTGAAAAACATGAAGAGCCTGAAAAGGTGTGAAATATATGAAGAGCTTCAAAAGGTGTCAAAAATATGAGGAGCACGAAACGGTCTGAAAAATAGGAGTAGCAAGAAGCGGTGTTGAAAAACATGAAGAGCCTGAAAAGGTGTGAAAAATATGAAGAGCTTCAAAAGGTGTCAAAAATATGAGGAGCATGAAGCGGTGTTGAAAAACATGAAGATCCTGAAAAGAAGTGAAATATATGACGAGCTTCAAAAGGTGTCAAAAATATGAGGAGCATGAAGCGTTGTTGAAAAACATGAAGAGCCTGAAAAGGTGTGAAATATATGAAGAGCTTCAAAAGGTGTCAAAAATATGAGGAGCACGAAACGGTCTGAAAAATAGGAGTAGCAAGAAGCGGTGTTGAAAAACATGAAGAGCCTGAAAAGGTGTGAAAAATATTAAGAGCTTCAAAACGTGTCAAAAATATGAGGAGCATGAAATGGTCTGAAAAATCGGAGGAGCATGAGTGGTGTTGAAATACATGAAGAGGTTGAAAAGGTGTGAAATATATGAAGAGTTTCAAAACGTGTCATAAATATGAGGAGTACGAAACAGTCTGAAAAATACGAGGAGCATGAAGCGGTGTTCAAAACCATGAAGAGCCTGAAAAGGTGTGAAATATATGAAGAGCTTCAAGGGTGTCAAAAATATGAGGAACATGAAACAGTCTGAAAAATAGAAGGAGCATGAAACGGTGTTGAAAAACATGAAAAGCCTGAAAAGGTGTGAAAAACATGAAGAGCCTGAAAAGTTGTGGAAAACATGAAGAACCTGAAAAGGTGTGAAAAAGATGAAGAGCCTCAAAAGGTGTAAAATATATGAAGAGTTTCAATAGGTGTCAAAAATATGAGGAGCATGAAACGGTCTGAAAAATAGGAGGAGCATCAAATGGTGCTGAAAAACATGGAGAGCCTGAAAAGGTTTGAAAAATATGAAGAGCTTCAAAAGGTGTCAAAAATATGAGGAGCATGAAACGGTCTGAAAAATAGGAGGAGCATGAAACGGTGTAAAAAACATGAAGAGCCTTAAAAGGTCTGAAAATTATGCAGAGTTCAAAAGGTGTTAAAAATATGAGGAGCATGAAACGGTCTGAAAAATAGGAGGAGCATGAAACGGTGTTGAATAAGACGAAGAGCCTAAAAAGGAGTGAAAAATATGAAGAGCTTCAAAAGGTGTCAAATATATAAGGAGCATGAAACGGTCTGAAAAATAGGAGCAGCATGAAACGGTGTGGAAAAACATGAAGAGACTGAAAATGTGTGAAAAATATGAAGAGCTTCATAATGTTTCAAAATTATGATGCGCATGAAACTGTCTTAAAAATAGGAAGAGCATGAAGCGGTGTTGAAAAACATGAAGAGCCTGAAAAGGTGTGAAATATATGAAGAGCTACAAAATGTGTCAAAAATATGAGGAGCATGAAGCGTTCTGAAAAATAGGAGGAGCATGAAACGGTGTTGAAAAACACGAAGAGCCTAAATGGGAGTGAAATATATGAAGAGCTTCAAAAGAAGTCAAAAATATAAGGAGCATGAAACGGTCTGAAAAATAGGAGGAGCATGAAGCGGTGTTGAAAAACATGAAGAGCCTGAAAAGGTGTGAAATATATGAAGAGGTTCAAAAGGTGTCAAAAATAGGAGGAGCATGAAACAGTTTGAAAAATAGGAAGAGCATGAAGTGGTGTTGAAAAACATGAAGAGCCTGAAAAGGTGTGAATAATATGAAGAGCTTAAAAAGGAGTCAAATATATGAGGAGCATGAAACTGTCTGAAAAATAGGAGGAGCATGAAACGGTGTTTGAAAACATGAAGAGCCTGAAAAGGTGTGAAATATATGAAGAGCTTCAAAAGTTTTCAAAAGTATGAGGAGCATGATACGGTCTGAAAAATAGGAGGAGCATGAAGCGGTGTTGAAAAGTGAAGAGCCTGAAAAGGTGTGAAAAACATGAAGAGCTTCAAAAGTTGTCAAAAATATGAGGAACATGAAACGGTCTGAAAAATAGGAGGAGCAAGAATCGGTGTTGAAAAAAGAAGAGCCTGAAAAGTTGTGAAATATATGAAGAACTTCAAAACGTGTCAAATATATGAGGAGCATGAAACGGTCTGAAAAATAGGAGCAGCATGACGCGGTGTTAAAAAACATAAACAGCCTGAAAAGGTGTGAAATATATGAAGAGCATCAAAAGGTGTCAAAAATATGAGGAGCAGAAAACGCTCTGAATATTAGGGGGAGCATGAAACGGACTTCAAAAACATGAAGAGCCTGAAAAGGTGTTAAAAATATGAAGAGCTTCAAAACTTGTCAATAATATAATGAGAATGAAACGGTCTGAAATATAGGAGGAGCATGAAGCGGTCTTGAAAAACATGAAGAGCATGAAACGGTCTGAAAAATAGGAGGAGCATGAAATGGTGTTCAAAAACATGAAGATCCTGAAAACATGTGAAAAATATGAAGCGCTTCAAAAGCTGTCAAAAATATGAGGAGCATGAAACGGTCTGAAAAATAGGAGGAAAATGAAACGGTGTTCAAAATCATTAAGAGCCTGAAAAGGTGTGAAAAATATGAGGAGCATGAAACGGTCTGAAAAAAAGGCGAGAATGAAGTCGTGTTCAAAGACATGAAGAGCCCGAAAAGGTGTGTAAAATATGAAGAGCTTCAAAAGGTGTCAAAAATATGAGGAGCATGAAACGGTCTGAAAAATAGGAGGAGCATGAAGTGGTGTTGAAAAACATGAAGTGCCTGAAAATGTGTGAACAATATGAAGAGCTTCAGAAGGTGTGAATGATATGAGGAGCATGAAGCGGTGTTCAAAAACTTGAAGATACTGAAAAGGTGTGAAAAATATGAAGAGCTTCAAAAGGTGTCAAAAATATGAGGAGCATGAAAAGGTCTGAAAAATATTAGGAGCATGAAACGGTGTTGAAAACCTGAAGCGCCTGAAAAGTTGTGAAAAATATGAAGAGTTTCAAACATGTAAAAATATGAGGAGCATGAAACGGTGTTCAGAATCATGAAGAGCCTGAAATGGTGTGAAAAATATGAAGAGCTTCAAAAGGTGTCAAAAATATGAGGAGCATGAAGCGTTCTGAAAAATAGGAGGAGCATGAAACGGTGTTGCAAATAACGAAGAGCCTAAAAAGGAGTGAAAAATATGAAGAGCTTCAAAAGGTGTCAAATATATAAGGAGCATGAAACGGTCTGAATAATAGGAGCAGCCTGAAACGGTGTGGAAAAACATGAAAAGCCTGAAAATGTGTGAAAAATATAAAGAGCTTCAAAAGGTTTCAAAATTATGAGGCGCATGAAACTGTCTTAAAAATAGGAAGAGCATGAAGCGGTGTTGAAAAATATGAAGAGCCTGAAAAGGTGTGAAATATATGAAGAGCTACAAAATGTGTCAAAAATATGAGGAGCATGAAGCGTTCTGAAAAATAGGAGGAGCATGAAACGGTGCTGAAAAACACGAAGAGCCTAAAAAGGAGTGAAATATATGAACAGCTTCAGAAGAAGTCAAAAATATAAGGAGCATGAAACGGTATGAAAAATAGGAGGAGCATGAAGCGGTGTTGAAAAACATGAAGAGCCTGAAAAGGTGTGAAATATATGAAGAGGTTCAAAAGGTGTCAAAAATAGGAGGAGCATGAAACTGTTTGAAAAATAGGAGGAGCATGAAGTGGTGTTGAAAAACATGAAGAGCCTGAAAAGGTGTGAATAATATGAAGAGCTTCAAAAGGAGTCAAATATATGAGGAGCATGAAACTGTCTGAAAAATAGGAGGAGCATGAAACGGTCTGAAAAATAGGAGGAGCATGAAACGGTGTTGCAAAACATGAAGAGCCTGAAAAGGTGTGAAATATATGAAGAGCTTCAAAAGTTTTCAAAAGTATGAGGAGCATGATACGGTCTGAAAAATAGGAGGAGCAGGAAGCGGTGTTGAAAAGTGAAGAGCCTGAAAAGGTGTGAAAAACAGGAAGCGCTTCAAAAGTTGTCAGAAATATGAGGAACATGAAACGGTCTGAAAAATAGGAGGAGCAAGAATCGGTGTTGAAAAAAAGAAGAGCCTGAAAAGTTGTGAAATATATGAAGTACTTCAAAACGTGTCAAATATATGAGGAGCATGAAACGGTCTGAAAAATAGGAGCAGCATGAAGCGGTGTTAAAAAACATAAACAGCCTGAAAAGGTGTGAAATATATGAAGAGCTTCAAAAGGTGTCAAAAATATGAGGAGCATGAAAAGCTCTGAAGTTTAGGAGGAGCATGAAACGGTCTTCAAAAACATGAAGATCCTGAAAAGGTGTTAAAAATATGAAGAGCTTCAAAACTTGTCAATAATATAATGAGAATGAAACGGTCTGAAAAATAGGAGGAGCATGAAGCGGTGTTGAAAAACATGAAAAGACTGAAAAGGTGTGAAAAATATGAAGAGCTTCAAAAGGTGTCAAAAATATGAGGAGCATGAAACGGTCTGAAAAACAGGAGGAGCATGACGCGGTGTTGAAAAACATGAGGAGCCTGAAAAGGTGTGAAATATATGAAGAGCTTCAAAAGTGTCAAAAATATGAGGATCATGAAACGGTCTGAAAAATATGAGGAGCATGAAACGGTGTTCAAAAACATGAAGAACCTAAAATGGTGTGAAAAATATGAAGAACTTAAAAACGTGTCAAAAATAGGAGGAGTTTCAAAGGGTCCGAAAAATAGGAAGAGCATGAAGGGGTGTTGCAAAACATGAAGAGCCTGAAAAGGTGTGGAAAACATGAAGAACCTTAAAAGGTGTAAAATATATGAAGAGGTTCAAAAGGTGTCAAAAATTGGAGAAGCATGAATATGTGTGAAAAATAGGAGGAGCATGAAGCGGTGTTCAAAAACCTGAGGAGCCTGAAAAGGTGTGAAAAAAATGAAGAGCTTCAAAAGGTGTCAAAAATATGAGGAGCATGAAACGGTCTGAAAAATAGCAGGAGCGTGAAACGGTGTTCAAAAACATCAAGAGCCTGAAAAAGTGTGAAATATATGAAGAGGTTCAAAAGGTGTCAAAAATATGAGGAACATGAAACGGTCTGAAAAATAGGAGGAACAAGAATCGGTGTTGAAAAAAAGAAGAGCTTGAAAAGTTGTGAAATATATGAAGAGCTTCAAAATGTGTCAAATATATGAGGAGCGTGAAAAGGTCTGAAAAATAGGAGCAGCATGAAGCGGTGTTGAAAAACATAAACAGCCTGAAAAGTTGTGAAATATATGAAGAGCTTCAAAATGAGTCAAAAATATGAGGAGCATGAAACGTTCTGAAGATTAGGAGGAGCATGAAAAAGTCTTCAAAAACATGAAGAGCCTGAAAAGGTGTGAAAAATATGAAGAGCTTCAAAAGGTGTCAAAATTATGAGGAGCATGAAACGGTCTGAAAAATAGGAGGAGCATGAAAGGGTGTTCAAAAACATGAAGAGCCTGAAAAGGTGTGAAACATATGAAAAGCATGAAAAGGTGTGAAATATATGAGGAGCCTGAAACGGTCTGCAAAACAGGAGGAGCATGAATCGGTGTTGAAAAACATGAAGAGCCTGAAAAGGAGTAAAATATATGAAGAGCTTCAAAAGGTGTCAAAAGTATGAGGAGCATGAAACGGTCTGAAAATAGGAGGAGCATCAAGTGGTGCTGAAAAACATAGAGAGACTGAAAAGGTTTGAAAAATATAACGAGCTTCAAAAGGTGTCAAAAATATGAGGAGCATGAAACGGTCTGAAAAACAGGAGGAGCATGAAACGGTGTTGAAAAACATGAAGAGCCTGAAAAGGTGTGAAATATATGAAGAGCTTCAAAAGGTGTCAAAAATATGAGGAGCAAGAAACGGTCTGAAAAATAGGAGGAGCATGAAGCGGTGTTGAAAAACATGAAAAGCCTGAAAAAGTGTGAAATATATGAAGAGCTTCAAAAGGTGTAAAAAATATGAGGAGCATGAAAAGGTCTGAAAAATAGGTGGAGCATGAAGCGTTGTTCAAATACATGAAGAGCCTGATAAGATGTGAAAAATATGAAGAGCTTCAAAAGGTGTCAAATATGAGTGCATGAAACGGTCTGAAAAATAAGAGGAGCATGAAGCGGTGTTGAAAAGCATGAAGAGCCTGAAAAGGTGTGAACTATATGAAGAGCTTCAAAAGGTGACAAAAATACGAGGAGCATGAAACGGTCTGAAAAATAGGAGGAGCATGAAGTGGTGTTGAAAAACTTGAAGAGCCTGAAAAGGTGTGAAATATATGAAGAGCTTCAAAACGTGTCAAATATATGAGGAGCATGAAACGATCTGAAAAATATGAGCAGCATGAAGCGGTGTTGTAAAACATAAAGAGCCTGAAAAGGTGTAAAAAATATGAAGAGCTTCAAAAAGTGTCAAAAATATGAAGAGCATGAAAAGGTCTGAAAAATAGGAGGAGCATGAAGTGGTGTTGAAAAACATAAAGAGCCTGAAAAGGTGTAAAAAATATGAAGAGCTTCAAAAAGTGTCAAAAATATGAGGAGCATGAAACGATCTGAAACATAGTAGGAGCATGAAGCGTTGTTCAAAAACATGAAGAGCCTGAAAAGTTGTGAAATATATGAAGACCTTCAAAAGGCGTCAAAAATATGAGGAGCATGACATGGTCTGAAAAATAGGAGGAGCATGAAGCAGTGTTGAAAAACATGAAGAGCCTGAAAAGGTGTGAAAAATATGAAGAGGTTCAAAAAGTTTGAAAAATATGAAGAGCTTCAAAGGTGTCAAAAATATGAGGAGCATGAAACGGTCTGAAAAATAGGAGGATCATGAAGCGGTGTTCAAAAACATGAAGAGCATGAAAAAGTGTGAAAAATATGAAGAGCTTCAAAAGGTGTAAAAAATATGAAGAGCTTCAAAAGGTGTGAAAATATGAAGAGTTTCAAAAGGTGTCAAACATATGAGGAGCATGAAACGGTCTGAAAAATAGGAGGAGCATGAAATGCTGTTCAAAACCATGAAGAGACTGAAAAGGTGTGAAATATATGAAGACTTCAAAATGTGTCAAAAATATGAGGAGCATGAAACGTTCTGAAATATAGGAGGAGCATGAAACGTTTTTCGAAAACATGAAGAGCCTGAAAAGGTGTGAAAAATATGAAGAGCCTCAAAAGGTGTCAAAATTATGAGGAGCTTGAAACGGTCTCAAATATAGGAGGAGAATAAAACGGTGTGGAAAAATATGTAGATCCTGAAAAGGTGTGAAAAATTTGTACAGCCTCAAAAGGAGTGAAAAATATGAGGAGCATGAAATGGTCTGAAAAATAGGAGGACCATGAAACGGTGTTCAAAACCATGAAGAGACTGAAAAGGTGTGAAATATATGAAGAGCTTCAAAAGGTGTCAAAAATATGAGGAGCATGAAACGGTCTGAAAAATAGGAGGAGCATAAAGCGGTGTTGAAAAACATGAAGAGCCTTAAAAATGTGTGAAAAATATGAAGAGCTTCAAAAGGTGTCAAATATATGAGGAGCACGAAACGGTCTGAAAAATATGAGGAGCATGAAGCGGTGTTCAAAAACATTAAGAGCCTGAAAAGGTGTGAAAAATATGAAGAGCTTCAAAGGGTGTCAAAAATATGAGGAGCATGAAATGTTCTGAGAAATAGGAGGAGAATGAAGCGATGTTCAGAACCAAGAAGAGACTGAACAGGTGAGAAAAATATCAAGAGCTTCAAAAGGTGTGAAAATAGAAGAGCTTCAAAAGGTGTGAAAATATTAGAGCATGAAACGGTCTGAAATATAGGAGGAGCATGAAGCGGTGTTCAAAAACATGAGGAGCCTGAAAAGGTGTGAAAAATATGAAGAGCTTCAAAAGGTGTGAAAATATGAAGAGCTTCAAAAGGTGTGAAAATATTAGGAGCATGATATGGTCTGAAAAATAGGAGGAGGCTGAAGCGGTGTTCAAAAACTTGAAGAGCCTGAAAAGGAGTGAAAATCATGAAGAGCTTCAAAAGGTGTCAAAAATATGAGGAGCATGAAACGGTCTGAAAAATAGGAGGAGCATGAAGCGGTGTTGAAAAAAATGAAGATCCTGAAAAGGTGTGAAAAATATGAGGAGCTTCAAAAGGTGTCAAAAATATGAAGAACATGAAACGGTCTGAAAATAGGAGGAGCATGAAGTGGTGTTGAAAAGCATGAAGAGCCTGAAAAGGTGTGAAAAATATGAAGAGCTTCAAAAAGTGTGAAAAATATGAGGAGCATGAAACAGTCTGAAAAATAGGAGGAGCAGGAAGCGGTGTTCAAAACCATGAAGAGCCTGAAAAGGTGTGAAAAATATGAAGAGCTTCAGAAGGTGTGAAAAATATGAGGAGCATGAAGCAATCTGAAAAATAGGAGGAGCAGGAAGCGGTGTTGAAAAACATGAAGAGCCTGAAAAGGTGTGAAAAAAATGAAGAGCTTCAAAAGGTGTCAAAAATATGAGGAGCATGAAGCGGTGTTGAAAAACATGAAGATCCTGAAAAGAAGTGAAATATATGACGAGCTTCAAAAGGTGTCAAAAATATGAGGAGAATGAAGCGTTGTTGAAAAACATGAAGAGCCTGAAAAGGTGTGAAATATATGAAGAGCTTCAAAAGGTGTCAAAAATATGAGGAGCACGAAACGGTCTGAAAAATAGGAGTAGCAAGAAGCGGTGTTGAAAAACATGAAGAGCCTGAAAAGGTGTGAAAAATATTAAGAGCTTCAAAACGTGTCAAAAATATGAGGAGCATGAAACGGTCTGAAAAATCGGAGGAGCATGAGTGGTGTTGAAATACATGAAGAGGTTGAAAAGGTGTGAAATATATGAAGAGTTTCAAAACGTGTCATAAATATGAGGAGTACGAAACAGTCTGAAAAATACGAGGAGCATGAAGCGGTGTTCAAAACCATGAAGAGCCTGAAAAGGTGTGAAATATATGAAGAGCTTCAAGGGTGTCAAAAATATGAGGAACATGAAACAGTCTGAAAAATAGAAGGAGCATGAAACGGTGTTGAAAAACATGAAAAGCCTGAAAAGGTGTGAAAAACATGAAGAGCCTGAAAAGTTGTGGAAAACATGAAGAGCCTGAAAAGGTGTGAAAAAGATGAAGAGCCTCAAAAGGTGTAAAATATATGAAGAGTTTCAATAGGTGTCAAAAATATGAGGAGCATGAAACGGTCTGAAAAATAGGAGGAGCATCAAATGGTGCTGAAAAACATGGAGAGCCTGAAAAGGTTTGAAAAATATGAAGAGCTTCAAAAGGTGTCAAAAATATGAGGAGCATGAAACGGTCTGAAAAATAGGAGGAGCATGAAACGGTGTAAAAAACATGAAGAGCCTTAAAAGGTCTGAAAATTATGCAGAGTTCAAAAGGTGTTAAAAATATGAGGAGCATGAAACGGTCTGAAAAATAGGAGGAGCATGAAGCGGTGTTGAAAAACATGAAGAGCCTGAAAAGGTATGAAAAATATGAAGAGCTTCAAAAGGTGTGAAAAATATGAGGTGCATGAAACGGTCTGAAAAATAGGAGGAGCATGAAGCCGTTTTGAAAAACATGATTCCTGAAAAGGTGTGAAATAATCGAAGAGCTTCAAAAGGTGTCAAAAATTTGAGGACCATGAAACGCTCTGAAATATAGGAGGAGCATGATGCGGTGTTGAAAAGCATGAAGAGCCTGAAAAGGTGTGAAATATATGAAGCGCTTCAATAGCTGTCAAAAATATGAGGAGCCTGAAACGTTCTGAATAATAGGAGGAGCATGAAGCGGTGTTGAAAAACATGAAGAGCCTGAAAAGGTGTGAAAATCATGAAGAGCCTGAAAAGGTGTGAAAAACATGAAGAGCCTCAACAGGTGTGAAATATATGAAGAGCTTCAAACGGTATCAAAAATATGAGGAGCATGAAACGGTCAGAAAAATAGGAGGAGCATGAAGCGGTGTTGAAAATCATGAAGAGCCTGAAAAGGTGTGAAATATATGAAGAGGTTCAAAAGGTGTGAAAAATTTGAAGAGCTTCAAAAGTTGTCAAAAATATGAGGAGCAAGAAACGATCTGAAAAATAGGTGGAGAAGGAAGTGGTGTTGAAAAACATGAAGAGACTGAAAAGGTGTGAAAATATGAAGACCATCAAAAGGTGTCAAAAATAGGAGTAGCATGAAACGGTGTCCAAAAACATGAAGAGCCTGAATAGGAGTGAAAAATATGAAGAGCTTCAAAAGGTGTCAAAAATATGAGGAGCATGAAACGGTCTGAAAAATAGGAGGAGCATGAAGCGGTGTTGAAAATCATGAAGAGCCTGAAAAGTTGTGAAAAACACGAAGAGCCTGAAAAGGTGTGAAAAACATGAAGAGCCTCAAAAGGTGTGAAATATATGAAGAGCTTCAAAAGGTATCAAAAATATGAGGAGCATGAAGCGATCTGAAAAATAGGTGTAGCAGGAAGTGGTGTTGAAAAACATGAAGCGCATGAAAATGTGTGAAAAATATGAAGAGCTTCGAAAGGTGTCAAAAATATGAGGAGCATGAAAACGTCTGAAAAATAGGAGGAGCATGAAGCGGTGTGAAAAACTTGAAAGAGCCTGAAAAGCTGTGAAAAAAATGAAGAGCTTCAAAAGGTGTCAAAAATTTGAGGAGCATGAAACGGTCTGAAAACTAGGAGGAGCATGAAGCGGTGATGAAAAACATGAAGAGCCTGAAAAGGTGTGAAATATATGAAGAGCTTCAAAAGGCGTCAAAAATAGGAGGAGCATGAAACGCTCTGAAAATAGGAGGAGCATGAGGCGGTGTTGAAAAACATGAAGAGGCTGAAAAGGTGTGAAAAATATGAAGAGCTTCAAAAGGTGTCAGAAATATGAGGAGCATGAAATGGTCTGAAAAATAGGAGGAGCATGAAACGGTGTTCAAGAACATGAAGGGCCTGAAAAGGTGTGAAAAACATGAAGAGATTGAAAAGGTGTGAAATATATGAAGAGCTTCATAATGTGTCAAAAATATGAGGAGCATGAAGCGGTGTTGAAAAACATGAAGATCCTGAAAAGAAGTGAAATATATGACGAGCTTCAAAAGGTGTCAAAAATATGAGGAGCATGAAGCGTTGTTGAAAAACATGAAGAGCCTGAAAAGGTGTGAAATATATGAAGAGCTTCAAAAGGTGTCAAAAATATGAGGAGCACGAAACGGTCTGAAAAATAGGAGTAGCAAGAAGCGGTGTTGAAAAACATGAAGAGCCTGAAAAGGTGTGAAAAATATTAAGAGCTTCAAAACGTGTCAAAAATATGAGGAGCATGAAACGGTCTGAAAAATCGGAGGAGCATGAGTGGTGTTGAAATACATGAAGAGGTTGAAAAGGTGTGAAATATATGAAGAGTTTCAAAACGTGTCATAAATATGAGGAGTACGAAACAGTCTGAAAAATACGAGGAGCATGAAGCGGTGTTCAAAACCATGAAGAGCCTGAAAAGGTGTGAAATATATGAAGAGCTTCAAGGGTGTCAAAAATATGAGGAACATGAAACAGTCTGAAAAATAGAAGGAGCATGAAACGGTGTTGAAAAACATGAAAAGCCTGAAAAGGTGTGAAAAACATGAAGAGCCTGAAAAGTTGTGGAAAACATGAAGAGCCTGAAAAGGTGTGAAAAAGATGAAGAGCCTCAAAAGGTGTAAAATATATGAAGAGTTTCAATAGGTGTCAAAAATATGAGGAGCATGAAACGGTCTGAAAAATAGGAGGAGCATGTAATGGTGTTGAAAACCACGAAGAGCCTGAAGAGGAGTGAAATACATGAAGAGCTTCAAAAGGTGTCAAAAATATGAGAAGCATGAAATGGTGTTCAAAAACATGAAGAGCCTGACAAGGTGTGAAAAATATGAAGAGGTTCAAAAAGTGTCAAAAATATGAGGAGCATGAAACTGTTCTGAAAAATAGGTGCAGCATAAAGCGGTGTTGAAAAACATGAAGGGTCTGAAAATGTGTGAAACATATGAAGAGCTTCAAAAGGTGAAAAAATATGAGGAGCATGAAACAGTCTGAAACATAGGAGGAGCATGAAGGAGTGTTCAAAACATGCAGAGCCTGAAAAGGTGTGAAAAATATGAAGAGCTCCAAAAGTTGTCAAAAATATGAGGAGCAGGAAACGGTCTGAAAAATAGGAGGAGCATGAAACGGTGTTCAAAAACTTGAAGATACTGAAAAGATGTGAAAAATATGAAGAGCTTCAAAAGGTGTCAAAATATGAGGAGCACGAAACATTCTGAAAAATAAGAGGAGTATGAAACGGTGTTGAACAACATGAAGAGCATGAAAAGGTGTGAAAAATATGAAGAGATTAAAAAGGTGTCAAAATATGAGGAGCATGAAACGGTCTGAAAAATAGGAGGAGCATGAAGTGGTGTTCAAAAACATGAAGAGCCCGAAAAGGTGTGAAAAATATGAAGAGCTTCAAAAGGTGTCAAATATATGAGGAGCATGAAACTGTCTGAAAAATAAGAGGAATATGAAACGGTGTTGAAAAACATGAAGAGCATGAAAAGGTGTGAAAAATATGAAGAGCTTCAAAAGGTGTCAAAAATATGAGGAGCATAAAATGGTCTGAAAAATAGGAGGAGCATGAAACGGTGTTCAAAAATATGAAGAGACTGAAAAGGCATGAAATATAAGAAGATCTTCAAAAAGTGTCAAAATTATGAGGAGCATGAAACGGTCTGAAAAATAGGAGGAGCATGAAGCGGTGTTCAAAAACATGAAGAGCCTGAAACGGTGTGAAAAATATGAGGAGCATGAAACGGTCTGAAAAATATGAGGAGCATGAAGCGGTGTTTCAAAACATGAAGAGCCTGAAAACATGTGAAAAATATGAAGCACTTCAAAAGGTGTCAAAAATATGAGAAGCATGAAACGGTCTGAAAAATAGGAGGAAAATGAAACGGTGTTCAAAATCTTTAAGAGCCTGAAAATGTGTGAAAAATATGAAGAGCTTCAGAAGGTGTGAAAAATATGAGAAGCATGAAGCGGTTATCAAAAACTTGAAGATACTGAACAGGTGTGAAAAATATGAAGAGCTTCAAAAAGTGGCAAAAATATGAGGAGCATGAAACGGTATGAAAAATAGGAGGAGCATGAAACGGTGTTCAAAAACATGAAGAGCCTGAAAAGTTGTGAAAAATATGAAGAGCTTCAGAAGGTGTGAAAAATATGAGAAGCATGAAGCGGTTATCAAAAATTTGAAGATACTGAACAGGTGTGAAAAATATGAAGAGCTTCAAAAGGTTTTAAAAATATGAGGAGCATGAAACGGTCTGAAATATAGGAGGAAAATGAAACGGTGTTCAAAATCATTAAGAGCCTGAAAAGGTGTGAAAAATATGAGGAGCATGAAACGGTCTGAAAAAAAGGCGAGAATGAAGTCGTGTTCAAAGACATCAAGAGCCTGAAAAAGTGTGAAAAACATGACGAGCTTCAAATGGTGTCAAAAATATGAGGAGCATGAACCAGTCTGAAAAATAGGTGGAGCATGAAGAGTTGTTCAAATACATGAAGAGCCTGATAAGGTGTGAAAAATATGAAGAGCTTCAAAAGGTGTCAAAAATATGAGGAGCATGAAAGGTCTGAAAAATAGGAGGAAAATGAAACGGTGTTCAAAATCATTAAGAGCCTGAAAAGGTGTGAAAAATATGAAGAGCTTCAGAATGTGTGAAAAATATGAGAAGCATGAAGCGGTTATCAAAAACTTGAAGATACTGAACAGGTGTGAAAAATATGAAGAGCTTCAAAAAGTGGCAAAAATATGAAGAGCATGAAATGGTCTGAAAAATAGGAGGAGCATGAAATGGTGTTCAAAAACATGAAGAACCTGAAAGGTGTGAAAAACATGAAAGGCTTCAAAACGTGTCAAAATTATGAGGAGCATGAAACAGTCTGAAAAATAGGAGGAGCATGAAGCGGTTTTTAAAAACATGAAGAGACTGAAAAGGTGTGAAAAATATGAAGAGCTTCAAAAGGTGTCAAAAATATGAAGAGCATGAAATGGTCTGAAAAATAGGAGGAGCATGAAATGGTGTTCAAAAACATGAAGAACCTGAAAGGTGTGAAAGACATGAAAGGCTTCAAAACGTGTCAAAATTATGAGGAGCATGAAACAGTCTGAAAAATAGGAGGAGCATGAAGCGGTTTTTAAAAACATGAAGAGACTGAAAAGGTGTGAAAAATATGAAGAGCTTCAAAAGGTGTCAAAAATATGAGGAGCATGAAACGGTCTGAAATATAGGAGGAGAATGAAGCGGTGCTGAAAAACATGAAGAGCATGAAACGATTTGAAAAATATGAAGAGCTTCAAAATGTGTGAAAAATAGCAGTAGCATGAAACGGTGTTCAAAAACTTGAAGATCCTGAAAAGGTGTGAAAAATGTGAAGAGATTAAAAGGTGTCAAAAATATGAGAAGCATGAAACGGTCTGAAAAATAGGAGGAGCATGAAGCGGTGTTTAAAAACATGAAGAGCCTGAAAACGTGTGAAAAATATGAGGAGCTTCAAAGGTGTGAAAAATATGAAGAGCTTCAAAAGGTGTCAAATAGGAGTAGCATGAAACGGTGTTCAAAAACATGAAGAGCCTGAAAAGGTGTGCAAAATTTGAAGAGCTTCAAAACGTGTGAAAAATATGAGGAGCATGAAACGGTCTGAAAAATAGGAGGAGCATGAAAAGGTCTTGAAAAACATGAAGAGCATGAAACGGTCTGAAAAATAGGAGGAGCATGAAATGGTGTTCAAAAACATGAAGATCCTGAAAACATGTGAAAAATATGAAGCGCTTCAAAAGGTGTCAAAAATATGAGGAGCATGAAACGGTCTGAAAAATAGGAGGAAAATGAAACGGTGTTCAAAATCATTAAGAGCCTGAAAAGGTGTGAAAAATATGAAGAGCTTCAGAATGTGTGAAAAATATGAGAAGCATGAAGCGGTTATCAAAAAATTGAAGATACTGAACAGGTGTGAAAAATATGAAGAGCTTCAAAAAGTGGCAAAAATATGAGGAGCATGAAACGGTATGAAAAATAGGAGGAGCATGAAACGGTGTTCAAAAACATGAAGAGCCTGAAAAGTTGTGAAAAATATGAAAAGCTTCAGAAGGTGTGAAAAATATGAGGAGCATGAAGCGGTGTTCAAAAACTTGAAGATAGTGAAAAGATGTGAAAAATATGAAGAGCTTCAAAAGGTGTCAAAAATATGAGGAGCATGAAACGGTCTGAAAAATAGGAGGAAAATGAAACGGTGTTCAAAATCATTAAGAGCCTGAAAAGGTGTGAAAAATATGAAGAGCTTCAAAAGGTGTCAAAAATATGAGGAGCATGAAACGGTCTGAAAAATATTAGGAGCATGAAACGGTGTTGAAAAACACGAAGAGCCTTAAAAGGAGTGAAAAATATCAAGAGCTTCAAAAGGTGTCAAATATATAAGGAGCATGAAACGGAGTTGAAAAACATGAAGAGCTTCAAAATGTGTCAAAAATATGAGGAGCAAGATACGGTCTCAAAAATAGGAGGAGCATGAAGCGGTGTTGAAAAACCTGAAGAGCCTGGAAAGGTGTGAAATATATGAAGAGATTCAAAAGTGTCACAAATAGGAGGAACATGATACGGTCTGAAAAATAGTAGGAGCATGAAGTGGAGTTGGAAAAAATGAATAGCCTGAAAAGGTGTGAAAAATATTAGGAGCATGAAACAGTCTGAAAATAGGAGGAGCATCAAATGGTGCTGAAAAACATGGAGAGCCTGAAAAGGTTTGAAAAATATGAAGAGCTTCAAAAGGTGTCAAAAATATGAGGAGCATGAAATGGTCTGAAAAATAGGAGGAGCATGAAACGGTGTTCAAAAACTTGAAGATACTTAAAAGATGTGAAAAATATGAAGAGCTTCAAAAGGTGTCAAAATATGAGGAGCACGAAACATTCTGAAAAATAAGAGGAGTATGAAACGGTGTTGAACAACATGAAGAGCATGAAAAGGTGTGAAAAATATGAAGAGATTAAAAAGGTGTCAAAATATGAGGAGCATGAAACGGTCTGAAAAATAGGAGGAGCATGAAGTGGTGTTCAAAAACATGAAGAGCCCGAAAAGGTGTGAAAAATATGAAGAGCTTCAAAAGGTGTCAAATATATGAGGAGCATGAAACTGTCTGAAAAATAAGAGGAATATGAAACGGTGTTGAAAAACATGAAGAGCATGAAAAGGTGTGAAAAATATGAAGAGCTTCAAAAGGTGTCAAAAATATGAGGAGCATAAAATGGTCTGAAAAATAGGAGGAGCATGAAACGGTGTTCAAAAATATGAAGAGACTGAAAAGGCATGAAATATAAGAAGATCTTCAAAAAGTGTCAAAATTATGAGGAGCATGAAACGGTCTGAAAAATAGGAGGAGCATGAAGCGGTGTTCAAAAACATGAAGAGCCTGAAACGGTGTGAAAAATATGAGGAGCATGAAACGGTCTGAAAAATATGAGGAGCATGAAGCGGTGTTTCAAAACATGAAGAGCCTGAAAACATGTGAAAAATATGAAGCACTTCAAAAGGTGTCAAAAATATGAGAAGCATGAAACGGTCTGAAAAATAGGAGGAAAATGAAACGGTGTTCAAAATCTTTAAGAGCCTGAAAATGTGTGAAAAATATGAAGAGCTTCAGAAGGTGTGAAAAATATGAGAAGCATGAAGCGGTTATCAAAAACTTGAAGATACTGAACAGGTGTGAAAAATATGAAGAGCTTCAAAAAGTGGCAAAAATATGAGGAGCATGAAACGGTATGAAAAATAGGAGGAGCATGAAACGGTGTTCAAAAACATGAAGAGCCTGAAAAGTTGTGAAAAATATGAAGAGCTTCAGAAGGTGTGAAAAATATGAGAAGCATGAAGCGGTTATCAAAAATTTGAAGATACTGAACAGGTGTGAAAAATATGAAGAGCTTCAAAAGGTTTCAAAAATATGAGGAGCATGAAACGGTCTGAAATATAGGAGGAAAATGAAACGGTGTTCAAAATCATTAAGAGCCTGAAAAGGTGTGAAAAATATGAGGAGCATGAAACGGTCTGAAAAAAAGGCGAGAATGAAGTCGTGTTCAAAGACATCAAGAGCCTGAAAAAGTGTGAAAAACATGACGAGCTTCAAATGGTGTCAAAAATATGAGGAGAATGAACCAGTCTGAAAAATAGGTGGAGCATGAAGAGTTGTTCAAATACATGAAGAGCCTGATAAGGTGTGAAAAAAATGAAGAGCTTCAAAAGGTGTCAAAAATATGAGGAGCATGAAACGGTCTGAAAAATAGGAGGAAAATGAAACGGTGTTCAAAATCATTAAGAGCCTGAAAAGGTGTGAAAAATATGAAGAGCTTCAGAATGTGTGAAAAATATGAGAAGCATGAAGTGGTTATCAAAAACTTGAAGATACTGAACAGGTGTGAAAAATATGAAGAGCTTCAAAAAGTGGCAAAAATATGAAGAGCATGAAATGGTCTGAAAAATAGGAGGAGCATGAAATGGTGTTGAAAAACATGAAGAACCTGAAAGGTGTGAAAAACATGAAAGGCTTCAAAACGTGTCAAAATTATGAGGAGCATGAAACAGTCTGAAAAATAAGAGGAGCATGAAGCGGTTTTTAAAAACATGAAGAGACTGAAAAGGTGTGAAAAATATGAAGAGCTTCAAAAGGTGTCAAAAATATGAAGAGCATGAAATGGTCTGAAAAATAGGAGGAGCATGAAATGGTGTTCAAAAACATGAAGAACCTGAAAGGTGTGAAAGACATGAAAGGCTTCAAAACGTGTCAAAATTATGAGGAGCATGAAACAGTCTGAAAAATAGGAGGAGCATGAAGCGGTTTTTAAAAACATGAAGAGACTGAAAAGGTGTGAAAAATATGAAGAGCTTCAAAAGGTGTCAAAAATATGAGGAGCATGAAACGGTCTGAAATATAGGAGGAGAATGAAGCGGTGCTGAAAAACATGAAGAGCATGAAACGATTTGAAAAATATGAAGAGCTTCAAAACGTGTGAAAAATAGCAGTAGCATGAAACGGTGTTCAAAAACTTGAAGATCCTGAAAAGGTGTGAAAAATGTGAAGAGATTAAAAGGTGTCAAAAATATGAGAAGCATGAAACGGTCTGAAAAATAGGAGGAGCATGAAGCGGTGTTTAAAAACATGAAGAGCCTGAAAACGTGTGAAAAATATGAGGAGCTTCAAAGGTGTGAAAAATATGAAGAGCTTCAAAAGGTGTCAAATAGGAGTAGCATGAAACGGTGTTCAAAAACATGAAGAGCCTGAAAAGGTGTGCAAAATTTGAATAGCTTCAAAACGTGTGAAAAATATGAGGAGCATGAAACGGTCTGAAAAATAGGAGGAGCATGAAAAGGTCTTGAAAAACATGAAGAGCATGAAACGGTCTGAAAAATAGGAGGAGCATGAAATGGTGTTCAAAAACATGAAGATCCTGAAAACATGTGAAAAATATGAAGCGCTTCAAAAGGTGTCAAAAATATGAGGAGCATGAAACGGTCTGAAAAATAGGAGGAAAATGAAACGGTGTTCAAAATCATTAAGAGCCTGAAAAGGTGTGAAAAATATGAAGAGCTTCAAAAGGTGTCAAAAATATGAGGAGCATGAAACGGTCTGAAAAATATTAGGAGCATGAAACGGTGTTGAAAAACACGAAGAGCCTTAAAAGGAGTGAAAAATATCAAGAGCTTCAAAAGGTGTCAAATATATAAGGAGCATGAAACGGAGTTGAAAAACATGAAGAGCTTCAAAATGTGTCAAAAATATGAGGAGCAAGATACGGTCTCAAAAATAGGAGGAACATGAAGCGGTGTTGAAAAACCGGAAGAGCCTGGAAAGGTGTGAAATATATGAAGAGATTCAAAAGTGTCACAAATAGGAGGAACATGAAACGGTCTGAAAAATAGTAGGAGCATGAAGTGGAGTTGAAAAAAATGAATAGCCTGAAAAGGTGTGAAAAATATTAGGAGCATGAAACAGTCTGAAAATAGGAGGAGCATCAAATGGTGCTGAAAAACATGGAGAGCCTGAAAAGGTTTGAAAAATATGAAGAGCTTCAAAAGGTGTCAAAAATATGAGGAGCATGAAATGGTCTGAAAAATAGGAGGAGCATGAAACGGTGTTCAAAAACTTGAAGATACTGAAAAGATGTGAAAAATATGAAGAGCTTCAAAAGGTGTCAAAATATGAGGAGCACGAAACATTCTGAAAAATAAGAGGAGTATGAAACGGTGTTGAACAACATGAAGAGCATGAAAAGGTGTGAAAAATATGAAGAGATTAAAAAGGTGTCAAAATATGAGGAGCATGAAACGGTCTGAAAAATAGGAGGAGCATGAAGTGGTGTTCAAAAACATGAAGAGCCCGAAAAGGTGTGAAAAATATGAAGAGCTTCAAAAGGTGTCAAATATATGAGGAGCATGAAACTGTCTGAAAAATAAGAGGAATATGAAACGGTGTTGAAAAACATGAAGAGCATGAAAAGGTGTGAAAAATATGAAGAGCTTCAAAAGGTGTCAAAAATATGAGGAACATAAAATGGTCTGAAAAATAGGAGGAGCATGAAACGGTGTTCAAAAATATGAAGAGACTGAAAAGGCATGAAATATAAGAAGATCTTCAAAAAGTGTCAAAATTATGAGGAGCATGAAACGGTCTGAAAAATAGGAGGAGCATGAAGCGGTGTTCAAAAACATGAAGAGCCTGAAACGGTGTGAAAAATATGAGGAGCATGAAACGGTCTGAAAAATATGAGGAGCATGAAGCGGTGTTTCAAAACATGAAGAGCCTGAAAACATGTGAAAAATATGAAGCACTTCAAAAGGTGTCAAAAATATGAGAAGCATGAAACGGTCTGAAAAATAGGAGGAAAATGAAACGGTGTTCAAAATCTTTAAGAGCCTGAAAATGTGTGAAAAATATGAAGAGCTTCAGAAGGTGTGAAAAATATGAGAAGCATGAAGCGGTTATCAAAAACTTGAAGATACTGAACAGGTGTGAAAAATATGAAGAGCTTCAAAAAGTGGCAAAAATATGAGGAGCATGAAACGGTATGAAAAATAGGAGGAGCATGAAACGGTGTTCAAAAACATGAAGAGCCTGAAAAGTTGTGAAAAATATGAAGAGCTTCAGAAGGTGTGAAAAATATGAGAAGCATGAAGCGGTTATCAAAAATTTGAAGATACTGAACAGGTGTGAAAAATATGAAGAGCTTCAAAAGGTTTCAAAAATATGAGGAGCATGAAACGGTCTGAAATATAGGAGGAAAATGAAACGGTGTTCAAAATCATTAAGAGCCTGAAAAGGTGTGAAAAATATGAGGAGCATGAAACGGTCTGAAAAAAAGGCGAGAATGAAGTCGTGTTCAAAGACATCAAGAGCCTGAAAAAGTGTGAAAAACATGACGAGCTTCAAATGGTGTCAAAAATATGAGGAGCATGAACCAGTCTGAAAAATAGGTGGAGCATGAAGAGTTGTTCAAATACATGAAGAGCCTGATAAGGTGTGAAAAATATGAAGAGCTTCAAAAGGTGTCAAAAATATGAGGAGCATGAAACGGTCTGAAAAATAGGAGGAAAATGAAACGGTGTTCAAAATCATTAAGAGCCTGAAAAGGTGTGAAAAATATGAAGAGCTACAGAATGTGTGAAAAATATGAGAAGCATGAAGCGGTTATCAAAAACTTGAAGATACTGAACAGGTGTGAAAAATATGAAGAGCTTCAAAAAGTGGCAAAAATATGAAGAGCATGAAATGGTCTGAAAAATAGGAGGAACATGAAATGGTGTTCAAAAACATGAAGAACCTGAAAGGTGTGAAAAACATGAAAGGCTTCAAAACGTGTCAAAATTATGAGGAGCATGAAACAGTCTGAAAAATAGGAGGAGCATGAAGCGGTTTTTAAAAACATGAAGAGACTGAAAAGGTGTGAAAAATATGAAGAGCTTCAAAAGGTGTCAAAAATATGAAGAGCATGAAATGGTCTGAAAAATAGGAGGAGCATGAAATGGTGTTCAAAAACATGAAGAACCTGAAAGGTGTGAAAGACATGAAAGGATTCAAAACGTGTCAAAATTATGAGGAGCATGAAACAGTCTGAAAAATAGGAGGAGCATGAAAAGGTCTTGAAAAACATGAAGAGCATGAAACGGTCTGAAAAATAGGAGGAGCATGAAATGGTGTTCAAAAACATGAAGATCCTGAAAACATGTGAAAAATATGAAGCGCTTCAAAAGGTGTCAAAAATATGAGGAGCATGAAACGGTCTGAAAAATAGGAGGAAAATGAAACGGTGTTCAAAATCATTAAGAGCCTGAAAAGGTGTGAAAAATATGAAGAGCTTCAGAATGTGTGAAAAATATGAGAAGCATGAAGCGGTTATCAAAAACTTGAAGATACTGAACAGGTGTGAAAAATATGAAGAGCTTCAAAAAGTGGCAAAAATATGAGGAGCATGAAACGGTATGAAAAATAGGAGGAGCATGAAACGGTGTTCAAAAACATGAAGAGCCTGAAAAGTTGTGAAAAATATGAAAAGCTTCAGAAGGTGTGAAAAATATGAGGAGCATGAAGCGGTGTTCAAAAACTTGAAGATACTGAAAAGATGAGAAAAATATGAAGAGCTTCAAAAGGTGTCAAAAATATGAGGAGCATGAAACGGTCTGAAAAATAGGAGGATCATGAAGCGGTGTTCAAAAACATGAAGAGCATGAAAAAGTGTGAAAAATATGAAGAGCTTCAAAAGGTGTAAAAAATATGAAGAGCTTCAAAAGGTGTGAAAATATGAAGAGTTTCAAAAGGTGTCAAACATATGAGGAGCATGAAACGGTCTGAAAAATAGGAGGAGCATGAAATGCTGTTCAAAACCATGAAGAGACTGAAAAGGTGTGAAATATATGAAGACTTCAAAATGTGTCAAAAATATGAGGAGCATGAAACGTTCTGAAATATAGGAGGAGCATGAAACGTTTTTCGAAAACATGAAGAGCCTGAAAAGGTGTGAAAAATATGAAGAGCCTCAAAAGGTGTCAAAATTATGAGGAGCTTGAAACGGTCTCAAATATAGGAGGAGAATAAAACGGTGTGGAAAAATATGTAGATCCTGAAAAGGTGTGAAAAATTTGTACAGCCTCAAAAGGAGTGAAAAATATGAGGAGCATGAAATGGTCTGAAAAATAGGAGGACCATGAAACGGTGTTCAAAACCATGAAGAGACTGAAAAGGTGTGAAATATATGAAGAGCTTCAAAAGGTGTCAAAAATATGAGGAGCATGAAACGGTCTGAAAAATAGGAGGAGCATAAAGCGGTGTTGAAAAACATGAAGAGCCTTAAAAATGTGTGAAAAATATGAAGAGCTTCAAAAGGTGTCAAATATATGAGGAGCACGAAACGGTCTGAAAAATATGAGGAGCATGAAGCGGTGTTCAAAAACATTAAGAGCCTGAAAAGGTGTGAAAAATATGAAGAGCTTCAAAGGGTGTCAAAAATATGAGGAGCATGAAATGTTCTGAGAAATAGGAGGAGAATGAAGCGATGTTCAGAACCAAGAAGAGACTGAACAGGTGAGAAAAATATCAAGAGCTTCAAAAGGTGTGAAAATAGAAGAGCTTCAAAAGGTGTGAAAATATTAGAGCATGAAACGGTCTGAAATATAGGAGGAGCATGAAGCGGTGTTCAAAAACATGAGGAGCCTGAAAAGGTGTGAAAAATATGAAGAGCTTCAAAAGGTGTGAAAATATGAAGAGCTTCAAAAGGTGTGAAAATATTAGGAGCATGATATGGTCTGAAAAATAGGAGGAGGCTGAAGCGGTGTTCAAAAACTTGAAGAGCCTGAAAAGGAGTGAAAATCATGAAGAGCTTCAAAAGGTGTCAAAAATATGAGGAGCATGAAACGGTCTGAAAAATAGGAGGAGCATGAAGCGGTGTTGAAAAAAATGAAGATCCTGAAAAGGTGTGAAAAATATGAGGAGCTTCAAAAGGTGTCAAAAATATGAAGAACATGAAACGGTCTGAAAATAGGAGGAGCATGAAGTGGTGTTGAAAAGCATGAAGAGCCTGAAAAGGTGTGAAAAATATGAAGAGCTTCAAAAAGTGTGAAAAATATGAGGAGCATGAAACAGTCTGAAAAATAGGAGGAGCAGGAAGCGGTGTTCAAAACCATGAAGAGCCTGAAAAGGTGTGAAAAATATGAAGAGCTTCAGAAGGTGTGAAAAATATGAGGAGCATGAAGCAATCTGAAAAATAGGAGGAGCAGGAAGCGGTGTTGAAAAACATGAAGAGCCTGAAAAGGTGTGAAAAAAATGAAGAGCTTCAAAAGGTGTCAAAAATATGAGGAGCATGAAGCGGTGTTGAAAAACATGAAGATCCTGAAAAGAAGTGAAATATATGACGAGCTTCAAAAGGTGTCAAAAATATGAGGAGAATGAAGCGTTGTTGAAAAACATGAAGAGCCTGAAAAGGTGTGAAATATATGAAGAGCTTCAAAAGGTGTCAAAAATATGAGGAGCACGAAACGGTCTGAAAAATAGGAGTAGCAAGAAGCGGTGTTGAAAAACATGAAGAGCCTGAAAAGGTGTGAAAAATATTAAGAGCTTCAAAACGTGTCAAAAATATGAGGAGCATGAAACGGTCTGAAAAATCGGAGGAGCATGAGTGGTGTTGAAATACATGAAGAGGTTGAAAAGGTGTGAAATATATGAAGAGTTTCAAAACGTGTCATAAATATGAGGAGTACGAAACAGTCTGAAAAATACGAGGAGCATGAAGCGGTGTTCAAAACCATGAAGAGCCTGAAAAGGTGTGAAATATATGAAGAGCTTCAAGGGTGTCAAAAATATGAGGAACATGAAACAGTCTGAAAAATAGAAGGAGCATGAAACGGTGTTGAAAAACATGAAAAGCCTGAAAAGGTGTGAAAAACATGAAGAGCCTGAAAAGTTGTGGAAAACATGAAGAGCCTGAAAAGGTGTGAAAAAGATGAAGAGCCTCAAAAGGTGTAAAATATATGAAGAGTTTCAATAGGTGTCAAAAATATGAGGAGCATGAAACGGTCTGAAAAATAGGAGGAGCATCAAATGGTGCTGAAAAACATGGAGAGCCTGAAAAGGTTTGAAAAATATGAAGAGCTTCAAAAGGTGTCAAAAATATGAGGAGCATGAAACGGTCTGAAAAATAGGAGGAGCATGAAACGGTGTAAAAAACATGAAGAGCCTTAAAAGGTCTGAAAATTATGCAGAGTTCAAAAGGTGTTAAAAATATGAGGAGCATGAAACGGTCTGAAAAATAGGAGGAGCATGAAGCGGTGTTGAAAAACATGAAGAGCCTGAAAAGGTATGAAAAATATGAAGAGCTTCAAAAGGTGTGAAAAATATGAGGTGCATGAAACGGTCTGAAAAATAGGAGGAGCATGAAGCCGTTTTGAAAAACATGATTCCTGAAAAGGTGTGAAATAATCGAAGAGCTTCAAAAGGTGTCAAAAATTTGAGGACCATGAAACGCTCTGAAATATAGGAGGAGCATGATGCGGTGTTGAAAAGCATGAAGAGCCTGAAAAGGTGTGAAATATATGAAGCGCTTCAATAGCTGTCAAAAATATGAGGAGCCTGAAACGTTCTGAATAATAGGAGGAGCATGAAGCGGTGTTGAAAAACATGAAGAGCCTGAAAAGGTGTGAAAATCATGAAGAGCCTGAAAAGGTGTGAAAAACATGAAGAGCCTCAACAGGTGTGAAATATATGAAGAGCTTCAAACGGTATCAAAAATATGAGGAGCATGAAACGGTCAGAAAAATAGGAGGAGCATGAAGCGGTGTTGAAAATCATGAAGAGCCTGAAAAGGTGTGAAATATATGAAGAGGTTCAAAAGGTGTGAAAAATTTGAAGAGCTTCAAAAGTTGTCAAAAATATGAGGAGCAAGAAACGATCTGAAAAATAGGTGGAGAAGGAAGTGGTGTTGAAAAACATGAAGAGACTGAAAAGGTGTGAAAATATGAAGACCATCAAAAGGTGTCAAAAATAGGAGTAGCATGAAACGGTGTCCAAAAACATGAAGAGCCTGAATAGGAGTGAAAAATATGAAGAGCTTCAAAAGGTGTCAAAAATATGAGGAGCATGAAACGGTCTGAAAAATAGGAGGAGCATGAAGCGGTGTTGAAAATCATGAAGAGCCTGAAAAGTTGTGAAAAACACGAAGAGCCTGAAAAGGTGTGAAAAACATGAAGAGCCTCAAAAGGTGTGAAATATATGAAGAGCTTCAAAAGGTATCAAAAATATGAGGAGCATGAAGCGATCTGAAAAATAGGTGTAGCAGGAAGTGGTGTTGAAAAACATGAAGCGCATGAAAATGTGTGAAAAATATGAAGAGCTTCGAAAGGTGTCAAAAATATGAGGAGCATGAAAACGTCTGAAAAATAGGAGGAGCATGAAGCGGTGTGAAAAACTTGAAAGAGCCTGAAAAGCTGTGAAAAAAATGAAGAGCTTCAAAAGGTGTCAAAAATTTGAGGAGCATGAAACGGTCTGAAAACTAGGAGGAGCATGAAGCGGTGATGAAAAACATGAAGAGCCTGAAAAGGTGTGAAATATATGAAGAGCTTCAAAAGGCGTCAAAAATAGGAGGAGCATGAAACGCTCTGAAAATAGGAGGAGCATGAGGCGGTGTTGAAAAACATGAAGAGGCTGAAAAGGTGTGAAAAATATGAAGAGCTTCAAAAGGTGTCAGAAATATGAGGAGCATGAAATGGTCTGAAAAATAGGAGGAGCATGAAACGGTGTTCAAGAACATGAAGGGCCTGAAAAGGTGTGAAAAACATGAAGAGATTGAAAAGGTGTGAAATATATGAAGAGCTTCATAATGTGTCAAAAATATGAGGAGCATGAAGCGGTGTTGAAAAACATGAAGATCCTGAAAAGAAGTGAAATATATGACGAGCTTCAAAAGGTGTCAAAAATATGAGGAGCATGAAGCGTTGTTGAAAAACATGAAGAGCCTGAAAAGGTGTGAAATATATGAAGAGCTTCAAAAGGTGTCAAAAATATGAGGAGCACGAAACGGTCTGAAAAATAGGAGTAGCAAGAAGCGGTGTTGAAAAACATGAAGAGCCTGAAAAGGTGTGAAAAATATTAAGAGCTTCAAAACGTGTCAAAAATATGAGGAGCATGAAACGGTCTGAAAAATCGGAGGAGCATGAGTGGTGTTGAAATACATGAAGAGGTTGAAAAGGTGTGAAATATATGAAGAGTTTCAAAACGTGTCATAAATATGAGGAGTACGAAACAGTCTGAAAAATACGAGGAGCATGAAGCGGTGTTCAAAACCATGAAGAGCCTGAAAAGGTGTGAAATATATGAAGAGCTTCAAGGGTGTCAAAAATATGAGGAACATGAAACAGTCTGAAAAATAGAAGGAGCATGAAACGGTGTTGAAAAACATGAAAAGCCTGAAAAGGTGTGAAAAACATGAAGAGCCTGAAAAGTTGTGGAAAACATGAAGAGCCTGAAAAGGTGTGAAAAAGATGAAGAGCCTCAAAAGGTGTAAAATATATGAAGAGTTTCAATAGGTGTCAAAAATATGAGGAGCATGAAACGGTCTGAAAAATAGGAGGAGCATGTAATGGTGTTGAAAACCACGAAGAGCCTGAAGAGGAGTGAAATACATGAAGAGCTTCAAAAGGTGTCAAAAATATGAGAAGCATGAAATGGTGTTCAAAAACATGAAGAGCCTGACAAGGTGTGAAAAATATGAAGAGGTTCAAAAAGTGTCAAAAATATGAGGAGCATGAAACTGTTCTGAAAAATAGGTGCAGCATAAAGCGGTGTTGAAAAACATGAAGGGTCTGAAAATGTGTGAAACATATGAAGAGCTTCAAAAGGTGAAAAAATATGAGGAGCATGAAACAGTCTGAAACATAGGAGGAGCATGAAGGAGTGTTCAAAACATGCAGAGCCTGAAAAGGTGTGAAAAATATGAAGAGCTCCAAAAGTTGTCAAAAATATGAGGAGCAGGAAACGGTCTGAAAAATAGGAGGAGCATGAAACGGTGTTCAAAAACTTGAAGATACTGAAAAGATGTGAAAAATATGAAGAGCTTCAAAAGGTGTCAAAATATGAGGAGCACGAAACATTCTGAAAAATAAGAGGAGTATGAAACGGTGTTGAACAACATGAAGAGCATGAAAAGGTGTGAAAAATATGAAGAGATTAAAAAGGTGTCAAAATATGAGGAGCATGAAACGGTCTGAAAAATAGGAGGAGCATGAAGTGGTGTTCAAAAACATGAAGAGCCCGAAAAGGTGTGAAAAATATGAAGAGCTTCAAAAGGTGTCAAATATATGAGGAGCATGAAACTGTCTGAAAAATAAGAGGAATATGAAACGGTGTTGAAAAACATGAAGAGCATGAAAAGGTGTGAAAAATATGAAGAGCTTCAAAAGGTGTCAAAAATATGAGGAGCATAAAATGGTCTGAAAAATAGGAGGAGCATGAAACGGTGTTCAAAAATATGAAGAGACTGAAAAGGCATGAAATATAAGAAGATCTTCAAAAAGTGTCAAAATTATGAGGAGCATGAAACGGTCTGAAAAATAGGAGGAGCATGAAGCGGTGTTCAAAAACATGAAGAGCCTGAAACGGTGTGAAAAATATGAGGAGCATGAAACGGTCTGAAAAATATGAGGAGCATGAAGCGGTGTTTCAAAACATGAAGAGCCTGAAAACATGTGAAAAATATGAAGCACTTCAAAAGGTGTCAAAAATATGAGAAGCATGAAACGGTCTGAAAAATAGGAGGAAAATGAAACGGTGTTCAAAATCTTTAAGAGCCTGAAAATGTGTGAAAAATATGAAGAGCTTCAGAAGGTGTGAAAAATATGAGAAGCATGAAGCGGTTATCAAAAACTTGAAGATACTGAACAGGTGTGAAAAATATGAAGAGCTTCAAAAAGTGGCAAAAATATGAGGAGCATGAAACGGTATGAAAAATAGGAGGAGCATGAAACGGTGTTCAAAAACATGAAGAGCCTGAAAAGTTGTGAAAAATATGAAGAGCTTCAGAAGGTGTGAAAAATATGAGAAGCATGAAGCGGTTATCAAAAATTTGAAGATACTGAACAGGTGTGAAAAATATGAAGAGCTTCAAAAGGTTTTAAAAATATGAGGAGCATGAAACGGTCTGAAATATAGGAGGAAAATGAAACGGTGTTCAAAATCATTAAGAGCCTGAAAAGGTGTGAAAAATATGAGGAGCATGAAACGGTCTGAAAAAAAGGCGAGAATGAAGTCGTGTTCAAAGACATCAAGAGCCTGAAAAAGTGTGAAAAACATGACGAGCTTCAAATGGTGTCAAAAATATGAGGAGCATGAACCAGTCTGAAAAATAGGTGGAGCATGAAGAGTTGTTCAAATACATGAAGAGCCTGATAAGGTGTGAAAAATATGAAGAGCTTCAAAAGGTGTCAAAAATATGAGGAGCATGAAAGGTCTGAAAAATAGGAGGAAAATGAAACGGTGTTCAAAATCATTAAGAGCCTGAAAAGGTGTGAAAAATATGAAGAGCTTCAGAATGTGTGAAAAATATGAGAAGCATGAAGCGGTTATCAAAAACTTGAAGATACTGAACAGGTGTGAAAAATATGAAGAGCTTCAAAAAGTGGCAAAAATATGAAGAGCATGAAATGGTCTGAAAAATAGGAGGAGCATGAAATGGTGTTCAAAAACATGAAGAACCTGAAAGGTGTGAAAAACATGAAAGGCTTCAAAACGTGTCAAAATTATGAGGAGCATGAAACAGTCTGAAAAATAGGAGGAGCATGAAGCGGTTTTTAAAAACATGAAGAGACTGAAAAGGTGTGAAAAATATGAAGAGCTTCAAAAGGTGTCAAAAATATGAAGAGCATGAAATGGTCTGAAAAATAGGAGGAGCATGAAATGGTGTTCAAAAACATGAAGAACCTGAAAGGTGTGAAAGACATGAAAGGCTTCAAAACGTGTCAAAATTATGAGGAGCATGAAACAGTCTGAAAAATAGGAGGAGCATGAAGCGGTTTTTAAAAACATGAAGAGACTGAAAAGGTGTGAAAAATATGAAGAGCTTCAAAAGGTGTCAAAAATATGAGGAGCATGAAACGGTCTGAAATATAGGAGGAGAATGAAGCGGTGCTGAAAAACATGAAGAGCATGAAACGATTTGAAAAATATGAAGAGCTTCAAAATGTGTGAAAAATAGCAGTAGCATGAAACGGTGTTCAAAAACTTGAAGATCCTGAAAAGGTGTGAAAAATGTGAAGAGATTAAAAGGTGTCAAAAATATGAGAAGCATGAAACGGTCTGAAAAATAGGAGGAGCATGAAGCGGTGTTTAAAAACATGAAGAGCCTGAAAACGTGTGAAAAATATGAGGAGCTTCAAAGGTGTGAAAAATATGAAGAGCTTCAAAAGGTGTCAAATAGGAGTAGCATGAAACGGTGTTCAAAAACATGAAGAGCCTGAAAAGGTGTGCAAAATTTGAAGAGCTTCAAAACGTGTGAAAAATATGAGGAGCATGAAACGGTCTGAAAAATAGGAGGAGCATGAAAAGGTCTTGAAAAACATGAAGAGCATGAAACGGTCTGAAAAATAGGAGGAGCATGAAATGGTGTTCAAAAACATGAAGATCCTGAAAACATGTGAAAAATATGAAGCGCTTCAAAAGGTGTCAAAAATATGAGGAGCATGAAACGGTCTGAAAAATAGGAGGAAAATGAAACGGTGTTCAAAATCATTAAGAGCCTGAAAAGGTGTGAAAAATATGAAGAGCTTCAGAATGTGTGAAAAATATGAGAAGCATGAAGCGGTTATCAAAAAATTGAAGATACTGAACAGGTGTGAAAAATATGAAGAGCTTCAAAAAGTGGCAAAAATATGAGGAGCATGAAACGGTATGCAAAATAGGAGGAGCATGAAACGGTGTTCAAAAACATGAAGAGCCTGAAAAGTTGTGAAAAATATGAAAAGCTTCAGAAGGTGTGAAAAATATGAGGAGCATGAAGCGGTGTTCAAAAACTTGAAGATACTGAAAAGATGTGAAAAATATGAAGAGCTTCAAAAGGTGTCAAAAATATGAGGAGCATGAAACGGTCTGAAAAATAGGAGGAAAATGAAACGGTGTTCAAAATCATTAAGAGCCTGAAAAGGTGTGAAAAATATGAAGAGCTTCAAAAGGTGTCAAAAATATGAGGAGCATGAAACGGTCTGAAAAATATTAGGAGCATGAAACGGTGTTGAAAAACACGAAGAGCCTTAAAAGGAGTGAAAAATATCAAGAGCTTCAAAAGGTGTCAAATATATAAGGAGCATGAAACGGAGTTGAAAAACATGAAGAGCTTCAAAATGTGTCAAAAATATGAGGAGCAAGATACGGTCTCAAAAATAGGAGGAGCATGAAGCGGTGTTGAAAAACCTGAAGAGCCTGGAAAGGTGTGAAATATATGAAGAGATTCAAAAGTGTCACAAATAGGAGGAACATGAAACGGTCTGAAAAATAGTAGGAGCATGAAGTGGAGTTGGAAAAAATGAATAGCCTGAAAAGGTGTGAAAAATATTAGGAGCATGAAACAGTCTGAAAATAGGAGGAGCATCAAATGGTGCTGAAAAACATGGAGAGCCTGAAAAGGTTTGAAAAATATGAAGAGCTTCAAAAGGTGTCAAAAATATGAGGAGCATGAAATGGTCTGAAAAATAGGAGGAGCATGAAACGGTGTTCAAAAACTTGAAGATACTTAAAAGATGTGAAAAATATGAAGAGCTTCAAAAGGTGTCAAAATATGAGGAGCACGAAACATTCTGAAAAATAAGAGGAGTATGAAACGGTGTTGAACAACATGAAGAGCATGAAAAGGTGTGAAAAATATGAAGAGATTAAAAAGGTGTCAAAATATGAGGAGCATGAAACGGTCTGAAAAATAGGAGGAGCATGAAGTGGTGTTCAAAAACATGAAGAGCCCGAAAAGGTGTGAAAAATATGAAGAGCTTCAAAAGGTGTCAAATATATGAGGAGCATGAAACTGTCTGAAAAATAAGAGGAATATGAAACGGTGTTGAAAAACATGAAGAGCATGAAAAG
Organism: Dama dama; assembly: GCF_033118175.1. Classification (NCBI taxonomy): domain Eukaryota; kingdom Metazoa; phylum Chordata; class Mammalia; order Artiodactyla; family Cervidae; genus Dama; species Dama dama. The sequence goes on along the minus strand of NC_083688.1, from coordinate 64,657,330 downwards.
GTGTGAAAAATATGAAGAGCTTCAAAAGGTGTCAAAAATATGAGGAGCATAAAATGGTCTGAAAAATAGGAGGAGCATGAAACGGTGTTCAAAAATATGAAGAGACTGAAAAGGCATGAAATATAAGAAGATCTTCAAAAAGTGTCAAAATTATGAGGAGCATGAAACGGTCTGAAAAATAGGAGGAGCATGAAGCGGTGTTCAAAAACATGAAGAGCCTGAAACGGTGTGAAAAATATGAGGAGCATGAAACGGTCTGAAAAATATGAGGAGCATGAAGCGGTGTTTCAAAACATGAAGAGCCTGAAAACATGTGAAAAATATGAAGCACTTCAAAAGGTGTCAAAAATATGAGAAGCATGAAACGGTCTGAAAAATAGGAGGAAAATGAAACGGTGTTCAAAATCTTTAAGAGCCTGAAAATGTGTGAAAAATATGAAGAGCTTCAGAAGGTGTGAAAAATATGAGAAGCATGAAGCGGTTATCAAAAACTTGAAGATACTGAACAGGTGTGAAAAATATGAAGAGCTTCAAAAAGTGGCAAAAATATGAGGAGCATGAAACGGTATGAAAAATAGGAGGAGCATGAAACGGTGTTCAAAAACATGAAGAGCCTGAAAAGTTGTGAAAAATATGAAGAGCTTCAGAAGGTGTGAAAAATATGAGAAGCATGAAGCGGTTATCAAAAATTTGAAGATACTGAACAGGTGTGAAAAATATGAAGAGCTTCAAAAGGTTTCAAAAATATGAGGAGCATGAAACGGTCTGAAATATAGGAGGAAAATGAAACGGTGTTCAAAATCATTAAGAGCCTGAAAAGGTGTGAAAAATATGAGGAGCATGAAACGGTCTGAAAAAAAGGCGAGAATGAAGTCGTGTTCAAAGACATCAAGAGCCTGAAAAAGTGTGAAAAACATGACGAGCTTCAAATGGTGTCAAAAATATGAGGAGCATGAACCAGTCTGAAAAATAGGTGGAGCATGAAGAGTTGTTCAAATACATGAAGAGCCTGATAAGGTGTGAAAAATATGAAGAGCTTCAAAAGGTGTCAAAAATATGAGGAGCATGAAACGGTCTGAAAAATAGGAGGAAAATGAAACGGTGTTCAAAATCATTAAGAGCCTGAAAAGGTGTGAAAAATATGAAGAGCTTCAGAATGTGTGAAAAATATGAGAAGCATGAAGTGGTTATCAAAAACTTGAAGATACTGAACAGGTGTGAAAAATATGAAGAGCTTCAAAAAGTGGCAAAAATATGAAGAGCATGAAATGGTCTGAAAAATAGGAGGAGCATGAAATGGTGTTGAAAAACATGAAGAACCTGAAAGGTGTGAAAAACATGAAAGGCTTCAAAACGTGTCAAAATTATGAGGAGCATGAAACAGTCTGAAAAATAAGAGGAGCATGAAGCCGTTTTTAAAAACATGAAGAGACTGAAAAGGTGTGAAAAATATGAAGAGCTTCAAAAGGTGTCAAAAATATGAAGAGCATGAAATGGTCTGAAAAATAGGAGGAGCATGAAATGGTGTTCAAAAACATGAAGAGACTGAAAAGGTGTGAAAAATATGAAGAGCTTCAAAAGGTGTCAAATAGGAGTAGCATGAAACGGTGTTCAAAAACATGAAGAGCCTGAAAAGGTGTGCAAAATTTGAATAGCTTCAAAACGTGTGAAAAATATGAGGAGCATGAAACGGTCTGAAAAATAGGAGGAGCATGAAAAGGTCTTGAAAAACATGAAGAGCATGACGGTCTGAAAAATAGGAGGAGCATGAAATGGTGTTCAAAAACATGAAGATCCTGAAAACATGTGAAAAATATGAAGCGCTTCAAAAGGTGTCAAAAATATGAGGAGCATGAAACGGTCTGAAAAATAGGAGGAAAATGAAACGGTGTTCAAAATCATTAAGAGCCTGAAAAGGTGTGAAAAATATGAAGAGCTTCAGAATGTGTGAAAAATATGAGGAGCATGAAGCGGTGTTCAAAAACTTGAAGATACTGAAAAGATGTGAAAAATATGAAGAGCTTCAAAAGGTGTCAAAAATATGAGGAGCATGAAACGGTCTGAAAAATAGGAGGAAAATGAAACGGTGTTCAAAATCATTAAGAGCCTGAAAAGGTGTGAAAAATATGAAGAGCTTCAAAAGGTGTCAAAAATATGAGGAGCATGAAACGGTCTGAAAAATATTAGGAGCATGAAACGGTGTTGAAAAACACGAAGAGCCTTAAAAGGAGTGAAAAATATCAAGAGCTTCAAAAGGTGTCAAATATATAAGGAGCATGAAACGGAGTTGAAAAACATGAAGAGCTTCAAAATGTGTCAAAAATATGAGGAGCAAGATACGGTCTCAAAAATAGGAGGAGCATGAAGCGGTGTTGAAAAACCGGAAGAGCCTGGAAAGGTGTGAAATATATGAAGAGATTCAAAAGTGTCACAAATAGGAGGAACATGAAACGGTCTGAAAAATAGTAGGAGCATGAAGTGGAGTTGAAAAAAATGAATAGCCTGAAAAGGTGTGAAAAATATTAGGAGCATGAAACAGTCTGAAAATAGGAGGAGCATCAAATGGTGCTGAAAAACATGGAGAGCCTGAAAAGGTTTGAAAAATATGAAGAGCTTCAAAAGGTGTCAAAAATATGAGGAGCATGAAATGGTCTGAAAAATAGGAGGAGCATGAAACGGTGTTCAAAAACTTGAAGATACTGAAAAGATGTGAAAAATATGAAGAGCTTCAAAAGGTGTCAAAATATGAGGAGCACGAAACATTCTGAAAAATAAGAGGAGTATGAAACGGTGTTGAACAACATGAAGAGCATGAAAAGGTGTGAAAAATATGAAGAGATTAAAAAGGTGTCAAAATATGAGGAGCATGAAACGGTCTGAAAAATAGGAGGAGCATGAAGTGGTGTTCAAAAACATGAAGAGCCCGAAAAGGTGTGAAAAATATGAAGAGCTTCAAAAGGTGTCAAATATATGAGGAGCATGAAACTGTCTGAAAAATAAGAGGAATATGAAACGGTGTTGAAAAACATGAAGAGCATGAAAAGGTGTGAAAAATATGAAGAGCTTCAAAAGGTGTCAAAAATATGAGGAACATAAAATGGTCTGAAAAATAGGAGGAGCATGAAACGGTGTTCAAAAATATGAAGAGACTGAAAAGGCATGAAATATAAGAAGATCTTCAAAAAGTGTCAAAATTATGAGGAGCATGAAACGGTCTGAAAAATAGGAGGAGCATGAAGCGGTGTTCAAAAACATGAAGAGCCTGAAACGGTGTGAAAAATATGAGGAGCATGAAACGGTCTGAAAAATATGAGGAGCATGAAGCGGTGTTTCAAAACATGAAGAGCCTGAAAACATGTGAAAAATATGAAGCACTTCAAAAGGTGTCAAAAATATGAGAAGCATGAAACGGTCTGAAAAATAGGAGGAAAATGAAACGGTGTTCAAAATCTTTAAGAGCCTGAAAATGTGTGAAAAATATGAAGAGCTTCAGAAGGTGTGAAAAATATGAGAAGCATGAAGCGGTTATCAAAAACTTGAAGATACTGAACAGGTGTGAAAAATATGAAGAGCTTCAAAAAGTGGCAAAAATATGAGGAGCATGAAACGGTATGAAAAATAGGAGGAGCATGAAACGGTGTTCAAAAACATGAAGAGCCTGAAAAGTTGTGAAAAATATGAAGAGCTTCAGAAGGTGTGAAAAATATGAGAAGCATGAAGCGGTTATCAAAAATTTGAAGATACTGAACAGGTGTGAAAAATATGAAGAGCTTCAAAAGGTTTCAAAAATATGAGGAGCATGAAACGGTCTGAAATATAGGAGGAAAATGAAACGGTGTTCAAAATCATTAAGAGCCTGAAAAGGTGTGAAAAATATGAGGAGCATGAAACGGTCTGAAAAAAAGGCGAGAATGAAGTCGTGTTCAAAGACATCAAGAGCCTGAAAAAGTGTGAAAAACATGACGAGCTTCAAATGGTGTCAAAAATATGAGGAGCATGAACCAGTCTGAAAAATAGGTGGAGCATGAAGAGTTGTTCAAATACATGAAGAGCCTGATAAGGTGTGAAAAATATGAAGAGCTTCAAAAGGTGTCAAAAATATGAGGAGCATGAAACGGTCTGAAAAATAGGAGGAAAATGAAACGGTGTTCAAAATCATTAAGAGCCTGAAAAGGTGTGAAAAATATGAAGAGCTTCAGAATGTGTGAAAAATATGAGAAGCATGAAGCGGTTATCAAAAACTTGAAGATACTGAACAGGTGTGAAAAATATGAAGAGCTTCAAAAAGTGGCAAAAATATGAAGAGCATGAAATGGTCTGAAAAATAGGAGGAGCATGAAATGGTGTTCAAAAACATGAAGAACCTGAAAGGTGTGAAAAACATGAAAGGCTTCAAAACGTGTCAAAATTATGAGGAGCATGAAACAGTCTGAAAAATAGGAGGAGCATGAAGCGGTTTTTAAAAACATGAAGAGACTGAAAAGGTGTGAAAAATATGAAGAGCTTCAAAAGGTGTCAAAAATATGAAGAGCATGAAATGGTCTGAAAAATAGGAGGAGCATGAAATGGTGTTCAAAAACATGAAGAACCTGAAAGGTGTGAAAGACATGAAAGGATTCAAAACGTGTCAAAATTATGAGGAGCATGAAACAGTCTGAAAAATAGGAGGAGCATGAAAAGGTCTTGAAAAACATGAAGAGCATGAAACGGTCTGAAAAATAGGAGGAGCATGAAATGGTGTTCAAAAACATGAAGATCCTGAAAACATGTGAAAAATATGAAGCGCTTCAAAAGGTGTCAAAAATATGAGGAGCATGAAACGGTCTGAAAAATAGGAGGAAAATGAAACGGTGTTCAAAATCATTAAGAGCCTGAAAAGGTGTGAAAAATATGAAGAGCTTCAGAATGTGTGAAAAATATGAGAAGCATGAAGCGGTTATCAAAAACTTGAAGATACTGAACAGGTGTGAAAAATATGAAGAGCTTCAAAAAGTGGCAAAAATATGAGGAGCATGAAACGGTATGAAAAATAGGAGGAGCATGAAACGGTGTTCAAAAACATGAAGAGCCTGAAAAGTTGTGAAAAATATGAAAAGCTTCAGAAGGTGTGAAAAATATGAGGAGCATGAAGCGGTGTTCAAAAACTTGAAGATACTGAAAAGATGTGAAAAATATGAAGAGCTTCAAAAGGTGTCAAAAATATGAGGAGCATGAAACGGTCTGAAAAATAGGAGGAAAATGAAACGGTGTTCAAAATCATTAAGAGCCTGAAAAGGTGTGAAAAATATGAAGAGCTTCAAAAGGTGTCAAAAATATGAGGAGCATGAAACGGTCTGAAAAATATTAGGAGCATGAAACGGTGTTGAAAAACACGAAGAGCCTTAAAAGGAGTGAAAAATATCAAGAGCTTCAAAAGGTGTCAAATATATAAGGAGCATGAAACGGAGTTGAAAAACATGAAGAGCTTCAAAATGTGTCAAAAATATGAGGAGCAAGATACGGTCTCAAAAATAGGAGGAGCATGAAGCGGTGTTGAAAAACCTGAAGAGCCTGGAAAGGTGTGAAATATATGAAGAGATTCAAAAGTGTCACAAATAGGAGGAACATGAAACGGTCTGAAAAATAGTAGGAGCATGAAGTGGAGTTGAAAAAAATGAGTAGCCTGAAAAGGTGTGAAAAATATTAGGAGCATGAAACAGTCTGAAAATAGGAGGAGCATCAAATGGTGCTGAAAAACATGGAGAGCCTGAAAAGGTTTGAAAAATATGAAGAGCTTCAAAAGGTGTCAAAAATATGAGGAGCATGAAATGATCTGAAAAATAGGAGGAGCATGTAATGGTGTTGAAAACCACGAAGAACCTGAAGAGGAGTGAAATACATGAAGAGCTTCAAAAGGTGTCATAAATATGAGAAGCATGAAATGGTGTTCAAAAACATGAAGAGCCTGAAAATGTGTGAAAAATATGAGGAGCATGAAACGGTCTTAAAAATATGTGGAGCATGAAGCGGTGTTCAAAAACATGAAGAGCCTGACAAGGTGTGAAAAATATGAAGAGGTTCAAAAAGTGTCAAAAATATGAGGAGCATGAAACTGTTCTGAAAAATAGGTGCAGCATAAAGCGGTGTTGAAAAACATGAAGGGTCTGAAAATGTGTGAAACATATGAAGAGCTTCAAAAGGTGTCAAAAATATGAGGAGCATGAAACGGTCTGAAAAATAGGAGGAAAATGAAACGGTGTTCAAAATCATTAAGAGCCTGAAAAGGTGTGAAAAATATGAAGAGCTTCAGAAGGTGTGAAAAATATGAGAAGCATGAAGCGGTTATCAAAAACTTGAAGATACTGAACAGGTGTGAAAAATATGAAGAGCTTCAAAAAGTGGCAAGTATATGAGGAGCATGAAACGGTATGAAAAATAGGAGGAGCATGAAACGGTGTTGAAAAACACGAAGAGCCTAAAAAGGAGTGAAAAATATGAGGAGCTTCTAAAGGTGTCAAATATATAAGGAGCATGAAACGGCCTGAAAAATAGGAGCAGCCTGAAACGGTGTGGAAAAACATGAAGAGACTGAAAATGTGTGAAAAATATGAAGAGCTTCAAAAGGTTTCAAAATTATGATGCGCATGAAACTGTCTTAAAAATAGGAAGAGCATGAAGCGGTGTTGAAAAACATGAAGAGCCTGAAAAGGTGTGAAATATATGAAGAGCTACAAAATGTGTCAAAAATATGAGGAGCATGAAGCGTTCTGAAAAATAGGAGGAGCATGAAACGGTGTTGAAAAACACGAAGAGCCTAAAAAGGAGTGAAATATATGAAGAGTTTCAAAATAAGTCAAAAATATAAGAAGCATGAAACGGTCTGAAAAATAGGAGGAGCATGAAGCGGTGTTGAAAAATATGAAGAGCCTGAAAAGGTGTGAAAAATATGAAGAGTTTCAAAACATGTAAAAATATGAGGAGCATGAAACGGTGTTCAGAAACATGAAGAGCCTGAAATGGTGTGAAAAATATGGAGAGCTTCAAAAGGTGTCAAAAATATGAGGAGCATGAAGCGTTCTGAAAAATAGGAGGAGCATGAAATGGTGTTGAATAAGACGAAGAGCCTAAAAAGGAGTGAAATATATGAAGAGCTTCAAAAGGTGTCAAATATATAAGGAGCATGAAACGGTCTGAAAAATAGGAGCAGCCTGAAACGGTGTGGAAAAACATGAAGAGACTGAAAATGTGTGAAAAATATGAAGAGCTTCATAAAGTTTCAAAATTATGATGGGCATGAAACTGTCTTAAAAATAGGAAGAGCATGAAGCAGTGTTGAAAAACATGAAGAGCCTGAAAAGGTGTGAAATATATGAAGAGCTACAAAATGTGTCAAAAATATGAGGAGCATTAAGCGTTCTGAAATATAGGAGGAGCATGAAACGGTGTTGAAAAACACGAAGAGCCTAAAAAGGAGTGAAATATATGAAGAGCTTCAAAAGAAGTCAAAAATATAAGGAGCATGAAACGGTCTGAAAAATAGGAGGAGCATGAAGCGGTGTTGAAAAACATGAAGAGCCTGAAAAGGTGTGAAGTATATGAAGAGGTTCAAAAGGTGTCAAAAATAGGAGGAGCACGAAACAGTTTGAAAAATAGGAAGAGCACGAAGTGGTGTTGAAAAACATGAAGAGCCTGAAAAGGTGTGAAAAACATGAAGAGCTTCAAAAGGAGTCAAATATATGAGGAGCATGAAACTGTCTGAAAAATAGGAGGAGCATGAAACGGTGTTTGAAAACATGAAGAGCCTGAAAAGGTGTGAAATATATGAAGAACTTCAAAACGTGTCAAATATATGAGGAGCATGAAACGGTCTGAAAAATAGGATCAGCATGAAGCGGTGTTAAAAAACATAAACAGCCTGAAAAGGTGTGAAATATATGAAGAGCTTCAAAAGGTGTCAAAAATATGAGGAGCATGAAACTGTTCTGAAAAATAGGTGCAGCATAAAGCGGTGTTGAAAAACATGAAGGGTCTGAAAATGTGTGAAACATATGAAGAGCTTCAAAAGGTGTCAAAAATATGAGGAGCATGAAACGGTCTGAAAAATAGGAGGAAAATGAAACGGTGTTCAAAATCATTAAGAGCCTGAAAAGGTGTGAAAAATATGAAGAGCTTCAGAAGGTGTGAAAAATATGAGAAGCATGAAGCGGTTATCAAAAGCTTGAAGATACTGAACAGGTGTGAAAAATATGAAGAGCTTCAAAAAGTGGCAAGTATATGAGGAGCATGAAACGGTATGAAAAATAGGAGGAGCATGAAACGGTGTTGAAAAACACGAAGAGCCTAAAAAGGAGTGAAAAATATGAGGAGCTTCTAAAGGTGTCAAATATATAAGGAGCATGAAACGGCCTGAAAAATAGGAGCAGCCTGAAACGGTGTGGAAAAACATGAAGAGACTGAAAATGTGTGAAAAATATGAAGAGCTTCAAAAGGTTTCAAAATTATGATGCGCATGAAACTGTCTTAAAAATAGGAAGAGCATGAAGCGGTGTTGAAAAACATGAAGAGCCTGAAAAGGTGTGAAATATATGAAGAGCTACAAAATGTGTCAAAAATATGAGGAGCATGAAGCGTTCTGAAAAATAGGAGGAGCATGAAACGGTGTTGAAAAACACGAAGAGCCTAAAAAGGAGTGAAATATATGAAGAGTTTCAAAATAAGTCAAAAATATAAGAAGCATGAAACGGTCTGAAAAATAGGAGGAGCATGAAGCGGTGTTGAAAAATATGAAGAGCCTGAAAAGGTGTGAAAAATATGAAGAGTTTCAAAACATGTAAAAATATGAGGAGCATGAAACGGTGTTCAGAAACATGAAGAGCCTGAAATGGTGTGAAAAATATGGAGAGCTTCAAAAGGTGTCAAAAATATGAGGAGCATGAAGCGTTCTGAAAAATAGGAGGAGCATGAAACGGTGTTGAATAAGACGAAGAGCCTAAAAAGGAGTGAAAAATATGAAGAGCTTCAAAAGGTGTCAAATATATAAGGAGCATGAAACGGTCTGAAAAATAGGAGCAGCCTGAAACGGTGTGGAAAAACATGAAGAGACTGAAAATGTGTGAAAAATATGAAGAGCTTCATAAAGTTTCAAAATTATGATGGGCATGAAACTGTCTTAAAAATAGGAAGAGCATGAAGCGGTGTTGAAAAACATGAAGAGCCTGAAAAGGTGTGAAATATATGAAGAGCTACAAAATGTGTCAAAAATATGAGGAGCATTAAGCGTTCTGAAATATAGGAGGAGCATGAAACGGTGTTGAAAAACACGAAGAGCCTAAAAAGGAGTGAAATATATGAAGAGCTTCAAAAGAAGTCAAAAATATAAGGAGCATGAAACGGTCTGAAAAATAGGAGGAGCATGAAGCGGTGTTGAAAAACATGAAGAGCCTGAAAAGGTGTGAAGTATATGAAGAGGTTCAAAAGGTGTCAAAAATAGGAGGAGCACGAAACAGTTTGAAAAATAGGAAGAGCACGAAGTGGTGTTGAAAAACATGAAGAGCCTGAAAAGGTGTGAAAAACATGAAGAGCTTCAAAAGGAGTCAAATATATGAGGAGCATGAAACTGTCTGAAAAATAGGAGGAGCATGAAACGGTGTTTGAAAACATGAAGAGCCTGAAAAGGTGTGAAATATATGAAGAACTTCAAAACGTGTCAAATATATGAGGAGCATGAAAGGGTCTGAAAAATAGGATCAGCATGAAGCGGTGTTAAAAAACATAAAGAGCCTGAAAAGGTGTGAAATATATGAAGAGCTTCAAAATGTGTCAAAAATATGAGGAGCAGAAAACGCTCTGAATATTAGGGGGAGCATGAAACGGACTTCAAAAACATGAAGAGCCTGAAAAGGTGTTAAAAATATGAAGAGCTTCAAAACTTGTCAATAATATAATGAGAATGAAACGGTCTGAAAAAAAGGAGGAGCATGAAGCGGTGTTGAAAAACATGAAAAGCCTGAAAAGGTGTGAAAAATAAGAAGAGCTTCAAAAGGTGTCAAAATTATGAGGAGCATGAAACGGTCTGAAAAACAGGAGGAGCATGACGCGGTGTTGAAAAACATGAGGAGCCTGAAAAGGTGTGAAATATATGAAGAGCTTCAAAAGGTGTCAAAAATATGAGGAGCATGAAAAGGTCTGAAGAATAGGAGGAGTAAGAAGCGGTGTTGAAAAACATGAAGAGCCTGAAAAGGTGTGAAATACATGAAGAGCTTCAAAATTGTCAAAAATATGAGGAGCATGAAACGGTCTGAAAAATAGGAGGAGCATGAAGCGGTGTTGCAAAACATGAAGAGCCTGAAAAGGTGTGAAAAACATGAAGAGCCTGAAAATGTGTGAAATATATGAAGAGCTTCAAATGGTGTCAAAAATATGAGGATCATGAAAAAATCTGAAAAATATGAGGAGCATGAAACGGCGTTCAAAAACATGAAGAACCTGAAACGGTGTGAAAAATATGAAGAACTTAAAAACGTGTCAAAAATAGGAGGAGTTTCAAAGGGTCCGAAAAATAGGAAGAGCATGAAGGGGTGTTGCAAAACATGAAGAGCCTGAAAAGGTGTGAAATATATGAAGAGCTTCAAAAGGTGTCAAAAATATAAGAAGCATGAAACGGTCTTAAAAATAGGAGGAGCATGAAACGGTGTTGAAAAACATGAAGAGCCTGAAAATGTGTGAAAAATATGAAGAGCTTCAAAAGGTGTCAAAAATAGAAGGAGCATGAAGCGGAGTTGAAAAACATGAAGAGCTTCAAAATGTGTCAAAAATATGAGGAGCAAGATACGGTCTCAAAAATAGGAGGAGCATGAAGCGGTGTTGAAAACCATGAAGAGCCTGGAAAGGTGTGAAATATATGAAGAGATTCAAAAGTGTCACAAATAGGAGGAACATGAAACGGTCTGAAAAAGAGGAGGAGCATGAAGTGGAGTTGAAAAAAATGAATAGCCTGAAAAGGTGTGAAAAATATTAGGAGCATGAATCAGTCTGAAAATAGGAGGAGCATCAAATGGTGCTGAAAAACATGGAGAGCCTGAAAAGGTTTGAAAAATATGAAGAGCTTCAAAAGGTGTCAAAAATATGAGGAGCATGAAATGGTCTGAAAAATAGGAGGAGCATGTAATGGTGTTGAAAACCACGAAGAGCCTGAAGAGGAGTGAAATACATGAAGAGCTTCAAAAGGTGTCATAAATATGAGAAGCATGAAATGGTGTTCAAAAACATGAAGAGCCTGAAAATGTGTGAAAAATATGAGGAGCATGAAACGGTCTTAAAAATAAGAGGAGTATGAAACGGTGTTCAAAATCATTAAGAGCCTGAAAAGGTGTCGAAAATATGAGGAGCATGAAACAGTCTGAAAATAGGAGGAGCATGAAACGGTGTTGAAAAACATGAAGAGCATGAAAAGGTGTGAAAAATATGAAGAGCTTCAAAAGGTGTCAAATAGGAGTAGCATGAAACGGTGTTCAAAAACATGAAGAGCCTGAAAAGGTGTGCAAAATTTGAAGAGCTTCAAAACGTGTGAAAATATGAGGTGCATGAAACGGTCTGAAAAATAGGAGGAGCATGAAACGGTCTTGAAAAACATGAAGAGCATGAAACGGTCTGAAAAATAGGAGGAGCATGAAATGGTGTTCAAAAACATGAAGATCCTGAAAACATGTGAAAAATATGAAGCGCTTCAAAAGGTGTCAAAAATATGAGGAGCATGAAACGGTCTGAAAAATAGGAGGAAAATGAAATGGTGTTCAAAATCATTAAGAGCTTGAAAAGGTGTGAAAAATATGAAGAGCTTCAGAATGTGTGAAAAATATGAGAAGCATGAAGCGGTTATCAAAAACTTGAAGATACTGAACAGGTGTGAAAAATATGAAGAGCTTCAAAAGGTGTCAAAAATATGAGGAGCATGAAGCGTTCTGAAAAATAGGAGGAGCATGAAACGGTGTTGAATAAGACGAAGAGCCTAAAAAGGAGTGAAAAATATGAAGAGCTTCAAAAGGTGTCAAATATATAAGGAGCATGAAACGGTCTGAAAAATAGGAGCAGCATGAAACGGTGTGGAAAAACATGAAGAGACTGAAAATGTGTGAAAAATATGAAGACCTTCATAATGTTTCAAAATTATGATGGGCATGAAACTGTCTTAAAAATAGGAAGAGCATGAAGCGGTGTTGAAAAACATGAAGAGCCTGAAAAGGTGTGAAATATATGAAGAGCTACAAAATGTGTCAAAAATATGAGGAGGATGAAGCGTTCTGAAAAATAGGAGGAGCATGAAACGGTGTTGAAAAACACGAAGAGCCTAAAAAGGAGTGAAATATATGAAGAGCTTCAAAAGAAGTCAAAAATATAAGGAGCATGAAACGGTCTGAAAAATACAAGGAGCATGATGCGGTGTTCAGAATCATGAAGAGCCTGAAAATGTGTGAGATATATGAAGAGCTTCAAACGGTGTCCAAATAATGAGGAGCATGAAACGGTTTGAAAAACAGGAGGAGCATAGAGCGATGTTGAAAAACATGAAGAGCCTGAAAATATGTTAAAAATATGAAGAGCTTCAACAGGTGTCAAAATTATGAGGAGCATGAAATGGTCTGAAAAATAGGAGGAGCATGAAGCGGTGTTGAAAAATATGAAGAGCCTGAAAAGGTGTGAAAAATATGAAGAGCTTCAAAAGGTGTCAAAAATATGAGGAGCATGAAACGGTCAGAAAAATATGAGGAGCATGCAGCGGTGTCGAAAAACATGAGAAGCCTGAAAAGGTGTTAAAAACATGAAGTGCCTGGAAAGATGTGAAAAATATGAAGAGCTTCAAACGGTGTCAGAAATATGAGGAGCATGAAACGGTCTGAAAAATAGGAGGAACATGAAGCGGTGTTGAAAAACATGAAAAGACTGAAAAGGTGTGAAAAATATGAGGAGCTTCAAAAGGTGTGAAAATTAAGAGTAGCATGAAACGTTGTGAAAATAGGAGGAGCATGAAACAGTGTTGAAAAACATGAAGAGCCCGAAAAGGTGTGAAAAATAGGAAGAGCTCAAAAGGTGTAAAAATATGAAGAGCTTCAAACGGTGTCAGAAATATGAGGAGTATGAAATGGTCTGAACAATAGGAGGAACATGAAACGGTGTTGAAAAACATGAAGAGCCTGAAAAGGTGTGAAAGATATGAAGAGGTTCAAAAGGTGTCAAAAATATGAGGAGCATTAAACGGTATGAAAAATACCAGGAGCATGATGCGGTGTTCAGAATCATGAAGAGCCTGAAAATGTGTGAAATATATGAAGAGCTTGAAACGGTGTCCAAAATATGAGGAGCATGAAACGGTCTGAAAAATACAAGGAGCATGATGCGGTGTTCAGAATCATGAAGAGCCTGAAAATGTGTGAGATATATGAAGAGCTTCAACGGTGTCCAAATAATGAGGAGCATGAAACGGTTTGAAAAACAGGAGGAGCATAGAGCGATGTTGAAAAACATGAAGAGCCTGAAAATGTGTTAAAAATATGAAGAGCTTCAAAAGGTGTCAAAATTATGAGGAGCATGAAATGGTCTGAAAAATAGGAGGAGCATGAAGCGGTGTTGAAAAACATGAAGAGCCTGAAAAGGTGTGAAATTTATGAAGAGTTTCAAAAGGTGTCAAAAATATGAGGAGCATGAAACGGTCGGAAAAATAGGAGGAGCATGCAGCGGTGTCGAAAAACATGAGAAGCCTGAAAAGGTGTTCAAAAACATGAAGAGCCTGGAAAGATGTGAAAAATATGAAGAGCTTCAAAACGTGTCAAAAATATGAGGAGCATGAAACGGTCTGAAAAATAGGAGGAACATGAAGCGTTGTTGAAAAACATGAAAAGCCCGAAAAGGTGTGAAAAATAGGAAGAGCTCAAAAGGTGTAAAAATAAGAAGAGCTTCAAACGGTGTCAGAAATATGAGGAGTATGAAACGGTCTGAACAATAGGAGGAGCATGAGACGGTGTTGAAAAACATGAAGAGCCTGAAAAGGTGTGAAACATATGAAGAGGTTCAAAAGGTGTCAAAAATATGAGGAGCATGAAACGGTATGAAAAATACAAGGAGCATGATGCGGTGTTCAGAATCATGAAGAGCCTGAAAATGTGTGAAATATATGAAGAGCTTCAAACGGTGTCCAAAATATGAGGAGCATGAAACGGTTTGAAAAACAGGAGGAGCATAGAGCGATGTTGAAAAACATGAAGAGCCTGAAAATGTGTTAAAATTATGAAGAGCTTCAAAAGGTGTCAAAAATATGAGGAGCATGAAACGGTCAGAAAAATATGAGGAGCATGACACGGTGTTCAAAAACATGAAGAGCCTGAAAAGGTGTGAAATTTATGAAGAGTTTTAAAAGGTGTCAAAAATATGAAGAGCATGAAACGGTCTGAAAAAGAGGAGGAGCATGCAGCGGTGTCGAAAAACATGAGAAGCCTGAAAAGGTGTTCAAAACCATGAAGTGCCTGGAAAGATGTGAAAAATATGAAGAGCTTCTAAAGGTGTCAAAAATATGAGGAGCATGAAACGGTCTGTAAAATAGGAAGATCATGAAGCGGTGTTGAAAAACGTGAAAAGCCTGAAAACTTGTGCAAAATATGAAGAGCTTCAAAATGTGTGAAAAATATGAAGAGCTTCAAATCGTGTCAAAAATCAGAGGAGCATGAAACGGTCTGAAAAATAGGAGGAGCATCAAGTGGTGTTGAAAAACATGAAGAGTCTGAAAAGGTGTGAAATATATGAAGAGCTTCAAAAGGAGTCAATAATATGAAGAGCATGAAACGGTCTGAAAAATAGGAGGAGCATGAAGCGTTGTTGAAAAACATGAAAAGCCTGAAAAGGTGTGAAAAATATGAGGAGCTTCAAAAGGTGTGAAAATTAAGAGTAGCTTGAAACGTTGTGAAAATAGGAGGAGCATGAAGCAGTGTTGAAAAACATGAAGAGCCCGAAAACGTGTGAAAAATAGGAAGAGCTCAAAAGGTGTAAAAATATGAAGAGCTTCAAACGGTGTCAGAAATATGAGGAGTATGAAACGGTCTGAAAAATAGGAGGAACATGAAGCGGTGTTGAAAAACATGAAAAGACTGAAAAGGTGTGAAAAATATGAGGAGCTTCAAAAGGTGTGAAAATTAAGAGTAGCTTGAAACCTTGTGAAAATAGGAGGAGCATGAAGCAGTGTTGAAAAACATGAAGAGCCCGAAAACGTGTGAAAAATAGGAAGAGCTCAAAAGGTGTAAAAATATGAAGAGCTTCAAACGGTGTCAGAAATATGAGGAGTATGAAACGGTCTGAAAAATAGGAGGAACATGAAGCGGTGTTGAAAAACACGAAAAGACTGAAAAGGTGTGAAAAATATGAGGAGCTTCAAAAGGTGTGAAAATTAAGAGTAGCTTGAAACGTTGTGAAAATAGGAGGAGCATGAAGCAGTGTTGAAAAACATGAAGAGCCCGAAAACGTGTGAAAAATAGGAAGAGCTCAAAAGGTGTAAAAATATGAAGAGCTTCAAACGGTGTCAGAAATATGAGGAGTATGAAACGGTCTGAAAAATAGGAGGAACATGAAGCGGTGTTGAAAAACATGAAAAGACTGAAAAGGTGTGAAAAATATGAGGAGCTTCAAAAGGTGTGAAAATTAAGAGTAGCTTGAAACGTTGTGAAAATAGGAGGAGCATGAAGCAGTGTTGAAAAACATGAAGAGCCCGAAAACGTGTGAAAAATAGGAAGAGCTCAAAAGGTGTAAAAATATGAAGAGCTTCAAACGGTGTCAGAAATATGAGGAGTATGAAACGGTCTGAAAAATAGGAGGAACATGAAGCGGTGTTGAAAAACATGAAAAGACTGAAAAGGTGTGAAAAATATGAGGAGCTTCAAAAGGTGTGAAAATTAAGAGTAGCTTGAAACCTTGTGAAAATAGGAGGAGCATGAAGCAGTGTTGAAAAACATGAAGAGCCCGAAAACGTGTGAAAAATAGGAAGAGCTCAAAAGGTGTAAAAATATGAAGAGCTTCAAACGGTGTCAGAAATATGAGGAGTATGAAATGGTCTGAACAATAGGAGGAACATGAAACGGTGTTGAAAAACATGAAGAGCCTGAAAAGGTGTGAAAAATATGAAGAGGTTCAAAAGGTGTCAAAAATATGAGGAGCATTAAACGGTATGAAAAATACCAGGAGCATGATGCGGTGTTCAGAATCATGAAGAGCCTGAAAATGTGTGAAATATATGAAGAGCTTGAAACGGTGTCCAAAATATGAGGAGCATGAAACGGTCTGAAAAATACAAGGAGCATGATGCGGTGTTCAGAATCATGAAGAGCCTGAAAATGTGTGAGATATATGAAGAGCTTCAAACGGTGTCCAAATAATGAGGAGCATGAAACGGTTTGAAAAACAGGAGGAGCATAGAGCGATGTTGAAAAACATGAAGAGCCTGAAAATGTGTTAAAAATATGAAGAGCTTCAAAAGGTGTCAAAATTATGAGGAGCATGAAATGGTCTGAAAAATAGGAGGAGCATGAAGCGGTGTTGAAAAATATGAAGAGCCTGAAAAGGTGTGAAAAATATGAAGAGCTTCAAAAGGTGTCAAAAATATGAGGAGCATGAAACGGTCAGAAAAATATGAGAAGCATGACACGGTGTTCAAAAACATGAAGAGCCTGAAAAGGTGTGAAATTTATGAAGAGTTTCAAAAGGTGTCAAAAATATGAGGAGCATGAAACGGTCTGAAAAATAGGAGGAACATGAAGCGGTGTTGAAAAACATGAAAAGCCTGAAAAGGTGTGAAAAATATGAGGAGCTTCAAAAGGTGTGAAAATTAAGCGTAGCATGAAAAGGTGTGAAAATAGGAGGAGCATGAAACAGTGTTGAAAAATATGAAGAGCCCGAAAAGGTGTGAAAAATAGGAAGAGCTCAAAAGGTGTAAAAATATGAAGAGCTTCAAACGGTGTCAGAAATATGAGGAGTATGAAATGGTCTGAACAATAGGAGGAACATGAAACGGTGTTGAAAAACATGAAGAGCCTGAAAAGGTGTGAAAAATATGAAGAGGTTCAAAAGGTGTCAAAAATATGAGGAGCATTAAACGGTATGAAAAATACCAGGAGCATGATGCGGTGTTCAGAATCATGAAGAGCCTGAAAATGTGTGAAATATATGAAGAGCTTGAAACGGTGTCCAAAATATGAGGAGCATGAAACGGTCTGAAAAATACAAGGAGCATGATGCGGTGTTCAGAATCATGAAGAGCCTGAAAATGTGTGAGATATATGAAGAGCTTCAAACGGTGTCCAAATAATGAGGAGCATGAAACGGTTTGAAAAACAGGAGGAGCATAGAGCGATGTTGAAAAACATGAAGAGCCTGAAAATGTGTTAAAAATATGAAGAGCTTCAAAAAGTGTCAAAATTATGAGGAGCATGAAATGGTCTGAAAAATAGGAGGAGCATCAAGCGGTGTTGAAAAACATGAAGAGCCTGAAAAGGTGTGAAATTTATGAAGAGTTTCAAAAGGTGTCAAAAATATGAAGAGCATGAAACGGTCTGAAAAATAGGAGGAGCATGCAGCGGTGTCGGAAAACATGAGAAGCCTGAAAAGGTGTTCAAAAACATGAAGTGCCTGGAAAGATGTGAAAAATATGAAGAGCTTCAAAACGTGTCAAAAATATGAGGAGCATGAAACGGTCTGAAAAATAGGAGGAACATGAAGCGGTGTTGAAAAACATGAAAAGCCTGAAAAGGTGTGAAAAATATGAGGAGCTTCAAAAGGTGTGAAAATTAAGAGTAGCATGAAAAGGTGTGAAAATAGGAGGAGCATGAAACAGTGTTGAAAAACATGAAGAGCCCGAAAAGGTGTGAAAAATAGGGAGAGCTCAAAAGGTGTAAAAATATGAAGAGCTTCAAACGGTGTCAGAAATATGAGGAGTATGAAACGGTCTGAACAATAGGAGGAGCATGAAACGGTGTTGAAAAACATGAAGAGCCTGAAAAGGTGTGAAAAATATGAAGAGGTTCAAAAGGTGTCCAAAATATGAGGAGCATGAAACGGTATGAAAAATACAAGGAGCATGATGCGGTGTTCAGAATCATGAAGAGCCTGAAAATGTGTGAAATATATGAAGAGCTTCAAACGGTGTCCAAAATATGAGGAGCATGAAACGGTTTGAAAAACAGGAGGAGCATAGAGCGATGTTGAAAAACATGAAGAGCCTGAAAATGTGTTAAAATTATGAAGAGCTTCAAAAGGTGTCAAAAATATGAGGAGCATGAAACGGTCTGTAAAATAGTAAGATCATGAAGCGGTGTTGAAAAACATGAAAAGCCTGAAAACTTGTGCAAAGTATGAAGAGCTTCAAAAAGTGTGAAAAATATGAAGAGCTTCAAATCGTGTCAAAAATGAGAGGAGCATGAAACGGTCTGAAAAATAGGAGGAGCATGAAGTGGTGTTGAAAAACATGAAGAGTCTGAAAAGGTGTGAAATGTATGAAGAGCTTCAAAAGGAGTCAATAATATGAAGAGCATGAAACGGTCTGAAAAATAGGAGGAGCATGAAGCGTTGTTGAAAAACATGAAAAGCCTGAAAAGGTGTGAAAAATATGAGGAGCTTCAAAAGGTGTGAAAATTAAGAGTAGCTTGAAACGTTGTGAAAATAGGAGGAGCATGAAGCAGTGTTGAAAATCATGAAGAGCCCGAAAACGTGTGAAAAATAGGAAGAGCTCAAAAGGTGTAAAAATATGAAGAGCTTCAAACGGTGTCAGAAATATGAGGAGTATGAAATGGTCTGAACAATAGGAGGAACATGAAGCGGTGTTGAAAAACATGAAAAGACTGAAAAGGTGTGAAATATGTGAGGAGCTTCAAAAGGTGTGAAAATTAAGAGTAGCTTGAAACGTTGTGAAAATAGGAGGAGCATGAAGCGGTGTTTAAAAACATGAAGACCCTTAAAACGTGTGAAAAATATGAAGAGCGTCAAAAGGTGTAAAAAATATGAGGAGCATGAATCTGTCTGAATAATGGGAGGAGCATGAAACGGTGTTCAAAAAGTGGAAGAGCCTGAAAAGCTGTGAATAATATGAAGAGCTTCAAAGGTGTCAAAAATATGAGGAGCATGAAATGGTCTGAAAAATAGGAGGAGCATTAAGCGGAGTACAAAACCATGAAGAGCCTGAAAAGATGTGAAAAACATGAAGAGCTTCAAAAGGTGTCAAAAATATGAGGAACATGAAATGGACTGAAAAATAGGAGGAGCATGAAGCGGTGTTGAAAAACATGAAGAGCCTGAAAAGGTGTGAAAAATATGAAGAGCTTCAAAAGGTGTCAAAAATGAGAGGAGAAAGAAACGGTCAGAAAAATAGGACGAGTATGAAGTGCTGTTGAAAAACATGAAGAGCCTGAAAGGTGTGAAACATATGAAGAGATTTAAAAGTTGTGAAAAACATGAAGAGCTTCAAAAGGTGTGAAATATATGAGGAGCTTCAAAAGGTGTGAAAAACATGAGGAGCATGGAACGGTCTGAAAAATAGGAGGAACTTGAAGCGGTGTTCAAAAACATGAAGAGTCTGAAAAGGTGTGAAAAATATGAAGAGATTCAAAAGGTGTCAAAATTATGAGGAGCATGAAACAGTCTGAAAAAAAGGAGAAGCATGAATCTGTGTTGAAAAACCTGAAGAGCATTAAAAGTGTGAGAAATATAAAGAGCTTCAAAAGGTGTCAAAAATATGAGGAGCAAGAAACGGTATGAAAAATAGGAGGAGCATGAAACGTTGTTGAAAAACATGAAGAGCATGAAAATTGTGAATAACCTAAAGAGCTTCAAAAGGTGTCAAAAATATGAGGAACATGAAACGGTCTGAAAAATAGGACGAGCATGAAACGGTGTTGAAAAACATGAAGAGCATTAAAAGTGTGAAAAATAAAAAGAGCTTCAAAAGCTGTCAAAAATATGAGGAGCAAGAAACGGTCTGAAAAATAAGAGGAGCATGAAGCGGTGTTCAAAAACATGAAGAGCCTGAAAAGGTGTGAAAAATAAGAAGAGCTTCAAAAGGTGTCAAAAATATGAGGAGCATGAAACGGTCTGAAAAATAGGAGGAGCATGAACCGGTGTTAAAAACATGAAGAGCCTGAAAAGGAGTGAAAAATATGAAGAGCTTCAAAAGTTGTCAATAATAGATGTGCATGAAACAGTCTGAAAAATAGGAGGAGCAAGAAACGGTGTTGAAAAACATGAAGAGCATGAAAATGTGTGAAAAATATGAAGAGCTTCAAAAGGTGTCAAATGTTTGGAGCATGAAACGGTCTGGAAAATAGGAGGAGCATGAAGCGGTGTTCAAAAACATGAGGAACCTGAAAAGTTGTGAAAAATATGAAGAGCTTCAAAATGTGTCAAAAATATAAGGAACATGAAACCGTCTGAAAAATAGGAGGAGCATGAAGCGTTTTAGAACAAGATGAAGAGCCTGAAAAGGTTTGAAATATATGAAGAGCTTCAAAAGGTGTCAATAATAGATGTGCATGAAACAGTCTGAAAAATAGGAGGAGCATGAAGTGGTGTTGAAAAACATGAAGAGCCTGAAATGGTGTGAAATATATGGAGAACTTCAAAAGGAGTCAAACATATGAGGAGCATGAAACGGTATGTAAAATAAGAGGAGAATGAAGCGGTGTTGAAAAACATCAAGAGCCTCAAAAGGTGTGAAAAATATGAAGAGCTTCAAAAGGTGTTAAAAATATGAGGAGCATGAAACGGGCTGAAAAATAGGAGGAGCATGAAGTAGTGTTGAAAAACATGAAGAGCCTGAAAAGGTGGGAAAAATATGAAGAGCTTCAAAACTAGTAAAAAACATGAACAGCATGAAACTCTCTGCAAAATAGGAGGAGGATGAAGTAGTGTTGAAAAACATGAAGAGCCTGAAAAGGTGGGAAAAATATGAAGAGCTTCAAAAGGTTTTCAAAAATATGAGGAGCGTGAAATGGTCTGGAAAATAGGAGGAGCATGAAATGCTGTTGAAAAACATGAAGAGCCTGAAAAGGTGTGAAAAATATGAATCGCTTCAAAACTAGTAAAAAACATGAGGAGCATGAAACTCTCTGCAAAATAGGAGGAAGATGAAGTGGTGTATAAAAACATGAAGAGCTTGAAAAGGTGTAAAAAATATGAAGAGCTTAAAATGTGTGAAAAATATGAGGAGCATGAAACTGTCTGAAAAATAGGAGGAGCATGAAGCGGTGTTCAAAAACATGAAGAACCTGAAAAGTTTTGAAAAATATGAAGAGCTTCAAAAGGTGTCAAAAATATGAGGAGCATTAAACCTTCTGAAAAATAGGAGGAGCATGAACGGTGTTCAAAAACATGAAGAGCATGAAAAGGTTTGAAAAATATGAAAAGCTACAAAGCGTGTCAAAAAAATTAGGAGGATGAAACGGTCTGATAAATTGGAGTAGCATGAAGCGGTGTTGAAAAACATGAAGAGCCTGAAAAGGTGTTAAAAATATGAAGAGCTTCAAAAGGTTTTCAAAAATATGAGGAGCATGAAACAGTCTGTAAAATACGAGGAGCATGAAACAGTTTGGAAAACAGGAGGAGCATGAAACTGTATTGAAAAACATGAAGAGCCTGAATATGTGTGAAAAATATGAATAGCTTCAAAACGAGTAAAAAAATTAGGAGCATGAAACAGTCTGAAAAATAGGAGGAGCATGAAGTGGTGTTCAAAAACATGAAGAGCCTGAAAAGGTGTAAAAAATATGAAGAGCTTAAAAAGGTGTGAAAAATATGAGGAGCTTAAAAAGGTGTGAAAAATATGAGGAGCATGAAACTGACTGAAAAATAGGAGGAGCATGAAGCGGTGTTCAAAAACATGAAGAACCTGAAAAGGTGTGAAAAATATGAAGAGCTTCAAAAACGTAAAAAATATGAGGAGCATGAACCGGTCTGAAAGATAGGAGGAGCATGAACGGCGTTCAAAAATATGAAGATCCTGAAACGGTGTGAAAAATATGAAGTGCTTCAAAAGGTGTGAAAAATATGAAGAGCTTCAAAAGGTGTCAAAAATAAGAGAGGCATGAAATGGTGTTCAAAAACATGAAGAGCCTGAAAAGGTGTGAAAAATAGGAAGAGCTTCAAAAGGTGTCAAATTTATGAGGAGCATGAAACGGTCTGAAAAATAGGTGGAGCATGACACGGTGATAAAAAACATGAAGAGCCTGAAAAGTTTTGAAAAATATGAAAAGCTACAAAACGTGTCTAAAATATGAGGAGCATGAAACGGTCTGAAAAATAGGAGGAGCATGACACGGTCTGAAAAATAGGAGGAGCATGAAGTGGTTTTGAAAACATGAATAGTCTGAAAAGTTATGAAAAATATGAAGAGCTTCAAAAAGAGTCAAAAATATGAGGAGGATGAAACGGTCTGAAAAATAGGAGGAGCATGAAATGGTGTTCAAAATATGAAGAGCATGAAAAGGTGTGAAAAATATGAAGAGCTTCAAAAAGTGTCAAAAATATGAGGAGCATGAAACACTCTGAAAAATAGGAGGAGCATGAAACGGTGTTGAAAAACATGAAGAGCATGAAAAGTTGTGAAAAATATGAAGAGCTTCAAAAGGTGTCAAAAATATGAGGAGCATGAAACGGCGTGAAAAATAGGAGGAGCATGAAACGGAGTTGAAAACATGAAGAGCATGACAAGGTGTGAAAAATATGAAGAGCTTCAAAAGGTGTGAAAAATATGAGGAGCATGAAACGGTCTGAAAATTGGAGTAGCATGAAGTGGTTTTGAACACATGAAGAGCCTGAAAAAGTATGAAAAATATGAAGAGCTTCAAAAGGTGTCAAAAATATGAGGAGCATGAAACGGTCTGAAAAATAGGAGGAGCATGAAGTAGTGTTGAAAAACATGAAGAGCCTGAAAAGGTGGGAAATATATGAAGAGCCTCAAAAGGTTTTAAAAAATATGAGGAGCGTGAAACCGTCTGGAAAATAGGAGGAGCATGAAACGGTGTTGAAAACCATGAAGAGCATGAAAAGGTGTTAAAAATATGAATAGGTTCAAAACAAGTAAAAAACATGAGGAGCATGAAACTATCTGGAAAATAGGAGGAGCATGAAGCGGTGTTCAAAAACATGAAGAGCCTGAAAAGGTGTAAAAAATATGAAGAGCTTAAAAAGGTGTGAAAAATATGAGGAGCATGAAACTGTCTGAAAAATAGCAGGAGCATGAAACGGTGTTGTAAAACATGATAAGCATGAAAAGGTGTGAAAAATACAAGGAGCATGAAAAGGTGTGAAAAATACAAGGAGCATGAAAAGGTGTGAAAAATACGAGGAGCATGACAACGTCTAAAAAATACGAGGAGCATGAAAGGTGTGAAAAATACGAGAAGCATGAAAAGGTCTGAAAAATATGAGGAGCATGAAAAGTTCTGAAAAACACGAGGAGCATGAACAGGTGTGAATAATATGAGGAGCATGATAAGGTGTGAAACATACGAAGTGCATGAAAAGGTGTGAAATATACAAAGAGCATGAAAAGGTGTGAAAAATACGAAAAGCATGAAATGGTGTGAAAAATATGAAGACATGAAACTGTGTGAAAATATGAGAAGCATGAAACGGTGTGAAAAATATGAGGAGCATGAAAAGGTGTGAATAATATGAGAAGCATGATAAGGTGTGAAACATACGAAGTGCATGAAAAGTTGTAAAATATATAAAGAGCATGAAAAGGTGTGAAAAATACGAAGAGCATGATATGGTGTGAAAAAGATGAAGAGCATGAAACGGTGTAAAAATATGAGGACCATGAAACGATGAGAAAATATGAGGAGCATAGAACGGAGTGAAAAATATGAAGAGCATGAAAAGGTGTGAAAAATATGAAGAGCATGAAAAGGTGTGAAAAATATGAAGAGCATGAAATTGTGTGAAAAATATGAAAAGCATGAAACTGTGTGAAAAATATGAAAAGCATGAAAACGTGTGAAAAATATGAAGAGCATGAAAAGGTGTGAAAAATATGAAGAGCATGAAACGGTGTGAAAAATATGAAGAGCATGAAAAGGTGTGAAAAATACGAAGAGCATGAAAAGGTGTGAAATATATGAAGAGCATGAAAAGGTGTGAAAAATTACCAAGACCATGAAAATGTCTGAAAAATACAAAGAGCATGAAAATGTGTGAAAAATAGGAAGAGCAAGAAAATGTGTGAAAATGTGAGGAGCATGAAAAGGTGTGAAAAATAGTAGGAGCATGAAAAGTTCTGAAAAATACGAGGAGCATGAAAAGGTGTGAAAAATACGAGGAGCATGAAAAGGTCTGAAAAATACGAGGAGCATGAAAATGTCTGAAAAATACGAGGAGCATGAAAAAGTGTGAAAAATACGAGTAGCATAAAAAGGTGTGTAAAATAGTAGGAGCATGAAAAGGTCTGAAAATATGGGGAGCATGAAAATGTCTGAAAAATACGAGTAGCATGAAAAGGTGTGAAAAATACAAAGAGCATGAAAAGGTGTGAAAAATACAAGGATCATGAAAAGCTCTGTAAAATACTAGAAGCATGAAAAGGTGTGAAAAATACGAGGAGCATATAAAGGTCTGAAATATATGAGGAGCATGAAAAGGTCTAAAAAACGTGAGGAGCATGAAACGGTGTGAAAATATGAAGACGTTTAAAACGTGTCAAAAATATGAGGACCATGAAAAGATGTGAAAAATATGAGGAGCATGAAATGCTATGAAAAAAATGAGGAGCATGAAAATATGTAAAAAATATGAAGAGCATGAAAAGTTGTGAAATATGAGGAGCATGAAAAGGTGTGAAAAATACGAGGAGCATGAAAAGGTGTGAAAAATACGAGGAGCATGAAAAGGTCTGAAAAATACGAGGACCATGAAAGGTATGTAAAATACGGGGAGCATGAATCGTTCTGTAAAATACGAGGACCATGAAAGGTATGAAAAATACGGGGAGCATGAAAAGGTCTGAAAAATACGAGGAGCATGAAAAGGTGTGAAAAATACGAGAAGCATGAATTGTTCTGAAAAATACGAGGACCATGAAAGGTATGAAAAATACGGGGAGCATGAAAAGGTCTGAAAAATACGAGGAGCATGAAAAGGTCTGAAAAATAAGAGGAGTATGAAAAGGTATCAAAAATATGAGGAGCATGAAACGGTGTGAAAATATAAAGAGCATGAAACGGTGTGAAAAATATGAAGAGCATGAAAGGTGTGAGAAATATGAGGAGCATGAAAAGGTCTGAAAACTACAAGGAGCATGAAAAGTTGTGAAAAGTACGAGGAGCATGAAAAGGTCTGGAAAATACGAGGAGCATGAAAATATCTGAAAAATATGAGGAGCATGAAACAGTATGGAAACATGAAGAGCATGAAACGGTGTGAAAAATATGAAGAGCATGAAAAGGTGTGAAAAATATGAGGAGCATGAAACGGCCTGAAAAATATGAAGAGCATTAAAAGGTGTGAAAAATATGAGGATCATGTAAAGGTATGAAAAATACGATGAGCATGAAAAGTTGTGAAAAATACGAGGAGCATGAAAAGGTGTGAAAAATATGAGAAGCATGAAACAGTCTGAAAAATACAAGGATCATGAAAAGGTGTCAAAAATATGAGAAGCATGAAAAGGTGTGAAATATATGAGGATCATGAAACGGTATGAAAAATATGAGGAGCATGAAAAGATGTGAAAAATATGAAGAGCATGAAAAGTTGTGAACAATATGAGGAGCATGAAAAGGTGTGAAAAATACGAGGAGCATGAAAAGGTCTGAAAAATACGAGGGGCCTTAATGCCTGACAAATACGAGGAGCGTGAAAAGGTGTGAAAAATACTAGGAATATGAAAATGTGTGAAAAATACGAGGAGCATGAAAAGGTCTGAAAAATACGAGGACCATGAAAAGTTCTGAAAAATACGAGGGGCCTGAATGTCTGAAAAATACGAGGAGCGTGAAAAGGTCTGAAAAACGCCAGGAGCATGAAAATGTCTGAAAAATACGAGGGGCCTGAATGTCTGAAAAATATGAGGAGCGTGAAAAGGTCTGAAAAACACGAGGAGCATGAAAAGGTCTGAAAAATATGAGGAGCATGAAAAGGTGTCAAAAATATGGATAGCATGAAATGCTGTGAAAATATGAAGAGCATGAAATGGTGTGAAGAAATATGAGGAGCAGGAAAAGGTGTGGAAAACACGAAGAGCAAGAAAAGGTGTGAAAAACACGGAGAGCATGAAAAGGTGAGAAAAATATCAAGAGCGTGAAAAGTCCTGAAAAATATGAAGAGCATTAAAAGGAGTGAAAAACACGAAGGGCAAGAAAAGGTGTGAAAAACAGGAAGAGCATGAAAAGGTGTGAAAAATATGAGAAGCATGAAACGGTCTGAAAAATACGAGGACCATGAAAGGTATGAAAAATACAGGGAGCATGAAAAGGTCTGAAAAATACGAGGAGCATGAAAAGGTATGAAAAATATGAGGAGCATTAAAAGATGTGAAAAATATGAAGAGCAAGAAAAGGTGTGAACAATATGAGAAGCATGAAAAGGTGTGAAAATACAAGGAGCATGAAAAGGTGTGAAAAGTACAAGGGGCCTTAATGTCTGAAAAATACAAGGAGCATGAAAAGGTGTGAAAAATAGGAGGAATATGAAAATGTGTGAAAAATACGAGGAGCATGAAAAGGTCTGAAAAACACGAGGAGCATGTAAATGTCTGAAAAATACGAGGAGCATGAAAAGGTCTGGAAAATACGGGAAGCATGAAAAGGTGTGAAAAATAAGAGGAGCATGAAATGTTATCAAAAATATGAGGAGCATGAAACGGTGTGAAAATATCATGAGCATGAAACCGTGTGAAAAATATGAAGAGCATGAAAGGTGTGAGAAATATGAGGAGCATGAAAAGGTCTGAAAAGTATAAGGAGCAGGAAAAGATCAGAAAAATACTAGGAGAATGAAAAGGTCTGAAAAATATGAGGAGCATGAAATGGTCTGAAAATTACGAGGAGCATGAAAAGATGTCAAAAATACGAGGAAAATGAAAAGGTCTGAAAAATACGGGGAGCATGAATAGGTCTGGAAAATACGAGGAGCATGAAAAGGTCTGGAAAATACGAGGAGCATGAAAATGTGTGAAAAACATGAGGAGCATGAAAACGTCTCAAAAATATGAGGAGGATGAAACGGTGTGAAAATATGAAGAGCATGAAACGCTGTGAAAAATATGAAGAGCATGAAAGGTGTGGAAAACATGAGGAGCATGAAAAGGTGTGAAAAATACGAGGAGCAAGAAAAGGTGTGAAAAATTCGAGGAGCATGAAAAGGTCTGAAAATACGAGGAGCAAGAAGCGGGGTTGAAAAACATGAAGAGCCTGAAAAGGTGTGAAAAATATAAAGAGCTTCAAAAGGTGTGAATACATGAGGAGCATGAAACGGTCTGAAAAATGGGAGGAGCATGAAGCGGTGTTCAAAAACATGAAGAGCCTGAAAAGGTGTGAAAAATATGAAGAGCTTCAAAAGGTTTCAAAAATATGAGGAACATGAAACAATCTGAAAAATAGGAGGAGCATGAAACGGTGTTGAAAATCATGAAGAGCCTGAAAAGGTGTGAAAAATTTGAAGAGCTTCAAAAGGTGTAAAATACATGAGGAGAATGAAACGGTCTGAAAATAGGAGGAGCATGAAGTGGTGTTCAAAAACATGAAGAGTCTGAAAAGAAGTGAAATATATGAAGAGCTTCAAAGGTTGTCAAAAATATGAGGAGCATGAAACGGTCTGAAAAATAGGAGGCGCATGAAGCTGTGTTCAAAAACATGAAGAGCCTGAAAAGTTGTGAAAAATATGAAGAGCTTCAAAAGGTGTCAGAAATGAGATGAGCATGAAGCGGTCTGAAAAATAGGAGGAGCATGAAGTGGCGTTGAAAAACATGAAGAGCCTGAAAAGGTGTGAAAAATATGAACAGCTTCAAAAGGTGTGACAAATATGAGGAGCATGAAACGGTCTGAAAAATAAGAGGAGCAAGAAGCGGGGTTGAAAAACATGAAGAGCTTCAAAAGTTGTGAAAAATATGAAAAATTTCAAAAGCTGTCAAAAATGAGATGAGTTGAAACGGTCTGAAAAATAGGCGGAGCATGAAGCGGTCTGAAAAATAGGAGGAGCATGAAACGGTGTTCAAGAACATGAAGAGCCTGAAAAGGTGTCAAAAATATGAAGAGCTTCAAAACGTGTCAAAAATATGAGGAGCATGAAACGGTCCGAAAAATAGGAGGAGCAAGAAGCGGTGTTGAAAAAGATTAAGATCCTGAAAACGTTTGAAAAATATGAAGAGCTTCAAAAGGTGTGGAAAATATGAAGAGCTTCAAAATGTGTCAAATGCGAGATGAGTATGAAACGGTCTGAAAAATAGGAGGAGCATGAAGTGGTGTTGAAAAACATGAAGAGCCTGAAAATGTGTGAAATATATGAAGAGCTTCAAAATGTGTCAGAAATGATAGAAACATGAAACGGTCTGAAAAATAGAATGAGCAAGAATGGGTGTTGAAAAACATGAAGAACCTGAAAAGGTGGGTAAAATATGAAGAGCTTCAAAAGGTGTCAAAAATATGAGGAGCATGAACCGGTCTGAAAAAGAAGAGGAGCATGAAGCGGTGTAAAAAACATGAAGAGCCAGAAAAGGTGTGAAAGATATGAAGATCTTCAAAAGGTGTCAAAAATATGAGGAGCATGAAACGGTCTGAAAAATAGGAGCAGCATCAAGCGGAGGAATAAACATGAAGAGCCTGAAAAGGTGTGAAAAATATGAAGAGCTTCAAAAGGTGTGAAAAAAATGAAGAGCTTCAAAATGTGTCAAAAATATGAGGAGCATGAAAAGATCTGAAAAATAGGAGGAGGATGAAACCGTGTTGAAAAACATGAAGAGCATGAAAGTTGTGAAAAATATGAAGAGCTTCAAAAGGTGTCAAATATCTGAGGAGCATGAAACGGTCTGAAAAATAGGAGGAGCACGAATCGGTGTTCAAAAACATGAAGAGCCTGAAAAGGTGTGAAAAATATGAAGAGCTTCAAAAGGTGTCAAATATATGAGGAGCTTGAAAAGGTGTTCAAAAACATGAAGAGCATGAAAATGTGTGAAAAATATGAAGAGCTTCAAAAGGTGTGAAAAATATGAGGAGCATGAAACGGTCTGAAAAATAGGAGGAGCATGAAACTGTGTTGAAAAATATGAAGAGCCTGAAAAGGTGTGAAATATATGTATAGGTTCAGAACGTGTCAAAAATATGAGGAGCATGAAACAATCTGAAAAATAGGAGAAGATTGAAGCGGTGTTGAAAAACATGAAGAGCCTGAAAAAGTGTGAAAAACATTAAGAGCGTCAAAAGGTGTCAAAAATATGAGGAGCATGAAACGGTCTGAAAAATAGGAGGAGCATGAAAAGGTGTTCAAAAACATGAAGCGCCTGAAAATGTGTGAAAAATATGAAGAGCTTCAAAAGGTGTGAAAAATATGAGGAGCATGAAGTGGTGTTCAAAAACATGAAGAGCTTGAAAAGGTATGAAATATACTAAGAGCTTCAAAAGGTGTGAAAAATAGGAGGCGCAAAAAGCGGTGTTCAAAAACAGGAAAAGCCTGATAAGGTGTGAAATATATGAAGAGCTTCAAAAGGTGTCAAAAGTATGAGGAGCATGAAACGGTCTGAAAATAGGAGGAGGATGTAAGGGTGTTGAAAACATGAAGAGCAAGAAAAGGTGTGAAAAATATGAAGAGCTTCAAAAGGTGTCAAAAATATGAGGAGCATGAAACGGTCTGAAAAACAGGAGGAGCACAAATCGGTGTTCAAAAACATGAAGAGCCTGAAAAGGTGTGAAAAATATGAAGAGCTTCAAAAGGTGTCAAAAATATGAGGAGCAGGAAACAGTCTGAAAAATAGGAGGAGCAAGAAACGGTGTTGAAAAATATGAAGAGCCTGAAAAGGTGTGAAAAATATGAAGAGCTTCAAAAGGTGTGAAATACATGAGGAGCATGAAACGGTCTGAAAAATAGGAGGAGCATGAAGCGGTGTTGAAAAAAACATGAAGAGCCTGAAAAGGTGTGAAAAATATGAAGAGCTTCAAAAGGTGTCAAATATATGAAGAGAAAGTTAAGATCTGAAAAATAGGAGGAGCATGATGCGGTGTTGAAAAACATGAAGAGCCTGAAAAGGTGTGAAAAATATGAAGAGCTTCAAATGTGTGAAAAATATGAGGAGCATGAAACGGTCTGAAAAATAGGAGAAGCATGAAGCGGTGTTGAAAAACATGAAGAGCCTGAAAAGGTGTGAAAAATATGAAGAGCTTCAAAAGGTGTCAAAAATATGAGGAGCATGAAACGGTCTGAAAAATAGGAGGAGTATGAAGCTTTGTTGAAAAAGAGGAAGAGCCTGAAAAGGTGTGAAATATATGAAGAGCTTCAAAAGGTGTCAACAATATGAGGAGCATGAAACGGTCTGAAAAATAGGAGGAGAATGAAACGGTGTTCAAAAACATGAAGAGCCTTAAAAGGTGTGAAATATATGAAGAGATTCAAAAGGTGTCAAAAATATGAGGAGCATGAAACGCTCTGAAAAATAGGAGTATCATGAAGCAGTATTGAAAAACATGAAGAACCTGAAAAGGTGTGAAAAATATGAAGAGCTTCAAAAGGTGTCAAAATTATGAAGAGCTTCAAAGGTGTCAAAAATATGAGGAGCATGAAACGGTCTGAAAAATAGGAGGAGCATGAAGTGGCATTGAAAAACAGGAAGAGACTGAAAAGGTGTGAAATATATGAAGAGCTTCAAAAGGTTTCAAAATTTTGAAGAGCTTCAAAGGTGTCAAAAATATGAGGAGCATGAAACGGTGTTCAAAAACATGGAAAGCAAGAAAAGGTGTGAAAAATATGAAGAGCTTCAAAAGGTGTCAAAAATATGAGGAGCAAGAAACGGTCTGAAAAATGGGAGGAAAATTAAGCGGTGTTGAAAAACATGAAGAGCTTGAAAAGGTTTGAAAAATATGAAGAGCTTCAAAAGGTGTCAAAAATAGGAGGAGCATGAAACGGTCTCACTAATGGGAGGAGCATGAAGCTGTGTTGAAAAACATGAAGAGCCTGAAAACGTGTGAAAAACATGAAGAGCTTAAAAGTTGTGAGAAATATGAAGAGCTTCAGAAGGTGTCAAAAATATGAGGAGCATGAAACGGTCTGAAAAATAGGAGGAGAATGAAACTGTGTTCAAAAAATGAAGAGCCTGAAAAGGTGTGAAAAATATGAAGAGCTTTAAAAGGTGTGAAATACATGAGGAGCATGAAACGGTCTGAAAAACAGGAGGAGCATGAAACCGTGTTCAAAAACATGAAGAGCCTGAAAAGTTGTGAAAAATATGAAGAGCTTCAAACGGTTGGAAATACATGAGGTGCATGAAACGGTGTTGATAAACATGAAGAGCCTGAAAAGGTGGATAAAATATGAAGAGCTTCAAAAGGTGTCAAAAATATGAAGAGCATGAAACGGTCTGAAAAATAGGAGGAGCATGAAACGGTGTTCAAAAACATGTAGAGCATGAAAAGGTGTGAAAAATACGAAGAGCTTCAAAAGGTGTAAAAAATAGAAGGAGCATTAAACGGGCTGAAAAATAGGAGCAGCATTAAGCGGTGTAAAAAACATGAAGAGCCTGAAAAGGTGTGAAAGATATGAAGATCTTCAAAAGGTGTCAAAAATTTGAGGAGCATGAAACGGTCTGAAAAATAGGAGGAGCATGCAGCGTTGTAATAAACATGAAGAGCCTGAAAAGGTGTGAAAAATATGCAGAGCTTCAAAAGGTGTGAAAAATATGAGGAGCATGAAACGATCTGAAAAATAGGAGGAGCAAGAAGCAGTGTTGAAAAAAATGAAGAGCCTGAAAACGTTTGAAAAATATGAAGAGGTTCAAAAGGTGTGGAAAAATGAAGAGCTTCAAAATGTGTCAAAGTGAGATGAGCATGAAACGGTCTGAAAAATAGGAGGAGCATGAAGTGGTGTTGAAAAACATGAAGAGCCTGAAAATGTGTGAAATATATGAAGAGCTTCAAAAGTTGTCAGAAATGATAGAAACATGAAACGGTCTGAAAAATAGGATGAGCAAGAAGGGGTGTTGAAAAACATGAAGAGCCTGCAAACGTTTGAGAAATATGAAGAGATTCAAAAGGTGTGAAAAATATGAAGAGCTTCAAAAGGTGTCAAAAATGAGATGAGCATGAAACAGTCCCAAAAAAAGGAGGAGCCTGAAATCATGTTCAAAAACATGAAGAGCCTAAAAAGGTGTGAAAAATATAAAGAGCTTCAAAAGGTGTGAAATACATGAGGAGCATGAAACGGTCTGAAAAATAGGAGAAGCATGAAGTGGCTTTGAAAAACATGAAGAGCCTGAAAAGGTGTGAAAAATATGAAGAGCTTCAAAAGGTGTCAAAATATGAGGAGCATGAAACGGTCTGAAAAATACGAGGAGCATGAAACGGTGTTCAAAAACATGAAGAGCCTTAAAAGGTGTGAAAAATATGAAGAGCTTCAAAACGTGTCAAAAATATGAGGAGCATGAAACGGTCTGAAAAATAGGAGGAGCAAGAAGCGGTGTTGAAAAAGATTAAGAACCTGAAAACGTTTGTTAATATGAAGAGCTTCAAAAGGTGTGGAAAATATGAAGAGCTTCAAAATGTGTCAAAAGCGAGATGAGTATGAAACGGTCTGAAAAATAGGAGGAGCATGAAGTGGTGTTGAAAAACATGAAGAGCCTGAAAATGTGTGAAATATATGAAGAGCTTCAAAATGTGTCAGAAATGAGAGAAGCATGAAACGGTCTGAAAAATAGGATGAGCAAGAAGGGGTGTTGAAAAACATGAAGAGCCTGAAAACGTTTGAGAAATAAGAAGAGCTTCATAAGGTGTGAAAAATATGAAGAGCTTCAAAAGGTGTCAAAATATGAGGAGCATGAAACGGTCTGAAAAATACGAGGAGCATGAAACGGTGTTCAAAAACATGAAGAGCCTTAAAAGGTGTGAAAAATATGAAGAGCTTCAAAACGTGTCAAAAATATGAGGAGCATGAAACGGTCTGAAAAATAGGAGGAGCAAGAAGCGGTGTTGAAAAAGATTAAGAACCTGAAAACGTTTGTTAATATGAAGAGCTTCAAAAGGTGTGGAAAATATGAAGAGCTTCAAAATGTGTCAAAAGCGAGATGAGTATGAAACGGTCTGAAAAATAGGAGGAGCATGAAGTGGTGTTGAAAAACATGAAGAGCCTGAAAATGTGTGAAATATATGAAGAGCTTCAAAATGTGTCAGAAATGAGAGAAGCATGAAACGGTCTGAAAAATAGGATGAGCAAGAAGGGGTGTTGAAAAACATGAAGAGCCTGAAAACGTTTGAGAAATATGAAGAGCTTCAAAAGGTGTGAAAAATATGAAGAGCTTCAAAATTTGTTAAAAATGAGATGAGCATGACACAGTTTGAAAAATAGAAGGAGCATGAAACCGTGTTCAAAAACATAAAGAGCCTAAAAAGGTTGAAAAATATGAAGAGCTTCAAAAGGTGTGAAAAATACGAGGAGCATAAAACGGTCTGAAAAATAGGAGAAGCATGAAGTGGTGTTGAAAAACATGAAGAGCCTGAAAACGTGTGAAATATATGAAGAGCTTCAAAAGGTGTCAAAAATATGAGGAGCATGAATCGGTGTTGAAAAACATGAAGAGCCTGAAAAGGTGTGAAAACTATTAAGAGCTTCAAAAGGTGTCAAAAATATGAGAAACATGAAACGGTCTGAAAAATAGGAGGAGCAAGAAACGGTGTTGAAAACATGAAGAGCCAGAAAAGCTGTGAAAGATATGAAGAGCTTCAAAAGGTGTCATAAAAATGACGAGCATGAAACGGTCTAAAAAATAGGAGGAACATGAGGTATTGTTGAAAAAAATGAAGAGCCTGAAAAGGTGTGAACAATATGAAGAGCTTCAAAAGGAGTCAAAAATATGAGGAGCAGGAAAGGGTCTGAAAAAAAGGAGGAGCAAGAGGTGGTGTTGAAAAACATGAAGCGACTGAAATCTTTGAAATATATGAAGAGCTTCAAAAGGTGTCAATAATCTGAGGAGCATGAAACAGTCTGAAAAATAGGAGGAGCATGAAGCGGTGTTGAAAAACATGAAGAGCCTGAAATGGTGTGAAAAACATGAAGAGCTTCAAAAGGAGTCAAAAATATGAGGAGCATGAAACGGTCTGAAAAAAAGGAGGAGCAAGAGGTGATGTTGAAAAACATGAAGCGCCTGAAAATGTGTGAAATCTATGAAGAGCTTCAAAAGGTGTCAAAAATATGAGGAGCATGAAACGGTATGATGAATAAGAGGAGCATGGAGCGGTGTTGAAAAACATGAAGAGCCTGAAAAGGTGTGAAAAATATGAAGAGCTTCAAAAGGTGTGAAAAATATGAGGCGCATGAAACGGTCTGAAAATTAGAAGCAGCATGAAGTGGTGTTGAAAAACATGAAGAGCCTGAAAGGTGTGAAATATAAGAAGAGCTTCAAAAGGTGTCAAAAATATGAGGAGCATGAAACCGTCTGAAAAATAGGAGGAGCATGAATAGGTGTTCAAAAACATGACAGCCTGAAAAGGTGTGAAAAATATGAAGAGCTTCAAAAGGTGTCAAAAATATGACGAGCATGAAACGGTCTGAAAAATAGGAGGAGCATGAAACGGTATTGAAAAACATGAAGAGCCTGAAAACGTGTGAAAAATATGAAGAGCTTCAAAAGGTGTCAAAAATATGACGAGCATGAAACGGTCTGAAAAATAGGAGGAGCATGAAGCAGTGTTGAAAAACATTAAGAGCCTGAAAAGGTGTGAAAAATATGAAGAGCTTCAAAAAGTGTCAAATATATGAGGAGCATGAAACGGTCTGAAAAATAGGAGGAGCATGAAGTGGTGTTGAAAAACATGAAGAGCCTGAAATGAGTGAAATATATGAAGAGCTTCAAAAGGTGTCAAAAATATGAGGAGCATGAAACGGTCTGAAAAATAGGAGGAGCATGAAGCTGTGTTGAAAAACATGAAGAGCCTGAAAAGGTGTGAAAACTATTAAGAGCTTCAAAAGGTGTCAAAAATATGAGAAACATGAAACGGTCTGAAAAATAGGAGAAGATTGAAGCGGTGTTGAAAAACATGAAGAGTCTGAAAAGTTGTGAACAATATAAAGAGCTTCAAAGGTGTCAAAAATATGAGGAGGATGAAATGGTGTTCAAAAACA
Organism: Dama dama; assembly: GCF_033118175.1. NCBI lineage: Eukaryota > Metazoa > Chordata > Mammalia > Artiodactyla > Cervidae > Dama > Dama dama. Next base: position 64,622,020 of record NC_083688.1, on the reverse strand, counting down.
TGAAGAGCCTGAAAAGGTGTGAAAAATATGAACAGGTTAAAAAGGTGTCAAAAATATGAGGAGTTTGAAAAGGGTTCAAAAACATGAAGAGGATGAAAATGTATGAAAAATATGAAGAGTTTCAAATGGTGTCAAAAATATGAGAGCAAGACACGGTCTGAAAAATAGGAGGAGCATGAAATGGTGTTCAAAAACATGAAGAGACTGAAAACCTGTGAAAAATATGAAGAGCTTCAAAAGTTGTGGAAAATATGAGGAGCATGAAACGGTCTGAAAAATAGGAGCATGAAACTGTGTTGGAAAATATGAAGACCCTGAAAAGGTGTGAAATACATGAATAGGTTCAGAACGTGTCAAAAATATGAGGAGCATGAAACGGTCTGAAAAATAGGAGGAGCATGAAAAGGTGTTCAAAAACATGAAGCGTCTGAAAATGTGTGAAAAATATGAAGAGCTTCAAAAGGTGTGAAAAATATGAGGAGCATGAAACGGTCTGAAAAACAGGAGGAGCACGAATCGGTGTTCAAAAACATGAAGAGCCTGAAAAGGTGTGAAAAATATGAAGAGCTTCAAAAGGTGTCAAAAATATGAGGAGCATGAAACAGTCTGAAAAATAGGAGGAGCAAGAAATGGTGTTGGAAAATATGAAGAGCCTGAAAAGGTGTGAAATATATGAAGAGGTTCAAAAGGTGTCAAAAATATGAGGAGCTTGAAACGGCCTGAAAAATAGGAGGAGAATGAAGAGGTGTTGAAAAACTTGAAGAGCCTGAAAAGGTTTGAAAAATATGAAGAGCTTCAAAAGGTGTCAAAAATATGAGGAGCATGAAACGGTCTGAAAAATAGGAGGAGCATGAAGCAGTGTTGAAAAACATGAAGAGCCTGAAAAGGTGTGAAAAATATGAAGAGCATCAAAAAGTGTCAAAAATATGAGGAGCATGAAACGGTCTGAAAAATAAGAGGAGCATGAAATGGTGTTGAAAAACATGAAGAGCCTGAAATGAGTGAAATATACGAAGAGCTTCAAAAGGTGACAAAAATATGAGGAGCATGAAACGGTATGAAAAATAGGAGGAGCCTGAAGCGGTGTTGAAAAACATGAAGAGCCTGAAAAGGTGGGAACAATATGAAGAGCTTCAAAAGGTGTGAAAAATGTGAAGTGCTTCAAAAGTTGTCAAAATATGAGGTGCATGAAACGATTTGAAAAATAGTAGCAGCATGAAGCGGTTTTGAAAAACATAAAGAGCCTGAAAAGGTGTGAAAAATATGAACAGCTTAAAAACGTGTCAAAAATATGAGGAGTTTCAAGGGGGGTTCAAAAACATGAAGAGCATGAAAATGTGTGAAAAATATGAACAGCTTCAAAAGGTGTCAAAAATATGAGGAGCATGAAACGGTCTGAAAAATAGGAGGAGCATGAAGTGGTGTTGAAAAACATGAAGAGCCTGAAAAGGAGTGAAATGTATGAAGAGCTTCAAAAGGTGTCAAAAGTATGAGGAGCATGAAACGGCCTGAAAAATAGGAGGAGCATGAAAAGGTGTTCAAAACCATGAAGAGCTTGAAAAGTTGTGAAATATATGAAGAGCTTCAAAAGGTGTGAAAAATAGGAGGAGCATTAAGCGTTTTTCAAAAACATTAAGAGCTTGAAAAGGTGTGAAATATATGAAGAGCTTCAATAGATGTGAAAAATAGGAGGAGCATGAAGCTTTGTTCAAAAACATGAAGAACCTTAAGGTATGAAATATATGAAGAGCTTGAAAATGTGTTAAAAATATGAGGAGCATGAAACGGTCTGAAAAATAGGAGGAGCATGAAGGGGTGTTGAAAAACATGAAGAGCCTGAAAAGGTGTGAAAAACATGAAGAGATCGAAAAGGTATGAAATATATGAAGAGCTTCAAAAGGTGTCAAAAATATGAGGAGCATGAAACGGTCTGAAAAATAGGAGGTGCATGAAGCAATGTTCAAAAACATGAAGATCCTGAAAAGGTGTGAAATAAATGAAGAGCTTCAAAAGTTGTCAAAAATTTGAGGAGCATGAAACTGTCTGAAATATAGGAGGAGCATGAAGCGGTGTTGAAAAGCATGAAGAGCCTGAAAAGGTGTGAAAAGTATGAAGAGCTTCAAAAGGTGTCAAAAATATGAGGAGCATGAAACGGTATGAAAAATAGGAGGAGAATGAGGCGGTGTTGAAAAACATGAATAGCCTGAAAATGTGTGAAATATATGAAGAGCTTCAAAACGTGTCAAAAAGATGAGGCGCACAAAACGGTGTGAAAAATAGGAGGAGCATGAAGCGGTGTTGAAAAACATGAAGAGCCTGAAAAGGTGTGAAAAACATGAAGAGTTTGAAAAGGTGTGAAATATATGAAGAGCTTCAAAAGGTGTCGAAAATATGAGGAGCATGAAACGGTCTGAAAAAGAGGAGGAGTATGAAGCGGTCTTGAAAGACATGAAGAGTGTGAAAAGGTGTGAAAATTATGAAGAGATTCAAAAGGTGTCAAAAATATGAGGAGCATGAAATGGCCTGAAAAATAGGAGGAGAATGAAACCGTGTTCAAAATCATGAAGAGCCTGAAAATGTGGAAATATATGAAGTGCTTCAAAAGGTGTCAAAAATAGGAGGAGCATGAAACGATCTGAAAAATGGAGGAGCATGAAGCGGTGATGAAAAAAAAGAAGAGCATGAAATGGTTTGAAGAATATAAGGAGCTTCAAAAGATATCAAAAATAGTAGTAGCATGAAACGGTGTTCAAAAACTTGAAGAGCCTGAAAATGTGTAAAATATGAACAGCTTAAAAGGTGTCAAAATATTAGGAGCATGAAACGTTCTGAAAAATAGGAGGAGCATGAAGCGGTGTTCAAAAACATAAAGAGCCTGAAAAGGTGTGAAAAGTATGAAGAGCTTCAAAAAAGTGTCAAAAATATGAGTAGCATGAAATGGTCTAAAAAATAAGAGGAGCATGAAGCAGTGTTGCAAAACTTGAAGAGCCTGAAAAGGTGTGAAAAATAGGAGGAGCTTCAAAATGTGTCAAAAATATGAGGAGCATGAAACGGTCTGAAAAATAGGAGGAGCATGAAGTGGTGTTGAAAAATATGAAGAGCCTAAAAAGGTGTGAAAAATATGAAGAGTTTCAAAGGTGTCAAAAATATGAGGAGCATGAAACGGTCTGAAAAATAGGAGGAGCATGAAACGGTGTTCAAAAACATGAAGAGCCAGAAAAGGTGTGAAAAATATGAAAGCTTTAAAAGGTGTCAAAAATATGAGGAGCATGAAACGGTCTGAAAAATAGGAGGAGCATGACGCGGTGTTCAAAAACATGAAGAACCTGAAAAGGTGTGAAAAATATGAAGAGCTTCAAAAGGTGTCAAAAATATGAGGAGCATGAAACGGTATGAAAAATGGGAGGAGAATGAGGCGGTGTTGAAAAACATGAAGAGCCTGAAAATGTGTGAAATATATGAAGAGCTTCAAAACGTGTCAAAAAGATGAGGAGCACAAAACGGTCTGAAAAATAGGAGGAGCATGAAGCGGTGTTGAAAAACATGAAGAGCCTGAAAAGGTGTAAAAACATGAAGAGCCTGTAAAGGTTTGAAATATATGAAGAGCTTCAAAAGGTGTCAAAAGTATAAGGAGCAGGATACGGTCTGAAAAATAGGAGGAGCATGAAGCGGTGTTGAAAAACATGAAGAGCCTGAAAAGGTGTGAAAAACATGAAGAGTTTGAAAAGGTGTGAATATATGAAGAGCTTCAAAAGGTGTAAAAAATATGAGGAGCATGAAACGGTCTGAAAAAGAGGAGGAGTATGAAGCGGTCTTGAAAGACATGAAGAGTGTGAAAAGGTGTGAAAATTATGAAGAGATTCAAAAGGTGTCAACAATATGAGGAGCATGAAATGGCCTGAAAAATAGGAGGAGAATGAAACCGTGTTCAAAATCATGAAGAGCCTGAAAATGTGGAAATATATGAAGTGCTTCAAAAGGTGTCAAAAATAGGAGGAGCATGAAACGATCTGAAAAATGGAGGAGCATGAAGCGGTGATGAAAAAAAAGAAGAGCATGAAATGGTTTGAAGAATATAAGGAGCTTCAAAAGGTATCAAAAATAGTAGTAGAATGAAACGGTGTTCAAAAACTTGAAGAGCCTGAAAATGTGTAAAATATGAACAGCTTAAAAGGTGTCAAAATATTAGGAGCATGAAACGTTCTGAAAAATAGGAGGAGCATGAAGCGGTGTTCAAAAACATAAAGAGCCTGAAAAGGTGTGAAAAATATGAAGAGCGTTAAAACGTGTTAAAAACATGAGGAGCATGAAACATTCTCAAAAATAGGAGGAGCAGCAAAGGGTGTTCAAAAATATGAAGAGCCTGAAAAGGTGGGAAAAATATGAAGAGCATGAAACGGTCTGAAAAATAGGAGGAGCGTGAAGCGGTGTTCAGAAACATGAAGAGCCTGAAAACTGTGAAAAATATGAAGAGCTTCAAAAGGTGTGAAAAATATGAGGAGCATGAAACGGTCTGAAAAATAGGAGGAGCATGAAACAGTGTGGAAAAAATGAAGAGCATGAATAGGTATGAAAATTATGAAGAGCTTTAAAAGGTTTGAAAAATATGACGAGCATGAAACGGTCTGAAAAATAGGAGGAGCATGAAGTGGTGTTGAAAAACATGAAGCGCCTGAAAATGTGTGAAAAATATGAAGAGCTTCAAAAGGTGTGAAAAATATGAGGAGCATGAAGTGGTGTTCAAAAACATGAAGAGCTTGAAAAGGTATTAAATACTAAGAGCTTCAAAAGGTGTGAAAAATAGGAGGCGCAAAAAGCGTGTTCAAAAACATGAAAAGCCTGATAAGGTGTGAAATATATGAAGAGCTTCAAAAGGTGTCAAAAGTATGAGGAGCATGAAACGGTCTGAAAATAGGAGGAGGATGTAAGGGTGTTGAAAACATGAAGAGCAAGAAAAGGTGTGAAAAATATGAAGAGCTTCAAAAGGTGTCAAAAATATGAGGAGCATGAAACGGTCTGAAAAACAGGAGGAGCACGAATCGGTGTTCAGAAACATGAAGAGGCTGAAAAGGTGTGAAAAAAATGAAGAGCTTCAAAAGGTGTCAAAAATATGAGGAGCATGAAACAGTCTGAAAAATAGGAGGAGCAAGAAATGGTGTTGGAAAATATGAAGAGCCTGAAAAGGTGTGAAATATATGAAGAGGTTCAAAAGGTGTCAAAAATATGAGGAGCTTGAAACGGCCTGAAAAATAGGAGGAGAATGAAGAGGTGTTGAAAAACTTGAAGAGCCTGAAAAGGTTTGAAAAATATGAAGAGCTTCAAAAGGTGTCAAAAATATGAGGAGCATGAAACGGTCTGAAAAATAGGAGGAGCATGAAGCAGTGTTGAAAAACATGAAGAGCCTGAAAAGGTGTGAAAAATATGAAGAGCTTCAAAAAGTGTCAAAAATATGAGGAGCATGAAACGGTCTGAAAAATAAGAGGAGCATGAAATGGTGTTGAAAAACATGAAGAGCCTGAAATGAGTGAAATATACGAAGAGCTTCAAAAGGTGACAAAAACATGAGGAGCATGAAACATTCTCAAAAATAGGAGGAGCAGCAAAGGGTGTTCAAAAATATGAAGAGCCTGAAAAGGTGGGAAAAATATGAAGAGCATGAAACGGTCTGAAAAATAGGAGGAGCGTGAAGCGGTGTTCAGAAACATGAAGAGCCTGAAAACTGTGAAAAATATGAAGAGCTTCAAAAAGTGTGAAAAATATGAAGAGCTTCAAAAGGTGTGAAAAATATGAGGAGGATGAAACGGTCTGAAAAATAGGAGGAGCATGAAACAGTGTGGAAAAAATGAAGAGCATGAATAGGTGTGAAAATTATGAAGAGCTTTAAAAGGTTTGAAAAATATGACGAGCATGAAACGGTCTGAAAAATAGGAGGAGCATGAAGTGGTGTTGAAAAACATGAAGCGCCTGAAAATGTGTGAAAAATATGAAGAGCTTCAAAAGGTGTGAAAAATATGAGGAGCATGAAGTGGTGTTCAAAAACATGAAGAGCTTGAAAAGGTATTAAATACTAAGAGCTTCAAAAGGTGTGAAAAATAGGAGGCGCAAAAAGCGTGTTCAAAAACATGAAAAGCCTGATAAGGTGTGAAATATATGAAGAGCTTCAAAAGGTGTCAAAAGTATGAGGAGCATGAAACGGTCTGAAAATAGGAGGAGGATGTAAGGGTGTTGAAAACATGAAGAGCAAGAAAAGGTGTGAAAAATATGAAGAGCTTCAAAAGGTGTCAAAAATATGAGGAGCATGAAACGGTCTGAAAAACAGGAGGAGCACGAATCGGTGTTCAAAAACATGAAGAGCCTGAAAAGGTGTGAAAAATATGAAGAGCTTCAAAAGGTGTCAAAAATATGAGGAGCATGAAACAGTCTGAAAAATAGGAGGAGCAAGAAATGGTGTTGGAAAATATGAAGAGCCTGAAAAGGTGTGAAATATATGAAGAGGTTCAAAAGGTGTCAAAAATATGAGGAGCTTGAAACGGCCTGAAAAATAGGAGGAGAATGAAGAGGTGTTGAAAAACTTGAAGAGCCTGAAAAGGTTTGAAAAATATGAAGAGCTTCAAAAGGTGTCAAAAATATGAGGAGCATGAAACGGTCTGAAAAATAGGAGGAGCATGAAGCAGTGTTGAAAAACATGAAGAGCCTGAAAAGGTGTGAAAAATATGAAGAGCTTCAAAAAGTGTCAAAAATATGAGGAGCATGAAACGGTCTGAAAAATAAGAGGAGCATGAAATGGTGTTGAAAAACATGAAGAGCCTGAAATGAGTGAAATATACGAAGAGCTTCAAAAGGTGACAAAAATATGAGGAGCATGAAACGGTATGAAAAATAGGAGGAGCCTGAAGCGGTGTTGAAAAACATGAAGAGCCTGAAAAGGTGGGAACAATATGAAGAGCTTCAAAAGGTGTGAAAAATGTGAAGTGCTTCAAAAGTTGTCAAAATATGAGGTGCATGAAACGATTTGAAAAATAGTAGCAGCATGAAGCGGTTTTGAAAAACATAAAGAGCCTGAAAAGGTGTGAAAAATATGAACAGCTTAAAAACGTGTCAAAAATATGAGGAGTTTCAAAAGGTGTTCAAAAACATGAAGAGCATGAAAATGTGTGAAAAATATGAACAGCTTCAAAAGGTGTCAAAAATATGAGGAGCATGAAACGGTCTGAAAAATAGGAGGAGCATGAAGTGGTGTTGAAAAACATGAAGAGCCTGAAAAGGAGTGAAATGTATGAAGAGCTTCAAAAGGTGTCAAAAGTATGAGGAGCATGAAACGGCCTGAAAAATAGGAGGAGCATGAAAAGGTGTTCAAAACCATGAAGAGCTTGAAAAGTTGTGAAATATATGAAGAGCTTCAAAAGGTGTGAAAAATAGGAGGAGCATGAAGCGTTTTTCAAAAACATGAAGAGCTTGAAAAGATGTGAAATATATGAAGAGCTTCAATAGATGTGAAAAATAGGAGGAGCATGAAGCTTTGTTCAAAAACATGAAGAACCTTAAGGTATGAAATATATGAAGAGCTTGAAAATGTGTCAAAAATATGAGGAGCATGAAACGGTCTGAAAAATAGGAGGAGCATGAAGGGGTGTTGAAAAACATGAAGAGCCTGAAAAGGTGTGAAAAACATGAAGAGATCGAAAAGGTGTGAAATATATGAAGAGCTTCAAAAGGTGTCAAAAATATGAGGAGCATGAAACGGTCTGAAAAATAGGAGGTGCATGAAGCGATGTTCAAAAACATGAAGATCCTGAAAAGGTGTGAAATAAATGAAGAGCTTCAAAAGTTGTCAAAAATTTGAGGAGCATGAAACTGTCTGAAATATAGGAGGAGCATGAAGCGGTGTTGAAAAGCATGAAGAGCCTGAAAAGGTGTGAAAAGTATGAAGAGCTTCAAAAGGTGTCAAAAATATGAGGAGCATGAAACGGTATGAAAAATAGGAGGAGAATGAGGCGGTGTTGAAAAACATGAAGAGCCTGAAAATTTGTGAAATATATGAAGAGCTTCAAAACGTGTCAAAAAGATGAGGCGCACAAAACGGTCTGAAAAATAGGAGGAGCATGAAGCGGTGTTGAAAAACATGAAGAGCCTGAAAAGGTGTGAATAACATGAAGAGTTTGAAAAGGTGTGAAATATATGAAGAGCTTCAAAAGGTGTCGAAAATATGAGGAGCATGAAACGGTCTGAAAAAGAGGAGGAGTATGAAGCGGTCTTGAAAGACATGAAGAGTGTGAAAAGGTGTGAAAATTATGAAGAGATTCAAAAGGTGTCAAAAATATGAGGAGCATGAAATGGCCTGAAAAATAGGAGGAGAATGAAACCGTGTTCAAAATCATGAAGAGCCTGAAAATGTGGAAATATATGAAGTGCTTCAAAAGGTGTCAAAAATAGGAGGAGCATGAAACGATCTGAAAAATGGAGGAGCATGAAGCGGTGATGAAAAAAAAGAAGAGCATGAAATGGTTTGAAGAATATAAGGAGCTTCAAAAGGTATCAAAAATAGTAGTAGCATGAAACGGTGTTCAAAAACTTGAAGAGCCTGAAAATGTGTAAAATATGAACAGCTTAAAAGGTGTCAAAATATTAGGAGCATGAAACGTTCTGAAAAATAGGAGGAGCATGAAGCGGTGTTCAAAAACATAAAGAGCCTGAAAAGGTGTGAAAAGTATGAAGAGCTTCAAAAAAGTGTCAAAAATATGAGTAGCATGAAACGGTCTAAAAAATAAGAGGAGCATGAAGCAGTGTTGCAAAACTTGAAGAGCCTGAAAAGGTGTGAAAAATAGGAGGAGCTTCAAAATGTGTCAAAAATATGAGGAGCATGAAACGGTCTGAAAAATAGGAGGAGCATGAAACGGTGTTCAAAAACATGAAGAGCCAGAAAAGGTGTGAAAAATATGAAAGCTTTAAAAGGTGTCAAAAATATGAGGAGCATGAAACGGTCTGAAAAATAGGAGGAGCATGACGCGGTGTTCAAAAACATGAAGAACCTGAAAAGGTGTGAAAAATATGAAGAGCTTCAAAAGGTGTCAAAAACATGAGGAGCATGAAACGGTATGAAAAATGGGAGGAGAATGAGGCGGTGTTGAAAAACATGAAGAGCCTGAAAATGTGTGAAATATATGAAGAGCTTCAAAACGTGTCAAAAAGATGAGGAGCACAAAACGGTCTGAAAAATAGGAGGAGCATGAAGCGGTGTTGAAAAACATGAAGAGCCTGAAAAGGTGTAAAAACATGAAGAGCCTGTAAAGGTTTGAAATATATGAAGAGCTTCAGAAGGTGTCAAAAGTATAAGGAGCAGGATACGGTCTGAAAAATAGGAGGAGCATGAAGCGGTGTTGAAAAACATGAAGAGCCTGAAAACGTGTGAAAAACATGAAGAGTTTGAAAAGGTGTGAATATATGAAGAGCTTCAAAAGGTGTAAAAAATATGAGGAGCATGAAACGGTCTGAAAAAGAGGAGGAGTATGAAGCGGTCTTGAAAGACATGAAGAGTGTGAAAAGGTGTGAAAATTATGAAGAGATTCAAAAGGTGTCAAAAATATGAGGAGCATGAAATGGCCTGAAAAATAGGAGGAGAATGAAACCGTGTTCAAAATCATGAAGAGCCTGAAAATGTGGAAATATATGAAGTGCTTCAAAAGGTGTCAAAAATAGGAGGAGCATGAAACGATCTGAAAAATGGAGGAGCATGAAGAGGTGATGAAAAAAAAGAAGAGCATGAAATGGTTTGAAGAATATAAGGAGCTTCAAAAGGTATCAAAAATAGTAGTAGAATGAAACGGTGTTCAAAAACTTGAAGAGCCTGAAAATGTGTAAAATATGAACAGCTTAAAAGGTGTCAAAATATTAGGAGCATGAAACGTTCTGAAAAATAGGAGGAGCATGAAGCGGTGTTCAAAAACATAAAGAGCCTGAAAAGGTGTGAAAAATATGAAGAGCGTTAAAACGTGTTAAAAATATGAGGAGCATGAAACATTCTCAAAAATAGGAGGAGCAGCAAAGGGTGTTCAAAAATATGAAGAGCCTGAAAAGGTGGGAAAAATATGAAGAGCATGAAACGGTCTGAAAAATAGGAGGAGCGTGAAGCGGTGTTCAGAAACATGAAGAGCCTGAAAACTGTGAAAAATATGAAGAGCTTCAAAAAGTGTGAAAAATATGAAGAGCTTCAAAAGGTGTGAAAAATATGAGGAGCATGAACGGTCTGAAAAATAGGAGGAGCATGAAACAGTGTGGAAAAAATGAAGAGCATGAATAGGTGTGAAAATTATGAAGAGCTTTAAAAGGTTTGAAAAATATGACGAGCATGAAACGGTCTGAAAAATAGGAGGAGCATGAAGTGGTGTTGAAAAACATGAAGCGCCTGAAAATGTGTGAAAAATATGAAGAGCTTCAAAAGGTGTCAAAAGTATGAGGAGCATGAAACGGTCTGAAAATAGGAGGAGGATGTAAGGGTGTTGAAAACATGAAGAGCAAGAAAAGGTGTGAAAAATATGAAGAGCTTCAAAAGGTGTCAAAAATATGAGGAGCATGAAACGGTCTGAAAAACAGGAGGAGCACGAATCGGTGTTCAAAAACATGAAGAGCCTGAAAAGGTGTGAAAAATATGAAGAGCTTCAAAAGGTGTTAAAAATATGAGGAGCATGAAACAGTCTGAAAAATAGGAGGAGCAAGAAATGGTGTTGGAAAATATGAAGAGCCTGAAAAGGTGTGAAATATATGAAGAGGTTCAAAAGGTGTCAAAAATATGAGGAGCTTGAAACGGCCTGAAAAATAGGAGGAGAATGAAGAGGTGTTGAAAAACTTGAAGAGCCTGAAAAGGTTTGAAAAATATGAAGAGCTTCAAAAGGTGTCAAAAATATGAGGAGCATGAAACGGTCTGAAAAATAGGAGGAGCATGAAGCAGTGTTGAAAAACATGAAGAGCCTGAAAAGGTGTGAAAAATATGAAGAGCTTCAAAAAGTGTCAAAAATATGAGGAGCATGAAACGGTCTGAAAAATAAGAGGAGCATGAAATGGTGTTGAAAAACATGAAGAGCCTGAAATGAGTGAAATATACGAAGAGCTTCAAAAGGTGACAAAAATATGAGGAGCATGAAACGGTATGAAAAATAGGAGGAGCCTGAAGCGGTGTTGAAAAACATGAAGAGCCTGAAAAGGTGGGAACAATATGAAGAGCTTCAAAAGGTGTGAAAAATGTGAAGTGCTTCAAAAGTTGTCAAAATATGAGGTGCATGAAATGATTTGAAAAATAGGAGCAGCATGAAGCGGTTTTGAAAAACATAAAGAGCCTGAAAAGGTGTTAAAAATATGAACAGCTTAAAAACGTGTCAAAAATATGAGGAGTTTGAAAAGGTGTTCAAAAACATGAAGAGCATGAAAATGTGTGAAAAATATGAACAGCTTCAAAAGGTGTCAAAAATATGAGGAGCATGAAACGGTCTGAAAAATAGGAGGAGCATGAAGTTGTGTTGAAAAACATGAAGAGCCTGAAAAGGAGTGAAATGTATGAAGAGCTTCAAAAGGTGTCAAAAGTATGAGGAGCATGAAACGGCCTGAAAAATAGGAGGAGCATGAAAAGGTGTTCAAAACCATGAAGAGCTTGAAAAGGTGTGAAATATATGAAGAGCTTCAAAAGGTGTGAAAAATAGGAGGAGCATGAAGCGTTTTTCAAAAACATGAAGAGCTTGAAAAGGTGTGAAATATATGAAGAGCTTCAATAGATGTGAAAAATAGGAGGAGCATGAAGCTTTGTTCAAGAACATGAAGAACCTTAAGGTATGAAATATATGAAGAGCTTGAAAATGTGTCAAAAATATGAGGAGCATGAAACGGTCTGAAAAATAGGAGGAGCATGAAGGGGTGTTGAAAAACATGAAGAGCCTGAAAAGGTGTGAAAAACATGAAGAGATCGAAAAGGTGTGAAATATATGAAGAGCTTCAAAAGGTGTCAAAAATATGAGGAGCATGAAACGGTCTGAAAAATAGGAGGTGCATGAAGCGATGTTCAAAAACATGAAGATCCTGAAAAGGTGTGAAATAAATGAAGAGCTTCAAAAGTTGTCAAAAATTTGAGGAGCATGAAACTGTCTGAAATATAGGAGGAGCATGAAGCGGTGTTGAAAAGCATGAAGAGCCTGAAAAGGTGTGAAAAGTATGAAGAGCTTCAAAAGGTGTCAAAAATATGAGGAGCATGAAACGGTATGAAAAATAGGAGGAGAATGAGGCGGTGTTGAAAAACATGAAGAGCCTGAAAATGTGTGAAATATATGAAGAGCTTCAAAACGTGTCAAAAAGATGAGGCGCACAAAACGGTCTGAAAAATAGGAGGAGCATGAAGCGGTGTTGAAAAACATGAAGAGCCTGAAAAGGTGTGAAAAACATGAAGAGTTTGAAAAGGTGTGAAATATATGAAGAGCTTCAAAAGGTGTCGAAAATATGAGGAGCATGAAACGGTCTGAAAAAGAGGAGGAGTATGAAGCGGTCTTGAAAGACATGAAGAGTGTGAAAAGGTGTGAAAATTATGAAGAGATTCAAAAGGTGTCAAAAATATGAGGAGCATGAAATGGCCTGAAAAATAGGAGGAGAATGAAACCGTGTTCAAAATCATGAAGAGCCTGAAAATGTGGAAATATATGAAGTGCTTCAAAAGGTGTCAAAAATAGGAGGAGCATGAAACGATCTGAAAAATGGAGGAGCATGAAGCGGTGATGAAAAAAAAGAAGAGCATGAAATGGTTTGAAGAATATAAGGAGCTTCAAAAGGTATCAAAAATAGTAGTAGCATGAAACGGTGTTCAAAAACTTGAAGAGCCTGAAAATGTGTAAAATATGAACAGCTTAAAAGGTGTCAAAATATTAGGAGCATGAAACGTTCTGAAAAATAGGAGGAGCATGAGGCGGTGTTGAAAAACATGAAGAGCCTGAAAAGGTGTGAAAAACATGAAGAGATCGAAAAGGTGTGAAATATATGAAGAGCTTCAAAAGGTGTCAAAAATATTAGGAGCATGAAACGGTCTGAAAAACAGGACAAGCATGAAGCGGTCTTGAAGGAAATGAAGAGCCTGAAAAGGTGTGAAAAATAGGAGGAGCCTCAAAATGTTTCAAAAATATGAGGAGCATGAAATGGTCTGAAAAATAGGAGGAGCATGAAGTGGTGTTGAAAAACATGAAGAGCCTGAAAAAGCGTGAAATATATGAAGAGCTTCAAAAGGTGTCAAAAATAAAAGGAGCATGAAATGGTCTGAAAAACAGGAGGAGCATGAAGCGGTGTTGAAAAACATGAAGAGCCTGAAAAGGTGTGAAAAATATAAAGAGCTTCAAAAGGTGTGAAATACATGAGGCCATGAAACGGTCTGAAAAATAGGAGGAGCATGAAGCGGTGTTCAAAAACATGAAGAGCCTGAAAAGGTGTGAAAAATATGAAGAGCTTCAAAAGGTTTCAAAAATATGAGGAACATGAAACAATCTGAAAAATAGGAGGAACATGAAACGGTGTTGAAAATCATGAAGAGCCTGAAAAGGTGTGAAAAATTTGAAGAGCTTCAAAAGGTGTAAAGTACATGAGGAGAATGAAACGGTGTGAAAAATAGGAGGAGCATGAAGTGGTGTTCAAAAACATGAAGAGTCTGAAAAGAAGTGAAATATATGAAGAGCTTCAAAGGTTGTCAAAAATATGAGGAGCATGAAACGGTCTGAAAAATAGGAGGTGCATGAAGCTGTGTTCAAAAACATGAAGAGCCTGAAAAGTTGTGAAAAATATGAAGAGCTTCAAAAGGTGTCAGAAATGAGATGAGCATGAAGCGGTCTGAAAAATAGGAGGAGCATGAAGTGGCGTTGAAAAACATGAAGAGCCTGAAAAGGTGTGAAAAATATGAAGAGCTTCAAAAGGTGTGACAAATATGAGGAGCATGAAACGGTCTGAAAAATAAGAGGAGCAAGAAGCGGTGTTGAAAAACATGAAGAGCTTCAAAAGTTGTGAAAAATATGAAAAATTTCAAAAGCTGTCAAAAATGAGATGAGTTGAAACGATCTGAAAAATAGGCGGAGCATGAAACGGTCTGAAAAATAGGAGGAGCATGAAACGGTGTTCAAGAACATGAAGAGCCTGAAAAGCTTCAAAAAATATGAAGAGCTTCAAAAGGTGTGAAAAATATGAAGAGCTTCGAAATGTGTGGAATACATGAGGAGCATGAAACGGTCTGAAAAATAAGAGGAGCGTGAAGCGGTGTTCAAAAACATGAAGAGCCTGAAAAGGTGTGAAATATATGAAGAGATTCAAAAGGTTTCAATAATATGAGGAGCATGAAACGCTCAGAAAAGTATGAGGATCATGAAGCGATGTTGAAAAACATGAAAAGCCTGAAAAGGCCTGAAAAATATGAAGAGCTTCAAAAGGTGTCAAACATATGAGGAGCATGAAACGGTCTGAAAAATAGGAGGAGCAAGAAATCATGTTCAAAAACATGAGGAGCCTGAAAACGTGTGAAAAATATAAAGAGCTTCAAAATGTGTGGAATACATGAGGAGCATGAAGCGGTCTGAAAAATAGGAGGAGCATGAAGCGGTGTTGAAAAACATGAAGAGCCTGAAAAGGTGTGAAAAATGTGAAGAGCTTCAAAAGTTGTGAAATACAAGAGGAGCATGAAACGGTCTGAAAAAAAGGAGGAGCATAAAGCGGTGTTGAAAAACATGAAGAACCTGAAAAGCTGTGAAATATATGAAGAGTTTCAAAAGGTGTGAAATATATGAAGAGCTTCAAAAGGTGTGAAATACATGAGGAGCAGGAAACAGTCTGAAAAATAGGAGGAGCATGAAGCCGTGTTCAAAAAAATGAAGAGACTAAAAAGGTGTGAAATATATTAAGAGATTCAAAAGGTGTCAAAAATATGAGGAGCATGAAATGCTCTGGAAAATAGGAGGAGCATGAAACCGTGTTGAAAAACATGAAGAGCCTGAAAAGGTCTGAAAAATATGAAGAGCTTCAAAATGTGTCAAAAATATGAGGAGCATGAAACTGTCTGAAAAACAGGAGGAGCATGAAGCGGTGTTGAAGGACATGAAGAGCCTGAAAAGGTGTGAAAAATAGTAGGAGCTTGAAAATGTATAAAAAATATGAGGAGCATGAAACGGTCTGAAAAATAGGAGGAGTATGAAGTGGTGTTGAAAAATATAAAGAGCCTGAAAAGGTGTGAAAAATATGAAGAGTTTCAAAGGTGTCAAAAATATGAGGAGCATGAAACGGTCTGAAAAATAGGAGGAGCATGAATCGGTGTTGAAAAACATGAAGAGACTGAAATGATGCGAAAAATATGAAGAGCTTCAAAAGGTGTCAAAAATATGGGGACCATGAAAAGGTCTGAAAAATAGGAGGAGCATGAAGTGGTGTTGAAAAACATGAAGAGCCTGAAAAAGTGTGAAAAATATGAAGAGCTTCAAAAGTTGTCAGAAATGATAGAAACATGAAACGGTCTGAAAAATAGAATGAGCAAGAAGGGGTGTTGAAAAACATGAAGAGCCTGAAAACGTGTTAAAAATACGAAGAGCTTCAAAAGATGTGGTAAAATATGACGAGCTTCAAAAGGTGGCAAAATGAGATGAGCATGAAACGGTCTGAAAAATAGGAGGAGCATGAAGCGGTGTTGAAAAACATGAAGAACCTGAAAAGCTGTGAGAAATATGAAGAGCTTCAAATGGTGTCAAAAATATGAGGAGCATGAAACGGTCTGAAAAATAGGAGGAGCATGAAGCGGTGTTGAAAAACATGAAGTACCTGAAAAGCTGTGAGAAATATGAAGAGCTTCAAATGGTGTTAAAAATATGAGGAGCATGAAACGGTCTGAAAAATAGGAGGAGCATGAAGCGATGTTCAAAAACATGAAGAGCCTGAAAAGGTTTGAAATATATGAAGAGTTTCAAAAGGTGTCAAAAATATGAGGAGCATGAAACGGTCTGAAAAATAGGAGTGTCATGAAACGGTGTTGAAAAACATGAAGACCCTGAAAAGGTGTGAAATATATGAAGAGTTTCAAAAGGTGTCAAAAATATGAGGAGCTTGAAACGGTCTGAAAAATAGGAGGAGCATGAAGCGGTGTGCAAAAACATGAAGAGCCTGAAAGATGTGAAAAATATGAAGAGCTTCAAAAGGTGTCAAAAATATGAGAAGTATGAAACGGTCTGAAAAATAGGAGGAGCAGGAAGCGATGTTCAAAAACATGAAGAGCCAGAAAACGTGTGAAAAATATGAACATCTTCAAAAGGTGTGAAATACATGAGGAGCATGAAACGGTCTGAAAAATAGGAGGAGCATGAAGCGGTGTTCAAAAACATGAAGAGCCTGAAAACGTGTGAAAAATATGAAGAGCTTCAAAAGGTGTGAAATACATGAGGAGCATTAAACGGTCTTAAAAATAGGAGGAGCATGAAGCATGTTCAAAAACAGGAAGAGCCTGAAAAATTGTGAAAAATATGAAGAGTTTCAAAAGGTGTCAAAAATAAGAGGAGCATGAAACGGTCTGAGAAATAGGAGGAGCATGAAGCGGTGTTCAAAAACATGAAAAGCCTGAAATGGTGTGAAATATATGAAGAGCTTCAAAAGGTGTCAAAAATGAGATGAGCATGAAACGGTCTGAAAAATAGGAGGATCATGAAACGGTGTTGAAAAACATGAAGAGCCTGAAAAGGTGTGAAAAATATGAAGAGTTTCAAAAGGTGTTAAAAATATGAGGAGCATGAAACAGTCTGAAAAATAGGAGGAGCATGACGCTGTGTTCAAAAATATGAAGAGCCTGAAAAGGTGTGAAAAATATGAAGAGCTTCAAAAGGTGTGAAAAATATGAGGAGCATGAAACGGTCTGAAAAATAGAAGCAGCATGAAACGGTGTTGAAAAACATGAAGAGACTGAAAAGGTGTGAAAAATATGAAGAGCTTCAAAAGGTGTGAAAAAAATGAGGAGCATGAAACGGTCTGAAAAATAGGAGGAGCATGAAGCGGTGTTCAAAAACATGATGAGCCTGAAAAGGTGTGAATAATATGAAGAGCTTCAAAAGGTGTGAAATAAATGAGGAGCATGAAACGGTCTGGAATATAGGAGGAGCATGAAGCGGTGTTCAAAAACATGAAGAGCCTGAAAACGTGTGAAAAATATGAAGAGCTTCTAAAGGTTTCAAAAATATGAGGAGCATGTAATGTTCTGAAAAACAGGAGTAGCATGAAGTGGTGTTGAATAACATCAAGAGCCTGAGAAGGTGTGAAAAATATGAAGAGCTTCAAAAGGGGTGAAATACATGAGGAGCATGAAACGGGCTGAAAAATAGGAGAAGCATGAAGTGCTTGGAAAAACATGAAGAGCCATGAAAGGTGTGAAAAATATGAAGAGCTGCAAATGGTGTCAAAAATATGAGGAGCATGTAATGTTCTGAAAAATAGGAGGAGCATGAAACGGTGATCAAAAATATGAGGAGCCTGAAAAGGTGTGATAAATATGAAGAGCTTCAAATCGTGTCAAAAATATGAGAAGCATGAAACAGTCTGAAAGATAGGAGGAGCATGAAACGGTGATCAGAAACATGAAGAGCCTGAAGAGTTGTGAAAAATATGAAGAGCTTCAAAAGGTGTGAAATTCATGAGGAGCATGAAAAGGTCTGAAAAATAGGAGAAGCTTGAAGTGGTGTGGAAAAACATGAAGAGCCTGAAAAGGTGTGAAAAATATGAAGAGCTTCAAAAGGTGTCAAAAATATGAAGAGCATGAAACGGTCTAAAAATTTGGAAGATCATGAGCAGTGTTCAAAAATATGAAGAGCCTGAAAAGGTGTGAAAAATATGAAGAGCTTCAAATGGTGTCAAAAATATGAGAAGCATGAAACGGTCTGAAAGATAGGAGGAGCATGAAACGGTGATCAGAAACATGAAGAGCCTGAAAAGTTGTGAAAAATATGAAGAGCTTCAAAAGGTGTCAAAAATATGAGCAGCATGAAACGCTCTGAAAAATAGGAGAAGCATGAAGTGGTGTGGAAAAACATGAAGAGCCTGAAAAGGTGTGAAAAATATGAAGAGCTTCAAAAGGTGTGAAATACATGAGGAGCATGAAACTCTCTGAAAAATAGGAGGAGCATGAAGTAGTGTTCAAAAACATGAAGAGCCTGAAAAGTTGTGAAAAATATGAAGAGCTTCAAAAGGTGTTAAAAATATGAAGATCATGAAACGGTCTGAAAAATATATGCGGCATGAAATGGTGTTGAAAAACATGAAGAGCCTGAAAAGGTGTAAAAAATATGAAGAGCTTCAAAAGCTGTGAAATACATGAGGAGTATGAAATGGGCTGAAAAATAGAAGCATGAAGTCGTGTGGAAAAACATGAAGAGCCTGAAAAGGTGTATAAAATATGAAGAGCTTCAAAAGGAGTGAAATACATTAGGAGCATGAAACTCTCTGAAAAATAGGAGGATCATGAAGCGGTGTTCAAAATCATGAAGAGCCTGAAAAGGTGTGAAAAATATGAAGAGCTTCAAAACTTGACAAAAATATGAGGAGCATGAAACGGTCTGAAAAATAAAAGCATAAAGTGGTGTGGAAAAACATGAAGAGTCTGAAAAGGTGTGAAAAATATGAAGAGCTTCAATAGGTGTGAAAAATATGAGGAGCAGTATACGGTGTGAAAAATAGGAGAAGCATAAAGCGGTGTTCAAAAACATGAAGAGCCTGATAAGGTGTGAAAAATATGAAAAGTTTGAAAAGGTGTCAAAAATGAGATGAGCATGAAACGGTCTGAAAAATAGGAGGAGCATGAAGTGGTGTTGAAAAACCTGAAGAGCCTGAAATGATGTGAAAAATATGAAGAGCTTCAAAATGTGTCAAAAATATGAGGAGCATGAAACGGTCTGGAAAATAGGAGGAGCATGAAGCGGTGTTCAAAAACATGAAGAGTCTGAAAACGTGTGAAAAATATGAAGAGCTTCAAAAGGTGTCAAAACTATTAGGGGCATGAAACGGTCTGAAAAATACGAGGAGCATGAAGTGGTGTTGAAAAACATGAAGAGCCTGAAAAGGTGTGAAAAATATGAAGAGCTTCAAAAGGTGTGAAAAATATGAGGAGCATGAAATGGTCTGAAAAATAGGAGGAGCATGAAGTGGTGTTCAAAAATATGACGAGCCTAAAAAGGTGTGAAAAATATGAAGAGCTTCAAAAGGTGTTAAAAATATGAAGAGCATGAAACGGTCTGAAAATTTGGAGGACCATGAGTGGTGTTCAAAAACATGAAGAGCCTGAAAAGGTGTGAAAAATATGAAGAGCTTCAAATGGTGTCAAAATATGAGAAGAATGAAACGGTCTGAAAGATAGATGCGGCATGAAATGGTGTTGAAAAACATGAAGACCCTGAAAAGGTGTGAAAAATATGAAGAGCTTCAAAAGGTGTGAAATACATGAGGACCATGACGGGCTGAAAAATAGAAGCATGAAGTGGTGTGGAAAAACATGAAGAGCCTGCAAAGGTGTGAAAAATATGAGGAGCTTCAAAAGGAGTGAAATATATTAGGAGCATGAAACTCTCTGAAAAATAGGAGGAGCATGAAGCGGTGTTCAAAAACATGAAGAGCCTAAAAAGTTGTGAAAAATATGAAAAGCTTCAAAAGGTGTCAAAAATGAGATGAGCATGAAACGGTCTAAAAAATAGGAGGATCATGAAACGGTGTTGAAAAACATGAAGAGCCTGAAAAGGTATGAAAAACATGAAGAGTTTCAAAAGGTGTCAAAAATATGAGGAGCATGAAACGGTCTGAAAAATAGGAGGAGCATGAAGCTGTGTTCAAAAATATGAAGAGCCTGAAAAGGGGTGAAAAATATGAAGAGCTTCAAAGGTGTGAAAAATATGAGGAGCATGAAACGGTCTGAAAAATAGAAGCAGCATGAAACGGTGTTGAAAAACATGAAGAGCCTGAAAAGGTGTGAAAAATATGAAGAGCTTCAAAAGGTGTCAAAAATATGAGGAGCATGAAACGTTCTGAAAAATAGGAGGAGCATGAAACGGTGATCAAAAACATGAGGAGCCTGAAAAGGTGTGAGAAATAGGAAGAGCTTCAAAAGGGGTGAAATTCATGAGGAGCATGAAACCGTCTGAAAAATATGAGAAGCATAAAGTCGTGTGGAAAAACATGAAGAGCCTGAAAAGGTGTGAAAAATATGAATAGCTTCAAAAGGTGTCAAAAATATGAAGAGCATGAAACGCTCTGAAATTTTCGAGGATCATGATCGGTGTTCAAAAACATCAAGAGCCTGAAAAGGTGTGAAAAATATGAAGAGCTTCAAATGGTCTCAAAAATATGAGAAGCATGAAACGGTGTGAAAGATAGGAGGAGCATGAAACGGTGATCAGAAACATGAAGAGCCTGAAAAGTTGTGAAAAATATGAAGAGCTTCAAAAGGTGTGAAATTCATGAGAAGCATGAAAAGGTTTGAAAAATACGAGAAGCATGAAGTGGTGTGGAAAAACATGAAGAACCTGAAGAGGTGCGAAAAATATGAAGAGTTTCAAAAGGTGTCAAAAATATGAAGAGCATGAAACGGTCTGAAAATTCGGAGGATCATGAGCAGTGTTCAAAAACATGAGGAGCATGAAAAGGTGTGAAAAATATGAAGAGCTTCAAATGGTATCAAAAATATGAGAAGCATGAAACAGTCTGAAAGATAGGAGGAGCATGAAATGGTGATCAGAAACATGAAGAGCCTGAAAAGTTGTGCAAAATATGAAGAGCTTCAAAAGGTGTGAAATTCATGAGGAGCATGAAACGGTCTGAAAAATAGAAGCATGAAGTGGTGTGGAAAAACATGAAGAGCCTGAAAATGTGTGAAAAATATGAAGAGCTTGAAAAGGTGTGAAATATATGAGGAGCATGAAACTCTCTGAAAAATAGGAGGAGCATGAAGTGGTGTTCAAAAACATGAAGAGTCTGAAAAGTTGTGAAAAATATGACGAGTTTCAATAGGTGTGAAAAATATGAGGAGCAGTATATGGTGTGAAAAATAGGAGAAGCATGAAGCGGTGTTGAAAAACATGAAGAGCCTGAAAAGGAGTGAAAAATATGAAAAGTTTGAAAAGGTGTCAAAAATGAGATGAGCATGAAACGGTCTGAAAAATAGGAGGAGCATGAAGCGATGTTGAAAAACATAAAGAGCCTGAAAAGGTGTGAAAAATATGAAGAGATTCTAAAGGTTTGAAAAATGAGATGAGCATGAAACGGTCTGAAAAATAGGGGAAGCATGAAGTGGTGGTGCCAAACATGAAGAGCCTGAAAATGTGTGAAAAATATGAAGAGGTTTAAAAGGTGTGAAATACATGAGGACCATGAAACGGTCTGAAAAATAGGAGGAGCATGAAGCGGTGTTCAAAAACATGAAGAGCCTGAAATGTTGTGAAAATTTGAAAAGCTTCAAAAGGTGTCAAAAATGAGATGAGCATGAAACTGTCTGAAAAATAGGAGGACCATGAAGCGGTGTTGAAAAACATGAAGAGCCTGAAAAGGAGTGAAAAATATGAAGAGCTTCAATAATTGTCAAAAATGTGAGGACCATGAAAAGGTCTGAAAAATAGGAGGAGCATGAAACGGTGATTAAAAACATGAAGTGTCTGAAAAGGTGTGAAAAATATGAAGAGCTTCAAAAGGTGTCAAAAATATGAGGAGCATGAAAGGTCTGAAAAATAGGACGAGCATGAAGCAGTGATAAAACACATGAAGAGCCTGAAAAGTTGTGAAATAATGAAGAGCTTCTAAAGGTGTCAAAAATATGAGGAGGATGAAACGGTCTGAAAAATAGGAGGAGCATGAAGTGGTGTTGAAAACCCTGAGGAGCCTGAAAAGGTGTGAAAAATATGAAGAGCTTCAAAATGTTTCAAAAATATGAGGAGCATGAAACGGTCTGGAAAATAGGAGGAGCATGAAGCGGTGTTCAAAAACATGAGGAGCCTGAAAACGTGTTGAAAATATGAAGAGCTTCTAAAGGTGTCAAAACTATTAGGGGCATGAAACGGTCTGAAAAATACGAGGAGCATGAAGTGGTGTTGAAAAACATGAAGAGGCTGAAAAGGTGTGAAAATTATGAAGAGCTTCAAAAGGTGTCAAAAATATGAGGAGCATGAAACGGTCTGAAAAACAGAAGCAGCATGAAATGGTGTTGAAAAACATGAAGAGCCTGAAAAGGTGTGAAAAATATGAAGAGCTTCAAAAATGTGAAAAATATGGAGAGCTTCAAAAGGTGTGAAATATATGAAGAGTTTCAAAAGGTGTTAAAAATTAGATGAGCATGAACGGTCTGAAAAATAGGAGGAGCATGAAGTGGTGTTGAAAAACATGAAGAGCCTGAAAAGGTGTGAAAAATATGAAGAGCTTCAAAAGGTGTTAAAAATATGAAGAGCATGAAACGGTCTGAAAATTTGGAGGATCATGAGCGGTTTCAAAAATATGAAGAGCCTGAAAAGGTGTGAAAAATATGAAGAGCTTCAAATGGTGTCAAAAATATGAGAAGAATTCAACGGTCTGAAAGATAGATGCGGCATGAAATGGTGTTGAAAAACATGAAGAGCCTGAAAAGGTGTGAAAAATATGAAGAGCTTCAAAAGGTGTGAAATACATGAGGACCATGAAACGGGCTGAAAATTAGAAGCATGAAGTCGTGTGGAAAAACATGAAGAGCCTGAAAAGGTGTGAAAAATATGAAGAGCTTCAAAAGGTGTCAAAAATATGAAGAGCATGAAACGGTCTGAAAATTCGGAGGATCATGAGCAGTGTTCAAAAACATGAGGAGCCTGAAAAGGTGTGAAAAATATGAAGAGCTTCAAATGGTGTCAAAAATATGAGAAGCATGAAACGGCCTGAAAGATAGGAGGAGCATTAAATGGTGATCAGAAACATGAAGAGCCTGAAAAGTTGTGAAAAATATGAAGAGCTTCAAAAGGTGTGAAATTCATGAGGAGCATGAAACGGTCTGAAAAATAGAAGCATGAAGTGGTGTCGAAAAACATGAAGAGTCTGAAAAGGTGTGAAAAATATGAAGAGCTTCAATAGGTGTGAAAAATATGAGGAGCAGTATACGGTGTGAAAAATAGGAGAAGCATGAAGCGGTGTTCAAAACATGAAGAGCCTGAAAAGGAGTGAAAAATATGAAAAGTTTGAAAAGGTGTCAAAAATGTGATGAGCATGAAACGGTCTGAAAAATAGGAGGAGCATGAAGCGATGTTGAAAAACATAAAGAGCCTGAAAGGGTGTGAAAAATATGAAGAGATTCTAAAGGTTTGAAAAATGAGATGAGCATGAAACGGTCTGAAAAATAGGAGAAGCATGAAGTGGTGGTGGAAAACATGAAGAGCCTGAAAAGGAGTGAAAAATATGAAAAGTTTGAAAAGGTGTCAAAAATGAGATGAGCATGAAACGGTCTGAAAAATAGGAGGAGCATGAAGTGGTGTTGAAAAACCTGAAGAGCCTGAAAAGGTGTGAAAAATATGAAGAGCTTCAAAATGTGTCAAAAATATGAGGAGCATGAAACGGTCTGGAAAATAGGAGGAGCATGAAGTAGTGTTCAAAAACATGAAGAGTCTGAAAACGTGTGAAAAATATGAAGAGCTTCAAAAGGTGTCAAAACTATTAGGGGCATGAAACGGTCTGAAAAATACGAGGAGCATGAAGTGGTGTTGAAAAACATGAAGAGCCTAAAAAGGTGTGAAAATTATGAAGAGCTTCAAAAGTTGTCAAAAATATGAGGAGCATGAAACGGTCTGAAAAATAGGAGAAGCGTGAAGCTGTGTTCAAAAACATGAAGAGCCTGACAAGGTGTGAAAAATATGAAGAGCTTCAAAAAATGTGAAAAATATGAGGAGCATGGAAAGGTCTGAAAAATAGAAGCAGAATGAAATGGTGTTGAAAAACATGAAGAGCCTGAAAAGGTGTGAAAAATATGAAGAGCTTCAAAAGGAGTGAAATATATTAGGAGCATGAAAGTCTCTGAAAAATAGGAGGAGCTTGAAGCGGTGTTCAAAAACATGAAGAGCCTAAAAAGTTTGAAAAATATGAAAAACTTCAAAAGGTGTCAAAAATGAGATGAGCATGAAACGGTCTGAAAATTTGGAGGACTATGAGCGGTGTTCAAAAACATGAAGAGCCTGAAAAGGTGTGAAAAATATGAAGAGCTTCAAATGGTGTCAAAATATGAGAAGAATGAAACGGTCTGAAAGATAGATGCGGCATGAAATGGTGTTGAAAAACATGAAGACCCTGAAAAGGTGTGAAAAATATGAAGGGCTTCAAAAGGTGTGAAATACATGAGGACCATGACGGGCTGAAAAATAGAAGCATGAAGCGGTGTTGAAAAACATGAAGAGCCTGAAAAGGTGTGAAAAATATGAAGAGCTTCAAAAGGTGTGAAAAATATGAGGAGCATGAAGCGGTCTGTAAAATAGGAGGAGCATGAAGCGGTGTTGAGAAACATGGAGAGCCTGAAAAGGTGTGAAAAATATGAAGAGCTTCAAAAGGTGTGTAATACATGAGGAACGTGAAACGGTCTGAAAAATAGGAGGAGCATGAAGCAGTGTTGAGAAACATGGGCAGCCTGAAAAGGTGTGAAAAATATGAAGAGCTTCAAAAGGTGTGAAATACATGAGGAGCATGAAACGGTCTGAAAAATAGGAGGAGCATGAAACGGTGTTCAAAAACCTGAAGAGAATGAAAAGGTGTGAAAAATATGAAGAGCTCAAAAGGTGTGAAATACATGAGGAGCATGAAACGGTCTGAAAAATAGGAGGACCATGAAGCGGTGTTGAAAAACATGAAGAGCCTGAAAAGTTGTGAAAAATATGAAGAGCTTCAATAGGTGTGATAAACATGAGGAGCAACAAGCGGTCTGAAAAATAGGAGGAGCATGAAGCGGTGTTCAAAAACATGAAGAGCCTGAAAAGGTGTGAAAAATGTGAAGAGCTTCAAATGGTGTGAAACAAGAGAGGAGGATGAAACGGTCTGAAAAAAGGGAGGAGCATAAAGCGGTGTTGAAAAAAATGAAGAACCTGAAAAGTTGTGAAAAATATGAAGAACTTCAAAAGGTGCCAAAAATATGAGGAGCATGAAACTGTCTGAAATAAAGGAGGAGCAGGAAACGGTCTGAAAAATAGAAGGAGCATGAAACGGTGTTCAAAAACATGAAGAGCCTGAAAAGCTGTGAAATATATGAAGAGTTTCAAAAGGTGTGAAATATATGAAGAGCTTCAAAAGGTGTGAAATACATGAGGAGCATGAAACGGTCTGAAAAATAGGAGGAGCATGACGCGGTGTTGAAAAACATGAAGAGCCTGAAAAGGAGTGAAAAATATGAAGAGCTTCAAAAGGTGTCAAATATATGAAGAGAATGTTAAGATCTGAAAAATAGGAGGAGCATGATGCGGTGTTGAAAAACATGAAGAGCCTGAAAACGTGTGAAAAATATGAAGGACCTCAAAGGTGTGAAAAATATGAGGAGCATGAAACGGTCTGAAAAATATGAGAAGCATGAAGCGGTGTTGAAAAACATTAAGAGCCTGAAAAGGTGTGAAAAATATGAAGAGCTTCAAAAGGTGTGAAAAATATGAGGAGCATGAAACGGTCTGAAAAATAGGAGGAGTATGAAGCTTTGTTGAAAAACAGGAAGAGCCTGAACAGGTGTGAAATATATGAAGAGCTTCAAAAGGTGTCAACAATATGAGGAGCATGAAACGGTCTGAAAAATAGGAGGAGCATGAAACGGGGTTCAAAAAAAAGAAGAGCCTGAAAAGGTGTGAAATATATGAAGAGAGTCAAAAGGTGTCAAAAATATGAGGAGCATGAAACGCTCTGAAAAATAGGAGGATCATGAAGCAGTGTTGAAAAACATGAAGAACCTGAAAAGGTGTGAAAAATATGAAGAGCTTCAAAAGGTGTCAAAATTATGAAGAGCTTCAAAGGTGTCAAAAATATGAGGAGCATGAAACGGTCTGAAAAATAGGAGGAGCATGAAGTGGCATTGAAAAACATGAAGAGACTGAAAAGGTGTGAAATATATGAAGAGCTTCAAAAGGTGTCAAAATTTTGAAGAGCTTCAAAGGTGTCAAAATTATGAGGAGCATGAAACGGTGTTCAAAAACATGGAAAGCAAGAAAAGGTGTGAAAAATATGAAGAGCTTCAAAAGGTGTCAAAAATATGAGGAGCATGAAACGGTCTGAAAAATAGGAGGAAAATGAAGCGGTGTTGAAAAACATGAAGAGCTTGAAAAGGTTTGAAAAATATGAAGAGCTTCAAAAGGTGTCAAAAATAGGAGGAGCATGAAGCGGTATGAAAAATAGGAGGAGCATGAACCGGTGTTGAAAAACATGAAGAGCCTGAAAAGGTGTGAAAAATATGAAGAGTTTGAAAATGTGACAAAAATATGAGGAGCAGGAAACGGTCTGAAAAATAGGAGCATGAAGTGGTGTTGAAAAACATGAAGAGCCTGAAAAGCTGTGAAAAATATGAAGAGCATCAAAAACTGTCAAAATATGAGGAGCATGAAACGGTGTTCAAAAACATGAAACGCCTGCAAAGGTGTGAAATATATGAACAGCTTCAAAAGGTATCAAAAATAGGAGGAGCATGAAGCGGTGTTGAAAAACATGAAGACCCTGAAAAGGTGTGAAAAATATGAAGAGCTTCAAAAGGTGTCAAATATATGAGGAGCATGAAACGGTCTGAAAAATAGGAAGAGCATGAAGTGGTATTCAAAAACATGAAGAGCCTGAAAAGTTGTGAAAAATATGAAGAGCTTCAAATGGTGTGAAAAATATCAGGAGCATTAAACGGTTTGAAAAATAGGAGGAGCATAAAACGGTGTTCAAAAACATGAAGAGCCTGAAAAGGTGTGAAATATATGAAGAGCTTCAAAAGGTGTCAAAAATAGAGGGGGCATGAAACTATCTGAAAAATAGGAGGAGCATGAAGCGGTATTGAAAAACATGAAGAACCTGAAAAGGTTTGAAAAATAAGAAGAGCTTCAAAAGGTCTCAAAAATATGAGGAGTATGAACCGGTTTGAAAAATAGGAGGAGCATGAAGCGGTGTTCAAAAACATGAAGAGCATGAAAAGGTGTGAAAAATATGAAGAGCTTCAAAAGGTGTCAAAAATATGAGGAGCATGAAACGATCTGAAAAATAGGAGCAGCATGAAACGGTGTGCAAAAACATGAAGAGCCTGAAAAGGTGTGAAAAATATGAAGAGCTTCAAAACGTGTCAAAACTATGAGGAGCATGAAACGGTCTGAAAAATAGGAGGAGCAAGAAGCGGTGTTGAAAAGGATTAAGAACCTGAAAACGTTTGATAATATGAAGAGCTTCAAAAGGTGTGGAAAATATGAAGAGCTTCAAAATGTGTCAAAAGCGAGATGAGTATGAAACGGTCTGAAAAATAGGAGGAGCATGAAGTGGTGTTGAAAAACATGAAGAGCCTGAAAATGTGTGAAATACATGAAGAGCTTCAAAATGTGTCAGAAATGAGAGAAGCATGAAACGGTCTGAAAAATAGGATGAGCAAGAAGGGGTGTTGAAAAACAAGAAGAGCCTGAAAACGTTTGAGAAATATGAAGAGCTTCAAAAGGTGTGAAAAATATGAAGAGCTTCAAAAGTTGTTAAAAATGAGATGAGCATGACACAGTTTGAAAAATAGGAGGAGCATGAAACCGTGTTCAAAAACATAAAGAGCCTAAAAAGTTTGAAAAATATGAAGAGCTTCAAAAGGTGTGAAAAATACGAGGAGCATAAAACGGTCTGAAAAATAGGAGAAGCATGAAGTGGTGTTGAAAAACATGAAGAGCCTGAAAACGTGTGAAATATATGAAGAGCTTCAAAAGGTGACAAAAATATGAGGAGCATGAATCGGTGTTGAAAAATATGAAGAGCCTGAAAATGTGTGAAAAATATGAAGAGCTTCAAAAGGTGTTAAAAATATGAGGAGCATGAAACGGTCTGAAATATAGGAAAAGCATGAAGCGGTGTTGAAAATCATGAAGAACATGAAAAGGTGTGAAAAATATGAAGAGCTTCAAAAGGTGTCAAAAATATGAGGAGCATGAAACGGTCTGAAAAATAGGAGGAGAATGAAACGGTGTTCAAAAACATGAAGAGCCTGAAAAGGTGTGAAAAACATGAAGAGCTTTAAAAGGTGTGAAATACATGAGGAGCATGAAACGCTCTGAAAAATAGCAGGATCATGAAGCAGTGTTGAAAAACATGAAGAACCTGAAAAGGTGTGAAAAATATGAAGAGCTTCAAAAGGTGTCAAAATTATGAAGAGCTTCAAAGGTGTCAAAAATATGAGAAGCATGAAACGGTCTGAAAAATAGGAGGAGCATGAAGTGGCATTGAAAAACATGAAGAGACTGAAAAGGTGTGAAATATATGAAGAGCTTCAAAAGGTGTCAAAATTTTGAAGAGCTTCAAAGGTGTCAAAAATATGAGGAGCATGAAACGGTGTTCAAAAACATGGAAAGCAATAAAAGGTGTGAAAAATATGAAGAGCTTCAAAAGGTGTCAAAAATATGAGGAGCATGAAACGGTCTGAAAAATAGGAGGAAAATGAAGCGGTGTTGAAAAACATGAAGAGCTTGAAAAGGTTTGAAAAATATGAAGAGCTTCAAAAGGTGTCAAAAATAGGAGGAGCATGAAGCGGTATGAAAAATAGGAGGAGCATAAACCGGTGTTGAAAAACATGAAGAGCCTGAAAAGGTGTGAAAAATATGAAGAGTTTGAAAATGTGACAAAAATATGAGGAGCAGGAAACGGTCTGAAAAATAGGAGCATGAAGTGGTGTTGAAAAACATGAAGAGCCTGAAAAGCTGTGAAAAATATGAAGAGCATCAAAAACTGTCAACATATGAGGAGCATGAAACGGTGTTCAAAAACATGAAACGCCTGCAAAGGTGTGAAATATATGAACAGCTTCAAAAGGTATCAAAAATAGGAGGAGCATGAAGCGGTGTTGAAAAACATGAAGACCCTGAAAAGGTGTGAAAAATATGTAGAGCTTCAAAAGGTGTGAAATATATGATGAGCATGAAACGGTCTGAAAAATAGGAAGAGCATGAAGTGGTATTCAAAAACATGAAGAGCCTGAAAAGTTGTGAAAAATATGAAGAGCTTCAAAAGGTGTCAAAAATATGAGGAGCATGAAACGATCTGAAAAATAGGAGCAGCATGAAACGGTGTGCAAAAACATGAAGAGCCTGAAAAGGTGTGAAAAATATGAAGAGCTTTAAAAGGTGTGAAATACATGAGGAGCATGAAACGGTCTGAAAAATAGGAGGAGCATGAAACCGTGTTCAAAAACATGAAGAGCCTGAAAAGTTGTGAAAAATATGAAGAGCTTCACACGGTTGGAAATACATGAGGTGCATGAAACGGTGGTGAAAAACATGAAGAGCCTGAAAAGGTGGGTAAAATATGAAGAACTTCAAAAGGTGTCAAAAATATGAGGAGCATGAAACGGTCTGAAAAATAGGAGGAGCATTAAACGGTGTTCACAAACATAAAGAGCCTGAAATGGTGTGAAATATGAAGAGCTTCAAAAGGTGTCAAAAATAGGAGGAGCATGAAACAGTCAGAAAAATAGGAGGAGCATGAAGCGGTGTAAAAAACATGAAGACCCTGAAAAGGTGTGAAAAATATGAAGAGCTTCAAAAGGTGTCAAAAATATGAGGAGCATGAAACGGTTCGAAAAATAGGAGGAACATGAAGCGGTGTTCAAAAACATGAAGAGGCTCAAAAGGTGTGAAAAATATGAAGAGCTTCAAAAGGAGTCAAAAATATGAGGAGCATGAAACGGTCTGAAAAATAGGAGGAGCATGAAACGGTGTTCAAAAACATGTAGAGCATGAAAAGGTGTGAAAAATATGAAGAGCTTCAAAAGGTGTTAAAAATAGTAGGAGCATGAAACGGGCTGAGAAATAGGAGCAGCATTAAGCGGTGTAAAAAACATGAAGAGCCTGAAAAGGTGTGAAAGATATGAAGATCTTCAAAAGGTGTCAAAAATTTGAGGAGCATGAAACGGTCTGAAAAATAGGAGCAGCATGCAGCGTTGTAATAAACATGAAGAGCCTGAAAAGGTGTGAAAAATATGAAGAGCTTCAAAAGGTGTGAAAAATATGAGGAGCATGAAACGATCTAAAAAATAGGAGGAGCAAGAAGCAGTGTTGAAAAAAATGAAGAGCCTGAAAACGTTTGAAAAATATGAAGAGCTTCAAAAGGTGTGGAAAATATGAAGAGCTTCAAAATGTGTCAAAGTGAGATGAGCATGAGACGGTCTGAAAAATAGGAGGAGCATGAAGTGGTGTTGAAAAACATGAAGAGCCTGAAAATGTGTGAAATATATGAAGAGCTTCAAAAGTTGTCAGAAATGATAGAAACATGAAACGGTCTGAAAAATAGGATGAGCAAGAAGGGGTGTTTAAAAACATGAAGAGCCTGAAAACGTTTGAGAAATATGAAGAGATTCAAAAAGTGTGAAAAATATGAAGAGCTTCAAAAGGTGTCAAAAATGAGATGAGCATGAAACAGTCCGAAAAATAGGAGGAGCCTGAAATCATGTTCAAAAACATGAAGAGCCTAAAAAGGTGTGAAAAATATAAAGAGCTTCAAAAGGTGTGAAATACATGAGGAGCATGAAACGGTCTGAAAAATAGGAGGAGCATGAAGTGGTGTTGAAAAACATGAAAAGCCTGAAAATGTGTGAAATATATGAAGAGCTTCAAAAGGTGTCAGAAATGAGAGGAGCATGAAACGGTCTGAAAAATAGGAGAAGCATGAAGTGGCTTTGAAAAACATGAAGAGCCTCAAAAGGTGTGAAAAATATGAAGAGCTTCAAAACGTGTCAAAAATATGAGGAGCATGAAACGGTCTGAAAAATAGGAGGAGCAAGAAGCGGTGTTGAAAAGGATTAAGAACCTGAAAACGTTTGATAATATGAAGAGCTTCAAAAGGTGTGGAAAATATGAAGAGCTTCAAAATGTGTCAAAAGCGAGATGAGTATGAAACGGTCTGAAAAATAGGAGGAGCATGAAGTGGTGCTGAAAAACATGAAGAGCCTGAAAATGTGTGAAATATATGAAGAGCTTCAAAATGTGTCAGAAATGAGAGAAGCATGAAACGGTCTGAAAAATAGGATGAGCAAGAAGGGGTGTTGAAAAACATGAAGAGCCTGAAAACGTTTGAGAAATATGAAGAGCTTCAAAAGGTGTGAAAAATATGAAGAGCTTCAAAAGTTGTTAAAAATTAGATGAGCATGACACAGTTTGAAAAATAGGAGGAGCATGAAACCGTGTTCAAAAACATAAAGAGCCTAAAAAGGTTGAAAAATATGAAGAGCTTCAAAAGGTGTGAAAAATACAAGGAGCATAAAACGTTCTGAAAAATAGGAGAAGCATGAAGTGGTGTTGAAAAACATGAAGAGCCTGAAAACGTGTGAAATATATGAAGAGCTTCAAAAGGTGACAAAAATATGAGGAGCATGAATCGGTGTTGAAAAACATGAAGAGCCTGAAAATGTGTGAAAAATATGAAGAGCTTCAAAAGGTGTTAAAAATATGAGGAGCATGAAACGGTCTGAAATATAGGAAAAGCATGAAGCGGTGTTGAAAAACATGAAGAACATGAAAAGGTGTGAAAAATATGAAGAGCTTCAAAAGGTGCCAAAATATGAGGAGCATGAACAGGTCTGAAAAATAGGAGGAGGATTAAGCGGTGTTCACAAACATGAAGAGCATGAAAAGGTGTGAAAAATATGAAGAGCTTCAAAAGGTGTCAAAAATATGAGGAGCATGAAACGGTCTGAAAAATAGGAGGAGAATGAAACGGTGTTCAAAAACATGAAGAGCCTGAAAAGGTGTGAAAAATATGAAGAGCTTTAAAAGGTGTGAAATACATGAGGAGTATGAAACGCTCTGAAAAATAGGAGGATCATGAAGCAGTGTTGAAAAACATGAAGAACCTGAAAAGGTGTGAAAAATATGAAGAGCTTCAAAAGGTGTCAAAATTATGAAGAGCTTCAAAGGTGTCAAAAATATGAGAAGCATGAAACGGTCTGAAAAATAGGAGGAGCATGAAGTGGCATTGAAAAACATGAAGAGACTGAAAAGGTGTGAAATATATGAAGAGCTTCAAAAGGTGTCAAAATTTTGAAGAGCTTCAAAGGTGTCAAAAATATGAGGAGCATGAAACGGTGTTCAAAAACATGGAAAGCAATAAAAGGTGTGAAAAATATGAAGAGCTTCAAAAGGTGTCAAAAATATGAGGAGCATGAAACGGTCTGAAAAATAGGAGGAAAATGAAGCGATGTTGAAAAACATGAAGAGCTTGAAAAGGTTTGAAAAATATGAAGAGCTTCAAAAGGTGTCAAAAATAGGAGGAGCATGAAGCGGTATGAAAAATAGGAGGAGCATAAACCGGTGTTGAAAAACATGAAGAGCCTGAAAAGGTGTGAAAAATATGAAGAGTTTGAAAATGTGACAAATATATGAGGAGCAGGAAACGGTCTGAAAAATAGGAGCATGAAGTGGTGTTGAAAAACATGAAGAGCCTGAAAAGCTGTGAAAAATATGAAGAGCATTAAAAAACTGTCAACATATGAGGAGCATGAAACGGTGTTCAAAAACATGAAACGCCTGCAAAGGTGTGAAATATATGAACAGCTTCAAAAGGTATCAAAAATAGGAGGAGCATGAAGCGGTGTTGAAAAACATGAAGACCCTGAAAAGGTGTGAAAAATATGAAGAGCTTCAAAAGGTGTCAAATATATGATGAGCATGAAACGGTCTGAAAAATAGGAAGAGCATGAAGTGGTATTCAAAAACATGAAGAGCCTGAAAAGTTGTGAAAAATATGAAGAGCTTCAAATGGTGTGAAAAATATGAGGAGCATTAAACGGTTTGAAAAATAGGAGGAGCATAAAACGGTGTTCAAAACATGAAGAGCCTGAAAAGGTGTGAAATATATGAAGAGCTTCAAAAGGTGTCAAAAATAGAGGGGGCATGAAACTATCTGAAAAATAGGAGGAGCATGAAGCGGTGTTGAAAAACATGAAGAACCTGAAAAGGTTTGAAAAATATGAAGAGCTTCAAAAGGTGTCAAAAATATGAGGAGCATGAAACGATCTGAAAAATAGGAGCAGCATGAAACGGTGTGCAAAAACATGAATAGCCTGAAAAGGTGTGAAAACATAAAGAGCTTCAAAAGGTGTGAAATACATGAGGAGCATGAAACGGTCTGAAAAATAGGAGGAGCATGAAGTGGTGTTGAAAAACATGAAGAGCCTGAAAATGTGTGAAATATATGAAGAGCTTCAAAAGGTGTCAGAAATGAGAGGAGCATGAAACGGTCTGAAAAATAGGAGAAGCATGAAGTGGCTTTGAAAAACATGAAGAGCCTGAAAAGGTGTGAAAAATATGAAGAGCTTCAAAACGTGTCAAAAATATGAGGAGCATGAAACGGTCTGAAAAATAGGAGGAGCAAGAAGCGGTGTTGAAAAGGATTAAGAACCTGAAAACGTTTGATAATATGAAGAGCTTCAAAAGGTGTGGAAAATATGAAGAGCTTCAAAATGTGTCAAAAGCGAGATGAGTATGAAACGGTCTGAAAAATAGGAGGAGCATGAAGTGGTGTTGAAAAACATGAAGAGCCTGAAAATGTGTGAAATATATGAAGAGCTTCAAAATGTGTCAGAAATGAGAGAAGCATGAAACGGTCTGAAAAATAGGATGAGCAAGAAGGGGTGTTGAAAAACATGAAGAGCCTGAAAACGTTTGAGAAATATGAAGAGCTTCAAAAGGTGTGAAAAATATGAAGAGCTTCAAAAGTTGTTAAAAATTAGATGAGCATGACACAGTTTGAAAAATAGGAGGAGCATGAAACCGTGTTCAAAAACATAAAGAGCCTAAAAAGGTTGAAAATTATGAAGAGCTTCAAAAGGTGTGAAAAATACGAGGAGCATAAAACGGTCTGAAAAATAGGAGAAGCATGAAGTGGTGTTGAAAAACATGAAGAGCCTGAAAACGTGTGAAATATATGAAGAGCTTCAAAAGGTGACAAAAATATGAGGAGCATGAATCGGTGTTGAAAAACATGAAGAGCCTGAAAATGTGTGAAAAATATGAAGAGCTTCAAAAGGTGTTAAAAATATGAGGAGCATGAAACGGTCTGAAATATAGGAAAAGCATGAAGCGGTGTTGAAAAACATGAAGAACATGAAAAGGTGTGAAAAATATGAAGAGCTTCAAAAGGTGCCAAAATATGAGGAGCATGAACAGGTCTGAAAAATAGGAGGAGGATTAAGCGGTGTTCACAAACATGAAGAGCATGAAAAGGTGTGAAAAATATGAAGAGCTTCAAAAGGTGTCAAAAATATGAGGAGCATGAAACGGTCTGAAAAATAGGAGGAGAATGAAACGGTGTTCAAAAACATGAAGAGCCTGAAAAGGTGTGAAAAATATGAAGAGCTTTAAAAGGTGTGAAATACATGAGGAGCATGAAACGCTCTGAAAAATAGGAGGATCATGAAGCAGTGTTGAAAAACATGAAGAACCTGAAAAGGTGTGAAAAATATGAAGAGCTTCAAAAGGTGTCAAAATTATGAAGAGCTTCAAAGGTGTCAAAAATATGAGAAGCATGAAACGGTCTGAAAATAGGAGGAGCATGAAGTGGCATTGAAAAACATGAAGAGACTGAAAAGGTGTGAAATATATGAAGAGCTTCAAAAGGTGTCAAAATTTTGAAGAGCTTCAAAGGTGTCAAAAATATGAGGAGCATGAAACGGTGTTCAAAAACATGGAAAGCAATAAAAGGTGTGAAAAATATGAAGAGCTTCAAAAGGTGTCAAAAATATGAGGAGCATGAAACGGTCTGAAAAATAGGAGGAAAATGAAGCGGTGTTGAAAAACATGAAGAGCTTGAAAAGGTTTGAAAAATATGAAGAGCTTCAAAAGGTGTCAAAAATAGGAGGAGCATGAAGCGGTATGAAAAATAGGAGGAGCATAAACCGGTGTTGAAAAACATGAAGAGCCTGAAAAGGTGTGAAAAATATGAAGAGTTTGAAAATGTGACAAATATATGAGGAGCAGGAAACGGTCTGAAAAATAGGAGCATGAAGTGGTGTTGAAAAACATGAAGAGCCTGAAAAGCTGTGAAAAATATGAAGAGCATTAAAAAACTGTCAACATATGAGGAGCATGAAACGGTGTTCAAAAACATGAAACGCCTGCAAAGGTGTGAAATATATGAACAGCTTCAAAAGGTATCAAAAATAGGAGGAGCATGAAGCGGTGTTGAAAAACATGAAGACCCTGAAAAGGTGTGAAAAATATGAAGAGCTTCAAAAGGTGTCAAATATATGATGAGCATGAAACGGTCTGAAAAATAGGAAGAGCATGAAGTGGTATTCAAAAACATGAAGAGCCTGAAAAGTTGTGAAAAATATGAAGAGCTTCAAATGGTGTGAAAAATATGAGGAGCATTAAACGGTTTGAAAAATAGGAGGAGCATAAAACGGTGTTCAAAACATGAAGAGCCTGAAAAGGTGTGAAATATATGAAGAGCTTCAAAAGGTGTCAAAAATAGAGGGGGCATGAAACTATCTGAAAAATAGGAGGAGCATGAAGCGGTGTTGAAAAACATGAAGAACCTGAAAAGGTTTGAAAAATATGAAGAGCTTCAAAAGGTGTCAAAAATATGAGGAGCATGAAACGATCTGAAAAATAGGAGCAGCATGAAACGGTGTGCAAAAACATGAATAGCCTGAAAAGGTGTGAAAACATAAAGAGCTTCAAAAGGTGTGAAATACCTGAGGAGCATGAAACGGTCTGAAAAATAGGAGGAGCATGAAGTGGTGTTGAAAAACATGAAGAGCCTGAAAATGTGTGAAATATATGAAGAGCTTCAAAAGGTGTCAGAAATGAGAGGAGCATGAAACGGTCTGAAAAATAGGAGAAGCATGAAGTGGCTTTGAAAAACATGAAGAGCCTGAAAAGGTGTGAAAAATATGAAGAGCTTCAAAACGTGTCAAAAATATGAGGAGCATGAAACGGTCTGAAAAATAGGAGGAGCAAGAAGCGGTGTTGAAAAGGATTAAGAACCTGAAAACGTTTGATAATATGAAGAGCTTCAAAAGGTGTGGAAAATATGAAGAGCTTCAAAATGTGTCAAAAGCGAGATGAGTATGAAACGGTCTGAAAAATAGGAGGAGCATGAAGTGGTGTTGAAAAACATGAAGAGCCTGAAAATGTGTGAAATATATGAAGAGCTTCAAAATGTGTCAGAAATGAGAGAAGCATGAAACGGTCTGAAAAATAGGATGAGCAAGAAGGGGTGTTGAAAAACATGAAGAGCCTGAAAACGTTTGAGAAATATGAAGAGCTTCAAAAGGTGTGAAAAATATGAAGAGCTTCAAAAGTTGTTAAAAATTAGATGAGCATGACACAGTTTGAAAAATAGGAGGAGCATGAAACCGTGTTCAAAAACATAAAGAGCCTAAAAAGGTTGAAAATTATGAAGAGCTTCAAAAGGTGTGAAAAATACGAGGAGCATAAAACGGTCTGAAAAATAGGAGAAGCATGAAGTGGTGTTGAAAAACATGAAGAGCCTGAAAACGTGTGAAATATATGAAGAGCTTCAAAAGGTGACAAAAATATGAGGAGCATGAATCGGTGTTGAAAAACATGAAGAGCCTGAAAATGTGTGAAAAATATGAAGAGCTTCAAAAGGTGTTAAAAATATGAGGAGCATGAAACGGTCTGAAATATAGGAAAAGCATGAAGCGGTGTTGAAAAACATGAAGAACATGAAAAGGTGTGAAAAATATGAAGAGCTTCAAAAGGTGCCAAAATATGAGGAGCATGAACAGGTCTGAAAAATAGGAGGAGGATTAAGCGGTGTTCACAAACATGAAGAGCATGAAAAGGTGTGAAAAATATGAAGAGCTTCAAAAGGTGTCAAAAATATGAGGAGCATGAAACGGTCTGAAAAATAGGAGGAGAATGAAACGGTGTTCAAAAACATGAAGAGCCTGAAAAGGTGTGAAAAATATGAAGAGCTTTAAAAGGTGTGAAATACATGAGGAGCATGAAACGCTCTGAAAAATAGGAGGATCATGAAGCAGTGTTGAAAAACATGAAGAACCTGAAAAGGTGTGAAAAATATGAAGAGCTTCAAAAGGTGTCAAAATTATGAAGAGCTTCAAAGGTGTCAAAAATATGAGAAGCATGAAACGGTCTGAAAAATAGGAGGAGCATGAAGTGGCATTGAAAAACATGAAGAGACTGAAAAGGTGTGAAATATATGAAGAGCTTCAAAAGGTGTCAAAATTTTGAAGAGCTTCAAAGGTGTCAAAAATATGAGGAGCATGAAACGGTGTTCAAAAACATGGAAAGCAATAAAAGGTGTGAAAAATATGAAGAGCTTCAAAAGGTGTCAAAAATATGAGGAGCATGAAACGGTCTGAAAAATAGGAGGAAAATGAAGCGGTGTTGAAAAACATGAAGAGCTTGAAAAGGTTTGAAAAATATGAAGAGCTTCAAAAGGTGTCAAAAATAGGAGGAGCATGAAGCGGTATGAAAAATAGGAGGAGCATAAACCGGTGTTGAAAAACATGAAGAGCCTGAAAAGGTGTGAAAAATATGAAGAGTTTGAAAATGTGACAAATATATGAGGAGCAGGAAACGGTCTGAAAAATAGGAGCATGAAGTGGTGTTGAAAAACATGAAGAGCCTGAAAAGCTGTGAAAAATATGAAGAGCATCAAAAACTGTCAACATATGAGGAGCATGAAACGGTGTTCAAAAACATGAAACGCCTGCAAAGGTGTGAAATATATGAACAGCTTCAAAAGGTATCAAAAATAGGAGGAGCATGAAGCGGTGTTGAAAAACATGAAGACCCTGAAAAGGTGTGAAAAATATGAAGAGCTTCAAAAGGTGTCAAATATATGAGGAGCATGAAACGGTCTGAAAAATAGGAAGAGCATGAAGTGGTATTCAAAAACATGAAGAGCCTGAAAAGTTGTGAAAAATATGAAGAGCTTCAAATGGTGTGAAAAATATGAGGAGCATTAAACGGTTTGAAAAATAGGAGGAGCATAAAACGGTGTTCAAAAACATGAAGAGCCTGAAAAGGTGTGAAATATATGAAGAGCTTCAAAAGGTGTCAAAAATAGAGGGGGCATGAAACTATCTGAAAAATAGGAGGAGCATGAAGCGGTGTTGAAAAACATGAAGAACCTGAAAAGGTTTGAAAAATATGAAGAGCTTCAAAAGGTGTCAAAAATATGAGGAGTATGAACCGGTTTGAAAAATAGGAGGAGCATGTAGCGGTGTTCAAAAACATGAAGAGCATGAAAAGGTGTGAAAAATATGAAGAGCTTCAAAAGGTGTCAAAAATATGAGGAGCATGAAACGATCTGAAAAATATGAGCAGCATGAAACGGTGTGCAAAAACATGAAGAGCCTGAAAAGGTGTGAAAAATATGAAGAGCTTTAAAAGGTGTGAAATACATGAGGAGCATGAAACGGTCTGAAAAATAGGAGGAGCATGAAACCGTGTTCAAAAACATGAAGAGCCTGAAAAGTTGTGAAAAATATGAAGAGCTTCACACGGTTGGAAATACATGAGGTGCATGAAACGGTGTTGAAAAACATGAAGAGCCTGAAAAGGTGGGTAAAATATGAAGAACTTCAAAAGGTGTCAAAAATATGAGGAGCATGAAACGGTCTGAAAAATAGGAGGAGCATTAAACGGTGTTCAAAAACATGAAGAGCCTGAAATGGTGTGAAATATGAAGAGCTTCAAAAGGTGTCAAAAATAGGAGGAGCATGAAACAGTCAGAAAAATAGGAGTAGCATGAAGCGGTGTAAAAAACATGAAGAGCCTGAAAAGGTGTGAAAAATATGAAGAGCTTCAAAAGTTGTCAAAAATATGAGGAGCATGAAACGGTTCGAAAAATAGGAGGAACATGAAGCGGTGTTCAAAAACATGAAGAGGCTCAAAAGGTGTGAAAAATATGAAGAGCTTCAAAAGGAGTCAAAAATATGAGGAGCATGAAACGGTCTGAAAAATAGGAGGAGCATGAAACGGTGTTCAAAAACATGTAGAGCATGAAAAGGTGTGAAAAATATGAAGAGCTTCAAAAGGTGTAAAAAATAGGAGGAGCATGAAACGGGCTGAGAAATAGGAGCAGCATTAAGCGGTGTAAAAAACATGAAGAGCCTGAAAAGGTGTGAAAGATATGAAGATCTTCAAAAGGTGTCAAAAATTTGAGGAGCATGAAACGGTCTGAAAAATAGGAGCAGCATGCAGCGTTGTAATAAACATGAAGAGCCTGAAAAGGTGTGAAAAATATGAAGAGCTTCAAAAGGTGTGAAAAATATGAGGAGCATGAAACGATCTGAAAAATAGGAGGAGCAAGAAGCAGTGTTGAAAAAAATGAAGAGCCTGAAAACGTTTGAAAAATATGAAGAGCTTCAAAAGGTGTGGAAATATGAAGAGCTTCAAAATGTGTCAAAGTGAGATGAGCATGAAACGGTCTGAAAAATAGGAGGAGCATGAAGTGGTGTTGAAAAACATGAAGAGCCTGAAAATGTGTGAAATATATGAAGAGCTTCAAAAGGTGTCAGAAATGAGAGGAGCATGAAACGGTCTGAAAAATAGGAGAAGCATGAAGTGGCTTTGAAAAACATGAAGAGCCTGAAAAGGTGTGAAAAATATGAAGAGCTTCAAAACGTGTCAAAAATATGAGGAGCATGAAACGGTCTGAAAAATAGGAGGAGCAAGAAGCGGTGTTGAAAAGGATTAAGAACCTGAAAACGTTTGATAATATGAAGAGCTTCAAAAGGTGTGGAAAATATGAAGAGCTTCAAAATGTGTCAAAAGCGAGATGAGTATGAAACGGTCTGAAAAATAGGAGGAGCATGAAGTGGTGTTGAAAAACATGAAGAGCCTGAAAATGTGTGAAATATATGAAGAGCTTCAAAATGTGTCAGAAATGAGAGAAGCATGAAACGGTCTGAAAAATAGGATGAGCAAGAAGGGGTGTTGAAAAACATGAAGAGCCTGAAAACGTTTGAGAAATATGAAGAGCTTCAAAAGGTGTGAAAAATATGAAGAGCTTCAAAAGTTGTTAAAAATTAGATGAGCATGACACAGTTTGAAAAATAGGAGGAGCATGAAACCGTGTTCAAAAACATAAAGAGCCTAAAAAGGTTGAAAATTATGAAGAGCTTCAAAAGGTGTGAAAAATACGAGGAGCATAAAACGGTCTGAAAAATAGGAGAAGCATGAAGTGGTGTTGAAAAACATGAAGAGCCTGAAAACGTGTGAAATATATGAAGAGCTTCAAAAGGTGACAAAAATATGAGGAGCATGAATCGGTGTTGAAAAACATGAAGAGCCTGAAAATGTGTGAAAAATATGAAGAGCTTCAAAAGGTGTTAAAAATATGAGGAGCATGAAACGGTCTGAAATATAGGAAAAGCATGAAGCGGTGTTGAAAAACATGAAGAACATGAAAAGGTGTGAAAAATATGAAGAGCTTCAAAAGGTGCCAAAATATGAGGAGCATGAACAGGTCTGAAAAATAGGAGGAGGATTAAGTGGTGTTCACAAACATGAAGAGCATGAAAAGGTGTGAAAAATATGAAGAGCTTCAAAAGGTGTCAAAAATATGAGGAGCATGAAACGGTCTGAAAAATAGGAGGAGAATGAAACGGTGTTCAAAAACATGAAGAGCCTGAAAAGGTGTGAAAAATATGAAGAGCTTTAAAAGGTGTGAAATACATGAGGAGCATGAAACGCTCTGAAAAATAGGAGGATCATGAAGCAGTGTTGAAAAACATGAAGAACCTGAAAAGGTGTGAA
This sequence comes from Dama dama, assembly GCF_033118175.1. Taxonomy (NCBI): domain Eukaryota; kingdom Metazoa; phylum Chordata; class Mammalia; order Artiodactyla; family Cervidae; genus Dama; species Dama dama. The sequence goes on along the minus strand of NC_083688.1, from coordinate 64,581,077 downwards.
AAATATGAAGAGCTTCAAAAGGTGTCAAAATTATGAAGAGCTTCAAAGGTGTCAAAAATATGAGAAGCATGAAACGGTCTGAAAAATAGGAGGAGCATGAAGTGGCATTGAAAAACATGAAGAGACTGAAAAGGTGTGAAATATATGAAGAGCTTCAAAAGGTGTCAAAATTTTGAAGAGCTTCAAAGGTGTCAAAAATATGAGGAGCATGAAACGGTGTTCAAAAACATGGAAAGCAAGAAAAGGTGTGAAAAATATGAAGAGCTTCAAAAGGTGTCAAAAATATGAGGAGCATGAAACGGTCTGAAAAATAGGAGGAAAATGAAGCGGTGTTGAAAAACATGAAGAGCTTGAAAAGGTTTGAAAAATATGAAGAGCTTCAAAAGGTGTCAAAAATAGGAGGAGCATGAAGCGGTATGAAAAATAGGAGGAGCATAAACCGGTGTTGAAAAACATGAAGAGCCTGAAAAGGTGTGAAAAATATGAAGAGTTTGAAAATGTGACAAAAATATGAGGAGCAGGAAACGGTCTAAAAAATAGGAGCATGAAGTGGTGTTGAAAAACATGAAGAGCCTGAAAAGCTGTGAAAAATATGAAGAGCATCAAAAACTGTCAACATATGAGGAGCATGAAACGGTGTTCAAAAACATGAAACGCCTGCAAAGGTGTGAAATATATGAACAGCTTCAAAAGGTATCAAAAATAGGAGGAGCATGAAGCGGTGTTGAAAAACATGAAGACCCTGAAAAGGTGTGAAAAATATGAAGAGATTCAAAAGGTGTCAAATATATGAGGAGCATGAAACGGTCTGAAAAATAGGAAGAGCATGAAGTGGTATTCAAAAACATGAAGAGCCTGAAAAGTTGTGAAAAATATGAAGAGCTTCAAATGGTGTGAAAAATATGAGGAGCATTAAACGGTTTGAAAAATAGGAAGAGCATAAAACGGTGTTCAAAAACATGAAGAGCCTGAAAAGGTGTGAAATATATGAAGAGCTTCAAAAGGTGTCAAAAATAGAGGGGGCATGAAACTATCTGAAAAATAGGAGGAGCATGAAGCGGTGTTGAAAAACATGAAGAACCTGAAAATGTTTGAAAAATATGAAGAGCTTCAAAAGGTGTCAAAAATATGAGGAGTATGAACCGGTTTGAAAAATAGGAGGAGCATGAAGCGGTGTTCAAAAACATGAAGAGCATGAAAAGGTGTGAAAAATATGAAGAGCTTTGAAAGGTGTGAAATACATGAGGAGCATGAAACGGTCTGAAAAATAGGAGGAGCATGAAACCGTGTTCAAAAACATGAAGAGCCTGAAAAGTTGTGAAAAATATGAAGAGCTTCACACGGTTGGAAATACATCAGGTGCATGAAACGGTGGTGAAAAACATGAAGAGCCTGAAAAGGTGGGTAAAATATGAAGAACTTCAAAAGGTGTCAAAAATATGAGGAGCATGAAACGGTCTGAAAAATAGGAGGAGCATTAAACGGTGTTCACAAACATAAAGAGCCTGAAATGGTGTGAAATATGAAGAGCTTCAAAAGGTGTTAAAAATAGGAGGAGCATGAAACAGTCAGAAAAATAGGAGGAGCATGAAGCGGTGTAAAAAACATGAAGACCCTGAAAAGGTGTGAAAAATATGAAGAGCTTCAAAAGGTGTCAAAAATATGAGGAGCATGAAACGGTTCGAAAAATAGGAGGAACATGAAGCGGTGTTCAAAAACATGAAGAGGCTCAAAAGGTGTGAAAAATATGAAGAGCTTCAAAAGGAGTCAAAAATATGAGGAGCATGAAACGGTCTGAAAAATAGGAGGAGCATGAAACGGTGTTCAAAAACATGTAGAGCATGAAAAGGTGTGAAAAATATGAAGAGCTTCAAAAGGTGTAAAAAATAGGAGGAGCATGAAACGGGCTGAGAAATAGGAGCAGCATTAAGCGGTGTAAAAAACATGAAGAGCCTGAAAAGGTGTGAAAGATATGAAGATCTTCAAAAGGTGTCAAAAATTTGAGGAGCATGAAACGGTCTGAAAAATAGGAGGAGCATGCAGCGTTGTAATAAACATGAAGAGCCTGAAAAGGTGTGAAAAATATGAAGAGCTTCAAAAGGTGTGAAATATATGAGGAGCATGAAACGATCTGAAAAATAGGAGGAACAAGAAGCAGTGTTGAAAAAAATGAAGAGCCTGAAAACGTTTGAAAAATATGAAGAGCTTCAAAAGGTGTGGAAAATATGAAGAGCTTCAAAAGGTGTCAAAAATGAGATGAGCATGAAACAGTCCGAAAAATAGGAGGAGCCTGAAATCATGTTCAAAAACATGAAGAGCCTAAAAAGGTGTGAAAAATATAAAGAGCTTCAAAAGGTGTGAAATACATGAGGAGCATGAAACGGTCTGAAAAATAGGAGGAGCATGAAGTGGTGTTGAAAAACATGAAGAGACTGAAAATGTGTGAAATATATGAAGAGCTTCAAAAGGTGTCAGAAATGAGAGGAGCATGAAACGGTCTGAAAAATAGGAGAAGCATGAAGTGGCTTTGAAAAACATGAAGAGCCTGAAAAGGTGTGAAAAATATAAAGAGCTTCAAAACGTGTCAAAAATATGAGGAGCATGAAACGGTCTGAAAAATAGGAGGAGCAAGAAGCGGTGTTGAAAAGGATTAAGAACCTGAAAACGTTTGATAATATGAAGAGCTTCAAAAGGTGTGGAAAATATGAAGAGCTTCAAAATGTGTCAAAAGCGAGATGAGTATGAAACGGTCTGAAAAATAGGAGGAGCATGAAGTGGTGTTGAAAAACATGAAGAGCCTGAAAATGTGTGAAATATATGAAGAGCTTCAAAATGTGTCAGAAATGAGAGAAGCATGAAACGGTCTGAAAAATAGGATGAGCAAGAAGGGGTGTTGAAAAACATGAAGAGCCTGAAAACGTTTGAGAAATATGAAGAGCTTCAAAAGGTGTGAAAAATATGAAGAGCTTCAAAAGTTGTTAAAAATGAGATGAGCATGACACAGTTTGAAAAATAGGAGGAGCATGAAACCGTGTTCAAAAACATAAAGAGCCTAAAAAGGTTGAAAAATATGAAGAGCTTCAAAAGGTGTGAAAAATACGAGGAGCATAAAACGGTCTGAAAAATAGGAGAAGCATGAAGTGGTGTTGAAAAACATGAAGAACATGAAACGGTGTGAAAAATATGAAGAGCTTCAAAAGGTGTCAAAATATGAGGAGCATGAACAGGTCTGAAAAATAGGAGGAGGATTAAGCGGTGTTCACAAACATGAAGAGCATGAAAAGGTGTGAAAAATATGAAGAGCTTCAAAAGGTGTCAAAAATATGAGGAGCATGAAACGGTCTGAAAATAGGAGGAGAATGAAACGGTGTTCAAAAACATGAAGAGCCTGAAAAGGTGTGAAAAATATAAAGAGCTTCAAAACGTGTCAAAAATATGAGGAGCATGAAACGGTCTGATAAATAGGAGGAGCATGAAACGGTCTGAAAAATGGGAGGAGCATGAAGCTGTGTTGAAAAACAAGAAGAGCCTGAAAACGTGTGAAAAACATGAAGAGCTTAAAAGTTGTGAGAAATATGAAGAGCTTCAAAAGGTGTCAAAAATGAGACGAGCATGAAACGGTCTGGAAAATAGGACGAGCATGAAGCGGTGTTGAAAACATGAAGAGCCAGAAAAGGTGTGAAAAATATGAAGAGCTTCAAAAAGTGTCAAAAATATGCAGAGCATGAAACGGTCTGAAAAATAGGAGGAGCATGAAGCGGTGTTGAAAAACATGAAGAGCCTAAAAAGGTGTGAAAAATATGAAGAGCTTCAAAAAGTGTTAAAAATATGAGGAGCATGAAACGGTCTGAAAAAGAGTAGGATCATGAAGCCGTGTTGAAAAACATGGGGAGCCTGAAAAGGTGTGAAAAATATGAAGAGCTTCAAAAGGTGTCAAAAATATGAGGAGCATGAAACGGTCTGAAAAATAGGAGGAGAATGAAACGGTATTCAAAAACATGAAGAGCCTTAAAAGTTGTGAAAAATATGAAGAGCTTCAAACGGTTGGAAATACATGAAGAGCATGAAACCGTCTTGAAAAACATGACGAGCCTGAAAAGGTGTGAAATATATGAAGAGCTTCAAAAGGTGTGAAATACCTGAGGAACATGAATCGGTCTGAAAAATAGGAGGACCATGAAGTAGTGTTTAAAAACATGAAGAGACTGAATAGGTGTGAAAAATATGAAGAGCTTCAAAAGGTGTCAAAATATGAGGAGCATGAAACGTTCTGAAATATAGGAGGAGCATGAATTGGTTTTGAAAAACATGAAGAGCCTGAAAATGTGTGAAAAATATGAAGATCTTCAAAACGTGTCAAAATATGAGGAGCATGAAACGGTCTGAAAAACAGGAGGATCATGAAGCCGTGTTGAAAAACATGGGGAGCCTGCAAAGGTGTGAAAAATATGAAGAGCTTCAAAAGGTTGGAAATACATGAGGAGCATGTAACGGTCTGGAAAATAGGAAGAGCATGAAGTGGTGTTGAGAAACATGAAGAGCCTGAAAAGGGGGATAAACTATGAAGAGCTTCAAAAGGTGTCAAAAATATGAGGAGCATGAAACGGTCTGAAAAATAGGAGAAATATGAATTGGTGTTGAAAAACATGAAGAGTCTGAAAACGTGTGAAAAATACGAAGAGCTTCAAAAGGTGTGAAAAATATGAAGAGCTTCAAAAGGTGATAAAAATGAGATGAGCATGAAACGGTCTGAAAAATAGGAGGAGGATGAAGCGGTGTTGGAAATCATGAAGAGTATGAAAAGGTGTGAAAAATATGAAGAGCTTCAAAAGATGTCAAAAATATGAGGAGCATAAAACGGTCTGAAAAATAGGAGAAGCATGAAGTGGTGTTGAAAAACATGAAGAGCCTGAAAACGTGTGAAATATATGAAGAGCTTCAAAAGGGGTCAAAAATATGAGGAGCATGAAACGGTCTGAAAATTAGGAGGAACACAAGTGGTGTTCAAAAACATGAAGAGCCTGAAAAGGTGGGAAAAATATGAAGAGATTCAAAAGGTGTCAAAAATATGAGGAACATGAATCGGTGTTGAAAAACATGAAGAGCCTGAAAAGGTGTGAAAAATATGAAGAGCTTCAAAAGCTGTCAAAAATGAGACTAGAATGAAACGGTCTGAAAAATAGGAGGAGCAAGAAGCGGTGTTGAAAAAGATTAAGAACCTGAAAACGTTTGATAATATGAAGAGCTTCAAAAGGTGTGGAAAATATGAAGAGCTTCAAAATGTGTCAAAAGCGAGATGAGTATGAAACGGTCTGAAAAATAGGAGGAGCATGAAACCGTGTTCAAAAACATAAAGAGCCTAAAAAGGTTGAAAAATATGAAGAGCTTCAAAAGGTGTGAAAAATACGAGGAGCATAAAACGGTCTGAAAAATAGGCGAAGCATGAAGTGGTGTTGAAAAACATGAAGAGCCTGAAAACGTGTGAAATATATGAAGAGCTTCAAAAGGTGTCAAAAATATGAGGAGCATGAATCGGTGTTGAAAAACATGAAGAGCCTGAAAATGTGTGAAAAATATGAAGAGCTTCAAAAGGTGTCAAAAATATGAGGAGCATGAAACGGTCTGAAATATAGGAGAAGCATGAAACGGTGTTGAAAAACATGAAGAACATGAAAAGGTGTGAAAAATATGAAGAGCTTCAAAAGGTGTCAAAATATGAGGAGCATGAACAGGTCTGAAAAATAGGAGGAGGATTAAGCGGTGTTCAAAAACATGAAGAGCATGAAAAGGTGTGAAAAATATGAAGAGCTTCAAAAGGTGTCAAAAATATGAGGAGCATGAAACGGTCTGAAAAATAGGAGGAGAATGAAACGGTGTTCAAAAACATGAAGAGCCTGAAAAGGTGTGAAAAATATGAAGAACTTTAAAAGGTGTGAAATACATGAGGAGCATGAAACGGTCTGAAAAATAGGAGGAGAATGAAACCGTGTTCAAAAACATGAAGAGCCTGAAAAGTTGTGAAAAATATGAAGAGCGTCAAACGGTTGGAAATACATGAGGACGATGAAACGGTGTTGAAAAACATGAAGAGCCTGAAAAGGTGGGTAAAATATGAAGAGCTTCAAAAGGTGTCAAAAATATGAGGAGCATGAAACGGTCTGAAAATTAGGAGGAACACAAGTGGTGTTCAAAAACATGAAGAGCCTGAAAAGGTGGGAAAAATATGAAGAGATTCAAAAGGTGTCAAAAATATGAGGAGCATGAATCGGAGTTGAAAAACATGAAGAGCCTGAAAAGGTGTGAAAAATATGAAGAGCTTCAAAAGGTGTCAAAAATGAGACTAGAACGAAACGGTCTGAAAAATAGGAGGAGCAAGAAGCGGTGTTGAAAAAGATTAAGAACCTGAAAACGTTTGATAATATGAAGAGCTTCAAAAGGTGTGGAAAATATGAAGAGCTTCAAAATGTGTCAAAAGCGAGATGAGTATGAAACGGTCTGAAAAATAGGAGGAGCATGAAGTGGTGTTGAAAAACATGAAGAGCCTGAAAATGTGTGAAATATATGAAGAGCTTCAAAATGTGTCAGAAATGAGAGAAGCATGAAACGGTCTGAAAAATAGGATGAGCAAGAAGGGGTGTTGAATAACATGAAGAGCCTGAAAACGTGTGAAATATATGAAGAGCTTCAAAAGGAGTCACAAATATGAGGAGCATGAAACGGTCCGAAAATTAGGAGGAACACAAGTGGTGTTCAAAAACATGAAGAGCCTGAAGAGGTGGGAAAAATATGAAGAGATTCAAAAGGTGTCAAAAATATGAGGAGCATGAATCGGTGTTGAAAAACATGAAGAGCCTGAAAAGGTGTGAAAAATATGAAGAGTTTCAAAAGGTGTCAAAAATGAGACTAGAATGAAACGGTCTGGAAAATAGGACGAGCATGAAGCCGTGTTGAAATCATGGGGAGCCTGAAAAGGTGTGAAAAATATGAAGAGCTTTAAAAGGTGTGAAATACATGAGGAGTATGAAACGGTCTGAAAAATAGGAGGAGCATGAAACCGTGTTCAAAAACATGAAGAGCCTGAAAAGTTGTGAAAAATATGAAGAGCTTCAAACGGTTGGAAATACATGAGGAGCATGACGGTGTTGAAAAACATGAAGAGCCTGAAAAGGTGGGTAAAATATGAAGAGCTTCAAAAGGTGTCAAAAATATGAGGAGCATGAAACGGTCTGAAAAAAAGGAGGAGCATTAAACGGTGTTCAAAAACATGAAGAGCCTGAAATGGTGTGAAATATGAAGAGCTTCAAAAGGTGTCAAAAATAGGAGGAGCATGAAACAGTCTGAAAAATAGGAGGAGCATGAAGCGGTGTAAAAAACATGAAGAGCCTGAAAAGGTGTGAAAAATATGAAGAGCTTCAAAACGTGTCAAAAATATGAGGAGCATGAAACGGTCCGAAAAATAGGAGGAGCAAGAAGCGGTGTTGAAAAAGATTAAGAGCCTGAAAACGTTTGAAAAATATGAAGAGCTTCAAAAGGTGTGGAAAATATGAAGAGCTTCAAAATGTGTCAAATGCGAGATGAGTATGAAACGGTCTGAAAAATAGGAGGAGCATGAAGTGGTGTTGAAAAACATGAAGAGCCTGAAAATGTGTGAAATATATGAAGAGCTTCAAAATGTGTCAGAAATGAGAGAAGCATGAAAAGGTATGAAAAATAGAATGAGCAAGTAGGGGTGTTGAAAAACATGAAGAACCTGAAAAGTTGGGTAAAATATGAAGAGCTTCAAAAGGTTTCAAAAATATGAGGAGCATGAACCGCTCTGAAAAATAAGAGGAGCATGAAGCGGTGTTCAAAAACATGAAGAGCATGAAAAGTTGTGAAATATATGAAGAGCTTCAAAAGGTGTAAAAAATAGGAGGAGCATGAAACGGTCTGAAAAATAGGAGCAGCATGAAGCGGTGTAAAAAACATGAAGAGCCTGAAAAGGTGTGAAAGATATGAAGATCTTCAAAAGGTGTCAAAAATATGAGGAGCATGAAACGGTCTTAAAAATAGGAGCAGCATCAAGCGGTGTAATAAACATGAAGAGCCTGAAAAGGTGTGAAATATATGAAGAGCTTCAAAAGGTGTGAAAAAAATGAAGAGCTTCAAAATGTGTCAAAAATATGTGGAGCATGAAAAGATCTGAAAAATAGGAGCAGCATGAAACGGTGTTCAAAGACATGAAGAGCCTGAAAAGGTGTGAAAAATATGAAGAGCTTCAAAACGTGTCAAAAATATGAGGAGCATGAAACGGTCTGAAAAATAGGAGGAGCAAGAAGCAGTGTTGAAAAAAATGAAGAGCCTGAAAATGTTTGAAAAATATGAAGAGCTTCAAAATGTGTCAAATGCGAGATGAGTATGAAACGGTCTGAAAAATAGGAGGAGCATGAAGTGGTGTTGAAAAACATGAAGAGCCTGAAAATGTGTGAAATATATGAAGAGCTTCAAAATGTGTCAGAAATGAGAGAAGCATGAAACGGTCTGAAAAATAGGATGAGCAAGGAGGGGTGTTGAAAAACATGAAGAGCCTGAAAACGTTTGAGAAATAAGAAGAGCCTCAAAAGGTGTGAAAAATATGAAGAGCTTCAAAAGTTGTTAAAAATGAGATGAGCATGACACAGTTTGAAAAATAGGAGGAACATGAAACCGTGTTCAAAAACATAAAGAGCCTAAAAAGGTTGAAAAATATGAAGAGCTTCAAAAGGTGTGAAAAATACGAGGAGCATAAAACGGTCTGAAAAATAGGCGAAGCATGAAGAGGTGTTGAAAAACATGAAGAGCCTGAAAACGTGTGAAATATATGAAGAGCTTCAAAAGGTGTCAAAAATATGAGGAGCATGAATCGGTGTTGAAAAACATGAAGAGCCTGAAAAGGTGTGAAAAATATGAAGAGCTTCAAAAGGTGTCAAAAATATGAGGAGCATGAAACGGTCTGAAATATAGGAGAAGCATGAAGCGGTGTTGAAAAACATGAAGAACATGAAAAGGTGTGAAAAATATGAAGAGCTTCAAAAGGTGTCAAAATATGAGGAGCATGAACAGGTCTGAAAAATAGGAGGAGGATTAAGCGGTGTTCAAAAACATGAAGAGCATGAAAAGGTGTGAAAAATATGAAGAGCTTCAAAAGGTGTCAAAAATATGAGGAGCATGAAACGGTCTGAAAAATAGGAGGAGAATGAAACGGTGTTCAAAAACATGAAGAGCCTGAAAAGGTGTGAAAAATATGAAGAGCTTTAAAAGGTGTGAAATACATGAGGAGCATGAAACGGTCTGAAAAATAGGAGGAGAATGAAACCGTGTTCAAAAACATGAAGAGCCTGAAAAGTTGTGAAAAATATGAAGAGCGTCAAACGGTTGGAAATACATGAGGACGATGAAACGGTGTTGAAAAACATGAAGAGCCTGAAAAGGTGGGTAAAATATGAAGAGCTTCAAAAGGTGTCAAAAATATGAGGAGCATGAAACGGTCTGAAAATTAGGAGGAACACAAGTGGTGTTCAAAAACATGAAGAGCCTGAAAAGGTGGGAAAAATATGAAGAGATTCAAAAGGTGTCAAAAATATGAGGAGCATGAATCGGAGTTGAAAAACATGAAGAGCCTGAAAAGGTGTGAAAAATATGAAGAGCTTCAAAAGGTGTCAAAAATGAGACTAGAACGAAACGGTCTGAAAAATAGGAGGAGCAAGAAGCGGTGTTGAAAAAGATTAAGAACCTGAAAACGTTTGATAATATGAAGAGCTTCAAAAGGTGTGGAAAATATGAAGAGCTTCAAAATGTGTCAAAAGCGAGATGAGTATGAAACGGTCTGAAAAATAGGAGGAGCATGAAGTGGTGTTGAAAAACATGAAGAGCCTGAAAATGTGTGAAATATATGAAGAGCTTCAAAATGTGTCAGAAATGAGAGAAGCATGAAACGGTCTGAAAAATAGGATGAGCAAGAAGGGGTGTTGAATAACATGAAGAGCCTGAAAACGTGTGAAATATATGAAGAGCTTCAAAAGGAGTCACAAATATGAGGAGCATGAAACGGTCCGAAAATTAGGAGGAACACAAGTGGTGTTCAAAAACATGAAGAGCCTGAAGAGGTGGGAAAAATATGAAGAGATTCAAAAGGTGTCAAAAATATGAGGAGCATGAATCGGTGTTGAAAAACATGAAGAGCCTGAAAAGGTGTGAAAAATATGAAGAGTTTCAAAAGGTGTCAAAAATGAGACTAGAATGAAACGGTCTGGAAAATAGGACGAGCATGAAGCCGTGTTGAAATCATGGGGAGCCTGAAAAGGTGTGAAAAATATGAAGAGCTTTAAAAGGTGTGAAATACATGAGGAGTATGAAACGGTCTGAAAAATAGGAGGAGCATGAAACCGTGTTCAAAAACATGAAGAGCCTGAAAAGTTGTGAAAAATATGAAGAGCTTCAAACGGTTGGAAATACATGAGGAGCATGACGGTGTTGAAAAACATGAAGAGCCTGAAAAGGTGGGTAAAATATGAAGAGCTTCAAAAGGTGTCAAAAATATGAGGAGCATGAAACGGTCTGAAAAAAAGGAGGAGCATTAAACGGTGTTCAAAAACATGAAGAGCCTGAAATGGTGTGAAATATGAAGAGCTTCAAAAGGTGTCAAAAATAGGAGGAGCATGAAACAGTCTGAAAAATAGGAGGAGCATGAAGCGGTGTAAAAAACATGAAGAGCCTGAAAAGGTGTGAAAAATATGAAGAGCTTCAAAACGTGTCAAAAATATGAGGAGCATGAAACGGTCCGAAAAATAGGAGGAGCAAGAAGCGGTGTTGAAAAAGATTAAGAGCCTGAAAACGTTTGAAAAATATGAAGAGCTTCAAAAGGTGTGGAAAATATGAAGAGCTTCAAAATGTGTCAAATGCGAGATGAGTATGAAACGGTCTGAAAAATAGGAGGAGCATGAAGTGGTGTTGAAAAACATGAAGAGCCTGAAAATGTGTGAAATATATGAAGAGCTTCAAAATGTGTCAGAAATGAGAGAAGCATGAAAAGGTATGAAAAATAGAATGAGCAAGTAGGGGTGTTGAAAAACATGAAGAACCTGAAAAGTTGGGTAAAATATGAAGAGCTTCAAAAGGTTTCAAAAATATGAGGAGCATGAACCGCTCTGAAAAATAAGAGGAGCATGAAGCGGTGTTCAAAAACATGAAGAGCATGAAAAGTTGTGAAATATATGAAGAGCTTCAAAAGGTGTAAAAAATAGGAGGAGCATGAAACGGTCTGAAAAATAGGAGCAGCATGAAGCGGTGTAAAAAACATGAAGAGCCTGAAAAGGTGTGAAAGATATGAAGATCTTCAAAAGGTGTCAAAAATATGAGGAGCATGAAACGGTCTTAAAAATAGGAGCAGCATCAAGCGGTGTAATAAACATGAAGAGCCTGAAAAGGTGTGAAATATATGAAGAGCTTCAAAAGGTGTGAAAAAAATGAAGAGCTTCAAAATGTGTCAAAAATATGTGGAGCATGAAAAGATCTGAAAAATAGGAGCAGCATGAAACGGTGTTCAAAGACATGAAGAGCCTGAAAAGGTGTGAAAAATATGAAGAGCTTCAAAACGTGTCAAAAATATGAGGAGCATGAAACGGTCTGAAAAATAGGAGGAGCAAGAAGCAGTGTTGAAAAAAATGAAGAGCCTGAAAATGTTTGAAAAATATGAAGAGCTTCAAAATGTGTCAAATGCGAGATGAGTATGAAACGGTCTGAAAAATAGGAGGAGCATGAAGTGGTGTTGAAAAACATGAAGAGCCTGAAAATGTGTGAAATATATGAAGAGCTTCAAAATGTGTCAGAAATGAGAGAAGCATGAAACGGTCTGAAAAATAGGATGAGCAAGGAGGGGTGTTGAAAAACATGAAGAGCCTGAAAACGTTTGAGAAATAAGAAGAGCCTCAAAAGGTGTGAAAAATATGAAGAGCTTCAAAAGTTGTTAAAAATGAGATGAGCATGACACAGTTTGAAAAATAGGAGGAACATGAAACCGTGTTCAAAAACATAAAGAGCCTAAAAAGGTTGAAAAATATGAAGAGCTTCAAAAGGTGTGAAAAATACGAGGAGCATAAAACGGTCTGAAAAATAGGCGAAGCATGAAGAGGTGTTGAAAAACATGAAGAGCCTGAAAACGTGTGAAATATATGAAGAGCTTCAAAAGGTGTCAAAAATATGAGGAGCATGAATCGGTGTTGAAAAACATGAAGAGCCTGAAAATGTGTGAAAAATATGAAGAGCTTCAAAAGGTGTCAAAAATATGAGGAGCATGAAACGGTCTGAAATATAGGAGAAGCATGAAGCGGTGTTGAAAAACATGAAGAACATGAAAAGGTGTGAAAAATATGAAGAGCTTCAAAAGGTGTCAAAATATGAGGAGCATGAACAGGTCTGAAAAATAGGAGGAGGATTAAGCGGTGTTCAAAAACATGAAGAGCATGAAAAGGTGTGAAAAATATGAAGAGCTTCAAAAGGTGTCAAAAATATGAGGAGCATGAAACGGTCTGAAAAATAGGAGGAGAATGAAACGGTGTTCAAAAACATGAAGAGCCTGAAAAGGTGTGAAAAATATGAAGAGCTTCAAACGGTTGGAAATACATGAGGACCATGAAACGGTGTTGAAAAACCTGAAGAGCCTGAAAAGGTGGGTAAAATATGAAGAGCTTCAAAAGGTGTCAAAAATATGAGGAGCATGAAACGGTCTGAAAATTAGGAGGAACACAGGTGGTGTTCAAAAACATGAAGAGCCTGAAAAGGTGGGAAAAATATGAAGAGATTCAAAAGGTGTCAAAAATATGAGGAGCATGAATCGGAGTTGAAAAACATGAAGAGCCTTAAAAGGTGTGAAAAATATGAAGAGCTTCAAAAGGTGTCAAAAATGAGACTAGAATGAAACGGTCTGAAAAATAGGAGGAGCAAGAAGCGGTGTTGAAAAAGATTAAGAACCTGAAAACGTTTGATAATATGAAGAGCTTCAAAAGGTGTGGAAAATATGAAGAGCTTCAAAATGTGTCAAAAGCGAGATGAGTATGAAACGGTCTGAAAAATAGGAGGAGCATGAAACCGTGTTCAAAAACATAAAGAGCCTAAAAAGGTTGAAAAATATGAAGAGCTTCAAAAGGTGTGAAAAATACGAGGAGCATAAAACGGTCTGAAAAATAGGCGAAGCATGAAGTGGTGTTGAAAAACATGAAGAGCCTGAAAACGTGTGAAATATATGAAGAGCTTCAAAAGGTGTCAAAAATATGAGGAGCATGAATCGGTGTTGAAAAACATGAAGAGCCTGAAAATGTGTGAAAAATATGAAGAGCTTCAAAAGGTGTCAAAAATATGAGGAGCATGAAACGGTCTGAAATATAGGAGAAGCATGAAGCGGTGTTGAAAAACATGAAGAACATGAAAAGGTGTGAAAAATATGAAGAGCTTCAAAAGGTGTCAAAATATGAGGAGCATGAACAGGTCTGAAAAATAGGAGGAGGATTAAGCGGTGTTCAAAAACATGAAGAGCATGAAAAGGTGTGAAAAATATGAAGAGCTTCAAAAGGTGTCAAAAATATGAGGAGCATGAAACGGTCTGAAAAATAGGAGGAGAATGAAACGGTGTTCAAAAACATGAAGAGCCTGAAAAGGTGTGAAAAATATGAAGAGCTTTAAAAGGTGTGAAATACATGAGGAGCATGAAACGGTCTGAAAAATAGGAGGAGAATGAAACCGTGTTCAAAAACATGAAGAGCCTGAAAAGTTGTGAAAAATATGAAGAGCTTCAAACGGTTGGAAATACATGAGGACGATGAAACGGTGTTGAAAAACATGAAGAGCCTGAAAAGGTGGGTAAAATATGAAGAGCTTCAAAAGGTGTCAAAAATATGAGGAGCATGAAACGGTCTGAAAATTAGGAGGAACACAAGTGGTGTTCAAAAACATGAAGAGCCTGAAAAGGTGGGAAAAATATGAAGAGATTCAAAAGGTGTCAAAAATATGAGGAGCATGAATCGGAGTTGAAAAACATGAAGAGCCTGAAAAGGTGTGAAAAATATGAAGAGCTTCAAAAGGTGTCAAAAATGAGACTAGAACGAAACGGTCTGAAAAATAGGAGGAGCAAGAAGCGGTGTTGAAAAAGATTAAGAACCTGAAAACGTTTGATAATATGAAGAGCTTCAAAAGGTGTGGAAAATATGAAGAGCTTCAAAATGTGTCAAAAGCGAGATGAGTATGAAACGGTCTGAAAAATAGGAGGAGCATGAAGTGGTGTTGAAAAACATGAAGAGCCTGAAAATGTGTGAAATATATGAAGAGCTTCAAAATGTGTCAGAAATGAGAGAAGCATGAAACGGTCTGAAAAATAGGATGAGCAAGAAGGGGTGTTGAATAACATGAAGAGCCTGAAAACGTGTGAAATATATGAAGAGCTTCAAAAGGTGTCACAAATATGAGGAGCATGAAACGGTCCGAAAATTAGGAGGAACACAAGTGGTGTTCAAAAACATGAAGAGCCTGAAGAGGTGGGAAAAATATGAAGAGATTCAAAAGGTGTCAAAAATATGAGGAGCATGAATCGGTGTTGAAAAACATGAAGAGCCTGAAAAGGTGTGAAAAATATGAAGAGTTTCAAAAGGTGTCAAAAATGAGACTAGAATGAAACGGTCTGGAAAATAGGACGAGCATGAAGCCGTGTTGAAATCATGGGGAGCCTGAAAAGGTGTGAAAAATATGAAGAGCTTTAAAAGGTGTGAAATACATGAGGAGTATGAAACGGTCTGAAAAATAGGAGGAGCATGAAACCGTGTTCAAAAACATGAAGAGCCTGAAAAGTTGTGAAAAATATGAAGAGCTTCAAACGGTTGGAAATACATGAGGAGCATGACGGTGTTGAAAAATATGAAGAGCCTGAAAAGGTGGGTAAAATATGAAGAGCTTCAAAAGGTGTCAAAAATATGAGGAGCATGAAACGGTCTGAAAAAAAGGAGGAGCATTAAACGGTGTTCAAAAACATGAAGAGCCTGAAATGGTGTGAAATATGAAGAGCTTCAAAAGGTGTCAAAAATAGGAGGAGCATGAAACAGTCTGAAAAATAGGAGGAGCATGAAGCGGTGTAAAAAACATGAAGAGCCTGAAAAGGTGTGAAAAATATGAAGAGCTTCAAAACGTGTCAAAAATATGAGGAGCATGAAACGGTCCGAAAAATAGGAGGAGCAAGAAGCGGTGTTGAAAAAGATTAAGAGCCTGAAAACGTTTGAAAAATATGAAGAGCTTCAAAAGGTGTGGAAAATATGAAGAGCTTCAAAATGTGTCAAATGCGAGATGAGTATGAAACGGTCTGAAAAATAGGAGGAGCATGAAGTGGTGTTGAAAAACATGAAGAGCCTGAAAAGGTGTGAAAGATATGAAGATCTTCAAAAGGTGTCAAAAATATGAGGAGCATGAAACGGTCTTAAAAATAGGAGCAGCATCAAGCGGTGTAAAAAACATGAAGAGCCTGAAAAGGTGTGAAAGATATGAAGATCTTCAAAAGGTGTCAAAAATATGAGGAGCATGAAACGGTCTTAAAAATAGGAGCAGCATCAAGCGGTGTAATAAACATGAAGAGCCTGAAAAGGTGTGAAATATATGAAGAGCTTCAAAAGGTGTGAAAAAAATGAAGAGCTTCAAAATGTGTCAAAAATATGTGGAGCATGAAAAGATCTGAAAAATAGGAGCAGCATGAAACGGTGTTCAAAGACATGAAGAGCCTGAAAAGGTGTGAAAAATATGAAGAGCTTCAAAACGTGTCAAAAATATGAGGAGCATGAAACGGTCTGAAAAATAGGAGGAGCAAGAAGCAGTGTTGAAAAAAATGAAGAGCCTGAAAATGTTTGAAAAATATGAAGAGCTTCAAAATGTGTCAAATGCGAGATGAGTATGAAACGGTCTGAAAAATAGGAGGAGCATGAAGTGGTGTTGAAAAACATGAAGAGCCTGAAAATGTGTGAAATATATGAAGAGCTTCAAAATGTGTCAGAAATGAGAGAAGCATGAAACGGTCTGAAAAATAGGATGAGCAAGGAGGGGTGTTGAAAAACATGAAGAGCCTGAAAACGTTTGAGAAATAAGAAGAGCCTCAAAAGGTGTGAAAAATATGAAGAGCTTCAAAAGTTGTTAAAAATGAGATGAGCATGAAACGGTCTGAAAATTAGGAGGAACACAGGTGGTGTTCAAAAACATGAAGAGCCTGAAAAGGTGGGAAAAATATGAAGAGATTCAAAAGGTGTCAAAAATATGAGGAGCATGAATCGGAGTTGAAAAACATGAAGAGCCTGAAAAGGTGTGAAAAATATGAAGAGCTTCAAAAGTTGTTAAAAATGAGATGAGCATGAAACGGTCTGAAAATTAGGAGGAACACAGGTGGTGTTCAAAAACATGAAGAGCCTGAAAAGGTGGGAAAAATATGAAGAGATTCAAAAGGTGTCAAAAATATGAGGAGCATGAATCGGAGTTGAAAAACATGAAGAGCCTGAAAAGGTGTGAAAAATATGAAGAGCTTCAAAAGGTGTCAAAAATGAGACTAGAATGAAACGGTCTGAAAAATAGGAGGAGCAAGAAGCGGTGTTGAAAAAGATTAAGAACCTGAAAACGTTTGATAATATGAAGAGCTTCAAAAGGTGTGGAAAATATGAAGAGCTTCAAGATGTGTCAAAAGCGAGATGAGTATGAAACGGTCTGAAAAATAGGAGGAGCATGAAGTGGTGTTGAAAAACATGAAGAGCCTGAAAATGTGTGAAATATATGAAGAGCTTCAAAATGTGTCAAAAATATGAAGAGCCTGAAACGGTCTGAAAAATAGGAGGAACTTGAAGCGGTGTTCAAAATCCTGAAGAGCCTGAAAAGGTGTCAAAAATATGACGAGCATGAAACGGTCTGAAAAATAGGAGGAACTTGAAGCGGTGTTCAAAATCCTGAAGACCTTCAAAAGGTGTCAAAAATATGAGGAGAAGGAAAGGGTCTGAAAAGTAGGAGGAGCATGAAGCTGTGTTGAGAAACATGAAGGGCCTGAAAAGGTATGAAAAATATGAACAGCTTCTAAAGGTGTCAAAAATATGAGGAGCATGAAACGGTCTGAAAAATAGATGCGGCATGAAATGGTGTTGAAAAACATGAAGAGAGTGAAAAGGTGTGAAAAATATGAAGAGCTTCAAAAGGTGTGAAATACATGAGGAGCATGAAACGAGCTGAAAAATAGAAGCATGAAGTGGTGTGGCAAAATATGAAGAGCCTGAAAAGGTGTGAAAAATATGAAGAGCTTCAAAAGGAGTGAAATACATTAGGAGCATGAAACTCTCTGAAAAATAGGAGGAGCATGAAGCGGTGTTCAAAAACATGAAGAGCCTAAAAAGTTGTGAAAAATATGAAAAGCTTCAAAAGGTGTCAAAAATGAGATGAGCATGAAACGGTCTGAAAAATAGGAGGATCATGAAACGGTGTTGAAAAACATGAAGAGCCTGAAAAGGTGTGAAAAATATGAAGAGTTTCAAAAGGTGTTAAAAATATGAGGAGCATGAAACAGTCTGAAAAATAGGAGGAGCATGAAGCTGTGTTCAAAAATATGAAGAGCCTGAAAAGGAGTGAAAAATATGAAGAGCTTCAAAAGGTGTGAAATAAATGAGGAGCATGAAACGGTCTGAAAAATAGGAGGAGCATGAAGCGGTGTTCAAAAACATGATGAGTCTGAAAAGGTGTGAAAAATATGAAGAGCTTCAAAAGGTGTGAAATAAATGAGGAGCATGAAACGGTCTGAAAAATAGGAGGAGCATGAAGCGGTGTTCAAAAACATGATGAGTCTGAAAAGGTGTGAATAATATGAAGAGCTTCAAAAGGTTTGAAATACATGAGGAGCATGAAACGGTCTGAAAAATAGGAGGAGCATGAAGCGGTGTTCAAAAACATGATGAGTCTGAAAAGGTGTGAATAATATGAAGAGCTTCAAAAGGTGTGAAATAAATGAGGAGCATGAAACGGTCTGGAATATAGGAGGAGCATGAAGCGGTGTTCAAAAACATGAAGAGCCTGAAAAGGTGTGAAAAATATGAAGAGCTTCTAAAGGTTTCAAAAATATGAGGAGCATGTAATGTTCTGAAAAACAGGAGTAGCATGAAGTGGTGTTGAATAACATCAAGAGCCTGAGAAGGTGTGAAAAATATGAAGAGCTTCAAAAGGGGTGAAATACATGAGGAGCATGAAACGGGCTGAAAAATAGGAGAAGCATGAAGTGCTGTGGAAAAACATGAAGAGCCATGAAAGGTGTGAAAAATATGAAGAGCTGCAAATGGTGTCAAAAATATGAGGAGCATGTAATGTTCTGAAAAATAGGAGGAGCATGAAACGGTGATCAAAAATATGAGGAGCCTGAAAAGGTGTGATAAATATGAAGAGCTTCAAATCGTGTCAAAAATATGAGAAGCATGAAACAGTCTGAAAGATAGGAAGAGCATGAAACGGTGATCAGAAACATGAAGAGCCTGAAGAGTTGTGAAAAATATGAAGAGCTTCAAAAGGTGTGAAATTCATGAGGAGCATGAAAAGGTCTGAAAAAAAGGAGAAGCATGAAGTGGTGTGGAAAAACATGAAGAGCCTGAAAAGGTGTGAAAAATATGAAGAGCTTCAAAAGGTGTCAAAAATATGAAGAGCATGAAACGGTCTAAAAATTTGGAAGATCATGAGCAGTGTTCAAAAATATGAAGAGCCTGAAAAGGTGTGAAAAATATGAAGAGCTTCAAATGGTGTCAAAAATATGAGAAGCATGAAACGGTCTGAAAGATAGGAGGAGCATGAAACGGTGATCAGAAACATGAAGAGCCTGAAAAGTTGTGAAAAATATGAAGAGCTTCAAAAGGTGTCAAAAATATGAGGAGCATGAAACGGTCTGAAAAATAGGAGAAGCATGAAGTGGTGTGGAAAAACATGAAGAGCCTGAAAAGGTGTGAAAAGTATGAAGAGCTTCAAAAGGTGTGAAATACATGAGGAGCATGAAACTCTCTGAAAAATAGGAGGAGCATGAAGTGGTGTTCAAAAACATGAAGAGCCTGAAAAGTTGTGAAAAATATGAAGAGCTTCAAAAGGTGTCAAAACTATTAGGGGCATGAAACGGTCTGAAAAGTACGAGGAGCATAAAGTGGTGTTGAAAAACATGAAGAGCCTGAAAAGTTGTGAAAATTATGAAGAGCTTCAAAAGTTGTCAAAAATATGAGGAGCATGAAACGGTCTGAAAAAAAGGAGAAGCGTGAAGCTGTGTTCAAAAACATGAAGAGCCTGAAAAGGTGTGAAAAATATGAAGAGCTTCAAAAAATGTGAAAAATATGAGGAGCATGGAAAGGTCTGAAAAATAGAAGCAGAATGAAATGGTGTTGAAAAACATGAAGAGCCTGAAAAGGTGTGAAAAATATGAAGAGCTTCAAAAGGAGTGAAATATATTAGGAGCATGAAACTCTCTGAAAAATAGGAGGAGCTTGAAGCGGTGTTCAAAAACATGAAGAGCCTAAAAAGTTTGAAAAATATGAAAAACTTCAAAAGGTGTCAAAAATGAGATGAGCATGAAATGGTCTGAAAAATAGGAGGATCATGAAACGGTGTTGAAAAACATGAAGAGCCAGAAAAGGTGTGAAAAATATGAAGAGTTTCAAAATGTGTGAAAAATATGAGGAGCATGAAACGGTCTGAAAAATAGAAGCAGCATGAAACGGTGTTGAAAAACATGAAGAGCCTGAAAAGGTGTGAAAAATATGAACAGCTTCAAAAGGTGTGAAAAATACGAGGAGCATGAAACGGCCTGAAAAATAGAAGCAGCATGAAACGGTGTTGAAAAATATGAAGAGCCTGAAAAGGTGTGAAAAATATGAAGAGCTTCAAAAGGGGTCAAAAATATAAAGAGCATGAAACGGTCTGTAAAATGGGAGGTTCATGAAGCGGTGTTCAAAATCATGAAGAGCCTGAAAACGTGTGAAAAATATGAAGTGCTTCAAAAGGTGTGAAATATATGAAGAGTTTCAAAAGGTGTTAAAAATTAGATGAGCATGAAACGGTCTGACAAATATTAGGAGCATGAAGTGGTGTTGAAAAACATGAAGAGCCTGAAAAGGTGTGAAAAATATAAAGAGCTTCAAAAGGTGTGAATTACATGAGGAGCATGAAAAAGTCTGAAAAAAAGGAGGAGCATAAGGCGGTGTTGAAAAACATGAAGAGCCTGAAAAGGTGTGAAAAATATGAAGAGATTCAAAAGGTGTCAATAATATGAGGAGCATGAAACGGTCTGAAAAATGGGAGGAGCATGAAGCTGTGTTCAAAAACATGAAGAGCCTGAAAAGCTGTGAAAAATATGAGGAGCATGAAATTGTCTGAAAAATAGGAGGAGCATGAAGCGTTGTTCAAAAACGTGAAGAGCCTGAAAAGGTATGAAAAATATGAAGAGCTTCAAAAGGTGTCAAAAATATGAGGAGCATGAAACGATCTGAAAAATAGAAGCAGCATGAAGCGGTGTTCAAAAACATGAAGAGCCTGAAAACGTGTGAAAAATATCAAGAGCTTCAAAAGGTGTGAAAAATATGAAGAGCTTCAAAAAGTGTCTAAAATTAGATGAGCATGAAAAGGTCTGAAAAATAGGAGGAGCATGAAGGGTTGTTCAAAAACGTGAAGAGCCTGAAAAGGTGTGAAAAATATGAAGAGCTTCAAAAGGTGTCAAAAATATGAGGAGCAGGAAATGGTCTGAAAAATAGAAGGAGCATGAAACGGTCTTCAAAAACATGAAGAGCCTGAAAAGGTGTGAAAAATATGAAGAGCTTCAAAAGGTGTCAAAAATGTGAGGAGCATGAAACGGTCTGAAAAATAGGAGGAGCATGAAGCGGTGTTCAAAAACATGAAGAGCCTGAAAAGGTGTGAAAAATATGAAGAGCTTCAAAAGGTGTCAAAAATGTGAGGAGCATGAAACGGTCTGAAAAATAGGAGGAGCATGAAGCGGTGTTCAAAAACATGAAGAGCCTGAAATGGTGTGAAAAATATGAAGAGATTCAAAACGTGTCAAAAATATGAGGAGCATGAAACGGTCTGAAAAAATGAAGAGCAAGAAAGGGTGTTGAAAAACATGAAGAGACTGAAAACGTGTGAAAAATATGAAGAGCTTCCAAAGATGTGAAAAATATGAAGACCTTCAAAAGGTGTCAAAAATGAGATGAGCATGAAATGGTCTGAAAAATACGAGGAGCATGAAGGTGTGTTGAAAATCATGAAAAGCCTGAAAAGGCGTGAAAAATATGAAGAGCTTCAAAAGATGTGAAAAATTAGAAGAGCATCAAAAGATGTCAAAATGAGATGAGCATGAAACGGTCTGAAAAATAGGAGGAGCATGAAGTGGTGTTGAAAAAAATGAGAAGCCTGAAAAGATGTGAAATATATGAAGAGCTTCAAAAGGTGTTAAAAATATGAGGAGAAAGAACCGGTCTGCAAAATAGGAGGAGCATGAAATGGTGTTCAAAAACACGAAGAGCATGAAAACCTGTGAGAAATATGAAGAGCTTCAAAAGGCGTGAAAAATATGAGGAGCATGAAATGGTCTGAAAAATAGGAGGAGCATGAAGCGGTGTTCAAAAACATGACGAGCCTGAAAAGGTGTGAAAAATATGAAGAGCTTCAAAAGGTGTGAAATAAATGAGGAGCATGAAACGGTCTGAAAAACAGGAGTAGCATGAAGTGGTGTTGAATAACATCAAGAGCCTGAAAAGGTGTGAAAAATATGAAGAGCTTCAAAAGGTGTTAAAAATATGAAGAGCATGAAACGGTCTGAAAATTTGGAGGACCATGAGCGGTGTTCGAAAACATGAAGAGCCTGAAAAGGTGTGAAAAATATGAAGAGCTTCAAATGGTGTCAAAATATGAGAAGAATGAAACGGTCTGAAAGATAGATGCAGCATGAAATGGTGTTGAAAAACATGAAGACCCTGAAAAGGTGTGAAAAATATGAAGGGCTTCAAAAGGTGTGAAATACATGAGGACCATGACGGGCTGAAAAATAGAAGCATGAAGCGGTGTTGAAAAACATGAAGAGCCTGAAAAGGTGTGAAAAATATGAAGAGCTTCAAAAGGTGTGAAAAATATGAGGAGCATGAAGCGGTCTGTAAAATAGGAGGAGCATGAAGCGGTGTTGAGAAACATGGAGAGCCTGAAAAGGTGTGAAAAATATGAAGAGCTTCAAAAGGTGTGAAATACATGAGGAACGTGAAACGGTCTGAAAAATAGGAGGAGCATGAAGCGGTGTTGAGAAACATGGGCAGCCTGAAAAGGTGTGAAAAATATGAAGAGCTTCAAAAGGTGTGAAATACATGAGGAGCATGAAACGGTCTGAAAAATAGGAGGAGCATGAAACGGTGTTCAAAAACCTGAAGAGAATGAAAAGGTGTGAAAAATATGAAGAGCTCAAAAGGTGTGAAATACATGAGGAGCATGAAACGCTCTGAAAAATAGGAGGACCATGAAGCGGTGTTGAAAAACATGAAGAGCCTGAAAAGTTGTGAAAAATATGAAGAGCTTCAATAGGTGTGATAAACATGAGGAGCAACAAGCGGTCTGAAAAATAGGAGGAGCATGAAGCGGTGCTCAAAAACATGAAGAGCCTGAGAAGGTGTGAAAAATGTGAAGAGCTTCAAAAGGTGTGAAACAAGAGAGGAGGATGAAACGGTCTGAAAAAAAGGAGGAGCATAAAGCGGTGTTGAAAAAAATGAAGAACCTGAAAAGTTGTGAAAAATATGAAGAACTTCAAAAGGTGCCAAAAATATGAGGAGCATGAAACGGTCTGAAATAAAGGAGGAGCATGAAACGGTCTGAAAAATAGAAGGAGCATGAAACGGTGTTCAAAAACATGAAGAGCCTGAAAAGCTGTGAAATATATGAAGAGTTTCAAAAGGTGTGAAATATATGAAGAGCTTCAAAAGGTGTGAAATACATGAGGAGCAGGAAACAGTCTGAAAAATAGTAGGAGCATGAAACGGTGTTCAAAAACATGAAGAGCCTGAAAAGGTGTGAAATATATGAAGAGATTCAAAAGGTGTCAAAAATATGAGGAACATGAAACGCTCTGAAAAATAGGAGCATAATGAAGCGGTGTTGAAAAACATGAAGAGCCTGAAAAGGCGTGAAAAATATGAAGAGCTTCAAAAGGTGTCATATATATGAGGAGCATGAAACGGTCTGAAAAATAGGAAGAGCCTGAAGTGGTATTCAAAAACATGAAGAGCCTGAAAAGATGTGAAAAACATGAAGAGCTTCAAATGGTGTGAAAAATACGAGGAGCATTAAACGGTTTGAAAAATAGGAGGAGCATGAAGCGGTGTTGAAAAACATGAAGAGCCTGAAAAGCTGTGAAATATATGAAGAGTTTCAAAAGGTGTGAAATATATGAAGAGCTTCAAAAGGTGTGAAATACATGAGGAGCAGGAAACAGTCTGAAAAATAGGAGGAGCATGAAGCGGTGTTGAAAAACATGAAGAGCCTGAAAAGCTGGGAAAAATATTAAGAGCTTCAAAAGGTGTCAAAAATATGAGGAGCATGAAACGGTCTGGAAAATAGGAGGAGCATGAAACCGTGTTCAAAAACATGAAGAGCCTGAAAATGTGTGAAAAATATGAAGAGCTTCAAAAGGTGTGAAATACATGAGGAGCATGAAACGGTCTGAAAAATAGGAGGAGCATGAAGCGGTGTTGAAAAACATGAAGAGCCTGAAAAGGTGTGAAAAATATGAAGAGCTTCAAAAGGTGTCAAATATATGAAGAGAATATTAAGATCTGAAAAATAGGAGGAGCATGATGCGGTGTTGAAAAACATGAAGAGCCTGAAAAGGTGTGAAAAATATGAAGGACCTCAAAGGTGTGAAAAATATGAGGAGCATGAAACGGTCTGAAAAATAGGAGAAGCATGAAGCGGTGTTGAAAAACATGAAGAGCCTGAAAAGGTGTGAAAAATATGAAGAGCTTCAAAACGTGTGAAAAATATGAGGAGCATGAAACGGTCTGAAAAATAGGAGGAGTATGAAGCATTGTTGAAAAACAGGAAGAGCCTGAAAAGGTGTGAAATATATAAAGAGCTTCAAAAGGTGTCAACAATATGAGGAGCATGAAACGGTCTGAAAAATAGGAGGAGCATGAAACGGGGTTCAAAAAAAAGAAGAGCCTGAAAAGGTGTGAAATATATGAAGAGAGTCAAAAGGTGTCAAAAATATGAGGAGCATGAAACGCTCTGAAAAATAGGAGGATCATGAAGCAGTGTTCAAAAACATGAAGAACCTGAAAAGGTGTGAAAAATATGAAGAGCTTCAAAAGGTGTCAAAATTATGAAGAGCTTCAAAGGTGTCAAAAATATGAGGAGCATGAAACGGTCTGAAAAATAGGAGGAGCATGAAGTGGCATTGAAAAACATGAAGAGACTGAAAAGGTGTGAAATATATGAAGAGCTTCAAAAGGTGTCAAAATTTTGAAGAGCTTCAAAGGTGTCAAAAATATGAGGAGCATGAAACGGTGTTCAAAAACATGGAAAGCAAGAAAAGGTGTGAAAAATATGAAGAGCTTCAAAAGGTGTCAAAAATATGAGGAGCATGAAACGGTCTGAAAAATAGGAGGAAAATGAAGCGGTGTTGAAAAACATGAAGAGCTTGAAAAGGTTTGAAAAATATGAAGAGCTTCAAAAGGTGTCAAAAATAGGAGGAGCATGAAGCGGTACGAAAAATAGGAGGAGCATGAACCGGTGTTGAAAAACATGAAGAGCCTGAAAAGGTGTGAAAAATATGAAGAGTTTGAAAATGTGACAAAAATATGAGGAGCAGGAAACGGTCTGAAAAATAGGAGCATGAAGTGGTGTTGAAAAACATGAAGAGCCTGAAAAGCTGTGAAAAATATGAAGAGCATCAAAAACTGTCAAAATATGAGGAGCATGAAACGGTGTTCAAAAACATGAAACGCCTGCAAAGGTGTGAAATATATGAACAGCTTCAAAAGGTATCAAAAATAGGAGGAGCATGAAGCGGTGTTGAAAAACATGAAGACCCTGAAAAGGTGTGAAAAATATGAAGAGCTTCAAAAGGTGTCACAAATGAGAGGAGCATGAAACGGTCTGAAAAATAGGAAGAGCATGAAGTGGTATTCAAAAACATGAAGAGCCTGAAAAGTTGTGAAAAATATGAAGAGCTTCAAATGGTGTGAAAAATATGAGGAGCATTAAACGGTTTGAAAAATAGGAGGAGCATAAAACGGTGTTCAAAAACATGAAGAGCCTGAAAAGGTGTGAAATATATGAAGAGCTTCAAAAGGTGTCAAAAATAGAGGGGGTATGAAACTATCTGAAAAATAGGAGGAGCATGAAGTGGTGTTGAAAAACATGAAGAGCCTGAAAATGTGTGAAATATATGAAGAGCTTCAAAAGGTGTCAGAAATGAGAGGAGCATGAAACGGTCTGAAAAATAGGAGAAGCATGAAGTGGCTTTGAAAAACATGAAGAGCCTGAAAAGGTGTGAAAAATATGAAGAGCTTCAAAACGTGTCAAAACTATGAGGAGCATGAAACGGTCTGAAAAATAGGAGGAGCAAGAAGCGGTGTTGAAAAGGATTAACAACCTGAAAACGTTTGATAATATGAAGAGCTTCAAAAGGTGTGGAAAATATGAAGAGCTTCAAAATGTGTCAAAAGCGAGATGAGTATGAAACGGTCTGAAAAATAGGAGGAGCATGAAGTGGTGTTGAAAAACATGAAGAGCCTGAAAATGTGTGAAATATATGAGGAGCTTCAAAATGTGTCAGAAATGAGAGAAGCATGAAACGGTCTGAAAAATAGGATGAGCAAGAAGGGGTGTTGAAAAACATGAAGAGCCTGAAAACGTTTGAGAAATATGAAGGGCTTCAAAAGGTGTGAAAAATATGAAGAGCTTCAAACGTTGTTAAAAATGAGATGAGCATGACACAGTTTGAAAAATAGGAGGAGCATGAAACCGTGTTCAAAAACATAAAGAGCCTAAAAAGGTTGAAAAATATGAAGAGCTTCAAAAGGTGTGAAAAATACGAGGAGCATAAAACGGTCTGAAAAATAGGAGAAGCATGAATTGGTGTTGAAAAACATGAAGAGCCTGAAAACGTGTGAAATATATGAAGAGCTTCAAAAGGTGACAAAAATATGAGGAGCATGAATCGGTGTTGAAAAACATGAAGAGCCTGAAAATGTGTGAAAAATATGAAGAGCTTCAAAAGGTGTTAAAAATATGAGGAGCATGAAACGGTCTGAAATATAGGAAAAGCATGAAGCCGTGTTGAAAAACATGAAGAACATGAAAAGGTGTGAAAAATATGAAGAGCTTCAAAAGGTGTCAAAAATGAGATGAGCATGAAACGGTCTAAAAAATAGGAGGAGGATTAAGCGGTGTTCACAAACATGAAGAGCATGAAAAGGTGTGAAAAATATGAAGAGCTTCAAAAGGTGTCAGAAATATGAGGAGCATGAAACGGTCTGAAAAATAGGAGGAGAATGAAACGGTGTTCAAAAACATGAAGAGCCTGAAACGGTGTGAAAAATATGAAGAGCTTTAAAAGGTGTGAAATACATGAGGAGCATGAAACGCTCTGAAAAATAGGAGGATCATGAAGCAGTGTTGAAAAACATGAAGAACCTGAAAAGGTGTGAAAAATATGAAGAGCTTCAAAAGGTGTCAAAATTATGAAGAGCTTCAAAGGTTTCAAAAATATGAGGAGCATGAAACGGTGTTCAAAAACATGGAAAGCAAGAAAAGGTGTGAAAAATATGAAGAGCTTCAAAAGGTGTCAAAAATATGAGGAGCATGAAACGGTCTGAAAAATAGGAGGAAAATGAAGCGGTGTTGAAAAACATGAAGAGCTTGAAAAGGTTTGAAAAATATGAAGAGCTTCAAAAGGTGTCAAAAATAGGAGGAGCATGAAGCGGTATGAAAAATAGGAGGAGCATAAACCGATGTTGAAAAACATGAAGAGCCAGAAAAGGTGTGAAAAATATGAAGAGTTTGAAAATGTGACAAAAATATGAGGAGCAGGAAACGGTCTGAAAAATAGGAGCATGAAGTGGTGTTGAAAAACATGAAGAGCCTGAAAAGCTGTGAAAAATATGAAGAGCATCAAAAACTGTCAACATATGAGGAGCATGAAACGGTGTTCAAAAACATGAAACGCCTGCAAAGGTGTGAAATATATGAACAGCTTCAAAAGGTATCAAAAATAGGAGGAGCATGAAGCGGTGTTGAAAAACATGAAGACCCTGAAAAGGTGTGAAAAATATGAAGAGCTTCAAAAGGTGTCAAATATATGAGGAGCATGAAACGGTCTGAAAAATAGGAAGAGCATGAAGTGGTATTCAAAAACATGAAGAGCCAGAAAAGTTGTGAAAAATATGAAGAGCTTCAAAAGGTGTCAAAAATAGAGGGGGCATGAAACTATCTGAAAAATAGGAGGAGCATGAAGCGGTGTTGAAAAACATGAAGAACCTGAAAAGGTTTGAAAAATATGAAGAACTTCAAAAGGTGTCAAAAATATGAGGAGTATGAACCGGTTTGAAAAATAGGAGGAGCATGAAGCGGTGTTCAAAAACATGAAGAGCATGAAAGGTGTGAAAAATATGAAGAGCTTTAAAAGGTGTGAAATACATGAGGAGCATGAAACGGTCTGAAAAATAGGAGGAGCATGAAACCGTGTTCAAAAACATGAAGAGCCTGAAAAGTTGTGAAAAATATGAAGAGCTTCACACGGTTGGAAATACATGAGGTGCATGAAACGGTGTTGAAAAACATGAAGAGCCTGAAAAGGTGGGTAAAATATGAAGAACTTCAAAAGGTGTCAAAAATATGAGGAGCATGAAACGGTCTGAAAAATAGGAGGAGCATTAAACGGTGTTCAAAAACATAAAGAGCCTAAAATGGTGTGAAATATGAAGAGCTTCAAAAGGTGTCAAAAATAGGAGGAGCATGAAACAGTCAGAAAAATAGGAGGAGCATGAAGCGGTGTAAAAAACATGAAGACCCTGAAAAGGTGTGAAAAATATGAAGAGCTTCAAAAGGTGTCAAAAATATGAGGAGCATGAAACGGTTCGAAAAATAGGAGGAACATGAAGCGGTGTTCAAAAACATGAAGAGGCTCAAAAGGTGTGAAAAATATGAAGAGCTTCAAAAGGAGTCAAAAATATGAGGAGCATGAAACGGTCTGAAAAATAGGAGGAGCATGAAACGGTGTTCAAAAACATGTGGAGCATGAAAAGTTGTGAAAAATATGAAGAGCTTCAAAAGGTGTAAAAATAGGAGGAGCATGAAACGGGCTGAGAAATAGGAGCAGCATTAAGCGGTGTAAAAAACATGAAGAGCCTGAAAAGGTGTGAAAGATATGAAGATCTTCAAAAGGTGTCAAAATTTTGAGGAGCATGAAACGGTCTGAAAAATAGGAGCAGCATGCAGCGTTGTAATAAACATGAAGAGCCTGAAAAGGTGTGAAAAATATGAAGAGCTTCAAAAGGTGTGAAAAATATGAGGAGCATGAAACGATCTGAAAAATAGGAGGAGCAAGAAGCAGTGTTGAAAAAAATGAAGAGCCTGAAAACGTTTGAAAAATATGAAGAGCTTCAAAAGGTGTGAAAAATATGAAGAGCTTCAAAAGGTGTCAAAAATGAGATGAGCATGAAACAGTCCGAAAAATAGGAGGAGCCTGAAATCATGTTCAAAAACATGAAGAGCCTAAAAAGATGTGAAAAATATAAAGAGCTTCAAAAGGTGTGAAATACATGAGGAGCATGAAACGGTCTGAAAAATAGGAGGAGCATGAAGTGGTGTTGAAAAACATGAAGAGCCTGAAAATTTGTGAAATATATGAAGAGCTTCAAAAGGTGTCAGAAATGAGAGGAGCATGAAACGGTCTGAAAAATAGGAGAAGCATGAAGTGGCTTTTAAAAACATGAAGAGCCTGAAAAGGTGTGAAAAATATGAAGAGCTTCAAAACGTGTCAAAAATATGAGGAGCATGAAACGATCTGAAAAATAGGAGGAGCAAGAAGCGGTGTTGAAAAGGATTAAGAACCTGAAAACGTTTGATAATATGAAGAGCTTCAAAAGGTGTGGAAAATATGAAGAGCTTCAAAAGTTGTTAAAAATGAGATGAGCATGACACAGTTTGAAAAATAGGAGGAGCATGAAACCGTGTTCAAAAATATAAAGAGCCTAAAAAGGTTGAAAATTATGAAGAGCTTCAAAAGGTGTGAAAAATACGAGGAGCATAAAACGGTCTGAAATATAGGAGAAGCATGAAGTGGTGTTGAAAAACATGAAGAGCCTGAAAACTTGTGAAATATATGAAGAGCTTCAAAAGGTGACAAAAATATGAGGAGCATGAATCGGTGTTGAAAAACATGAAGAGCCTGAAAATGTGTGAAAAATATGAAGAGCTTCAAAAGGTGTCAAAAATATGAGGAGCATGAAACGGTCTGAAATATAGGAAAAGCATGAAGCGGTGTTGAAAAACATGAAGAACATGAAACGGTGTGAAAAATATGAAGAGCTTCAAAAGGTGTCAAAATATGAGGAGCATGAACAGGTCTGAAAAATAGGAGGAGGATTAAGCGGTGTTCACAAACATGAAGAGCATGAAAAGGTGTGAAAAATATGAAGAGCTTCAAAAGGTGTCAAAAATATGAGGAGCATGAAACTGTCTGAAAAATAGGAGGAGAATGAAACGGTGTTCAAAAACATGAAGAGCCTGAAAAGGTGTGAAAAATATGAAGAGCTTTAAAAGGTGTGAAATACATGAGGAGCATGAAACGGTCTGAAAAATAGGAGGAGAATGAAACCGTGTTCAAAAACATGAAGAGCCTGAAAAGTTGGGAAAATATGAAGAGCTTCAAACGGTTGGAAATACATGAGGACCATGATACGGTGTTGAAAAACATGAAGAGCCTGAAAAGGTGTGAAAAATATGAAGAGCTTCAAAAGGTGTCAAAAATATGAGGAGCATGAAACGGACTGAAAAATAGGAGGAACATGAAGCGGTGTTCAAAAACATGAAGAGCCTCAAAAGGTGTGAAAAATATGAAGAGCTTCAAAAGGTGTCAAAAATATGAGGAGCATGAAACGGTCTGATAAATAGGAGGAGCATGAAACGGTCTGAAAAATGGGAGGAGCATGAAGCGGTGTTGAAAAACAAGAAGAGCCTGAAAACGTGTGAAAAACATGAAGAGCTTAAAAGTTGTGAGAAATATGAGGAGCTTCAAAAGGTGTCAAAAATGAGACGAGCATGAAACGGTCTGGAAAATAGGACGAGCATGAAGCGGTGTTGAAAACATGAAGAGCCAGAAAAGGTGTGAAAAATATGAAGAGCTTCAAAAAGTGTCAAAAATATGAAGAGCATGAAACGGTCTGAAAAATAGGAGGAACATGAAGTGATGTAGAAAAACATGAGAGCCTAAAAAGGTGTGAAAAATATGAAGAGCTTCAAAAAGTGTTAAAAATATGAGGAACATGAAACGGTCTGAAAAAGAGTAGGATCATGAAGCCGTGTTGAAAAACATGGGGAGCCTGAAAAGGTGTGAAAAATATGAAGAGCTTCAAAAGGTGTCAAAAATATGAGGAGCATGAAACGGTCTGAAAAATAGGAGGAGAATGAAACGGTATTCAAAAACATGAAGAGCCTTAAAAGTTGTGAAAAATATGAAGAGCTTCAAACGGTTGGAAATATATGAAGAGCATGAAACCGTCTTGAAAAACATGACGAGCCTGAAAAGGTGTGAAATATATGAAGAGCTTCAAAAGGTGTGAAATACCTGAGGAACATGAATCGGTCTGAAAAATAGGAGGACCATGAAGTAGTGTTTAAAAACATGAAGAGACTGAATAGGTGTGAAAAATATGAAGAGCTTCAAAAGGTGTCAAAATATGAGGAGCATGAAACGTTCTGAAATATAGGAGGAGCATGAATCGGTTTTGAAAAACATGAAGAGCCTGAAAATATGTGAAAAATATGAAGATGTTCAAAACGTGTCAAAATATGAGGAGCATGAAACGGTCTGAAAAACAGGAGGATCATGAAGCCGTGTTGAAAAACATGGGGAGACTGCAAAGGTGTGAAAAATATGAAGAGCTTCAAAAGGTTGGAAATACATGAGGAGCATGTAACGGTCTGGAAAATAGGAAGAGCATGAAGCGGTGTTGAAAAACATGAAGAGCCTGAAAAGGTGGATAAACTATGAAGAGCTTCAAAAGGTGTCAAAAATATGAGGAGCATGAAACGGTCTGAAAAATAGGAGAAATATGAAGTGGTGTTGAAAAATATGAAGAGTCTGAAAACGTGTGAAAAATACGAAGAGCTTCAAAAGGTGTGAAAAATATGAAGAGCTTCAAAAGGTGATAAAAATGAGATGAGCATGAAACGGTCTGAAAAATAGGAGGAGGATGAAGCGGTGTTGGAAATCATGAAGAGTATGAAAAGGTGTGAAAAATATGAAGAGCTTCAAAAGATGTCAAAAATATGAGGAGCATAAAACGGTCTGAAAAATAGGAGAAGCATGAAGTGGTGTTGAAAAACATGAAGAGCCTGAAAACGTGTGAAATATATGAAGAGCTTCAAAAGGGGTCAAAAATATGAGGAGCATGAAACGGTCTGAAAATTAGGAGGAACACAAGTGGTATTCAAAAACATGAAGAGCCTGAAAAGGTGGGAAAAATATGAAGAGATTCAAAAGGTGTCAAAAATATGAGGAACATGAATCGGTGTTGAAAAACATGAAGAGCCTGAAAAGGTGTGAAAAATATGAAGAGCTTCAAAAGGTGTCAAAAATGAGACTAGAATGAAACGGTCTGAAAAATAGGAGGAGCAAGAAGCGGTGTTGAAAAAGATTAAGAACCTGAAAACGTTTGATAATATGAAGAGCTTCAAAAGGTGTGGAAAATGTGAAGAGCTTCAAAATGTGTCAAAAGCGAGATGAGTATGAAACGGTCTGAAAAATAGGAGGAGCATGAAACCGTGTTCAAAAACATAAAGAGCCTAAAAAGGTTGAAAAATATGAAGAGCTTCAAAAGGTGTGAAAAATACGAGGAGCATAAAACGGTCTGAAAAATAGGCGAAGCATGAAGTGGTGTTGAAAAACATGAAGAGCCTGAAAACGTGTGAAATATATGAAGAGCTTCAAAAGGTGTCAAAAATATGAGGAGCATGAATCGGTGTTGAAAAACATGAAGAGCCTGAAAATGTGTGAAAAATATGAAGAGCTTCAAAAGGTGTCAAAAATATGAGGAGCATGAAACGGTCTGAAATATAGGAGAAGCATGAAGCGGTGTTGAAAAACATGAAGAACATGAAAAGGTGTGAAAAATATGAAGAGCTTCAAAAGGTGTCAAAATATGAGGAGCATGAACAGGTTGAAAAATAGGAGGAGGATTAAGCGGTGTTCAAAAACATGAAGAGCATGAAAAGGTGTGAAAAATATGAAGAGCTTCAAAAGGTGTCAAAAATATGAGGAGCATGAAATGGTCTGAAAAATAGGAGGAGAATGAAACGGTGTTCAAAAACATGAAGAGCCTGAAAAGGTGTGAAAAATATGAAGAGCTTTAAAAGGTGTGAAATACATGAGGAGCATGAAACGGTCTGAAAAATAGAAGGAGAATGAAACCGTGTTCAAAAACATGAAGAGCCTGAAAAGTTGTGAAAAATATGAAGAGCTTCAAACGGTTGGAAATACATGAGACCATGAAACGGTGTTGAAAAACATGAAGAGCCTGAAAAGGTGGGTAAAATATGAAGGGCTTCAAAAGGTGTCAAAAATATGGGGAGCATGAAACGGTCTGAAAATTAGGAGGAACACAAGTGGTGTTCAAAAACATGAAGAGCCTGAAAAGGTGGGAAAAATATGAAGAGCTTCAAAAGGTGTCAAAAATGAGACTAGAATGAAACGGTCTGAAAAATAGGAGGAGCCAGAAGCGGTGTTGAAAAAGATTAAGAACCTGAAAACGTTTGATAATATGAAGAGCTTCAAAAGGTGTGGAAAATATGAAGAGCTTCAAAATGTGTCAAAAGCGAGATGAGTAAGAAACGGTCTGAAAAATAGGAGGAGCATGAAGTGGTGTTGAAAAACATGAAGAGCCTGAAAATGTGTGAAATATATGAAGAGCTTCAAAATGTGTCAGAAATGAGAGAAGCATGAAACGGTCTGAAAAATAGGATGAATAAGAAGGGGTGTTGAATAACATGAAGAGCCTGAAAACGTGTGAAATATATGAAGAGCTTCAAAAGGTGTCACAAATATGAGGAGCATGAAACGGTCTGAAAATTAGGAGGAACACAAGTGGTGTTCAAAAACATGAAGAGCCTGAAGAGGTGGGAAAAATATGAAGAGATTCAAAAGGTGTCAAAAATATGAGGAGCATGAATCGGTGTTGAAAAACATGAAGAGCCTGAAAAGGTGTGAAAAATATGAAGAGTTTCAAAAGGTGTCAAAAATGAGACTAGAATGAAACGGTCTGGAAAATAGGACGAGCATGAAGCGGTGTTGAAAACATGGGGAGCCTGAAAAGGTATGAAAAATATGAAGAGCTTTAAAAGGGGTGAAATACATGAGGAGTATGAAACGGTCTGAAAAATAGGAGGAGCATGAAACCGTGTTCAAAAACATGAAGAGCCTGAAAAGTTGTGAAAAATATGAAGAGCTTCAAACGGTTGGAAATACATGAGGAGCATGACGGTGTTGAAAAACATGAAGAGCCTGAAAAGGTGGGTAAAATATGAAGAGCTTCAAAAGGTGTCAAAAATATGAGGAGCATGAAACGGTCCGAAAAATAGGAGGAGCATTAAACGGTGTTCAAAAACATGAAGAGCCTGAAATGGTGTGAAATATGAAGAGCTTCAAAAGGTGTCAAAAATAGGAGGAGCATGAAACAGTCTGAAAAATAGGAGGAGCATGAAGCGGTGTAAAAAACATGAAGAGCCTGAAAAGGTGTGAAAAATATGAAGAGCTTCAAAACGTGTCAAAAATATGAGGAGCATGAAACGGTCCGAAAAATAGGAGGAGCAAGAAGCGGTGTTGAAAAAGATTAAGAGCCTGAAAAAGTTTGAAAAATATGAAGAGCTTCAAAAGGTGTGGAAAATATGAAGAGCTTCAAAATGTGTCAAATGCGAGATGAGTATGAAATGGTCTGAAAAATAGGAGGAGCATGAAGTGGTGTTGAAAAACATGAAGAGCCTGAAAATGTGTGAAATATATGAAGAGCTTCAAAATGTGTCAGAAATGAGAGAAGCATGAAACGGTCTGAAAAATAGAATGAGCAAGAAGGGGTGTTGAAAAACATGAAGAACCTGAAAAGGTGGGTAAAATATGAAGAGCTTCAAAAGGTGTCAAAAATATGAGGAGCATGAACCGGTCTGAAACAGAAGAGGAGCATGAAGCGGTGTTCAAAAACATGGAGAGCATGAAAAGGTGTGAAATATATGAAGAGCTTCAAAAGGTGTAAAAAATAGGAGGAGCATGAAACGGTCTGAAAAATAGGAGCAGCATGAAGCGGTGTAAAAAACATGAAGAGCCTGAAAAGGTGTGAAAGATATGAAGATCTTCAAAAGGTGTCAAAAATATGAGGAGCATGAAACGGTCTTAAAAATAGGAGCAGCATCAAGCGGTGTAATAAACATGAAGAGCCTGAAAAGGTGTGAAAAATATGAAGAGCTTCAAAAGGTTTGAAAAAAATGAAGAGCTTCAAAATGTGTCAAAAATATGAGGAGCATGAAAAGATCTAAAAAATAGGAGCAGCATGAAACGGTGTTCAAAGACATGAAGAGCCTGAAAAGGTGTGAAAAATATGAAGAGCTTCAAAACGTGTCAAAAATATGAGGAGCATGAAACGATCTGAAAAATAGGAGGAGCAAGAAGCAGTGTTGAAAAAAATGAAGAGCCTGAAAACGTTTGAAAAATATGAAGAGCTTCAAAATGTGTCAAAAGCGAGATGAGTATGAAACGGTCTGAAAAATAGGAGGAGCATGAAGTGGTGTTGAAAAACATGAAGAGCCTGAAAATGTGTGAAATATATGAAGAGCTTCAAAATGTGTCAGAAATGAGAGAAGCATGAAACGGTCTGAAAAATAGGATGAGCAAGGAGGGGTGTTGAAAAACATGAAGAGCCTGAAAACGTTTGAGAAATAAGAAGAGCTTCAAAAGGTGTGAAAAATATGAAGAGCTTCAAAAGTTGTTAAAAATGAGATGAGCATGACACAGTTTGAAAAATAGGAGGAACATGAAACCGTGTTCAAAAACATAAAGAGCCTAAAAAGGTTGAAAAATATGAAGAGCTTCAAAAGGTGTCAAAAATATGAGGAGCATGAATCGGTGTTGAAAAACATGAAGAGCCTGAAAATGTGTGAAAAATATGAAGAGCTTCAAAAGGTGTCAAAAATATGAGGAGCATGCAACGGTCTGAAATATAGGAGAAGCATGAAGCGGTGTTGAAATACATGAAGAACATGAAAAGGTGTGAAAAATATGAAGAGCTTCAAAAGGTGTCAAAATATGAGGAGCATGAACAGGTCTGAAAAATAGGAGGAGGATTAAGCGGTGTTCAAAAACATGAAGAGCATGAAAAGGTGTGAAAAACATGAAGAGCTTCAAAAGGTGTCAAAAATATGAGGAGCATGAA
Source organism: Dama dama (assembly GCF_033118175.1). Classification (NCBI taxonomy): domain Eukaryota; kingdom Metazoa; phylum Chordata; class Mammalia; order Artiodactyla; family Cervidae; genus Dama; species Dama dama. The sequence goes on along the minus strand of NC_083688.1, from coordinate 64,545,369 downwards.
ACGGTCTGAAAAATAGGAGGAGAATGAAACGGTGTTCAAAAACATGAAGAGCCTGAAAAGGTGTGAAAAATATGAAGAGCTTTAAAAGGTGTGAAATACATGAGGAGCATGAAACGGTCTGAAAAATAGGAGGAGAATGAAACCGTGTTCAAAAACATGAAGAGCCTGAAAAGTTGTGAAAAATATGAAGAGCTTCAAACGGTTGGAAATACATGAGGACCATGAAACGGTGTTGAAAAACCTGAAGAGCCTGAAAAGGTGGGTAAAATATGAAGAGCTTCAAAAGGTGTCAAAAATATGAGGAGCATGAAACGGTCTGAAAATTAGGAGGAACACAAGTGGTGTTCAAAAACATGAAGAGCCTGAAAAGGTGGGAAAAATATGAAGAGATTCAAAAGGTGTCAAAAATATGAGGAGCATGAATCGGAGTTGAAAAACATGAAGAGCCTGAAAAAGTGTGAAAAATATGAAGAGCTTCAAAAGGTGTCAAAAATGAGACTAGAATGAAACGGTCTGAAAAATAGGAGGAGCAAGAAGCGGTGTTGAAAAAGATTAAGAACCTGAAAACGTTTGATAATATGAAGAGCTTCAAAAGGTGTGGAAAATATGAAGAGCTTCAAAATGTGTCAAAAGCGAGATGAGTATGAAACGGTCTGAAAAATAGGAGGAGCATGAAGTGGTGTTGAAAAACATGAAGAGCCTGAAAATGTGTGAAATATATGAAGAGCTTCAAAATGTGTCAGAAATGAGAGAAGCATGAAACGGTCTGAAAAATAGGATGAATAAGAAGGGGTGTTGAATAACATGAAGAGCCTGAAAACGTGTGAAATATATGAAGAGCTTCAAAAGGTGTCACAAATATGAGGAGCATGAAACGGTCTGAAAATTAGGAGGAACACAAGTGGTGTTCAAAAACATGAAGAGCCTGAAGAGGTGGGAAAAATATGAAGAGATTCAAAAGGTGTCAAAAATATGAGGAGCATGAATCGGTGTTGAAAAACATGAAGAGCCTGAAAAGGTGTGAAAAATATGAAGAGCTTCAAAAGGTGTCAAAAATGAGACTAGAATGAAACGGTCTGGAAAATAGGACGAGCATGAAGCGGTGTTGAAAACATGGGGAGCCTGAAAAGGTGTGAAAAATATGAAGAGCTTTAAAAGGTGTGAAATACATGAGGAGCATGAAACGGTCTGAAAAATAGGAGGAGCATGAAGTGGTGTTGAAAAACATGAAGAGCCTGAAAAGTTGTGAAAAATATGAAGAGCTTCAAACGGTTGGAAATACAAGAGGAGCATGACGGTGTTGAAAAACATGAAGAGCCTGAAAAGGTGTGTAAAATATGAAGAGCTTCAAAAGGTGTCAAAAATACGAGGAGCATGAAACAGTCTGAAAAATAGGAGGAGCATTAAACAGTGTTCAAAAACATGAAGAGCCTGAAATGGTGTGAAATATGAAGAGCTTCAAAACGTGTCAAAAATAGGAGGAGCATGAAACAGTCTGAAAAATAGGAGGAGCATGAAGCGGTGTAAAAAACATGAAGAGCCTGAAAAGGTGTGAAAAATATGAAGAGCTTCAAAACGTGTCAAAAATATGAGGAGCATGAAACGGTCCGAAAAATAGGAGGAGCAAGAAGCGGTGTTGAAAAAGATTAAGAGCCTGAAAACGTTTGAAAAATATGAAGAGCTTCAAAAGGTGTGGAAAATATGAAGAGCTTCAAAATGTGTCAAATGCGAGATGAGTATGAAACGGTCTGAAAAATAGGAGGAGCATGAAGTGGTGTTGAAAAACATGAAGAGCCTGAAAATGTGTGAAATATATGAAGAGCTTCAAAATGTGTCAGAAATGAGAGAAGCATGAAACGGTCTGAAAAATAGAATGAGCAAGAAGGGGTGTTGAAAAACATGAAAACCTGAAAAGGTGGGTAAAATATGAAGAGCTTCAAAAGGTGTCAAAAATATGAGGAACATGAACCGGTCTGAAAAAGAAGAGGAGCATGAAGCGGTGTTCAAAAACATGAAGAGCATGAAAAGGTGTGAAAAATATGAAGAGCTTCAAAAGGTGTAAAAAATAGGAGGAGCATGAAACGGTCTGAAAAATAGGAGCAGCATGAAGCGGTGTAAAAAACATGAAGAGCCTGAAAAGGTGTGAAAGATATGAAGATCTTCAAAAGGTGTCAAAAATATGAGGAGCATGAAACGGTCTTAAAAATAGGAGCAGCATCAAGCGGTGTAATAAACATGAAGAGCCTGAAAAGGTGTGAAAAATATGAAGAGCTTCAAAAGGTTTGAAAAAAATGAAGAGCTTCAAAATGTGTCAAAAATATGAGGAGCATGAAAAGATCTGAAAAATAGGAGGAGCAAGAAGCAGTGTTGAAAAAAATGAAGAGCCTGAAAACGTTTGAAAAATATGAAGAGCTTCAAAATGTGTCAAAAGCGAGATGAGTATGAAACGGTCTGAAAAATAGGAGGAGCATGAAGTGGTGTTGAAAAACAAGAAGAGCCTGAAAATGTGTGAAATATATGAAGAGCTTCAAAATGTGTCAGAAATGAGAGAAGCATGAAACGGTCTGAAAAATAGGATGAGCAAGGAGGGGTGTTGAAAAACATGAAGAGCCTGAAAACGTTTGAGAAATAAGAAGAGCTTCAAAAGGTGTGAAAAATATGAAGAGCTTCAAAAGTTGTTAAAAATGAGATGAGCATGACACAGTTTGAAAAATAGGAGGAGCATGAAACCGTGTTCAAAAACATGAAGAGCCTAAGAAGGTTGAAAAATATGAAGAGCTTCAAAAGGTGTGAAAAATACGAAGAGCATAAAACGGTCTGAAAAATAGGAGAAGCATGAAGTGGTGTTGAAAAACATGAAGAGCCTGAAAACGTGTGAAATATATGAAGAGCTTCAAGAGGTGTCAAAAATATGAGGAGCATGAATCGGTGTTGAAAAACATGAAGAGCCTGAAAATGCGTGAAAAATATGATGAGCTTCAAAAGGTGTCAAAAATATGAGGAGCATGAAACGGTCTGAAAAATAGGAGAAGCATGAAACGGTGTTGAAAAACATGAAGAACATGAAAAGGTGTGAAAAATATGAAGAGCTTCAAAAGGTGTCAAAAATATGAGGAGCATGAACCGGTCTGAAAAATAGGAGGAGCATGAAGCGGTGTTCAAAAACATGAAGAGCATGAAAAGGTGTGAAAAATATGAAGAGCTTCAAAAGGTGTCAAAAATATGAGGAGCATGAACCGGTCAGAAAAATAGGAGGAGCATGAAGCGGTGTTCAAAAACATGAAAAGCCTGAAAAGGTGTGAAAAATATGAAGAGTTTCAAAAGGTGTCAAAAATATGAGGAGCATGAAACGGTCTGAAAAATAGGAGCATGAAACGGTCTGAAAAATGGGAGGAGCATGAAGCGGTGTTGAAAAACAAGAAGAGCCTGAAAACGTGTGAAAAACATGAAGAGCTTAAAAGTTGTGAGAAATATGAAGAGCTTCAAAAGGTGTCAAAAATGAGACGAGCATGAAACGGTCTGGAAAATAGGACGAGCATGAAGCGGTGTTGAAAACATGAAGAGCCAGAAAAGGTGTGGAAAAATATGAAGAGCTTCAAAAAGTGTCAAAAATATGAAGAGCATGAAACGGTCTGGAAAATAGGACGAGCACGAAGTGATTTTGAAAAACATGAAGAGCCTAAAAAGGTGTGAAAAATATGAAGAGCTTCAAAACGTGTCAAAAATATGAGGAGCACGAAACGTTCTGAAAAAGAGTAGGATCATGAAGCCGTGTGGAAAAACATGGGGAGCCTGAAAAGGTGTGAAAAATATGAAGAGCTTCAAAAGGTGTCAAATATATGAGGAGCATGAAACGGTCTGAAAAATAGGAGGAGAATGAAACGGTGTTCAAAAACATGAAGAGCCTGAAAATGTGTGAAAAATATGAGGAGCATTAAAAGGTGTGAAATACATGAGGAGCATGAAACGGTCTGGAAAATAGGAAGAGCATGAAGCGGTGTTGAAAAACGTGAAGAGCCTGAAAAGGTGGATAAAATATGAAGAGCTTCAAAAGGTGTCAATAATATGAGGAGCATGAAACGGTCTGAAAAATAGGAGAAGCATGAAGTGGTGTTGAAAACATGAAGAGCCTGAAAACGTGTGAAAAATATGAAGAGCTTCAAAAGGTGTGAAAAATGTGAAGAGCTTCAACAGGTGATCAAAATAAGATGAGATTGAAACGGTCTGAAAAATAGGAGGAGCATGGAGCGGTGTTGGAAATCATGAAGAGTATGAAAAGGTGTGAAAAATATGAAGAGCTTCAAAAGGTGTCAAAAATATGAGGAGCATGAAACGGTCTGAAAAATAGGAGGAACATGAAGCGGTGTTAAAAAACATGAAGAGCCTGAAAAGGTGTGAAAAATATGAAGAGCTTCAAAAGGTGTGAAAGATAGGAGGAGCATGAAACGGACTGAAAAATAGCAGGAGCATGAAGCGATGTTCAAAAACATGAAGAGCCTGAAAAGGTGTGAAAAATATGAAGAGCTTCAAAAGGTGTGAAATACATGAGGAGCATGAAACTCTCTGAAAAATAGGAGGCGTTTGAAGCGGTTTTGAAAAACATGAAGAGTCTGAAAACGTGTGAAAATATGAAGAGCTTCAGAAATATGAAAAATATGAAGAGCTTCAAAAGGTGTGGAAAATATGAAGAGCTTCAAAATGTGTCAAAAGTGAGATGAGCATGAAACGGTCTGAAATATAGGAGGAGCATGAAGTGGTGTTGAAAAACATGAAGAGCCTGAAAATGTGTGAAATATATGAAGAGCTTCAAAAGTTGTCAGAAATGATAGAAACATGAAACGGTCTGAAAAATAGGATGAGCAAGAAGGGGTGTTGAAAAACATGAAGAGCCTGAAAACGTTTTAGAAATATGAAGAGATTCAAAAGGTGTGAAAAATATGAAGAGCTTCAAAAGGTGTCAAAAATGAGATGAGCATGAAACAGTCCGAAAAATAGGAGGAGCCTGAAATCGTGTTCAAAAACATGAAGAGCCTAAAAAGGTGTGAAAAATATAAAGAGCTTCAAAAGGTGTGAAATACATGAGGAGCATGAAACGGTCTGAAAAATAGGAGGAGCATGAAGTGGTGTTGAAAAACATGAAGAGCCTGAAAATGTGTGAAATATATGAAGAGCTTCAAAAGGTGTCAGAAATGAGAGGAGCATGAAACGGTCTGAAAAATAGGAGAAGCATGAAGTGGTGTTGAAAAACATGAAGAGCCTGAAAATGTGTGAAATATATGAAGAGCTTCAAAAGGTGTCAGAAATGAGAGGAGCATGAAACGGTCTGAAAAATAGGAGAAGCATGAAGTGGCTTTGAAAAACATGAAGAGCCTGAAAAGGTGTGAAAAATATGAAGAGCTTTAAGAGGTGCGAAATACATGAGGATCATGAAACGGTCTGAAAAATAGGAGGAGCAAGAAACCGTGTTCAAAAACATGAAGAGCCTGAAAAGTTGTGAAAAATATGAAGAGCTTCAAACGATTGGAAATACATGAGGAGCGTGAAACGGTGTTGAAAAACATGAAGAGCCTGAAAAGGTGGGTAAAATATGAGGAGCTTCAAAAGGTGTGAAGTAGATGAGGAGCATGAATCGGTCTGAAAAATAGGAGGAGCATGAAGTGGTGTTTAAAAACATGAAGAGACTGAATAGTTGTGAAAAATATGAAGAGCTTCCAAAGGTGTCAAAATATGAGGAGCATGAAACGGTCTGAAACATAGGAGGAGCATGAATCGGTTTTGAAAAACATGAAGAGCCTGAAAATGTGTGAAAAATATGAAGATCTTCAAAACGTGTCAAAATATGAGGAGCATGAAACAGTCTGAAAAACAGGAGGATCATGAAGCCGTGTTGAAAAACATGGGTAGCCTGCAGAGGTGTGAAAAATATGAAGAGCTTCAAAAGGTTGGAAATACATGAGGAGCATGAAACGGTGTTGAAAAACATGAAGAGCCTGAAAAGGTGGGTAAAATATGAGGAGCTTCAAAAGGTGTGAAATAGATGAGGAGCATGAATCGGTCTGAAATATAGGAGGAGCATGAAGTGGTGTTTAAAAACATGAAGAGACTGAATAGGTGTGAAAAATATGAAGAGCTTCCAAAGGTGTCAAAATATGAGGAGCATGAAACGGTCTGAAACATAGGAGGAGCATGAATCGGTGTTGAAAAACATGAAGAGCCTGAAAACGTGTGAAAAATATGAAGAGCTTCAAAAGTTGTGAAAAATATGAAGAGCTTCAAAAGGTGATAAAAATGAGATGAGCATGAAACGGTCTGAAAAATAAGAGGATCATGAAACGGTGTTGGAAATCATGAAGAGTCTAAAAAGGTGTGAAATATATTAAGAGCTTCAAAAGGTGTCAAAAATATGAGGAGCATGAAACGGTCTGAAAAATAGGAGGAGAATGAAGCGGTGTTGAAAAACATGAAGAACCTGAAAAGGTGTGAAAAATATGAAGAGCTTCAAAAGGTGTCAAAACTATGAGGAGAAAGAAACGGTCTGAAAAATAGGAGGAGCATGAAAGGGTGTTCAAATGCATGAAGAGCCTGAAAAGGTGTGAAAAATATGAAGAGCTTCAAAAGGTGTAAAATACATGAGGAACATGAAACGGTCTGGAAAATAGGATGAGCATGAAGTTGTGTTGAAAAACATGAAGAGACTGAAAAGGTGTGAAAAATATGAAGAGGTTCAAAAGGTATGAAAAATATGACGAGTTGATACGGTCTGAAAAATAGGAGGAGCATGAAGCTCTGTTCAAAAACATGAAGATGCTGAAAAGTTGTGAAAAATATGAAAAGCTTCAAAAGTTGTCAAAAATATTAGGAGCATGAAACATTCTGAAAAATAGGAGGATCATGAAGCGGTGTTCAAAATCATGAAGAGGCTGAAAAGGTGTGAAAAATATGAAGAGCTTCAAAACGTGTGAAATACATGAGGAGCATGAAAAAGTCTGAAAAATAGGAGGAGCATCAAGCGGTGTTCAAAAACATGAAGAGCCTGAAAAGGTGTGAAAAATATGAAGAGCTTCAAAAGGTGTGAAAAATAGGAGGAGCATGAAACGGGCTGAAAAATAGCAGGAGCATGAAGCGGTGCTCAAATACATGAAGAGCCTGAAAAGGTGTGAAAAATATGAAGAGCTTCAAAAAATGTCAAAAATATGAGTAGCATTAAACGGTCTGAAAAATAGGAGCAGCATGAAACGGTGTTCAAAAACATGAACAGCCTGAAAAGGTGTGGAAAATATGAAGAGCTTCAAAAGGTGTGAAATACATGAGGAGCATGAAACTCTCTGAAAAATAGGAGGAGCATTAAGCGGTTTTGAAAAACATGAAGAGTCTGAAAACGTGTGAAAATATGAAGAGCTTCAAAAATATGAAAAATATGAAGAGCTTCAAAAGGTGTGGAAAATATGAAAAGCTTCAAAATGTGTCAAAAGTGAGATGAGCATGAAACGGTCTGAAAAATAGGAGGAGCATGAAGTGGTGTTGAAAAACATGAAGAGCCTGACAACGTGTGAAATATATGAAGAGCTTCAAAAGGTGTCAAAAATATGAGGAGCATGAACCGGTCTGAAAAAGAAGAGGAGCATGAAGCGGTGTTCAAAAACATGAAGAGCATGAAAAGTTGTGAAAAATATGAAGAGCTTCAAAAGGTGTAAAAAATAGGAGGAGCATGAAACCGTCTGAAAAATAGGAGCAGCATGAAGCGGTGTAAAAAACATGAAGAGCCTGAAAAGGTGTGAAAGATATGAAGATCTTCAAAAGGTGTCAAAAATATGAGGAGCATGAAACGGTCTTCAAAATAGGAGCAGCATCAAGCGGTGTAATAAACATGAAGAGCCTGAAAAGGTGTGAAAAATATGAAGAGCTTCAAAAGGTGTGAAAAAAATGAAGAGCTTCAAAATGTGTCAAAAATATGAGGAGCATGAAAAGATCTGAAAAATAGGAGCAGCATGAAACGGTGTTCAAAGACATGAAGAGCCTGAAAAGGTGTGAAAAATATGAAGAGCTTCAAAACGTGTCAAAAATATGAGGAGCATGAAACGATCTGAAAAATAGGAGGAGCAAGAAGCAGTGTTGAAAAAAAATGAAGAGCCTGAAAACGTTTGAAAAATATGAAGAGCTTCAAAATGTGTCAAAAGCGAGATGAGTATGAAACGGTCTGAATAATAGGAGGAGCATGAAGTGGTGTTGAAAAACATGAAGAGCCAGAAAATGTGTGAAATATATGAAGAGCTTCAAAATGTGTCAGAAATGAGAGAAGCATGAAACGGTCTGAAAAATAGGATGAGCAAGGAGGGGTGTTGAAAAACATGAAGAGCCTGAAAACGTTTGAGAAATAAGAAGAGCTTCAAAAGGTGTGAAAAATATGAAGAGCTTCAAAAGTTGTTAAAAATGAGATGAGCATGACACAGTTTGAAAAATAGGAGGAGCATGAAACCGTGTTCAAAAACATAAAGAGCCTAAAAAGGTTGAAAAATATGAAGAGCTTCAAAAGGTGTGAAAAATACGAGGAGCATAAAACGGTCTGAAAAATAGGAGAAGCATGAAGTGGTGTTGAAAAACATGAAGAGCCTGAAAACGTGTGAAATATATGAAGAGCTTCAAAAGGTGTCAAAAATATGAGGAGCATGAATCGGTGTTGAAAAACATGAAGAGCCTGAAAATGTGTGAAAAATATGAAGAGCTTCAAAAGGTGTCAAAAATATGAGGAGCATGAAACGGTCTGAAATATAGGAGAAGCATGAAGCGGTGTTGAAAAACATGAAGAACATGAAAAGGTGTGAAAAATATGAAGAGCTTCAAAAGGTGTCAAAATATGAGGAGCATGAACAGGTCTGAAAAATAGGAGGAGGATTAAGCGGTGTTCAAAAACATGAAGAGCATGAAAAGGTGTGAAAAATATGAAGAGCTTCAAAAGGTGTGAAAAAAATGAAGAGCTTCAAAATGTGTCAAAAATATGAGGAGCATGAAAAGATCTGAAAAATAGGAGCAGCATGAAACGGTGTTCAAAGACATGAAGAGCCTGAAAAGGTGTGAAAAATATGAAGAGCTTCAAAACGTGTCAAAAATATGAGGAGCATGAAACGATCTGAAAAATAGGAGGAGCAAGAAGCAGGGTTGAAAAAAATGAAGAGCCTGAAAACGTTTGAAAAATATGAAGAGCTTCAAAATGTGTCAAAAGCGAGATGAGTATGAAACGGTCTGAAAAATAGGAGGAGCATGAAGTGGTGTTGAAAAACATGAAGAGCCTGAAAATGTGTGAAATATATGAAGAGCTTCAAAATGTGTCAGAAATGAGAGAAGCATGAAACGGTCTGAAAAATAGGATGAGCAAGGAGGGGTGTTGAAAAACATGAAGAGCCTGAAAACGTTTGAGAAATATGAAGAGCTTCAAAAGGTGTGAAAAATATGAAGAGCTTCAAAAGTTGTTAAAAATGAGATGAGCATGACACAGTTTGAAAAATAGGAGGAGCATGAAACCGTGTTCAAAAACATGAAGAGCCTAAGAAGGTTGAAAAATATGAAGAGCTTCAAAAGGTGTGAAAAATACGAAGAGCATAAAACGGTCTGAAAAATAGGAGAAGCATGAAGTGGTGTTGAAAAACATGAAGAGCCTGAAAACGTGTGAAATATATGAAGAGCTTCAAGAGGTGTCAAAAATATGAGGAGCATGAATCGGTGTTGAAAAACATGAAGAGCCTGAAAATGCGTGAAAAATATGATGAGCTTCAAAAGGTGTCAAAAATATGAGGAGCATGAAACGGTCTGAAAAATAGGAGAAGCATGAAACGGTGTTGAAAAACATGAAGAACATGAAAAGGTGTGAAAAATATGAAGAGCTTCAAAAGGTGTCAAAAATATGAGGAGCATGAACCGGTCTGAAAAATAGGAGGAGCATGAAGCGGTGTTCAAAAACATGAAGAGCATGAAAAGGTGTGAAAAATATGAAGAGCTTCAAAAGGTGTCAAAAATATGAGGAGCATGAACCGGTCAGAAAAATAGGAGGAGCATGAAGCGGTGTTCAAAAACATGAAAAGCCTGAAAAGGTGTGAAAAATATGAAGAGTTTCAAAAGGTGTCAAAAATATGAGGAGCATGAAACGGTCTGAAAAATAGGAGCATGAAACGGTCTGAAAAATGGGAGGAGCATGAAGCGGTGCTGAAAAACAAGAAGAGCCTGAAAACGTGTGAAAAACATGAAGAGCTTAAAAGTTGTGAGAAATATGAAGAGCTTCGAAAGGTGTCAAAAATGAGACGAGCATGAAACGGTCTGGAAAATAGGACGAGCATGAAGCGGTGTTGAAAACATGAAGAGCCAGAAAAGGTGTGGAAAAATATGAAGAGCTTCAAAAAGTGTCAAAAATATGAAGAGCATGAAACGGTCTGGAAAATAGGACGAGCACGAAGTGATGTTGAAAAACATGAAGAGCCTAAAAAGGTGTGAAAAATATGAAGAGCTTCAAAACGTGTCAAAAATATGAGGAGCACGAAACGTTCTGAAAAAGAGTAGGATCATGAAGCCGTGTGGAAAAACATGGGGAGCCTGAAAAGGTGTGAAAAATATGAAGAGCTTCAAAAGGTGTCAAATATATGAGGAGCATGAAACGGTCTGAAAAATAGGAGGAGAATGAAACGGTGTTCAAAAACATGAAGAGCCTGAAAATGTGTGAAAAATATGAGGAGCATTAAAAGGTGTGAAATACATGAGGAGCATGAAACGGTCTGGAAAATAGGAAGAGCATGAAGCGGTGTTGAAAAACATGAAGAGCCTGAAAAGGTGGATAAAATATGAAGAGCTTCAAAAGGTGTCAATAATATGAGGAGCATGAAACGGTCTGAAAAATAGGAGAAGCATGAAGTGGTGTTGAAAACATGAAGAGCCTGAAAACGTGTGAAAAATATGAAGAGCTTCAAAAGGTGTGAAAAATGTGAAGAGCTTCAACAGGTGATCAAAATAAGATGAGATTGAAACGGTCTGAAAAATAGGAGGAGCATGGAGCGGTGTTGGAAATCATGAAGAGTATGAAAAGGTGTGAAAAATATGAAGAGCTTCAAAAGGTGTCAAAAATATGAGGAGCATGAAACGGTCTGAAAAATAGGAGGAACATGAAGCGGTGTTGAAAAACATGAAGAGCCTGAAAAGGTGTGAAAAATATGAAGAGCTTCAAAAGGTGTGAAATACATGAGGAGCATGAAACTCTCTGAAAAAATAGGAGGCGTTTGAAGCGGTTTTGAAAAACATGAAGAGTCTGAAAACGTGTGAAAATATGAAGAGCTTCAAAAATATGAAAAATATGAAGAGCTTCAAAAGGTGTGGAAAATATGAAGAGCTTCAAAAGGTGTCAAAAATGAGATGAGCATGAAACAGTCCGAAAAATAGGAGGAGCCTGAAATCGTGTTCAAAAACATGAAGAGCCTAAAAAGGTGTGAAAAATATAAAGAGCTTCAAAAGGTGTGAAATACATGAGGAGCATGAAACGGTCTGAAAAATAGGAGGAGCATGAAGTGGTGTTGAAAAACATGAAGAGCCTGAAAATGTGTGAAATATATGAAGAGCTTCAAAAGGTGTCAGAAATGAAAGGAGCATGAAACGGTCTGAAAAATAGGAGAAGCATGAAGTGGCTTTGAAAAACATGAAGAGCCTGAAAAGGTGTGAAAAATATGAAGAGCTTCAAAAGGTGTCAAAAATATGAGGAGCATGAAACGGTCTGAAAAATAGGAGGAGCATGAAACGGTGTTCAAAAACATGAAGAGCCTGAAAAGTTGTGAAAAATATGAAGAGCTTTAAGAGGTGCGGAATACATGAGGAGCATGAAACGGTCTGAAAAATAGGAGGAGCAAGAAACCGTGTTCAAAAACATGAAGAGCCTGAAAAGTTGTGAAAAATATGAAGAGCTTCAAACGGTTGGAAATACATGAGGAGCATGAAACGGTGTTGAAAAACATGAAGAGCCTGAAAAGGTGGGTAAAATATGAAGAGCTTCAAAAGGTGTGAAATAGATGAGGAGCATGAATCGGTCTGAAAAATAGGAGGAGCATGAAGTGGTGTTTAAAAACATGAAGAGACTGAATAGGTGTGAAAAATATGAAGAGCTTCCAAAGGTGTCAAAATATGAGGAGCATGAAACGGTCTGAAACATAGGAGGAGCATGAATCGGTTTTGAAAAACATGAAGAGCCTGAAAATGTGTGAAAAATATGAAGATCTTCAAAACGCATCAAAATATGAGGAGCATGAAACAGTCTGAAAAACAGGAGGATCATGAAGCCGTGTTGAAAAACATGGGGAGCCTGCAGAGGTGTGAAAAATATGAAGAGCTTCAAAAGGTTGGAAATACATGAGGAGCATGAAACGGTCTGGAAAATAGGAGAAGCATGAAGTGGTGTTGAAAAACATGAAGAGCCTGAAAACGTGTGAAAAATATGAAGAGCTTCAAAAGTTGTGAAAAATATGAAGAGCTTCAAAAGGTGATAAAAATGAGATGAGCATGAAACGGTCTGAAAAATAAGAGGATCATTAAGCGGTGTTGGAAATCATGAAGAGTCTGAAAAGGTGTGAAATATATTAAGAGCTTCAAAAGGTGTCAAAAATATGAGGAGCATGAAACGGTCTGAAAAATAGGAGGAGAATGAAGCGGTGTTGAAAAACATGAAGAACCTGAAAAGGTGTGAAAAATATGAAGAGCTTCAAAAGGTGTCAAAACTATGAGGAGAAAGAAACGGTCTGAAAAATAGGAGGAGCATGAAAGGGTGTTCAAATGCATGAAGAGCCTGAAAAGGTGTGAAAAATATGAAGAGCTTCAAAAGGTGTAAAATACATGAGGAACATGAAACGGTCTGGAAAATAGGATGAGCATGAAGTTGTGTTGAAAAACATGAAGAGACTGAAAAGGTGTGAAAAATATGAAGAGGTTCAAAAGGTGTGAAAAATATGACGAGTATGATACGGTCTGAAAAATAGGAGGAGCATGAAGCTCTGTTCAAAAACATGAAGATCCTGAAAAGTTGTGAAAAATATGAAAAGCTTCAAAAGTTGTCAAAAATACTAGGAGCATGAAACATTCTGAAAAAAAGGAGGATCATGAAGCGGTGTTCAAAATCATGAAGAGGCTGAAAAGGTGTGAAAAATATGAAGAGCTTTAAAACGTGTGAAATACATGAGGAGCATGAAAAAGTCTAAAAAATAGGAGGAGCATCAAGCGGTGTTCAAAAACATGAAGAGCCTGAAAAGGTGTGGAAAATATGAAGAGCTTCAAAAGGTGTGAAATACATGAGGAGCATGAAACTCTCTGAAAAATAGGAGGAGCATGAAGCGGTTTTGAAAAACATGAAGAGTCTGAAAACGTGTGAAAATATGAAGAGCTTCAAAAATATGAAAAATATGAAGAGCTTCAAAAGGTGTGGAAAATATGAAGAGCTTCAAAATGTGTCAAAAGTGAGATGAGCATGAAACGGTCTGAAAAATAGGAGGAGCATGAAGTGGTGTTGAAAAACATGAAGAGCCTGAAAATGTGTGAAATATATGAAGAGCTTCAAAAGTTGTCAGAAATGATAGAAACATGAAACGGTCTAAAAAATAGGATGAGCAAGAAGTGGTGTTGAAAAACATGAAGAGCCTGAAAACGTTTGAGAAATATGAAGAGATTCAAAAGGTGTGAAAAATATGAAGAGCTTCAAAAGGTGTCAAAAATATGAGGAGCATGGAACGGTCTGAAAAAATAGAAGGAGCATGAAACTGTCTGAAAAATGGGAGGAGCATGAAGCGGTGTTGAAAAACATGAAGAGCCTGAAAACGTATGAAAAACATGAAGAGCTTAAAAGTTGTGAGAAATATGAAGAGCTTCAAAAGGTGTCAAAAATGAGACGAGTATGAAACTGTCTGGAAAATTGGACGAGCATGAAGCGGTGTTGAAAACATGAAGAGCCAGAAAAGTTGTGAAAAATATGAAGAGCTTCAAAAAGTGTCAAAAATATGAAGAGCATGAAACGGTCGGAAAAATAGGAGGAGCAGGAAGTTATGTTGGAAAACATGAAGAGCCTAAAAAGGTGTGAAAAATATGAAGAGCTTCAAAAAGTGTCAAAAATATGAGGAGCATGAAACGGTCTGAAAAGCAGTAGGATCATGAAGCCGTGTTGAAAAACATGGGGAGCCTGAAAAGGTGTGAAAAATATGAAGAGATTTAAAAGTTGTGAAATACATGAGGAGCATGAAACGGTCTTAAAAATAGGAGGAGCATGAAACCGTGTTCAAAAACATGAAGAGCCTGAAAAGTTGTGAAATATATGAAGAGCTTCAAACGGTTGGAAATACATGAGGAGCATGAAACGGTGTTGAAAAACATGAAGAGCCTGAAAAGGTGGGTAAAATATGAAGAGCTTCAAAAGGTGTTAAAAATATGAGGAGCATGAAACGGTCTGAAAAATAGGAGGATCATGAAACGGTGTTGAAAAACATGTAGAGCCTGAAAAGCTGTGAAAAATATGAAGAGCTTCAAAAGGTGTTAAAAATATGAGGAGCATGAAACGGTCTGAAAAATAGAAGCAGCATGAAACGGTGTTGAAAAACATGAAGAGCCTGAAAAGGTGTGAAAAATATGAAGAGCTTCAAATGGTGTGAAAAATATGAGGAGCATGAAACGGTCTGAAAAATAGGAGGAGCATGAAGCGGTGTTCAAAAACATGACGAGCCTGAAAAGGTGTGAATAATATGAAGAGCTTCAAAAGGTGTGAAATAAATGAGGAGCATGAAACGGTCTGGAATATAGGAGGAGCATGAAGCGGTGTTCAAAAACATGAAGAGCCTGAAAAGGTGTGAAAAATATGAAGAGCTTCTAAAGGTGTCAAAAATATGAGGAGCATGTAACGTTCTGAAAAACAGGAGTAGCATGAAGTGGTGTTGAATAACATCAAGAGCCTGAGAAGGTGTGAAAAATATGAAGAGCTTCGAAAGGGGTGAAATACATGAGGAGCATGAAACGGGCTGAAAAATAGGAGAAGCATGAAACGGTGTTCAAAAACATGAAGAGCCTGAAAAGGTGTGAAAAATATGAAGAGCTTCAAATGGGGTCAAAATTATGAGAAGCATGAAACGGTCTGAAAGATAGGAGGAGCATGAAACGGTGTTGAGAAACATGAAGAGCCTGAAAAGGTGTGACAAATATAAAGACTTTCAAAAGGTTTCAAAAATATGAGGAGCATGTAACGGTCTGAAAAATAGGAGGAGCATGAAGCGGTGTTCAAAAACATGAAGAGCCTGAAAAAGTGTGAAAAATAGGAAGAGATTCAAAAGGTGTCAATAATAAGAGGTGCATGAAACAGTCTGAAAAAAAAGGAGGAGCATGAAACGGTCTGAAAAATAGGAGGAGCATGAAGCTGTGTTGAAAAACATGAAGAGCCTGAAAAGGTGTGACAAATATAAAGACCTTCAAAAGATTTCAAAAATATGAGGTGCATGTAACGGTCTGAAAAATAGGAGGAGCATGAAGCGGTGTTAAAAAACATGAAGAGCCTGAAAAGGTGTGAAATATATGAAGAGCTCCAAAAGGTGTCAAAAATATGAGGAGCATGAAACCGTCTCAAAAATAGGAGGAACATAAAGCGGTGTTGAAAAACTTGGAGAGCCTGAAAAGCTCTGAAAATTATGAAGAGCTACAAAATTTGTCAAAAATATGAGGAGCATGAAACGGTCTCAAAAATAGGAGGAGTGAGATCGATGTTGAAAAACAACGAGAGCCTAAAAACGTGTGAAAAATATGAAGAGCTTCAAAAGGTGTCAAAAATATGAGGAACATGAAACGGTCTCAAAAATAGGAGGAGCATTATGCGGTGTTGAAAAACATGAAGAGCCTGAAAAGATGTGAAAAATATGAAGAGCTTCAAAATGTGTCAATAATAAGAGTTGCATGAAACAGTCTGAAAATTAGGAGGAGCATGAAACTGTCTGAAAAATAGGAGGAGCATGAAGGGGTGTTGAAAAACATGAAGAGCCTGAAAAGGTGTGACAAATATAAAGAGCTTCAAAACGTGTCAATAATATGAGGAGCATGAAACGGTCTGAAATATAGGAGGAGCATGAAACGGTGTAGAAAAACATGAAGAGCATGAAAAGGTGTGAAAAATAGGAAAAGCTTCAAAAAGTGTCAAAAATATGAGGAGCATGAAACGGTCTGAGAAACAGAAGGAGCATAAAGCAGTGTTCAAAAACATGAAGAGCCTGAAAAGGTTTGAAAATATCAGGGCTTCAAAAGGTGTGAAAAATATGAGGAGCATGAAACGGTCTGAAAAATCGGAGGAGCATGAAGCTTTGCTCAAACACATGAAGAGCCTGAAAAGGTGTGAAAAACAGGAGGAGCTTCAAAAGGTGTCAAAAATATGAGCAGCATGAAACGGTCTGAAAAATAGGAGGAGCATGAAACGGTGTTCAAAAACATGAAGAGCCTGGAAAAGTGTGAAGAATATGAAGAGCCTCAAAACGTGTCAAAAATATGCGGAGCATGAAAAGGTCTGAAAAATAGGAGCAGCATGAAATGGTGTTCAAAAATTTGAAGAGCCTGAAAAGGTGTGAAAAATATGAAGAGCTTCAAAAGGTGTCAAAAATATGAGGAGCATGAACCGGTCTGAAAAATATGAGGAGCATGAAATTGTGTTAAAAAACCTGAAGAGCCTGAAAAGGTGTGAAAAATATGAAGAGCTTCAAAAGGTGTGAAATACACGAGGAGCATGAAACGGTCTGAAGAATAGGAGGAGCATGAAGCGGTGTTAAAAATATGAAGAGCCCGAAAAGGTATGAAAAATATGAAGAGCTTCAAAAGTTGTCAAAAATATGAGGAGCATGAAACGCTCTGAAAAATTTGAGAAGCATGAAGTTCTGTGGAAAAACATGAAGAGCCTGAAAAGTTGTGAAAAATATGAAGAGCTTCAAAAAGTGTCAATTATAAGAGGTGCATGAAATGGTCTGAAAAAAAAGAGAGGCATGAATCGGTGTGAAAAACCGGAGGAGAATGAAGCGGTGTTGAAAAAAATGAAGAGCCTGAAAAGGTGTGACAAATATAAAGACTTTCAAAAGGTGTGAATAATATGAGGAGCATGAAAAGGTCTCAAAATAGGAGGAGCATGAAACGGTCTGAAAAATAGGAGGAGCATGAAACGGTGTTCAAAAACATGAAGAGCCGGAAAAGGTGTGAAAAATAGGAGGAGCTTCAAAAGGTTTCAAAAATATGAGGAGCATGAAACGGTCTGAAAAATAGGAGGAGCATGAAGCGGTCTTGAAAAACGTGAAGAGTCAGAAAAGGTGTGAAAAAAAAGAAGAGCTTCGAAAGGTGTGAAAAATATGAGAAGCATGAAACGGTCTGAAAAATAGGAGGAGCATGAAGCGGTGATGAAAAACATGAAGAGCCTGAAAAGGTTTGAAAAATATCAGGAGCTTCAAAAGGTGTTAAAAATATGAGGAGCATGAAACGGTTTGAAAAATTGGAAGAGCATGCAGCTTTGCTCAAACACATGAAGAGCCTGAAAAGGTGTGAAAAATATGAAGAGCTTCAAAAGGTGTCAAAAATGAGGAGCATGAAACGGTATGAAAAATAGGAGGAGCAAGAAGCGCTGTTGAAAAACATGAAGAGCATGAAAGGTGTGAAATATATGAAGAGCTTCAAAAGTTGTCAAAAATTTGAGGAGCATGAAGCGGTGTTCAAAAACATGAAGCGCCTGAAAATGTGTGAAATATATGAAGAGCTTCAAAAGGTGTCAAAAATATGAGGAGCATGAAACGGTCTGAAAAATAAGAGGAGCATGAAGCGGTGTTGAAAAACATGAAGAGCATGAAAGGTGTGAAATATATGAAGAGCTTCAAAAGTTGTCAAAAATTTGAGGAGCATGAAGCGGTGTTCAAAAAGATGAAGAGCCTGAAAAGGTGTGAAATATATGAAGAGCTTCAAAAGGTGTCAAAAATATGAGGAGCATGAAACCGTCTGAAAAATACGAGGAGCATGAAGCGGTGTTGAAAACATTAAGAGCCTGAAAATGTATGAAAAATATGAAGAGGTACAAAAGGGGTCAAAAATATGAGGAGCATGAAACGGTCTGAAAAATAGGAGGAGCATGAAATGTTGTTCAAAAACATAACAGCCTGAAAAGGTGTGAAAAACATGAAGAGCTTGAAAACGTGTGAAAAATATGAGTACTATGAAACCGTCTGAAAAATAGGTGGAGCAAGAAACGGTGTTGAAAACATGAAGAGCCTGAAAAGCTGTGAAAGATATGAAGAGCTTCAAAAGGTGTCATAAATATGACGAGCATGAAACGGTCTAAAAAATAGGAGGAACATGAGGCATTATTGAAAAACATGAAGAGCCTGAAAAGGTGTGAAAAATATGAAGAGCTTCAAAAGGAGTCAAAAATATGAGGAGCAGGAAAGGGTCTGAAAAAAAGGAGGAGCAAGAGGTGGTGTTGAAAAACATGAAGCGACTGAAATCTGTGAAATATATGAAGAGCTTCAAAAGGTGTCAATGATCTGAGGAGCATGAAACAGTCTGAAAAATAGGAGGAGCATGAAGCGGTGTTGAAAAACATGAAGAGCCTGAAATGGTGTGAAATACATGAAGAGCTTCAAAAGGAGTCAAAAATATGAGGAGCATGAAACGGTCTGAAAAAAAGGAGGAGCAAGAGGTGATGTTGAAAAACATGAAGCGACTGAAAGTGTGTGAAATCTATGAAGAGCGTCAAAAGGTGTCAAAAATATGAGGAGCATGAAACGGTATGATGAATAAGAGGAGCATGGAGCGGTGTTGAAAAACATGAAGAGCCTGAAACTTGTAAAAAATATGAAGAGCTTCAAAAGGTGTGAAAAATATGAGGCGCATGAAACGGTCTGAAAATTAGAAGCAGCATGAAGCGGTGTTGAAAAACATGAAGAGCCTGAAAGGTGTGAAATATAAGAAGAGCTTCAAAAGGTGTCAAAAATATGAGGAGCATGAAACCGTCTGAAAAATAGGAGGAGCATGAATAGGTGTTCAAAAACATGACAGCCTGAAAAGGTGTGAAAAATATGAAGAGCTTCAAAACGGGAGAAAAATATGAGGACCATGAAACCGTCTGAAAAATAGGAGGAGCATGAAACGGTATTGAAAACATGAAGAGCCTGAAAACGTGTGAAAAATATGAAGAGCTTCAAAAGGTGTCAAAAATATGACGAGCATGAAATGGTCTGAAAAATAGGAGGAGCATGAAGCAGTGTTGAAAAACATTAAGAGCCTGAAAAGGTGTGAAAAATATGAAGAGCTTCAAAAAGTGTCAAATATATGAGGAGCATGAAACGGTCTGAAAAATAGAAGGAGCATTAAGCTGTGTTGAAAAACATGAAGAGCCTGAAATGAGTGAAATATATGAAGAGCTTCAAAAGGTGTCAAAAATATGAGGAGCATGAAACGGTCTGAAAAATAGAAGGAGCATTAAGCTGTGTTGAAAAACATGAAGAGCCTGAAAAGGTGTGAAAACTATTAAGAGCTTCAAAAGGTGTCAAAAATATGAGAAACATGAAACGGTCTGAAAAATAGGAGAAGATTGAAGCGGTGTTGAAAAACATGAAGAGTCTGAAAAGTTGTGAACAATATAAAGAGCTTCAAAGGTGTCAAAAATATGAGGAGGATGAAATGGTGTTCAAAAACATGAAGATCCTGAAAAGGTGTGAAAAATATGAACAGGTTAAAAAGGTGTCAAAAATATGAGGAGCTGGAAAAGGGTTCAAAAACATGAAGAGCATGAAAATGTAGGAAAAATATGAAGAGTTTCAAATGGTGTCAAAAATATGAGAGCATGAAACGGTCTGAAAAATAGGAGGAGCATGAAATGGTGTTCAAAAACATGAAGAGACTGAAAACCTGTGAAAAATATGAAGAGCTTCAAAAGTTGTGGAAAATATGAGGAGCATGAAACGGTCTGAAAAATAGGAGCATGAAACTGTGTTGAAAAATATGAAGAGCCTGAAAAGGTGTGAAATACATGAATAGGTTCAGAACGTGTCAAAAATATGAGGAGCATGAAACGGTCTGAAAAATAGGAGGAGAATGAAGCGGTGTTGAAAAACATGAAGAACCTGAAAAGGTGTGAAAAATATGAAGAGCTTCAAAAGGTGTCAAAAATATGAGGAGCATGAAACTGTCTGAAAAATAGGAGGAGCATGAAAAGGTGTTCAAAAACATGAAGAGCCTGAAAATGTGTGAAAATTATGGAGAGCTTCAAAAGGTGTGAAAAATATGAGGAGCATGAAGTGGTGTTCAAAAACATGAAGAGCTTGAATAGGTGTGAAATATACGAAGAGCTTCAAAAGGTGTCAAAAGTATGAGGAGCATGAAACGCTCTGAAAATAGGAGGAGAATGAAGCGGTGTTGAAAAACATGAAGAGCATGAAAGGTGTGAAAAATATGAAGAGCTTCAAAAGGTGTCAAAAATCTGAGGAGCATGAAACGGTCTGAAAAACAGGAGGAGCACGAATCGGTGTTCAAAAACATGAAGAGCCTGAAAAGGTGTGAAAAATATGAAGAGCTTCAAAAGGTGTCAAATATATGAGGAGCTTGAAAAGGTGTTCAAAAACATGAAGAGCATGAAAATGTGTGAAAAATATGAAGAGTTTCAAATGACGTCAAAAATATGAGGAGCATGAAACTGTCCGAAAAATAGGAGGAGCATGAAATGGTGTTCAAAAACATGAAGAGACTGAAAACCTGTGAAAATTATTAAGAGCTTCAAAAGGTGTGAAAAATATGAAGAGCTTCAAAAGGTGTGAAAAATATGAGGAGCATGAAACGGTCTGAAAAATAGAAGGAGCATGAAACTGTGTTGAAAAATATGAAGAGCCTGAAAAGGTGTGAAATATATGTATAGGTTCAGAAAGTGTCAAAAATATGAAGAGCATGAAACTGTCTGAAAAATAGGAGAAGATTGAAGCGGTGTTGAAAAAGATGAAGAGCCTGAAAAGGTGTGAAAAATATGAAGAGCGTCAAAAGGTGTCAAAAATATGAGGAGCATGAAACGGTCTGAAAAATAGGAGGAGCATGAAAAGGTATTCAAAAACATGAAGGGCCTGAAAATGTGTGAAAAATAAGAAGAGCTTCAAAAGGTGTGAAAAATATGAGGAGCATGAAGTGGTGTTCAAAAACATGAAGAGCCTGAAAAGGTGTGAAATATATGAAGAGCTTCAAAAGTTGTCAAAAATTTGAGGAGCATGAAACGGTGTTCAAAAACATGAAGAGCCTGAAAAGGTGTGAAATATATGAAGAGCTTCAAAAGGTGTCAAATATATGAGGATCATGAAACCGTCTGAAAAATAGGAGGAGCATGAAGCGGTGTTGAAAACATGAAGAGCCTGAAAAGGTATGAAAAATATGAAGAGCTACACAAGGGGTCAAAAATATGAGGAGCATGAAACGGTCTGAAAAATAGGAGGAGCATGAAATGGTGTTCAAAAACATGACAGCCTGAAAAGGTGTGAAAAATATGAAGAGCTTCAAAAGGTGTCAAAAGTATGAGGAGCATGAAACGGTCTGAAAATAGGAGGAGGATGTAAGGGTGTTGAAAACATGAAGAGCAAGAAAAGGTGTGAAAAATATGAAGAGCTTCAAAAGGTGTCAAAAATATGAGGAGCATGAAACGGTCTGAAAAATAGGAGGAGCATGAAGCAGTGTTGAAAAACATGAAGAGCCTGAAAAGGTGTGAAAAATATGAAGAGCTTCAAAAAGTGTCAAAAATATGAGGAGCATGAAACGGTCTGAAAAATAAGAGGAGCATGAAATGGTGTTGAAAAACATGAAGAGCCTGAAATGAGTGAAATATACGAAGAGCTTCAAAAGGTGACAAAATATGAGGAGCATGAAACGGTATGAAAAATAGGAGGAGCCTGAAGCGGTGTTGAAAAACATGAAGAGCCTGAAAAGGTGGGAACAATATGACGAGCTTCAAAAGGTGTGAAAAATGTGAAGTGCTTCAAAAGTTGTCAAAATATGAGGTGCATGAAACGATTTGAAAAATAGGAGCAGCATGAAGCGGTTTTGAAAAACATAAAGAGCCTGAAAAGGTGTTAAAAATATGAATAGCTTCAAAACGTGTCAAAAATATGAGGAGTTTGAAAAGGTGTTCAAAAACATGAAGACCATGAAAATGTGTGAAAAATATGAACAGCTTCAAAAGGTGTCAAAAATATGAGGAGCATGAAACGGTCTGAAAAATAGGAGGAGCATGAAGTGGTGTTGAAAAACATTAAGAGCCTGAAAAGGAGTGAAATGTATGAAGAGCTTCAAAAGGTGTCAAAAGTATGAGGAGCATGAAACGGCCTGAAAAATAGGAGGAGCATGAAAAGGTGTTCAAAACCATGAAGAGCTTGAAAAGGTGTGAAATATATGAAGAGATTCAAAAGGTGTGAAAAATAGGAGGAGCATGAAGCGTTTTTCAAAAACATGAAGAGCATGAAAAGGTGTGAAATATATGAAGAGCTTCAATAGATGTAAAAAATAGGAGGAGCATGAAGCTTTGTTCAAAAACATGAAGAACCTTAAGGTATGAAATATATGAAGAGCTTGAAAATGTGTCAAAAATATGAGGAGCATGAAACGGTCTGAAAAATAGGAGGAGCATGAAGGGGTGTTGAAAAACATGAAGAGCCTGAAAAGGTGTGAAAAACATGAAGAGATCGAAAAGGTGTGAAATATATGAAGAGCTTCAAAAGGTGTCAAAAATATGAGGAGCATGAAACGGTCTGAAAAATAGGAGGTGCATGAAGCGATGTTCAAAAACATGAAGATCCTGAAAAGGTGTGAAATAAATGAAGAGCTTCAAAAGTTGTCAAAAATTTGAGGAGCATGAAACTGTCTGAAATATAGGAGGAGCATGAAGCGGTGTTGAAAAGCATGAAGAGCCTGAAAAGGTGTGAAAAGTATGAAGAGTTTCAAAAAAGTGTCAAAAATATGAGTAGCATGAATCGGTCTAAAAAATAAGAGGAACATGAAGCAGTGTTGCAAAACTTGAAGAGCCTGAAAAGGTGTGAAAAATAGGAGGAGCTTCAAAATGTGTCAAAAATATGAGGAGCATGAAACGGTCTGAAAAATAGGAGGAGCATGAAGTGGTGTTGAAAAATATGAAGAGCCTAAAAAGGGGTGAAAAAATATGAAGAGTTTCAAAGGTGTCAAAAATATGAGGAGCATGAAACGGTCTGAAAAATAGGAGGAGCATGAAACGGTGTTCAAAAACATGAAGAGCCAGAAAAGGTGTGAAAAATATGAAAGCTTTAAAAGGTGTCAAAAATATGAGGAGCATGAAACGGTCTGAAAAATAGGAGGAGCATGACGCGGTGTTCAAAAACATGAAGAACCTGAAAAGGTGTGAAAAATATGAAGAGCTTCCAAAGGTGTCAAAAATATGAGGAGCATGAAACGGTATGAAAAATAGGAGGAGAATGAGGCGGTGTTGAAAAACAAGAAGAGCCTGAAAATCTGTGAAATATATGAAGAGCTTCAAAACGTGTCAAAAAGATGAGGAGCACAAAACGGTCTGAAAAATAGGAGGAGCATGAAGCGGTGTTGAAAAACATGAAGAGCCTGAAAAGGTGTAAAAACATGAAGAGCCTGTAAAGGTTTGAAATATATGAAGAGCTTCAAAAGGTGTCAAAAGTATAAGGAGCAGGATACGGTCTGAAAAATAGGAGGAGCATGAAGCGGTGTTGAAAAACATGAAGAGCCTGAAAAGGTGTGAAAAACATGAAGAGTTTGAAAGGTGTGAAATATATGAAGAGCTTCAAAAGGTGTCAAAAATATGAGGAGCATGAAACGGTCTGAAAAAGAGGAGGAGTATGAAGCGGTCTTGAAAGACATGAAGAGCGTGAAAAGGTGTGAAAATTATGAAGAGATTCAAAAGGTGTCAAAAATATGAGGAGCATGAAATGGCCTGAAAAATAGGAGGAGAATGAAACCGTGTTCAAAATCATGAAGAGCCTGAAAATGTGGAAATATATGAAGTGATTCAAAAGGTGTCAAAAATAGGAGGAGCATGAAACGATCTGAAAAATGGAGGAGCATGAAGGGGTGATGAAAAAAAAGAAGAGCATGAAATGGTTTGAAGAATATAAGGAGCTTAAAAAGGTATCAAAAATAGTAGTAGCATGAAACGGTGTTCAAAAACTTGAAGAGCCTGAAAATGTGTAAAATATGAACAGCTTAAAAGGTGTCAAAATATTAGGAGCATGAAACGTTCTGAAAAATAGGAGGAGCATGAATCGGTGTTCAAAAACATAAACAGCCTGAAAAGGTGTGAAAAATATGAAGAGCGTTAAAACGTGTTAAAAATATGAGGAGCATGAAACGTTCTCAAAAATAGGAGGAGCAGCAAACTGTGTTCAAAAATATGAAGAGCCTGAAAAGGTGTGAAAAATATGAAGAGCATGAAACGGTCTGAAATATAGGAGGAGCATGAAGCGGTGTTGAAAAGCATGAAGAGCCTGAAAAGGTGTGAAATATATGAAGAGCTTCAAAAGGTGTCAAAAATATTAGGAGCATGAAACGGTCTGAAAAACAGGACGAGCATGAAGCGGTCTTGAAGGACATGAAGAGCCTGAAAAGGTGTGAAAAATAGGAGGAGCTTCAAAATGTGTCAAAAATATGAGGAGCATGAAATGGTCTGAAAAAAAGGAGGAGCATGAAGTGGTGTTGAAAAACATGAAGAGCCTGAAAAAGTGTGAAATATATGAAGAGCTTCAAAAGGTGTCAAACAGATGAGGAGGATGAAAAGGTCTGAAAAATAGGAGGAGCATGAAGCGGTGTTGAAAAACATGAAGAACCTGAAAAGGTGTGAAAAATATGAAGAGCTTCAAAAGGTGTCAAAAATAAAAGGAGCATGAAATGGTCTGAAAAACAGGAGGAGCAGGAAGCGGTATTGAAAAACATGAAGAGCCTGAAAAGGTGTGAAAAATTTGAAGAGCTTCAAAAGGTGTAAAATACATGAGGAGAATGAAACGGTGTGAAAAATAGGAGGAGCATGAAGTGGTGTTCAAAAACATGAAGAGTCTGAAAAGAAGTGAAATATATGAAGAGCTTCAAACGTTGTCAAAAATATGAGGAGCATGAAACGGTCTGAAAAAAGGAGGCGCATGAAGCTGTGTTCAAAAACATGAAGAGCCTGAAAAGTTGTGAAAAATATGAAGAGCTTCAAAAGGTGTCAGAAATGAGATGAGCATGAAGCGGTCTGAAAAATAGGAGGAGCATGAAGTGGCGTTGAAAAACATGAAGAGCCTGAAAAGGTGTGAAAAATATGAAGAGCTTCAAAAGGTGTGACAAATATGAGGAGCATGAAACGGTCTGAAAAATAAGAGGAGCAAGAAGCGGTGTTGAAAAACATGAAGAGCTTCAAAAGTTGTGAAAAATATGAAAAATTTCAAAAGCTGTCAAAAATGAGATGAGTTGAAACGGTCTGAAAAATAGACAGAGCATGAAACGGTCTGAAAAATAGGAGGAGAATGAAACGGTGTTCAAGAACATGAAGAGCCTGAAAAGCTTCAAAAAATATGAAGAGCTTCAAAAGGTGTGAAAAATATGAAGAGCTTCAAAATGTGTGGAATACATGAGGAGCATGATACGGTCTGAAAAATAAGAGGAGCGTGAAGCGGTGTTCAAAAACATGAAGAGCCTGAAAAGGTGTGAAATATATGAAGAGATTCAAAAGGTTTCAATAATATGAGGAGCATGAAACGCTCAGAAAAGTATGAGGATCATGAAGCGATGTTGAAAAACATGAAAAGCCTGAAAAGGCGTGAAAAATATGAAAAGCTTCAAAAGGTGTCAAAAATATGAGGAGCATGAAACGGTCTGAAAAATAGGAGGAGCAAGAAATCATGTTCAAAAACATGAGGAGCCTGAAAACGTGTGAAAAATATAAAGAGCTTCAAAATGTGTGGAATACATGAGGAGCATGAAACGGTCTGAAAAATAGGAGGAGCATAAAGCGGTGTTGAAAAACATGAAGAACCTGAAAAGTTGTGAAAAATATGAAGAACTTGAAAAGGTGCCAAAAATATGAGGAGCATGAAACGGTCTGAAATAAAGGAGGAGCATGAAACGGTCTGAAAAATAGGAGGAGCATGAAACGGTGTTCAAAAACATGAAGAGCCTGAAAAGCTGTGAAATATATGAAGAGTTTCAAAAGGTGTGAAATATATGAAGAGCTTCAAAAGGTGTGAAATACATGAGGAGGAGGAAACAGTCTGAAAAATAGGAGGAGCATGAAGCGGTGTTCAAAAACATGAAGAGCCTGAAAAGGTGTGAAATATATTAAGAGATTCAAAAGGTGTCAAAAATATGAGGAGCATGAAACGCTCTGGAAAATAGGAGGAGCATGAAACCGTGTTGAAAAACATGAAGAGCCTGAAAAGGTCTGAAAAATATGAAGAGCTTCAAAAGGTGTCAAAAATATGAGGAGCATGAAACTGTCTGAAAAACAGGAGGAGCATGAAGCGGTTTTGAAGGACATGAAAAGCCTGAAAAGGTGTGAAAAATAGGAAGAGCTTCAAAAAGTGTCAAAAATATGAGGAGCATGAAACAATCTGAAAAATAGGAGAAGATTGAAGCGGTGTTTGTAAAACATGAAGAGCCTGAAAAGGTGTGAAAAATATGAAGAGCGTCAAAAGGTGTCAAAAATATGAGGAGCATGAAACGGTCTGAAAAATAGGAGGAGCATGAAAACGTGCTAAAAAACATGAAGCGCCTGAAAATATGTGTGAAAAATATGAAGAGCTTCAAAAGGTGTGAAAAATATGAGGAGCATGAAGTGGTGTTCAAAAACATGAAGAGCTTGAAAAGGTATGAAATATACTAAGAGCTTCAAAAGGTGTGAAAAATAGGAGGCGCAAAAAGCGGTGTTCAAAAACATGAAAAGCCTGATAGGGTGTGAAATATATGAAGAGCTTCAAAAGGTGTCAAAAGTATGAGGAGCATGAAACGGTCTGAAAATAGGAGGAGGATGTAAGGGTGTTGAAAACATGAAGAGCAAGAAAAGGTGTGAAAAATATGAAGAGCTTCAAAAGGTGTCAAAAATATTAGGAGCATGAAACGGTCTGAAAAACAGGACGAGCATGAAGCGGTCTTGAAGGACATGAAGAGCCTGAAAAGGTGTGAAAAATAGGAGGAGCTTCAAAATGTGTCAAAAATATGAGGAGCATGAAATGGTCTGAAAAAAAGGAGGAGCATGAAGTGGTGTTGAAAAACATGAAGAGCCTGAAAAAGTGTGAAATATATGAAGAGCTTCAAAAGGTGTCAAACAGATGAGGAGGATGAAAAGGTCTGAAAAATAGGAGGAGCATGAAGCGGTGTTGAAAAACATGAAGAACCTGAAAAGGTGTGAAAAATATGAAGAGCTTCAAAAGGTGTCAAAAATAAAAGGAGCATGAAATGGTCTGAAAAACAGGAGGAGCAGGAAGCGGTATTGAAAAACATGAAGAGCCTGAAAAGGTGTGAAAAATTTGAAGAGCTTCAAAAGGTGTAAAATACATGAGGAGAATGAAACGGTGTGAAAAATAGGAGGAGCATGAAGTGGTGTTCAAAAACATGAAGAGTCTGAAAAGAAGTGAAATATATGAAGAGCTTCAAACGTTGTCAAAAATATGAGGAGCATGAAACGGTCTGAAAAAAGGAGGCGCATGAAGCTGTGTTCAAAAACATGAAGAGCCTGAAAAGTTGTGAAAAATATGAAGAGCTTCAAAAGGTGTCAGAAATGAGATGAGCATGAAGCGGTCTGAAAAATAGGAGGAGCATGAAGTGGCGTTGAAAAACATGAAGAGCCTGAAAAGGTGTGAAAAATATGAAGAGCTTCAAAAGGTGTGACAAATATGAGGAGCATGAAACGGTCTGAAAAATAAGAGGAGCAAGAAGCGGTGTTGAAAAACATGAAGAGCTTCAAAAGTTGTGAAAAATATGAAAAATTTCAAAAGCTGTCAAAAATGAGATGAGTTGAAACGGTCTGAAAAATAGGCAGAGCATGAAACGGTCTGAAAAATAGGAGGAGCATGAAACGGTGTTCAAGAACATGAAGAGCCTGAAAAGCTTCAAAAAATATGAAGAGCTTCAAAAGGTGTGAAAAATATGAAGAGCTTCAAAATGTGTGGAATACATGAGGAGCATGATACGGTCTGAAAAATAAGAGGAGCGTGAAGCGGTGTTCAAAAACATGAAGAGCCTGAAAAGGTGTGAAATATATGAAGAGATTCAAAAGGTTTCAATAATATGAGGAGCATGAAACGCTCAGAAAAGTATGAGGATCATGAAGCGATGTTGAAAAACATGAAAAGCCTGAAAAGGCGTGAAAAATATGAAAAGCTTCAAAAGGTGTCAAAAATATGAGGAGCATGAAACGGTCTGAAAAATAGGAGGAGCAAGAAATCATGTTCAAAAACATGAGGAGCCTGAAAACGTGTGAAAAATATAAAGAGCTTCAAAATGTGTGGAATACATGAGGAGCATGAAACGGTCTGAAAAATAGGAGGAGCATAAAGCGGTGTTGAAAAACATGAAGAACCTGAAAAGTTGTGAAAAATATGAAGAACTTGAAAAGGTGCCAAAAATATGAGGAGCATGAAACGGTCTGAAATAAAGGAGGAGCATGAAACGGTCTGAAAAATAGGAGGAGCATGAAACGGTGTTCAAAAACATGAAGAGCCTGAAAAGCTGTGAAATATATGAAGAGTTTCAAAAGGTGTGAAATATATGAAGAGCTTCAAAAGGTGTGAAATACATGAGGAGGAGGAAACAGTCTGAAAAATAGGAGGAGCATGAAGCGGTGTTCAAAAACATGAAGAGCCTGAAAAGGTGTGAAATATATTAAGAGATTCAAAAGGTGTCAAAAATATGAGGAGCATGAAACGCTCTGGAAAATAGGAGGAGCATGAAACCGTGTTGAAAAACATGAAGAGCCTGAAAAGGTCTGAAAAATATGAAGAGCTTCAAAAGGTGTCAAAAATATGAGGAGCATGAAACTGTCTGAAAAACAGGAGGAGCATGAAGCGGTTTTGAAGGACATGAAAAGCCTGAAAAGGTGTGAAAAATAGGAAGAGCTTCAAAAAGTGTCAAAAATATGAGGAGCATGAAACAATCTGAAAAATAGGAGAAGATTGAAGCGGTGTTGTAAAACATGAAGAGCCTGAAAAGGTGTGAAAAATATGAAGAGCGTCAAAAGGTGTCAAAAATATGAGGAGCATGAAACGGTCTGAAAAATAGGAGGAGCATGAAAACGTGCTAAAAAACATGAAGCGCCTGAAAATATGTGTGAAAAATATGAAGAGCTTCAAAAGGTGTGAAAAATATGAGGAGCATGAAGTGGTGTTCAAAAACATGAAGAGCTTGAAAAGGTATGAAATATACTAAGAGCTTCAAAAGGTGTGAAAAATAGGAGGCGCAAAAAGCGGTGTTCAAAAACATGAAAAGCCTGATAGGGTGTGAAATATATGAAGAGCTTCAAAAGGTGTCAAAAGTATGAGGAGCATGAAACGGTCTGAAAATAGGAGGAGGATGTAAGGGTGTTGAAAACATGAAGAGCAAGAAAAGGTGTGAAAAATATGAAGAGCTTCAAAAGGTGTCAAAAATATGAGGAGCATGAAACGGTCTGAAAAATAGGAGGAGCATGAAGCAGTGTTGAAAAACATGAAGAGCCTGAAAAGGTGTGAAAAATATGAAGAGCTTCAAAAAGTGTCAAAAATATGAGGAGCATGAAACGGTCTGAAAAATAAGAGGAGCATGAAATGGTGTTGAAAAACATGAAGAGCCTGAAATGAGTGAAATATACGAAGAGCTTCAAAAGGTGACAAAAATATGAGGAGCATGAAACGGTATGAAAAATAGGAGGAGCCTGAAGCGGTGTTGAAAAACATGAAGAGCCTGAAAAGGTGGGAACAATATGAAGAGCTTCAAAAGGTGTGAAAAATGTGAAGTGCTTCAAAAGTTGTCAAAATATGAGGTGCATGAAATGATTTGAAAAATAGGAGCAGCATGAAGCGGTTTTGAAAAACATAAAGAGCCTGAAAAGGTGTTAAAAATATGAACAGCTTAAAAACGTGTCAAAAATATGAGGAGTTTGAAAAGGTGTTCAAAAACATGAAGAGCATGAAAATGTGTGAAAAATATGAACAGCTTCAAAAGGTGTCAAAAATATGAGGAGCATGAAACGGTCTGAAAAATAGGAGGAGCATGAAGTTGTGTTGAAAAACATGAAGAGCCTGAAAAGGAGTGAAATGTATGAAGAGCTTCAAAAGGTGTCAAAAGTATGAGGAGCATGAAACGGCCTGAAAAATAGGAGGAGCATGAAAAGGTGTTCAAAACCATGAAGAGCTTGAAAAGGTGTGAAATATATGAAGAGCTTCAAAAGGTGTGAAAAATAGGAGGAGCATGAAGCGTTTTTCAAAAACATGAAGAGCTTGAAAAGGTGTGAAATATATGAAGAGCTTCAATAGATGTGAAAAATAGGAGGAGCATGAAGCTTTGTTCAAGAACATGAAGAACCTTAAGGTATGAAATATATGAAGAGCTTGAAAATGTGTCAAAAATATGAGGAGCATGAAACGGTCTGAAAAATAGGAGGAGCATGAAGGGGTGTTAAAAAACATGAAGAGCCTGAAAAGGTGTGAAAAACATGAAGAGATCGAAAAGGTGTGAAATATATGAAGAGCTTCAAAAGGTGTCAAAAATATGAGGAGCATGAAACGGTCTGAAAAATAGGAGGTGCATGAAGCGATGTTCAAAAACATGAAGATCCTGAAAAGGTGTGAAATAAATGAAGAGCTTCAAAAGTTGTCAAAAATTTGAGGAGCATGAAACTGTCTGAAATATAGGAGGAGCATGAAGCGGTGTTGAAAAGCATGAAGAGCCTGAAAAAGTGTGAAAAGTATGAAGAGCTTCAAAAAAGTGTCAAAAATATGAGTAGCATGAAACGGTCTAAAAAATAAGAGGAGCATGAAGCAGTGTTGCAAAACTTGAAGAGCCTGAAAAGGTGTGAAAAATAGGAGGAGCTTCAAAATGTGTCAAAAATATGAGGAGCATGAAACGGTCTGAAAAATAGGAGGAGCATGAAGTGGTGTTGAAAAATATGAAGAGCCTAAAAAGTGGTGAAAAATATGAAGAGTTTCAAAGGTGTCAAAAATATGAGGAGCATGAAACGGTCTGAAAAATAGGAGGAGCATGAAACGGTGTTCAAAAACATGAAGAGCCAGAAAAGGTGTGAAAAATATGAAAGCTTTAAAAGGTGTCAAAAATATGAGGAGCATGAAACGGTCTGAAAAATAGGAGGAGCATGACGCGGTGTTCAAAAACATGAAGAACCTGAAAAGGTGTGAAAAATATGAAGAGCTTCAAAAGGTGTCAAAAATATGAGGAGCATGAAACGGTATGAAAAATAGGAGGAGAATGAGGCGGTGTTGAAAAACATGAAGAGCCTGAAAATCTGTGAAATATATGAAGAGCTTCAAAACGTGTCAAAAAGATGAGGAGCACAAAACGGTCTGAAAAATAGGAGGAGCATGAAGCGGTGTTGAAAAACATGAAGAGCCTGAAAAGGTGTAAAAACATGAAGAGCCTGTAAAGGTTTGAAATATATGAAGAGCTTCAAAAGGTGTCAAAAGTATAAGGAGCAGGATACGGTCTGAAAAATAGGAGGAGCATGAAGCGGTGTTGAAAAACATGAAGAGCCTGAAAAGGTGTGAAAAACATGAAGAGTTTGAAAGGTGTGAAATATATGAAGAGCTTCAAAAGGTGTCAAAAATATGAGGAGCATGAAACGGTCTGAAAAAGAGGAGAAGTATGAAGCGGTCTTGAAAGACATGAAGAGCGGGAAAAAGTGTGAAAATTTTGAAGAGATTCAAAAGGTGTCAAAAATATGAGGAGCATGAAATGGCCTGAAAAATAGGAGGAGAATGAAACCGTGTTCAAAATCATGAAGAGCCTGAAAATGTGGAAATATATGAAGTGCTTCAAAAGGTGTCAAAAATAGGAGGAGCATGAAACGATCTGAAAAATGAAGGAGCATGAAGCGGTGATGAAAAAAAAGAAGAGCATGAAATGGTTTGAAGAATATAAGGAGCTTCAAAAGGTATCAAAAATAGTAGTAGCATGAAACGGTGTTCAAAAACTTGAAGAGCCTGAAAATGTGTAAAATATGAACAGCTTAAAAGGTGTCAAAATATTAGGAGCATGAAACGTTCTGAAAAATAGGAGGAGCATGAAGCGGTGTTCAAAAACATAAAGAGCCTGAAAAGGTGTGAAAAATATGAAGAGCGTTAAAACGTGTTAAAAATATGAGGAGCATGAAACGTCCTCAAAAATAGGAGGAGCAGCAAAGGGTGTTCAAAAATATGAAGAGCCTGAAAAGGTGGGAAAAATATGAAGAGCATGAAACGGTCTGAAAAATAGGAGGAGCGTGAAGCGGTGTTCAGAAACATGAAGAGCCTGAAAACTGTGAAAAATATGAAGAGCTTCAAAAAGTGTGAAAAATATGAAGAGCTTCAAAAGGTGTGAAAAATATGAGGAGCATGAAACGGTCTGAAAAATAGGAGGAGCATGAAACAGTGTGGAAAAAATGAAGAGCATGAATAGGTGTGAAAATTATGAAGAGCTTTAAAAGGTTTGAAAAATATGACGAGCATGAAACGGTCTGAAAAATAGGAGGAGCATGAAGTGGTGTTGAAAAATATGAAGAGCCTGAAAAGGTGTGAAAAATATGAAGAGTTTCAAAGGTGTCAAAAATATGAGGAGCATGAAACGGTCTGAAAAATAGGAGGAGCATGAAACGGTGTTCAAAAATATGAAGAGCCAGAAAAGGTGTGAAAAATATGAAAGCTTCAAAAGGTATCAAAAATATTAGGAGCATGATACGGTCTGAAAAATAGGAGGAGCATGAAACGATGTTCAAAAACTTGAAGAGTCTGAAAGGTGTGAAAAATATGAAGAGCTTCAAAAGGTGTCAAAAAATGAGGAGCATGAAACGGTCTGAAAAATAGGAGGAGCAAGAAATCATGTTCAAAAACATGAGGAGCCTGAAAACGTGTGAAAAATATAAAGAGCTTCAAAATGTGTGGAATACATGAGGAGCATGAAACGGTCTGAAAAATAGGAGGAGCATGAAGCGGTGTTGAAAAACATGAAGAACCTGAAAAGTTGTGAAAAATATGAAGAACTTGAAAAGGTGCCAAAAATATGAGGAGCATGAAACGGTCTGAAATAAAGGAGGAGCATGAAACGGTCTGAAAAATATGAGGAGCATGAAGCGGTGTTGAAAAACATGAAGAGACTGTAATGATGTGAAAAATATGAAGAGCTTCAAAAGGTGTCAAAAATATGGGGACCATGAAAAGGTCTGAAAAATAGGAGGAGCATGAAGTGGTGTTGAAAAACATGAAGAGCCTGAAAAAGTGTGAAATATATGAAGAGCTTCAAAAGGTGTCAAACAGATGAGGAGGATGAAAAGGTCTGAAAAAGAGGAGGAGCATGAAGCGGTGTTGAAAAACATGAAGAACCTGAAAAGGTGTGAAAAATATGAAGAGCTTCAAAAGGTGTCAAAAATAAAAGGAGCATGAAATGGTCTGAAAAACAGGAGGAGCATGAAGCATGTTGAAAAACATGAAGAGCCTGAAAAGATGTGAAAAATATAAAGAGCTTCAAAAGGTGTGAAATACATGAGGAGCATGAAACGGGCTGAAAAATAGGAGCAGCATGAAGCCGTGTTCAAAAACATGAATAGCATGAAAAGGTGTGAAAAATATGAAGAGCTTCAAAAGGTGTCAAAAATATGAGGAGCATGAAACGGTCTGAAAAATAGGAAGAGAATGAAGCGGTGTTGAAAAACATGAAAAGCCTGAAAAGGTGTGAAATATATGAAGAGATTCAAAAGGTTTAAATAATATGAGGAGCATGAAACAATCTGAAAAATAGGAGGAGCATGAAACGGTGTTGAAAATCATGAAGAGCCTGAAAAGGTGTGAAAAATTTGAAGAGCTTCAAAAGGTGTAAAATACATGAGGAGAATGAAACGGTCTGAAAAATAGGAGGAGCATGAAGTGGTGTTCAAAAACATGAAGAGTCTGAAAAGAAGTGAAATATATGAAGAGCTTCAAAGGTTGTCAAAAATATGAGGAGCATGAAACGGTCTGAAAAATGGGAGGAGCATGAAGCTGTGTTCAAAAACATGAAGAGCCTGAAAAGTTGTAAAAAATATGAAGAGCTTCAACATGTGTCAAAAATGAGATGAGCATGAAGCGGTCTGAAAAATAGGAGGAGCATGAAGTGGCTTTGAAAAACATGAAGAGCCTGAAAAGGTGTGAAATATATAAAGAGCTTCAAAAGGTGTGAAATATATAAAGAGCTTCAAAAGGTGTGAAATACATAAGCGGCATGAAACGGTCTGAAAAATAGGAGGAGCATGAAGCTGTGTTCAAAAACATGAAGAGCCTGAAAAGCTGTGAAAAATATGAAGAGCCTGAAAAGGTGTGAAAAATATGAAGAGCTTCAAAAGATGTCAAAAATATGAGGAGCATGAAACCCTTTTAAAAATATGAGGAGCATGAAGCAGTGTTGAAAAACATGAAGAGCCTGAAAAGGTGTGAAAAATATGAAGAGCTTCAAAAGGTGTGACAAATATGAGGAGCATGAAACGGTCTGAAAAATAAGAGGAGCAAGAAGCGGTGTTGAAAAACATGAAGAGCTTCAAAAGTTGTGAAAAATATGAATAATTTCAAAAGCTGTCAAAAATGAGATGAGTTGAAACGGTCTGAAAAATAGGCGGAGCATGAAACGGTCTGAAAAATAGGAGGAGCATGAAACGGTGTTCAAGAACATGAAGAGCCTGTAAAGCTTCAAAAAATATGAAGAGCTTCAAAAGGTGTGAAAAATATGAAGAGCTTCAAAATGTGTGGAATACATGAGGAGCATGAAACGGTCTGAAAAATAAGAGGAGCGTGAAGCGGTGTTCAAAAACATGAAGAGCCTGAAAAGGTGTGAAATATATGAAGAGATTCAAAAGGTTTAAATAATATGAGGAGCATGAAACGCTAAGAAAAGTATGAGGATCATGAAGCGATGTTGAAAAACATGAAAAGCCTGAAAAGGCGTGAAATATATGAAGAGCTTCAAAAGGTGTCAGAAATGAGATGAGCATGAAGCGGTCTGAAAAATAAGAGGAGCATGAAGCGGTGTTGAGAAACATGGAGAGCCTGAAAAGGTGTGAAAAATATGAAGAGCTTCAAAAGGTGTGAAATACATGAGGAGCGTGAAACGGTCTGAAAAATAGGATGTGCATGAAGCGGTGTTGAGAAACATGGAGAGCCTCAAAAGGTGTGAAAAATATGAAGAGCTTCAAAAGGTGTGAAATACATGAGGAGCATGAAACGGTCTGAAAAATAGGAGGAGCATGAAACGGTGTTCAAAAACCTGAAGAGAATGAAAAGGTGTGAAAAATATGAAGAGCTCAAAAGGTGTGAAATACATGAGGAGCATGAAACGGTCTGAAAAATAGGAGGACCATGAAGCGGTGTTGAAAAACATGAAGAGCCTGAAAAGTTGTGAAAAATATGAAGAGCTTCAATAGGTGTGATAAACATGAGGAGCAACAAGCGGTCTGAAAAATAGGAGGAGCATCAAGCGGTGTTCAAAAACATGAAGAGCCTGAAAAGGTGTGAAAAATGTGAAGAGCTTCAAAAGGTGTGAAATAAGAGAGGAGGATGAAACGGTCTGAAAAAAAGGAGGAGCATAAAGCGGTGTTGAAAAAAATGAAGAACCTGAAAAGTTGTGAAAAATATGAAGAACTTCAAAAGGTGCCAAAAATATGAGAAGCATGAAACGGTCTGAAATAAAGGAGGAGCATGAAACGGTCTGAAAAATAGAAGGAGCATGAAACGGTGTTCAAAAACATGAAGAGCCTGAAAAGCTGTGAAATATATGAAGAGTTTCAAAAGGTGTGAAATATATGAAGAGCTTCAAAGGTGTGAAATACATGAGGAGCAGGAAACAGTCTGAAAAATAGGAGGAGCATGAAGCGGTGTTCAAAAACATGAAGAGCCTGAAAAAGTGTGAAATATATGAAGAGATTCAAAAGGTGTCAAAAATATGAGGAGCATGAAACGCTCTGAAAAATAGGAGCATAATGAAGCGGTGTTGAAAAACATGAAGAGCCTGAAAAGGTGTGAAAAATATGAAGAGCTTCAAAAGGTGTCAAATATATGAGGAGCATGAAACGGTCTGAAAAATAGGAAGAGCCTGAAGTGGTATTCAAAAACATGAAGAGCCTGAAAAGATGTGAAAAACATGAAGAGCTTCAAAAGGTGTGAAAAATACGAGGAGCATTAAAAGGTTTGAAAAATAGGAGGAGCATAAAAAGGTGTTCAAAAACATGAAGAGCCTGAAAAGGTGTGAAATATATGAAGAGCTTCAAAAGGTGTCAAAAATAGAGGGGGCATGAAACTATCTGAAAAATAGGAGGAGCATGAAGCGGTGTTGAAAAACATGAAGAACATGAAAAGCTTTGAAAATTATGAAGAGCTTCAAAAGGTGTCAAAATAAGAGGAGCATGAAACGGTCTGAAAAAACGAAGGAGCATGAAGTGGTGTTGAAAAATATAAAGAGCCTGAAAAGTTGTCAAAAATAGGAAGAGGTTCAAAAGGTGTCAAAAATGAGACGAGCATGGAACGGTCTGGAAAATAGGACGAGCATGAATCGGTGTTGAAAAACATGGGGAGCCTGAAAAGGTGTGAAAAATATGAAGAGCTTCAAAAGGTGTCAAAATATGAGGAGCATGAAACGGTCTGAAACATAGGAGGAGCATGAATCGGTTTTGAAAAACATGAAGAGCCTGAAAATGTGTGAAAAATATGAAGATCTTCAAAACGTGTCAATATATGAGGAGCATGAAACAGTCTGAAAAACAGGAGGATCATGAAGCCATGTTGAAAAACATGGGGAGCCTGCAAAGGTGTGAAAAATATGAAGAGCTTCAAAAGGTTGGAAATACATGAGGAGCATGAAACGGTCTGGAAAATAGGAGAAGCATGAAGTGGTGTTGAAAAACATGAAGAGCCTGAAAACGTGTGAAAAATATGAAGAGCTTCAAAAGTTGTGAAAAATATGAAGAGCTTCAAAAGGTGACAAAAGTGAGATGAGCATGAAACGGTCTGAAAAATATGAGGAGCATGAAGCGGTGTTGGAAATCATGAAGAGTCTGAAAAGGTGTGACATATATTAAGAGCTTCAAAAGGTGTCAAAAATATGAGGAGCATGAAACGGTCTGAAAAATAGGAGGAGAATGAAGCGGTGTTGAAAAACATGAAGAACCTGAAAAGGTGTGAAAAATATGAAGAGCTTCAAAAGGTGTCAAAACTATGAGGAGAAAGAAACGGTCTGAAAAATAGGAGGAGCATGAAAGGGTGTTCAAATGCATGAAGAGCCTGAAAAGGTGTGAAAAATATGAAGAGCTTCAAAAGGTGTAAAATACATGAGGAACATGAAACGGTCTGGAAAATAGGATGAGCATGAAGTTGTGTTGAAAAACATGAAGAGACTGAAAAGGTGTGAAAAATATGAAGAGGTTCAAAAGGTGTGAAAAATATGACGAGTATGATACGGTCTGAAAAATAGGAGGAGCATGAAGCTCTGTTCAAAAACATGAAGACCCTGAAAAGATGTGAAAAATAGGAAAAGCTTCAAAAGTTGTCAAAAATATTAGGAGCATGAAACATTCTGAAAAATAGGAGGATAATGAAGCGGTGTTCAAAATCATGAAGAGCCTGAAAAGGTGTGAAAAATATGAAGAGCTTCAAAACGTGTGAAATACATGAGGAGCATGAAAAAGTCTGAAAAATAGGCGGAGCATCAAGCGGTGTTCAAAAACATGAAGAGCCTGAAAAGGTGTGAAAAATATGAAGAGCTTCAAAAGGTGTGAAAAATAGGAGGAGCATGAAACGGGCTGAAAAATAGCAGGAGCATGAAGCGGTGTTCAAATACATGAAGAGCCTGAAAAGGTGTGAAAAATATGAAGAGCTTCAAAAAATGTCAAAAATATGAGGAGCATTAAACGGTCTGAAAAATAGGAGCAGCATGAAACGGTGTTCAAAAACATGAACAGCCTGAAAAGGTGTGGAAAATATGAAGAGCTTCAAAAGGTGTGAAATACATGAGGAGCATGAAACTCTCTGAAAAATAGGAGGAGCATGAAGCGGTTTTGAAAAACATGAAGAGCCTGAAAATGTGTGAAATATATGAAAAGCTTCAAAAGGTGTCAGAAATGAGAGGAGCATGAAACGGTCTGAAAAATAGGAGAAGAATGAAGTGGCTTTGAAAAACATGAAGAGCCTGAAAATGTGTGAAAGATATGAAGACCTTCAAAAGGTGTCCAAAATATGAGGAGCATGAAACGGTCTGAAAAATAGGAGCAGCATGAAGCGGTGTAAAAAACATGAAGAGCCTGAAAAGGTGTGAAAAGTATGAAGACCTTCAAAAGGTGTGAAAAAAATGAAGAGCTTCAAAATGTGTCAAAAATATGAGGAGCATGAAAAGATCTGAAAAATACGAGCAGCATGAAATGGTGTTCAAAGACATGAAGAGCCTGAAAAGGTGTGAAAAATATGAAGAGCTTCAAAACGTGTCAAAAATATGAGGAGCATGGAACGATCTGAAAAATAGGAGGAGAAAGAAGCGGTGTTGAAAAAAATGAATAACCTGAAAACGTTTGAAAAATATGAAGAGCTTCAAAAGGTGAGGAAAATATGAAGAGCTTCAAAATGTGTCAAAAGTGAGATGAGCATGAAACGGTCTGAAAAAGGAGGAGCATGAAGTGGTGTTGAAAAACATGAAGAGCCTGAAAATGTGTGACATACATGAAGAGCTTCAAAAGTTGTCAGAAATGATAGAAACATGGAACGGTCTGAAAAATTGGATGAGCAAGAAGGGGTGTTGAAATACATGAAGAGCGTGAAAACGTTTGAGAAATATGAAGAGATTCAAAAGGTGTGAAAATTATGAAGAGCTTCAAAAGGTGTCAAAAAGGAGATGAGCATGAAACAGTCCGAAAAATAGGAGGAGCCTGAAATCGTGTTCAAAAACATGAAGAGCCTAAAAAGGTGTGAAAAATATAAAGAGCTTCAAAAGGTGTGAAATACAGGAGGAGCATGAAACAGTCTGAAAAATAGGAGGAGCATGAAGTGGTGTTGAAAAACATGAAGAGCTTGAAAATGTGTGAAATATATGAAGAGCTTCAAAAGGTGTCAGAAATGAGAGGAGCATGAAACGGTCTGAAAAATAGGAGAAGCATGAAGTGGCTTTGAAAAACATGAAGAGCCTGAAAAGGTGTGAAAAATATGAAGAGCTTCAAAAGGTGTCAAATATATGAGGAGCATGAAACGGTCTGAAAAATAGGAGGAGCATGAAACGGTCTGAAAAATGGGAGGAGCATGAAGCGGTGTTGAAAAACATGAAGAGCCTGAAAACGTGTGAAAAACATGAAGAGCTTAAAAGTTGTGAGAAATATGAAGAGCTTCAAAAGGTGTCAAAAATGAGATGAGCATGAAACGGTCTGAAAAATATGAGGAGCATGAAGCGGTGTTGGAAATCATGAAGAGTCTGAAAAGGTGTGAAATATATTAAGAGCTTCAAAAGGTGTCAAAAAGGAGATGAGCATGAAACAGTCCGAAAAATAGGAGGAGCCTGAAATCGTGTTCAAAAACATGAAGAGCCTAAAAAGGTGTGAAAAATATAAAGAGCTTCAAAAGGTGTGAAATACAGGAGGAGCATGAAACAGTCTGAAAAATAGGAGGAGCATGAAGTGGTGTTGAAAAACATGAAGAGCTTGAAAATGTGTGAAATATATGAAGAGCTTCAAAAGGTGTCAGAAATGAGAGGAGCATGAAACGGTCTGAAAAATAGGAGAAGCATGAAGTGGCTTTGAAAAACATGAAGAGCCTGAAAAGGTGTGAAAAATATGAAGAGCTTCAAAAGGTGTCAAATATATGAGGAGCATGAAACGGTCTGAAAAATAGGAGGAGCATGAAACGGTCTGAAAAATGGGAGGAGCATGAAGCGGTGTTGAAAAACATGAAGAGCCTGAAAACGTGTGAAAAACATGAAGAGCTTAAAAGTTGTGAGAAATATGAAGAGCTTCAAAAGGTGTCAAAAATGAGATGAGCATGAAACGGTCTGGAAAATTGGACGAGCATGAAGCGGTGTTGAAAACATGAAGAGCCAGAAAAGGTGTGAAAAATATGAAGAGCTTCAAAAAGTGTCAAAAATATGAAGAGCATGAAACGGTCTGAAAAATAGGAGGAGCAGGAAGTTATGTTGAAAAACATGAAGAGCCTAAAAAGGTGTTAAAAATATGAAGAGCTTCAAAAAGTGTCAAAAATATGAGGAGCATGAAACGGTCTGAAAAAGAGTAGGATCATGAAGCCGTGTTGAAAAACATGGGGAGCCTGAAAAGGTGTGAAAAATATGAAGAGCTTTAAAAGGTGTGAAATACATGAGGAGCATGAAACTGTCTTAAAAATAGGAGGAGCATGAAACCGTGTTCAAAAACATGAAGAGCCTG
The DNA here is from genome assembly GCF_033118175.1 of Dama dama. Taxonomy (NCBI): domain Eukaryota; kingdom Metazoa; phylum Chordata; class Mammalia; order Artiodactyla; family Cervidae; genus Dama; species Dama dama. The sequence continues at coordinate 64,504,760 of NC_083688.1, read as the reverse complement.
AAAAGTTGTGAAATATATGAAGAGTTTCAAACGGTTGGAAATACATGAGGAGCATGAAACGGTGTTGAAAAACATGAAGAGCCTGAAAAGGTGGGTAAAATATGAAGAGCTTCAAAAGGTGTGAAATACAGGAGGAGCATGAATCGGTCTGAAAAATAGGAGGAGCATGAAGAGGTGTTTAAAAACATGAAGAGACTGAATAGGTGTGAAAAATATGAAGAGCTTCAAAAGGTGACAAAAATGAGATGAGCATGAAACGGTCTGAAAAATATGAGGAGCATGAAGCGGTGTTGGAAATCATGAAGAGTCTGAAAAGGTGTGAAATATATTAAGAGCTTCAAAAGGTGTCAAAAATATGAGGAGCATGAAACGGTCTGAAAAATAGGAGCAGCATGAAATGGTGTTCAAAAACATGAAGAGCCTGAAAAGGTGTGAAAAATATGAAGAGCTTCAATAGGGGTGAAAGACATGAGGAACATGAAACGGTCTGAAACCTAGGAGGAGCATGAAGCTGTGCTCAAAAACATGAAGAGCCTGAGAATGTGTGAGAAATATGAAGAGCTTCAAAAGGTGTGAAAATTATGAGGAGAATGAAACGGTCTGAAAAATAGGAGGAGCATGAAGCGGTGTTCAAAAATATGAAGACCCTGAAAGGATGTGAAAAATATGACGTGCCTCAAGAGGTGTCAAAAATATGAGGAGCATGAAACGTTCTCAAAATAATAGGAGCATGAAGCAGTGTTGAAAAACATGAAGAGCCTGAAAAAGTGTGAAAAATAAGAAGAGCTTCAAAAGGTGTCAATAATAAGAGGTGCATGAAACAGTCTGAAAAGAAAGGAGGAGCATGAAACGGTCTGAAAAATAGGAGGAGCATGAAGCTGTGTTGAAAAACATGAAGAGCCTGCAAAGGTGTGAAATATATGAAGAGCTCCAAAAGGTGTCAAAAATATGAGGAGCATGAAACGGTCTCAAAAATAGGAGGAACATAAAGCGGTGTTCAAAAACTTGGAGAGCCTGAAAAGGTCTGAAAAATATGAAGAGCTACAAAATTTGTCAAAAATATGAGGAGCATGAAACGGTCTCAAAAATAGGAGGAGTGAGATCGATGTTGAAAAACGAGAAGAGCCTAAAAACGTGTGAAAAATATGAAGAGCTTCAAAAGGTGTCAAAAATATGAGGAACATGAAACGGTCTCAAAAATAGGAGGAGCATTAAGCGGTGTTGAAAAACATGAAGAGCCTGAAAAGATGTGAAAAATATGAAGAGCTTCAAAATATGTCAATAATAAGAGTTGCATGAAACAGTCTGAAAATTAGGAGAAGCATGAAACGGTCTGACAAATAGGAGGAGCATGAAGGGGTGTTGAAAAACATGAAGAGCCTGAAAAGGTGTGACAAATATAAAGAGCTTCAAATCGTGTCAATAATATGAGGAGCATGAAACGGTCTGAAAAATAGGAGGAGCATGAAACGGTGTAGAAAAACATGAAGAGCATGAAAAGGTGTGAAAAATAGGAAAAGCTTCAAAAAGTGTCAAAAATATGAGGAGCATGAAACGGTCTGAGAAACAGAAGGAGCATGAAGCGGTATTCAAAAACATGAAGAGCCTGAAAGGGGAGAAAAATATGAAGAGCTTCAAATGTGTCAAACATATGAGGAGCATGATACGGTCTCAAAAATAGGAGGAGCATGAAGCGTTCTTCAAAAACATGAAGAGCCTGAAAAGGTATGAAAAATATGAAGAGCTTCAAAAGGTGTCAAAAATATGAGGAGCATGAAACGGTCTGAAAAATAGGAGGATCATGAAACGGTGTAGAAAAACATGAAGAGCATGAAAAGGTGTGAAAAATAGGAAAAGCTTCAAAAAGTGTCAAAAATATGAGGAGCATGAAACGGTCTGAGAAACAGAAGGAGCATGAAGCGGTATTCAAAAACATGAAGAGCCTGAAAGGGGAGAAAAATATGAAGAGCTTCAAATGTGTCAAACATATGAGGAGCATGATACGGTCTCAAAAATAGGAGGAGCATGAAGCGTTCTTCAAAAACATGAAGAGCCTGAAAAGGTATGAAAAATATGAAGAGCTTCAAAAGGTGTCAAAAATATGAGGAGCATGAAACGGTCTGAAAAATAGGAGGAGCATGAAACGGTGTTCAAAAACATGAAGAGCCGGAAAAGGTGTGAAAAATAGGAGGAGCTTCAAAAGGTTTCAAAAATATGAGGAGCATGAAACGGTCTGAAAAATAGGAGGAGCATGAAGCGGTCTTGAAAAACGTGAAGAGTCAGAAAAGGTGTGAAAAATATGAAGAGCTTCGAAAGGTGTGAAAAATATGAGAAGCATGAAACGGTCTGAAAAATAGGAGGAGCATGAAGCGGTGATGAAAAACATGAAGAGCCTGAAAAGGTTTGAAAAATATTAGGAGCTTCAAAACGTGTTAAAAATATGAGGAGCATGAAACGGTCTGAAAAATCGGAGGAGCATGCAGCTATGCTCAAACACATGAAGAGCCTGAAAAGGTGTGAAAAATATGAAGAGCTTCAAAAGGTGTCAAAAATATGAGGAGCATGAAACGGTCTGAAAAATAGGAGCAAGAAGCGCTGTTGAAAAAGATGAAGAGCCTGAAAATGTGTGAAAAATATGAAGAGCTTCAAAAAGTGTCAAAAATATGAGGAGCATGAAAAGTTCTGAAAAATAGGAGGAGCATGAAGCAGTGTTGAAAATCATGAAGAGCCTGAAAAGGTGTGAAAAATATGAAGAGCTTCAAAAGGTGTCAAATATATGAGGTGCATGAAACTGTCTGAATAAAAGGAGGAGCAAGAGGTGGTGTTGAAAAACATGAAGCGCCTGAAAATGTGTGAAATATATGAAGAGCTTCAAAAGGTGTCAAAAATATGAGGAGCATGAAACGGTCTGAAATATAAGAGGAGCATGAAGCGGTGTTGAAAAACATGAAGAGCATGAAAGGTGTGAAATATATGAAGAGCTTCAAAAGTTGTCAAAAATTTGAGGAGCATGAAGCGGTGTTCAAAAAGATGAAGAGCCTGAAAAAGTGTGAAATATATGAACAGCTTAAAAAGGTGTCAAAAATATGAGGAGCATGAAACCGTCTGAAAAATAGGAGGAGCATGAAGCAGTGTTGAAAACATGAAGAGCCTGAAAAGGTATGAAAAATATGAAGAGCTACAAAAGGGGTCAAAAATATGAGGAGCATGAAACGGTCTGAAAAATAGGAGGAGCATGAAATGGTGTTCAGAAACATAACAGCCTGAAAAGGTGTGAAAAACATGAAGAGCTTGAAAACGTGTGAAAAATATGAGGACTATGAAACCGTCTGAAAAATAGGAGGAGCAAGAAACGGTGTTGAAAACATGAAGAGCCTGAAAAGCTGTGAAAGATATGAAGAGCTTCAAAAGGTGTCATAAATATGACGAGCATGAAACGGTCTAAAAAATAGGAGGAACATGAGGCATTGTTGAAAAACATGAAGAGCCTGAAAAGGTGTGAAAAATATGAAGTGCTTCAAAAGGAGTCAAAAATATGAGGAGCAGGAAAGGGTCTGAAAAAAAGGAGGAGTAAGAGGTGGTGTTGAAAAACATGAAGCGACTGAATTCTGTGAAATATATGAAGAGCTTCAAAAGGTGTCAATAATCTGAGGAGCATGAAACAGTCTGAAAAATAGGAGGAGCATGAAGCGGTGTTGAAAAACATGAAGAGCCTGAAATGGTGTGAAAAACATGAAGAGCTTCAAAAGGAGTCAAAAATATGAGGAGCATGAAACGGTCTGAAAAAAAGGAGGAGCAAGAGGTGATGTTGAAAAACATGAAGCGCCTGAAAATGTGTGAAATCTATGAAGAGCTTCAAAAGGTGTCAAAAATATGAGGAGCATGAAACGGTATGATGAATAAGAGAAGCATGGAGCGGTGTTGAAAAACATGAAGAACATGAAAAGGTGTGAAAAATATGAAGAGCTTCAAAAGGTGTGAAAAATATGAGGCGCATGAAACGGTCTGAAAATTAGAAGCAGCATGAAGCGGTGTTGAAAAACATGAAGAGCCTGAAGGTGTGAAATATAAGAAGAGCTTCAAAAGGTGTCAAAAATATGAGGAGCATGAAACCGTCTGAAAAATAGGAGGAGCATGAATAGGTGTTCAAAAACATGACAGCCTGAAAAGGTGTGAAAAATATGAAGAGCTTCAAAACGTGAGAAAAATATGAGGACCATGAAACCGTCTGAAAAATAGGAGGAGCATGAAACGGTATGGAAAATATGAAGAGCCTGAAAACGTGTGAAAAATATGAAGAGCTTCAAAAGGTGTCAAAAATATGACGAGCATGAAACGGTCTGAAAAATAGGAGGAGCATGAATCAGTGTTGAAAAACATTAAGAGCCTGAAAAGGTGTGAAAAATATGAAGAGCTTCAAAAAGTGTCAAATATATGAGGAGCATGAAACGGTCTGAAAAATAGGAGGAGCATGAAGTGGTGTTGAAAAACATGAAGAGCCTGAAATGAGTGAAATATATGAAGAGCTTCAAAAGGTGTCAAAAATATGAGGAGCATGAAACGGTCTGAAAAAGAGGAGGAGCATGAAGCTGTGTTGAAAAACATGAAGAGCCTGATAAGGTGTGAAAACTATTAAGAGCTTCAAAAGGTGTCAAAAATATGAGAAACATGAAACGGTCTGAAAAATAGGAGAAGATTGAAGCGGTGTTGAAAAACATGAAGAGTCTGAAAAGTTGTGAACAATATAAAGAGCTTCAAAGGTGTCAAAAATATGAGGAGGATTAAATGGTGTTCAAAAACATGAAGAGCCTGAAAAGGTGTGAAAAATATGAACAGCTTAAAAAGGTGTCAAAAATATGAGGAGCTTGAAAAGTGTTCAAAAACATGAAGAGCATGAAAATGTATGAAAAATATGAAGAGTTTCAAATGGTGTCAAAAATATGAGAGCATGAAACGGTCTGAAAAATAGGAGGAGCATGAAAAGGTGTTCAAAAACATGAAGAGACTGAAAACCTGTGAAAAATATGAAGAGCTTCAAAAGTTGTGGAAAATATGAGGAGCATGAAACGGTCTGAAAAATAGGAGCATGAAACTGTGTTGAAAAACATGAAGAGCCTGAAAAGGTGTGAAAAATATGAAGAGCTTCAAAAGGTGTCAATAATATGAGGAGCATGAAACTGTCTGAAAAATAGGAGGAGCATGAAAAGGTGTTCAAAAACATGAAGAGCCTGAAAATGTGTGAAAATTATCAAGAGCTTCAAAAGGTGTGAAAAATATGAGGAGCATGAAGTGGTGTTCAAAAATATGAAGAGCTTAAATAGGTGTGAAATATACGAAGAGCTTCAAAAGGTGTCAAAAGTATGAAGAGCATGAAAGGCTCTGAAAATAGGAGGAGGATGAAACCGTGTTGAAAAACATGAAGAGCATGAAAGGTGTGAAAAATATGAAGAGCTTCAAAAGGTGTCAAAAATCTGAGGAGCATGAAACGGTCTGAAAAATAGGAGGAGCACGAATCGGTGTTCAAAAACATGAAGAGCCTGAAAAGGTGTGAAAAATATGAAGAGCTTCAAAAGGTGTCAAATATATGAGGAGCTTGAAAAGGTGTTCAAAAACATGAAGAGCATGAAAATGTGTGAAAAATATGAAGAGTTTCAAATGATGTCAAAAATATGAGGAGCATGAAACTGTCTGAAAAATAGGAGGAGCATGAAATGGTGTTCAAAAACATGAAGAGACTGAAAACCTGTGAAAATTATTAAGAGCTTCAAAAGGTGTGAAAAATATGAAGAGCTTCAAAAGGTTTGAAAAATATGAGGAGCATGAAGTGGTGTTCAAAAACATGAAGAGCTTGAAAAGGTATGAAATATACTAAGAGCTTCAAAAGGTGTGAAAAATAGGAGGCGCAAAAAGCGGTGTTCAAAAACATGAAAAGCCTGATAAGGTGTGAAATATATGAAGAGCTTCAAAAGGTGTCAAAAGTATGAGGAGCATGAAACGGTCTGAAAATAGGAGGAGGATGTAAGGGTGTTGAAAACATGAAGAGCAAGAAAAGGTGTGAAAAATATGAAGAGCTTCAAAAGGTGTCAAAAATATGAGGAGCATGAAACGGTCTGAAAAACAGGAGGAGCACGAATCGGTGTTCAAAAACATGAAGAGCCTGAAAAGGTGTGAAAAATATGAAGAGCTTCAAAAGTTGTCAAAAATATGAGGAGCAGGAAGCAGTCTGAAAAATAGGAGGAGCAAGAAGCAGTGTTGAAAAACATGAAGAGCCTGAAAAGGTGTGAAAAATATGAAGAGCTTCAAAAAGTGTCAAAAATATGAGGAGCATGAAACGGTCTGAAAAATAAGAGGAGCATGAAATGGTGTTGAAAAACATGAAGAACCTGAAATGAGTGAAATATACGAAGAGCTTCAAAAGGTGTCAAAAATATGAGGAGCATGAAACGGTATGAAAAATAGGAGGAGCCTGAAGCGGTGTTGAAAAACATGAAGAGCCTGAAAAGGTGGGAACAATATGAAGAGCTTTAAAAGTTGTGAAAAATGTGAAGTGCTTCAAAAGTTGTCAAAATATGAGGTGCATGAAACGATTTGAAAAATAGGAGCAGCATGAAGCGGTTTTGAAAAACATGAAGAGCCTGAAAATGTGTGAAAAATATGAACAGCTTCAAAAGGTGTCAAAAATATGAGGAGCATGAAACGGTCTGAAAAATAGGAGGAGCATGAAGCTGTGTTGAAAAACATGAAGAGCCTGAAAAGGAGTGAAATGTATGAAGAGCTTCAAAATGTGTCAAAAGTATGAGGAGCATGAAACGGTCTGAAAAAAAATAGGAGCATGAAGCGGTGTTGAAAAACATGAAGAGCATGAAAAGGTGTGAAAAATATGAGGAGCATGAAACGGTCTGAAAATTAGGAGGAGCATGAAGCGGTGTTGAAAAACATGAAGAGCCTGAAAGGTGTGAAATATATGAAGAGCTTCAAAAGTTGTCAAAAATTTGAGGAGCATGAAGCGGTGTTGAAAAACATGAAGAGCCTGAAAGGTGTGAAATATATGAAGAGCTTCAAAAGTTGTCAAAAATTTGAGGAGCATGAAGCGGTGTTCAAAAACATGAAGAGCCTGAAAAGGTGTGAAATATATGAAGAGCTTCAAAAGTTGTCAAAAATTTGAGGGGCATGAAGTGGTGTTCAAAAACATGAAGAGCCTGAAAAGGTGTGAAATATATGAAGAGCTGCAAAAGGTGTCAAAAATATGAGGAGCATGAAACCGTCTGAAAAATAGGAGGAGCATGAAGCGGTGTTGAAAACATGAGGAGCCTGAAAAGGTATGAAAAATATGAAGAGCTACAAAAGTGGTAAAAATATGAGGAGCATGAAACGGTCTGAAAAATAGTAGGAGCATGAAATGGTGTTCAAAAACATGACAGCCTGAAAAGGTGTGAAAAACATGAAGAGCTTGAAAAAGTGTGAAAAATATGAGGACCATGAAACCGTCTGAAAAATAGGAGGAGCAAGAAACGGTGTTGAAAACATGAAGAGCCTGAAAAGCTGTGAAAGATATGAAGAGCTTCAAAAGGTGTCATAAATATGACGAGCATGAAACGGTCTAAAAAATAGGAGGAACATGAGGCATTGTTGAAAAACATGAAGAGCCTGAAAAGGTGTGAAAAATATGAAGAGCTTCAAAAGGAGTCAAAAATATGAGGAGCAGGAAAGGGTCTGAAAAAAAGGAGGAGCAAGAGGTAGTGTTGAAAAACATGAAGCGACTGAAATCTGTGAAATATATGAAGAGCTTCAAAAGGTGTCAATAATCTGAGGAGCATGAAACAGTCTGAAAAAAAGGAGGAGCATGAAGCGGTGTTGAAAAACATGAAGAGCCTGAAATGGTGTGAAAAACATGAAGAGCTTCAAAAGGAGTCAAAAATATGAGGAGCATGAAACGGTCTGAAAAAAAGGAGGAGCAAGAGGTGGTGTTGAAAAACATGAAGCGCCTGAAAATGTGTGAAATATATGAAGAGCTTCAAAAGGTGTCAAAAATATGAGGAGCATGAAACGGTATGATGAATAAGAGGAGCATGGAGCGTTGTTGAAAAACATGAAGAGCCTGAAAAGGTGTGAAAAATATGAAGAGCTTCAAAAGGTGTCAAAAATATGACGAGCATGAAACTGTCTGAAAAATAGGAGGAGCATGAAGCTGTGTTGAAAAACATGAAGAGCCTGAAAAGGTGTGAAAAATATGAAGAGCTTCAAAAAGTGTCAAATATATGAGGAGCATGAAACTGTCTGAAAAATAGGAGGAGCATGAAGTGGTGTTGAAAAACATGAAGAGCCTGAAATGAGTGAAATATATGAAGAGCTTCAAAAGGTGTCAAAAATATGAGGAGCATGAAACAGTCTGAAAAATAGGAGGAGCATGAAGCTGTGTTGAAAAACATGAAGAGCCTGAAAAGGTGTTAAAACTATTAAGAGCTTCAAAAGGTGTCAAAAATATGAGAAACATGAAACGGTCTGAAAAATAGGAGAAAATTGAAGCGGTGTTGAAAAACATGAAGAGTCTGAAAAGTTGTGAACAATATGAAGAGCTTCAAAGGTGTCAAAAATATGAGGAGGATGAAATGGTATTCAAAAACATGAAGAGCCTGAAAAGATGTGAAAAATATGAACAGCTTAAAAAGGTGTCAAAATATGAGGAGCTTGAAAAGGGTTCAAAAACATGAAGAGCATGAAAATGTATGAAAAATATGCAGAGTTTCAAATGGTGTCAAAAATATGAGAGCATGAAACGGTCTGAAAAATAGGAGGAGCATGAAATAATGTTCAAAAATATGAAGAGACTGAAAACCTGTGAAAAATATGAAGAGCTTCAAAAGTTGTGTAAAATATGAGGAGCATGAAACGGTCTGAAAAATAGGAGCATGAAACTGTGTTGAAAAATATGAAGAGCCTGAAAAGGTGTGAAATACATGAATAGGTTCAGAACGTGTCAAAAATATGAGGAGCATGAAACGGTCTGAAAAATAGGAGGAGAATGAAGCGGTGTTGAAAAACATGAAGAGCCTGAAAAGGTGTGAAAAATATGAAGAGCTTCAAAAAGTGTCAAAAATATGAGGAGCATGAAGTGGTGTTCAAAAACATGAAGAGCTTGAATAGGTGTGAAATATACGAAGAGCTTCAAAAGGTGTGAAAAATAGGAGGAGCATGAAGCGGTGTTCAAAAACATGAAAAGCCTGAAAAGGTGTGAAATATATGAAAAGCTTCAAAAGGTGTCAAAAGTATGAGGAGCATGAAACGCTCTGAAAATAGGAGGAGGATGAAACCGTGTTGAAAAACATGAAGAGCATGAAAGGTGTGAAAAATACGAAGAGCTTCAAAAGGTGTCAAAAATCTGAGGAGCATGAAACGGTCTGAAAAATAGGAGGAGCACGAATCGGTGTTCAAAAACATGAAGAGCCTGAAAAGGTGTGAAAAATATGAAGAGCTTCAAAAGGTGTCAAAAATATGAGGAGCTTGAAAAAGTGTTCAAAAACATGAAGAGCATGAAAATGTGTGAAAAATATGAAGAGTTTCAAATGGTGTCAAAAATATGAGGAGCATGAAACTCTCTGAAAAATAGGAGGAGCATGAAATGGTGTTCAAAAACATGAAGAGACTGAAAACCTGTGAAAATTATTAAGAGCTTCAAAAGGTGTGAAAAATATGAAGAGCTTCAAAAGGTGTCAAAAATATGAGGAGCATGAAACGGTCTGAAAAATAGGAGAAGATTGAAGCGGTGTTGAAAAACATGAAGAGCCTGAAAAGGTGTGAAAAATATGAAGAAGTTCAAAAGGTGTCAAAAATATGAGGAGCATGAAACGGTCTGAAAAATAGGAGGAGCATGAAAAGGTGTTCAAAACATGAAGCGCCTGAAAATGTGTGAAAAACATGAAGAGCTTCAAAAGGTGTGAAAAATATGAGGAGCATGAAGTGGTGTTCAAAAACATGAAGAGCTTGAAAAGGTATGAAATATACTAAGAGCTTCAAAAGGTGTGAAAAATAGGAGGCGCAAAAAGCGGTGTTCAAAAACATGAAAAGCCTGATAAAGTGTGAAATATATGAAGAGCTTCAAAAGGTGTCAAAAGTATGAGGAGCATGAAACGGTCTGAAAATAGGAGGAGGATGTAAGGGTGTTGAAAGCATGAAGAGCAAGAAAAGGTGTGAAAAATATGAAGAGCTTCAAAAGGTGTCAAAAAATGAGGAGCATGAAACGGTCTGAAAAATAGGAGGAGCACGAATTGGTGTTCAAAAACATGAAGAGCCTGAAAAGGTGTGAAAAATATGAAGAGCGTCAAAAGGTGTCAAAAATATGAGGAGCATGAAACGGTCTGAAAAATAGGAGGAGCATGAAAAGGTGTTCAAAAACATGAAGTGCCTGAAAATGTGTGAAAAATATGAAGAGCTTCAAAAGGTGTGAAAAATATGAGGAGCATGAAGTGGTGTTCAAAAACATGAAGAGCTTGAAAAGGTGGGAAAAATATGAAGAGCTTCAAAAGGTGTGAAAAATGTGAAGTGCTTCAAAAGTTGTCAAAATATGAGGTGCATGAAACGATTTGAAAAATAGGAGCAGCATGAAGCGGTTTTGAAAAACATAAAGAGCCTGAAAAGGTGTTAAAAATATGAACAGCTTAAAAAAGTGTCAAAAATATGAGGAGTTTGAAAAGGTGTTCAAAAACATGAAGAGCATGAAAATGTGTGAAAAATATGAACAGCTTCAAAAGGTGTCAAAAATATGAGGAGCATGAAACGGTCTGAAAGATAGGAGGAGCATGAAGTTGTGTTGAAAAACATGAAGAGCCTGAAAAGGAGTGAAATGTATGAATAGCTTCAAAAGGTGTCAAAAGTATGAGGAGCATGAAACGGCCTGAAAAATAGAAGGAGCATGAAAAGGTGTTCAAAAACATGAAGAGCTTGAAAAGGTGTGAAATATATGAAGAGCTTCAAAAGGTGTGAAAAATAGGAGGAGCATGAAGCGTTTTTCAAAAACATGAAGAGCTTGAAAAGGTGTGAAATATATGAAGAGCTTCAATAGATGTGAAAAATAGGAGGAGCATGAAGCTTTGTTCAGAAACATGAAGAACCTTAAAAGATATGAAATATATGAAGAGCTTGAAAATGTGTCAAAAATATGAGGAGCATGAAACGGTCTGAAAAATAGGAGGAGCATGAAGGGGTGTTGAAAAACATGAAGAGCCTGAAAAGGTGTGAAAAACATGAAGAGATCGAAAAGGTGTGAAATATATGAAGAGCTTCAAAATGTGTCAAAAATATGAGGAGCATGAAACGGTCTGAAAAATAGGAGGAGCATGAAGTGGTGTTGAAAAATATGAAGAGCCTAAAAAGGTGTGAAAAATATGAAGAGTTTCAAAGGTGTCAAAAATATGAGGAGCATGAAACGGTCTGAAAAATAGGAGGAGTGAGAAACGGTGTTCAAAAACATGAAGAGCCAGAAAAGCTGTGAAAAATATGAAAGCTTTAAAAGGTGTCAAAAATATGAGGAGCATGAAACGGTCTGAAAAATAGGAGGAGCATGACGCGGTGTTCAAAAACATGAAGAACCTGAAAAGGTGTGAAAAATATGAAGAGCTTCAAAAGGTGTCAAAAATATGAGGAGCATGAAACGGTATGAAAAATAGGAGGAGAATGAGGCGGTGTTGAAAAACATGAAGAGCCTGAAAATCTGTGAAATATATGAAGAGCTTCAAAACGTGTCAAAAAGATGAGGAGCACAAAACGGTCTGAAAAATAGGAGGAGCATGAAGCGGTGTTGAAAAACATGAAAAGCCTGAAAAGGTGTAAAAACATGAAAAGCCTGTAAAGGTTTGAAATATATGAAGAGCTTCAAAAGGTGTCAAAAATATGAGGAGCAGGATACGGTCTGAAAAATAGGAGGAGCTTGAAGCGGTGTTGAAAAACATGAAGAGCATGAAAAGGTGTGAAAAACATGAAGAGTTTGAAAAGGTGTGAAATATATGAAGAGCTACAAAAGGTGTTAAAAATATGAGGAGCATGAAACGGTCTGAAAAAGAGGAGGAGTATGAAGCGGTCTTGAAAGACATGAAGAGCGTGAAAAGGTGTGAAAATTATGAAGAGCTTCAAAAGGTGTCAAAAATATGAGGAGCATGAAATGGCCTGAAAAATAGGAGGAGAATGAAACCGTGTTCAAAATCATGAAGAGCCTGAAAATGTGGAAATATATGAAGTGCTTCAAAAGGTGTCAAAAATAGGAGGAGCATGAAACGATCTGAAAAATGGAGGAGCATGAAGCGATGATGAAAAAAAAGAAGAGCATGAAATGGTTTGAAGAATATAAGGAGCTTCAAAAGGTATCAAAAGTAGTAGTAGCATGAAACGGTGTTCAAAAACTTGAAGAGCCTGAAAATGTGTAAAATATGAACAGCTTAAAAGGTGTCAAAATATTAGGAGCATGAAACGTTCTGAAAAATAGGAGGAGCATGAAGCGGTGTTCAAAAACATAAAGAGCCTGAAAAGGTGTGAAAAATATGAAGAGCGTTAAAACGTGTTAAAAATATGAGGAGCATGAAACGTTCTCAAAAATAGGAGGAGCAGCAAACGGTGTTCAAAAATATGAAGAGCCTGAAAAGATGTGAAAAATATGAAGAGCATGAAACGGTCTGAAAAATAGGAGGAGCGTGAAGCGGTGTTCAGAAACATGAAGAGCCTGAAAACTGTGAAAATATGAAGAGCTTCAAAAAGTGTGAAAAATATGAAGAGCTTCAAAAGGTGTGAAAAATATGAGGAGCATGAAACCGTCTGAAAAATAGGAGGAACATGAAACAGTGTGGAAAAAATGAAGAGCATGAATAGGTGTGAAAATTATGAAGAGCTTTAAAAGGTTTGAAAAATATGACGAGCATGAAACGGTCTGAAAAATAGGACGAGCATGAAGTGGTGTTGAAAAATATGAAGAGCCTGAAAAGGTGTGAAAAATATGAAGAGCTTCAAAAGGTGTCAAAAATATGACGAGCATGAATCTGTCTGAAAAATAGGAGGAGCATGAAGTGGTGTTGAAAAACATGAAGAGCCTGAAAAGGTGTGAAAAATATGAAGAGCTTCAAAAAGTGTCAAATATATGAGGAGCATGTAACGGTCTGAAAAATGGGAGGAGCATGAAGTGGTGTTGAAAAACATGAAGAGCCTGAAATGAGTGAAATATATGAAGAGCTTCAAAAGGTGTCAAAAATATGAGGAGCATGAAACAGTCTGAAAAATAGGAGGAGCATGAAGCTGTGTTGAAAAACATGAAGAGCCTGAAAAGGTGTGAAAACTATTAAGAGCTTCAAAAGGTGTCAAAAATATGAGAAACATGAAACGGTCTGAAAAATAGGAGAAAATTAAAGCAGTGTTGAAAAACATGAAGAGTCTGAAAAGTTGTGAACAATACGAAGAGCTTCAAAGGTGTCAAAAATATGAGGAGGATGAAATGGTATTCAAAAACATGAAGAGCCTGAAAAGGTGTGAAAAATATGAAGAGCTTCAAAAGGTGTCAAAAATATGAGGAGCTTGAAAAGGTGTTCAAAAACATGAAGAGCATGAAAATGTGTGAAAAATATGAAGAGTTTCAAATGGTGTCAAAAATATGAGGAGCATGAAACTCTCTGAAAAATAGGAGGAGCATGAAATGGTGTTCAAAAACATGAAGAGACTGAAAACCTGTGAAAATTATTAAGAGCTTCAAAAGGTGTGAAAAATATGAAGAGCTTCAAAAGGTGTGAAAAATATGAGGAGCATGAAACGGTCTGAAAAATAGGAGGAGCATGAAACTGTATTGAAAAATATGAAGAGCCTGAAAAGGTGTGAAATATATGTATAGGTTCAGAACGTGTCAAAAATATGAGGAGCATGAAACAATCTGAAAAATAGGAGAAGATTGAAGCGGTGTTGAAAAACATGAAGAGCCTGAAAAGGTGTGAAATATATGAAGAGGTTCAAAAGGTGTCAAAAATATGAGGAGCATGAAGTGGTGTTCAAAAACATGAAGAGCTTGAAAAGGTATGAAATATACTAAGAGCTTCAAAAGGTGTGAAAAATAGGAGGGGCAAAAAGCGGTGTTCACAAACATGAAAAGCCTGATAAGGTGTGAAATATATGAAGAGCTTCATAAGGTGTCAAAAGTATTAGGAGCATGAAACGGTCTGAAAATAGGAGGAGGATGTAAGGGTGTTGAAAACATGAAGAGGAAGAAAAGGTGTGAAAAATATGAAGAGCTTCAAAAGGTGTCAAATATATGAGGAGCATGAAACGGTCTGAAAAACAGGAGGAGCACGAATCGGTGGTCAAAAACATGAAGAGCCTGAAAAGGTGTGAAAAATATGAAGAGCTTCAAAAAGTGTCAAAAATATGAGGAGCATGAAACAGTCTGAAAAATAGGAGGAGCAAGAAACGGTGTTGAAAAATATGAAGAGCCTTAAAAGGTGTGAAATATATGAAGAGGTTCAAAAGGTGTCAAAAATATGAGGAGCTTGTAACGGCCTGAAAAATAGGAGGAGAATGAAGAGGTGTTGAAAAACTTGAAGAGCCTGAAAAGGTTTGAAAAATATGAAGAGCTTCAAAAGGTGTCAAAAATATGAGGAGCATGAAACGGTCTGAAAAATAGGAGGAGCATGAAGCAATGTTGAAAAACATGAAGAGCCTAAAAAGGTGTGAAAAATATGAAGAGCTTCAAAAAGCGTCAAAAATATGAGGAGCATGAAACGGTCTGAAAAATAAGAGGAACATGAAATGGTGTTGAAAAACATGAAGAGCCTGAAATGAGTGAAATATACGAAGAGCTTCAAAAGGTGACAAAAATATGAGGAGCATGAAACGGTATGAAAAATAGGAGGAGCCTGAAGCGGTGTTGAAAAACATGAAGAGCCTGAAAAGGTGGGAAAAATATGAAGAGCTTCAAAAGGTGTGAAAAATGTGAAGTGCTTCAAAAGTTGTCAAAATATGAGGTGCATGAAACGATTTGAAAAATAGGAGCAGCATGAAGCGGTTTTGAAAAACATAAAGAGCCTGAAAAGGTGTTAAAAATATGAACAGCTTAAAAAAGTGTCAAAAATATGAGGAGTTTGAAAAGGTGTTCAAAAACATGAAGAGCATGAAAATGTGTGAAAAATATGAACAGCTTCAAAAGGTGTCAAAAATATGAGGAGCATGAAACGGTCTGAAAGATAGGAGGAGCATGAAGTTGTGTTGAAAAACATGAAGAGCCTGAAAAGGAGTGAAATGTATGAATAGCTTCAAAAGGTGTCAAAAGTATGAGGAGCATGAAACGGCCTGAAAAATAGAAGGAGCATGAAAAGGTGTTCAAAAACATGAAGAGCTTGAAAAGGTGTGAAATATATGAAGAGCTTCAAAAGGTGTGAAAAATAGGAAGAGCATGAAGCGTTTTTCAAAAACATGAAGAGCTTGAAAAGGTGTGAAATATATGAAGAGCTTCAATAGATGTGAAAAATAGGAGGAGCATGAAGCTTTGTTCAGAAACATGAAGAACCTTAAAAGATATGAAATATATGAAGAGCTTCAAATGGTGTCAAAAATATGAGAAACATGAAACGCTGTGAAAGATAGGAGGAGCATGAAACGGTGATCAGAAACATGAAGAGCCTGAAAAGTTGTGAAAAATATGAAGAGCTTCAAAAGGTGTGAAATTCATGAGAAGCATGAAAAGGTTTGAAAAATACGAGAAGTATGAAGTGGTGTGGAAAAACATGAAGAACCTGAAAAGGTGTGAAAACTATGAAGAGTTTCAAAAGGTGTCAAAAATATGAGAAACATGAAACGCTGTGAAAGATAGGAGGAGCATGAAACGGTGATCAGAAACATGAAGAGCCTGAAAAGTTGTGAAAAATATGAAGAGCTTCAAAAGGTGTGAAATTTATGAGAAGCATGAAAAGGTTTGAAAAATACGAGAAGTATGAAGTGGTGTGGAAAAACATGAAGAACCTGAAAAGGTGTGAAAAATATGAAGAGTTTCAAAAGGTGTCAAAAATATGAAGAGCATGAAACGGTTTGAAAATTCGGAGGATCATGCGCAGTGTTCAAAAACATGAGGAGCCTGAAAAGGTGTG
The DNA here is from genome assembly GCF_033118175.1 of Dama dama. Lineage (NCBI taxonomy): Eukaryota > Metazoa > Chordata > Mammalia > Artiodactyla > Cervidae > Dama > Dama dama. The sequence continues at coordinate 64,488,657 of NC_083688.1, read as the reverse complement.
AAAAATATGAAGAGCTTCAAATGGTGTCAAAAATATGAGAAGCATGAAAAGGTCTGAAAGATAGGAGTAGCATGAAACGGTGATCAGAAACATGAAGAGACTGAAAAGTTGTGAAAAATATGAATAGCTTCAAAAGGTGTGAAATTCATGAGGAGCATGAAACCTTTCTGAAAAATAGGAGAAGCCTGAAGTGGTGTGGAAAAACATGAGGAGCCTGAAAAATTGTGAAAAATATGAAGAGCTTCAAAAGGTGTTAAATATATGAAGAGCATGAACCGGTCTGAAAATTTGGAGGATCATGAGCGGTGTTCAAAAACATGAAGAGACTGAAAAGGTGTGAAAAATATGAAGAGCTTCAAATGGTGTCAAAAATATGAGGAGCATGAAACGGTCTGAAAAATAGGAGGAGCATGAAGCGGTGTTCAAAAACATGAAGAGCCTAAAAAGTTGTGAAAAATATGAAAAGCTTCAAAAGGTGTCAAAAATGAGATGAGCATGAAACGGTCTGAAAAATAGGAGGATCATGAAACGGTGTTGAAAAACATGAAGAGCCTGAAAAGGTGTGAAAAATATGAAGAGCTTCAAAAGGTGTCAAAAATATGAGGAGCATGAAACGGTCTGAAAAATAGGAGGAGCATGAAGCTGTGTTCAAAAATATGAAGAGACAGAAAAGGTGTGAAAAATATGAAGAGCTTCAAAAGGTGTGAAATACATGAGGACCATGAAACGGTCTGAAAAATAGAAGCAGCATGAAACGGTGTTGAAAAACATGAAGAGCCTGAAAAGGTGTGAAAAATATGAAGAGCTTCCAAAGGTGTGAAAAACATGAGGAGCATGAAACGGCCTGAAAAATAGAAGCAGCATGAAACGGTGTTGAAAAATATGAAGAGCCTGAAAAGGTGTGAAAAATATGAAGAGCTTCAAAAGGGGTCAAAAATATGAGGAGCATGAAACGTTTTGAAATATATGGGGAGCATGAAACTGTGATCAAAAACATGAGGAGCCTGAAAAGGTGTGAGAAATATGAAGAGCTTCAAAAGGTGTGAAATTAATGAGGAGCATGAAACGGTCTGAAAAATATGAGAAGCATGAAGTGGTGTGGAAAAACATGAAGAGCCTGAAAAGGTGTGAAAAATATGAAGAGCTTCAAAGGGGTGAAATATATTAGGAGCATGAAACTCTCTGAAAAATAGGAGGAGCATGAAGCGGTGTTCAAAAACATGAAGAGCCTAAAAAGTTGTGAAAAATATGAAAAGCTTCAAAAGGTGTCAAAAATGAGATGAGCATGAAACGGTCTGAAAAATAGGAGGATCATGAAACGGTGTTGAAAAACATGAAGAGCCTGAAAAAGTGTGAAAAATATGAAGAGTTTCAAAAGGTGTCAAAAATATGAGGAGCATGAAACGGTCTGAAAAATAGGAGGAGCATGAAGCTGTGTTCAAAAATATGAAGAGCCTGAAAAGGTGTGAAAAATATGAAGAGCTTCCAAAGGTGTGAAAAACATGAGGAGCATGAAACGGCCTGAAAAATAGAAGCAGCATGAAACGGTGTTGAAAAATATGAAGAGCCTGAAAAGGTGTGAAAAATATGAAGAGCTTCAAAAGGTGTCAAAAATATGAGGAGCATGAAACGTTCTGAAATATAGGAGGAGCATGAAACTGTGATCAAAAACATGAGGAGCCTGAAAAGTTGTGAGAAATATGAAGAGCTTCAAAAGGTGTGAAATTCATGAGGAGCATGAAACGGTCTGAAAAATATGAGAAGCATGAAGTGGTGTGGAAAAACAGGAAGAGCCTGAAAAGGTGTGAAAAATATGAAGAGCTTCAAAAGGTTTTAAAAATACGAAGAGCATGAAAAGGTTTGAAAATTCGGAGGATCATGAGCAGTGTTCAAAAACATGAGGAGCCTGAAAAGGTGTGAAAAATATGAAGAGCTTCAAATGGTGTCAAAAATATGAGAAGCATGAAAAGGTCTGAAAGATAGGAGGAGCATGAAACGGTGATCAGAAACATGAAGAGCCTGAAAAGTTGTGAAAAATATGAAGAGCTTCAAAAGGTGTGAAATTCATGAGGAGCATGAAATCTTTCTGAAAAATAGGAGAAGCATGAAGTGGTGTGGAAAAACATGAAGAGCCTGAAAAGGTGTGAAAAATATGAAGAGCTTCAAAAGGTGTTAAAAATATGAAGAGCATGAAACGGTCTGAAAATTTGGAGGATCATGAGCAGTGTTCAAAAGCATGAGGAGACTGAAAAGGTGTGAAAAATATGAAGAGCTTCAAATGGTGTCAAAATTATGAGAAGAATGAAACGGTCTGAAAGATAGATGCGGCATGAAATGGTGTTGAAAAACATGAAGAGCCTGAAAAGGTGTGAAAAATATGATGAGCTTCAAAATGTGTGAAATACATGAGGACCATGAAACGGGCTGAAAAATAGAAGCATGAAGTGGTGTGGAAAAACATGAAGAGCCTGAAAAGGTGTGAAAAATATGAAGAGCTTCAAAAGGAGTGAAATATATTAGGAGCATGAAACTCTCTGAAAAATAGGAGGAGCATGAAGCGGTGTTCAAAAACATGAAGAGCCTAAAAAGTTGTGAAAAATATGAAAAGCTTCAAAAGGTGTCAAAAATGAGATGAGCATGAAACGGTCTGAAAAATAGGAGGATCATGAAACGGTGTTGAAAAACATGAAGAGCCTGAAAAGGTGTGAAAAATATGAAGAGTTTCAAAAGGTGTCAAAAATATGAGGAGCATGAAACGGTCTGAAAAATAGGAGGAGCATGAAGCTGTGTTCAAAAATATGAAGAGCCTGAAAAGGTGTGAAAAATATGAAGAGCTTCAAAAGGTGTGAAATACATGAGGACCATGAAACGGTCTGAAAAACAGAAGCAGCATGAAATGGTGTTGAAAAACATGAAGAGCCTGAAAAGGTGTGAAAAATATGAAGAGCTTCAAAAGGTGTGAAAAATATGAGGAGCATGAAACGGCCTGAAAAATAGAAGCAGCATGAAACGGTGTTGAAAAATATGAAGAGCTTGAAAAGGTGTGAAAAATATGAAGAGCTTCAAAAGGGGTCAAAAATATGAGGAGCATGAAACGTTTTTAAATATAGGGGGAGCATGAAACTGTGATCAAAAACATGAGGAGCCTGAAAAGGTGTGAGAAATATGAAGAGCTTCAAAAGGTGTGAAATTAATGAGGAGCATGAAACGGTCTGAAAAATATGAGAAGCATGAAGTGGTGTGGAAAAACAGGAAGAGCCTGAAAAGGTGTGAAAAATATGAAGAGCTTCAAAAGGTTTTAAAAATACGAAGAGCATGAAAAGGTTTGAAAATTCGGAGGATCATGAGCAGTGTTCAAAAACATGAGGAGGCTGAAAAGGTGTGAAAAATATGAAGAGCTTCAAATGGTGTCAAAAATATGAGAAGCATGAAAAGGTCTGAAAGATAGGAGGGGCATGAAACGGTGATCAGAAACATGAAGAGCCTGAAAAGTTGTGAAAAATATGAAGAGCTTCAAAAGGTGTGAAATTCATGAGGAGCATGAAACGATCTAAAAAATATGAGAAGCATGAAGTGGTGTGGAAAAACATGAAGAGCCTGAAAAGGTGTGAAAAATATGAAGAGCTTCAAAAGGTGTTAAAAATATGAAGAGCATGAAACGGTCTGAAAGATAGGAGGAGCATGAAACGGTGATCAGAAACATGAAGAGCCTGAAAAGTTGTGAAAAATATGAATAGCTTCAAAAGGTGTGAAATTCATGAGGAGCATGAAATCTTTCTGAAAAAAAGGAGAAGCATGAAGTGGTGTGGAAAAACATGAAGAGCCTGAAAAGGTGTGAAAAATATGAAGAGCTTCAAAAGGTGTTAAAAATATCAAGAGCATGAAACGGTCTGAAAGATAGGAGGAGCATGAAACGGTGATCAGAAACATGAAGAGCCTGAAAAGTTGTGAAAAATATGAAGAGATTCAAATGGTGTCAAAAATATGAGAAGAATGAAACGGTCTGAAAGATAGATGCGGCATGAAATGGTGTTGAAAAACATGAAGAGCCTGAAAAGGTGTGAAAAATATGATGAGCTTCAAAAGGTGTGAAATACATGAGGACCATGAAACGGGCTGAAAAATAGAAGCATGAAGTGGTGTGGAAAAACATGAAGAGCCTGAAAAGGTGTGAAAAATATGCAGAGCTTCAAAGGGGTGAAATATATTAGGAGCATGAAACTCTCTGAAAAATAGGAGGAGCATGAAGCGGTGTTCAAAAACATGAAGAGCCTAAAAAGTTGTGAAAAATATGAAAAGCTTCAAAAGGTGTCAAAAATGAGATGAGCATGAAACGGTCTGAAAAATAGGAGGATCATGAAACGGTGTTGAAAAACATGAAGAGCCTGAAAAAGTGTGAAAAATATGAAGAGTTTCAAAAGGTGTCAAAAATATGAGGAGCATGAAACGGTCTGAAAAATAGGAGGAGCATGAAGCTGTGTTCAAAAATATGAAGAGCCTGAAAAGGGGTGAAAAATATGAAGAGCTTCAAAAGGTGTGAATACATGAGGACCATGAAACGGTCTGAAAAATAGAAGCAGCATGAAACGGTGTTGAAAAACATGAAGAGCCTAAAAAGGTGTAAAAAATATGAAGAGCTTCAATAGGTGTGAAAAATATGAGGAGCATGAAACGGCCTGAAAAATAGAAGCAGCATGAAACGGTGTTGATAAATATGAAGAGCCTGAAAAGGTGTGAAAAATATGAAGAGCTTCAAAAGGTGTCAAAAATATGAGGAGCATGAAACGTTCTGAAAAATAGGAGGAGCATGAAACTGTGATCAAAAACATGAGGAGCCTGAAAAGGTGTGAGAAATATGAAGAGCTTCAAAAGGTGTGAAATTAATTGGGAGCATGAAACGGTCTGAAAAATATGAGAAGCATGAAGTGGTGTGGAAAAACAGGAAGAGCCTGAAAAGGTGTGAAAAATATGAAGAGCTTCAAAAGGTTTTAAAAATACGAAGAGCATGAAAAGGTTTGAAAATTCGGAGGATCATGAGCAGTGTTCAAAAACATGAGGAGCCTGGAAAGGTGTGAAAAATATGAAGAGCTTCAAATGGTGTCAAAAATATGAGAAGCATGAAAAGGTCTGAAAGATAGGAGGAGCATGAAGTGGTGTGGAAAAACATGAAGAGCCTGAGAAGTTGTGAAAAATATGAAGAGCTTCAAAAGGTGTGAAATTCATGAGGAGCATGAAACGATCTGAAAAATATGAGAAGCATGAAGTGGTGTGGAAAAACATGAAGAGCCTGAAAATGTGTGAAAAATATGAAGAGCTTCAAAAGGTGTTAAAAATATGAAGAGCATGAAAGGTCTGAAAGATAGGAGGAGCATGAAACGGTGATCAGAAACATGAAGAGCCTGAAAAGTTGTGAAAAATATGAATAGCTTGAAAAGGTGTGAAATACATGAGGAGCATGTAATCTTTCTGAAAAATAGGAGAAGCATGAAGTGGTGTGGAAAAACATGAAGAGCCTGAAAAGGTGTGAAAAATATGAAGAGCTTCAAAAGGTGTTAAAAATATGAAGAGCATGAAACGGTCTGAAAGATAGGAGGAGCATGAAACGGTGATCAGAAACATGAAGAGCCTGAAAAGTTGTGAAAAATATGAAGAGATTCAAATGGTGTCAAAAATATGAGAAGAATGAAACGGTCTGAAAGATAGATGCGGCATGAAATGGTGTTGAAAAACATGAAGAGCCTGAAAAGGTGTGAAAAATATGATGAGCTTCAAAAGGTGTGAAATACATGAGGACCATGAAACGGGCTGAAAAATAGAAGCATGAAGTGGTGTGGAAAAACATGAAGAGCCTGAAAAGGTGTGAAAAATATGAAGAGCTTCAAAGGGGTGAAATATATTAGGAGCATGAAACTCTCTGAAAAATAGGAGGAGCATGAAGCGGTGTTCAAAAACATGAAGAGCCTAAAAAGTTGTGAAAAATATGAAAAGCTTCAAAAGGTGTCAAAAATGAGATGAGCATGAAACGGTCTGAAAAATAGGAGGATCATGAAACGGTGTTGAAAAACATGAAGAGCCTGAAAAAGTGTGAAAAATATGAAGAGTTTCAAAAGGTGTCAAAAATATGAGGAGCATGAAACGGTCTGAAAAATAGGAGGAGCATGAAGCTGTGTTCAAAAATATGAAGAGCCTGAAAAGGGGTGAAAAATATGAAGAGCTTCAAAAGGTGTGAATACATGAGGACCATGAAACGGTCTGAAAAATAGAAGCAGCATGAAACGGTGTTGAAAAACATGAAGAGCCTAAAAAGGTGTAAAAAATATGAAGAGCTTCAATAGGTGTGAAAAATATGAGGAGCATGAAACGGCCTGAAAAATAGAAGCAGCATGAAACGGTGTTGATAAATATGAAGAGCCTGAAAAGGTGTGAAAAATATGAAGAGCTTCAAAAGGGGTCAAAAATATGAGGAGCATGAAACGTTCTGAAAAATAGGAGGAGCATGAAACTGTGATCAAAAACATGAGGAGCCTGAAAAGGTGTGAGAAATATGAAGAGCTTCAAAAGGTGTGAAATTAATTGGGAGCATGAAATGGTCTGAAAAATATGAGAAGCATGAAGTGGTGTGGAAAAACAGGAAGAGCCTGAAAAGGTGTGAAAAATATGAAGAGCTTCAAAAGGTTTTAAAAATACGAAGAGCATGAAAAGGTTTGAAAATTCGGAGGATCATGAGCAGTGTTCAAAAACATGAGGAGCCTGGAAAGGTGTGAAAAATATGAAGAGCTTCAAATGGTGTCAAAAATATGAGAAGCATGAAAAGGTCTGAAAGATAGGAGGAGCATGAAGTGGTGTGGAAAAACATGAAGAGCCTGAGAAGTTGTGAAAAATATGAAGAGCTTCAAAAGGTGTGAAATTCATGAGGAGCATGAAACGATCTGAAAAATATGAGAAGCATGAAGTGGTGTGGAAAAACATGAAGAGCCTGAAAAGGTGTGAAAAATATGAAGAGCTTCAAAAGGTGTTAAAAATATGAAGAGCATGAAAGGTCTGAAAGATAGGAGGAGCATGAAACGGTGATCAGAAATATGAAGAGCCTGAAAAGTTGTGAAAAATATGAATAGCTTCAAAAGGTGTGAAATACATGAGGAGCATGAAATCTTTCTGAAAAATAGGAGAAGCATGAAGTGGTGTGGAAAAACATGAAGAGCCTGAAAAGGTGTGAAAAATATGAAGAGCATGAAACGGTCTGAAAATTTGGAGGATCATGAGCAGTGTTCAGAAACATGAGGAGCCTGAAAAGGTGTGAAAAATATGAAGAGCTTCAAATGGTGTCAAAAATATGAGAAGAATGAAACGGTCTGAAAGATAGATGCGGCATGAAATGGTGTTGAAAAACATGAAGAGCCTGAAAAGGTGTGAAAAATATGATGAGCTTCAAAAGGTGTGAAATACATGAGGACCATGAAACGGGCTGAAAAATAGAAGCATGAAGTGGTGTGGAAAAACATGAAGAGCCTGAAAAGGTGTGAAAAATATGAAGAGCTTCAAAAGGAGTGAAATATATTAGGAGCATGAAACTCTCTGAAAAATAGGAGGAGCATGAAGCGGTGTTCAAAAACATGAAGAGCCTAAAAAGTTGTGAAAAATATGAAAAGCTTCAAAAGGTGTCAAAAAAGAGATGAGCATGAAACGGTCTGAAAAAAAGGAGGATCATGAAACGGTGTTGAAAAACATGAAGAGCCTGAAAAGGTGTGAAAAATATGAAGAGTTTCAAAAGGTGTCAAAAATATGAGGAGCATGAAACGGTCTGAAAAATAGAAGCAGCATGAAACGGTGTTGAAAATCATGAAGAACCTGAAAAGGTGTGAAAAATATGAAGAGCTTCAAAAGGTGTGAAAAATATGAGGAGCATGAAACGGCCTGAAAAATAGAAGCAGCATGAAACGTTGTTGAAAAATATGAAGAGCCTGAAAAGGTGTGAAAAATATGAAGAGCTTCAAAAGGGGTCAAAAATATAAAGAGCATGAAACGGTCTGTAAAATAGGAGGTTCATGAAGCGGTGTTCAAAATCATGAAGAGAATGAAAACGTGTCAAAATATGAAGAGCTTCAAAAGGTGTCAAAAATATGAGGAGCATGAAATGTTCTGAAAAATAGGAGGAGCATGAAACGGTGATCAAAAACATGAGGAGCCTGAAAAGGTGTGAGAAATATGAAGAGCTTCAAAAGGTGTGAAATTCATGAGGAGCATGAAACGGTCTGAAAAATATGAGAAGCATGAAGTGGTGTGGAAAAACATGAAGAGCCTGAAAAGGTGTGAAAAATATGAATAGCTTCAAAAGGTGTGAAATTCATAATGAGCATGAAACAGTCTGAAAAATATGAGAAGCATGAAGTGGTGTCTAAAAACATGAAGAAACTGAAAAGGTGTCAAAAATATGAAGAGCATGAAACGGTCTGAAAATTCGGAGGGTCATGAGCAGTGTTCAAAAACATGGGGAGCCTGAAAAGGTGTGAAAAATATGAAGAGCTTCAAATGGTGTCAAAAATATGAGAAGCATGAAACGGTCTGAAAGATAGGAGGAGCATGAAATGGTGTTGAAAAACATGAAGAGCCTGAAAAGTTGTGAAAAATATGGAGAGCTTCAAAATGTCTGAAATACATGAGGAGCATGAAACATTCTGAAAAATAGGAGGAGCATGATGCGGTGTTCAAAAACATGAAGAGCCTGAAAAGGTGTGAAAAATATGAAGAGCTTCAAAAGGTGTGAAATACATGAGGAGCATGAAACATTCTGAAAAATAGGAAGAGCATGATGAGGTGTTCAAAAACATGAACAGCCTGAAAAGGTGTGAAAAATATGAAGAGCTTCAAAAGGTGTGAAAAATATGAAGAGATTCTAAAGGTGTCAAAAATATGAAGAGCTTCAAAAGGTGTCAAAAATATGAGGAGCATGAAACGTTCTGAAAAATAGGAGGAGCATGAAGCGGTGTTCAAAAACATGAAGAGCCTGTAAAGGTGTGAAAAATATGAAGAGCTTCAAATGGTGTCAAAATATGAGAAAATGAAACGGTCTGAAAGATAGATGAGGCATGAAATGGTGTTCAAAAACATGAAGAGCCTGAAAAGGGGTGAAAAATATGAAGAGCTTCAAAAGGTGTGAAATTCATGAGGACCATGTAACGGGCTGAAAAATAGAAGCATGAAGTGGTGTGGAAAAACATGCAGAGCCTGAAAAGCTGTGAAAAATATGAAGAGCTTCAAAAGGAGTGAAATATGTTAGGAGCATGAAACTCTCTGAAAAATAGGAGGAGCATGAAGCGGTGTTCAAAAACATGAAGAGCCTAAAAAGTTGTGAAAATTATGAAAAGCTACAAAAGGTGTCAAAAATGAGATGAGCATGAAACGTTCTGAAAAATAGGAGGATCATGAAACGGTGTTGAAAAACATGAAGAGCCTGAAAAGGTGGGAAAATATGAAGAGCTTCAAAAGGTGTCAAAAATATGAGGAGCATGAAACGGTCTGAAAAATAGGAGAAGCATGAAGCTGTGTTCAAAAATATGAAGAGCCTGAAAAGGGGTGAAAAATATGAAGAGCTTCAAAAGGTGTGAAATATATGAGGAGCAAGAAACGGTCTGAAAAATAGAAGCAGCATGAAACGGTGTTGAAAAACATGAAGAGCCTGAAAAGGTGTGAAAAATATGAAGAGCTTCAAAAGGGGTCAAAAATATAAAGAGCATGAAACGGTCTGTAAATTAGGACGTTCATGAAGCGGTGTTCAAAATCATGAAGAGCCTGAAAAGGTGTGAGAAATATGAAGAGCTTCAAAAGGTGTGAAATTCATGAGGAGCATGAAACGGTCTGAAAAATATGAGAAGCATGAAGTGGTGTGGAAAAACATGAAGAGCCTGAAAAGATGTGAAAAATATGAAGAGCTTCAAAAGGTGTCAAACATATGAAGAGCATGAAACGGTCTGAAATTTTGGAGGATCATGGGCGGTGTTCAAAAACGTGAAGTGCCTGAATATGTATGAAAAATATGAAGAGCTTCAAATGGTGTCAAAAATATGAGAAGCATGAAACTGTCTGAAAGATAGGAGGAGCATGAAACGGTGATCAGAAACATGAAGAGCCTGAAAAGTTGTGAAAAATATGAATAACTTCAAAAGGTGTGAAATACATGAGGAGCATGAAACCTTTCTGAAAAATAGGAGAAGCAAGAAGTGGTGTGGAAAAACATGAAGAGCCTGAAAAGGTGTGAAAAATATGAAGAGCTTCAAAAGGTGTTAAAAATATGAAGAGCATGAAACGGTCTGAAAATTTGGAGGATCATGAGCGGTGTTCAAAAACATGAAGAGCCTGAAAAGGTGTGAAAAATATGAAGAGCTTCAAATGGTGTCAAAAATATGAGAAGAATGAAACGGTCTGAAAGATAGATGCGGCATGAAATGGTGTTGAAAAACATGAAGAGCCTGAAAAGGTGTGAAAAAATATGAAGAGCTTCAAAAGGTGTGAAATACATGAGGACCATGAAACGGGCTGAAAAATAGAAGCATGAAGTGGTGTTGAAAAACATGAAGAGCCTGAAAAGGTGTGAAAAATATGAAGAGCTTCAAAAGGAGTGAAATATATTAGGAGCATGAAACTCTCTGAAATATAGGAGGAGCATGAAGCGGTGTTCAAAAACATGAAGAGCCTAAAAAGTTGTGAAAAATATGAAAAGCTTCAAAAGGTGTCAAAAATGAGATGAGCATGAAACGGTCTGAAAAATAGGAGGATCATGAAACGGTGTTGAAAAACATGAAGAGCCTGAAAAGGTGTGAAAAATATGAAGAGTTTCAAAAGGTGTCAAAAATATGAGGAGCATGAAATGGTCTGAAAAACAGAAGCAGCATGAAACGGTGTTGAAAAACATGAAGAGCCTGAAAAGGTGTGAAAAATATGAAGAGCTTCAAAACGTGTGAAAAATATGAGGAGCATGAAATGGCCTGAATAATAGAAGCAGCATGAAACGGTGTTGAAAAATATGAAGAGCCTGAAAAGGTGTGAAAAATATGAAGAGCTTCAAAAGGGGTCAAAAATATAAAGAGCATGAAACGGTCTGTAAAATAGGAGGTTCATGAAGCGGTGTTCAAAATCATAAGAGCCTGAAAACGTGGGAAAAATATGAAGAGCTTCAAAAGGTGTCAAAAATATGAGGAGTATGAAACGTTCTGAAAAATAGGAGGAGCATGAAACGGTGATCAAAAACATGAGGAGCCTGAAAAGGTGTGAGAAATATGAAGAGCTTCAAAAGGTGTGAAATTCATGAGGAGCATGAAACGGTCTGAAAAATATGAGAAGCATGAAGTGGTGTGGAAAAACATGAAGAGCCTGAAAAGGTGTCAAAAATATGAATAGCTTCAAAAGGTGTGAAATTCATGAGGAGCATGCAACAGTCTGAAAAATATGACAAGCATGAAGTGGTGTGGAAAAACATGAAGAAAATGAAAAGGTGTGAAAAATATGAAGAGTTTCAAAAGGTGTCAAAAATATGAAGAGCATGAAACGGTCTGAAAATTCGGAGGATCATGAGCAGTGTTCAAAAACTTGGGGAGCCTGAAAAGGTGTGAAAAATAAGAAGAGCTTCAAATGGTGTCAAAAATATGAGAAGCATGAAACGGTCTGAAAGATAGGAGGAGCATGAAACGGTGATCAGAAACATGAAGAGCCTGAAAAGTTGTGAAAAATATGAAGAGCTTCAAAAGGTGTGAAATTCATGAGGAGCATGAAACGGTCTGAAAAATAGAAGCATGAAGTGGTGTGGAAAAACATGAAGAGCCTGAAAAGGTGTGAAAAATATGAAGAGCTTCAAAAGGTGTGAAATACATGAGGAGCATGAAACTCTCTGAAAAATAGGAGGAGCATGAAGTGGTGTTCAAAAACATGAAGAGCCTGAAAAGGTGTGAAAAATATGAAGAGCTTCAAAAGGTGTTAAATATATGAAGAGCATGAAACGGTCTGAAAATTTGGAGGATCATGAGCGGTGTCCAAAAACATGAAGAGCCTGAAAAAGTGTGAAAAATATGAAGAGCTTCAAATGGTGTCAAAAATATGAGAAGAATGAAACGGTCTGAAAGATAGATGCGGCATGAAATGGTGTTGAAAAACATGAAGAGCCTGAAAAGGTGTGAAAAATATGAAGAGTTTCAAAAGGTGTGAAATACATGAGGACCATGAAACGGGCTGAAAAATAGAAGCATGAAGTGGTGTGGAAAAACATGAAGAGCCTGAAAAGGTGTGAAAAATATGAAGAGCTTCAAAAGGAGTGAAATACATTAGGAGCATGAAACTCTCTGAAAAATAGGAGGAGCATGAAGCGGTGTTCAAAAACATGAAGAGCCTAAAAAGTTGTGAAAAATATGAAAAGCTTCAAAAGGTGTCAAAAATGAGATGAGCATGAAACGGTCTGAAAAATAGGAGGATCATGAAACGGTGTTGAAAAACATGAAGAGCCTGAAAAGGTGTGAAAAATATGAAGAGTTTCAAAAGGTGTCAAAAATATGAGGAGCATGAAACGGTCTGAAAAATAGGAGGAGCATGAAGCTGTGTTCAAAAATATGAAGAGCCTGAAAACGTGTGAAAAATATGAAGAGCTTCAAAAGGTGTCAAAAATATGAGGAGTATGAAACGTTCTGAAAAATAGGAGGAGCATGAAACGGTGATCAAAAACATGAGGAGCCTGAAAAGGTGTGAGAAATATGAAGAGCTTCAAAAGGTGTGAAATTCATGAGGAGCATGAAATGGTCTGAAAAATATGAGAAGCATGAAGTGGTGCGGAAAAACATGAAGAGCCTGAAAAGGCGTGAAAAATGTGAAGAGCTTCAAAAGGTGTGAAAAATATGAAGAGCTTCAAAAGGTGTCAAAATTATGAGGAACATGAAACGTTCTGAAAAGTAGGAGTATCATGAAACGTTGTTCAAAATCATGAAGAGCCTGAAAAGGTGTGAAAAATATGAAGAGCCTCAAAACGTGTCAAAAATATGAGGAGTAAGAAACTGTCTGAAAAATAGGAGGAGAATGAAACGGTTTTCGAAATCATGAAGAGCCTGAAAAGATGTGAAAAATGTGAAGAGCTTCAAAAGGTGTCAAAAATATGAAGAGCTTCAAAAGTGTCAAATATTAGATGAGCATGAAACGGTCTGAAAAATAGGAGAAGCATGAAGTGGTGATGAAAAACATGAAGAGCCTGAAAAGGTGTGAAATATATGAAGAGGTTCAAAATTGTGAAAAATATGAAGAGCTTCAAAAGGTGTCAAAAATATGAGGAGCATGAAAGGGTCTGAAAACTAGGAGGAGAATGAAACTGTGTTCAAAAACATGAAGAGCCTGAAAAGGTGTGAAAAATGTGAAGAGCTTCAAAAGGTGTGAAAAATATGAAGAGCTTCAAAAGGTGTGAAAAATATGAAGAGCTTCAAAAGGTGTGAAATACATGAGGAGCATGAAACATTCTGAAAAATAGGAAGAGCATGATGAGGTGTTCAAAAACATGAACAGCCTGAAAAGGTGTGAAAAAATGAAGAGCTTCAAAAGGTCTGAAAAATATGAAGAGCTTCAAAAGGTGTGAAAAATATGAAGAGCTTCAAAAGGTGTCAAATATATGAGGAGCATGAAACGTTCTGAAAAATAGGAGGAGGATGATGCGGTGTTCAAAAACATGAAGAGCCTGAAAAGGTGTGAAAAATATGAAGAGCTTCAAAAGGTGTGAAAAAAATGAGGAGCATGAAACCGTCTGAAAGATAGATGCGGCATGAAATGGTGTTGAAAAACATGAAGAGCCTGAAAAGGTGTGAAAAATATGAAGAGCTTCAAAAGGTGTGAAATACATGAGGACCATGAAACGGGCTGAAAAACAGAAGCATGAAGTGGTGTGGAAAAACATGAACAGCCTGAAAAGCTGTGAAAAATATGAAGAGCTTCAAAAGGAGTGAAATATATTAGGAGCATGAAACTCTCTGAAAAATAGGAGGAGCATGAAGCGGTGTTCAAAAACATGAAGAGTCTACAAAGTTGTGAAAAATATGAAAAGCTTCAAAAGGTGTCAAAAATGAGATGAGCATGAAACGGTCTGAAAAATAGGAGGATCATGAAACGGTGTTGAAAAACATGAAGAGCCTGAAAAGGTGTGAAAAAATATGAAGAGTTTCTAAAGGTGTCAAAAATATGAGGAGCATGAACAGGTCTGAAAAATAGGAGGAGAATGAAGCTGTGTTCAAAGAAATGAAGATCCTGAAAAGGTGTGAAAAATATGAAGAGCTTCAAAAGGTGTGAAAAATATGAAGAGCTTCAAAAGGTGTGAAATACATGAGGAGCATGAAACATTTCGAAAAATAGGAAGAGCATGATGAGGTGTTCAAAAACATGAACAGCCTGAAAAGGTGTGAAAAATATGAAGAGCTACAAAAGGTGTGAAAAATATGAAGAGCTTCAAAAGGTGTCAAAAATATGAAGAGCTTCAAAAGGTGTCAAAAATATGAGGAGCATGAAACGTTCTGAAAAATAGGAGGAGCATGAAGCGGTGTTCAAAAACATGAAGAGCCTGTAAAGGTGTGAAAAATATGAAGAGCTTCAAAAGGTGTCAAAAATATGAAGAGCTTCAAAAGGTGTGAAAAATATGAGGAGCATGAAATGGCCTGAAAAATAGAAGCAGCAAGAAACCGTGTTGAAAAGTATGAAGAGCCTGAAAAGGTGTGAAAAATAGGAAGAGCTTCAAAAGGGGTCAAAAATATAAAGAGCATGAAAAGGTCTGTAAAATAGAAGGTTCATGAAGCGGTGTTCAAAATCATGAAGAGCCTGAAAAGGTGTGAGAAATATGAAGAGCTTCAAAAGGTGTGAAATTCATGAGGAGCCTGAAACGGTCTGAAAAATATGAGAAGCATGAAGTGGTGTGGAAAAACATGAAGAGCCTGAAAAGGTGTGAAAAATATGAAGAGCTTCAAAAGGTGTCAAACATATGAAGAGCATGAAACGGTCTGAAATTTTGGAGGATCATGGGCGGTGTTCAAAAACGTGAAGTGCCTGAAAATATATGAAAAATATAAAGAGCTTCAAATGGTGTCAAAAATATGAGAAGAATGAAACGGTCTGAAAGATAGATGCGGCATGAAATGGTGTTGAAAAACATGAAGAGCCTGAAAATGTGTGAAAAATATGAAGAGCTTCAAATGGTGTCAAAAATATGAGAAGCATGAAAAGGTCTGAAAGATAGGAGGAGCATGAAACGGTGATCAGAAACATGAAGAGCCTGAAAAGTTGTGAAAAATATGAAGAGCTTCAAAAGGTGTGAAATTCATGAGGAGCATGAAACGATCTGAAAAATATGAGAAGCATGAAGTGGTATGGAAAAACATGAAGAGCCTGAAAAGGTGTGAAAAATATGAAGAGCTTCAAAAGGTGTGAAAAAAATGAGGAGCATGAAACCGTCTGAAAGATAGATGCGGCATGAAATGGTGTTGAAAAACATGAAGAGCCTGAAAAGGTGTGAAAAATATGAAGAGCTTCAAAAGGTGTGAAATACATGAGGACCATGAAACGGGCTGAAAAACAGAAGCATGAAGTGGTGTGGAAAAACATGAACAGCCTGAAAAGCTGTGAAAAATATGAAGAGCTTCAAAAGGAGTGAAATATATTAGGAGCATGAAACTCTCTGAAAAATAGGAGGAGCATGAAGCGGTGTTCAAAAACATGAAGAGTCTACAAAGTTGTGAAAAATATGAAAAGCTTCAAAAGGTGTCAAAAATGAGATGAGCATGAAACGGTCTGAAAAATAGGAGGATCATGAAACGGTGTTGAAAAACATGAAGAGCCTGAAAAGGTGTGAAAAAATATGAAGAGTTTCTAAAGGTGTCAAAAATATGAGGAGCATGAACAGGTCTGAAAAATAGGAGGAGAATGAAGCTGTGTTCAAAGAAATGAAGATCCTGAAAAGGTGTGAAAAATATGAAGAGCTTCAAAAGGTGTGAAAAATATGAAGAGCTTCAAAAGGTGTGAAATACATGAGGAGCATGAAACATTTCGAAAAATAGGAAGAGCATGATGAGGTGTTCAAAAACATGAACAGCCTGAAAAGGTGTGAAAAATATGAAGAGCTACAAAAGGTGTGAAAAATATGAAGAGCTTCAAAAGGTGTCAAAAATATGAAGAGCTTCAAAAGGTGTCAAAAATATGAGGAGCATGAAACGTTCTGAAAAATAGGAGGAGCATGAAGCGGTGTTCAAAAACATGAAGAGCCTGTAAAGGTGTGAAAAATATGAAGAGCTTCAAAAGGTGTCAAAAATATGAAGAGCTTCAAAAGGTGTGAAAAATATGAGGAGCATGAAATGGCCTGAAAAATAGAAGCAGCAAGAAACCGTGTTGAAAAGTATGAAGAGCCTGAAAAGGTGTGAAAAATAGGAAGAGCTTCAAAAGGGGTCAAAAATATAAAGAGCATGAAAAGGTCTGTAAAATAGAAGGTTCATGAAGCGGTGTTCAAAATCATGAAGAGCCTGAAAAGGTGTGAGAAATATGAAGAGCTTCAAAAGGTGTGAAATTCATGAGGAGCCTGAAACGGTCTGAAAAATATGAGAAGCATGAAGTGGTGTGGAAAAACATGAAGAGCCTGAAAAGGTGTGAAAAATATGAAGAGCTTCAAAAGGTGTCAAACATATGAAGAGCATGAAACGGTCTGAAATTTTGGAGGATCATGGGCGGTGTTCAAAAACGTGAAGTGCCTGAAAATATATGAAAAATATAAAGAGCTTCAAATGGTGTCAAAAATATGAGAAGAATGAAACGGTCTGAAAGATAGATGCGGCATGAAATGGTGTTGAAAAACATGAAGAGCCTGAAAATGTGTGAAAAATATGAAGAGCTTCAAATGGTGTCAAAAATATGAGAAGCATGAAAAGGTCTGAAAGATAGGAGGAGCATGAAACGGTGATCAGAAACATGAAGAGCCTGAAAAGTTGTGAAAAATATGAAGAGCTTCAAAAGGTGTGAAATTCATGAGGAGCATGAAACGATCTGAAAAATATGAGAAGCATGAAGTGGTGTGGAAAAATATGAAGAGCCTGAAAAGGTGTGAAAAATATGAAGAGCTTCAAAAGGTGTTAAAAATATGAAGAGCATGAAACGGTCTGAAAGTTAGGAGGAGCATGAAACGGTGATCAGAAACTTGAAGAGCCTGAAAAGTTGTGAAAAATATGAATAGCTTCAAAAGGTGTGAAATACATGAGGAGCATGAAATCTTTCTGAAAAATAGGAGAAGCATGAAGTGGTGTGGAAAAACATGAAGAGCCTGAAAAGGTGTGAAAAATATGAAGAGCTTCAAAAGGTGTTAAAAATATGAAGAGCATGAAACGGTCTGAAAGATAGGAGGAGCATGAAACGGTGATCAGAAACATGAAGAGCCTGAAAAGTTGTGAAAAATATGAAGAGCTTCAAATGGTGTCAAAAATATGAGAAGAATGAAACGGTCTGAAAGATAGATGCGGCATGAAATGGTGTTGAAAAACATGAAGAGCCTGAAAAGGTGTGAAAAATATGATGAGCTTCAAAAGGTGTGAAATACATGAGGACCATGAAACGGGCTGAAAAATAGAAGCATGAAGTGGTGTGGAAAAACATGAAGAGCCTGAAAAGGTGTGAAAAATATGAAGAGCTTCAAAAGGAGTGAAGTATATTAGGAGCATGAAACTCTCTGAAAAATAGGAGGAGCATGAAGCGGTGTTCAAAAACATGAAGAGCCTAAAAAGTTGTGAAAAATATGAAAAGCTTCAAAAGGTGTCAAAAATGAGATGAGCATGAAACGGTCTGAAAAATAGGAGGATCATGAAACGGTGTTGAAAAACATGAAGAGCCTGAAAAGGTGTGAAAAATATGAAGAGTTTCAAAAGGTGTCAAAAATATGAGGAGCATGAAACGGTCTGAAAAATAGGAGGAGCATGAAACTGTGATCAAAAACATGAGGAGCCTGAAAAGGTGTGAGTAATATGAAGAGCTTCAAAAGGTGTGAAATTAATGAGGAGCATGAAACGGTCTGAAAAATATGAGAAGCATGAAGTGGTGTGGAAAAACAGGAAGACCCTGAAAAGGTGTGAAAAATATGAAGAGCTTCAAAAGGTTTTAAAAATACGAAGAGCATGAAAAGGTTTGAAAATTCGGAGGATCATGAGCAGTGTTCAAAAACATGAGGAGCCTGAAAAGGTGTGAAAAATATGAAGAGCTTCAAATGGTGTCAAAAATATGAGAAGCATGAAAAGTTCTGAAAGATAGGAGGAGCATGAAACGGTGATCAGAAACATGAAGAGCCTGAAAAGTTGTGAAAAATATGAAGAGCTTCAAAAGGTGTGAAATTCATGAGGAGCATGAAACGATCTGAAAAATATGAGAAGCATGAAGTGGTGTGGAAAAACATGAAGAGCCTGAAAAGGTGTCAAAAATATGAAGAGCTTCAAAAGGTGTTAAAAATATGAAGAGCATGAAACGGTCTGAAATATAGGAGGAGCATGAAACGGTGATCAGAAACATGAAGAGCCTGAAAAGTTGTGAAAAATATGAATATCTTCAAAAGGTGTGAAATACATGAGGACATGAAATCTTTCTGAAAAATAGGAGAAGCATGAAGTGGTGTGGAAAAACATGAAGAGCCTGAAAAGGTGTGAAAAATATGAAGAGCTTCAAAAGGTGTTAAAAATATGAAGAGCATGAAACGGTCTGAAAATTTGGAGGAACATGAGCAGTGTTCAAAAACATGAGGAGCCTGAAAAGGTGTGAAAAATATGAAGAGCTTCAAATGGTGTCAAAAATATGAGAAGAATGAAACGGTCTGAAAGATAGATGCGGCATGAAATGGTGTTTAAAAACATGAAGAGCCTGAAAAGGTGTGAAAAATATGAAGAGCTTCAAAAGGTGTCAAAAATGAGATGAGCATGAAACGGTCTGAAAAATAGGAGGATCATGAAACGGTGTTGAAAAACATGAAGAGCCTGAAAAGGTGTGAAAAATATGAAGAGTTTCAAAAGGTGTCAAAAATATGAGGAGCATGAAACGGTCTGAAAAATAGGAGGAGCATGAAGCTGTGTTCAAAAATATGAAGAGCCTGAAAAGGTGTGAAAAATATGAAGAGCTTCAAAAGGTGTGAAATATATGAGGACCATGAAACGGTCTGAAAAATAGAAGCAGCATGAAACGGTGTTGAAAAACATGAAGAGCCTGAAAAGGTGTGAAAAATATGAAGAGCTTCAAAAGGTGTGAAAAATATGAGGAGCATGAAACGGCCTGAAAAATAGAAGCAGCATGAAACGGTGTTGAAAAATATGAAGAGCCTGAAAAGGTGTGAAAAATATGAAGAGCTTCAAAAGGGGTCAAAAATATGAGGAGCATGAAACGTTCTGAAAAATAGGAGGAGCATGAAACTGTGATCAAAAACATGAGGAGCCTGAAAAGGTGTGAGAAACATGAAGAGCTTCAAAAGGTGTGAAATTAATGAGGAGCATGAAACGGTCTGAAAAATATGAGAAGCATGAAGTGGTGTGGAAAAACAGGAAGAGCCTGAAAAGGTGTGAAAAATATGAAGAGCTTCAAAAGGTTTTAAAAATACGAAGAGCATGAAAAGGTTTGAAAATTCGGAGGACCATGAGCAGTGTTCAAAAACATGAGGAGCCTGAAAAGGTGTGAAAAATATGAAGAGCTTCAAATGGTGTCAAAAATATGAGAAGCATGAAAATGTCTGAAAGATAGGAGGAGCATGACACGGTGATCAGAAACATGAAGAGCCTGAAAAGTTGTGAAAAATATGAAGAGCTTCAAAAGGTGTGAAATTCATGAGGAGCATGAAAAGATCTGAAAAATATGAGAAGCATGAAGTGGTGTGGAAAAACATGAAGAGCCTGAAAAGGTGTGAAAAATATAAAGAGCTTCAAAAGGTGTTAAAAATATGAAGAGCATGAAACGGTCAGAAAGATAGGAGGAGCATGAAACGGTGATCAGAAACATGAAGAGCCTGAAAAGTTGTGAAAAATATGAATAGCTTCAAAAGGTGTGAAATACATGAGGAGCATGAAATCTTTCTGAAAAAAAGGAGAAGCATGAAGTGGTGTGGAAAAACATGAAGAGCCTGAAAAGGTGTGAAAATATGAAGAGCTTCAAAAGGTGTTAAAAATATGAAGAGCATGAAACGGTCTGAAAGATAGGAGGAGCATGAAACGGTGATCAGAAACATGAAGAGCCTGAAAAGTTGTGAAAAACATGAAGAGCTTCAAATGGTGTCAAAAATATGAGAAGAATGAAACGGTCTGAAAGATAGATGCGGCATGAAATGGTGTTGAAAAACATGAAGAGCCTGAAAAGGTGTGAAAAATATGATGAGCTTCAAAAGGTGTGAAATACATGAGGACCATGAAACGGACTGAAAAATAGAAGCATGAAGTGGTGTGGAAAAACATGAAGAGCCTGAAAAGGTGTGAAAAATATGAAGAGCTTCAAAAGGAGTGAAATATATTAGGAGCATGAAACTCTCTGAAAAATAGGAGGAGCATGAAGCGGTGTTCAAAAACATGAAGAGCCTAAAAAGTTGTGAAAAATATGAAAAGCTTCAAAAGGTGTCAAAAATGAGATGAGCATGAAACGGTCTGAAAAATAGGAGGATCATGAAACGGTGTTGAAAAACATGAAGAGCCTGAAAAGGTGTGAAAAATATGAAGAGTTTCAAAAGGTGTCAAAAATATGAGGAGCATGAAACGGTCTGAAAAATAGGAGGAGCATGAAGCTGTGTTCAAAAATATGAAGAGCCTGAAAAGGTGTGAAAAATATGAAGAGCTTCAAAAGGTGTGAAATACATGAGGACCATGAAACGGTCTGAAAAATAGAAGCAGCATGAAACGGTGTTGAAAAACATGAAGAGCCTGAAAAGGTGTGAAAAATATGAAGAGCTTCAAAAGGTGTGAAAAATATGAGGAGCATGAAACGGCCTGAAAAATAGAAGCAGCATGAAACGGTGTTGAAAAATATGAAGAGCCGGAAAAGGTGTGAAAAATATGAAGAGCCTCAAAAGCGGTCAAAAATATGAGGAGCATGAAACGTTCTGAAAAATAGGAGGAGTATGAAACTGTGATCAAAAACATGAGGAGCCTGAAAAGGTGTGAGAAATATGAAGAGCTTCAAAAGGTGTGAAATTAATGAGGAGCATGAAACGGTCTGAAAAATATGAGAAGCATGAAGTGGTGTGGAAAAACAGGAAGAGCCTGAAAAGGTGTGAAAAATATGAAGAGCTTCAAAAGGTGTTAAAAATATGAAGAGCATGAAACGGTCTGAAAGATAGGAGGAGCATGAAACGGTGATGAGAAACATGAAGAGCCTGAAAAGTTGTGAAAAATATGAATAGCTTCAAAAGGTGTGAAATACATGAGGAGCATGAAATCTTTCTGAAAAATAGGAGAAGCATGAAGTGGTGTGGAAAAACATGAAGAGCCTGAAAAGGTGTGAAAATATGAAGAGCTTCAAAAGGTGTTAAAAATATGAAGAGCATGAAACGGTCTGAAAGATAGGAGGAGCATGAAACGGTGATCAGAAACATGAAGAGCCTGAAAAGTTGTGAAAAATATGAATAGCTTCAAAAGGTGTGAAATACATGAGGAGCATGAAATCTTTCTGAAAAATAGGAGAAGCATGAAGTGGTGTGGAAAAACATGAAGAGCCTGAAAAGGTGTGAAAAATATGAAGAGCTTCAAAAGGTGTTAAAAATATGAAGAGCATGAAACGGTCTGAAAGATAGGAGGAGCATGAAACGGTGATCAGAAACATGAAGAGCCTGAAAAGTTGTGAAAAATATGAATAGCTTCAAACGGTGTGAAATACATGAGGAGCATGAAATCTTTCTGAAAAATAGGAGAAGCATGAAGTGGTGTGGAAAAACATGAAGAAGCTGAAAAGGTGTGAAAAATATGAAGAGCTTCAAAAGGTGTTAAAAATATGAAGAGCATGAAACGGTCTGAAAGATAGGAGGAGCATGAAACGGTGATCAGAAACATGAAGAGCCTGAAAAGTTGTGAAAAATATGAAGAGCTTCAAATGGTGTCAAAAATATGAGAAGAATGAAACGGTCTGAAATATAGATGCGGCATGAAATGGTGTTGAAAAACATGAAGAGCCTGAAAAGGTGTGAAAGATATGATGAGCTTCAAAAGGTGTGAAATACATGAGGACCATGAAATGGGCTGAAAAATAGAAGCATGAAGTGGTGTGGAAAAACATGAAGAGCCTGAAAAGTTGTGAAAAATATGAAGAGCTTCAAAAGGAGTGAAATATATTAGGAGCATGAAACTCTCTGAAAAATAGTAGGAGCATGAAGCGGTGTTCAAAAACATGAAGAGCATAAAAAGTTGTGAAAAATATGAAAAGCTTCAAAAGGTGTCAAAAATGAGATGAGCATGAAACGGTCTGAAAAATAGGAGGATCATGAAACGGTGTTGAAAAACATGAAGAGCCTGAAAAGGTGTGAAAAATATGAAGAGTTTCAAAAGGTGTCAAAAATATGAGGAGCATGAAACGGTCTGAAAAATAGGAGGAGCATGAAGCTGTGTTCAAAAATATGAAGAGCCTGAAAAGGTGTGAAAAATATGAAGAGCTTCAAAAGGTGTGAAATACATGAGGACCATGAAACGGTCTGAAAAATAGAAGCAGCATGAAACGGTGTTGAAAAACATGAAGAGCCTGAAAAGGTGTGAAAAATATGAAGAGCTTCAAAAGGTGTGAAAAATATGAGGAGCATGAAACGGCCTGAAAAATAGAAGCAGCATGAAACGGTGTTGAAAAATATGAAGAGCCTGAAAAGGTGTGAAAAATATGAAGAGCTTCAAAAGGGGTCAAAAATATGAGGAGCATGAAACGTTCTGAAAAATAGGAGGAGCATGAAACTGTGATCAAAAACATGAGGAGCCTGAAAAGGTGTGAGTAATATGAAGAGCTTCAAAAGGTGTGAAATTAATGAGGAGCATGAAACGGTCTGAAAAATATGAGAAGCATGAAGTGGTGTGGAAAAACAGGAAGAGCCTGAAAAGGTGTGAAAAATATGAAGAGCTTCAAAAGGTTTTAAAAATACGAAGAGCATGAAAAGGTTTGAAAATTCGGAGGATCATGAGCAGTGTTCAAAAACATGAGGAGCCTGAAAAGGTGTGAAAAATATGAAGAGCTTCAAATGGTGTCAAAAATATGAGAAGCATGAAAAGTTCTGAAAGATAGGAGGAGCATGAAACGGTGATCAGAAACATGAAGAGCCTGAAAAGTTGTGAAAAATATGAAGAGCTTCAAAAGGTGTGAAATTCATGAGGAGCATGAAACGATCTGAAAAATATGAGAAGCATGAAGTGGTGTGGAAAAACATGAAGAGCCTGAAAAGGTGTGAAAAATATGAAGAGCTTCAAAAGGTGTTAAAAATATGAAGAGCATGAAACGGTCTGAAAGATAGGAGGAGCATGAAACGGTGATCAGAAACATGAAGAGCCTGAAAAGTTGTGAAAAATATGAAGAGCTTCAAAAGGGGTCAAAAATATAAAGAGCATGAAACGGTCTGTAAAATAGGAGGTTCATGAAGCGGTGTTCAAAATCATGAAGAGAATGAAAAAGTGTGAAAAATATGAAGAGCTTCAAAAGGTGTCAAAAATATGAGGAGCATGAAATGTTCTGAAAAATAGGAGGAGCATGAAACGGTGATCAAAAACATGAGGAGCCTGAAAAGGTGTGAGAAAAATGAAGAGCTTCAAAAGGTGTGAAATTCATGAGGAGCATGAAACGGTCTGAAAAATATGAGAAGCATGAAGTGGTGTGGAAAAACATGAAGAGCCTGAAAAGGTGTGAAAAATATGAATAGCTTCAAAAGGTGTGAAATTCATAATGAGCATGAAACAGTCTGAAAAATATGAGAAGCATGAAGTGGTGTGGAAAAACATGAAGAAACTGAAAAGGTGTCAAAAATATGAAGAGCATGAAACGGTCTGAAAATTCGGAGGATCATGAGCAGTGTCAAAAACATGGGGAGCCTGAAAAGGTGTGAAAAATATGAAGAGCTTCAAATGGTGTCAAAATATCAGAAGAATGAAACGGTCTGAAAGATAGATGAGGCATGAAATGGTGTTCAAAAACATGAAGAGCCTGAAAAGGTGTGAAAAATATGAAGAGCTTCAAAAGGTGTGAAATACATGAGGACCATGAAACGGGCTGAAAAATAGAAGCATGAAGTGGTGTGGAAAAACATGCAGAGCCTGAAAAGCTGTGAAAAATATGAAGAGCTTCAAAAGGAGTGAAATATATTAGGAGCATGAAACTCTCTGAAAAATAGGAGGAGTTGAAGCGGTGTTCAAAAACATGAAGAACCTAAAAAGTTGTGAAAATTATGAAAAGCTTCAAAAGGTGTCAAAAATGAGATGAGCATGAAACGTTCTGAAAAATAGGAGGATCATGAAACGGTGTTGAAAAACATGAAGAGCCTGAAAAGGTGTGAAAAATATGAAGAGCTTCAAAAGGTGTCAAAAATATGAGGAGCATGAAACGGTCTGAAAAATAGGAGGAGCATGAAGCTGTGTTCAAAAATATGAAGAGCCTGAAAAGGGGTGAAAAATATGAAGAGGTTCAAAAGGTGTGAAAAATATGAGGAGCAAGAAACGGTCTGAAAAATAGAAGCAGCATGAAACGGTGTTGAAAAACATGAAGAGCCTGAAAAGGTGTGAAAAATATGAAGAGCCTCTAAAGGGGTCAAAAATATAAAGAGCATGAAACGGTCTGTAAATTAGGAGGTTCATGAAGCGGTGTTCAAAATCATGAAGAGCCTGAAAAGGTGTGAGAAATATGAAGAGCTTCAAAAGGTGTCAAACATATGAAGAGCATGAAACGGTCTGAAATTTTGGAGGATCATGGGCGGTGTTCAAAAACGTGAAGTGCCTGAATATGTATGAAAAATATGAAGAGCTTCAAATAGTGTCAAAAATATGAGAAGCATGAAACGCTCTGAAAGATAGGAGGAGCATGAAACGGTGATCAGAAACATGAAGAGCCTGAAAAGTTGTGAAAAATATGAATAGCTTCAAAAGGTGTGAAATACATGAGGAGCATGAAACCTTTCTGAAAAATAGGAGAAGCATGAAGTGGTGTGGAAAAACATGAAGAGCCTGAAAAGGTGTGAAAAATATGAAGAGCTTCAAAAGGTGTTAAAAATATGAAGAGCATGAAACGGTCTGAAAATTTGGAGGATCATGAGCGGTGTTCAAAAACATGAAGAGCCTAAAAGGTGTGAAAAATATGAAGAGCTTCAAATGGTGTCAAAAATATGAGAAGAATGAAACGGTCTGAAAGATAGATGCGGCATGAAATGGTGTTGAAAAACATGAAGAGCCTGAAAAGGTGTGAAAAAATATGAAGAGCTTCAAAAGGTGTGAAATACATGAGGACCATGAAACGGGCTGAAAAATAGAAGCATGAAGTGGTGTGGAAAAACATGAAGAGCCTGAAAAGTTGTGAAAAATATGAAGAGCTTCAAAAGGAGTGAAATATATTAGGAGCATGAAACTCTCTGAAATATAGGAGGAGCATGAAGCGGTGTTCAAAAACATGAAGAGCCTAAAAAGTTGTGAAAAATATGAAAAGCTTCAAAAGGTGTCAAAAATGAGATGAGCATGAAACGGTCTGAAAAATAGGAGGATCATGAAACGGTGTTGAAAAACATGAAGAGCCTGAAAAGGTGTGAAAAATATGAAGAGTTTCAAAAGGTGTCAAAAAAATGAGGAGCATGAAACGGTCTGAAAAATAGAAGCAGCATGAAACGGTGTTGAAAAACATGAAGAGCCTGAAAAGGTGTGAATAATATGAAGAGCTTCAATGGTGTGAAAAATATGAGGAGCATGAAATGGCCTGAAATATAGAAGCAGCATGAAACGGTGTTGAAAAATATGAAGAGCCTGAAAAGGTGTGAAAAATATGAAGAGCTTCAAAAGGGGTCAAAAATATAAAGAGCATGAAACGGTCTGTAAAATAGGAGGTTCATGAAGCGGTGTTCAAAATCATGAAGAGCCTGAAAACGTGGGAAAAATATGAAGAGCTTCAAAAGGTGTCAAAAATATGAGGAGTATGAAACGTTCTGAAAAATAGGAGGAGCATGAAACGGTGATCAAAAACATGAGGAGCCTGAAAAGGTGTGAGAAATATGAAGAGCTTCAAAAGGTGTGAAATTCATGAGGAGCATGAAACGGTCTGAAAAATAAGAGAAGCATGAAGTGGTGTGGAAAAACATGAAGAGCCTGAAAAGGCGTGAAAAATATGAATAGCTTCAAAAGGTGTGAAATTCATGAGGAGCATGAAACGGTCTGAAAAATATGAGAAGCATGAAGTGGTGTGGAAAAACATGAAGAAACTGAAAAGGTGTGAAAAATATGAAGAGTTTCAAAAGGTGTCAAAAATCTGAAGAGTATGAAACGGTCTGAAAATTCGGAGGATCATGAGCAGTGTTCAAAAACATGGGGAGCCTGAAAAGGTGTGAAAAATAAGAAGAGCTTCAAATGGTGTCGAAAATATGAGAAGCATGAAACGGTCTGAAAGATAGGAGGAGCATGAAACGGTGATCAGAAACAAGAAGAGCCTGAAAAGTTGTGAAAAATATGAAGAGCTTCAAAAGGTGTGAAATTCATGAGGAGCATGAAACGGTCTGAAAAATAGAAGCATGAAGTGGTGTGGAAAAACATGAAGAGCCTGAAAAGGTGTGAAAAATATGAAGAGCTTCAAAAGGAGTGAAATATATTAGGAGCATGAAACTCTCAGAAAAATAGGAGGAGCATGAAGCGGTGTTCAAAAACATGAAGAGCCTAAAAAGTTGTGAAAAATATGAAAAGCTTCAAAAGGTGTCAAAAATGAGATGAGCATGAAACGGTCTGAAAAATAGGAGGATCATGAAACGGTGTTGAAAAACATGAAGAGCCTGAAAAGGTGTGAAAAATATGAAGAGTTTCAAAAGGTGTCAAAAATATGAGGAGCATGAAACGGTCTGAAAAACAGAAGCAGCATGAAACGGTGTTGAAAAACATGAAGAGCCTGAAAACGTGTGAAAAATATGAAGAGCTTCAAAAGGTGTCAAAAATATGAGGAGTATGAAACGTTCTGAAAAATATGAGGAGCATGAAACGGTGATCAAAAACATGAGGAGCCTGAAAAGGTGTGAGAAATATGATGAGCTTCAAAAGGTGTGGAATTCATGAGGAGCATGAAACGGTCTGAAAAATATGAGAAGCATGATGTGGTGTGGAAAAACATGAAGCGCCTGAAAAGGCGTGATAAATGTGAAGAGCTTCAAAAGGTGTGAAAAATATGAAGAGCTTCAAAAGGTGTCAAAATTATGAGGAACATGAAACGTTCTGAAAAGTAGGAGTATCATGAAACTTTGTTCAAAATCATGAAGAGCCTGAAAAGGTGTGAAAAATATGAAGAGCCTCAAAACGTGTCAAAAATATGAGGAGTAAGAAACTGTCTGAAAAATAGGAGGAGAATGAAACGGTGTTCAAAATCATGAAGAGCCTGAAAAGGTGTGAAAAATGTGAAGAGCTTCAAAAGTGTCAAATATTAGATGAGCATGAAACGGTCTGAAAAATAGGAGAAACATGAAGTGGTGATTAAAAACATGAAGAGCCTGAAAAGGTGTGAAATATATGAAGAGGTTCAAAATTGTGAAAAATATGAAGAGCTTCAAAAGGTGTCAAAAATATGAGGAGCATGAAAGGGTCTGAAAACTAGGAGGAGAATGAAACCGTGTTCAAAAACATGAAGAGCCTGAAAAGGTGTGAAAAATGTGAAGAGCTTCAAAAGGTGTGAAAAATATGAAGAGCTTCAAAAGCTGTAAAAAATATAAAGAGCTTCAAAAGGTGTGAAAAATATGAAGAGCTTCAAAAGGTGTGAAATTCATGAGGAGCATGAACATTCTGAAAAATAGGAAGAGCATGATGAGGTGTTCAAAAACATGAACAGCCTGAAAAGGTGTGAAAAATATGAAGAGCTTCAAAAGGTGTGAAAAATATGAAGAGCTTCAAAAGTTGTGAAAAATATGAAGAGCATGAAACGTTCTGAAAAATAGAAGAAGGATGAAGCGGTGTTCAAAAACATGAAGAGCCTGAAAAGGTGTGAAAAATATGAAGAGCTTCAAAAGGTGTGAAAAAAATGAGGAGCATGAAACGTTCTGAAAGATAGATGCGGCATGAAATGGTGTTGAAAAACATGAAGAGCCTGAAAAGGTGTGAAAAATATGAAGAGCTTCAAAAGGTGTGAAATACATGAGGACCATGAAACGGGCTGAAAAACAGAAGCATGAAGTGGTGTGGAAAAACATGAACAGCCTGAAAAGCTGTGAAAAATATGAAGAGCTTCAAAAGGAGTGAAATATATTAGGAGCATGAAACTCTCTGAAAAATAGGAGGAGCATGAAGCGGTGTTCAAAAACATGAAGAGCCTAAAAAGTTGTGAAAAATATGAAAAGCTTCAAAAGGTGTCAAAAATGAGATGAGCATGAAACGGTCTGAAAAATAGGAGGATCATGAAACGGTGTTGAAAAACATGAAGAGCCTGAAAAGGTGTGAAACAATATGAAGAGTTTCAAAAGGTGTCAAAAATATGAGGAGCATGAACAGGTCTGAAAAATAGGAGGAGCTTGAAGCTGTGTTCAAAAATATGAAGAGCCTGAAAAGGTGTGAAAAATATGAAGAGCTTCAAAAGGTGTGAAAAATATGAGGAGCATGAAACGGTCCGAAAAATAGAAGCAGCATGAAACGGTGTTGAAAAACATGAAGAGCCTGAAAAGGTGTGAAAAATATGAAGAGCTTCAAAAGGTGTGAAAAATATGAGGAGCAACAAACTGCCTGAAAAATAGAAGCAGCATGAAACGGTGTTGAAAAATATGAAGAGCCTGAAAAGGTGTGAAAAATATGAAGAGCTTCAAAAGGGGTCAAAAATATAAAGAGCATGAAACGGTCTGTAAATAGGAGGTTCATGACGGGGTGTTCAAAATCATGAAGAGCCTGAAAACGTGTGAAATATATGAAGAGCTTCAAAAGGTGTCAAAAATATGAGGAGCATGAAACGTTCTGAAAAATAGGAGGAGCATGAAACGGTGATCAAAAACATGAGGAGCCTAAAAAGGTGTGAGAAATATGAAGAGCTTCAAAAGGTGTGAAATTCATGAGGAGCATGAAACGGTCTGAAAAATATGAGAAGCATGAAGTGGTGTGGAAAAACATGAAGAGCCTGAAAAGGTGTGAAAATATGAATAGCTTCAAATGGTGTCAAAAATATAAAGAGCATGAAACGGTCTGAAATTTTGGAGGATCATGATCGGTGTTCAAAAACATGAAGAGCTTTAAAAGGTGTGAAAAATATGAAGAGCTTCAAATGGTGTCAAAAATATGAGAAACATGAAACGCTGTGAAAGATAGGAGGAGCATGAAACGGTGATCAGAAACATGAAGAGCCTGAAAAGTTGTGAAAAATATGAAGAGCTTTAAAAGTTGTGAAATTCATGAGGAGCATGAAACCTTTCTGAAAAATAGGAGAAGCATGAAGTGGTGTGGAAAAACATGAAGAGCCTGAAAAGGTATGAAAAATATGAAGAGCTTCAAAAGGTGTTAAAAATATGAAGAGCATGAAACGGTCTGAAAATTTGGAGGATCATGAGCGGTGTTCAAAAACATGAAGATCCTGAAAAGGTGTGAAAAATATGAAGAGCTTCAAATGGTGTCAAAAATATGAGAAGAATGAAACGGTCTGAAAGATAGATGCGGCATGAAATGGTGTTGAAAAACATGAAGAGCCTGAAAAGGTGTGAAAAATATGAAGAGCTTCAAAAGGTGAGAAATACATGAGGACCATGAAAAGGGCTGAAAAATAGAAGCATGAAGTGGTGTGGAAAAATATGAGGAGCCTGAAGAGGTGTGAAAAATATGAAAAGCTCCAAAAGGAGTGAAATATATTAGGAGCATGAAACTCTCTGAAATATAGGAGGAGCATGAAGCGGTGTTCAAAAACATGAAGAGCCTGAAAAGGTGAGAAAAATATGAAGAGTTTCAAAAGCTGTCAAAAATATGAGGAGCATGAAACGGTCTGAAAAATAGGAGGACCATGAAGCTGTGTTCAAAAATATGAAGAGCCTGAAAAGGGGTGAAAAATATGAAGAGCTTCAAAAGGGGTCAAAAATATAAAGAGCATGAAACTGTCTGAAAAATAGAAGCAGCATGAAACGGTGTTGAAAAACATGAAGAGCCTGAAAAGGTGTGAAAAATATGAAGAGCTTCAAAAGGTGTCAAAAATATGAGGAGCATGAAACGTTCTGAAAAATAGGAGGAGCATGAAACGGTGATCAAAAACATGAGGAGCCTGAAAAGGTGTGAGAAATATGAAGAGCTTCAAAAGGTGTGAAATTCATGAGGAGCATGAAACGGTCTGTAAAATATGAGAAGCATGAAGTGGTGTGGAAAAACATGAAGAGCCTGAAAAGGTGTGAAAAATATGAATAGCTTCAAAAGGTGTGAAATTCATGAGGAGCGTGAAACGGTCTGAAAAATATGAGAAGCATGAAGTGGTGTGGAAAAACATGAAGAACCTGAAAAGGTGTGAAAAATATGAAGAGTTTCAAAAGGTGTCAAAAATATGAAGAGCATGAAACGGTCTGAAAATTCGGAGGATCATGAGCAGTGTTCAAAAACATGGGGAGCCTGAAAAGGTGTGAAAAATATGAAGAGCTTCAAATGGTGTCAAAAATATGAGAAGCATGAAACGGTCTGAAAGATAGGAGGAGCATGAAACGGTGATCAGAAACATGAAGAGCCTGAAAAGTTGTGAAAAATATGAAGAGCTACAAAAGGTGTGAAATTCATGAGGAGCATGAAACGGTCTGAAAAATAGAAGCATGAAGTGGTGTGGAAAAACATGAAGAGCCTGAAAAGGTGTGAAAAATATGAAGAGCTTCAAAAGGTGTGAAATACATGAGGAGCATGAAACTCTCTGAAAAATAGGAGGAGCATTAAGTGGTGTTCAAAAACATGTAGAGTCTGAAAAGGTGTGAAAAATACGAAGAGCTTCAATAGGTGTGAAAAATATGAGGAGCTGTATACGGTGTGAAAAATAGGAGAGGCATGAAGCGGTGTTCAAAAACATGAAGAGCCTGAAAAGGTGTGAAAAATATGAAAAGTTTGAAAAGGTGTCAAAAATGAGATGAGCATGAAACCGTCTGAAAAATAGGAGGAGCATGAAGCGGTGTTTAAAATCATGAAGAGCCTGTAAATGCGTGAAAAATATGAAGAGCTTCAAAAGGTGTGAAATACATGAGGAGCATGAAACTCTCTGAAAAATAGGAGGAGCATGAAGCGGTGTTCAAAAACATGAAGAGCCTGAAATGTTGTGAAAAATTTGAAAAGCTTCAAAAGGTGTCAAAAATGAGATGAGCATGAAACTGTCTGAAAAATAGGAAGACCATGAAGCGGTGTTGAAAATCATGAAGAGCCTGAAAAGGAGTGAAAAATATGAAGAGCTTCAATAAGAGTCAAAAATATGAGGAGCATGAAACGGTCTGAAAAATAGGCGGAGCATGAAGCGGTGATCAAAAACATGAAGAGCCTGAAAAGGTGTGAATAATATGAAGAGCTTCTAAAGGTGTCAAAAATATGAGGAGCATGAAACGGCCTGAAATATAGGCGGAGCATGAAGCGGTGTTGAAAAACATCAAGAGACTGAAAAGTGTGAAATATATGAAGAGCTTCAAAAGGTGTGATATACATGAGGAGCATGAAACGGTCTTAAAAATTGGAGGAGGATGAAGCGGTGTTCAAAAACTTGAAGAGCCTGAAAAGGTGTGAAAAATATGAAGAGCTTCAAAAGGTGTCAAAAATGTGAGGAGCATGAAACGGTCTGAAAAATAGGAGGATTATGAAACGGTGTTCAAAAACATGAAGAGACTTAAAAGGTGTGAAAAATATGAAGAGCCTCAAAACGTGTCAAACATATGAGGAGTATGAAACGGTATGATAAATAGCAGAAGCATGAACCGGTGTTGAAAAACATGAAGAGTCTGAAATCGTGTGAAAAATATGAAGAGCTTCTAAAATGGGAAAAATATGAAGAGCTTCAAAAGATGTGAATAATATGTAAAGCTTCAAAAGATGTCAAAAGTGTGATGAGCATGAAACAGTCTGAAAAATAAGAGGGGCATGAAGTCGTGTTCAAAAATATGAAGAGCCTGAAAAGGTGTGAAAAATATGAAGAGCTTCAAAAGGTGTGAAAAATATGAGGAGCATGATACGGTCTGAAAAATAGGAGGAGCATGAAGCGGTGTTCAATAACATTAACAGCCTGAAAAGGTGTGGAAAATATGTATAGCTTCAAAAAGTGTTAAATGCATGAGGAGCATGAAACCGTCTGAAAAATAGGAGGAGCATGAAACGGTGATCAAAAACATGAAGAGCCTGAAAAGGTGTGAAAAATATGAAGAGCTTTAAAAGGTGTCAAAAATATGAGGAGCATGAAACGGTCTGAAAAATAGGAGGATTATGAAACGGTGTTCAAAAACATGAAGAGCCTGAAAAGGTGTGAAAAATATGAAGAGCCTCAAAAGGTAGTAAACACATGAGGAGCATTAAACGGTCTGAAAAATAGGAGGAGCATGAGGCGGTTTGGAAAAACATGAAGAGCCTGAAAAGGTGTGAAAAATATGAAGAGCTTCAAAATGTGTCAAAAATCTGAGGAGTATGTAACGGTCTGAAAAATAGGAGGAGCATGAAGCGGTGTTGAAAAACATGAAGAGCCTGAAAAGGTGTGAAAAATATGAAGAGCTTCAAAAGGTGTGAAAAATATGAGGTGCATGTAATGGTCTGAAAACTAGGAGGAGCATGAAGCGGTGTTGAAAAACATGACCAGCCTGAAAACGTGTGAAAAATATGAAGAGCTTCAAAAGGTGTGAAAAATATGAAGAGCTTCAAAAGGTGTCAAAAATGAGATGAGCATGAAACGGTCTGAAAAATAGGAGGAGCATGAAGTGGTGTTGAAAAAAATGAAGAGCCTGAAAAGGTGTGACATATATGAAGAGCTTCAAACGGTGTCAAAAATATGAGGAGATAGATACGGTCTGAAAAATAGGAGGAGCATGAAGTGGTGATGAAAAACATGAAGAGCCTGAATAGCTGTGAGAAATATGAAGAGCTTCAAAAGGTGTCAAAAATATGAGGAGCATGAAACGGTCTGAAAAATAGCAGGAGCATGAAGCGGTGTTGAAAAACATGAAGAGTCTGAAAACGTGTGAAAATATGAAGAGCTTCAAAAATATGAAAAATAAGAAGAGCTTCAAAAGGTTTCAAAAATGAGATGAGCATGAAACGGTCTGAATAATAGGAGGAGCATGAAGTGGTGTGGAAAAACATGAAGAAACTGAAAAGGTGTGAAAAATATGAAGAGTTTCAAAAGGTGTCAAAAATATGAAGAGCATGAAACGGTCTGAAAATTCGGAGGATCATGAGCAGTGTTCAAAAACATGGGGAGCCTGAAAAGGTGTGAAAAATATGAAGAGCTTCAAATGGTGTCAAAAATATGAGAAGCATGAAACAGTCTGAAAGATAGGAGGAGCATGAAACGGTGATCAGAAACATGAAGAGCCTGAAAAGTTGTGAAAAATAGGAAGAGCTTTAAAAGTTGTGAAATTCATGAGGAGCATGAAACCTTTCTGAAAAATAGGAGAAGCATGAAGTGGTGTGGAAAAACATGAAGAGCCTGAAAAGGTATGAAAAATATGAAGAGCTTCAAAAGGTGTTAAAAATATGAAGAGCATGAAACGGTCTGAAA
Source organism: Dama dama (assembly GCF_033118175.1). Lineage (NCBI taxonomy): Eukaryota > Metazoa > Chordata > Mammalia > Artiodactyla > Cervidae > Dama > Dama dama. The sequence continues at coordinate 64,454,799 of NC_083688.1, read as the reverse complement.
ATTTGGAGGATCATGAGCGGTGTTCAAAAACATGAAGATCCTGAAAAGGTGTGAAAAATATGAAGAGCTTCAAATGGTGTCAAAAATATGAGAAGAATGAAACGGTCTGAAAGATAGATGCGGCATGAATTGGTGTGGAAAAACATGAAGAGCCTGAAAAGGTGTGAAAAATATGAAAAGCTCCAAAAGGAGTGAAATATATTAGGAGCATGAAACTCTCTGAAATATAGGAGGAGCATGAAGTGGTGTTGAAAAACATGAAGAGCCTGAAAAGGTGTGAAAAATATGAAGAGTTTCAAAAGGTGTCAAAAATATGAGGAGCATGAAACGGTCTGAAAAATAGGAGGACCATGAAGCTGTGTTCAAAAATATGAAGAGCCTGAAAAGGGGTGAAAAATATGAAGAGCTTCAAAAGGGGTCAAAAATATAAAGAGCATGAAACTGTCTGAAAAATAGAAGCAGCATGAAACGGTGTTGAAAAACATGAAGAGCCTGAAAAGGTGTGAAAAATATGAAGAGCTTCAAAAGGTGTCAAAAATATGAGGAGCATGAAACGTTCTGAAAAATAAGAGGAGCATGAAACGGTGATCAAAAACATGAGGAGCCTGAAAAGGTGTGAGAAATATGAAGAGCTTCAAAAGGTGTGAAATTCATGAGGAGCATGAAACGGTCTGAAAAATATGAGAAGCATGAAGTGGTGTGGAAAAACATGAAGAGCCTGAAAAGGTGTGAAAAATATGAATAGCTTCAAAAGGTGTGAAATTCATGAGGAGCGTGAAACGGTCTGAAAAATATGAGAAGCATGAAGTGGTGTGGAAAAACATGAAGAACCTGAAAAGGTGTGAAAAATATGAAGAGTTTCAAAAGGTGTCAAAAATATGAAGAGCATGAAACTGTCTGAAAATTCGGAGGATCATGAGCAGTGTTCAAAAACATGGGGAGCCTGAAAAGGTGTGAAAAATATGAAGAGCTTCAAATGGTGTCAAAAATATGAGAAGCATGAAACGGTCTGAAAGATAGGAGGAGCATGAAACGGTGATCAGAAACATGAAGAGCCTGAAAAGTTGTGAAAAATATGAAGAGCTACAAAAGGTGTGAAATTCATGAGGAGCATGAAACGGTCTGAAAAATAGAAGCATGAAGTGGTGTGGAAAAACATGAAGAGCCTGAAAAGGTGTGAAAAATATGAAGAGCTTCAAAAGGTGTGAAATACATGAGGAGCATGAAACTCTCTGAAAAATAGGAGGAGCATTAAGTGGTGTTCAAAAACATGTAGAGTCTGAAAAGGTGTGAAAAATACGAAGAGCTTCAATAGGTGTGAAAAATATGAGGAGCTGTATACGGTGTGAAAAATAGGAGAGGCATGAAGCGGTGTTCAAAAACATGAAGAGCCTGAAAAGGTGTGAAAAATATGAAAAGTTTGAAAAGGTGTCAAAAATGAGATGAGCATGAAACCGTCTGAAAAATAGGAGGAGCATGAAGCGGTGTTTAAAATCATGAAGAGCCTGAAAAGGAGTGAAAAATATGAAGAGCTTCAATAAGTGTCAAAAATATGAGGAGCATGAAACGGTCTGAAAAATAGGCGGAGCATGAAGCGGTGTTCAAAAACATGAAGAGCCTGAAAAGGTGTGAAAAATATGAAGAGCTTCATAAGGTGTCAAAATTAGTTTAGCATGAAAGGGTCTGAACAATACGAGGCGTATGAAGTGATGTTGAAAACATGAAGAGCCTGAAATGGTATGAAATATACAAAGAGCTTCAAAAGGTGAGAAAAATATGAAGAGCATCAAAAGGTGTCAAAAATATGAGGAGCATGAAACGGTCTGAAAAATAGGAGGAGCATGAAGCGGTGTTCAAAAACATGAAGAGCCTGAAAAGGTGTGAAAAATATGAATAGCTTTAAAAGGTGTCAAAATTATGAGGAACATGAAACGTTCTGAAAAATAGGAGGATCATGAAACGTTGTTCAAAATCATAAAGAGGCTGAAAAGGTGTGAAAAATATGAAGAGCCTCAAAACGTGTCAAAAATATGAGGAGTAAGAAACTGTCTGAAAAATAGGAGGAGAATGAACCGGTGTTCAAAAACATGAAGAGCCTGAAAAGGTGTGAAAAATGTGAAGAGCTTCAAAAGGTGTCAAAAATATGAAGAGCTTCAAAAGTGTCAAATATTAGATGAGCATGAAACGGTCTGAAAAATAGGAGAAGCATGAAGTGGTGATGAAAAACATGAAGAGCCTGAAAAGGTGTGAGAAATATGAAGAACTTCAAAAGGTGTGAAAATTATGAGGAGCCTGAAACGGTCTGAAAAATAGGAGGAGCATGAAGCGGTGTTCAAAAACATGAAGAGCCTGAAAAGGTGTGAAAAATATGAAGAGCTTCAAAAGGTGTCAAAAATATGAGGAGCATGAAACAATCTCAAAAATAGGAGGAGCATGAAGCGGTGTTCAAAAACATGAAGAGCCTGAAATGTTGTGAAAAATTTGAAAAGCTTCAAAAGGTGTCAAAAATGAGATGAGCATGAAACTGTCTGAAAAATAGGAGGACCATGAAGCGGTGTTGAAAATCATGAAGAGCCTGAAAAGGAGTGAAAAATATGAAGAGCTTCAATAAGAGTCAAAAATATGAGGAGCATGAAACGGTCTGAAAAATAGGCGGAGCATGAAGCGGTGATCAAAAACATGAAGAGCCTGAAAAGGTGTGAATAATATGAAGAGCTTCTAAAGGTGTCAAAAATATGAGGAGCATGAAACGGCCTGAAATATAGGCGGAGCATGAAGCGGTGTTGAAAAACATCAAGAGACTGAAAAGTGTGAAATATATGAAGAGCTTCAAAAGGTGTGATATACATGAGGAGCATGAAACGGTCTGAAAAATTGGAGGAGCATGAAGCGGTGTTGAAAAATATGAAGAGCCTGAAAAGGTGTGAAAATTATGAAGAGCTTCAAAAGGTGTCAAAAATATGAGGAGCATGAAACGGTCTTAAAAATAGGAGGAGGATAAAGCGGTGTTCAAAAACTTGAAGAACCTGAAAAGGTGTGAAAAATATGAAGAGCTTCAAAACGTGTCAAAAATATGAGGAGCATGAAACGGTCTTAAAAATAGGAGGAGGATGAAGCGGTGTTCAAAAACTTGAAGAGCCTGAAAAGGTGTGAAAAATATGAAGAGCTTCAAAAGGTGTCAAAAATGTGAGGAGCATGAAACGGTCTGAAAAATAGGAGGATTATGAAACGGTGTTCAAAAACATGAAGAGACTTAAAAGGTGTGAAAAATATGAAGAGCCTCAAAACGTGTCAAACATATGAGGAGTATGAAACGGTATGATAAATAGCAGAAGCATGAACCGGTGTTGAAAAACATGAAGAGTCTGAAATCGTGTGAAAAATATGAAGAGCTTCTAAAATGGGAAAAATATGAAGAGCTTCAAAAGATGTGAATAATATGTAAAGCTTCAAAAGATGTCAAAAGTGTGATGAGCATGAAACAGTCTGAAAAATAAGAGGGGCATGAAGTCGTGTTCAAAAATATGAAGAGCCTGAAAAGGTGTGAAAAATATGAAGAGCTTCAAAAGGTGTGAAAAATATGAGGAGCATGATACGGTCTGAAAAATAGGAGGAGCATGAAGCGGTGTTCAATAACATTAACAGCCTGAAAAGGTGTGGAAAATATGTATAGCTTCAAAAAGTGTTAAATGCATGAGGAGCATGAAACCGTCTGAAAAATAGGAGGAGCATGAAACGGTGATCAAAAACATGAAGAGCCTGAAAAGGTGTGAAAAATATGAAGAGCTTTAAAAGGTGTCAAAAATATGAGGAGCATGAAACGGTCTGAAAAATAGGAGGATTATGAAACGGTGTTCAAAAACATGAAGAGCCTGAAAAGGTGTGAAAAATATGAAGAGCCTCAAAAGGTAGTAAACACATGAGGAGCATTAAACGGTCTGAAAAATAGGAGGAGCATGAGGCGGTTTGGAAAAACATGAAGAGCCTGAAAAGGTGTGAAAAATATGAAGAGCTTCAAAAGGTGTGAAAAATATGAGGTGCATGTAATGGTCTGAAAAATAGGCGGAGCATGAAGCGGTGTTCAAAAACATGTAGAGTCTGAAAAGGTGTGAAAAATACGAAGAGCTTCAATAGGTGTGAAAAATATGAGGAGCTGTATACGGTGTGAAAAATAGGAGAGGCATGAAGCGGTGTTCAAAAACATGAAGAGCCTGAAAAGGTGTGAAAAATATGAAAAGTTTGAAAAGGTGTCAAAAATGAGATGAGCATGAAACCGTCTGAAAAATAGGAGGAGCATGAAGCGGTGTTTAAAATCATGAAGAGCCTGTAAATGCGTGAAAAATATGAAGAGCTTCAAAAGGTGTGAAATACATGAGGAGCATGAAACTCTCTGAAAAATAGGAGGAGCATGAAGCGGTGTTCAAAAACATGAAGAGCCTGAAATGTTGTGAAAAATTTGAAAAGCTTCAAAAGGTGTCAAAAATGAGATGAGCATGAAACTGTCTGAAAAATAGGAGGAGCATGAAGCGGTGTTGAAAATCATGAAGAGCCTGAAAAGGAGTGAAAAATATGAAGAGCTTCAATAAGAGTCAAAAATATGAGGAGCATGAAACGGTCTGAAAAATAGGCGGAGCATGAAGCGGTGATCAAAAACATGAAGAGCCTGAAAAGGTGTGAATAATATGAAGAGCTTCTAAAGGTGTCAAAAATATGAGGAGCATGAAACGGTCTTAAAAATAGGAGGAGGATAAAGCGGTGTTCAAAAACTTGAAGAACCTGAAAAGGTGTGAAAAATATGAAGAGCTTCAAAACGTGTCAAAAATATGAGGAGCATGAAACGGTCTTAAAAATAGGAGGAGGATGAAGCGGTGTTCAAAAACTTGAAGAGCCTGAAAAGGTGTGAAAAATATGAAGAGCTTCAAAAGGTGTCAAAAATGTGAGGAGCATGAAACGGTCTGAAAAATAGGAGGATTATGAAACGGTGTTCAAAAACATGAAGAGACTTAAAAGGTGTGAAAAATATGAAGAGCCTCAAAACGTGTCAAACATATGAGGAGTATGAAACGGTATGATAAATAGCAGAAGCATGAACCGGTGTTGAAAAACATGAAGAGTCTGAAATCGTGTGAAAAATATGAAGAGCTTCTAAAATGGGAAAAATATGAAGAGCTTCAAAAGATGTGAATAATATGTAAAGCTTCAAAAGATGTCAAAAGTGTGATGAGCATGAAACAGTCTGAAAAATAAGAGGGGCATGAAGTCGTGTTCAAAAATATGAAGAGCCTGAAAAGGTGTGAAAAATATGAAGAGCTTCAAAAGGTGTGAAAAATATGAGGAGCATGATACGGTCTGAAAAATAGGAGGAGCATGAAGCGGTGTTCAATAACATTAACAGCCTGAAAAGGTGTGGAAAATATGTATAGCTTCAAAAAGTGTTAAATGCATGAGGAGCATGAAACCGTCTGAAAAATAGGAGGAGCATGAAACGGTGATCAAAAACATGAAGAGCCTGAAAAGGTGTGAAAAATATGAAGAGCTTTAAAAGGTGTCAAAAATATGAGGAGCATGAAACGGTCTGAAAAATAGGAGGATTATGAAACGGTGTTCAAAAACATGAAGAGCCTGAAAAGGTGTGAAAAATATGAAGAGCCTCAAAAGGTAGTAAACACATGAGGAGCATTAAACGGTCTGAAAAATAGGAGGAGCATGAGGCGGTTTGGAAAAACATGAAGAGCCTGAAAAGGTGTGAAAAATATGAAGAGCTTCAAAATGTGTCAAAAATCTGAGGAGTATGTAACGGTCTGAAAAATAGGAGGAGCATGAAGCGGTGTTGAAAAACATGAAGAGCCTGAAAAGGTGTGAAAAATATGAAGAGCTTCAAAAGGTGTGAAAAATATGAGGTGCATGTAATGGTCTGAAAACTAGGAGGAGCATGAAGCGGTGTTGAAAAACATGACCAGCCTGAAAACGTGTGAAAAATATGAAGAGCTTCAAAAGGTGTGAAAAATATGAAGAGCTTCAAAAGGTGTCAAAAATGAGATGAGCATGAAACGGTCTGAAAAATAGGAGGAGCATGAAGTGGTGTTGAAAAAAATGAAGAGCCTGAAAAGGTGTGACATATATGAAGAGCTTCAAACGGTGTCAAAAATATGAGGAGATAGATACGGTCTGAAAAATAGGAGGAGCATGAAGTGGTGATGAAAAACATGAAGAGCCTGAATAGCTGTGAGAAATATGAAGAGCTTCAAAAGGTGTCAAAAATATGAGGAGCATGAAACGGTCTGAAAAATAGCAGGAGCATGAAGCGGTGTTGAAAAACATGAAGAGTCTGAAAACGTGTGAAAATATGAAGAGCTTCAAAAATAAGAAAAATAAGAAGAGCTTCAAAAGGTTTCAAAAATGAGATGAGCATGAAACGGTCTGAATAATAGGAGGAGCATGAAGTGGTGTGGAAAAACATGAAGAACCTGAAAAGGTGTGAAAAATATGAAGAGTTTCAAAAGGTGTCAAAAATATGAAGAGCATGAAACGGTCTGAAAATTCGGAGGATCATGAGCAGTGTTCAAAAACATGGGGAGCCTGAAAAGGTGTGAAAAATATGAAGAGCTTCAAATGGTGTCAAAAATATGAGAAGCATGAAACAGTCTGAAAGATAGGAGGAGCATGAAACGGTGATCAGAAACATGAAGAGCCTGAAAAGTTGTGAAAAATATGGAGAGCTTCAAAATGTCTGAAATACATGAGGAGCATGAAACATTCTGAAAAATAGGAGGAGCATGATGAGGTGTTCAAAAACATGAACAGCCTGAAAAGGTGTGAAAAATATGAAGAGCTTCAAAAGGTGTGAAAAATATGAAGAGCTTCAAAAGGTGTGAAAAATATGAAGAGCTTCAAAAGGTGTCAAATATATGAGGAGCATGAAACGTTCTGAAAAATAGGAGGAGGATGAAGCGGTGTTCAAAAACATGAAGAGCCTGAAAAGGTGTGAAAAATATGAAGAGCTTCAAAAGGTGTGAAAAAAATGAGGAGCATGAAACGGTCTGAAAGATAGATGCGGCATGAAATGGTGTTGAAAAACATGAAGAGCCTGAAAAGGTGTGAAAAATATGAAGAGCTTCAAAAGGTGTGAAATACATGAGGACCATGAAACGGGCTGAAAAACAGAAGCATGAAGTGGTGTGGAAAAACATGAACAGCCTGAAAAGCTGTGAAAAATATGAAGAGCTTCAAAAGGAGTGAAATATATTAGGAGCATGAAACTCTCTGAAAAATAGGAGGAGCATGAAGTGGTGTTCAAAAACATGAAGAGCCTAAAAAGTTGTGAAAAATATGGAAAGCTTCAAAAGGTGTCAAAAATGAGATGAGCATGAAACGGTCTGAAAAATAGGAGGATCATGAAACGGTGTTGAAAAACATGAAGAGCCAGAAAACGTGTGAAAAAATATGAAGAGTTTCAAAAGATGTCAAAAATATGAGGAGCATGAACAGGTCTGAAAAATAGGAGGAGCATGAAGCTGTGTTCAAAAATATGAAGGGCCTGAAAAGGTGTGAAAAATATGAAGAGCTTCAAAAGGTGTGAAAAATATGAGGAGCATGAAACGGTCCGAAAAATAGAAGCAGCATGAAACGGTGTTGAAAAACATGAAGAGCCTGAAAAGGTGTGAAAAATATGAACAGCTTCAAAAGGTGTGAAAAATATGAGGAGCAAGAAACTGCCTGAAAAATAGAAGCAGCATGAAACGGTGTTGAAAAATATGAAGAGCCTGAAAAGGTGTGAAAAATATGAAGAGCTTCAAAAGGGGTCAAAAATATAAAGAGCATGAAACGGTCTGTAAATAGGAGGTTCATGACGCGGTGTTCAAAATCATGAAGAGCCTGAAAACGTGTGAAATATATGAAGAGTTTCAAAAGGTATCAAAAATATGAGGAGCATGAAACGTTCTGAAAAATAGGAGGAGCATGAAACGGTGATCAAAAACATGAGGAGCCTGAAAAGGTGTGAGAAATATGAAGAGCTTCAAAAGGTGTGAAATTAATGAGGAGCATGAAACGGTCTGAAAAATATGAGAAGCATGAAGTGGTGTGGAAAAACATGAAGAGCCTGAAAAGGTGTGAAAATATGAATAGCTTCAAATGGTGTCAAAAATATGAAGAGCATGAAACGGTCTGAAAATTTGGAGGATCATGAGCGGTGTTCAAAAACATGAAGATCCTGAAAAGGTGTGAAAAATATGAAGAGCTTCAAATGGTGTCAAAATTATGAGAAGAATGAAACGGTCTGAAAGATAGATGCGGCATGAAATGGTGTTGAAAAACATGAAGAGCCTGAAAAGGTGTGAAAAATATGAAGAGCTTCAAAAGGTGAGAAATACATGAGGACCATGAAAAGGGCTGAAAAATAGAAGCATGAAGTGGTGTGGAAAAATATGAGGAGCCTGAAAAGGTGTGAAAAATATGAAAAGCTCCAAAAGGAGTGAAATATATTAGGAGCATGAAACTCTCTGAAATATAGGAGGAGCATGAAGCGGTGTTCAAAAACATGAAGAGCCTGAAAAGGTGTGAAAAATATGAAGAGTTTCAAAAGGTGTCAAAAATATGAGGAGCATGAAACGGTCTGAAAAATAGGAGGACCATGAAGCTGTGTTCAAAAATATGAAGAGCCTGAAAAGGGGTGAAAAATATGAAGAGCTTCAAAAGGGGTCAAAAATATAAAGAGCATGAAACTGTCTGAAAAATAGAAGCAGCATGAAACGGAGTTGAAAAACATGAAGAGCCTGAAAAGGTGTGAAAAATATGAAGAGCTTCAAAAGGTGTCAAAAATATGAGGAGCATGAAACGTTCTGAAAAATAGGAGGAGCATGAAACGGTGATCAAAAACATGAGGAGCCTGAAAAGGTGTGAGAAATATGAAGAGCTTCAAAAGGTGTGAAATTAATGAGGAGCATGAAACGGTCTGAAAAATATGAGAAGCATGAAGTGGTGTGGAAAAACATGAAGAGCCTGAAAAGGTGTGAAAAATATGAATAGCTTCAAAAGGTGTGAAATTCATGAGGAGCGTGAAACGGTCTGAAAAATATGAGAAGCATGAAGTGGTGTGGAAAAACATGAAGAACCTGAAAAGGTGTGAAAAATATGAAGAGTTTCAAAAGGTGTCAAAAATATGAAGAGCATGAAACGGTCTGAAAATTCGGAGGATCATGAGCAGTGTTCAAAAACATGGGGAGCCTGAAAAGGTGTGAAAAATATGAAGAGCTTCAAATGGTGTCAAAAATATGAGAAGCATGAAACGGTCTGAAAGATAGGAGGAGCATGAAACGGTGATCAGAAACATGAAGAGCCTGAAAAGTTGTGAAAAATATGAAGAGCTACAAAAGGTGTGAAATTCATGAGGAGCATGAAACGGTCTGAAAAATAGAAGCATGAAGTGGTGTGGAAAAACATGAAGAGCCTGAAAAGGTGTGAAAAATATGAAGAGCTTCAAAAGGTGTGAAATACATGAGGAGCATGAAACTCTCTGAAAAATAGGAGGAGCATTAAGTGGTGTTCAAAAACATGTAGAGTCTGAAAAGGTGTGAAAAATACGAAGAGCTTCAATAGGTGTGAAAAATATGAGGAGCTGTATACGGTGTGAAAAATAGGAGAGGCATGAAGCGGTGTTCAAAAACATGAAGAGCCTGAAAAGGTGTGAAAAATATGAAAAGTTTGAAAAGGTGTCAAAAATGAGATGAGCATGAAACCGTCTGAAAAATAGGAGGAGCATGAAGCGGTGTTTAAAATCATGAAGAGCCTGTAAATGCGTGAATAATATGAAGAGGTTCAAAAGGTGTGAAATACATGAGGAGCATGAAACTCTCTGAAAAATAGGAGGAGCATGAAGCGGTGTTCAAAAACATGAAGAGCCTGAAATGTTGTGAAAAATTTGAAAAGCTTCAAAAGGTGTCAAAAATGAGATGAGCATGAAACTGTCTGAAAAATAGGAGGACCATGAAGCGGTGTTGAAAATCATGAAGAGCCTGAAAAGGAGTGAAAAATATGAAGAGCTTCAAAAGGTGTAAAGAATGTGAGGAGCATGAAACGGTCTGAAAAATAGGAGGATTATGAAACGGTGTTCAAAAACATGAAGAGACTTAAAAGGTGTGAAAAATATGAAGAGCCTCAAAACGTGTCAAACATATGAGGAGTATGAAACGGTATGATAAATAGCAGAAGCATGAACCGGTGTTGAAAAACATGAAGAGTCTGAAATCGTGTGAAAAATATGAAGAGCTTCTAAAATGGGAAAAATATGAAGAGCTTCAAAAGATGTGAATAATATGTAAAGCTTCAAAAGAAGTCAAAAGTGTGATGAGCATGAAACAGTCTGAAAAATAAGAGGGGCATGAAGTCGTGTTCAAAAATATGAAGAGCCTGAAAAGGTGTGAAAAATATGAAGAGCTTCAAAAGGTGTGAAAAATATGAGGAGCATGATACGGTCTGAAAAATAGGAGGAGCATGAAGCGGTGTTCAATAACATTAACAGCCTGAAAAGGTGTGGAAAATATGTATAGCTTCAAAAAGTGTTAAATGCATGAGGAGCATGAAACCGTCTGAAAAATAGGAGGAGCATGAAACGGTGATCAAAAACATGAAGAGCCTGAAAAGGTGTGAAAAATATGAAGAGCTTTAAAAGGTGTCAAAAATATGAGGAGCATGAAACGGTCTGAAAAATAGGAGGATTATGAAACGGTGTTCAAAAACATGAAGAGCCTGAAAAGGTGTGAAAAATATGAAGAGCCTCAAAAGGTAGTAAACACATGAGGAGCATTAAACGGTCTGAAAAATAGGAGGAGCATGAGGCGGTTTGGAAAAACATGAAGAGCCTGAAAAGGTGTGAAAAATATGAAGAGCTGCAAAATGTCAAAAATCTGAGGAGTATGTAACGGTCTGAAAAATAGGAGGAGCATGAAGCGGTGTTGAAAAACATGAAGAGCCTGAAAAGGTGTGAAAAATATGAAGAGCTTCAAAAGGTGTGAAAAATATGAGGTGCATGTAATGGTCTGAAAAATAGGAGGAGCATGAAGCGGTGTTGAAAAACATGACGAGCCTGAAAACGTGTGAAACATATGAAGAGCTTCAAAAGGTGTGAAAAATATGAAGAGCTTCAAAAGGTGTCAAAAATGAGATGAGCATGAAACGGTCTGAAAAATAGGAGGAGCATGAAGTGGTGTTGAAAAAAATGAAGAGCTTGAAAAGGTGTGACATATATGAAGAGCTTCAAACGGTGTCAAAAATATGAGGAGATAGATACGGTCTGAAAAATAGGAGGAGCATGAAGTGGTGATGAAAAACATGAAGAGCCTGAATAGCTGTGAGAAATATGAAGAGCTTCAAAAGGTGTCAAAAATATGAGGAGCATGAAACGGTCTGAGAAATAGCAGGAGCATGAAGCGGTGTTGAAAAACATGAAGAGTCTGAAAACGTGTGAAAATATGAAGAGCTTCAAAAATAAGAAAAATAAGAAGAGCTTCAAAAGGTTTCAAAAATGAGATGAGCATGAAACGATCTGAATAATAGGAGGAGCATGAAGTGGTGTGGAAAAACATGAAGAAACTGAAAAGGTGTGAAAAATATGAAGAGTTTCAAAAGGTGTCAAAAATATGAAGAGCATGAAACGGTCTGAAAATTCGGAGGATCATGAGCAGTGTTCAAAAACATGGGGAGCCTGAAAAGGTGTGAAAAATATGAAGAGCTTCAAATGGTGTCAAAAATATGAGAAGCATGAAACAGTCTGAAAGATAGGAGGAGCATGAAACGGTGATCAGAAACATGAAGAGCCTGAAAAGTTGTGAAAAATATGGAGAGCTTCAAAATGTCTGAAATACATGAGGAGCATGAAACATTCTGAAAAATAGGAGGAGCATGATGAGGTGTTCAAAAACATGAACAGCCTGAAAAGGTGTGAAAAATATGAAGAGCTTCAAAAGGTGTGAAAAATATGAAGAGCTTCAAAAGGTGTGAAAAATATGAAGAGCTTCAAAAGGTGTCAAATATATGAGGAGCATGAAACGTTCTGAAAAATAGGAGGAGGATGAAGCGGTGTTCAAAAACATGAAGAGCCTGAAAAGGTGTGAAAAATATGAAGAGCTTCAAAAGGTGTGAAAAAAATGAGGAGCATGAAACGGTCTGAAAGATAGATGCGGCATGAAATGGTGTTGAAAAACATGAAGAGCCTGAAAAGGTGTGAAAAATATGAAGAGGTTCAAAAGGTGTGAAATACATGAGGACCATGAAACGGGCTGAAAAACAGAAGCATGAAGTGGTGTGGAAAAACATGAACAGCCTGAAAAGCTGTGAAAAATATGAAGAGCTTCAAAAGGAGTGAAATATATTAGGAGCATGAAACTCTCTGAAAAATAGGAGGAGCATGAAGTGGTGTTCAAAAACATGAAGAGCCTAAAAAGTTGTGAAAAATATGAAAAGCTTCAAAAGGTGTCAAAAATGAGATGAGCATGAAACGGTCTGAAAAATAGGAGGATCATGAAACGGTGTTGAAAAACATGAAGAGCCTGAAAACGTGTGAAAAAATATGAAGAGTTTCAAAAGGTGTCAAAAATATGAGGAGCATGAACAGGTCTGAAAAATAGGAGGAGCATGAAGCTGTGTTCAAAAATATGAAGAGCCTGAAAAGGTGTGAAAAATATGAAGAGCTTCAAAAGGTGTGAAAAATATGAGGAGCATGAAACGGTCCGAAAAATAGAAGCAGCATGAAACGGTGTTGAAAAACATGAAGAGCCTGAAAAGGTGTGAAAAATATGAACAGCTTCAAAAGGTGTGAAAAATATGAGGAGCAAGAAACTGCCTGAAAAATAGAAGCAGCATGAAACGGTGTTGAAAAATATGAAGAGCCTGAAAAGGTGTGAAAAATATGAAGAGCTTCAAAAGGGGTCAAAAATATAAAGAGCATGAAACGGTCTGTAAATAGGAGGTTCATGACGCGGTGTTCAAAATCATGAAGAGCCTGAAAACGTGTGAAATATATGAAGAGCTTCAAAAGGTGTCAAAAATATGAGGAGCATGAAACGTTCTGAAAAATAGGAGGAGCATGAAACGGTGATCAAAAACATGAGGAGCCTGAAAAGGTGTGAGAAATATGAAGAGCTTCAAAAGGTGTGAAATTAATGAGGAGCATGAAACGGTCTGAAAAATATGAGAAGCATGAAGTGGTGTGGAAAAACATGAAGAGCCTGAAAAGGTGTGAAAATATGAATAGCTTCAAATGGTGTCAAAAATATGAAGAGCATGAAACGGTCTGAAAATTTGGAGGATCATGAGCGGTGTTCAAAAACATGAAGATCCTGAAAAGGTGTGAAAAATATGAAGAGCTTCAAATGGTGTCAAAAATATGAGAAGAATGAAACGGTCTGAAAGATAGATGCGGCATGAAATGGTGTTGAAAAACATGAAGAGCCTGAAAAGGTGTGAAAAATATGAAGAGCTTCAAAAGGTGAGAAATACATGAGGACCATGAAAAGGGCTGAAAAATAGAAGCATGAAGTGGTGTGGAAAAATATGAGGAGCCTGAAAAGGTGTGAAAAATATGAAAAGCTCCAAAAGGAGTGAAATATATTAGGAGCATGAAACTCTCTGAAATATAGGAGGAGCATGAAGCGGTGTTCAAAAACATGAAGAGCCTGAAAAGGTGTGAAAAATATGAAGAGTTTCAAAAGGTGTCAAAAATATGAGGAGCATGAAACGGTCTGAAAAATAGGAGGACCATGAAGCTGTGTTCAAAAATATGAAGAGCCTGAAAAGGGGTGAAAAATATGAAGAGCTTCAAAAGGGGTCAAAAATATAAAGAGCATGAAACTGTCTGAAAAATAGAAGCAGCATGAAACGGTGTTGAAAAACATGAAGAGCCTGAAAAGGTGTGAAAAATATGAAGAGCTTCAAAAGGTGTCAAAAATATGAGGAGCATGAAACGTTCTGAAAAATAGGAGGAGCATGAAACGGTGATCAAAAACATGAGGAGCCTGAAAAGGTGTGAGAAATATGAAGAGCTTCAAAAGGTGTGAAATTCATGAGGAGCATGAAACGGTCTGAAAAATATGAGAAGCATGAAGTGGTGTGGAAAAACATGAAGAGCCTGAAAAGGTGTGAAAAATATGAATAGCTTCAAAAGGTGTGAAATTCATGAGGAGCGTGAAACGGTCTGAAAAATATGAGAAGCATGAAGTGGTGTGGAAAAACATGAAGAACCTGAAAAGGTGTGAAAAATATGAAGAGTTTCAAAAGGTGTCAAAAATATGAAGAGCATGAAACGGTCTGAAAATTTGGAGGATCATGAGCAGTGTTCAAAAACATGGGGAGCCTGAAAAGGTGTGAAAAATATGAAGAGCTTCAAATGGTGTCAAAAATATGAGAAGCATGAAACGGTCTGAAAGATAGGAGGAGCATGAAACGGTGATCAGAAACATGAAGAGCCTGAAAAGTTGTGAAAAATATGAAGAGCTACAAAAGGTGTGAAATTCATGAGGAGCATGAAACGGTCTGAAAAATAGAAGCATGAAGTGGTGTGGAAAAACATGAAGAGCCTGAAAAGGTGTGAAAAATATGAAGAGCTTCAAAAGGTGTGAAATACATGAGGAGCATGAAACTCTCTGAAAAATAGGAGGAGCATTAAGTGGTGTTCAAAAACATGTAGAGTCTGAAAAGGTGTGAAAAATACGAAGAGCTTCAATAGGTGTGAAAAATATGAGGAGCTGTATACGGTGTGAAAAATAGGAGAGGCATGAAGCGGTGTTCAAAAACATGAAGATCCTGAAAAGGTGTGAAAAATATGAAAAGTTTGAAAAGGTGTCAAAAATGAGATGAGCATGAAACCGTCTGAAAAATAGGAGGAGCATGAAGCGGTGTTTAAAATCATGAAGAGCCTGTAAATGCGTGAAAAATATGAAGAGGTTCAAAAGGTGTGAAATACATGAGGAGCATGAAACTCTCTGAAAAATAGGAGGAGCATGAAGCGGTGTTCAAAAACATGAAGAGCCTGAAATGTTGTGAAAAATTTGAAAAGCTTCAAAAGGTGTCAAAAATGAGATGAGCATGAAACTGTCTGAAAAATAGGAGGAGCATGAAGCGGTGTTGAAAATCATGAAGAGCCTGAAAAGGAGTGAAAAATATGAAGAGCTTCAATAAGTGTCAAAAATATGAGGAGCATGAAATGGTCTGAAAAATAGGCGGAGCATGAAGCGGTGTTCAAAAACATGAAGAGCCTGAAAAGGTGTGAAAAATATGAAGAGCTTCATAAGGTGTCAAAATTAGTTTAGCATGAAAGGGTCTGAACAATACGAGGCGTATGAAGTGATGTTGAAAACATGAAGAGCCTGAAATGGTGTGAAATATACAAAGAGCTTCAAAAGGTGAGAAAAATATGAAGAGCATCAAAAGGTGTCAAAAATATGAGGAGCATGAAACGGTCTGAAAAATAGGAGGAGCATGAAGTGGTGTTCAAAAACATGAAGAGCCTGAAAAGGTGTGAAAAATATGAATAGCTTTAAAAGGTGTCAAAATTATGAGGAACATGAAACGTTCTGAAAAATAGGAGGATCATGAAACGTTGTTCAAAATCATGAAGAGGCTGAAAAGGTGTGAAAAATATGAAGAGCCTCAAAACGTGTCAAAAATATGAGGAGTAAGAAACTGTCTGAAAAATAGGAGGAGAATGAAACGGTGTTCAAAAACATGAAGAGCCTGAAAAGGTGTGAAAAATGTGAAGAGCTTCAAAAGGTGTCAAAAATATGAAGAGCTTCAAAAGTGTCAAATATTAGATGAGCATGAAACGGTCTGAAAAATAGGAGAAGCATGAAGTGGTGATGAAAAACATGAAGAGCCTGAAAAGGTGTGAGAAATATGAAGAACTTCAAAAGGTGTGAAAATTATGAGGAGCCTGAAACGGTCTGAAAAATAGGAGGAGCATGAAGCGGTGTTCAAAAACATGAAGAGCCTGAAAAGGTGTGAAAAATATGAAGAGCTTCAAAAGGTGTCAAAAATATGAGGAGCATGAAACAATCTCAAAAATAGGAGGAGCATGAAGCGGTGTTCAAAAATATGAAGGGCCTGAAAAGGTGTGAAATATATGAAGAGATTCAAAAGGTGTCAAAAATATGAGGAGCATGAAACGGTCTGAAAAATAGGAGGAACATGAAGCGGTGTGCAAAAACTTGAAAAGCCTGAAAGGGTGTGAAAAATATGAAGAGCTTCAAAAGGTGTCAAAAATATGAGGAGCATGAAACGTTCTGAAAAATAGGAGGAGGATGAAGCGGTGTTGAAAAACATGAAGAGCCTGAAAAGGTGTGAAATATATGAAGAGTTGAAAAGGTGTCAAAAATATGAGGAGAATGAAATGGTCTGCAAAATAGGAGGAGCATGAAATGATGTTCAAAAACATGAAGAGCCTGAAAAGGTGTGAAAAATACGAAGAGATTCAAAAGGTGTGGAATACATGAGGAGGATTAAACGGTCTGAAACATAGGAGGAGCATGAAGCGGTGTTGAAAAACATGAAGAGCCTGAAAAGGTGTGAAAAGTATGAAGAGCTTCAAAATGTGTGAAATACATGAGGAGTATGAAATGGTCAGAAAAATAGCAGGAGCATGAAGCGGTGTTGAAAAACATGAAGAGTTTGAACACGTGTGAAAAGTATGAAGAGCTTCAAAAGTGTGAAAAATATGAAGAGCTTCAAAAGGTGTGAAAAATATGAAGAGCTTCAAAAGGTGTCAAAAAAGAGATGAGCATGAAAATGTCTGAAAAATACAAGGAGCATGAAGCGGTGTTGAAAATGATGAAGAGCCTGAAAAGGTATGAAAATTATGAAGAGCTTCATAAGGTGTGAAATATATGAGGAGAATGAAACGGTCTGAAAAATAGGCGGAGCATGAAGCGGTGATCAAAAACATGAAGAGCCTGAAAAGGTGTGAATAATATGAAGAGCTTCTAAAGGTGTCAAAATTATGAGGAGCATGAAACGGCCTGAAATATAGGCGGAGCATGAAGCGGTGTTGAAAAACATCAAGAGACTGAAAAGTGTGAAATATATGAAGAGCTTCAAAAGGTGTGATATACATGAGGAGCATGAAACGGTCTGAAAAATTGGAGGAGCATGAAGCGGTGTTGAAAAATATGAAGAGCCTGAAAAGGTGTGAAAATTATGAAGAGCTTCAAAAGGTGTCAAAAATATGAGGAGCATGAAACGGTCTTAAAAATAGGAGGAGGATAAAGCGGTGTTCAAAAACTTGAAGAACCTGAAAAGGTGTGAAAAATATGAAGAGCTTCAAAAGGTGTCAAAAATATGAGGAACATGAAACGGTCTTAAAAATAGGAAGAGGATGAAGCGGTGTTCAAAAACTTGAAGAGCCTGAAAAGGTGTGAAAAATATGAAGAGCTTCAAAAGGTGTCAAAAATATGAGGAGCATGAAACGGTCTGAAAAATAGGAGGATTATGAAACGGTGTTCAAAAACATGAAGAGACTTAAAAGGTGTGAAAAATATGAAGAGCCTCAAAACGTGTCAAACATATGAGGAGTAAGAAACGGTATGATAAATAGCAGAAGCATGAACCGGTGTTGAAAAACATGAAGAGTCTGAAATCGTGTGAAAAATATGAAGAGCTTCTAAAATGGGAAAAATATGAAGAGCTTCAAAAGATGTGAATAATATGTAAAGCTTCAAAAGATGTCAAAAATGTGATGAGCATTAAACAGTCTGAAAAATAAGAGGGGCATGAGGTCGTGTTCAAAAATATGAAGACCCTGAAAAGGTGTGAAAAATATGAAGAGCTTCAAAAGGTGTGAAAAATATGAGGAGCATGATACGGTCTGAAAAATAGGAGGAGCATAAAGCGGTGTTCAATAACATGAACAGCCTGAAAAGGTGTGGAAAATATGTATAGCTTCAAAAGGTGTTAAATGCATGAGGAGCATGAAACCGTCTGAAAAATAGGAGGAGCATGAAACGGTGATCAAAAACATGAAGAGCCTGAAAAGGTGTGAAAAATATGAAGAGCTTTAAAAGGTGTCAAAAATATGAGGAGCATGAAACGGTCTGAAAAATAGGAGGATTATGAAACGGTGTTCAAAAACATGAAGAGCCTGAAAAGGTGTGAAAAATATGAAGAGCCTCAAAACGTGTCAAAAATATGAGGAGAACGAAACGGTTGGGAAAATAGGAGGAGCATGACAGTGCTGAAAAACATAAAGAGCCTGAAAAGGTGTGAGAAATATGAAGAGCTTCAAAAGGTAGTAAATACATGAGGAGCATTAAACGGTCTGAAAAATAGGAGGAGCATGAAGCGGTGTTGAAAAACATGAAGAGCCTGAAAAGGTGTGAAAAATATGAAGAGCTTCAAAAGGTGTGAAAAATATGAGGTGCATGTAATGGTCTGAAAAATAGGAGGAGCATGAAGCGGTGTTGAAAAAAATGAAGAGCCTGAAAAGGTGTGACATATATGAAGAGCTTCAAACGGTGTCAAAAATATTAGGAGATAGATACGGTCTGAAAAATAGGAGGAGCATGAAGCGGTGTTGAAAAACATGAAGAGCCTGAAAAGGTGTGAAAAATATGAAGAGCTTCAAAAGGTGTGAAAAATATGAGGTGCATGTAATGGTCTGAAAAATAGGAGGAGCATGAAGCGGTGTTGAAAAACATGACGAGCCTGAAAACGTGTGAAAAATATGAAGAGCTTCAAAAGGTGTGAAAAATATGAAGAGCTTCAAAAGGTGTCAAAAATGAGATGAGCATGAAACGGTCTGAAAAATAGGAGGAGCATGAAGTGGTGATGAAAAACATGAAGAGCCTGAATAGCTGTGAGAAATATGAAGAGCTTCAAAAGGTGTCAAAAATATGAGGAGCATGAAACGGTCTGAAAAATATCAGGAGCATGAAACGGTGCTGAAAAACATGAAGAGCCTGAAAAGGTGTGAAAAATATGAAGAGTTTCAAAAGGTGTCAAAAATATGAGGAGCATGAAACGGTCTGAAAAATAGAAGCAGCATGAAACGGTGTTGAAAAACATGAAGAGCCTGAAAAGGTGTGAAAAATATGAAGAGCTTCAAAAGGTGTGAAAAATGTGAAGAGCTTCAAAAGGTGTCAAAAATATGTAGAGCTTCAAAAGGTGTCAAAAATATGAGGAGCATGAAACGTTCAGAAAAATAGGAGGAGCATGAAGCGGTGTTCAAAAACATGAAGAGCCTGTCAAGGTGTGAAAAATATGAAGAGCTTCAAATGGTGTCAAAATATGAGAAGAATGAAACGGTCTGAAAGATAGATGAGGCATGAAATGGTGTTCAAAAACATGAAGAGCCTGAAAAGTTGTGAAAAATATGAAGAGCTTCAAAAGGTGTGAAATACATGAGGACCATGAAACGGGCTGAAAAATAGAAGCATGAAGTGGTGTGGAAAAACATGCAGAGCCTGAAAAGCTGTGAAAAATATGAAGAGCTTCAAAAGGAGTGAAATATATTAGGAGCATGAAACTCTCTGAAAAATAGGAGGAGCATGAAGCGGTGTTCAAAAACATGAAGAGCCTAAAAACTTGTGAAAAATATGAAAAGCATCAAAAGGTGTCAAAAATGAGATGAGCATGAAACGGTCTGAAAAATAGGAGGATCATGAAACGGTGTTGAAAAACATGAAGAGCCTGAAAAGGTGTGAAAAATATGAAGAGCTTCAAAAGGTGTCAAAAATATGAGGAGCATGAAACGGTCTGAAAAATAGGAGGAGCATGAAGCTGTGTTCAAAAATATGAATAGCCTGAAAAGGGGTGAAAAATATGAAGAGCTTCAAAAGGTGTGAAAAATATGAGGAGCATGAAACGGTCTTAAAAATAGAAGCAGCATGAAACGGTGTTGAATAACATGAAGAGCCTGAAAAGGTGTGAAAAATATGAAGAGCTTCAAAAGGTGTGAAAAATATGAGGAGCATGAAACGGCCTGAAAAATAGAAGCAGCAAGAAACGGTGTTGAAAAATATGAAGAGCCTGAAAAGGTGTGAAAAATATGAAGAGCTTCAAAAGGGGTCAAAAATATAAAGAGCATGAAACGGTCTGTAAAATAGGAGGTTCATGAAGCGTTGTTCAAAATCATGAAGAGCCTGAAAAGGTGTGAGAAATATGAAGAGCTTCAAAAGGTGTGAAATTCATGAGGAGCATGAACCGGTCTGAAAAATATGAGAAGCATGAAGTGGTGTGGAAAAACATGAAGAGCCTGAAAAGGTGTGAAAAATATGAAGAGCTTCAAAAGGTGTCAAACATATGAAGAGCATGAAACGGTCTGAAATTTTGGAGGATCATGGGCGGTGTTCAAAAACGTGAAGAGCCTGAAAATGTATGAAAAATATGAAGAGCTTCAAATGGTGTCAAAAATATGAGAAGCATGAAACGGTCTGAAAGATAGGAGGAGCATGAAACGGTGATCAGAAACATGAAGAGCCTGAAAAGTTGTGAAAAATATGAATAGCTTCAAAAGGTGTGAAATACATGAGGAGCATGAAACCTTTCTGAAAAATAGGAGAAGCATGAAGTGGTGTGGAAAAACATGAAGAGCCTGAAAAGGTGTGAAAAATATGAAGAGCTTCAAAAGGTGTTAAAAATATGAAGAGCATGAAACGGTCTGAAAATTTGGAAGATCATGAGCGGTGTTCAAAAACATGAAGAGCCTGAAAAGGTGTGAAAAATATGAAGAGCTTCAAATGGTGTCAAAAATATGAGAAGAATGAAACGGTCTGAAAGACAGATGCGGCATGAAATGGTGTTGAAAAACATGAAGAGCCTGAAAAGGTGTGAAAAATATGAAGAGTTTCAAAAGGTGTCAAAAATATGAGGAGCATGAAACGGTCTGAAAAATATGAGAAGCATGAAGTGGTGTGGAAAAACATGAAGAGCCTGAAAAGGTGTGAAAAATATGAAGAGCTTCAAAAGGTGTGAAAAATATGAGGAGCATGAAACGGCCTGAAAAGTAGAAGCAGCATGAAATGGTGTTGAAAAATATGAAGAGCCTGAAAAGGTGTGAAAAATATGAAGAGCTTCAAAAGGGGTCAAAATATAAAGAGCATGAAACGGTCTGTAAAATAGGAGGTTCATGAAGCGGTGTTCAAAATCATGAAGAGCCTGAAAACGTGTGAAAAACATGAAGAGCTTCAAAAGGTGTCAAAAATGTGAGGAGCATGAAACGTTCTGAAAAATAGGAGGAGGATGAAACGGTGATCAAAAACATGAGGAGCCTGAAAAGGTGTGAGAAATATGAAGAGTTTCAAAAGGTGTGAAATTCATGAGGAGCATGAAACGGTCTGAAAAATATGAGAAGCATGAAGTGGTGTGGAAAAACATGAAGAGCCTGAAAAGGTGTGAAAAATATGAATAGCTTCAAAAGGTGTGAAATTCATGAGGAGCATGAAACAGTTTAAAAAAAAAGAGAAGCATGAAGTGGTGTGGAAAAACATGAAGAAACTGAAAAGGTGTGAAAAATATGAAGAGTTTCAAAAGGTGTCAAAAATATGAAGAGCATGAAACGGTCTGAAAATTCGGAGGATCATGAGCAGTGTTCAAAAACATGGGGAGCCTGAAAAGGTGTGAAAAATATGAAGAGCTTCAAATGGTGTCAAAAATATGAGAAGCATGAAACGGTCTGAAAGATAGGAGGAGCATGAAACGGTGATCAGAAACATGAAGAGCCTGAAAAGTTGTGAAAAATATGAAGAGCTTCAAAAGGTGTGAAATTCATGAGGAGCATGAAACGGTCTGAAAAATAGAAGCATGAAGTGGTGTGGAAAAACATGAAGATCCTGAAAAGGTGTGAAAAATATGAAAAGTTTGAAAAGGTGTCAAAAATGAGATGAGCATGAAACGGTCTGAAAAATAGGAGGATCATGAATCGGTGTTGAAAGACATGAAGAGCCTGAAAAGGCGTCAAAAATATGAAGAGTTTCAAAAGGTGTCAATAATATGAGGAGCATGAAAAGGTCTGAAAAATAGGAGGAGCATGACGCCGTGTTCAAAAACATGAAGAGCCTGAAAAGGTGTGAAAAATATGAGGAACTTCAAACGGTGTGAAATACATGAGGAGCATTAAACGGTCTGAAAAATAGGAGGAGCATGAAGCGGTGTTGAAAAACATGAAGAGCCTGAAAACTTGTGAAAAATATGAAGAGCTTCAAAAGGTGTGAAAAATATGAAGAGCTTCAAAAGGTGTCAAAATGAGATGAGAATGAAACGGTCTGAAAAACAGGAGGAGCATGAAGTGGTGTTAAAAAAAAATGAAGAGCCTGAAAAGGTGTGAAATATATGAAGAGCTTCAAAAGGTGTGAAAAATATGAGGAGAACGAAACGGTGTGAAAAATAGGAGGAGCATGGAGTGGTGTTGAAAAACATGAAGAGCCTGAAAAGCTGTGAGAAATATGAAGAGCATCAAAAGTTGTGAAAAATATGAAGAGCTTCAAAAGGTGTCAAAAATATGAGGAAAATGAAACGGTCTGCAACATAGGAGGAGCATGAAATGGTGTTCAAAAACATGAAGAGCCTGAAAAGGTGTGAAAAATATGAAGTGATTCAAAATGTGTGAAATACATGAGGAGGATTAAACGGTCTGAAACATAGGAGGAGCATGAAGCGGTGTTGAAAAACATGAAGAGCCTGAAAACGTGTGAAAAATACGAAGAGCTTCAAAAGGTGTGAGAAATATGAAGACCTTCAAAATGTGTGAAATACATGGGGAGCATGAAACGGTCTGAAAAATAAGAGGAGCATGAACCAGTGTTCAAAAACATGAAGAGCCTAGAAAGGTGTGAAAAATATGAAGAGCTTCAAAAGGTGTCAAAAATATGAAGAGGATGAAATGTTCTGAAAAATAGGAGGATCATGAAGCAGTGTTCAAAAACATGAAGTGCCTGAAAAGGTGTGTAAAATATGAAGAGCTTCAAAAGGTGTGAAAAATACGAGGAGCATGAAACGGTCTGAAAAATAGAAGCAGCATGAAATGGTGTTGAAAAACATAAAGAGCCTGAAAAGGTGTGATTAATATGAAGAGCTTCAAAACGTGTGAAATACAATAGGAGCATGAAACTCTCTGAAAAATAGGAGGAGCATGAAGTGGTGTTCAAAAACATGAAGAGCCTAAAAAGTTGTGAAAAATATGAAAAGCTTCAAAAGGTGTCAAAAATATGAGGAGCATGAAACGGTCTGAAAAATAGGAGGATCATGAAACGGTGTTGAAAGACATGAAGAGCCTGAAAAGGCGTCAAAAATATGAAGAGTTTCAAAAGGTGTCAAAAATATGAGGAGCATGAAACGGTCTGAAAAATAGGAGGAGCATGAAGCTGTGTTCAAAAACATGAAGAGCCTGAAAAGGTGGGTAAAATATGAAGAGCTTCAAAAGGTGTGAAAAATATGGAGAGCATGAAACGGTGTGAAAAATAGAAGCAGCATGAAACGGTGTTGAAAAACATGAAGAGCCTGAAAAGGTGTGAAAAATATGAAGAGGTTCAAAAGGTGTCAAAAATATGAGGAGCATGAAATGTTCTGAAAAATAGGAGGAGCATGAAGCAGTGTTGAAAATCATGAAGAGCCTGAAAAGGTGTGAAATATATGAAAAGCTTCAAAAGATGTGAAAAATATGAAGAGCTTCAAAAGTTGTGAGAAATATGAAGAGCTTCAAAAAGTGTCAAAAATTAGATGAGCATGAAACGGTCTGAAAAATAGGAGTAGCATGAAGTGGTGTTGAAAAATATGAAGAGCCTGAAAACGTGTGAAAAATATGAAGAGCTTCAAAAGGTGTCAAAAATATGCGGAGCATGAAACGGTCTGAAAAATAGGAGGATTATGAAACGGTGTTCAAAAACATGAAGAGCCTGAAAAGGTCTGAAAAATATGAAGAGTTTCAAAAGGTGTGAAATATATGAGGTGCAAGAAACGGTCTGAAAAATATTAGGAGCATGAAGCGGTGTTGAAAAACAAGAGGAGCCCGAAAAGGTGTGAAAAATATAAAGAGTTTCAAAAGGTGTGAAATATATGAGGTGCAAGAAACGGTCTGAAAAATATTAGGAGCATGAAGCGGTGTTGAAAAACATGAAGAGCCTGAAAAGGTGTGAAATATATTAAGAACTTCAAAAGGTGTCAAAAACATGAGGAGCAAGAAACGGTCTGAAAAATAGGAGGAGCATGAAGCGGTGTTCACAAACATGAAGAGCCTGAAAAGGTGTGAAAAATATGAAGAGTTTCAAAAGGTGTGAAATATATGAGGTGCATGAAACGGTCTGAAAAATATTAGGGGCATGAATCGGTGTTGAAAAACATGAAGAGCCTGAAAAGGTGTGAAAAATATGAAGAGCTTCAAAAGGTGTCAAAAATATGAGGAGCATGAAAGGTTCTGAAAAATATGAAGAGCATGAAGCCGTGTTGAAAAACATGAAGAGCCTGAAAAAGTGTGAAAAATATGAAGAGCTTCAAAAGGTGTCAAAAATATGAGGAGCCTGAAACGGTCTGAAAAATAGGAGGAGCATGAAACGGTGATTAAAACATGACGAGCCTGAAAAGGTGTGAAAAATAAGAAGAGCTTCAAAAGGGGTCAAAAACATGAGGAGAAAGAAACGGTCTGAAAAATAGGAGGAGCATGAAGCGGTGTTGAAAAACATGACGAGCCTGAAAAGGTGTGAAAAATATGAAGAGCTTCAAAAGGGGTCAAAAATATGAGGAGCATGAAACGATCTGAATTAGGAGGATCATGAGCGGTGTTCAAAAACATGAAGAGCCTGAAAAGGTGTGAAAAATATGAAGACCTTCAAAAGGTGTCAAAAACATGAGGAGAAAGAAACGGTCTGAAAAATAGGAGGAGCATGAAGCGGTGTTGAAAAACATGAAGAGCCTGAAAACGTGTGAAAAATATGAAGAGCTTCAAATGTGACAAAAATGAGATGAGCATGAATCGGTCTGAAAAATAAGAGGAGCATGAAACCGTGTTGAAAGATATGAAGCGCCTGAAAAGGCGTGAAAAATATGAAGAGTTTCAAAAGGTGTCAAAAATATGAGGAGCATGAAACGGTCTGAAAAATAGGCGGAGCATGAAGCTGTGTTCAAAAAAATGAAGAGCCTGAAAAGGTGTGAAAAATATGAAGAGCTTCAAAAGGTGTGAAACATATGTAGAGCATGAAACGGTGTGAAAAATAGAAGCAGCATGAAACGGTATGGAAAAACATGAAGAGCCTGAAAAGGTGTGAAAAATATGAAGAGGTTCAAACGGTGTCAAAAATATGAGGAGCATGAAACGTTCTGAAAAATAGGATGAGCATGAAACGGTTATCAAAAACATGAAGAGCATGAAAAGGTGTGAAAAATATGAAGAGCTTCAAAAGGTGTCCAAAATATGAGGAGCATGAAACGGTCTGAAAAATAGGAGGAGCATGAAGCGGTGTTGAAAAACATGAAGAGCCTGAAAAGCTGTGAGAAATATGAAGAGTTTCAAAAGGTGTCAAAAATATGAGGAGCATGAAACTGTCTGAAAAATAGGAGGAGCATGACGCCGTGTTCAAAAATATGAAGAGCCTGAAAAGGTGTGAAAAATATGAGGAACTTCAAACGGTGTGAAATATATGAGGAGCATTAAACGGTCTGAAAAATAGGAGGAGCATGAAGCGGTTTTGAAAAACATGAAGAGCCTGAAAACTTGTGAAAAATATGAAGAGCTTCAAAAGGTGTGAAAAATATGAAGAGCTTCAAAAGGTGTCAAAATGAGATGAGAATGAAACGGTCTGAAAAACAGGAGGAGCATGAAGTGGTGTTGAAAAAATGAAGAGCCTGAAAAGGTGTGAAATATATGAAGAGCTTCAAAAGGTGTGAAAAGTATGAGGAGAACGAAACTGTGTGAAAAATAGGAGGAGCATGGAGTAGTGTTGAAAAACATGAAGAGGCTGAAAAGCTGTGAGAAATATGAAGAGCATCAAAAGTTGTGAAAAATATGAAGAGCTTCAAAAGGTGTCAAAAATATGAGGAGAATGAAACGGTCTGCAACATAGGAGGAGCATGAAATGGTGTTCAAAAACATGAAGAGCCTGAAAAGGTGTGAAAAATATGAAGTGATTCAAAATGTGTGAAATACATGAGGAGGATTAAACGGTCTGAAACATAGGAGGAGCATGAAGCGGTGTTGAAAAACATGAAGAGCCTGAAAACGTGTGAAAAATACGAAGAGCTTCAAAAGGTGTGAGAAATATGAAGAGCTACAAAATGTGTGAAATACATGGGGAGCATGAAACGGTCTGAAAAATAGGAGGAGCATGAACCAGTGTTCAAAAACATGAAGAGCCTGGAAAGGTGTGAAAAATATGAAGAGCTTCAAAAGGTGTCAAAAATATGAAGAGGATGAAATGTTCTGAAAAATAGGAGGATCATGAAGCAGTGTTCAAAAACATGAAGTGCCTGAAAAGGTGTGTAAAATATGAAGAGCTTCAAAAGGTGTGAAAAATATGAGGAGCATGAAACGGTCTGAAAAATAGAAGCAGCATGAAATGGTGTTGAAAAACATAAAGAGCCTGAAAAGGTGTGATTAATATGAAGAGCTTCAAAACGTGTGAAATACAATAGGAGCATGAAACTCTCTGAAAAACAGGAGGATCATGAAGCGGTGTTGAAAAACATGAAGAGAATCAAAGTTGTGAAAAATATGAAGAGCTTCAAAAGGTGTCAAAAATATGAGGAGCATGAAACGGTCTGAAAAATAGGAGGAGCATGAAACGGTGTTTCAAAACAAGAAGAGCCTGAAAAGGTGTGAAAAATATGAAGAGCTTCAAAAGGTGTCAAAAATAGGAGGAGAATGAAACGGTCTGAAAATTCGGAGGAGCATGAAACGGTGTTCAAAACATGAAGAGCCTGAAAAGGTGAGAAAAATATGAAGAGTTTCAAAAGGTGTCAAAATATGAGGAGCATTAAACGGTCTGAAAATAGGAGGAGCATGAAACGGTGTGGAAAAACATGAAGAGCATGAAAAGGTGTGAAAAATATGAAGAGTTTCAAAAGGTGTCAAAAATATGAGGAGCATGAAACGGTCTGAAATATAGGAGGAGCATTAAGCCGTGTTCAAAAACATGAAGAGCCTGAAAAGGTGTGAAAAATATGAAGAGCTTCAAAAGGTGTCAAAATATGAGGAGCATGAAATTCTGAAAAATAGGAGGAGCATGAAACTGTCTGAAAAATAGGAAGAGCATGAAGTGGTGTTCAGAAACATTAAGAGCCTGAAAAGGTGTGAAATATATGAAGAGCTCCAAAAAGTGTCAAAAATAGGAGGAGCATGAAACGGTCTGAAAAATAGGAGGAGCATGAAGCAGTGTTGAAAAACCTGAATAGCCTGAAAAGGTGTGAAATATATGATGAGCTTCAAAAGGTGTCAAAAATAGGAGGAGCATGAGACGGTATGAAAAATAGGAGGAGCATGAAGCCGTGTTCAAAAACATGAAGAGCCTGGAAAGGTGTGAAAAATATGAAGAGCTTCAAAAGGTGTCAAAATATGAGGAGCATGAAATTGTCTGAAAAATAGGAGGAGCATGAAACGGTCTGAAAAATAGGAGGAGCATGAATCGGTGTTGAAAACATGAAGAGCATGAAAAGGTGTGAAAAAACTGAAGATTTTCAAAAGGTGTCAAAAATATGAGGAGCATGAAATTGTCTGAAAAATAGGAGGAGCATGAAGTGGTGTTCAAAACATGAAGAGCCTGAAAATGTGTGAAAAATTCGTAGAGCTTCAAAAGGTGTGAAAAATATGAGGAGCATGAAACGGTCTGAAAAATAGGAGGAGCATGAAGCGGTGTTCAAAAACATGAAGAGCCTGAAAAAGTGTGAAAAATATGAAGAGCTTCAAAAGGTGTGAAAAATATGAGGAGCATGAAACGGTCTGAAAAAAAGGAGGAGCATGAAGCGGTGTTGAAAAAATGAAGAGCCTGAAAAGGTATGAAAAACATGAAGAGCATGAAAATGTGTGAAAAATATGAAGAGCTTCAAAAGGTGTCAAAAATATGAGGAGCAAGAAACGGCCTGAAAAATAAGAGGAGCATGAAGCCGTGTTCAAAAACATGAAGAGCCTGGAAAGGTGTGAAAAATATGAAGAGCTTCAAAAGGTGTGTAATATATGAGGAGCATGAAACGGTCTAAAAAATAGGAGGAGCATGAAGCAATGTTGATAAACATGAAGAGCCTGGAAAGGTGTGCAATATATGAAGAGCTTCAAAAGGTGTCAACAATATGAGGAGTATGAAATGGTCTGAAAAAGAAGAGGAGCATGAAGGGGTGGTCGAAAACATGAAGACGCTGAAAAGGTGTGAAAAATATGAAGAGCTTCAAAAGGTGTCAAAAATATGAGAACTATGAAACGTTCTGAAAAATAGGAGGAACATGAAGCGGTTTTGAAAAACATGAAGAGACTGAAAACGTGTGAAAAATATGAAGAGCTGCAAAAGGTGTGAAAAATATGAGGAGCATGGAACGTACTGAAAAATAGGAGGAGCATGAAACGGTCTGAAAAATAGGAGGATCATGAAGCTGTGTTGAAAAACCTGAAGAGCCTGAAAAGGCGTGAAATATATGAAGAGCTTCAAAGGTGTCAAAAATAGGAGGAGCATGAAACGGTCTGAAAAATAGGAGGAGCATGAAGCGGTGTTGAAAAATATGAATAGCCTGAAAAGGTGTGAAATGTATGAAGAGCTACAAATGGTGTCAAAAATATGATGAGCCTGATACGGTCTAAAAAATAGGAGGAGCATGAATGGGTGTTGAAAACATGAAGAGCATGAAAAGGTGTGAAAAATATGAAGAGCTTCAAATGGAGTCAAAAATATGAGGAGCATGAAACGGTCTGAAAAATAGGAGGAGCATGAAGTGGTGTTCAGAAACATGAAGAGCCTGAAAAGGTGTGAAATATATGAAGAGCTTCAAAAAGTGTCAAAAATACGAGGAGCATGAGACGGTATGAAAAATAGGAGGAGCATGAAGCGGTGTTTAAAAACCTGAAGAGCCTGAAAATGTGTGAAAAATACGAAGAGATTCAAAAGGTGTCAAAAATATGAGGCGCATGAATCGGTCTGAAAAATAGGAGGAGCAAGAAGCGGTGTTGAAAAACATGAAGAGCCTGAAAAGGTGTGAAAATATGAAGAGTTTCAAAAGGTGTCAAATTTATGAGGAGCACGAAATGGTCTGAAGAAAAAAGGAGGAGCATGAAGCGGTGTTGAAAAACATGAAGAGCTTGAAAAGTTGTCAAAAATATGAAGAGCTTCAAAAGGTGTCAAAAATATGAGGATCAAGAAACTGTCTGAAAAATAGGAGGAGCATAAAGTGGTGTTCAAAAACATGAAGAGCATTAAAAGGTGTGAAAAATATGAAGAGCTTCAAAATGGGTCAAAAATATGAGGAGCAATAAACGGTCTGAAAAATAGGAGGATCATGAAGCGGTGTTGAAAAACCTGAAGAGCCTGAAAAGGCGTGAAATATGTGAAGAGCTTCAAAATGTGTCAAAAATATGAGGAGCATGAAACGGTCTGAAAAATAGGAGGAATATGAAGCGGTGTTGAAAAACCTGAAGAGCATGAAAAGGTGTGAAAAATATGAATAGTGTCAAAAGGTGTCAAAACTATGAAGAGCATGAAACGGCCTGAAAAATAGGTGGAGCATGAAACGGTCTGAAAAACAGGAGGAGCATGAAGCGGTGTTGAAAAACCTGAAGAGCCTGAAAAGGCATGAAATATATGAAGAGCTTCAAAAGGTGTCAAAAATAGGAGGAGCATGAAACGGTCTGAAAAATAGGAGGAGCATGAAGCGGTGTTGAAAAACATGAATAGCCTGACAAGGTGTGAAATGTATGAAGAGCTACAAGGTGTCAAAAATATGATGCGCCTGAAACGGTCTAAAAAATAGGAGGACCATGAATGGGTGTTGAAAACATGAAGAGCATGAAAAGGTGTGAAATATATGAAGAGCTTCAAATGGAGTCAAAAATATGAGGAGCATGAAACGGTCTGAAAAATAGGAGGAGCATGAAGTGTTGTTCAGAAACATGAAGAGCCTGAAAAGGTTTGAAATATATGAAGAGCTCCAAAAAGTGTCAAAAATAGGAGGAGCATGAAACGGTCTGAAAAATAGGAGGAGCATGAAGCAGTGTTGAAAAACCTGAAGAGCCTGAAAAGGTGTGAAATATATGAGGAGCTTCAAAAGGTGTCAAAAATAGGAGGAGCATGAGACGGTATGAAAAATAGGAGGAGCATGAAGCCGTGTTCAAAAACATGAAGAGCCTGAAAAGTTGTGAAAAATATGAAGAGCTTCAAAAGGTGTCAAAATATGAGGAGCGTGAAATTCTGAAAAATAGGAGGAGCATGAAACGGTCTGAAAAATAGGAGGAGCATGAAGCGGTGTTGAAAAACATGAAGAGCCTGAAAAGGTGTGAAAAATATGAAGAGCTTCAAAAGGTGTCAAAAATATGAGGAGCATTAAACGGCCTGAAAAATAGGAGGAGCATGAAACGGTCTGAAAAATAGCAGGAGCAAGAATCGGTGTTAAAAAACATGAAGAGCATGAAAAATGTGTGAAAAATATGAAGAGCTTCAAAATGTGTCAAAAATATGAGGAGCAAGAAACGGCCTGAAAAATAGGAGGAGCATGAAGCCATGTTCAAAAACATGAAGAGCCTGGAAAGGTGTGAAAAATATGAAGAGCTTCAAAAGGTGTGTAATATATGAGGAGCATGAAACTGTCTAAAAGATAGGAGGAGCATGAAGCAGTGTTGATAAACATGAATAGCCTGGAAAGGTGTGCAATATATGAAAAGCTTCAAAAGGTGTCAACAATATGAGGAGTATGAAATGGTCTGAAAAAGAAGAGGAGCATGAAGGGGTGGTCGAAAACATGAAGACGCTGAAAAGGTGTGAAAAATATGAAGAGCTTCAAAAGGTGTCAAAAATATGAGAACTATGAAACGTTCTGAAAAATAGGAGGAGCATGAAGCGGTTTTGAAAAACATGAAGAGACTGAAAAGTCGTGTGAAAAATATGAAGAGCTGCAAAAGGTGTGAAAAATATGAGGAGCATGGAACGTTCTGAAAAATAGGAGGAGCATGAAATGATGTTCAAAAACATGAAGAGCCTGAAATGGTGTGAAATATATGAAGAGCTTCAAAAGGTTTCAAAAATATGAGGAGCATGAAACGGTCTGAAAAAATCGGAGGAATATGAAACGGTGTTCCAAATCGTGAAGAGCCTGAAAAGCTGTGAAAAATATGAAGAGCTTCAAAAGATGTGAAAAATATGAAGAGCTTCAAAAGCTGTCAAAAATGAAATGAGCATGAAACGGTCTGAAAAATAGGAGGAGCATGAATAGGTGTTCTAAAACATGAAGAGCCTGAACAGGTGTGAAACATATGAATAGCTTCCAAATGTGTCAAAAATGAAATGAGAATGAAACAGTATGAAAAATAGGAGGAGCATGAAGCGGTGTTCAAAAACATGAAGAGTCTGAAAAGGTGTGAAATATATGAAGAGCTTCAAAATGTGTCAAAAATGAGATGAGCATGAAACGGTCTGAAAAATAGGAGGAGCATGAAGTGGTGTTGAAAACATGAAGAGCCTAAAAAAGTGTGAAATATATGAAGAGCTTCAAAAGGTGTCAAAAATATGAGGAGCATGAAACGGTCAGAAAAATATGAGCATCATGAAGCGGTGTTGAAAAACATGAAGAGCTTGAAATGTGTGAAAAATATGAAGAGCTTCAAAAGGTGTGAAAAATATGAAGAGCTTAAAAAGCTGTCAAAAATGAGCTGAGCATGAAACGGACTGAAAAATAGAAGAAGCATGAAGTGGTGTTGAAAACATGAAGAGCCTGAAAGGTGTGAAAAATATGAAGAGCTTCAAAAGGTGTCAAAAATATGAGGAGCATGAAACGGTCTGAAAAATAGGAGGAGCATGAAACGGTGTTCAAAAACATGAAGAGCCTGAAAAGTTGTGAAAAATATGAAGAGCTTGAAAAGGTGTCAAAATTAGGAGGAGCATGAAACGGTCTGAAAATTAAGAGGAGCATGAAGCGGTGTTGAAAAAAATGCAGAGCATGAAAAGGTGTGAAAAATATGAAGAGCTTCAAGGTGTCAAATATATGAGGTGCATGAAACGGTCTAAAAAATAGAGGGGAAAGAAGCGCTGTTGAAAAACCTGAAGAGCATTAAAAGGTGTGAAAAATATGAAGAGTTTCAAAAGGTGTCAAAAATATGAGGAGCATTAAACGGCCTGAAAAATAGAAGGAGCATGAAACGGCCTGAAAAATAGGAGGAGCATGAAACGGTCTGAAAAATAGGAGGAGCATGAAGCGGTGTTCAAAAACATGAAGAGCATGAAAAGGTGTGAAAAATATGAAGAGTTTCAAAAGGTGTCAAAACTATGAGGAGCATGAAACGGCCTGAAAAATAGGAGGAGCATGAAACGGTCTGAAAAATAGGAGGAGCATGAAGCGGTGTTGAAAAACCTGAAGAGCATGAAAAGGTGTGAAAAATATGAAGAGTTTCCAAAGGTGTCAAAACTATGAAGAGCATGAAACGGCCTGAAAAATAGGAGGAGCATGAAACGGTCTCAAAAATAGGAGGAGCATGAAGAGGTGTTGAAAAACCTGAAGAGCATGAAAAGGTGTGAAAAATATGAAGAGTTTCAAAAGGTGTCAAAACTATGAAGAGCATGAAACGGCCTGAAAAATAGGAGGAGCATGAAACGGCCTGAAAAATAGGAGGAGCATGAAACGGTCTGAAAAATAGGAGGAGCATGAAGCGGTGTTGAAAAACCTGAAGAGCCTGAAAAGGCGTGATATATATGAAGAGCTTCAAAAGGTGTCAAAAATAGGAGGAGCATGAAACGGTCTGAGAATAGGAGGAACATGAAGCGCTGTTGAAAAACCTGAAGAGCCTGAAAAAGTTTGAAATATATGAACAGCTTCAAAAAGTGTCAAAAATATGAGGAGCATGAAACGGTCAGAAAAATAGGAGGAGCATGAAACGGTCTGAGAATAGGAGGAACATGAAGCGGTGTTGAAAAACCTGAAGAGCCTGAAAAGGTGTGAAAAATATGAAGAGCTTCAAAAGGTGTCAAAAACATGAGGAGCATTAAACGGCCTGAAAAATAGGAGGAGCATGAAACGGTCTGAAAAATAGCAGGAGCATGAATCGGTGTTGAAAAACATGAAGAGCATGAAAATGTGTGAAAAATATGAAGAGCTTCAAAAGGTGTCAAAAATTTGAGGAGCATGAAACGGCCTGAAAAATAGGAGGAGCATGAAGCCGTGTTCAAAAACATGAAGAGCCTGGAAAGGTGTGAAAAATATGAAGAGCTTCAAAAGGTGTGTAATATATGAGGAGCATGGAACGTTCTGAAAAATAGGAGGAGCATGAAGTGGTTTTGAAAAACATGAAGAGACTGAAAACGTGTGAAAAATATTAAGAGCTGCAAAAGGTGTGAAAAATATGGGGAGTATGGAACGTTGTGAAAAATAGGAGGAGCATGAAATGATGTTCAAAAACATGAAGAGCCTGAAATGGTGTGAAATATATGAAGAGCTTCAAAAGGTTTCAAAAATATGAGGAGCATGAAACGGTCTGAAAAAATCGGAGGAATATGAAACTGTGTTTCAAATCGTGAAGAGCCTGAAAAGGTGTGAAAAATATGAAGAGCTTCAAAAGATGTGAAAAATATGAAGAGCTTCAAAAGCTGTCAAAAATGAAATGAGCATGAAACGGTCTGAAAAATACGAGGAGCATGAATAGTTGTTCTAAAACATGAAGAGCCTGAACAGGTGTGAAACATATGAATAGCTCCCAAAGGTGTCAAAAATGAAATGAGAATGAAACGGTCTGAAAAATAGGAGGAGCATGAAGCGGTGTTCAAAAATATGAAGAGTCTGAAAAGGTGTGAAATATATGAAGAGCTTCAAAATGTGTCAAAAATGAGATGAGCATGAAACGGTCTGAAAAATAGGAGGAGCATGAAGTGGTGTTGAAAACATGAAGAGCCTAAAAAAGTGTGAAATATATGAAGAGCTTCAAAAGGTGTCAAAAATATGAGGAGCATGAAACGGTCAGAAAAATATGAGCATCATGAAGCGGTGTTGAAAAACATGAAGAGCTTGAAATGTGTGAAAAATATGAAGAGCTTCAAAAGGTGTGAAAAATATGAAGAGCTTAAAAAGCTGTCAAAAATGAGCTGAGCATGAAACGGACTGAAAAATAGAAGAAGCATGAAGTGGTGTTGAAAACATGAAGAGCCTGAATACGTGTGAAAAATATGATGAGCTTCAAAAGGTGTCAAAAATACGAGGAGCATGAAACGGTCCGAAAAATAGGAGGATCATGAAGCGGTGTTGAAAAACATGAAGAGCCTGAAAGGTGTGAAAAATATGAAGAGCTTCAAAAGGTGTCAAAAATAGGAGGAGCATGAAACGGCCTGAAAAATAGGAGGAGCATGAAACGGTCTGAAAAATAGGAGGAGCATGAAGCGGTGTTCAAAAACATGAAGAGCATGAAAAGGTGTGAAAAATATGAAGAGTTTCAAAAGGTGTCAAAACTATGAGGAGCATGAAACGGCCTGAAAAATAGGAGGAGCATGAAACGGTCTGAAAAATAGGAGGAGCATGAAGCGGTGTTGAAAAACATGAAGAGACTGAAAAGTCGTGAAATATATGAAGAGCTTCAAAAGGTGTCAACAATAGGAGGAGCATGAAACGGTCTGAAAAATAGGAGGAATATGAAGCGGTGTTGAAAAACCTGAAGAACATGAAAAGGTGTGACAAATATGAAGAGTTTCAAAAGGTGTCAAAACTATGAAGAGCATGAAACGGCCTGAAAAATAGGAGGAGCATGAAACGGTCTGAAAAATAGGAGGAGCAAGAGACCGTGTTCATAAACATGAAGAGCCGGAAAAGGTTTGAAAAATATGAAAAGATTGAAATGGTGGCAAAAATATGAGGAGCATTAATCGGTCTGAAATATAGGAGGAGCATGAAGTGGTGTTCAAAAACGTGAAGAGCCTGAAAAGGTGTGAAAAATATGAAGAGCTTCAAATGGTGTCAAAAATATGAGGAGCATGAAACGGTCTGAAAAATAGGAGGAGCATGAAATGGTGTTCAAAAACATGAAGACTTGGAAAGGTGTGAAAAATATGAAGATCTTCAGAAGGTGTCAAAAATATGAGGAGAATGAAACGGTCTGAAAAATAGTAGGAGCATGAAATGGTGTTGAAAAACATGAAGAGCCTGAAAAGGTGTGAAAAATATGAAGAGCTTAAAAGGTGTCAAAAATATCAGGAGCATGGAACGGTCTGAAAAATAGGAGGAGCATGAAGCTGTGTTCAAAAACATGAAGAGCCAGAAAAGGTTTGAAAAATATGAAGAGCTTCAAAAGGTGTCAAAAATATGAGGAACATGAACCGGTTTAAAAAACAGAAGGAGCACGAAACGGTCTTCAAAAATATGAAGTGCCTGAAAAGCTGTGAAAAATATGAAGAGCTTCAAAAGGTGTCAAAAATATCAGGAGCATGGAACGGTCTGAAAAATAGGAGGAGCATGAAGTAGTATTGAAAAACAGAAAGAGCCTGAAAAGGTGTGATAAATATGAAGAGCTTCAAAAGGTGTCAAAAATATGAGGAGCATGAAACGGTTTAAAAAATAGAAGGAGCACTAAACGGTCTTCAAAAATATGAAGTGCCTGAAAAGGTGTGAAAAATATGAAGAGCTTCAAAAGGTGTCAAAATATGAGAAGCATGAAACAGTGTTCAAAAACATGAAAAGCCTGAAAAATTGTGAAATATATGAAGAGCTTCAAAGGTGTCAAAAATGTGAGTAGCATGAAACGGTCTGAAAAATAGGAGGAACATGAAGCGGTGTTGAAAAACATAAAGAACCTGAAAAGGTGTGAAAAATATGAAGAGCTTGAAAAGGTGTCAAAAATATGAGAAGCATGAACAGTCTGAAAAATAGGAGGAGCATGAAGTGGTGTTGAAAAACATGAAGAGTTTGAAAAAGGTGTGAAACATATGAGTAGAATAAAACGGTCTGAAAAATAGGAGGAGCATTAAGTGGTGTAGAAAAACATGAAGAGCCTGAAAAGGTGTGAAAAATATGAAGAGCTTCAAAAGGTGTCAAAAATATGAGGAGCATGAAATGGTCTGAAAAATAGGAAGAGCATGAAGCAGTGTTTAAAAATATGAAGAGCCTGAAAAGGTGTGAAAATTATTGAGAGCTTCAAAAGGTGTCAAAAATATGAGGAGCATGAAACGGTCTGAAATATATGTGGAGCATGAAGTGATGTTGAGAAACATGAAGAGCCTGATAAAGTGTGAAATATATGAAAAGCTTCAAAATGTGTCAAAAATATGAGGAGAATGAAACTGTCTGAAAAATTGGAGGAGCATGAAGCAGTTTTGAAAAACATGAAAAGACTGAAAGTGTGTGAAAAATATGAAGAGCTTCAAAAGGTGTCAAAAATATGAGGAGCATGAAACGGTCTGAAAAATAGGAAGAGCATGAAGTGGTGTTGAAAAACGTGAAGAGCCTATAAAGGTGTGAAAAATATGAAGAGCTTCCAAAGGTGTGAATAATATGAGGAGCATTAATCGGGCTAAAAAATAAGAGGAGCGTGAAACGGTGTTCAAAAACATCAAGAGCCTGAAAAGGTGTGTAAAATATGAAGAGCTTCAAAAGATGTGAAATAAATGAGGAGCATTAAACGGTCTGAAAAATAGGAGAAGCATGAAGTAGTCTTGAAAAACATGAAGAGCCTGAAAAGGTGTGAAAAATATGAAGAGCTTCAAATCGTGTCAAAAATATGAGGAGTATGAAACAGTGTGAAAAATAGGAGGAGTATGAAGCGGTGTTGAAAAACATGAAGAGCGTAAAAATGTGTGAAAAATATGAAGAGCATGAAAATGTGTGAAAAATATGAAGAGCATAAACTGTGTTCAAAAACATGAAGAGCCTGAAAAGGTGTGAAAAATATGAAGAGCTTCTAAACGTGTCAAAAATATGAGGAGCATGAAACCTTCTTAAAAATTGGAGGAGCATGAAGCTGTGTTCAAAAATCCAAAGAGCCTGAAAAGGTGTGAAAAATATGAAGAGCTTCAAAAGGTGTCAAAAATATGAGGAGCATGAAATGGTTTGAAAAATAGGAGGATCATGAAGCGGTGTTCAAAACATGAAGGACCTGAAAAGGTGTGAAAAATATGAAGAGCTTCAAAAGGTGTCAAATATATGAGGAGCATGAAACGGTCTGAAAAATTGGAGAAGCATGAAGTGGTGTTGAAAAATATGAAGAGCCTGAAAAGGTGCGAAAAATATGAAGAGCTTCAAAAGGTGTGAAACATATGAGGAGCATGAAACGGTCTGAAAATTAGGAGGATCATGAAACGGTGTTCAAAAACATGAAGAGCCTGAAAATGTGTGAAAAATATGAAGAGCTTCAAAAGGTGTGAAAAATATGAGGAGCATGAAACGGTTTAAAAAATAGGAGGAGCATGAAATGGTGTTCAAAAACATGAAGAGCATGAAAAGGTGTGAAAAATATGAAGAGCTTCAAAAGGTGTCAAAATCATGAGGACCATGAAACGGTCTGAAAAATAGGAGGAGCATGAAGCGGTGTTGAAAAACATGAAGAGCCTGAAAAGGTGTGAAATATATGAAGAGCTTCAAAAGGTGTAAAAAATATGAGGAGCTTGAAACGGTCTGAAAAATAAGAGGATCTGGTTTCCTCAGTGTGTAAGCCCAGAAGTGGGATTGCTGGGTCATACGGCAGTTCTATTTCCAGTTTTTTAAGAAATCTCCACACTGTTTTCCATGGGGGCTGTACTAGTGTGCATTCCCACCAACAGTGTAAGAGGGTTCCCTTTTCTCCACACCATCTCCAGCATTTATTGCTTGTAGACTTTTGGATAGCAGCCATCCTGACTGGCATATAATGGTACCTCATTGTGGTTTTGATTTGCATTTCTCTAATAATGAGTGATGTTGAGCATCTTTTCATGTGTTTGTTAGCCATCTGTATGTCTTCTTTGGAGAAATGTCTGTTTAGTTCTTTGGCTCATTTTTTATTGGGTCATTTATTTTTCTGGAATTGAGCTGCAGGATTTGTTTGTATATTTTTGAGATTAATCCTTTGTCTGTTTCTTCATTTGCTATTATTTTCTCCCAATCTGAGGGCTGTCTTTTCACCTTACTTATAGTTTCCTTTGTAGTGCAAAAGCTTTTAAGTTTCATTAGGTCCCATTTGTTTAGTTTTGCTTTTATTTCCAATATTCTGGGAGGTGGGTCATAGAGGATCTTGCTTTGATTTATGTCGGAGAGTGATTTGCCTATCTTCTCCTCTAGGAGTTTTATAGTTTCTGGTCTTACATTTAGATCTTTAATCCATTTTGAGTTTATTTTTGTGTATGGTGTTAGAAAGTGTTCTATTTTCATTCTTTTACAAGTGGTTGACCAGTTTTCCCAGCACCACTTGTTAAAGAGGTTGTCTTTTTTCCATTGTATATCCTTGCCTCCTTTGTCAAAGATAAGGTGTCCATAGGTTCGTCTGAAAGAGACACGTGCACCCCAATGTTCATCGCAGCACTGTTTATAATAGCCAGGACATGGAAGCAACCTAGATGCCCGTCAGCAGATGAATGG
Source organism: Dama dama (assembly GCF_033118175.1). Lineage (NCBI taxonomy): Eukaryota > Metazoa > Chordata > Mammalia > Artiodactyla > Cervidae > Dama > Dama dama. Next base: position 64,416,126 of record NC_083688.1, on the reverse strand, counting down.
ATAAGAAAGCTGTGGTACATATACACCATGGAATATTACTCAGCCATTAAAAAATTCATTTGAATCAGTCCTAATGAGATGGATGAAGCTGGAGCCCATTATACAGAGTGAAGTAAGCCAGAAAGATAAAGAACATTAGAGCATGCTGACACATGTATATGGAATTTAGAAAGGTGATAACGATAACCCTATATGCAGAACAGAAAAAGAGACACAGAAATACAGAACAGACATTTGAACTTTGTGGGAGAATGTGAGGGTGGGATATTTCAAAAGAACAGCATGTATGCTATCTATGGTGAAACAGATCACCAGCCCAGGTAGGATGCATGAGACAAGTGCTCCAGTTTGGTGCACTGGGAAGACAGAGAGAAATCGGGTGGAGAGGGAGGTGGGAGGGGGGGATTGGGATTGGGAATACATGTAAATCCATGGCTGATTCATATCAATGTATGACAAAACCCACTGGGAAAAAAAAATAAGAATAATAAAAAAAAATTTAAAAAAATAACAATAAAAAAAAAAAATAAGAGGAGCATGAAACGGTCTGAAAAATAGGAGGAGCATGAAGTGGCATCGAAAAACATGAAGAGACTGAAAAGGTGTGAAATATATGAAGAGCATCAAAAGGTGTCAAAATTTTGAAGAGCTTCAAAATTGTCAAAAATATGAGGAGCATGAAACGGTGTTCAAAAATATGGAAAGCAAGAAAAGCTGTGAAAAACATGAAGAGCTTCAAAAGGTGTCAAAAATATGAGGAGCATGAAACGGTCGGAAAAATAGGAGGAAAATGAAGCGGTGTTGAAAAACATGAAGAGCTTGAAAAGGTTTGAAAAATATGAAGAGCTTCAAAAGGTGTCAAAAATAGGAGGAGCATGAAGCGGTATGAAAAATAGGAGGAGCATGAACCGGTGTTGAAAACCATGAAGAGCCTGAAAAGGTGTGTAAAATATGAAGAGTTTGAAAATGTGTCAAAAATATGAGGAGCAGGAAACGGTCTGAAAAATAGGAGCATGAAGTGGTGTTGAAAACCATGAAGAGCCTGAAAAGCTGTGAAAAATATGAAGAGCATCAAAAACTGTCAAAATATGAGGAGCATGAAACGGTGTTCAAAACCATGAAACGTCTGAAAAGGTGTGAAATATATGAACAGCTTCAAAATGTATCAAAAATAAGAGGAGCATGAAGCGGTGTTGAAAAACATGAAGAACCTGAAAAGGTGTGAAAAATATGAAGAGCTTCACATCGTGTCAAAAATATGAGGAGCATGGAACGGTCTGAAAAATTGGAGGAGCATCAAGCAGTGTTGAAAACATGAAGAGCCTGAAAAGGTGTGAAATATATGAAGAGCTTCAAAAGGTGTCAAAAATATGAGGAGGATGAAACGGTTTGAAAAATAGGAGGAGCATGAAGCGGTGTTGAAAAACAAGAAGAGCCTGAAAAGGTGTGAAAAATATGAAGAGCTTCAAAAGGTGTCAAATATATGAGGAGCATGAAACGGTCTGAAAAATAGGAAGAGCATGAAGTGGTATTCAAAAACATGAAGAGCCTGAAAAGATGAGAAAAATATGAAGAGCTTCAAATGGTGTGAAAAATATGAGGTGTATGAAACGGTCTGAAAAATAGGAGGAGCAAGAAGCGGTGTTGAAAAACATGAAGAGCCTGAAAAAGTTTGAAAAATATGAAGAGCTTCAAAAGGTGTGGAAAATATGAAGAGCTTCAAAAGGTGTCAAAAATAAGAGGAGCATGAAACGGTCTGAAAAATAGGAGGAGCATGAAGTGGTGTTGAAAAACATGAAGAGCCTGAAAATGTGTGAAATATATGAAGATCTTCAAAAGTTGTCAGAAATGAGAGGAGCATGAAACGGTCTGAAATATAGGAGGAGCATGAAGTGATGTTGAAAAACATGAAAAGCCTTAAAAGGTGTGAAAATTATGTAGAGCTTCAAAAGGTGTCAAAAATATGAGGAGCATGAAACGGTCTGAAAAATAGGAAGAGCATGAAGCGGTGTTGAAAAACATGAAGAGCCTGAAAAGGTGTGAAAAATATGAAGAGCTTCAAAAGGTGTCAAAAATATGAGGAGCATGAAACGGTCTGAAAAATAGGAGGAGCACGAAACGGTCTGAAAAATGGGAGGAGCATGAAGCAGTGTTGAAAAACATGAAGAGCCTGAAAACGTGTGAAAAACATGAAGAGCTTAAAAGTTGTGAGAAATATGAAGAGCTTCAAAAGGTGTCAAAAATGAGACGAGCATGAAACGGTCTGGAAAATAGGACGAGCATGAAGTGGTGTTGAAAACATGAAGAGCCAGAAAAGGTGTGAAAAATATGAAGAGCTTCAAAAGGTGTGAAAAAAATGAAGAGCTTCAAAAGGTGTGAAAAAAATGAAGAGCTTCAAAATGTGTCAAAATATGAGGAGCATGAAAAGATCTGAAAAATAGGAGCAGCATGAAACGGTGTTCAAAGACATGAAGAGCCTGAAAAGGTGTGAAAAATATGAAGAGCTTCAAAACGTGTCAAAAATATGAGGAGCATGAAACGATCTGAAAAATAGGAGGAGCAAGAAGCAGTGTTGAAAAAAATGAAGAGCCTGAAAACGTTTGAAAAATATGAAGAGCTTCAAAAGGTGTGGAAAATATGAAGAGCTTCAAAAGGTGTCAAAATCATGAGGACCATGAAACGGTCTGAAAAATAGGAGGAGCATGAAGCGGTGTTGAAAAACATGAAGAGCCTGAAAAGGTGTGAAATATATGAAGAGCTTCAAAAGGTGTAAAAAATATGAGGAGCTTGAAACGGTCTGAAAAATAAGAGGATCTGGTTTCCTCAGTGTGTAAGCCCAGAAGTGGGATTGCTGGGTCATACGGCAGTTCTATTTCCAGTTTTTTAAGAAATCTCCACACTGTTTTCCATGGGGGCTGTACTAGTGTGCATTCCCACCAACAGTGTAAGAGGGTTCCCTTTTCTCCACACCATCTCCAGCATTTATTGCTTGTAGACTTTTGGATAGCAGCCATCCTGACTGGCATATAATGGTACCTCATTGTGGTTTTGATTTGCATTTCTCTAATAATGAGTGATGTTGAGCATCTTTTCATGTGTTTGTTAGCCATCTGTATGTCTTCTTTGGAGAAATGTCTGTTTAGTTCTTTGGCTCATTTTTTATTGGGTCATTTATTTTTCTGGAATTGAGCTGCAGGATTTGTTTGTATATTTTTGAGATTAATCCTTTGTCTGTTTCTTCATTTGCTATTATTTTCTCCCAATCTGAGGGCTGTCTTTTCACCTTACTTATAGTTTCCTTTGTAGTGCAAAAGCTTTTAAGTTTCATTAGGTCCCATTTGTTTAGTTTTGCTTTTATTTCCAATATTCTGGGAGGTGGGTCATAGAGGATCTTGCTTTGATTTATGTCGGAGAGTGATTTGCCTATCTTCTCCTCTAGGAGTTTTATAGTTTCTGGTCTTACATTTAGATCTTTAATCCATTTTGAGTTTATTTTTGTGTATGGTGTTAGAAAGTGTTCTATTTTCATTCTTTTACAAGTGGTTGACCAGTTTTCCCAGCACCACTTGTTAAAGAGGTTGTCTTTTTTCCATTGTATATCCTTGCCTCCTTTGTCAAAGATAAGGTGTCCATAGGTTCGTCTGAAAGAGACACGTGCACCCCAATGTTCATCGCAGCACTGTTTATAATAGCCAGGACATGGAAGCAACCTAGATGCCCGTCAGCAGATGAATGGATAAGAAAGCTGTGGTACATATACACCATGGAATATTACTCAGCCATTAAAAAATTCATTTGAATCAGTCCTAATGAGATGGATGAAGCTGGAGCCCATTATACAGAGTGAAGTAAGCCAGAAAGATAAAGAACATTAGAGCATGCTGACACATGTATATGGAATTTAGAAAGGTGATAACGATAACCCTATATGCAGAACAGAAAAAGAGACACAGAAATACAGAACAGACATTTGAACTTTGTGGGAGAATGTGAGGGTGGGATATTTCAAAAGAACAGCATGTATGCTATCTATGGTGAAACAGATCACCAGCCCAGGTAGGATGCATGAGACAAGTGCTCCAGTTTGGTGCACTGGGAAGACAGAGAGAAATCGGGTGGAGAGGGAGGTGGGAGGGGGGGATTGGGATTGGGAATACATGTAAATCCATGGCTGATTCATATCAATGTATGACAAAACCCACTGGGAAAAAAAAATAAGAATAATAAAAAAAAATTTAAAAAAATAACAATAAAAAAAAAAAAATAAGAGGAGCATGAAACGGTCTGAAAAATAGGAGGAGCATGAAGTGGCATCGAAAAACATGAAGAGACTGAAAAGGTGTGAAATATATGAAGAGCATCAAAAGGTGTCAAAATTTTGAAGAGCTTCAAAATTGTCAAAAATATGAGGAGCATGAAACGGTGTTCAAAAATATGGAAAGCAAGAAAAGCTGTGAAAAACATGAAGAGCTTCAAAAGGTGTCAAAAATATGAGGAGCATGAAACGGTCGGAAAAATAGGAGGAAAATGAAGCGGTGTTGAAAAACATGAAGAGCTTGAAAAGGTTTGAAAAATATGAAGAGCTTCAAAAGGTGTCAAAAATAGGAGGAGCATGAAGCGGTATGAAAAATAGGAGGAGCATGAACCGGTGTTGAAAACCATGAAGAGCCTGAAAAGGTGTGTAAAATATGAAGAGTTTGAAAATGTGTCAAAAATATGAGGAGCAGGAAACGGTCTGAAAAATAGGAGCATGAAGTGGTGTTGAAAACCATGAAGAGCCTGAAAAGCTGTGAAAAATATGAAGAGCATCAAAAACTGTCAAAATATGAGGAGCATGAAACGGTGTTCAAAACCATGAAACGTCTGAAAAGGTGTGAAATATATGAACAGCTTCAAAATGTATCAAAAATAAGAGGAGCATGAAGCGGTGTTGAAAAACATGAAGAACCTGAAAAGGTGTGAAAAATATGAAGAGCTTCACATCGTGTCAAAAATATGAGGAGCATGGAACGGTCTGAAAAATTGGAGGAGCATCAAGCAGTGTTGAAAACATGAAGAGCCTGAAAAGGTGTGAAATATATGAAGAGCTTCAAAAGGTGTCAAAAATATGAGGAGGATGAAACGGTTTGAAAAATAGGAGGAGCATGAAGCGGTGTTGAAAAACAAGAAGAGCCTGAAAAGGTGTGAAAAATATGAAGAGCTTCAAAAGGTGTCAAATATATGAGGAGCATGAAACGGTCTGAAAAATAGGAAGAGCATGAAGTGGTATTCAAAAACATGAAGAGCCTGAAAAGATGAGAAAAATATGAAGAGCTTCAAATGGTGTGAAAAATATGAGGTGTATGAAACGGTCTGAAAAATAGGAGGAGCAAGAAGCGGTGTTGAAAAACATGAAGAGCCTGAAAAAGTTTGAAAAATATGAAGAGCTTCAAAAGGTGTGGAAAATATGAAGAGCTTCAAAAGGTGTCAAAAATAAGAGGAGCATGAAACGGTCTGAAAAATAGGAGGAGCATGAAGTGGTGTTGAAAAACATGAAGAGCCTGAAAATGTGTGAAATATATGAAGATCTTCAAAAGTTGTCAGAAATGAGAGGAGCATGAAACGGTCTGAAATATAGGAGGAGCATGAAGTGATGTTGAAAAACATGAAAAGCCTTAAAAGGTGTGAAAATTATGTAGAGCTTCAAAAGGTGTCAAAAATATGAGGAGCATGAAACGGTCTGAAAAATAGGAAGAGCATGAAGCGGTGTTGAAAAACATGAAGAGCCTGAAAAGGTGTGAAAAATATGAAGAGCTTCAAAAGGTGTCAAAAATATGAGGAGCATGAAACGGTCTGAAAAATAGGAGGAGCACGAAACGGTCTGAAAAATGGGAGGAGCATGAAGCAGTGTTGAAAAACATGAAGAGCCTGAAAACGTGTGAAAAACATGAAGAGCTTAAAAGTTGTGAGAAATATGAAGAGCTTCAAAAGGTGTCAAAAATGAGACGAGCATGAAACGGTCTGGAAAATAGGACGAGCATGAAGTGGTGTTGAAAACATGAAGAGCCAGAAAAGGTGTGAAAAATATGAAGAGCTTCAAAAGGTGTGAAAAAAATGAAGAGCTTCAAAAGGTGTGAAAAAAATGAAGAGCTTCAAAATGTGTCAAAATATGAGGAGCATGAAAAGATCTGAAAAATAGGAGCAGCATGAAACGGTGTTCAAAGACATGAAGAGCCTGAAAAGGTGTGAAAAATATGAAGAGCTTCAAAACGTGTCAAAAATATGAGGAGCATGAAACGATCTGAAAAATAGGAGGAGCAAGAAGCAGTGTTGAAAAAAATGAAGAGCCTGAAAACGTTTGAAAAATATGAAGAGCTTCAAAAGGTGTGGAAAATATGAAGAGCTTCAAAAGGTGTCAAAATCATGAGGACCATGAAACGGTCTGAAAAATAGGAGGAGCATGAAGCGGTGTTGAAAAACATGAAGAGCCTGAAAAGGTGTGAAATATATGAAGAGCTTCAAAAGGTGTAAAAAATATGAGGAGCTTGAAACGGTCTGAAAAATAAGAGGATCTGGTTTCCTCAGTGTGTAAGCCCAGAAGTGGGATTGCTGGGTCATACGGCAGTTCTATTTCCAGTTTTTTAAGAAATCTCCACACTGTTTTCCATGGGGGCTGTACTAGTGTGCATTCCCACCAACAGTGTAAGAGGGTTCCCTTTTCTCCACACCATCTCCAGCATTTATTGCTTGTAGACTTTTGGATAGCAGCCATCCTGACTGGCATATAATGGTACCTCATTGTGGTTTTGATTTGCATTTCTCTAATAATGAGTGATGTTGAGCATCTTTTCATGTGTTTGTTAGCCATCTGTATGTCTTCTTTGGAGAAATGTCTGTTTAGTTCTTTGGCTCATTTTTTATTGGGTCATTTATTTTTCTGGAATTGAGCTGCAGGATTTGTTTGTATATTTTTGAGATTAATCCTTTGTCTGTTTCTTCATTTGCTATTATTTTCTCCCAATCTGAGGGCTGTCTTTTCACCTTACTTATAGTTTCCTTTGTAGTGCAAAAGCTTTTAAGTTTCATTAGGTCCCATTTGTTTAGTTTTGCTTTTATTTCCAATATTCTGGGAGGTGGGTCATAGAGGATCTTGCTTTGATTTATGTCGGAGAGTGATTTGCCTATCTTCTCCTCTAGGAGTTTTATAGTTTCTGGTCTTACATTTAGATCTTTAATCCATTTTGAGTTTATTTTTGTGTATGGTGTTAGAAAGTGTTCTATTTTCATTCTTTTACAAGTGGTTGACCAGTTTTCCCAGCACCACTTGTTAAAGAGGTTGTCTTTTTTCCATTGTATATCCTTGCCTCCTTTGTCAAAGATAAGGTGTCCATAGGTTCGTCTGAAAGAGACACGTGCACCCCAATGTTCATCGCAGCACTGTTTATAATAGCCAGGACATGGAAGCAACCTAGATGCCCGTCAGCAGATGAATGGATAAGAAAGCTGTGGTACATATACACCATGGAATATTACTCAGCCATTAAAAAATTCATTTGAATCAGTCCTAATGAGATGGATGAAGCTGGAGCCCATTATACAGAGTGAAGTAAGCCAGAAAGATAAAGAACATTAGAGCATGCTGACACATGTATATGGAATTTAGAAAGGTGATAACGATAACCCTATATGCAGAACAGAAAAAGAGACACAGAAATACAGAACAGACATTTGAACTTTGTGGGAGAATGTGAGGGTGGGATATTTCAAAAGAACAGCATGTATGCTATCTATGGTGAAACAGATCACCAGCCCAGGTAGGATGCATGAGACAAGTGCTCCAGTTTGGTGCACTGGGAAGACAGAGAGAAATCGGGTGGAGAGGGAGGTGGGAGGGGGGGATTGGGATTGGGAATACATGTAAATCCATGGCTGATTCATATCAATGTATGACAAAACCCACTGGGAAAAAAAAATAAGAATAATAAAAAAAAATTTAAAAAAATAACAATAAAAAAAAAAAAATAAGAGGAGCATGAAACGGTCTGAAAAATAGGAGGAGCATGAAGTGGCATCGAAATACATGAAGAGACTGAAAAGGTGTGAAATATATGAAGAGCATCAAAAGGTGTCAAAATTTTGAAGAGCTTCAAAATTGTCAAAAATATGAGGAGCATGAAACGGTGTTCAAAAATATGGAAAGCAAGAAAAGCTGTGAAAAACATGAAGAGCTTCAAAAGGTGTCAAAAATATGAGGAGCATGAAACGGTCGGAAAAATAGGAGGAAAATGAAGCGGTGTTGAAAAACATGAAGAGCTTGAAAAGGTTTGAAAAATATGAAGAGCTTCAAAAGGTGTCAAAAATAGGAGGAGCATGAAGCGGTATGAAAAATAGGAGGAGCATGAACCGGTGTTGAAAACCATGAAGAGCCTGAAAAGGTGTGTAAAATATGAAGAGTTTGAAAATGTGTCAAAAATATGAGGAGCAGGAAACGGTCTGAAAAATAGGAGCATGAAGTGGTGTTGAAAACCATGAAGAGCCTGAAAAGCTGTGAAAAATATGAAGAGCATCAAAAACTGTCAAAATATGAGGAGCATGAAACGGAGTTCAAAACCATGAAACGTCTGAAAAGGTGTGAAATATATGAACAGCTTCAAAATGTATCAAAATAAGAGGAGCATGAAGCGGTGTTGAAAAACATGAAGAACCTGAAAAGGTGTGAAAAATATGAAGAGCTTCACATCGTGTCAAAAATATGAGGAGCATGGAACGGTCTGAAAAATTGGAGGAGCATCAAGCAGTGTTGAAAACATGAAGAGCCTGAAAAGGTGTGAAATATATGAAGAGCTTCAAAAGGTGTCAAAAATATGAGGAGGATGAAACGGTTTGAAAAATAGGAGGAGCATGAAGCGGTGTTGAAAAACAAGAAGAGCCTGAAAAGGTGTGAAAAATATGAAGAGCTTCAAAAGGTGTCAAATATATGAGGAGCATGAAACGGTCTGAAAAATAGGAAGAGCATGAAGTGGTATTCAAAAACATGAAGAGCCTGAAAAGATGAGAAAAATATGAAGAGCTTCAAATGGTGTGAAAAATATGAGGTGTATGAAACGGTCTGAAAAATAGGAGGAGCAAGAAGCGGTGTTGAAAAACATGAAGAGCCTGAAAAAGTTTGAAAAATATGAAGAGCTTCAAAAAGGTGTGGAAAATATGAAGAGCTTCAAAAGGTGTCAAAAATAAGAGGAGCATGAAACGGTCTGAAAAATAGGAGGAGCATGAAGTGGTGTTGAAAAACATGAAGAGCCTGAAAATGTGTGAAATATATGAAGATCTTCAAAAGTTGTCAGAAATGAGAGGAGCATGAAACGGTCTGAAATATAGGAGGAGCATGAAGTGATGTTGAAAAACATGAAAAGCCTTAAAAGGTGTGAAAATTATGTAGAGCTTCAAAAGGTGTCAAAAATATGAGGAGCATGAAACGGTCTGAAAAATAGGAAGAGCATGAAGCGGTGTTGAAAAACATGAAGAGCCTGAAAAGGTGTGAAAAATATGAAGAGCTTCAAAAGGTGTCAAAAATATGAGGAGCATGAAACGGTCTGAAAAATAGGAGGAGCACGAAACGGTCTGAAAAATGGGAGGAGCATGAAGCAGTGTTGAAAAACATGAAGAGCCTGAAAACGTGTGAAAAACATGAAGAGCTTAAAAGTTGTGAGAAATATGAAGAGCTTCAAAAGGTGTCAAAAATGAGACGAGCATGAAACGGTCTGGAAAATAGGACGAGCATGAAGTGGTGTTGAAAACATGAAGAGCCAGAAAAGGTGTGAAAAATATGAAGAGCTTCAAAAGGTGTGAAAAAAATGAAGAGCTTCAAAAGGTGTGAAAAAAATGAAGAGCTTCAAAATGTGTCAAAATATGAGGAGCATGAAAAGATCTGAAAAATAGGAGCAGCATGAAACGGTGTTCAAAGACATGAAGAGCCTGAAAAGGTGTGAAAAATATGAAGAGCTTCAAAACGTGTCAAAAATATGAGGAGCATGAAACGATCTGAAAAATAGGAGGAGCAAGAAGCAGTGTTGAAAAAAATGAAGAGCCTGAAAACGTTTGAAAAATATGAAGAGCTTCAAAAGGTGTGGAAAATATGAAGAGCTTCAAAATGTGTCAAAGTGAGATGAGCATGAAACGGTCTGAAAAATAGGAGGAGCATGAAGTGGTGTTGAAAAACATGAAGAGCCTGAAAATGTGTTAAATATATGAAGAGCTTCAAAAGTTTTCAGAAATGATAGAAACATGAAACGGTCTGAAAAATAGGATGAGCAAGAAGCGGTGTTGAAAAACATGAAGAGCCTGAAAACGTTTGAGAAATATGAAGAGCTTCATAAGGTGTGAAAAATATGAAGAGCTTCAAAAGGTGTCAAAAGTGAGATGAGCATGAAACAGTCCGAAAAATAGGAGGAGCATGAAATCGTGTTCAAAAACATGAAGAGCCTAAAAAGGTGTGAAAAATATAAACAGCTTCAAAAGGTGTGAAATACATGAGGAGCATGAAACGGTCTGAAAAATAGGAGGAGCATGAAACCGTGTTCAAAAACATAAAGAGCATGAAAAGTTGTGAAAAATATGAAGAGCTTCAAACGGTTGGAAATACATGAGGAGCATGAAACGGTGTTGAAAAACATGAAGAGCCTGAAAAGGTGGGTAAAATATGAAGAGCTTCAAAAGGTGTCAGAAATGATAGAAACATGAAACGGTCTGAAAAATAGGATGAGCAAGAAGGGGTGTTGAAAAACATGAAGAGCCTGAAAACGTTTGAGAAATATGAAGAGATTCAAAAGGTGTGAAATATATGAAGAGCTTCAAAAGGTGTGAAATACATGAGGAGCAGGAAACAGTCTGAAAAATAGGAGGAGCATGAAGCGGTGTTGAAAAACATGAAGAGCCTGAAAAGCTGTGAAAAATATTAAGAGCTTCAAAAGGTGTCAAAAATATGAGGAGCATGAAACGGTCTGGAAAATAGGAGGAGCATGAAACCGTGTTCAAAAACAGGAAGAGCCTGAAAATGTGTAAGAAATATTAAGAGCTTCAAAAGATGTGAAATACATGAGGAGCATGAAAAGGTCGGAAAAATAGGAGGAGCATGGAGCGGTGTTGAAAAACATGAAGAGCCTGAAAAGGTGTGAAAAATATGAAGAGCTTCAAAAGGGGTCAAATATATGAGGAGAATGTTAAGATCTGAAAAATAGGAGGAGCATGAAGTGGTGTTGAAAAACATGAAGAGCCTGAAAAGGTGTGAAAAATATGAAGAGCTTCAAAAGGTGTGAAAAATATGAGGAGCATGAAACGGTCTGAAAAATAGGAGAAGCATGAAGTGGTGTTGAAAAACATGAAGAGCCTGAAAAGGTGTGAAAAATATGAAGAGCTTCAAAAGGTGTGAAAAATATGAGGAGCATGAAACGGTCTGAAAAATAGGAGGAGCATGAAGCTTTGTTGAAAAACAGGAAGAGCATGAAAAGGTGGGAAATATATGAAGAGCTCAAAAAGTGTCAAATATATGAGGAGCATGAAACGGTCTGAAAAATAGGAGGAGCATGAAGTGGTGTTGAAAAACATGAAGAGCCAGAAAAGGTGTGAAATATATGAAGAGCTTCAAAAGGTGTCAACAATATGAGGAGCATGAAACGGTGTGAAAAATAGGAGGAGCATGATATGGTGTTCAAAAAAATGAAGAGCCTGAAAAGGTGTGAAATATATGAAGAGATTCAAAAGGTGTCAAAAATATGAGGAGCATGAAACGCTCTGAAAAATAGGAGGATCATGAAGTAGTGTTGAAAAATATGAAGAACCTGAAAAGGTGTGAAAAATATGAAGAGCTTCAAAAGGTGTCAAATTATGAAGAGCTTCAAAGGTGTCAAAAATATGAGGAGCATGAAACGGTCTGAAAAATAGGAGGAGCATGAAGTGGCATCGAAAAACATGAAGAGACTGAAAAGGTGTGAAATATATGAAGAGCATCAAAAGGTGTCAAAATTTTGAAGAGCTTCAAAATTGTCAAAAATATGAGGAGCATGAAACGGTGTTCAAAAATATGGAAAGCAAGAAAAGGTGTGAAAAATATGAAGAGCTTCAAAAGGTGTCAAAAATATGAGGAGCATGAAACGGTCGGAAAAATAGGAGGAAAATGAAGCGGTGTTGAAAAACATGAAGAGCTTGAAAAGGTTTGAAAAATATGAAGAGCTTCAAAAGGTGTCAAAAATAGAGGAGCATGAAGCGGTATGAAAAATAGGAGGAGCATGAACCGGTGTTGAAAAACATGAAGAGCCTGAAAAGGTGTGTAAAATATGAAGAGTTTGAAAATGTGTCAAAAATATGAGGAGCAGGAAACGGTCTGAAAAATAGGAGCATGAAGTGGTGTTGAAAACCATGAAGAGCCTGAAAAGCTGTGAAAAATATGAAGAGCATCAAAAACTGTCAAAATATGAGGAGCATGAAACGGTGTTCAAAACCATGAAACGTCTGAAAAGGTGTGAAATATATGAACAGCTTCAAAATGTATCAAAAATAAGAGGAGCATGAAGTGGTGTTGAAAAACATGAAGACCCTGAAAAGGTGTGAAAAATATGAAGAGCTTCACATCGTGTCAAAAATATGAGGAGCATGGAACGGTCTGAAAAATTGGAGGAGCATCAAGCAGTGTTGAAAACATGAAGAGCCTGAAAAGGTGTGAAATATATGAAGAGCTTCAAAAGGTGTCAAAAATAGAGGGGGCATGAAACTATCTGAAAAATAGGAGGAGCATGAAGCGGTGTTGAAAAACAAGAAGAGCCTGAAAAGGTGTGAAAAATATGAAGAGCTTCAAAAGGTGTCAAATATATGAGGAGCATGAAACGGTCTGAAAAATAGGAAGAGCATGAAGTGGTATTCAAAAACATGAAGAGCCTGAAAAGATGTGAAAAATATGAAGAGCTTCAAATGGTGTGAAAAATATGAGGAGCATGAAACGGTCTGAAAAATAGGAGGAGCAAGAAGCGGTGTTGAAAAACATGAAGAGCCTGAAAACGTTTGAAAAAGATGAAGAGCTTCAAAAGGTGTGGAAAATATGACGAGCTTCAAAATGTGTCAAAAATAAGAGGAGCATGAAACGGTCTGAAAAATAGGAGGAGCATGAAGTGGTGTTGAAAAACATGAAGAGCCTGAAAATGTGTGAAATATATGAAGAGCTTCAAAAGGTGTCAGAAATGAGAGGAGCATGAAACGGTCTGAAATATAGGAGGAGCATGAAGTGATGTTGAAAAACATGAAAAGCCTTAAAAGGTGTGAAAAATATGTAGAGCTTCAAAAGGTGTCAAAAATATGAGGAGCATGAAACGGTCTGAAAAATAGGAAGAGCATGAAGCGGTGTTGAAAAACATGAAGAGCCTGAAAAGGTGTGAAAAATATGAAGAGCTTCAAAAGGTTTCAAAAGTATGAGGAGCATGAAACGGTCTGAAAAATAGGAGGAGAACGAAACGGTCTGAAAAATGGGAGGAGCATGAAGCGGTGTTGAAAAACATGAAGAGCCTGAAAACGTGTGAAATATATGAAGAGCTTAAAAGTTTTGAGAAATATGAAGAGCTTCAAAAGGTGTCAAAAATGAGACGAGCATGAAACGGTCTGGAAAATAGGACGAGCATGAAGTGGTGTTGAAAACATGAAGAGCCAGAAAAGGTGTGAAAAATATGAAGAGCTTCAAAAGGTGTGAAAAAAATGAAGAGCTTCAAAAGGTGTGAAAAAAATGAAGAGCTTCAAAATGTGTCAAAAATATGAGGATCATGAAAAGATCTGAAAAATAGGAGCAGCATGAAACGGTGTTCAAAGACATGAAGAGCCTGAAAAGGTGTGAAAAATATGAAGAGCTTCAAAACGTGTCAAAAATATGAGGAGCATGAAACGATCTGAAAAATAGGAGGAGCAAGAAGCAGTGTTGAAAAAAATGAAGAGCCTGAAAACGTTTGAAAAATATGAAGAGCTTCAAAAGGTGTGGAAAATATGAAGAGCTTCAAAATGTGTCAAAGTGAGAGGAGCATGAAACGGTCTGAAAAATAGGAGGAGCATGAAGTGGTGTTGAAAAACATGAAGAGCCTGAAAATGTGTGAAATATATGAAGAGCTTCAAAAGTTTTCAGAAATGATAGAAACATGAAACGGTCTGAAAAATAGGATGAGCAAGAAGCGGTGTTGAAAAACATGAAGAGCCTGAAAACGTTTGAGAAATATGAAGAGCTTCATAAGGTGTGAAAAATATGAAGAGCTTCAAAAGGTGTCAAAAATGAGATGAGCATGAAACAGTCCGAAAAATAGGAGGAGCCTGAAATCGTGTTCAAAAACATGAAGAGCCTAAAAATGTGTGAAAAATATAAAGAGCTTCAAAAGGTGTGAAATACATGAGGAGCATGAAACGGTCTGACAAATAGGAGGAGCATGAAACCGTGTTCAAAAACATAAAGAGCCTGAAAAGTTGTGAAAAATATGAAGAGCTTCAAACGGTTGGAAATACATGAGGAGCATGAAACGGTGTTGAAAAACATGAAGAGCCTGAAAAGGTGGGTAAAATATGAAGAGCTTCAAAAGGTTTCAAAAGTATGAGGAGCATGAAACGGTCTGAAAAATAGGAGGAGAACGAAACGGTCTGAAAAATGGGAGGAGCATGAAGCGGTGTTGAAAAACATGAAGAGCCTGAAAACGTGTGAAATATATGAAGAGCTTAAAAGTTTTGAGAAATATGAAGAGCTTCAAAAGGTGTCAAAAATGAGACGAGCATGAAACGGTCTGGAAAATAGGACGAGCATGAAGTGGTGTTGAAAACATGAAGAGCCAGAAAAGGTGTGAAAAATATGAAGAGCTTCAAAAGGTGTGAAAAAAATGAAGAGCTTCAAAAGGTGTGAAAAAAATGAAGAGCTTCAAAATGTGTCAAAAATATGAGGATCATGAAAAGATCTGAAAAATAGGAGCAGCATGAAACGGTGTTCAAAGACATGAAGAGCCTGAAAAGGTGTGAAAAATATGAAGAGCTTCAAAACGTGTCAAAAATATGAGGAGCATGAAACGATCTGAAAAATAGGAGGAGCAAGAAGCAGTGTTGAAAAAAATGAAGAGCCTGAAAACGTTTGAAAAATATGAAGAGCTTCAAAAGGTGTGGAAAATATGAAGAGCTTCAAAATGTGTCAAAGTGAGAGGAGCATGAAACGGTCTGAAAAATAGGAGGAGCATGAAGTGGTGTTGAAAAACATGAAGAGCCTGAAAATGTGTGAAATATATGAAGAGCTTCAAAAGTTTTCAGAAATGATAGAAACATGAAACGGTCTGAAAAATAGGATGAGCAAGAAGCGGTGTTGAAAAACATGAAGAGCCTGAAAACGTTTGAGAAATATGAAGAGCTTCATAAGGTGTGAAAAATATGAAGAGCTTCAAAAGGTGTCAAAAATGAGATGAGCATGAAACAGTCCGAAAAATAGGAGGAGCCTGAAATCGTGTTCAAAAACATGAAGAGCCTAAAAATGTGTGAAAAATATAAAGAGCTTCAAAAGGTGTGAAATACATGAGGAGCATGAAACGGTCTGACAAATAGGAGGAGCATGAAACCGTGTTCAAAAACATAAAGAGCCTGAAAAGTTGTGAAAAATATGAAGAGCTTCAAACGGTTGGAAATACATGAGGAGCATGAAACGGTGTTGAAAAACATGAAGAGCCTGAAAAGGTGGGTAAAATATGAAGAGCTTCAAAAGGTGTCAGAAATGATAGAAACATGAAACGGTCTGAAAAATAGGATGAGCAAGAAGGGGTGTTGAAAAACATGAAGAGCCTGAAAACGTTTGAGAAATATGAAGAGATTCAAAAGGTGTGAAATATATGAAGAGCTTCAAAAGGTGTGAAATACATGAGGAGCAGGAAACAGTCTGAAAAATAGGAGGAGCATGAAGCGGTGTTGAAAAACATGAAGAGCCTGAAAACGTTTGAGAAATATGAAGAGCTTCAAAAGGTGTGGAAAATATGAAGAGCTTCAAAATGTGTCAAAGTGAGATGAACATGAAACGGTCTGAAAAATAGGATGAGCAAGAAGCGGTGTTGAAAAACATGAAGAGCCTGAAAACGTTTGAGAAATATGAAGAGCTTCATAAGGTGTGTAAAATATGAAGAGCTTCAAAAGGTGTCAAAAATGAGATGAGCATGAAACAGTCCGAAAAATAGGAGGAGCCTGAAATCGTGTTCAAAAACATAAAGAGCCTGAAAATTTGTGAAAAATATGAAGAGCTTCAAACGGTTGGAAATACATGAGGAGCATGAAACGGTGTTGGAAAACATGAAGAGCCTGAAAAGGTGGGTAAAATATGAAGAGCTTCAAAAGGTGTCAGAAATGATAGAAACATGAAACGGTCTGAAAAATAGGATGAGCAAGAAGGGGTTTTGAAAAACATGAAGAGCCTGAAAACGTTTGAGAAATATGAAGAGATTCAAAAGGTGTGAAATATATGAAGAGCTTCAAAAGGTGTGAAATACATGAGGAGCAGGAAACAGTCTGAAAAATAGGAGGAGCATGAAGCGGTGTTGAAAAACATGAAGAGCCTGAAAAGCTGTGAAAAATATTAAGAGCTTCAAAAGGTGTCAAAAATATGAGGAGCATGAAACGGTCTGGAAAATAGGAGGAGCATGAAACCGTGTTCAAAAACATGAAGAGCCTGAAAATGTGTAAGAAATATTAAGAGCTTCAAAAGATGTGAAATACATGAGGAGCATGAAAAGGTCTGAAAAATAGGAGGAGCATGGAGCGGTGTTGAAAAATATGAAGAGCCTGAAAAGGTGTGAAAAATATGAAGAGCTTCAAAAGGTGTCAAATTATGAAGAGCTTCAAAGGTGTCAAAAATATGAGGAGCATGAAACGGTCTGAAAAATAGGAGGAGCATGAAGTGGTATCGAAATACATGAAGAGACTGAAAAGGTGTGAAATATATGAAGAGCATCAAAAGGGGTCAAAATTTTGAAGAGCTTCAAAATTGTCAAAAATATGAGGAGCATGAAACGGTGTTCAAAAATATGGAAAGCAAGAAAAGGTGTGAAAAATATGAAGAGCTTCAAAAAGTGTCAAAAATATGAGGAGCATGAAACGGTCGGAAAAATAGGAGGAAAATGAAGCGGTGTTGAAAAACATGAAGAGCTTAAAAAGGTTTGAAAAATATGAAGAGATTCAAAAGGTGTCAAAAATAGGAGGAACATGAAGCGGTATGAAAAATAGGAGGAGCATGAACCGGTGTTGAAAAAAATGAAGAGCCTGAAAAGGTGTGTAAAATATGAAGAGTTTGAAAATGTGTCAAAAATAAGAGGAGCAGGAAACGGTCTGAAAAATAGGAGCATGAAGTGGTGTTGAAAACCATGAAGAGCCTGAAAAGCTGTGAAAAATATGAAGAGCATCAAAAACTGTCAAAATAAGAGGAGCATGAAACGGTGTTCAAAACCATGAAACGTCTGAAAAGGTGTGAAATATATGAACAGCTTCAAAATGTATCAAAAATAAGAGGAGCATGAAGCGGTGTTGAAAAACTTGAAGACCCTGAAAAGGTGTGAAAAATATGAAGAGCTTCACATCGTGTCAAAAATATGAGGAGCATGGAACGGTCTGAAAAATTGGAGGAGCATGAAGCAGTGTTGAAAAACATGAAGAGCCTGAAAAGGTGTGAAATATATGAAGAGCTTCAAAAGGTGTCAAAAATATGAGGAGCATGAAACGGTTTGAAAAATAGGAGGAGCATGAAGCGGTGTTGAAAAACAAGAAGAGCCTGAAAAGGTGTGAAAAATATGAAGAGCTTCAAAAGGTGTCAAATATATGAGGAGCATGAAACGGTCTGAAAAATAGGAAGAGCATGAAGTGGTATTCAAAAACATGAAGAGCCTGAAAAGTTGTGAAAAATATGAAGAGCTTCAAATGGTGTGAAAAATATGAGGAGCATGAAACCGTCTGAAAAATAGGAGGAGCAAGAAGCGGTGTTGAAAAACATGAAGAGCCTGAAAACGTTTGAAAAATATGAAGAGCTTCAAAAGGTGTGGAAAATATGAAGAGCTTCAAAATGTGTCAAAAATAAGAGGAGCATGAAACGGTCTGAAAAATAGGAGGAGCATGAAGTGGTGTTGAAAAACATGAAGAGCCTGAAAATGTGTGAAATATATGAAGAGCTTCAAAAGGTGTCAGAAATGAGAGGAGCATGAAACGGTCTGAAAAATAGGAGGAGCATGAAGTGATGTTGAAAAACATGAAAAGCCTGAAAAGTTTTGAAAAATATGAAGAGCTTCAAAAGGTGTCAAAAATATGAGGAGCATGAAACGGTCTGAAAAATAGGAGGAGCATGAAACGGTCTGAAAAATGGGAGGAGCATGAAGCGGTGTTGAAAAACATGAAGAGCCTGAAAAAGTGTGAAAAACATGAAGAGCTTAAAAGTTGTGAGAAATATGAAGAGCTTCAGAAGGTGTCAAAAATGAGACGAGCATGAAACGGTCTGGAAAATAGGACGAGCATGAAGCGGTGTTGAAAACATGAAGAGCCAGAAAAGGTGTGAAAAATATGAAGAGCTTCAAAAGGTGTGAAAAAAATGAAGAGCTTCAAAAGGTTGAAAAAAATGAAGAGCTTCAAAATGTGTCAAAAATATGAGGAGCATGAAAAGATCTGAAAAATAGGAGCAGCATGAAACGGTGTTCAAAGACATGAAGAGCCTGAAAAGGTGTGAAAGATATAAAGAGCTTCAAAAGGTGTGAGAAAAATGAAGAGCTTCAAAATGTGTCAGAAATGAGAGAAGCATGAAACGGTCTGAAAAATAGGATGAGCAAGAAGGGGTGTTGAAAAACATGAAGAGCCTGAAAACGTTTGAGAAATATGAAGAGCTTCATAAGGTGTGAAAAATATGAAGAGCTTCAAAGTTGTTAAAAATGAGATGAGCATGACACAGTTTGAAATATAGGAGGAGCATGAAACCGTGTTCAAAAACATGAACAGCCTAAATAGGTTGAAAAATATGAAGAGCTTCAAAAGGTGTGAAAAAAAAGGGGAGCATAAAACGGTCTGAAAAATAGGAGAAGCATGAAGTGGTGTTGAAAAACATGAAGAGCCTGAAAACGTGTGAAATATATGAAGAGCTTCAAAAGGTGTCAAAAAATGAGGAGCATGAAACGGTCTGAAAAATAGGAGGAACACAAGTGGTGTTCAAAAACATGAAGAGACTGAAATGATGTGAAATATAAACAGCTTCAAATGATGTCAAAAATAGGAGGAGCATGAAACAGTCTGAAAAATAGGAGGAGCATGAAGCGGTGTAAAAAACATGAAGACCCTGAAAAGGTGTGAAAATTATGAAGAGCTTCAAAAGGTGTGAAAAAAATGAAGAGCTTCAAAAGGTGTGAAAAAAATGAAGAGCTTCAAAATGTGTCAAAAATATGAGGAGCATGAAAAGATCTGAAAAATAGGAGCAGCATGAAACGGTGTTCAAAGACATGAAGAGCCTGAAAAGGTGTGAAAAATATGAAGAGCTTCAAAACGTGTCAAAAATATGAGGAGCATGAAACGGTCTGAAAAAGAGTAGGATCATGAAGCCGTTTTGAAAAACATGGGGAGCCTGAAAAGGTGTGAAAATATGAAGAGCTTCAAAGGTGTAAAAATATGAGGAGCATGAAACGGTCTGAAAAATAGGAGGAGACTGAAACGGTGTTCAAAAACATGAAGAGCCTGAAAAGGTGTGAAAAATATGAAGAGCTTTAACAGGTGTGAAATACATGAGGAGCATGAAACGGTCTGAAAAATAGGAGGAGCATGAAACCGTGTTCAAAAACATGAAGAGCCTGAAAAGTTGTGAAAATATGAAGAGCTTCAAACGGTTGGAAATTCATGAGGAGCATGAAACCTTCTGAAAAAAATGACGAGCCTGAAAAGGTGTGTAAAATATGAAGAGCTTCAAAAGGTGTGAAATACATGAGGAGCATGAATCGGTCTGAAAAATAGGAGGAGCATGAAGTAGTGTTTAAAAACATGAAGAGACTGAATAGGTGTGAAAAATATGAAGAGCTTCAAAAGGTGTCAAAATATGAGGAGGATGAAAGGGTTTGAAAGATAGGAGGAGCATGAATCGGTTTTGAAAAACATGAAGAGCCTGAAAATGTGTGAAAAATATGAAGATCTTAAAAACGTGTCAAAATATGAGGAGCATGAAACGGTCTGAAAAACAGGAGGATCATGAAGCCGTGTTGAAAAACATGGGGAGCCTGAAAAGGTGTGAAAATATGAAGAGCTTCAAAAGGTGTAAAAATATGAGGAGCATGAAACGGTCTGAAAAATAGGAGGAGAATGAAACGGTGTTCAAAAACATGAAGAGCCTGAAAAGATGTGAAAAATATGAAGAGCTTCAAAAGGTGTCAAAAATATGAGGAGCATGAAACGGTCTGAAAAATAGGAAGAGAATGAAGCGGTGTTGAAAAACATGAAAAGCCTGAAAAGGTGTGAAAAATATGAAGAGCTTCAAAAGGTGTCAAAAATATGAGGAGCATGAAACGGTCTGAAAAATAGGAGGAGCATGAAACGGTCTGAAAAATGGGAGGAGCATGAAGCGGTGTTGAAAAACATGAAGAGCCTGAAAACGTGTGAAAAACATGAAGAGCTTAAAAGTTGTGAGAAATATGAAGAGCTTCAAAAGGTGTCAAAAATGAGACGAGCATGAAACGGTCTGGAAAATAGGACGAGCATGAAGCGGTGTTGAAAACATGAGAAGCCAGAAAAGGTGTGGAAAAATATGAAGAGCTTCAAAAAGTGTCAAAAATATGAAGAGCATGAAACGGTCTGAAAAATAGGAGGAGTATGAAGTGATGTTGAAAAACATGAAGAGCCTAAAAAGGTGTGAGAAATATGAAGAGCTTCAAAACGTGTCAAAAATATGAGGAGCATGAAACGGTCTGAAAAAGAGTAGGATCATGAAGCCGTGTTGAAAAACATGGGGAGCCTGAAAAGGTGTGAAAATATGAAGAGCTTCAAAAGGTGTAAAAATATGAGGAGCATGAAACGGTCTGAAAAATAGGAGGAGAATGAAACGGTGTTCAAAAACATGAAGAGCCTGAAAAGATGTGAAAAATATGAAGAGCTTTAAAAGGTGTGAAATACATGAGGAGCATGAAACGGTCTGAAAAATAGGAGGAGCATGAAACCGTGTTCAAAAACATGAAGAGCCTGAAAAGTTGTGAAAATATGAAGAGCTTCAAACGGTTGGAAATACATGAGGAGCACGAAACCTTCTTGAAAAACATGACGAGCCTGAAAAGGTGGGTAAAATATGAAGAGCTTCAAAAGGTGTCAAAATATGAGGAGGATGAAATGGTCTGAAACATAGGAGGAGCATGAATAGGTTTTGAAAAACATGAAGAGCCTGAAAATGTGTGAAATATATGAAGAGCTTCAAAAGGTGTCAGAAATGAGAGGAGCATGAAACGGTCTGAAAAATAGGAGGAGCATGAAGTGATGTTGAAAAACATGAAAAGCCTGAAAAGTTTTGAAAAATATGAAGAGCTTCAAAAGGTGTCAAAAATATGAGGAGCATGAAACGGTCTGAAAAATAGGAGGAGCATGAAACGGTCTGAAAAATGGGAGGAGCATGAAGCGGTGTTGAAAAACATGAAGAGCCTGAAAAAGTGTGAAAAACATGAAGAGCTTAAAAGTTGTGAGAAATATGAAGAGCTTCAGAAGGTGTCAAAAATGAGACGAGCATGAAACGGTCTGGAAAATAGGACGAGCATGAAGCGGTGTTGAAAACATGAAGAGCCAGAAAAGGTGTGAAAAATATGAAGAGCTTCAAAAGGTGTGAAAAAAATGAAGAGCTTCAAAAGGTTGAAAAAAATGAAGAGCTTCAAAATGTGTCAAAAATATGAGGAGCATGAAAAGATCTGAAAAATAGGAGCAGCATGAAACGGTGTTCAAAGACATGAAGAGCCTGAAAAGGTGTGAAAGATATAAAGAGCTTCAAAAGGTGTGAAAAAAATGAAGAGCTTCAAAATGTGTCAGAAATGAGAGAAGCATGAAACGGTCTGAAAAATAGGATGAGCAAGAAGGGGTGTTGAAAAACATGAAGAGCCTGAAAACGTTTGAGAAATATGAAGAGCTTCATAAGGTGTGAAAAATATGAAGAGCTTCAAAGTTGTTAAAAATGAGATGAGCATGACACAGTTTGAAATATAGGAGGAGCATGAAACCGTGTTCAAAAACATGAACAGCCTAAATAGGTTGAAAAATATGAAGAGCTTCAAAAGGTGTGAAAAAAAAGGGGAGCATAAAACGGTCTGAAAAATAGGAGAAGCATGAAGTGGTGTTGAAAAACATGAAGAGCCTGAAAACGTGTGAAATATATGAAGAGCTTCAAAAGGTGTCAAAAAATGAGGAGCATGAAACGGTCTGAAAAATAGGAGGAACACAAGTGGTGTTCAAAAACATGAAGAGACTGAAATGATGTGAAATATAAACAGCTTCAAATGATGTCAAAAATAGGAGGAGCATGAAACAGTCTGAAAAATAGGAGGAGCATGAAGCGGTGTAAAAAACATGAAGACCCTGAAAAGGTGTGAAAATTATGAAGAGCTTCAAAAGGTGTGAAAAAAATGAAGAGCTTCAAAAGGTGTGAAAAAAATGAAGAGCTTCAAAATGTGTCAAAAATATGAGGAGCATGAAAAGATCTGAAAAATAGGAGCAGCATGAAACGGTGTTCAAAGACATGAAGAGCCTGAAAAGGTGTGAAAAATATGAAGAGCTTCAAAACGTGTCAAAAATATGAGGAGCATGAAACGGTCTGAAAAAGAGTAGGATCATGAAGCCGTTTTGAAAAACATGGGGAGCCTGAAAAGGTGTGAAAATATGAAGAGCTTCAAAGGTGTAAAAATATGAGGAGCATGAAACGGTCTGAAAAATAGGAGGAGACTGAAACGGTGTTCAAAAACATGAAGAGCCTGAAAAGGTGTGAAAAATATGAAGAGCTTTAACAGGTGTGAAATACATGAGGAGCATGAAACGGTCTGAAAAATAGGAGGAGCATGAAACCGTGTTCAAAAACATGAAGAGCCTGAAAAGTTGTGAAAATATGAAGAGCTTCAAACGGTTGGAAATTCATGAGGAGCATGAAACCTTCTGAAAAAAATGACGAGCCTGAAAAGGTGTGTAAAATATGAAGAGCTTCAAAAGGTGTGAAATACATGAGGAGCATGAATCGGTCTGAAAAATAGGAGGAGCATGAAGTAGTGTTTAAAAACATGAAGAGACTGAATAGGTGTGAAAAATATGAAGAGCTTCAAAAGGTGTCAAAATATGAGGAGGATGAAAGGGTTTGAAAGATAGGAGGAGCATGAATCGGTTTTGAAAAACATGAAGAGCCTGAAAATGTGTGAAAAATATGAAGATCTTAAAAACGTGTCAAAATATGAGGAGCATGAAACGGTCTGAAAAACAGGAGGATCATGAAGCCGTGTTGAAAAACATGGGGAGCCTGAAAAGGTGTGAAAATATGAAGAGCTTCAAAAGGTGTAAAAATATGAGGAGCATGAAACGGTCTGAAAAATAGGAGGAGAATGAAACGGTGTTCAAAAACATGAAGAGCCTGAAAAGATGTGAAAAATATGAAGAGCTTCAAAAGGTGTCAAAAATATGAGGAGCATGAAACGGTCTGAAAAATAGGAAGAGAATGAAGCGGTGTTGAAAAACATGAAAAGCCTGAAAAGGTGTGAAAAATATGAAGAGCTTCAAAAGGTGTCAAAAATATGAGGAGCATGAAACGGTCTGAAAAATAGGAGGAGCATGAAACGGTCTGAAAAATGGGAGGAGCATGAAGCGGTGTTGAAAAACATGAAGAGCCTGAAAACGTGTGAAAAACATGAAGAGCTTAAAAGTTGTGAGAAATATGAAGAGCTTCAAAAGGTGTCAAAAATGAGACGAGCATGAAACGGTCTGGAAAATAGGACGAGCATGAAGCGGTGTTGAAAACATGAGAAGCCAGAAAAGGTGTGGAAAAATATGAAGAGCTTCAAAAAGTGTCAAAAATATGAAGAGCATGAAACGGTCTGAAAAATAGGAGGAGTATGAAGTGATGTTGAAAAACATGAAGAGCCTAAAAAGGTGTGAGAAATATGAAGAGCTTCAAAACGTGTCAAAAATATGAGGAGCATGAAACGGTCTGAAAAAGAGTAGGATCATGAAGCCGTGTTGAAAAACATGGGGAGCCTGAAAAGGTGTGAAAATATGAAGAGCTTCAAAAGGTGTAAAAATATGAGGAGCATGAAACGGTCTGAAAAATAGGAGGAGAATGAAACGGTGTTCAAAAACATGAAGAGCCTGAAAAGATGTGAAAAATATGAAGAGCTTTAAAAGGTGTGAAATACATGAGGAGCATGAAACGGTCTGAAAAATAGGAGGAGCATGAAACCGTGTTCAAAAACATGAAGAGCCTGAAAAGTTGTGAAAATATGAAGAGCTTCAAACGGTTGGAAATACATGAGGAGCACGAAACCTTCTTGAAAAACATGACGAGCCTGAAAAGGTGGGTAAAATATGAAGAGCTTCAAAAGGTGTCAAAATATGAGGAGGATGAAATGGTCTGAAACATAGGAGGAGCATGAATAGGTTTTGAAAAACATGAAGAGCCTGAAAATGTGTGAAAAATATGAAGATCTTAAAAACGTGTCAAAATATGAGGAGCATGAAACGGTCTGAAAAACAGGAGGATCATGAAGCCGTGTTGAAAAACATGGGGAGGCTGCAAAGGTGTGAAAAATATGAAGAGCTTCAAAAGGTTGGAAATACATGAGGAGCATGAAACGGTCTGGAAAATAGGAAGAGCATGAAGCGGTGTTGGAAAACATGAAGAGCCTGAAAAGGTGGATAAAATATGAAGAGCTTCAAAAGGTGTCAAAATAATGAGGAGTATGAAACGGTCTGAAAAATAGGAGGAGCATGAAGAGGTGTTGAAAAACACGAAGAGCCTGAAAATGTGTGAAAAATATGAAGAGCTTCAAAAGTTGTCAAAAATATGACGAGCATCAAACCGTCTGAAAAATGGGAGGAGCATGAAGCGTTTTTGAAAAACATGAAGAGCCTGAAAAGGTGTGAGAAATATGAAGAGCTTCAAAAGGTGTCAAAAATATGACTAGCATGAAACGGTCTGCAAAAAAGGAGGAGCATGAAGTGGTGTTGAAAAACATGAAGAGCCTGAAAAGGTGTGAAAAATATGAAAGCTTCAAAAGGTGTCAAAAATATGAGGAGCATGAAACGGTCTGAAAAATAGGAGGAGCATGAAGCGCTGTTGAAAATCATAAAGAGCCTGAAAAGTTGTGAAAAATATGAAGAGCTTCAAAAGATGTGAAAAACATGAAGAGCTTCAAAAGGTGTCAAAATGAGATGAGCATGAAACGGTATGAAAAATAGGAGGAGCACTAAGTCGTGTTGAAAAAAATGAAAAGTCTGAAAAGCTGTGAAAAATATGAAGAGCTTCAAAAGGTGTCAAAAATATGAGGAGAATGAAACGGACTGAAAAATCGGAGGAGCATGAAGCGTTGTTGAAAAACATGAAGAGCCTGAAAATGTGTGAAAAATATGAAAAGCTTCAAAAGATGTCAAAAATATGAGCAGCATTAAACGGTCTGAAAAATAGGAGTAGCATGAAGCAGTGTTCAAAAACAGGAAGAGCCTGAAAAGTTGTTAAAAAATGAAGAGCTTCAAAAGGTGTCAAAAATATGAGGAGCATGAAACGGTCTGAAAAATAGGAGGACCAAAAAAGGTTGTTGAAAAACATGCAGAGCCTGAAAAAGTGTGAAAAATATGAACAGCTTCAAAAGATGTGAAAAATATGAAGAGGTTCAAAAGGTGTCAAAAAAGAGATGAGCATGAAACCGTCTGAAAAATAGGAGGAGCATGAAGCGGTGTTGAAAAACATGAAGAAGCTGAAAAGGTGTGAGAAATATGAAGAGCTTCAAAAGGTTTCAAAAATATGAGGAGCATGAAACGGACTGAAAAATACGAGGAGCATGAATAGTTGTTGAAAAACATGAAGAGCCTGAAAAGGTGTGAAAAATATGAAGAGCTTCAAAAGTTGTGAAATATAAGAGGTGCAAGAAACGGTCTGAAATATAGGAGGAGCATGAAACAGTGTTGAAAAACATGAAGAGCCTGAAAAGGTGTGAAAAATACGAAGAGCTTCAAAAGGTGTCAAAAATATGAGGAGCATGAAACATTCTGAAAAATAGGAGGAGCATGAAGCGGTGTTGAAAAACATGAAGAGGCTGAAAATGTGTGAAAAATATATAGAGCTTCAAAAGATGTCAAAAATATGAGGAGCATGAAACGGTCTGAAAAATAGGAGGAGCATGAAGCAGTGTTGAAAAACATGAAGAGCCTGAAAACGTGTGGAAAATATGAAGAGCTTCAAAATGTTTGAAAAATATGAAGAGCTTCAAAAGGTGTCAAAAATATGAGGAGCATGAAACGGCCTGAAAAATAGGAGGAGCATGAAACGGTGTTCAAAAACATGAAGAGCCTGAAAATGTGTGAAAAATATGAAGAGCTTCTAAAAGTGTGAAATACATGAGGAGGATGAAACGGGCTGAAACATAGGAGAGGCATGAAGTGGTGTGGAAAAACATGAAGAGCCTGAAAAGGTGTGAAAAATATGAAGAGATTCAAAACGGGTCAAAAATATGAGGAGCATGAAGCGGCCTGAAAAATAGGAGGAGCATGAAGCGGTGTTGAAAAACATGAAAAGCCTGAGAAGGTGTGAAAAATATGAAGAGCTTCAAAAGGTGTCAAAAATATGAGGAGCATGAAACGGTCTGAAAAACAGGAGGAGCATTAAAGGGTGTTCAATAACATGAAGAGCCTGAAAAGGTGTGAAAAATATGAAGAGCTTCAAAAGGTGTCAAAAAAGAGATGAGCATGAAACGGTCTGAAAAATAGGAGGAGCATGAAGCGGTGTTCAAAAACCTGAAGAGCCTGAAAAGGTGTGAAAAATATGAAGAGGTTCAAAAGGTGTGAAAAATAGGAGGAGCATGAAGCGGTGTTCAAAATCATGAAAAGCCTGAAAAGGTGTGAAAAATATGAAGAGCTTCAAAAGGTGTCAAAAATATGAGGAGCATGAAACGGTCTGAAAAATAGGAGGAGCATGAAAGGGTGTTCAAAAATATGAAGAGCCTGAAAAGGTGTGAAAAATATGAAGAGCTTCAAAACGTATCAAATATATGAGAAGCATTAAACGGTCTGAACAATAGGAGGAGTAAGAAGCGGTGTTGAAAAACATAAAGAGCATGAAAACATATGAAGAATATGAAGAGCTTCAAAAGGTGTGAAAAATATGTAGAGCTTCAAAAGGTGTCCAAAATGAGATGACCATGAAACCGTCTGAAAAATAGGAGGAGCAGGAAGTGGTGTTGAAAAACATGAAGAGCCTGAAAAAGTGTGAAATATATAAAGAGCTTCAAAAGGTGTGAAAAATATGAGGAGCTTCAAAAGTTGTCAAAAATGAGATGAGCATGAAGCGGTCTGAAAAATAGGAGGAGCATGAAGTGGCGTTGAAAAACATGAAGAGCCTGAAAAGGTGTGAAAAATATAAAGAGCTTCAAAAGGTGTGAAATATATGAGGAGCATGAAACGGTCTGAAAAATAGGAGGAGCATGAAGCGGTGTTCAAAAACATTAAGAGCCTGAAAAGCTGTGAAAAATATGAAGAGCCTGAAAAGGTGTGAAAAATATGAAGAGCTTCAAAAGGTGTAAAAAATATGAAGAGCTTCAAAAGGGTGAAAAATATGAGGAGCATGAAACGGTCTGAAAAATAGGAGAAGCATGAAGCGGAGTTGAAAAACATGAACAGCCTGAAAACGTGCGAAAAATATGAAGAGCTTCAAATGGTGTGAAAAATATGAGGTGCATGAAACGGTCTGAAAAATAGGAGGAGCATGAAGCTTTGTTGAAAAACATGAAGAGCCTGAAAAGGTGGGAAATATATGAAGAGCTTCAAAAGGTGTCAAAAATATGAGGAGCATGAAACGGTCTGATAAATAGGAGGAGCATGAAGTGGTGTGAAAAACATGAAGAGCCAGAAAAGGTGTGAAATATATGAAGAGCTTCAAAAGTTGTCAAAAATATGAGGAGCAGGAAATGGTCTGAAAAATAGGAGCATGAAGTGGTGTTGAAAACCATGAAGAGCCTGTAAGGTGTGAAAAATATGAAGAGCATCAAAAACTGTCAAAATATGAGGAGCATGAAACGGTGTTCAAAAACATGAAACGCCTGAAAAGATGTGAAATATATGAACAGCTTCAAAAGGTATCACAAATAGGAGGAGCATGGAGCGTTGTTGAAAAACATGAAGACCCTGAAAAGGTGTGAAATATATGAAGAGCTTCAAAAGGTGTCAAATATAGAGGGGGCATGAAACTATCTGAAAAATAGGAGGAGCATGAAGCGGTGTTGAAAAACATTAGGAACCTGAAAAGGTTTGAAAAATATGAAGAGCTTCAAAAGGTGTCATGAATAAGAGGAGCATGAAACGGTCTGAAAAAAAGGAGGAGCATGAAGTGGTGTTGAAAAACATAAAGAGCCTGAAAAGGTGTGCAAAATATGAAGAGCTTCAAAAGGTGTCAAAAATATGAGGAGCATGGAACGATCTGAAAAAAAGGAAGAGCAGGAAGCGGTGCGGAAAAACATGAAGAGCCTGAAAAGGTGTGAAAAATATGAAGACCTTCAAAAGGTGTTAAAAAGAGGAGGCACATGAAACTGTCTGAAAAATACGAGGAGCATGAAGCGGTGTGGAAAAACATGAAGAGCCTGAAAAAGTGTGTAAAATATGAAGAGCTTCAAAAGGTGTCAAAAATATGAAGAGCTTCAAAAGGTGTCAAAAATATGAGGAGCATGTAACGGTCTGAATAATAGGAGGAGCATCAAGCGGTGTTCAAAATCATGAAGAGCATTAAAAGGTGTGAAAAATATGAAGAGCTTCAAAAGGTGTCAAAAATATGAGGAGCATGAAACGATCTGAAAAATAGGAGCAGCATGAAACGGTGCGCAAAAACATGAAGAGCCTGAAAAGGTGTGAACAATATGAAGAGCTTCAAAATGTTTCAAAAATATGAGGAGCATGAAACGGTCTGAAAAATAGGAGGAGCAAGAAGCGGTGTTGAAAAACATGAAGAGCCTGAAAACGTTTGAAAAATATGAAGAGCTTCAAAAGGTGTGGAAAATATGAAGCGCTTCAAAATGTGTCAAAAATAAGAGGAGCATGAAACGGTCTGAAAAGTAGGAGGAGCATGAAGTGGTGATGAAAAACATGAAGAGCCTGAAAATGTGTGAAATATATGAAGAGCTTCAAAAGGTGTCAGAAATGAGAGGAGCATGAAACGGTCTGAAAAATAGGAGGAGCATGAAGTGGTGTTGAATAACATGAAGAGCCTGAAAAGGTGTGAAAAATATGAAGAGCTTCAAAAGTTGTCAGAAATGATAGAAACATGAAACGGTCTGAAAAATAGGATGAGCAAGAAGGGGTGTTGAAAAACATGAAGAGCCTGAAATCGTTTGAGAAATATGAAGAGATTCAAAAGGTGTGAAATATATGAAGAGCTTCAAAAGGTGTGAAATGCATGATGAGCAGGAAACAGTCTGAAAAATAGGAGGAGCATGAAGCGGTGTTGAAAAACATGAAGAGCCTGAAAAGCTGTGAAAAATATTAAGAGCTTCAAAAGGTGTCAAAAATATGAGGAGCATGAAACGGTCTGGAAAATAGGAGGAGCATGAAACCGTGTTCAAAAACATGAAGAGCCTGAAAATGTGTAAGAAATATTAAGAGCTTCAAAAGATGTGAAATACATGAGGAGCATGAAAAGGTCTGAAAAATAGGAGGAGCATGAAGCGGTGTTGAAAAACATGAAGAGCCTGAAAAGGTGTGAAAAATATGAAGAGCTTCAAAAGGTTTCAAATATATGAGGAGAATGTTAAGATCTGAAAAATAGGAGGAGCATGAAGGGGTGTTGAAAAACATGAAGAGCCTGAAAAGGTGTGAAAAATATGAAGAGCTTCAAAAGGTGTGAAAAATATGAGGAGCATGAAACGGTCTGAAAAATAGGAGCATGAAGTGGTGTTGAAAACCATGAAGAGCCTGAAAAGCTGTAAAAAATATGAAGAGCATCAAAAACTGTCAAAATATGAGGAGCATGAAACGGTGTTCAAAAACATGAAACGTCTGAAAAGGTGTGAAATATATGAACAGCTTCAAAATGTATCAAAAATAAGAGGAGCATGAAGCGGTGTTGAAAAACATGAAGAGCCTGAAAAGGTGTGAAAAATATGAAGAGCTTCAAAAGGTGTGAAAAATATGAGGAGCATGAAACGGTCTGAAAAATAGGAGAAGCATGAAGCGGTGTTGAAAAACATGAAGAGCCTGAAAAGGTGTGAAAAATATGAAGAGCTTCAAAAGGTGTGAAAAATATGAGGAGCATGAAACGGTCTGAAAATTAGGAGGAGCATGAAGCTTTGTTGAAAAACAGGAAGAGCATGAAAAGATGGGAAATATATGAAGAGCTTCAAAAGGTGTCAAAAGTATGAGGAGCATGAAACGGTCTGAAAAATAGGAGGAGCATGAAATGGTGTTGAAAAACATGAAGAGCCAGAAAAGGTGTGAAATATATGAAGAGCTTCAAAAGGTGTCAACAATATGAGGAGCATGAAACGGTCTGAAAAATAGGAGGAGCATGAAACGGTGTTCAAAAACATGAAGAGCCTGAAAAGGTGTGAAATATATGAACAGCTTCAAAAGGTATCACAAATAGGAGGAGCATGAAGCGGTGTTGAAAAACATGAAGACCCTGAAAAGGTGTGAAATATATGAAGAGCTTCAAAAGGTGTCAAATATAGAGGGGGCATGAAACTATCTGAAAAATAGGAGGAGCATGAAGCGGTGTTGAAAAACATTAGGAACCTGAAAAGGTTTGAAAAATATGAAGAGCTTCAAAAGGTGTCATAAATAAGAGGAGCATGAAACGGTCTGAAAAAAAGGAGGAGCATGAAGTGGTGTTGAAAAACATAAAGAGCCTGAAAAGGTGTGCAAAATATGAAGAGCTTCAAAAGGTGTCAAAAATATGAGGAGCATGGAACGATCTGAAAAAAAGGAAGAGCAGGAAGCGGTGCGGAAAAACATGAAGAGCCTGAAAAGGTGTGAAAAATATGAAGACCTTCAAAAGGTGTTAAAAAGAGGAGGCACATGAAACTGTCTGAAAAATACGAGGAGCATGAAGCGGTGTGGAAAAACATGAAGAGCCTGAAAAAGTGTGTAAAATATGAAGAGCTTCAAAAGGTGTCAAAAATATGAAGAGCTTCAAAAGTTGTCAAAAATATGAGGAGCATGTAACGGTCTGAATAATAGGAGGAGCATCAAGCGGTGTTCAAAATCATGAAGAGCATTAAAAGGTGTGAAAAATATGAAGAGCTTCAAAAGGTGTCAAAAATATGAGGAGCATGAAACGATCTGAAAAATAGGAGCAGCATGAAACGGTGCGCAAAAACATGAAGAGCCTGAAAAGGTGTGAACAATATGAAGAGCTTCAAAATGTTTCAAAAATATGAGGAGCATGAAACGGTCTGAAAAATAGGAGGAGCAAGAAGCGGTGTTGAAAAACATGAAGAGCCTGAAAACCTTTGAAAAACATGAAGAGACTGAAAAGGTGTGAAAAATGTGAAGAGCTTCAAAAGTTGTGAAATACAAGAGTAGCATGAAACGGTCTGAAAAATAGGAGGAGCATGAAGTGGTGTTCAAAAACATGAAGAGTCTGAAAAGGTGTGAAAAATATGAAGAACTTCAAAAGGTGCCAATAATATGAGGAGCAAGAAACGGTCTGAAAAATAGGAGAAGCATGAAGCGGAGTTGAAAAACATGAACAGCCTGAAAACGTGTGAAAAATATGAAGAGCTTCAAATGGTGTGAAAAATATGAGGTGCATGAAACGTTCTGAAAAATAGGAGGAGCATGAAGCTTTGTTGAAAAACATGAAGAGCGTGAAAAGGTGGGAAATATATGAAGAGCTTCAAAAGGTGTCAAAAATATGAGGAGCATGAAACGGTCTGATAAATAGGAGGAGCATGAAGTGGTGTGAAAAACATGAAGAGCCAGAAAAGGTGTGAAATATATGAAGAGCTTCAAAAGTTGTCAAAAATATGAGGAGCAGGAAATGGTCTGAAAAATAGGAGCATGAAGTGGTGTTGAAAACCATGAAGAGCCTGTAAGGTGTGAAAAATATGAAGAGCATCAAAAACTGTCAAAATATGAGGAGCATGAAACGGTGTTCAAAAACATGAAACGCCTGAAAAGGTGTGAAATATATGAACAGCTTCAAATGGTATCACAAATAGGAGGAGCATGGAGCGGTGTTGAAAAACATGAAGACCCTGAAAAGGTGTGAAATATATGAAGAGCTTCAAAAGGTGTCAAATATAGAGGGGGCATGAAACTATCTGAAAAATAGGAGGAGCATGAAGCGGTGTTGAAAAACATTAGGAACCTGAAAAGGTTTGAAAAATATGAAGAGCTTCAAAAGGTGTCATAAATAAGAGGAGCATGAAACGGTCTGAAAAAAAGGAGGAGCATGAAGTGGTGTTGAAAAACATAAAGAGCCTGAAAAGGTGTGCAAAATATGAAGAGCTTCAAAAGGTGTCAAAAATATGAGGAGCATGGAACGATCTGAAAAAAAGGAAGAGCAGGAAGCGGTGCGGAAAAACATGAAAAGCCTGAAAAGGTGTGAAAAATATGAAGACCTTCAAAAGGTGTGAAAAAGAGGAGGCACATGAAACTGTCTGAAAAATACGAGGAGCATGAAGCGGTGTGGAAAAACATGAAGAGCCTGAAAAAGTGTGTAAAATATGAAGAGCTTCAAAAGGTGTCAAAAATATGAAGAGCTTCAAAAGGTGTCAAAAATATGAGGAGCATGTAACGGTCTGAATAATAGGAGGAGCATCAAGCGGTGTTCAAAATCATGAAGAGCATTAAAAGGTGTGAAAAATATGAAGAGCTCTAAAAGGTGTCAAAAATATGAGGAGCATGAAACGATCTGAAAAATAGGAGCAGCATGAAACGGTGCGCAAAAACATGAAGAGCCTGAAAAGGTGTGAACAATATGAAGAGCTTCAAAATGTTTCAAAAATATGAGGAGCATGAAACGGTCTGAAAAATAGGAGGAGCAAGAAGCGGTGTTGAAAAACATGAAGAGCCTGAAAACGTTTGAAAAATATGAAGAGCTTCAAAAGGTGTGGAAAATATGAAGAGCTTCAAAATGTGTCAAAAATAAGAGGAGCATGAAACGGTCTGAAAAGTAGGAGGAGCATGAAGTGGTGATGAAAAACATGAAGAGCCTGAAAATGTGTGAAATATATGAAGAGCTTCAAAAGGTGTCAGAAATGAGAGGAGCATGAAACGGTCTGAAAAATAGGAGGAGCATGAAGTGGTGTTGAAAAACATGAAGAGCCTGAAAAGGTGTGAAAAATATGAAGAGCTTCAAAAGTTGTCAGAAATGATAGAAACATGAAAGGGTCTGAAAAAGAGGATGAGCAAGAAGGGGTGTTGAAAAACATGAAGAGCCTGAAAACGTTTGAGAAATATGAAGAGATTCAAAAGGTGTGAAATATATGAAGAGCTTCAAAAGGTGTGAAATGCATGAGGAGCAGGAAACAGTCTGAAAAATAGGAGGAGCATGAAGCGGTGTTGAAAAACTTGAAGAGCCTGAAAAGCTGTGAAAAATATTAAGAGCTTCAAAAGGTGTCAAAAATATGAGGAGCATGAAACGGTCTGGAAAATAGGAGGAGCATGAAACCGTGTTCAAAAACATGAAGAGCCTGAAAATGTGTAAGAAATATTAAGAGCTTCAAAAGATGTGAAATACATGAGGAGCATGAAAAGGTCTGAAAAATAGGAGGAGCATGAAGCGGTGTTGAAAAACATGAAGAGCCTGAAAAGGTGTGAAAAATATGAAGAGCTTCAAAAGGTGTCAAATATATGAGGAGAATGTTAAGATCTGAAAAATAGGAGGAGCATGAAGGGGTGTTGAAAAACATGAAGAGCCTGAAAAGGTGTGAAAAATATGAAGAGCTTCAAAAGGTGTGAAAAATATGAGGAGCATGAAACGGTCTGAAAAATAGGAGCATGAAGTGGTGTTGAAAACCATGAAGAGCCTGAAAAGCTGTAAAAAATATGAAGAGCATCAAAAACTGTCAAAATATGAGGAGCATGAAACGGTGTTCAAAAACATGAAACGTCTGAAAAGGTGTGAAATATATGAACAGCTTCAAAATGTATCAAAAATAAGAGGAGCATGAAGCGGTGTTGAAAAACATGAAGAGCCTGAAAAGGTGTGAAAAATATGAAGAGCTTCAAAAGGTGTGAAAAATATGAGGAGCATGAAACGGTCTGAAAAATAGGAGAAGCATGAAGCGGTGTTGAAAAACATGAAGAGCCTGAAAAGGTGTGAAAAATATGAAGAGCTTCAAAAGGTGTGAAAAATATGAGGAGCATGAAACGGTCTGAAAAATAGGAGAAGCATGAAGCGGTGTTGAAAAACATGAAGAGCCTGAAACGGTGTGAAAAATATGAAGAGCTTCAAAAGGTGTGAAAAATATGAGGAGCATGAAACGGTCTGAAAATTAGGAGGAGCATGAAGCTTTGTTGAAAAACAGGAAGAGCCAGAAAAGGTGTGAAATATATGAAGAGCTTCAAAAGGTGTCAACAATATGAGGAGCATGAAACGGTCTGAAAATTAGGAGGAGCATGAAACGGTGTTCAAAAACATGAAGAGCCTGAAAAGGTGTGAAATATATGAACAGCTTCAAAAGGTATCACAAATAGGAGGAGCATGAAGCGGTGTTGAAAAACATGAAGACCCTGAAAAGGTGTGAAATATATGAAGAGCTTCAAAAGGTGTCAAATATAGAGGGGGCATGAAACTATCTGAAAAATAGGAGGAGCATGAAGCGGTGTTGAAAAACATTAGGAACCTGAAAAGGTTTGAAAAATATGAAGAGCTTCAAAAGGTGTCATAAATAAGAGGAGCATGAAACGGTCTGAAAAAAAGGAGGAGCATGAAGTGGTGTTGAAAAACATAAAGAGCCTGAAAAGGTGTGCAAAATATGAAGAGCTTCAAAAGGTGTCAAAAATATGAGGAGCATGGAACGATCTGAAAAAAAGGAAGAGCAGGAAGCGGTGCGGAAAAACATGAAGAGCCTGAAAAGGTGTGAAAAATATGAAGACCTTCAAAAGGTGTTAAAAAGAGGAGGCACATGAAACTGTCTGAAAAATACGAGGAGCATGAAGCGGTGTGGAAAAACATGAAGAGCCTGAAAAAGTGTGTAAAATATGAAGAGCTTCAAAAGGTGTCAAAAATATGAAGAGCTTCAAAAGGTGTCAAAAATATGAGGAGCATGTAACGGTCTGAATAATAGGAGGAGCATCAAGCGGTGTTCAAAATCATGAAGAGCATTAAAAGGTGTGAAAAATATGAAGAGCTTCAAAAGGTGTCAAAAATATGAGGAGCATGAAACGATCTGAAAAATAGGAGCAGCATGAAACGGTGCGCAAAAACATGAAGAGCCTGAAAAGGTGTGAACAATATGAAGAGCTTCAAAATGTTTCAAAAATATGAGGAGCATGAAACGGTCTGAAAAATAGGAGGAGCAAGAAGCGGTGTTGAAAAACATGAAGAGCCTGAAAACGTTTGAAAAACATGAAGAGCCTGAAAAGGTGTGAAAAATGTGAAGAGCTTCAAAAGTTGTGAAATACAAGAGTAGCATGAAACGGTCTGAAAAATAGGAGGAGCATGAAGTGGTGTTCAAAAACATGAAGAGTCTGAAAAGGTGTGAAAAATATGAAGAACTTCAAAAGGTGCCAATAATATGAGGAGCATGAAACGGTCTGAAAAATAGGAGGGGCATGAAACGTTGTTCAAAAACATGAAGAGCCTAAAAAGGTATGAAAAATATGAGGAGCTTCAAAAGCTGTGAAATACATGAGGAACATGAAACGGTCTGAAAAATAGGAGGAGCATGAAACGGTATTCAAAACATGAAGAGCTTGAAAAGGTGTGAAAAATATGAAGAGCTTCAAAAGGTGTGAAAAATATGAGGAGCTTCACAAGTTGTCAAAAATATGAGGAGCATGAAACGATCTGAAAAATAGGAGGAACATTAACTGGTGTTGAAAAACATGAAGAGCCTGAAAAGGTGTGAAAAATACGAAGAGATTCAAAAGATATCAAAAATAGGAGGAGCCTGAAACGGTGTTGAAAAACATGAAGAGCATGAAAAGGTGTGAAAAATATGAAGTGCTTCAAAAGGTGTCAAAAATATGAGGAGCATGAAACGGTCTGAAATATAGGAGATGCATGAAGCGGTGTTGAAAAACATGAAGAGCCTGAAAAGGTGTGAAAAATATGAAGAGCTTCAAAAGGTGTAAAAAATATGAGGAGTATGAAAAGGACTGAAAAATAGGAGGAGCATGAAGTGGTGTTGAAAAACATGAAAAGCCTGAAAAGGTGTGAAAAATATGAAGAGCTTCAAAAGGTGTGAAAATTATGAAGAGCTTCAAAAGGGTGAAAATATGAGGAGCATGAAACGGTCTGAAAAATAGGAGAAGCATGAAGCGGAGTTGAAAAACATGAACAGCCTGAAAACGTGTGAAAAATATGAAGAGCTTCAAATGGTGTGAAAAATATGAGGTGCATGAAACGGTCTGAAAAATAGGAGGAGCATGAAGCTTTGTTGAAAAACATGAAGAGCGTGAAAAGGTGGGAAATATATGAAGAGCTTCAAAAGGTGTCAAAAATATGAGGAGCATGAAACGGTCTGATAAATAGGAGGAGCATGAAGTGGTGTAAAAAAAACATGAAGTGCCAGAAAAGGTGTGAAATATATGAAGAGCTTCAAAAGTTGTCAAAAATATGAGGAGCAGGAAATGGTCTGAAAAATAGGAGCATGAAGTGGTGTTGAAAACCATGAAGAGCCTGTAAGGTGTGAAAAATATGAAGAGCATCAAAAACTGTCAAAATATGAGGAGCATGAAACGGTGTTCAAAAACATGAAACGCCTGAAAAGGTGTGAAATATATGAACAGCTTCAAAAGGTATCACAAATAGGAGGAGCATGAAGCGGTGTTGAAAAACATGAAGACCCTGAAAAGGTGTGAAATATATGAAGAGCTTCAAAAGGTGTCAAATATAGAGGGGGCATGAAACTATCTGAAAAATAGGAGGAGCATGAAGCGGTGTTGAAAAACATTAGGAACCTGAAAAGGTTTGAAAAATATGAAGAGCTTCAAAAGGTGTCATAAATAAGAGGAGCATGAAACGGTCTGAAAAAAAGGAGGAGCATGAAGT
Organism: Dama dama; assembly: GCF_033118175.1. Lineage (NCBI taxonomy): Eukaryota > Metazoa > Chordata > Mammalia > Artiodactyla > Cervidae > Dama > Dama dama. Next base: position 64,378,739 of record NC_083688.1, on the reverse strand, counting down.
GGTGTTGAAAAACATAAAGAGCCTGAAAAGGTGTGCAAAATATGAAGAGCTTCAAAAGGTGTCAAAAATATGAGGAGCATGGAACGATCTGAAAAAAAGGAAGAGCAGGAAGCGGTGCGGAAAAACATGAAGAGCCTGAAAAGGTGTGAAAAATATGAAGACCTTCAAAAGGTGTTAAAAAGAGGAGGCACATGAAACTGTCTGAAAAATACGAGGAGCATGAAGCGGTGTGGAAAAACATGAAGAGCCTGAAAAAGTGTGTAAAATATGAAGAGCTTCAAAAGGTGTCAAAAATATGAAGAGCTTCAAAAGGTGTCAAAAATATGAGGAGCATGTAACGGTCTGAATAATAGGAGGAGCATCAAGCGGTGTTCAAAATCATGAAGAGCATTAAAAGGTGTGAAAAATATGAAGAGCTTCAAAAGGTGTCAAAAATATGAGGAGCATGAAACGATCTGAAAAATAGGAGCAGCATGAAACGGTGCGCAAAAACATGAAGAGCCTGAAAAGGTGTGAACAATATGAAGAGCTTCAAAATGTTTCAAAAATATGAGGAGCATGAAACGGTCTGAAAAATAGGAGGAGCAAGAAGCGGTGTTGAAAAACATGAAGAGCCTGAAAACGTTTGAAAAATATGAAGAGCTTCAAAAGGTGTGGAAAATATGAAGCGCTTCAAAATGTGTCAAAAATAAGAGGAGCATGAAACGGTCTGAAAAGTAGGAGGAGCATGAAGTGGTGATGAAAAACATGAAGAGCCTGAAAATGTGTGAAATATATGAAGAGCTTAAAAAGGTGTCAGAAATGAGAGGAGCATGAAACGGTCTGAAAAATAGGAGGAGCATGAAGTGGTGTTGAAAAACATGAAGAGCCTGAAAAGGTGTGAAAAATATGAAGAGCTTCAAAAGTTGTCAGAAATGATAGAAACATGAAACGGTCTGAAAAATAGGATGAGCAAGAAGGGGTGTTGAAAAACATGAAGAGCCTGAAAACGTTTGAGAAATATGAAGAGATTCAAAAGGTGTGAAATATATGAAGAGCTTCAAAAGGTGTGAAATGCATGAGGAGCAGGAAACAGTCTGAAAAATAGGAGGAGCATGAAGCGGTGTTGAAAAACATGAAGAGCCTGAAAAGCTGTGAAAAATATTAAGAGCTTCAAAAGGTGTCAAAAATATGAGGAGCATGAAACGGTCTGGAAAATAGGAGGAGCATGAAACTGTGTTCAAAAACATGAAGAGCCTGAAAATGTGTAAGAAATATTAAGAGCTTCAAAAGATGTGAAATACATGAGGAGCATGAAAAGGTCTGAAAAATAGGAGGAGCATGAAGCGGTGTTGAAAAACATGAAGAGCCTGAAAAGGTGTGAAAAATATGAAGAGCTTCAAAAGGTGTCAAATATATGAGGAGAATGTTAAGATCTGAAAAATAGGAGGAGCATGAAGGGGTGTTGAAAAACATGAAGAGCCTGAAAAGGTGTGAAAAAATATGAAGAGCTTCAAAAGGTGTGAAAAATATGAGGAGCATGAAACGGTCTGAAAAATAGGAGCATGAAGTGGTGTTGAAAACCATGAAGAGCCTGAAAAGCTGTAAAAAATATGAAGAGCATCAAAAACTGTCAAAATATGAGGAGCATGAAACGGTGTTCAAAAACATGAAACGTCTGAAAAGGTGTGAAATATATGAACAGCTTCAAAATGTATCAAAAATAAGAGGAGCATGAAGCGGTGTTGAAAAACATGAAGAGCCTGAAAAGGTGTGAAAAATATGAAGAGCTTCAAAAGGTGTGAAAAATATGAGGAGCATGAAACGGTCTGAAAAATAGGAGAAGCATGAAGCGGTGTTGAAAAACATGAAGAGCCTGAAAAGGTGTGAAAAATATGAAGAGCTTCAAAAGGTGTGAAAAATATGAGGAGCATGAAACGGTCTGAAAATTAGGAGGAGCATGAAGCTTTGTTGAAAAACAGGAAGAGCATGAAAAGGTGGGAAATATATGAAGAGCTTCAAAAGGTGTCAAAAGTATGAGGAGCATGAAACGGTCTGAAAAATAGGAGGAGCATGAAGTGGTGTTGAAAAACATGAAGAGCCAGAAAAGGTGTGAAATATATGAAGAGCTTCAAAAGGTGTCAACAATATGAGGAGCATGAAACAGTCTGAAAAATAGGAGGAGCATGAAACGGTGTTCAAAAACATGAAGAGCCTGAAAAGGTGTGAAATATATGAACAGCTTCAAAAGGTATCACAAATAGGAGGAGCATGAAGCGGTGTTGAAAAACATGAAGACCCTGAAAAGTTGTGAAATATATGAAGAGCTTCAAAAGGTGTCAAATATAGAGGGGGCATGAAACTATCTGAAAAATAGGAGGAGCATGAAGTGGTGTTGAAAAACATGAAGAGCCAGAAAAGGTGTGAAATATATGAAGAGCTTCAAAAGGTGTCAACAATATGAGGAGCATGAAACGGTCTGAAAAATAGGAGGAGCATGAAACGGTGTTCAAAAACATGAAGAGCCTGAAAAGGTGTGCAAAATATGAAGAGCTTCAAAAGGTGTCAAAAATATGAGGAGCATGGAACGATCTGAAAAAAAGGAAGAGCAGGAAGTGGTGCGGAAAAACATGAAGAGCCTGAAAAGGTGTGAACAATATGAAGAGCTTCAAAATGTTTCAAAAATATGAGGAGCATGAAACGGTCTGAAAAATAGGAGGAGCAAGAAGCGGTGTTGAAAAACATGAAGAGCCTGAAAACGTTTGAAAAATATGAAGAGCTTCAAACGGTGTGGAAAATATGAAGCGCTTCAAAATGTGTCAAAAATAAGAGGAGCATGAAACGGTCTGAAAAGTAGGAGGAGCATGAAGTGGTGATGAAAAACATGAAGAGCCTGAAAATGTGTGAAATATATGAAGAGCTTCAAAAGGTGTCAGAAATGAGAGGAGCATGAAACGGTCTGAAAAATAGGATGAGCAAGAAGGGGTGTTGAAAAACATGAAGAGCCTGAAAACGTTTGAGAAATATGAAGAGATTCAAAAGGTGTGAAATATATGAAGAGCTTCAAAAGGTGTGAAATGCATGAGGAGCAGGAAACAGTCTGAAAAATAGGAGGAGCATGAAGCGGTGTTGAAAAACATGAAGAGCCTGAAAAGCTGTGAAAAATATTAAGAGCTTCAAAAGGTGTCAAAAATATGAGGAGCATGAAACGGTCTGGAAAATAGGAGGAGCATGAAACCGTGTTCAAAAACATGAAGAGCCTGAAAATGTGTAAGAAATATTAAGAGCTTCAAAAGATGTGAAATACATGAGGAGCATGAAAAGGTCTGAAAAATAGGAGGAGCATGAAGCGGTGTTGAAAAACATGAAGAGCCTGAAAAGGTGTGAAAAATATGAAGAGCTTCAAAAGGTGTCAAATATATGAGGAGAATGTTAAGATCTGAAAAATAGGAGGAGCATGAAGGGGTGTTGAAAAACATGAAGAGCCTGAAAAGGTGTGAAAAATATGAAGAGCTTCAAAAGGTGTGAAAAATATGAGGAGCATGAAACGGTCTGAAAAATAGGAGCATGAAGTGGTGTTGAAAACCATGAAGAGCCTGAAAAGCTGTAAAAAATATGAAGAGCATCAAAAACTGTCAAAATATGAGGAGCATGAAACGGTGTTCAAAAACATGAAACGTCTGAAAAGGTGTGAAATATATGAACAGCTTCAAAATGTATCAAAAATAAAAGGAGCATGAAGCGGTGTTGAAAAACATGAAGAGCCTGAAAAGGTGTGAAAAATATGAAGAGCTTCAAAAGGTGTGAAAAATATGAGGAGCATGAAACGGTCTGAAAAATAGGAGAAGCATGAAGCGGTGTTGAAAAACATGAAGAGCCTGAAAAGGTGTGAAAAATATGAAGAGCTTCAAAAGGTGTGAAAAATATGACGAGCATGAAACGGTCTGAAAATTAGGAGGAGCATGAAGCTTTGTTGAAAAACAGGAAGAGCATGAAAAGGTGGGAAATATATGAAGAGCTTCAAAAGGTGTCAAAAGTATGAGGAGCATGAAACGGTCTGAAAAATAGGAGGAGCATGAAGTGGTGTTGAAAAACATGAAGAGCCAGAAAAGGTGTGAAATATATGAAGAGCTTCAAAAGGTGTCAACAATATGAGGAGCATGAAACGGTCTGAAAAATAGGAGGAGCATGAAACGGTGTTCAAAAACATGAAGAGCCTGAAAAGGTGTGAAATATATGAACAGCTTCAAAAGGTATCACAAATAGGAGGAGCATGAAGCGGTGTTGAAAAACATGAAGACCCTGAAAAGTTGTGAAATATATGAAGAGCTTCAAAAGGTGTCAAATATAGAGGGGGCATGAAACTATCTGAAAAATAGGAGGAGCATGAAGTGGTGTTGAAAAACATGAAGAGCCAGAAAAGGTGTGAAATATATGAAGAGCTTCAAAAGGTGTCAACAATATGAGGAGCATGAAACGGTCTGAAAAATAGGAGGAGCATGAAACGGTGTTCAAAAACATGAAGAGCCTGAAAAGGTGTGCAAAATATGAAGAGCTTCAAAAGGTGTCAAAAATATGAGGAGCATGGAACGATCTGAAAAAAAGGAAGAGCAGGAAGTGGTGCGGAAAAACATGAAGAGCCTGAAAAGGTGTGAAAAATATGAAGACCTTCAAAAGGTGTTAAAAAGAGGAGGCACATGAAACTGTCTGAAAAATACGAGGAGCATGAAGCGGTGTGGAAAAACATGAAGAGCCTGAAAAAGTGTGTAAAATATGAAGAGCTTCAAAAGGTGTCAAAAATATGAAGAGCTTCAAAAGGCGTCAAAAATATGAGGAGCATGTAACGGTCTGAATAATAGGAGGAGCATCAAGCGGTGTTCAAAATCATGAAGAGCATTAAAAGGTGTGAAAAATATGAAGAGCTTCAAAAGGTGTCAAAAATATGAGGAGCATGAAACGATCTGAAAAATAGGAGCAGCATGAAACGGTGCGCAAAAACATGAAGAGCCTGAAAAGGTGTGAACAATATGAAGAACTTCAAAATGTTTCAAAAATATGAGGAGCATGAAACGGTCTGAAAAATAGGAGGAGCAAGAAGCGGTGTTGAAAAACATGAAGAGCCTGAAAACGTTTGAAAAATATGAAGAGCTTCAAAGGTGTGGAAAATATGAAGCGCTTCAAAATGTGTCAAAAATAAGAGGAGCATGAAACGGTCTGAAAAGTAGGAGGAGCATGAAGTGGTGATGAAAAACATGAAGAGCCTGAAAATGTGTGAAACATATGAAGAGCTTCAAAAGGTGTCAGAAATGAGAGGAGCATGAAACGGTCTGAAAAATAGGAGGAGCATGAAGTGGTGTTGAAAAACATGAAGAGCCTGAAAAGGTGTGAAAAATATGAAGAGCTTCAAAAGTTGTCAGAAATGATAGAAACATGAAACGGTCTGAAAAATAGGATGAGCAAGAAGGGGTGTTGAAAAACATGAAGAGCCTGAAAACGTTTGAGAAATATGAAGAGATTCAAAAGGTGTGAAATATATGAAGAGCTTCAAAAGGTGTGAAATGCATGAGGAGCAGGAAACAGTCTGAAAAATAGGAGGAGCATGAAGCGGTGTTGAAAAACATGAAGAGCCTGAAAAGCTGTGAAAAATATTAAGAGCTTCAAAAGTTGTCAAAAATATGAGGAGCATGAAACGGTCTGGAAAATAGGAGGAGCATGAAACCGTGTTCAAAAACATGAAGAGCCTGAAAATGTGTAAGAAATATTAAGAGCTTCAAAAGATGTGAAATACATGAGGAGCATGAAAAGGTGTGAAAAATAGGAGGAGCATGAAGCGGTGTGGAAAAACATGAAGAGCCTGAAAAGGTGTGAAAAATATGAAGAGCTTCAAAAGGTGTCAAATATATGAGGAGAATGTTAAGATCTGAAAAATAGGAGGAGCATGAAGGGGTGTTGAAAAACATGAAGAGCCTGAAAAGGTGTGAAAAATATGAAGAGCTTCAAAAGGTGTGAAAAATATGAGGAGCATGAAACGGTCTGAAAAATAGGAGCATGAAGTGGTGTTGAAAACCATGAAGAGCCTGAAAAGCTGTAAAAAATATGAAGAGCATCAAAAACTGTCAAAATATGAGGAGCATGAAACGGTGTTCAAAAACATGAAACGTCTGAAAAGGTGTGAAATATATGAACAGCTTCAAAATGTATCAAAAATAAGAGGAGCATGAAGCGGTGTTGAAAAACATGAAGAGCCTGAAAAGGTGTGAAAAATATGAAGAGCTTCAAAAGGTGTGAAAAATATGAGGAGCATGAAACGGTCTGAAAAATAGGAGAAGCATGAAGCGGTGTTGAAAAACATGAAGAGCCTGAAAAGGTGTGAAAAATATGAAGAGCTTCAAAAGGTGTGAAAAATATGAGGAGCATGAAACGGTCTGAAATTTAGGAGGAGCATGAAGCTTTGTTGAAAAACAGGAAGAGCATGAAAAGGTGGGAAATATATGAAGAGCTTCAAAAGGTGTCAAAAGTATGAGGAGCATGAAACGGTCTGAAAAATAGGAGGAGCATGAAGTGGTGTTGAAAAACATGAAGAGCCAGAAAAGGTGTGAAATATATGAAGAGCTTCAAAAGGTGTCAAAAATATGAGGAGCATGAAACGGTCTGAAAAATAGGAGGAGCATGAAACCGTGTTCAAAAACATGAAGAGCCTGAAAAGGTGTGAAATATATGAACAGCTTCAAAAGGTATCACAAATAGGAGGAGCATGAAGCGGTGTTGAAAAACATGAAGACCCTGAAAAGGTGTGAAATATATGAAGAGCTTCAAAAGGTGTCAAATATAGAGAGGGTATGAAACTATCTGAAAAATAGGAGGAGCATGAAGTGGTGTTGAAAAACATGAAGAGCCAGAAAAGGTGTGAAATATATGAAGAGCTTCAAAAGGTGTCAACAATATGAGGAGCATGAAACGGTCTGAAAAATAGGAGGAGCATGAAACGGTGTTCAAAAACATGAAGAGCCTGAAAAGGTGTGCAAAATATGAAGAGCTTCAAAAGGTGTCAAAAATATGAGGAGCATGGAACGATCTGAAAAAAAGGAAGAGCAGGAAGCGGTGCGGAAAAACATGAAGAGCCTGAAAAGGTGTGAAAAATATGAAGACCTTCAAAAGGTGTTAAAAAGAGGAGGCACATGAAACTGTCTGAAAAATACGAGGAGCATGAAGCGCTGTGGAAAAACATGAAGAGCCTGAAAAAGTGTGTAAAATATGAAGAGCTTCAAATGGTGTCAAAAATATGAAGAGCTTCAAAAGGTGTCAAAAATATGAGGAGCATGTAACGGTCTGAATAATAGGAGGAGCATCAAGCGGTGTTCAAAATCATGAAGAGCATTAAAAGGTGTGAAAAATATGAAGAGCTTCAAAAGGTGTCAAAAATATGAGGAGCATGAAACGATCTGAAAAATAGGAGCAGCATGAAACGGTGCGCAAAAACATGAAGAGCCTGAAAAGGTGTGAACAATATGAAGAGCTTCAAAATGTTTCAAAAATATGAGGAGCATGAAACGGTCTGAAAAATAGGAGGAGCAAGAAGCGGTGTTGAAAAACATGAAGAGCCTGAAAACGTTTGAAAAATATGAAGAGCTTCAAAAGGTGTGGAAAATATGAAGCGCTTCAAAATGTGTCAAAAATAAGAGGAGCATGAAACGGTCTGAAAAGTAGGAGGAGCATGAAGTGGTGATGAAAAACATGAAGAGCCTGAAAATGTGTGAAATATATGAAGAGCTTCAAAAGGTGTCAGAAATGAGAGGAGCATGAAACGGTCTGAAAAATAGGAGGAGCATGAAGTGGTGTTGAAAAACATGAAGAGCCTGAAAAGGTGTGAAAAATATGAAGAGCTTCAAAAGGTGTCAGAAATGAGAGGAGCATGAAACGGTCTGAAAAATAGGATGAGCAAGAAGGGGTGTTGAAAAACATGAAGAGCCTGAAAACGTTTGAGAAATATGAAGAGATTCAAAAGGTGTGAAATATATGAAGAGCTTCAAAAGGTGTGAAATGCATGAGGAGCAGGAAACAGTCTGAAAAATAGGAGGAGCATGAAGCGGTGTTGAAAAACATGAAGAGCCTGAAAAGGTGTGAAAAATATGAAGAGCTTCAAAAGGTGTCAAATATATGAGGAGAATGTTAAGATCTGAAAAATAGGAGGAGCATGAAAGGGTGTTGAAAAACATGAAGAGCCTGAAAAGGTGTGAAAAATATGAAGAGCTTCAAAAGGTGTGAAAAATATGAGGAGCATGGAACGGTCTGAAAATTAGGAGGAGCATGAAGCTTTGTTGAAAAACAGGAAGAGCATGAAAAGGTGGGAAATATATGAAGAGCTTCAAAAGGTGTCAAAAGTATGAGGAGCATGAAACGGTCTGAAAAATAGGAGGAGCATGAAGTGGTGTTGAAAAACATGAAGAGCCAGAAAAGGTGTGAAATATATGAAGAGCTTCAAAAGGTGTCAACAATATGAGGAGCATAAAACGGTCTGAAAAATAGGAGGAGCATGAAACGGTGTTCAAAACATGAAGAGCCTGAAAAGGTGTGAAATATATGAACAGCTTCAAAAGGTATCAAAAATATGAGGAGCATGAAACGCTCTGAAAAAAAGGAGGATCATGAAGCAGTGTTGAAAAACATGAAGAACCTGAAAAGGTGTGAAAAATATGAAGAGCTTCAAAAGGTGTCAAAATTATGAAGAGCTTCAAAGGTGTCAAAAATATGAGGAGGATGAAACGTTCTGAAAAATAGGAGGAGCATGAAGTGGCATTGAAAAACATGAAGAGACTGAAAAGGTGTGAAATATATGAAGAGCATCAAAAGGTGTCAAAATTTTGAAGAGCTTCAAAATTGTCAAAAATATGAGGAGCATGACACGGTGTTCAAAAATATGGAAAGCAAGAAAAGGTGTGAAAAATATGAAGAGCTTCAAAAGGTGTCAAAAATATGAGGAGCATGAAACGGTCTGAAAAATAGGAGGAAAATGAAGCGGTGTTGAAAAACATGAAGAGCTTGAAAAGGTTTGAAAAATATGAAGAGCTTCAAAAGGTGTCAAAAATAGGAGGAGCAGGAAGCGGTGTTGAAAAAGATGAAGAGCCTGAAGAGGTGTGTAATATATGAAGAGTTTGAAACTGTGTCAAAAATATGAGGAGCAGGAAACGGTCTGAAAAATAGGAGCATGAAGTGGTGTTGAAAACCATGAAGAGCCTGAAAAGCTGTGAAAAATATGAAGAGCATCAAAAACTGTCAAAATATGAGGAGCATGAAACGGTGTTCAAAACCATGAAACGTCTGAAAAGGTGTGAAATATATGAACAGCTTCAAAATGTATCAAAAATAAGAGGAGCATGAAGCGGTGTTGAAAAACATGAAGACCCTGAAAAGGTGTGAAAAATATGAAGAGCTTCAAATCGTGTCAAAAATATGAGGAGCATGAAACGGTCGGAAAAATTGGAGGAGCATGAAGCAGTGTTGAAAAACATGAAGAGCCTGAAAAGGTGTGAAATATAAGAAGAGCTTCAAAAGGTGTCAAAAATATGAGGAGCATGAAACGGTTTGAAAAATAGGAGGCGCATGAAGCGGTGTTGAAAAACATGAAGAGCCTGAAAATGGTGTGAAAAATATGAAGAGCTTCAAAAGGTGTCAAATATATGAGGAGCATGAAACGATCTGAAAAATAGGAAGAGCATGAAGTGGTATTCAAAAACATGAAGAGCCTGAAAAGTTGTGAAAAATATGAAGAGCTTCAAATGGTGTGAAAAATATGAGGAGCATGAAACGGTCTGAAATATAGGAGGAGCATGAAGTGGTGTTGAAAAACATGAAGAGCCTGAAAAGGTGTGAAAAATATGAAGAGCTTCAAAAGGTGTCAAAAAAATGAGGAGCATGAAACGGTCTGAAATATAAGAGGAGGATGAAACGGTGTTGTAAAACATGAAGAGCCTGAAAAGTTGTCAAAAATAAGAAGAGCTTCAAAATGTGTCAAAAACATGAGGAGCAAGAAACGGTCTGAAATATATGAGGAGCATGATGCGGTGTTGGATAACATGAAGAGCCTGAAAACGTGTGAAAAATTTGAAGAGATTCAAAGGGAGTGAAAAATATGAAGAGCTTCAAAAGGTGTCAAAAATGAGATGAGCATGAAACGGTCTGAAAAAAAGGAGGAGCATGAAGTGGTGTTGAAAAAAAAGAAGAGCCTGAAAAGGTGTGTAATATATGAAGAGCTTCAAAAGATGTGAAACACATGAGGAGCATTAAACGGTCTGAAAATTAGGAGGAGCATGAAGCGTTGTTCAGAAACATGAAGAACCTGAAAAGGTGTGAAAAATATGAAGAGCTTCAAAAGGTGTGAAAATTATGAGGAGCATGAAACGGTCTGAAAAATAGGAGGAGCATGAAGCGGTGTTCAAAAACATGAAGAGCCTGAAAATGTGTGCAAAATATGAAGAACTTCAAAAGGTGTCAAAAATATGAGGAGCATGAAACGGTCTGAAAAATAGGAGGAGCATGAAGTAGTTGTGAAAAACATGAAGAGCCTGAAAATCTGTGCAAAATATGAAGAGCTTCAAAAGGTTTGAAATACATGTGGAGCATGAAACGGTCTGAAAAATAGGAGGATCATGAAGCGGTGTTCAAAAAAATGCAGAGACTGAAAAGGTGTGAAAAATATGAAGAGCTTCAAAACTTGTCAAAAATATGAGGAGCATGAAAAGGGCTGAAAAATAGAAGCAGCATGAAGCCGTGATCAAAAACATGAACAGCCTGACAACGTGTGAAAAATATGAAGAGCTTCAGAAGGTGTGAAAAATATGAAGAGCTCAAAAGGTGTCAAAAATGAGATGAGCATGAAACGGTCTGAAAAATAGGAAGAGCATGAAGCGGTGATCAGAAACATGAAGAGCCTGAAAAGTTGTGAAAAATATGAAGAGCTTCAAAAGGTGTGAAATTCATGAGGAGCATGAAACGATCTGAAAAATATGAGAAGCATGAAGTGGTGTGGAAAAACATGAAGAGCCTGAAAAGGTGTGAAAAATATGAAGAGCTTCAAAAGGTGTCAAAAATATGAAGAGCATGAAACGGTCTGAAAGATAGGAGGAGCATGAGCGGTGTTCAAAAACGTGAAGTGGCTGAAAATGTGTGAAAAATATGAAGAGCTTCAAATGGTGTCAAACATATGAGAAGCATGAAACGGTCTGAAAGATAGGAGGAGCATGAAACTGTGATCAGAAACATGAAGAGCCTGAAAAGTTGTGAAAAATATGAAGAGCTTCAAATGGTGTCAAAAATATGAGAAGAATGAAACGGTCTGAAAGATAGATGCGGCATGAAATGGTGTTGAAAAACATGAAGAGCCTGAAAAGGTGTGAAAAATATGAAGAGCTTCAAAAGGTGTGAAATACATGAGGACCATGAAACGGGCTGAAAAATAGAAGCATGAAGTGGTGTGGAAAAACATGAAGAGCCTGAAAAGGTGTGAAAAATATGAAGAGCTTCTAAAGGAGTGAAATATATTAGGAGCATGAAACTATCTGAAAAATAGGAGGAGCATGAAGCGGTGTTGAAAAACATGAAGAGCCCAAAAAGGAGTGAAAAATATGAAAAGCTTCAAAAGGTGTCAAAAATATGAAGAGCATGAAACGGTCTCAAAAATAGGAGGAGCATGAAGCGGTGTTCAAAAACATGAAGAGCCTTAAAAGGTGTGAAAAATATGAGGAGCTTAAAAAGTGTGAAATATATGAGGCGCATTAAACGGTCTGAAAAATAGGAGGAGCATGAAGCGGTGTTGAAAAACATGAAGAGCCTGAAAAGGTGTGAAAATATGAAGAGATGCAAAAATATGAAAAATATGAAGAGCTTCAAAAGGTGTGACAAATATGAAGAGCTTCAAAAGGTATCAAAAATGAGATGAGCATGAAACGGTCTGAAAAATAGGAGGAGCATGAAGCGGTGTTGAAAATCATGAAGAGCCTGAAAAGGTGTGAAAAATATGAAGAGCTTCAAAAGGTGTGAAAAATATGAAGAGCTTCAAAATTTGTCAAAATGAGAAGAGCATGAAACGGTCTGAAAAATAGGAGGAGAATGATGCGGTGTTGAAAAACATGAAGAGCCTGAAAACGTGTGAAAAATACGAAGAGCTTCAAAAGGTGTGAAAACTATGAAGAGCTTCAAAAGGTGTCAAAATGAGATGAGCATGAAACGGTCTGAAAAATAGGAGGAGAATGATGCGGGGTTGAAAAACATGAAGAGCCTGAAAAGTTGTGAAAAATATGATGAGCTTCAAAAGGTGTGAAAAATATGAGGAGCAAGAAATGGTCTGAAAAATAGGAGGATTATGAAACGGTGTTCAAAAACAAGAAGAGCCCGAAAAGGTGTGAAAAATAGTAAAAGCCTCCAAAAGTGTCAAAAATATGAGGAGCATGAAACGGTCTGAAAAATTGCAGGAGCATTAAGCTATTTTCAAAAACATGAAGAGCGTGAAAGGTGTGAAAAATATGAAGAGCTTCAAAAGGTGTGAAAAATATGAGGAGCATGAAACGGTCTGAAAATTAGGAGGAGCATGAAGTGGTGTTCAAAAATATGAAGAGCCTGAAAAGGTGTGAAAAATATCAAGAGCTTAAAAAGGTATCAAATATATGAGGAGCATGATACGGTCTGAAAAATAGAAGAAGCATGAAACGGTGTTCAAAAACATGAAGAGCCTGAAAAGGTGTGAAAAATATGAAGAGCTTCAAAACGTCTCAAAAACATGAGGAGCATGAAACGGTCTCAAAATAGAAGCAGCATGAAGCGGTGTTCAAAAACTTGAAGAGCCTGAGAAGGTGTGAAAATATGAAGAGATTCAAAAATATGAAAAATATGAAGAGCTTCAAAAGGTGTGACAAATATGAAGAGCTTCAAAAGATATCAAAAATGAGATGAGCATGAAACGGTCTGAAAAATAGGAGGAGCTTGAAGCGGTGTTGAAAATCATGAAGAGCCTTAAAAGGTGTGAAAAATATGAAGAGCTTCAAAAGGTGTGAAAAACATGAAGAGCTTCAAAAGTTGTCAAAATGAGATGAGCTAGAAACGGTCTGAAAAATAGGAGGAGAATGATGCGGTGTTGAAAAACATGAAGAGCCTGAAAACTTGTGAAAAATATGAAGAGCTTCAAAAGGTGTGAAAAATATGAAGAGTTTCAAAAGGTGTCCAAAATAAGAGGAGCATGAAACGGTCTGAAAAATAGGAGGAGAATGAAGCGGTGTTGAAAAACATGAAGAGCCTGAAAAGGTGTGAAAAATATGAAGAGCTTCAAAAGGTGTCAAAAAGGGATGAGCATGAAATGGTCTGAAAAATAGGAGGAGCATGACGTCGTGTTCAAAAACATGAAGAGCCTGAAAAGGTGTGAAATATATGAAGAGCTTCAAACGGTGTAAAATACATGAGGAGCATGAAACGGTCTGAAAAATAGGAGGAGCATGAAGCGGTGTTGAAAAACATGAAGAGCCTGAAAACTTGTGAAAAATATGAAGAGCTTCAATAGGTGTGAAAGATATGAAGAGCTTCAAAAGGTGTCAAAATGAGATGAGAATGAATCGGTCTGAAAAACAGGAGGAGGATGAAGTTGTGTTGAAAAAAATGAAGAGCCTGAAAAGGTGTGAAATATATGAAGAGCTTCAAAAGGTGTGAAAAATATGAGGAGAACGAAACGGTGTGAAAAATAGGAGGAGCATGGAGTGGTGTTGAAAAACATGAAGAGCCTGAAAAGCTGTGAGAAATAAGAAGAGCTTCAAAAGGTGTGAAAAATATGAAGAGCTTCAAAAGGTGTGAAATACATGAGGAGGATTAAACGGTCTCAAAATAGGAGGAGCATGAAACGGTGTTGAAAAACATGAAGAGCCTGAAAGGTGTGAAAAATATGAAGAGCTTCTAAGGTGTCAAAAATATCAGGAGCATAAAACGGTCTTAAAAACGCGAGGAGCATGAAGTGGTGTTGAAAAACATTAATAGCCTGAAAAGTTGTGAAATATATGAAGAGCTTCAAAAGGTGTCAAATATATGAGGAGTATGAAACGGTTGAAAAATAGGAGGATCATGAAATGGTGTTGAAAAATATGAAGAGCCTGAAAAGGTGTGAAAAATATGAAGAGCTTCTAAAGGTGTCAAAAATATGAGGAGCATGAAACGGTCTGAAAAATAGGAGGAGCATGAAGCTATTTTCAAAAACATGAAGAGCGTGAAAGGTGTGAAAAATATGAAGAGCTTCAAAAGGTGTGAAAAATATGAGGAGCATGAAACGGTCTGAAAATTAGGAGGAGCATGAATTGGTGTTCAAAAACATGAAGAGCCTGAAAAGGTGTGAAAAATATGAAGAGCTTAAAAAGGTATCAAAAATGAGATGAGCATGAAACGGTCTGAAAAATAGGAGGAGCATGAAGCGGTGTTGAAAATCATGAAGAGCCTGAAAAGGTGTGAAAAATATGAAGAGCTTCAAAAGGTGTGAAAAATATGAAGAGCTTCAAAAGTTGTCAAAATGAGATGAGCTTGAAACGGTCTGAAAAATAGGAGGAGAATGATGCGGTGTTGAAAAACATGAAGAGCCTGAAAACTTGTGAAAAATATGAAGAGCTTCAAAAGGTGTGAAAAATATGAAGAGCTTCAAAAGGTGTCAAAATGAGATGAGCATGAAACGGTCTGAAAAATAGGAGGAGAATGATGCGGTGTTGAAAAACATGAAGAGCCTGGAAAGTTGTGAAAAATATGAAGAGCTTCATAAGGTGTGAAAAATATGAGGAGCAAGAAATGGTCTGAAAAATAGGAGGATTATGAAACGGTGTTCAAAAATAAGAAGAGCCCGAAAAGGTGTGAAAAATAGTAAAAGCCTCCAAAAGTGTCAAAAATATGAGGAGCATGAAACGGTCTGAAAAATTGCAGGAGCATGAAGTGGTGTTGAAAAACATGAAGAGTCTGAAAACGTGTGAAAATAAGAAGAGCTTCAAAAATATGAGAAATATGAAGAGCTTCAAAAGGTATCAAAATGAGATGAGCATGAACCGGTCTGAAAAATAGGAGGAGCATGAAGTGGGGTTGAAAAAATGAAAAGCCTGAAAAGGTGTGAAATATATGAAGTGCTTCAAAGGTGTCAAAAATATGAGGAGAATGAAACGGTCTGAAAAATAAGAGGAGCATGAAGTGGTGTTGAAAAACATGAAGAGCCTGAAAACGTGTGAAAAATATGAAGACCTTCAAAAATTGTGAAAAATATGAAGAGTTTCAAAAGGTGTGAAAAAAGAGATGAGCATGATAAGGTCTGAAAAATAGGAGGAGCATGAAGCGGTGTTGTAAAACATGAAGAGCCTGAAAAGGTGTGAAAAATATGAAGAGATTCAAAAGGTGTCCAAAATAAGAGGAGCATGAAACGGTCTGAAAAATAGGAGGAGAATGAAGCGGTGTTGAAAAACATGAAGAGCCTGAAAAGGTGTCAAAAATATGAAGAGCTTCAAAAGGTGTCAAAAAGGGATGAGCATGAAATGGTCTGAAAAATAGGAGGAGCATGACGCCGTGTTCAAAAACATGAAGAGCCTGAAAAGGTGTGAAATATATGAAGAGCTTCAAACGGTGTGAAATACATGAGGAGCAAGAAACGGTTTGAAAAATAGGAGGAGCATGAAGCGGTGTTGAAAAACATGAAGAGCCTGAAAACTTGTGAAAAATATGAAGAGCTTCAAAAGGTGTGAAAGATATGAAGAGCTTCAAAAGGTGTCAAAATGAGATGAGAATGAAACGGTCTGAAAAACAGTAGGAGGATGAAGTTGTGTTGAAAAAAATGAAGAGCCAGAAAAGGTGTGAAATATATGAAGAGCTTCAAAAGGTGTGAAATACATGAGGAGGATTAAACGGTCTGAAACATAGGAGGAGCATGAAGCGGTGTTGAAAAACATGAAGAGCCTGAAAACGTGTGAAAAATATGAAGAGCTTCAAAAGGTGTGTAAAATATGAAGAGCTTCAAAAAGTGTCAAAAATTAGATGAGCATGAAACGGTCTGAAAAATAGGAGGAGCATGAAGCGGTGTTGAAAAACATGAAGAGCCTGAAAAAGTGTGAAAAATATGAAGTGCTTCAAAAGGTGTCAAAAATATGAGGAGCATGAAACGGTCTGAAAAATAGGAGGAGCATGAAACGGTGATTAAAACATGACGAGCCTGAAAAGGTGTGAAAAATATGAAGAGCTTCAATAGGTGTGAAATACATGAGGAGCATGAAACGGTCTGAAAAATAGGAGGATCATGAACCGGTGTTCAAAAACATGAAGAGCCTGAAAAGGTGTGAAAAATATGAAAAGCTTCAAAATGTGTCAAAAATGAGATGTGCATGAAACGGTCTGAAAAATAGGAGGATCCTAAAACGGTGTTGAAAGACATGAAGAGCCTGAAAAGGCATCAAAAATATGAAGAGTTTCAAAAGGTGTCAAAAATATGAGGAGCATGAAACGGTCTGAAAAATAGGAGGAGCATGAAGCTGTGTTCAAAAACATGAAGAGCCTGAAAAGGTGTGAAAAATATGAAGAGCTTCAAAAGTTGTGAAGAATATGGAGAGCATGAAACTGTGTGAAAAATAGAAGCAGCATGAAACGGTGTTGAAAAACATGAAGAGCCTGAAAAGGTGTGAAAAATATGAAGAGATTCAAAAGGTGTCAAAAATATGAGGAGCATGAAACGTTCTGAAAAATAGGAGGAGCATGAAACGGTGATCAAAAACATGAAGAGCCTGAAAAGGTGTGAAAAATATGAAGAGCTTCAAAAGGGGTCAAAAATATGAGGAGCATGAAACGTTCTGAAAATTAGGAGGATCATGAGCGGTGTTCAAAAACATGAAGAGCCTGAAAAGGTGTGAAAAATGTGAAGAGCTTCAAAAGGGGTCAAAAATATGAGGAGCATGAAACGGTCTGAAAGATAGGAGGAGAATGAAACGGTGATCAGAAACATGAAGAGCCTGAAAAGGTGTGAAAAATATGAAGAGCTCAAAAGGTGTGAAATTCATGAGGAGCATGAAACGGTCTGAAAAATGGGAGAAGCATGAAGTGGTGTGGAAAAACATGAAGAGCCTGAAAAGGTGTGAAAAATATGAAGAGCTTAAAAAGGTGTGAAATACATGAGGAGCATGAAACTCTCTGAAAAATAGGAGGAGCATGAAGTGTTGTTCAAAAACATGAAGAGTCTTAAATGGTGTGAAAAATATGAAGAGCTTCAATAGGTGTGAATAATATGAGGAGCAGGATACGGTCTGAAAAATAGGAGGAGCATGAAGCGGTGTTCAAAAACATGAAGAGCCTGAAAAATTGTGAAAAATATGAAAAGCTTCAAAAGGTGTCAAAAATATGAGGAGCATGAAACGGTCTGCAAAAAAGGAGGAGCATGAAGTGGTGTTGAAAAACTTGAACAGCCAGAAAAGGTCTGAAAAATATGAAAAGCTTCAAAAGGTGGCAAAAATATGCGGATCATGAAATGGTCTGAAAAATAGGAGGAGACTGAAGCGGTGTTTAAAAACATGAAGAGTCTGAAAAGGTGTGAAAAATATGAAGAGCTTCAAAAGGTGTCAAAAATATGAGGAGCATGAAATGGTGTTGAAAAACATGAAGAGCTTGAAAAGGTATGAAAAACATGAACAGCTTCAAAAAGTGTCAAAAATATGAGGAGCATGAAACGGTCTGAAAAATAGGAGGAGCATGAAACGGTGTTGAAAAACATGAAGAGCCTGAAAAGGTGTGAAAAATATGAAGAGCTTCAAAAGGTGTCAAAAATGAGATGAGCATGAAACGGTCTGAAAAATAGGAGAAGCATGAATTGGTTTTGAAAAACATGAAGAGATTGAAAAGGTGTGAAAAATATGATGAGCTTCAAAAGGTGTGAAATATATGAGGAGAATGAAACGCTCTGAAAAATAGGAGGATCATGAAGCGGTTTTCAAAAACATGAAGAGCATGAAAAGGTGTGAAAAATATGAAGAGCTTCAAAAGGTGTCATAAATATGAGGAGCATGAAATGGTCTGAAAAATAGGAGGAGCATGAAACGGTGATCAAAAACATGAAGAGCCTGAAAAGGTGTGAAAAATATGAAGAGCTTCAAAAGGTGTGAAATACATGAGGAGCATGAAACGGTCTGAAAAATAGGAGAAGCATGGAGTGATGTGGAAGAACATGAAGGGCTTGAAAAGGTGTGAAAAATATGAAGAGCTTCAAAAGGTGTGAAAAATATGAGCAGCATGAAACGGTCTCAAAAATAGGAGGAACATGAAACGGTGTTCAAAAACATGAAGAGCCTGAAAAGGTGTGAAAAATATGAAGAGCTTCAAAATGTGTGAAATACATGAGGAGCAAGAAACGGGCTGAAAAATAAGAGAAGCATGAAGTGCTGTGGAAAAACATGAAGAGCCTGAAAAGGTGTGAAAAATATGAAGAGCTTCAAAAGGTGTGAAATACATGAGGAACATGAAACGGACTGAAAAATAGGAGGAGCATTGTAGCATTGTTCAAAAACTTGAAGAGCCTGAAAAGGTGGGAAAAATATGAAGAGCTTCAAAAGTTGTCAAAATATGAAGAGCATGAAACGGTCTGAAAAACCGGAGGATCATGAAGCGGTGTTCAAAAACATGAAGAGCCTGAAAAGGTGTGAAAAATATGAAGAGCTTCAAAAGTTGTCAAAAATATGAGGAGCATGAAACGGTCTGAAAAATAGGAGGAGCATGAAACGGTGATCAAAAACATGAAGAGCCTGAAAAGGTGTGAAATATATGAAGAGCTTCAAAAGGTGTCAAAATATGAGGAACATGAAACGGTCTGAAAAATTGGAGAAGCATGAAGTGGTGTTGAAAAACATGAAGAGCCTGAAAATGTGTGAAAATTCTGAAGAGCTTCAGAAGGTGTGAAATACATGAGGAGCACGAAACGGTCTGAAAAATAGGAGGAACATGAAACGGTGTTGAAAAACACGAAGAGCCTGAAGAGGTGTGAAAAATATGAAGAGCTTCAAAAGGGGTCAAAAATATGAGGAGCATGAAACGTTCCGAAAAATAGGAGGAGCATGAAACGGTGTTCAAAAATATGAATAGCCTGAAAAGGTGTGAAAAATATGAAGAGCTTCAAAAGCTGTGAGAAATAGAGCATCAGGAAGCAGTGTTCAAAACATGAAGAGCCTGAGAAAGTGTGAAAAATATGAAGAGCTTCAAAAGGTGTCAAAAATACGAGGAGCATGAAACGGTCTGAAAAATGGAGGAGCATGAAGCGGTGTTGAATAATATGAAGAGCCTGAAAACGCGTGAAAAATATGAAGAGCTTCAAAAGGTATGAAAAATATGAAGAGCTTCAAAAGGTGTCAAAAAAGATATGAGCATGAAACGGTCTGAAAAATAGGAGGAGCATGAAGCATTGTTGAAAAACATGAAGAGTCTGAAAAGGTGTGAAAAATACGAAGAGCTTCAAAGGTGTCAATAATATGAGGAGCATGAAGCAGTGTTCAAAAACATGAAGAGCCAGAAAAGGCGTGAAAAATATGAAGAGCGTCAAAACGTGTCAAAAATATGAGGAGCATGAAACGGTCTGAAATATAGGAGGATCAGGAAGCGGTGTTGAAAAACATGAAGAGCCTGAAAAGGTGTGAAAAATGTGAAGAGCTTCAAAAGGTGTCAAAAATATGAGGAGCATGAAACCGTCTGAAAATTAGGAGGAGCATGAAACGGTGATCAAAAACATGAAGAGTCTGAAAAGGTGTGAAAAATATGAAGATCTTCAGAAGGTGTCAAAAATAAGAGGAGCATGAAACGGTCTGAAATATAGGAGGAGCATGAAACGGTGTTGAAAAACATGAAGAGCCTGAAAAGGTGTGAAAAATATGAAGTGCATCAAAAGGTGTCAAAAATATGAGGAGCATGAAACGATCTGAAAAATATGAGAAGCATGAAGCGGTGTTAAAAACATGAGAAGCCTGAAAAGGTGTGAAATATATGAAGAGCTTCAAAGGGGTCAAAATTATGAGGAGCATGAAATGATCTGAAAAATATGAGGAGCATGAAGCAGTGTTCAAAAATATGAAGTGCCTGAAAAGGTGTGAAAAATATGAAGAGCGTCAAAACGTGTCAAAAATATGAGGAGCAAAAACGTTCTGAAAAATAGGAGAAGCATGAAGCGGGGTTGAAAAACATGAAGAGTCTGAAAAGGTGTGAAAAACACGAAGAGCTTCAAAACGTGTCAAAAATATGAGGAGCATGAAACGGTCTGAAATATAGGAGGATCAGGAAGCGGTGTTGAAAACCATGAAGAGCCTGAAAAGGTGTGAAAAATATGAAGAGCGTCAAAAGGTGTCAAAAATATGAGGAGCATGAAACGATCTGAAAAATATGAAGAGCATGAAGCGGTGTTCAAAAACATGAGAAGCCTGATAAGGTGTGAAAAATATGAAGAGCTTCAACGGTGTCAAAAACAAGAGGAGCATGAAACGGTCTGAAAAATAGGAGGAGCATGAAACTGTGTTCAAAAACATGAAGAGCCTGAAAAGTTGTAAAAAATATGAAGAGCTTCAAAACATGTCAAAAATATGAGGAGCATGAAACTGTCTGAAATATAGTAGGAGCATGAAGTGGTGTTCAAAAACATGGACACCCTGAAACGGTCTGAAAAATACGAGGAGCATGAACGGTCTGAAAAATAGGAGGAGCATGGAGCTGTGTTGAAAAGCATGAAGAGCCTGAAAAGGTGTGAAAAATAGGAAGAGCTTCAAAATGTGTGAAATATATGAGGAGCTTGAAACGCTCTGAAAAACAGGAGGAGCATGAAGCGGTGTTGAAAAACATGAAGAGCTTGAAAAAGAGTGAAAAATATGAAGAGCTTCAAAAGGTGTGAAAAATAAGAAAAGCTTCAAAATGTGTCAAAAATGAGATGAGCATGAAGCGGTCTGAAAAAACGAGGAGCATGAAGTGGTGTTGAAAAACATGAAGAGCATGAAAAGTTGTGAAACATATGAAGAGTTTCAAAAGGTGTCAAAAATATGAGGAGCATGAAACGGTCTGAAAAATAGGAGGTGCATGAAGCGGTGTTCAAACACAAGAAGAGCCTGAAACGGTGTGAAAAATATGAAGAGCTTCAATGGGTGTGGAAAATAGGAGGTGCATGAAGCGGTGTTCAAACACAAGAAGAGCCTGAAAAGGTGTGAAAAATATGAAGAGCTTCAAAAGGTGTCAAAAATATGAGGAGCATGAAACGGTCTGAAAAATAGGAGGAGCATGAAACTGTGTTCAAAAACAGGAAGAGCCTAAAAAGGTGTGAAAAATATGAAGAGCTTCAAAACGTGTCAAAAATATGTGAAGCATGAAACGGTCTGAAAAATAGGAGGAGCATGAAGCGGAGTTGAAAAACATGAAGAACCTGAAAACGTGTGAAAAATATGAACAGCTTCAAAAGGTGTGAAAAATGAGATAAGCATGAAGCGGTCTCAAAAATAGGAGGAGCATGAAGTGTAGTTTAAAAGCATGAAGAGCCTGAAAAGTTGTGAAATATATGAAGAGCTTCAAAATGTGGCAAAAATATGAGGAGCATGAAACAGTCTGAAAAATAGGAGGAGCATGAAACGTTGTTCAAAAACATGAAGAGCCTGAAAACGTGTGAAAAATATGAGGAGATTCAAAAGGTGTGAAAAATATGAAGAGCTTCAAAAGTTCTCAAAAATGAGATGAGCATGAATCGTTCTGAAAAATAGGAGGAGCATGAAGTGTTGTTGAAAAACATGAAGAGCCTGAAAAGGTGTGAAATACATGAAGAGCTTCAAAAGGTGTCAAAAATATGAGGAGCATGAAACGGTCTGAAAAATAAGAGGATCATGAAACGGTCTGAAAAATAGGAGCAGCATGAAACGGAGTTGAAAGACATGAAGAGCTTCAAAAGGTGTCAAAAATATGAGGAGCATGAAACGGTCTGAAAAATAAGAGGATCATGAAACGGTCTGAAAAATAGGAGCAGCATGAAACAGTGTTGAAAGACATGAAGAGCTTCAAAAGTGTCAAAAATATGAGGAGCATGAAACGGTCTGAAAAAAAGGAGGAGCATGAAGCGGTGTTGAAAACATGAAAAGCCTGAAAATGTGTGAAAAATATGAAGAGCTTCCAAAGGTGTGAAAAATATGAATTGCTTCAAAATGTGTCAATAATGAGAGGAGCATGAAACTGTGTGAAAAATAGGAGGAGCATGAAGCGGTGTGCAAAAAATGAAGAGCCTGAAAAGGTGTGAAAAATATGAAAAGCTTCAAAAGGTTTTAAAAATATGAGGAGCATGAAACGGTCTGAAAAATAGGTGGAGCATGAAAAGGTGTTGAAAACATGAAGAGCCTGAAAAGGTGTGAAAAATATGAAGAGCTTCAAAAGATGTCAAAAATATGAGGAGCATGAAGCGGTCCAAAAATAGGATGAGCATGAAGCGGTGTTGAAAACATTAAGTGCCTGAAAAGGTGGGAAATATATAAAGAGCTTGAAAAGTTGTCAAAAATATGAGGAGCATGAAACGGTGTGAAAAATAGGAGAAGCATGAAGTGATGTTGAGAAACCTGAAGAGACTGAAAAGGTGTGAAAAATATGAAGAGCTACAAAAGATGTGAAATATATGAGGAGCATGAAATGATCTGAAAAATAGGAGGAGCATGAAACGGTGTTGAAAAACATGAAGAGCCTGAAAAGGTGTGAAAATTATGAAGACCTTCAAAATGTGTCAAAAAAAAGGAGGAGCATGAAATGGTGTTCAAAAACATGAAGAGCCTGAAAAGTTGTGAAAAATATTAAGATCTTTAAAAGGTGTCAAAAATATGAGGAGCATGAAACGATCTGAAAAATAGGAGGAACATGGAGCACGGTTGAAAAACATGAAGAGCCTGAAAAGGTGTGAAAAATATGAAGAGCTTCAAAAGTTGTCAAAAATATGAGGAGCATGAAACTTTCTGAAAAATAGGAGAAGCATGAAGTGATGTTGAGAAACCTGAAGAGACTGAAAAGGTGTGAAAAATACGAAGAGCTACAAAAGATGTGAAATATATGAGGAGCATGAAATGATCTGAAAAATAGGAGGAGCATGAAGCGGTGTTGAAAAACATGAAGAGCCTGAAAAGGTGTGAAAAATATGAAGAGCATTAAAGGCGTCAAAAATATGAGGAGCATGAAACGGTCTGAAAAAGAGGAGGAGTATGAAGCGGTGTTGAAAATATGAAAAGCCTGAAAATGTGTGAAAAATATGAAGAGCTTCCAAAGGTGTGAAAAATATGAATAGCTTCGAAATGTGTCAATAATGAGAAGAGCATGAAACGGTGTGAAAAATAAGAGGAGCATGAAGCGGTGTGCAAAAAGATGGAGAGCCTGAAAATGTGTGAAATATATGAAGAGCTTCAAAAGGTGTCAAATATATGAGGAGAATGAAACAGTCTGAAAAATAGGAGGAGCATGAAGTGGTGTTGACAAACATGAAGAGCCTGAAAACGTGTGAAAAATATGAAGAGCTTCAAAAGTTGTGAAAAATATGAAGAGCTTCAAAACGTATCAAAAATGAGATGAGCATGAAACGGTCTGAAAAATAGGAGGAGCAAGAAGCGTTTTTGAAAAACATGAAGAGACTGAAAAGATGTGAAAAATATGAAAAGCTTCAAAAGATATCAACAATATGAGGACCATGAAACGGTCCGAAATATAGCAGGAGCATGAAGCGGTGTTCAAAAACATGAAGAGCCTGAAAAGGTGAGAAAAATATGAAGAGCTTCAAAAAGTGTCAAAAATATGAAGAGCTTCAAAAGGTGTCAAAAATATAGGAGAATGAAACGGTCTGAAAAATAGGAGGAGCATGAAACGGTGTTCAAAACATGAAGAGCTGAAATGGTGTGAAAAATATGAAGAGCTTCAAAAGGTGTCAAAAATATTAGGAGCATGAAACTCTCTGAAAAATAGGAGGAGCATGAAGCTGTGTTCAAAAACATGAACAGCCTGAAAAGGTGTGAAATATATGAAGAGCTTCAAAATGTGTTAAAAATATGAGGAGCGTGAAATGGTCTGAAAAATTGGAGGAGCATGAAGCTGTGTTCAAAAACATGAAGAGCCTGAAAAGGTGTGAAAAATATGAAGAGCTTCAAAAGGTGTCAAAAATTAGATGAGCAAGAAAAGGTCTGAAAAATAGGAGGAGCATGAAGTGATGTTGAAAAACTTGAAGAGCAGAAAAGGTGTGAAAAATATGAAGAGGTTCAAAGGTGTGAAATACATGAGGATCATGAAACGGTTTGAAAAATTGGAGGAGCATGAAACAGAGTTCGAAAACATGAAGAGCCTGAAAAGGTTTGAAAAATATGAAGAGCTTCAAAAGGTGTCAAAAATATGAGGAGCATGAAACGGTCGGAAAAATAGGAGGAGCATGAGGCGGTGTTGAAAAACATGAAGAGCCTGAAAAGGTGGGAAAAATACGAAGAGCTTCAAAAGGTATCAAAAATATAAGGAGCATGAAACGGTCTGAAATATATATTAGGAGCATGAAACGGTCTTCAAAAACATGAAGGCCTGAAAAGGTGTGAAAAATACGAGGAGCTTTGAAAGATGTGAAAAATATGAAGAGCTTCAAAAGGTGTCAAAAATGAGATGAGCGTGAAACGGTCTGAAAAATAGGAGGAGCATGAAGTTGTGTTGAAAAACATGAAGAGCCTGAAAAGGTGTGATATATATGAGGAGCTTGAAAAGGTGTCAAAATATGAGGAGCATGAAACGATCTGAAAAATAGGAGGTGCATGAAGTGGTGTTGAAAAACATGAAGAGTCTGAAAAGGTGTGAAAAATATGCAAAGCTTCAAAAGGTGTCAAATATATGAGGAGCATGAAACGGTCTGAAAAATAGGAGGAGCATGAAGTGTTGTTTAAAAGCATGAAGAGCCTGAAAAGGTGTGAAATATATGAAGAGCTTCAAAAGGTGTGAAAAAAAGAGAAGAGCTTCAAAAGGTGTCAAAAATATGAGGAGCATGAAACGGTCTGAAAAATAGGAGGAGCATGAAACGGTGTTCAAATACATGAAGAGCATAAAAAGGTGTGAAAAATATGAACAGCTTCAAAAGGTGTGAAAATATGAAGACCTGCAAAAGGTGTAAAAATCGATGAGCATCAAATGATCTGAAAATTAGGAGCAACACGAAGCTGTGTTGAAAAACATGAAGAACCTGAAAACGTGTAAAATATATGAAGAGCTTCAAAAGATATGAGAAATGTGAACAGCTTCAAAATGTGTCAAAAATGAGATGAGCATGAAGCGGTCTGAAAAAAGGAGGAGAATGAAGTTGTGTTGAAAAACATGAAGAGCCTGAAAAGGTGTGAAATATATGAGGAGCATGAAATGATCTGAAAAATAGGAGGAGCATGAAACGGTGTTGAAAAACATGAAGAGCCTGAAAAGGTGTGAAAATTATGAAGACCTTCAAAATGTGTCAAAAAAAAGGAGGAGCATGAAATGGTGTTCAAAAACATGAAGAGCCTGAAAAGTTGTGAAAAATATTAAGATCTTTAAAAGGTGTCAAAAATATGAGGAGCATGAAACGATCTGAAAAATAGGAGGAACATGGAGCACGGTTGAAAAACATGAAGAGCCTGAAAAGGTGTGAAAAATATGAAGAGCTTCAAAAGTTGTCAAAAATATGAGGAGCATGAAACTTTCTGAAAAATAGGAGAAGCATGAAGTGATGTTGAGAAACCTGAAGAGACTGAAAAGGTGTGAAAAATACGAAGAGCTACAAAAGATGTGAAATATATGAGGAGCATGAAATGATCTGAAAAATAGGAGGAGCATGAAGCGGTGTTGAAAAACATGAAGAGCCTGAAAAGGTGTGAAAAATATGAAGAGCATTAAAGGCGTCAAAAATATGAGGAGCATGAAACGGTCTGAAAAAGAGGAGGAGTATGAAGCGGTGTTGAAAATATGAAAAGCCTGAAAATGTGTGAAAAATATGAAGAGCTTCCAAAGGTGTGAAAAATATGAATAGCTTCGAAATGTGTCAATAATGAGAAGAGCATGAAACGGTGTGAAAAATAAGAGGAGCATGAAGCGGTGTGCAAAAAGATGGAGAGCCTGAAAATGTGTGAAATATATGAAGAGCTTCAAAAGGTGTCAAATATATGAGGAGAATGAAACAGTCTGAAAAATAGGAGGAGCATGAAGTGGTGTTGACAAACATGAAGAGCCTGAAAACGTGTGAAAAATATGAAGAGCTTCAAAAGTTGTGAAAAATATGAAGAGCTTCAAAACGTATCAAAAATGAGATGAGCATGAAACGGTCTGAAAAATAGGAGGAGCAAGAAGCGTTTTTGAAAAACATGAAGAGACTGAAAAGATGTGAAAAATATGAAAAGCTTCAAAAGATATCAACAATATGAGGACCATGAAACGGTCCGAAATATAGCAGGAGCATGAAGCGGTGTTCAAAAACATGAAGAGCCTGAAAAGGTGAGAAAAATATGAAGAGCTTCAAAAAGTGTCAAAAATATGAAGAGCTTCAAAAGGTGTCAAAAATATAGGAGAATGAAACGGTCTGAAAAATAGGAGGAGCATGAAACGGTGTTCAAAACATGAAGAGCTGAAATGGTGTGAAAAATATGAAGAGCTTCAAAAGGTGTCAAAAATATTAGGAGCATGAAACTCTCTGAAAAATAGGAGGAGCATGAAGCTGTGTTCAAAAACATGAACAGCCTGAAAAGGTGTGAAATATATGAAGAGCTTCAAAATGTGTTAAAAATATGAGGAGCGTGAAATGGTCTGAAAAATTGGAGGAGCATGAAGCTGTGTTCAAAAACATGAAGAGCCTGAAAAGGTGTGAAAAATATGAAGAGCTTCAAAAGGTGTCAAAAATTAGATGAGCAAGAAAAGGTCTGAAAAATAGGAGGAGCATGAAGTGATGTTGAAAAACTTGAAGAGCAGAAAAGGTGTGAAAAATATGAAGAGGTTCAAAGGTGTGAAATACATGAGGATCATGAAACGGTTTGAAAAATTGGAGGAGCATGAAACAGAGTTCGAAAACATGAAGAGCCTGAAAAGGTTTGAAAAATATGAAGAGCTTCAAAAGGTGTCAAAAATATGAGGAGCATGAAACGGTCGGAAAAATAGGAGGAGCATGAGGCGGTGTTGAAAAACATGAAGAGCCTGAAAAGGTGGGAAAAATACGAAGAGCTTCAAAAGGTATCAAAAATATAAGGAGCATGAAACGGTCTGAAATATATATTAGGAGCATGAAACGGTCTTCAAAAACATGAAGGCCTGAAAAGGTGTGAAAAATACGAGGAGCTTTGAAAGATGTGAAAAATATGAAGAGCTTCAAAAGGTGTCAAAAATGAGATGAGCGTGAAACGGTCTGAAAAATAGGAGGAGCATGAAGTTGTGTTGAAAAACATGAAGAGCCTGAAAAGGTGTGATATATATGAGGAGCTTGAAAAGGTGTCAAAATATGAGGAGCATGAAACGATCTGAAAAATAGGAGGTGCATGAAGTGGTGTTGAAAAACATGAAGAGTCTGAAAAGGTGTGAAAAATATGCAAAGCTTCAAAAGGTGTCAAATATATGAGGAGCATGAAACGGTCTGAAAAATAGGAGGAGCATGAAGTGTTGTTTAAAAGCATGAAGAGCCTGAAAAGGTGTGAAATATATGAAGAGCTTCAAAAGGTGTGAAAAAAAGAGAAGAGCTTCAAAAGGTGTCAAAAATATGAGGAGCATGAAACGGTCTGAAAAATAGGAGGAGCATGAAACGGTGTTCAAATACATGAAGAGCATAAAAAGGTGTGAAAAATATGAACAGCTTCAAAAGGTGTGAAAATATGAAGACCTGCAAAAGGTGTAAAAATCGATGAGCATCAAATGATCTGAAAATTAGGAGCAACACGAAGCTGTGTTGAAAAACATGAAGAACCTGAAAACGTGTAAAATA
This sequence comes from Dama dama, assembly GCF_033118175.1. Lineage (NCBI taxonomy): Eukaryota > Metazoa > Chordata > Mammalia > Artiodactyla > Cervidae > Dama > Dama dama. The sequence continues at coordinate 64,350,796 of NC_083688.1, read as the reverse complement.
TATGAAGAGCTTCAAAAGATATGAGAAATGTGAACAGCTTCAAAATGTGTCAAAAATGAGATGAGCATGAAGCGGTCTGAAAAAAGGAGGAGAATGAAGTTGTGTTGAAAAACATGAAGAGCCTGAAAAGGTGTGAAATATATGAAGAGTTTCAAAATATGTCAAAAATATGAGGAGGATGAAACGGTCTGAAAAATAGGAGGAGCATCAAACTGTGCTGAAAAACATGAAGAGCCTGAAAAGGTGTGAAAAATATGATGAGCTTCAAAACGTGTCAAAAATATGAGGAGCATGAAACGGTCTGAAAAATAGGAGGAGCATGAAACTGTGCTGAAAATCATGAAGAGCATGAAAACATGTGAAAAATATGAAGAGCTTCAAAAGGGAAGAATGATATTAAGAGCTTGAATAGGAGTCAAAAAGAGATGAGCATGAAACGTTCTGAAAAATAGGAGGAGCATGAAGTGGTGGTCAAAAAAATGAAGACGCTGAAAAGGTTTGAAATATATGAAGAGCTACAAAAGGTGTCAAAAATATGAGGAGCATGAAACGGTCTGAAAAATAGGAGGAGCATGACGTGGTGGTGAAAAACATGAAGAGCCTGAAAAGGTGTGAAATATATGAAGAGTTTCAAAAGGTTTCAAAAATATGAGGAGCATGAAACGGTCTGAAAAATAGGAGGAGCATGAAACGTTGTTCAAAAACATGAAGAGCCTGAAAAGGTGTGAAAATTAGTAAGAGCTTCAAAAGGTGTAAAAAATATGAGGAGCATGAAAAGGTCTGAAAAACATGAGGAGCATGAAGTGGTGTTGAAAAACATGAAGAGCCTGAAAAGGTGTGAAAAATATGAAGAGCTTCAAAAGGTGTTAAAAATATGAGGAGAATGAACCGGTCTGAAAAATAGGAGGAGCATGAAGTGGTGTTGAAAAACATGAAGTGCCTGAAAAGTTGTGAAATATATGAAGAGCTTCAAAAGGTGTGAAAAAAATGAGGAGCTTCAAAAGGTGTCAAAAATATGAGGAGCCTGAAACGGTCTGAAAAATAGGAGGAGCATGATACGGTGTTCAAAAACATGAAGAGCCTGAAAAGGTGTGAAAAATATGAAGAGCTTGAAAAGATGTGAAATACATGTGGAGCATGAAACGGTCTGAAAAATACAAGAAGCATGAATCGGTGTTCAAAAAAATGAAGAGCCTGAAAAGGTGTGAAAAACATGAAGAGCTTCAAAAGGTGTGAAAAATATGAAGAGCTTCCAAAGGTGTCAAAAATGAGATGAGCATGAAACGGTCTGAAAAATATGAGGAGCATGAAGTGGTCGTGAAAATCATGAAGTGCCTGAAAAGGTGTGAAATATATGAAGAGCTTCAAAAGTTGTGAAAACATGAGGACGTTCAAATGGTGTCAAAAATATGAGGAGCATGAAACGGACTGAAAAATAGGAGGAGCATGAAACGGTGTTCAAAAACATGAAGAGACTGAAAAGGTGTGAAAAATATGAAGAGCTTGAAAAGGTGTGAAATACATGAGGAACCTGAAGCGGTCTGAAAAATAGGAGGAGCATAAAACGGTGTTGAAAAACATGAAGAGCCTGAAAAGGTGTGAAAAATAGGAAGAGCTTCACAAGGTGTCAAATATATGAGGAGCATGAAACGGTCTGAAAAATAGGAGAAGCATGAAGCAGTCGTCAAAAACATGAAGAACCTGAAAAGTTTTGAAAAATATGAAGAGTTTCAAAAGGTGTGAAAAATGTGAGGAACATGAAACGGTCTGAAAAATAGGAGGAGCATGAAACGGTCTGAAAAGTAGGGGCAGCATGAAACAATGTTGAAAGACATGAAGACATTCAAAAGTGTCAAAAATATGAGGAGCATGAAACGGTCTGAAAAATAAGAGGATCATGAAACGGTCTGAAAAATTGGAGCAGCATGAAACGGTGTTGAAAGACATGAAGAGCTTCAAAAGTGTCAAAAATATGAGGAGAATGAAACGGTTTGAAAAATAAGAGTAGCATGAAACGGTCTGAAAAATAGAGGCAGCATGGAATGGTGTGGAAAAACATGAGGATCTTCAAAAGTTGTGAAAAAATGAGGAGGTTCAAAAGGTGTCAAAAATAAGAGGAGCATGAAACGGTCTGAAAAATACGAGGGGCTTGAAAAGGTGTTCCAAAACATGAAGAGCCTGAAAAGATGTGAAAAATATGAACAGCTTCAAAAGCTGTGAAAAATATGAGGAGCATGAAACAGTTTGAAAAATAGGAGAAGCATGAAACAGTGTTGAAAACATGAAGAGCATGACAAGTGTGAAAAATATAAAGAGCATTAAAAGGTGTCAAAAATATGAGGAGCATGAAACGATCTGAAAAAAAGGAGGAGCATGAAGCGGTGTTGAAAAACATTAAGAGTGTGAAAAGGTTTTCAAAAACATGAAGAGCCTGAAAAGGTGGGAAAAATATGAAGAGCTTCAAAACATGTGAAAAATAAGAGGAGCATGAAACAGTTTGAAAAATAGGAGAAGCATAAAGCGGTGTTCAAAAACATGAAGAGCCTGAAAATTTGTGAAAAATATGAAGAGCTTCAAAAGGTGTCAAAAATATGAGTAGCATGAAACGGTCTGAAAAATAGGAGGAGCAAGAAGCGGTGTTGAAAAAGATTAAGAGCCTGAAAACTTTTGAAAAATATGAAGAGCTTCAAAAGTTGTGAAAATATGAAGAGCTTCAAAACGTGTCAAAAATGAAATGAGCATGAAACGGTCTGAAAAATAGGAGGAGCAAGAAGCGTTTTTGAAAAACATGAAGAGACTGAAAAGGTGTGAAAAATATGAAAAGCTTCAAAAGATGTCAAATTATGAGGAGCATGAAACGGTCTGAAATATAGCAGGAGCATGAAGCGGTGTTCAAAAACATGAAGAGACTGAAAAGGTGAGAAAAATATGAAGAGCTTCAAAAGGTGTCAAAAATATGAGGAGCCTGAAACGGTCTGAAAAATAGGAAGAGCATGAAGCGGTGTTCAAAAACATGAAAAGGCTGAAAAGATGTGAAAAATATGAAGAGCTTCAAAAGGTGTGAAAAATATGAGGACCATGAAATGGTCTGCAAACCTGGAGGAGCTTGAAGTGGTGTTGAAAAACATGAAGAGCCTGAAAAGGTGTGAAAAATCTGAAAAGCTTCAAAAGGTGTCAAAAATGTGATGAGCATGAAACGATCTGAAAAATAGGAGGAGCATGAAGTGGTGTTCAAAAAATGAAGAGCCTGAAAAGGAGTGATATATATGAAGAGTTTCAAAAGGTGTCAAAAATATGAGGAGCATGAAACGGTCTGAAAAAAAGGAGGATTATGAAACGGTGTTCAAAAACATGAAGAGCCTGAAAAGGTGAGAAAAATAGGAAAAGCCTCAAAATGTGTCAAAAATGTAGGGGCATGAAACGGTCGGAAAAATTGCAGGAGCATGAAGCGGTGTTGAAAAACATGAAGAGTCTGAAAACTTGTGAAAATATGAAGAGCTTCAAAAATATTAAAAATATGAAGAGCTTCAAAAGTTGTGAAAAATACGAAGAGATTCCAAAGGTGTCAAAAATGAGATGAGCATGAAACGGTCTGAAAAATAGGAGGAGCATGAAGCGGTGTTGAAAATCATAAAGAGCCTGAAAAGGTGTGAACAATATGAAAAGCTTCAAAAGGTGTCAAAAATATGAGGAGAATGAAACGGTCTGAAAAATAGGAGGAGCATGAAGCCATGTTCAAAAACATGAAGAGCCTGAAAAGGTGTGAAAAATATGAAGAGCTTCAAAAGGTGTCAAAAATATGAGGAGCATGAAACGGTCTGAAAAATAGCAGGAGCATGAAGCGGTGTTCAAAAACATGAAAAGCCAGAAAATGTGTGAAAAATATAAAGAGCTTCAAAAGATGTGAAAAATATGAAGAGGTTCAAAAGGTGTCAAAAATGAGATGAGCATGAAACGGTCTGAAAAATAGGAGGAGCATGAAGCGGTGTTGAAAAACATGAAGAACCTGAAAAGGTGTGAGAAATATCAAGAGCTTCAAAAGGTGTCAAAAATGAGATGAGCATGAAACGGTCTGAAAAATAGGCGGAGCATGAAGTGGTGTTGAAAAAAAAGAAGAGACTGAAAAGGTGTGAAATATATGAAGAGCTTCAAAAATGTGAAAAATATGAAGAGGTTCAAAAGGTCTGAAATTCATGAGGTGTATGAAACGGTCTGAAAAATAGGAGCATGAAGTGATGTTGAAAAACATGAAGAGCCTGAAAAGGTGGGAAAAATACGAAGAGCTTCAAAAGGTGTCAAAAATATGAGGAGCATGAAACGGTCTGAAAAATAGGAGGAGCAAGAAGCTGTGTTCAAAAACATGAGAGGCTGAAAATGTGTGAAATATATGAAGAGCTTCAAAAGGTGTGAAATACATGAGGATCATGAAACGGTCTGAACAATAGGAGGAGCATGAAGCGGTGTTCAAAAACATGAAGAGCCTGAAAAGGTGTGAAAAATATGAAGAGCTTCAAAAGGTGTCAAAAATATGAGGAGCACTAAACGGTCTGAAAAATAGGAGGACCATGAAGCGGTGTTCAAAAACATGAAGAGCCTGAAAAGGTGTGAAAAATATGAAGAGCTTCAAAAGGTGTCTAAAATATGAGGAGCTTCAAAAGGTGTAAAAAATGAGATGAGCATGAAACGGTCTGTAAAATAGGAGGAGCATGAAGCGGTGTTCAAAATATGAAGAGCCTGAAAAGGTGTGAAATATATGAAGAGCTTTAAAATATGTCAAAAATATGAAGAGCATGAAACGGTCTCAAAATTAGGAGGAGCATGAAGCGGTATTCAAATATATGGAGATCCTGAAAAGGTACTAAAAATATGAAGAGCTTCAAAAGGTGTCAAAAATATGAGGAGCATGAAACGGTCTGAAATATAGGAGGAGCATGAAACGGTGTTCAAAAACATGAAGAGACTGAAAAGGTGTGAAAAATATTAAGAGCTTCAAAAGGTGTCAAAAATATGAGAAGCATGAAACGGTCTGAAATATAGGAGGAGCATGAAACGGTGTTGAAAAATATGAACAGCCTGAAAAGGTGTAAAAAATATGAAGAGCTTCAACAGGTGTGAAATACATGAGGAGCATGAACCGGTCTGAAAATAGGAGGAGCATGAAGCGTTGTTCAAAAACATGAAGAGCCTGAAAAGGTGTGAAAAATATGAACAGCTTCAAAAGGTGTCAAAAATAGGAGGAGCATGAAGCGGTGTTGAAAAACATGAAGAGCCTGAAAAGGTGTGAAGAATATGAAGAGCTTCAAAAGGTGTCAAAATTACAAGGAGCATGAAACGGTCTGAAAAATAGGAGGAGCATGAAGCAGTGTTCAAAAATATGAAGAGCCTGAAAAGGTGTGAAAAATATGAAGAGCTTCAAAAGGTGTCAAAAATATGAGGTGCATGAAACGGTCTGAAAAAAAGGAGGAGTATGAAGCGGTGTTCAAAAACATGAAGAGCCTTAAAAGGTGTGAAAAATATGAAGAGCTTCAAAAGGTGTCAAAATTATGAGAAGCATGAAACGGTCTGAAAAATAGGAGAAGAATGAAGCGGTGTTGAAAAACATGAGGAGCCTGAGAACTTGTGAAAAATATGAAGAGCTTCAAAAGGTGTCAAAAATGAGATGAGCATGAAACGGTCTGAAATATAGGAGGAGCATGAAGTGGTGTTGAAAAAAATGAAGAGCCTGAAAAGGTGTGATAAATATGAAGAGCTTCAAAAGGTGTCAAAAATATGAGGAGCATGAAACGGTCTGAAAAATAGGAGGAGCATGAAGCGGTGTTCAAAAACAGGAAGAGCCTGAAAATTTGTGAAAAATATGAAGAGCTTCAAAAGGTGTCAAAAATATGAGCGGCATGAAACGGTCTGAAAAATAGGAGGAGCATGAAGCGGTGTTCAAAAACATGAAAAGCCTGAAAAGGTGTAAAAAATATGAAGAGCCCCAAAACGAGTCAAAAATGAGATGAGCATGAAACTGTCTGAAAAATAGGAGTAGCATGAAGTGGTGTTGAAAAAAAAGAAGAGACTGTAAAGGTGTGAAGTATATGAAGAGCTTCTAACAGTGTCAAAAATATGAGGAGAATGAAACGGTCTGAAAAATAGGAGGAGCATGAAGCAGTGTTCAAAAACATGAAGAGCCTGGAAACGTGTGAAAAATATGAAGAGCTTCAAAAGGTGTTAAATATGAGATGAGCATGAACCGGTCTGAAAAATAGAAGCATCATGAAGCGGTGTTCAAAAACAGGAAGAGCCTGAAAATTTGTGAAAAATATGAAGAGCTTCAAAAGGTGTCAAAAATATGAGCGGCATGAAACGGTCTGAAAAATAGGAGGAGCATGAAGCGGTGTTCAAAAACATGAAAAGCCTGAAAAGGTGTAAAAAATATGAAGAGCCCCAAAACGAGTCAAAAATGAGATGAGCATGAAACTGTCTGAAAAATAGGAGTAGCATGAAGTGGTGTTGAAAAAAAAGAAGAGACTGTAAAGGTGTGAAGTATATGAAGAGCTTCTAACAGTGTCAAAAATATGAGGAGAATGAAACGGTCTGAAAAATAGGAGGAGCATGAAGCAGTGTTCAAAAACATGAAGAGCCTGAAAACGTGTGAAAAATATGAAGAGCTTCAAAAGGTGTTAAATATGAGATGAGCATGAAACGGTCTGAAAAATAGAAGCATCATGAAGCGGTGTTCAGAAACATGAAGAGCCTGAAAAGTTGTGAAAAATATGAAAAGCTTCAAAAGGTATTAAAAATGAGATGAGCATGAAACGGTCTGAAAAATAAGAGGAGCATAAAGCGGTGTTCAAAAACATGAAGAGCCTGAAAAGGTGTGAAAATATGAAGAGCTTCAAAAGGTGTCAAAAATATGAGGAGCATGAAACGGTCTGAAAAATAGGAGGAGCATGAAGCGGTGTTCAAAAACATGAAGAGCCTGAAAAGGTGTGAAAAATATGAAGAGCTTCAAAAGGTGTGAAATATATGAGGAGCAAGAAACGGGCTGAAAAATAGGAGAAGCATGAAGTGGTGGGGAAAAACATGAAGAGCCTGAAAAGGTGTGAAAAATATGAAGAGCTTCAAAAGGTGTGAAATACATGAGGAGCATGAAACTCTCTGAAAAATAAGAGGAGCATGAAGCGGGGTTCAAAAACATGAAGAGCCTGAAAATTTGTGAAAAATATGAAAATCTTCAAAAGGTATCAAAAATGAGATGTGCATGAAAAGTTCTTAAAAATAGGAGGATCATAAAACGGTGTTGAAAAACATAAAGAGCCTGAAAAGGTGTGAAAAATATGAAGAGCTTCAAAAGGTGTCAAAAATGAGATGAGCATGAAACGGTCTGAAAAATAAGAGGAGCATAAAGCGGTGTTCAAAAACATGAAGAGCCTGAAAAGGTGTGAAAATATGAAGAGCTTCAAAAGGTGTCAAAAATATGAGGAGCATGAAACCGTCTGAAAAATAGGAGGAGCATGAAGCGGTGTTCAAAAACATGAAGAGCCTGAAAACTTGTGAAAAATATGAAGAGCTTCAAAAGGTGTAAAAATATGAGGAGCATGAAACGGTCTGAAAAATAGGTGGAGCATGAAGCGGTGTGGAAAAACATGAAGAGCCTGAAAAGGTGTGAAAAATATGAAGAGATTCAAAAGGTGTGAAATACATGAGGAGCATGAAACGGGGTGAAAAATAGGAGAAGCATGCTGTGGTGTGGAAAAAGATGAAGAGCCTGAAAAGGTGTGAAAAATATGAAGACCTTCAAAAAGTGTGAAATACATGAGGAGCATGAAACTCTCTGAAAAATGGGAGGAGCATGAGGCGGTGTTCAAAAACATTAAGAGCCTGAAAAGTTGTGAAAAATATGAAAAGCTTCAAAAGTTGTAAAAATGAGATGAGCATGAAACGGTCTGAAAAATAGGAGGATCAAGAAACGGTGTTGAAAAACATGACGAGCCTGAAAACCTGTGAAAAATATGAAGAGCTACAAAAGGTGTCAAAAATGAGATGAGCATGAAACGGTCTGAAAAATAGGAGGAGCGAGAAGCAGTGTTCAAAAACATGAAGAGCCTAAAAAGGTGTGAAAAATATGAAGAGCATCAAAACGTGTCAAAAATATGAGCAGCATGAAACGGTCTGAAAAATAGGAGAAGCATTAAGCGGTGTTCAAAAACATGAATCGCCTGAAAAGTTGTGAAAAATATGAAGAGCTTCAAAAGGTGGCAAAAATATGAGGAGCATGAAACGGTCTGAAAAATAGGAGGAGCATGAAGTGGTGTTGAAAAACATGAAGAGACTGAAAAGGTGTGAAAATTATGAACAGCTTCAAAATGTGTGAAATACATGAGGACCATTAAACGGTCTGAAAAATAGGAGGAGCATGAAGCGATGTTCAAAAACATAAAGAGCCTGAAAAGGTGTGAAAAATATGAAGAGCTTCAAAAGGTGTGAAAAATATGAGGAGCATGAAACGGTCTGAAAAATAGGAGCAGCATGAAACGGTGTTGAAAAAAATGAAGAGCATGAAAATGTGTGAAAAATATGAAGAGCTTCAAAAGGTGTGAAAAATATGAAGAGCTTCAAAGGTGTCAAAAATGACATGAGCATGAAACGGTCTGAAAAATAGGAGCATCATGAAGCGGTGTTCAAAAACATGAAGAGCCTGAAAAGTTGTGAAAAATATGAAAAGCTTCAAAAGGTGTTAAAAATGAGATGAGCATGAAACGGTCTGAAAAATAGGAGGATCAAGAAACGGTGTTGAAAAACATTAAGAGCCTGAATACGTGTAAAATATGAAGAGCTACAAAAGGTGTCAAAAATGAGATGAGCATGAAACGGACTGAAAAATAGAAGGAGCGAGAAGCGGAGTTCAAAAACATGACGAGCCTGAAAAGGTGTGAAAAATATGAAGAGCTTCAAAAGGTGTCAAAAATATGAGGAGCATGAAACGGTCTGAAAAATAGGAGGAGCATGAAGCGGTGTTCAAAAACATGAAGAGCCTGAAAAGGTGTGAAAAATATGAAGAGCTTCAAAAGGTGTGAAATACATGAGGAGCAAGAAACGGGCTGAAAAATAGGAGAAGCATGAAGTGGTGGGGAAAAACATGAAGAGCCTGAAAAGGTGTGAAAAATATGAAGAGCTTCAAAAGGTGTGAAATACATGAGGAGCATGAAACACTCTGAAAAATAAGAGGAGCATGAAGCGGGATTCAAAAACATGAAGAGCCTGAAAATTTGTGAAAAATATGAAAATCTTCAAAAGGTGTCAAAAATGAGATGAGCATGAAAAGTTCTTAAAAATAGGAGGATCATAAAACGGTGTTGAAAAACATGAAGAGCCTGAAAAGGTGTGAAAAATATGAAGAGCTTCAAAAGGTGTCAAAAATGAGATGAGCATGAAACGGTCTGAAAAATAAGAGGAGCATGAAGCGGTGTTCAAAAACATGAAGAGCCTGAAAAGGTGTGAAAATATGAAGAGCTTCAAAAGGTGTCAAAAATTTGAGGAGTATGAAACCGTCTGAAAAATAGGAGGAGCATGAAGCGGTGTTCAAAAACATGAAGAGCCTGAAAACTTGTGAAAAATATGAAGAGCTTCAAAAGGTGTAAAAATATGAGGAGCATGAAACGGTCTGAAAAATAGGTGGAGCATGAAGCGGTGTTGAAAAACATGAAGAGCCTGAAAAGGTGTGAAAAATATGAAGAGCTTCAAAAGGTGTGAAATACATGAGGAGCATGAAACGGGGTGAAAAATAGGAGAAGCATGATGTGGTGTGGAAAAAGATGAAGAGCCTGAAAATGTGTGAAAAATATGAAGACATTCAAAAAGTGTTAAATACATGAGGAGCATGAAACTCTCTGAAAAATAGGAGGAGCATGAGGCGGTGTTCAAAAACATGAAGAGCCTGAAAAGTTGTGAAAAATATGAAAAGCTTCAAAAGGTGTAAAAATGAGATGAGCATGAAACGGTCTGAAAAATAGGAGGATCAAGAAACGGTGTTGAAAAACATGAAGAGCCTGAAAACGTGTGAAAAATATGAAGAGCTACAAAAGGTGTCAAAAATGAGATGAGCATGAAACGGTCTGAAAAATAGGAGGAACAAGAAGCGGTGTTCAAAAACATGAAGAGCCTGAAAAGGTGTGAAAAATATGAAGAGCTTCAAAATGTGTCAAAAATATGAGCAGCATGAAACGGTCTGAAAAATAGGTGAAGCTTTAAGCGGTGTTCAAAAACATGAATCGCCTGAAAAGTTGTGAAAAATATGAAGAGCTTCAAAAGGTGGCAAAAATATGAGGAGCATGAAACGGTCTGAAAAATAGGAGGAGCATGAAGTGGTGTTCAAAAACATGAAGAGCCTGAAAAGGTGTGAAAAATATGAAGAGCTTCAAAAGTTGTGAAAAATATGAAGAGCTTCAAAAGGTGGCAAAAATATGAGGAGCATGAAACGGTCTGAAAAATAGAAGCAGCATGAAACGTTCTGAAAAACATGAAGAGCCTGAAAACGTGTGAAATATATGAAGAGCTTCAAAAGTTGTGAAAAATATGAAGAGCTTCAAAATTGTCAAAAATGCGATGCGCAATAAACGGTCTGAAAAAGAAGAGAAGCATGAAGTTGTGTTGAAAAACATGAAGAGCCTGAAAAGATGTGAAAAATATGAGGAGCTTCAAAAGGTGTGAAATACATGAGGAGCATGAAACGGTCTGAAAAATAGGAGAAGCATGAAGTGGTGTGGAAAAACATGAAGAGCCTAAAAAGTTGTGAGAAATATGAAGAGCTTCAAAAGGTATCAAAAATGAGATGAGCATGAATGGTCTGAAAAATAGGAGGAGTATGAAGCGGTGTTGAAAAACATGAAGAGCCTAAGAAGTTGTGAAAAATATGAAAAGCTTCAAAAGGGGTCAAAAATGAGATGAGCATGAAACGGTCTGAAAAATAGGAGGATCATGTAACGGTGTTGAAAAACATGAAAAGCCTGAAAAGGTGTAAAAAATATGAGGGGCTTCAAAAGGTGTGAAAAATAAGAGGAGCATGAAACGGTCTGAAAAATAGGAGTAGCATGAAGCTGTGTTCAAAAACATGAAGAGCCTGAAAAGGTGTGAAAAATATGAGGAGGATGAAACGGTCTGAAAATTAGGAGGAGCATGAAGCGGTGTTCAAAAAAAAAGAGCCTGAAAAGATGTTAAAAATATGAAGAGCTTCAAAAGGTGTAAAAAATATGAGGAGCATGAAACGGTCTGAAATAGAGAAACAGCATGACATGGTGTTGAAAACATGAAGAGCATGAAAATGTGTGAAAAAGATGAAGAGATTCTAAAGCTGTCAAAAATATGAGGAGCCTGAAACGGTCTGAAAAATATGAAGAGATCCAATAGTTGTCAAAAATATGAGGAGCATGAAACCGTCTGAAAAATAGGAGGAGCATGACACGGTGTTGAAAAACATGAAGAGCATGAAAAGGTGTGAAAAATATGAAGAGATTCAAAAGCTGTCAAAAATATGAGGAACCTGAAAGGGTCTGAAAAATAGGAGGAGCATGAAGTGGTGTTGAAAAACATGAAGAGCCTGAAAAGGTGTGAAAAATATGAAGAGCTTCAAAAGGAGTCAAAAATATGAGGAGCATGAAAAGGTCTGAAAAATAGGAGGAGCATGAAGCGGTGTTGAAAAACATGAAGAGCCTGAAAAGGTGTGAAAAATATGAAGAGCTTAAAAATGTGTCAAAAATATCAGGAGCATGAAATGATCTGAAAAATAGGAGGAACATGAAACGGTCTGAAAAATAGGAGGAGCATGAAGTGGTGTTCAAAAACATGAAGAGCGTAAAAAGGTGTGAAAAATATGAAGAGCTTTAAAGGTGTGAAAATTATGAGGAGCATGAAACCGTCTGAAAAATAGGAAAAGCATGACTCGGTGCTGAAAAACATGAAGAGCCTTAAAATGTGAAAAAATATGACGAGCTTTAAAGGTGTGAAAAATATGAGGAGCATGAAACCGTGTGAAAAATAGGATGAGCATGAAGCGGTGTTGAAAAACAAGAAGAGCCTGAAAAGGTGTGAAAAATATGAAGAGCTTCAAAAGGTGTCAAAAATATGAGGAGCATGAAACGGTCTGAAAAATAGGAGGAGCATGAAACTATGTTCAAAAACATGAAGAGCCTGAAAAGGTGTGAAAAATATGAAGAGCTCAAAAGGTGTGAAAAATATGTGGAGCATGAAACGGTCTGAAAAATAGGAGGAGGATTGTAGCGATGTTCAAAAACGTGAAGAGCATGAAAAGGTGTGAAAAATATGACGAGCTTCAAAAGGTGTCAAAAATATGAGGAGCATGAAACGGTCTGAAAAATATGAGAAGCATGAAGTAGTGTTAAAAACATGAAGAGCCTGAAAATGTTTGAAATATATGAAGCGCTTCAAAAGGTTTCAATAGTGAGAGGAGCATGAAACTGTCTTAAAAATACGAGGATAATGAAGCAGTGATGAAAAACGTGAAGAGCCTGAAAAGCTGTGTAAAATATGAAGAGCTTCAAAAGGTGTCAAAAATATGAGGAGCATGAAATGTTCTGAAAAATAGGAGGTGCATGAAACGATGTTCAAAGATATGAAGAGCCTGAAATGGTGTGAAAAATATGAAGAGCTTCAAAAGGTGTGAAATATATGAAGAGCTTCAAAAGATGTCAATAATGAGATGAGCATGAAACGGTCTGAAAAATAGGAGGAGCATGAAGTGGTGTTGAAAACATGAAGATACTGAAAAAGTGTGAAATATATGAAGAGCTTCAAAAAGTGTGAAAAATATGAGGAGCTTCAAAATGTGTCAAAAATATGAGGAGCATGAAACGTTCTGAAAAAACGGAGGAGCATGAATCGGTGTTGAATAATATGAAGAGCCTGAGAGGTGTGAAAAATATGAAGAGCTTCAAAAGGTTTGAAATATATGAGGAGCATGAAACGGTCTGAAGAATTGGAGGAGGATTGTAGCGATGTTCAAAAATATGAAGAGCATGAAAAGGTGTGAAAAATATGAAGAGTTTCAAAAGGTGTGAAATACAAGAGAAGCAAGAAACAGCCTGAAAAATAGGAGGAGCATGAAGCGGTGTTGAAAAACATGACGAAACAGAAAAGGTGTGAAAAATATGAAGAGCTTCAAAATGTGTCAAAAATATGAGGAGCATGAAACTGTCTGAAAAATAGGAGTAACATGAAACGGTGTTGAAAAACATGAAGAGCCTGAAAAGGTGTGAAAAATATGAAGAGCTTCAAATGGTGTGAAATACATGAGGAGCTTGAAACTGTCTGAAAAATAGGAGGAGCATGAAGCGATGTTGAAAAACATGAAGAGCATGAAAAGCTGTGAAAAATATGAAGAGCTTCAAAAGGTGTCAAAATATGTGAGCATGAAACCGTCTGAAAAATAGGAGGACCATGAAGCGGTGTTGAAAAACATGAAGAGCCTGAAAAGGTGTGAAAAATATGAAGAGCTTCAAAAGGTGTCAAAAATATGAGGAGCATGAAACGGTCTGAAAAATAGGAGGAACATGAAACGGTGTTCAAAAACATGAAGAGCCTGAAAAGGTGTGAAAAATATGAAGAGCTTCAAAAGGTGTGAAATACAAGAGGAGCATGAAACGGTCTGAAAAATAGGAGGAGCATCAAGCGGTGTTGAAAAACATGAAGAGCCTGAAAAGGTGTGAAAAATATGAAGAGCTTCAAAAGGTGTCAAAAATATGAGAAGCATGAAACAGTGTGAAAAAAAGGAGGAGCTTGAAGTGTTGTTGAAAAACATGAAGAGCCTGAAAAGGTATGAAAAATATGAAGAGCTTCAAAAGGTGTCAAAATATGAGGAGCATGAAACGGTCTGAAAAACAGGAGGAGCATAAAACGGTGTTCAAAAACATGAAGTGCCTGAAAAGGTGTGAAATATATGAAGAGCCTCAAAACGTGGCAAAAATAAGAGGAGCATCAAACGGTCTGAAAAATAGGAGGAGCATGAAGCGTTGTTGAAAAACATGAAGAGACTTAAAACGTGTGAAATATATGAAGAGCTTCAAAAAGTGTGAAAAATATAAAGAGACTCAAAGGTGTCAAAATTATGAGGAGCAAGAAACGGTCTGAAAATAGGAGGAGCATGAAACGGTGTTCAAATACATGAAGAGCCCGAAAAGGTGTGAAAATATGAAGAGCTTCAAAAGGTGTCACAAATATGAGGAGTATGAAACGGTCTGAAACATAGGAGGAGCATAAAACGGTGTTCAAAAACATGAAGAGCCTGAAAAGGTGTGAAATATATGAAGAGCCTCAAAACGTGTCAAAAATAAGAGGAGCATGAAATGGTCTGAAAAATAGGAGGAGCATGAAGCGGTGTTGAAAAACATGAAGAGACTTAAAACGTGTGAAATATATGAAGAGCTTCAAAAAGTGTGAAAAATATAAAGAGATTCAAAGGTATCAAAATTATGAGGAGCAAGAAACGGTCTGAAAATAGGTGGAGCATGAAACGGTGTTCAAATAAATGAAGAGCATGAAAAGGTGTGAAAAACATGAAGAGCTTCAAAAGGTGTCAAAAATACGAGGAATGTGAAACGGTCTGAAATATAGGAGGAGCATGAAGTGGTGTTGAAAATCATGAAGAGCCTGAAAATGTGTGTAAAATATGAAGAGCTTCAAAAGGTGTGAAATACATGAGGAGCATGAAACGTTCTGAAAAAAAGGAGGAGCATGAAGCGGTGTTCAAAAACATGAAGAGCCTGAAAAGTTGTGAAAAATATGAAGAGCTTCAAAAGGTGTCAAAAATACGAGGAATGTGAAACGGTCTGAAATATAGGAGGAGCATGAAGTGGTGTTGAAAATCATGAAGCGCCTGAAAAGGTGTGTAAAATATGAAGAGCTTCAAAATGTGTGAAATACAAGAGGAGCATGAAACGGTCTGAAAAATAGGAGGAGCATGAAGCGGTGTTCAAAAATATGAAGAGCCTGAAAAGTTGTGAAATATATGAAGAGATTCATAAGGTGTCAAAAATATGAGGAGCATGAAACGGTCTGAAAAATAGGAGTAGCATGAAGTGGTGTTGAAAACATGAAGATACTGAAAAAGTGTGAAATATATGAAGAGCTTCAAAAAGTGTGAAAAATATGAGGAGCTTCAAAATGTGTCAAAAATATGAGGAGCATGAAACGGTCTGAAAAAACGGAGGAGCATGAAGCGGTGTTGAAAAATATGAAGAGCCTGAAAAGGTGTGAAAAATATGAAGAGCTTCAAAAGGTGTGAAAAATATGAGGAGCATGAAACGGTCACAAGAATAGGAGGAGGATTGTAGCGATGTTCAAAAACATGAAGAGCATGAAAATGTGTGAAAAATATTAAGAGCTTCAAAAGGTGTGAAATACAAGAGAAGAATGAAACAGCCTGAAAAATAGGAGGAGCATGAAGTGGTGTTGAAAAACATGACGAAACAGAAAATGTGTGAAAAATATGAAGAGCTTCAAAAGGTGTCAAAAATATGAGGAGCATGAAACTGTCTGAAAAATAGGAGGAAGATGAAACGGTGTTCAAAAACATGAAGAGCCTGAAAAGGTGTGAAAAATATGAAGAGCTTCAAATGGTGTGAAATACATGAGGAGCATGAAACTGTCTGAAAAATAGGAGGAGCATGAAGCGGTGTTGACAAACATGAAGAGCCTGAAAAGGTGTGAAAAATTGAAGAGCTTCAAAAGGTGTGAAAATATGAGAAGCATGAAACGATCTGAAGAATAGGAGGAGGATTGTAGCGATGTTCAAAAACATGAAGAGCATGAAAATGTGTGCAAAATATGAAGAGCTTCAAAAGGTGTGAAATACATGAGGAGCAAGAAACGGGCTGAAAAATAGGAGAAGCATGAAGTGGTGGGGAAAAACATGAAGAGCCTGAAAAGGTGTGAAAAATATGAAGAGCTTCAAAAGGTGTGAAATACATGAGGAGCATGAAACACTCTGAAAAATAAGAGGAGCATGAAGCGGGATTCAAAAACATGAAGAGCCTGAAAATTTGTGAAAAATATGAAAATCTTCAAAAGGTGTCAAAAATGAGATGAGCATGAAAAGTTCTTAAAAATAGGAGGATCATAAAACGGTGTTGAAAAACATGAAGAGCCTGAAAAGGTGTGAAAAATATGAAGAGCTTCAAAAGGTGTCAAAAATGAGATGAGCATGAAACGGTCTGAAAAATAAGAGGAGCATGAAGCGGTGTTCAAAAACATGAAGAGCCTGAAAAGGTGTGAAAATATGAAGAGCTTCAAAAGGTGTCAAAAATATGAGGAGTATGAAACCGTCTGAAAAATAGGAGGAGCATGAAGCGGTGTTCAAAAACATGAAGAGCCTGAAAACTTGTGAAAAATATGAAGAGCTTCAAAAGGTGTAAAAATATGAGGAGCATGAAACGGTCTGAAAAATAGGTGGAGCATGAAGCGGTGTTGAAAAACATGAAGAGCCTGAAAAGGTGTGAAAAATATGAAGAGCTTCAAAAGGTGTGAAATACATGAGGAGCATGAAACGGGGTGAAAAATAGGAGAAGCATGATGTGGTGTGGAAAAAGATGAAGAGCCTGAAAATGTGTGAAAAATATGAAGACATTCAAAAAGTGTTAAATACATGAGGAGCATGAAACTCTCTGAAAAATAGGAGGAGCATGAGGCGGTGTTCAAAAACATGAAGAGCCTGAAAAGTTGTGAAAAATATGAAAAGCTTCAAAAGGTGTAAAAATGAGATGAGCATGAAACGGTCTGAAAAATAGGAGGATCAAGAAACGGTGTTGAAAAACATGAAGAGCCTGAAAACGTGTGAAAAATATGAAGAGCTACAAAAGGTGTCAAAAATGAGATGAGCATGAAACGGTCTGAAAAATAGGAGGAACAAGAAGCGGTGTTCAAAAACATGAAGAGCCTGAAAAGGTGTGAAAAATATGAAGAGCTTCAAAATGTGTCAAAAATATGAGCAGCATGAAACGGTCTAAAAAATAGGTGAAGCTTTAAGCGGTGTTCAAAAACATGAATCGCCTGAAAAGTTGTGAAAAATATGAAGAGCTTCAAAAGGTGGCAAAAATATGAGGAGCATGAAACGGTCTGAAAAATAGGAGGAGCATGAAGTGGTGTTCAAAAACATGAAGAGCCTGAAAAGGTGTGAAAAATATGAAGAGCTTCAAAAGTTGTGAAAAATATGAAGAGCTTCAAAAGGTGGCAAAAATATGAGGAGCATGAAACGGTCTGAAAAATAGAAGCAGCATGAAACGTTCTGAAAAACATGAAGAGCCTGAAAACGTGTGAAATATATGAAGAGCTTCAAAAGTTGTGAAAAATATGAAGAGCTTCAAAATTGTCAAAAATGCGATGCGCAATAAACGGTCTGAAAAAGAAGAGAAGCATGAAGTTGTGTTGAAAAACATGAAGAGCCTGAAAAGATGTGAAAAATATGAAGAGCTTCAAAAGGTGTGAAATACATGAGGAGCATGAAACGGTCTGAAAAATAGGAGAAGCATGAAGTGGTGTGGAAAAACATGAAGAGCCTAAAAAGTTGTGAGAAATATGAAGAGCTTCAAAAGGTATCA
Organism: Dama dama; assembly: GCF_033118175.1. NCBI lineage: Eukaryota > Metazoa > Chordata > Mammalia > Artiodactyla > Cervidae > Dama > Dama dama. The sequence goes on along the minus strand of NC_083688.1, from coordinate 64,333,205 downwards.
AAAATGAGATGAGCATGAATGGTCTGAAAAATAGGAGGAGTATGAAGCGGTGTTGAAAAACATGAAGAGCCTAAGAAGTTGTGAAAAATATGAAAAGCTTCAAAAGGGGTCAAAAATGAGATGAGCATGAAACGGTCTGAAAAATAGGAGGATCATGTAACGGTGTTGAAAAACATGAAAAGCCTGAAAAGGTGTAAAAAATATGAGGGGCTTCAAAAGGTGTGAAAAATAAGAGGAGCATGAAACGGTCTGAAAAATAGGAGTAGCATGAAGCTGTGTTCAAAAACATGAAGAGCCTGAAAAGGTGTGAAAAATATGAGGAGGATGAAACGGTCTGAAAATTAGGAGGAGCATGAAGCGGTGTTCAAAAAAAAAGAGCCTGAAAAGATGTTAAAAATATGAAGAGCTTCAAAAGGTGTAAAAAATATGAGGAGCATGAAACGGTCTGAAATAGAGAAACAGCATGACATGGTGTTGAAAACATGAAGAGCATGAAAATGTGTGAAAAAGATGAAGAGATTCTAAAGCTGTCAAAAATATGAGGAGCCTGAAACGGTCTGAAAAATATGAAGAGATCCAATAGTTGTCAAAAATATGAGGAGCATTAAATGGTGTTCAGAAACATGAGAGCCTGAAAAGCTGTTAAAAATATGAAGAGCTTCAAAAGTTGTCAAAAATATGAGGAGCATGAAACCGTCTGAAAAATAGGAGGAGCATGACACGGTGTTGAAAAACATGAAGAGCATGAAAAGGTGTGAAAAATATGAAGAGATTCAAAAGCTGTCAAAAATATGAGGAACCTGAAACGGTCTGAAAAATAGGAGGAGCATGAAGTGGTGTTGAAAAACATGAAGAGCCTGAAAAGGTGTGAAAAATATGAAGAGCTTCAAAAGGAGTCAAAAATATGAGGAGCATGAAAAGGTCTGAAAAATAGGAGGAGCATGAAGCGGTGTTGAAAAACATGAAGAGCCTGAAAAGGTGTGAAAAATATGAAGAGCTTAAAAATGTGTCAAAAATATCAGGAGCATGAAATGATCTGAAAAACAGGAGGAACATGAAACGGTCTGAAAAATAGGAGGAGCATGAAGTGGTGTTCAAAAACATGAAGAGCGTAAAAAGGTGTGAAAAATATGAAGAGCTTTAAAGGTGTGAAAATTATGAGGAGCATGAAACCGTCTGAAAAATAGGAAAAGCATGACTCGGTGCTGAAAAACATGAAGAGCCTTAAAATGTGAAAAAATATGACGAGCTTTAAAGGTGTGAAAAATATGAGGAGCATGAAACCGTGTGAAAAATAGGATGAGCATGAAGCGGTGTTGAAAAACAAGAAGAGCCTGAAAAGGTGTGAAAAATATGAAGAGCTTCAAAAGGTGTCAAAAATATGAGGAGCATGAAACGGTCTGAAAAATAGGAGGAGCATGAAACTATGTTCAAAAACATGAAGAGCCTGAAAAGGTGTGAAAAATATGAAGAGCTCAAAAGGTGTGAAAAATATGTGGAGCATGAAACGGTCTGAAAAATAGGAGGAGGATTGTAGCGATGTTCAAAAACGTGAAGAGCATGAAAAGGTGTGAAAAATATGACGAGCTTCAAAAGGTGTCAAAAATATGAGGAGCATGAAACGGTCTGAAAAATATGAGAAGCATGAAGTAGTGTTAAAAACATGAAGAGCCTGAAAATGTTTGAAATATATGAAGCGCTTCAAAAGGTTTCAATAGTGAGAGGAGCATGAAACTGTCTTAAAAATACGAGGATAATGAAGCAGTGATGAAAAACGTGAAGAGCCTGAAAAGCTGTGTAAAATATGAAGAGCTTCAAAAGGTGTCAAAAATATGAGGAGCATGAAATGTTCTGAAAAATAGGAGGTGCATGAAACGATGTTCAAAGATATGAAGAGCCTGAAATGGTGTGAAAAATATGAAGAGCTTCAAAAGGTGTGAAATATATGAAGAGCTTCAAAAGATGTCAATAATGAGATGAGCATGAAACGGTCTGAAAAATAGGAGGAGCATGAAGTGGTGTTGAAAACATGAAGATACTGAAAAAGTGTGAAATATATGAAGAGCTTCAAAAAGTGTGAAAAATATGAGGAGCTTCAAAATGTGTCAAAAATATGAGGAGCATGAAACGTTCTGAAAAAACGGAGGAGCATGAATCGGTGTTGAATAATATGAAGAGCCTGAGAGGTGTGAAAAATATGAAGAGCTTCAAAAGGTTTGAAATATATGAGGAGCATGAAACGGTCTGAAGAATTGGAGGAGGATTGTAGCGATGTTCAAAAATATGAAGAGCATGAAAAGGTGTGAAAAATATGAAGAGTTTCAAAAGGTGTGAAATACAAGAGAAGCAAGAAACAGCCTGAAAAATAGGAGGAGCATGAAGCGGTGTTGAAAAACATGACGAAACAGAAAAGGTGTGAAAAATATGAAGAGCTTCAAAATGTGTCAAAAATATGAGGAGCATGAAACTGTCTGAAAAATAGGAGTAACATGAAACGGTGTTGAAAAACATGAAGAGCCTGAAAAGGTGTGAAAAATATGAAGAGCTTCAAATGGTGTGAAATACATGAGGAGCTTGAAACTGTCTGAAAAATAGGAGGAGCATGAAGCGATGTTGAAAAACATGAAGAGCATGAAAAGCTGTGAAAAATATGAAGAGCTTCAAAAGGTGTCAAAATATGTGAGCATGAAACCGTCTGAAAAATAGGAGGACCATGAAGCGGTGTTGAAAAACATGAAGAGCCTGAAAAGGTGTGAAAAATATGAAGAGCTTCAAAAGGTGTCAAAAATATGAGGAGCATGAAACGGTCTGAAAAATAGGAGGAACATGAAACGGTGTTCAAAAACATGAAGAGCCTGAAAAGGTGTGAAAAATATGAAGAGCTTCAAAAGGTGTGAAATACAAGAGGAGCATGAAACGGTCTGAAAAATAGGAGGAGCATCAAGCGGTGTTGAAAAACATGAAGAGCCTGAAAAGGTGTGAAAAATATGAAGAGCTTCAAAAGGTGTCAAAAATATGAGAAGCATGAAACAGTGTGAAAAAAAGGAGGAGCTTGAAGTGTTGTTGAAAAACATGAAGAGCCTGAAAAGGTATGAAAAATATGAAGAGCTTCAAAAGGTGTCAAAATATGAGGAGCATGAAACGGTCTGAAAAACAGGAGGAGCATAAAACGGTGTTCAAAAACATGAAGTGCCTGAAAAGGTGTGAAATATATGAAGAGCCTCAAAACGTGGCAAAAATAAGAGGAGCATCAAACGGTCTGAAAAATAGGAGGAGCATGAAGCGTTGTTGAAAAACATGAAGAGACTTAAAACGTGTGAAATATATGAAGAGCTTCAAAAAGTGTGAAAAATATAAAGAGACTCAAAGGTGTCAAAATTATGAGGAGCAAGAAACGGTCTGAAAATAGGAGGAGCATGAAACGGTGTTCAAATACATGAAGAGCCCGAAAAGGTGTGAAAATATGAAGAGCTTCAAAAGGTGTCACAAATATGAGGAGTATGAAACGGTCTGAAACATAGGAGGAGCATAAAACGGTGTTCAAAAACATGAAGAGCCTGAAAAGGTGTGAAATATATGAAGAGCCTCAAAACGTGTCAAAAATAAGAGGAGCATGAAATGGTCTGAAAAATAGGAGGAGCATGAAGCGGTGTTGAAAAACATGAAGAGACTTAAAACGTGTGAAATATATGAAGAGCTTCAAAAAGTGTGAAAAATATAAAGAGATTCAAAGGTATCAAAATTATGAGGAGCAAGAAACGGTCTGAAAATAGGTGGAGCATGAAACGGTGTTCAAATAAATGAAGAGCATGAAAAGGTGTGAAAAACATGAAGAGCTTCAAAAGGTGTCAAAAATACGAGGAATGTGAAACGGTCTGAAATATAGGAGGAGCATGAAGTGGTGTTGAAAATCATGAAGAGCCTGAAAATGTGTGTAAAATATGAAGAGCTTCAAAAGGTGTGAAATACATGAGGAGCATGAAACGTTCTGAAAAAAAGGAGGAGCATGAAGCGGTGTTCAAAAACATGAAGAGCCTGAAAAGTTGTGAAAAATATGAAGAGCTTCAAAAGGTGTCAAAAATACGAGGAATGTGAAACGGTCTGAAATATAGGAGGAGCATGAAGTGGTGTTGAAAATCATGAAGCGCCGGAAAAGGTGTGTAAAATATGAAGAGCTTCAAAATGTGTGAAATACAAGAGGAGCATGAAACGGTCTGAAAAATAGGAGGAGCATGAAGTGGTGTTCAAAAATATGAAGAGCCTGAAAAGTTGTGAAATATATGAAGAGATTCATAAGGTGTCAAAAATATGAGGAGCATGAAACGGTCTGAAAAATAGGAGTAGCATGAAGTGGTGTTGAAAACATGAAGATACTGAAAAAGTGTGAAATATATGAAGAGCTTCAAAAAGTGTGAAAAATATGAGGAGCTTCAAAATGTGTCAAAAATATGAGGAGCATGAAACGGTCTGAAAAAACGGAGGAGCATGAAGCGGTGTTGAAAAATATGAAGAGCCTGAAAAGGTGTGAAAAATATGAAGAGCTTCAAAAGGTGTGAAAAATATGAGGAGCATGAAACGGTCACAAGAATAGGTGGAGGATTGTAGCGATGTTCAAAAACATGAAGAGCATGAAAATGTGTGAAAAATATTAAGAGCTTCAAAAGGTGTGAAATACAAGAGAAGAATGAAACAGCCTGAAAAATAGGAGGAGCATGAAGTGGTGTTGAAAAACATGACGAAACAGAAAATGTGTGAAAAATATGAAGAGCTTCAAAAGGTGTCAAAAATATGAGGAGCATGAAACTGTCTGAAAAATAGGAGGAAGATGAAACGGTGTTCAAAAACATGAAGAGCCTGAAAAGGTGTGAAAAATATGAAGAGCTTCAAAAGGTGTGAAATACAAGAGGAGCATGAAACGGCCTGAAAAATAGGAGGAGCATGAAGCGGTGTTGACAAACATGAAGAGCCTGAAAAGGTGTGAAAAATTGAAGAGCTTCAAAAGGTGTGAAAATATGAGAAGCATGAAACGATCTGAGGAATAGGAGGAGGATTGTAGCGATGTTCAAAAACATGAAGAGCATGAAAATGTGTGCAAAATATGAAGAGCTTCAAAAGGTGTGAAATACAAGAGGAGCATGAAACGGCCTGAAAAATAGGAGGAGCATGAAGCGGTCTTGAAAAACATGAAGAGCCTGAAAACGTGTGAAAAATATGAAGAGCTTCAAAAGGTGTGTAATATGTGAGGAGCATGAAACAGTCTGAAAAATAGGAGGAGCATGAAGCCATGTTGAAAAACATGAAGAGCCTGAAAAGGTGTAAAAAACATGAAGAGCTTCAAAAGGTGTCAAAAATATGAGGAAAATGAAACGGTCTGAAAATTAGGAGGAGCATGAAGTGGGGTTGAAAATCATGAAGAGTCTGACAAGGTGTGTAAAATGTGAAGAGCTTCAAAAGGAGTGAAATACATGAGGAGCATGAAACCCTCTGAATTATAGGAGGAGCATGAAGCGGTGTTCATAAACATGAAGAGCCTGAAAAGGTGTGAAAAATATGAAGAGCTTCAAAAGCTGTCAAATATGAGATGAGCATGAAACGATCTCAAAAATAGGAGGAGCATGAAGCGGTGTTAAAAAACATGAAGAGCCTGAAAAGGTGTGACAAATATAAAGAGCTTCAAGATGTGTGAAAAATATGAGGAGCATGAAACGGTCTGAAAAATAGGAGAAGCATGAAGCGGTGTTGAAAAATGCGAGGAGCATGAAGAGGTGTTGAAAAAAATGAAGAGCCTAAAAAGGTGTGAAAAATATGAAGATCTTCTAAACGTGTCAAAAATATGAGGAGCATGAAAAGGTCTGAAAAATAGGAGGAGCATGAAGTGGTGTTGAAAAACATGAAGAGCCTGAAAAGTGTGAAAAATATGGAGAGCTTCATAAGGTGTCAAAAGTATGAGGAGCATGAAACGGTCTGAAAAATAGGAGGAGCATGAAGTGGTGTTGAAAAACATGAAGAGCCTGAAAAGTGTGAAAAATATGGAGAGCTTCATAAGGTGTCAAAAGTATGAGGAGCATGAAACGGTCTGAAAAATAGGAGGAGCATGAAGCGGTGTTCAAAACATGAAGAGCCTGAAAATGTGTGAAAAATATGAAGAGCTTCAAAAGTTGTCAAAAATATGAGGAGCATGAAACGGTCTGAAAAATAGAAGGAGCATGAAATGCTGATCAAAAACATGAAGAGCCTGAAAAGGTATGAAAAATATGAAGAGCTTCAAAAGGTGTGAAATACATGAGGAGCATGAAACAGTCTGAAAAATAGGAGAAGCATGAAGTGGTGTGGAAAAAGATGAAGAGCCTGAAAAAGTGTGAAAAATATGAAGAGCTTCAAAAGATGTGAAATACATGAGGAGCATGAAACGGTCTGAAAAATAGGAGGAGCATGAAGCGGTGTTCAAAAACATGAAGAGCCTGAAAAGTGTGAAATATATGAAGAGCTTCAAAAGGTGTGAAAAATATGAAGAGCTTCAAAATGTGTCAAAAATCGATGAGCAGGAAATGGTCTGAAAAATAGGAGAGCATGAAGTGGTTTTAAAAACATGAAGAGCCTGAAAAGGTGTGAAATATATGAAGAGCTTCAAAAGGTATCAAAAATATGAGGAGAATGAAACGGTCTGAAAAATAGGAGGGGCATGAAGACGTGTTGAAAAAACTGAAGAGCCTGAAAAGGTGTGAAAAATATGAAGAGCTTCAAAAGGTGTCAAAAAATGAGGAGCATGAAACGGTATGAAATATAAAGGAGCATGAAACGCTGAACAAATACATGAAGAGCCTGAAAAGGTGTGAAAAATATAAAGAGCTTCAAAAGGTTGAAATACATGAGGAGCATGACACGGTCTGAAAAATAGGAGAAGCATGAAGTGGTGTGGAAAAAGATGAAGAGCCTGAAAAAGTGTGAAAAATATGAAGAGCTTCAAAAGGTGTGAAATACATGAGGAGCATGAAACTCTCTGAAAAATAGGAGGAGCAAGAAGTGGTGTTCAAAAACATGAAGAGCCTGAAAATTTGTGAAAAATATTAAGAGCTTCAAAAGGTGTGAAAAATATGAGGAGCATGAAACAGTCTGAACAATAGGAGGAGAATGAAGCGGTGTTCAGTAACATGAAGAGCCTGAAAAGTTGTGAAAAATATGAAAAGCTTCAAAACGTGTCAAATATATGAGGAGCATGAAACGGTCTGAAAAATATGAGGAGCATGAAGCTGTGTTGAAAAACGTGAAGAGCCTGAAATGGTGTGAAATATATGAAGAGCTTCAAAACGTGTCAAAAATCGATGAGCAGGAAATGGTCTGAATAATAGAGAGCATGAAGTGGTGTTAAAAACATGAAGAGCCTGAAAAGGTGTGAAATATATGAAGAGCTTCAAAAGGTATCAAAAATATGAGGAGAATGAAACGGTCTGAAAAATAGGAGGAGCATGAAGTGTTGTTGAAAAACATGAAGAGCCTGAGAAGGTGTGAAAAATATGAAGAGATTCAAAGGGTGTCAAAAATATGAGGAGCATGAAGCGGTCTCAAAAATAGGAGGAGCATGAAGCTGTGTTCAAAAACATGGAGAGTCTAAAAAGGTGTGAAAAATATGAAGAGCTTCAAAAGCTGTCAAGTATATGAGTAGCATGAAAAGGTATGAAAACAAGCAGGAGCATGAAACGGTGTTGAAAAACTTGAAGAGCCTGAAAAGGTGTGGAAAATAGGAGGAGCTTCAAAAGGTGTCAAAAATATGTGCAGCGTGAAACGGTCTGAAAAATAGGAAGAGAATGAAGCGGTGTTCAAAAACCTGAAGAGCCTGAAAAGGTGTGAAAAATCTGAAGAGCTTCAAAAGGTGTGAAAAATATAAGGAGCATGAAACGGTCTGAAAAATAGGAGGAGCATGAAGCGTTGTTCAAAAACATGAAGAGCCTGAAAAGGTGTGAAAAATATGAAGAGCTTCAAAAGGTGTCAAAAATATGAGGAGCATGAAACATACTGAAAAATTAGAGGAGCGTGAAGCGCTGTTCAAAAACATGAAGAGTCTGAAAATGTGTGAAAAACATGAAGTGTTTCAAAAGGTGTCAAAAATATGAGGAGCATGAAACGGTCTGAAAAATAGGAGGAGCATGAACGGTGTTGAAAAACATGAGGAGCCTGAAAATGTGTGAAAAATATGAAGAGCCTCAAAACCTGTCAAAAATATGAGGAGCATGAAACGCTCTGAAAAATAGGAGGAGCATGAAGTGGTGTTGAAAAATATGAAGAGCATGAAAACGTGTGAAAAATACGACGAGCTTCAAAATGTGTCAAAAATATGAGGAACATGTAACGGTCTGAAAAATAGGAAGATCATGAAGCGGTGTTGAAACACCTGAAGAGCCTAAAAAGTGTGAAAAATATGAAGAGCTTCAAAAGGTGTCAACAATGTGAGGAGCATGAAACTGTCTGAAAAATGAGAGGAGCATGAAGCGGTGTTAAAAAACATGAAGAGCCTGAAAATGTGTGAAAAATATGAAGAGCTTCAAAAGGTGTGAAATACATGAGGAGCATGAAACGGTCTGAAAAAGAGGAGGAGCATGAAGCGGTGTTCAAAAACATGAAGAGCCTGAAATTGTGTGAAAAATATGAAGAGTTTCAAAAGGTTTCAAAAATATGAGGAGCATGAAACGGTCTGAAAAATAGGAGGAGCATGAAACGGTATTCAAAAACATGAAGAGCCTGAAAATCTGTGAAAAATATGAAGAGCTTCAAAAGGTGTGAAAAATATGAAGAGCTTCAAAAGGTGTGAAAAATATGAAGAGCTTCAAAAGGTGTGAAGAATATGAAGAGCCTGAAATTGTGTGAAAAATATGAAGAGTTTCAAAAGGTTTCAAAATTATGAGGAGCATGAAACGGTCTGAAAAATAGGAGCAGCATGAAACGTTGTCCAAAATCTTGAAGAGCCTGAAAATGTGTGAAACATATGAAGAGCTTCAAAAGGTGTGAAATACAAGAGGAGCATGAATCTGTCTGAAAAATAGGAGGAGCATGAAGCGGTGTTGAAAAACATGAAAAGCCTGAAAAGGTGTGAAACATATGAAGAGCCTCAAAACGTGTCAAAATTATGAGGAGCATGAAACGGTCTGAAAAATAAGAGGAGCATGAAACGGTCTGAAAAATAGGAGAAGCATGAAACGGTGTTCAAAAACATGAAAAGCCTGAAAAGGTGTGAAACATATGAAGCGCCTCAAAACGTGTCAAAATTATGAGGAGCATGAAACGGTCTGAAAAATAAGAGGAGCATGAAACGATCTGAAAAATAAGAAGAGAATGACGCGGTGTTGAAAAACATGAAGAGCCTGAAAAGGAGTGACAAATATAAAGAGTTTCAAAAGGTGTCAATAATAAGCGTTGCATGAAACAGTCTGAAAAATAGGAGGAGCGTGAAGCGGTGTTGAAAAACATGAAGAGCCTGAAAAGGTGTGAAAAATATGAAGAGCTTCAAAAGGTGTCAAAAATATGAGTAGCATGAAACGGTCTGAAAAAGAGGAGGAGAATGAAACGGTCTGAAAATAGGAGGAGCATGAAGCGGTGTTGAAAAACATGAAGAGCCTGAAACGGTGTGAAATATATGAAGAGCCTCAAAACGTGTCAAAATTATGAGGAGCATGAAACGGTCTGAAAAATAAGAGGAGCATGAAACGGTGTTGAAAAACATGAAGAGCCTGAAAAGGTATGAAAAATATGAAGAGCTTCAAAAGGTGTGAAAAATATGAAGAGTTCAAAAGGTGTCATAAATGAGATGAGCATGAAACGGTCTAAAAAACAGGAGGAGCATGAAGTGGTGTTGAAAAACATGAAGAGCCTGAAAAAGTGTGAAATATATGAAGAGATTCAAAAGGTGTCAAAAATATGAGGAGCATGAAACGGTCTGAAAAATTGGAGGAACATGAAGTGGTGTTGAAAAACATGAACAGCCTGAAAAGGTGTGAAAAAGATGAAGAGCTTCAAAAATTGTCAAAAATATGAGGAGCATGAAACGGTCTGAAATATAAGAGGAGCATGAAGTAGTTTTGAAAAACATGAACAGCCTGAAAAGTGTGAAAAATATGAAGAGCTTCTAAAGGTGTCAAAATATGAGGAGCATGAAACGGTCTGAAAAATAGGAGCAGCATGAAATGGTGTTCAAAAACTTGAAGAGCCTGAAAAGGTGTGAAACATATGAAGAGCTTCAAAAGGTGTGAAATAAATGAGGAGCATGAAACGTTCTGAAAAATAGGAGGAGCATGAAGCGGTATTCAAAAATATAAAGAGCCTGAAAAGGTGTGAAAAATATGAAGAGCTTCGAAGGTGTGAAATACAGGAGGAGCATGAAACGATCTGAAAAATAGGACGAGCATGAAGCGGTGTGGAAAAATATGAGGAACCTGAAAAGGTGTGAAAAATATGTAGAGCTTCAAAAGGTGCCAAATATATGAGGAGCATGAAACGGTCTGAAAAAGAGGAGGAGCATTAAACGGTGTTCAAAAACATGAAGTGCCTGAAAAGGTGTGAAAAATATGAAGAGCTCAAAAGGTGTGAAATATATGAGGAGCATGAAACGGTCTGAAAAATAGGAGGAGCATGAAGCGGTGTTCAAACACATGAAAAGCCTGAAAATGTGTGAAAAATATGAAGAGCTTCAAAAGGTGTGAAAAATATGAGGAGCATGAAACGGTCTGAAAAATAGGAGGAACATGAAGTGGTGTTGAAAAACATGAAGAGCCTGAAAAGGTGTGAAAAAGATGAAGAGCTTCAAAAATTGTCAAATATATGAGGAGCATGAAACGGTCTGAAATATAAGAGGAGCATAAAGTAGTTTTGAAAAACATGAACAGCCTGAAAAGTGTGAAAAATATTAAGAGCTTCTAAAGGTGTCAAAATATGAGGAGCATGAAACGGTCTGAAAAATAGGAGCAGCATGAAATGGTGTTCAAAAACTTGAAGAGCCTGAAAAGGTGTGAAACATATGAAGAGCTTCAAAAAGTGTCAAAAATATGAGGAGCATGAAACGATCTGAAAAATAGGAGGAGCATGAAGCGGTGTTGAAAAACTGAAGAGCCTGAAAACGTGTGAAAAATATGAAGAGCTTCAAAAGGTGTGAAAATATGAAGAGCTTCAAAAGGTGTGAAATATATGAGGAGCATGAAACGGTCTGAAAAATAGGAGGAGCATGAAGCGGTGTTCAAACACATGAAAAGCCTGAAAATGTGTGAAAAATATGAAGAGCTTCAAAAGGTGTGAAAAATATGAGGAGCATGAAACGGTCTGAAAAATAGGAGGAACATGAAGTGGTGTTGAAAAACATGAAGAGCCTGAAAAGGTGTGAAAAAGAGGAAGAGCTTCAAAAATTGTCAAAAATATGAGGAGCATGAAACGGTCTGAAATATAAGAGGAGCATGAAGTAGTTTTGAAAAACATGAACAGCCTGAAAAGTGTGAAAAATATGAAGAGCTTCTAAAGGTGTCAAAATATGAGGAGCATGAAACGGTCTGAAAAATAGGAGCAGCATGAAATGGTGTTCAAAAACTTGAAGAGCCTGAAAAGGTGTGAAACATATGAAGAGCTTCAAACGGTGTGAAATAAATGAGGAGCATGAAACGTTCTGAAAAATAGGAGGAGCATGAAGCGGTATTCAAAAATATAAAGGGCCTGAAAAGGTGTGAAAAATGTGAAGAGCTTCGAAGGTGTGAAATACAGGAGGAGCATGAAACGATCTGAAAAATAGGACGAGCATGAAGCGGTGTGGAAAAATATGAGGAACCTGAAAAGGTGTGAAAAATATGTAGAGCTTCAAAAGGTGCCAAATATATGAGGAGCATGAAACGGTTTGAAAAAGAGGAGGAGCATTAAACGGTGTTCAAAAACATGTAGTGACTGAAAAGGTGTGAAAAATATGAAGAGCTTCAAAAGGTGTGAAATACATGAGGAGCATGAAACGGTCTGAAAAATAGGAGGAGCATGAAGCGGTGTTCAAACACATGTAAAGCCTGAAAATGTGTGAAAAATATGAAGAGCTTCAAAAGGTGTGAAAAATATGAGGAGCATGAAACGGTCTGAAAAACAGGAGGAGCATGAAACGGTGTTCAAAAACATGAAGAGCCTGAAAAGCTGTGAAATATATGAAGAGCTTCAAAAGGTGTGAAAAATATGAAGAGCTTGAAAAGGGGTCAAAAATGAGATGATCCTGAAACGGTTTGAAAAATAGGAGGAGCATGAAGTGGTGTTGTAAAACATGAAGTGCCTGAGGAGTGTGCAATATATGATGAGGTTCAAAAGGTGTGAAAAGTATGAAGAGCTTCAAAAGCTGTCAAAAATGAGATGAACATGAAACTGTCTGAAAATAGGAGGGGCATGAAGTGGTGTTGAAAAATATGAAGAGCCTGAAAAGGTGTGAAATATATGAAGAGCTTCAAAAAGTGTCAAAAATATGAGGAGCATGAAACGATCTGAAAAATAGGAGGAGCATGAAGCGGTGTTGAAAAACTGAAGAGCCTGAAAACGTGTGAAAAATATGAAGAGCTTCAAAAGGTGTGAAAATATGAAGAGCTTCAAAAGGTGTGAAATATATGAGGAGCATGAAACGGTCTGAAAAATAGGAGGAGCATGAAGCGGTGTTCAAAAACATGAAGAGCCTGAAAAGGTGTGAAAAAGATGAACAGCTTCAAAAGGTGTCAAAAATAGGAGGAGCATGAAGCGGTGTTCAAAAACATGAAGAGCCTGAAAAGGTGTGAAAAATATGAAGAGCTTCAAAAGGTGTCAAAAATATGAGGAGCAGGAAACGGTCTGAACAATAGGAAGAGTATGAAACGGTGTTCAAAAACATTAAGAGCCTCATAAGGTGTGAAAAATATGAAGAGCTTCAAAAGGTGTCAAAAATATGAGGAGCATGAAACTATCTGAAAAATAGGAGGAACATGAAGCGGTGATCAATAACATGTAGAGCCTGAAAAGGTGTGAAAAATATGAAGAGCTTCAAAAGGTGTGAAAAATATGAAGATCTTAAAAAGGTGTAAAAAATGAGATGAGTATGAAACGGTCTGAAAAATAGGAGGAGTATGAAGTGGTGTTGAAAAACCTGAAGAGACTGAAAACGTGTGAAATATATGAAGAGCTTCAAAAGGTGTCAAAATTATGAGGAGCATGAAACGGTCTGAAAATAGGAGGAGCATGAAGCTGTGTTCAAAAACATAAAGAGACTGAAAATGTGTGAAATATATGAAGAGCTTCAAAAGGTGTGTAATATATGAGGAGCATGAAACGGTCTGAAAAATAGGAGGAGCAAGAAGCTGTGTTCAAAAACATGAGAGCCTGAAAATGTGTGAAATATATGAAGAGCTTCAAAAGGTGTTGAAATACATGAGGAGCATGAAACGTTCTGAAAAATAGGAGGAGCATGAAGCGGTGTTCAAAAACATGAAGAGCCTGAAAAAGTCTGAAAAGTATGAAGACTTCAAAAGCTGTCAAAAGTATGAGGAGCATGAAGCGGTGTTGAAAAATATGAAAAGAGCATGAAAAGGTGTGAAAAATATGAAGAGACTCAAAAGGTGTGAAAAATATGAAAAGCTTCCAAAGTTGTCAAATATGAGATGTGCATGAAACGGTCTGGAAAATAGGAGGAGCATGAAGCGGTGTGGAAAAACATGAAGAGCATGAAAACGTGTGAAAAATATGAAGAGCTTCAAAAGGTGTGAAAAATATGAAGAGATTCATAAGCTGTCAAAAATGAGATGAGCATGAAGCAGTCTGAAAAATAGGAGGAGCATGAAGCGGTGTGGAAAAACATGAGGAACCTGAAAAGGTGTGAAAAATATGTAGAGCTTCTAAAGGTGCCAAATATATGAGGAGCATGAAACGGTCTGAAAAAGAGGAGGAGCATTAAACGGTGTTCAAAAACATGAAGTGCCTGAAAAGGTGTGAAAAATATGAAGAGCTTCAAAAGGTGTGAAATACATGAGGAGCATGAAACGGTCTGAAAAATAGGAGGAGCATGAAGCGGTGTTCAAACACATGAAAAGCCTGAAAAGGTGTGAAAAATATGAAGAGCTTCAAAAGGTGTCAAAAATATGAGCAGCAAGAAACGGTCTGAAAAATAGGAGGAGCATGAAACGGTGTTCAAAAACATGAAGAGCCTGAAAAGCTGTGAAATATATGAAGAGCTTCAAAAGGTGTGAAAAATATGAAGAGCTTCAAAAGGGGTCAAAAATGAGATGATCCTGAATGGTTTGAAAAATAGGAGGAGCATGAAGTGGTGTTGTGAAACATGAAGAGCCTGAGGAGTGTGAAATATATGATGAGGTTCAAAATGTGTGAAAAATATGAAGAGCTTCAAAAGCTGTCAAAAATGAGATGAACATGAAACTGTCTGAAAATAGGAGGGGCATGAAGTGGTGTTGAAAAATATGAAGAGCTTGAAAGGGTGTGAAATATATGAAGAGCTTCAAAAAGTGTCAAAAATATGACGAGCATGAAACGATCTGAAAAATAGGAGGAGCATGAAGCGGTGTTGAAAAATTGAAGAGCCTGAAAACGTGTGAAAAATATGAAGAGCTTCAAAAGGTGTGAAAATAGGAAGAGCTTCAAAAGGTGTGAAATATATGAGGAGCATGAAACGGTCTGAAAAATAGGAGGAGCATGAAGCGGTGTTCAAAAACATGAAGAGCCTGAAAAGGTGTGAAAAATATGAAGAGCTTCAAAAGGTGTCAAAAATATGAGGAGCATGAAACAGACTGAAAAATAGGAGGAGCATGAAGCGCTGTTCAAAAACATGAAGAGTCTGAAAATGTGTGAAAAACATGAAGTGTTTTAAAAGGTGTCAAAAATATGAGGAGCATGAAACGGTCTGAAAAATAGGAGGAGCATGAAACGGTGTTGAAAAACATGAGGAGCCTGAAAATGTGTGAAAAATATGAAGAGCCTCAAAACCTGTCAAAAATATGAGGAGCATGAAACGCTCTGAAAAATAGGAGGAGCATGAAGTGGTGTTGAAAAATATGAAGAGCATGAAAACGTGTGAAAAATACGACGAGCTTCAAAATGTGTCAAAAATATGAGGAACATGAAACGGCCTGAAAAATAGGAAGATCATGAAGCGGTGTTGAAACACCTGAAGAGCCTAAAAAGTGTGAAAAATATGAAGAGCTTCAAAAAGTGTCAACAATGTGAGGAGCATGAAACGGTCTGAAAAATGAGAGGAGCATGAAGCGGTGTTAAAAAACATGAAGAGCCTGAAATTGTGTGAAAAATATGAAGAGTTTCAAAAGGTTTCAAAAATATGAGGAGCATGAAACGGTCTGAAAAATAGGAGGAGCATGAAACGGTATTCAAAAACATGAAGAGCCTGAAAATCTGTGAAAAATATGAAGAGCTTCAAAAGGTGTGAAAAATATGAAGAGCCTGAAAATCTGTGAAAAATATGAAGAGCTTCAAAAGGTGTGAAAAATATGAAGAGCTTCAAAAGGTGTGAAAAATATGAAGAGCTTCAAAAAGTGTCAAAAACATGAGGAGCTTCAAAAGCTGTCAAAATTATGAGGAGCATGAAACGGTCTGAAAAATAGGAGCAGCATGAAACGTTGTCAAAAATCTTGAAGAGCCTGAAAATGTGTGAAACATATGAAGAGCTTCAAAAGTGTGAAATACAAGAGGAGCATGAATCAGTCTGAAAAATAGGAGGAGCATGAAGCGGTGTTGAAAAACATGAAGAACCAGAAAAGGTGTGAAAAATATGAAGAGCTTCCAAAGATGTCAAAAATATGAGGAGCTTGAAACTGTCTGAAAAATAGGAGCAGCATGAAACGGTGTTCAAAAACATGAAGAGCCTGAAAAGGTGTGAAACATATGAAGAGCCTCAAAACGTGTCAAAATTATGAGGAGCGTGAAACGGTCTGAAAAATAAGAGGAGCATGAAACGGTCTGAAAAATAAGAAGAGAATGACGCGGTGTTGAAAAACATGAAGAGCCTGAAAAGGTGTGACAAATATAAAGAGTTTCAAAAGGTGTCAATAATAAGCGTTGCATGAAACAGTCTGAAAAATAGGAGGAGCGTGAAGCGGTGTTGAAAAACATGAAGAGCCTGAAAAGGTGTGAAAAATATGAAGAGCTTCAAAAGGTGTCAAAAATATGAGTAGCATGAAACGGTCTGAAAAAGAGGAGGAGAATGAAACGGTCTGAAAATAGGAGGAGCATGAAGCGGTGTTGAAAAACATGAAGAGCCTGAAACGGTGTGAAATATATGAAGAGCCTCAAAACGTGTCAAAATTATGAGGAGCATGAAACGGTCTGAAAAATAAGAGGAGCATGAAACGGTCTGAAAAATAAGGAGAGAATGACGCGGTGTTGAAAAACATGAAGAGCCTGAAAGGTGTGACAAATATAAAGAGTTTCAAAAGGTGTCAATAATAAGCGTTGCATGAAACAGTCTGAAAAATAGGAGGAGCATGAAGCGGTGTTGAAATACATGAAGAGCCTGAAAAGGTGTGAAAAATATGAAGAGCTTCACAAGGTGTCAAAAATATGAGTAGCATGAAACGGTCTGAAAAAGAGGAGGAGAAAGAAACGGTCTGAAAATAGGAGGAGCATGAAGCGGTGTTGAAAAACATGAAGAGCCTGAAAAGGTATGAAAAATATGAAGAGCTTCAAAAGGTGTGAAAAATATGAAGAGGTTCAAAAGGTGTCATAAATGAGATGAGCATGAAACGGTCTAAAAAACAGGAGGAGCATGAAGTGGTGTTGAAAAACATGAAGAGCCTGAAAATGTGTGAAATATATGAAGAGATTCAAAAGGTGTCAAAAATATGAGGAGTATGAAACGGTCTGAAAAATAGGAAGAGCATGAAAAGGTCTGAAAAATAGGAGGAGCATGAAGCATTGTTCAAAAACATGAAGAAAATGAAAAAGTGTGAAATATATGAAGAGCTTCAAAAGGTGTGAAAAATATGAGGAGCATGAAACGGTCTGAAAAATAGGAGGAACATGAAGTGGTGTTGAAAAACATGAAGAGCCTGAAAAGGTGTGAAAAAGATGAACAGCTTCAAAAATTGTCAAAAATATGAGGAGCATGAAACGGTCTGAAATATAAGAGGAGCATGAAGTAGTTTTGAAAAACATGAACAGCCTGAAAAGTGTGAAAAATATGAAGAGCTTCTAATGGTGTCAAAATATGAGGAGCATGAAACGGTCTGAAAAATAGGAGCAGCATGAGATGGTGTTCAAAAACTTGAAGAGCCTGAAAAGGTGTGAAACATATGAAGAGCTTCAAACGGTGTGAAATAAATGAGGAGCATGAAACGTTCTGAAAAATAGGAGGAGCATGAAGCGGTATTCAAAAATATAAAGAGCCTGAAAAGGTGTGAAAAATGTGAAGAGCTTCGAAGGTGTGAAATACATGAGGAGCATGAAACGGTCTGAAAACTAAGAGGAGCATTAAGCGGTATTCAAAAATATGAAGAGCCTGAAAAGGTGTGAAAAATATGAAGAGCTTCAAAAAGTGTCAACAATATGAGGAGCATGAAACGGTCTGAAAAATAGGAGGAGCATGAAGTGCTGTTGAAAAATATGAAGTGCCTGAAAAGCTGTGAAAAATATGAAGAGCTTCAAAAGGTGTGAAAAATATGAAGAGCTTCAAAAGGTGTGAAAATTATGAAGAGCTTCAAAGGTGTCAAAAATGAGATGATCATGAAGAGGTCTGAAAAATAGGAGGAGCATGAAGTGGTGTTGAAAAGCATGAAGAG
This sequence comes from Dama dama, assembly GCF_033118175.1. Taxonomy (NCBI): domain Eukaryota; kingdom Metazoa; phylum Chordata; class Mammalia; order Artiodactyla; family Cervidae; genus Dama; species Dama dama. Next base: position 64,315,440 of record NC_083688.1, on the reverse strand, counting down.
CTTGAAAAGGTGTGAAAAATATAAAGAGCTTTAAAAGTTGTCAAAAATATGAGGAGCTTGAAACGGTCTGAAAAATAGAAGGAGCATTGAAGCGTTGTTCAAAAACTTGAAGAGCCTGAAAAGGTGTGAAAAATATGAAGAGCTTCAAAAATTGTCAAAAATATGAGGAGCATGAAACGGTCTGAAAAATAAGAGGAGCATGAAGTAGTTTTGAAAAACATGAACAGCCTGAAAACTGTGAAAAATATGAAGAGCTTCTAAAGGTGTCAAAAATATGAGGAGCATGAAACGGTATTCAAAAATATAAAGAGCCTGAAAAGGTGTGAAAAATGTGAAGAGCTTCAAAGGTGTGTAATACAGGAGGAGCATGAAACGATCTGAAAAATAGGAGGAGCATGAAGCGGTGTGGAAAATCATGAGGAACCTGAAAAGGTGTGAAAAATATGTAGAGCTTCAAAAGGTGCCAAATATATGAGGAGCATGAAACGGTCTGAAAAAGAGGAGGAGCATTAAACGGTGTTCAAAAACATGAAGTGCCTGAAAAGGGGTGAAAAATATGAAGAGCTTCAAAAGGTGTGAAAATAGGAAGAGCTTCAAAAGGTGTGAAATATATGAGGAGCATGAAACGGTCTGAAAAATAGGAGGAGCATGAAGCGGTGTTCAAAAACATGAAGAGCCTGAAAAGGTGTGAAAAATATGAAGAGCTTCAAAAGGTGTCAAAATATGAGGAGCATGAAACAGACTGAAAAATAGGAGGAGCATGAAGCGCTGTTCAAAAACATGAAGAGTCTGAAAATGTGTGAAAAACATGAAGTGTTTCAAAAGGTGTCAAAAATATGAGGAGCATGAAACGGTCTGAAAAATAGGAGGAGCATGAAACGGTGTTGAAAAACATGAGGAGCCTGAAAATGTGTGAAAAATATGAAGAGCCTCAAAACCTGTCAAAAATATGAGGAGCATGAAACGCTCTGAAAAATAGGAGGAACATGAAGTGGTGTTGAAAAATATGAAGAGCATGAAAACGTGTGAAAAATACGACGAGCTTCAAAAGGTGTGAAAAATATGAGGAACATGAAACGGTCTGAAAAATAGGAAGATCATGAAGCGGTGTTGAAACACCTGAAGAGCCTAAAAAGTGTGAAAAATATGAACAGCTTCAAACGGTGTCAACAATGTGAGGAGCATGAAACGGTCTGAAAAATGAGAGGAGCATGAAGCGTTGTTAAAAAACATGAAGAGCCTGAAAATGTGTGAAAAATATGAAGAGCTTCAAAAGGTGTGAAATACATGAGGAGCATGAAACGGTCTGAAAAAGAGGAGGAGCATGAAGCGGTGTTCAAAAACATGAAGAGCCTGAAATTGTGTGAAAAATATGAAGAGTTTCAAAAGGTTTCAAAAATATGAGGAGCATGAAACGGTCTGAAAAATAGGAGGAGCATGAAACGGTATTCAAAAACATGAAGAGCCTGAAAATCTGTGAAAAATATGAAGAGCTTCAAAAAGTGTCAGAAATATGACGAGCATGAAACGATCTGAAATATAGGAGGAGCATGAAGCGGTGTTGAAAAACTGAAGAGCCTGAAAACGTGTGAAAAATATGAAGAGCTTCAAAAGGTGTGAAAATATGAAGAGCTTCAAAAGGTGTGAAATATATGAGGAGCATGAAACGGTCTGAAAAATAGGAGGAGCATGAAGCGGTGTTCAAAAACATGAAGAGCCTGAAAAGGTGTGAAAAATATGAAGAGCTTCAAAAGGTGTCAAAAATAGGAGGAGCATGAAGCGGTGTTCAAAAACATGAAGAGCTTGAAAAGGTATGAAAAATATGAAGAGCTTCAAAAGGTGTCAAAAATATGAGGAGCATGAAACGGTCTGAAAAATAGGAGGAGCATGAAGCATTGTTCAAAAACATGAAGAAAATGAAAAAGTGTGAAATATATGAAGAGCTTCAAAAGGTGTGAAAAATATGAGGAGCATGAAACGGTCTGAAAAATAGGAGGAACATGAAGTGGTGTTGAAAAACATGAAGAGCCTGAAAAGGTGTGAAAAAGATGAACAGCTTCAAAAATTGTCAAAAATATGAGGAGCATGAAACGGTCTGAAATATAAGAGGAGCATGAAGTAGTTTTGAAAAACATGAACAGCCTGAAAAGTGTGAAAAATATGAAGAGCTTCTAATGGTGTCAAAATATGAGGAGCATGAAACGGTCTGAAAAATAGGAGCAGCATGAAATGGTGTTCAAAAACTTGAAGAGCCTGAAAAGGTGTGAAACATATGAAGAGCTTCAAACGGTGTGAAATAAATGAGGAGCATGAAACGTTCTGAAAAATAGGAGGAGCATGAAGCGGTATTCAAAAATATAAAGAGCCTGAAAAGGTGTGAAAAATGTGAAGAGCTTCGAAGGTGTGAAATACAGGAGGAGCATGAAATGATCTGAAAAATAGGACGAGCATGAAGCGGTGTGGAAAAATATGAGGAACCTGAAAAGGTGTGAAAAATATGTAGAGCTTCAAAAGGTGCCAAATATATGAGGAGCATGAAACGGTCTGAAAAAGAGGAGGAGCATTAAACGGTGTTCAAAAACATGAAGTGCCTGAAAAGGTGTGAAAAATATGAAGAGCTTCAAAAGGTGTGAAATATATGAGGAGTTTGAAACGGTCTGAAAAATAGGAGGAGCATGAAGCGGTGTTCAAACACATGAAAAGCCTGAAAAGGTGTGAAAAATATGAAGAGCTTCAAAAGGTGTCAAAAATATGAGGAGCATGAAACGGTCTGAAAAACAGGAGGAGCATGAAACGGTGTTCAAAACCATGAAGAGCCTGAAAAGCTGTGAAATATATGAAGAGCTTCAAAAGGTGTGAAAAATATGAAGAGCTTGAAAAGGGGTCAAAAATGAGATGATCCTGAAACGGTTTGAAAAATAGGAGGAGCCTGAAGTGGTGTTGTAAAACATGAAGTGCCTGAGGAGTGTGAAATATATGATGAGGTTCAAAAGGTGTGAAAAATATGAAGAGCTTCAAAATCTGTCAAAAATGAGATGAACATGAAACTGTCTGAAAATAGGAGGGGCATGAAGTGGTGTTGAAAAATATGAAGAGCCTGAAAAGGTGTGAAATATATGAAGAGCTTCAAAAAGTGTCAAAAATATGACGAGCATGAAACGATCTGAAATATAGGAGGAGCATGAAGCGGTGTTGAAAAACTGAAGAGCCTGAAAACGTGTGAAAAATATGAAGAGCTTCAAAAGGTGTGAAAATATGAAGAGCTTCAAAAGGTGTGAAATATATGAGGAGCATGAAACGGTCTGAAAAATAGGAGGAGCATGAAGGGGTGTTCAAAAACATGAAGAGCCTGAAAAGGTGTGAAAAATATGAAGAGCTTCAAAAGGTGTCAAAAATAGGAGGAGCATGAAGCGGTGTTCAAAAACATGAAGAGGCTGAAAAGGTATGAAAAATATGAAGAGCTTCAAAAGGTGTCAAAAATATGAGGAGCAGGAAACGGTCTGAACAATAGGAAGAGTATGAAACGGTGTTTAAAAACATGAAGAGCCTGAAAAGGTATGAAAAATATGAAGAGCTTCAAAAGGTGTGAAAAATATGAAGAGGTTCAAAAGGTGTCATAAATGAGATGAGCATGAAACGGTCTGAAAAATAGGAGGAGCATGAAACGGTCTGAAAAATAGGAGGAGTATGAAACGGTGTTCTAAATCATGAAGAGCCTGAAAAGGTGTGAAAAATATTAAGAGCTTCAAAAGGTGTGAAAAATATGAAGAGCTTCAAAATGTGTCAAAAATGAGATGAACATGAAACTGTCTGAAAAATAGGAGGAGCATGAAGCGGTGTTGAAAAACATGAAGAGCCTGAAAAGGTGTGAAAAATATGAAGAGCTTCAAAAGGTGTCAAAAATGAGATGAGCATGAAACGGTCTGAAAAATAGGAGGAGCATGAAGCGGTGTTGAAAAACATCAAGAGCCTGAAAAGGTGTGAAAAATATAAAGAGCTTCAAAAGGTGTGAAAAATATGAGGAGCATGAAACGGTCTGAAAAATAGGAGGAGCATGAAAAGGTCTGAAAAATAGGAGGAGCATGAAGTGGTGCTGAAAAACATGAAGAGCCTGAAAAAGTGTGAAATATATGAAGAGCTTCAAAAGGTGTGAAAAATATAAAAAGCTTCAAAGGTGACAAAAATGAGATGAGCATGAAACGGTCAGAAAAATAGGAGGACCATGAAGCGGTGTTGAAAAACAGGAAGCGCCTGAAAAGGTGTGAAAAATATGAAGATCTTCACAAGGTGTCAGAAATACGAGGAGCATTAAACGGTCTGAAAAATACGAGGAGCATGAAGTGTTGTTGAAAAACATGAAGAGCCTGAAAAGGTGTGAAAAATATGAAGACCTTCAAAACGTGTCAAAAAAGAGATGAGCATGAAACGGTCTGAAAAAAAGGAGGTGCATGAAGCAGTGTTGAAAAACATGAAGAGCCTGAGAACGTGTGAAAAATATGAAGAGCTTCTAAAGATGTGAAAAATATGAAGAGCTTCAAAAGGTGTCAAAAATGAGAAGAGCATGAAACGGCAGGAAAAGTAGGAGGAGCATGAAGTGGTGTTGAAAAATATGATGAGCCTGAAAAAGTGGGAAATATATCAAGAGCTTCAAAAGGTGTCAAAAATATAAGGAGCATGAAACGGTCTGAAAAATAGGAGGAGCATGAAGCGGTATTCAAAAACATGAAGAGCCTGAAAAGCTGTGCAATTATGTCAAGCTTCAAAAGCTGTGAAAACTAAGAGGAGCATGAAACTGTCTGAAAAATAGGAGGAGCATGAAGCGGTGTTGAAAACATTGAAGAGCCTGAAAATGTGTGAAAAATATGAACAGCTTCAAAAGGTGTCAAAAATATGAGGAGAATGAAACGGTCTGAAATATTGGAGGAGCAAGAAACGGAGTTCAAAAACGTGAAGAGCCAGAAAAGGTGTGAAAAATATGAAGAGCTTCAAAGGTTGTCAAAAATATGAGGAGCATGAATGGTCTGAAAAATAGGAGGAGCATGAAGCGGTGTTCAAAAACATGAAGAGCCTGAAAAGGTGTGAAAAATATGAAGAGCTTCAAAAGGTGTCAAAAATATAAGGAGCATGAAACGGTCTGAAAAATAGGAGGAGCATGAAGCGGTGTTCAAAAACATGAAGAGCCTGAAAAGGTGTGATAAATATGAAGAGCTTCAAAAGGTGTCAAAAATATAAGGAGAATGAAACGGTCTGAAAAATAGGAGGAGCATGAAGAGTTATTCAAAAACATGAAGAGCCTGAAAAGCTGTGAAATTATGTCAAGCTTCAAAAGATGTGAAAAATATGAGGAGCAGGAAACGGTCTGAAAAATAGTAGGAGCATGAAGCAGTGTTAAAGAACATGAAGAACCAGAAAAGGTGTGAAATATATGAAGAGCTTCAAAAGGTGTCAAAAATGTGAGGGGCATGAAACGGTCTGAAAAATAGGAGGAGCATGAAGCTGTGTTCAAAAACATGAAGAGCCTGAAAAGGTGTGCAAAATATGAAGAGCTTCAAAAGGTGTAAAAAATTTGAGCAGCATGAAACGGTCTGAAAAATAGGAGGAGCATGAACTGGTGCTGAAAAACCTGAAGAGCCTGAAAAGGTGTTAAAAATATGAAGAGCTTCAAAAGGTGTGAAAAATATGAGGAGCATGAAACGGTCTGAAAAATAGGAGGAGCATGGATCAGTGTTCAAAAACATGAAGAGCCTGAAAAGGTGTGAAAAATATGAAGAGCTTCAAAAGCTGTCAAAAATGAGATGAGCATGAAACAGTCTGAAAAAAAGGAGGAGCATGAAGCGTTGTTGAAAATCTTGAAGAGCTTCAAAAGGTGTGAAAAATATGAAGAGCTTCAAAAGGTTTCAAAAATATGAGGATCATGAAACGGTCTGAAAAATAGGAGCAACATGAAACGGTCTGAAAAATAAGAGGAGCATGAAATGGTGTTGAAAAACCGGAAGAGCCTGAAAATGTGAGAAAAATATGAAGAGCTTCAAAAGGTATAAAAAATGAGATGAGCATGAAACAGTCTGAAAAATAGGAGGAGCATGAAGTGGTGTTGAAAAATATGAAGAGCTTCAAAAGGTGTGAAAAATATGAAGAGCTTCAAAAGGTTTCAAAAATATGAGGATCATGAAACGGTCTGAAAAATAGGAGCAACATGAAACGGTCTGAAAAATAAGAGGAGCATGAAATGGTGTTGAAAAACCGGAAGAGCCTGAAAATGTGAGAAAAATATGAAGAGCTTCAAAAGGTATAAAAAATGAGATGAGCATGAAACGGTCTGAAAAATAGGAGGAGCATGAACTGGTGCTGAAAAACATGAAGAGCCTGAAAAGGTGTGAAAAATATGAAGAGCTTCAAAAGGTTTCAAAAATATGAGGAGCATGAAACTTTCTGAAAAAGAGGAGGAGCATGAAGCGGTGTTGAAAAACATGAAGAGCCTGAAAAGGTGTGAAAAATATGAAGAGGTTTAAAAGGTGTCAAAAATATGAGGAGCATGAAACTTTCTGAAAAATAGGAGGATCATGAAACCGTGTTCAAAAACATGAAGATCCTGAAAAGGTGTGAAAAATATGAAGAGCCTTAAAAAATGTCAAAAATATGAGGAGTATGAAATGGTCTGTAAAATAGCAGGAGCATGAAGCGATGTTGAAAAACATGAAGAGCCTGAAAAGGTGTGAAAAATATGAAGAGCTTCAAAAGGTGTGAAAAATATGAAGAGGTTTAAAAGGTGTCAAAAATGTGAGGAGAATGAAACGGTCTGAAAAATAGGCGGAGCATGAAACGGAGTTCAAAAGCATGAAGAGCCTGAAAAGGTGTGAAAATTATGAAGAGCTTCAAAACGTGTCAAAATATGAGGAGCATGAAACGGTCTGAAAAATAGGAGGAGCAAGAATTGGTGTTGAAAAACATGAAGAGCCTGAAAATGTGTGAAAAATATGAAGAGCTTCAAAAGTGTGAAAAATATGAAGAGCTTCAAAAGCTGTCAAATGAGATGAGCATGAAACGGTCTGAAAAATAGCAGGAGCATGAAGCGGTGTTCAAAAACATGAAGAGCCTGAAAAGGGGTGAAAAATATGAAGAGCTTAAAAAGGTGTCAAAATTATGAGGAGCATTAAACGGTCTGAAATTAGGAGGAGCATGAAGCTGTGTTCAACAACATGAAGAGACTGAAAAGGTGCGAAAAATATGAAGAGCCTGAAAAGGTGTGAAAATTATGAAGAGCTTCAAAAGGTGTCAAAAATGAGATGAGCATGAAACGGTCTGAAAAATAGGAGGAGCATTAAGCGGTGTTGAAAATCATGAAGAGCCTGAAAAAATGTGAAAAATATGAAGAGCTTCAAAAATGTGAAAAATACGAAGAGCTTCAAAAGGTGTCAAAAATATGAGGAGCATGAAACACACTGAAAAATAGGAGGATCATGAAACCGTGTTCAAAAACATGAAGATCCTGAAAAGGTGTGAAAAATATGAAGAGCCTTAAATAATGTCAAAAATATGAGGAGTATGAAACGGTCTGAAAAATAGGAGGATCATGAAACGGTGTTCAAAAACATGAAGAGCCTGAAAAGGTGCGAAAAATATGAAGAGCCTGAAAAGGTGTGAAAAGTATGAAGAGCTTCAAAAGGTGTCAAAAATGAGATGAGCATGAAACGGTCTGAAAAATAGGAGGAGCATTAAGCGGTGTTGAAAATCATGAAGAGCCTGAAAAGGTGTGGAAAAATAAGAAGAGCTTCAAAATGTGTCAAATATATGAGGAGAATGAAACGGTCTGAAAAATAGGAGGAGCATGAAACGGTCTGAAAAATAGGAAGAGCATGAAACGGTCTGAAAAATAGGAGGATCATGAAGCGGTGTTGAAAATCGTGAAGAGCCTGAAAAGGTGTGAAAAATGTGAAGAGCTTCAACAGGTGTCAAAAACTTGAGGAGAATGAAACGGTCTGAAAAATAGGAGGAGCATGAAGCTGTGTTGAAAAACATGAAGAGCCTGAAAAGGTGTGAAAAATATGAAGAGTTTCAAAAGGTGTAAAAAATGAGATGAGCATGAAACGGTCTGAAAAAGAGGAGGAGCATTAAGCGGTGTTGAAAATCATGAAGAGCCTGAAAAGTTGTGAAAATTATGAAGAGCTTCAAAAATGTGAAAAATACGAAGAGCTTCAAAAGGTCTCAAAAATTAGATGAGCATGAAACGGTCTGAAAAATAGGAGGAGCATTAAACGGTGAGGAAAAACATGAAGAGCCTGAAAAGGTGTGGAAAATAGGAAGAGCTTCAAAATGTGTCAAATATATGAGGAGAACAAAACGGTCTGAAAAATAGGAGGAGCATGAAACGGTCTGAAAAATAGGAAGAGCATGAAACAGTCTGAAAAATAGGAGGATCATGAAGCGGTGTTGAAAATCGTGAAGAGCCTGAAATGGTGTGAAAAATGTGAAGAGCTTCAACAGGTGTCAAAAACTGAGGAGAATGAAACGGTCTGAAAAATAGGAGGAGCATGAAGCTGTGTTCAAAAACATGAAAAGCCAGAAAAGGTGTGAAAAATATGAAGAGCTTCAAAAAGTGTCAAAAATATGAGGAGCAAGAAACGGTCTGAAAAATAGGAGTAGCAAGAAACGATCTGAAAAATAGGAGGAGCATGAAGCTGTGTTGAAAAACATGAAGAGCGTGAAAAGGTGTGCAAAATATGAAGAGCTTCAAAAGGTATAAAAAATGAGATGAGCATGAAACGGTCTGAAAAATAGGAGGAGCATGAACTGGTGCTGAAAAACATGAAGAGCCTGAAAAGGTGTGAAAAATATGAAGAGCTTCAAAAGGTTTCAAAAATATGAGGAGCATGAAACTTTCTGAAAAAGAGGAGGAGCATGAAGCGGTGTTGAAAAACATGAAGAGCCTGAAAAGGTGTGAAAAATATGAAGAGGTTTAAAAGGTGTCAAAAATATGAGGAGCATGAAACTTTCTGAAAAATAGGAGGATCATGAAACCGTGTTCAAAAACATGAAGATCCTGAAAAGGTGTGAAAAATATGAAGAGCCTTAAAAAATGTCAAAAATATGAGGAGTATGAAATGGTCTGTAAAATAGCAGGAGCATGAAGCGATGTTGAAAAACATGAAGAGCCTGAAAAGGTGTGAAAAATATGAAGAGCTTCAAAAGGTGTGAAAAATATGAAGAGGTTTAAAAGGTGTCAAAAATATGAGGAGAATGAAACGGTCTGAAAAATAGGCGGAGCATGAAACGGAGTTCAAAAGCATGAAGAGCCTGAAAAGGTGTGAAAATTATGAAGAGCTTCAAAACGTGTCAAAATATGAGGAGCATGAAACGGTCTGAAAAATAGGAGGAGCAAGAAGCGGTGTTGAAAAACATGAAGAGCCTGAAAATGTGTGAAAAATATGAAGAGCTTCAAAAGTGTGAAAAATATGAAGAGCTTCAAAAGCTGTCAAATGAGATGAGCATGAAACGGTCTGAAAAATAGCAGGAGCATGAAGCGGTGTTCAAAAACATGAAGAGCCTGAAAAGGGGTGAAAAATATGAAGAGCTTAAAAAGGTGTCAAAATTATGAGGAGCATTAAACGGTCTGAAATTAGGAGGAGCATGAAGCTGTGTTCAACAACATGAAGAGACTGAAAAGGTGCGAAAAATATGAAGAGCCTGAAAAGGTGTGAAAATTATGAAGAGCTTCAAAAGGTGTCAAAAATGAGATGAGCATGAAACGGTCTGAAAAATAGGAGGAGCATTAAGCGGTGTTGAAAATCATGAAGAGCCTGAAAAAATGTGAAAAATATGAAGAGCTTCAAAAATGTGAAAAATACGAAGAGCTTCAAAAGGTGTCAAAAATATGAGGAGCATGAAACACACTGAAAAATAGGAGGATCATGAAACCGTGTTCAAAAACATGAAGATCCTGAAAAGGTGTGAAAAATATGAAGAGCCTTAAATAATGTCAAAAATATGAGGAGTATGAAACGGTCTGAAAAATAGGAGGATCATGAAACGGTGTTCAAAAACATGAAGAGCCTGAAAAGGTGCGAAAAATATGAAGAGCCTGAAAAGGTGTGAAAAGTATGAAGAGCTTCAAAAGGTGTCAAAAATGAGATGAGCATGAAACGGTCTGAAAAATAGGAGGAGCATTAAGCGGTGTTGAAAATCATGAAGAGCCTGAAAAGGTGTGGAAAAATAAGAAGAGCTTCAAAATGTGTCAAATATATGAGGAGAATGAAACGGTCTGAAAAATAGGAGGAGCATGAAACGGTCTGAAAAATAGGAAGAGCATGAAACGGTCTGAAAAATAGGAGGATCATGAAGCGGTGTTGAAAATCGTGAAGAGCCTGAAAAGGTGTGAAAAATGTGAAGAGCTTCAACAGGTGTCAAAAACTTGAGGAGAATGAAACGGTCTGAAAAATAGGAGGAGCATGAAGCTGTGTTGAAAAACATGAAGAGCCTGAAAAGGTGTGAAAAATATGAAGAGTTTCAAAAGGTGTAAAAAATGAGATGAGCATGAAACGGTCTGAAAAAGAGGAGGAGCATGAACTGGTGCTGAAAAACATGAATAGCCTGAAAAGGTGTGAAAAATATGAAGAGCTTTAAAAGGTGTAAAAAATGAGATGAGCATGAAACGGTCTGAAAAATAGGAGGAGCATGAACTGGTGCTGAAAAACATGAAGAGCCTGAAAAGGTGTGAAAAATATGAAGAGCTTTAAAAGGTGTGAAATATATGAGGAGAAAGAAACGGTCTGAAAAAAAGGAGGAGCATGAAGCGGTGTTCAAAAACATGAAGAGCCTGAAAAGGTGTGAAAAATATGAAGAGCTTCAAAAGCTGTCAAAAATGAGATGAGCATGAAACGGTCTGAAAAAAAGGAGAAGCATGAAGCGTTGTTGAAAACCTTGAAGAGCTTGAAAAGGTCTGAAAAATATGAAGAGCTTCAAAAGTTTTCAAAAATATGAGGATCATGAAACGGTCTGAAAAATAGGAGCAACATGAAACGGTCTGAAAAATAAGAGGAGCATGAAATGGTGTTGAAAAACAGGAAGAGCCTGAAAATTTGAGAAAAATATGAAGAGCTTCAAAAGGTTTCAAAAATATGAGGAGCATGAAACTTTCTGAAAAAGAGGAGGAGCATGAACCGGTGTTGAAAAACATGAAGAGCCTGAAAAGGTGTGAAAAATATGAAGAGGTTTAAAAGGTGTCAAAAATATGAGGAGCATGAAACTTTCTGAAAAATAGGAGGATCATGAAACCGTGTTCAAAAACATGAAGAGCCTGAAAAGGTGTGAAAAATATGAAGAGCCTTAAAAAATGTCAAAAATATGAGGAGTATGAAACGGTCTGAAAAATAGCAGGAGCATGAAGCGGTGTTGAAAAACATGAAGAGCCTGAAAAGGTGTGAAAAATATGAAGAGCTTCAAAATGTGTGAAAAATATGAAGAGCTTCAAAAGCTGTCAAATGAGATGAGCATGAAACGGTCTGAATAATAGCAGGAGCATGAAGCGGTGTTCAAAAACTTGAAGAGCCTGAAAAGGGGTGAAAAATATGAAGAGCTTAAAAAGGTGTCAAAATTATGAGGAGCATTAAACGGTCTGAAAAATAGGAGGAGCATGAAGCTGTGTTCAACAACATGAACAGCCTGAAAAGGTGCGAAAAATATGAAGAGCCTGAAAAGGTGTGAAAAATATGAAGAGCTTCAAAAGGTGTCAAAAATGAGATGAGCATGAAACGGTCTGAAAAATAGGAGGAGCATTAAGCGGTGTTGAAAATCATGAAGAGCCTGAAAAGGTGTGGAAAAATAGGAAGAGCTTCAAAATGTGTCAAATATATGAGGAGAATGAAACGGTCTGAAAAATAGGAGGAGCATGAAACGGTCTGAAAAATAGGAAGAGCATGAAACGGTCTGAAAAATAGGAGGATCATGAAGCGGTGTTGAAAATCGTGAAGAGCCTGAAAAAGTGTGAAAAATGTGAAGAGCTTCAACAGGTGTCAAAAACTTGAGGAGAATGAAACGGTCTGAAAAATAGGAGGAGCATGAAGCTGTGTTGAAAAACATGAAGAGCCTGAAAAGGTGTGAAAAATATGAAGAGTTTCAAAAGGTGTAAAAAATGAGATGAGCATGAAACGGTCTGAAAAAGAGGAGGAGCATGAACTGGTGCTGAAAAACATGAAGAGCCTGAAAAGGTGTGAAAAATATGAAGAGCTTTAAAAGGTGTAAAAAATGAGATGAGCATGAAACGGTCTGAAAAATAGGAGGAGCATGAACTGGTGCTGAAAAACATGAAGAGCCTGAAAAGGTGTGAAAAATATGAAGAGCTTTAAAAGGTGTGAAATATATGAGGAGAAAGAAACGGTCTGAAAAAAAGGAGGAGCATGAAGCGGTGTTCAAAAATATGAAGAGCCTGAAAAGGTGTGAAAAATATGAAGAGCTTCAAAAAGTGTCAAATATATGAGGAGAAAGAAACGGTCTGAAAAAAAGGAGGAGCATGAAGCAGTGTTCAAAAACATGAAGAGCCTGAAAAGGTGTGAAAAATATGAAGAGCTTTAAAAGGTGTAAAAAATGAGATGAGCATGAAACGGTCTGAAAAATAGGAGGAGCATGAACTGGTGCTGAAAAACATGAAGAGCCTGAAAAGGTGTGAAAAATATGAAGAGCTTTAAAAGGTGTGAAATATATGAGGAGAAAGAAACGGTCTGAAAAAAAGGAGGAGCATGAAGCGGTGTTCAAAAATATGAAGAGCCTGAAAAGGTGTGAAAAATATGAAGAGCTTCAAAAAGTGTCAAATATATGAGGAGAAAGAAACGGTCTGAAAAAAAGGAGGAGCATGAAGCAGTGTTCAAAAACATGAAGAGCCTGAAAAGGTGTGAAAAATATGAAGAGCTTTAAAAGGTGTAAAAAATGAGATGAGCATGAAACGGTCTGAAAAATAGGAGGAGCATGAACTGGTGCTGAAAAACATGAAGAGCCTGAAAAGGTGTGAAAAATATGAAGAGCTTTAAAAGGTGTGAAATATATGAGGAGAAAGAAACGGTCTGAAAAAAAGGAGGAGCATGAAGCGGTGTTCAAAAATATGAAGAGCCTGAAAAGGTGTGAAAAATATGAAGAGCTTCAAAAAGTGTCAAATATATGAGGAGAAAGAAACGGTCTGAAAAAAAGGAGGAGCATGAAGCAGTGTTCAAAAACATGAAGAGCCTGAAAAGGTGTGAAAAATATGAAGAGCTTCAAAAGCTGTCAAAAATGAGATGAGCATGAAACGGTCTGAAAAAAAGGAGAAGCATGAAGCGTTTTTGAAAACCTTGAAGAGCTTGAAAAGGTCTGAAAAATATGAAGAGCTTCAAAAGTTTTCAAAAATATGAGGATCATGAAACGGTCTGAAAAATAGGAGCAATATGAAACGGTCTGAAAAATAAGAGGAGCATGAAATGGTGTTGAAAAACAGGAAGAGCCTGAAAATTTGAGAAAAATATGAAGAGCTTCAAAAGGTTTCAAAAATATGAGGAGCATGAAACTTTCTGAAAAAGAGGAGGAGCATGAACCGGTGTTGAAAAACATGAAGAGCCTGAAAAGGTGTGAAAAATAAGAAGAGGTTTAAAAGGTGTCAAAAATATGAGGAGCATGAAACTTTCTGATAAATAGGAGGATCATGAAACCGTGTTCAAAAACATGAAGAGCCTGAAAAGGTGTGAAAAATATGAAGAGCTTCTAAAGGTGTCAAAAATATGAGGAGCATTAAACGGTCTTAAAAATACGAGGAACATGAAGTGGTGTTGAAAAACGTGAAGAGCCTGAAAAGGTGTGAAATATATGAAGAGCTTCAAAAGGTGTGAAAAATATGAGGTCCAAGAAATGGTCTGAAAAATAGGAGGAGCATGAAGCAGTGTTGAAAAACATGAAGAGCCTGAAAATGTGTGAAAAATATGAAGAGTTTCAAAAGGTGTCAAAAATAGGAGTAGAATGAAACTGTCTGAAAAATAGGAGGATTATGAAACAGTTTTCAAAAACATGAAGAGCCTGAAAAGGTGTGACAAATATGAAAAGCCTCAAAACCTGTCAAAAATATGAGGAGCATGAAACGGTTTGAAAAATAGCAGGAGCATGATGTGATGTTGAAAAACATGAAGAGTCTGAAAACGTGTGAAAATATGAAGAGCTTCAAAAATATGAAAAATATGAAGAGATTCAAAAGGTGTGAAAAATATGAAAAGTTTCAAATGGTGTCAAAATGAGATGAGCATGAAACGGTCTGAAAAATAGGAGGAGCATGAAGTGGTTTTGAAAAAATTAAAAAGGCTGAAAAGGTGTGAAATATATGAAGAGCTTCAAAAGGTGTGAAAATATGAGGAGAATGAAACGGTCTGCAAAATAGGAGGAGCATGAAATGGTGTTCAAAAACATGAAGAGCATGAAAAGGTGTGAAAAATATGAAGAGCTTCAAAAGGTGTGAAATACATGAGGAGAATTAAACGGTCTGAAAAATAGGAGGAGCATGAAGCGGTATTCAAAAACATGAAGAGCCTGAAAAGGTGTGAAAAATATGACGAGCTTAAAACGGTGTGAAAAATATGACGAGCATGAAATGGTCTGAAATATAGGAGGAGCATGAAGCGTTGTTCAAAAATATGAAGAGCCTGAAAAGGTGTGAAAAATATGAAGAATTTCAAAAGGTGTGAAATACATGAGGAGGATGAAACGGGTTGAAAAATAGGAGAAGCATGAAGTGGTGTGGAAAAATATGAAGAGCCTGAAAAGGTGTGAAAAATATGAAGAGCTTCAAAAGATGTGAAATACATGAGGAGCATGAAACTCTCTGAAAAGTAGAAGGAGCATGAAGTGGTGTTCAAAAACATGAAGAGCCTGAAAAGGTGTGAAAAATATGAAGAGCCTCAAAAGGTGTGAAATATATGAGGAGCATGATATGTTTTGAAAAATAGGAGGTGCATTAAGCGGTGTTCAAAAACATGAAGAGCCTGAAAAGGTGTGAAAAATATGAAAAGATTCAAAAATATGAAAAATATGAAGAGCTTCATAAGGTGTGAAAAATATGAAGAGCTTCAAAAGGTGGGAAATACATGAGGAGCATGAAACTCTCTGAAAAATAGAAATAGCATGAAGTGGTGTTCAAAAACAAGAAGAGCCTGAAAAGGTGTGAAAAAATGAAGAGCTTCAAAATGTGTGAAAAATATGAGGAGCATGATACAGTTTGAAAAATAGGAGGAGCATGAAGCCGTGTTGAAAGACATGAAGAGTCTGAAAAAGTGTGAAAATATGAAGAGCTTCAAAAATATGAAAAATATGAAGAGCTTCAAAAGGTGTGAAAAATATGAAGAGTTTCAAAAGGTGTCAAATGAGATGAGCATGAAACGGTCTGCAAAATAAGAGGAGCATGAAGGGGTGTTGAAAATTATAAAGAGCCTGAAAATTTGTGAAAAATATGAAGAGGTTCAAAAGGTGTCAAAATGAGATCAGCATGAAACGGTCTGCAAAATAGGAGGAGCATGAAATGGTGTTCAAAATCATGAAGAGCCTGAAAAGGTGTGAAAAATATGAAGACCTTAAAAATGTGTAAAAAATATGAGGATCATGAAGCGGTGTTGAAAAACATGAAGAGCCTGAAAAGGTGTGAAAAATATGAAGAGCTTCTAAAGGTGTCAAAAATATGTCGAGCATGAAACGGTCTTAAAAATACGAGGACCATGAAGTGGTGTTGAAAAACATGAAGAGCCTGAAAAGGTGTGAAATATAAGAAGAGCTTCAAAAGGTGTCAAATATATGAGGAGCATGAAACGGTCTGAAAAATAGGAGGATCATGAAACGATGTTGAAAAACATGAAGTGCCTGAAAAGGTGTGAAAAATATGAAGAGCTTCAAAAGGTGTCAAATATGAGATGAGCATGAAACGATCTGAAAAATAGGAGGAGAATGAAGCGGTGTTGAAAAACATGAAGAGCCTGAAAAGGTGTGAAAAATATGAAGAGCTTGAAAACGTGTGAAATATATGAAGAGCTTAAAAAGGTGTCAAAAAAGAGGTGAGCATGAAACGGTCTGAAAAATAGGAGGAGCATGATGTTGTGTTGAAAAAAAAGAAGAGCCTTAAAATGTGTGAAATATATGAAGAGCTTCAAAAGGTGTGAAATACATGAGGAGCATGAAACGGGCTGAAAAATAGGAGGAGCATGAAGCGGTTTGGCAAAACATGAAGAGCGTGAAAAGGTGTGAAAGATATGAAGAGTTTCTAAAGGTGTCAAAAATATGAGGAGCATGAAAACGTCTGAAAAATAGGAGGAGCATGAAGTGGTGTTGAAAAACATTAAGAGCCTGAAAGGGTGTGAAAAATATGAAGAGCTTCACAAGGTGTCAAAAATATGAGGAGCATGAAACGGTCTGAAAAATAGGAGGAGCATGAAACGTTGATCAAAAACATAAAGAGCCTGAAAAGGTGTGAAAAATATGAAGAGCTTCAAAAGGTGTGAAATACATGAGGAGCATGAAACGGGCTGAAAAACAGGAGGAACATGAAGTGGTGTTGAAAAACATTAAGAGCCTGAAAGGGTGTGAAAAATATGAAGAGTTTCAAAAGGTGTCAATAATAAGTGGTGCATGAAACATCCTGAAAAATATGAGGAGCATGAAACTGTCTGAAAAATAGGAGGAGCATGAAGCAGTCTTGAAAACCAAGAAGAGCCTGAAAACGTGTGATAAATATGAAGAGCTTCAAAAGGTTTCAGAAATATGAGGAGCATGAAACGGTCTGAAAAATAGGAGGAGCATGAAGCGGTGTTGAAAAACATGAAGAGCCTGAAAAGGATGGAAAAACATGAAGAGCTTCAAAACGTGTCAAAATATGAGGAGCATGAAACGGTCTCAAAAATAGAGGGAGCATGAAATGATCTGAAAAAAAGAAGGAGCATGAAGCGGTGTTCAAAAACATGAAGAGCCAGGAAAGGTGTGAAAAATATGAAGAGCTTCAAAAGGTTTCAAAAATATGAGGAGCATGAAACGGTCTGAAAAATAGGAGGAGCATGAAGCGGTGTTCAAAAACATGAAGAGCCTGAAAAGGTGTGAAAAATAGGAAGAGCTTCAAAAGGTGTGAAATACATGAGGAGAATGAAACGGTCTCTAAAATAGGAGGAGCATGAAGCGGTGTTGAAAAACATGAAGAGCCTGGAAAGGTGTGAAAAATACGAAGAGATTCAAAAGATGTGAAAAATATGAGGAGCATGAAAAGGTCTAAAAAATAGGAGGAGCATGAAGTTGTGTTCAAAAACATGAAGATCCTGAAAAGTTGTAAAAAATATGAAGAGCTTCAAACGGTGTCAAAAATATGAGGAGCATGAAACGGTCTGAAAAATAGGAGGAGCATGAAACGCTGTTGAAAAACATGAAGAGCTTCAAAAGGTGTGAAAAATATGAAGAGTTTCAAAAGGTGTCAATAATAAGAGGTGCATGAAACGTCCTGAAAAATATGAGGAGCATGAAACTGTCTGAAAAATAGGAGGAGCATGAAGCGGTCTTGAAAACCAAGAAGAGCCTGAAAACGTGTGAAAAATATGAAGAGCTTCAAAAGCTTTCAGAAATACGAGGAGCATGAAACGGTCTGAAAAATAGAAGGAGCATGAAGCGGTGTTCAAAAACATGAAGAGCCTGGACAGATGTGAAAAATATGAAGAGCTTCAAAAGGTGTCAAATATATGAGGAGCATGAAACGGTCTGAAAAATAGGAGGATTATGAAACTGTGTTCAAAAACATGAAGAGCCTGAAAAGGTGTGAAAAATATGCAAAGCCTAAAAACCTCTCAAAATATGAGGAGCATGAAACGGTCTCAAAAATAGCAGGAGCATGAAGCGGTGTTCAAACACATGAAGAGCCTGAAAAGTGTGAAAAATATGAAGAGCTTCAAAAGGTGTGAAAAATATGAAGAGCTTCAAAATGTGTCAAAAATCGATGAGCAGGAAATGGTCTGAAAAATAGGAGGAGCATAAAGCAGTGTTGAAAAACATGAAGAGCCTGAAAAGGTGTGAAAAATATGAAGAGCTTCAAAAATGTGAAAAATATGAAGAACTTCAAAAGGTGTGAAAAATACGATGATCTTCAATAGGTGTCAAAAATGAGATGAACATGAAACGGTCTGAAACATAGGAGGAGCATGAAGCGGTGTTGAAAATCATGAAGAGCCAGAAAAGGTGTGGAAAATATGAAGAGCTTCAAAAGTTGTGAAATATATGAAGAGTTTGAAAAGGTGTCAAAAATATGAGGAGCATGAAACGGTCTGAAAAATAGGAGGAGCATGAATCGGTTTTGAAAAACATGAAGAGCCTGAAAGTTGTGAAAAATATAAAGAGCTTCAAAAGATGTCAAAAATATGAGGAGCATGAAACAGTCTGAAAAATAGGAGGATCATGAAGCGGTGTTGAAAAACATGAAGATCCTGAAAAAGTGTGAAAAATATGAAGAGCTTCAAAAGGTGTGAAAAATATGAAGCGCTTCAAAATGTGTCAAAAATGAGATGAGCATGAAAGGATCTGAAAAATAGGAGGAGCTTGAAGCGGTGTTGAAAAACATGAAGTGCCTGAAAAGGTGTGAGAAATATGAAGAGCTTCAAATGGTGTCAAAAATATGAGGAGCATGAAACGGTCTGGAAAATCCGAGTAGCATGAAACGGTGATCAAAAACATGAAGAGCCTGAAAAGGTGTGAAAAATATGAAGAGCTTCAAAAGGTGTGAAATACATGAGGAGCATGAAACTATCTGAAAAATACGAGGAGCATGAAGTGGTGTTCTAAATCATGAAGAGCCTGAAAAGTTGTGAAAAATATGAAGAGCTTCAAAAGGTGTGAAAAATATGAGGAGCATGATACGGTCTGAAAAGTAGGAGGAGCATGAAGCGGTGTTCAAAAACATGAAGAGCCTGAAAAGGTGTGAAATATATGAAGAGTTTCAAAAGATGTGAAATATATGAAAATCTTCAAAAGGTGTCTAAAATGAGATGAGCATGAAACGGTCTGAAAAATACTAGGAGCATGAACCGGTGTTCAAAAACATGAAGAGCCTGAAAAGGTGTGAGAAATATGAAGAGCTTTAAAAGGTGTCAATAATATGAGGAGCATGAAACGGTCTGAAAAATAGGAGGAGGATGAAGCAGTGTTCAAAAACATGAAGAGCCTGAAAAGGTCTGAAAAATATGAAGAGCTTCAAAAGGTGTGAAAAATATGAGGAGCATGAAGCAGTGTTCAAAAACATGAAGAGTCTGAAAAGGTGTGAAAAATATGAAGAGTTTCAAAAGATGTGAAATATATGAAAAGCTTCAAAAGGTGTCTAAAATGAGATGAGCATGAAACGGTCTGAAAAATACTAGGAGCATGAACCGGTGTTCAAAAACATGAAGAGCCTGAAAAGGTGTGAGAAATATGAAGAGCTTCAAAAGGTGTCAATAATATGAGGAGCATGAAACGGTCTGAAAAACAGGAGGAGGATGAAGCAGTGGTCAAAAACATGAAGAGCCTGAAAAGGTGTGAAAAATATGAAGAGCTTTAAAAGGTGTCAAAATATGAGGAACATGAAACGTTCTGAAAAATAGGAGGATCATGAAGAGGTGCTGAAAAACAAGAAGACCTGAAACCGTGTGAAAATATGAAGAGCTTCAAAAATGTGAAAAATATGAAGAGCTTCAAAAGGTGTGAAAAATATGAAGAGCTTCAAAAGGTGTCAAAATGAGATGAGCATGGAACGGTCTGAAAAATACTTGGAGCATGAACCGGTGTTCAAAAACATGAAGAGCCTGAAAAGGTGTGAAAAATATGAAGAGCCTGAAAAAATGTCAAAAATATAAGGAGTATGAAATGGTCTCAAAAATAGGGGGAGCATGAAGCGGTGTTGAAAATCATGAAGAGCCTGAAAATGTGTGAAAAATATGAAGAGCTTCAAAAGCTGTGAAATATATGAAGAGCTTCAAAAGCTGTCAAATATATGAGGACCATGAAACGGTGTGAAAAATAGGAGGAGAATGAAACGGTGTTCAAAAACATGAAGAGACTGAAAAGGTGTGAAAAATATGAAGAGCTTCAAATGGTGTCAAAATATGAGGAGCTAGAAACGGTCTGAAAAATAGGAGGAGCATGAAACGGTGGTCAGAAACATGAAGAGCCTGAAAAGTTGTGAAAAATATGAAGATCTTCAAAAAGTGTCAACAATATGAAGAGAATGAAACAGTCTGAAAAAAAGGAAAATTATGAAGCAGTGTTGAAAAACATGTAGAGCCTGAAAAGGTGTGGAAAATATGAAGAGCTTAAAAAGGTTGCAAAAATATGAGGAGCATGAAACAGCTCGAAAAATAGGAGGAGCACGAAACGGTGTTCAAAACATGAAGAGCATGAAAAGGTGTGAAAAATATGAAGAGCTTCAAAAGGTGTGAAATACATGAAGAGCATGATACGGTCTGAAAAATAGGAGAAGCATGAAGTTGTTTTGAAAACATGAGGAGCCTGAAAAGGTGTGAAAAATATGAAGAGCTTCAAAAGGTGTGAAAAATATGAGGAGCATGAAACGGTCTGAAAAATAGGAGGAGCATAAAGCAGTGTTGAAAAACATGAAGAGCCTGAAAAGGTGTGAAAAATATGAAGAGCTTCAAAAATGTGAAAAATATGAAGAACTTCAAAAGGTGTGAAAAATACGACGATCTTCAATAGGTGTCAAAAATGAGATGAACATGAAACGGTCTGAAACATAGGAGGAGCATGAAGCGGTGTTGAAAATCATGAAGAGCCTGAAAAGGTGTGGAAAATATGAAGA
Source organism: Dama dama (assembly GCF_033118175.1). NCBI lineage: Eukaryota > Metazoa > Chordata > Mammalia > Artiodactyla > Cervidae > Dama > Dama dama. The sequence goes on along the minus strand of NC_083688.1, from coordinate 64,294,634 downwards.
GCTTCAAAAGTTGTGAAAAATATGAAGAGTTTCAAAAGGTGTCAAAAATATGAGGAGCATGAAACGGTCTGAAAAATAGGAGGAGCATGAATCGGTTTTGAAAAACATGAAGAGCCTGAAAGTTGTGAAAAATATAAAGAGCTTCAAAAGGTGACAAAAATATGAGGAGCATGAAACAGTCTGAAAAATAGGAGGATCATGAAGCGGTGTTGAAAAACATGAAGATCCTGAAAAAGTGTGAAAAATATGAAGAGCTTCAAAAGGTGTGAAAAATATGAAGCGCTTCAAAATGTGTCAAAAATGAGATGAGCATGAAAGGATCTGAAAAATAGGAGGAGCTTGAAGCGGTGTTGAAAAACATGAAGTGCCTGAAAAGGTGTAAGAAATATGAAGAGCTTCAAATGGTGTCAAAAATATGAGGAGCATGAAACGGTCTGGAAAATCCGAGTAGCATGAAACGGTGATCAAAAACATGAAGAGCCTGAAAAGGTGTGAAAAATATGAAGAGCTTCAAAAGGTGTGAAATACATGAGGAGCATGAAACTATCTGAAAAATACGAGGAGCATGAAGTGGTGTTCTAAATCATGAAGAGCCTGAAAAGTTGTGAAAAATATGAAGAGCTTCAAAAGGTGTGAAAAATATGAGGAGCATGATACGGTCTGAAAAGTAGGAGGAGCATGAAGCGGTGTTCAAAAACATGAAGAGCCTGAAAAGGTGTGAAATATATGAAGAGTTTCAAAAGATGTGAAATATATGAAAATCTTCAAAAGGTGTCTAAAATGAGATGAGCATGAAACGGTCTGAAAAATACTAGGAGCATGAACCGGTGTTCAAAAACATGAAGAGCCTGAAAAGGTGTGAGAAATATGAAGAGCTTTAAAAGGTGTCAATAATATGAGGAGCATGAAACGGTCTGAAAAATAGGAGGAGGATGAAGCAGTGTTCAAAAACATGAAGAGCCTGAAACGGTCTGAAAAATATGAAGAGCTTCAAAAGGTGTGAAAAATATGAGGAGCATGAAGTGGTGTTCAAAAACATGAAGAGTCTGAAAAGGTGTGAAAAATATGAAGAGTTTCAAAAGATGTGAAATATATGAAAAGCTTCAAAAGGTGTCTAAAATGAGATGAGCATGAAACGGTCTGAAAAATACTAGGAGCATGAACCGGTGTTCAAAAACATGAAGAGCCTGAAAAGGTGTGAGAAATATGAAGAGCTTCAAAAGGTGTCAATAATATGAGGAGCATGAAACGGTCTGAAAAACAGGAGGAGGATGAAGCAGTGGTCAAAAACATGAAGAGCCTGAAAAGGTGTGAAAAATATGAAGAGCTTTAAAAGGTGTCAAAATATGAGGAACATGAAACGTTCTGAAAAATAGGAGGATCATGAAGAGGTGCTGAAAAACAAGAAGACCTGAAACCGTGTGAAAATATGAAGAGCTTCAAAAATGGGAAAAATATGAAGAGCTTCAAAAGGTGTGAAAAATATGAAGAGCTTCAAAAGGTGTCAAAATGAGATGAGCAAGGAACGGTCTGAAAAATACTTGGAGCACGAACCAGTATTCAAAAACATGAAGAGCCTGAAAAGGTGTGAAAAATATGAAGAGCCTGAAAAAATGTCAAAAATATAAGGAGTATGAAATGGTCTCAAAAATAGGGGGAGCATGAAGCGGTGTTGAAAATCATGAAGAGCCTGAAAATGTGTGAAAAATATGAAGAGCTTCAAAAGCTGTGAAATATATGAAGAGCTTCAAAAGCTGTCAAATATGTGAGGACCATGAAACGGTGTGAAAAATAGGAGGAGAATGAAACGGTATTCAAAAACATGAAGAGACTGAAAAGGTGTGAAAAATATGAAGAGCTTCAAATGGTGTCAAAATATGAGGAGCAAGAAACGGTCTGAAAAATAGGAGGAGCATGAAATGGTGTTCAGAAACATGAAGAGCCTGAAAAGTTGTGAAAAATATGAAGATCTTCAAAAAGTGTCAACAATATGAAGAGCATGAAACAGTCTGAAAAAAAGGAAAATTATGAAGCAGTGTTGAAAAACATGTAGAGCCTGAAAAGGTGTGGAAAATATGAAGAGCTTAAAAAGGTTGCAAAAATATGAGGAGCATGAAACAGTTCGAAAAATAGGAGGAGCACGAAACGGTGTTCAAAACATGAAGTGCATGAAAAGGTGTGAAAAATATGAAGAGCTTCAAAAGGTGTGAAATACATGAGGAGCATGATACGGTCTGAAAAATAGGAGAAGCATGAAGTTGTTTTGAAAACATGAGGAGCCTGAAAAGGTGTGAAAAATATGAAGAGCTTCAAAAGGTGTGAAAAATATGAGGAGCATGAAACGGTCTGAAAAATAGGAGGAGCATGAAGCGGTGTTCAAAAACATGAAGAGCATGAAAAGGTGTGAAAAATATGAAGAGCTTCAAAAGGTGTGAAATACATGAGGAGTATGATACGGTCTGAAAAATAGGAGAAGCATGAAGTTGTGTTGAAAACATGAAGAGCTTGAAAAGGTGTGAAAAATATGAAGATCTTCAGAAGGTGTGAAAAATATGAGTAGAATGAAACGGTCTGAAAAATAGGAGGAGCATGAAGCGGTGTTCAAAAACATGAAGAGCCACAAAAGGTGTGAAAAATATGAAGAGCTTTAAAAGGTGTCAAAATATGAGGAGCATGAAACGTTCTGAAAAATAGGAGGATCATGAAACGGTGTTCAAAAACATGAAGAGCCTGAAAGGTGTGAAAAATATGAAGAGCCTCAAAAAATGTCAAAAATATAAGAAGTATGAAATGGTCTCAAAAATAGGAGGAGCAAGAAGCGGTGTTGAAAAACATGAAGAGCCTGAAATCAGTGAAAAATATGAAGAGCTTCAAAAATGTGAAAAATATGAAGAGCTTCAAAAGGTGTGAAAAATATGAAGAGCTTCAAAATTTGTTAAAAATGAGATGTGCATGAAACGGACTGAAATATAGGAGGAGCATGAAGTGATGTTGAAAAACATGAAGAGCCTGAAAATGTGTGAAATATAGGAAGAGCTTCAAAAGGTGTCAAAAATATGAGGAGCATGAAACGGTCTGAAAACTAGGAGGAGCATGAAGCGGTGTTGAGAAACATGAAGAGCCTGAAAAGGTGTGAAAAATATGAAGAGATTCAAAAGGTGTCAAAAATATGGGGAGCATGAAATGGTCTGAAAAGTAGGAGGAGCATGAAGTGGTTGTGAAAAACTTCAAGAGCCTGAAAAGGTGTGCAAAATATGAAGAGCTTCAAAAGGTGTGAAATTCATGAGGAGATGAAACGGTCTGACAAAGAGGACGGTCATGAAGCGGTGTTCAAAAACCTGCAGAGGCTGAAAAGTTGTGAAAAATATGAAGAGCTTCAAAACGTGTGAAAAATATGAAGAGCATTCAACGGTCTGAAAAATAGGAGGAGCATGAACCGGTGTTCAAAAATATGAAGAGCCTGAGAAGGTGTCAAAAATATGAAGAGCTTCAAAAGGAGTCAAAAATATGAGGAGCATGAAACGGTCTGTAAAATAGGAGGAGCATAAAGCAGTGTTGAAAAACATGAAGAGCGTGAAAAGGTGTGAAAAATAGGAAGAGCTTCAAAAGGTGTGAAATACATGAGGAGCATGAAACGGTCTGAAAAAGAGGAGGAGCATGAAGGGGTGTTGAAAAACATGAAGAGCCTGAAAACGTGTGAAAAATATGAAGAGCTTCAAAAATGTGAAAAATATGAAGAACTTCAAAAGGTGTGAAAAATACGACGAGCTTCAATAGGTGTCAAAAATGAGATGAACATGAAACGGTCTGAAACATAGGAGGAGCATGAAGCGGTGTTGAAAATCATGAAGAGCCTGAAAAGGTGTGAAAAATATGAAGAGCTTCAAAAGTTGTGAAAAATATGAAGAGTTTGAAAAGGTGTCAAAAATATGAAAAGCATGAAACGGTCTGAAAAATAGGAGGAGCATGAAACTGTGTTCAAAAACATGAAGAGCCTGAAAATGTATGAAAAATATGAAGAGCTTCAAAAATGTGAAAAATATGAAGAGCTTCAAAAGGTGTGAAAAATAGGAAGAGCTTCAAAAGGTGTCAACAATGAGATTACCATGAAACGGTCTGAAAAATCGGAGGAGCATGAAGCGGTGTTGAAAATCATGAAGAGCCTGAAAAGGTGTGAAAAATATGAAGAGCTTCAAAAGGTGTGTAATACATGAGTAGCATGAAACGTTCTGAAAAATAGGAGGTGCATGAAGCGGTGTTTTAAAACATGAAGAGCCTGAAAACGTGTGAAAAATATGAAGAGCTTCAAAAATGTGAAAAATATGAAGAGCTTCAAAAGGTGTGAAAAATACGAAGAGCTTCAAAAGATGTCAAAAATGAGATGAACATGAAACGGTCTGAAACATTGGAGGAGCATGAAGCGGTGTTGAAAATCATGAAGAGCATGAAAAGGTGTGAACAATATGAAGAGCTTCAAAACATGTCAAAAATATGAGGAGCATGAAACGTTCTGAAAATTAGGAGGAGCATGAAGCGGTGTTGAAAATCATGAAGTGCCTGGAAAGGTGTGAAATATATGAAGAGCTTCAAATCGTGTCAAATATGAGGAGCATGAAACGGTCAGAAAAATAGGAGGAGCATGAAGTCATGTTCAAAAACATGAAGAGCCTGAAAAGGTGTGAAAAATATGAAGAGTTTCAAAAGGTGTCAAAATATGAGGAGCATTAAACGGTCTGAAAAATAGGAGGAGCATGAAACGGTCTGAAAAATAGGAGGAGTAAGAATCGGTGTTGAAAAACATGAAGATCCTGAAAAGATGTGAAAAATATGAAGAGCTTCAAAAGGTGTCAAAAATATGAGGGGCAAGAAACCGTCTGAAAAATAGGAGAAACATGAAGCGGTGTTGAAAAACATGAAGAGCATGAAAAGTTGTCAAAAATATGAAGAGTTTCAAATGGTGTCAGAAATTTTAGGAGCATGAAATTGTCTGAAAAATAGGAGGGGCATGAAGCTGTGTTGAAGAACCTGAAAATCCTGAAAAGGTGTGAAATATATGATTAGCTTCAAAAGGTGTCAAAAATAGGAGGAGCATGAGACGGTATGAAAAATAGGAGAAGCATGAAGCGGTGTTGAAAAACCTGAAGAGCCTGATAATGTGTGAAAAATACGAAGAGATTCAAAAGGTGTCAAAAATATGAGGCGCATTAATCGGTCTGAAAAATAGGAGGAGCAAGAAGCGGTGTTGAAAAAGATGAAGAGCCTGAAAAGGTGTGAAAAAATGAACAGCTTCAAAAGGTGTCAAATCTCTGAGGAGCAAGAAACGGTCTCAAAAATAGGAGGAGCATGAAGCGGTGTTGAAAAACGTGAAGAGCTTGAAAAGGTGTCAAAAATAGGAAGAGCTTCAAAATGTGTCAAAAATATGAGGAGCAAGAAACGCTCTGAAAAATAGGAGGAGCATGAAGTGGTGTTTAAAAACATGAAGAGCATTAAAAGGTGTGAAAAATATGAAGAGCTTCAAAATGTGTCAAAAATATGAGGAGCATGAAACGGTCTGAAAAATAGGAGGATCATGAAGCGGTGTTGAAAAACATGAAGAGCCTGAAAATGTGTGAAAAATATGAAGAGCTTCAAAAGGTGTCAAAAATATGAGGCGCATGAAACGGACTGAAAATTAGGAGGAGCAGGAAGCAGTGTTGAAAAACATGAAGAGCCTGAAAAGGTGTGAAAAATATGAAGAGCTTCAAAAGGTGTCAAAACTATGAAGAGCATGAAACGGTCTGAAAAATAGGAGGAGCATGAAGCGGTGTTGAAAAAAATGCAGAGCATGAAAAGGTGTGAAAAATATGAAGAGCTTCAAAAGGTGTCAAATATATGAGGAGCATGAAACGGTCTAAAAAATAGAGGGGAATGAAGCGCTGTTGAAAAACATGAAGAGCATTAAAAGGTGTGAAAAATATGAAGAGTTTCAAAAGGAGTCAAAATATGAGGAGCATTAAACGGTCTGAAAAATAGGAGGAGCATGAAACGTTCTGAAAAATAGGAGGAGCAAGAAACGGTCTTGAAAAATATGAAGAGACTGAAAAGGTGTGAAAAATATGTAGAGTTTCAAAGTGTGTGAAAAATATGAGGAGCAAGAAACGGTCTGAAAAATAGGAGGAGAATAAAGCGGTGATCAAAACATGAAGAGCCTGAAAAGGTGTGAAATATATGAAGAGTTTCAAATCGTGTCAAATATGAGGAGCATGAAACGTTCTGAAAAATAGTAGGAGCATGAAGCGGTGTTCAAAAACATGAAGAGCCTGAAAAGGTGTGAAAAATATGAAGAGTTTCAAAAGGTGTCAAAATATGAGGAGCATTAAATGGTCTGAAAAATAGGAGGAGCATGAAACGGTCTGAAAAATAGGAGGAGCATGAAACGGTGTTGAAAAACATGAAGAGCCTGAAAAGGTGTGAAAAATATGAAGAGCTTCAAAAGGTGTGAAAAACATGAGGAGCATGAATCGATCTGAAAAATAGTAGAAGCATGAGGTGGTGTTGAAAAACATGAAGAGCCAGAAAACGTGTGAAAAATTTGAAGAGCTTCAAAAGGTGTGAAAAATATGAAGAGCTTCAAAAGGTGTCAAAAATATGAGGAGCATGAAACGGTCTGAAAAATAGGATGAGCATGAAGCGGTGTTGAAAAACATGAAGAGCCTGAAAAGGTGTGAAAAATATGAAGAGCTTCAAAAGGTGTCAAAAATAAAGTGGAGCATGAAACGGTCTGAAAAATAGGAGGAGCAGGAAGCGATGTTGAAAAACATGAAGAGCCTGAAAAGGTGTGAAAAATATGAAGGGATTCAAAAGCTGTCAAAAATATGAGGATCATGAAACGATCTGAAAAATAGCAGGAGCATGAAGCCGTGTTCAAAAACATCAAAAGGCTGAAAAGGTTTGAAATATATGAAGAGCTTCAAAAGGTGTCAAAAATAGGAGGAGAATGAAATGGTCTGAAAAATAGGAGGAGCATGAAGCGGTGTTTAAAAACATGAAGAGCCTGAAAAGGTGTGAAAAGTATAAAGAGCTTCAAAACGTGTCAAAAATATGACGACCATGAAACGGCCTGAAAAATAGGAGGAGGCTGAAGTGGTGTTGAAAAACATGAAGCGCTTGAAAACGTGGAAAAATATGAAGAGTTTCAAATGGTGTGAAAAATATGAAGAGTTTTAAAAGGTGTCAAAAAAGAAATGAGCATAAAACAGTCTGAAAAATAGGAGGAGCATGAAGTGGTGTTCAAAAAAATGAAGAGCGTGAAAAGGTGTGAATAATATGAAGAGCTTCAAAAGGTGTCAAAAATATGAGGAGCATGAAACAGTCTGAAAAATAGGAGGAGCATGAAGCGGTGTTCAAACAAATGAAGAGCCTGAAACGGTGTGAAATATATGAAGAGCTTCAAAGGTGTCAAAATATGAGGAGCATGAAACAGTCTGAAAACGCGGCGGATCATGAACCGGTGTTCAAAAACGTGAAGAGCCTGAAAAGTTGTGAAAAATATGAAGAGCTTGAAAAGGTGTCAAATATATGAGTAGCATGAAACGGTCTGAAAAATGGGACGAGCATGAAACGGTGTTCAAAAACATGAAGAGCCTGAAAAGGTGTGAAAAATATGAGGAGCTTCAAAAGGTGTAAAAAATAAGAGGAGCATGAAGCGGTGTTCAAAACATGAAGAGTCTGAAAAGGTGTGAACATTTTGAAGAGCTTCAAAAGGTTTCAAAATATGAGAAGCATGAAACGGTCTGAAAAATAGGAGGAACATGAAACGGTGTTGAAAAACATGAAGAGCCTGAAAAAGTGTGAAAAATATGAAGAGATTCAAAAGGTGTGAAAAATATGAAGAGCTTCCAAAGGTGTCAAAAATGAGATGAGCATGAAGCGGTCTGAAAAATAGGAGGAGTATGAAGTGGCGTTGAAAACACAAAGAGCCTGAAAAGATGTGAAATATATGAAGAGATTCAAAAGGTGTAAAATATATGAAGAGTGTCGAAAAGTGTCAAAAATATGAGAAGCATGAAACGGTCTGTAAAATAGGACGAGCATGAAGAGGTGTGGAAAAACATGAAGAGCCTGAAAACATGTGAAAAATATGAAGAGCTTCAAAAGGTGTGAAAAATATGAAGAGCTTCAAAAGGTGTCAAAAATATGAGGAGCATGAAACGGTCTGAAAAAAAGGAGGAGCATGAATCAGTGTTGAAAAACATGAAGAGCATGAAAAGGTGTGAAAAATATGAAGAGCTTCAAAAGGTGTCAAAAATATGAGGAGCAAGAAACGGCGTGAAAAATAGGAGGATCATGAAGCCGTGTTCAAAAACATGAAGAGCCTGAAAAGGTGTGAAAAATATGAAGAGCTTCAAAAGGTGTCAAAAATATGAGGAGCATGAAACGGTCTGAAAAATAGGAGGAACATGAAGTGGTGTTGAAAAACCTGAAGAGCCTGAAAAGATGTGAAATATATGAAGAGCTTCAAAAGGTGTCAAAAATAGGAGGAGCATGAAACGGTGTGAAAAATAGGAGGAGCATGACGCGGTGTTGAAAAACATGAATAACCTGAAAAGGTGTGAAATATATGAAGAGAGACAAAAGGTGTCAAATATATGAGGAGCATGAAACGGTCTGAAATATAGGAGGAGCATGAAGCCGTGTTCAAAAAAATGAAGAGCCTGAAAAGTTGTGAAAAATATGAAGAGCTTCAAAAGGTGTCAAAATATGAGGAGCATGAAATTCTGAAAAATAGGAGGAGCATGAAACGGTCTGAAAAATAGGAAGAGCATGAATCGGTGTTGAAAACATGAAGAGCATGAAAAGGTGTGAAAAATATGAAGAGCTTCAAAACATGTCAAAAATATGAGGAGCATGAAACGTTCTGAAAATTAGGAGGAGCATGAAGCGGTGTTGAAAATCATGAAGTGCCTGGAAAGGTGTGAAATATATGAAGAGCTTCAAATCGTGTCAAATATGAGGAGCATGAAACGGTCAGAAAAATAGGAGGAGCATGAAGCCATGTTCAAAAACATGAAGAGCCTGAAAAGGTGTGAAAAATATGAAGAGTTTCAAAAGGTGTCAAAATATGAGGATCATTAAACGGTCTGAAAAATAGGAGGAGCATGAAACGGTCTGAAAAATAGGAGGAGCATGAATCGGTGTTGAAAAACATGAAGATCCTGAAAAGATGTGAAAAATTTGAAGAGCTTCAAAAGGTGTCAAAACTATGAGGAGCATGAAACGGTCTGAAAAATAGGAGGAGCATGAAGCCGTGTTCAAAAACATGAAGAGCATGAAAAGGTGTGAAAAATATGAAGAGTTTCAAAAGGTGTCAAAATTATGAGGAGCATTAAACGGCCTGAAAAATAGGAGGAGCATGAAACGGTCTAAAAAATAGGAGGAGCATGAAGCGGTGTTGAAAAACCTGAAGAGCCTGAAAAGGCGTGAAATATATGAAGAGCTTCAAAAGGTGTCAAAATTAGGAGGAGCATGAAACGGTCTGAAAAATAGGAGGAACATGAAACTGTGTTGAAAAACCTGAAGAGCCTGAAAAGGTGTGAAATATATGAAGAGCTTCAAAAGGTGTCAAAAATAGGAGGAGCAGGAAACGGTCTGAAAAATAGGAGGAGCATGAAGCAGTGTTGAAAAACATGAAGAGCCTGAAAAGGTGTGAAAAATATGAGGAGCTTCAAAAGGTGTCAAATATATGAGGATCATGAAACGGTCTAAAAAATAAAGGGGAATGAAGCGCTGTTGAAAAACATGAAGAGCATTAAAAGGTGTGAAAAATGAAGAGTTTCATAAGGTGTCAAAATATGAGGAGCATTAAACGGTCTGAAAAATAGGAGGAGCATGAAACGGTCTGAAATATAGGAGGAGTAAGAATCGGTGTTGAAAAACATGAAGATCCTGAAAAGATGTGAAAAATATGAAGAGCTTCAAAGGTGTCAAAACAAAGAGGAGCATGAAACGGTCTGAAAAATAGGAGGAGCATGAAGCGGTGTTGAAAAACATGAAGAGCCTGAAAAGGTGTGAAAAATATGAAGAGCTTCAAAAGGTGTGAAAAATATGAGGAGCCTGAAACAGTTTGAAAAATAGAAGGAGCATGAAACGGTGATGAAGAACATGAAGAGCCGAAAAGGGTGTGAAAAATATGAAGATCTTCAAAGGTGTCAAAAATATGAGAAGCATGAAACAATCTGAAAAATAGGAGGAGCATTAAGCGGTGTTCAAAAACATGAAGAGCCTGAAAAGGTGTGAAAAATATGAAGAGCTTCAAAACGTGTCAAATATATGAGGAGCATGAATCGGACTGAAAAATAGGAGGAGCATGAAGCAGTGTTCAAAAACATGAAGAGACTGAAAAGGTGTGAAAAATATGAAGAGCTTCAAAACGTGTCAAAATATGAGGAGCATGAAACGGTCTGAAATATAGAAGGAGCATGAAGAGGTGTTGAAAAACATGAAGAGCCTGAAAAGGTGTGAAAAATATGAAGAGCATGAAAATGTGTGAAAAATATGCGGAGCATGAAACTGTGTTCAAAAACATGAAGAGCCTGAAAAGTTGTGAAAAATATGAAGAGCTTCAAAAGGTGTCAACAATATGAGGAGCATTAAATGGTATGAAAAATAGGAGGAGCATGTAACGGTGTTCAAAAATATGAAGAGCCTGAAAGGTATGAAAAATATGTAGAGCTTCAAAACGTCTCAAAAACATGAGGAGCATGAAACGGTCTGAAAAATAGGAGGAGCATGAAACGGTGTTCGAAATATGAAGAGCCTGAAAAGGTGTGAAAATATGAAGAGCCTGAAAAGGTGTGAAAAACATGAAGTGCCTGAAAAGCTGTGAAAAATATGAAAAGCTTCAAAATGTGTGAAAAATGTGAGGAGCATGAAACGGTCTCAAAAATAGTACGAGCATGAAGCTGTGCTGAAAAACATGAAGAGAATGAAAAGATGTGAAAAATATGATGAGCTTCAAAAGGTTTCAAAAATATGAGGAGGATGAAACGGTCTGTAAAAGAGGGGGAGCATGAAGCTCTTTGGAGAAACATGAAGAGAATGAAAGGTGTTAAAAATATGAAGAGCTTCAAAAGTTGTCAAAAATAGGAGGAGCATGAAAAGTTTTGAAAAATAGGAGGAGCATGAATCGTTGTTTAAAAACGTGAAGAACCTGAAAAGGTGTGAAAAATATGAAGAGCTTCAAAAGGTGTCAAAAATATGAGGAGCATGAAATGGTCTGAAAAATAAGAGGAGCATGAAGTGGTGTTGAAAAACAAGAAGAGCCTGAAAAGGTGTGAAAAATATGAAAGGCTTCAAAAGGTGTCAAAAATATTTGGAGCATGAAAAGGTCTGAAAAATAGTAGCTGCAAGAAACGGTGTTCAAAAACATGAAGAGCCTGAGAAGGTGTGAAAAATATGAAGAGCTTCAAAAGGTGTCAAAAATATGAGGAGCATGAATTGGTCTGAAAAATAGGAGGAGCATTAAGCGGTGTTGAAAAACATGAAGAACCTGAAAAGCTGTGAAAAATATGAAAAGCTTCAAAAGGTGTGAAAAATATGAGGAGCAGGAAAGGTCTTAAAAATAGGAGGAGCATGAAACGGTGTTGAAAAACATGAAGAGCTTCAAAAGGTGTCAAAAATATGAGGAGCATGAAACGGTCTGAAAAGTAGGAGGAGCATGAAGCAGTGTTGAAAAACAGGAAGCGACTGAAAAGGTGTGAAAAATATGAAGAGCTTCAAAATGTGTCAAAAATATGAGGAGCATGAAACGGTCTGAACAAGAGGAGGAGCCTGAAAAGGAGTTCAAAAACATGAAGAGCCTGAAAAGATGTGAAAAATATGAAGAGCTTCAAAAGGTGTCAAAAATATGAGGAGTATGAAACGGTCTGAACAAGAGGAGGAGCCTGAAAAGGAGTTCAAAAACATGAAGAGCCTGAAAAGATGTGAAAAATATGAAGAGCTTCAAAATGTGTCAAAAATATGAGGAGCATGAAACGGTCTGAACAAGAGGAGGAACCTGAAAAGGAGTTCAAAAACATGAAGAGCCTGAAAAGATGTGAAAAATATGAAGAGCTTCAAAAGGTGTCAAATATATGAGGAGCATGAAACGGTCTGAAAAATAGGAGGAGCATGAAGCGGTGTTGAAAAACAGGAAGTGCCTGAAAAGGTGTGAAAAATATGAAGATCTTCACAAGGTGTCAGAAATACAAGGAGCATGAAACGGTCTCAAAAATAGGAGGAGCATGAAACGGTCTGAAAAATAGGAGGAGTAAGAATCGGTGTTGAAAAACATGAAGATCCTGAAAAGATGTGAAAAATATGAAGAGCTTCAAAAGGTGTCAAAACAATGAGGAGCATGAAATGGTCTGAAAAATAGGAGGAGCATGAAGCAGTGTTGAAAAACATGAAGAGCCTGAAAAGGTGTGAAAAATATGAAGAGTTTCAAAAGGTGTCAAAATATGAGGAGCATGAAACCGCCTGAAAAATAGCAGGAGCTTGAAACGGTCTGAAAAATAGGAGGAGCATGAAGCGGTGTTGAAAAACCTGAAGAGCCTGAAAAAGCTTGAAATATATGAAGAGCTTCAAAAGGTGTCAAAAATATGAGGGACAAGAAACCGTCTGAAAAATAGGAGAAGCATGAAGCGGTGTTGAAAAACATGAAGAGCATGAAAAGTTGTCAAAAATATGAAGAGTTTCAAACGGTGTCAGAAATATTAGGAGCATGAAATTGTCTGAAAAATAGGAGGGGCATGAAGCAGTGTTGAAGAACCTGAAAATCCTGAAAAGGTGTGAAATATATGATTAGCTTCAAAAGGTGTCAAAAATAGGAGGAGCATGAGATGGTATGAAAAATAGGAGGAGCATGAAGCGGTGTTGAAAAACCTGAAGAGCCTGAAAATGTGTGAAAAATACGAAGAGATTCAAAAGGTGTCAAAAATATGAGGCGCATTAATCGGTCTGAAAAATAGGAGGAGCATGAAGTTGTGTTGAAAAATATGAAGAGTCTGAAAAGGTGTGAAAAATATGAAGAGCTTCAAAAGGTGTCAAAATATGAGCAGCATGAAACGGTCTGAAAAATAGGAGGAGCATGAAGCGGTGTTCAAAAACATGAAGAACCAGGAAAGGTGTGAAAAATATGAAGAGCTTCAAAATGTGTCAAACATATGAGAAGCATGAAACGGTCTGAAAAATAGGAGGAGCATGAGTGGTGTTCAAAAACATGAAGACATGGAAAGGTGTGAAAAATATGAAGAGCTTCAAATGCTGTCAAAAATATGAGGAGAATGAAACGGTCTGAAAAATAGGAGGAGCAAGAAACGGTGGTGAAAAACATGAAGAGCCTGAAATGGTGTGAAAAATATGAAGAGCTTCAAAAGTTGTCAAAAATAGGAGGAGCATGAAACGATCTGAAAAATAGGAGGAGCATGAAATAGTCTTGAAAAACATGAAGAGCCTGAAAAGGTGTGAAAAATATGAAGAGCTTCAAATCGTGTCAAAAATATGAGGAGTATGAAACAGTGTGAAAAATAGGAGGAGCATGAAGCGGTGTTGAAAAACATGAAGAGCGTGAAAAGGTGTGGAAAATATGAAGAGCGTCAAAATGTCTCAAAAACATCAGGAGCATGAAACGGTCTGAAAATAGAAGGAGCATGAAGCGGTGTTCAAAAACATGAAGAGCCTGAAAAGGTGTGAAAAATATGAAGAGCTTCAAAAGGTGTCAAAAATATGAGGAGCATGAAACTGTCTGAAATATAGGAGGAGCATGAAACGGTGTTCAATAATATGAAGAGCCTGAAAAGGTGTGAAAAATATGAAGAGCTTCAAAAGGTGTCAAAAATACGAGGAGCATGAAACAGTCTGAAAAATAGGAGGAGCATGAAACGGTGTTCAAAAACATGAAGAGCCTGAAAAGGTGTGAAAAATATGAAGAGCTTCAAAAGGTGTCAAAAATATGAGGATCATGAAACGGTCTGAAAATTAGGAGGAGCATGAAGCGTTGTTTAAAAACATGAAGAGCCTGAAAAATTGTGAAAAATATGAAGAGCTTCAAAATGTGTCAAAAATATGAGGAGCATGAATCGGTGTTCAAAAACATGAAAAGCCTGAAAAGGTGTGAAAAATATGATTATCTTCAAAAGGTGTGAAAAATGTGTGGAGCATGAAACGATCTGAAAAATAGAAGGAGAATGAATTGGTGTTGAAAAACATGAAGAGACTGAAAAGATGTGAAAAATATGAAGAGCTTCATAATGTGTCAAAAATATGAGGAGCATGAAAAAATCTGAAAAATAGGAGGAGCATGAAGCGGTGTTCAAAAACATGAAGATCCTAAAAGGTGTGAAAAATATAGAGCTTCAAAAGGTGTCAAAGATATGAGGAGTATGAAACGGTCTGAAAAGTAGGAGGAACATGAAACGGTGTTCCAAAACATGAACAGCCTGAAAAGTTGTGAAAAATAAGAAGAGCTTCAAAAGGTGTCAAAAATATGAGGAGCATGAAAAAATCTGAAAAATAGGAGGAGCATGAAACGGTGTTCCAACACATGAATAGCCTGAAAAGGTGTGAAAAATATGAAGAGCATCAAAAGGTGTGAAAAGTATGACGAGCATGAAACGGTCTGAAAAATAGGAGGAGCATGAATCGCTGTTCAAAAACATGAAGAGCCTGAGAACGTGTGAAAAATATGAAGAGCTTCAAAAGGTGTGAAATACATGAGGAGCATGAAACTGTCTGAAAAATAGGAGGAGGATGAAGTGGTGTTCAAAAACATGAAGAGCCTGAAAAGGTGTGAAAATATGAAGAGCTTCAAAAGGTGTGAAATACATGAGAGATATGAAACTATCTGAAAAATAGGAGGAGCATGAAGCCGTGTTGAAAAACATGAAGAGCCTGAAAAGGTGTGAAAAATATGAAGAGGTTCAAAAATGTGAAAAATATGAAGAGCTTCAAAGGTGTCAAATATATGAAGAGCTTCAAACGGTGTCAAAATTATGAGGAGCATGAAATGGTGTGAAAAATACGAGGAGCATGAAGCGGGGTTGAAAAACCTGAAGAGCCTGAGAATGTGTGAAAAATATTAAGAGCTTCAAAGGTGTCAAATATATGAAGAGCTTCAAAGGGTGTTAAACACATGAGGAGCATGAAACTGTCTGAAAAATAGGAGGAGCATGAAGCTGGGCTCAAACACATGAAGAGACTGAAAAGGTGTGAAAAATATGAAGAGCTGCAAAATGTGTCAAAAATATGAGGAGCATGAAACGGTCTGAAAAATAGGAAGAGCATGAAACAGTGATCAAAAACATGAAGAGCAAGAAAAGGTGTCAAAAATATGAAGAGCTTCAAAAGGTGTGAAATACGTGAGGAGCATGAAACGGTCTGAAAAATACGAGTAGCATGAAGTGGTGTGAAAAACATGAAGAGCCTGAAAATTTGTGAAAAATATGAAAAGATTCTAAAGATGTCAAAGATGAGATGAGCAGGAAACGGTCTGAAAAAAAGGAGGAGCATGAAGCGGTGTTGAAAAACATGAAGAGCCTCAGAACGTGTGAAAAATATGAAGAGCTTCAAAAGGTGTGAAAAATATGGGGAGCTTCAAAAAGTGTCAAAAATATGAGGAGGCTTAAACGGTCTGAAAAATAGGAGGAACATGAAATTGTGTTCAAAAACATGAAGAGCCTGAAAAGGTGTGAAAAATATGAAGAGCTTCAAACGGTCTGAAATACTTGAGGAGCATGAAACGGTCTGAAAAATAGGAGGAGCAAGAAACGGTGTTCAAAATATGAAGAGCCTGAAAAGCTGTGAGAAATATGAAGAGCTTCAAAAGGTGTCAAAAATAAGAGGAGTATGAAACGAACTGCAAAAAATGAGGAGAAAGAAGTGTTGTTCAAAAATATAAAGAGCCTGAAAAAGTGTGAAAAATATGAAAAGCTTCAAAAGGTGTCAAATATATGAGGAGAATGAAACGGTCTGAAAAATAGGAGGATCATGAAGCGGTGTTCAAAAACATCAAGAGCCTGAAAAGGTGTGAAAAATATGGAGAGCTTCAAAAGGTGTCAAAAATATAGCAGCATGAAACAGTCTGAAAATACGAGGAGCATGAAACGGTGTTGAAAAGCATGAAGAGCCTGAATAGGTGTGAAAAATATGAAGAGCTTCAAAGGGGAAAAAATATGAGGAGCATGAAACGGTCTGAACAATAGGAGGAGCATGAAACGGTTTTGAAAAACATGAAGAGCCTGAAATTTTGTGAATAATATGAAGAGCTTCAAAAGGTGTCAAATATATGAAGAGCATGAAACGTTTTGAAAAATATGAGTAGCATGAAGCGGTGTTCAAAAACGTGAAGAGCCTGAGAAGGTGTGAAAAATATTAAGAGCTTCAATGGTGTCAAAAATATGAGGAGCATGAAACGGGCTGAAAAACAGGTGGAGCATGAAACGGTGTTGAAAAACATCAAGAGCCTGACAACGTGTGAATATTATGAAGAGCTTCAAATGGTGTGAAAAATATGAGGAGCATGAAACGGTCTGCAAAATAGGAGGAGAATGAAAAGGTGTTCCAAAACACGAAGAGCCCGGAAAGGTGTGAAAAATATGAAGAGCTTCAAAAGGTGTCAAAAATATGAGGAGCATGAAAGGTCTGAAAAATAGGACGAGCATGAAGTGGTGCTAAAACACATGAAGAGCCTGAAAAGTTGTGAAATAATGAACAGCTTCTAAAGGTGTCAAAAATATGAGGAGGATGAAACGGTCTGAAAAATAGGAGGAGCATGAAGTGGTGTTGAAAAACCTGAAGAGCCTGAAAAGGTGTGAAAAATATGAAGAGCTTCAAAATGTGTCAAAAATATGAGGAGCATGAAACGGTCTGGAAAATAGGAGGAGCATGAAGTGGTGTTCAAAAACATGAAGAGTCTGAAAACGTGTGAAAAATATGAAGAGCTTCAAAAGGTGTCAAATATATTAGGGGCATGAAACGGTCTGAAAAATACGAGGAGCATGAAGTGGTGTTGAAAAACATGAAGAGCCTGAAAAGGTGTGAAAATTATGAAGAGCTTCAAAAGGTATCAAAAATATGAGGAGCATGAAACGGTCTGAAAAATAGGAGAAGCGTGAAGCTGTGTTCAAAAACATGAATAGCCTGAAAAGGTGTGAAAAATATGAAGAGCTTCAAAAGGTGTGAAAAATATGAGGAGCATGAAAAGTTCTGAAAAATAGAAGCAGCATGAAATGGTGTTGAAAAACATGAAGAGCCTGAAAAGGTGTGAAAAATATGAAGAGCTTCAAAAATGAGAAAAATATGAATATCTTCAAATGATGTGAAATATATGAAGAGTTTCAAAAGGTGTTAAAAATTAGATGAGCATGAAACGACTGAAAAATAGGAGGAGCATGAAGTGGTGTTGAAAAACATGAAGAGCCTGAAAAGGTGTGAAAAATATGAAGAGATTCAAAAGGTGTGAATTACATGAGGAGCATGAAAAAGTCTGAAAAAAAGGAGGAGCATAAGGCGGTGTTCAAAAACATGAAGAGCCTGAAAAGGTGTGAAAAATATGAAGAGATTCAAAAGGTGTGAAAAATATGAAGAGCATGAAACGGTTTGAAAATTCGGAGGATCATGAGCAGTGTTCAAAAACATGAGGAGCCTGAAAAGGTGTGAAAAATATGAAGAGCTTCAAATGGTGTCAAAAATATGAGAAGCATAAAAAGGTCTGAAAGATAGGAGGAGCATGAAACGGTGATCAGAAACATGAAGAGCCAGAAAAGTTGTGAAAATATGAAGAGCTTCAAAAGGTGTGAAATTCATGAGGAGCATGAAACGATCTGAAAAATATGAGAAGCATGAAGTGGTGTGGAAAAGCATGACGAGTCTGAAAAGGTGTGAAAAATATGAAGAGCTTCAAAAGGTGTCAAAAATATGAGGAGCATGAAAGGTCTGAAAAATAGGACGAGCATGAAGTGGTGCTAAAACACATGAAGAGCCTGAAAAGTTGTGAAATAATGAACAGCTTCTAAAGGTGTCAAAAATATGAGGAGGATGAAACGGTCTGAAAAATAGGAGGAGCATGAAGTGGTGTTGAAAAACCTGAAGAGCCTGAAAAGGTGTGAAAAATATGAAGAGCTTCAAAATGTGTCAAAAATATGAGGAGCATGAAACGGTCTGGAAAATAGGAGGAGCATGAAGTGGTGTTCAAAAACATGAAGAGTCTGAAAACGTGTGAAAAATATGAAGAGCTTCAAAAGGTGTCAAATATATTAGGGGCATGAAACGGTCTGAAAAATACGAGGAGCATGAAGTGGTGTTGAAAAACATGAAGAGCCTGAAAAGGTGTGAAAATTATGAAGAGCTTCAAAAGGTATCAAAAATATGAGGAGCATGAAACGGTCTGAAAAATAGGAGAAGCGTGAAGCTGTGTTCAAAAACATGAATAGCCTGAAAAGGTGTGAAAAATATGAAGAGCTTCAAAAGGTGTGAAAAATATGAGGAGCATGAAAAGTTCTGAAAAATAGAAGCAGCATGAAATGGTGTTGAAAAACATGAAGAGCCTGAAAAGGTGTGAAAAATATGAAGAGCTTCAAAAATGAGAAAAATATGAATATCTTCAAATGATGTGAAATATATGAAGAGTTTCAAAAGGTGTTAAAAATTAGATGAGCATGAAACGACTGAAAAATAGGAGGAGCATGAAGTGGTGTTGAAAAACATGAAGAGCCTGAAAAGGTGTGAAAAATATGAAGAGATTCAAAAGGTGTGAATTACATGAGGAGCATGAAAAAGTCTGAAAAAAAGGAGGAGCATAAGGCGGTGTTCAAAAACATGAAGAGCCTGAAAAGGTGTGAAAAATATGAAGAGATTCAAAAGGTGTGAAAAATATGAAGAGCATGAAACGGTTTGAAAATTCGGAGGATCATGAGCAGTGTTCAAAAACATGAGGAGCCTGAAAAGGTGTGAAAAATATGAAGAGCTTCAAATGGTGTCAAAAATATGAGAAGCATAAAAAGGTCTGAAAGATAGGAGGAGCATGAAACGGTGATCAGAAACATGAAGAGCCAGAAAAGTTGTGAAAATATGAAGAGCTTCAAAAGGTGTGAAATTCATGAGGAGCATGAAACGATCTGAAAAATATGAGAAGCATGAAGTGGTGTGGAAAAGCATGACGAGTCTGAAAAGGTGTGAAAAATATGAAGAGCTTCAAAAGGTGTCAAAAATATGAGGAGCATGAAACGGCCTGAAAAATAGAAGCAGCATGTTACGGTGTTGAAAAATATGAAGAGCCCGAAAAGGTGTGAAAAATATGAAGAGCTTCAAAAGGGATAAAAAATATAAAGAGCATGAAACGGTCTGTAAAATAGGAGGTTCATGAAGCGGTGTTCAAAATCATGAAGAGCCTGAAAACGTATGAAAAATATGAAGTGCTTCAAAAGGTGTCAAAAATATGAGGAGCATGAAACGTTCTGAAAAATAGGAGGAGCATGAAACGGTGATCAAAAACATGAGGAGCCTGAAAAGGTGTGAGAAATATGAAGAGCTTCAAAAGGTGTCAAATTCATGAGGAGCATGAAACGGTCTGAAAAATATGAGAAGCATGAAGTGGTGTGGAAAAACATGAAGAGCCTGAAAAGGTGTGAAAAATATGAATAGCTTCGAAAGGTGTGAAATTCATGAGGAGCATAAATGGTCTGAAAAATATGAGAAGCATGAAGTGGTGTGGAAAAACATGAAGAACCTGAAAAGGTGTGAAAAATATGAAGAGTTTCAAAAGGTGTCAAAAATATGAAGAGCATGAAACGGTCTGAAAATTCGGAGGATCATGAGCAGTGTTCAAAAACATGGGGAGCCTGAAAAGGTGTGAAAAATATGAAGAGCTTTAAATGGTGTCAAAAATATGAGGAGCATGAAACGGTCTGAAAGATAGGAGGAGCATGAAACGGTGATCAGAAACATGAAGAGCCTGAAAAGTTGTGAAAAACATGAAGAGCTTCAAAAGGTCTGAAATTCATGAGGAGCATGAAACGGTCTGAAAAATAGAAGCATGAAGTAGTGTGGAAAAACATGAAGAGCCTGAAAAGGTGTGAAAAATATGAAAAGTTTGAAAAGGTGTCAAAAATGAGGTGAGCATGAAACGGTCTGAAAAATAGGAGGAGCATGAAGTGGTGTTGAAAAACATGAAGAGCCTGAAAAGGTGTGAAAAATATGAAGAGATTCTAAAGGTTTCAAAAATGAGATGAGCATGAAACGGTCTGAAAAATAGGAGGAGCATGAAGTGGTGTTGCAAACAATGAAGAGCCTGAAAATGCGTGAAAAATATGAAGAGGTTCAAAATGTGTGAAATACATGAGGAGCATGAAACTCTGTAAAATAGGAGGAGCATGAAGCGGTGTTCAAAAACATGAAGAGCCTGAAATGTTGTGAAAAATTTGAAAAGCTTCAAAAGGTGTCAAAAATGAGATGAGCATGAAACTGTCTGAAAAATAGGAGGACCGTGAAGCGGTGTTGAAAAACATGAAGAGCCTGAAAAGGAGTGAAAAATATGAAGAGCTTCAATAAGTGTCAAAAATATGAGGAGCATGAAACGGTCTGAAAAATATGAGGAGCATGAAACGGTGATCAAAAACATGAAGAGTCTGAAAAGGTGTGAAAAATATGAAGAGCTTCCAAAGGTGTGAAAAATATGAAATGCATGAAACGGTCTGAAAAATAGAAGCAGCATGAAATGGTGTTGAAAAACATGAAGAACCTGAAAAGGTGTGAAAAATATGAAGAGCTTCAAAAATGTGAAAAATATAAAGAGCTTCAAAAGGTGTGAATTACATGAGGAGCATGAAACAGTCTCAAAAAAAGGAGGAGCATAAGGCGGTCTTGAAAAACATGAAGAGCCTGAAAAGGGGAGAAAAATATGAAGAGATTCAAAAGGTGTCAAAAATATGAGGAGCATGAAACGGTCAGAAAAATGGGAGGAGCATGAAGCTGTGTTCAAAAACATGAAGAGCCTGAAAAGGTGTGAAAAATATGAGGAGAATGAAATTGTCTGAAAAATAGGAGAAGCATGAAGTGGTGTTCAAAAACATGAAGAGACTGAAAAGTTGTGAAAAATATGAAGAGCTTCAAAAGGTGTCAAAAATACGAGGAGCATGAAACGGTCTGAAAAATAGGAGGAGAATGAAGCGTTGTTCAAAAACGTGAAGAGCCTGAAAAGGTGTGAAAAATATGAAGAGCTTTAAAACGTGTCAAAAATATGAGGAGCATGAAACGGTCTGAAAAATAGAAGCAGCATGAAGCGGTGTTCAAAAACATGAAGAGCCAGAAAACGTGTGAAAAATATGAAGAGCTTCAGAAGGTGTGAAAAATATGAAGAGCTCAAAAGGTGTCAAAAATGAGATGAGCATGAAACGGTCTGAAAAATAGGAAGAGCATGAAGCGGTGTTGAAAAACATGAAGAGCCTGAAAAGGTGTGAAAAATATGAAGAGCTTCAAAAGGTGTCAAAAATATGAGGAGCATGAAACGGTCTGAAAAGTAGGAGGAGCATGAAGTGGTGTTGAAAAACATGAAGAGCCTTAAAACGAGTGAAAAATATGACGAGCTTCACAAGGTATGAAAAATATGAAGAGCAAGAAACGGTCAGAAATATATGAGGAGCATGATGCGGTGTTGGAAAACATGAAGAGCCTGAAAACGTTGAAAAATTTGAAGAGCTTCAAAAAGGGTGAAAAATATGAAGAGCTTCAAAAGGTGTCAAAAATGAGATGAGAATGAAACGGTCTGAAAAAAAGGAGGAGCATGAAGTGGTGTTGAAAAACATGCAGAGCCTGGAAAGGTGAGAAAAATATGAAGAGCTACAAAAGGTGTTAAAAATATGAGGAGAATGAAACGGTCTGAAAAATAGGAGGAGCACAAAGCGGTCCTGAAAAACATGCAGAGCCTGAAAAGGTGAGAAAAATATGAAGAGCTATAAAAGGTGTGAAATACATGAGGAGCATGAAGCGGTCTGAAAAATAGGAGGAGCATGAAGCGGTGTTGAAAAACATGAAGAGCCTGAAAAGGTGTGAAAAATATAAAGAGCCTCAAAACGTGTCAAATATATGAGGAGCATGAAATGGTCTGAAAAATAGGAGGAGCAGGAAGTGGTGTTGAAAAACGTGAAGTGCCTGAAAAGTTGTGAAAAATATGAAGAGCTTCAAAAGGTGTGAAACACATGAGGAGCATTAAATGGTCTGAAAATTAGGAAGAGCATGAAGCGTTGTTCAGAAACATGAAGAGCCTGAAAAGGTCTGAAAAATATGAAGAGCTTCAAAAGGTGTGAAAAATATGAGGAGCATGAAACTGTCTGAAAAATACGAGGAGCATGAAGCGGTGTTCAAAAACATGAAGAGCCTGAAAAGGTGTGAAAAATATGAAGAACTTCAAAAGGTGTCAAAAATATGAGGAGCAGGAAACGGTCGGAAAAATAGGAGGAGCATGAAGTGGTTGTGAAAAACATGAAGAGCCTGAAAATGTGTGCAAAATATGAAGAGCACAAAAGGTGTGAAATACATGTGGAGCATGAAACGGTCTTAAAAATAGGAGGATCATGAAGCGGTGTTCAAATAAATGCAGAGACTGAAAAGGTGTGAAAAATATGAAGAGCTTCAAAAGGTGTCAAATTATGAGGAGCATGAAACGGTCTGCAAATAGGACGAGCATGAAGCGGTGTTCAAATACATGAAGAGCCTGAAAAGGTGTGAAAAATACGAAGAGCTTCATAAGGTGTCAAAATTAGTTTAGCATGAAAGGGTCTGAACAATAGGAGGTGCATGAAGTGATGTTGAAAACATGAAGAGCCTGAAATGGTGTGAAATATATAAACAGCTTCAAAATGTGTGAAAAATATGAAGAGCATCAAAAGGTGTCAAAAATATGAGGAGTATGAAACGGTCTGAAAAATAGGAGGAGCATGAAGCGGTGTTCAAAAACATGAAGAGCCTGAAAAGGTGTGAAAAATATGAATAACTTTAAAAGGTGTCAAAATTATGAGGAACATGAAACGTTCTGAAAAATAGGAGGATCATGAAACGTTGTTCAAAATCATGAAGAGCCTGAAAAGGTGTGAAAAATATGAAGAGCTTCAAAAGGTGTCAAAAATATGAAGAGCTTCAAAAGTGTCAAATATTAGATGAGCATGAAACGGTCTGAAAAATAGGAGAAGCATGAAGTGGTGATGAAAAACATGAAGAGCCTGAAAAGGTGTGAGAATTATGAAGAGCTTCAAAAGGTGTGAAAATTATGAGGAGCCTGAAAGGGTCTGAAAAATAGGAGGAGCATGAAGCGGTGTTCAAAAACATGAAGAGCCTGAAAAGGTGTGAAAAATATGAAGAGCTTCAAAAGGTGTCAAAAATATGAGGAGCATGAAACAATCTCAAAAATAGGAGGAGCATGAAGTGGTGTTCAAAAATATGAAGAACCTGAAAAGGTGTGAAATATATGAAGAGATTCAAAAGGTGTCAAAAATATGAGGAGCATGAAACGGTCTGAAAAATAAGAGGAACATGAAGCGGTGTTCAAAAACATGAAAAGCCTGAAAAGGTGTGAAAAATATGAAGAGCTTCAAAAATGTGAAAAATATGAAGAGCTTCAAAAGGTGTGAAAAATATGAAGAGCTTCAAAAATGTGAAAAATATGAAGAGCTTCAAAAGGTGTGAAAAATATGAAGAGCTTCAAAAGGTGTCAAAAAAGAGATGAGCATGAAAAGGTCTGAAAAATACAAGGAGCATGAAGCGGTGTTGAAAATCATGAAGAGCCTGAAAAGGTATGAAAAATATGAAGAGCTTCATAAGGTGTGAAATATATAAAGAGCTTCAAAAGGTGTCAAAATGAGATGAGCATGAAACGATTTGAAAAATAGGAGGATCATGAATTGGTGTTGAAAAAAATGAAGAGCCTGAAAAGGTGTGAAATATCTGAAGAGCTTCAAAATGTGTCAAATATATGAGGAGAATGAAACGGTGTGAAAAATAGGCGGAGCATGAAGCGGTGATCAAAAACATGAAGAGCCTGAAAAGGTGTGAATAATATGAAGAGCTTCTAAAGGTGTCAAAAATATGAGGAGCATGAAACGGCCTGAAAAATAGGCGGAGCATGAAGCGGTGTTGAAAAACATCAAGAGACTGAAAAGTGTGAAATGTATGAAGAGCTTCAAAAGGTGTGAAAAATATGAGGAGCATGAAACGGTCTGAAAAATAGGAGGAGCATGAAGCAGTGTTTAAAAACATGAAGAGCCTGAAAAGTAGTGAAAAATATGAAGAGCTTCAAAAGGTGTCAAAAATATGAGGAGCATGAAAGGGTCTGAAAAATAGGAGGATTATGAAATGGTGTTCAAAAACATGAATAGCCTGAAAAGGTGTGAAAAATATGAAGAGCCTCAAAACGTGTCAAAAATATGAGGAACATGAAACGGTATGATAAATAGCAGGAGCATGAACCGGTGTTGAAAAACATGAAGAGTCTGAAATCGTGTGAAAAATATGAAGAGCTTCAAAAATGGGAAAAATATGAAGAGCTTCAAAAGGTGTGAAATTAATGAGGAGCATGAAACGGTCTGAAAAATATGAGAAGCATGAAGTGGTGTGGAAAAACATGAAGAACCTGAAAACGTGTGAAAAATATGAAGAGTATCAAAAGGTGTCAAAAATATGAAGAGCATGAAACGGTCTGAAAATTTGAAGGATCATGAGCGGTGTTCAAAAACATGAGGAGCCTGAAAAGGTGTGAAAAATATGAAGAGCTTCAAATGGTGTCAAAAATATGAGAAGCATGAAACGGTCTGAAAAATAGGAGGAGCATGAAGCGGTCTTGAAAAACATGAAGAGCCTGAAAACGTGTGAAAAATATGAAGAGCTTCAAAAGGTGTGAAAAATATGAAGAGCTTCAAAAGGTGTCAAAAATTAGATGAGCATGAAAGGGTCTGAAAAATAGGAGGAACATGAAGTGGTGTTGAAAATAATGAAGAGCCTGAAAAGGTGTGAAAAATATGAAGAGCTTCTAATGGTGTCAAAAATATGAGGAGCATGAAACGGTCTGAAAAATAGGAGGAGCATGAAGTGGTGTGGAAAAACATAAAGAGCCTGAAAACGTGTGAAAAATATGAAGAGCTTCAAAACGTGTCAAAAATATGAGGAGCATGAAACGGTCTGAAAAATAGGAGGAGCAAGAAGCGGTGTTGAAAAACATGAAGAGCCTGAAAACGTGTGAAAAATATGAAGAGCTTCAAAAGATGTGAAAAATATGAAGAGCTTCAAAAGGTGTCAAAAATGAGATGAGCATGAAACGGTCTGAAATATAGGAGGAGCATGAAGCGGTGTTGAAAAACATGAAGAACCTGAAAAGGTGTGAGAAATATGAAGATCTTTCACAGGTGTCAAAAATATAAGGAGCATGAAACGGTCTGAAAAAGAGGAGGAGCATGAAGCGGTGTTGAAAAACATGAAGAGCCTGAAAAGGTGTGAAAAATATGAAGAGCTTCAAAAGATGTGAAAAATATGAAGAGCTTCAAAAGGTGTCAAAATGACATGAGCATGAAACGGTCTGCAAAATAGGAGGAGCATGAAGTGGTGTTGAAAAACATGAGGAGCCTGAAAAGGTGTGAAATATATGAAGAGCTTCAAAAGGTGTCAAAAATATGAGGAGAATGAAACGGTCTGCAAAATAGGAGGAGCATGAAATGGTGTTCAAAAACATGAAGATCCTGAAAAGGTGTTAAAAATATGAAAAGCTTCAAAAGGTGTCAAAAATATGAGGAGCATGAATAGGTCTGAAAAATAGGAGGAGCATGAAGCGGTGTTCAAAAACATGAAGAGCCTGAAAAGGTGTGAAAAATATGAAGAGCTTCAAAAGGTGTCAAAAATATGAGGAGCAAGAAATGGTCTGAAAAATAGAAGGAGCATGAAACAGTCTTCAAAAACATGAAGAGCCTGAAAAGGTGTGAAAAATATGAAGAGCTTCAAAAGGTGTCAAAAAAGTGAGGAGCATGAAACGGTCTGAAAAAAAGGAGTAGCATGAAGCGGTGTTCAAAAACATGAAGAGCCTGAAATGGTGTGAAAAATATGAAGAGATTCAAAATGTATCAAAAATATGAGGAGCATGAAACTGTCTGAAAAAAGGAAGAGCAAGAAAGGGTGTTGAAAAACATGAAGAGACTGAAAACGAGTGAAAAATATGAAGAGCTTCCAAAGATGTGAAAAATATGAAGAGCTTCAAAAGGTGTCAAAACTATTAGGAGCATGAAACGGTCTGAAAAATACGAGGAGCATGAAGTGGTGTTGAAAAACATGAAGAGCCTGAAAAGGTGTGAAAATTATGAAGAGCTTCAAAAGGTGTCAAAAACATGAGGAGCATGAAACGGTCTGAAAAATAGGAGAAGCGTGAAGCTGTGTTCGAAAACATGAAGAGCCTGAAAAGTTGTGAAAAATATGAAGAGCTTCAAAAGGTGGGAAAAATATGAGGAGCATGAAAAGTTCTGAAAAATAGAAGCAGCATGAAATGGTGTTGAAAAACATGAAGAGCCTGAAAAGGTGTGAAAAATATGAAGAGCTTCAAAAATGTGAAAAATATGAAGAGCTTCAAAAGGTGTGAAATATATGAAGAGTTTCAAAAGGTGTTAAAAATTAGAAGAGCATGAAACGGTCTGAAAAATAGGAGGAGCATGAAGTGGTGTTGAAAAACATGAAGAGCCTGAAAAGGTGTGAAAAATATAAAGAGCTTCAAAAGGTGTGAATTACATGAGGAGCATGAAAAAGTCTGAAAAAAAGGAGGAGCATAAGGCGGTGTTGAAAAACATGAAGAGCCTGAAAAGGTGTAGAAAATATGAAGAGATTCAAAAGGTGTCAATAATATGAGGAGCATGAAACTGTCTGAAAAATGGGAGGAGCATGAAGCTGTGTTCAAAAACATGAAGAGCCTGAAAAGGTGTGAAAAATATGAGGAGCATGAAATTGTTTGAAAAATAGGAGGAGCATGAAGTGGTGTTCAAAAACATGAAGAGCCTGAAAAGTTGTGAAAAATATGAAGAGCTTCAAAAGGTGTCAAAAATACGAGGAGCATGAAACGGTCTGAAAAATAGGAGGAGCATGAAGCGTTGTTCAAAAACGTGAAGAGCCTGAAAAGGTGTGAAAAATATGAAGAGCTTCAAAAGGTGTCAAAAATACGAGGAGCATGAAACGGTCTGAAAAATAGAAGCAGCATGAAGCGGTGTTCAAAAACATGAAGAGCCTGAAAAGGTGTGAAAAATATGAAGAGCTTCAAAAGGTGTGAAAAATATGAAGAGCTTCAAAAAGTGTCAAAAATTAGATGAGCATGAAACGGTCTGAAAAATAGGAGGAGCATGAAGCGTTGTTCAAAAACTTGAAGAGCCTGAAAAGGTGTGAAAAATATGAAGAGCTTCAAAAGTTGTCAAATATATGAGGAGCATGAATAGGTCTGAAAAATAGTAGGAGCATGAAGCGGTGTTCAAAAACATGAAGAGCCTGAAAAGGTGTGAAAAATATGAAGAGCTACAAAAGGTGTCAAAAATATGAGGAGCAAGAAATTGTCTGAAAAATAGAAGGAGCATGAAACGGTCTTCAAAAACATGAAGAGTCTGAAAAGGTGTGAAAAATATGAAGAGCTTCAAAAGGTGTCAAAAATGTGAGGAGCATGAAACGGTCTGAAAAATAGGAGGAGCATGAAGCGGTGTTCAAAAACATGAAGAGCCTGAAATTGTGTGAAAAATATGAAGAGATTCAAAACGTGTCAAAAATATGAGGAGCATGAAACGGTCTGAAAAAAGGAAGAGCAAGAAAGGGTGTTGAAAAACATGAAGAGACTCAAAAGATATGAAAAATATGAAGAGCTTCCAAAGGTGTCAAAAATATGAGGAGCATGAAACGGTCTAAAAAATACGAGGAGCATTAAGCGGTGTTCAAAATCATGAAGAGCCTGAAAAGGTGTGAAAAATATGAAGAGCTTCAAAATGTATCAAATATAAGAGGAGCAGGAAACGGTCTGAAAAATAGGAGGAGCAAGAAGCGGTGTTCAAAAACATGAAGAGCCTGAAACGGTGTGAAAAATATGAGAGCTTCAAAAGGTGTCAAAAATTTGAGGAGCATGAAACGGTCTGAAAAATAGGAGGAGCATGAAGCGGTGTTCAAAAACACGAAGAGCTTGAAAGGTGTGAATAATATGAAGAGCTTTAAAAGGTGTCAAAAATATGAGGAGCATGAAACGTTCTGAAAAATAGGAAGATCATGAAGCGGTATTCAAATACCTGAAGATCCTGAAAAAGTGTGAAAAATATGAAGAGCTTCAAAAGGTGTCAAAAATATGAGGAGCATGTAACGGTCTGAAAAATATGCGGAGCATGAAACGGTGTTCAAAAACATAAAGAGCTTGAAAAGGTGTGAAATATATGAAGAGTTTCAAAACGTGTGAAGTACATGAGGAGCATGAAACGATCTGAAAAAAAGGAGGACCATGAAGCGGTATTCAAATACGTGAAGATCCTGAAAAAGTGTGAAAAATATGAAGAGCTTCAAAAAGTGTCAAAAATGAGATATGCATGAAACGGTCTGAAAAATAGGAGGAGCATGAAGTGGTTGTTAAAAGCATGAAGAGCCTGAAAAGGTGTGAAAAATATGAAGAGCTTCAAAAGGTGACAAAAATGTGATGAACATGAAACGGTCTGAAAAATATGAGGAGCATGAAGCGGTGTTGGAAATCATGAAGAGTCTGAAAAGATGTGAAATATATGAAGAGCTTCAAAAGGTGTCAAAAATATGAGGAGCATGAAATGGTCTGAAAAATAAGCGGAGCATGAAACGGTGTTCAAAAACATAAAGAGCTTGAAAAGGTGTGAAATATATGAAGAGTTTCAAAACGTGTGAAATACATGAGGAGCATGAAACGATCTGAAAAAAAGGAGGACGATGAAGCGTTATTCAAATACATGAAGATCCTGAAAAAGTGTGAAAAATATGAAGAGCTTCAAAAGGTGTCAAAAATGAGATATGCATGAAACGGTCTGAAAAATAGGAGGAGCATGAAACAGTCTGAAATATAGGAGAGGCAAGAAGCGGTGTTGAAAACATGAACAGCCTGAAAAGGTGTGAAAAATATGAAGAGCTTCAAAAGCTGTGAAAAATATGAGGAGCTTCAAAAGGTGTAAACAATGAGAAGTGCATGAAACGGTCTGAAAAATAGGAGGACCATGAAGTGGTTGTGAAAAACATGAAGACCCTGAAAAGGTGAGCAAATTATGAAGAGGTTCAAAAGCTGTGAAATACATGAGGTGCCTGAAACGGTCTGAAAAATAGGAGGAGCATGAAGCGGTGTTCAAAAACATGAAGAGCCTGAAAAGGTTTGAAAAATATGAAGAGCCTCAAAACTTGTCAAAAATATGAGGAGTATGAAACGGTCTGAAAAATAGCAGGAGCATGAAGAGGTGTTGCCAAACATGAAGAGCCTGAAAACGTGTGAAAAATATGAAGAGCTTCAAAAATGTGAAAAATATGAAGAGCTTCAAAAGGTGTGAAAAATATGAAGAGCCTCAAAAGTTGTCAAAAATGAGATGAGCGTGAAACGGTGTGAAAAATAGGAGCAGCATGAAGTGGTTTTAAAATTCATAAAGAGCCGAAAAAGGTTTGAAAAATATGAAGAGCTTCAAAAGGTGTCAAAAATATGAAGAGCTTCAAAAGTTGTGAAAAATATGAGGAGTATGAAAAGGTCTGAAAAATAGGAGGAGCATGAAGCGGTGTTCAAAAACATGAAGAGCCTGAAAAGGTGTGAAAAATATGAAGAGCTTGAAAAGGTGTCAAAAATATGAGGAGCATGACGGTCTGAAAAATAGGAGGAGCATGAAGCGTTGTTCAAAAACATGAAGAGCCTGAAAAGGTGTGAAAAATATGAAGAGCTTCAAAAGGTGTCAAAAATATGAGGAGCATGACGGTCTGAAAAATAGGAGGAGCATGAAGTGGTGTTCAAAAACATGAAGAGCCTGAAAAGGTGTGAAAAATATGAAGAGCTTCAAAAGGTGTGAAAGATAGGAGGAGCATGAAACGGTTTGAAAAATAGGAAGAGCATGAAGCGGTGTTCAAAATCATGTAGAGCCTGAAAAGGTGTGAAAACTATGAAGTGCTTCAAAATGTATCAAATATATGAGGAGCAGGAAACGGTCTGAAAAATAGGAGGAGCATGAAGCGGTGTTCAAAAACATGAAGAGCCTGAAAAGGTGTGAAAAATATGAGAGCTTCAAAAGGTCTCAAAAATATGAGGAGCATGAAACGGTCTGAAAAATAGGAGGAGCATGAAGCGGTGTTCAAAAACACGAAGAGCTTGAAAGGTGTGAAAAATATGAAGAGCTTTAAAAGGTGTCAAAAATGAGATATGCAAGAAACGGTCTGAAAAATAGGAGGAGCATGAAGTGGTTGTTAAAAACATGAAGAGCCTGAAAAGGTGTGAAAAATATGAAGAGCTTCAAAAGGTGACAAAAATGTGATGAGCATGAAACGGTCTGAAAAATATGAGGAGCATGAAGCAGTGTTGGAAATCATGAAGAGTCTGAAAAGGTGTGAAATATATGAAGAGCTTCAAAAGGTGTCAAAAATATGTGGAGCATGAAACGGTCTGAAAAATAGGAGGAGCATCAAACTATATTCAAAAACATGAAGAGCCTGAATGGTGTGAAATATATGAAAAGCTTCAAAAGGTGTGAAAAATAGGAGGAGCATGAAACGGTCTGAAAAAGAGGAGGAGCATGAAGCGGTGTTCAAAAACATGAAGAGCCTGAAAAGGTGGGAAAACTATGAAGAGCTTCAAAAGGTGTCAAAAATATGAGGAGCATGAAACGGGATGAAAAATAGGAGAAGCATGAGGTGGAATTGAAAAACATGAAGATCCTGAAAAGGTGTGAAAAATATGAAGAGCTTCAAATGTATGAAATACATGACGAGCATGAAATGGCCTGAAAAATACGAAGAACATGAAACGGTGTTCAAAAACATGAAGAGCCTGAAAAGGTGTGAACAATATGAAGAGCTTCAAAAGGAGTCAAAAATATGAGGAGCATGAAACGGTCTGAAAAATAGAAGCAGCATGAAGCGGTGTTGAAATAGATGAAGAGCCTGAAAACGTGTGAAAAATATGAAGAGATTCAAAAGGTGTGAAAAATATGAAGAGCTTCAAAAGGTGTCAAAAATTAGATGAGCATGAAACGGTCGGAAATATAGGAGTAGCAAGAAGTAGTGTTACAAAAAATGAAGAGCCTTAAAATGTGTGAAATATATGAAGAGCTTCAAAAGGCGTGAAATACATGAGGAGAATGAAACGGTCTCTAAAATAGGAGGAGGATGAAGCGGTGTTCAAAAACATGAAGAGCCTGAAAAGGTGTGAAAAATTGAAGGAGCTTCAAAATGTGTCAAAAATATGAGGAGCATCAAAAGGCGTCAAAAATTAGATGAGCATGAAACAGTCTGAAATATAGGAGGAGCAAGAAGTAGTGATAAAAAAATGAAGAGCTTGAAAATGTGTGAAAAATATGAAAGCTTTAAAAGGTGTCAAAAATATGAGGAGCATGAAACGGTCTGAAAAATAGGAGGAGCATGAAGGGGTGTTGAAAAACATGAAGAGCCTGAAAAGGTGTGAAAAATATGAAGAGCTTCAAAAGGTGTCAAAAATGAGATGAGCATGAATCGGTCTGAAAAACAGGAGGAGCATGAAGCGGTGTTGAAAAACATGAAGAGCCTGAAAAGGTGTGAAAAATATGAAGAACTTGAAAAGGTGTGAAATATATGAAGAGCTTCAAAAGGTGTGAAAAATGAGATGAGCGTGAAACGGTCTGAAAAATAGGAGGAGCATGAAGCGGTGTTGAAATACATGAAGAGCCTGAAAACGTGTGAAAAATATGAAGAGCTTCAAAAGGTGTGAAAAATATGAAGAGCTTCAAAAGGTGTGAAATACATGAGGAGCATGAAACGGGCTGAAAAATAGGAGGAGCATGAAATGTGTTGAAAACATGAAGAGCCTGAAGTGATGTGAAAAATATGAAGAGCCTCAAAAGGTGACAAAAATATGAGGAGCATGAAACGGTCTGAAAAATAGAAGCAGCATGAAGCGGTGTTGAAATAGATGAAGAGCCTGAAAAGGTGTGAAAAATATGAAGAACTTGAAAAGGTGTGAAATATATGAAGAGTTTCAAAAGGTGTGAAAAATGAGATGAGCGTGAAACGGTCTGAAAAATAGGAGGAGCATGAAGCGGTGTTGAAATACATGAAGAGCCTGAAAACGTGTGAAAAATATGAAGAGCTTCAAAAGGTGTGAAAAATATGAAGAGCTTCAAAAGGTGTGAAATACATGAGGAGCATGAAACGGGCTGAAAAATAGGAGGAGCATGAAATGTGTTGAAAACATGAAGAACCTGAAGTGATGTGAAAAATATGAAGAGCCTCAAAAGGTGACAAAAATATGAGGAGCATGAAACGGTCTGAAAAATAGAAGCAGCATGAAGCGGTGTTGAAATAGATGAAGAGCCTGAAAAGGTGTGAAAAATATGAAGAACTTGAAAAGGTGTGAAATATATGAAGAGCTTCATAAGGTGTGAAAAATGAGATGAGCGTGAAACGGTCTGAAAAATAGGAGGAGCATGAAGCGGTGTTGAAATACATGAAGAGCCTGAAAACGTGTGAAAAATATGAAGAGCTTCAAAAGGTGTGAAAAATATGAAGAGCTTCAAAAGGTGTGAAATACATGAGGAGCATGAAACGGGCTGAAAAATAGGAGGAGCATGATGTTGTGTTGAAAAACATGAAGAGCCTGAAAATGTGTGAAAGATATGAAGAGTTTCTAAAGGTGTCAAAAATATGAGGAGCATGAAAACGTATGAAAAATAGGAGGAGCATGAAGTGGTGTTGAAAAACATTAAGAGCCTGAAAGGGTGTGAAAAATATGAAGAGCTTCAAAAGGTGTCAAAAATATGAGAAGCATGAAACGTTCTGAATAATAGGAGGAGCATGAAGCGGTGTTCAAAAACATGAAGAGTCTGAAAAGGTGTGAAAAATATGAACAGCTTCAAAAGGTGTCAAAAATACGAGGAGCATGAAACGGGCTGAAAAATAGGAGAAGAATGAAGTGGTGTTGAAAAACATGAAGAGCCTGAAAAAGTGTGAAAAATATGAAAAGCTTCAAAAGGTGTGAAATACATGAGGAGCATGAAACTCTCTGAAAAATAGAAGGAGCATGAAGTGGTGTTCAAAAACATGAAGAGCCTGAAAAGGTGTGAAAATATGAAGAGCTTCAAAAATATGAAAAATATGAAGAGCTTCAAAGGGTGAGAAAAATATGAAAAGCTTCAAAAGGTGTCAAAAATATGAGGAGCATGAAACGGTCTGAAAAATAGGCGGAGCAAGAAGCGATGTTGAAAAACATGAAGAGCCTGAAAAGCTGTGAAAAATATGAAGAGCTTCAAAAGGTGTGAAAAATATGAGGAGCATGATACAGTTTTAAAAATAGGAGGAGCATGAAGCGGTGTTGAAAAACATGAAGAGCCTGAAAACGTGTGAAAATATGAAGAGCTTCAAAAGTATGAAAAATATGAAGAGCTTCAAAGGGTGAGAAAAATATGAAGAGCTTCAAAATGTGTCAAAAATATGAGGAGCATGAAACGGTCAGAAAAATATGAGGAGCATGAAGATGTGTCGAAAAACATGAAGAGCCTGAAAAGGTGTGAAAAATATGAAGAGCTTCAAAACGTGTGAAATACATGAGGAACATGAAACTCTCTGAAAAATAGAAGGAGCATGAAGTGGTGTTCAAAAACATGAAGAGCCTGAAAAGGTGTGAAAAATATGAAAAGCTTCAAAAGGTGTCAAAAATATGAGGAGCATGAAACGGGATGAAAAATAGGAGAAGCATGAGGTGGAATTGAAAAACATGAAGATCCTGAAAAGGTGTGAAAAATATGAAGAGCTTCAAATGTATGAAATACATGACGAGCATGAAATGGCCTGAAAAATACGAAGAACATGAAACGGTGTTCAAAAACATGAAGAGCCTGAAAAGGTGTGAACAATATGAAGAGCTTCAAAAGGAGTCAAAAATATGAGGAGCATGAAACGGTCTGAAAAATAGAAGCAGCATGAAGCGGTGTTGAAATAGATGAAGAGCCTGAAAACGTGTGAAAAATATGAAGAGATTCAAAAGGTGTGAAAAATATGAAGAGCTTCAAAAGGTGTCAAAAATTAGATGAGCATGAAACGGTCGGAAATATAGGAGTAGCAAGAAGTAGTGTTAAAAAAAATGAAGAGCCTTAAAATGTGTGAAATATATGAAGAGCTTCAAAAGGCGTGAAATACATGAGGAGAATGAAACGGTCTCTAAAATAGGAGGAGGATGAAGCGGTGTTCAAAAACATGAAGAGCCTGAAAAGGTGTGAAAAATTGAAGGAGCTTCAAAATGTGTCAAAAATATGAGGAGCATCAAAAGGCGTCAAAAATTAGATGAGCATGAAACAGTCTGAAATATAGGAGGAGCAAGAAGTAGTGATAAAAAAATGAAGAGCTTGAAAATGTGTGAAAAATATGAAAGCTTTAAAAGGTGTCAAAAATATGAGGAGCATGAAACGGTCTGAAAAATAGGAGGAGCATGAAGGGGTGTTGAAAAACATGAAGAGCCTGAAAAGGTGTGAAAAATATGAAGAGCTTCAAAAGGTGTCAAAAATGAGATGAGCATGAATCGGTCTGAAAAACAGGAGGAGCATGAAGCGGTGTTGAAAAACATGAAGAGCCTGAAAAGGTGTGAAAAATATGAAGAACTTGAAAAGGTGTGAAATATATGAAGAGCTTCAAAAGGTGTGAAAAATGAGATGAGCGTGAAACGGTCTGAAAAATAGGAGGAGCATGAAGCGGTGTTGAAATACATGAAGAGCCTGAAAACGTGTGAAAAATATGAAGAGCTTCAAAAGGTGTGAAAAATATGAAGAGCTTCAAAAGGTGTGAAATACATGAGGAGCATGAAACGGGCTGAAAAATAGGAGGAGCATGAAATGTGTTGAAAACATGAAGAGCCTGAAGTGATGTGAAAAATATGAAGAGCCTCAAAAGGTGACAAAAATATGAGGAGCATGAAACGGTCTGAAAAATAGAAGCAGCATGAAGCGGTGTTGAAATAGATGAAGAGCCTGAAAAGGTGTGAAAAATATGAAGAACTTGAAAAGGTGTGAAATATATGAAGAGTTTCAAAAGGTGTGAAAAATGAGATGAGCGTGAAACGGTCTGAAAAATAGGAGGAGCATGAAGCGGTGTTGAAATACATGAAGAGCCTGAAAACGTGTGAAAAATATGAAGAGCTTCAAAAGGTGTGAAAAATATGAAGAGCTTCAAAAGGTGTGAAATACATGAGGAGCATGAAACGGGCTGAAAAATAGGAGGAGCATGAAATGTGTTGAAAACATGAAGAACCTGAAGTGATGTGAAAAATATGAAGAGCCTCAAAAGGTGACAAAAATATGAGGAGCATGAAACGGTCTGAAAAATAGAAGCAGCATGAAGCGGTGTTGAAATAGATGAAGAGCCTGAAAAGGTGTGAAAAATATGAAGAACTTGAAAAGGTGTGAAATATATGAAGAGCTTCATAAGGTGTGAAAAATGAGATGAGCGTGAAACGGTCTGAAAAATAGGAGGAGCATGAAGCGGTGTTGAAATACATGAAGAGCCTGAAAACGTGTGAAAAATATGAAGAGCTTCAAAAGGTGTGAAAAATATGAAGAGCTTCAAAAGGTGTGAAATACATGAGGAGCATGAAACGGGCTGAAAAATAGGAGGAGCATGATGTTGTGTTGAAAAACATGAAGAGCCTGAAAATGTGTGAAAGATATGAAGAGTTTCTAAAGGTGTCAAAAATATGAGGAGCATGAAAACGTATGAAAAATAGGAGGAGCATGAAGTGGTGTTGAAAAACATTAAGAGCCTGAAAGGGTGTGAAAAATATGAAGAGCTTCAAAAGGTGTCAAAAATATGAGAAGCATGAAACGTTCTGAATAATAGGAGGAGCATGAAGCGGTGTTCAAAAACATGAAGAGTCTGAAAAGGTGTGAAAAATATGAACAGCTTCAAAAGGTGTCAAAAATACGAGGAGCATGAAACGGGCTGAAAAATAGGAGAAGAATGAAGTGGTGTTGAAAAACATGAAGAGCCTGAAAAAGTGTGAAAAATATGAAAAGCTTCAAAAGGTGTGAAATACATGAGGAGCATGAAACTCTCTGAAAAATAGAAGGAGCATGAAGTGGTGTTCAAAAACATGAAGAGCCTGAAAAGGTGTGAAAATATGAAGAGCTTCAAAAATATGAAAAATATGAAGAGCTTCAAAGGGTGAGAAAAATATGAAAAGCTTCAAAAGGTGTCAAAAATATGAGGAGCATGAAACGGTCTGAAAAATAGGCGGAGCAAGAAGCGATGTTGAAAAACATGAAGAGCCTGAAAAGCTGTGAAAAATATGAAGAGCTTCAAAAGGTGTGAAAAATATGAGGAGCATGATACAGTTTTAAAAATAGGAGGAGCATGAAGCGGTGTTGAAAAACATGAAGAGCCTGAAAACGTGTGAAAATATGAAGAGCTTCAAAAGTATGAAAAATATGAAGAGCTTCAAAGGGTGAGAAAAATATGAAGAGCTTCAAAATGTGTCAAAAATATGAGGAGCATGAAACGGTCAGAAAAATATGAGGAGCATGAAGATGTGTCGAAAAACATGAAGAGCCTGAAAAGGTGTGAAAAATATGAAGAGCTTCAAAACGTGTGAAATACATGAGGAACATGAAACTCTCTGAAAAATAGAAGGAGCATGAAGTGGTGTTCAAAAACATGAAGAGCCTGAAAAGGTGTGAAAAATATGAAAAGCTTCAAAAGGTGTCAAAAATATGAGGAGCATGAAACGGGATGAAAAATAGGAGAAGCATGAGGTGGAATTGAAAAACATGAAGATCCTGAAAAGGTGTGAAAAATATGAAGAGCTTCAAATGTATGAAATACATGACGAGCATGAAATGGCCTGAAAAATACGAAGAACATGAAACGGTGTTCAAAAACATGAAGAGCCTGAAAAGGTGTGAACAATATGAAGAGCTTCAAAAGGAGTCAAAAATATGAGGAGCATGAAACGGTCTGAAAAATAGAAGCAGCATGAAGCGGTGTTGAAATAGATGAAGAGCCTGAAAACGTGTGAAAAATATGAAGAGATTCAAAAGGTGTGAAAAATATGAAGAGCTTCAAAAGGTGTCAAAAATTAGATGAGCATGAAACGGTCGGAAATATAGGAGTAGCAAGAAGTAGTGTTAAAAAAAATGAAGAGCCTTAAAATGTGTGAAATATATGAAGAGCTTCAAAAGGCGTGAAATACATGAGGAGAATGAAACGGTCTCTAAAATAGGAGGAGGATGAAGCGGTGTTCAAAAACATGAAGAGCCTGAAAAGGTGTGAAAAATTGAAGGAGCTTCAAAATGTGTCAAAAATATGAGGAGCATCAAAAGGCGTCAAAAATTAGATGAGCATGAAACAGTCTGAAATATAGGAGGAGCAAGAAGTAGTGATAAAAAAATGAAGAGCTTGAAAATGTGTGAAAAATATGAAAGCTTTAAAAGGTGTCAAAAATATGAGGAGCATGAAACGGTCTGAAAAATAGGAGGAGCATGAAGGGGTGTTGAAAAACATGAAGAGCCTGAAAAGGTGTGAAAAATATGAAGAGCTTCAAAAGGTGTCAAAAATGAGATGAGCATGAATCGGTCTGAAAAACAGGAGGAGCATGAAGCGGTGTTGAAAAACATGAAGAGCCTGAAAAGGTGTGAAAAATATGAAGAACTTGAAAAGGTGTGAAATATATGAAGAGCTTCAAAAGGTGTGAAAAATGAGATGAGCGTGAAACGGTCTGAAAAATAGGAGGAGCATGAAGCGGTGTTGAAATACATGAAGAGCCTGAAAACGTGTGAAAAATATGAAGAGCTTCAAAAGGTGTGAAAAATATGAAGAGCTTCAAAAGGTGTGAAATACATGAGGAGCATGAAACGGGCTGAAAAATAGGAGGAGCATGAAATGTGTTGAAAACATGAAGAGCCTGAAGTGATGTGAAAAATATGAAGAGCCTCAAAAGGTGACAAAAATATGAGGAGCATGAAACGGTCTGAAAAATAGAAGCAGCATGAAGCGGTGTTGAAATAGATGAAGAGCCTGAAAAGGTGTGAAAAATATGAAGAACTTGAAAAGGTGTGAAATATATGAAGAGCTTCATAAGGTGTGAAAAATGAGATGAGCGTGAAACGGTCTGAAAAATAGGAGGAGCATGAAGCGGTGTTGAAATACATGAAGAGCCTGAAAACGTGTGAAAAATATGAAGAGCTTCAAAAGGTGTGAAAAATATGAAGAGCTTCAAAAGGTGTGAAATACATGAGGAGCATGAAACGGGCTGAAAAATAGGAGGAGCATGAAGCGGTGTGGAAAAACATGAAGAGCCTGAAAATGTGTGAAAGATATGAAGAGTTTCTAAAGGTGTCAAAAATATGAGGAGCATGAAAACGTATGAAAAATAGGAGGAGCATGAAGTGGTGTTGAAAAACATTAAGAGCCTGAAAGGGTGTGAAAAATATGAAGAGCTTCAAAAGGTGTCAAAAATATGAGAAGCATGAAACGTTCTGAATAATAGGAGGAGCATGAAGCGGTGTTCAAAAACATGAAGAGTCTGAAAAGGTGTGAAAAATATGAACAGCTTCAAAAGGTGTCAAAAATACGAGGAGCATGAAACGGTCTGAAAAATAGGAGGAGAATGAAGCGTTGTTCAAAAACGTGAAGAGCCTGAAAAGGTGTGAAAAATATGAAGAGCTTTAAAACGTGTCAAAAATATGAGGAGCATGAAACGGTCTGAAAAATAGAAGCAGCATGAAGCGGTGTTCAAAAACATGAAGAGCCAGAAAACGTGTGAAAAATATGAAGAGCTTCAGAAGGTGTGAAAAATATGAAGAGCTCAAAAGGTGTCAAAAATGAGATGAGCATGAAACGGTCTGAAAAATAGGAAGAGCATGAAGCGGTGTTGAAAAACATGAAGAGCCTGAAAAGGTGTGAAAAATATGAAGAGCTTCAAAAGGTGTCAAAAATATGAGGAGCATGAAACGGTCTGAAAAGTAGGAGGAGCATGAAGTGGTGTTGAAAAACATGAAGAGCCTTAAAACGAGTGAAAAATATGACGAGCTTCACAAGGTATGAAAAATATGAAGAGCAAGAAACGGTCAGAAATATATGAGGAGCATGATGCGGTGTTGGAAAACATGAAGAGCCTGAAAACGTTGAAAAATTTGAAGAGCTTCAAAAAGGGTGAAAAATATGAAGAGCTTCAAAAGGTGTCAAAAATGAGATGAGAATGAAACGGTCTGAAAAAAAGGAGGAGCATGAAGTGGTGTTGAAAAACATGCAGAGCCTGGAAAGGTGAGAAAAATATGAAGAGCTACAAAAGGTGTTAAAAATATGAGGAGAATGAAACGGTCTGAAAAATAGGAGGAGCACAAAGCGGTCCTGAAAAACATGCAGAGCCTGAAAAGGTGAGAAAAATATGAAGAGCTATAAAAGGTGTGAAATACATGAGGAGCATGAAGCGGTCTGAAAAATAGGAGGAGCATGAAGCGGTGTTGAAAAACATGAAGAGCCTGAAAAGGTGTGAAAAATATAAAGAGCCTCAAAACGTGTCAAATATATGAGGAGCATGAAATGGTCTGAAAAATAGGAGGAGCAGGAAGTGGTGTTGAAAAACGTGAAGTGCCTGAAAAGTTGTGAAAAATATGAAGAGCTTCAAAAGGTGTGAAACACATGAGGAGCATTAAATGGTCTGAAAATT
Organism: Dama dama; assembly: GCF_033118175.1. Lineage (NCBI taxonomy): Eukaryota > Metazoa > Chordata > Mammalia > Artiodactyla > Cervidae > Dama > Dama dama. The sequence goes on along the minus strand of NC_083688.1, from coordinate 64,254,754 downwards.
AGGAAGAGCATGAAGCGTTGTTCAGAAACATGAAGAGCCTGAAAAGGTCTGAAAAATATGAAGAGCTTCAAAAGGTGTGAAAAATATGAGGAGCATGAAACTGTCTGAAAAATACGAGGAGCATGAAGCGGTGTTCAAAAACATGAAGAGCCTGAAAAGGTGTGAAAAATATGAAGAACTTCAAAAGGTGTCAAAAATATGAGGAGCAGGAAACGGTCGGAAAAATAGGAGGAGCATGAAGTGGTTGTGAAAAACATGAAGAGCCTGAAAATGTGTGCAAAATATGAAGAGCACAAAAGGTGTGAAATACATGTGGAGCATGAAACGGTCTTAAAAATAGGAGGATCATGAAGCGGTGTTCAAATAAATGCAGAGACTGAAAAGGTGTGAAAAATATGAAGAGCTTCAAAAGGTGTCAAATTATGAGGAGCATGAAACGGTCTGCAAATAGGACGAGCATGAAGCGGTGTTCAAATACATGAAGAGCCTGAAAAGGTGTGAAAAATACGAAGAGCTTCATAAGGTGTCAAAATTAGTTTAGCATGAAAGGGTCTGAACAATAGGAGGTGCATGAAGTGATGTTGAAAACATGAAGAGCCTGAAATGGTGTGAAATATATAAACAGCTTCAAAATGTGTGAAAAATATGAAGAGCATCAAAAGGTGTCAAAAATATGAGGAGTATGAAACGGTCTGAAAAATAGGAGGAGCATGAAGCGGTGTTCAAAAACATGAAGAGCCTGAAAAGGTGTGAAAAATATGAATAACTTTAAAAGGTGTCAAAATTATGAGGAACATGAAACGTTCTGAAAAATAGGAGGATCATGAAACGTTGTTCAAAATCATGAAGAGCCTGAAAAGGTGTGAAAAATATGAAGAGCTTCAAAAGGTGTCAAAAATATGAAGAGCTTCAAAAGTGTCAAATATTAGATGAGCATGAAACGGTCTGAAAAATAGGAGAAGCATGAAGTGGTGATGAAAAACATGAAGAGCCTGAAAAGGTGTGAGAATTATGAAGAGCTTCAAAAGGTGTGAAAATTATGAGGAGCCTGAAAGGGTCTGAAAAATAGGAGGAGCATGAAGCGGTGTTCAAAAACATGAAGAGCCTGAAAAGGTGTGAAAAATATGAAGAGCTTCAAAAGGTGTCAAAAATATGAGGAGCATGAAACAATCTCAAAAATAGGAGGAGCATGAAGTGGTGTTCAAAAATATGAAGAACCTGAAAAGGTGTGAAATATATGAAGAGATTCAAAAGGTGTCAAAAATATGAGGAGCATGAAACGGTCTGAAAAATAAGAGGAACATGAAGCGGTGTTCAAAAACATGAAAAGCCTGAAAAGGTGTGAAAAATATGAAGAGCTTCAAAAATGTGAAAAATATGAAGAGCTTCAAAAGGTGTGAAAAATATGAAGAGCTTCAAAAATGTGAAAAATATGAAGAGCTTCAAAAGGTGTGAAAAATATGAAGAGCTTCAAAAGGTGTCAAAAAAGAGATGAGCATGAAAAGGTCTGAAAAATACAAGGAGCATGAAGCGGTGTTGAAAATCATGAAGAGCCTGAAAAGGTATGAAAAATATGAAGAGCTTCATAAGGTGTGAAATATATAAAGAGCTTCAAAAGGTGTCAAAATGAGATGAGCATGAAACGATTTGAAAAATAGGAGGATCATGAATTGGTGTTGAAAAAAATGAAGAGCCTGAAAAGGTGTGAAATATCTGAAGAGCTTCAAAATGTGTCAAATATATGAGGAGAATGAAACGGTGTGAAAAATAGGCGGAGCATGAAGCGGTGATCAAAAACATGAAGAGCCTGAAAAGGTGTGAATAATATGAAGAGCTTCTAAAGGTGTCAAAAATATGAGGAGCATGAAACGGCCTGAAAAATAGGCGGAGCATGAAGCGGTGTTGAAAAACATCAAGAGACTGAAAAGTGTGAAATGTATGAAGAGCTTCAAAAGGTGTGAAAAATATGAGGAGCATGAAACGGTCTGAAAAATAGGAGGAGCATGAAGCAGTGTTTAAAAACATGAAGAGCCTGAAAAGTAGTGAAAAATATGAAGAGCTTCAAAAGGTGTCAAAAATATGAGGAGCATGAAAGGGTCTGAAAAATAGGAGGATTATGAAATGGTGTTCAAAAACATGAATAGCCTGAAAAGGTGTGAAAAATATGAAGAGCCTCAAAACGTGTCAAAAATATGAGGAACATGAAACGGTATGATAAATAGCAGGAGCATGAACCGGTGTTGAAAAACATGAAGAGTCTGAAATCGTGTGAAAAATATGAAGAGCTTCAAAAATGGGAAAAATATGAAGAGCTTCAAAAGGTGTGAAATTAATGAGGAGCATGAAACGGTCTGAAAAATATGAGAAGCATGAAGTGGTGTGGAAAAACATGAAGAACCTGAAAACGTGTGAAAAATATGAAGAGTATCAAAAGGTGTCAAAAATATGAAGAGCATGAAACGGTCTGAAAATTTGAAGGATCATGAGCGGTGTTCAAAAACATGAGGAGCCTGAAAAGGTGTGAAAAATATGAAGAGCTTCAAATGGTGTCAAAAATATGAGAAGCATGAAACGGTCTGAAAAATAGGAGGAGCATGAAGCGGTCTTGAAAAACATGAAGAGCCTGAAAACGTGTGAAAAATATGAAGAGCTTCAAAAGGTGTGAAAAATATGAAGAGCTTCAAAAGGTGTCAAAAATTAGATGAGCATGAAAGGGTCTGAAAAATAGGAGGAACATGAAGTGGTGTTGAAAATAATGAAGAGCCTGAAAAGGTGTGAAAAATATGAAGAGCTTCTAATGGTGTCAAAAATATGAGGAGCATGAAACGGTCTGAAAAATAGGAGGAGCATGAAGTGGTGTGGAAAAACATAAAGAGCCTGAAAACGTGTGAAAAATATGAAGAGCTTCAAAACGTGTCAAAAATATGAGGAGCATGAAACGGTCTGAAAAATAGGAGGAGCAAGAAGCGGTGTTGAAAAACATGAAGAGCCTGAAAACGTGTGAAAAATATGAAGAGCTTCAAAAGATGTGAAAAATATGAAGAGCTTCAAAAGGTGTCAAAAATGAGATGAGCATGAAACGGTCTGAAATATAGGAGGAGCATGAAGCGGTGTTGAAAAACATGAAGAACCTGAAAAGGTGTGAGAAATATGAAGATCTTTCACAGGTGTCAAAAATATAAGGAGCATGAAACGGTCTGAAAAAGAGGAGGAGCATGAAGCGGTGTTGAAAAACATGAAGAGCCTGAAAAGGTGTGAAAAATATGAAGAGCTTCAAAAGATGTGAAAAATATGAAGAGCTTCAAAAGGTGTCAAAATGACATGAGCATGAAACGGTCTGCAAAATAGGAGGAGCATGAAGTGGTGTTGAAAAACATGAGGAGCCTGAAAAGGTGTGAAATATATGAAGAGCTTCAAAAGGTGTCAAAAATATGAGGAGAATGAAACGGTCTGCAAAATAGGAGGAGCATGAAATGGTGTTCAAAAACATGAAGATCCTGAAAAGGTGTTAAAAATATGAAAAGCTTCAAAAGGTGTCAAAAATATGAGGAGCATGAATAGGTCTGAAAAATAGGAGGAGCATGAAGCGGTGTTCAAAAACATGAAGAGCCTGAAAAGGTGTGAAAAATATGAAGAGCTTCAAAAGGTGTCAAAAATATGAGGAGCAAGAAATGGTCTGAAAAATAGAAGGAGCATGAAACAGTCTTCAAAAACATGAAGAGCCTGAAAAGGTGTGAAAAATATGAAGAGCTTCAAAAGGTGTCAAAAAAGTGAGGAGCATGAAACGGTCTGAAAAAAAGGAGTAGCATGAAGCGGTGTTCAAAAACATGAAGAGCCTGAAATGGTGTGAAAAATATGAAGAGATTCAAAATGTATCAAAAATATGAGGAGCATGAAACTGTCTGAAAAAAGGAAGAGCAAGAAAGGGTGTTGAAAAACATGAAGAGACTGAAAACGAGTGAAAAATATGAAGAGCTTCCAAAGATGTGAAAAATATGAAGAGCTTCAAAAGGTGTCAAAACTATTAGGAGCATGAAACGGTCTGAAAAATACGAGGAGCATGAAGTGGTGTTGAAAAACATGAAGAGCCTGAAAAGGTGTGAAAATTATGAAGAGCTTCAAAAGGTGTCAAAAACATGAGGAGCATGAAACGGTCTGAAAAATAGGAGAAGCGTGAAGCTGTGTTCGAAAACATGAAGAGCCTGAAAAGTTGTGAAAAATATGAAGAGCTTCAAAAGGTGGGAAAAATATGAGGAGCATGAAAAGTTCTGAAAAATAGAAGCAGCATGAAATGGTGTTGAAAAACATGAAGAGCCTGAAAAGGTGTGAAAAATATGAAGAGCTTCAAAAATGTGAAAAATATGAAGAGCTTCAAAAGGTGTGAAATATATGAAGAGTTTCAAAAGGTGTTAAAAATTAGAAGAGCATGAAACGGTCTGAAAAATAGGAGGAGCATGAAGTGGTGTTGAAAAACATGAAGAGCCTGAAAAGGTGTGAAAAATATAAAGAGCTTCAAAAGGTGTGAATTACATGAGGAGCATGAAAAAGTCTGAAAAAAAGGAGGAGCATAAGGCGGTGTTGAAAAACATGAAGAGCCTGAAAAGGTGTAGAAAATATGAAGAGATTCAAAAGGTGTCAATAATATGAGGAGCATGAAACTGTCTGAAAAATGGGAGGAGCATGAAGCTGTGTTCAAAAACATGAAGAGCCTGAAAAGGTGTGAAAAATATGAGGAGCATGAAATTGTTTGAAAAATAGGAGGAGCATGAAGTGGTGTTCAAAAACATGAAGAGCCTGAAAAGTTGTGAAAAATATGAAGAGCTTCAAAAGGTGTCAAAAATACGAGGAGCATGAAACGGTCTGAAAAATAGGAGGAGCATGAAGCGTTGTTCAAAAACGTGAAGAGCCTGAAAAGGTGTGAAAAATATGAAGAGCTTCAAAAGGTGTCAAAAATACGAGGAGCATGAAACGGTCTGAAAAATAGAAGCAGCATGAAGCGGTGTTCAAAAACATGAAGAGCCTGAAAAGGTGTGAAAAATATGAAGAGCTTCAAAAGGTGTGAAAAATATGAAGAGCTTCAAAAAGTGTCAAAAATTAGATGAGCATGAAACGGTCTGAAAAATAGGAGGAGCATGAAGCGTTGTTCAAAAACTTGAAGAGCCTGAAAAGGTGTGAAAAATATGAAGAGCTTCAAAAGTTGTCAAATATATGAGGAGCATGAATAGGTCTGAAAAATAGTAGGAGCATGAAGCGGTGTTCAAAAACATGAAGAGCCTGAAAAGGTGTGAAAAATATGAAGAGCTACAAAAGGTGTCAAAAATATGAGGAGCAAGAAATTGTCTGAAAAATAGAAGGAGCATGAAACGGTCTTCAAAAACATGAAGAGTCTGAAAAGGTGTGAAAAATATGAAGAGCTTCAAAAGGTGTCAAAAATGTGAGGAGCATGAAACGGTCTGAAAAATAGGAGGAGCATGAAGCGGTGTTCAAAAACATGAAGAGCCTGAAATTGTGTGAAAAATATGAAGAGATTCAAAACGTGTCAAAAATATGAGGAGCATGAAACGGTCTGAAAAAAGGAAGAGCAAGAAAGGGTGTTGAAAAACATGAAGAGACTCAAAAGATATGAAAAATATGAAGAGCTTCCAAAGGTGTCAAAAATATGAGGAGCATGAAACGGTCTAAAAAATACGAGGAGCATTAAGCGGTGTTCAAAATCATGAAGAGCCTGAAAAGGTGTGAAAAATATGAAGAGCTTCAAAATGTATCAAATATAAGAGGAGCAGGAAACGGTCTGAAAAATAGGAGGAGCAAGAAGCGGTGTTCAAAAACATGAAGAGCCTGAAACGGTGTGAAAAATATGAGAGCTTCAAAAGGTGTCAAAAATTTGAGGAGCATGAAACGGTCTGAAAAATAGGAGGAGCATGAAGCGGTGTTCAAAAACACGAAGAGCTTGAAAGGTGTGAATAATATGAAGAGCTTTAAAAGGTGTCAAAAATATGAGGAGCATGAAACGTTCTGAAAAATAGGAAGATCATGAAGCGGTATTCAAATACCTGAAGATCCTGAAAAAGTGTGAAAAATATGAAGAGCTTCAAAAGGTGTCAAAAATATGAGGAGCATGTAACGGTCTGAAAAATATGCGGAGCATGAAACGGTGTTCAAAAACATAAAGAGCTTGAAAAGGTGTGAAATATATGAAGAGTTTCAAAACGTGTGAAGTACATGAGGAGCATGAAACGATCTGAAAAAAAGGAGGACCATGAAGCGGTATTCAAATACGTGAAGATCCTGAAAAAGTGTGAAAAATATGAAGAGCTTCAAAAAGTGTCAAAAATGAGATATGCATGAAACGGTCTGAAAAATAGGAGGAGCATGAAGTGGTTGTTAAAAGCATGAAGAGCCTGAAAAGGTGTGAAAAATATGAAGAGCTTCAAAAGGTGACAAAAATGTGATGAACATGAAACGGTCTGAAAAATATGAGGAGCATGAAGCGGTGTTGGAAATCATGAAGAGTCTGAAAAGATGTGAAATATATGAAGAGCTTCAAAAGGTGTCAAAAATATGAGGAGCATGAAATGGTCTGAAAAATAAGCGGAGCATGAAACGGTGTTCAAAAACATAAAGAGCTTGAAAAGGTGTGAAATATATGAAGAGTTTCAAAACGTGTGAAATACATGAGGAGCATGAAACGATCTGAAAAAAAGGAGGACGATGAAGCGTTATTCAAATACATGAAGATCCTGAAAAAGTGTGAAAAATATGAAGAGCTTCAAAAGGTGTCAAAAATGAGATATGCATGAAACGGTCTGAAAAATAGGAGGAGCATGAAACAGTCTGAAATATAGGAGAGGCAAGAAGCGGTGTTGAAAACATGAACAGCCTGAAAAGGTGTGAAAAATATGAAGAGCTTCAAAAGCTGTGAAAAATATGAGGAGCTTCAAAAGGTGTAAACAATGAGAAGTGCATGAAACGGTCTGAAAAATAGGAGGACCATGAAGTGGTTGTGAAAAACATGAAGACCCTGAAAAGGTGAGCAAATTATGAAGAGGTTCAAAAGCTGTGAAATACATGAGGTGCCTGAAACGGTCTGAAAAATAGGAGGAGCATGAAGCGGTGTTCAAAAACATGAAGAGCCTGAAAAGGTTTGAAAAATATGAAGAGCCTCAAAACTTGTCAAAAATATGAGGAGTATGAAACGGTCTGAAAAATAGCAGGAGCATGAAGAGGTGTTGCCAAACATGAAGAGCCTGAAAACGTGTGAAAAATATGAAGAGCTTCAAAAATGTGAAAAATATGAAGAGCTTCAAAAGGTGTGAAAAATATGAAGAGCCTCAAAAGTTGTCAAAAATGAGATGAGCGTGAAACGGTGTGAAAAATAGGAGCAGCATGAAGTGGTTTTAAAATTCATAAAGAGCCGAAAAAGGTTTGAAAAATATGAAGAGCTTCAAAAGGTGTCAAAAATATGAAGAGCTTCAAAAGTTGTGAAAAATATGAGGAGTATGAAAAGGTCTGAAAAATAGGAGGAGCATGAAGCGGTGTTCAAAAACATGAAGAGCCTGAAAAGGTGTGAAAAATATGAAGAGCTTGAAAAGGTGTCAAAAATATGAGGAGCATGACGGTCTGAAAAATAGGAGGAGCATGAAGCGTTGTTCAAAAACATGAAGAGCCTGAAAAGGTGTGAAAAATATGAAGAGCTTCAAAAGGTGTCAAAAATATGAGGAGCATGACGGTCTGAAAAATAGGAGGAGCATGAAGTGGTGTTCAAAAACATGAAGAGCCTGAAAAGGTGTGAAAAATATGAAGAGCTTCAAAAGGTGTGAAAGATAGGAGGAGCATGAAACGGTTTGAAAAATAGGAAGAGCATGAAGCGGTGTTCAAAATCATGTAGAGCCTGAAAAGGTGTGAAAACTATGAAGTGCTTCAAAATGTATCAAATATATGAGGAGCAGGAAACGGTCTGAAAAATAGGAGGAGCATGAAGCGGTGTTCAAAAACATGAAGAGCCTGAAAAGGTGTGAAAAATATGAGAGCTTCAAAAGGTCTCAAAAATATGAGGAGCATGAAACGGTCTGAAAAATAGGAGGAGCATGAAGCGGTGTTCAAAAACACGAAGAGCTTGAAAGGTGTGAAAAATATGAAGAGCTTTAAAAGGTGTCAAAAATGAGATATGCAAGAAACGGTCTGAAAAATAGGAGGAGCATGAAGTGGTTGTTAAAAACATGAAGAGCCTGAAAAGGTGTGAAAAATATGAAGAGCTTCAAAAGGTGACAAAAATGTGATGAGCATGAAACGGTCTGAAAAATATGAGGAGCATGAAGCAGTGTTGGAAATCATGAAGAGTCTGAAAAGGTGTGAAATATATGAAGAGCTTCAAAAGGTGTCAAAAATATGTGGAGCATGAAACGGTCTGAAAAATAGGAGGAGCATCAAACTATATTCAAAAACATGAAGAGCCTGAATGGTGTGAAATATATGAAAAGCTTCAAAAGGTGTGAAAAATAGGAGGAGCATGAAACGGTCTGAAAAAGAGGAGGAGCATGAAGCGGTGTTCAAAAACATGAAGAGCCTGAAAAGGTGGGAAAACTATGAAGAGCTTCAAAAGGTGTCAAAAATATGAGGAGCATGAAACGGGATGAAAAATAGGAGAAGCATGAGGTGGAATTGAAAAACATGAAGATCCTGAAAAGGTGTGAAAAATATGAAGAGCTTCAAATGTATGAAATACATGACGAGCATGAAATGGCCTGAAAAATACGAAGAACATGAAACGGTGTTCAAAAACATGAAGAGCCTGAAAAGGTGTGAACAATATGAAGAGCTTCAAAAGGAGTCAAAAATATGAGGAGCATGAAACGGTCTGAAAAATAGAAGCAGCATGAAGCGGTGTTGAAATAGATGAAGAGCCTGAAAACGTGTGAAAAATATGAAGAGATTCAAAAGGTGTGAAAAATATGAAGAGCTTCAAAAGGTGTCAAAAATTAGATGAGCATGAAACGGTCGGAAATATAGGAGTAGCAAGAAGTAGTGTTAAAAAAAATGAAGAGCCTTAAAATGTGTGAAATATATGAAGAGCTTCAAAAGGCGTGAAATACATGAGGAGAATGAAACGGTCTCTAAAATAGGAGGAGGATGAAGCGGTGTTCAAAAACATGAAGAGCCTGAAAAGGTGTGAAAAATTGAAGGAGCTTCAAAATGTGTCAAAAATATGAGGAGCATCAAAAGGCGTCAAAAATTAGATGAGCATGAAACAGTCTGAAATATAGGAGGAGCAAGAAGTAGTGATAAAAAAATGAAGAGCTTGAAAATGTGTGAAAAATATGAAAGCTTTAAAAGGTGTCAAAAATATGAGGAGCATGAAACGGTCTGAAAAATAGGAGGAGCATGAAGGGGTGTTGAAAAACATGAAGAGCCTGAAAAGGTGTGAAAAATATGAAGAGCTTCAAAAGGTGTCAAAAATGAGATGAGCATGAATCGGTCTGAAAAACAGGAGGAGCATGAAGCGGTGTTGAAAAACATGAAGAGCCTGAAAAGGTGTGAAAAATATGAAGAACTTGAAAAGGTGTGAAATATATGAAGAGCTTCAAAAGGTGTGAAAAATGAGATGAGCGTGAAACGGTCTGAAAAATAGGAGGAGCATGAAGCGGTGTTGAAATACATGAAGAGCCTGAAAACGTGTGAAAAATATGAAGAGCTTCAAAAGGTGTGAAAAATATGAAGAGCTTCAAAAGGTGTGAAATACATGAGGAGCATGAAACGGGCTGAAAAATAGGAGGAGCATGAAATGTGTTGAAAACATGAAGAGCCTGAAGTGATGTGAAAAATATGAAGAGCCTCAAAAGGTGACAAAAATATGAGGAGCATGAAACGGTCTGAAAAATAGAAGCAGCATGAAGCGGTGTTGAAATAGATGAAGAGCCTGAAAAGGTGTGAAAAATATGAAGAACTTGAAAAGGTGTGAAATATATGAAGAGTTTCAAAAGGTGTGAAAAATGAGATGAGCGTGAAACGGTCTGAAAAATAGGAGGAGCATGAAGCGGTGTTGAAATACATGAAGAGCCTGAAAACGTGTGAAAAATATGAAGAGCTTCAAAAGGTGTGAAAAATATGAAGAGCTTCAAAAGGTGTGAAATACATGAGGAGCATGAAACGGGCTGAAAAATAGGAGGAGCATGAAATGTGTTGAAAACATGAAGAACCTGAAGTGATGTGAAAAATATGAAGAGCCTCAAAAGGTGACAAAAATATGAGGAGCATGAAACGGTCTGAAAAATAGAAGCAGCATGAAGCGGTGTTGAAATAGATGAAGAGCCTGAAAAGGTGTGAAAAATATGAAGAACTTGAAAAGGTGTGAAATATATGAAGAGCTTCATAAGGTGTGAAAAATGAGATGAGCGTGAAACGGTCTGAAAAATAGGAGGAGCATGAAGCGGTGTTGAAATACATGAAGAGCCTGAAAACGTGTGAAAAATATGAAGAGCTTCAAAAGGTGTGAAAAATATGAAGAGCTTCAAAAGGTGTGAAATACATGAGGAGCATGAAACGGGCTGAAAAATAGGAGGAGCATGATGTTGTGTTGAAAAACATGAAGAGCCTGAAAATGTGTGAAAGATATGAAGAGTTTCTAAAGGTGTCAAAAATATGAGGAGCATGAAAACGTATGAAAAATAGGAGGAGCATGAAGTGGTGTTGAAAAACATTAAGAGCCTGAAAGGGTGTGAAAAATATGAAGAGCTTCAAAAGGTGTCAAAAATATGAGAAGCATGAAACGTTCTGAATAATAGGAGGAGCATGAAGCGGTGTTCAAAAACATGAAGAGTCTGAAAAGGTGTGAAAAATATGAACAGCTTCAAAAGGTGTCAAAAATACGAGGAGCATGAAACGGGCTGAAAAATAGGAGAAGAATGAAGTGGTGTTGAAAAACATGAAGAGCCTGAAAAAGTGTGAAAAATATGAAAAGCTTCAAAAGGTGTGAAATACATGAGGAGCATGAAACTCTCTGAAAAATAGAAGGAGCATGAAGTGGTGTTCAAAAACATGAAGAGCCAGAAAACGTGTGAAAATATGAAGAGCTTCAAAAATATGAAAAATATGAAGAGCTTCAAAGGGTGAGAAAAATATGAAAAGCTTCAAAAGGTGTCAAAAATATGAGGAGCATGAAACGGTCTGAAAAATAGGCGGAGCAAGAAGCGATGTTGAAAAACATGAAGAGCCTGAAAAGGTGTGAAAAATATGAAGAGCTTCAAAAGGTGTGAAAAATATGAGGAGCATGATACAGTTTTAAAAATAGGAGGAGCATGAAGCGGTGTTGAAAAACATGAAGAGCCTGAAAACGTGTGAAAATATGAAGAGCTTCAAAAGTATGAAAAATATGAAGAGCTTCAAAGGGTGAGAAAAATATGAAGAGCTTCAAAATGTGTCAAAAATATGAGGAGCATGAAACGGTCAGAAAAATATGAGGAGCATGAAGATGTGTCGAAAAACATGAAGAGCCTGAAAAGGTGTGAAAAATATGAAGAGCTTCAAAACGTGTGAAATACATGAGGAACATGAAACTCTCTGAAAAATAGAAGGAGCATGAAGTGGTGTTCAAAAACATGAAGAGCCTGAAAAGGTGTGAAAAATATGAAAAGCTTCAAAAGGTGTCAAAAATATGAGGAGCATGAAACGGGATGAAAAATAGGAGAAGCATGAGGTGGAATTGAAAAACATGAAGATCCTGAAAAGGTGTGAAAAATATGAAGAGCTTCAAATGTATGAAATACATGACGAGCATGAAATGGCCTGAAAAATACGAAGAACATGAAACGGTGTTCAAAAACATGAAGAGCCTGAAAAGGTGTGAACAATATGAAGAGCTTCAAAAGGAGTCAAAAATATGAGGAGCATGAAACGGTCTGAAAAATAGAAGCAGCATGAAGCGGTGTTGAAATAGATGAAGAGCCTGAAAACGTGTGAAAAATATGAAGAGATTCAAAAGGTGTGAAAAATATGAAGAGCTTCAAAAGGTGTCAAAAATTAGATGAGCATGAAACGGTCGGAAATATAGGAGTAGCAAGAAGTAGTGTTAAAAAAAATGAAGAGCCTTAAAATGTGTGAAATATATGAAGAGCTTCAAAAGGCGTGAAATACATGAGGAGAATGAAACGGTCTCTAAAATAGGAGGAGGATGAAGCGGTGTTCAAAAACATGAAGAGCCTGAAAAGGTGTGAAAAATTGAAGGAGCTTCAAAATGTGTCAAAAATATGAGGAGCATCAAAAGGCGTCAAAAATTAGATGAGCATGAAACAGTCTGAAATATAGGAGGAGCAAGAAGTAGTGATAAAAAAATGAAGAGCTTGAAAATGTGTGAAAAATATGAAAGCTTTAAAAGGTGTCAAAAATATGAGGAGCATGAAACGGTCTGAAAAATAGGAGGAGCATGAAGGGGTGTTGAAAAACATGAAGAGCCTGAAAAGGTGTGAAAAATATGAAGAGCTTCAAAAGGTGTCAAAAATGAGATGAGCATGAATCGGTCTGAAAAACAGGAGGAGCATGAAGCGGTGTTGAAAAACATGAAGAGCCTGAAAAGGTGTGAAAAATATGAAGAACTTGAAAAGGTGTGAAATATATGAAGAGCTTCAAAAGGTGTGAAAAATGAGATGAGCGTGAAACGGTCTGAAAAATAGGAGGAGCATGAAGCGGTGTTGAAATACATGAAGAGCCTGAAAACGTGTGAAAAATATGAAGAGCTTCAAAAGGTGTGAAAAATATGAAGAGCTTCAAAAGGTGTGAAATACATGAGGAGCATGAAACGGGCTGAAAAATAGGAGGAGCATGAAATGTGTTGAAAACATGAAGAGCCTGAAGTGATGTGAAAAATATGAAGAGCCTCAAAAGGTGACAAAAATATGAGGAGCATGAAACGGTCTGAAAAATAGAAGCAGCATGAAGCGGTGTTGGAATAGATGAAGAGCCTGAAAAGGTGTGAAAAATATGAAGAACTTGAAAAGGTGTGAAATATATGAAGAGCTTCAAAAGGTGTGAAAAATGAGATGAGCGTGAAACGGTCTGAAAAATAGGAGGAGCATGAAGCGGTGTTGAAATACATGAAGAGCCTGAAAACGTGTGAAAAATATGAAGAGCTTCAAAAGGTGTGAAAAATATGAAGAGCTTCAAAAGGTGTGAAATACATGAGGAGCATGAAACGGGCTGAAAAATAGGAGGAGCATGAAATGTGTTGAAAACATGAAGAGCCTGAAGTGATGTGAAAAATATGAAGAGCCTCAAAAGGTGACAAAAATATGAGGAGCATGAAACGGTCTGAAAAATAGAAGCAGCATGAAGCGGTGTTGAAATAGATGAAGAGCCTGAAAAGGTGTGAAAAATATGAAGAACTTGAAAAGGTGTGAAATATATGAAGAGCTTCATAAGGTGTGAAAAATGAGATGAGCGTGAAACGGTCTGAAAAATAGGAGGAGCATGAAGCGGTGTTGAAATACATGAAGAGCCTGAAAACGTGTGAAAAATATGAAGAGCTTCAAAAGGTGTGAAAAATATGAAGAGCTTCAAAAGGTGTGAAATACATGAGGAGCATGAAACGGGCTGAAAAATAGGAGGAGCATGAAGCGGTGTGGAAAAACATGAAGAGCCTGAAAATGTGTGAAAGATATGAAGAGTTTCTAAAGGTGTCAAAAATATGAGGAGCATGAAAACGTATGAAAAATAGGAGGAGCATGAAGTGGTGTTGAAAAACATTAAGAGCCTGAAAGGGTGTGAAAAATATGAAGAGCTTCAAAAGGTGTCAAAAATATGAGAAGCATGAAACGTTCTGAATAATAGGAGGAGCATGAAGCGGTGTTCAAAAACATGAAGAGTCTGAAAAGGTGTGAAAAATATGAACAGCTTCAAAAGGTGTCAAAAATACGAGGAGCATGAAACGGTCAGAAAAATATGAGGAGCATGAAGATGTGTCGAAAAACATGAAGAGCCTGAAAAGGTGTGAAAAATATGAAGAGCTTGAAAAGGTGTGAAAAATATGAGGAGCATGAAGCGGTGTTGAAAAACATGAAGAGCCTGAAAACGTGTGAAAATATGAAGAGCTTCAAAAATATGAAAAATATGAAGAGCTTCAAAGGGTGAGAAAAATATGAAGTGCTTCAAAAGGTGTCAAAAATATGAGGAGCATGAAACGTTCTGAAAAATAGGAGGAGCATGAAGCGGTGTTGAAATACATGAAGAGCCTGAAAACGTGTGAAAAATATGAAGAGCTTCAAAAGGTGTGAAAAATATGAAGAGCTTCAAAAGGTGTGAAATACATGAGGAGCATGAAACGGGCTGAAAAATAGGAGAAACATGAAGTGGTGTGGAAAAATATGAAGAGCGTGAAAAGGTGTGAAATATATGAAGAGCTTCTAAAGGTGTCTAAAATGAGATGAGCATGAAACGGTCTGAAAAATAGGAGGATCATGAAATGGTGTTGAAAAACATGAAGAGCCTGAAAAGGTGTGAAAAATATGGAAAGCTTCAAAAGGTGTCAAAAATATGAGGAGCATCAAACGGTCTGAAAAACAGGAGGAGCATGAAGCTGTGTTCAAAAACATGAAGAGCATGAAAATGTGTGAAAAATATGAAGTGCTTCAAAAGGTGTAAAAAATATGAGGAGCATGAAACGGTCTGAAAAATAGAAGCAGCATGAAACGGAGTTAAAAAATTTGAAGAGCCTGAAAATGTGTGAAAAATATGAAGAGCTTCCAAAGGAGTGAAATACATGAGGAGCATGAAACGGTCTGAAAATTAGGAGAAGCATGAAGTGGTGTTCAAAAACATGAAGAGCCTTAAAAAGGGGTGAAAAATATGAAGAGCTTCAAGAGGTTTCAAATATATGAAGAGCATCAAACGGTCTGAAAAATAGGAGGAGCATGATGTTGTGTTGAAAAAAAAGAAGAGCCTTAAAATGTGCGAAATATATGAAGAGCTTCAAAAAGTGTGAAATACATGAGGAGAATGAAACGGTCTCTAAGATAGGAGGAGCATGAAGCGGTGTTCAAAAACATGAAGAACCTGAAAAGGTGTGAAAAATTGAAGTAGCTTCAAAATGTGTCAAAAATATGAGGAGCATGAAACGGTCTGAAAAATAGAAGGGGCATGAAGCGGTGTTCAAAAACATGAAGAGCCTGAAAAGGTGTGAAAAATATGAAGAGCTTCAAAAGGTTTCAAAAATATGAGGAGCATGAAACGGTCTGAAAAATACGAGGAGCATGAAGCGGTGTTCAAAAACATGAAGAGCCTGAAAAGGTGTGAAAAATAGGATGAGCTTCAAAAGGTGTGAAATACATGAGGAGAATGAAACGGTCTCTAAAATAGGAGGTGCATGAAGCGGTGTTCAAAAACATGAAGAGCCTGGAAAGGTGTGAAAATATGAAGAGCTTCAAAAATATGAAAAATATGAAGAGCTTCAAAGGGTGAGAAAAATATGAAGTGTTTCAAAAGGTGTCAAAAATATGAGGAGCATGAAACGTTCTGAAAAATAGGAGGAGCATGAAGCGGTGTTGAAATACATGAAGAGCCTGAAAACATGTGAAAAATATGAAGAGCTTCAAAAGGTGTGAAAAATATGAAGAGCTTCAAAAGGTGTGAAATACATGAGGAGCATGAAACGGGCTGAAAAATAGGAGAAACATGAACTGGTGTGGAAAAATATGAAGAGCGTGAAAAGGTGTGAAATATATGAAGAGCTTCTAAAGGTGTCAAAAATGAGATGAGCATGAAACGGTCTGAAAAATAGGAGGATCATGAAATGGTGTTGAAAAACATGAAGAGCCTGAAAAGGTGTGAAAAATATGGAAAGCTTCAAAAGGTGTCAAAAATATGAGGAGCATCAAACGGTCTGAAAAACAGGAGGAGCATGAAGCTGTGTTCAAAAACATGAAGAGCATGAAAATGTGTGAAAAATATGAAGTGCTTCAAAAGGTGTAAAAAATATGAGGAGCATGAAACGGTCTGAAAAATAGAAGCAGCATGAAACGGTGTTGAAATAGATGAAGAGCCTGAAAAGGTGTGAAAAATATGAAGAGTTTCAAAAGCTGTGAAAAATATGAAGAGCTTCAAAAGGTGTCAAAAATGAGATGAGCATGAAACGGTCTGAAAAATAGGAGGAGGATGAAGTGGTGTTCAAAAACATGAAGAGCCTGAAAAGGTGTGAAAAATAGGATGAGCTTCAAAAGGTGTGAAATACATGAGGAGAATGAAACGGTCTCTAAAATAGGAGGTGCATGAAGCGGTGTTCAAAAACATGAAGAGCCTGGAAAGGTGTGAAAAATATGAAGAACTTGAAAAGGTGTGAAATATATGAAGAGCTTCAAAAGGTGTGAAAAATGAGATGAGCGTGAAACGGTCTGAAAAATAGGAGGAGCATGAACCGGTGTTGAAATACATGAAGAGCCTGAAAACGTGTGAAAAATATGAAGAGCTTCAAAAGGTGTGAAAAATATGAAGAGCTTCAAAAGGTGTGAAATACATGAGGAGCATGAAACGGGCTGAAAAATAGGAGGAGCATGAAATGTGTTGAAAACATGAAGAGCCTGAAGTGATGTGAAAAATATGAAGAGCCTCAAAAGGTGACAAAAATATGAGGAGCATGAAACGGTCTGAAAAATAGAAGCAGCATGAAGCGGTGTTGAAATAGATGAAGAGCCTGAAAAGGTGTGAAAAATATGAAGAACTTGAAAAGGTGTGAAATATATGAAGAGCTTCATAAGGTGTGGAAAATGAGATGAGCGTGAAACGGTCTGAAAAATAGGAGGAGCATGAAGCGGTGTTGAAATACATGAAGAGCCTGAAAACGTGTGAAAAATATGAAGAGCTTCAAAAGGTGTGAAAAATATGAAGAGCTTCAAAAGGTGTGAAATACATGAGGAGCATGAAACGGGCTGAAAAATAGGAGGAGCATGAAGCGGTGTGGAAAAACATGAAGAGCCTGAAAATGTGTGAAAGATATGAAGAGTTTCTAAAGGTGTCAAAAATATGAGGAGCATGAAAACGTATGAAAAATAGGAGGAGCATGAAGTGGTGTTGAAAAACATTAAGAGCCTGAAAGGGTGTGAAAAATATGAAGAGCTTCAAAAGGTGTCAAAAATATGAGAAGCATGAAACGTTCTGAATAATAGGAGGAGCATGAAGCGGTGTTCAAAAACATGAAGAGTCTGAAAAGGTGTGAAAAATATGAACAGCTTCAAAAGGTGTCAAAAATACGAGGAGCATGAAACGGGCTGAAAAATAGGAGAAGAATGAAGTGGTGTTGAAAAACATGAAGAGCCTGAAAAAGTGTGAAAAATATGAAAAGCTTCAAAAGGTGTGAAATACATGAGGAGCATGAAACTCTCTGAAAAATAGAAGGAGCATGAAGTGGTGTTCAAAAACATGAAGAGCCTGAAAAGGTGTGAAAATATGAAGAGCTTCAAAAATATGAAAAATATGAAGAGCTTCAAAGGGTGAGAAAAATATGAAAAGCTTCAAAAGGTGTCAAAAATATGAGGAGCATGAAACGGTCTGAAAAATAGGCGGAGCAAGAAGCGATGTTGAAAAACATGAAGAGCCTGAAAAGGTGTGAAAAATATGAAGAGCTTCAAAAGGTGTGAAAAATATGAGGAGCATGATACAGTTTTAAAAATAGGAGGAGCATGAAGCGGTGTTGAAAAACATGAAGAGCCTGAAAACGTGTGAAAATATGAAGAGCTTCAAAAATATGAAAAATATGAAGAGCTTCAAAGGGTGAGAAAAATATGAAGAGCTTCAAAATGTGTCAAAAATATGAGGAGCATGAAACGGTCAGAAAAATATGAGGAGCATGAAGATGTGTCGAAAAACATGAAGAGCCTGAAAAGGTGTGAAAAATATGAAGAGCTTCAAAAGGTGTGAAAAATATGAGGAGCATGAAGTGGTGTTGAAAAACATGAAGAGCCTGAAAACGTGTGAAAATATGAAGAGCTTCAAAAATATGAAAAATATGAAGAGCTTCAAAGGGTGAGAAAAATATGAAGTGCTTCAAAAGGTGTCAAAAATATGAGGAGCATGAAACGTTCTGAAAAATAGGAGGAGCATGAAGCGGTGTTGAAATACATGAAGAGCCTGAAAACGTGTGAAAAATATGAAGAGCTTCAAAAGGTGTGAAAAATATGAAGAGCTTCAAAAGGTGTGAAATACATGAGGAGCATGAAACGGGCTGAAAAATAGGAGAAACATGAAGTGGTGTGGAAAAATATGAAGAGCGTGAAAAGGTGTGAAATATATGAAGAGCTTCTAAAGGTGTCAAAAATGAGATGAGCATGAAACGGTCTGAAAAATAGGAGGATCATGAAATGGTGTTGAAAAACATGAAGAGCCTGAAAAGGTGTGAAAAATATGGAAAGCTTCAAAAGGCGTCAAAAACATGAGGAGCATCAAACGGTCTGAAAAACAGGAGGAGCATGAAGCTGTGTTCAAAAACATGAAGAGCATGAAAATGTGTGAAAAATATGAAGTGCTTCAAAAGGTGTAAAAAATATGAGGAGCATGAAACGGTCTGAAAAATAGAAGCAGCATGAAACGGAGTTAAAAAATTTGAAGAGCCTGAAAATGTGTGAAAAATATGAAGAGCTTCCAAAGGGGTGAAATACATGAGGAGCATGAAACGGTCTGAAAATTAGGAGAAGCATGAAGTGGTGTTCAAAAACATGAAGAGCCTTAAAAAGGGGTGAAAAATATGAAGAGCTTCAAGAGGTTTCAAATATATGAAGAGCATCAAACGGTCTGAAAAATAGGAGGAGCATGATGTTGTGTTGAAAAAAAAGAAGAGCCTTAAAATGTGCGAAATATATGAAGAGCTTCAAAAAGTGTGAAATACATGAGGAGAATGAAACGGTCTCTAAGATAGGAGGAGCATGAAGCGGTGTTCAAAAACATGAAGAGCCTGAAAAGGTGTGAAAAATTGAAGTAGCTTCAAAATGTGTCAAAAATATGAGGAGCATGAAACGGTCTGAAAAATAGAAGGGGCATGAAGCGGTGTTCAAAAACATGAAGAGCCTGAAAAGGTGTGAAAAATATGAAGAGCTTCAAAAGGTTTCAAAAATATGAGGAGCATGAAACGGTCTGAAAAATACGAGGAGCATGAAGCGGTGTTCAAAAACATGAAGAGCCTGAAAAGGTGTGAAAAATAGGATGAGCTTCAAAAGGTGTGAAATACATGAGGAGAATGAAACGGTCTCTAAAATAGGAGGTGCATGAAGCGGTGTTCAAAAACATGAAGAGCCTGGAAAGGTGTGAAAATATGAAGAGCTTCAAAAATATGAAAAATATGAAGAGCTTCAAAGGGTGAGAAAAATATGAAGTGCTTCAAAAGGTGTCAAAAATATGAGGAGCATGAAACGTTCTGAAAAATAGGAGGAGCATGAAGCGGTGTTGAAATACATGAAGAGCCTGAAAACGTGTGAAAAATATGAAGAGCTTCAAAAGGTGTGAAAAATATGAAGAGCTTCAAAAGGTGTGAAATACATGAGGAGCATGAAACGGGCTGAAAAATAGGAGAAACATGAACTGGTGTGGAAAAATATGAAGAGCGTGAAAAGGTGTGAAATATATGAAGAGCTTCTAAAGGTGTCAAAAATGAGATGAGCATGAAACGGTCTGAAAAATAGGAGGATCATGAAATGGTGTTGAAAAACATGAAGAGCCTGAAAAGGTGTGAAAAATATGGAAAGCTTCAAAAGGTGTCAAAAATATGAGGAGCATCAAACGGTCTGAAAAACAGGAGGAGCATGAAGCTGTGTTCAAAAACATGAAGAGCATGAAAATGTGTGAAAAATATGAAGTGCTTCAAAAGGTGTAAAAAATATGAGGAGCATGAAACGGTCTGAAAAATAGAAGCAGCATGAAACGGTGTTGAAATAGATGAAGAGCCTGAAAAGGTGTGAAAAATATGAAGAGTTTCAAAAGCTGTGAAAAATATGAAGAGCTTCAAAAGGTGTCAAAAATGAGATGAGCATGAAACGGTCTGAAAAATAGGAGGAGGATGAAGTGGTGTTCAAAAACATGAAGAGCCTGAAAAGGTGTGAAAAATAGGATGAGCTTCAAAAGGTGTGAAATACATGAGGAGAATGAAACGGTCTCTAAAATAGGAGGTGCATGAAGCGGTGTTCAAAAACATGAAGAGCCTGGAAAGGTGTGAAAAATAGGATGAGCTTCAAAAGGTGTGAAATACATGAGGAGAATGAAACGGTCTCTAAAATAGGAGGTGCATGAAGCGGTGTTCAAAAACATGAAGAGCCTGAAAAGGAGTGAAAAATATGAAGAGCTTCAAAAGGTGTCAAAAATAGGAGGAGCAAGAAGCGGTGTTGAAAATTATAAAGAGCCTGAAAACGTGTGAAAAATATGAAGAGCTTCAAAAGCTGTGAAAAATATGAAGAGTTTCAAAAGATGTCAAAAATGAGATGAGTATGAAACGGTCTGAAAAATAGGGGGAGCATGAATTTTTGTTGAAAAACATGAATAGCCTGAAAATGTGTGAAATATTTGAATAGCTTCAAACGCTGTCAAAAATATGAGGAGCATGAAATGGTCTGAAATATAGGAGGAGCTTGAATCGGTGTTCAAAAACATGAAGAGCCTGAAAAGTTGTGAAAAATATGAAGAGGTTCAAAAGGTGTGAAAAATATGAAGAGCTTCAAAAGGTGTTAAAAATATGAGGAGCTTCAAAAAGTGTCAAAAATATGAGTAGCAAGAAACGGTCTGACAAATAGGAGCAGCATGAAGTGGTGTTCAAAAAAATGACGAGCCTGAAAAGTTGTGAAATATATGAAGAGCTTTAAAAGGAGTCAAAAATTTGAGGAGCATGAAACGGTCTGAAAAATAGGACGAGCATGAAGCGGTGTTGAAAAACATGAAGAGCCTGAAAAAGTGTGAGAAATATGAAGAGCTTCAAAGGGTGTCAAAAATGAGATGACCATGAAGCCGTCTGAAAAATATTTGGAGGATGAAGTGGTGTTGAAAAACATGAAGAGCCTGAAAAGGGGTGAAATATCTGAAGAGCTTCAAAAGGTGTCAAAAATATGAGGAGCATGGAACGGTCTGAAAATAGGAGGAGCATGATGCGCTGTTCGAAAACATGTGGAGCCTGAAAAGGAGTGAAAAATATGAAGAGCTACAAAAGGTTTCAAAAATATGAGGAGCATGAAATGACCTGAAAAATAGGAGGAGCATGAAGCAGTGTTCAAAAACATGAAGAGCCTGAAAAGTTGTGAAAAATAGAAAGATCTTCAAAAGGTTGGAAAAATATGAAGAGCTACAAAATGTGTCAAAAATGAGATGAGCATGAAACGGTCTGAAAAAGATAAGGAGCATGAAGTGGTGTTGAAATACATTAAGAGCCTGAAAAGGTGTGAAAAATATGAAGAGCTTCAAAAGGTGTGAAATACAAGAGAAGCAAGAAACAGTATGAAAAATAGGAGGAGCATGAAGTGGTGTTGAAAAACATGAAGAACCTGAAAAGGTGTGAAAAAATTGAAGAGCTTCAAAAGGTGTCAAAAATATGAGGAGCATGAAACGGTATGAAGAATAGAAGGAGCATGAAACGCTGTTCAAAAACATGAGGAGCCTGAAAAGGAGTGAAATATATGAAGAGCTTCAAAAGGGGTGAAATACAAGTGGAGCATGAAACGGTCTGAAAAATAGGAGGAGCATGAAGCGGTGTTCAAAAACATGAAGAGCTGAAAAGGTGTGAAAAATATGAAGAGCTTCAAAAGGTGTCAGAAATATGAGGAGCATGAAACGGTCTAAAAAATAGGAGGAGCAAGAAGCGGTGTTCAGAATAATGAAGAGCCTGAAAAAGTGTGAAAAATATGAAGAGCTTCAAAAGTTGTCAAATACATGAGGAGCATTATACGGTCTGAAAAATAGGAGGAGCATGAAGCAGTGTTCAAAAACATGAAGAGTCCGAAAAGCTGTGAAAAAATATGAAGAGATTCAAAACGTGTGAAAAATAGGAGGAGCATGAAGCGGTGTTCAAAAACATGAAGAGCCTGAAAAGGTGTGAAAAATATGAAGAGCTTCAAAATGTGTGAAAAATATGAGGAGCATGAAACGGTCTGAAAAATATGAGGAGCATGAAGCCGTGTTGAAAAACATGAAGAGCCTGAAAAGGTGTGAAACATATGAAGAGCTTCAAAAGGTATGAAATTCATGAGGAGCATGAAACGGTTTGAAAAATAGGAGGAGCATGAAGCGGTGTTCAAAAACATGAAGAGCCTGAAAATGTGTGAAAAATATGAAGAGCTTCAAAAGGTGTCAAAATGAGGAGGAGCATGAAGCGGTGTTCAAAAACATGAAGAGCCTGAAAACGGGTGAAAAATATGAAGAGCTTCAAAAGGTGTCAAAAATATGAGGAGCATGAAACGGCTTGAAAAATAGGAGGAGCATGAAGAGGTGTTGCAAAGCATGAAGAGCCTGAAAAGGTGTGAAAAATATGAAGAGCTTCAAAAGGTGTAAAAAATGAGATGAGCATGAAACGGTCTGAAAAATAGGAGGAGCATGAAGTGGTGTAGCAAAACATGAAGAGCCTGAAAAGGTGTGAAAAATAAGAAGAGCTTCTAAAGGTGTCAAATATGAGATGAGCATGAAACAGTCTGAAAAATAGGAGGAGCATGAAGTGTTGTTAAAAAACATGAAGAGCCTGAAAAGTGTGAAAAATATGAAGACCTTCAAAAGGTGTCAAAAATATGAGGGGCATGAAACGGTCTGAAAAATACGAAGAGCGTGAAGTTGTGTTGAAAAACATGAAGAGCCTGAAAAGGTGTGAAATATATGAAGAGCTTCAAAATGTGTGAAAATTATGAAGAGCATCAAAACGTGTCAAAAATATCAGGAGCATGAAACGTTCTAGAAAATAGGATGAGCATGAAGCGGTGGTGAAAAACATGAAGAGACTGAAAAGGTGTGAAAAATATGAAGAGCTTCAAAACGTGTGAAAAATATGAAGAGCTTCAAAAGGTGTCAAAAACATGAGGATCAATAATCGGTCTGAAAAATAGAAGCAGCATGAAATGGTGTTCAAAAACATGAAGAGCCTGAAAAGGTTGAAAAATATGAAGAGCTTCAAAATGTGTGAAAAATATGAGGAGCATGAAACGGTCTGAAAAATAGAAGCAGCATGAAATGGTGTTCAAAAACATGAAGAGCCTGAAAATGTGTGAAAAATATGAAAGCTTCAAAACGTGTCAAAAATATGAGGAGCATGAGACGGTCTGAAAAATAGGAGGAGCATGAAGTGGTGTGGAAAAACATGAAGAGCCTGAAAACGCGTGAAAAATATGAAGAGCTTCAAAAGGTCTCAAAAAGTAGATGAGCATGATACGGTCTGAAAAATAGGAGGAGCATGAAGCGGTGTTGAAATACATGAAGAACCAGAAAAGTTGTGAGAAATATGAAGAGCTTCATATGGTGTCAAAATTATGAGGAGCAAAAATGGTCTGAAAAAGAGGAGGAGCATGAAGCGGTGTTGAAAAACATGAAGAGCCTGAAAAGGTGTGGAAAATATGAAGAGCTTCTAATGGTGTCAAAAATATGAGGAGCATGTAACGGTCTGAAAATTAGGAGGAGCATGAAGCGGTCTCCAAAAACCTGAAGAGCCTTAAAGGTGTGAAATATATGAAGAGTTTCAAAAGGTGTCAAAAATGAGATGAGCATGAAACGGTCTGAAAAATAGGAGGAGCATGAAACGGTGATCAAAAACATGAAGAGCCTGAAAAGGTGTGAAAAATATGAAGACCTTCAAAAGGTGTCAAAAATATGAGGAGCATGAAACGGTCTGAAAAATAGGAGGAGCATGAAGCGGTGTTGAAAAAATGGAAGAGCCTGAAAAGGTGTGAAAAATATGAAGAGCTTCAAAAGGTGTCAAATATATGAGGAGCATGAAACGGTCTGAAAAATAGGAGGAGCATGAAGCGGTGTTCTAAAACATGAAGAGCCTGAAAAGGTGTGAAAAATATGAAAACCTTCAAAAGGTGTCAAAAATGAGATGAGCATGAAATGGTCTGAAATATAGGAGGAGCATGAAGCGGTGTTGAAAAACATGAAGAGCCTGAAAAGGTGTGAGAAATATGAAGAGCTTCAAAAAGTGTCAAAAATATGAGGAGCATGAAACGGTCTGAAAAATTTCAGGAGCATGAAGCGGTGTTGAAAAACATGAAGAGTCTGAAAACGTGTGAAAATATGAAGAGCTTCAAAAATATGAAATATATGAAGAACTTCAAATTGTGAAAAATATGAAGAGCTTCAAAGGGTGTCAAAAAAGAGATTAGCATGAAACGGTCTGAAAATTAGGAGGAGCATGAAGCGGTGTTGAAATTCATGAAGAGCCTGAAAAGGTGTGAAAAATATGAAAAGCTTCAAAAGAAGTGAAAAATATGAAGAGCTTCAAAATGTGTCAAAATGAGATAAGCATGAAACAGTCTGAAAAATAGGAGTAGAATGAAGTGGTGTTGAAAAAAATGAAAAGCCTGAAAAGGTGTGAAATACATGAAGAGCTTCAAAAGGTGTCAAAAATATGAGGAGAATGAAACGGTCTGCAAAATAGGAGGAGCATGAAATGGTGTTCAAAAACATGAAGAGCCTGAAAATGTGTGAAAAATATGAAGAGCTTCAAAAGGTGTGAAAAATATGAAGAGCTTCAAAAGGTGTCAAAAATTAGATGAGAATGAAACGGTCTGAAAAAAAAGAGGGGCATGAAGTGGTGTTGAAGAAAATTAAGAGCTGGAAAAGTTGTGAAAAATATGAAAAGCTTCAAAAGGTGTCAAAAATATGAGGAGCATGAAACTGTCTCAAAAATAGGAGGAGCATGAAGTGGCGTTCAAAAACAAGAAGAGCTTGAAAATGTGTGAAAAATATGAAGAGCTTCAAAAGGTGTCAAAAATATGAGGAGCATGAAACTGTCTGAAAAATAGGAGGAGCATGAAGCTGTGTTCAAAAACATGAAGAGCCTGAAAAGGCGTGAAAAATATGAGGAGCTTCAAAAGGTGAGAAATACATGAGGAGCATTAAACGGTCTGAAAAATAGGAGGAGCATGAAGCGGTGTTCAAAAACATGAAGAGCCTGAAAAGGTGAGAAAAATATGAAGAGCTTCAAAAGGCGTCAAAAATATGAGGAGTGTGAAACGGTTTAAAAATAGGAGGACCATGAAGCGGTGTTCAAAAACATGAAGAGCCTGAAAAGGTGAGAAAAATATGAAGAGCTTCAAAAGGTGTCAAAAATATGAGGAGCTTGAAACGGTCTGAAAAATAGGAGGATCATGAAGCGATGTTGAAAAACATGAAGAGCCTGAAAACGTGTGAAAATTATGAAGAGCTTCAAAAGGTGTGAAAAATATGAAGAGCATCAAAAGGTGTCAAAAATGAGATGAGAATGAAACGGTCTGAAAAATAGGAGGACCAAGAAGGGGTGTTGAAAAACATGAAGAGCCGGAAAACGCGTGAAAAATATGAAGAGCTTCAAAAGGTGTCAAAAATATGAGGAGCATGAAACGGTCTGCAGAAAAGGAGGAGCATGAAGTGGTGTTGAAAAACATGAAGAGCCTGAAAAGGTGTGAAAAGCATGAAAAGCTTCAAAAGGTGTCAAAATTATGAGGAGCATGAAACGGTCTTAAAAATAGGAGGAGCATGAATCGGTGTTCAAAAACAAGAAGAGCCTGAAAAGGTGTGAAAAATATGAAGAGCTTCAAAACGTGTCAAAATTATGAGGAGCATGAAACGGTCTGAAATAGGAGGAGCATGAAGCGGTGTTCAAAAACATGAAGAGCCTGAATAGGTGTGAAAAATATGAAGAGCTTCAAAAGGTGTCAAAATTATGAGGAGCATGAAACAGTCTGAAATAGGAGGAGCATGAAGCGGTGTTCAAAATCATGAAGAGTCTGAAAAGGTGTGAAAAATATGAAGAGGTTCAAAAGGTGTCAAAAATGAGATGAACATGAAACGGTGTGAAAAATATGAGGAGCATGAAACGGTGTTCAAAAACATGAAGAGCCTGAAAAGGTGTGAAGAATATGAAGAGCTTCAAAAGGTGTGAAATATTTGATTAGCATGAAACGGTCTGAAAATTAGGAGGAGCATGAAGCGGTGTTGAAAAATATGAAGAGCCTAAAAGGTGTGAAAAATAGGAAGAGCTTCAAAAAGTGTCAAAAATATGAGGAGCAGGAAACGGTCTGAAAAATAGGAGAAGGATGAAACGGTGTTCAAAAACATGAAGAGCCTGAAAAGGTGTGAAAAATATGAAGAGCTTCAAACGCTGTGAAAAATATGAGGAGCATGAATCGGTCTGAAAAATAGGAGGAGCACGAAGTGGTGTTGAAAAACATGAAGAGCCTGAAAAGGTGTGAAATATATGAAGAGCTTCAAAAAGTGTCAAAAATATGAGGAGCATGAAACGGTCTGAAAAATAGGAGGATCGTGAAGCGGTGTTGAAAATCATGAAGAGCCTGACAAGGTGTGAAATATATGAAGAGCTTCAAAAGATATGAAAAATATGAAGAGCTTCAAAAGTTGTCAAAAATATGAGGAGCATGATAAGGTCTGAAAAATAGGGGGAGCCTGAAGTGGTGTTCAATAACAGGAAGAGTCTGAAAAGGTTTGAAAAATATGAAGAGCTACAAAAGGTGTGAAAAATATAAGTAGCATGAAACGGTCTGAAAAATAGGAGAAGCATGAAGGGGTGTTGAAAAACATGAAAAGCCTGAAAAGTTGTGAAAAATATGAAGAGCTTCAAAAGTGTCAAAAATATGAGGAGCAAGAAATGGTCAGAAAAATAGGAGGAACATTTAACGGTCTGTAAAATAGGAGGAGCATGAAGTGGTGTTATAAAACATGAAGAGCCTGAAAAGGTGGGAAAATATGAATACCTTCAAAAGTTCTCAAAAATATGAGGAAGAAGAAATGGTCAGAAAAATATGAGGAGCATGAAACGGCCTGAAAAATCGGAGGATCATGAAGCGGTGTTGATAAGCATGAAGAGCCTGAAAAGGTGGGAAAATATGAAGAGCTTAAAAAGGTGTCAAAAATATGAGGAGCATGAAATGGTCTGAAAAATAGGAGGATCATGAAGCGGTGTTAATAAACATGAAGAGCCTGAAAAGTTGTGAAAAATATGAAGAGCTTCAAAAGGTGTCAAAAATATGAGGAGCGTGAAACTGTCTGAAAAATAGGATGAGCATGAAACGGTTTTTAAAGATGAAGAGCATGAAAAGATGTGAAAAATATTTAGAGCTTCAAAATTTGTGAAAATTATGAGAAGCATAAAACGGTCTGAAGAATAGGAGGAACATGAATTGTTGTTGAAAAACATGAAAAGCCTGAAAAAGTGTGAAATATATGAAGAGCTTCAAAAGGTCTGAAAAATATGAGGAGCAAGAAACGGTCTGAAAAATATGAGGAGCATCGAGCGGTCGTCAAAAACATGAAGAGCCTGAAAAGGTGTGAAAAATATGAAGAGCTTCTAAAGGTGTGAAAAATATGAGGAGCATGAAACGATCTGAAAAATATGAGGAGCATGAAGTGGTCGTCAAAAACAGGAAGAGCCCGAAAAGATGTGAATAATATGAAGAGCTGCAAAAGGTGTCAAAAATATGAGGAGCATGAAAAGGTCTGAAAAATAGGAGGAGCATGAAACAGTTATCAAAAACATGAAGAGCCTGAAAAGGTGGTAAAAATATTAAGAGATTCAAAGGGTGTTAAAAATTTGAGGAGCATGAACGGTCTGAAAAATAGGATGAGCATGAAACAGTTATCAAAAACATGAAGAGCATGAAAAGGTGGGAAAAATATGAAAAGCTTCAAAACCTGTCAAAAATATGAGGAGCATGAAACGGTTTGAAAAATAGCAGGAGCATGAAGCGGTGTTGAAAAACATGAAGAGTCTGAAAACGTGTAAAAATATGAAGAGCTTCAAAAATATGAAAAATATGAAGAGCTTCAAAAGGTTTGAAAAATATGAAGAGCTTCAAATGGTGTCAAAATGAGATGAGCATGAAAAGTTCTGAAAATTAGGAGGAGCATGAAGCAGTGTTGAAAATCATAAATAGCCTGAAAAATTGTGAAAACTATGAAGAGCTTCAAAAGATGTGAAAAATATGAAGAGCTTCAAAAGGTGTCAAAATGAGATGAGCATGAAACGGTCTGAAAAATAAGAGGAGCATGAAGGGGTGTTGAAAAAAATGAAAAGCCTGAAAAGGTGTGAAAAATATGAAGAGCTTCAAAAGGTGTGAAATACATGAGGAGCATGAAACGGGCTGAAAAATAGGAGGATCATGAAACGGTGTTCAAAAACATGAAGAGCCTGAAAGGTGTGAAATATATGAAGACTTTCTAAAGGTGTCAAAAATATGAGGAGCATGTAACGGTCTGAAAAATAGGAGGAGCATGAAGCGATGTTCAAAAACATGAAGAGCCTGAAAGGTGTGAAATATATGAAGAGTTTCTAAAGATGTCAAAAATATGAGGAGTATTCAACTGTCTGAAAAATAGGAGGAGCATGAAGCGATGTTCAAAAACATGAAGTGCCTGATAGGTGAGAAATATATGAAGAGTTTTAAAGGTGTCAAAAATATGAGGAGCAAGTAACGGTCTGAAAAATAGGAGGAGCATGAAGCGGTATTCACAAACATGAAGAGCCTGAAAAGGTGTGAAAAATATGAAGAGCTTCAAAAGGTGTGAAAACTATGAAGAGCTTCAAAATGTGTCAAAAATGAGATGAGCATGAAACGGTCTGAAAAATAGTAGGATCATGCAGTGGTGTTGAAAAACATGAAGAGCCTGAAAAGGTGTGAAAAATATGAAGAGCTTCAAAATGTGTGAAAGATATGAGGAGCATGAAACGGTCTGAAAAATAGGAGGAGCATGAAGTGGTGTGGAAAAAGATGGAGAGGCTGAAAAGTTGTGAAAAATATGAAGAGCTTCAAAAGGTGTAAAATATATGAGGAGCATTAAACGGTCTGAAAAATAGGAGGAGCATGAAACGCTGATCAAAAACATGAAGAGCCTGAAAAGGTGTGAAAAATATGAAGAGCCTCAAAACGTGTCAAAAAGATGAGGAGCATGAAACGGTCTGAAAAATAGGAGGAGCATGAAATGTTGTTGAAAAACTTTAAGAGCCTGAAAACGTGTGAAAAAATATGAAGAGTTTCCAAAGGTGTCAAAAATGAGATGAGCATGAAACAGTCTGAAAAATAGGATGAGTATGAAGCGGTGTTGAAAATCATGAAGAGCCTGAAAAGGTGTGAATAATATGTAGAGCTTCAAAAGGTGTGAAAATATGAAGAGCTTCAAAAGCTGTCAAAATAAGATGATCATGAAACGGTCTGAAAATTAGGAGGAGCATGAAGTGGTGTTGAAAAAAATGAAGAGCCTGAAAAGGTGTGAAATATATGAAGAGCTTCAAAAGGAGTGAAAATATGAAGAGCTTGAAAAGCTGTCAAAATGAGATGAGAATGAAACGGTCTGAAAATTAGGAGCAGCATGAAACGGTGTTCAAACAAATGAAGAGCCTGAAAAGGTGTGAAAAATAAGAAGAGCTTCAAAAGGTGTGAAATACATGAGGAGCATGAAACTGTGTGTAAAATAGGAGGAGCATGAAGTGGTGTTCAAAAACATGAAGAGCCTGAAAATGTGTGAAATATATGAAGAGCTTCAAAAGGTGTGAAATACATGAGAGGAATGAAACTGTGTGAAAAATAGGAGGAGCATGAAGCGGTTGTGAAAAACATGAAGAGCCTGAAAAGTTGTGAAAAATATAAAGAGCTTCTAAAGGTGTCAAAAATATGAGGACAATGAAACGCTCTGGAAAACAGGAGGAGCATGAAGTGGTGTTGAAAAAGATGAAGAGCCTGAAAAGGTGTGAAAAATTTGAAGAGCTTCAAAACGTGTCAAAATTATGAGGAGCATGAAACGGTCTGAAAAATAGGAGGAGCATGAAGTGTTCTTGAAAAACATGAAGAGCCTGAAATGATGTGAAATATATGAAGAGGTTCAAAAGGTGCGAAAAATATGAGGAGTTTCAAAAAGGGTCAAAAATATGAGGAGCATGAAACGGACAGAAAAATACGAGGAGCATGAAAAGGTGTTCAAAAACATGAATAGCCTGAAAAGGTGTGAAAAATATGAAGAGCTTCAAAAGGTGTCAAAATTGAGATGAGCATGAAACGGTCTGAAAAATAGTAGGATCATGCAGTGGTGTTGAAAAACATGAAGAGCCTGAAAAGGTGTTAAAAATATGAAGAGATTCAAAAGCTGTGAAATACATGTGGAGCATAAAACGGTCTCAAAAATAGGAGGAGCATGAAGCGGTCTGAAAAATAGGAGGAGAATGAAGCGATGTTGAAAAACATGAACAGCCTGAAAAGGTGTGAAAAATATGAAGTGCTTCAAAAGGTGTCAAAAATATGAGGAGCATGAACCGGTCTGAAAAATAGGAGGAGCATGAAGCGGTGTTCAGAAACATGAAGAGCCTGAAAAGGTGTGAAAAATATGAAGAGCTTCAAAATGTTTCAAAAATATGAGGAGCATGAAAAGGTCTGAAAAATAGGAGGAGCATGAAGCGGTGTGCAAAAACATGAAGAGCCTGAAACTGTGTGAAAAATATGAAGAACTTCAAAAGGTGTCAAAAATATGAGGAGCATGGAACGGACTGAAAAATTAGAGGAGCATGAAGCAGTGTTGAAAACATAAAGAGCCTGAAAAGGTGTGAAAAATATGAAGAGCTTCAAAAGGTGTCAAAAATATGAAGAGCTTCAAAAGGAGTCAAAAATATGAGAAGCATGAAACGAAAGAAAAATAGGAGGAGCATGAAGTCGTGTTGAAAAACTTGAAGAGCCTGAAAAGGTTTGAAATATATGAAGAGCTTAAAAAGGTGTCAAAAATATGATTAGCATGAAACAGCCTGAAAAACAGGATGAGCATGAAACGGTTTTTAAACAGATGAAGAGGATTAAAATGTGTGAAAAATATGAAGAGCTTCAAAACGTGTCAAAATTATGAGGAGCATGGAACAGTCTGAAAAATAGGAGGAGCATGAAGCGGTTTTCAAAAACACGAAGAGCCTGAAAAGGTGTGAAAAATATGAAGAGCTTCAAAAGCTGTCAAAAATATGAGGAGCAGGAAACGGTCTGAAAAATAGGAGGAGCATGAATCTGTTTAGAAAAAGATGAAGAGCCTGAAAATGTGTAAAAAATATGAAGAGCTTAAAAATGTGTCAAAAATATGAGGAGCATGGAACAGTCTGAAAAATAGGATGAGTATGAAACGGTTTTGAAAAAGATGAAGAGCATGAAAAGGTATGAGAAATATGAAGAGCTTCAAAAGGTGTCAAAATATGAGGAGCATGAAACGACTGAAATATACGAGGAGCATGAGGAGGATTTGAAAAACATGAAGAGCCTGAAAAGCTGTGAAATATATGAAGAGCTTCAAAAGGTGTCAAAATTATGAGAAGCATGAAACGGTCTGAAAAATAGGAGGAGCATGAAGCAGTGTTCAAAAATATGAAGAGCCTGAAAAGGTGTGAAATATATGAAGAGCACCAAAAGGTGTGAAAATTATGAGGAGCAGGAAACGGTCTGAAAAATAGGAGGAGCATGAAGCGGTGTTCCAAAACTTGAAAAGCCTGAAAAGGTGTGAAAAATATGAAGAGCTTCAAAAGGTGTCAAAAATATAAGGAGCATGAAACGGTCTGAAAAATAGGAGCAGCATGAAGCGGTGATCCAAAACATGAAGAGCCTGAAAATGTGTGAAAAATATGAAGAGCTTCAACAGGTGTCAAAAATATGAGAAACATGAAACGACTGAAAAATAGGAGGAGCATGAAGTGGTGGTCAAAAACATGAAGTGCCTGAAAAGGTGGGAAAAATATGAAGAGCTTCAAAAGGTGTCAAAAATATGAGAAGCATGAAACGACTGAAAAATAGGAGGAGCATGAAGTAGTGTACAAAAACATGAAGAGCCTGAAAAGGTGTGAAAAATATGAAGAGCTTCAAAGGTGTCAAAAACATGAAGAACATGAAACGGTCTGAAATATAGTAGGAGCATGAAGCGGTGTTGAAAAACATGAAGAGCCTGAAAAGGTGTGAAAAATATGAAGAGATTCAAAGGTGTCAACAACATGAAGAACATGAAATGGTCTGAAATATAGTAGGAGCATGAAGCTGTGTTGAAAAACATGAAGAGCCTGAAAAGGTGTGAAAAATATGAAGAGCTTCCAAAGCTTTTCAAAAATATGAGGAGCATGAAACATTCTGGAAAATAGGAGGAGCATGAAACGGTGTTGAAAAACATGAAGAGCCTGAAAAGGTGTGAAAAATATGAAGAGTTTCAAAACGAGTAAAAAAATGAGGAACATGAAACCGTCTGAAAAATAGGAGGAGCATGAAACGGTGTTAAAAAACATGAAGAGCCTAAAAAGTTGTGAAAAATAAGAAGAGCTTCAAAAGGTGTGAAAAGGAAGCGGAGCAAGAAACGGTATAAAAAATAGGAGGAGCATGAAGCGGTGTACAAAAATATGAAGAGCCTGAAAAGGTGTGAAAAATATGAAGACCTTGAAATGGTGTGAAAAATATGAGGAGCAAGAAACGGTCTGAAAAATAGAAGGAGCATGAAGGGGTGTACAAAAATATGAAGAGACTGAAAAGGTGTGAAAAATATGAAGAATTTCAAAAGGTGTGAAAAATATGAGGAGCATGAAACAGTCTGAAAAATAGGAGGAACATGAAGCGGTGTTCAAAAACATGAAGATCCTGGAAAGTGTGAAAAATAAGAAGAGCTTCAAAAGGTGTCAAAAATATGAGGAGCATGAAACAGTCTCAAAAATAGGAAGAGCATGAAACGGTGTTCAAAAACATATAGACTCTGAAAAGGTGTGAAAAATATGAAGAACTTCAAAAGGTATTAAAAATATGAAGAGCTTGAAAAGGTGTCAAAAATGAGAGGAGCATGAAACGGGGTTCAAAAACATGAAGAGCCTGAAAATGAGTGAAAAATATGAAGAGCTTCATAATGTGTGAAATAGATGAGGAGCACGAAATGGTCTGAAAAATAGGAGGAGCATGAAGCGGTGTTGAAAAATATTAAGACCATGAAGAGGTGTGAAAATTATGAAGAGCTTCAAAAGGTGTCAAAAATAAGAGAAACATGAAACAGTCTGAAAAATAGGAGGAGCATGAAACGGTGTTTAAAAACATGAAGAGCCTGAAAAGATGTGAACAATATGAAGAGCTTCAAACGATCTCAAAAATATGAGGAGCATGAAACGGTCTGAAAAATAGGAGGAGCATGAAGCGGTGATGAAAAACATGAAGAACCTGAAAAGGTGTGAAATATATGAAGAGCTTCCAAAGGTGTGAAAAATATGAAGAGCTTCAAAACGTGTCAAAAATGAGAGGAGCATGAAACGGTCTGAAAAATAGGAGGAGCATGAAGTGGTGTTGAAAAACATGAAGAGCCTGAAAAGGTGTGAAATATATGAAGAGCTAAAAAAGATTTCAAAAATATGAGGAGCATGAAACGGTATGAAAAATAGGAGGAGCATGAAGCGGTGTTCAAAAACATGAAGAGCCTCAAAAGGTGTGAAAAATATGAAGAGCTTCATAAGGTGTCAAAAATATGAGGAGCATGAAACGGTCTGAAAAATAGGAGGAGCATGAAATGGTGTTCAAAAACAGGAAGAGCCTAAAAAGATGTGAAAAATATGAATAGATTCAAAAGCTGTGAAAAACATGAGGAGCATGAAACGGTCTGAAAAATAGGAGGAGCATGAAGTGGTGTTCAAAAACATCAAGAGCCTGAAAAGGTGTGAAAAATATGCAGAATTTCAAAATGTGTGAAATATATAAGGAGCATGAAACGCTTTGAAAAATAGGAGGAGCATGAAGCGGTGTTGAAAAACATGAAGAGCCTGAAAAGGTGTCAAATATATGAAGAGCTTCCAAAGGTGTCAAAAATATGAGGAGCATGAAACGGTCTGAAAAATAGGAGGAGCATGAAGTGGTGTGGAAAAAGATGGAGAGGCTGAAAAGTTGTGAAAAATATGAAGAGCTTCAAAAGGTGTAAAATATATGAGGAGCATTAAACGGTCTGAAAAATAGGAGGAGCATGAAACGCTGATCAAAAACATGAAGAGCCTGAAAAGGTGTGAAAAATATGAAGAGCCTCAAAACGTGTCAAAAAGATGAGGAGCATGAAACGGTCTGAAAAATAGGAGGAGCATGAAATGTTGTTGAAAAACTTTAAGAGCCTGAAAACGTGTGAAAAAATATGAAGAGTTTCCAAAGGTGTCAAAAATGAGATGAGCATGAAACAGTCTGAAAAATAGGATGAGTATGAAGCGGTGTTGAAAATCATGAAGAGCCTGAAAAGGTGTGAATAATATGTAGAGCTTCAAAAGGTGTGAAAATATGAAGAGCTTCAAAAGCTGTCAAAATAAGATGATCATGAAACGGTCTGAAAATTAGGAGGAGCATGAAGTGGTGTTGAAAAAAATGAAGAGCCTGAAAAGGTGTGAAATATATGAAGAGCTTCAAAAGGAGTGAAAATATGAAGAGCTTGAAAAGCTGTCAAAATGAGATGAGAATGAAACGGTCTGAAAATTAGGAGCAGCATGAAACGGTGTTCAAACAAATGAAGAGCCTGAAAAGGTGTGAAAAATAAGAAGAGCTTCAAAAGGTGTGAAATACATGAGGAGCATGAAACTGTGTGTAAAATAGGAGGAGCATGAAGTGGTGTTCAAAAACATGAAGAGCCTGAAAATGTGTGAAAAATATGAAGAGCTTCAAAAGGTGTGAAATACATGAGAGGAATGAAACTGTGTGAAAAATAGGAGGAGCATGAAGCGGTTGTGAAAAACATGAAGAGCCTGAAAAGTTGTGAAAAATATAAAGAGCTTCTAAAGGTGTCAAAAATATGAGGACAATGAAACGCTCTGGAAAACAGGAGGAGCATGAAGTGGTGTTGAAAAAGATGAAGAGCCTGAAAAGGTGTGAAAAATTTGAAGAGCTTCAAAACGTGTCAAAATTATGAGGAGCATGAAACGGTCTGAAAAATAGGAGGAGCATGAAGTGTTCTTGAAAAACATGAAGAGCCTGAAATGATGTGAAATATATGAAGAGGTTCAAAAGGTGCGAAAAATATGAGGAGTTTCAAAAAGGGTCAAAAATATGAGGAGCATGAAACGGACAGAAAAATACGAGGAGCATGAAAAGGTGTTCAAAAACATGAATAGCCTGAAAAGGTGTGAAAAATATGAAGAGCTTCAAAAGGTGTCAAAATTGAGATGAGCATGAAACGGTCTGAAAAATAGTAGGATCATGCAGTGGTGTTGAAAAACATGAAGAGCCTGAAAAGGTGTTAAAAATATGAAGAGATTCAAAAGCTGTGAAATACATGTGGAGCATAAAACGGTCTCAAAAATAGGAGGAGCATGAAGCGGTCTGAAAAATAGGAGGAGAATGAAGCGATGTTGAAAAACATGAACAGCCTGAAAAGGTGTGAAAAATATGAAGTGCTTCAAAAGGTGTCAAAAATATGAGGAGCATGAACCGGTCTGAAAAATAGGAGGAGCATGAAGCGGTGTTCAGAAACATGAAGAGCCTGAAAAGGTGTGAAAAATATGAAGAGCTTCAAAATGTTTCAAAAATATGAGGAGCATGAAAAGGTCTGAAAAATAGGAGGAGCATGAAGCGGTGTGCAAAAACATGAAGAGCCTGAAACTGTGTGAAAAATATGAAGAACTTCAAAAGGTGTCAAAAATATGAGGAGCATGGAACGGACTGAAAAATTAGAGGAGCATGAAGCAGTGTTGAAAAACATAAAGAGCCTGAAAAGGTGTGAAAAATATGAAGAGCTTCAAAAGGTGTCAAAAATATGAAGAGCTTCAAAAGGAGTCAAAAATATGAGAAGCATGAAACGAAAGAAAAATAGGAGGAGCATGAAGTCGTGTTGAAAAACTTGAAGAGCCTGAAAAGGTTTGAAATATATGAAGAGCTTAAAAAGGTGTCAAAAATATGATTAGCATGAAACAGCCTGAAAAACAGGATGAGCATGAAACGGTTTTTAAACAGATGAAGAGGATTAAAATGTGTGAAAAATATGAAGAGCTTCAAAACGTGTCAAAATTATGAGGAGCATGGAACAGTCTGAAAAATAGGAGGAGCATGAAGCGGTTTTCAAAAACACGAAGAGCCTGAAAAGGTGTGAAAAATATGAAGAGCTTCAAAAGCTGTCAAAAATATGAGGAGCAGGAA
Source organism: Dama dama (assembly GCF_033118175.1). Taxonomy (NCBI): domain Eukaryota; kingdom Metazoa; phylum Chordata; class Mammalia; order Artiodactyla; family Cervidae; genus Dama; species Dama dama. Next base: position 64,218,479 of record NC_083688.1, on the reverse strand, counting down.
ACGGTCTGAAAAATAGGAGGAGCATGAATCTGTTTAGAAAAAGATGAAGAGCCTGAAAATGTGTAAAAAATATGAAGAGCTTAAAAATGTGTCAAAAATATGAGGAGCATGGAACAGTCTGAAAAATAGGATGAGTATGAAACGGTTTTGAAAAAGATGAAGAGCATGAAAAGGTATGAGAAATATGAAGAGCTTCAAAAGGTGTCAAAATATGAGGAGCATGAAACGACTGAAATATACGAGGAGCATGAGGAGGATTTGAAAAACATGAAGAGCCTGAAAAGCTGTGAAATATATGAAGAGCTTCAAAAGGTGTCAAAATTATGAGAAGCATGAAACGGTCTGAAAAATAGGAGGAGCATGAAGCAGTGTTCAAAAATATGAAGAGCCTGAAAAGGTGTGAAATATATGAAGAGCACCAAAAGGTGTGAAAATTATGAGGAGCAGGAAACGGTCTGAAAAATAGGAGGAGCATGAAGCGGTGTTCCAAAACTTGAAAAGCCTGAAAAGGTGTGAAAAATATGAAGAGCTTCAAAAGGTGTCAAAAATATAAGGAGCATGAAACGGTCTGAAAAATAGGAGCAGCATGAAGCGGTGATCCAAAACATGAAGAGCCTGAAAATGTGTGAAAAATATGAAGAGCTTCAACAGGTGTCAAAAATATGAGAAACATGAAACGACTGAAAAATAGGAGGAGCATGAAGTGGTGGTCAAAAACATGAAGTGCCTGAAAAGGTGGGAAAAATATGAAGAGCTTCAAAAGGTGTCAAAAATATGAGAAGCATGAAACGACTGAAAAATAGGAGGAGCATGAAGTAGTGTACAAAAACATGAAGAGCCTGAAAAGGTGTGAAAAATATGAAGAGCTTCAAAGGTGTCAAAAACATGAAGAACATGAAACGGTCTGAAATATAGTAGGAGCATGAAGCGGTGTTGAAAAACATGAAGAGCCTGAAAAGGTGTGAAAAATATGAAGAGATTCAAAGGTGTCAACAACATGAAGAACATGAAATGGTCTGAAATATAGTAGGAGCATGAAGCTGTGTTGAAAAACATGAAGAGCCTGAAAAGGTGTGAAAAATATGAAGAGCTTCCAAAGCTTTTCAAAAATATGAGGAGCATGAAACATTCTGGAAAATAGGAGGAGCATGAAACGGTGTTGAAAAACATGAAGAGCCTGAAAAGGTGTGAAAAATATGAAGAGTTTCAAAACGAGTAAAAAAATGAGGAACATGAAACCGTCTGAAAAATAGGAGGAGCATGAAACGGTGTTAAAAAACATGAAGAGCCTAAAAAGTTGTGAAAAATAAGAAGAGCTTCAAAAGGTGTGAAAAGGAAGCGGAGCAAGAAACGGTATAAAAAATAGGAGGAGCATGAAGCGGTGTACAAAAATATGAAGAGCCTGAAAAGGTGTGAAAAATATGAAGACCTTGAAATGGTGTGAAAAATATGAGGAGCAAGAAACGGTCTGAAAAATAGAAGGAGCATGAAGGGGTGTACAAAAATATGAAGAGACTGAAAAGGTGTGAAAAATATGAAGAATTTCAAAAGGTGTGAAAAATATGAGGAGCATGAAACAGTCTGAAAAATAGGAGGAACATGAAGCGGTGTTCAAAAACATGAAGATCCTGGAAAGTGTGAAAAATAAGAAGAGCTTCAAAAGGTGTCAAAAATATGAGGAGCATGAAACAGTCTCAAAAATAGGAAGAGCATGAAACGGTGTTCAAAAACATATAGACTCTGAAAAGGTGTGAAAAATATGAGGAACTTCAAAAGGTATTAAAAATATGAAGAGCTTGAAAAGGTGTCAAAAATGAGAGGAGCATGAAACGGGGTTCAAAAACATGAAGAGCCTGAAAATGAGTGAAAAATATGAAGAGCTTCATAATGTGTGAAATAGATGAGGAGCACGAAATGGTCTGAAAAATAGGAGGAGCATGAAGCGGTGTTGAAAAATATTAAGACCATGAAGAGGTGTGAAAATTATGAAGAGCTTCAAAAGGTGTCAAAAATAAGAGAAACATGAAACAGTCTGAAAAATAGGAGGAGCATGAAACGGTGTTTAAAAACATGAAGAGCCTGAAAAGATGTGAACAATATGAAGAGCTTCAAACGGTCTCAAAAATATGAGGAGCATGAAACGGTCTGAAAAATAGGAGGAGCATGAAGCGGTGATGAAAAACATGAAGAACCTGAAAAGGTGTGAAATATATGAAGAGCTTCCAAAGGTGTGAAAAATATGAAGAGCTTCAAAACGTGTCAAAAATGAGAGGAGCATGAAACGGTCTGAAAAATAGGAGGAGCATGAAGTGGTGTTGAAAAACATGAAGAGCCTGAAAAGGTGTGAAATATATGAAGAGCTAAAAAAGATTTCAAAAATATGAGGAGCATGAAACGGTATGAAAAATAGGAGGAGCATGAAGCGGTGTTCAAAAACATGAAGAGCCTCAAAAGGTGTGAAAAATATGAAGAGCTTCATAAGGTGTCAAAAATATGAGGAGCATGAAACGGTCTGAAAAATAGGAGGAGCATGAAATGGTGTTCAAAAACAGGAAGAGCCTAAAAAGATGTGAAAAATATGAATAGATTCAAAAGCTGTGAAAAACATGAGGAGCATGAAACGGTCTGAAAAATAGGAGGAGCATGAAGTGGTGTTCAAAAACATCAAGAGCCTGAAAAGGTGTGAAAAATATGCAGAATTTCAAAATGTGTGAAATATATAAGGAGCATGAAACGCTTTGAAAAATAGGAGGAGCATGAAGCGGTGTTGAAAAACATGAAGAGCCTGAAAAGGTGTCAAATATATGAAGAGCTTCCAAAGGTGTCAAAAATATGAGGAGCATGAAACGGTCTGAAAAATAGGAGAAGCATGAAGCGGTGTTGAAAAACATGAAGAGCCTGAAAAGGTGAGAAAAATATGAAGAGCTTCAAACGGTGTCAAAAATATGAGGAGCATGAAACGGTCTGAAAAATAGTAGGGGCATGAAATGGTGTTGAAAAACATAAAGTGCCTGAAAAGGTGTGAAAAATATGAAGAGCTTCAAAAGGTGTCAAAAATCTGAGGAGCATGAAACGGTCTGAAAAATAGGAGGAGTATGAAACGGTGTGGAAAAACATGAAGAGCCTGAAAAGGTGGAAAAATATGAAGAGCTTCAAAAGGTGTCAAAAATATGAGGAGAATGGAATGGTCTGAAAAATAGCAGGAGCATGAAACGGTGCTGAAAAACATGAAGAGCATGAAAAGGTGTAAAAATTATGTAGAGCTCAAAAGGTGTCAAAATTATGAGGAGCATGAAACGGTCTGAAAAATATGACGAGCACAAAATTATATAAATAATAGTAGGAGCATGAAACGGTGTTGAAAAACATGGAGAGCATTAAAAGGAGTGAAAAATATGAAGAGCTTCAAAAGGTGTTAATAATATGAGGAGCATGAAACGGTCTGAAAAATAGGAGGAGCATGAATCGGTCTGAAAAATAGGAGGAGCCTGAAACGGTGTGAAAAATAAGGGGAGCATAAAGCGGTGTTGAAAAATATGAAGAGCATGAAAAGGAGTGAAAAATATGAAGAGCTTCAAAAGGTGTCAAAAATGAGAGGAGCATGAAACGGTCTGAAAAATAGGAGGAGCATGAAGTGGTGTTGAAAAACATGAAGAGCCTGAAAAGGTGTGAAATATATGAAGAGCTAAAAAAGATTTCAAAAATATGAGGAGCATGAAACGGTATGAAAAATAGGAGGAGCATGAAGCGGTGTTCAAAAACATGAAGAGCCTCAAAAGGTGTGAAAAATATGAAGAGCTTCATAAGGTGTCAAAAATATGAGGAGCATGAAATGGTGTTCAAAAACAGGAAGAGCCTAAAAAGATGTGAAAAATATGAATAGATTCAAAAGCTGTGAAAAACATGAGGAGCATGAAACGGTCTGAAAAATAGGAGGAGCATGAAGTGGTGTTCAAAAACATCAAGAGCCTGAAAAGGTGTGAAAAATATGCAGAATTTCAAAATGTGTGAAATATATAAGGAGCATGAAACGCTTTGAAAAATAGGAGGAGCATGAAGCGGTGTTGAAAATCATGAAGAGCCTGAAAAGGTGTCAAATATATGAAGAGCTTCCAAAGGTGTCAAAAATATGAGGAGCATGAAACGGTCTGAAAAATAGGAGAAGCATGAAGCGGTGTTGAAAAACATGAAGAGCCTGAAAAGGTGAGAAAAATATGAAGAGCTTCAAACGGTGTCAAAAATATGAGGAGCATGAAACGGTCTGAAAAATAGTAGGGGCATGAAATGGTGTTGAAAAACATAAAGTGCCTGAAAAGGTGTGAAAAATATGAAGAGCTTCAAAAGGTGTCAAAAATCTGAGGAGCATGAAACGGTCTGAAAAATAGGAGGAGCATGAAACGGTGTGGAAAAACATGAAGAGCCTGAAAAGGTGGAAAAATATGAAGAGCTTCAAAAGGTGTCAAAAATATGAGGAGAATGGAATGGTCTGAAAAATAGCAGGAGCATGAAACGGTGCTGAAAAACATGAAGAGCATGAAAAGGTGTAAAAATTATGTAGAGCTCAAAAGGTGTCAAAATTATGAGGAGCATGAAACGGTCTGAAAAATATGACGAGCACAAAATTATATAAATAATAGTAGGAGCATGAAACGGTGTTGAAAAACATGGAGAGCATTAAAAGGAGTGAAAAATATGAAGAGCTTCAAAAGGTGTTAATAATATGAGGAGCATGAAACGGTCTGAAAAATAGGAGGAGCATGAATCGGTCTGAAAAATAGGAGGAGCCTGAAACGGTGTGAAAAATAAGGGGAGCATAAAGCGGTGTTGAAAAATATGAAGAGCATGAAAAGGAGTGAAAAATATGAAGAGCTTCAAAAGGTGTTAAAAATATGAGGAGTATGAAACGGTCTGAAAAATATGAAGAGCATGAAATGGTCTGCAAAATAGGAGGAGCATGTACGGTGTTGAAAATCTTGAAGAGCTTCAAAAGGTGTCAAAAATATGAGGAGCATGAAATGGTCAGAAAAATATGAGGAGCACGAAACTGTCTGAAAAATAGGAGGAGCATGAAACGGTGTTGAAAAAGATGAAGAGCATTAAAAGATGTGAAAAATCTGAAGAGCTTCAAAAAGTGTTAAAAATATGATGAGCATGAAACGGTCTGAAAAATGTGAGGAGCACGAAACGTTCTGAAAAATAGGAGGACCATGAAACGGTGTTGAAAAACATGAAGAGAATGAAAAGGTGACAAAAATATGTAGAGCTTCAAAAGGTGTCAAAAATATGAGGAAGACGAAATGGTCTGAAAAATAGGACGAGCATGAAGCGGTGTTGAAAAACATGAAGAGCCTGACATGGTGTGAAAAATATGAAGAGCTTCAAAAGGTTTCAAAAATATGAGGAGCATGAAACCGTCTAAAAATATGACGAGCATGAAATGGTGTTGAAAAACATGAAGAGCCTCAAAAGGTGTGAAAAATATGAAGAGCTTCAAAAGGTGTCAAAAAAATGAGGAGCATGAAACGGTCTGAAAAATAGGAGGAGCATGAAACAATGTTGAAAAACATGAAGACATGATAAGGTGTGAAAAACATGAAGAGCTTCAAAAGGTGTCAAAAATATGAGGAGCATGAAACGGTCTGAAAAATAGGAGGAGCATGATACGATGTTGAAATACATGAAGACATGAAAAGGTGTGAAATATATGAAGAGCTTCAAAAGGTGTCAAAATAATGAGGAGCATGAAACGGTCTGAAAAATAGGAGGAGCATGAAACGGTGTTGAAAAACATGAAGAGATTCAAAATGTGTCAGAAATATGAGGAGCATGAAACGGTCTGAAAAATAGGAGGAGCATGAAACGGTGTTGAGAAACATGAAGAGCATGAAGAGGTGTGAAAAATATGAAGAGCTTCAAAAGGTGGCCAAAATTTGAGGAGCATGAAACGGTCTGATACATATGAGGAGTATGAAACTGTGTTGAGAAACATGAAGAGCATGAAAATGTGTGAAAAACACGAAGAGCATGAAAATGTATAAAAATTCGAAGAGCATGAAAAGGTTTGAAAAACACGAAGAGCATGAAAAGGTGGGAACAATACAAGGAGCATGAAAAGGTTTGTAAAATACGAGGAGCATGAAAAGATGTGAAAAATCCGAGGAGCACGAAAAGGTCTGAAATATACGAGGACCATGAAAAGTTCTAAAAAATACGACTGGCATGACAAGGTGGGAAAAATATGAAGAGCATGAAAAGGTGTGAAAAATATGAGGAGCATGAAAAGGTGTGAAAAATACGAAGAGCATGAAAAGGTGTGAAAAATAAAAGGAGCATGAAAAGGTGTGAACAATAGTAGGAGCATGAAAAGGTCTGAAAAATACGAGGAGCATGAAAAGGTATGAAAAAAACTGGAGCATGAAAAGGTCTAAAAAATTTGAGGAGGATGAAACGGTGTGAAAATATGAAGATCATGAAACAGTGTGAAAAATATGAAGACCTTTTAAACGTGTCAAATATATGAGGAGCATGAAAAGATGTGAAAAATATGAGGAGCATTAAAATATGTCAATAATATGAAGAGCATGAAAAGTTGTGAAATATATGAGGAGCATGAAAAGGTGTGAAAAACACGAGGAGTACGAAAAGGTCTGCAAATACGAGGAGTACGAAAAGGTCTGAAAAATATGAGGAGCATGAAAAGGTGTGAAAACTACGAAGTGCATGAAAATGTGTGAAAAATTCGAAGAGCAGGAAAAGGTTTGAAAAATATGAAGAGCATGTAAAGGTGTGAAAAATACGAGGAGCATTAAAGGTGTGAAAAATACGAGGAGCATGAAAAGGTGTGAAAAATGCAATGAGAAAGAAAATGTGCTAAAAATACGAGGAGCATGAAAAGGTGGGAAAAATAGTAGGAGCATGAAAAGGTCTGAAAAATATGAGGAACATGAAAAGGTGTGAAAACTACAAAGAGCATGAAAAGGTGTGAAAAATACGAGGTGCATGAAAACGTGTGAAAAATACTAGGAGCATGAAAATGTCTGAAAAATACGAGAAGCATGAAAAGATCTGAAAAATATGAGAAGCATGAAAAGGTGTGAAAAATATGAGGAGCATGAAACGGTGTGAAATTATGAAGAGCATGAAACGGTGTTAAAAATATGAAGAGCATGAAACGGTGTGAAAAACACGAGCAGCAAGAAAAAATGTGGAAAACACGAAGTGCATGATAATGTGTGAAAAATTCGAAGAGCATGAAAAGGTTTGAAAAATACGAAGAGCATGTAAAGGTGTGAAAAATACGAAGAGAATTAAAGGTGTGAAAAATATGAGGAGCATGAAAAGGTGTGAAAAATACGATGAGAAAGAAAATGTGCTAAAAATACGAGGAGCATGAAAAGGTGGGAAAAATAGTAGGAGCATGAAAAGGTCTGAAAAATACGAGGAATATGAAACGGTGTGAAAATATAAAGAGCATGAAACGGTGTGAAAAATATGAAGACCTTTAAAAGGTGTCAAAAATATGAGGAGTATGAAAAGATGTGAAAAACATGAGGAGCATGAAATGGTATGAAAAATATCAGAAGCATGAAATATGTAAAAAATATGAAGAGCATGAAAAGTTGTGAAAAATATGAAGAGCATGAAATGGTTTGAAAAGTATAAAGAGCATGAAAAGTTGTGCAAAATACAAAGAGCATGACTGGTGTGAAATATACGAAGACAATGAAAAGATGTGAAAAATTATGAAAAGCATGAAAAGTTGTGAAAAATACAAAGAGCATGAAAAGGTTTGAAAAATACAAAGTGCATGAAAAGGTGTGAAAAATACGAGGAGCATGAAACGGTGTGAAAAATACGAGGAGCATGAAAAGTTCTGAAAAACACCAGGAGCATGAAAAGGTCTGAAAAGTACGTGGAGCATGAAAAGGTGTGAACAATATGAAGAGCATGAAACGATGTTAAAAATATGAAGAGCATGAAACGGTGTGAAAAACATGAGCAGCATGAAACAATGTGGAAAACACGAAGTGCATGCAAATGTGTGAAAAATTCGAAGAGCATTAAAAGGTTTGAAAAACACGAAGAGCATGTAAAGGTGTGAAAAATACGAGGAGCATTAAAGGTGTGAAGAATACGAGGAGCATGAAAAGGTGTGAAAAATACGATGAGAAAGAAAATGTGCTAAAAATACAAGGAGCATGAAAAGGTGGGAAAAATAGTAGGAGCATGAAAAGGTCTGAAAAATACGAGGAACATGAAACGGTGTGAAAATATAAAGAGCATGAAACGGTGTGAAAAATATGAAGACCTGTAAAAGGTGTCAAAAATATGAGGAGCATGAAAAGATGTGAAAAATATGAGGAGCATGAAATGGTATGAAAAATATGAGGAGCATGAAATATGTAAAAAATATGAAGAGCATGAAAAGTTGTGAAAAATATGAAGAGGATGAAAAGATGTGAAAAATATGAAGAGCATGAAATGGTTTGAAAAGTATGAAAAGCTTGAAAAGGTGTGAAAAATACAAAGAGCATGATGGGTGTGAAATATACGAAGACAATGAAAAGGTGTGAAAAATTATGAAAAGCATGAAAAGTTGTGAAAAATACAAAGTGCATGAAAAGGTGTGAAATATACGAGGAGCATGAAACGGTGTGAAAAATGCGAAAGCATGAAATGCTGTGAAAAATACGAGGAGCAGGAAAAGGGCTGAAAAATACGAGGAGCATGAAAAGGTGTGAAAAATACGAGGAGCATGAAAAGGTGTGATAAATATGAGGAGCATGAAACGGTTTCAAAAATATGAGGAACATGAAAAGGTGTGAAAAATACGAAGAGCATGAAAAGGTGTGAAATATACGAAGAGCATAAAAAGGTGTGAAAAATTACCAAGAGAATGAAAATGTCTGAAAAATACAAAGAGCATGAAAATTTGTGAAAAATACAAAGAGCATGAAACGGTGTGAAAAATTACCAAGAGCATGAAAATGTCTGAAAAATACAAAGAGCATGAAAATGTGTGAAAAATACGAAGAGCATTTAACGGTGTGAAAAATATGAGGAGCATGAAACGGTGTAAAAATGAAGCTTATGAAACGGTGTGAAAAATATGGAGCACATGAAGAGATGTGAAAAATATTTAGAGCATGAAAAGGTGTGAAAAATATGAAGAGGTTCAAAAGGTGTAAAAAATATGAGGAGCATGAAACGTTCTGAAAAATTTGAGAAGCATGAAACGGTGTTGAAAAACATGAAGAGCTTCAAAAGGTGTCAAAAATATGAGGAGCAAGAAACGGTCTGAAAGATAGGAGGAGCATGAAACGGTGTTGAAAAACATGAAGAGCATGAAAAGGTGTGAAATATATGTAGAGCTTCAAAAGATGTCAAAAATATGAGAAGCATGAAACGGTCTGAAATATAGGAGTAGCATGAAATGGTGATGAAAAACATGAAGAGCCTGAAAAGGTGTGAAAAATATCAAGAGCTTCAAAAGGTGTCAAAAATATAAGGGGCATGAAACGGTCTGAAAAATAGGAGGAGCATGAAACCGTCTGTAAAATAGGAGGAGCATGAAACTGTGTTGAAAAACATTTAGAGCTTCAAAATGTGTCAAAAATATGAGGAGCATGTAACGGTCTGAAAAATATGAGGAGCATGAAACGGTCTGAAAAATAAGAGGAGCATGAAACGATGTTGAGAACATGAAGAGCCTGAAAAGGTGTGAATAATATGAAAAGCTTCAAAAGTTGTAAAATATATGAGGAGCATGAAACGGTCTCAAAAAAAAGAGGAGCATGAAATGGTTTGAAAATATAAGGAGCATGAAATTGTGTTGAAAAACATGCAGGGCCTAAAAGGTGTGAAAAATATGAAGAACTCCAAACCTGTGAAATATATGAGGAGAATGAAACGGTCTGAAAAATAGGAGGAGCATGAAGTGGTGTTTAAAAACATGAAGAGCCTGAAAAGGTGTGAAATACATGAAGAGCTTCAAAAGCTGTCAAAAATATGAGGAGCATGAAACGGTCTAAAAAATGTGAGGAGCGTGAAACGGTGTGAAAATATAAAGAGCATGAAACGGTGTGAAAAACATGAAGACCTTAAAAATGTGTCAGAAATATGAGGACCATGAAAAGATGTGAAAAATATAAGGAGCATGAAACGGTATGAAAAATAGGAGGAGCATGAAAATGTGTCAAAAATATGAAGAGCATGAAAAGTTGTTAAATATATGAGAAGCATGAAAAGGTGTGAAAAATACGAGGAGCACAAAAAGGTCTGAAAGTACGAGGACCATGAAAAGATCTGAAAAATACGAGGAGCATGAAAAGGTCTATAAAATATGAGGAGCATGTAAAGGTCAGAAAAATACGAGGAGCATGAAAAGGTGTGAAAAATACGAGGAGCATGAAAAGGTGTGAAATATATGAGGAGCATGAAAAATTGTAAAAAACACGAAGAGCATGAAAATGTGTGAAAAACACGAAGAACATGAAAATGTATAAAAATTCGAAGAGCATGAAAAGGTTTGAAAAACAGGAAGAGCATGAAAAGGTGGGAACAATACAAGGAGCATGAAAAGGTCTGTAAAATACGAGGAGCATGAAAAGATGTGAAAAATCCGAGGAGCATGAAAAGGTCTGAAATATACGAGGACCATGAAAAGTTCTAAAAAATACGACTGGCATGACAAGGTGGGAAAAATACGAAGAGCATGAAAAGGTGTGAAAAGTACGAAGAGCATGAAAAGGTGTGAAAAATACAAGGAGCATGAAAAGGTGTGAAAAATACGATGAGAAAGAAAATGTGCGAAAAATACGAGAAGCATGAAAAGGTGTGAACAATAGTAGGAGCATGAAAAGGTCTGAAAAATACGAGGAGCATGAAAAGGTGTGAAAAATGCGAGGAGCATGAAAAGGTGTGAAAAAAACAGGAGCATGAAAAGGTCTAAAAAATTTGAAGAGCATGAAACGGTGTGAAAATATGAAGATCATGAAACAGTGTGAAAAATATGAAGACCTTTTAAACGTGTCAAAAAAATGAGGAGCATGAAAAGATGGGAAAAATATGAGGAGCATTAAAATATGTCAATAATATGAAGAGCATGAAAAGTTGTGAAATATATGAGGAGCATGAAATGGTGTGAAAAACACGAGGAGTATGAAAAGGTCTGCAAATACGAGGAGTATGTAAAGGTCTGAAAAATATGAGGAGAATGAAAAGGTGTGAAAACTACGAAGTGCATGAAAATTTGTGAAAAATACGAAGAGCATGAAAAGGTTTGAAAAATACGAAGAGCATTTAAAGGTGGGAAAATACGAGGAGAATTAAAGGTGTGAAAAATACGAGGAGCATGAAAAGGTGTGAAAAATACGATGAGAAAGAAAATGTGCTAAAAATACGAGGAGCATGAAAAGGTGGGAAAAATAGTAGGAGCATGAAAAGGGCTGAAAAATACGAGGAACATGCAACGGTGTGAAAAATATGAAGACCTTTAAAAGGTGTCAAAAATATGAGGAGCATGAAAAGATGTGAAAAATATGAGGAGCATGAAATGGTATGAAAAATATGAGAAGCATGAAATATGTAAAAAATATGAAGAGCATGAAAAGTTGTGAAAAATATGAAGAGCATGAAACGGTGTGTAAAATATGAAGAGCATGAAAAGATGTGAAAATATGAAGAGCATGAAATGGTTTGAAAAGTACGAAGAGCGTGAAAAGTTGTGAAAAATACAAAGAGCATGAAAAGGTTTGAAAAATACAAAGTGCATGAAAAGGTGTGAAAAATACGAGGAGCATGAAACGGTGTGAAAAATACGAGGAGCATGAAAAGTTCTGAAAAACACGAGGAGCATGAAAAGGTCTAAAAAATACGAGGAGCATGAAAAGGTCTGAAAAATATGAGGAGCATGAAAAGTTCTGAAAAACACGAGGAGCATGAAAGGTCTGAAAAATATGTGGAGCATGAAAAGGTGTGAGCAATATGAAGAGCATGAAACGGTGTTAAAAATATGAAGAGCATGAAACGTTGTGAAAAACACGAGCAGCATGAAAAAATGTGGAAAACACGAAGTGCGTAAAAATGTGTGAAAAATTCGAAGAGCATTAAAAGGTTTGAAAAACACGAAGAGCATGTAAAGGTGTGAAAAATACGAGGAGCATTAAAGGTGTGAAAAATACGAGGAGCATGAAAAGGTGTGAAAAATACGATGAGAAAGAAAATGTGCTAAAAATACAAGGAGCATGAAAAGGTGGGAAAACTAGTAGGAGCATGAAAATGTCTGAAAAATACGAGGAACATGAAACGGTGTGAAAATATAAAGAGCATGAAACGGTGTGAAAAATATGAAGACCTTTAAAAGGTGTCAAAAATATGAGGAGCATGAAAAGATATGAAAAATATGAGGAGCATGAAATGGTATGAAAAATATGAGGAGCATGAAATATGTAAAAAATATGAAGAGCATGAAAAGTTGTGAAAAATATGAAGAGGATGAAAAGATGTGAAAAATATGAAGCGCATGAAGAGATGTGAAAAATATTTAGAGCATGAAAATATGTGAAAAATATGAAGAGCAAGAAACGGTTTGAAAAGTACGAAGAGCTTGAAAAGGTGTGAAAAATACGAAGAGCATGACTGGTGTGAAATCTACGAAGACCATGAAAAGGTCTGAAAAATTATGAAATGCATGAAAAGTTGTGAAAAATACAAAGAGAATGAAAAGGTTTGAAAAATACGAAGTGCATGAAAAGGTGTGAAAAATACGAGGAGCATGCAATGGTGTGAAAAACGCGAAAGCATGAAATGCTGTGAAAAATACGAAGAGCATGAAAAGGTCTGAAAAACACAAGGAGCATGAAAGGGTGTGAAAAATACGAGGAGCATGAAAAGGTGTGAAAAATAGTAGGAGCATGAAAAGGTCTGAAAAATATGAGGACCATGAAAAGTTGTGAAAAATACGTAGAGCATTAAAAGGTGTGAGAAAAACAAGGAGCATGAAAAGCTCTGTAAAATACGAGGAGCATGAAAAGGTGTGAAAAATACGAGGAGCATTAAAGGTCTGAAAAATATGAGGAGCATGAAACGGTCTAAAAAATGTGAGGAGCGTGAAACGGTGTGAAAATATAAAGAGCATGAAACGGTGTGAAAAACATGAAGACCTTAAAAATGTGTCAGAAATATGAGGACCATGAAAAGATGTGAAAAATATAAGGAGCATGAAACGGTATGAAAAATAGGAGGAGCATGAAAATGTGTCAAAAATATGAAGAGCATGAAAAGTTGTTAAATATAAGAGAAGCATGAAAAGGTGTGAAAAATACGAGGAGCACAAAAAGGTCTGAAAGTACGAGGACCATGAAAAGATCTGAAAAATACGAGGAGCATGAAAAGGTCTATAAAATATGAGGAGCATGTAAAGGTCGGAAAAATACGAGGAGCATGAAAAGGTGTGAAAAATACGAGGAGCATGAAAAGGTGTGAAATATATGAGGAGCATGAAAAATTGTAAAAAACACGAAGAGCATGAAAATGTATAAAAATTCGAAGAGCATGAAAAGGTTTGAAAAACACGAAGAGCATGAAAAGGTGGGAACAATACAAGGAGCATGAAAAGGTCTGTAAAATACGAGGAGCATGAAAAGATGTGAAAAATCCGAGGAGCATGAAAAGGTCTGAAATATACGAGGACCATGAAAAGTTCTAAAAAATACGACTGGCATGACAAGGTGGGAAAAATACGAAGAGCATGAAAAGGTGTGAAAAGTACGAAGAGCATGAAAAGGTGTGAAAAATACAAGGAGCATGAAAAGGTGTGAAAAATACGATGAGAAAGAAAATGTGCGAAAAATACGAGAAGCATGAAAAGGTGTGAACAATAGTAGGAGCATGAAAAGGTCTGAAAAATACGAGGAGCATGAAAAGGTGTGAAAAATGCGAGGAGCATGAAAAGGTGTGAAAAAAACAGGAGCATGAAAAGGTCTAAAAAATTTGAAGAGCATGAAACGGTGTGAAAATATGAAGATCATGAAACAGTGTGAAAAATATGAAGACCTTTTAAACGTGTCAAAAATATGAGGAGCATGAAAAGATGGGAAAAATATAAGGAGCATTAAAATATGTCAATAATATGAAGAGCATGAAAAGTTGTGAAATATATGAGGAGCATGAAATGGTGTGAAAAACACGAGGAGTATGAAAAGGTCTGCAAATACGAGGAGTATGAAAAGGTCTGAAAAATATGAGGAGAATGAAAAGGTGTGAAAACTACGAAGTGCATGAAAATGTGTGAAAAATACGAAGAGCAGGAAAAGGTTTGAAAAATATGAAGAGCATTTAAAGGTGGGAAAATACGAGGAGAATTAAAGGTGTGAAAAATACGAGGAGCATGAAAAGGTGTGAAAAATACGATGAGAAAGAAAATGTGCTAAAAATACGAGGAGCATGAAAAGGTGGGAAAAATAGTAGGAGCATGAAAAGGGCTGAAAAATACGAGGAACATGAAACGGTGTGAAAAATATGAAGACCTTTAAAAGGTGTCAAAAATATGAGGAGCATGAAAAGATGTGAAAAATATGAGGAGCATGAAATGGTATGAAAAATATGAGAAGCATGAAATATGTAAAAAATATGAAGAGCATGAAAAGTTGTGAAAAATATGAAGAGCATGAAACGGTGTGTAAAATATGAAGAGCATGAAAAGATGTGAAAATATGAAGAGCATGAAATGGTTTGAAAAGTATGAAGAGCGTGAAAAGTTGTGAAAAATACAAAGAGCATGAAAAGGTTTGAAAAATACAAAGTGCATGAAAAGGTGTGAAAAATACGAGGAGCATGAAATGGTGTGAAAAATACGAGGAGCAAGAAAAGTTCTGAAAAACACGAGGAGCATGAAAAGGTCTAAAAAATACGAGGAGCATGAAAAGGTCTGAAAAATATGAGGAGCATGAAAAGTTCTGAAAAACACGAGGAGCATGAAAGGTCTGAAAAATATGTGGAGCATGAAAAGGTGTGAGCAATATGAAGAGCATGAAACGGTGTTAAAAATATGAAGAGCATGAAACGTTGTGAAAAACACGAGCAGCATGAAAAAATGTGGAAAACACGAAGTGCGTAAAAATGTGTGAAAAATTCGAAGAGCATTAAAAGGTTTGAAAAACACGAAGAGCATGTAAAGGTGTGAAAAATACGAGGAGCTTTAAAGGTGTGAAAAATACGAGGAGCATGAAAAGGTGTGAAAAATACGATGAGAAAGAAAATGTGCTAAAAATACAAGGAGCATGAAAAGGTGGGAAAACTAGTAGGAGCATGAAAATGTCTGAAAAATAGGAGGAACATGAAACGGTGTGAAAATATAAAGAGCATGAAACGGTGTGAAAAATATGAAGACCTTTAAAAGGTGTCAAAAATATGAGGAGCATGAAAAGATATGAAAAATATGAGGAGCATGAAATGGTGTGAAAAACACGAGGAGTACGAAAAGGTCTGCAAATACGAGGAGTATGTAAAGGTCTGAAAAATATGAGGAGAATGAAAAGGTGTGAAAACTACGAAGTGCATGAAAATTTGTGAAAAATACGAAGAGCATGAAAAGGTTTGAAAAATACGAAGAGCATTTAAAGGTGGGAAAATACGAGGAGAATTAAAGGTGTGAAAAATACGAGGAGCATGAAAAGGTATGAAAAATACGATGAGAAAGAAAATGTGCTAAAAATACGAGGAGCATGAAAAGGTGGGAAAAATAGTAGGAGCATGAAAAGGGCTGAAAAATACGAGGAACATGAAACGGTGTGAAAAATATGAAGACCTTTAAAAGGTGTCAAAAATATGAGGAGCATGAAAAGATGTGAAAAATATGAGGAGCATGAAATGGTATGAAAAATATGAGAAGCATGAAATATGTAAAAAATATGAAGAGCATGAAAAGTTGTGAAAAATATGAAGAGCATGAAAAGATGTGAAAATATGAAGAGCATGAAATGGTTTGAAAAGTATGAAGAGCGTGAAAAGTTGTGAAAAATACAAAGAGCATGAAAAGGTTTGAAAAATACAAAGTGCATGAAAAGGTGTGAAAAATACGAGGAGCATGAAACGGTGTGAAAAATACGAGGAGCATGAAAAGTTCTGAAAAACACGAGGAGCATGAAAAGGTCTAAAAAATACGAGGAGCATGAAAAGGTCTGAAAAATATGAGGAGCATGAAAAGTTCTGAAAAACACGAGGAGCATGAAAGGTCTGAAATTATGTGGAGCATGAAAAGGTGTGAACAATATGAAGAGCATGAAACGGTGTTAAAAATATGAAGAGCATGAAACATTGTGAAAAACACGAGCAGCATGAAAAAATGTGGAAAACACGAAGTGCGTAAAAATGTGTGAAAAATTCGAAGAGCATTAAAAGGTTTGAAAAACACGAAGAGCATGTAAAGGTGTGAAAAATATGAGGAGCATTAAAGGTGTGAAAAATACAAGGAGCATGAAAAGGTGTGAAAAATACGATGAGAAAGAAAATGTGCTAAAAATACAAGGAGCATGAAAAGGTGGGAAAACTAGTAGGAGCATGAAAATGTCTGAAAAATAGGAGGAACATGAAACGGTGTGAAAATATAAAGAGCATGAAACGGTGTGAAAAATATGAAGACCTTTAAAAGGTGTCAAAAATATGAGGAGCATGAAAAGATATGAAAAATATGAGGAGCATGAAATGGTATGAAAAATATGAGGAGCATGAAATATGTAAAAAATATGAAGAGCATGAAAAGTTGTGAAAAATATGAAGAGGATGAAAAGATGTGAAAAATATGAAGCGCATGAAGAGATGTGAAAAATATTTAGAGCATGAAAATATGTGAAAAATATGAAGAGCAAGAAACGGTTTGAAAAGTACGAAGAGCTTGAAAAGGTGTGAAAAATACGAAGAGCATGACTGGTGTGAAATCTACGAAGACCATGAAAAGGTCTGAAAAATTATGAAATGCATGAAAAGTTGTGAAAAATACAAAGAGAATGAAAAGGTTTGAAAAATACGAAGTGCATGAAAAGGTGTGAAAAATACGAGGAGCATGCAATGGTGTGAAAAACGCGAAAGCATGAAATGCTGTGAAAAATACGAAGAGCATGAAAAGGTCTGAAAAACACAAGGAGGATGAAAGGGTGTGAAAAATACGAGGAGCATGAAAAGGTGTGAAAAATACGAGGAGCATGAAACGGTGTGAAAATATGAAGAGCATGAAACGGTGTTAAAAATATGAGGAGCATGAAACGGTGTGAAAAACACGAGCAGCATGAAAAAATGTGGAAAACACGAAGTGCATGAAAAAGTGTGAAAAATTCGAAGAGCATTAAAAGGTTTGAAAAACATGAAGAGCATGTAAGTGTGAAAAATACGAGGAGCATTAAAGGTGTGAAAAATATGAGGAGCATGAAAAGGTGTGAAAAATACGATGAGGAAGGAAATGTGAGAAAAATACGAGGAGCATGAAAAGGTAGGAAAAATAGTAGGAGCATGAAAAGGTCTGAAAAATACGAGGAACATGAAACGGTGAGAAAATATAAAGAGCATGAAACGGTGTGAAAAATATGAAGACCTTTAAAAGGTGTCAAAAATATGAGGAGCATGAAAAGATGTGAAAAATATGAGTAGCATGAAATGGTATGAAAAATATGAGGAGCAAAAAAGTTCTGAAAATAGGAGGGGAATGAAAAGGTCTGAAAAATACGAGGAGCATGAAAAGGTCTGAAAAATACCAGGAGCATGAAAAGTTCTGAAAAATATGAGGAGCATGAATAGGTGTCAAAAATACGAGGAGCATGAAAAGGTCTGAAAAATACGAGGAGCATGAAAAGGTCTGCAAAACACGAGGAGCATGAAAAGGTCTGAAAAATATGAGGAGCATGAAAAGGTCTGAAAAATACGAGGAGCATGAAAAGGTCTGAAAAATACGAGAAGCATGAAAAGTTCTGAAAAACACGAGGAGCATGAGAAGGTCTAAAAAATACTTGGAGCATGAAAAGGTGTGAACAATATGAAGAGCACGAAAAAGTGTGAAAAATACAAAGAGCTTGAAAAGGTGTGAAAACACGAAGAACATGAAAAGGTCTCAAAAATATGAGGAGCCTGAAAAGGTGTGAAAAATATAGGGAGCATGAAAAGGTGTTAAAAACATAAGGAGCATGAATAGGTGTGAAAAACACGAAGAGCATGAAAATGTGTGAAAAATACGAGGAGCATGAAAAGGTCTGAAAAATACGAGGAGAATGAAAAGCTGTGAAAAATACGAGGAGCATGAAAAGGTCTGAAAAATACGAGGAGCAAGAAAAGTTCTGAAAAACACGAGGAGCATGAAAAGGTCTAAAAAATACGAGGAGCATGAAAAGGTCTGAAAAATATGAGGAGCATGAAAAGTTCTGAAAAACACGAGGAGCATGAAAGGTCTGAAAAATATGTGGAGCATGAAAAGGTGTGAGCAATATGAAGAGCATGAAACGGTGTTAAAAATATGAAGAGCATGAAACGTTGTGAAAAACACGAGCAGCATGAAAAAATGTGGAAAACACGAAGTGCGTAAAAATGTGTGAAAAATTCGAAGAGCATTAAAAGGTTTGAAAAACACGAAGAGCATGTAAAGGTGTGAAAAATACGAGGAGCTTTAAAGGTGTGAAAAATACGAGGAGCATGAAAAGGTGTGAAAAATACGATGAGAAAGAAAATGTGCTAAAAATACAAGGAGCATGAAAAGGTGGGAAAACTAGTAGGAGCATGAAAATGTCTGAAAAATAGGAGGAACATGAAACGGTGTGAAAATATAAAGAGCATGAAACGGTGTGAAAAATATGAAGACCTTTAAAAGGTGTCAAAAATATGAGGAGCATGAAAAGATATGAAAAATATGAGGAGCATGAAATGGTGTGAAAAACACGAGGAGTACGAAAAGGTCTGCAAATACGAGGAGTATGTAAAGGTCTGAAAAATATGAGGAGAATGAAAAGGTGTGAAAACTACGAAGTGCATGAAAATTTGTGAAAAATACGAAGAGCATGAAAAGGTTTGAAAAATACGAAGAGCATTTAAAGGTGGGAAAATACGAGGAGAATTAAAGGTGTGAAAAATACGAGGAGCATGAAAAGGTATGAAAAATACGATGAGAAAGAAAATGTGCTAAAAATACGAGGAGCATGAAAAGGTGGGAAAAATAGTAGGAGCATGAAAAGGGCTGAAAAATACGAGGAACATGAAACGGTGTGAAAAATATGAAGACCTTTAAAAGGTGTCAAAAATATGAGGAGCATGAAAAGATGTGAAAAATATGAGGAGCATGAAATGGTATGAAAAATATGAGAAGCATGAAATATGTAAAAAATATGAAGAGCATGAAAAGTTGTGAAAAATATGAAGAGCATGAAAAGATGTGAAAATATGAAGAGCATGAAATGGTTTGAAAAGTATGAAGAGCGTGAAAAGTTGTGAAAAATACAAAGAGCATGAAAAGGTTTGAAAAATACAAAGTGCATGAAAAGGTGTGAAAAATACGAGGAGCATGAAACGGTGTGAAAAATACGAGGAGCATGAAAAGTTCTGAAAAACACGAGGAGCATGAAAAGGTCTAAAAAATACGAGGAGCATGAAAAGGTCTGAAAAATATGAGGAGCATGAAAAGTTCTGAAAAACACGAGGAGCATGAAAGGTCTGAAATTATGTGGAGCATGAAAAGGTGTGAACAATATGAAGAGCATGAAACGGTGTTAAAAATATGAAGAGCATGAAACATTGTGAAAAACACGAGCAGCATGAAAAAATGTGGAAAACACGAAGTGCGTAAAAATGTGTGAAAAATTCGAAGAGCATTAAAAGGTTTGAAAAACACGAAGAGCATGTAAAGGTGTGAAAAATATGAGGAGCATTAAAGGTGTGAAAAATACAAGGAGCATGAAAAGGTGTGAAAAATACGATGAGAAAGAAAATGTGCTAAAAATACAAGGAGCATGAAAAGGTGGGAAAACTAGTAGGAGCATGAAAATGTCTGAAAAATAGGAGGAACATGAAACGGTGTGAAAATATAAAGAGCATGAAACGGTGTGAAAAATATGAAGACCTTTAAAAGGTGTCAAAAATATGAGGAGCATGAAAAGATATGAAAAATATGAGGAGCATGAAATGGTATGAAAAATATGAGGAGCATGAAATATGTAAAAAATATGAAGAGCATGAAAAGTTGTGAAAAATATGAAGAGGATGAAAAGATGTGAAAAATATGAAGCGCATGAAGAGATGTGAAAAATATTTAGAGCATGAAAATATGTGAAAAATATGAAGAGCAAGAAACGGTTTGAAAAGTACGAAGAGCTTGAAAAGGTGTGAAAAATACGAAGAGCATGACTGGTGTGAAATCTACGAAGACCATGAAAAGGTCTGAAAAATTATGAAATGCATGAAAAGTTGTGAAAAATACAAAGAGAATGAAAAGGTTTGAAAAATACGAAGTGCATGAAAAGGTGTGAAAAATACGAGGAGCATGCAATGGTGTGAAAAACGCGAAAGCATGAAATGCTGTGAAAAATACGAAGAGCATGAAAAGGTCTGAAAAACACAAGGAGGATGAAAGGGTGTGAAAAATACGAGGAGCATGAAAAGGTGTGAAAAATACGAGGAGCATGAAACGGTGTGAAAATATGAAGAGCATGAAACGGTGTTAAAAATATGAGGAGCATGAAACGGTGTGAAAAACACGAGCAGCATGAAAAAATGTGGAAAACACGAAGTGCATGAAAAAGTGTGAAAAATTCGAAGAGCATTAAAAGGTTTGAAAAACATGAAGAGCATGTAAGTGTGAAAAATACGAGGAGCATTAAAGGTGTGAAAAATATGAGGAGCATGAAAAGGTGTGAAAAATACGATGAGGAAGGAAATGTGAGAAAAATACGAGGAGCATGAAAAGGTAGGAAAAATAGTAGGAGCATGAAAAGGTCTGAAAAATACGAGGAACATGAAACGGTGAGAAAATATAAAGAGCATGAAACGGTGTGAAAAATATGAAGACCTTTAAAAGGTGTCAAAAATATGAGGAGCATGAAAAGATGTGAAAAATATGAGTAGCATGAAATGGTATGAAAAATATGAGGAGCAAAAAAGTTCTGAAAATAGGAGGGGAATGAAAAGGTCTGAAAAATACGAGGAGCATGAAAAGGTCTGAAAAATACCAGGAGCATGAAAAGTTCTGAAAAATATGAGGAGCATGAATAGGTGTCAAAAATACGAGGAGCATGAAAAGGTCTGAAAAATACGAGGAGCATGAAAAGGTCTGCAAAACACGAGGAGCATGAAAAGGTCTGAAAAATATGAGGAGCATGAAAAGGTCTGAAAAATACGAGGAGCATGAAAAGGTCTGAAAAATACGAGAAGCATGAAAAGTTCTGAAAAACACGAGGAGCATGAGAAGGTCTAAAAAATACTTGGAGCATGAAAAGGTGTGAACAATATGAAGAGCACGAAAAAGTGTGAAAAATACAAAGAGCTTGAAAAGGTGTGAAAACACGAAGAACATGAAAAGGTCTCAAAAATATGAGGAGCCTGAAAAGGTGTGAAAAATATAGGGAGCATGAAAAGGTGTTAAAAACATAAGGAGCATGAATAGGTGTGAAAAACACGAAGAGCATGAAAATGTGTGAAAAATACGAGGAGCATGAAAAGGTCTGAAAAATACGAGGAGAATGAAAAGCTGTGAAAAATACGAGGAGCATGAAAAGGTCTGAAAAATACGAGAAGCATGAAAAGTTCTGAAAAACACGAGGAGCATGAAAAGGTCTAAAAAATACTTGGAGCATGAAAAGATGTGAACAATATGAAGAGCACGAAAAAGTGTGAAAAATACAAAGAGCTTGAAAAGGTGTGAAAACACGAACAGCATGAAAAGGTCTCAAAAATATGAGGAGCCTGAAAAGGTGTGAAAAATACGAGGAGCCTGAAAAGGTGTGAAAAATATAAGAAGCATGAAAAGGTGTGAAAAATATAAGGAGCATGAAAAGGTGTGAAAAATAGGAGGAGCATGAAAAGGTGTGAAAAATATAAGGAGCATAAAAAGGTCTGGAAAACACGAGGAGCATGAAAAGTTGTGAAAAATACAAAGAGCATGAAAAGGTTTGAAAAATACAAAGTGCATGAAAACATGTGAAAAATACGAGGAGCATGAAACGGTGTGAAATATGTGAAAGCATGAAATGCTGTGAAAAATACGAAGAGCATGAAAAGGTCTGAAAAATACAAGGAGCATTAATAGGTGTGAAAAATACGAGGAGCATGAAAAGGTGTGAACAATACTAGGAGCATGAAAATGTCTGAAAAATATGAGGAGCATGAATGGGTGTGAAAAATACGAGGAGCATGAAAAGGTGTGAAAAATATGAGGAGCATGAAACGGTGTGAAAATAAGAAGAGCATGAAACGGTGTTAAAAATATGAAGAGCATGAAATGGTGTGAAAAACACGAGCAGCATGAAAAAATGTGGAAAACACGAAGTGCATGAAAATGTGTGAAAAATTCGAAGAGCATGAAAAGGATTGAAAATACGACGAGCATATAAAGGTGTGAAAAATACGAGGAGCATTAAAGGGGTCACAAATACGAGGAGCATGTAAAGGTGTGAAAAATACGATGAGAAAGAAAATGTGCGAAAAATACGAGGAGCATGAAAAGGTAGGAAAAATAGTAGTAGCATGAAAAGGTCTGAAAAATACGAGGAGCATGAAACCGTGTGAAAATATCAAGAGCATGAAACGGTAGAAAAATATGATGACCTTTAAAAGGTGTCAAAAATATGAGGAGCATGAAAAGATGTGAAAAATATGAGTAGCATGAAATGGTATGAAAAATATGACGAGCATGAAATATGTAAAAAATATGAAGAGCATAAAAAGTTGTGAAATATATGAGGAGCATGAAAAGGTGTGAAAAATACGAGGAGCACGAAAAGGCCTGAAAATAAGAGGAGCCCGAAAAGGTCTGAAAAATACAAGGAGCGTCCAAAGGTCTGAAAAATACCAGGAGCATGAAAAGTTCTGAAAAATATGAGGAGCATGAAAAGGTGTCAAAAATACGAGGAACATGAAAAGGTCTGAAAAATACGAGGAGCATGAAAAGCTCTGCAAAACACGAGGAGCATGAAAAGATGTTAAAAACACAAGGAGCATGAATAGGTGTGAAAAACACGAAGAGCATGAAAATGTGTGAAAAATACGAGGAGCATGTAAAGGTCTGAAAAATACGAGGAGCATGAAAAGGTCTGAAAAATACGAGGAGCATGAAAAGTTCTGAAAAACACGAGGAGCATGAAAAGGTCTAAAAATTACTTGGAGCATGAAAAGGTGTGAACAATATGAAGAGCACGAAAAGGTGTGAAAAATACAAAGGGCTTGAAATGGTGTGAAAACACGAAGAATGTGAAACGGTGGGCAAAATACGAGGAGCATGAAAAGGTCTGAAAAATATGAAGAGCATGAAACGGTGTGAAAATATGAAGAGCATGAAACGGTGTGAAAATTATGAAGAGCATGGAAAGGTGTGATAAATAGGAGGAGCATGAAACGGTCTGAAAAATAGGAAGAGTATGAAATGGTGTGAAAAACACGAGCAGCATGAAAAGTTGTGGATAAAACGAAGTGCATGAAAATGTGTGAAAAATTCGAAGAGCATGAAAAGGTGTGAAAAATGCGAGGAGCATGAAAAGGTCTGAAATATACGAGGACCATGAAAAGGTGTGAAAAATACTAAGAGCACGAAAAGGTTTGAAAAATATGAGGACCATGAAAGAGTGTAAAAAACACGAAGAGCATGAAAATGTGTGAAAAACACGAAGAGCATGAAAATGTGTGAAAAACACGAAGAGCATGAAAAGGGTTGAAAAATACGAAGAGCATGAAAAGGTGTGAAAAATACGAGGAGCATGAATAGGTGTGAAAAACACGAAGAGCATGAACATGTGTGAAAAAAACGAGGAGCATGAAAAGGTGTGAAAAATCCGAGGAGCATGAAAAGGTCTGGAAAACACGAGGAGCATGGAAAGGTTTGAAAAATATGAGGAGCATGAAAAGGTGTGAAAAACACGAGGAGCATGAATAGGTGTGAAAAACACGAAGAGCATGAAAATGTGTGGAAAAATACGAGGAGCATGAAAAGGTGTGAAAAATCCGAGGAGTACGAAGAGTCTGAAATATACGAGTACCATGAAAAGGTCTGAAAAATACTAGGAGCGTGAAAAGATCTGAAAAATTCTAGGAGAATGAAAAGGTCTGAAAAATATGAGCATGAAAAGGTCTGAAAAATATGAGGACCATGAAAAGGTGTCAAAAATACGAGGAGCATGAAAAGGTCTGAAAAATACGAGGAGCATGAAAAGGTCTGGAAAACAGGAGGAGCATTAAAAAGTGTGAAAAATACGAAGAGCATGAAAAGGTCTCAAAAATATGAGGAGCCTGAAAAGGTGTGAAAAAATGAAGAGCATGAAACGGTGTGAAAATTATGAAGAGCATAGAAATGTGTGATAAATATGAGGAGCAAGAAACGGTCTGAAAAATATGAAGAGCATGAAATGGTGTGAAAAACAGTAGCAGCATGAAAAGTTGTGGATAAAACGAAGTGCATGAAAATGTGTGAAAAATTCGAAGAGCATGAAAAGGTGTGAAAAATCCGAGGAGCACGAAAAGGTCTGAAATATACGAGGACCATGAAAACGTGTGAAAACTATGATGAGCATGAAAAGGTTTGAAAAATATGAGGACCATGAAAGAGTGTAAAAAAGACAAAGAGCATGAAAATGTGTGAAAAACACGAAGACCATGAAAATGTATGAAAAATTCAAAAAGCATGAAAAGGTTTGAAAAATATGAAGAGCATGAAAAGGTGGGAAAAATACGAAGAGCATGAAAAGATGTGAAAAATATGAAGAGCATGAAACGGTTTGAAAAATATGAAGAGCATGAAAAGGTGGGAAAAATACGAAGAGCATGAAAAGGTGTGAAAAATATGAAGAGCATGAAACGGTTTGAAAAATATGAAGAGCATGAAAAGGTGTGAAAAATATGAAGAGCATGAAAAGGTGTGAAAAATATGAGGAGCATGAAAAGATGTGAAAAATATGAAGAGCATGAAACGGTTTGAAAAGTATGAAGAGCTTGAAAAAGTGTGAAAAATACGAAGAGCATGACTGGTGTGAAATATATGAAGACCATGAAAAGGTGTGCAAAATTATGAAAAGAATGAAAAGTTGTGAAAAATACATAGAGCATGAAAAGGTTTGAAAAATATGCAGAGCATGAAACGGTGTGAAAAATGCGAAAGCATGAAATGTTTTAAAAAATACGAAGAGCATGAAAAGGTCTGAAAAATACAAGGAGCATGAAAAGGTGTGAAAAATACAAGGAGCATGAAAAGGTGTGAAAAATACGAGGAGCATGACAACGTCTAAAAAATACGAGGAGCATGAAAGGTGTGAAAAATACGAGGAGCATGAAAAGGTCTGAAAAATATGAGGAGCATGAAAAGTTCTGAAAAACACGAGGAGCATGAACAGGTGTGAATAATATGAGGAGCATGATAAGGTGTGAAACATACGAAGTGCATGAAAAGGTGTGAAATATACAAAGAGCATGAAAAGGTGTGAAAAATACGAAAAGCATGAAATGGTGTGAAAAATATGAAGACATGAAACGTTGTGAAAATATGAGGAGCATGAAACGGTGTGAAAAATATGAGGAGCATGAAAAGGTCTGAAAAATATGAAGAGCAATAAAAGATGTGAAAAATATGATGAGCATGAAAAGGTGTGAATAATATGAGAAGCATGATAAGGTGTGAAACATACGAAGTGCATGAAGTTGTAAAATATATAAAGAGCATGAAAAGGTGTGAAAAATATGAGGAGCAAGAAAAGGTCTGAAAAGTACAAGGAGCATGAAAAGATCGGAAAAATACGAGGAGCATGAAAAGGTCTGAAAAATATGAGGAGCAAGAAAAGGTCTGAAAAATATGAGGAGCATGAAAAGGTCTGGAAAATACGAGGAGCATGAAAATGTGTGAAAAACATGAGGAGCATGAAAACGTCTCAAAAATATGAGGAGGATGAAACGGTGTGAAAATATGAAGAGCATGAAACGCTGTGAAAAATATGAAGAGCATGAAAGGTGTGGAAAACATGAGGAGCATGAGAAGGTGTGAAAAATACGAGGAGCAAGAAAAGGTGTGAAAAATTCGAGGAGCACGAAAAGGTCTGAAAATATGAGGAGCACGAAAAATTCTGAAAAATAAGAGGAGCATGAAAAGCTCTGTAAAATACGAGGAGCATGAAAAGTTCTGAAAAATACGAGGAGCATGAAACGGGCTGAAAAATACAAGGAGCATGAAAAGGTGTAAAAATACGAGGAGCAAAAAAAGGTCTGAAAAATACGAGGAGCATGAAAAGGTGTGAAAAATACGAGGAACAAGAAAAGGTGTGAAAAATACGAGAAGCATGAATCGTTCTGAAAAATACGAGGACCAAGAAAGGTATGAAAAATACGGGGAGCATGAAAAGGTCTGAAAAATACGACTAGCATGAAAAGGTCTGAAAAATAAGAGGAGCATGAAAAGGTGTCAAAAATATGAGGAGCATGAAACAGTGTGAAAATATAAAGAGCATGAAACGGTGTGAAAAATATGAAGAACATGAAAGGTGTGAGAAATATGAGGAGCATGAAAAGGTCTGAAAACTACAAGGAGCATGAAAAGTTGTGAAAATTACGAGGAGCATGAAAAGGTCTGGAAAATACGAGGAGCATGAAAATATCTGAAAAATATGAGGAGCATGAAACAGTGTGGAAACATGAAGAGCATGAAACGGGGTGAAAAATATGAAGAGCATGAAAAGGTGTGAAAAATATGAGGAGCATGAAACGGCCTGAAAAATATTAAGAGCATTAAAAGGTGTGAAAAATGTGAGGATCATGAAAAGGTATGAAAAATACGATGAGCATGGAAAGGTCTGAAAAATACGAGGGGCCTTAATGTCTGAAAAATACGATGAGCGTGATAAGGTGTGAAAAATACGAGGAGTATGAAAATGTGTGAAAAATACGAGGAGCATGAAAAGGTCTGAAAAACACGAGGAGCATGAAAAGTTCTGAAAAATACGAGAAGCATGAAAATGTCTGTAAAACACAAGGAGCACGAAACGGTGTGATAAATATGAGGAGCATGAAACGGTTTGAAAAATATGAGGAGCATGAAACGGTCTGAAAATATGAGGAGCATGAAAAGGTCTGTAAAATACGAGGGGCCAGAATGTCTGAAAAATACGAGGAGCGTGAATACGTCTGAAAAACACGAGGAGCATGAAACGGTCTGAAAAATACAAGGAGCATAAAAAGGTGTAAAAATACGAGGAGCAAAAAAAGGTCTGAAAAATACGAGGAGCATGAAAAGGTCTGAAAAATACTCGGAGCATGAAAAGGTCTATATAATACGAGGAGCATGAAAAGGTCTGAAAATTACAAGGAGCATGAAAAGGTCTGAAAAATGCGAGGAGCATGAAAAGGTGTGAAAAACACAAGAGCATGAAAATGTGTGAAAAATACGAGGAGCATGAAAAGGTTTGAAAAATACGAGGAGCATGAAAAGTTGTGAAAAATACGAGGAGCATGAAAAGGTGTGAAAAATACGAGAAGCATGAAATGATCTGAAAAATACGAGGATCATGAAAAGGTGTCAAAAATATGAGAAGCATGAAAAGGTGTGAAATATATGAGGAACATGAAACGGTCTGAAAAATATGAGGAGCATGAAACGTTGTGAAAATATGAAGAGCATGAAATGGTATGAAAAATATGAAGAGCTTTAAATCGTATCAAATATATGACGAACATAAAAAGATGTGAAAAATATGAGGAGCATGAAACGGTATGAAAAATATGAGGAGCATGAAAAGGTGTGAAAAATACGAGGAGCATGAAAAGGTCTGAAAAATACGAGGGGCCTTAATGTCTGAAAAATACGAGGAGCGTGAAAAGGTGTGAAAAATAGGAGGAATATGAAAATGTGTGAAAAATACGAGGAGCATGAAAAGTTCTGAAAAACACGAGGAGCATGAAAATGTCTGAAAAATACGAGGTGCCTAAATGTCTGAAAAATACGAGGAGCGTGAAAAGGTCTGAAAAACACGAGGAGCATGAAAAGGTCTGAAAAATACGAAGACCATGAAAGGTATGAAAAATACAGGGAGCATGAAAAGGTCTGAAAAATACGAGGAGCATGAAAGGTATGAAAAATACAGGGAGCATGAAAAGGTCTGAAAAATACGAGGACCATGAAAATGTCTGAAAAATATGAGGGGCCTGAATGTCTGAAAAATATGAGGAGCGTGAAAAAGTCTGAAAAACACGAGGAGCATGAAAATGTCTGAAAAATATGAGGAGCATGAAAAGGTGTCAAAAATATGACTAGCATGAAATGCTGTGAAAATATGAAGAGCATGAAATGGTGTGAAGAAATATGAGGAGCATGAAAAGGTGTGGAAAACACGAAGAGCAAGAAAAGGTGTGAAAAACGGAGAGCATGAAAAGGTGAGAAAAATATCAAGAGCGTGAAAAGGCCTGAAAGATATGAAGAGCATTAAAAGGAGTGAAAAACACGAAGAGCATGAAAAGGTGTGAAAAACAGGAAGAGCATGAAAAGGTGTGAATAATAAGAGAAGCATGAAATGGTCTGAAAAATACGAGGACCATGAAAGGTATGAAAGATACAGGGAGCATGAAAAGGTCTGAAAAATATGAGGAGCATGAAAAGGTGTGAAAAATAAGAGGAGCATGAAAAGTTATCAAAAATATGAAGAGCATGAAACGGTGTGAAAATATCATGAGCATGAAACTGTGTGAAAAATATGAAGAGCATGAAAGGTGTGAGAAATATGAGGAGAATGAAAAGGTCTGAAAAGTACAAGGAGCATGAAAAGATCGGAAAAATACTAGGAGAATGAAAAGGTCTGAAAAATATGAGGAGCATGAAATGGTCTGAAAATTACGAGGAGCATGAAAAGATGTCAAAAATACGAGGAACATGAAAAGGTCTGAAAAATACGAGGAGCATGAAAAAGTATGGAAAATACGAGGAGCATGAAAATGTGTGAAAAACATGAGGAGCATGAAAACGTCTCAAAAATATGAGGAGTATGAAACGGTGTGAAAATATGAAGAGCATGAAACGCTGTGAAAAATATGAAGAGCATGAAAGGTGTGGAAAACATGAGGAGCATGAAAAGGTGTGAAAAATTCGAGGAGCACGAAAAGGTCTGAAAATACGAGGAGCACGAAAACTTCTGAAAAATACGAGGAGCATGAAAAGCTCTGTAAAATACGAGGAAAATGAAAAGGTCTGAAAAATACGAGGAGCATGAAAAGGTGTAAAAATACGAGGAGCAAAAAAAGGTCTGAAAAATACGAGGAGCATGAAAACGTCTGAAAAATACTAGGAGCATGAAAAGGTCTATATAATACGAGGAGCATGAAAAGGTCTCAAAATTACAAGGAGCATGAAAAGGTCTGAAAAATACGAGGAGCATGAAAAGGAGTGAAAAACACAAGAGCATGAAAATGTGTGAAAAATACGAGGAGCATGAAAAGGTTTGAAAAATATGAGGAGCATGAAAAGTTGTGAAAAATACGAGGAGCATGAAAAGGTGTGAAAAATACGAGAAGCATGAAACGATCTGAAAAATACGAGGATCATGAAAAGGTGTCAAAAATATGAGGAGCATGAAAATGTGTGAAATATATGTGGAACATGAAACGGTCTGAAAAATAGGAGGAGCATGAAAAATTGTGAAAATATGAAGAGCATGAAATGGTATGAAAAATATGAAGAGCTTTAAATCGTATCAAATATATGACGAACATAAAAAGATGTGAAAAATATGAGGAGCATGAAACGGTATGAAAAATATGAGGAGCATGAAACGATGTGAAAAATATGAAGAGCATGAAAAGTTGTGAACAATATGAGGAGCGTGAAAAGGTGTGAAAAATAGGAGGAATATGAAAATGTGTGAAAAATACGAGGAGCATGAAAAGGTCTGAAAAACACGAGGAGCATGAAAATGTCTGAAAAATACGAGGGGCCTGAATGTCTGAAAAATACGAGGAGCGTGAAAAGGTCTGAAAAACCCGAGGAGCATGAAAAGGTCTGAAAAATATGAGGAGCATGAAAAGGTGTCAAAAATATGACTAGCATGAAATGCTGTGAAAATATGAAGAGCATGAAATGGTGTGAAGAAATATGAGGAGCAGGAAAAGGTGTGGAAACACGAAGAGCAAGAAAAGGAGTGAAAAACACGAAGAGCATGAAAAGGTGTGAAAAACAGGAAGAGCATGAAAAGGTGTGAAAAATTCGAGAAGCATGAAACGGTCTGAAAAATACGAGGACCATGAAAGGTATGAAAATACAGGGCGCATGAAAAGGTCTGAAAAATACGAGGGGCCTTAATGTCTGAAAATTACGAGGAGCATGAAAAGGTGTGAAAAATCGGAGGAATATGAAAATGTGTTAAAAATACGAGGAGCGTGAAAAGGTCTGAAAAACACGAGGAGCATGAAAATGTCTGAAAAATATGAGGGGCCTGAATGTCTGAAAAATACGAGGAGCGTGAAAAGGTCTGAAAAATACGAGGAGCATGAAAAGGTCTGAAAAATATGAGGAGCATAAAAAGGTGTCAAAAATATGACTAGCATGAAATGCTGTGAAAATATGAAGAGCATGAAATGCTGTGAAGAAATATCAGGAGCATGAAAAGGTGTGGAAATACGAAGAGCAAGAAAAGGTGTGAAAAACACGGAGAGCATGAAAAGGTGTGAAAAACAGGAAGAGCATGAAAAGGTGTGAAAAATACGAGAAGCATGAAACGGTCTGAAAAATATGAGGACCATGAATGTTATGAAAAATAAAGGGAGCATGAAAAGGTCTGAAAAATACGAGGAGCATGAAAAGGTGTGAAAAATAAGAGGAGCATGAAAAGTTATCAAAAATATGAGGAGCATGAAACGGTGTGAAAATATCATGAGCATGAAACCGTGTGAAAAATATGAAGAGCATGAAAGGTGTGAGAAATATGAGGAGCATGAAAAGGTTTGAAAAGTACAAGGAGCATGAAAAGATTGGAAAAATACGAGGAGCATGAAAAGGTCTGAAAAATATGAGGAGCAAGAAAAGGTCTGAAAAATATGAGGAGCATGAAAAGGTCTGGAAAATACGAGGAGCATGAAAATGTGTGAAAAACATGAGGAGCATGAAAACGTCTCAAAAATATGAGGAGGATGAAACGGTGTGAAAATATGAAGAGCATGAAACGCTGTGAAAAATATGAAGAGCATGAAAGGTGTGGAAAACATGAGGAGCATGAGAAGGTGTGAAAAATACGAGGAGCAAGAAAAGGTGTGAAAAATTCGAGGAGCACGAAAAGGTCTGAAAATATGAGGAGCACGAAAAATTCTGAAAAATAAGAGGAGCATGAAAAGCTCTGTAAAATACGAGGAGCATGAAAAGTTCTGAAAAATACGAGGAGCATGAAACGGGCTGAAAAATACAAGGAGCATGAAAAGGTGTAAAAATACGAGGAGCAAAAAAAGGTCTGAAAAATACGAGGAGCATGAAAAGGTGTGAAAAATACGAGGAACAAGAAAAGGTGTGAAAAATACGAGAAGCATGAATCGTTCTGAAAAATACGAGGACCAAGAAAGGTATGAAAAATACGGGGAGCATGAAAAGGTCTGAAAAATACGACTAGCATGAAAAGGTCTGAAAAATAAGAGGAGCATGAAAAGGTGTCAAAAATATGAGGAGCATGAAACAGTGTGAAAATATAAAGAGCATGAAACGGTGTGAAAAATATGAAGAACATGAAAGGTGTGAGAAATATGAGGAGCATGAAAAGGTCTGAAAACTACAAGGAGCATGAAAAGTTGTGAAAATTACGAGGAGCATGAAAAGGTCTGGAAAATACGAGGAGCATGAAAATATCTGAAAAATATGAGGAGCATGAAACAGTGTGGAAACATGAAGAGCATGAAACGGGGTGAAAAATATGAAGAGCATGAAAAGGTGTGAAAAATATGAGGAGCATGAAACGGCCTGAAAAATATTAAGAGCATTAAAAGGTGTGAAAAATGTGAGGATCATGAAAAGGTATGAAAAATACGATGAGCATGGAAAGGTCTGAAAAATACGAGGGGCCTTAATGTCTGAAAAATACGATGAGCGTGATAAGGTGTGAAAAATACGAGGAGTATGAAAATGTGTGAAAAATACGAGGAGCATGAAAAGGTCTGAAAAACACGAGGAGCATGAAAAGTTCTGAAAAATACGAGAAGCATGAAAATGTCTGTAAAACACAAGGAGCACGAAACGGTGTGATAAATATGAGGAGCATGAAAAGGTTTGAAAAATATGAGGAGCATGAAACGGTCTGAAAATATGAGGAGCATGAAAAGGTCTGTAAAATACGAGGGGCCAGAATGTCTGAAAAATACGAGGAGCGTGAATACGTCTGAAAAACACGAGGAGCATGAAACGGTCTGAAAAATATTAGGAGCATGAAAAGGTGTCAAAAATATGACTAGCATGAAACGGTGTGAAAATATGAAGAGCATGAATGGTGTGAAAAATATGAGGAGCATGAAAACGTGTGAAAAACATGAAGAGCAAGAAAAGGTGTGAAAAACACAGAGAGCATGAAAAGGTGTGAAAAATATCAAGAGCGTGAAAAGGCCTGAAAAATATGAAGAGCATTAAAAGGAGTGAAAAACAGGAAGAGCATGAAAATGTGTGAAAAATACGAAGAGCATGAAAAGGTGTGAAAAATATGAGGAGCATGAAAAAGTGTGAAAAATACGAAGAGCATGAAAAGGTCTGAAATATACGAAGAGCTTGAAAACATGGGACAAATACGAAGAGCATGAAAAGATGTAAAAAATATGAAGTGCATGACAAGGTGTGAAAAATAAGTAGAGCATGAAACGGTGTGAAAAAAGAGAAGAGGATGAAAAGGTGTGAAAAATATGAAGAGCATAAAAAGGTGTGAAAAATTTCGAAGAACCTGAAAAGGTGTGAAAAATACGAAGAGCATGAAAAGTTGTGAAAAATACGAAGTGCATTAAAGGTGTGAAACATATGAATAGCCTGAACGGTGTGTAAAATATGAAGAGCATGAAAAGTTGTGAATAATATGAGGTTAATGAAATGGTGTGAAAAATATGAAGAGCATGAAACGGTCTGTAAAATATGAAGAGCATGAAAAGATGTGAAAAATACGCGGAGCATGAAAAGGTTTGAAAAATACGAGGAGCATGAAGAGGAGTGAAAAATACGAAGAGCATGAAAAGGTCTGAAAAAAAGGAGGAGCATGAATAGGTCTGAAAATACGAAGAGCATGAAGAGAATGAAAAGTTCTGAAAAATATGAAGAGCATGAAAAGTTGTGTAAAATATGAAGAGCAAGAAAAGGTTTAAAAAATACGAAGAGCATGAAAAGGTGTGAAAAATTTGAAAAGCATGACAAGGTGTGAAAAATATGAAGAGCATCAAACGGTGTGAAAAATAAGAAGAGCAAGAAAAGGTTTAAAAAATAAGAAGAGCATGAGAAGTTGTGTAAAATATGAAGAGCATGTAAACGTGTGAAAAATATGTGGAGCATGAAAAGGTCTGAAAAATACGAGGAGCATGAAGAGGAGTGAAAAATACGAAGAGCATGAAAAGGTCTGAAAAATAGGAGGAGCATGAATAGGTCTGAAAATACGAAGAGCATGAAGAGAATGAAAAGTTCTGAAAAATATGAAGAGCATGAAAAGTTGTGTAAAATATGAGGAGCAAGAAAAGGTTTAAAAAATACGAAGAGCGTGAAAAGGTGTGAAAAATTTGAAAAGCATGACAAGGTGTGAAAAATATGAAGAGCATCAAACGGTGTGAAAAATAAGAAGAGCAAGAAAAGGTTTAAAAAATAAGAAGAGCATGAGAAGTTGTGTAAAATATGAAGAGCATGTAAACGTGTGAAAAATATGTGGAGCATGAAAAGGTCTGAAAAATATGAAGAGCATGAAAAGCTGTGAAAAATCTGAGGAGCATGAAACGGTGTGACAATATGAAGCTCATGAAAAGATGTGAAAAATATGAGGAGCATGAAATGGTGTGAAAAATAAGAAGAGCATGAAAAGCTCTAAAAAATATGAAGAGCATGAAAAGGTGTGAAAAATATGAAGAGCATGAAAAGGTGTGAAAAATACAAAGAGCATGAAAAGGTGGGAAAAATACGAAGAGCATGAAAAGTTCTGAAAAATAGGAGGAGCATGAAAAGGTCTGAAAAATATCAAGAGATTGAAAAGCTCTGAAAAATATGAAAGGCATGAAAAGTTGTGAAAAATTGAAGAGCATGAAAAGGTCTGAAAAATATCAAGAACATGAAAACTTCTGAAAAATATCAAGAGCATGAAAAGGTATGAAAAATATGAAGAGCATGAAAAGTTCTGAAAATACGAAGAGCATGAAGAGCATGAAAATTTCTGAAAAATATGAAGAGCTGAAAAGGTGTGAAAAATATAATGAGCATGAAAAGTTGTGAATAATATGAGGAGTATGAAAGTTGTGAACAATATGAGGAGGATGAGAAGTTGTGAAAAATACGAGGAGCGTGAAAAGTTCAGAAAAATACGAGCAGCATGCAAAGGTCTGAAAAATACGAGGAGCATGAAAAGGTCTGAAAAATACAAAGAGCATGAAAAGGTCTGAAAAATACAAAGAGCATGAAACGGAAAAATGAGAAGAGGATGAAAAGGTGTGAAAAATATGAAAAGGTGTGAAAAATTTCGAAGAGCCTGAAGAGGTGTGAAAAATACGAAGAGCATGAAAAGTTGTGAAAAATACGAAGTGCTTGAAAAGGTGTGAAACATACGAAGAGCCTGAAATGGTGTGAAAAATGTGCAGAGCATGAAAGGTTGTGAAAACTACAAAGAGCTAGAAAAGGTCTGAAAAATATCAAGAGCTTGAAAAGTTCTGAAGTATATGAAGAGCATGAAAAGGTTTGAAAAATACCAGGAGCATGAAAAGCTGTGAAAAATACGAAGAGCAAGAAAAATTCTGAAAAATACGAAGAGCATGTAAAGGTCTGAAAACTATGAAGAGCATGAAAAGTTGTGAACAATATGAGGTTCATGAAATGGTGTGAAAAATATGAAGAGCATGAAACGGTGTGTAAAATATGAAGAGCATGAAAAGGTGTGAAAAATACCAGGAGCATGAAAAGCTGTGATTTACGAGGAGAATGAAAAGTTCTGAAAAATAGGAGGAGCATGAAAAGGTGTGAAAAATGCGAGGAGCATGGAAAGGTCTAAAAAATACCAGGAGCATAAAAAGTTGTGAATAATATGAGGAGTATGAAAAGGTGTGAACAATATGAGGAGCATGGGAAGTTGTGAAAAACACAAGGAGCGTGAAAAGGTCTGAAAAATACGAGGAGCATGCAAAGGTCTGAAAAATACGAGGAGCTTGCAAAGGTCTGAAAAATACGAGTAGCATGAAAAGGTCTAAAATATACGAGGAGCATGAAAAGATGTGAATAATACGAGGAGCATGAAAAGGTCTAAAATATACAAGGAGCATGAAAAGGTGTGAATAATACAAAAAGCACAAAAAGTTGTGAAAAATACGAAGAGCATGAAAAGGTGTGAAAAATTACGAAGTGCAAGAAAAGTTGTGAAAAATTACGAGGAACATGAAAAGATGTGAAAAATACAAAGAGCATGAAAAGGTGAAAAATACAAAGAGCATGAAAAGGTGTGATATATATGAAGAGCATTAAACGGTGTGAAAAATACGAAGTGCATGAAACGCTGTGAAAAATAGGAAGAGCTTGAAAAGTTCTGAAAAATATGAAGAGCATGAAAAGGTGTGAAAATTCCCAGGAGCATGAAAAGCTGTGAACAATACGAAGAGCATGAAAAATTCTGAAACATACGAAGAGCATGTAAAGGTTTGAAAACTATGAAGAGCATGAAAAGTTGTGAACAATATGAGGTTCATGAAATGGTGTGAAAAATATGAAGAGCATGAAACGGTGTGTAAAATATGAAGAGCATGAAACGGTGTGAAAAATACCAGGAGCATGAAAAGCTGTGATTTACAAGGACAATGAAAAGTTCTGAAAAATAGGAGGAGCATGAAAAGGTCTGAAAAATACCAGAAGCATAAAAAGTTGTGAATAATATGAGGAGTATGAAAAGGTGTGAACAATATGAGGAGCATGAGAAGTTGTGAAAAACACGAGGAGCGTGAAAAGTTCTGAAAAATACGAGGAGCTTGCAAACGTCTGAAAAATACGAGTAGCATGAAAAGGTCTAAAATATACGAGGAGCATGAAAAGGTGTGAATAATACGAGGAGCATGAAAAGGTCTAAAATATACAAGGAGCATGAAAAGGTGTGAATAATACGAAAAGCATGAAAAGGTGTGAAAAATACGAAGAGCATGAAAAGGTGTGAAAAATTACAAAGTGCATGAAAATTTGTGAAAAATTACGAAGACCATGAAAAGATGTGAAAAATAAAAAGAGCATGAAAAGGTGTGAAAAATACGAAGAGCATGAAAAGGTGTGAAAAATATGAAGAGCATTAAACGGTGTGAAAAATACGAAGTGCATGAAACGCTGTGAAAAATACGAAGCATCAGAATGTCTGAAAAATACGAAGAGCATGAAATAGTGTGAAAAATACGAAGAGCATGAAAAGTTCTGAAAAATACGAAGAACATGAAAAGATGGGACAAATACGAAGAGGATGAAAAGATGTAAAAAATATGAAGAGCACGACAGGGTGTGAAAAATACGAAGAGCATGAAAAGGGGTGAAAAATTTCGAAGAGCCTGAAAAGGTGTGAAAAATACGAAGAGCATGAAAATTTGTGAAAAATACGAAGTGCATGAAAAGGTGTGAAACATACAAAGAGCCTGAAATGGTGTGTAAAATATGAAGAGCATGAAAAGGTGTGAATAATATAAGGTTAATGAAATGGTGTGAAAAATATGAAGAGCATGAAACCGTGTGTAAAATATGAAGAGCAAGAAAAGGTGTGAAAAATACGCAGAATATGAAAAGGTCTGAAAAATAGGAGGAGCATGAATAGGTCTGAAAATACGAAGAGCATGAAGAGAATGAAAAGTTCTGAAAAATATGAAGACCATGAAAAGTTGTGAAAAATATGAAGAGCATGAAAAGGTGTGAATATTATGACGAGCATGAAAAGGTGTGAACAATATGAGGAGCATGAGAAGTTGTGAAAAATACGAGGAGCATGAAAAGTTCTGAACAATATGAAGAGCATGAAAAGGTGTGAACTATATGAAGAGCATGAAAAGGTGTGAAAAATATGAGGAGCATGAAAAGGTCTGAAAAATAAGAGGAGCTTGAAAGGTCTGAAAAATTTGAGGAGCATGAAAAGATCTGAAAAATACGAGGAGGTTGAAAAATTCTGAAAAATATGAAGAGCATGAAAAGTTCTGAAAAATACCCGGAGCATGAAAAGGTCTGAAAAATACAAAGAGCATGAAAAGGCGTGAAAATCACGAAGAGCATGCAAAGGTGTGAAAAATACGAGGAGCATGAAAATGTGTGAAAAATATGAGGAGCATGAAAAGGTCTGAAAAAAAACGAGGAACATGAAATGGTGTAAAAAATACGAGAACCATGAAAATGCGTGAAAATCACGAAGAGCATGAAAAGGTGTGAAAAATACGAGGAGCATGTAAAGGTCTGAAAAATAGAAGTAGCATAAAAAGGTCTGAAAAATACGGGGAGCATGAAAAGGTCTGAAAAATACGAGGAGCATGAAAAGGTGTGAAAAATACGAGGAGTATGAAAAGGTGTCAAAAATACGAAGAGCATGAACAGGTGTGAAATATTACAAAGAGCATGAAAAGGTGTGGAAAATATGAGGAGCATGAAATGGTCTGAAAAATATCAAGAATTTGAAAAGGTCTGAAATATACGAAGAGCATGAAAACGTGTGAACAGTATGAAGAGCATGAAAATTTCTGAAAAATACGAGTAGCATGAAGAGTTCCGAAAAATACGAAGAGCATGAATAGGTCTGAAAAATAAGAGGAGCATGAAGATGTCTGAAAAATAGTAAGAGCATGGAAAGGTCTATAAAATACGAGGACCAGGCAAGGTCTGAAAAATACGAGGAGCATGAAAAGGTCTGAAAAATACGAGGAGCATGAAAAGGTGTGAAAAATATGAGGAGCATGAAAAAGTGTGAAAAATACGAGGAGCATGAAAAGGTGTGAAAAACACGAAGAGCATGAAAATGAATGAAAAAGTCGAAGAGCATGAAAAGGTTTGAAAAATATGAGGAGCATGAAAAAGTGTGAAAAATACGAGGAGCATGAAAAGGTGTGAAAAATATGAAGAGCATGAAAAGTGTGAAAAATAGGAGCATGAAATGTGTGAAAAACACGAAGAGCAAGAAACGGTGTGAAAAACATGGAGAGCATGAAAAGGTGTGGAAAATATCAAGAGCATGAAAAGGCCTGAAAAATATGAAGAGCATTAAAAGGAGTGAAAAACACGAAGAGCATGAGAAGGTGTGAAAAACAGGAAGAGCATGAAAAGGTGTGAAAAATACAAAGAGCATATAAAGGTGTGAAAAATACGAGGAGCATGAAAAAGTGTGAAAAATACGAGGAGCATGAAAAGGTGTGAAAAATACGAGAAGCATGAAAAGGTCTGATAAATACGAGGAGGATGAAAAGGTCTGAAAAATACGAGGAGCATGAAAAGGTCTGAAAAACACAAGGAGCATGAAAAGGTCTGAAAAATACGGGGAGCCTGAAAAGTTGTGAACAATATGAACAGCATGAAACGGTGTGAAAAATATGAAGAGCATGAAGAGGTGTGAAATATACAAAGAGCATGAAAAGGTGTGAAATATACGAAGAGCATGAAAAAGTGTCAAAAATACGAAGAGCATGAAACAGTGTGAAAAATATGAAGAGCATGAAATGGTGTGAAAAATATGAAGAGCATGAAAAGGTGTGAAAAATATGAAGAGCATGAAACGGTGTGAAAAATATGAAGAGCATGAAAAGGTGTGAATCATACGAAGTGCATGAAAAGGTGTGAAATATACGAAGAGCATTAAAATGTGTGAAAAATACAAAGAGCATGAAAAAGTGTGAAAAGTACAAACGCATCAAACGGTGTGAAAAATATGAAGAGCATGAAACGTTGTGAAAAATCATGAAAAGCATGAAAAGTTGTGAAAAATTCAGAGCATTAAAAGATGTGAAAAATTACCAAGAACATGAAAAAGTCTGAAAAATGCAAAGAGCTTTCTGAAAAATATGAAGAGCATGAAACGTGTGAAAAATATGAGGAGCATGAAACTATCTGAAAATATGAAGAGCATGAAACGGTGTGAAAAATACGAGGAGCATGGAAAGGTCTGAAAAATACAAGGGTCGTGAAAAGGTGTGAAAAATACGAGGAGCATGGAAATGTGTGAAAAATACGAGGAGCATGAAAAGGTCTGAAAAATACGAGGAGCCTGAAAAGGTTTCAAAACTATCAAGAGCATGAAAAGGTCTGAAAAATACGAAGAGCATGCAAACGTCTGAAAAATACGAAGAACATGAAAAGGTGTGCAAAATATGAGGAGCATGAAAAGTTCTGAAAAATACGAGGAGCATGAAAATGTGTGAAAAATACAGGGAGCATGCAAAGGCCTGAAAAATACGAAGAGCGTGAAAAGGTGTGAAAAATATGAGGAGGATGAAAAGGTCTGGAAAATACGAGGAGCATGCCAAGGTCTGAAAATTATGAGGAGCATGAAAAGGTCTGAAAAATACGAGGACCATGAAAAGGTCTGAAAAAGATGAGGAGCATGAAACAGTGTGAGAATATGAAGAGCATGAAACGGTATGAAAAATATGAAGAGCAGGAAAAGGTGTGAAAAATATGAAGAGCATGAAACGGTGTGAAAAATATGAGGAGCAAGAAAAGTTGTCAAAAATATGAGGAGCATGTAAAGGTGTGAAAAATATGAAGAGCATGAAAAGTTCTGAAAAATACGAGGAGCAAGAAATGGTGTCAAAAATATGAGGAGCATGTAAAGGTGTGAAAAATTTGAAGAGCATGAAACTATGATAAATATGAGGAGCATGTAATGGTGTGAACATATGAAGAGCATGAAACAGTGTGAAATATATGAAGAGCATGAAAAGAAGTGAAAAATATGAAGATTATGAAACAGTGTGAAAAATATGAATAGCATGAAAAGGTGTGAAAAATATGACGTGCATGAAACGGTGTGAAAAATGCGAAGAGCATGAAAAGTTCTGAAAAATATGGAGATCACGAAAAGTTCTGATAAATACGAAAAGCATGAAACGGTGTGAAAAATAAGAAGATCATGAAAACATCTGATAAATACGAAGAGCATGAAACGGTGTGAAAAATACAAAGAGCATGAAAAGATCTGAAAAATACGAAGAGAATGATAAAACCTGAAAAATACAAAGAGCATGAAAAGGTGTAAAAAATTTGAAAAGCATGACAAGGTGTGAAAAATATGCAGAGCATGAAACGGTGTGTAAAATATGAAGAGCAAGAAAAGGTTTAAAAAATATGAAGAGCATGAAAAGTTGTGTAAAATATGAGGAGCAAGAAAAGGTTTAAAAAATACGAAGAGCATGAAAAGGTGTGAAAAATTTGAAAAGCATGACAAGGTGTGAAAAATAAGAAGAGCATGAAACGGTGTGAAAAATATGAGGAGCAAGAAAAGTTGTCAAAAATATGAGGAGCATGTAAAGGTGTGAAAAATATGAAGAGCATGAAAAGTTCTGAAAAATACGAGGAGCAAGAAATGGTGTCAAAAATATGAGGAGCATGTAAAGGTGTGAAAAATTTGAAGAGCATGAAACTATGATAAATATGAGGAGCATGTAATGGTGTGAACATATGAAGAGCATGAAACAGTGTGAAATATATGAAGAGCATGAAAAGAAGTGAAAAATATGAAGATTATGAAACAGTGTGAAAAATATGAATAGCATGAAAAGGTGTGAAAAATATGACGTGCATGAAACGGTGTGAAAAATGCGAAGAGCATGAAAAGTTCTGAAAAATATGGAGATCACGAAAAGTTCTGATAAATACGAAAAGCATGAAACGGTGTGAAAAATAAGAAGATCATGAAAACATCTGATAAATACGAAGAGCATGAAACGGTGTGAAAAATACAAAGAGCATGAAAAGATCTGAAAAATACGAAGAGAATGATAAAACCTGAAAAATACAAAGAGCATGAAAAGGTGTAAAAAATTTGAAAAGCATGACAAGGTGTGAAAAATATGCAGAGCATGAAACGGTGTGTAAAATATGAAGAGCAAGAAAAGGTTTAAAAAATATGAAGAGCATGAAAAGTTGTGTAAAATATGAGGAGCAAGAAAAGGTTTAAAAAATACGAAGAGCATGAAAAGGTGTGAAAAATTTGAAAAGCATGACAAGGTGTGAAAAATAAGAAGAGCATGAAACGGTGTGAAAAATAAGAAGAGCAAGAAAAGGTTTAAAAAATAAGAAGAGCATGAGAAGTTGTGTAAAATATGAAGAGCATGTAAATGTGTGAAAAATATGTGGAGCATGAAAAGGTCTGAAAAATATGAAGAGCATCAAAAGGTGTGAAAAATCTGAGGAGCATGGAACGGTGTGACAACATGAAGCTCATGAAAAGATGTGAAATATATGAGGAGCATGAAATGGTGTGAAAAATAAGAAGAGCATGAAAAGCTGTAAAAAATATGAAGAGCATGAAAAGGTCTGAAAAATACGAAGAGCATGAAAAGGTCTGAAAAATATCAAGAGATTGAAAAGGTCTGAAAAATATGAAAGGCATGAAAAGTTGTGAAAAATTGAAGAGCATGAAAAGGTCTGAAAAATATCAAGAACATGAAAACTTCTGAAAAATATCAAGAGCATGAAAATGTGTGAAAAATACGAAGAGCATGAAAAGTTCTGAAAAATACGAAGAGCATGAAAAGGTCTGAAAAATACGAAGAGCATGAAGAGCATGAAAATTTCTGAAAAATATGAAGAGCTGAAAAGGTGTGAAAAATATAATTAGCATGAAAAGTTGTGAATGATATGAGGAGTATGAAAGGTGTGAACAATATGAGGAGCATGAGAAGTTGTGAAAAATACGAGGAGCGTGAAAAGTTCAGAAAAATTTGAGGAACATGCAAAGGTCTGAAAAATACGAGGAGCATGAAAAGGTCTGAAAAATACAAACAGCATGAAAAGGTCTAAAAAATACATTGAGCATGAAACGGTGTGAAAAATGAGAAGAGGATGAAAATGTGTGAAAAATATGAAGAGCATGAAAAAGTGTGAAAAATTTCGAAGAGCCTGAAGAGGTGTGAAAAATACGAAGAGCATGAAAAGTTGTGAAAAACACGAACTGCATGAAAAGGTGTGAAACATACGAAGAGCCTGAAACGGTGTGAAAAATGTGCAGAGCATGAAAGGTTATGAAAACTATGAAGAGCTTGAAAAAGTCTGAAAAATATCAAGAGCTTGAAAAGTTCTGAAGTATATGAAGAGCATGAAAAGGTGTGAAAAATACCAGGAGCATGAAAAGCTGTGAAAAATACGAAGAGCATGTAAAGGTCTGAAAACTATGAAGAGCATGAAAAGTTGTGAACAATATGAGGTTCATGAAATGGTGTGAAAAATATGAAGAGCATGAAACGGTGTGTAAAGTATGAAAAGCATGAAAAGGTGTGAAAAATACCAGGAGCATGAAAAGCTGTGATTTACGAGGAGAATGAAAAGTTCTGAAAAATAGGAGGAGCATGAAAAGGTGTGAAAAATGCGAGGAGCATGAAAAGGTCTGAAAAATACCAGGAGCATAAAAAGTTGTGAATAATATGAGGAGTATGAAAAGGTGTGAACAATATGAGGAGCATGGGAAGTTGTGAAAAACACAAGGAGCGTGAAAAGTTCTGAAAAATACGAGGAGCATGCAAAGGTCTAAAAAATACGAGGAGCTTGCAAAGGTCTGAAAAATACGAGTAGCATGAAAAGGTCTAAAATATAGGAGGAGCATGAAAAGGTGTGAATAATACGAGGAGCATGAAAAGGTCTAAAACATACAAGGAGCATGAAAAGGTGTGAAGAATACAAAAAGCATGAAAAGGTGTGAAATATACAAAGAGCATGAAAAGGTGTGAAAAATTATGAAGTGCATGAAAAGTTGTGAAAAATTACGAAGACCATGAAAAGATGTGAAAAATACAAAGAGCATGAAAACCTGTGAAAAGTACGAAGAGCATGAAAAGGTGTGAAAAATATGAAGAGCATTAAACGGTGTGAAAAATACAAAGTGCATGAAACGCTGTGAAAAATAGGAAGAGCTTGAAAAGTTCTGAAAAATATGAAGAGCATGAAAAGGTGTGAAAAATACCAGGAGCATGAAAAGCTGTGAACAATACGAAGAGCATGAAAAATTCTGAAACATACGAAGAGCATGCAAAGGTTTGAAAACTATGAAGAGCATGAAAAGTTGTGAACAATATGAGGTTCATGAAATGGTGTGAAAAATATGAAGAGCATGAAACGGTGTGTAAATATGAAGAGCATGAAAAGGTGTGAAAAATACCAGGAGCATAAAAAGCTATGATTTACGAGCAGAATGAAAAGTTCTGAAAAATAGGAGGAGCATGAAAAGGTCTGAAAAATACCAGGAGCATAAAAAGGTGTGAATAATATGAGGAGTATGAAAAGGTGTGAACAATGTGAGGAGCATGAGAAGCTGTGAAAAACACGAGGAGCGTGAAAAGTTCTGAAAAATACGAGGAGCATGCAAAGGTCTGAAAAATACGAGGAGCTTGCAAAGGTCTGAAAAATACGAGTAGCATGAAAAGGTGTGAAATATACGAAGAGCATGAAAAGGTGTGAAAAATTACGAAGTGCAGGAAAAGTTGTAAAAAATTACGAAGACCATGAAAAGATGTGAAAAATAAAAAGAGCAGGAAAAGGTGTGAAAAATACGAAGAGCATGAAAAGGTGTGAAAAATATGAACAGCATTAAACGGTGTGAAAAATACGAGGAGCATGAAAAGGTCTGAAAAATAGAAGGAGCATAAACAGGTGTGAAAAATATGAGGAGTATGAAAAGGTGTCAAAAACACGAAGAGCATGAACAGGTGTGAAATATTACAAAGAGCATGAAAAGGTGTGAAAAATATGAGGAGCATGAAATGGTCTGAAAAATACGAAGAGCATGAAAAGGTCTGAAAAATATCAAGAACTTGAAAAGTTCTGAAATATACGAAGAGCATGAAAATGTGTGAACAGTATGAAGAGCATGAAAATTTCTGAAAAATACGAGTAGCATGAAGAGTTCTGAAAATACGAAGAGCATGAATAGGTCTGAAATATCAGAGGAGCATGAAGAGGTCTGAAAAATACTAAGAGCATGAGGAGGTCTAAAAAATACGAGGAGCATGAAAAGATCTGAAAAATAAGAAGAGCATGAAAAGGTCAGAAAAATACGAGGAGCATGAAACAGTCTGAAAACTATGAAGAGCATGAAAAGGTCTGAAAAATTTTAAGAGCATGA
This sequence comes from Dama dama, assembly GCF_033118175.1. NCBI lineage: Eukaryota > Metazoa > Chordata > Mammalia > Artiodactyla > Cervidae > Dama > Dama dama. Next base: position 64,173,813 of record NC_083688.1, on the reverse strand, counting down.
AAAGATCTGAAAAATATGAAGTGATTGAAAAAGTGTGAAAAATATGAAGAGCATGAAATGCTGTGAAAAATATGAAGAGCTAGAAAAAGTGTGAAAATTATGAGGAGCATGAAACGGTGTGAACAATACGAGGAGCATGAAATGGTGTGAACAATACGAGGAGCAGGAAAAGTTGTGAACAATACGAAGAGCATGAAAAGGTCTGAAAAATATAAGGAGCATGAAAAGGTCTGAAAAATAAGAAGAGCATGAAAAGGTGTGTTAAATATGAGGAGCATAAAAAGGTGTGAAAAATATTAACAGCATGAAAAGGTGTGAAAAATATGAAGAGCATGATAAGGTGTGAAACATATGAAGAGAATGAAAAGGTCTGAAAAATATGAAGAGCGTGAAGAGCGACGTCAGGACTTGTGCCTAGATGCGAGTGACACCTCGGGACTCTCCTCGAGACTTGGCAGGGCAATTGGGATGCCTCTCCAGCTGAGGGGAGAGACCAGGGGTCCCGTTCCACTTGCCATGGGAATCCTGGGACTACTATCCATATTAAAGAGGTGTCAGGCATCGTCTCCTTTTGAAGCACTGACGTCCGCGTACCTCTGGAGTTTTCAAAGGATGTGAGGCCTCCGGTCGCGAGGAGGCGGGGAACAAGGTCTTTCTCTGTGGTCTCCACAGGGGATTCAGACAAGCCTTCGTCTTGGGAGATGCAAGACGAGCCTGCGTTCAATTCACTGCAGGGATATCCGGCCTTACTTCGAGTCAGAGCATCTCGGTGTCCATTCCACTTGAGGCCACAAACTCAGGGTCCCTCTCACATACCTGTAGCTGAGAGAAGCCTCCTCTTGAGGTGCTTGTGGAAAGTTGGTATTCCTCTTGAGGCGAAGCCAGGGACTAAGCTCTCTTCTCTAGTTGATTTGGGGTCCCCGGAGCCCTTTTGTGTTGCTCCAGTGACCACAGGATCCCTCTAGACTTGAGACAGTGATCTTGGTTTTCTCTGGAGTGCCATCAAGGAAATCAAGGCTCCTATCATGTTTGATGTGGAACACGGAATTGCTCTGCACGCAGTGCAGGGGAATCGGGCTCATCTCGCGGCGAGGGGGAAGTCTCATGGTTTTTCTCGAGTTTCGGCCGGAACTTGGGGTATATTCTCGAGTTACGACGGGGAGGGCCCTTCCAGACACGTGTTTGTTCAGCGACGTCAGGACTCCTGCCTAGGTGCGAGGGACACCTCGGGATTCTCCTCGAGTCTTGGCATGGCAATTGGGACGCGTCTCCACGTGAGGCAGGAGACCCAGGGTCCCTTTCCACGTGCCACAGTGTTCCTGGGACTCCTATCCATTTTCAAGAGGAGTCAGGCATTGTCTCCTTTGGAAGCATTGATCTCCGCCCACCTCTCGAGTTTTCAAAGGATGTGAGGCCTCCGGTTGCGATGAGGCGGAGAACTAGGACTTTCTCTGTGGTCTCAACAGGGGATTCAGACATCCCTTCGTCTTGGGAGATGCAAGACGAGCCTGCATTCAATTCACTGCAGGCATATCCGGCCTTACTTCGAGTCAGAGCATCTCGGTGTCCATTCCACTTGAGGCCACAAACTCAGGGTCCCTCTCACATACATGTAGCTGAGAGAAGCCTCCTCTTGAGGTGCTTGTGGAAATTGGTATTCCTCTTGAGTCGAAGCCAGGGACTAAGCTCTCATCTCGAGATGATTTGGGGTGCACGGAGCCCTTTCGTGTTGCTCCAGTGACCTCAGGATACCTCTAGACTTGAGACAGTGATCTTGGGCTTTCTCTGGAGTGCCATCAAGGAAATCAAGGCTCCTTTCACGTTTGATGTGGAACACGGAATTGCTCTGCACGCACTGCAGGGGAATCGGGCCTCATCTCGCGGCGAGGGGGAAGTCTCATGGTTTTTCTCGAGTTGCGGCCGGAACCTGGGGTATAATCTCGAGTTACGACGGGGAGGGCTCTTCGAGACACGTGTTTCTTCAGCGACATCAGGACTCCTGCGTAGGTGCGAGGGACACCTCGGGATTCTCCTCGAGTTTTGGCATGGCAATTGGGTCGTGTCTCCACGTGAGGCGGGAGACCCAGTGTCCCTTTCCACATGCCACAGGGATCCTGGGACTCCTATCCATTTTCAAGAGGAGTCAGGCATCGTCTCCTTTGGAAGCATTGATCTCCGCGGACCTCTAGAATTTTCAAAGGATGTGAGGCCTCCGGTCGGGAGGAGGCGGAGAACTAGGTCTTTCTCTATGGTCTCCACACGGGATTCAGACAGACCTTCGTCTTGGGAGATGCAAGACGAGCCTGCATTCAATTCACTGCAGGGATATCCGGCCTTACTTCGAGTCAGAGCATCTCGGTGTCCATTCCACTTGAGGCCACAATCTCAGTGTCCTTCTCACATACCTGTAGCTGAGAGAAGCCTCCTCTTGAGGTGCTTGTGGAAAGTTGGTATTCCTCTTGAGGCGAAGCCAGGGACTAAGCTCTCATCTCGAGTTGATTTGGGGTCCACGGAGCACTTTCGTGTTGCTCCAGTGACCTCAGGATCCCTCTAGACTTGAGACAGTGATCTTGGGTTTTCTCTGGAGTGCCATCAAGGAAATCAAGGCTCCTTTAACGTTTGATGTGGAACACGGAATGGCTCTACACGCAGTGCAGGGGAGTCAGGCCTCATCTCGCGGCGAGGGGGAAGTCTCATGGTTTTTCTCGAGTTGCGGCCGGAACCTGGGGTATATTCTCGAGTTACGACGGGGAGGGCCCTTCCAGACACGTGTTTGTTCAGCGACGTCAGGACTCCTGCCTAGGTGCGAGGGACACCTCGGGATTCTCCTCGAGTCTTGGCATGGCAATTGGGACGCGTCTCCACGTGAGGCGGGAGACCCAGCGTCCCTTTCAACGTGCCACAGGGATCCTGGGACTCCTATCCATTTTCAAGAGGAGTCAGGCATCGTCTCCTTTGGAAGCATTGATCTCCGCGGACCTCTCGAGTTTTCAAAGGATGTGAGGCCTCCGGTCGCGTTGAGGCGGAGGACTAGGTCTCTCTGTGGTCTCCACAGGGGATTCAGACATCCCTTCGTCTTGGGAGATGCAAGACGTGCCTGCATTCAATTCACTGCAGGGATATCTGGTCTTACTTCGAGTCAGAGCATCTCGGTGTCCATTCCACTTGAGGCCACAAACTCAGGGTCCCTCTCACATACCTGTAGCTGAGAGAAGCCTCCTCTTCAGGTGCTTGTGGAAAGTTGGTATTCCTCTTGAGTCGAAGCCAGGGACTAATCTCGCATCACGAGTTGATTTGGGGTCCACGGAGCACTTTGGTGTTGCTCCAGTGACCTCAGGATGCCTCTAGACTTGAGACAGTGATCTTGGGTATTCTCTGGAGTGCCATCAAGGAAATCAAGGCTCCTTTCACGTTTAATGTGGAACACGGAATTGATCTGCACGCAGTGCAGGGGAATCGGGCCTCATCTCGCGGCGAGGGGGAAGTTTCATGGTTTTTCTCGAGTTGTGGCCAGAACCTGGGGTATATTCTCGAGTTACGACGGGGAGGGCCTTTCCAGACACATGTTTGTTCAGCGACGTCAGGACACCTGCCTAGGTGTGAGGGACACCTTGGGATTCTCCTCGAGTCTTGGCATGGCAATTGGGACGCGTCTCCACGTGTGGCGGGAGACCCAGTGTCGTTTTTAACGTGCCACAGTGATCCTGGGACTCTTATCTATTTTCAAGAGGAGTAAGGCATTGTCTCCTTTGGAAGCATTGATCTCCGCGGAACTCTCAAGTTTTCAAAGGATGTGAGGCCTCCGGTCGCGTTGAGGCGGAGGACTAGGTCTTTCTCTGTGGCATCCACAGGGGATTCAGACATCCCTTCGTCTTGGGAAATGCAAGACGAGCCTGCATTCAATTCACTGCAGGGATATCCAGCCTTATTTCGAGGCAGAGCATCTCGGTGTCCATTCCAATTGAGGCCACAAACTGAGGGTCCCTCTCACATAACTGTAGCTGAGAGAAGCCTCCTCTTGAAGTTCTTGTGGAAAGTTGGTATTCCTCTTGAGTCGAAGCCAGGGACTAGGCTCTCATCACGAGTTGATTTGGGGTCCACGGAGCCCTTTCATATTGCTCCAGTGACCTCAGGATCCCTCTAGACTTGAGACAGTGATCTTGGGTTTTCTCTGGAGTGCCATCAAGGAAATCAAGGCTCCTATCATGTTTGATGTGGAACACGGAATTGCTCTGCCCGCAGGGCAGGGGAATCGGGCCTCATCTCGCGGCGAGGGGGAAGTCTCATGGTTTTTCTCGAGTTGCGGCCGGAACCTGGGGTATATTCTCGAGTTACGACGGGGAGGGCCCTTCCAGACACGTGTCTGTTCAGCGAAGTCAGGACTCCTGTCTAGGTGCGAGGGACACCTCGGGATTCTCCTCGAGTCTTGGCATGGCAATTGGGACGCGTCTCCACGTGAGGCGGGAGACCCAGGGTCCCTTTCCACGTGCCACAGGGATCCTGGGACACCTATCCATTTTCAAAAGGAGTCAGGCATCGTCTCCTTTGGAAGCATTGATCTCCGCAGACGTCTCGAGTTTTCAAAGGATGTGAGGCCTCCGGTCGCGATGAGGTGGAGGACTAGGACTTTCTCTGTGGTCTCCACCGGGGATTCAGACATCCCTTCGTCTTGGGAGATGCAAGACGAGCCTGCATTCAATTCACTGCAGGGATATCCGGCCTTACTTCGAGTCAGAGCATCTCGGTGTCCATTCCACTTGAGGCCACAAACTCAGGGTCCCTCTCACATACCTGTAGCTGAGAGAAGGCTCCTCTTGAGGTGCTTGTGGAAAGTTGGTATTCCTCTTGAGTCGAAGCCAGGGACTAAGCTCTCATCTCGAGTTGATTTGGGGTCCACGGAGCCCTTTCGTGTTGCTCCAGTGACCTCAAGATCCCTCTAGACTTGAGACAGTGATCTTGGGCTTTCTCTGGAGTGCCATCAAGGAAATCAAGGCTCCTTTCACGTTTGATGTGGAACACGGAATTGCTCTGCACGCAGTGCAGGGGAATCGGGCCTCATCTCGCAGCGAGGGGGAAGTCTCATGGTTTTTCTCGTGTGGCGGCCATAACCTGGGGTATATTCTCGAGTTACGACGGGGAGGGCCCTTCCAGACACGTGTTTGTTCAGCGACGTCAGGACTCCTGCCTACGTGCGAGGGACACCTCGGGATTCTCCTCGAGTCTTGGCATGGCAATTGGGACGCGTCTCCACGTGAGGCGGGAGACCCAGGGAACCTTTCCAAGTGCCACAGGGATCCTGGGACTTCTATCCATTTTCAAGAGGAGTCAGGCATTGTCTCCTTTGGAAGCATTGATCTCCGCGGACCTCTCGAGTTTTCAAAGGATGTGAGGCCTACGGTCGCGATGAGGGGGAGGACTAGGACTTTCTCTGTGGTCTCCACAGGGGATTCAGACATCCCTTCGTCTTGGGAGATGCAAGACGAGCCTGCATTCAATTCACTGAAGGGATATCCGGCCTTACTTCGAGTCAGAGCATCTCGGTGTCCATTCCACTTGAGGCCACAAACTCAGAGTCCCTCTGACATACATGTAGCTGAGAGAAGCCTCCTCTTGAAGTTCTTGTGGAAAGTTGGTATTCCTCTTGAGTCGAAGCCAGGGACTAGGCTCTCATCACGAGTTGATTTGGGGTCCACGGAGCCCTTTCATGTTGCTCCAGTGACCTCAGGATCCCTCTAGACTTGAGACAGTGATCTTGGGTTTTCTCTGGAGTGCCATCAAGGAAATCAAGGCTCCGTTTACGTTTGATGTGGAACACGGAATTGCTCTACACGCAGTGCAGGGGAATCAGGACTCATCTCGCGACAAGGAGGATGTCTCAAAGTTTTTCTCAAGTTGCGGCCGGACCTGGGGTATATTCTCGAGTTACGACGGGGAGGGCCTTTGCAGACCCGTGTTTGTTCAGCGACGTCAGGACTCCTGCCTAGGTGCGAGGGACACCTCGGGATTCTCCTCGAGTCTTGGCATGGCAATTGGGACACGTCTCCACGTGAGGCGGGAGACCCAGGCTCCCTTTCCACGTGCCACAGGGATCCTGGGACTCCTATCCATTTTCAAGAGGAGTCAGGCATCGTCTCCTTTGGAAGCATTGATCTCCGCAGACCTCTCGAGTTTTCAAAGAATTTGAGGCCTCCGGTCGCGATGAGGCGGAGGACTAGGTCTTTCTCTGTGGTCTCCACCGGGGACTCAGACATCCCTTCGTCTTGGGAGATGCAAGACGAGCCTGCATTCAATTCACTGCAGGGATATCCGGGCTTACTTCGAGTCAGAGCATCTCGGTGTCCTTTCCACTTGAGGCCACAAACTCAGGGTCCCTCTCACATACCTGTAGCTGAGAGAAGCCTCCTCTTGAGGTGCTTGTGGAAAGTTGGTATTCCTCTTGAGGCGAAGCCAGGGACTAAGCTCTCATCTCTAGTTGATTTGGGGTGCACGGAGCAATTTCGTGTTGCTAAAGTGACCTCAGGATCCCTCTAGGCTTGAGACAGTGATCTTGGGTTTTCTCTAGAGTGCCATCAAGGAAATCAAGGCTCCTTTCACGTTTGATGTGGAACATGGAATTGCTCTGCACGCAGTGCAGGGGAATCGGGCCTCATCTCGCGGCGAGGGGGATGTCTCATGGTTTTTCTCGAGTTGCGACCGGAACCTGGGGTATATTCTCGAGTTACGACGTGGAGGGCCCTTGCAGACACGTGTTTGTTCAGCGACGTCAGGACTCCTGCCTAGGTGTGAGGGACACCTCGGGATTCTCCTTGAGTCTTGGCATGGCAATGGGACGCGTCTCCACGTGAGGTGGGAGACCCAGGGTCCCTTTCCACGTGCCACAGGCATCCTGGGACTCCTATCCACTATCAAGAGGAGTCAGGCATCGTCTCCTTTGGAAGCATTGATCTCCGCGGACCTCTCGAGTTTTCAAAGAATGTGAGAACTCCGGTCGCGATGAGGCGGAGGACTAGGTCTTTCTCTGTGGTCTCCACAGGGGATTCAGACATCCCTTCATCTTGGGAGATGCAAGACGAGCCTGCATTCAATTCACTGCAGGGATATCCGGCCTTACTTCGAGTCACAGCATCTCGGTGTCCAACACACTTGAGGACACAGATTCAGGGTCCCTCTCACATACCTGTAGCTGAGAGAAGCCTCCTGTTGAGGTGCTTATGGAAAGTTGGTATTCCTCTTGAGTCGAAGCCAGGGACTAAGGTCTCATCTCGAGTTTATTTGGGGTCCACGGAGCCCTTTCGTGTTGCTCCAGTGACCTCAGGATCCCTCTAGACTTGAGACAGTGATCTTGGGTTTTCTCTGGAGAGCCTTCAAGGAAATCAAGGCTCCTTTCAAGTTTGATGTGGAACACGGAATTGCGCTGCACGCAGTGCAGAGGAATCGGGCCTCATCTCGTAGCAAGGGGGATGTCTCATGGTTTTTCTCAAGTTGCGAGCGGAACCTGGGGTATATTCTCGAGTTACGACGGGGATGGCCCTTCCAGACACGTGTTTGTTCAGGGACGTCAGGACTCCTGCCTAGGTGCGAGGGATAACTCGGGATTCTCCTCGAGTCTTGGCATGGCAATTGGGACGCGTCTCCACCTGAGGCGGGAGACCCAGGGTCCCTTTCCACATGCCACAGGGATCCTGGGACTCCTATTCATTGTCAACAATAGTCAGGCATCGTTTCCTCTGGAAGCATTGATCTCCGGGGAACTCTCGAGTTTTCAAAGGATGTGAGGCCTCCGGTCGCGATGAGGCGGAGAACTAGGTCTTTCTCTGTTGTCTCCACAGGGGATTCAGACATCCCTTCGTCTTGGGAGATGCAAGACGAGCCTGCTTTCAATTCACTGCAGGGATATCCGGCCTTACTTCGAGTCAGAGCATCTCGGTGTCCATTCCACTTGAGGCCACAAAATCAGGGTCCCTCTCACATACCTGTAGCTGAGAGAAGCCTCCTCTTGAGGTGCTTGTGGAAAGTTGGTATTCTTCTTGAGTCGAAGCGAGGGACTAAGCTCTCATCTCGAGTTGATTTGGGGTCCATGGAGCCCTTTCGTGTTGCTCCAGTGACCTCAGGATCCCTCTAGACGTGAGACAGTGATCTTGGGTTTTCTCTGGAGTGCCATCAAGGAAATCAAGGCTCCTTTCACTTTTGATGTGGAACACGGAATTGCTCTGCACGCAGTGCAGGGGAATCGGGCCTCATCTCGCGGCGAGGGGGAAGTCTCATGGTTTTTCTCGAGTTGCGGCAAGAACCTGGGGTATATTCTCGAGTTACGTTAGGGAGGGCCCTTCCAGACACGTGTTTGTTCAGCGATGTCAGGACTCCTGCCTAGGTGCGAGGGACACCTCGGGATTCTCCTCGAGTCTTGGCATGGCAATTGGGACGCGTCTCCACGTGAGGCGGGAGACCCAGGGTCCCTTTCCACGTGCCACAGGGATCCTGGGACTCCTATCCATTTTCAAGAGGAGTCAGGCATCGTATCCTTTGGAAGCATTGATCTCCGCGGACCTCTCGAGTTTTCAAAGGATGTGAGGCCTCCGGTCGCGATGAGGCGGAGAACTCGGTCTTTCTCTGTGGTCTCCACAGGGGATTCAGACATCCCTTCGTCTTGGGAGATGCAAGACGAGCCTGCTTTCAATTCACTGCAGGGATATCCGGCCTTACTTCGAGTCAGAGCATCTCGGTGTCCATTCCACTTGAGGCCACAAACTCAGGGTCACTCTCACATACTTGTAGCTGAGAGAAGCCTTCTCTTGAGGTGCTTGTGGAAATTTGGTATTCCTCTTGAGTCGAAGCCAGGGACTAAGCTGTCATCTCGGGTTGATTTGGGGTCCACGGAGACCTTTCGTGTTGGTACAGTGACCTCAGGATCCCTCTAGACTTGAGACAGTGATCTTGGGTTTTCTCTGGAGTGCCATCAAGGAAATCAAGGCTCCGTTTACGTTTGATGTGGAACACGGAATTGCTCTGCACGCAGTGCAGGGGAATCGGGCCTCATCTCGCGGCAAGGAGGATGTCTCAAGGTTTTTCTCAAGTTGCAGCCGGAACCTGAGATATATTCTCGAGTTAAGACGGGGAGGGCCTTTTCAGACACGTGTTTGTTCAGCGACGTCAGGATTCCTGCCTAGGTGCGAGGGACACCTCGGGATTCTCCTCGAGTCTTGGCATGGCAATTGGGACACGTCTCCACGTGAGGCGGGAGACCCAGGCTCCCTTTCCACGTGCCACAGGGATCCTGGGACTCCTATCCATTTTCAAGAGAAGTCAGGCATCGTCTCCTTTGGAAGCATTGATCTCCGCAGACCTCTCGAGTTTTCAAAGAATGTGAGGCCTCCGGTCGCGATGAGGCGGAGGACTAGGACTTTCTCTGTAGTCTCCACATTGGATTCAGACATCCCTTCGTCTTGGGAGATGCAAGACGTGCCTGCATTCAATTCACTGCAGGGATATCTGGTCTTACTTCGAGTCAGAGCGTCTCGGTGTCCATTCCACTTGAGGCCACAAACTCAGGGTCCCTCTCACATACCTGTAGCTGAGAGAAGCCTCCTCTTGAGGGGCTTGTGGAAAGTTGGTATTCCTCTTGAGTCGAAGCCAGGGACTAATCTCTCATCACGAGTTGATTTGGGGTCCACGGAGCACTTTCGTGTTGCTCCAGTGACCTCAGGATGCCTCTAGACTTGAGACAGTGATCTTGGGTATTCTCTGGAGTGCCATCAAGGAAATCAAGGCTCCTTTCACGTTTAATGTGGAACACGGAATTGATCTGCACCCAGTGCAGGGGAATCGGGCCTCATCTCGCTGCGAGGGGGAAGTCTCATGGTTTTTCTCGAATTGCGGCCAGAACCTGGGGTATATTCTCGAGTTACGACGGGGAGGGCCTTTCCAGACACGTGTTTGTTCAGCGACGTCAGGACTCCTGCCTAGGTGCGAGGGACACCTTGGGATTCTCCTCGAGTCTTGGCATGGCAATTGGGACGCGTCTCCACGTGTGGCGGGAGACCCAGTGTCGTTTTTAACGTGCCACAGTGATCCTGGGACTCCTATCTATTTTCAAGAGGAGTAAGGCATTGTCTCCTTTGGAAGCATTGATCTCCGCGGAACTCTCGAGTTTTCAAAGGATGTGAGGCCTCCGGTCGCCTTGAGGCGGAGGACTAGGTCTTTCTCTGTGGCCTCCACAGGGGATTCAGACATCCCTTCGTCTTGGGAGATGCAAGACGAGCCTGCATTCCATTCACTGCAGGGATATCCGGCCTTACTTCGAGTCAGAGCATCTCGGTGTCCATTCCACTTGAGGCCACAAACTCAGGGTCCCTCTCACATACCTGTAGCTGAGAGAAGGCTCCTCTTGAGGTGCTTGTGGAAAGTTGGTATTCCTCTTGAGTCGAAGCCAGGGACTAAGCTCTCATCTCGAGTTGATTTGGGGTCCACGGAGCCCTTTCGTGTTGCTCCAGTGACCTCAAGATCCCTCTAGACTTGAGACAGTGATCTTGGGTTTTCTCTGGAGTGCCATCAAGGAAATCAAGGCTCCTTTCACGTTTGATGTGGAACACGGAATTGCTCTGCACGCAGTGCAGGGGAATCGGGCCTCATCTCGCGGCGAGGGGGAAGTCTCATGGTTTTTCTCGAGTGGCGGCCATAACCTGGGGTATATTCTCGAGTTACGACGGGGAGGGCCCTTCCAGACACGTGTTTGTTCAGCGACATCAGGACTCCTGCCTACGTGCGAGGGACACCTCGGGATTCTCCTCGAGTCTTGGCATGGCAATTGGGACGCGTCTCCACGTGAGGCGGGAGACCCAGGGTCCCTTTCCACGTGCCACAGGGATCCTGGGACTCCTATCCATTTTCAAGAGGAGTCAGGCATCGTCTCCTTTGGAAGCATTGATCTCCGCGGACCTCTCGATTTTTCAAAGGATGTGAGGCCTCCGGTGGCGATGAGGCAGAGAACTAGGACTTTCTCTGTGGTCTCCACAGGTGATTCAGACATCCCTTCGTCTTGGGAGATGCAAGACGAGCCTGCATTCAATTCACTGCAGGGATATCCGGCCTTACTTGGAGTCAGAGCATCTCGGTCGCCATTCCACTTGAGGCCACAAACTCAGGGTCCCTCTCACATACCTGTAGCTGAGAGAAGCCTCCTCTTGAGGTGCTTGTGGAAAGTTGGTATTCCTCTTGAGTCGAAGTCAGGAAGTAAGCTCTCATTTCGAGTTGATTTGGGGCCAACGGAGCCCTTTCGTGTTGCTCCAGTGACCTCAGGATCCCTCTAGACTTGAGACAGTGATCTTGGGTTTTCTCTGGAGTGCCATCAAGGAAATCAAGGCTCCTTTCAAGTTTGATGTGGAACACGTAATTGCTCTGCACGCAGACAGGGGAATCGGGCCTCATCTAGCGGCAAGGGGGATGTCTCATGGTTTTTCTGAAGTTGCGGGCGGAACCTGGGGTATATTCTCGAGTTACGACGGGGAGGGCCCTTCCACACGTGTTTGTTCACCGACGTCAGGACTCCTGCCTAGGTGCGAGGGATACCTCGGGATTCTCCTCGAGTCTTGGCATGGCAATTGGGACGCGTCTCCACATGAGGCGGGAGACCCAGTGTCCCTTTCCACATGCCCCAGGGATCCTGGAACTCCTATCCATTGTCAACAAGAGTCAGGCATCGTTTCCTTTGGAAGCATTGATCTCCGCGGACCTCTTGAATTTTCAAAGGATGTGAGGCCTCCGGTCTCGATGAGGCAGAGAACTAGGTCTTTCTCTGTTGTCTCCACAGGAGATTCAGCCATCTCTTCTTCTTGGGAGATGCAAGACGAGCCTGCTTTCAATTCACTGCAAGGATATCCGGCCTTACTTCGAGTCAGAGCATCTCGGTGTCCATTCCACTTGAGGCCACAAACTCAGGGTCCCGCTCACATAACTGTAGCTGAGAGAAGCCCCTCTTGAGGTGGTTGTGGAAAGTTGGTATTCCTCTTGAGTCGAAGCCAGGGACTAAGCTCTCATCTCGAGTTGATTTGGTTTCCACGGAGCCCTTTCGTGTTGCTACAGTGACCTCAGGATCTCTCCTGAGACAGTGAACTTGGGTATTCTCTGGAGTGCCATCAAGGAAATCAAGGCTCCTTTCACGTTTGATGTGGAACACGGAATTGCTCTGCACGCAGTGCAGGGGAATCGGGCCTCATCTCGCGGCGAGGGGGAAGTCTCATGGTGATTCTCGATTTGTGGCCGGAACCTGGGGAATATTCTCGAGTTACGACGGGGAGGCCCTTCCAGACACGTGTTTCTTCAGCGACGTCAGGACTCCTGCCTAGGTGCGAGGGACAACTCGGGATTCTCCTCGAGTCTTGGCATGGCAATTGGGACGCGTCTCCACGTGTGGCGGGCGACCCAGGGTCCCTTTCCACGTTCCACAGGGATCCTGGGACTCCTATCTATTTTCAAGAGGAGTCAGGCATCGTCTCCTTTGGAAACATTGATCTCCGCGGACCACTCCAATTTTGAAAGGATGTGAGGCCTCCGTTCGCGTTGAGGCGGAGGACTAGGTCTTTCTCTGTGGTCTCCACAGGGGATTCAGACATCCCTTCGTCTTGGGAGATGCAAGACGAGTTTGCATTCAATTCACTGCAGTGATATCCAGCCTTTCTTCGAGTCAGAGCATCTCGGTGTCCATTCCACTTGAGGACACAAACTCAGAGTCCCTCTCACATACCTGTAGCTGAGAGAAGCCTCCTCTTGAGGTGCTTGTGGAAAGTTCGTATTCCTCTTGAGTCGAAGCCAGGGACTAAGCTATCATCTCGAGTTGATTTGGCGTCCTCGGGGCCTTTTCTTGTTGCTCCAGTGACCTTAGGATCCCTCTGGACTTGAGACAGTGATCTTGGGTTTTCTCTGGAGTGCCATCAAGGAAATCAAGGCTCCTTTCAAGTTTGATGTGGAACACGGAATTGCTCTGCACGCAGTGCAGGGGAATCGGGCCTCATCTCGCGGCGAGGTGGAAGTCTCATTGTTTTTCTCAAATTGCAACCGGAACGTGGGGTATATTCTCGAGTTAAGCCGGGGAGGGCCCTTTCAGACACGTGTTTGTTCAGCGACGTCAGGACTCCTACCGAGGTGCGAGGGACACCTCGGGATTCTCCTCGAGTCTTGGCATGGCAATTGGGACGCGTCTCCACGTGAGGCGGGAGACCCAGTGTCCCTTTCAACGTGCCACAGGGATCCTGGGATTCCTATCTATTTTCAAGAGGAGTCAGGCATCGTCTCCTTTGGAAGCATTGATCTCCGCGGACCTCTCGAGTTTTCAAAGGATGTGAGGCCTCTGGTCGTTTTGAGGTGGAGTACTAGGTCTCTCTGTGGTCTCCACAGGGGATTCAGACATCCCGTCGTCTTGGGAGATGCAAGACAAGCCTGCATTCAATTCACTGCAGGGATATCCGGCCTTACTTCAAGTCAGAGCATCTCGGTGTCCATTCCACTTGAGGCCACAAACTCAGGGTCCCTCTCACATACCTGTAGCTGAGAGAAGCCTCCTCTTGAGGTGCTTGTGGAAAGTTGGTATTCCCCTTGAGTCGAAGCCAGGGACTAAGCTCTCATCTCGAGTTGATTTGGGGTGCACGGAGCCCTTTCGTGTTGCTAAAGTGACCTCAGGATCCCTCTAGACTTGAGACAGTGATCTTGGGTTTTCTCTAGAGTGCCATCAAGGAAATCAAGGCTCCTTTCACGTTTGATGTGGAACACGGAATTGCTCTGCACGCAGTGCAGGGGAATCGGGCCTAATCTCGCGGCGAGGGGGAGGTCTCATGGTGTTTCTCGAGTTGCGGCCGGAACCTGGGGTATATGCTCGAGTTACGACGGGGAGGGCCCTTCCAGACATGTGTTTGTTCAGCGACGTCAGGACTCCTACCTAGGTGCGAGGGACACCTCGGGATTCTCCTCGAGTCTTGGCATGGCAATTGGGACGCGTCTCCACGTGAGGCGGGAGACCCAGTGTCCCTTTCCACGTGTCAAAGGGATCCTGGGACTCCTATCCATTTTCAAAAGGAGTCAGGCATCGTCTCCTTTGGAAGCATTGATCTCCGGGGACCTCTCTAGTTTTCCAAGGATGTGAGGCCTCCGGTCGCGATGAGGCAGAGAACTAGTTCCTTCTCTGTTGTCTCCACAGGGGATTCAGACATCTCTTCGTCTTGGGAGATGCAAGACGAGCCTGCATTCAATTCACTGCAGGGATATCCGGCCTTACTTCGAGTCAGAGCATCTCGGTGTCCATTCCACTTGCGGCCACAAACTCAGGGTCCCTCTCACATACCTGAAGCTGAGAGAAGCCTCCTCTTGAGGTGCTTGTGGAAAGTTGGTATGACTCTTGAGTCGAAGCCAGGGACTAAGCTCTCAGCTCGAGTTGATTTGGAGTCCACGGAGCCCTTTCTTGTTGCTACAGTGACCTCAGGATCCCTCTAGACTTGAGACAGTGATCTTGGGTTTTCTCTGGAGTGCCATCAAGGAAATCAAGGCTCCTTTCACGTTTGACGTGGAACACGGAATTGCTCTGCACGCAGTGCAGGAGAATCGGGCCTCATCTTGCGGCGAGGGGGAAGTCTCATGGTTTTTCTCGAGTTGCAGCCGGAACCTGGGGTATATTCTCGAGTTACGACGGGGAGGGCCCTTCCAGACACGTGTTTGTTCAGCAACGTCAGAATTCCTGCCTAGGTGCGAGGGACACCTCGGGATTCTCCTCGAGTCTTGCCATGGCAATTGGGACGCGTCTCCACGTGAGGCGGGAGACCCAGGTTCCCTTTCCACGTGCCACAGGGATCCTGGGACTCCTATCCATTTTCAAGAGGCGTCAGGAATCGTCTCCTTTGGAAGCATTGATCTCCGCAAACTTCTCGAGTTTTCAAACGATGTGAGGCCTCCGGTCGCGATGAGGCGGAGAACTAGTTCTTTCTCTGTGGTCTCCACAGGGGATTCAGACATCCCTTCCTCTTGGGAGATGCAAGACGAGCCTGCATTCAATTCACTGCAGGGATATCCTGCCTTACTTCGAGTCAGAGCATCTCGGTGTCCATTCCACTTGAGGCCCAAACTCAGGGTCCATCTCACATACCTGTAGCTGAGAGAAGCCTCCTCTTGAGGTGCTTGTGGAAAGTTGGTATTCCTCTTGAGTCGAAGCCAGGGACTAAGCTCGCATCTCGAGTTGATTTGGGGTCCACGGAGACCTTTCCTTTTGCTACAGTGACCTCAGGATCCCTCTAGAATTGAGACACTGATCTTGGGCTTTCTCTGGAGTGCCATCAAGGAAATCAAGGCTCCTTTCACGTTTGATGTGGAACACGGAATTGCTCTGCACGCAGTCCAGGGGAATCTGGCCTCATCTCGCGGCGAGGGGGAAGTCTCATGGTTTTTCTCGAGTTGCGGCCGGAACCTGGGGTATATGCTCGAGTTACGACTGGGAGGGCCCTTCCAGACATGTGTTTGTTCAGCGACGTCAGGACTCCTACCTAGGTGCGAGGGACACCTCGGGATTCTCCTCGAGTCTTGGCATGGCAATTGGGACGCCTCTCCACGTGAGGCGGGAGACCCAGGGTCCCTTTCCAGGTGCCACTGGGATCCTGGAACTCCTATCCATTTTCAAGATGAGTCAGACATCGTCTCCTTTGGAAGCATTGATCTCCGCGGACCTCTCGAGTTTTCAAAGGATGTGAGGACTCCGGTCGCGATGAGGCGGAGAATTAGGTCTTTCTCTGTGGTCTCCACAGGGGATTCAGTCATCCCTTCCTCTTGGGAGATGCAAGACGAGCCTGCATTCAATTCACTGCAGGGATATCCTGCCTTACTTCGAGTCAGAGCATCTCGGTGTCCATTCCACTTGAGGCCACAAACTCAGGGTCCTTCTCACATACCTGTAGCTGAGAGAAGCCTCCTCTTGCGGTGCTTGTGGAAAGTTGGTATTCCTGTTGAGTCGAAGCCAGGGACTAAGCTCTCATCTCGAGTTGATTTGGGGTCCACGGAGCCCTTTCGTGTTGCTCCAGTGACCTCAGGATCCCTCTAGACTTGGGACAGTCATCTTGGGTTTTCTCTGGAGTGCCATCAAGGAAATCAAGGCTCCTTTCACGTTTGATGCGGAACACGGAATTGCTCTGCACGCAGTGCAGGGGAATCAGGCCTGATGTCGCGGCGAGGGGGAAGTCTCATGGTTTTTCTCGAGTTGCGGCCGGAACCTGGGGTATATTCTCGAGTTAAGACGGGGAGGGCCCTTCCTGACACGTGTTTGTTCAGCGAAGTCATTACGCCTGCCTAGGTGCGAGGGACACCTCGGGATTCTTCTCGAGTCTTGGCATGGCAATTGGGACGCGTCTCCACATGAGGCGGGAGTCCCAGGGTCCCTTTCCACGTGCCACAGGGATCCTGGGACTTCTATCCACTTTCAAGAGGAGTCAGGCATCGTCTCCTTTGGAAGAATTGATCTCCGTGAACCTCTCGAGTTTTCAAAGGATGTGAGGCCTCCGGTCGCGATGAGGCAGAGAATTAGGTCTTTCTGTGTGGTCTCCACAGGGGATTCAGACATCACTTCCTCTTGGTAGATGCAAGACGAGCCTGCATTCAATTCACTGCAGGGATATCCTGCCTTACTTCGAATCAGAGCATCTCGGTGTCCATTCCACTTGAGGCCACAAACTCACGGTCCATCTCACATACCTGTAGCTGAGAGAAGCCTCCTCTTGAGGTCCTTGTGGAAAGTTGGTATTCCTCTTGAGTCAAAGCCAGGGACTAAGCTCGCATCTCGAGTTGATTTGGGGTCCACGGAGACCTTTCGTTTTGCTACAGTGACCTCAGGATCCCTCTAGAATTGAGACAGTGATCTTGGGTTTTCTCTGGAGTGCCATCAAGGAAATCAAGGCTCCTTTCACGTTTGATGTGGAAAACGGAATTGCTCTGCATGCAGTGCAGGGAAATCTGGCCTCATCTCGCGGCGAGGGGGAAGTCTCATGGTTTTTCTCGAGTTGCGGCCGGAACCTGGGGTATATGCTCGAGATACGACGGGGAGGGCCCTTCCAGACATGTGTTTGTTCAGCGACGTCAGGACTCCTACCTAGGTGCGAGGGACACCTCGGGATTCTCCTCGAGTCTTGGCATGGCAATTGGGACGCGTCTCCACGTGATTCGGGAAACCCAGTGTCCCTTTCCACGTGCCAAAGGGATCCTGGGACTCCTATCCATTTTCAAAAGGAATCAGGCATCGTCTCCTTTGGAAGCATTGATCTCCGGGGACCTCTCTAGTTTTCAAAGGATGTGAGGCCTCCGGTCGCGATGAGGCGGAGAACTAGTTCCTTCTCTGTTGTCTCCACAGGGGATTCAGACATCCCTTCGTCTTGGGAGATGCAAGATGAGCCTGCATTCAATTCACTGCAGGGATATCCAGCCTTACTTCGAGTCAGAGCATCTCGGTGTCCATTCCACTTGAGGCCACAAACTCAGGGTCCCTCTCACATACCTGTAGCTGAGAGAAGCCTCCTCTTGAGGAGCTTGTGGAAAGTTGGTATTCCTCTTGAGTCGAAGCCAGGGACTAAGCTCTCATATCGAGTTGATTTGGGGTCCACGGAGACCTTTCGTGTTGCTCCAGTGACCTCAGGATCCCTCTAGACTTGAGACAGTGATCTTGGGTTTTCTCTGGAGTGCCATCAAGGAAATCAAGGCTCCTTTCACGTTTGATGTGGAAAACCGAATTGCTCTGCACGCAGTGCAGGGGAATCGGGCCTCATCTTTCGGCGAGGGGGAAGTCTCATGGTTTTTCTCGAGTTGCAGCCGGAACCAGGTGTATATTCTCGAGTTACGACGGGGAGGGCCCTTCCAGACACGAGTTTGTTCCGCAACGTCAGAACTCCTGCCTACGTTCGATGGACACCTCGGTATTCTCCTCGAGTCTTGGCATGGCAATTGGGACGCGTCTCCACGTGAGGCGGGAGACCCAGGGTCCCTTTCAACGTGCCACAGGGATCGTGGGACTCCTATCCACTTTCAAGAGGAGTCAGGCATCGTCTCCTTTGGAAGCATTGATCTCTGCGGACCTCTCTAGTTTTCAAAGGATGTGAGGCCTGCGGTCGCGATGAGGCGGAGAACTAGGTCTTTCTCTGTGGTCTCCACAGGGGATTCAGACAACCCTTCGTCTTGGGAGATGCAAGACGAGCCTGCATTCAATTCACTGCAGGGATATCCGGCCTTACTTCGAGTCAGAGCATCTCGGTGTCCATTCCACTTGAGGCCACAACTCAGGGTCCCTCTCACATACATGTAGCTGAGAGAAGCCTCCTCTTGAGGGGCTTGTGGAAAGTTGGCATTCCTCTTGATTCGAAGCCAGGGACTAAGCTCTGATCTCGAGTTGATTTGGGTCCATGGAGACCTTTCGTGTTGCTACAGTGACCTCAGGATCCGTCTAGACTTGAGACAGTGATCTTGGGTTTTCTCTGGAGTGCCATCAAGGAAATCAAGGCTCCTTTCACGTTTGTGTGGAACACGGAATTGCTCTGCACGCAGTCCAGGGGAATCGGGCCTGATGTCGCGGCGAGGGGGAAATCTCATGGTTTTTCTCGAGTTGCGGCCGGAACCTGGGGTATATTCTCGACTTTCGACGGTGAGGGCCATTCCAGACACGTGTTTGTTCAGCGACGTCAGGACTCCTGCCTAGGTGCTAGGGACACCTCGGGATTCTCCTCGAGTATTGGCATGGAATTTGGGACGCGTCTCCACATGAGGCGGAAGACCCAGTGTCCCTTTCCACGTGCCAAAGGGATCCTGGGACTCCTATCCATTTTCAAGAAGAGTCCGGCATCGTCTCCTTTGGAAGCATTGATCTCCGCGGACCTCTCGAGTTTTCAAAGGATATGAGGCCTACGATCGCGATCAAGCGGAGAGCTAAGACCTTCTCTGTGGTCTCAACAGGGGATTCAGACATCCCTTCATGTTGGGAGATGCAAGACGAGCCTGCATTCAATTCACTGCAGGGATATCCGGCCTTACTTCGAGTCAGAGCATTTCGGTGTCCATTCCACTTGAGGCCACAAACTCAGGGTCCTCTCACATACCTGTCGTTGAGAGAAGCCTCCTCTTGAGGTGCTTGTGGAAAGTTGGTATACCTCTTGAGTCGAAGCCAGGGACTAAGCTCTCATCTCGAGTTGATTTGGGGTCCACGGAGCCCTTTCGTGTTGCTCCAGTGACCTCAGGATCCCTCTAGACTTGAGACAGTGATCTTGGGTTTTCTCTGGAGTGCCATCAAGGAAATCAAGGCTCCTTTCACGTTTGATGTGGAACACGGAATTGCTCTGCACGCAGTGCAGGGGAATCGGGCCTCATCTCGCGGCGAGGGGGAATTCTCATGGTTTTTCTCGAGTTGCGGCCGGAACCTGGGGTATATTCTCGAGTTACGATGGGGAGGGCCCTTCCAGACACGTGTTTGTTCAGCTACGTCAGGACTCCTGCCTAGGTGAGAGGGAAACCTTGGGATTCTCCTCGAGTCTTGGCATGGCAATTGGGACGCGGCTCCACGTGAGGCGGGAGACCCAGGGTCCCTTTCCACATGCCACAGGGATACTGGGACACCTATCCATTTTCAAGAGGAGTCACGCATCGTCTACTTTAAAAGCATTGACCTCCAGAGACCTCTCGAGTTTTCAAAGGATGTGATGCCTCCGGTCTCAATGAAGCCGAGGACTAGGTCTTTCTCTGTGGTTTCCACAGCGGATTCAGACATCCCTTCATCTTGGGAGATGCAAGACGAGCCTGCATTCAATTCACTGCAGGGATATCCGGCCTTACTTCGAGTCAGAGCATCTCGGTGTCCATTCCAATTGAGGCCACAATCTCAGGGTCCCTCTCACATACCTGTAGCTGAGAGAAGCCTCCTCTTGAGGTGCTTGTGGAAAGTTGGTATTCCTCTTGAGTCGAAGCCAGGGACTAAGCTCTCATCTCGAGTTTATTTGGGGTCCAAGGAGCCGTTTCATGTTGCTCCAGTGACCTCAGGATCCCTCTAGATTTGAGACAGTGATCTTGGGGTTTCTCTGGAGTGCCATCAAGGAAATCAAGGCTCCTTTCACGTTTGATGTGGAACACGGAATTGCTCTGCACGCAGTGCAGGGGAATCGGGCCTCATCTCGCGGCGAGGGGGAAGTCTCATGGTTTTTCTCGAGTTGCGGCCGGAACCTGGGGTATATGCTCGAGTTACGACGGGGAGGTCCCTTCCAGACACGTGTTTGTTCAGCGACGTCAGGACTCCTGCCTAGGTGCGAGGGACACCTCGGGATTCTCCTCGAGTCTTGGCATGGCAAAGGGGATGCCTCTCCACGTGAGGCGGGAGACCCAGTGTCCCTTTCCACGTGCCACAGGGATCCTGGGACTCCTATCCATTTTCAAGAGGAGTCAGGCATCGTCTCCTTTGGAAGTATTGATCTCCGCAGACCTCTCGAGTTTTCAAAGGATGTGAGGGCTCCGGTCTCGGTGAGGTGGAGAACTAGGTCTTTCTCTGTGGTCTCCACAGGGGATTCAGACATCCCTTCTTCTTGGGAGATGCAAGACGAGCCTGCTTTCAATTCACTGCAGGGATATCCGGCCTTACTTCGAGTCAGAGCATCTCGGTGTCCATTCCACTTGAGGCCACAAACTCAGGGTCCCTCTCACATACCTGTAGCTGAGAGAAGCCTCCTCTTGAGGTGCTTGTGGAAAGTTGGTATTCCTCTTGAGTCGAAGCCAGGGACTAAGATTTCATCTCGAGTTGATTTGGGGTCCACGGAGCCCTTTCGTGTTGCTCCAGTGACCTCAGGATCCCTCTAGACTTGAGACAGTGATTTTGGGTTTTCTCTGGAGTGCCATCAAGGAAATCAAGTCTCCTTTCACGTTTTATGTGGAACACGGAATTGCTCTGCACACAGTGCAGGGGAATCGGGCCTCATCTCGCGGCGAGGGGGAAGTCTCATGCTTTTTCTCGACTTGCGGCTGGACCTGGGGTATATTCTCGAGTTACGACGGGGAGAGCCCTTCCAGACACGTGTTTGGTCAGCGACGTTTGGACCCCTGCCTAGGTGCAAGGGACACCTCGGGATTCTCCTCGAGTCTTTGCATTGCATTTGGGACACGTCTCCACGTGAGGCGGGAGACCCAGGGTCCCTTTCCACGTGCCACAGATATCCTGGGACTCCTGTCCATTTTCAAGAGGAGTCAGGCATCGTCTCCTTCGGAAGTATTGATCTCCGCGGACCTCTCGAGTTTTCAAAGGATATGAGGCCTCCGGTTGCGTTGAGGTGGAGGACTAGGTCTTTCTCTGTGGTCTACACAGGGGATCAGACAACCCTTCGTCTTGGGAGATGCAAGACGAGCCTGCATTCAATTCACTGCAGGCATATCCGGCCTTACTTCGAGTCAGAGCATCTCGGTGTCCATTCCACTTGAGGCAACAAACTCAGGGGCCCTCTCACATACCTGTAGCTGAGAGAAGCCTCCTCTTGCGGTGCTTGTGGAAAGTTGGTATTCCTCTTGAGTCGAAGCCAGGGACTAAGCTCTCATCTCGAGTTGATTTGGGGTCCACGGAGCCCTTTCGTGTTGCTCCAGTGACCTCAGGATCCCTCTAGACTTGAGACAGTGAACTTGGGTTTTCTCTGGAGTGCCATCAAGGAAATCAAGGCTCCTTTCACGTTTGATGTGGAACACGGAATTGCTCTGCACGCAGGGCAGTGGAATCGGGCCTCATCTCGCGGCGAGGGGGAAGTCTCATGGTTTTTCTCGAGTTGCGGCCAGAACCTGGGGTATATTCTCGAGTTACGACGGGGAGGGCCCTTCCAGACACGTGTTTGTTCAGCGACGTCAGGACTCCTGCCTAGGTGCGAGGGACACCTCGGGATTCTCCTCGAGTCTTGTCTTGGTATTTTGGACGTGTCTCCACGTGAGGCGGG
Organism: Dama dama; assembly: GCF_033118175.1. Lineage (NCBI taxonomy): Eukaryota > Metazoa > Chordata > Mammalia > Artiodactyla > Cervidae > Dama > Dama dama. The sequence continues at coordinate 64,151,857 of NC_083688.1, read as the reverse complement.
AGACCCAGGGTCCCTTTCCACGTGCCACAGAGATCCTGGGACTCCTATCCATTTTCAAGAGGAGTCAGGCACCGTCTCCTTTGGAAGCATTGATCTCCGCGGACCTCTCGAGTTTTCAAAGGATGTGAGGCCTCCGGTCGCGTTGAGGCGGAGGACTAGGTCTCTCTGTGGTCTCCACAGGGGATTCAGACATCCCTTCGTCTTGGGAGATGCAAGACGTGCCTGCATTCAATTCACTGCAGGGATATCTGGTCTTACTTCGAGTCAGAGCATCTCGGTGTCCAACACACTTGAGGACACAGATTCAGGGTCCCTCTCACATACCTGTAGCTGAGAGAAGCCTCCTGTTGAGGTGCTTATGGAAAGTTGGTATTCCTCTTGAGTCGAAGCCAGGGACTAAGGTCTCATCTCGAGTTTATTTGGGGTCCACGGAGCCCTTTCGTGTTGCTCCAGTGACCTCAGGATCCCTCTAGACTTGAGACAGTGATCTTGGGTTTTCTCTGGAGAGCCTTCAAGGAAATCAAGGCTCCTTTCAAGTTTGATGTGGAACACGGAATTGCGCTGCACGCAGTGCAGAGGAATCGGGCCTCATCTCGTAGCAAGGGGGATGTCTCATGGTTTTTCTCAAGTTGCGAGCGGAACCTGGGGTATATTCTCGAGTTACGACGGGGATGGCCCTTCCAGACACGTGTTTGTTCAGGGACGTCAGGACTCCTGCCTAGGTGCGAGGGATAACTCGGGATTCTCCTCGAGTCTTGGCATGGCAATTGGGACGCGTCTCCACCTGAGGCGGGAGACCCAGGGTCCCTTTCCACATGCCACAGGGATCCTGGGACTCCTATTCATTGTCAACAATAGTCAGGCATCGTTTCCTCTGGAAGCATTGATCTCCGGGGAACTCTCGAGTTTTCAAAGGATGTGAGGCCTCCGGTCGCGATGAGGCGGAGAACTAGGTCTTTCTCTGTTGTCTCCACAGGGGATTCAGACATCCCTTCGTCTTGGGAGATGCAAGACGAGCCTGCTTTCAATTCACTGCAGGGATATCCGGCCTTACTTCGAGTCAGAGCATCTCGGTGTCCATTCCACTTGAGGCCACAAAATCAGGGTCCCTCTCACATACCTGTAGCTGAGAGAAGCCTCCTCTTGAGGTGCTTGTGGAAAGTTGGTATTCTTCTTGAGTCGAAGCGAGGGACTAAGCTCTCATCTCGAGTTGATTTGGGGTCCATGGAGCCCTTTCGTGTTGCTCCAGTGACCTCAGGATCCCTCTAGACGTGAGACAGTGATCTTGGGTTTTCTCTGGAGTGCCATCAAGGAAATCAAGGCTCCTTTCACTTTTGATGTGGAACACGGAATTGCTCTGCACGCAGTGCAGGGGAATCGGGCCTCATCTCGCGGCGAGGGGGAAGTCTCATGGTTTTTCTCGAGTTGCGGCAAGAACCTGGGGTATATTCTCGAGTTACGTTAGGGAGGGCCCTTCCAGACACGTGTTTGTTCAGCGATGTCAGGACTCCTGCCTAGGTGCGAGGGACACCTCGGGATTCTCCTCGAGTCTTGGCATGGCAATTGGGACGCGTCTCCACGTGAGGCGGGAGACCCAGGGTCCCTTTCCACGTGCCACAGGGATCCTGGGACTCCTATCCATTTTCAAGAGGAGTCAGGCATCGTATCCTTTGGAAGCATTGATCTCCGCGGACCTCTCGAGTTTTCAAAGGATGTGAGGCCTCCGGTCGCGATGAGGCGGAGAACTCGGTCTTTCTCTGTGGTCTCCACAGGGGATTCAGACATCCCTTCGTCTTGGGAGATGCAAGACGAGCCTGCTTTCAATTCACTGCAGGGATATCCGGCCTTACTTCGAGTCAGAGCATCTCGGTGTCCATTCCACTTGAGGCCACAAACTCAGGGTCACTCTCACATACTTGTAGCTGAGAGAAGCCTTCTCTTGAGGTGCTTGTGGAAATTTGGTATTCCTCTTGAGTCGAAGCCAGGGACTAAGCTGTCATCTCGGGTTGATTTGGGGTCCACGGAGACCTTTCGTGTTGGTACAGTGACCTCAGGATCCCTCTAGACTTGAGACAGTGATCTTGGGTTTTCTCTGGAGTGCCATCAAGGAAATCAAGGCTCCGTTTACGTTTGATGTGGAACACGGAATTGCTCTGCACGCAGTGCAGGGGAATCGGGCCTCATCTCGCGGCAAGGAGGATGTCTCAAGGTTTTTCTCAAGTTGCAGCCGGAACCTGAGATATATTCTCGAGTTAAGACGGGGAGGGCCTTTTCAGACACGTGTTTGTTCAGCGACGTCAGGATTCCTGCCTAGGTGCGAGGGACACCTCGGGATTCTCCTCGAGTCTTGGCATGGCAATTGGGACACGTCTCCACGTGAGGCGGGAGACCCAGGCTCCCTTTCCACGTGCCACAGGGATCCTGGGACTCCTATCCATTTTCAAGAGAAGTCAGGCATCGTCTCCTTTGGAAGCATTGATCTCCGCAGACCTCTCGAGTTTTCAAAGAATGTGAGGCCTCCGGTCGCGATGAGGCGGAGGACTAGGACTTTCTCTGTAGTCTCCACATTGGATTCAGACATCCCTTCGTCTTGGGAGATGCAAGACGTGCCTGCATTCAATTCACTGCAGGGATATCTGGTCTTACTTCGAGTCAGAGCGTCTCGGTGTCCATTCCACTTGAGGCCACAAACTCAGGGTCCCTCTCACATACCTGTAGCTGAGAGAAGCCTCCTCTTGAGGGGCTTGTGGAAAGTTGGTATTCCTCTTGAGTCGAAGCCAGGGACTAATCTCTCATCACGAGTTGATTTGGGGTCCACGGAGCACTTTCGTGTTGCTCCAGTGACCTCAGGATGCCTCTAGACTTGAGACAGTGATCTTGGGTATTCTCTGGAGTGCCATCAAGGAAATCAAGGCTCCTTTCACGTTTAATGTGGAACACGGAATTGATCTGCACCCAGTGCAGGGGAATCGGGCCTCATCTCGCTGCGAGGGGGAAGTCTCATGGTTTTTCTCGAATTGCGGCCAGAACCTGGGGTATATTCTCGAGTTACGACGGGGAGGGCCTTTCCAGACACGTGTTTGTTCAGCGACGTCAGGACTCCTGCCTAGGTGCGAGGGACACCTTGGGATTCTCCTCGAGTCTTGGCATGGCAATTGGGACGCGTCTCCACGTGTGGCGGGAGACCCAGTGTCGTTTTTAACGTGCCACAGTGATCCTGGGACTCCTATCTATTTTCAAGAGGAGTAAGGCATTGTCTCCTTTGGAAGCATTGATCTCCGCGGAACTCTCGAGTTTTCAAAGGATGTGAGGCCTCCGGTCGCCTTGAGGCGGAGGACTAGGTCTTTCTCTGTGGCCTCCACAGGGGATTCAGACATCCCTTCGTCTTGGGAGATGCAAGACGAGCCTGCATTCCATTCACTGCAGGGATATCCGGCCTTACTTCGAGTCAGAGCATCTCGGTGTCCATTCCACTTGAGGCCACAAACTCAGGGTCCCTCTCACATACCTGTAGCTGAGAGAAGGCTCCTCTTGAGGTGCTTGTGGAAAGTTGGTATTCCTCTTGAGTCGAAGCCAGGGACTAAGCTCTCATCTCGAGTTGATTTGGGGTCCACGGAGCCCTTTCGTGTTGCTCCAGTGACCTCAAGATCCCTCTAGACTTGAGACAGTGATCTTGGGTTTTCTCTGGAGTGCCATCAAGGAAATCAAGGCTCCTTTCACGTTTGATGTGGAACACGGAATTGCTCTGCACGCAGTGCAGGGGAATCGGGCCTCATCTCGCGGCGAGGGGGAAGTCTCATGGTTTTTCTCGAGTGGCGGCCATAACCTGGGGTATATTCTCGAGTTACGACGGGGAGGGCCCTTCCAGACACGTGTTTGTTCAGCGACATCAGGACTCCTGCCTACGTGCGAGGGACACCTCGGGATTCTCCTCGAGTCTTGGCATGGCAATTGGGACGCGTCTCCACGTGAGGCGGGAGACCCAGGGTCCCTTTCCACGTGCCACAGGGATCCTGGGACTCCTATCCATTTTCAAGAGGAGTCAGGCATCGTCTCCTTTGGAAGCATTGATCTCCGCGGACCTCTCGATTTTTCAAAGGATGTGAGGCCTCCGGTGGCGATGAGGCAGAGAACTAGGACTTTCTCTGTGGTCTCCACAGGTGATTCAGACATCCCTTCGTCTTGGGAGATGCAAGACGAGCCTGCATTCAATTCACTGCAGGGATATCCGGCCTTACTTGGAGTCAGAGCATCTCGGTCGCCATTCCACTTGAGGCCACAAACTCAGGGTCCCTCTCACATACCTGTAGCTGAGAGAAGCCTCCTCTTGAGGTGCTTGTGGAAAGTTGGTATTCCTCTTGAGTCGAAGTCAGGAAGTAAGCTCTCATTTCGAGTTGATTTGGGGCCAACGGAGCCCTTTCGTGTTGCTCCAGTGACCTCAGGATCCCTCTAGACTTGAGACAGTGATCTTGGGTTTTCTCTGGAGTGCCATCAAGGAAATCAAGGCTCCTTTCAAGTTTGATGTGGAACACGTAATTGCTCTGCACGCAGACAGGGGAATCGGGCCTCATCTAGCGGCAAGGGGGATGTCTCATGGTTTTTCTGAAGTTGCGGGCGGAACCTGGGGTATATTCTCGAGTTACGACGGGGAGGGCCCTTCCACACGTGTTTGTTCACCGACGTCAGGACTCCTGCCTAGGTGCGAGGGATACCTCGGGATTCTCCTCGAGTCTTGGCATGGCAATTGGGACGCGTCTCCACATGAGGCGGGAGACCCAGTGTCCCTTTCCACATGCCCCAGGGATCCTGGAACTCCTATCCATTGTCAACAAGAGTCAGGCATCGTTTCCTTTGGAAGCATTGATCTCCGCGGACCTCTTGAATTTTCAAAGGATGTGAGGCCTCCGGTCTCGATGAGGCAGAGAACTAGGTCTTTCTCTGTTGTCTCCACAGGAGATTCAGCCATCTCTTCTTCTTGGGAGATGCAAGACGAGCCTGCTTTCAATTCACTGCAAGGATATCCGGCCTTACTTCGAGTCAGAGCATCTCGGTGTCCATTCCACTTGAGGCCACAAACTCAGGGTCCCGCTCACATAACTGTAGCTGAGAGAAGCCCCTCTTGAGGTGGTTGTGGAAAGTTGGTATTCCTCTTGAGTCGAAGCCAGGGACTAAGCTCTCATCTCGAGTTGATTTGGTTTCCACGGAGCCCTTTCGTGTTGCTACAGTGACCTCAGGATCTCTCCTGAGACAGTGAACTTGGGTATTCTCTGGAGTGCCATCAAGGAAATCAAGGCTCCTTTCACGTTTGATGTGGAACACGGAATTGCTCTGCACGCAGTGCAGGGGAATCGGGCCTCATCTCGCGGCGAGGGGGAAGTCTCATGGTGATTCTCGATTTGTGGCCGGAACCTGGGGAATATTCTCGAGTTACGACGGGGAGGCCCTTCCAGACACGTGTTTCTTCAGCGACGTCAGGACTCCTGCCTAGGTGCGAGGGACAACTCGGGATTCTCCTCGAGTCTTGGCATGGCAATTGGGACGCGTCTCCACGTGTGGCGGGCGACCCAGGGTCCCTTTCCACGTTCCACAGGGATCCTGGGACTCCTATCTATTTTCAAGAGGAGTCAGGCATCGTCTCCTTTGGAAACATTGATCTCCGCGGACCACTCCAATTTTGAAAGGATGTGAGGCCTCCGTTCGCGTTGAGGCGGAGGACTAGGTCTTTCTCTGTGGTCTCCACAGGGGATTCAGACATCCCTTCGTCTTGGGAGATGCAAGACGAGTTTGCATTCAATTCACTGCAGTGATATCCAGCCTTTCTTCGAGTCAGAGCATCTCGGTGTCCATTCCACTTGAGGACACAAACTCAGAGTCCCTCTCACATACCTGTAGCTGAGAGAAGCCTCCTCTTGAGGTGCTTGTGGAAAGTTCGTATTCCTCTTGAGTCGAAGCCAGGGACTAAGCTATCATCTCGAGTTGATTTGGCGTCCTCGGGGCCTTTTCTTGTTGCTCCAGTGACCTTAGGATCCCTCTGGACTTGAGACAGTGATCTTGGGTTTTCTCTGGAGTGCCATCAAGGAAATCAAGGCTCCTTTCAAGTTTGATGTGGAACACGGAATTGCTCTGCACGCAGTGCAGGGGAATCGGGCCTCATCTCGCGGCGAGGTGGAAGTCTCATTGTTTTTCTCAAATTGCAACCGGAACGTGGGGTATATTCTCGAGTTAAGCCGGGGAGGGCCCTTTCAGACACGTGTTTGTTCAGCGACGTCAGGACTCCTACCGAGGTGCGAGGGACACCTCGGGATTCTCCTCGAGTCTTGGCATGGCAATTGGGACGCGTCTCCACGTGAGGCGGGAGACCCAGTGTCCCTTTCAACGTGCCACAGGGATCCTGGGATTCCTATCTATTTTCAAGAGGAGTCAGGCATCGTCTCCTTTGGAAGCATTGATCTCCGCGGACCTCTCGAGTTTTCAAAGGATGTGAGGCCTCTGGTCGTTTTGAGGTGGAGTACTAGGTCTCTCTGTGGTCTCCACAGGGGATTCAGACATCCCGTCGTCTTGGGAGATGCAAGACAAGCCTGCATTCAATTCACTGCAGGGATATCCGGCCTTACTTCAAGTCAGAGCATCTCGGTGTCCATTCCACTTGAGGCCACAAACTCAGGGTCCCTCTCACATACCTGTAGCTGAGAGAAGCCTCCTCTTGAGGTGCTTGTGGAAAGTTGGTATTCCCCTTGAGTCGAAGCCAGGGACTAAGCTCTCATCTCGAGTTGATTTGGGGTGCACGGAGCCCTTTCGTGTTGCTAAAGTGACCTCAGGATCCCTCTAGACTTGAGACAGTGATCTTGGGTTTTCTCTAGAGTGCCATCAAGGAAATCAAGGCTCCTTTCACGTTTGATGTGGAACACGGAATTGCTCTGCACGCAGTGCAGGGGAATCGGGCCTAATCTCGCGGCGAGGGGGAGGTCTCATGGTGTTTCTCGAGTTGCGGCCGGAACCTGGGGTATATGCTCGAGTTACGACGGGGAGGGCCCTTCCAGACATGTGTTTGTTCAGCGACGTCAGGACTCCTACCTAGGTGCGAGGGACACCTCGGGATTCTCCTCGAGTCTTGGCATGGCAATTGGGACGCGTCTCCACGTGAGGCGGGAGACCCAGTGTCCCTTTCCACGTGTCAAAGGGATCCTGGGACTCCTATCCATTTTCAAAAGGAGTCAGGCATCGTCTCCTTTGGAAGCATTGATCTCCGGGGACCTCTCTAGTTTTCCAAGGATGTGAGGCCTCCGGTCGCGATGAGGCAGAGAACTAGTTCCTTCTCTGTTGTCTCCACAGGGGATTCAGACATCTCTTCGTCTTGGGAGATGCAAGACGAGCCTGCATTCAATTCACTGCAGGGATATCCGGCCTTACTTCGAGTCAGAGCATCTCGGTGTCCATTCCACTTGCGGCCACAAACTCAGGGTCCCTCTCACATACCTGAAGCTGAGAGAAGCCTCCTCTTGAGGTGCTTGTGGAAAGTTGGTATGACTCTTGAGTCGAAGCCAGGGACTAAGCTCTCAGCTCGAGTTGATTTGGAGTCCACGGAGCCCTTTCTTGTTGCTACAGTGACCTCAGGATCCCTCTAGACTTGAGACAGTGATCTTGGGTTTTCTCTGGAGTGCCATCAAGGAAATCAAGGCTCCTTTCACGTTTGACGTGGAACACGGAATTGCTCTGCACGCAGTGCAGGAGAATCGGGCCTCATCTTGCGGCGAGGGGGAAGTCTCATGGTTTTTCTCGAGTTGCAGCCGGAACCTGGGGTATATTCTCGAGTTACGACGGGGAGGGCCCTTCCAGACACGTGTTTGTTCAGCAACGTCAGAATTCCTGCCTAGGTGCGAGGGACACCTCGGGATTCTCCTCGAGTCTTGCCATGGCAATTGGGACGCGTCTCCACGTGAGGCGGGAGACCCAGGTTCCCTTTCCACGTGCCACAGGGATCCTGGGACTCCTATCCATTTTCAAGAGGCGTCAGGAATCGTCTCCTTTGGAAGCATTGATCTCCGCAAACTTCTCGAGTTTTCAAACGATGTGAGGCCTCCGGTCGCGATGAGGCGGAGAACTAGTTCTTTCTCTGTGGTCTCCACAGGGGATTCAGACATCCCTTCCTCTTGGGAGATGCAAGACGAGCCTGCATTCAATTCACTGCAGGGATATCCTGCCTTACTTCGAGTCAGAGCATCTCGGTGTCCATTCCACTTGAGGCCCAAACTCAGGGTCCATCTCACATACCTGTAGCTGAGAGAAGCCTCCTCTTGAGGTGCTTGTGGAAAGTTGGTATTCCTCTTGAGTCGAAGCCAGGGACTAAGCTCGCATCTCGAGTTGATTTGGGGTCCACGGAGACCTTTCCTTTTGCTACAGTGACCTCAGGATCCCTCTAGAATTGAGACACTGATCTTGGGCTTTCTCTGGAGTGCCATCAAGGAAATCAAGGCTCCTTTCACGTTTGATGTGGAACACGGAATTGCTCTGCACGCAGTCCAGGGGAATCTGGCCTCATCTCGCGGCGAGGGGGAAGTCTCATGGTTTTTCTCGAGTTGCGGCCGGAACCTGGGGTATATGCTCGAGTTACGACTGGGAGGGCCCTTCCAGACATGTGTTTGTTCAGCGACGTCAGGACTCCTACCTAGGTGCGAGGGACACCTCGGGATTCTCCTCGAGTCTTGGCATGGCAATTGGGACGCCTCTCCACGTGAGGCGGGAGACCCAGGGTCCCTTTCCAGGTGCCACTGGGATCCTGGAACTCCTATCCATTTTCAAGATGAGTCAGACATCGTCTCCTTTGGAAGCATTGATCTCCGCGGACCTCTCGAGTTTTCAAAGGATGTGAGGACTCCGGTCGCGATGAGGCGGAGAATTAGGTCTTTCTCTGTGGTCTCCACAGGGGATTCAGTCATCCCTTCCTCTTGGGAGATGCAAGACGAGCCTGCATTCAATTCACTGCAGGGATATCCTGCCTTACTTCGAGTCAGAGCATCTCGGTGTCCATTCCACTTGAGGCCACAAACTCAGGGTCCTTCTCACATACCTGTAGCTGAGAGAAGCCTCCTCTTGCGGTGCTTGTGGAAAGTTGGTATTCCTGTTGAGTCGAAGCCAGGGACTAAGCTCTCATCTCGAGTTGATTTGGGGTCCACGGAGCCCTTTCGTGTTGCTCCAGTGACCTCAGGATCCCTCTAGACTTGGGACAGTCATCTTGGGTTTTCTCTGGAGTGCCATCAAGGAAATCAAGGCTCCTTTCACGTTTGATGCGGAACACGGAATTGCTCTGCACGCAGTGCAGGGGAATCGGGCCTGATGTCGCGGCGAGGGGGAAGTCTCATGGTTTTTCTCGAGTTGCGGCCGGAACCTGGGGTATATTCTCGAGTTAAGACGGGGAGGGCCCTTCCTGACACGTGTTTGTTCAGCGAAGTCATTACTCCTGCCTAGGTGCGAGGGACACCTCGGGATTCTTCTCGAGTCTTGGCATGGCAATTGGGACGCGTCTCCACGTGAGGCGGGAGTCCCAGGGTCCCTTTCCACGTGCCACAGGGATCCTGGGACTTCTATCCACTTTCAAGAGGAGTCAGGCATCGTCTCCTTTGGAAGAATTGATCTCCGTGAACCTCTCGAGTTTTCAAAGGATGTGAGGCCTCCGGTCGCGATGAGGCAGAGAATTAGGTCTTTCTGTGTGGTCTCCACAGGGGATTCAGACATCACTTCCTCTTGGTAGATGCAAGACGAGCCTGCATTCAATTCACTGCAGGGATATCCTGCCTTACTTCGAATCAGAGCATCTCGGTGTCCATTCCACTTGAGGCCACAAACTCACGGTCCATCTCACATACCTGTAGCTGAGAGAAGCCTCCTCTTGAGGTCCTTGTGGAAAGTTGGTATTCCTCTTGAGTCAAAGCCAGGGACTAAGCTCGCATCTCGAGTTGATTTGGGGTCCACGGAGACCTTTCGTTTTGCTACAGTGACCTCAGGATCCCTCTAGAATTGAGACAGTGATCTTGGGTTTTCTCTGGAGTGCCATCAAGGAAATCAAGGCTCCTTTCACGTTTGATGTGGAAAACGGAATTGCTCTGCATGCAGTGCAGGGAAATCTGGCCTCATCTCGCGGCGAGGGGGAAGTCTCATGGTTTTTCTCGAGTTGCGGCCGGAACCTGGGGTATATGCTCGAGATACGACGGGGAGGGCCCTTCCAGACATGTGTTTGTTCAGCGACGTCAGGACTCCTACCTAGGTGCGAGGGACACCTCGGGATTCTCCTCGAGTCTTGGCATGGCAATTGGGACGCGTCTCCACGTGATTCGGGAAACCCAGTGTCCCTTTCCACGTGCCAAAGGGATCCTGGGACTCCTATCCATTTTCAAAAGGAATCAGGCATCGTCTCCTTTGGAAGCATTGATCTCCGGGGACCTCTCTAGTTTTCAAAGGATGTGAGGCCTCCGGTCGCGATGAGGCGGAGAACTAGTTCCTTCTCTGTTGTCTCCACAGGGGATTCAGACATCCCTTCGTCTTGGGAGATGCAAGATGAGCCTGCATTCAATTCACTGCAGGGATATCCAGCCTTACTTCGAGTCAGAGCATCTCGGTGTCCATTCCACTTGAGGCCACAAACTCAGGGTCCCTCTCACATACCTGTAGCTGAGAGAAGCCTCCTCTTGAGGAGCTTGTGGAAAGTTGGTATTCCTCTTGAGTCGAAGCCAGGGACTAAGCTCTCATATCGAGTTGATTTGGGGTCCACGGAGACCTTTCGTGTTGCTCCAGTGACCTCAGGATCCCTCTAGACTTGAGACAGTGATCTTGGGTTTTCTCTGGAGTGCCATCAAGGAAATCAAGGCTCCTTTCACGTTTGATGTGGAAAACCGAATTGCTCTGCACGCAGTGCAGGGGAATCGGGCCTCATCTTTCGGCGAGGGGGAAGTCTCATGGTTTTTCTCGAGTTGCAGCCGGAACCAGGTGTATATTCTCGAGTTACGACGGGGAGGGCCCTTCCAGACACGAGTTTGTTCCGCAACGTCAGAACTCCTGCCTACGTTCGATGGACACCTCGGTATTCTCCTCGAGTCTTGGCATGGCAATTGGGACGCGTCTCCACGTGAGGCGGGAGACCCAGGGTCCCTTTCAACGTGCCACAGGGATCGTGGGACTCCTATCCACTTTCAAGAGGAGTCAGGCATCGTCTCCTTTGGAAGCATTGATCTCTGCGGACCTCTCTAGTTTTCAAAGGATGTGAGGCCTGCGGTCGCGATGAGGCGGAGAACTAGGTCTTTCTCTGTGGTCTCCACAGGGGATTCAGACAACCCTTCGTCTTGGGAGATGCAAGACGAGCCTGCATTCAATTCACTGCAGGGATATCCGGCCTTACTTCGAGTCAGAGCATCTCGGTGTCCATTCCACTTGAGGCCACAACTCAGGGTCCCTCTCACATACATGTAGCTGAGAGAAGCCTCCTCTTGAGGGGCTTGTGGAAAGTTGGCATTCCTCTTGATTCGAAGCCAGGGACTAAGCTCTGATCTCGAGTTGATTTGGGTCCATGGAGACCTTTCGTGTTGCTACAGTGACCTCAGGATCCGTCTAGACTTGAGACAGTGATCTTGGGTTTTCTCTGGAGTGCCATCAAGGAAATCAAGGCTCCTTTCACGTTTGTGTGGAACACGGAATTGCTCTGCACGCAGTCCAGGGGAATCGGGCCTGATGTCGCGGCGAGGGGGAAATCTCATGGTTTTTCTCGAGTTGCGGCCGGAACCTGGGGTATATTCTCGACTTTCGACGGTGAGGGCCATTCCAGACACGTGTTTGTTCAGCGACGTCAGGACTCCTGCCTAGGTGCTAGGGACACCTCGGGATTCTCCTCGAGTATTGGCATGGAATTTGGGACGCGTCTCCACATGAGGCGGAAGACCCAGTGTCCCTTTCCACGTGCCAAAGGGATCCTGGGACTCCTATCCATTTTCAAGAAGAGTCCGGCATCGTCTCCTTTGGAAGCATTGATCTCCGCGGACCTCTCGAGTTTTCAAAGGATATGAGGCCTACGATCGCGATCAAGCGGAGAGCTAAGACCTTCTCTGTGGTCTCAACAGGGGATTCAGACATCCCTTCATGTTGGGAGATGCAAGACGAGCCTGCATTCAATTCACTGCAGGGATATCCGGCCTTACTTCGAGTCAGAGCATTTCGGTGTCCATTCCACTTGAGGCCACAAACTCAGGGTCCTCTCACATACCTGTCGTTGAGAGAAGCCTCCTCTTGAGGTGCTTGTGGAAAGTTGGTATACCTCTTGAGTCGAAGCCAGGGACTAAGCTCTCATCTCGAGTTGATTTGGGGTCCACGGAGCCCTTTCGTGTTGCTCCAGTGACCTCAGGATCCCTCTAGACTTGAGACAGTGATCTTGGGTTTTCTCTGGAGTGCCATCAAGGAAATCAAGGCTCCTTTCACGTTTGATGTGGAACACGGAATTGCTCTGCACGCAGTGCAGGGGAATCGGGCCTCATCTCGCGGCGAGGGGGAATTCTCATGGTTTTTCTCGAGTTGCGGCCGGAACCTGGGGTATATTCTCGAGTTACGATGGGGAGGGCCCTTCCAGACACGTGTTTGTTCAGCTACGTCAGGACTCCTGCCTAGGTGAGAGGGAAACCTTGGGATTCTCCTCGAGTCTTGGCATGGCAATTGGGACGCGGCTCCACGTGAGGCGGGAGACCCAGGGTCCCTTTCCACATGCCACAGGGATACTGGGACACCTATCCATTTTCAAGAGGAGTCACGCATCGTCTACTTTAAAAGCATTGACCTCCAGAGACCTCTCGAGTTTTCAAAGGATGTGATGCCTCCGGTCTCAATGAAGCCGAGGACTAGGTCTTTCTCTGTGGTTTCCACAGCGGATTCAGACATCCCTTCATCTTGGGAGATGCAAGACGAGCCTGCATTCAATTCACTGCAGGGATATCCGGCCTTACTTCGAGTCAGAGCATCTCGGTGTCCATTCCAATTGAGGCCACAATCTCAGGGTCCCTCTCACATACCTGTAGCTGAGAGAAGCCTCCTCTTGAGGTGCTTGTGGAAAGTTGGTATTCCTCTTGAGTCGAAGCCAGGGACTAAGCTCTCATCTCGAGTTTATTTGGGGTCCAAGGAGCCGTTTCATGTTGCTCCAGTGACCTCAGGATCCCTCTAGATTTGAGACAGTGATCTTGGGGTTTCTCTGGAGTGCCATCAAGGAAATCAAGGCTCCTTTCACGTTTGATGTGGAACACGGAATTGCTCTGCACGCAGTGCAGGGGAATCGGGCCTCATCTCGCGGCGAGGGGGAAGTCTCATGGTTTTTCTCGAGTTGCGGCCGGAACCTGGGGTATATGCTCGAGTTACGACGGGGAGGTCCCTTCCAGACACGTGTTTGTTCAGCGACGTCAGGACTCCTGCCTAGGTGCGAGGGACACCTCGGGATTCTCCTCGAGTCTTGGCATGGCAAAGGGGATGCCTCTCCACGTGAGGCGGGAGACCCAGTGTCCCTTTCCACGTGCCACAGGGATCCTGGGACTCCTATCCATTTTCAAGAGGAGTCAGGCATCGTCTCCTTTGGAAGTATTGATCTCCGCAGACCTCTCGAGTTTTCAAAGGATGTGAGGGCTCCGGTCTCGGTGAGGTGGAGAACTAGGTCTTTCTCTGTGGTCTCCACAGGGGATTCAGACATCCCTTCTTCTTGGGAGATGCAAGACGAGCCTGCTTTCAATTCACTGCAGGGATATCCGGCCTTACTTCGAGTCAGAGCATCTCGGTGTCCATTCCACTTGAGGCCACAAACTCAGGGTCCCTCTCACATACCTGTAGCTGAGAGAAGCCTCCTCTTGAGGTGCTTGTGGAAAGTTGGTATTCCTCTTGAGTCGAAGCCAGGGACTAAGATTTCATCTCGAGTTGATTTGGGGTCCACGGAGCCCTTTCGTGTTGCTCCAGTGACCTCAGGATCCCTCTAGACTTGAGACAGTGATTTTGGGTTTTCTCTGGAGTGCCATCAAGGAAATCAAGTCTCCTTTCACGTTTTATGTGGAACACGGAATTGCTCTGCACACAGTGCAGGGGAATCGGGCCTCATCTCGCGGCGAGGGGGAAGTCTCATGCTTTTTCTCGACTTGCGGCTGGACCTGGGGTATATTCTCGAGTTACGACGGGGAGAGCCCTTCCAGACACGTGTTTGGTCAGCGACGTTTGGACCCCTGCCTAGGTGCAAGGGACACCTCGGGATTCTCCTCGAGTCTTTGCATTGCATTTGGGACACGTCTCCACGTGAGGCGGGAGACCCAGGGTCCCTTTCCACGTGCCACAGATATCCTGGGACTCCTGTCCATTTTCAAGAGGAGTCAGGCATCGTCTCCTTCGGAAGTATTGATCTCCGCGGACCTCTCGAGTTTTCAAAGGATATGAGGCCTCCGGTTGCGTTGAGGTGGAGGACTAGGTCTTTCTCTGTGGTCTACACAGGGGATCAGACAACCCTTCGTCTTGGGAGATGCAAGACGAGCCTGCATTCAATTCACTGCAGGCATATCCGGCCTTACTTCGAGTCAGAGCATCTCGGTGTCCATTCCACTTGAGGCAACAAACTCAGGGGCCCTCTCACATACCTGTAGCTGAGAGAAGCCTCCTCTTGCGGTGCTTGTGGAAAGTTGGTATTCCTCTTGAGTCGAAGCCAGGGACTAAGCTCTCATCTCGAGTTGATTTGGGGTCCACGGAGCCCTTTCGTGTTGCTCCAGTGACCTCAGGATCCCTCTAGACTTGAGACAGTGAACTTGGGTTTTCTCTGGAGTGCCATCAAGGAAATCAAGGCTCCTTTCACGTTTGATGTGGAACACGGAATTGCTCTGCACGCAGGGCAGTGGAATCGGGCCTCATCTCGCGGCGAGGGGGAAGTCTCATGGTTTTTCTCGAGTTGCGGCCAGAACCTGGGGTATATTCTCGAGTTACGACGGGGAGGGCCCTTCCAGACACGTGTTTGTTCAGCGACGTCAGGACTCCTGCCTAGGTGCGAGGGACACCTCGGGATTCTCCTCGAGTCTTGTCTTGGTATTTTGGACGTGTCTCCACGTGAGGCGGGAGACCCAGGGTCCCTTTCCACGTGCCACAGAGATCCTGGGACTCCTATCCATTTTCAAGAGGAGTCAGGCACCGTCTCCTTTGGAAGCATTGATCTCCGCGGACCTCTCGAGTTTTCAAAGGATGTGAGGCCTCCGGTCGCGATGAGGCGTAGAATTCGGTCTTTCTCTGTTCTCTCCACAGGGGATTCAGACATCCCTTCGTCTTGGGAGATGCAAGACGAGCCTGTATTCAATTCACTGCAGGGATATCCGGACTTACTTCGAGTCAGAGCATCTCGGTGTCCATTCCATTTGAGGCCACAAATTCAGGGTCCCTCTCACATACCTGTAGCTGAGAGAAGCCTCCTCTTGAGGTGCTTGTAAAAATTAGGTATTCCTCTTGAGTCGAAGCCAGGGACTAAGCTCTCATCTCGAGTTGATTTGTGGTCCACGGAGCCCCTTCGAGTTGCTCCAGTGACCTCAGGATCCCTCTAGATTTGAGACAGTGATCTTGGGTTTCCTCTGGAGTGCCATCAAGGAAATCAAGGCTCCTTTCTCGTTTGATGTGGAACACGGAATTTCTCTGCACGCATTGCAGGGGAATCGGGCCTCATCTCGCGGCGAAGGGGAAGTCTCATGGTTTTTCTAGAGTTGCGGCCGGAACCTGGGGTATATTCTCGAGTTACGACGGGGAGGGCCCTTCCAGACACGTGTTTGTTCAGCGACGTCAGGACTCCTGCCTAGGTGCGAGGGACACCTCGGGATTCTCCTCGAGTCTTTCCATGGCAATTGGGACGCGTCTCCACATGAGCCGGGAGACCCAGGGTCCCTTTCCACGGGCCACAGGGATCCTGGGACTCCTATCCATTTTCAAGAGGAGTCAGGCATCGTCTCCTTTGGAAGCATTGATCTCCGCGAACCTCTTGAGTTTTCAAAGGATGTGAGGCCTCCGGTCGCGATGAGGCGGACGACTAGGTCTTTCTCTGTTGTCTCCACCTGGGATTCATACATCCCTTCGTCTTGGGAGATGCAAGACGAGCCTGCCTTCAATTCCCTGCAGGGATATCCGGCCTTACTTCGAGTCAGAGCATCTCGGTGTCCATTCCAATTGAGGCCACAATCTCAGGGTCCCTCTCACTTACCTGTAGCTGAGAGAAGCCTCCTCTTGAGGTGCTTGTGGAAAGTTGGTATTCCTCTTGAGTTGAAGCCAGGGACTAAGCTCTCATCTCGAGTTGATTTGGGGTCCACGGAGCCCTTTCGTGTTGCTCCAGTGACCTCAGGATCCCTCTAGACTTGAGACAGGGATCTTGGGTTTTCTCTGGAGGACCATCAAGGAAATCAAGGCTCCTTTCACGTTTGATGTGGAACACGGAATTGCTCTGCACGCAGTGCATTGGAATCGGGCCTCATGTCGCGGCGAGGGGAAATCTCATGGTTTTTCTCAAGTTGCGGCCAGAACCTGGGGTATATTCTCGAGTTAAGACGGGGAGGGCCCTTCCAGACACGTATTTGTTCAGCGACGTCAGGACTCCTGCCTAGGTGGGAGGGACAACTCGGGATTCTCCTCGAGTCTTGGCATGGCAATTGGGACGCGTTTCCACGTGAGGCGGGCGACCCAGGGTCCCTTTCCATGTGCCACAGGGATACTGGGACTCCTATCCATTTTCAAGATGAGTCAGGCATTGTCTCCTTTGGAAGCATTGACCTCCGCAGACCTCTCGAGTTTTCAAATGATGTGATGCCTCCGGTCTCGATGAGGAGGAGGACTAGGTCTCTCTCTGTGGTCTCCACAGGGGATTCAGACATCCCTTCATCTTGGGAGATGCAAGACGAACCTGCATTCAATTCACTATTGGGATATCCGGCCTTACTTCGAGTCAGAGCATCTGGTGTCCATTCTACTTGAGGCCACAAACTCAGGGTCCCTCTCACATACCTGTAGCTGAGGGAAGCCTCCTCTTGAGGTGCTTGTGGAAAGTTGGTATTCCTCTTGAGTCGAAGCCAGGGACTAAGCTCTCATCTCGAGTTGATTTGGGGTCCACGGAGCCCTTTCATGCTGCTACAGTGGCCTCAGGATCCCTCTAGACTTGAGACAGTGACTTTGGATTTTCTCTGGAGTGCCATCAAGGAAATCAAGGCTTTTTTCATGTTTGATTTGGAACACGGAATTGCTCTGCACGCAGGGCAGGGGAATCGGGCCTCATCTCGCGGCGAGGGGGAAGTCTCATTGTTTTTCTCGAGTTGCGGCCGGAACCTGGGGTATATTCTCGAGTTACGACGGGGAGAGCCCTTTCAGACACGTGTTTGTTCAGCGACGTCGGACTCCTGCCTAGGTGCGAGGGACACCTCGGGATTCTCCCCGAGTCTTGGCATGGCAATTGGGACGCGTCTCCACGGGAGCCGGGAGACAGAGGATCCCTTTCAACGTGCCACAGGGATCCTGGCACTCCTATCCATTTTCAAGAGGAGTCAGGCATCGTCTCCTTTGGAAACATTGACCTCCGCAGGCCTCTCGAGTTTTCAAAGGATGTGAGGCCTCCGGTCGCGATGAGGCGGAGGACTAGGTCTTTCTCTGTCGTCTCCACAGGGGATTCAGACATCCCTTCGTCTTGGGAGATGCAAGATGAGCCTGCATTCAATTCACTGTTGGGATATCCGGCCTTACTTCGAGTCAGAGCATCTCGGTGTCCATTCCACTTGAGGTCACAAACTCAGGGTCCTCTCACATACCTGTAGTTGAGAGAAGCCTCCTCTTGAGGTGCTTGTGGAAAGTTGGGATTCCTCTTGAGTCGAAGCCAGGGACTAAGCTCTCATCTCGAGTTAATTTGGGGTCCATGGAGAAATTTCGTGTTGCTCCAGTGACCTCAGGATCCCTCTAGATTTGCGACAGTGATCTTGGGTTTTCTATGGAGTGCCATCAAGGAAATCAAGGCTTTTTTCATGTTTGATTTGGAACACGGAATTGCTCTGCACGCAGGGCAGGGGAATCGGGCCTCATCTCGCGGCGAGGGGGAAGTCTCATTGTTTTTCTCGAGTTGCGGCCGGAACCTGGGGTATATTCTCGAGTTACGACGGGGAGAGCCCTTTCAGACCCGTGTTTGTTCAGCGACGTCGGACTCCTGCCTAGGTGCGAGGGACACCTCGGGATTCTCCTCGAGTCTTGGCATGGCAATTGGGACGCGTCTCCACGTGAGGCGGGAGACCCAGGGTCCCTTTCCACGTGCCACAGGGATCCTGGGACTCCTATCCATTTTCAAGAGGAGTCAGGCATCGTCTCCTTTGAAAGCATTGATCTCCGCGGACCTCTCGAGTTTTCAAAGGATGTGAGGCCTCCGGTCGCGATGAGGCGGAGAATTAGGTCTTTCTCTGTGGTCTCCAGAGGGGATTCAGACATCCCTTCGTCTTGGGCGATGCAAGACGAGCCTGCATTCAATTCACTGCAGGGATATCCGGCCTTACTTCGAGTCAGAGCATCTCGGTGTCCATTCCACTTGAGGCCACAAACTCAGGGTCCTTCTCACATACCTGTAGCTGAGAGAAGCCTCCTCTTGCGATGCTTGTGGAAAGTTGGTATTCCTCTTGAGTCGAAGCGAGGGACTAAGCTCTCATCTCGAGTTGATTTGGGGTCCACGGAGCCGTTTCGTGTTGCTCCAGTGACCTCAGGATCCCTCTAGACTTGAGACAGTGATCTTGGGTTTTCTCTAGAGTGCCATCAAGGAAATCAAGGCTCCTTTCAAGTTTGATGTGGAACACGGAATTGCTCTGCACACAGTCAGGGGAATCGGGCCTCATCTCGCGGCAAGGGGGATGTCTCATGGTTTTTCTCAAGTTGCGGGCGGAACCTGGGGTATATTCTCGAGTTAGAACGGGGAGGGCCCTTCCAGACACGTGTTTGTTCAGCGACGTCAGGACTCCTGCCTAGGTGCGAGGGACACCTCGGGATTCTCCTCGAGTCTTGCCATGGCAATTGGGACGCGTCTCCACGTGAGGCGGGAGACCCAGGGTCCCTTTCCACGTGCCCCAGGGATCCTGGGACTCCTATCCATTTTCAAGAGGAGTCAGGCATCGTCTCCTTTGGAAACATTGATCTCCGCGGACCTCTTGAGTTTTCAAAGGATGTGAGGCCTCCGGTCTCGTTGAGGCGGAGAACTAGGTCTTTCTCTGTGGTCTCCACACGGGATTCAGACATCCCTTCGTCTTGGGAGATGCAAGACGAGCCTGCATTCAATTCACTGCAGGGATATCCGGCCTTACTTCGAGTCAGAGCATCTTGGTGTCCATTCCACTTTAGGCCACAAACTCAGGGTCCCTCTCACATACCTGTAGCTGAGAGAAGCCTCCTCTTGAGGTGCTTGTGGAAAGTTGGTATTCCTCTTGAGTCTAAGCCAGGGACTAAGCTCTCATCTCGAGTTGTTTTGGGGTCCACGGAGCCCTTTCGTGTTGCTCCAGTGACCGCAGGATCCCTCTAGACTTGAGACAGTGATCTTGGGTTTTCTCTGGAGTGCCATCAAGGAAATCAAGGCTCCTTTCACGTTTGATGTGGAACACGGAATTGCTCTGTATGCAGTGCAGGGGACTCAGGCCTCAACTCGCGGCGAGGGGGAAATCTCATGGTTTTTCTCGATTTGCGGCCGGAACCTGGGTATATTCTCGAGTTACTATTGGGAGGACCCTTCCAGACACGTGTTTGTTCAGCGACGTCAGGACTCCTGCCTAGGTGCGAGGGACACCTCGGGATTCTCCTCGAGTCTTGCCATGGCAATTGGGACGCGTCTCCACGTGAGGCGGGAGACCCAGGGTCCCTTTCCACGTGCCACAGGGATCCTGGGACTCCTATCAATTTTCAAGAGGAGTCAGGCATCGTCTCTTTCGGAAGTATTGATATCCGCCGGCCTCACGAGTTTTCAAAGGATATGAGGCCTCCGGTTGCGTTGAGGTGGAGGACTAGGTCTTTCTCTGTGGTCTCCACAGGGGATTCAGAGAACCCTTCTTCTTGGGAGATGCAAGACGAGCCTGCTTTCAATTCACTGCAGGGATATCCGGCCTTATTTCGAATCAGAGCATCTCGGTGTTCATTCCACTAGAGGCCACATACTCAGGGTCCCTCTCACATACCTGTAGCTGAGAGAAGCCTCCGCTTGAGGTGCTTGTGGAAAGTTGGTATTCCTCCTGAGTCGAAGCCAGGGACTAAGCTGTCATCTCGAGTTGATTTGGGGTCCACGGAGCCCTTTCTTGTTGCTCCAGTGATCTCAGGATCCCTCTAGACTTGAGACAGTGATCTTGGATTTTCTCTGGAGGGCCATCAAGAAAATCAAGGCTCCTTTCAAGTTTGATGTGGAACACGGAATTGCTCTGCACACAGTGCAGGGGAATCGGGCCTCATATCGCGGCGAGGGGGAAGTCTCATGGTTTTTCTCGAGTTGCGGCCTGAACCTGGGGTATATTCTCGAGTTACGATGGGGAGGGCCCTTCCAGACACGTGTTTGTTCAGCGACGTCAGGACTCCTGCCTAGGTGCGAGGGACACCTCGGGATTCTCCTCGAGTCTTGGCATGGCAATTTGGACGCGTCTCCACATGAGGCAGGAGACCCAGGGTCCCTTTGCACGTGCCACAGTGATCCTGGGACTCCTATCCATTTTGAAGAGGAGTCAGGCATCGTCTCCTTTGGAAGCATTGACCTCCGCAGACCTCTCGAGTTTTCAAATGATGTGATGCCTCCGGTCTCGATGAGGAGGAGGACTAGGTCTCTCTCTGTGGTCTCCACAGGGGATTCAGACATCCCTTCATCTTGGGAGATGCAAGACGAACCTGCATTCAATTCACTATTGGGATATCCGGCCTTACTTCGAGTCAGAGCATCTGGTGTCCATTCTACTTGAGGCCACAAACTCAGGGTCCCTCTCACATACCTGTAGCTGAGGGAAGCCTCCTCTTGAGGTGCTTGTGGAAAGTTGGTATTCCTCTTGAGTCGAAGCCAGGGACTAAGCTCTCATCTCGAGTTGATTTGGGGTCCACGGAGCCCTTTCATGCTGCTACAGTGGCCTCAGGATCCCTCTAGACTTGAGACAGTGACTTTGGATTTTCTCTGGAGTGCCATCAAGGAAATCAAGGCTTTTTTCATGTTTGATTTGGAACACGGAATTGCTCTGCACGCAGGGCAGGGGAATCGGGCCTCATCTCGCGGCGAGGGGGAAGTCTCATTGTTTTTCTCGAGTTGCGGCCGGAACCTGGGGTATATTCTCGAGTTACGACGGGGAGAGCCCTTTCAGACACGTGTTTGTTCAGCGACGTCGGACTCCTGCCTAGGTGCGAGGGACACCTCGGGATTCTCCCCGAGTCTTGGCATGGCAATTGGGACGCGTCTCCACGGGAGCCGGGAGACAGAGGATCCCTTTCAACGTGCCACAGGGATCCTGGCACTCCTATCCATTTTCAAGAGGAGTCAGGCATCGTCTCCTTTGGAAACATTGACCTCCGCAGGCCTCTCGAGTTTTCAAAGGATGTGAGGCCTCCGGGCGCGATGAGGCGGAGGACTAGGTCTTTCTCTGTCGTCTCCACAGGGGATTCAGACATCCCTTCGTCTTGGGAGATGCAAGATGAGCCTGCATTCAATTCACTGTTGGGATATCCGGCCTTACTTCGAGTCAGAGCATCTCGGTGTCCATTCCACTTGAGGTCACAAACTCAGGGTCCTCTCACATACCTGTAGTTGAGAGAAACCTCCTCTTGAGGTGCTTGTGGAAAGTTGGGATTCCTCTTGAGTCGAAGCCAGGGACTAAGCTCTCATCTCGAGTTAATTTGGGGTCCATGGAGAAATTTCGTGTTGCTCCAGTGACCTCAGGATCCCTCTAGATTTGCGACAGTGATCTTGGGTTTTCTATGGAGTGCCATCAAGGAAATCAAGGCTTTTTTCATGTTTGATTTGGAACACGGAATTGCTCTGCACGCAGGGCAGGGGAATCGGGCCTCATCTCGCGGCGAGGGGGAAGTCTCATTGTTTTTCTCGAGTTGCGGCCGGAACCTGGGGTATATTCTCGAGTTACGACGGGGAGAGCCCTTTCAGACCCGTGTTTGTTCAGCGACGTCGGACTCCTGCCTAGGTGCGAGGGACACCTCGGGATTCTCCTCGAGTCTTGGCATGGCAATTGGGACGCGTCTCCACGTGAGGCGGGAGACCCAGGGTCCCTTTCCACGTGCCACAGGGATCCTGGGACTCCTATCCATTTTCAAGAGGAGTCAGGCATCGTCTCCTTTGAAAGCATTGATCTCCGCGGACCTCTCGAGTTTTCAAAGGATGTGAGGCCTCCGGTCGCGATGAGGCGGAGAATTAGGTCTTTCTCTGTGGTCTCCAGAGGGGATTCAGACATCCCTTCGTCTTGGGCGATGCAAGACGAGCCTGCATTCAATTCACTGCAGGGATATCCGGCCTTACTTCGAGTCAGAGCATCTCGGTGTCCATTCCACTTGAGGCCACAAACTCAGGGTCCTTCTCACATACCTGTAGCTGAGAGAAGCCTCCTCTTGCGATGCTTGTGGAAAGTTGGTATTCCTCTTGAGTCGAAGCGAGGGACTAAGCTCTCATCTCGAGTTGATTTGGGGTCCACGGAGCCGTTTCGTGTTGCTCCAGTGACCTCAGGATCCCTCTAGACTTGAGACAGTGATCTTGGGTTTTCTCTAGAGTGCCATCAAGGAAATCAAGGCTCCTTTCAAGTTTGATGTGGAACACGGAATTGCTCTGCACACAGTCAGGGGAATCGGGCCTCATCTCGCGGCAAGGGGGATGTCTCATGGTTTTTCTCAAGTTGCGGGCGGAACCTGGGGTATATTCTCGAGTTAGAACGGGGAGGGCCCTTCCAGACACGTGTTTGTTCAGCGACGTCAGGACTCCTGCCTAGGTGCGAGGGACACCTCGGGATTCTCCTCGAGTCTTGCCATGGCAATTGGGACGCGTCTCCACGTGAGGCGGGAGACCCAGGGTCCCTTTCCACGTGCCCCAGGGATCCTGGGACTCCTATCCATTTTCAAGAGGAGTCAGGCATCGTCTCCTTTGGAAACATTGATCTCCGCGGACCTCTTGAGTTTTCAAAGGATGTGAGGCCTCCGGTCTCGTTGAGGCGGAGAACTAGGTCTTTCTCTGTGGTCTCCACACGGGATTCAGACATCCCTTCGTCTTGGGAGATGCAAGACGAGCCTGCATTCAATTCACTGCAGGGATATCCGGCCTTACTTCGAGTCAGAGCATCTTGGTGTCCATTCCACTTTAGGCCACAAACTCAGGGTCCCTCTCACATACCTGTAGCTGAGAGAAGCCTCCTCTTGAGGTGCTTGTGGAAAGTTGGTATTCCTCTTGAGTCTAAGCCAGGGACTAAGCTCTCATCTCGAGTTGTTTTGGGGTCCACGGAGCCCTTTCGTGTTGCTCCAGTGACCGCAGGATCCCTCTAGACTTGAGACAGTGATCTTGGGTTTTCTCTGGAGTGCCATCAAGGAAATCAAGGCTCCTTTCACGTTTGATGTGGAACACGGAATTGCTCTGTATGCAGTGCAGGGGACTCAGGCCTCAACTCGCGGCGAGGGGGAAATCTCATGGTTTTTCTCGATTTGCGGCCGGAACCTGGGTATATTCTCGAGTTACTATTGGGAGGACCCTTCCAGACACGTGTTTGTTCAGCGACGTCAGGACTCCTGCCTAGGTGCGAGGGACACCTCGGGATTCTCCTCGAGTCTTGCCATGGCAATTGGGACGCGTCTCCACGTGAGGCGGGAGACCCAGGGTCCCTTTCCACGTGCCACAGGGATCCTGGGACTCCTATCCATTTTCAAGAGGAGTCAGGCATCGTCTCCTTTGAAAGCATTGATCTCCGCGGACCTCTCGAATTTTCAAAGGATGTGAGGCCTCCGGTCGCGATGAGTCGGAGAATTAGGTCTTTCTCTGTGGTCTCCAAAGGGGATTCAGATATCCCTTCTTCTTGGGAGATGCAATACGAGCCTGCATTCAATTCACTGCAGGGATAACCGGCCTTACTTCGAGTCAGAGCATCTCGGTGTCCATTCAACTTGAGGCCACAAACTCGGGTTCCTTCTCACATACCTGTAGCTGAGAGAAGCCTGCTCTTGCGGTGCTTGTGGATAGTTGGTATTCCTCTTGAGTCGAAGCCAGGGACTAAGCTCTCATCTCGAGTTGATTTGGGGTCCACGGAGCCCTTTCGTGTTGCTACAGTGACCTCAGGATCCCTCTAGACTTGAGACAGTGATCTTGGGTTTTCTCTGGAGTGCCATCAAGGAAATCAAGGCTCCTTTCACGTTTGATGTGGAATACGGAATTGCTCTGCATGCAGTGCAGGGGAATCGGGCCTCATCTCGCGGCGAGGGGGAAGTCTCATGGTTTTTCTCGAGTTGCGGCTGGAACCTGGGGTATATTCTCGAGTTACGACAGGTAGGGCCCTTCCAGACACGTGTTTGTTCAGCGACGTCAGGACTCCTGCCTAGGTGCGAGGGACACCTCGGGATTCTCCTCGAGTCTTGGCATGGCAATTGGGACGCGTCTCCACGTGAGGCGGGAGACCCAGGGTCCCTTTCCACGTGCGACAGGGATCCTGGGACTCCTATCCATTTTCAAGAGGAGTCAGGCATCGTCTCCTTTGAAAGCATTGATCTCCGCGGACCTCTCGAGTTTTCAAAGGATGTGAGGCCTCCGGTCGCAATGAGGCGGAGAATTAGGTCTTTCTCTGTGGTCTCCACTGGGGATTCAGTCATCCCTTCGTCTTGGGAGATGCAAGACGAGCCTGCATTCAATTCACTGCAGGGATATCCGGCCTTACTTCGAGTCAGAGCATCTCGGTGTCCATTCCACTTGAGGCCACAAACTCAGGGTCCTTCTCACATACCTGTAGCTGAGAGAAGCCTCCTCTTGAGGTGCTTGTGGAAAGTTGGGATTCCTCTTGAGTCGAAGCCAGGGACTAAGCTCTAATCTCGAGTTGATTTGGGGTCCACGCAGCCCTTTCGTGTTGGTCCAGTGACCTCAGGATTTCTCTAGACTTGAGACAGTGATCTAGTGTTTTCTCTGGAGTGTCATCAAGAAAATCAAGGATCCTTTCACGTTTGATGTGGAACTCGGAATTGCTCTGCATGCAGTGCAGGGGAATCGGGCCTCATCTCGCGGCGAGGGGGAAGTCTCATGGTTTTTCTCGAGTTACGGCCGGAACCTGGGGTATATTCTCGAGTTACGACGGGGAGGGCCCTTCCAGACACGTGTTTGTTCAGCGACGTCGGACTCCTGCCTAGGTGCGAGGGACACCTCGGGATTCTCCTCGAGTCTTGGCATGGCAATTGGGACGCGTCTCCACATGAGGCGGGAGACCCAGGGACCCTTTCCACGTGCCACAGGGATCCTGGGACTCCTGTCCATTTTCAAGAGGAGTCAGGCATCGTCTCCTTTGGAAGCATTGATCTCCGCGGACCTCTCGAGTTTTCAAAGGATGTGAGGCCTCCGGTCGCGATGAGGCCGAGAACTCGGTCTTTCTCTGTGGTCTCCAGAGGGGATTCAGACATCCCTTCGTCTTGGGAGATGCAAGACGAGCCTGCATTCAATTCACTGCAGGGATATCCGGCCTTACTTCGAGTCAGAGCATCTCGGTGTCCATTCAACTTGAGGCCACAAACTCAGGGTCCTTCTCACATACCTGTAGCTGAGAGAAGCCTCCTCTTGCGATGCTTGTGGAAAGTTGGTATTCCTCTTGAGTCGAAGCCAGGGACTAAGCTCTCATCTCGAGTTGATTTGGGGTCCACGGAGCCGTTTCGTGTTGCTCCAGTGACCTCAGGATCCCTCTAGACTTGAAACTGTGATCTTGGGTTTTCTCTAGAGTGCCATCAAGGAAATCAAGGCTCCTTTCAAGTTTGATGTGGAACACGGAATTGCTCTGCACACAGTCAGGGGAATTGGGCCTCATCTCGCGGCAAGGGGGATGTCTCATGGTTTTTCTCAAGTTGCGGGCGGAACCTGGGGTATATTCTCGAGTTAGGACGGGGAGGGCCCTTCCAGACACGTGTTTGTTCAGCGACGTCAGGACTCCTGCCTAGGTGCGAGGGACACCTCGGGATTCTCCTCGAGTATTGGCATGGCAATTGGGACACGTCTCCACGTGAGGCGGGAGACCCAGGGTCCCTTTCCACGTGCCCCAGGGATCCTGGGACTCCTATCCATTTTCAAGAGGAGTCAGGCATCGTCTCCTTTGGAAACATTGATCTCCGCGGACCTCTTGAGTTTTCAAAGGATGTGAGGCCTCCGGTCTCGTTGAGGCGGAGAACTAGGTCTTTCTCTGTGGTCTCCAGAGGGGATTCAGACATCCCTTCGTCTTGGGAGATGCAAGACGTGCCTCCATTCAATTCACTGCAGGGATATCCGGCCTTACTTCGAGTCAGAGCATCTCGGTGTCCATTCCACTTGAGGCCACAAACTCAGGGTCCCTCTCACATACCTGTAGCTGAGAGAAGCCTCCTCTTGAGGTGCTTGTGGAAAGTTGGTATTCCTCTTGAGTCGAAGCCAGGGACTAAGCTCTCATCTCGAGTTGATTTGGGGTCCACGGAGCCCTTTCGTGTTGCTCCAGTGACCTCAGGATCCCTCTAGACTTGAGACAGTGATCTTGGGTTTTCTCTGGAGTGCCATCAAGGAAATCAAGGCTCCTTTCACGTTTGATGTGGAACACGGAATTGCTCTGCATGCAGTGCAGGGGAATCAGGCCTCAACTCTCGGCGAGGGGGAAATCTCATGGTTTTTCTCGATTTGCGGCCGGAACCTGGGTATATTCTCGAGTTACTATTGGGAGGACCCTTCCAGATACGTGTTTGATCAGCGACGTCAGGACTCCTGCCTAGGTGCGAGGGACACCTCGGGATTCTCCTCGAGTCTTGGCATGGCAATTGGGACGCGTCTCCACGTGAGGCGGGAAACCCAGGATCCCTTTCCACGTGCCACAGGGATCCTGGGACTCCTATCCACTTTCAAGAGGAGTCAGGCATCGTCTCCTTTGAAAGCATTGATCTCCGCGGACCTCTCGAGTTTTCAAAGGATGTGAGCCTTCCGGTCGCGATGAGTCGGAGAATTAGGTCTTTCTCTGTGGTCTCCACAGGGGATTCAGACATCGCTTTGTCTTGGGAGATGCAAGACGAGCCTGGATTCAATTCACTGCAGGGATGTCCGGCCTTACTTCGAGTCAGAGCATTTCGGTGTCCATTCCACTTGAGGCCACAAACTCAGGGTCCTTCTCACATACCTGTAGCTGAGAGAAGCCTCCTCTTGCGGTGCGTGTGGAAAGTTGGTATTCCTCTTGAGTCGAAGCCTGGGACTAAGCTCTAATCTCGAGTTGATTTGGGGTCCACGGAGCCCTTTCGTGTTGCTCCAATGACCTCAGGATCCCTCTAGACTTGAGACAGTGATCTTGGGTTTTCTCTGGAGTGCCATCAAGGAAATCAAGGCTCCTTTCACGTTTGATGTGGAACTCGGAATTGCTCTGCACGCAGTGCAGGGGAATCGGGCCTCATCTCGCGGCGAGGGGGAAGTCTCATGGTTTTTCTCGAGTTGCGGCCGGATCCTTGGGTATATTCTCGAGTTACGACAGGTAGGGCCCTTCCAGACACGTGTTTGTTCAGCGACGTCAGGACTCCTGCCTAGGTGCGAGGGACACCTCGGGATTCTCCTCGAGTCTTGGCATGGCAATTGGGACGCGTCTCCACGTGAGGCGGGAGACCCAGGGTCCCTTTCCACGTGCCACAGGGATCCTGGGACTCCTATCCATTTTCAAGAGGAGTCAGGCATCGTCTCCTTTGGAAGCATTGATCTCCGCGGACCTCTCGAGTTTTCAAAGCATGTGAGGCCTCCGGTAGCGATGAGGCCGAGAACTCGGTCTTTCTCTGTGGTCTCCAGAGGGGATTCAGACATCCCTTCGTCTTGGGAGATGCAAGACGAGCCTGCATTCAATTCACTGCAGGGATATCCGGCCTTACTTCGAGTCAGAGCATCTCGGTGTCCATTCAACTTGAGGCCACAAACTCAGGGTCCTTCTCACATACCTGTAGCTGAGAGAAGCCTCCTCTTGCGGTGCTTGTGGAAAGTTGGTATTCCTCTTGAGTCGAAGCGAGGGACTAAGCTCTCATCATGAGTTGATTTGGGGTCCACGGAGCCGTTTCGTGTTGCTCCAGTGACCTCAGGATCCCTCTAGACTTGAGACAGTGATCTTGGGTTTTCTCTGGAGTGCCATCAAGGAAATCAATGCTCCTTTCACGTTTGATGTGGAAAACGGAATTGCTCTGCATGCAGTGCAGGGGAATCAGGCCTCAACTCGCGGCGAGGGGGAAATCTCATGGTTTTTCTCGATTTGCGGCCGGAACCTGGGTATATTCTCGAGTTACTATTGGGAGGACCCTTCCAGACACGTGTTTGTTCAGCGACGTCAGGACTCCTGCCTAGGTGCGAAGGACACCTCGGGATTCTCCTCGAGTCTTGGCATGGCAATTGGGACGCGTCTCCACGTGAGGCGGGAGACCCAGGGTCCCTTTCCACGTGCCACAGGGATCCTGGGACTCCTATCCATTTTCAAGAGGAGTCAGGCATCGTCTCCTTTGGAAGCATTGATCTCCGTGGACCTATCGAGTTTTCAAAGGATGTGAGGCCTCCGGTCGCGATGAGGCGGAGAACTAGGTCTTTCTCTGTGGTCTCCACCGGGGATTCAGACATCCCTTCGTCTTGGGAGATGCAAGACGAGCCTGCATTCAATTCACTGCAGGGATATCCGGCCTTACTTCGATTCAGAGCATCTCGGTGTCCATTCCACTTGAGGCCACAAACTCAGGGTCCCTCTCACATACCTGTAGCTGAGAGAAGCTTCCTCTTGAGGTGCTTGTGGAAAGTTGGTATTCCTCTTGAGTCGAAGCCAGGGACTAAGCTCTCATCTTGACTTGATTTGGGGTCCACGCAGCCCTTTCGTGTTGCTCCAGAGACCTCAGGATCCCTCTAGACTTGAGACAGTGATCTTGGGTTTTCTCTAGAGTGCCATCAAGGAAATCAAGGCTCCTTTCACGTTTGATGTGGAACACGGAATTGCTGTGCTCACAGTGCAGGGGAATCGGGCCTCATCTCGCGGCGAGGGGGAAGTCTCATGGTTTTTTTCGAGTTGCGGCCGGAACCTGGGGTATATTCTCGAGTTAAGACAGGGAGGGCCCTTCCAGACACGTGTTTGTTCAGCGACGTCAGGACTCCTGCCTAGGTGCGAGGGACACCTCGGGATTCTCCTCGAGTCTTGGCATGGCAATTGGGACGCGTCTCCACGTGAGGCGGGAGACCCAGGGTCCCTTTCCACGTGCCACAGGGATCCTGGGACTCCTATCCATTTTCAAGAGGAGTCAGGCATCGTCTCCTTTGAAAGCATTGATCTCCGCGGACCTCTCGAATTTTCAAAGGATGTGAGGCCTCCGGTCGCGATGAGGCGGAGAACTAGGTCTTTCTCTGTGGTCTCCACAGGGGATTCAGACATCCCTTCGTCTTGGGAGATGCAAGACGAGCCTGCATTCAATTCACTGCAGGGATATCCAGCCTTACTTCGAGTCAGAGCATCTCGGTGTCCATTCCACTTGAGGCCACAAACTCAGGGTCCTTCTCACATACCTGTAGCTGAGAGAAGCCTCCTCTTGCGGTGCTTGTGGAAAGTTGGTATTCCTCTTGAGTCGAAGCCAGGGACTAAGCTCTAATCTCGAGTTGATTTGGGGTCCACGGAGCCCTTTCGTGTTGCTCCAGTGACCTCAGGATTTCTCTAGACTTGAGACAGTGATCTTGGGTTTTCTCTGGAGTGCCATCAAGGAAATCAAGGCTCCTTTCACGTTTGATGTGGAACTCGGAATTGCTCTGCACGCAGTGCAGGGGAATCGGGCCTCATCTCGCGGCGAGGGGGAAGTCTCATGGTTTTTCTCGAGTTGCGGCCGGAACCTGGGGTATATTCTCGAGTTACGACGGGGAGGGCCCTTCCAGACACGTGTTTGTTCAGTGACGTCAGGACTCCTGCCTAGGTGCGAGGGACACCTCGGGATTCTCCTCGAGTCTTGCCATGGCAATTGGGACGCGTCTCCACGTGAGGCGGGAAACCCAGGGTCCCTTTCCACGTTCCACAGGGATCCTGGGACTCCTATCCATTTTCAAGAGGAGTCAGGCATCGTCTCCTTTGGAAGCATTGATCTCCGCGGACCTCTCGAGTTTTCAAAGGATGTGAGGCCTCCGGTCGCGATGAGGCCGAGAACTCGGTCTTTCTCTGTGGTCTTCACAGGGGATTCAGACATCCCTTCGTCTTGGGAGATGCAAGACGAGCCTGCATTCAATTCACTGCAGGGATATCCGGCCTTACTTCGAGTCAGAGCATCTCGGTGTCCATTCAACTTGAGGCCACAAAATCAGGGTCCTTCTCACATACCTGTAGCTGAGAGAAGCCTCCTCTTGCGATGCTTGTGGAAAGTTGGTATTCCTCTTGAGTCAAAGCGAGGGACTAAGCTCTCATCTCGAGTTGATTTGGGGTCCACGGAGCCGTTTCTTCTTGCTCCAGTGACCTCAGGATCCCTCTAGACTTGAGACAGTGATCTTGGGTTTTCTCTAGAGTGCCATCAAGGAAATCAAGGCTCCTTTCAAGTTTGATGTGGAACACGGAATTGCTCTGCACACAGTCAGGGGAATCAGGCCTCATCTCGCGGCAAGGGGGATGTCTCAGGGTTTTTCTCAAGTTGCGGGCGGAACCTGGGGTATATTCTCGAGTTAGGACGGGCAGGGCCCTTCCAGACACGTGTTTGTTCAGCGACGTCAGGACTCCTGCCTAGGTGCGAGGGACACCTTGGGATTCTCCTCGAGTATTGGTATGGCAATTGGGACGCGTCTCCACGTGAGGCGGGAGACCCAGGGTCCCTTTCCACGTGCCACAGGGATCCTGGGACTCCTATCCATTTTCAAGAGGAGTCAGGCATCGTCTCCTTTGGAAGCATTGATCTCCGCGGACCTCTTGAGTTTTCAAAGGATGTGAGGCCTCCGGTTTCGTTGAGGCGGAGAACTAGGTCTTTCTCTGTGGTTTCTAGAGGGGATTCAGACATCCCTTCGTCTTGGGAGATACAAGACGAGCCTCCATTCAATTCACTGCAGGGATATCCGGCCTTACTTCGAGTCAGAGCATCTCGGTGTCCATTCCACTTGAGGCCACAAACTCAGGGTCCCTCTCACATACCTGTAGCTGAGAGAAGCCTCCTCTTGAGGTGCTTGTGGAAAGTTGGTATTCCTCTTGAGTCGAAGCCAGGGACTAAGCTCTCATCTCGAGTTGATTTGGGGTCCACGGAGCCCTTTCGTGTTGCTCCAGTGACCTCAGGATCCCTCAAGACTTGAGACAGTGATCTTGGGTTTTCTCTGGAGTGCCATCAAGGAAATCAAGGCTCCTTTCACGTTTGATGTGGAACACGGAATTGCTCTGCATGCAGTGCAGGGGAATCAGGCCTCAACTCGCGGCGAGGGGGAAATCTCATGGTTTTTCTCGATTTGCGGCCGGAACCTGGGTATTTTCTCGAGTTACTATTGGGAGGACCCTTCCAGAAACGTGTTTGATCAGCGACGTCAGGACTCCTGCCTAGGTGCGAGGGACACCTCGGGATTCTCCTCGAGTCTTGGCATGGCAATTGGGACGCGTCTCCACGTGAGGCGGGAGACCCAGGGTCCCTTTCCACGTGCCACAGGGATCCTGGGACTCCTATCCATTTTCAAGAGGAGTCAGGCATCGTCTCCTTTGGAAGCATTGATCTCCGCGGACCTCTCGAGTTTTCAAAGGATGTGAGGCCTCCGGTCGCGATGAGTCGGAGAATTAGGTCTTTCTCTGTGGTCTCCACAGGGGATTCAGACATCCCTTCGTCTTGGGAGATGCAAGACGAGCCTGCATTCAATTCACTGCAGGGATATCCGGCCTTACTTCGAGTCAGAGCATCTCGGTGTCCATTCCACTTGAGGCCACAAACTCGGGGTCCCTCTCACATACTTGTAGCTGAGAGATGCCTCCTCTTGAGGTGCTTGTGGAAAGTGGTATTCCTCTTGAGTCGAAGCCAGGGACTAAGCTCTCATCTCGAGTTGATTTGGGGTCCACGGAGCCCTTTTGTGTTGCTCCAGTGACCTCAGGATCCCTCTAGACTTGAGACAGTGATCTTGGGTTTTCTCTAGAGTGCCATCAAGGAAATCAAGGCTCCTTTCACGTTTGATGTGGAACACGGAATTGCTCTGCATGCAGTGCAGGGGAATCAGGCCTCAAGTCGCGGCGAGGGGGAAATCTCATGGTTTTTCTCGATTTGCGGCCGGAACCTGGGTATATTCTCGAGTTACTATTGGGAGGACCCTTCCAGACACGTGTTTGTTCAGCGACATCAGGACTCCTGCCTAGGTGCGAGGGACACCTCGGGATTCTCCTCGAGTCTTGCCATGGCAATTGGGACGCGTCTCCACGTGAGGCGGGAGACCCAGGGTCCCTTTCCACGTGCCACAATGATCCTGGGACTCCTATCCATATTCAAGGGGAGTCAGGCATCGTCTCCCTTGAAAGCATTGATCTCCGCGGACCTCTCGAGTTTTCAAAGGATGTGAGGCCTCCGGTCGCGATGAGGCGGAGAATTAGGTCTTTCTCTGTGGTCTCCAGAGGGGATTCAGACATCCCTTCGTCTTGGGCGATGCAAGACGAGCCTGCATTCAATTCACTGCAGGGATATCCGGCCTTACTTCGAGTCAGAGCATCTCGGTGTCCATTCCACTTGAGGCCACAAACTCAGGGTCCTTCTCACATACCTGTAACTGAGAGAAGCCTCCTCTTGCGGTGCTTGTGGAAAGTTGGTATTCCTCTTGAGTCGAAGCCAGAGACTAAGCTCTAATCTCGAGTTGATTTGGGGTCCACGGAGCCCTTTCGTGTTGCTCCAGTGACCTCAGGATCCCTCTAGACTTGAGACAGTGATCTTGGGTTTTCTCTGGAGTGCCATCAAGGAAATCAAGGCTCCTTTCACGTTTGATGTGGAACTCGGAATTGCTCTGCACGCAGTGCAGGGGAATCGGGCCTCATCTCGCGGCGAGGGGGAAGTCTCATGGTTTTTCTCGAGTTGCGGCCGGAACCTGGGGTATATTCTCGAGTTACGACGGGGAGGGCCCTTCCAGACACGTGTTTGTTCAGTGACGTCAGGACTCCTGCCTAGGTGCGAGGGACACCTCGGGATTCTCCTCGAGTCTTGGCATGGCAATTGGGACGCGTCTCCACATGAGGCGGGAGACCCAGGGTCCCTTTCCACGTGCCACAGGGATCCTGGGACTCCTATCCATTTTCAAGAGGAGTCAGGCATCGTCTCCTTTGGAAGCATTGATCTCCGCGGACCTCTCGAGTTTTCAAAGGATGTGAGGCCTCCGGTCGCGATGAGGCCGAGAACTCGGTCTTTCTCTGTGGCCTTCACAGGGGATTCAGACATCCCTTCGTCTTGGGAGATGCAAGACGAGCCTGCATTCAATTCACTGCAGGGATATCCGGCCTTACTTCGAGTCAGAGCATCTCGGTGTCCATTCAACTTGAGGCCACAAACTCAGGGTCCTTCTCACATACCTGTAGCTGAGAGAAGCCTCCTCTTGCGATGCTTGTGGAAAGTTGGTATTCCTCTTGAGTCGAAGCGAGGGACTAAGCTCTCATCTCGAGTTGATTTGGGGTCCACGGAGCCGTTTCGTGTTGCTCCAGTGACCTCAGGATCCCTCTAGACTTGAGACAGTGATCTTGGGTTTTCTCTAGAGTGCCATCAAGGAAATCAAGTCTCCTTTCAAGTTTGATGTGGAACACGGAATTGCTCTGCACACAGTCAGGGGAATCGGGCCTCATCTCGCGGCAAGGGGGATGTCTCATGGTTTTTCTCAAGTTGCGGGCGGAACCTGGGGTATATTCTCGAGTTAGGACGGGGAGGGCCCTTCCAGACACGTGTTTGTTCAGCGACGTCAGGACTCCTGCCTAGGTGCGAGGGACACCTCGGGATTCTCCTCGAGTATTGGCATGGCAATTGGGACGCGTCTCCACGTGAGGCAGGAGACTCAGGGTCCCTTTCCACGTGCCCCAGGGATCCTGGGACTCCTATCCATTTTCAAGAGGAGTCAGGCATCGTCTCCTTTGGAAACATTGATCTCCGCGGACCTCTTGAGTTTTCAAAGGATGTGAGGCCTCCGGTCTCGTTGAGGCGGAGAACTAGGTCTTTCTCTGTGGTCTCCAGAGGGGATTCAGACATCCCTTCGTCTTGGGAGATGCAAGACGAGCCTCCATTCAATTCACTGCAGGGATATCCGGCCTTACTTCGAGTCAGAGCATCTCGGTGTCCATTCCACTTGAGGCCACAAACTCAGGGTCCCTCTCACATACCTGTAGCTGAGAGAATCCTCCTCTTGAGGTGCTTGTGGAAAGTTGGTATTCCTCTTCATTCGAAGCCAGGGACTAAGCTCTCATCTCGAGTTGATTTGGGGTCCACGGAGCCCTTTCGTGTTGCTCCAGTGACCTCAGGATCCCTCTAGACTTGAGACAGTTATCTTGGGTTTTCTCTGGAGTGCCATCAAGGAAATCAAGGCTCCTTTCACGTTTGATGTGGAACACGGAATTGCTCTGCATGCAGTGCAGGGGAATCAGGCCTCAACTCGCGGCGAGGGGGAAATCTCATGGTTTTTCTCGATTTGCGGCCCGAACCTGGGTATTTTCTCGAGTTACTATTGGGAGGACCCTTCCAGATACGTGTTTGATCAGCGACGTCAGGACTCCTGCCTAGGTGCGAGGGACACCTCGGGATTCTCCTCGAGTCTTGGCATGGCAATTGGGACGCGTCTCCACGTGAGGCGGGAGACCCAGGGTCCCTTTCCACGTGCCACAGGGATCCTGGGACTCCTATCCATTTTCAAGAGGAGTCAGGCATCGTCTCCTTTGGAAGCATTGATCTCCGCGGACCTCTCGAATTTTCAAAGGATGTGAGGCCTCCGGTCGTGATGAGGCAGAGGACTAGGTCTTTCTCTGTCGTCTCCACAGCGGATTCAGACATCCCTTCGTCTTGAGAGATGCAAGACGAGCCTGCATTCAATTCGCTGCAGGGATATCCGGCCTTACTTCCAGTCAGAGCATCTCGGTGTCCATTCCACTTGAGGCCACAAACTCAGGGTCCCTCTCACATACCTGTAGCTGAGAGAAGCCTCCTCTTGAGGTGCTTGTGGTAAGTTGGTATTCCTCTTGAGTCGAAGCCAGGTTCTAAGCTCTCATCTCGAGTTGATTTGAGGTCCACGGAGCCCTTTCGTGTTACTACAGTGACCTCAGGATCCCTCTAGACTTGAGACAGTGATCTTGGGTTTTCTCTGGAGTGCCATTAAGGAAATCAAGGCTCCTTTCACGTTTGATGTGGAACACGGAATTGCTCTGCACGCAGTGCAGGGGAATCGGGACTCATCTCGCGGCGAGGGGGAAGTCTCATGGTTTTTCTCGAGTTGCGGCCGGAACCTGGGGTATATTCTCGAGTTACGACGCGGAGGGCCCTTCGAGACACATGTTTGTTCAGCGACGTCAGGACTCCTGCCTAGGTGCGAGGGACACCTCTGGATTCTCCTCGAGTCTTGGCATGGCAATTGGGACGCGTCTCCACGTGAGGCGGGAGACCCAGGGTCCCTTTCCACGTGTCACAGGGATCCTGGGACTCCTATCCATTTTCAAGAGGAGTCAGGCATCGTCTCCTTTGAAAGCATTGATCTCCGCGGACCTCTCGAGTTTTCAAAGGATGTGAGGCCTCCGGTCGCGATGAGTCGGAGAATTGGGTCTTTCTCTGTGGTCTCCACAGGGGATTCAGACATCCCTTCGTCTTGGGAGATGCAAGACGAGCCTGCATTCAATTCACTGCAGGGATATCCGGCCTTACTTCGAGTCAGAGCATCTCGGTGTCCATTCCACTTGAGGCCACAAACTCAGGGTCCTTCTCACATACCTGTAGCTGAGAGAAGCCTCCTCTTGAGGTGCTTGTGGAAAGTTGGTATTCCTCTTGAGTCGAAGCCAGGGACTAAGCTCTCATCTCGAGTTGATTTGGGGTCCACGGAGCCCTTTCGTGTTGCTCCAGTGACCTCAGGATCCCTCAAGACTTGAGACAGTGATCTTGGGTTTTCTCTGGAGTGCCATCAAGGAAATCAAGGCTCCTTTCACGTTTGATGTGGAACACGGAATTGCTCTGCATGCAGTGCAGGGGAATCAGGCCTCAACTCGCGGCGAGGGGGAAATCTCATGGTTTTTCTCGATTTGCGGCCGGAACCTGGGTATTTTCTCGAGTTGCTATTGGGAGGACCCTTCCAGATACGTGTTTGATCAGCGACGTCAGGACTCCTGCCTAGGTGCGAGGGACACCTCGGGATTCTCCTCGAGTCTTGGCATGGCAATTGGGACGCGTCTCCACGTGAGGCGGGAGACCCAGGGTCACTTTCCACGTTCCACAGGGATCCTGGGACTCCTATCCATTTTCAAGAGGAGTCAGGCATCGTCTCCTTTGGAAGCATTGATCTCCGCGGACCTCTCGAGTTTTCAAAGGATGTGAGGCCTCCGGTCGCGATGAGTCGGAGAATTAGGTCTTTCTCTGTGGTCTCCACAGGGGATTCAGACATCCCTTCATCTTGGGAGATGCAAGGCGAGCCTGCATTCAATTCACTGCAGGGATATCCGGCCTTACTTCGAGTCAGAGCATCTCGGTGTCCATTCCACTTGAGGCCACAAACTCAGGGTCCTTCTCACATACCTGTAGCTGAGAGAAGCCTCCTCTTGCGGTGCTTGTGGAAAGTTGGTATTCCTATTGAGTCGAAGCCAGGGACTAAGCTCTAATCTCGAGTTGATTTGGGGTCCACGGAGCCGTTTCGTATTGCTCCAGTGACCTCAGGATCCCTCTAGACTTGAGACAGTGATCTTGGGTTTTCTCTGGAGTGCCATCAAGGAAATCAAGGCTCCTTTCACGTTTGATGTGGAACTCGGAATTGCTCTGCACGCAGTGCAGGGGAATCGGGCCTCATCTCGCAGCGCGGGGGAAGTCTCATGGTTTTTCTCGAGTTGCGGCCGGAACCTGGGGTATATTCTCGAGTTACGACGGGGAGGGCCCTTCCAGACACGTGTTTGTTCAGTGACGTCAGGACTCCTGCCTAGGTGCGAGGGACACCTCGGGATTCTCCTCGAGTCTTGGCATGGCAATTGGGACGCGTCTCCACGTGAGGCGGGAGACCCAGGGTCCCTTTCCACGTGCCACAGGGATCCTGGGACTCCTATAAAATTTCAAGAGGAGTCAGGCATCGTCTCCTTTGGAAGCATTGATCTCCGCGGACCTCTCGAGTTTTCAAAGTATGTGAGGCCTCGGTCGCGATGAGGCCGAGAACTCGGTCTTTCTCTGTGCTCTCCAGAGGGGATTCAGACATCCCTTCGTCTTGGGAGATGCAAGACGAGCCTGCATTCAATTCACTGCAGGGATATCCGGCCTTACTTCGAGTCAGAGCATCTCGGTGTCCATTCAACTTGAGGCCACAAACTCAGGGTCCTTCTCACATACCTGTAGCTGAGAGAAGCCTCCTCTTGCGGTGCTTGTGGAAAGTTGGTATTCCTCTTGAGTCGAAGCGAGGGACTAAGCTCTCATCTCGAGTTGATTTGGGGTCCACGGAGCCGTTTCATGTTGCTCCAGTGACCTCAGGATCCCTCTAGACTTGAGACAGTGATCTTGGGTTTTCTCTGGAGTGCCATCAAGGAAATCAAGGCTCCATTCACGTTTGATGTGGAAAACGGAATTGCTCTGCATGCAGTGCAGGGGAATCAGGCCTCAACTCACGGCGAGGGGTAAATCTCATGGTTTTTCTCGATTTGCGGCCGGAACCTGGGTATATTCTCGAGTTACTATTGGGAGGACCCTTCCAGACACGTGTTTGTTCAGCGACGTCAGGACTCCTGCCTAGGTGCGAAGGACACCTCGGGATTCTCCTCCAGTCTTGGCATGGCAATTGGGACGCGTCTCCACGTGAGGTGGGAGACCCAGGGTCCCTTTCCACGTGCCACAGGGATCCTGGGACTCCTATCCATTTTCAAGAGGAGTCAGGCATCGTCTCCTTTGAAAGCACTGATCTCCGCGGACCTCTTGAGTTTTCAAAGGATGTGAGGCCTCCGGTCTCGTTGAGGCGGAGAACTAGGTCTTTCTCTGTGGTCTCCAGAGGGGATTCAGACATCCCTTCGTCTTGGGAGATGCAAGACGAGCCTCCATTCAATTCACTGCAGGGATATCCGGCCTTACTTCGAGTCAGAGCATCTCGGTGTCCATTCCACTTGAGGCCACAAACTCGGGGTCCCTCTCACATACTTGTAGCTGAGAGATGCCTCCTCTTGAGGTGCTTGTGGAAAGTTGGTATTCCTCTTGAGTCGAAGCCAGGGACTAAGCTCTCATCTCGAGTTGATTTGGGGTCCACGGAGCCCTTTTGTGTTGCTCCAGTGACCTCAGGATCCCTCTAGACTTGAGACAGTGATCTTGGGTTTTCTCTAGAGTGCCATCAAGGAAATCAAGGCTCCTTTCACGTTTGATGTGGAACACGGAATTGCTCTGCATGCAGTGCAGGGGAATCAGGCCTCAAGTCGCGGCGAGGGGGAAATCTCATGGTTTTTCTCGATTTGCGGCCGGAACCTGGGTATATTCTCAAGTTACTATTGGGAGGACCCTTCCAGACACGTGTTTGTTCAGCGACATCAGGACTCCTGCCTAGGTGCGAGGGACACCTCGGGATTCTCCTCGAGTCTTGCCATGGCAATTGGGACGCGTCTCCACGTGAGGCGGGGGACCCAGGGTCCCTTTCCACGTGCCACAAAGATCCTGCGACTCCTATCCATTTTCAAGAGGAGTCAGGCATCGTCTCCTTTGAAAGCATTGATCTCCGCGGACCTCTCGAGTTTTCAAAGGATGTGAGGCCTCCGGTCGCGATGAGGCGGAGAATTAGGTCTTTCTCTGTGGTCTCCAGAGGGGATTCAGACATCCCTTCGTCTTGGGCGATGCAAGACGAGCCTGCATTCAATTCACTGCAGGGATATCCGGCCTTACTTCGAGTCAGAGCATCTCGGTGTCCATTCCACTTGAGGCCACAAACTCAGGGTCCTTCTCACATACCTGTAACTGAGAGAAGCCTCCTCTTGCGGTGCTTGTGGAAAGTTGGTATTCCTCTTGAGTCGAAGCCAGAGACTAAGCTCTAATCTCGAGTTGATTTGGGGTCCACGGAGCCCTTTCGTGTTGCTCCAGTGACCTCAGGATCCCTCTAGACTTGAGACAGTGATCTTGGGTTTTCTCTGGAGTGCCATCAAGGAAATCAAGGCTCCTTTCACGTTTGATGTGGAACTCGGAATTGCTCTGCACGCAGTGCAGGGGAATCGGGCCTCATCTCGCGGCGAGGGGGAAGTCTCATGGTTTTTCTCGAGTTGCGGCCGGAACCTGGGGTATATTCTCGAGTTACGACGGGGAGGGCCCTTCCAGACACGTGTTTGTTCAGTGACGTCAGGACTCCTGCCTAGGTGCGAGGGACACCTCGGGATTCTCCTCGAGTCTTGGCATGGCAATTGGGACGCGTCTCCACATGAGGCGGGAGACCCAGGGTCCCTTTCCACGTGCCACAGGGATCCTGGGACTCCTATCCATTTTCAAGAGGAGTCAGGCATCGTCTCCTTTGGAAGCATTGATCTCCGCGGACCTCTCGAGTTTTCAAAGGATGTGAGGCCTCCGGTCGCGATGAGGCCGAGAACTCGGTCTTTCTCTGTGGCCTTCACAGGGGATTCAGACATCCCTTCGTCTTGGGAGATGCAAGACGAGCCTGCATTCAATTCACTGCAGGGATATCCGGCCTTACTTCGAGTCAGAGCATCTCGGTGTCCATTCAACTTGAGGCCACAAACTCAGGGTCCTTCTCACATACCTGTAGCTGAGAGAAGCCTCCTCTTGCGATGCTTGTGGAAAGTTGGTATTCCTCTTGAGTCGAAGCGAGGGACTAAGCTCTCATCTCGAGTTGATTTGGGGTCCACGGAGCCGTTTCGTGTTGCTCCAGTGACCTCAGGATCCCTCTAGACTTGAGACAGTGATCTTGGGTTTTCTCTAGAGTGCCATCAAGGAAATCAAGTCTCCTTTCAAGTTTGATGTGGAACACGGAATTGCTCTGCACACAGTCAGGGGAATCGGGCCTCATCTCGCGGCAAGGGGGATGTCTCATGGTTTTTCTCAAGTTGCGGGCGGAACCTGGGGTATATTCTCGAGTTAGGACGGGGAGGGCCCTTCCAGACACGTGTTTGTTCAGCGACGTCAGGACTCCTGCCTAGGTGCGAGGGACACCTCGGGATTCTCCTCGAGTATTGGCATGGCAATTGGGACGCGTCTCCACGTGAGGCAGGAGACTCAGGGTCCCTTTCCACGTGCCCCAGGGATCCTGGGACTCCTATCCATTTTCAAGAGGAGTCAGGCATCGTCTCCTTTGGAAACATTGATCTCCGCGGACCTCTTGAGTTTTCAAAGGATGTGAGGCCTCCGGTCTCGTTGAGGCGGAGAACTAGGTCTTTCTCTGTGGTCTCCAGAGGGGATTCAGACATCCCTTCGTCTTGGGAGATGCAAGACGAGCCTCCATTCAATTCACTGCAGGGATATCCGGCCTTACTTCGAGTCAGAGCATCTCGGTGTCCATTCCACTTGAGGCCACAAACTCAGGGTCCCTCTCACATACCTGTAGCTGAGAGAATCCTCCTCTTGAGGTGCTTGTGGAAAGTTGGTATTCCTCTTCATTCGAAGCCAGGGACTAAGCTCTCATCTCGAGTTGATTTGGGGTCCACGGAGCCCTTTCGTGTTGCTCCAGTGACCTCAGGATCCCTCTAGACTTGACACAGTGATCTTGGGTTTTCTCTGGAGTGCCATCAAGGAAATCAAGGCTCCTTTCACGTTTGATGTGGAACACGGAATTGCTCTGCATGCAGTGCAGGGGAATCAGGCCTCAACTCGCGGCGAGGGGGAAATCTCATGGTTTTTCTCGATTTGCGGCCCGAACCTGGGTATTTTCTCGAGTTACTATTGGGAGGACCCTTCCAGATACGTGTTTGATCAGCGACGTCAGGACTCCTGCCTAGGTGCGAGGGACACCTCGGGATTCTCCTCGAGTCTTGGCATGGCAATTGGGACGCGTCTCCACGTGAGGCGGGAGACCCAGGGTCCCTTTCCACGTGCCACAGGGATCCTGGGACTCCTATCCATTTTCAAGAGGAGTCAGGCATCGTCTCCTTTGGAAGCATTGATCTCCGCGGACCTCTCGAATTTTCAAAGGATGTGAGGCCTCCGGTCGTGATGAGGCAGAGGACTAGGTCTTTCTCTGTCGTCTCCACAGCGGATTCAGACATCCCTTCGTCTTGAGAGATGCAAGACGAGCCTGCATTCAATTCGCTGCAGGGATATCCGGCCTTACTTCCAGTCAGAGCATCTCGGTGTCCATTCCACTTGAGGCCACAAACTCAGGGTCCCTCTCACATACCTGTAGCTGAGAGAAGCCTCCTCTTGAGGTGCTTGTGGTAAGTTGGTATTCCTCTTGAGTCGAAGCCAGGTTCTAAGCTCTCATCTCGAGTTGATTTGAGGTCCACGGAGCCCTTTCGTGTTACTACAGTGACCTCAGGATCCCTCTAGACTTGAGACAGTGATCTTGGGTTTTCTCTGGAGTGCCATTAAGGAAATCAAGGCTCCTTTCACGTTTGATGTGGAACACGGAATTGCTCTGCACGCAGTGCAGGGGAATCGGGACTCATCTCGCGGCGAGGGGGAAGTCTCATGGTTTTTCTCGAGTTGCGGCCGGAACCTGGGGTATATTCTCGAGTTACGACGCGGAGGGCCCTTCGAGACACATGTTTGTTCAGCGACGTCAGGACTCCTGCCTAGGTGCGAGGGACACCTCTGGATTCTCCTCGAGTCTTGGCATGGCAATTGGGACGCGTCTCCACGTGAGGCGGGAGACCCAGGGTCCCTTTCCACGTGTCACAGGGATCCTGGGACTCCTATCCATTTTCAAGAGGAGTCAGGCATCGTCTCCTTTGAAAGCATTGATCTCCGCGGACCTCTCGAGTTTTCAAAGGATGTGAGGCCTCCGGTCGCGATGAGTCGGAGAATTGGGTCTTTCTCTGTGGTCTCCACAGGGGATTCAGACATCCCTTCGTCTTGGGAGATGCAAGACGAGCCTGCATTCAATTCACTGCAGGGATATCCGGCCTTACTTCGAGTCAGAGCATCTCGGTGTCCATTCAACTTGAGGCCACAAACTCAGGGTCCTTCTCACATACCTGTAGCTGAGAGAAGCCTCCTCTTGCGATGCTTGTGGAAAGTTGGTATTCCTCTTGAGTCGAAGCGAGGGACTAAGCTCTCATCTCGAGTTGATTTGGGGTCCACGGAGCCGTTTCGTGTTGCTCCAGTGACCTCAGGATCCCTCTAGACTTGAGACAGTGATCTTGGGTTTTCTCTAGAGTGCCATCAAGGAAATCAAGTCTCCTTTCAAGTTTGATGTGGAACACGGAATTGCTCTGCACACAGTCAGGGGAATCGGGCCTCATCTCGCGGCAAGGGGGATGTCTCATGGTTTTTCTCAAGTTGCGGGCGGAACCTGGGGTATATTCTCGAGTTAGGACGGGGAGGGCCCTTCCAGACACGTGTTTGTTCAGCGACGTCAGGACTCCTGCCTAGGTGCGAGGGACACCTCGGGATTCTCCTCGAGTATTGGCATGGCAATTGGGACGCGTCTCCACGTGAGGCAGGAGACTCAGGGTCCCTTTCCACGTGCCCCAGGGATCCTGGGACTCCTATCCATTTTCAAGAGGAGTCAGGCATCGTCTCCTTTGGAAACATTGATCTCCGCGGACCTCTTGAGTTTTCAAAGGATGTGAGGCCTCCGGTCTCGTTGAGGCGGAGAACTAGGTCTTTCTCTGTGGTCTCCAGAGGGGATTCAGACATCCCTTCGTCTTGGGAGATGCAAGACGAGCCTCCATTCAATTCACTGCAGGGATATCCGGCCTTACTTCGAGTCAGAGCATCTCGGTGTCCATTCCACTTGAGGCCACAAACTCAGGGTCCCTCTCACATACCTGTAGCTGAGAGAATCCTCCTCTTGAGGTGCTTGTGGAAAGTTGGTATTCCTCTTCATTCGAAGCCAGGGACTAAGCTCTCATCTCGAGTTGATTTGGGGTCCACGGAGCCCTTTCGTGTTGCTCCAGTGACCTCAGGATCCCTCTAGACTTGACACAGTGATCTTGGGTTTTCTCTGGAGTGCCATCAAGGAAATCAAGGCTCCTTTCACGTTTGATGTGGAACACGGAATTGCTCTGCATGCAGTGCAGGGGAATCAGGCCTCAACTCGCGGCGAGGGGGAAATCTCATGGTTTTTCTCGATTTGCGGCCCGAACCTGGGTATTTTCTCGAGTTACTATTGGGAGGACCCTTCCAGATACGTGTTTGATCAGCGACGTCAGGACTCCTGCCTAGGTGCGAGGGACACCTCGGGATTCTCCTCGAGTCTTGGCATGGCAATTGGGACGCGTCTCCACGTGAGGCGGGAGACCCAGGGTCCCTTTCCACGTGCCACAGGGATCCTGGGACTCCTATCCATTTTCAAGAGGAGTCAGGCATCGTCTCCTTTGGAAGCATTGATCTCCGCGGACCTCTCGAATTTTCAAAGGATGTGAGGCCTCCGGTCGTGATGAGGCAGAGGACTAGGTCTTTCTCTGTCGTCTCCACAGCGGATTCAGACATCCCTTCGTCTTGAGAGATGCAAGACGAGCCTGCATTCAATTCGCTGCAGGGATATCCGGCCTTACTTCCAGTCAGAGCATCTCGGTGTCCATTCCACTTGAGGCCACAAACTCAGGGTCCCTCTCACATACCTGTAGCTGAGAGAAGCCTCCTCTTGAGGTGCTTGTGGTAAGTTGGTATTCCTCTTGAGTCGAAGCCAGGTTCTAAGCTCTCATCTCGAGTTGATTTGAGGTCCACGGAGCCCTTTCGTGTTACTACAGTGACCTCAGGATCCCTCTAGACTTGAGACAGTGATCTTGGGTTTTCTCTGGAGTGCCATTAAGGAAATCAAGGCTCCTTTCACGTTTGATGTGGAACACGGAATTGCTCTGCACGCAGTGCAGGGGAATCGGGACTCATCTCGCGGCGAGGGGGAAGTCTCATGGTTTTTCTCGAGTTGCGGCCGGAACCTGGGGTATATTCTCGAGTTACGACGCGGAGGGCCCTTCGAGACACATGT
Organism: Dama dama; assembly: GCF_033118175.1. Lineage (NCBI taxonomy): Eukaryota > Metazoa > Chordata > Mammalia > Artiodactyla > Cervidae > Dama > Dama dama. Next base: position 64,107,435 of record NC_083688.1, on the reverse strand, counting down.
TTGTTCAGCGACGTCAGGACTCCTGCCTAGGTGCGAGGGACACCTCTGGATTCTCCTCGAGTCTTGGCATGGCAATTGGGACGCGTCTCCACGTGAGGCGGGAGACCCAGGGTCCCTTTCCACGTGTCACAGGGATCCTGGGACTCCTATCCATTTTCAAGAGGAGTCAGGCATCGTCTCCTTTGAAAGCATTGATCTCCGCGGACCTCTCGAGTTTTCAAAGGATGTGAGGCCTCCGGTCGCGATGAGTCGGAGAATTGGGTCTTTCTCTGTGGTCTCCACAGGGGATTCAGACATCCCTTCGTCTTGGGAGATGCAAGACGAGCCTGCATTCAATTCACTGCAGGGATATCCGGCCTTACTTCGAGTCAGAGCATCTCGGTGTCCATTCCACTTGAGGCCACAAACTCAGGGTCCTTCTCACATACCTGTAGCTGAGAGAAGCCTCCTCTTGAGGTGCTTGTGGAAAGTTGGTATTCCTCTTGAGTCGAAGCCAGGGACTAAGCTCTAATCTCGAGTTGATTTGGGGTCCACGGAGCCCTTTCGTGTTGCTCCAGTGACCTCAGGATCCCTCTAGACTTGAGACAGTGATCTTGGGTTTTCTCTGGAGTGCCATCAAGGAAATCAAGGCTCCTTTCACGTTTGATGTGGAACTCGGAATTGCTCTGCATGCAGTGCAGGGGAATCGGGCCTCATCTCGCAGCGAGGGGGAAGTCTCATGGTTTTTCTCGAATTGCGGCCAGAACCTGGGGTATATTCTCGAGTTACGACGGGGAGGGCCCTTCCAGACACGTGTTTGTTCAGCGACGTCAGGACTCCTGCCTAGGTGCGAGGGACACCTCGGGATTCTCCTCGAGTCTTGGCATGGCAATTGGGACGCGTCTCCACGTGAGGCGGGAGACCCAGCGTCCCTTTCCACGTGCCACAGGGATCCATGGACTCCTGTCCATTTTCAAGAGGAGTCAGACATCGTCTCCTTTGGAAGCATTGATCTCCGCGGACCTCTCGAGTTTTCAAAGAATGTGAGGCCTCCGGTCGCGATGAGGCGGAGAACTAGGTCTTTCTCTGTGGTCTCCACGGGGGATTCAGACATCCCTTCGTCTTGGGAGATGCAAGACGAGCCTGCATTCAATTCACTGCAGGGATATCCGGCCTTACTTCGAGTCAGAGCATCTCGGTGTCCATTCAACTTGAGGCCACAAACTCAGGGTCCTTCTCACATACCTGTAGCTGAGAGAAGCCTCCTCTTGCGGTGCTTGTGGAATGTTGGTATTCCTCTTGAGTCGAAGCCAGGGACTAAGCTCTAATCTCGAGTTGAGTTGGGGTCCACGGAGCCGTTTCGTGTTGCTCCAGTGACCTCAGGATCCCTCTAGACTTGAGACAGTGATCTTGGGTTTTCTCTGGAGTGCCATCAAGGAAATCAAGGCTCCTTTCACGTTTGATGTGGAACTCGGAATTGCTCTGCACGCAGTGCAGGGGAATCGGGCCTCATCTCGCAGCGAGGGGGAAGTCTCATGGTTTTTCTCGAATTGCGGCCAGAACCTGGGGTATATTCTCGAGTTACAACGGGGAGGGCCCTTCCAGACACGTGTTTGTTCAGCGACGTCAGGACTCCTGCCTAGGTGCGAGGGACACCTCGGGATTCTCCTCGAGTCTTGGCATGGCAATTGGGACGCGTCTCCACGTGAGGCGGGAGACCCAGCGTCCCTTTCCACGTGCCACAGGGATCCTGGGACTCCTGTCCATTTTCAAGAGGAGTCAGGCATCGTCTCCTTTGGAAGCATTGATCTCCGCGGACCTCTCGAATTTTCAAAGGATGTGAGGCCTCCGGTCGCGATGAGGCCGAGAACTCGGTCTTTCTCTGTGGTCTTCACAGGGGATTCAGACATCCCTTCGTCTTGGGAGATGCAAGACGAGCCTGCATTCAATTCACTGCAGAGATATCCGGCCTTACTTCGAGTCAGAGCATCTCGGTGTCCATTCAACTTGAGGCCACAAAATCAGGGTCCTTCTCACATACCTGTAGCTGAGAGAAGCCTCCTCTTGCGGTGCTTGTGGAAAGTTGGTATTCCTCTTGAGTCGAAGCGAGGGACTAAGCTCTCATCTCGAGTTGATTTGGGGTCCACGGAGCCATTTCGTGTTGCTCCAGTGACCTCAGGATTCCTCTAGACTTGAGACAGTGATCTTGGGTTTTCTCTGGAGTGCCATCAAGGAAATCAATGCTCCTTTCACGTTTGATGTGGAAAACGGAATTGCTCTGCATGCAGTGCAGGGGAATCAGGCCTCAACTCGCGGCGAGGGGGAAATCTCATGGTTTTTCTCGATTTGCGGCCGGAACCTGGGTATATTCTCGAGTTACTATTGGGAGGACCCTTCCAGACACGTGTTTGTTCAGCGACGTCAGGACTCCTGCCTAGGTGCGAAGGACTCCTCGGGATTCTCCTCGAGTCTTGGCATGGCAATTGGGACGCGTCTCCACGTGAGGCGGGAGACCCAGGGTCCCTTTCCACGTGCCACAGGGATCCTGGGACTCCTATCCATTTTCAAGAGGAGTCAGGCATCGTCTCCTTTGGAAGCATTGATCTCCGCGGACCTCTCGAGTTTTCAAGGATGTGAGGCCTCCGGTCGTGATGAGGCGGAGAACTAGGTCTTTCTCTGTGGTCTCCACGGGGGATTCAGACATCCCTTCGTCTTGGGAGATGCAAGACGAGCCTGCATTCAATTCACTGCAGGGATATCCGGCCTTACTTCGAGTCAGAGCATCTCGGTGTCCATTCCACTTGAGGCCACAAACTCAGGGTCCTTCTCACATACCTGTAGCTGAGAGAAGCCTCCTCTTGCGGTGCTTGTGGAAAGTTGGTATTCCTCTTGAGTCGAAGCCAGAGACTAAGCTCTAATCTCGAGTTGATTTGGGGTCCACGGAGCCCTTTCGTGTTGCTCCAGTGACCTCAGGATCCCTCTAGACTTGAGACAGTGATCTTGGGTTTTCTCTGGAGTGCCATCAAGGAAATCAAGGCTCCTTTCACGTTTGATGTGGAACTCGGAATTGCTCTGCACGCAGTGCAGGGGAATCGGGCCTCATCTCGCGGCGAGGGGGAAGTCTCATGGTTTTTCTCGAGTTGCGGCCGGAACCTGGGGTATATTCTCGAGTTACGACGGGGAGGGCCCTTCCAGACACGTGTTTGTTCAGTGACGTCAGGACTCCTGCCTAGGTGCGAGGGACACCTCGGGATTCTCCTCGAGTCTTGGCATGGCAATTGGGACGCGTCTCCACATGAGGCGGGAGACCCAGGGTCCCTTTCCACGTGCCACAGGGATCCTGGGACTCCTATCCATTTTCAAGAGGAGTCAGGCATCGTCTCCTTTGGAAGCATTGATCTCCGCGGACCTCTCGAGTTTTCAAAGGATGTGAGGCCTCCGGTCGCGATGAGGCCGAGAACTCGGTCTTTCTCTGTGGTCTTCACAGGGGATTCAGACATCCCTTCGTCTTGGGAGATGCAAGACGAGCCTGCATTCAATTCACTGCAGGGATATCCGGCCTTACTTCGAGTCAGAGCATCTCGGTGTCCATTCAACTTGAGGCCACAAACTCAGGGTCGTTCTCACATACCTGTAGCGGAGAGAAGCCTCCTCTTGCGATGCTTGTGGAAAGTTGGTATTCCTCTTGAGTCGAAGCGAGGGACTAAGCTCTCATCTCGAGTTGATTTGGGGTTTACGGAGCCGTTTCGTGTTGCTCCAGTGACCTCAGGATCCCTCTAGACTTGAGACAGTGATCTTGGGTTTTCTCTAGAGTGCCATCAAGGAAATCAAGTCTCCTTTCAAGTTTGATGTGGAACACGGAATTGCTCTGCACACAGTCAGGGGAATCGGGCCTCATCTCGCGGCAAGGGGGATGTCTCATGGTTTTTCTCAAGTTGCGGGCGGAACCTGGGGTATATTCTCGAGTTAGGACGGGGAGGGCCCTTCCAGACACGTGTTTGTTCAGCGACGTCAGGACTCCTGCCTAGGGGCGAGGGACACCTCGGGATTCTCCTCGAGTCTTGGCATGGCAATTGGAACGCGTCTCCACGTGAGGCGGGAGACCCAGGGTCCCTTTCCACGTGCCACAGGGATCCTGGGACTCCTATCCATTTTCAAGAGGAGTCAGGCATCGTCTCCTTTGGAAGCATTCATCTCCGCGGACCTCTCGGGTTTTCAAAGGATGTGAGGCCTCCGGTCACGTTGAGGCGGAGGACTAAGTCTTTCTCTGTGGTCTCCACAGGGGATTCAGACAACCCTTCGTCTTGGGAGATGCAAGACGAGCCTGCATTCAATTCACTGCAGGGACATCCGGCCTTACTTCGAGTCAGAGCATCTCGGTGTCCATTCCATTTGAGGCCACAAACTCAGGGTCCCTCTCACATACCTGTTCCTGAGAGAAGCCTCCTCTTGAGGTGCTTATGGAAAGTTGGTATTCCTCTTGAGTCGAAGCCAGGGACTAAACTCTCATCTTGAGTTGATTTGGATTCCACGGAGGCTTTTCGTGTTGCTCCAGTGACCTCAGGATCCCTCTAGACTTGAGACAGTGATCTTGGGTTTTCTCTGGAGTGCCATCAAGGAAATCAAGGCTCCTTTCACGTTTGATGTGGAACACGGAATTGCTCTGCACGCAGTGCAGGGGAATCGGGCCTCATCTCGCGGCGAGCGGTAAGTCTCATGGTTTTTCTCGAGTTGCGGCCGGAACCTGGGGTATATTCTCGAGTTACGACGGGGAGGGCCCTTCCATACACGTGTTTGTTCAGCGACGTCAGGACTTCTGCTTAGGTGCGAGGGACACCTCGGGATTCTCCTCGAATCTTGGCATGGCAATTGGGACGCGTCTCCACGTGAGGCGGGAGACCCAGGGTCCCTTTCCACGTGCCACAGGGATCCTGGGTCTCCTATCCATTTTCAAGAGGAGTCAGGCATCGTCTCTTTTGGAACCATTGATCTCCGCGGACCTCTCGAGTTTTCAAAGGATTTGAGGCCTCCGGTCTCATTGAGGCGGAGGACTAGGTCTTTCTCTGTGGTCTCCACAGGGTATTCAGACATCCCTTCGTCTTGGGAGATGCAAGACGAGCCTGAATTCAATTCATTGCAGGGATATCCAGCCTTACTTCGAGTCAGAGCATCTCGGTGTCCATTCCACTTGAGACCACCAACTCAGGGTCCCTCTCACATACCTGTAGCTGAGAGAAGCCTCCTCTTGAGGTGCTTGTGGAAAGTTGGTATTCCCCTTGATTCGAAGCCAGGGACTAAGCACTCATCTTGAGTTGATTTGGGGTCCACGGAGCCCTTTCGTGTTGCTCCAGTGGCCTCAGGATCCCTCTAGACTTGAGACAGTGATCTTGGGTTTTCTCTGGAGTGCCATCAAGGAAATCAAGGCTCCTTTCACGTTTGATGTGGAACACGGAATTGCTCTGCACGCAGTGCAGGGGAATCGGGCCTCATCTCGCGGTGAGGGGGAAGTCTCATGGTTTTTCTCGAGTTGCGGCCAGAACCTGGGGTATATTCTCGAGCTACGACGGGGAGGGCCCTTCCAGACACGTGTTTGTTCAGCGACTTCAGGACTCCTGCCTAGGTGCGAGGGACACCTCGGGATTCTCCTCGAGTCTTGGCATGGCAATGGGGAAGCGTCTCCACGTGAGGCGGGAGACCCAGGGTCCCTTTCCACGTACCATAGGGATCCTGGGACTCCTATCCATTTTCAAGAGGAGTCAGGCATCGTCTCCTTTGGAAGCATTGATCTCCGCGGACCTCTCGAATTTTCAAAGGATGTGAGGCCCCCGGTCGCTATGAGGCAGAGAATTAGGTCTTTCTCTGTGTTCTCCACAGGGGATTCAGACATCCGTTCGTCTTGGGAGATGCAAGACGAGCCTGCATTCAATTCACTGCAGGGATATCCGACCTTACTTCGAGTCAGAGCATCTCGGTGTCCATTCCACTTGAGGCCACAAACTCAGGGTCCCTCAAATATACCTGTAGCTGAGAGAAACCTCCTCTTGAGGTCCTTGTGGAAAGTTGGTATTCCTCTTGAGTCTAAGCCAGTGTCTAAGCTCTCATCTCGAGTTGATTTGGGGTCCACGAAGCCCTTTCCTGTTGGTCCAGTGACTTCAGGATCCCTCTAGACTTGAGACAGTGATCTTGGGTTTTCTCTGGAGTGCCATCAAGGAAATCAAGGCTCCTTTCACGTTTGATGTGGAACACGGAATTGCTCTGCATGCAGTGCAGGGGAATCGGGCCTCAACTCGCGGCGAGGGGGAAATCTCATGGTTTTTTTCGAGTTGCGGCCGGAACCTGGGGTATATTCTCGAGTTACGACGGGGAGGGCCCTTCCAGATACGTGTTTGTTCAGCGACGTCAGGACTCCTGCCTAGGTGCGAGGGACACCTCGGGATTCTCCTCGAGTCTTGGCATGGCAATGGGGAAGCGTCTCCACGTGAGGCGGGAGACCCAGGGTCCCTTTCCACGTGCCACAGGGATCCTGGGACTCCTATCCATATTCAAGAGGAGTCAGGCATCGTCTCCTTTGAAAGCATTGATCTCCGCGGACCTATCGAGTTTTCAAAGGATGTGAGGCCTCAGGTCGCGTTGAGGGGGAGATTTAGGTCTTTCTCTGTGGTCTCCACAGGGGATTCAGACAACCCTTCGTCTTGGGAGATGCAAGACGAGACTGCATTCAATTCACTGCTGGGATATCCGGCCTTACTTCGAGTCAGAGCATCTCGGTGTCCATTCCACTTGAGGCCACAAACTCAGGGTCCCTCTCACATACCTGTAGCTGAGACAAGCCTCGTCTTGAGGTGCTTGTGAAAAGTGGGTATTCCTCTTGAGTCGAAGCCAGGGTCTAAGCTCTCATCTCGAGTTGATTTGGGGTCCACGGAGCCCTTTCGTGTTGCTCCAGTGACCTCAGGATCCCTCTAGACTTGAGACAGTGATCTTGGGTTTTCTCTGGAGTGCCATCAAGGAAATCAAGGCTCCTTTCACGTTTGATGTGGAACACGGAATTGCTCTGCACGCAGTGCAGGGGAATCAGGCCTCATCTCGCGGCGAGGGGGAAGTCTCATGGTTTTTCTCAAGTTGCGGCCGGAACCTGGGTTATATTCTCGTGTTACGACGGGGAGGGCCCTTCCAGACACGTGTTTGTTCAGCGACGTCAGGACTCCTGCCTAGGTGCGAGGGACACCTCGGGATTCTCCTCGAGTCTTGGCATGGTAATTTGGACGTGTCTCCACGTGGGGCGGGAGACCCAGGGTCCGTTTTCACGTGCCACAGGGATCCTGGGACTCCTATCCATTTTCAAGAGGAGTCAGGCATCGTCTCCTTTGGAAGCATTGATCTCCGCGGACCTCTTGAGTTTTCAAAGGATGTGTGGCCCCCGGTCGCTATGAGGCGGAGAATTAGGTCTTTCTCTGTGGTCTCCACAGGGGATTCAGACATCCCTTCGTCTTGGGAAATGCAAGACGAGCCTGCATTCAATTCACTGCAGGGATATCCGGCCTTACTTCGAGTCAGAGCATCTCGGTGTCCATTCCACTTGAGGCCACAAACTCAGGGTCCCTCAAATATACCTGTAGCTGAGAGAAACCTCCTCTTGAGGTGCTTGTGGAAAGTTGGTATTCCTCTTGAGTCTAAGCCAGGGTCTAAGCTCTCATCTCGAGTTGATTTGGGGTCCACGAAGCCCTTTCTTGTTGGTCCAGTGACTTCAGGATCCCTCTAGACTTGAGACAGTGATCTTGGGTTTTCTCTGGAGTGCCATCAAGGAAATCAAGGCTCCTTTCACGTTTGATGTGGAACACGGAATTGCTCTGCATTCAGTGCAGGGGAATAGGGCCTCAACTCGCGGCGAGGGGGAAATCTCATGGTTTTTCTCGAGTTGCGGCCGGAACCTGGGGTATATTCTCGAGTAACGACGGGGAGGGCCCTTCCAGACACGTGTTCGTTCAGCAACATCAGGACTCCTGCCTAGGTGCGAGGGACACCTCGGGATCCTCCTCGAGTCTTGGCATGGCAATTTGGACGCGTCTCCACGTGAGGCGGGAGACCCAGGGTCCCTTTCCACGTGCCACAGGGATCCTGGGACTCCTATCCATTTTCAAGAGGAGTCAGGCATCGTCTCCTTTGGAAGCATTGATCTCCGCGGACCTCTCGAGTTTTCAAAGGATGTGAGGCCTCCGGTCGCGATGAGGCGGAGAAGTCGGTCTTTCTCTGAGGTCTCCACAGGGGATTCAGACATCCCTTCGTCTTGGGAGATGCAAGACGAGCCTGCATTCAATTCACTGCAGGGATATCCGGCCTTACTTCGAGTCAGAGCATCTCGGTGTCCATTTCACTTGAGGCCACAAACTCAGGGTCCCTCTCACATACCTGTAGCTGAGAGAAGCCTCCTCTTGATGTGATTATGGAAAGTTGGTATTCCTCTAGAGTCGAAGCCAGGGACTAAGCTCTCATCTCGAGGTGATTTGGGGTCCAAGGGGAAATTTCGTGTTGCTCCAGGGACCTCAGCATCCCTCTAGACTTGAGACAGTGATCTTGGGTTTTCTCTGGAGTGCCATCAAGGAAATCAAGTCTCCTTTCACGTTTGATGTGGAACACGGAATTGCTCTGCACGCAGTCCAGGGGAATCGGACCTCAACTCGCGGCGAGGGGGAAATCTCATGGTTTTTCTCGAGTTGCGGCCGGAACCTGGGGTATATTATCGAGTTACGACGGGGAGGGACCTTCCAGACACGTGTTTGTTCAGCGACGTCAGGACTCCTGCCTAGGGGCGAGGGACACCTCGGGATTCTCCTCGAGTCTTGGCATGGCAATTGGAACGCGTCTCCACGTGAGGCGGGAGACCCAGGGTCCCTTTCCACGTGCCACAGGGATCCTGGGACTCCTATCCATTTTCAAGAGGAGTCAGGCATCGTCTCCTTTGGAAGCATTGATCTCCGCGGACCTCTCGGGTTTTCAAAGGATGTGAGGCCTCCGGTCGCGTTGAGGCGGAGGACTAAGTCTTTCTCTGTGGTCTCCACAGGGGATTCAGACAACCCTTCGTCTTGGGAGATGCAAGACGAGCCTGCATTCAATTCACTGCAGGGACATCCGGCCTTACTTCGAGTCAGAGCATCTCGGTGTCCATTCCATTTGAGGCCACAAACTCAGGGTCCCTCTCACATACCTGTTCCTGAGAGAAGCCTCCTCTTGAGGTGCTTATGGAAAGTTGGTATTCCTCTTGAGTCGAAGCCAGGGACTAAACTCTCATCTTGAGTTGATTTGGATTCCACGGAGGCTTTTCGTGTTGCTCCAGTGACCTCAGGATCCCTCTAGACTTGAGACAGTGATCTTGGGTTTTCTCTGGAGTGCCATCAAGGAAATCAAGGCTCCTTTCACGTTTGATGTGGAACACGGAATTGCTCTGCACGGAGTGCAGGGGAATCGGGCCTCATCTCGCGGCGAGCGGTAAGTCTCATGGTTTTTCTCGAGTTGCGGCCGGAACCTGGGGTATATTCTCGAGTTACGACGGGGAGGGCCCTTCCATACACGTGTTTGTTCAGCGACGTCAGGACTTCTGCTTAGGTGCGAGGGACACCTCGGGATTCTCCTCGAATCTTGGCATGGCAATTGGGACGCGTCTCCACGTGAGGCGGGAGACCCAGGGTCCCTTTCCACGTGCCACAGGGATCCTGGGTCTCCTATCCATTTTCAAGAGGAGTCAGGCATCGTCTCTTTTGGAACCATTGATCTCCGCCGACCTCTCGAGTTTTCAAAGGATTTGAGGCCTCCGGTCTCATTGAGGCGGAGGACTAGGTCTTTCTCTGTGGTCTCCACAGGGTATTCAGACATCCCTTCGTCTTGGGAGATGCAAGACGAGCCTGAATTCAATTCATTGCAGGGATATCCAGCCTTACTTCGAGTCAGAGCATCTCGGTGTCCATTCCACTTGAGACCACCAACTCAGGGTCCCTCTCACATACCTGTAGCTGAGAGAAGCCTCCTCTTGAGGTGCTTGTGGAAAGTTGGTATTCCCCTTCATTCGAAGCCAGGGACTAAGCACTCATCTTGAGTTGATTTGGGGTCCACGGAGCCCTTTCGTGTTGCTCCAGTGGCCTCAGGATCCCTCTAGACTTGAGACAGTGATCTTGGGTTTTCTCTGGAGTGCCATCAAGGAAATCAAGGCTCCTTTCACGTTTGATGTGGAACACGGAATTGCTCTGCACGCAGTGCAGGGGAATCGGGCCTCATCTCGCGGTGAGGGGGAAGTCTCATGGTTTTTCTCGAGTTGCGGCCAGAACCTGGGGTATATTCTCGAGCTACGACGGGGAGGGCCCTTCCAGACACGTGTTTGTTCAGCGACTTCAGGACTCCTGCCTAGGTGCGAGGGACACCTCGGGATTCTCCTCGAGTCTTGGCATGGCAATGGGGAAGCGTCTCCACGTGAGGCGGGAGACCCAGGGTCCCTTTCCACGTACCATAGGGATCCTGGGACTCCTATCCATTTTCAAGAGGAGTCAGGCATCGTCTCCTTTGGAAGCATTGATCTCCGCGGACCTCTCGAATTTTCAAAGGATGTGAGGCCCCCGGTCGCTATGAGGCGGAGAATTAGGTCTTTCTCTGTGTTCTCCACAGGGGATTCAGACATCCGTTCGTCTTGGGAGATGCAAGACGAGCCTGCATTCAATTCACTGCAGGGATATCCGACCTTACTTCGAGTCAGAGCATCTCGGTGTCCATTCCACTTGAGGCCACAAACTCAGGGTCCCTCAAATATACCTGTAGCTGAGAGAAACCTCCTCTTGAGGTCCTTGTGGAAAGTTGGTATTCCTCTTGAGTCTAAGCCAGGGTCTAAGCTCTCATCTCGAGTTGATTTGGGGTCCACGAAGCCCTTTCCTGTTGGTCCAGTGACTTCAGGATCCCTCTAGACTTGAGACAGTGATCTTGGGTTTTCTCTGGAGTGCCATCAAGGAAATCAAGGCTCCTTTCACGTTTGATGTGGAACACGGAATTGCTCTGCATGCAGTGCAGGGGAATCGGGCCTCAACTCGCGGCGAGGGGGAAATCTCATGGTTTTTTTCGAGTTGCGGCCGGAACCTGGGGTATATTCTCGAGTTACGACGGGGAGGGCCCTTCCAGATACGTGTTTGTTCAGCGACGTCAGGACTCCTGCCTAGGTGCGAGGGACACCTCGTGATTCTCCTCGAGTCTTGGCATGGCAATGGGGAAGCGTCTCCACGTGAGGCGGGAGACCCAGGGTCCCTTTCCACGTGCCACAGGGATCCTGGGACTCCTATCCATATTCAAGAGGAGTCAGGCATCGTCTCCTTTGAAAGCATTGATCTCCGCAGACCTATCGAGTTTTCAAAGGATGTGAGGCCTCCGGTCGCGTTGAGGGGGAGATTTAGGTCTTTCTCTGTGGTCTCCACAGGGGATTCAGACAACCCTTCGTCTTGGGAGATGCAAGACGAGACTGCATTCAATTCACTGCTGGGATATCCGGCCTTACTTCGAGTCAGAGCATCTCGGTGTCCATTCCACTTGAGGCCACAAACTCAGGGTCCCTCTCACATACCTGTAGCTGAGACAAGCCTCGTCTTGAGGTGCTTGTGAAAAGTGGGTATTCCTCTTGAGTCGAAGCCAGGGTCTAAGCTCTCATCTCGAGTTGATTTGGGGTCCACGGAGCCCTTTCTTGTTGCTCCAGTGACCTCAGGATCCCTCTAGACTTGAGACAGTGATCTTGGGTTTTCTCTGGAGTGCCATCAAGGAAATCAAGGCTCCTTTCACGTTTGATGTGGAACACGGAATTGCTCTGCACGCAGTGCAGGGGAATCAGGCCTCATCTCGCGGCGAGGGGGAAGTCTCATGGTTTTTCTCAAGTTGCGGCCGGAACCTGGGTTATATTCTCGTGTTACGACGGGGAGGGCCCTTCCAGACACGTGTTTGTTCAGCGACGTCAGGACTCCTGCCTAGGTGCGAGGGACACCTCGGGATTCTCCTCGAGTCTTGGCATGGCAATGGGGAAGCGTCTACACGTGAGTTGGGAGACCCAGGGTCCCTTTCCACGTGCCACAAGGATCCTGGGACTCCTATCCATTTTCAAGAGGAGTCAGGCATCGTCTCCTTTGGAAGCATTGATCTCCGCGGACCTCTCGAATTTTCAAAGGATGTGTGGCCCCCGGTCGCTATGAGGCGGAGAATTAGGTCTTTCTCTGTGGTCTCCACAGGGGATTCAGACATCCCTTCGTCTTGGGAAATGCAAGACGAGCCTGCATTCAATTCACTGCAGGGATATCCGGCCTTACTTCGAGTCAGAGCATCTCGGTGTCCATTCCACTTGAGGCCACAAACTCAGGGTCCCTCAAATATACCTGTAGCTGAGAGAAACCTCCTCTTGAGGTGCTTGTGGAAAGTTGGTATTCCTCTTGAGTCTAAGCCAGGGTCTAAGCTCTCATCTCGAGTTGATTTGGGGTCCACGAAGCCCTTTCTTGTTGGTCCAGTGACTTCAGGATCCCTCTAGACTTGAGACAGTGATCTTGGGTTTTCTCTGGAGTGCCATCAAGGAAATCAAGGCTCCTTTCACGTTTGATGTGGAACACGGAATTGCTCTGCATTCAGTGCAGGGGAATTGGGCCTCAACTCGCGGCGAGGGGGAAATCTCATGGTTTTTCTCGAGTTGCGGCCGGAACCTGGGGTATATTCTCGAGTAACGACGGGGAGGGCCCTTCCAGACACGTGTTCGTTCAGCAACATCAGGACTCCTGCCTAGGTGCGAGGGACACCTCGGGATTCTCCTCGAATCTTGGCATGGCAATTGGGACGCGTCTCCACCTGAGGCGGGAGACCCAGGGTCCCTTTCCACGTGCCACAGGGATCCTGGGTCTCCTATCCATTTTCAAGAGGAGTCAGGCATCGTCTCTTTTGGAACCATTGATCTCCGCGGACCTCTCGAGTTTTCAAAGGATTTGAGGCCTCCGGTCTCATTGAGGCGGAGGACTAGGTCTTTCTCTGTGGTCTCCACAGGGTATTCAGACATCCCTTCGTCTTGGGAGATGCAAGACGAGCCTGAATTCAATTCATTGCAGGGATATCCAGCCTTACTTCGAGTCAGAGCATCTCGGTGTCCATTCCACTTGAGACCACCAACTCAGGGTCCCTCTCACATACCTGTAGCTGAGAGAAGCCTCCTCTTGAGGTGCTTGTGGAAAGTTGGTATTCCCCTTGATTCGAAGCCAGGGACTAAGCACTCATCTTGAGTTGATTTGGGGTCCACGGAGCCCTTTCGTGTTGCTCCAGTGGCCTCAGGATCCCTCTAGACTTGAGACAGTGATCTTGGGTTTTCTCTGGAGTGCCATCAAGGTAATCAAGGCTCCTTTCACGTTTGATGTGGAACACGGAATTGCTCTGCACGCAGTGCAGGGGAATCGGGCCTCATCTCGCGGTGAGGGGGAAGTCTCATGGTTTTTCTCGAGTTGCGGCCAGAACCTGGGGTATATTCTCGAGCTACGACGGGGAGGGCCCTTCCAGACACGTGTTTGTTCAGCGACTTCAGGACTCCTGCCTAGGTGCGAGGGACACCTCGGGATTCTCCTCGAGTCTTGGCATGGCAATGGGGAAGCGTCTCCACGTGAGGCGGGAGACCCAGGGTCCCTTTCCACGTACCATAGGGATCCTGGGACTCCTATCCATTTTCAAGAGGAGTCAGGCATCGTCTCCTTTGGAAGCATTGATCTCCGCGGACCTCTCGAATTTTCAAAGGATGTGAGGCCCCCGGTCGCTATGAGGCGGAGAATTAGGTCTTTCTCTGTGTTCTCCACAGGGGATTCAGACATCCGTTCGTCTTGGGAGATGCAAGACGAGCCTGCATTCAATTCACTGCAGGGATATCCGACCTTACTTCGAGTCAGAGCATCTCGGTGTCCATTCCACTTGAGGCCACAAACTCAGGGTCCCTCAAATATACCTGTAGCTGAGAGAAACCTCCTCTTGAGGTCCTTGTGGAAAGTTGGTATTCCTCTTGAGTCTAAGCCAGGGTCTAAGCTCTCATCTCGAGTTGATTTGGGGTCCACGAAGCCCTTTCCTGTTGGTCCAGTGACTTCAGGATCCCTCTAGACTTGAGACAGTGATCTTGGGTTTTCTCTGGAGTGCCATCAAGGAAATCAAGGCTCCTTTCACGTTTGATGTGGAACACGGAATTGCTCTGCATGCAGTGCAGGGGAATCGGGCCTCAACTCGCGGCGAGGGGGAAATCTCTTGGTTTTTTTCGAGTTGCGGCCGGAACCTGGGGTATATTCTCGAGTTACGACGGGGAGGGCCCTTCCAGATACGTGTTTGTTCAGCGACGTCAGGACTCCTGCCTAGGTGCGAGGGACACCTCGGGATTCTCCTCGAGTCTTGGCATGGCAATGGGGAAGCGTCTCCACGTGAGGCGGGAGACCCAGGGTCCCTTTCCACGTGCCACAGGGATCCTGGGACTCCTATCCATATTCAAGTGGAGTCAGGCATCGTCTCCTTTGAAAGCATTGATCTCCGCGGACCTATCGAGTTTTCAAAGGATGTGAGGCCTCCGGTCGCGTTGAGGGGGAGATTTAGGTCTTTCTCTGTGGTCTCCACAGGGGATTCAGACAACCCTTCGTCTTGGGAGATGCAAGACGAGACTGCATTCAATTCACTGCTGGGATATCCGGCCTTACTTCGAGTCAGAGCATCTCGGTGTCCATTCCACTTGAGGCCACAAACTCAGGGTCCCTCTCACATACCTGTAGCTGAGACAAGCCTCGTCTTGAGGTGCTTGTGAAAAGTGGGTATTCCTCTTGAGTCGAAGCCAGGGTCTAAGCTCTCATCTCGAGTTGATTTGGGGTCCACGGAGCCCTTTCTTGTTGCTCCAGTGACCTCAGGATCCCTCTAGACTTGAGACAGTGATCTTGGGTTTTCTCTGGAGTGCCATCAAGGAAATCAAGGCTCCTTTCACGTTTGATGTGGAACACGGAATTGCTCTGCACGCAGTGCAGGGGAATCAGGCCTCATCTCGCGGCGAGGGGGAAGTCTCATGGTTTTTCTCAAGTTGCGGCCGGAACCTGGGTTATATTCTCGTGTTACGACGGGGAGGGCCCTTCCAGACACGTGTTTGTTCAGCGACGTCAGGACTCCTGCCTAGGTGCGAGGGACACCTCGGGATTCTCCTCGAGTCTTGGCATGGCAATGGGGAAGCGTCTCCACGTGAGTTGGGAGACCCAGGGTCCCTTTCCACGTGCCACAGGGATCCTGGGACTCCTATCCATTTTCAAGAGGAGTCAGGCATCGTCTCCTTTGGAAGCATTGATCTCCGCGGACCTCTCGAATTTTCAAAGGATGTGTGGCCCCCGGTCGCTATGAGGCGGAGAATTAGGTCTTTCTCTGTGGTCTCCACAGGGGATTCAGACATCCCTTCGTCTTGGGAAATGCAAGACGAGCCTGCATTCAATTCACTGCAGGGATATCCGGCCTTACTTCGAGTCAGAGCATCTCGGTGTCCATTCCACTTGAGGCCACAAACTCAGGGTCCCTCAAATATACCTGTAGCTGAGAGAAACCTCCTCTTGAGGTGCTTGTGGAAAGTTGGTATTCCTCTTGAGTCTAAGCCAGGGTCTAAGCTCTCATCTCGAGTTGATTTGGGGTCCACGAAGCCCTTTCTTGTTGGTCCAGTGACTTCAGGATCCCTCTAGACTTGAGACAGTGATCTTGGGTTTTCTCTGGAGTGCCATCAAGGAAATCAAGGCTCCTTTCACGTTTGATGTGGAACACGGAATTGCTCTGCATTCAGTGCAGGGGAATAGGGCCTCAACTCGCGGCGAGGGGGAAATCTCATGGTTTTTCTCGAGTTGCGGCCGGAACCTGGGGTATATTCTCGAGTAACGACGGGGAGGGCCCTTCCAGACACGTGTTCGTTCAGCAACATCAGGACTCCTGCCTAGGTGCGAGGGACACCTCGGGATCCTCCTCGAGTCTTGGCATGGCAATTTGGACGCGTCTCCACGTGAGGCGGGAGACCCAAGGTCCCTTTCCACGTGCCACAGGGATCCTGGGACTCCTATCCATTTTCAAGAGGAGTCAGGCATCGTCTCCTTTGGAAGCATTGATCTCCGCGGACCTCTCGAGTTTTCAAAGGATGTGAGGCCTCCGGTCGCGATGAGGCGGAGAAGTCGGTCTTTCTCTGAGGTCTCCACAGGGGATTCAGACATCCCTTCGTCTTGGGAGATGCAAGACGAGCCTGCATTCAATTCACTGCAGGGATATCCGGCCTTACTTCGAGTCAGAGCATCTCGGTGTCCATTTCACTTGAGGCCACAAACTCAGGGTCCCTCTCACATACCTGTAGCTGAGAGAAGCCTCCTCTTGATGTGATTATGGAAAGTTGGTATTCCTCTAGAGTCGAAGCCAGGGACTAAGCTCTCATCTCGAGTTGATTTGGGGTCCAAGGGGAAATTTCGTGTTGCTCCAGGGACCTCAGCATCCCTCTAGACTTGAGACAGTGATCTTGGGTTTTCTCTGGAGTGCCATCAAGGAAATCAAGTCTCCTTTCACGTTTGATGTGGAACACGGAATTGCTCTGCACGCAGTCCAGGGGAATCGGACCTCAACTCGCGGCGAGGGGGAAATCTCATGGTTTTTCTCGAGTTGCGGCCGGAACCTGGGGTATATTATCGAGTTACGACGGGGAGGGACCTTCCAGACACGTGGTTGTTCAGCGACGTCAGGACTCCTGCCTAGGGGCGAGGGACACCTCGGGATTCTCCTCGAGTCTTGGCATGGCAATTGGAACGCGTCTCCACGTGAGGCGGGAGACCCAGGGTCCCTTTCCACGTGCCACAGGGATCCTGGGACTCCTATCCATTTTCAAGAGGAGTCAGGCATCGTCTCCTTTGGAAGCATTGATCTCCGCGGACCTCTCGGGTTTTCAAAGGATGTGAGGCCTCCGGTCGCGTTGAGGCGGAGGACTAAGTCTTTCTCTGTGGTCTCCACAGGGGATTCAGACAACCCTTCGTCTTGGGAGATGCAAGACGAGCCTGCATTCAATTCACTGCAGGGACATCCGGCCTTACTTCGAGTCAGAGCATCTCAGTGTCCATTCCATTTGAGGCCACAAACTCAGGGTCCCTCTCACATACCTGTTCCTGAGAGAAGCCTCCTCTTGAGGTGCTTATGGAAAGTTGGTATTCTTCTTGAGTCGAAGCCAGGGACTAAACTCTCATCTTGAGTTGATTTGGATTCCACGGAGGCTTTTCGTGTTGCTCCAGTGACCTCAGGATCCCTCTAGACTTGAGACAGTGATCTTGGGTTTTCTCTGGAGTGCCATCAAGGAAATCAAGGCTCCTTTCACGTTTGATGTGGAACACGGAATTGCTCTGCACGCAGTGCAGGGGAATCGGGCCTCATCTCGCGGCGAGCGGTAAGTCTCATGGTTTTTCTCGAGTTGCGGCCGGAACCTGGGGTATATTCTCGAGTTACGACGGGGAGGGCCCTTCCATACACGTGTTTGTTCAGCGACGTCAGGACTTCTGCTTAGGTGCGAGGGACACCTCGGGATTCTCCTCGAATCTTGGCATGGCAATTGGGACGCGTCTCCACCTGAGGCGGGAGACCCAGGGTCCCTTTCCACGTGCCACAGGGATCCTGGGTCTCCTATCCATTTTCAAGAGGAGTCAGGCATCGTCTCTTTTGGAACCATTGATCTCCGCGGACCTCTCGAGTTGTCAAAGGATTTGAGGCCTCCGGTCTCATTGAGGCAGAGGACTAGGTCTTTCTCTGTGGTCTCCACAGGGTATTCAGACATCCCTTCGTCTTGGGAGATGCAAGACGAGCCTGAATTCAATTCATTGCAGGGATATCCAGCCTTACTTCGAGTCAGAGCATCTCGGTGTCCATTCCACTTGAGACCACCAACTCAGGGTCCCTCTCACATACCTGTAGCTGAGAGAAGCCTCCTCTTGAGGTGCTTGTGGAAAGTTGGTATTCCCCTTGATTCGAAGCCAGGGACTAAGCACTCATCTTGAGTTGATTTGGGGTCCACGGAGCCCTTTCGTGTTGCACCAGTGGCCTCAGGATCCCTCTAGACTTGAGACAGTGATCTTGGGTTTTCTCTGGAGTGCCATCAAGGAAATCAAGGCTCCTTTCACGTTTGATGTGGAACACGGAATTGCTCTGCACGCAGTGCAGGGGAATCGGGCCTCATCTCGCGGTGAGGGGGAAGTCTCATGGTTTTTCTCGAGTTGCGGCCAGAACCTGGGGTATATTCTCGAGCTACGACGGGGAGGGCCCTTCCAGACACGTGTTTGTTCAGCGACTTCAGGACTCCTGCCTAGGTGCGAGGGACACCTCGGGATTCTCCTCGAGTCTTGGCATGGCAATGGGGAAGCGTCTCCACGTGAGGCGGGAGACCCAGGGTCCCTTTCCACGTACCATAGGGATCCTGGGACTCCTATCCATTTTCAAGAGGAGTCAGGCATCGTCTCCTTTGGAAGCATTGATCTCCGCGGACCTCTCGAATTTTCAAAGGATGTGAGGCCCCCGGTCGCTATGAGGCGGAGAATTAAGTCTTTCTCTGTGTTCTCCACAGGGGATTCAGACATCCGTTCGTCTTGGGAGATGCAAGACGAGCCTGCATTCAATTCACTGCAGGGATATCCGACCTTACTTCGAGTCAGAGCATCTCGGTGTCCATTCCACTTGAGGCCACAAACTCAGGGTCCCTCAAATATACCTGTAGCTGAGAGAAACCTCCTCTTGAGGTCCTTGTGGAAAGTTGGTATTCCTCTTGAGTCTAAGCCAGGGTCTAAGCTCTCATCTCGAGTTGATTTGGGGTCCACGAAGCCCTTTCCTGTTGGTCCAGTGACTTCAGGATCCCTCTAGACTTGAGACAGTGATCTTGGGTTTTCTCTGGAGTGCCATCAAGGAAATCAAGGCTCCTTTCACGTTTGATGTGGAACACGGAATTGCTCTGCACGCAGTGCAGGGGAATTGGGCCTCATCTCGCGGCGAGGGGGAAATCTCATGGTTTTTTTCGAGTTGCGGCCGGAACCTGGGGTATATTCTCGAGTTACGACGGGGAGGGCCCTTCCAGATACGTGTTTGTTCAGCGACGTCAGGACTCCTGCCTAGGTGCGAGGGACACCTCGGGATTCTCCTCGAGTCTTGGCATGGCAATGGGGAAGCGTCTCCACGTGAGGCGGGAGACCCAGGGTCCCTTTCCACATGCCACAGGGATCCTGGGACTCCTATCCATATTCAAGAGGAGTCAGGCATCGTCTCCTTTGAAAGCATTGATCTCCGCGGACCTATCGAGTTTTCAAAGGATGTGAGGCCTCCGGTCGCCTTGAGGGGGAGATTTAGGTCTTTCTCTGTGGTCTCCACAGGGGATTCAGACAACCCTTCGTCTTGGGAGATGCAAGACGAGACTGCATTCAATTCACTGCTGGGATATCCGGCCTTACTTCGAGTCAGAGCATCTCGGTGTCCATTCCACTTGAGGCCACAAACTCAGGGTCCCTCTCACATACCTGTAGCTGAGACAAGCCTCGTCTTGAGGTGCTTGTGAAAAGTGGGTATTCCTCTTGAGTCGAAGCCAGGGTCTAAGCTCTCATCTCGAGTTGATTTGGGGTCCACGGAGCCCTTTCTTGTTGCTCCAGTGACCTCAGGATCCCTCTAGACTTGAGACAGTGATCTTGGGTTTTCTCTGGAGTGCCATCAAGGAAATCAAGGCTCCTTTCACGTTTGATGTGGAACACGGAATTGCTCTGCACGCAGTGCAGGGGAATCAGGCCTCATCTCGCGGCGAGGGGGAAGTCTCATGGTTTTTCTCAAGTTGCGGCCGGAACCTGGGTTATATTCTCGTGTTACGACGGGGAGGGCCCTTCCAGACACGTGTTTGTTCAGCGACGTCAGGACTCCTGCCTAGGTGCGAGGGACACCTCGGGATTCTCCTCGAGTCTTGGCATGGCAATGGGGAAGCGTCTACACGTGAGTTGGGAGACCCAGGGTCCCTTTCCACATGCCACAAGGATCCTGGGACTCCTATCCATTTTCAAGAGGAGTCAGGCATCGTCTCCTTTGGAAGCATTGATCTCCGCGGACCTCTCGAATTTTCAAAGGATGTGTGGCCCCCGGTCGCTATGAGGCGGAGAATTAGGTCTTTCTCTGTGGTCTCCACAGGGGATTCAGACATCCCTTCGTCTTGGGAAATGCAAGACGAGCCTGCATTCAATTCACTGCAGGGATATCCGGCCTTACTTCGAGTCAGAGCATCTCGGTGTCCATTCCACTTGAGGCCACAAACTCAGGGTCCCTCAAATATACCTGTAGCTGAGAGAAACCTCCTCTTGAGGTGCTTGTGGAAAGTTGGTATTCCTCTTGAGTCTAAGCCAGGGTCTAAGCTCTCATCTCGAGTTGATTTGGGGTCCACGAAGCCCTTTCTTGTTGGTCCAGTGACTTCAGGATCCCTCTAGACTTGAGACAGTGATCTTGGGTTTTCTCTGGAGTGCCATCAAGGAAATCAAGGCTCCTTTCACGTTTGATGTGGAACACGGAATTGCTCTGCATTCAGTGCAGGGGAATTGGGCCTCAACTCGCGGCCAGGGGGAAATCTCATGGTTTTTCTCGAGTTGCGGCCGGAACCTGGGGTATATTCTCGAGTAACAACGGGGAGGGCCCTTCCAGACACGTGTTCGTTCAGCAACATCAGGACTCCTGCCTAGGTGCGAGGGACACCTCGGGATTCTCCTCGAATCTTGGCATGGCAATTGGGACGCGTCTCCACCTGAGGCGGGAGACCCAGGGTCCCTTTCCACGTGCCACAGGGATCCTGGGTCTCCTATCCATTTTCAAGAGGAGTCAGGCATCGTCTCTTTTGGAACCATTGATCTCCGCGGACCTCTCGAGTTTTCAAAGGATTTGAGGCCTCCGGTCTCATTGAGGCGGAGGACTAGGTCTTTCTCTGTGGTCTCCACAGGGTATTCAGACATCCCTTCGTCTTGGGAGATGCAAGACGAGCCTGAATTCAATTCATTGCAGGGATATCCAGCCTTACTTCGAGTCAGAGCATCTCGGTGTCCATTCCACTTGAGACCACCAACTCAGGGTCCCTCTCACATACCTGTAGCTGAGAGAAGCCTCCTCTTGAGGTGCTTGTGGAAAGTTTGTATTCCCCTTGATTCGAAGCCAGGGACTAAGCACTCATCTTGAGTTGATTTGGGGTCCACGGAGCCCTTTCGTGTTGCTCCAGTGGCCTCAGGATCCCTCTAGACTTGAGACAGTGATCTTGGGTTTTCTCTGGAGTGCCATCAAGGAAATCAAGGCTCCTTTCACGTTTGATGTGGAACACGGAATTGCTCTGCACGCAGTGCAGGGGAATCGGGCCTCATCTCGCGGTGAGGGGGAAGTCTCATGGTTTTTCTCGAGTTGCGGCCAGAACCTGGGGTATATTCTCGAGCTACGACGGGGAGGGCCCTTCCAGACACGTGTTTGTTCAGCGACTTCAGGACTCCTGCCTAGGTGCGAGGGACACCTCGGGATTCTCCTCGAGTCTTGGCATGGCAATGGGGAAGCGTCTCCACGTGAGGCGGGAGACCCAGGGTCCCTTTCCACGTACCATAGGGATCCTGGGACTCCTATCCATTTCCAAGAGGAGTCAGGCATCCTCTCCTTTGGAAGCATTGATCTCCGCGGACCTCTCGAATTTTCAAAGGATGTGAGGCCCCCGGTCGCTATGAGGCGGAGAATTAGGTCTTTCTCTGTGTTCTCCACAGGGGATTCAGACATCCGTTCGTCTTGGGAGATGCAAGACGAGCCTGCATTCAATTCACTGCAGGGATATCCGACCTTACTTCGAGTCAGAGCATCTCGGTGTCCATTCCACTTGAGGCCACAAACTCAGGGTCCCTCAAATATACCTGTAGCTGAGAGAAACCTCCTCTTGAGGTCCTTGTGGAAAGTTGGTATTCCTCTTGAGTCTAAGCCAGGGTCTAAGCTCTCATCTCGAGTTGATTTGGGGTCCACGAAGCCCTTTCCTGTTGGTCCAGTGACTTCAGGATCCCTCTAGACTTGAGACAGTGATCTTGGGTTTTCTCTGGAGTGCCATCAAGGAAATCAAGGCTCCTTTCACGTTTGATGTGGAACACGGAATTGCTCTGCATGCAGTGCAGGGGAATCGGGCCTCAACTCGCGGCGAGGGGGAAATCTCTTGGTTTTTTTCGAGTTGCGGCCGGAACCTGGGGTATATTCTCGAGTTACGACGGGGAGGGCCCTTCCAGATACGTGTTTGTTCAGCGACGTCAGGACTCCTGCCTAGGTGCGAGGGACACCTCGGGATTCTCCTCGAGTCTTGGCATGGCAATGGGGAAGCGTCTCCACGTGAGGCGGGAGACCCAGGGTCCCTTTCCACGTGCCACAGGGATCCTGGGACTCCTATCCATATTCAAGAGGAGTCAGGCATCGTCTCCTTTGAAAGCATTGATCTCCGCGGACCTATCGAGTTTTCAAAGGATGTGAGGCCTCCGGTCGCGTTGAGGGGGAGATTTAGGTCTTTCTCTGTGGTCTCCACAGGGGATTCAGACAACCCTTCGTCTTGGGAGATGCAAGACGAGACTGCATTCAATTCACTGCTGGGATATCCGGCCTTACTTCGAGTCAGAGCATCTCGGTGTCCATTCCACTTGAGGCCACAAACTCAGGGTCCCTCTCACATACCTGTAGCTGAGACAAGCCTCGTCTTGAGGTGCTTGTGAAAAGTGGGTATTCCTCTTGAGTCGAAGCCAGGGTCTAAGCTCTCATCTCGAGTTGATTTGGGGTCCACGGAGCCCTTTCTTGTTGCTCCAGTGACCTCAGGATCCCTCTAGACTTGAGACAGTGATCTTGGGTTTTCTCTGGAGTGCCATCAAGGAAATCAAGGCTCCTTTCACGTTTGATGTGGAACACGGAATTGCTCTGCACGCAGTGCAGGGGAATCAGGCCTCATCTCGCGGCGAGGGGGAAGTCTCATGGTTTTTCTCAAGTTGCGGCCGGAACCTGGGCTATATTCTCGTGTTACGACGGGGAGGGCCCTTCCAGACACGTGTTTGTTCAGCGACGTCAGGACTCCTGCCTAGGTGCGAGGGACACCTCGGGATTCTCCTCGAGTCTTGGCATGGCAATGGGGAAGCGTCTACACGTGAGTTGGGAGACCCAGGGTCCCTTTCCACATGCCACAAGGATCCTGGGACTCCTATCCATTTTCAAGAGGAGTCAGGCATCGTCTCCTTTGGAAGCATTGATCTCCGCGGACCTCTCGAATTTTCAAAGGATGTGTGGCCCCCGGTCGCTATGAGGCGGAGAATTAGGTCTTTCTCTGTGGTCTCCACAGGGGATTCAGACATCCCTTCGTCTTGGGAAATGCAAGACGAGCCTGCATTCAATTCACTGCAGGGATATCCGGCCTTACTTCGAGTCAGAGCATCTCGGTGTCCATTCCACTTGAGGCCACAAACTCAGGGTCCCTCAAATATACCTGTAGCTGAGAGAAACCTCCTCTTGAGGTGCTTGTGGAAAGTTGGTATTCCTCTTGAGTCTAAGCCAGGGTCTAAGCTCTCATCTCGAGTTGATTTGGGGTCCACGAAGCCCTTTCTTGTTGGTCCAGTGACTTCAGGATCCCTCTAGACTTGAGACAGTGATCTTGGGTTTTCTCTGGAGTGCCATCAAGGAAATCAAGGCTCCTTTCACGTTTGATGTGGAACACGGAATTGCTCTGCATTCAGTGCAGGGGAATTGGGCCTCAACTCGCGGCCAGGGGGAAATCTCATGGTTTTTCTCGAGTTGCGGCCGGAACCTGGGGTATATTCTCGAGTAACAACGGGGAGGGCCCTTCCAGACACGTGTTCGTTCAGCAACATCAGGACTCCTGCCTAGGTGCGAGGGACACCTCGGGATTCTCCTCGAATCTTGGCATGGCAATTGGGACGCGTCTCCACCTGAGGCGGGAGACCCAGGGTCCCTTTCCACGTGCCACAGGGATCCTGGGTCTCCTATCCATTTTCAAGAGGAGTCAGGCATCGTCTCTTTTGGAACCATTGATCTCCGCGGACCTCTCGAGTTTTCAAAGGATTTGAGGCCTCCGGTCTCATTGAGGCGGAGGACTAGGTCTTTCTCTGTGGTCTCCACAGGGTATTCAGACATCCCTTCGTCTTGGGAGATGCAAGACGAGCCTGAATTCAATTCATTGCAGGGATATCCAGCCTTACTTCGAGTCAGAGCATCTCGGTGTCCATTCCACTTGAGACCACCAACTCAGGGTCCCTCTCACATACCTGTAGCTGAGAGAAGCCTCCTCTTGAGGTGCTTGTGGAAAGTTTGTATTCCCCTTGATTCGAAGCCAGGGACTAAGCACTCATCTTGAGTTGATTTGGGGTCCACGGAGCCCTTTCGTGTTGCTCCAGTGGCCTCAGGATCCCTCTAGACTTGAGACAGTGATCTTGGGTTTTCTCTGGAGTGCCATCAAGGAAATCAAGGCTCCTTTCACGTTTGATGTGGAACACGGAATTGCTCTGCACGCAGTGCAGGGGAATCGGGCCTCATCTCGCGGTGAGGGGGAAGTCTCATGGTTTTTCTCGAGTTGCGGCCAGAACCTGGGGTATATTCTCGAGCTACGACGGGGTGGGCCCTTCCAGACACGTGTTTGTTCAGCGACTTCAGGACTCCTGCCTAGGTGCGAGGGACACCTCGGGATTCTCCTCGAGTCTTGGCATGGCAATGGGGAAGCGTCTCCACGTGAGGCGGGAGACCCAGGGTCCCTTTCCACGTACCATAGGGATCCTGGGACTCCTATCCATTTCCAAGAGGAGTCAGGCATCCTCTCCTTTGGAAGCATTGATCTCCGCGGACCTCTCGAATTTTCAAAGGATGTGAGGCCCCGGGTCGCTATGAGGCGGAGAATTAGGTCTTTCTCTGTGTTCTCCACAGGGGATTCAGACATCCGTTCGTCTTGGGAGATGCAAGACGAGCCTGCATTCAATTCACTGCAGGGATATCCGACCTTACTTCGAGTCATAGCATCTCGGTGTCCATTCCACTTGAGGCCACAAACTCAGGGTCCCTCAAATATACCTGTAGCTGAGAGAAACCTCCTCTTGAGGTCCTTGTGGAAAGTTGGTATTCCTCTTGAGTCTAAGCCAGGGTCTAAGCTCTCATCTCGAGTTGATTTGGGGTCCACGAAGCCCTTTCCTGTTGGTCCAGTGACTTCAGGATCCCTCTAGACTTGAGACAGTGATCTTGGGTTTTCTCTGGAGTGCCATGAAGGAAATCAAGGCTCCTTTCACGTTTGATGTGGAACACGGAATTGCTCTGCATGCAGTGCAGGGGAATCGGGCCTCAACTCGCGGCGAGGGGGAAATCTCTTGGTTTTTTTCGAGTTGCGGCCGGAACCTGGGGTATATTCTCGAGTTACGACGGGGAGGGCCCTTCCAGATACGTGTTTGTTCAGCGACGTCAGGACTCCTGCCTAGGTGCGAGGGACACCTCGGGATTCTCCTCGAGTCTTGGCATGGCAATGGGGAAGCGTCTCCACGTGAGGCGGGAGACCCAGGGTCCCTTTCCACGTGCCACAGGGATCCTGGGACTCCTATCCATATTCAAGAGGAGTCAGGCATCGTCTCCTTTGAAAGCATTGATCTCCGCGGACCTATCGAGTTTTCAAAGGATGTGAGGCCTCCGGTCGCGTTGAGGGGGAGATTTAGGTCTTTCTCTGTGGTCTCCACAGGGGATTCAGACAACCCTTCGTCTTGGGAGATGCAAGACGAGACTGCATTCAATTCACTGCTGGGATATCCGGCCTTACTTCGAGTCAGAGCATCTCGGTGTCCATTCCACTTGAGGCCACAAACTCAGGGTCCC
This sequence comes from Dama dama, assembly GCF_033118175.1. Classification (NCBI taxonomy): domain Eukaryota; kingdom Metazoa; phylum Chordata; class Mammalia; order Artiodactyla; family Cervidae; genus Dama; species Dama dama. The sequence goes on along the minus strand of NC_083688.1, from coordinate 64,081,548 downwards.
TCTCACATACCTGTAGCTGAGACAAGCCTCGTCTTGAGGTGCTTGTGAAAAGTGGGTATTCCTCTTGAGTCGAAGCCAGGGTCTAAGCTCTCATCTCGAGTTGATTTGGGGTCCACGGAGCCCTTTCTTGTTGCTCCAGTGACCTCAGGATCCCTCTAGACTTGAGACAGTGATCTTGGGTTTTCTCTGGAGTGCCATCAAGGAAATCAAGGCTCCTTTCACGTTTGATGTGGAACACGGAATTGCTCTGCACGCAGTGCAGGGGAATCAGGCCTCATCTCGCGGCGAGGGGGAAGTCTCATGGTTTTTCTCAAGTTGCGGCCGGAACCTGGGCTATATTCTCGTGTTACGACGGGGAGGGCCCTTCCAGACACGTGTTTGTTCAGCGACGTCAGGACTCCTGCCTAGGTGCGAGGGACACCTCGGGATTCTCCTCGAGTCTTGGCATGGCAATGGGGAAGCGTCTCCACGTGAGTTGGGAGACCCAGGGTCCCTTTCCACGTGCCACAGGGATCCTGGGACTCCTATCCATTTTCAAGAGGAGTCAGGCATCGTCTCCTTTGGAAGCATTGATCTCCGCGGACCTCTCGAATTTTCAAAGGATGTGTGGCCCCCGGTCGCTATGAGGCGGAGAATTAGGTCTTTCTCTGTGGTCTCCACAGGGGATTCAGACATCCCTTCGTCTTGGGAAATGCAAGACGAGCCTGCATTCAATTCACTGCAGGGATATCCGGCCTTACTTCGAGTCAGAGCATCTCGGTGTCCATTCCACTTGAGGCCACAAACTCAGGGTCCCTCAAATATACCTGTAGCTGAGAGAAACCTCCTCTTGAGGTGCTTGTGGAAAGTTGGTATTCCTCTTGAGTCTATGCCAGGGTCTAAGCTCTCATCTCGAGTTGATTTGGGGTCCACGAAGCCCTTTCTTGTTGGTCCAGTGACTTCAGGATCCCTCTAGACTTGAGACAGTGATCTTGGGTTTTCTCTGGAGTGCCATCAAGGAAATCAAGGCTCCTTTCACGTTTGATGTGGAACACGGAATTGTTCTGCATTCAGTGCAGGGGAATCGGGCCTCAACTCGCGGCGAGGGGGAAATCTCATGGTTTTTCTCGAGTTGCGGCCGGAACCTGGGGTATATTCTCGAGTAACGACGGGGAGGGCCCTTCCAGACACGTGTTCGTTCAGCAACATCAGGACTCCTGCCTAGGTGCGAGGGACACCTCGGGATCCTCCTCGAGTCTTGGCATGGCAATTTGGACGCGTCTCAACGTGAGGCGGGAGACCCAGGGTCCCTTTCCACGTGCCACAGGGATCCTGGGACTCCTATCCATTTTCAAGAGGAGTCAGGCATCGTCTCCTTTGGAAGCATTGATCTCCGCGGACCTCTCGAGTTTTCAAAGGATGTGAGGCCTCCGGTCGCGATGAGGCGGAGAAGTCGGTCTTTCTCTGAGGTCTCCACAGGGGATTCAGACATCCCTTCGTCTTGGGAGATGCAAGACGAGCCTGCATTCAATTCACTGCAGGGATATCCGGCCTTACTTCGAGTCAGAGCATCTCGGTGTCCATTTCACTTGAGGCCACAAACTCAGGGTCCCTCTCACATACCTGTAGCTGAGAGAAGCCTCCTCTTGATGTGATTATGGAAAGTTGGTATTCCTCTAGAGTCGAAGCCAGGGACTAAGCTCTCATCTCGAGTTGATTTGGGGTCCAAGGGGAAATTTCGTGTTGCTCCAGGGACCTCAGCATCCCTCTAAACTTGAGACAGTGATCTTGGGTTTTCTCTGGAGTGCCATCAAGGAAATCAAGTCTCCTTTCACGTTTGATGTGGAACACAGAATTGCTCTGCACGCAGTCCAGGGGAATCGGACCTCAACTCGCGGAGAGGGGGAAATCTCATGGTTTTTCTCGAGTTGCGGCCGGAACCTGGGGTATATTATCGAGTTACGACGGGAAGGGACCTTCCAGACACGGGTTTGTTCAGCGACGTCAGGACTCCTGCCTAGGGGCGAGGGACACCTCGGGATTCTCCTCGAGTCTTGGCATGGCAATTGGAACGCGTCTCCACGTGAGGCGGGAGACCCAGGGTCCCTTTCCACGTGCCACAGGGATCCTGGGACTCCTATCCATTTTCAAGAGGAGTCAGGCATCGTCTCCTTTGGAAGCATTGATCTCCGCGGACCTCTCGGATTTTCAAAGGATGTGAGGCCTCCGTTCGCGTTGAGGCGGAGGACTAAGTCTTTCTCTGTGGTCTCCACAGGGGATTCAGACAACCCTTCGTCTTGGGAGATGCAAGACGAGCCAGCATTCAATTCACTGCTGGGATATCCGGCCTTACTTCGAGTCAGAGCATCTCGGTGTCCATTCCACTTGAGGCCACAAACTCAGGGTCCCTCTCACATACCTGTAGCTGAGAGAAGCCTCGTCTTGAGGTGCTTGTGAAAAGTGGGTATTCCTCTTGAGTCTAAGCCAGGGTCTAAGCTCTCATCTCGAGTTGATTTGGGGTCCACGGAGCCCTTTCGTGTTGCTCCAGTGACGTCAGGATCCCTCTAGACTTGAGACAGTGATCTTGGGTTTTCTCTGGAGTGCCATCAAGGAAATCAAGGCTCCTTTCACGTTTGATGTGGAACACGGAATTGCTCTGCATTCAGTGCAGGGGAATCGGGCCTCAACTCGTGGCGAGGGGGAAATCTCATGGTTTTTCTCGAGTTGCGGCCGGAACCTGGGGTATATTCTCGAGTTATGACGGGGAGGGCCCTTTCAGACACGTGTTTGTTCAGCGACGTCAGGACTCCTGCCTAGGTGCGAGGGACACCTCGGGATTCTCCTCGAGTCTTGGCATGGCAATTGAGACGCGTCTCCACGTGAGGCGTGAGACCCAGTGTCCCTTTCCACGTGCCACAGGGATCCTGGGGCTCCTATCCATTTTCAAGAGGAGTCAGGCATCATCTCCTTTGGAAGCATTGATCTCCATGGACCTCTCGAATTTTCAAAGGACGTGAGGCCTCCGTTCACGTTGAGGCGGAGGACTAGGTCTTTCTCTGTGGACTCCACAGGGTATTCAGACAACCCTTCTTCTTGGGAGATGCAAGACGAGCCTGCGTTCAATTCACTGCAGGGATATCCGACTTTACTTCGAGTCAGAGCATCTTGGTGTCCATTCCACTTGAGGCCACCAACTCAGGGGCCCTCTCACATACCTGTAGTTGAGAGAAGCCTCCTCTTGAGGTACTTGTGGAAAGTTGGTATTCCTCTTGAGTCGAAGCCAGGGACTAAGCTCTCATCTCGAGATGATTTGGGGTCCACGGAGCCCTTTCTTGTTGCTCCAGTGACCTCATGATACCTCTAGACTTGAGACAGTGATCTTGGGTTTTCTCTGGAGTGCCATCAAGGAAATCAAGGCTCCTTTCACGTTTGATGTGGAACACGGAATTGCTCTGCACGCAGTGCAGGGGAATCGGGCCTCATCTCGCGGCGAGGGGGAAGTCTCATGGTTTTTCTCGAGTTGCGTTTGAAACCTGGGGTATATTCTCGAGTTACGACGGGGAGGGCCCTTCCATACACGTGTTTGTTCAGCGACGTCAGGACTCCTGCCTAAGTGCGAGGGACAACTCGGGATTCCCCTCGAGTCTTGTCATGGCAATTGGAAGGCGTCTCCACGTGAGGCGGGAGACCCAGGGTCCCTTTCCACGTGCCACAGGGATCCTGGGACTCCTATCCATTTTCAAGAGGAGTCAAGCATCGTCTCCTTTGGAAGCATTGATCTCCGCAGACCTCTCGAGTTTTCAAAGGATGTGAGGCCTCCAGTAGTGAAGAGGTGGAGAACTAGGTATTCTCTGTGGTCTCCACAGGTGATTCAGACATCCCTTCATCTTGGGAGATGGAAGACGAGCCTGCATTCAATTCACTGCAGGGATATCCGACCTTACTTCGAGTCAGAGCATCTCGGTGTCCATTCCACTTGAGGCCAGAAACTCAGAGTCCCTCTCACATACCTGTAGCTGAGAGAAGCCTCCTCTTGAGGTGCTTGTGGAAAGTTGGTATTCCTCTTGAGTCGAAGCCAGGGACTAAGCTCTCATCTCGAGTTGATTTGGGGTCCACGGAGCCCTTTCGTGTTGCTCCAGTGACCTCAGGATCCCTCTAGACTTGAGACAGTAATCTTGGCTTTCCTCTGGAGTGCCATCAAGGAAATCAAGGCTCCTTTCACGTTTGATGTGGAACACGGAATTGCTCTGCACGCAGTGCAGGGGAATCAGGCCTCATCTCGCGGCGAGGGGGAAGTCTCATGGTTTTTCTCGAGTAGAGGCCGGAACCTGGGGTATATTCTCGAGTTATGACGGGGAGGTCCCTTCCAGACACTTGTTTGTTCAGCGAGGTCAGGACTCCTGCCTAGGTGTGAGGGACACCTCGGGATTCTCCCCGAGTCTTGGCATGGCAATTGGAAGGCGTCTCCACGTGAGGCGGGAAACCCAGGGTGCCTTTCCACGTGCCACTGCAATCCTGGGACTCCTATCCATTTTCAAGAGGAGTCAGGCATCGTCTCCTTTGGAAGCATTTATCTCCGCAGACCTCTCGAGTTTTCAAAGGATGTGAGGCCTCCAGTAGTGAAGAGGTGGAGAACTAGGTCTTCTCTGTGGTCTCCACAGGTGATTCAGACATCCCTTCATCTTGGGAGATGGAAGACGAGCCTGCATTCAATTCACTGCAGGGATATCCGGCCTTACTTCGAGTCAGAGCATCTCGGTGTCCATTCCATTTGAGGCCAGAAACTCAGGGTCCCTCTCACATACATGTAGCTGAGAGAAGCCTCCTCTTGAGGTGCTTGTGGAAAGTTGGTATTCCTCTTGAGTCGAAGCCAGGGACTAAGCTCTCATCTCGAGTTGATTTGGGGTCCACGGAGGCCTTTCGTGTTGCTCCAGTGACCTCAGCATCCCTCTAGACTTGAGACAGTGATCTTGGGTTTTCTCTGGAGTGCCATCAAGGAAATCAAGGCTCCTTTCACTTTTGATGTGGAACATGGAATTGCTCTGCACGCAGTGCAGGGGAATCGGGCCTCATCTCGCGGCGAGGGGGAAGTCTCATGGTTTTTCTCGAGTTGCGGCCGGAACCTGGGGTATATTCTCGAGTTACGACGGGGAGGGCCCTTCCAGACACGTGTTTGTTCAGCGACGTCAGGACTCCTGCCAAGGTGCGAGGGACACGTCGGGATTCTCCTCGAGTCTTGGCATGGCAATTGGGACGCGTCTCCACGTGAGGCGGGAGACCCAGGGTCCCTTTCGACGAGCCACAGGGATCCTGGGACTCCTATCCATTTTCAAGAGGAGTCAGGCATCGTCTCCTTTGGAAGCATTGATCTCCGCAGACCTCTCGAGTTTTCAAAGGATGTGAGGCCTCCGGTCGCGAGGAGGCGGAGGACTAGGTCTTTCTCTGTGGTCTCCACAGGGGATTCAGACATCCCTTCGTCTTGGGAGATGCAAGACGAGCCTGCATTCAATTCACTGCAGGGATATCCGGCCTTACTTCGAGTCAGAGCATCTCGGTGTCCATTCCACTTGAGGCCAGAAACTCAGGGTCCCACTCACATACCTGTAGCTGAGAGAAGCCTCCTCTTGAGGTGCTTGTGGAAAGTTGGTATTCCTCTTTAGTCGAAGCCAGGGACTAAGCTCTCATCTCGAGTTGATTTGGGGTCCACGGAGCCCTTTCGTTTTGTTCCAGTGACCTCAGGATCCCTCTAGACTTGAGACAGTGATCTTGGGTTTTCTCTGGAGTGCCATCAAGGAAATCAAGGCTCCTTTCACTTTTGATGTGGAACATGGAATTGCTCTGCACGCAGTGCAGGGGAATCGGGCCTCATCTCGGGGCGAGGGGGAAGTCTCATGGTTTTTCTCGAGTTGCGGCCGGAACCTGGGGTATATTCTCGAGTTACGACGGGGAGGGCCCTTCCAGACACGTGTTTGTTCAGCGATGTCAGGACTCGTGCCTAGGTGCGAGGGACACGTCGGGATTCTCCTCGAGTCTTGGCATGGCAATTGGGACGCGTCTCCACGTGAGGCGGGAGACCCAGAGTCCCTTTCGACGAGCCACAGGGATCCTGGGACTCCTATCCATTTTCAAGAGGAGTCAGGCATCGTCTCCTTTGGAAGCATTGTTCTGCGCGGACCTCTCGAGTTTTCAAAGGATGTGAGGCCTCCGGTCGCGATGAGGCGGAGAACTAGGTCTTTCTCTGTGGTCTCCACAGGGGATTCAGACATCCCTTCGTCTTGGGAGATGCAAGACGAGCCTGCATTCAATTCACTGCAGGGATATCCGGCCTTATTTCGAGTCAGAGCATCTCGGTGTCCATTCCACTTGAGGCCACAAACTCAGGGTCCCTCTCACATACCTGTAGCTGAGAGAAGCCTCCTCTTGAGGTGCTTGTGGAAAGTTGGTATTCCTCTTGAGTCGAAGCCAGGGACTAAGCTCTCATCTCGAGTTGATTTGGGGTCCACGGAGCCCTTTCGTGTTGCTCCAGTGACCTCAGGATCCCTCTAGACTTGAAACAGTGATCTTGGGTTTTCTCTGGAGTGCCATCAAGGAAATCAAGGCTCCTTTCACGTTTGATGTGGAACACGGAATTGCTCTGCATGTAGTGCAGGGGAATCGGGCCTCATCTCGCGGCGAGGGTGAAGTCTCATGGTTTTTCTCGAGTTGCGGCCAGAACCTGGGGTATATTCTGGAGTTACGATGGGGAGGGCCCTTCCTGACACGTGTTTGTTCATCTACGTCAGGACTCCTGCCTAGGTGCGAGGGACACCTCGGGATTCTCCTCGAGTCTTCGCATGGCAATTGAGACGCGTCTCCACGTGAGGCGTGAGACCCAGGGTCCCTTTCCACGTGCCACAGGGATCCTGGGGCTCCTATCCATTTTCAAGAGGAGTCAGGCATCATCTCCTTTGAAAGCATTGATCTCCGCGGACCTCTCGAATTTTCAAAGGACGTGAGGCCTCTGTTCGCGTTGAGGCGGAGGACTAGGTCTTTCTCTGTGGACTCCACAGGGTATTCAGACAACCCTTCGTCTTGGGAGATGCAAGACGAGCCTGCATTCAATTCACTGCAGGGATATCCGGCCTTACTTCGAGTCAGAGCATCTCGGTGTCCATTCCACTTGAGGCCACAAACTCAGGGTCCCTCAAATATACCTGTAGCTGAGAGAAACCTCCTCTTGAGGTGCTTGTGGAAAGTTGGTATTCCTCTTGAGTCTAAGCCAGGGTCTAAGCTCTCATCTCGAGTTGATTTGGGGTCCACGAAGCCCTTTCTTATTGGTCCAGTGACTTCAGGATCCCTCTAGACTTGAGACAGTGATCTTGGGTTTTCTCTGGAGTGCCATCAAGGAAATCAAGGCTCCTTTCACGTTTGATGTGGAACACGGAATTGCTCTGCATTCAGTGCAGGGGAATTGGGCCTCAACTCGCGGCGAGGGGGAAATCTCATGGTTTTTCTCGAGTTGCGGCCGGAACCTGGGGTATATTCTCGAGTAACGACGGGGAGGGCCCTTCCAGACACGTGTTCGTTCAGCAACATCAGGACTCCTGCCTAGGTGCGAGGGACACCTCGGGATTCTCCTCGAATCTTGGCATGGCAATTGGGACGCGTCTCCACCTGAGGCGGGAGACCCAGGGTCCCTTTCCACGTGCCACAGGGATCCTGGGTCTCCTATCCATTTTCAAGAGGAGTCAGGCATCGTCTCTTTTGGAACCATTGATCTCCGCGGACCTCTCGAGTTTTCAAAGGATTTGAGGCCTCCGGTCTCATTGAGGCGGAGGACTAGGTCTTTCTCTGTGGTCTCCACAGGGTATTCAGACATCCCTTCGTCTTGGGAGATGCAAGACGAGCCTGAATTCAATTCATTGCAGGGATATCCAGCCTTACTTCGAGTCAGAGCATCTCGGTGTCCATTCCACTTGAGGCCACAAACTCAGGGTCCCTCTCACATACCTGTAGCTGAGAGAAGCCTCCTCTTGAGGTGCTTGTGGAAAGTTGGTATTCCCCTTGATTCGAAGCCAGGGACTAAGCACTCATCTTGAGTTGATTTGGGGTCCACGGAGCCCTTTCGTGTTGCTCCAGTGGCCTCAGGATCCCTCTAGACTTGAGACAGTGATCTTGGGTTTTCTCTGGAGTGCCATCAAGGAAATCAAGGCTCCTTTCACGTTTGATGTGGAACACGGAATTGCTCTGCACGCAGTGCAGGGGAATCGGGCCTCATCTCGCGGTGAGGGGGAAGTCTCATGGTTTTTCTCGAGTTGCGGCCAGAACCTGGGGTATATTCTCGAGCTACGACGGGGAGGGCCCTTCCAGACACGTGTTTGTTCAGCGACTTCAGGACTGCTGCCTAGGTGCGAGGGACAACTCGGGATTATCCTCGAGTCTTGGCATGGCAATGGGGAAGCGTCTCCACGTGAGGCGGGAGACCCAGGGTCCCTTTCCACGTACCATAGGGATCCTGGGACTCCTATCCATTTTCAAGAGGAGTCAGGCATCGTCTCCTTTGGAAGCATTGATCTCCGCGGACCTCTCGAATTTTCAAAGGATGTGAGGCCCCCGGTCGCTATGAGGCGGAGAATTAGGTCTTTCTCTGTGTTCTCCACAGGGGATTCAGACATCCGTTCGTCTTGGGAGATGCAAGACGAGCCTGCATTCAATTCACTGCAGGGATATCCGACCTTACTTCGAGTCAGAGCATCTCGGTGTCCATTCCACTTGAGGCCACAAACTCAGGGTCCCTCAAATATACCTGTAGCTGAGAGAAACCTCCTCTTGAGGTCCTTGTGGAAAGTTGGTATTCCTCTTGAGTCTAAGCCAGGGTCTAAGCTCTCATCTCGAGTTGATTTGGGGTCCACGAAGCCCTTTCCTGTTGGTCCAGTGAGTTCAGGATCCCTCTAGACTTGAGACAGTGATCTTGGGTTTTCTCTGGAGTGCCATCAAGGAAATCAAGGCTCCTTTCACGTTTGATGTGGAACACGGAATTGCTCTGCATGCAGTGCAGGGGAATCGGGCCTCAACTCGCGGCGAGGGGGAAATCTCTTGGTTTTTTTCGAGTTGCGGCCGGAACCTGGGGTATATTCTCGAGTTACGACGGGGAGGGCCCTTCCAGATACGTGTTTGTTCAGCGACGTCAGGACTCCTGCCTAGGTGCGAGGGACACCTCGGGATTCTCCTCGAGTCTTGGCATGGCAATGGGGAAGCGTCTCCACGTGAGGCGGGAGACCCAGGGTCCCTTTCCACGAGCCACAGGGATCCTGGGACTCCTATCCATATTCAAGAGGAGTCAGGCATCGTCTCCTTTGAAAGCATTGATCTCCGCGGACCTATCGAGTTTTCAAAGGATGTGAGGCCTCCGGTCGCGTTGAGGGGGAGATTTAGGTCTTTCTCTGTGGTCTCCACAGGGGATTCAGACAACCCTTCGTCTTGGGAGATGCAAGACGAGACTGCATTCAATTCACTGCTGGGATATCCGGCCTTACTTCGAGTCAGAGCATCTCGGTGTCCATTCCACTTGAGGCCACAAACTCAGGGTCCCTCTCACATACCTGTAGCTGAGACAAGCCTCGTCTTGAGGTGCTTGTGAAAAGTGGGTATTCCTCTTGAGTCGAAGCCAGGGTCTAAGCTCTCATCTCGAGTTGATTTGGGGTCCACGGAGCCCTTTCTTGTTGCTCCAGTGACCTCAGGATCCCTCTAGACTTGAGACAGTGATCTTGGGTTTTCTCTGGAGTGCCATCAAGGAAATCAAGGCTCCTTTCACGTTTGATGTGGAACACGGAATTGCTCTGCACGCAGTGCAGGGGAATCAGGCCTCATCTCGCGGCGAGGGGGAAGTCTCATGGTTTTTCTCAAGTTGCGGCCGGAACCTGGGTTATATTCTCGTGTTACGACGGGGAGGGCCCTTCCAGACACGTGTTTGTTCAGCGACGTCAGGACTCCTGCCTAGGTGCGAGGGACACCTCGGGATTCTCCTCGAGTCTTGGCATGGCAATGGGGAAGCGTCTCCACGTGAGTTGGGAGACCCAGGGTCCCTTTCCACGTGCCACACGGATCCTGGGACTCCTATCCATTTTCAAGAGGAGTCAGGCATCGTCTCCTTTGGAAGCATTGATCTCCGCGGACCTCTCGAATTTTCAAAGGATGTGTGGCCCCCGGTCGCTATGAGGCGGAGAATTAGGTCTTTCTCTGTGGTCTCCACAGGGGATTCAGACATCCCTTCGTCTTGGGAAATGCAAGACGAGCCTGCATTCAATTCACTGCAGGGATATCCGGCCTTACTTCGAGTCAGAGCATCTCGGTGTCCATTCCACTTGAGGCCACAAACTCAGGGTCCCTCAAATATACCTGTAGCTGAGAGAAACCTCCTCTTGAGGTGCTTGTGGAAAGTTGGTATTCCTCTTGAGTCTAAGCCAGGGTCTAAGCTCTCATCTCGAGTTGATTTGGGGTCCACGAAGCCCTTTCTTGTTGGTCCAGTGACTTCAGGATCCCTCTAGACTTGAGACAGTGATCTTGGGTTTTCTCTGGAGTGCCATCAAGGAAATCAAGGCTCCTTTCACGTTTGATGTGGAACACGGAATTGCTCTGCATTCAGTGCAGGGGAATAGGGCCTCAACTCGCGGCGAGGGGGAAATCTCATGGTTTTTCTCGAGTTGCGGCCGGAACCTGGGGTATATTCTCGAGTAACGACGGGGAGGGCCCTTCCAGACACGTGTTCGTTCAGCAACATCAGGACTCCTGCCTAGGTGCGAGGGACACCTCGGGATCCTCCTCGAGTCTTGGCATGGCAATTTGGACGCGTCTCCACGTGAGGCGGGAGACCCAGGGTCCCTTTCCACGTGCCACAGGGATCCTGGGACTCCTATCCATTTTCAAGAGGAGTCAGGCATCGTCTCCTTTGGAAGCATTGATCTCCGCGGACCTCTCGAGTTTTCAAAGGATGTGAGGCCTCCGGTCGCGATGAGGCGGAGAAGTCGGTCTTTCTCTGAGGTCTCCACAGGGGATTCAGACATCCCTTCGTCTTGGGAGATGCAAGACGAGCCTGCATTCAATTCACTGCAGGGATATCCGGCCTTACTTCGAGTCAGAGCATCTCGGTGTCCATTTCACTTGAGGCCACAAACTCAGGGTCCCTCTCACATACCTGTAGCTGAGAGAAGCCTCCTCTTGATGTGATTATGGAAAGTTGGTATTCCTCTAGAGTCGAAGCCAGGGACTAAGCTCTCATCTCGAGTTGATTTGGGGTCCAAGGGGAAATTTCGTGTTGCTCCAGGGACCTCAGCATCCCTCTAGACTTGAGACAGTGATCTTGGGTTTTCTCTGGAGTGCCATCAAGGAAATCAAGTCTCCTTTCACGTTTGATGTGGAACACGGAATTGCTCTGCACGCAGTCCAGGGGAATCGGACCTCAACTCGCGGCGAGGGGGAAATCTCATGGTTTTTCTCGAGTTGCGGCCGGAACCTGGGGTATATTATCGAGTTACGACGGGGAGGGACCTTCCAGACACGTGTTTGTTCAGCGACGTCAGGACTCCTGCCTAGGGGCGAGGGACACCTCGGGATTCTCCTCGAGTCTTGGCATGGCAATTGGAACGCGTCTCCACGTGAGGCGGGAGACCCAGGGTCCCTTTCCACGTGCCACAGGGATCCTGGGACTCCTATCCATTTTCAAGAGGAGTCAGGCATCGTCTCCTTTGGAAGCATTGATCTCCGCGGACCTCTCGGGTTTTCAAAGGATGTGAGGCCTCCGGTCGCGTTGAGGCGGAGGACTAAGTCTTTCTCTGTGGTCTCCACAGGGGATTCAGACAACCCTTCGTCTTGGGAGATGCAAGACGAGCCTGCATTCAATTCACTGCAGGGACATCCGGCCTTACTTCGAGTCAGAGCATCTCGGTGTCCATTCCATTTGAGGCCACAAACTCAGGGTCCCTCTCACATACCTGTTCCTGAGAGAAGCCTCCTCTTGAGGTGCTTATGGAAAGTTGGTATTCCTCTTGAGTCGAAGCCAGGGACTAAACTCTCATCTTGAGTTGATTTGGATTCCACGGAGGCTTTTCGTGTTGCTCCAGTGACCTCAGGATCCCTCTAGACTTGAGACAGTGATCTTGGGTTTTCTCTGGAGTGCCATCAAGGAAATCAAGGCTCCTTTCACGTTTGATGTGGAACACGGAATTGCTCTGCACGCAGTGCAGGGGAATCGGGCCTCATCTCGCGGCGAGCGGTAAGTCTCATGGTTTTTCTCGAGTTGCGGCCGGAACCTGGGGTATATTCTCGAGTTACGACGGGGAGGGCCCTTCCATACACGTGTTTGTTCAGCGACGTCAGGACTTCTGCTTAGGTGCGAGGGACACCTCGGGATTCTCCTCGAATCTTGGCATGGCAATTGGGACGCGTCTCCACGTGAGGCGGGAGACCCAGGGTCCCTTTCCACGTGCCACAGGGATCCTGGGTCTCCTATCCATTTTCAAGAGGAGTCAGGCATCGTCTCTTTTGGAACCATTGATCTCCGCGGACCTCTCGAGTTTTCAAAGGATTTGAGGCCTCCGGTCTCATTGAGGCGGAGGACTAGGTCTTTCTCTGTGGTCTCCACAGGGTATTCAGACATCCCTTCGTCTTGGGAGATGCAAGACGAGCCTGAATTCAATTCATTGCAGGGATATCCAGCCTTACTTCGAGTCAGAGCATCTCGGTGTCCATTCCACTTGAGACCACCAACTCAGGGTCCCTCTCACATACCTGTAGCTGAGAGAAGCCTCCTCTTGAGGTGCTTGTGGAAAGTTTGTATTCCCCTTGATTCGAAGCCAGGGACTAAGCACTCATCTTGAGTTGATTTGGGGTCCACGGAGCCCTTTCGTGTTGCTCCAGTGGCCTCAGGATCCCTCTAGACTTGAGACAGTGATCTTGGGTTTTCTCTGGAGTGCCATCAAGGAAATCAAGGCTCCTTTCACGTTTGATGTGGAACACGGAATTGCTCTGCACGCAGTGCAGGGGAATCGGGCCTCATCTCGCGGTGAGGGGGAAGTCTCATGGTTTTTCTCGAGTTGCGGCCAGAACCTGGGGTATATTCTCGAGCTACGACGGGGAGGGCCCTTCCAGACACGTGTTTGTTCAGCGACTTCAGGACTCCTGCCTAGGTGCGAGGGACACCTCGGGATTCTCCTCGAGTCTTGGCATGGCAATGGGGAAGCGTCTCCACGTGAGGCGGGAGACCCAGGGTCCCTTTCCACGTACCATAGGGATCCTGGGACTCCTATCCATTTTCAAGAGGAGTCAGGCATCGTCTCCTTTGGAAGCATTGATCTCCGCGGACCTCTCGAATTTTCAAAGGATGTGAGGCCCCCGGTCGCTATGAGGCAGAGAATTAGGTCTTTCTCTGTGTTCTCCACAGGGGATTCAGACATCCGTTCGTCTTGGGAGATGCAAGACGAGCCTGCATTCAATTCACTGCAGGGATATCCGACCTTACTTCGAGTCAGAGCATCTCGGTGTCCATTCCACTTGAGGCCACAAACTCAGGGTCCCTCAAATATACCTGTAGCTGAGAGAAACCTCCTCTTGAGGTCCTTGTGGAAAGTTGGTATTCCTCTTGAGTCTAAGCCAGGGTCTAAGCTCTCATCTCGAGTTGATTTGGGGTCCACGAAGCCCTTTCCTGTTGGTCCAGTGACTTCAGGATCCCTCTAGACTTGAGACAGTGATCTTGGGTTTTCTCTGGAGTGCCATCAAGGAAATCAAGGCTCCTTTCACGTTTGATGTGGATCACGGAATTGCTCTGCATGCAGTGCAGGGGAATCGGGCCTCAACTCGCGGCGAGGGGGAAATCTCATGGTTTTTTTCGAGTTGCGGCTGGAACCTGGGGTATATTCTCGAGTTACGACGGGGAGGGCCCTTCCAGATACGTGTTTGTTCAGCGACGTCAGGACTCCTGCCTAGGTGCGAGGGACACCTCGGGATTCTCCTCGAGTCTTGGCATGGCAATGGGGAAGCGTCTCCACGTGAGGCGGGAGACCCAGGGTCCCTTTCCACGTGCCACAGGGATCCTGGGACTCCTATCCATATTCAAGAGGAGTCAGGCATCGTCTCCTTTGAAAGCATTGATCTCCGCGGACCTATCGAGTTTTCAAAGGATGTGAGGCCTCCGGTCGCGTTGAGGGGGAGATTTAGGTCTTTCTCTGTGGTCTCCACAGGGGATTCAGACAACCCTTCGTCTTGGGAGATGCAAGACGAGACTGCATTCAATTCACTGCTGGGATATCCGGCCTTACTTCGAGTCAGAGCATCTCGGTGTCCATTCCACTTGAGGCCACAAACTCAGGGTCCCTCTCACATACCTGTAGCTGAGACAAGCCTCGTCTTGAGGTGCTTGTGAAAAGTGGGTATTCCTCTTGAGTCGAAGCCAGGGTCTAAGCTCTCATCTCGAGTTGATTTGGGGTCCACGGAGCCCTTTCGTGTTGCTCCAGTGGCCTCAGGATCCCTCTAGACTTGAGACAGTGATCTTGGGTTTTCTCTGGAGTGCCATCAAGGAAATCAAGGCTCCTTTCACGTTTGATGTGGAACACGGAATTGCTCTGCACGCAGTGCAGGGGAATCAGGCCTCATCTCGCGGCGAGGGGGAAGTCTCATGGTTTTTCTCAAGTTGCGGCCGGAACCTGGGTTATATTCTCGTGTTACGACGGGGAGGGCCCTTCCAGACACGTGTTTGTTCAGCGACGTCAGGACTCCTGCCTAGGTGCGAGGGACACCTCGGGATTCTCCTCGAGTCTTGGCATGGCAATGGGGAAGCGTCTCCACGTAAGTTGGGAGACCCAGGGTCCCTTTCCACGTGCCACAGGGATCCTGGGACTCCTATCCATTTTCAAGAGGAGTCAGGCATCGTCTCCTTTGGAAGCATTGATCTCCGCGGACCTCTTGAGTTTTCAAAGGATGTGTGGCCCCCGGTCGCTATGAGGCGGAGAATTAGGTCTTTCTCTGTGGTCTCCACAGGGGATTCAGACATCCCTTCGTCTTGGGAAATGCAAGACGAGCCTGCATTCAATTCACTGCAGGGATATCCGGCCTTACTTCGAGTCAGAGCATCTCGGTGTCCATTCCACTTGAGGCCACAAACTCAGGGTCCCTCAAATATACCTGTAGCTGAGAGAAACCTCCTCTTGAGGTGCTTGTGGAAAGTTGGTATTCCTCTTGAGTCTAAGCCAGGGTCTAAGCTCTCATCTCGAGTTGATTTGGGGTCCACGAAGCCCTTTCTTGTTGGTCCAGTGACTTCAGGATCCCTCTAGACTTGAGACAGTGATCTTTGGTTTTCTCTGGAGTGCCATCAAGGAAATCAAGGCTCCTTTCACGTTTGATGTGGAACACGGAATTGCTCTGCATTCAGTGCAGGGGAATAGGGCCTCAACTCGCGGCGAGGGGGAAATCTCATGGTTTTTCTCGAGTTGCGGCCGGAACCTGGGGTATATTCTCGAGTAACGACGGGGAGGGCCCTTCCAGACACGTGTTCGTTCAGCAACATCAGGACTCCTGCCTAGGTGCGAGGGACACCTCGGGATCCTCCTCGAGTCTTGGCATGGCAATTTGGACGCGTCTCCACGTGAGGCGGGAGACCCAGGGTCCCTTTCCACGTGCCACAGGGATCCTGGGACTCCTATCCATTTTCAAGAGGAGTCAGGCATCGTCTCCTTTGGAAGCATTGATCTCCGCGGACCTCTCGAGTTTTCAAAGGATGTGAGGCCTCCGGTCGCGATGAGGCGGAGAAGTAGGTCTTTCTCTGAGGTCTCCACAGGGGATTCAGACATCCCTTCGTCTTGGGAGATGCAAGACGAGCCTGCATTCAATTCACTGCAGGGATATCCGGCCTTACTTCGAGTCAGAGCATCTCGGTGTCCATTTCACTTGAGGCCACAAACTCAGGGTCCCTCTCACATACCTGTAGCTGAGAGAAGCCTCCTCTTGATGTGATTATGGAAAGTTGGTATTCCTCTAGAGTCGAAGCCAGGGACTAAGCTCTCATCTCGAGTTGATTTGGGGTCCAAGGGGAAATTTCGTGTTGCTCCAGGGACCTCAGCATCCCTCTAGACTTGAGACAGTGATCTTGGGTTTTCTCTGGAGTGCCATCAAGGAAATCAAGTCTCCTTTCACGTTTGATGTGGAACACGGAATTGCTCTGCACGCAGTCCAGGGGAATCGGACCTCAACTCGCGGCGAGGGGGAAATCTCATGGTTTTTCTCGAGTTGCGGCCGGAACCTGGGGTATATTATCGAGTTACGACGGGGGAGGGACCTTCCAGACACGTGTTTGTTCAGCGACGTCAGGACTCCTGCCTAGGGGCGAGGGACACCTCGGGATTCTCCTCGAGTCTTGGCATGGCAATTGGAACGCGTCTCCACGTGAGGCGGGAGACCCAGGGTCCCTTTCCACGTGCCACAGGGATCCTGGGACTCCTATCCATTTCCAAGAGGAGTCAGGCATCGTCTCCTTTGGAAGCATTCATCTCCGCGGACCTCTCGGGTTTTCAAAGGATGTGAGGCCTCCGGTCACGTTGAGGCGGAGGACTAAGTCTTTCTCTGTGGTCTCCACAGGGGATTCAGACAACCCTTCGTCTTGGGAGATGCAAGACGAGCCTGCATTCAATTCACTGCAGGGACATCCGGCCTTACTTCGAGTCAGAGCATCTCGGTGTCCATTCCATTTGAGGCCACAAACTCAGGGTCCCTCTCACATACCTGTTCCTGAGAGAAGCCTCCTCTTGAGGTGCTTATGGAAAGTTGGTATTCCTCTTGAGTCGAAGCCAGGGACTAAACTCTCATCTTGAGTTGATTTGGATTCCACGGAGGCTTTTCGTGTTGCTCCAGTGACCTCAGGATCCCTCTAGACTTGAGACAGTGATCTTGGGTTTTCTCTGGAGTGCCATCACGGAAATCAAGGCTCCTTTCACGTTTGATGTGGAACACGGAATTGCTCTGCACGCAGTGCAGGGGAATCGGGCCTCATCTCGCGGCGAGCGGTAAGTCTCACGGTTTTTCTCGAGTTGCGGCCGGAACCTGGGGTATATTCTCGAGTTACGACGGGGAGGGCCCTTCCATACACGTGTTTGTTCAGCGACGTCAGGACTTCTGCTTAGGTGCGAGGGACACCTCGGGATTCTCCTCGAATCTTGGCATGGCAATTGGGACGCGTCTCCACGTGAGGCGGGAGACCCAGGGTCCCTTTCCACGTGCCACAGGGATCCTGGGTCTCCTATCCATTTTCAAGAGGAGTCAGGCATCGTCTCTTTTGGAACCATTGATCTCCGCCGACCTCTCGAGTTTTCAAAGGATTTGAGGCCTCCGGTCTCATTGAGGCGGAGGACTAGGTCTTTCTCTGTGGTCTCCACAGGGTATTCAGACATCCCTTCGTCTTGGGAGATGCAAGACGAGCCTGAATTCAATTCATTGCAGGGATATCCAGCCTTACTTCGAGTCAGAGCATCTCGGTGTCCATTCCACTTGAGACCACCAACTCAGGGTCCCTCTCACATACCTGTAGCTGAGAGAAGCCTCCTCTTGAGGTGCTTGTGGAAAGTTGGTATTCCCCTTGATTCGAAGCCAGGGACTAAGCACTCATCTTGAGTTGATTTGGGGTCCACGGAGCCCTTTCGTGTTGCTCCAGTGGCCTCAGGATCCCTCTAGACTTGAGACAGTGATCTTGGGTTTTCTCTGGAGTGCCATCAAGGAAATCAAGGCTCCTTTCACGTTTGATGTGGAACACGGAATTGCTCTGCACGCAGTGCAGGGGAATCGGGCCTCATCTCGCGGTGAGGGGGAAGTCTCATGGTTTTTCTCGAGTTGCGGCCAGAACCTGGGGTATATTCTCGAGCTACGACGGGGAGGGCCCTTCCAGACACGTGTTTGTTCAGCGACTTCAGGACTCCTGCCTAGGTGCGAGGGACACCTCGGGATTCTCCTCGAGTCTTGGCATGGCAATGGGGAAGCGTCTCCACGTGAGGCGGGAGACCCAGGGTCCCTTTCCACGTACCATAGTGATCCTGGGACTCCTATCCATTTTCAAGAGGAGTCAGGCATCGTCTCCTTTGGAAGCATTGATCTCCGCGGACCTCTCGAATTTTCAAAGGATGTGAGGCCCCCGGTCGCTATGAGGCGGAGAATTAGGTCTTTCTCT
This sequence comes from Dama dama, assembly GCF_033118175.1. Taxonomy (NCBI): domain Eukaryota; kingdom Metazoa; phylum Chordata; class Mammalia; order Artiodactyla; family Cervidae; genus Dama; species Dama dama. The sequence continues at coordinate 64,063,388 of NC_083688.1, read as the reverse complement.
GTGTTCTCCACAGGGGATTCAGACATCCGTTCGTCTTGGGAGATGCAAGACGAGCCTGCATTCAATTCACTGCAGGGATATCCGACCTTACTTCGAGTCAGAGCATCTCGGTGTCCATTCCACTTGAGGCCACAAACTCAGGGTCCCTCAAATATACCTGTAGCTGAGAGAAACCTCCTCTTGAGGTCCTTGTGGAAAGTTGGTATTCCTCTTGAGTCTAAGCCAGGGTCTAAGCTCTCATCTCGAGTTGATTTGGGGTCCACGAAGCCCTTTCCTGTTGGTCCAGTGACTTCAGGATCCCTCTAGACTTGAGACAGTGATCTTGGGTTTTCTCTGGAGTGCCATCAAGGAAATCAAGGCTCCTTTCACGTTTGATGTGGAACACGGAATTGCTCTGCATGCAGTGCAGGGGAATCGGGCCTCAACTCGCGGCGAGGGGGAAATCTCATGGTTTTTTTCGAGTTGCGGCCGGAACCTGGGGTATATTCTCGAGTTACGACGGGGAGGGCCCTTCCAGATACGTGTTTGTTCAGCGACGTCAGGACTCCTGCCTAGGTGCGAGGGACACCTCGGGATTCTCCTCGAGTCTTGGCATGGCAATGGGGAAGCGTCTCCACGTGAGGCGGGAGACCCAGGGTCCCTTTCCACGTGCCACAGGGATCCTGGGACTCCTATCCATATTCAAGAGGAGTCAGGCATCGTCTCCTTTGAAAGCATTGATCTCCGCGGACCTATCGAGTTTTCAAAGGATGTGAGGCCTCCGGTCGCGTTGAGGGGGAGATTTAGGTCTTTCTCTGTGGTCTCCACAGGGGATTCAGACAACCCTTCGTCTTGGGAGATGCAAGACGAGACTGCATTCAATTCACTGCTGGGATATCCGGCCTTACTTCGAGTCAGAGCATCTCGGTGTCCATTCCACTTGAGGCCACAAACTCAGGGTCCCTCTCACATACCTGTAGCTGAGACAAGCCTCGTCTTGAGGTGCTTGTGAAAAGTGGGTATTCCTCTTGAGTCGAAGCCAGGGTCTAAGCTCTCATCTCGAGTTGATTTGGGGTCCACGGAGCCCTTTCTTGTTGCTCCAGTGACCTCAGGATCCCTCTAGACTTGAGACAGTGATCTTGGGTTTTCTCTGGAGTGCCATCAAGGAAATCAAGGCTCCTTTCACGTTTGATGTGGAACACGGAATTGCTCTGCACGCAGTGCAGGGGAATCAGGCCTCATCTCGCGGCGAGGGGGAAGTCTCATGGTTTTTCTCAAGTTGCGGCCGGAACCTGGGTTATATTCTCGTGTTACGACGGGGAGGGCCCTTCCAGACACGTGTTTGTTCAGCGACGTCAGGACTCCTGCCTAGGTGCGAGGGACACCTCGGGATTCTCCTCGAGTCTTGGCATGGTAATTTGGACGCGTCTCCACGTGGGGCGGGAGACCCAGGGTCCGTTTTCACGTGCCACAGGGATCCTGGGACTCCTATCCATTTTCAAGAGGAGTCAGGCATCGTCTCCTTTGGAAGCATTGATCTCCGCGGACCTCTTGAGTTTTCAAAGGATGTGTGGCCCCCGGTCGCTATGAGGCGGAGAATTAGGTCTTTCTCTGTGGTCTCCACAGGGGATTCAGACATCCCTTCGTCTTGGGAAATGCAAGACGAGCCTGCATTCAATTCACTGCAGGGATATCCGGCCTTACTTCGAGTCAGAGCATCTCGGTGTCCATTCCACTTGAGGCCACAAACTCAGGGTCCCTCAAATATACCTGTAGCTGAGAGAAACCTCCTCTTGAGGTGCTTGTGGAAAGTTGGTATTCCTCTTGAGTCTAAGCCAGGGTCTAAGCTCTCATTTCGAGTTGATTTGGGGTCCACGAAGCCCTTTCTTGTTAGTCCAGTGACTTCAGGATCCCTCTAGACTTGAGACAGTGATCTTGGGTTTTCTCTGGAGTGCCATCAAGGAAATCAAGGCTCCTTTCACGTTTGATGTGGAACACGGAATTGCTCTGCATTCAGTGCAGGGGAATAGGGCCTCAACTCGCGGCGAGGGGGAAATCTCATGGTTTTTCTCGAGTTGCGGCCGGAACCTGGGGTATATTCTCGAGTAACGACGGGGAGGGCCCTTCCAGACACGTGTTCGTTCAGCAACATCAGGACTCCTGCCTAGGTGCGAGGGACACCTCGGGATCCTCCTCGAGTCTTGGCATGGCAATTTGGACGCGTCTCCACGTGAGGCGGGAGACCCAGGGTCCCTTTCCACGTGCCACAGGGATCCTGGGACTCCTATCCATTTTCAAGAGGAGTCAGGCATCGTCTCCTTTGGAAGCATTGATCTCCGCGGACCTCTCGAGTTTTCAAAGGATGTGAGGCCTCCGGTCGCGATGAGGCGGAGAAGTCGGTCTTTCTCTGAGGTCTCCACAGGGGATTCAGACATCCCTTCGTCTTGGGAGATGCAAGACGAGCCTGCATTCAATTCACTGCAGGGATATCCGGCCTTACTTCGAGTCAGAGCATCTCGGTGTCCATTTCACTTGAGGCCACAAACTCAGGGTCCCTCTCACATACCTGTAGCTGAGAGAAGCCTCCTCTTGATGTGATTATGGAAAGTTGGTATTCCTCTAGAGTCGAAGCCAGGGACTAAGCTCTCATCTCGAGGTGATTTGGGGTCCAAGGGGAAATTTCGTGTTGCTCCAGGGACCTCAGCATCCCTCTAGACTTGAGACAGTGATCTTGGGTTTTCTCTGGAGTGCCATCAAGGAAATCAAGTCTCCTTTCACGTTTGATGTGGAACACGGAATTGCTCTGCACGCAGTCCAGGGGAATCGGACCTCAACTCGCGGCGAGGGGGAAATCTCATGGTTTTTCTCGAGTTGCGGCCGGAACCTGGGGTATATTATCGAGTTACGACGGGGAGGGACCTTCCAGACACGTGTTTGTTCAGCGACGTCAGGACTCCTGCCTAGGGGCGAGGGACACCTCGGGATTCTCCTCGAGTCTTGGCATGGCAATTGGAACGCGTCTCCACGTGAGGCGGGAGACCCAGGGTCCCTTTCCACGTGCCACAGGGATCCTGGGACTCCTATCCATTTTCAAGAGGAGTCAGGCATCGTCTCCTTTGGAAGCATTCATCTCCGCGGACCTCTCGGGTTTTCAAAGGATGTGAGGCCTCCGGTCGCGTTGAGGCGGAGGACTAAGTCTTTCTCTGTGGTCTCCACAGGGGATTCAGACAACCCTTCGTCTTGGGAGATGCAAGACGAGCCTGCATTCAATTCACTGCAGGGACATCCGGCCTTACTTCGAGTCAGAGCATCTCGGTGTCCATTCCATTTGAGGCCACAAACTCAGGGTCCCTCTCACATACCTGTTCCTGAGAGAAGCCTCCTCTTGAGGTGCTTATGGAAAGTTGGTATTCCTCTTGAGTCGAAGCCAGGGACTAAACTCTCATCTTGAGTTGATTTGGATTCCACGGAGGCTTTTCGTGTTGCTCCAGTGACCTCAGGATCCCTCTAGACTTGAGACAGTGATCTTGGGTTTTCTCTGGAGTGCCATCAAGGAAATCAAGGCTCCTTTCACGTTTGATGTGGAACACGGAATTGCTCTGCACCCAGTGCAGGGGAATCGGGCCTCATCTCGCGGCGAGCGGTAAGTCTCATGGTTTTTCTCGAGTTGCGGCCGGAACCTGGGGTATATTCTCGAGTTACGACGGGGAGGGCCCTTCCATACACGTGTTTGTTCAGCGACATCAGGACTCCTGCTTAGGTGCGAGGGACACCTCGGGATTCTCCTCGAGTCTTGGCATGGCAATGGGGAAGCGTCTACACGTGAGTTGGGAGACCCAGGGTCCCTTTCCACGTGCCACAAGGATCCTGGGACTCCTATCCATTTTCAAGAGGAGTCAGGCATCGTCTCCTTTGGAAGCATTGATCTCCGCGGACCTCTCGAATTTTCAAAGGATGTGTGGCTCCCGGTCGCTATGAGGCGGAGAATTAGGTCTTTCTCTGTGGTCTCCACAGGGGATTCAGACATCCCTTCGTCTTGGGAAATGCAAGACGAGCCTGCATTCAATTCACTGCAGGGATATCCGGCCTTACTTCGAGTCAGAGCATCTCGGTGTCCATTCCACTTGAGGCCACAAACTCAGGGTCCCTCAAATATACCTGTAGCTGAGAGAAACCTCCTCTTGAGGTGCTTGTGGAAAGTTGGTATTCCTCTTGAGTCTAAGCCAGGGTCTAAGCTCTCATCTCGAGTTGATTTGGGGTCCACGAAGCCCTTTCTTGTTGGTCCAGTGACTTCAGGATCCCTCTAGACTTGAGACAGTGATCTTGGGTTTTCTCTGGAGTGCCAACAAGGAAATCAAGGCTCCTTTCACGTTTGATGTGGAACACGGAATTGCTCTGCATTCAGTGCAGGGGAATTGGGCCTCAACTCGCGGCGAGGGGGAAATCTCATGGTTTTTCTCGAGTTGCGGCCGGAACCTGGGGTATATTCTCGAGTAACGACGGGGAGGGCCCTTCCAGACACGTGTTCGTTCAGCAACATCAGGACTCCTGCCTAGGTGCGAGGGACACCTTGGGATTCTCCTCGAATCTTGGCATGGCAATTGGGACGCGTCTCCACGTGAGGCGGGAGACCCAGGGTCCCTTTCCACGTGCCACAGGGATCCTGGGTCTCCTATCCATTTTCAAGAGGAGTCAGGCATCGTCTCTTTTGGAACCATTGATCTCCGCGGACCTCTCGAGTTTTCAAAGGATTTGAGGCCTCCGGTCTCATTGAGGCGGAGGACTAGGTCTTTCTCTGTGGTCTCCACAGGGTATTCAGACATCCCTTCGTCTTGGGAGATGCAAGACGAGCCTGAATTCAATTCATTGCAGGGATATCCAGCCTTACTTCGAGTCAGAGCATCTCGGTGTCCATTCCACTTGAGACCACCAACTCAGGGTCCCTCTCACATACCTGTAGCTGAGAGAAGCCTCCTCTTGAGGTGCTTGTGGAAAGTTGGTATTCCCCTTGATTCGAAGCCAGGGACTAAGCACTCATCTTGAGTTGATTTGGGGTCCACGGAGCCCTTTCGTGTTGCTCCAGTGGCCTCAGGATCCCTCTAGACTTGAGACAGTGATCTTGGGTTTTCTCTGGAGTGCCATCAAGGAAATCAAGGCTCCTTTCACGTTTGATGTGGAACACGGAATTGCTCTGCACGCAGTGCAGGGGAATTGGGCCTCATCTCGCGGTGAGGGGGAAGTCTCATGGTTTTTCTCGAGTTGCGGCCAGAACCTGGGGTATATTCTCGAGCTACGACGGGGAGGGCCCTTCCAGACACGTGTTTGTTCAGCGACTTCAGGACTCCTGCCTAGGTGCGAGGGACACCTCGGGATTCTCCTCGAGTCTTGGCATGGCAATGGGGAAGCGTCTCCACGTGAGGCGGGAGACCCAGGGTCCCTTTCCACGTACCATAGGGATCCTGGGACTCCTATCCATTTTCAAGAGGAGTCAGGCATCGTCTCCTTTGGAAGCATTGATCTCCGCGGACCTCTCGAATTTTCAAAGGATGTGAGGCCCCCGGTCGCTATGAGGCGGAGAATTAGGTCATTCTCTGTGTTCTCCACAGGGGATTCAGACATCCGTTCGTCTTGGGAGATGCAAGACGAGCCTGCATTCAATTCACTGCAGGGATATCCGACCTTACTTCGAGTCAGAGCATCTCGGTGTCCATTCCACTTGAGGCCACAAACTCAGGGTCCCTCAAATATACCTGTAGCTGAGAGAAACCTCCTCTTGAGGTCCTTGTGGAAAGTTGGTATTCCTCTTGAGTCTAAGCCAGGGTCTAAGCTCTCATCTCGAGTTGATTTGGGGTCCACGAAGCCCTTTCCTGTTGGTCCAGTGACTTCAGGATCCCTCTAGACTTGAGACAGTGATCTTGGGTTTTCTCTGGAGTGCCATCAAGGAAATCAAGGCTCCTTTCACGTTTGATGTGGAACACGGAATTGCTCTGCATGCAGTGCAGGGGAATCGGGCCTCAACTCGGGGCGAGGGGGAAATCTCTTGGTTTTTTTCGAGTTGCGGCCGGAACCTGGGGTATATTCTCGAGTTACGACGGGGAGGGCCCTTCCAGATACGTGTTTGTTCAGCGACGTCAGGACTCCTGCCTAGGTGCGAGGGACACCTCGGGATTCTCCTCGAGTCTTGGCATGGCAATGGGGAAGCGTCTCCACGTGAGGCGGGAGACCCAGGGTCCCTTTCCACGTGCCACAGGGATCCTGGGACTCCTATCCATATTCAAGAGGAGTCAGGCATCCTCTCCTTTGAAAGCATTGATCTCCGCGGACCTATCGAGTTTTCAAAGGATGTGAGGCCTCCGGTCGCGTTGAGGGGGAGATTTAGGTCTTTCTCTGTGGTCTCCACAGGGGATTCAGACAACCCTTCGTCTTGGGAGATGCAAGACGACACTGCATTCAATTCACTGCTGGGATATCCGGCCTTACTTCGAGTCAGAGCATCTCGGTGTCCATTCCACTTGAGGCCACAAACTCAGGGTCCCTCTCACATACCTGTAGCTGAGACAAGCCTCGTCTTGAGGTGCTTGTGAAAAGTGGGTATTCCTCTTGAGTCGAAGCCAGGGTCTAAGCTCTCATCTCGAGTTGATTTGGGGTCCACGGAGCCCTTTCTTGTTGCTCCAGTGACCTCAGGATCCCTCTAGACTTGAGACAGTGATCTTGGGTTTTCTCTGGAGTGCCATCAAGGAAATCAAGGCTCCTTTCACGTTTGATGTGGAACACGGAATTGCTCTGCACGCAGTGCAGGGGAATCAGGCCTCATCTGGCGGCGAGGGGGAAGTCTCATGGTTTTTCTCAAGTTGCGGCCGGAACCTGGGTTATATTCTCGTGTTACGACGGGGAGGGCCCTTCCAGACACGTGTTTGTTCAGCGACGTCAGGACTCCTGCCTAGGTGCGAGGGACACCTCGGGATTCTCCTCGAGTCTTGGCATGGCAATGGGGAAGCGTCTCCACGTGAGTTGGGAGACCCAGGGTCCCTTTCCACGTGCCACAGGGATCCTGGGACTCCTATCCATTTTCAAGAGGAGTCAGGCATCGTCTCCTTTGGAAGCATTGATCTCCGCGGACCTCTCGAATTTTCAAAGGATGTGTGGCCCCCGGTCGCTATGAGGCGGAGAATTAGGTCTTTCTCTGTGGTCTCCACAGGGGATTCAGACATCCCTTCGTCTTGGGAAATGCAAGACGAGCCTGCATTCAATTCACTGCAGGGATATCCGGCCTTACTTCGAGTCAGAGCATCTCGGTGTCCATTCCACTTGAGGCCACAAACTCAGGGTCCCTCAAATATACCTGTAGCTGAGAGAAACCTCCTCTTGAGGTGCTTGTGGAAAGTTGGTATTCCTCTTGAGTCTAAGCCAGGGTCTAAGCTCTCATCTCGAGTTGATTTGGGGTCCACGAAGCCCTTTCTTGTTGGTCCAGTGACTTCAGGATCCCTCTAGACTTGAGACAGTGATCTTGGGTTTTCTCTGGAGTGCCATCAAGGAAATCAAGGCTCCTTTCACGTTTGATGTGGAACACGGAATTGCTCTGCATTCAGTGCAGGGGAATAGGGCCTCAACTCGCGGCGAGGGGGAAATCTCATGGTTTTTCTCGAGTTGCGGCCGGAACCTGGGGTATATTCTCGAGTAACGACGGGGAGGGCCCTTCCAGACACGTGTTCGTTCAGCAACATCAGGACTCCTGCCTAGGTGCGAGGGACACCTCGGGATCCTCCTCGAGTCTTGGCATGGCAATTTGGACGCGTCTCCACGTGAGGCGGGAGACCCAGGGTCCCTTTCCACGTGCCACAGGGATCCTGGGACTCCTATCCATTTTCAAGAGGAGTCAGGCATCGTCTCCTTTGGAAGCATTGATCTCCGCGGACCTCTCGAGTTTTCAAAGGATGTGAGGCCTCCGGTCGCGATGAGGCGGAGAAGTCGGTCTTTCTCTGAGGTCTCCACAGGGGATTCAGACATCCCTTCGTCTTGGGAGATGCAAGACGAGCCTGCATTCAATTCACTGCAGGGATATCCGGCCTTACTTCGAGTCAGAGCATCTCGGTGTCCATTTCACTTGAGGCCACAAACTCAGGGTCCCTCTCACATACCTGTAGCTGAGAGAAGCCTCCTCTTGATGTGATTATGGAAAGTTGGTATTCCTCTAGAGTCGAAGCCAGGGACTAAGCTCTCATCTCGAGTTGATTTGGGGTCCAAGGGGAAATTTCGTGTTGCTCCAGGGACCTCAGCATCCCTCTAGACTTGAGACAGTGATCTTGGGTTTTCTCTGGAGTGCCATCAAGGAAATCAAGTCTCCTTTCACGTTTGATGTGGAACACGGAATTGCTCTGCACGCAGTCCAGGGGAATCGGACCTCAACTCGCGGCGAGGGGGAAATCTCATGGTTTTTCTCGAGTTGCGGCCGGAACCTGGGGTATATTATCGAGTTAAGACGGGGAGGGACCTTCCAGACACGTGTTTGTTCAGCGACGTCAGGACTCCTGCCTAGGGGCGAGGGACACCTCGGGATTCTCCTCGAGTCTTGGCATGGCAATTGGAACGCGTCTCCACGTGAGGCGGGAGACCCAGGGTCCCTTTCCACGTGCCACAGGGATCCTGGGACTCCTATCCATTTTCAAGAGGAGTCAGGCATCGTCTCCTTTGGAAGCATTGATCTCCGCGGACCTCTCGGGTTTTCAAAGGATGTGAGGCCTCCGGTCGCGTTGAGGCGGAGGACTAAGTCTTTCTCTGTGGTCTCCACAGGGGATTCAGACAACCCTTCGTCTTGGGAGATGCAAGACGAGCCTGCATTCAATTCACTGCAGGGACATCCGGCCTTACTTCGAGTCAGAGCATCTCGGTGTCCATTCCATTTGAGGCCACAAACTCAGGGTCCCTCTCACATACCTGTTCCTGAGAGAAGCCTCCTCTTGAGGTGCTTATGGAAAGTTGGTATTCCTCTTGAGTCGAAGCCAGGGACTAAACTCTCATCTTGAGTTGATTTGGATTCCACGGAGGCTTTTCGTGTTGCTCCAGTGACCTCAGGATCCCTCTAGACTTGAGACAGTGATCTTGGGTTTTCTCTGGAGTGCCATCAAGGAAATCAAGGCTCCTTTCACGTTTGATGTGGAACACGGAATTGCTCTGCACGCAGTGCAGGGGAATCGGGCCTCATCTCGCGGCGAGCGGTAAGTCTCATGGTTTTTCTCGAGTTGCGGCCGGAACCTGGGGTATATTCTCGAGTTACGACGGGGAGGGCCCTTCCATACACGTGTTTGTTCAGCGACGTCAGGACTTCTGCTTAGGTGCGAGGGACACCTCGGGATTCTCCTCGAATCTTGGCATGGCAATTGGGACGCGTCTCCACGTGAGGCGGGAGACCCAGGGTCCCTTTCCACGTGCCACAGGGATCCTGGGTCTCCTATCCATTTTCAAGAGGAGTCAGGCATCGTCTCTTCTGGAACCATTGATCTCCGCGGACCTCTCGAGTTTTCAAAGGATTTGAGGCCTCCGGTCTCATTGAGGCGGAGGACTAGGTCTTTCTCTGTGGTCTCCACAGGGTATTCAGACATCCCTTCGTCTTGGGAGATGCAAGACGAGCCTGAATTCAATTCATTGCAGGGATATCCAGCCTTACTTCGAGTCAGAGCATCTCGGTGTCCATTCCACTTGAGACCACCAACTCAGGGTCCCTCTCACATACCTGTAGCTGAGAGAAGCCTCCTCTTGAGGTGCTTGTGGAAAGTTGGTATTCCCCTTGATTCGAAGCCAGGGACTAAGCACTCATCTTGAGTTGATTTGGGGTCCACGGAGCCCTTTCGTGTTGCTCCAGTGGCCTCAGGATCCCTCTAGACTTGAGACAGTGATCTTGGGTTTTCTCTGGAGTGCCATCAAGGAAATCAAGGCTCCTTTCACGTTTGATGTGGAACACGGAATTGCTCTGCATTCAGTGCAGGGGAATAGGGCCTCAACTCGCGGCGAGGGGGAAATCTCATGGTTTTTCTCGAGTTGCGGCCGGAACCTGGGGTATATTCTCGAGTAACGACGGGGAGGGCCCTTCCAGACACGTGTTCGTTCAGCAACATCAGGACTCCTGCCTAGGTGCGAGGGACACCTCGGGATCCTCCTCGAGTCTTGGCATGGCAATTTGGACGCGTCTCCACGTGAGGCGGGAGACCCAGGGTCCCTTTCCACGTGCCACAGGGATCCTGGGACTCCTATCCATTTTCAAGAGGAGTCAGGCATCGTCTCCTTTGGAAGCATTGATCTCCGCGGACCTCTCGAGTTTTCAAAGGATGTGAGGCCTCCGGTCGCGATGAGGCGGAGAAGTCGGTCTTTCTCTGAGGTCTCCACAGGGGATTCAGACATCCCTTCGTCTTGGGAGATGCAAGACGAGCCTGCATTCAATTCACTGCAGGGATATCCGGCCTTACTTCGAGTCAGAGCATCTCGGTGTCCATTTCACTTGAGGCCACAAACTCAGGGTCCCTCTCACATACCTGTAGCTGAGAGAAGCCTCCTCTTGATGTGATTATGGAAAGTTGGTATTCCTCTAGAGTCGAAGCCAGGGACTAAGCTCTCATCTCGAGTTGATTTGGGGTCCAAGGGGAAATTTCGTGTTGCTCCAGGGACCTCAGCATCCCTCTAGACTTGAGACAGTGATCTTGGGTTTTCTCTGGAGTGCCATCAAGGAAATCAAGTCTCCTTTCACGTTTGATGTGGAACACGGAATTGCTCTGCACGCAGTCCAGGGGAATCGGACCTCAACTCGCGGCGAGGGGGAAATCTCATGGTTTTTCTCGAGTTGCGGCCGGAACCTGGGGTATATTATCGAGTTACGACGGGGAGGGACCTTCCAGACACGTGTTTGTTCAGCGACGTCAGGACTCCTGCCTAGGGGCGAGGGACACCTCGGGATTCTCCTCGAGTCTTGGCATGGCAATTGGAACGCGTCTCCACGTGAGGCGGGAGACCCAGGGTCCCTTTCCACGTGCCACAGGGATCCTGGGACTCCTATCCATTTTCAAGAGGAGTCAGGCATCGTCTCCTTTGGAAGCATTGATCTCCGCGGACCTCTCGGGTTTTCAAAGGATGTGAGGCCTCCGGTCGCGTTGAGGCGGAGGACTAAGTCTTTCTCTGTGGTCTCCACAGGGGATTCAGACAACCCTTCGTCTTGGGAGATGCAAGACGAGCCTGCATTCAATTCACTGCAGGGACATCCGGCCTTACTTCGAGTCAGAGCATCTCGGTGTCCATTCCATTTGAGGCCACAAACTCAGGGTCCCTCTCACATACCTGTTCCTGAGAGAAGCCTCCTCTTGAGGTGCTTATGGAAAGTTGGTATTCCTCTTGAGTCGAAGCCAGGGACTAAACTCTCATCTTGAGTTGATTTGGATTCCACGGAGGCTTTTCGTGTTGCTCCAGTGACCTCAGGATCCCTCTAGACTTGAGACAGTGATCTTGGGTTTTCTCTGGAGTGCCATCAAGGAAATCAAGGCTCCTTTCACGTTTGATGTGGAACACGGAATTGCTCTGCACGCAGTGCAGGGGAATCGGGCCTCATCTCGCGGCGAGCGGTAAGTCTCATGGTTTTTCTCGAGTTGCGGCCGGAACCTGGGGTATATTCTCGAGTTACGACGGGGAGGGCCCTTCCATACACGTGTTTGTTCAGCGACGTCAGGACTTCTGCTTAGGTGCGAGGGACACCTCGGGATTCTCCTCGAATCTTGGCATGGCAATTGGGACGCGTCTCCACGTGAGGCGGGAGACCCAGGGTCCCTTTCCACGTGCCACAGGGATCCTGGGTCTCCTATCCATTTTCAAGAGGAGTCAGGCATCGTCTCTTCTGGAACCATTGATCTCCGCGGACCTCTCGAGTTTTCAAAGGATTTGAGGCCTCCGGTCTCATTGAGGCGGAGGACTAGGTCTTTCTCTGTGGTCTCCACAGGGTATTCAGACATCCCTTCGTCTTGGGAGATGCAAGACGAGCCTGAATTCAATTCATTGCAGGGATATCCAGCCTTACTTCGAGTCAGAGCATCTCGGTGTCCATTCCACTTGAGACCACCAACTCAGGGTCCCTCTCACATACCTGTAGCTGAGAGAAGCCTCCTCTTGAGGTGCTTGTGGAAAGTTGGTATTCCCCTTGATTCGAAGCCAGGGACTAAGCACTCATCTTGAGTTGATTTGGGGTCCACGGAGCCCTTTCGTGTTGCTCCAGTGGCCTCAGGATCCCTCTAGACTTGAGACAGTGATCTTGGGTTTTCTCTGGAGTGCCATCAAGGAAATCAAGGCTCCTTTCACGTTTGATGTGGAACACGGAATTGCTCTGCATTCAGTGCAGGGGAATAGGGCCTCAACTCGCGGCGAGGGGGAAATCTCATGGTTTTTCTCGAGTTGCGGCCGGAACCTGGGGTATATTCTCGAGTAACGACGGGGAGGGCCCTTCCAGACACGTGTTCGTTCAGCAACATCAGGACTCCTGCCTAGGTGCGAGGGACACCTCGGGATCCTCCTCGAGTCTTGGCATGGCAATTTGGACGCGTCTCCACGTGAGGCGGGAGACCCAGGGTCCCTTTCCACGTGCCACAGGGATCCTGGGACTCCTATCCATTTTCAAGAGGAGTCAGGCATCGTCTCCTTTGGAAGCATTGATCTCCGCGGACCTCTCGAGTTTTCAAAGGATGTGAGGCCTCCGGTCGCGATGAGGCGGAGAAGTCGGTCTTTCTCTGAGGTCTCCACAGGGGATTCAGACATCCCTTCGTCTTGGGAGATGCAAGACGAGCCTGCATTCAATTCACTGCAGGGATATCCGGCCTTACTTCGAGTCAGAGCATCTCGGTGTCCATTTCACTTGAGGCCACAAACTCAGGGTCCCTCTCACATACCTGTAGCTGAGAGAAGCCTCCTCTTGATGTGATTATGGAAAGTTGGTATTCCTCTAGAGTCGAAGCCAGGGACTAAGCTCTCATCTCGAGTTGATTTGGGGTCCAAGGGGAAATTTCGTGTTGCTCCAGGGACCTCAGCATCCCTCTAGACTTGAGACAGTGATCTTGGGTTTTCTCTGGAGTGCCATCAAGGAAATCAAGTCTCCTTTCACGTTTGATGTGGAACACGGAATTGCTCTGCACGCAGTCCAGGGGAATCGGACCTCAACTCGCGGCGAGGGGGAAATCTCATGGTTTTTCTCGAGTTGCGGCCGGAACCTGGGGTATATTATCGAGTTACGACGGGGAGGGACCTTCCAGACACGTGTTTGTTCAGCGACGTCAGGACTCCTGCCTAGGGGCGAGGGACACCTCGGGATTCTCCTCGAGTCTTGGCATGGCAATTGGAACGCGTCTCCACGTGAGGCGGGAGACCCAGGGTCCCTTTCCACGTGCCACAGGGATCCTGGGACTCCTATCCATTTTCAAGAGGAGTCAGGCATCGTCTCCTTTGGAAGCATTGATCTCCGCGGACCTCTCGGGTTTTCAAAGGATGTGAGGCCTCCGGTCGCGTTGAGGCGGAGGACTAAGTCTTTCTCTGTGGTCTCCACAGGGGATTCAGACAACCCTTCGTCTTGGGAGATGCAAGACGAGCCTGCATTCAATTCACTGCAGGGACATCCGGCCTTACTTCGAGTCAGAGCATCTCGGTGTCCATTCCATTTGAGGCCACAAACTCAGGGTCCCTCTCACATACCTGTTCCTGAGAGAAGCCTCCTCTTGAGGTGCTTATGGAAAGTTGGTATTCCTCTTGAGTCGAAGCCAGGGACTAAACTCTCATCTTGAGTTGATTTGGATTCCACGGAGGCTTTTCGTGTTGCTCCAGTGACCTCAGGATCCCTCTAGACTTGAGACAGTGATCTTGGGTTTTCTCTGGAGTGCCATCAAGGAAATCAAGGCTCCTTTCACGTTTGATGTGGAACACGGAATTGCTCTGCACGCAGTGCAGGGGAATCGGGCCTCATCTCGCGGCGAGCGGTAAGTCTCATGGTTTTTCTCGAGTTGCGGCCGGAACCTGGGGTATATTCTCGAGTTACGACGGGGAGGGCCCTTCCATACACGTGTTTGTTCAGCGACGTCAGGACTTCTGCTTAGGTGCGAGGGACACCTCGGGATTCTCCTCGAATCTTGGCATGGCAATTGGGACGCGTCTCCACGTGAGGCGGGAGACCCAGGGTCCCTTTCCACGTGCCACAGGGATCCTGGGTCTCCTATCCATTTTCAAGAGGAGTCAGGCATCGTCTCTTTTGGAACCATTGATCTCCGCGGACCTCTCGAGTTTTCAAAGGATTTGAGGCCTCCGGTCTCATTGAGGCGGAGGACTAGGTCTTTCTCTGTGGTCTCCACAGGGTATTCAGACATCCCTTCGTCTTGGGAGATGCAAGACGAGCCTGAATTCAATTCATTGCAGGGATATCCAGCCTTACTTCGAGTCAGAGCATCTCGGTGTCCATTCCACTTGAGACCACCAACTCAGGGTCCCTCTCACATACCTGTAGCTGAGAGAAGCCTCCTCTTGAGGTGCTTGTGGAAAGTTGGTATTCCCCTTGATTCGAAGCCAGGGACTAAGCACTCATCTTGAGTTGATTTGGGGTCCACGGAGCCCTTTCGTGTTGCTCCAGTGGCCTCAGGATCCCTCTAGACTTGAGACAGTGATCTTGGGTTTTCTCTGGAGTGCCATCAAGGAAATCAAGGCTCCTTTCACGTTTGATGTGGAACACGGAATTGCTCTGCACGCAGTGCAGGGGAATCGGGCCTCATCTCGCGGTGAGGGGGAAGTCTCATGGTTTTTCTCGAGTTGCGGCCAGAACCTGGGGTATATTCTCGAGCTACGACGGGGAGGGCCCTTCCAGACACGTGTTTGTTCAGCGACTTCAGGACTCCTGCCTAGGTGCGAGGGACACCTCGGGATTCTCCTCGAGTCTTGGCATGGCAATGGGGAAGCGTCTCCACGTGAGGCGGGAGACCCAGGGTCCCTTTCCACGTACCATAGGGATCCTGGGACTCCTATCCATTTTCAAGAGGAGTCAGGCATCGTCTCCTTTGGAAGCATTGATCTCCGCGGACCTCTCGAATTTTCAAAGGATGTGAGGCCCCCGGTCGCTATGAGGCAGAGAATTAGGTCTTTCTCTGTGTTCTCCACAGGGGATTCAGACATCCGTTCGTCTTGGGAGATGCAAGACGAGCCTGCATTCAATTCACTGCAGGGATATCCGACCTTACTTCGAGTCAGAGCATCTCGGTGTCCATTCCACTTGAGGCCACAAACTCAGGGTCCCTCAAATATACCTGTAGCTGAGAGAAACCTCCTCTTGAGGTCCTTGTGGAAAGTTGGTATTCCTCTTGAGTCTAAGCCAGGGTCTAAGCTCTCATCTCGAGTTGATTTGGGGTCCACGAAGCCCTTTCCTGTTGGTCCAGTGACTTCAGGATCCCTCTAGACTTGAGACAGTGATCTTGGGTTTTCTCTGGAGTGCCATCAAGGAAATCAAGGCTCCTTTCACGTTTGATGTGGATCACGGAATTGCTCTGCATTCAGTGCAGGGGAATTGGGCCTCAACTCGCGGCGAGGGGGAAGTCTCATGGTTTTTTTCGAGTTGCGGCCGGAACCTGGGGTATATTCTCGAGTTACGACGGGGAGGGCCCTTCCAGATACGTGTTTGTTCAGCGACGTCAGGACTCCTGCCTAGGTGCGAGGGACACCTCGGGATTCTCCTCGAGTCTTGGCATGGCAATGGGGAAGCGTCTCCACGTGAGGCGGGAGACCCAGGGTCCCTTTCCACGTGCCACAGGGATCCTGGGACTCCTATCCATATTCAAGAGGAGTCAGGCATCGTCTCCTTTGAAAGCATTGATCTCCGCGGACCTATCGAGTTTTCAAAGGATGTGAGGCCTCCGGTCGCGTTGAGGGGGAGATTTAGGTCTTTCTCTGTGGTCTCCACAGGGGATTCAGACAACCCTTCGTCTTGGGAGATGCAAGACGAGACTGCATTCAATTCACTGCTGGGATATCCGGCCTTACTTCGAGTCAGAGCATCTCGGTGTCCATTCCACTTGAGGCCACAAACTCAGGGTCCCTCTCACATACCTGTAGCTGAGACAAGCCTCGTCTTGAGGTGCTTGTGAAAAGTGGGTATTCCTCTTGAGTCGAAGCCAGGGTCTAAGCTCTCATCTCGAGTTGATTTGGGGTCCACGGAGCCCTTTCGTGTTGCTCCAGTGGCCTCAGGATCCCTCTAGACTTGAGACAGTGATCTTGGGTTTTCTCTGGAGTGCCATCAAGGAAATCAAGGCTCCTTTCACGTTTGATGTGGAACACGGAATTGCTCTGCACGCAGTGCAGGGGAATCAGGCCTCATCTCGCGGCGAGGGGGAAGTCTCATGGTTTTTCTCAAGTTGCGGCCGGAACCTGGGTTATATTCTCGTGTTACGACGGGGAGGGCCCTTCCAGACACGTGTTTGTTCAGCGACGTCAGGACTCCTGCCTAGGTGCGAGGGACACCTCGGGATTCTCCTCGAGTCTTGGCATGGCAATGGGGAAGCGTCTCCACGTGAGTTGGGAGACCCAGGGTCCCTTTCCACGTGCCACAGGGATCCTGGGACTCCTATCCATTTTCAAGAGGAGTCAGGCATCGTCTCCTTTGGAAGCATTGATCTCCGCGGACCTCTTGAGTTTTCAAAGGATGTGTGGCCCCCGGTCGCTATGAGGCGGAGAATTAGGTCTTTCTCTGTGGTCTCCACAGGGGATTCAGACATCCCTTCGTCTTGGGAAATGCAAGACGAGCCTGCATTCAATTCACTGCAGGGATATCCGGCCTTACTTCGAGTCAGAGCATCTCGGTGTCCATTCCACTTGAGGCCACAAACTCAGGGTCCCTCAAATATACCTGTAGCTGAGAGAAACCTCCTCTTGAGGTGCTTGTGGAAAGTTGGTATTCCTCTTGAGTCTAAGCCAGGGTCTAAGCTCTCATCTCGAGTTGATTTGGGGTCCACGAAGCCCTTTCTTGTTGGTCCAGTGACTTCAGGATCCCTCTAGACTTGAGACAGTGATCTTGGGTTTTCTCTGGAGTGCCATCAAGGAAATCAAGGCTCCTTTCACGTTTGATGTGGAACACGGAATTGCTCTGCATTCAGTGCAGGGGAATAGGGCCTCAACTCGCGGCGAGGGGGAAATCTCATGGTTTTTCTCGAGTTGCGGCCGGAACCTGGGGTATATTCTCGAGTAACGACGGGGAGGGCCCTTCCAGACACGTGTTCGTTCAGCAACATCAGGACTCCTGCCTAGGTGCGAGGGACACCTCGGGATCCTCCTCGAGTCTTGGCATGGCAATTTGGACGCGTCTCCACGTGAGGCGGGAGACCCAGGGTCCCTTTCCACGTGCCACAGGGATCCTGGGACTCCTATCCATTTTCAAGAGGAGTCAGGCATCGTCTCCTTTGGAAGCATTGATCTCCGCGGACCTCTCGAGTTTTCAAAGGATGTGAGGCCTCCGGTCGCGATGAGGCGGAGAAGTCGGTCTTTCTCTGAGGTCTCCACAGGGGATTCAGACATCCCTTCGTCTTGGGAGATGCAAGACGAGCCTGCATTCAATTCACTGCAGGGATATCCGGCCTTACTTCGAGTCAGAGCATCTCGGTGTCCATTTCACTTGAGGCCACAAACTCAGGGTCCCTCTCACATACCTGTAGCTGAGAGAAGCCTCCTCTTGATGTGATTATGGAAAGTTGGTATTCCTCTAGAGTCGAAGCCAGGGACTAAGCTCTCATCTCGAGGTGATTTGGGGTCCAAGGGGAAATTTCGTGTTGCTCCAGGGACCTCAGCATCCCTCTAGACTTGAGACAGTGATCTTGGGTTTTCTCTGGAGTGCCATCAAGGAAATCAAGTCTCCTTTCACGTTTGATGTGGAACACGGAATTGCTCTGCACGCAGTCCAGGGGAATCGGACCTCAACTCGCGGCGAGGGGGAAATCTCATGGTTTTTCTCGAGTTGCGGCCGGAACCTGGGGTATATTATCGAGTTACGACGGGGAGGGACCTTCCAGACACGTGTTTGTTCAGCGACGTCAGGACTCCTGCCTAGGGGCGAGGGACACCTCGGGATTCTCCTCGAGTCTTGGCATGGCAATTGGAACGCGTCTCCACGTGAGGCGGGAGACCCAGGGTCCCTTTCCACGTGCCACAGGGATCCTGGGACTCCTATCCATTTTCAAGAGGAGTCAGGCATCGTCTCCTTTGGAAGCATTGATCTCCGCCGAACTCTCGGGTTTTCAAAGATATGAGGCCTCCGGTCGCGTTGAGGCGGAGGACTAAGTCTTTCTCTGTGGTCTCCACAGGGGATTCAGACAACCCTTCGTCTTGGGAGATGCAAGACGAGCCTGCATTCAATTCACTGCAGGGACATCCGGCCTTACTTCGAGTCAGAGCATCTCGGTGTCCATTCCATTTGAGGCCACAAACTCAGGGTCCCTCTCACATACCTGTTCCTGAGAGAAGCCTCCTCTTGAGGTGCTTATGGAAAGTTGGTATTCCTCTTGAGTCGAAGCCAGGGACTAAACTCTCATCTTGAGTTGATTTGGATTCCACGGAGGCTTTTCGTGTTGCTCCAGTGACCTCAGGATCCCTCTAGACTTGAGACAGTGATCTTGGGTTTTCTCTGGAGTGCCATCAAGGAAATCAAGGCTCCTTTCACGTTTGATGTGGAACACGGAATTGCTCTGCATGCAGTGCAGGGGAATCGGGCCTCATCTCGCGGCGAGCGGTAAGTCTCATGGTTTTTCTCGAGTTGCGGCCGGAACCTGGGGTATATTCTCGAGTTACGACGGGGAGGGCCCTTCCATACACGTGTTTGTTCAGCGACGTCAGGACTTCTGCTTAGGTGCGAGGGACACCTCGGGATTCTCCTCGAATCTTGGCATGGCAATTGGGACGCGTCTCCACGTGAGGCGGGAGACCCAGGGTCCCTTTCCACGTGCCACAGGGATCCTGGGTCTCCTATCCATTTTCAAGAGGAGTCAGGCATCGTCTCTTTTGGAACCATTGATCTCCGCCGACCTCTCGAGTTTTCAAAGGATTTGAGGCCTCCGGTCTCATTGAGGCGGAGGACTAGGTCTTTCTCTGTGGTCTCCACAGGGTATTCAGACATCCCTTCGTCTTGGGAGATGCAAGACGAGCCTGAATTCAATTCATTGCAGGGATATCCAGCCTTACTTCGAGTCAGAGCATCTCGGTGTCCATTCCACTTGAGACCACCAACTCAGGGTCCCTCTCACATACCTGTAGCTGAGAGAAGCCTCCTCTTGAGGTGCTTGTGGAAAGTTGGTATTCCCCTTGATTCGAAGCCAGGGACTAAGCACTCATCTTGAGTTGATTTGGGGTCCACGGAGCCCTTTCGTGTTGCTCCAGTGGCCTCAGGATCCCTCTAGACTTGAGACAGTGATCTTGGGTTTTCTCTGGAGTGCCATCAAGGAAATCAAGGCTCCTTTCACGTTTGATGTGGAACACGGAATTGCTCTGCATGCAGTGCAGGGGAATCGGGCCTCATCTCGCGGTGAGGGGGAAGTCTCACGGTTTTTCTCGAGTTGCGGCCAGAACCTGGGGTATATTCTCGAGCTACGACGGGGAGGGCCCTTCCAGACACGTGTTTGTTCAGCGACTTCAGGACTCCTGCCTAGGTGCGAGGGACACCTCGGGATTCTCCTCGAGTCTTGGCATGGCAATGGGGAAGCGTCTCCACGTGAGGCGGGAGACCCAGGGTCCCTTTCCACGTACCATAGGGATCCTGGGACTCCTATCCATTTTCAAGAGGAGTCAGGCATCGTCTCCTTTGGAAGCATTGATCTCCGCGGACCTCTCGAATTTTCAAAGGATGTGAGGCCCCCGGTCGCTATGAGGCAGAGAATTAGGTCTTTCTCTGTGTTCTCCACAGGGGATTCAGACATCCGTTCGTCTTGGGAGATGCAAGACGAGCCTGCATTCAATTCACTGCAGGGATATCCGACCTTACTTCGAGTCAGAGCATCTCGGTGTCCATTCCACTTGAGGCCACAAACTCAGGGTCCCTCAAATATACCTGTAGCTGAGAGAAACCTCCTCTTGAGGTCCTTGTGGAAAGTTGGTATTCCTCTTGTGTCTAAGCCAGGGTCTAAGCTCTCATCTCGAGTTGATTTGGGGTCCACGAAGCCCTTTCCTGTTGGTCCAGTGACTTCAGGATCCCTCTAGACTTGAGACAGTGATCTTGGGTTTTCTCTGGAGTGCCATCAAGGAAATCAAGGCTCCTTTCACGTTTGATGTGGAACACGGAATTGCTCTGCATGCAGTGCAGGGGAATCGGGCCTCAACTCGCGGCGAGGGGGAAATCTCATGGTTTTTTTCGAGTTGCGGCCGGAACCTGGGGTATATTCTCGAGTTACGACGGGGAGGGCCCTTCCAGATACGTGTTTGTTCAGCGACGTCAGGACTCCTGCCTAGGTGCGAGGGACACCTCGGGATTCTCCTCGAGTCTTGGCATGGCAATGGGGAAGCGTCTCCACGTGAGGCGGGAGACCCAGGGTCCCTTTCCACGTGCCACAGGGATCCTGGGACTCCTATCCATATTCAAGAGGAGTCAGGCATCGTCTCCTTTGAAAGCATTGATCTCCGCGGACCTATCGAGTTTTCAAAGGATGTGAGGCCTCCGGTCGCGTTGAGGGGGAGATTTAGGTCTTTCTCTGTGGTCTCCACAGGGGATTCAGACAACCCTTCGTCTTGGGAGATGCAAGACGAGACTGCATTCAATTCACTGCTGGGATATCCGGCCTTACTTCGAGTCAGAGCATCTCGGTGTCCATTCCACTTGAGGCCACAAACTCAGGGTCCCTCAAATATACCTGTAGCTGAGAGAAACCTCCTCTTGAGGTCCTTGTGGAAAGTTGGTATTCCTCTTGAGTCTAAGCCAGGGTCTAAGCTCTCATCTCGAGTTGATTTGGGGTCCACGAAGCCCTTTCCTGTTGGTCCAGTGACTTCAGGATCCCTCTAGACTTGAGACAGTGATCTTGGGTTTTCTCTGGAGTGCCATCAAGGAAATCAAGGCTCCTTTCACGTTTGATGTGGAACACGGAATTGCTCTGCATGCAGTGCAGGGGAATCGGGCCTCAACTCGGGGCGAGGGGGAAATCTCTTGGTTTTTTTCGAGTTGCGGCCGGAACCTGGGGTATATTCTCGAGTTACGACGGGGAGGGCCCTTCCAGATACGTGTTTGTTCAGCGACGTCAGGACTCCTGCCTAGGTGCGAGGGACACCTCGGGATTCTCCTCGAGTCTTGGCATGGCAATGGGGAAGCGTCTCCACGTGAGGCGGGAGACCCAGGGTCCCTTTCCACGTGCCACAGGGATCCTGGGACTCCTATCCATATTCAAGAGGAGTCAGGCATCCTCTCCTTTGAAAGCATTGATCTCCGCGGACCTATCGAGTTTTCAAAGGATGTGAGGCCTCCGGTCGCGTTGAGGGGGAGATTTAGGTCTTTCTCTGTGGTCTCCACAGGGGATTCAGACAACCCTTCGTCTTGGGAGATGCAAGACGAGACTGCATTCAATTCACTGCTGGGATATCCGGCCTTACTTCGAGTCAGAGCATCTCGGTGTCCATTCCACTTGAGGCCACAAACTCAGGGTCCCTCTCACATACCTGTAGCTGAGACAAGCCTCGTCTTGAGGTGCTTGTGAAAAGTGGGTATTCCTCTTGAGTCGAAGCCAGGGTCTAAGCTCTCATCTCGAGTTGATTTGGGGTCCACGGAGCCCTTTCTTGTTGCTCCAGTGACCTCAGGATCCCTCTAGACTTGAGACAGTGATCTTGGGTTTTCTCTGGAGTGCCATCAAGGAAATCAAGGCTCCTTTCACGTTTGATGTGGAACACGGAATTGCTCTGCACGCAGTGCAGGGGAATCAGGCCTCATCTGGCGGCGAGGGGGAAGTCTCATGGTTTTTCTCAAGTTGCGGCCGGAACCTGGGTTATATTCTCGTGTTACGACGGGGAGGGCCCTTCCAGACACGTGTTTGTTCAGCGACGTCAGGACTCCTGCCTAGGTGCGAGGGACACCTCGGGATTCTCCTCGAGTCTTGGCATGGCAATGGGGAAGCGTCTCCACGTGAGTTGGGAGACCCAGGGTCCCTTTCCACGTGCCACAGGGATCCTGGGACTCCTATCCATTTTCAAGAGGAGTCAGGCATCGTCTCCTTTGGAAGCATTGATCTCCGCGGACCTCTCGAATTTTCAAAGGATGTGTGGCCCCCGGTCGCTATGAGGCGGAGAATTAGGTCTTTCTCTGTGGTCTCCACAGGGGATTCAGACATCCCTTCGTCTTGGGAAATGCAAGACGAGCCTGCATTCAATTCACTGCAGGGATATCCGGCCTTACTTCGAGTCAGAGCATCTCGGTGTCCATTCCACTTGAGGCCACAAACTCAGGGTCCCTCAAATATACCTGTAGCTGAGAGAAACCTCCTCTTGAGGTGCTTGTGGAAAGTTGGTATTCCTCTTGAGTCTAAGCCAGGGTCTAAGCTCTCATCTCGAGTTGATTTGGGGTCCACGAAGCCCTTTCTTGTTGGTCCAGTGACTTCAGGATCCCTCTAGACTTGAGACAGTGATCTTGGGTTTTCTCTGGAGTGCCATCAAGGAAATCAAGGCTCCTTTCACGTTTGATGTGGAACACGGAATTGCTCTGCATTCAGTGCAGGGGAATAGGGCCTCAACTCGCGGCGAGGGGGAAATCTCATGGTTTTTCTCGAGTTGCGGCCGGAACCTGGGGTATATTCTCGAGTAACGACGGGGAGGGCCCTTCCAGACACGTGTTCGTTCAGCAACATCAGGACTCCTGCCTAGGTGCGAGGGACACCTCGGGATCCTCCTCGAGTCTTGGCATGGCAATTTGGACGCGTCTCCACGTGAGGCGGGAGACCCAGGGTCCCTTTCCACGTGCCACAGGGATCCTGGGACTCCTATCCATTTTCAAGAGGAGTCAGGCATCGTCTCCTTTGGAAGCATTGATCTCCGCGGACCTCTCGAGTTTTCAAAGGATGTGAGGCCTCCGGTCGCGATGAGGCGGAGAAGTCGGTCTTTCTCTGAGGTCTCCACAGGGGATTCAGACATCCCTTCGTCTTGGGAGATGCAAGACGAGCCTGCATTCAATTCACTGCAGGGATATCCGGCCTTACTTCGAGTCAGAGCATCTCGGTGTCCATTTCACTTGAGGCCACAAACTCAGGGTCCCTCTCACATACCTGTAGCTGAGAGAAGCCTCCTCTTGATGTGATTATGGAAAGTTGGTATTCCTCTAGAGTCGAAGCCAGGGACTAAGCTCTCATCTCGAGTTGATTTGGGGTCCAAGGGGAAATTTCGTGTTGCTCCAGGGACCTCAGCATCCCTCTAGACTTGAGACAGTGATCTTGGGTTTTCTCTGGAGTGCCATCAAGGAAATCAAGTCTCCTTTCACGTTTGATGTGGAACACGGAATTGCTCTGCACGCAGTCCAGGGGAATCGGACCTCAACTCGCGGCGAGGGGGAAATCTCATGGTTTTTCTCGAGTTGCGGCCGGAACCTGGGGTATATTATCGAGTTACGACGGGGAGGGACCTTCCAGACACGTGTTTGTTCAGCGACGTCAGGACTCCTGCCTAGGGGCGAGGGACACCTCGGGATTCTCCTCGAGTCTTGGCATGGCAATTGGAACGCGTCTCCACGTGAGGCGGGAGACCCAGGGTCCCTTTCCACGTGCCACAGGGATCCTGGGACTCCTATCCATTTTCAAGAGGAGTCAGGCATCGTCTCCTTTGGAAGCATTGATCTCCGCGGACCTCTCGGGTTTTCAAAGGATGTGAGGCCTCCGGTCGCGTTGAGGCGGAGGACTAAGTCTTTCTCTGTGGTCTCCACAGGGGATTCAGACAACCCTTCGTCTTGGGAGATGCAAGACGAGCCTGCATTCAATTCACTGCAGGGACATCCGGCCTTACTTCGAGTCAGAGCATCTCGGTGTCCATTCCATTTGAGGCCACAAACTCAGGGTCCCTCTCACATACCTGTTCCTGAGAGAAGCCTCCTCTTGAGGTGCTTATGGAAAGTTGGTATTCCTCTTGAGTCGAAGCCAGGGACTAAACTCTCATCTTGAGTTGATTTGGATTCCACGGAGGCTTTTCGTGTTGCTCCAGTGACCTCAGGATCCCTCTAGACTTGAGACAGTGATCTTGGGTTTTCTCTGGAGTGCCATCAAGGAAATCAAGGCTCCTTTCACGTTTGATGTGGAACACGGAATTGCTCTGCACGCAGTGCAGGGGAATCGGGCCTCATCTCGCGGCGAGCGGTAAGTCTCATGGTTTTTCTCGAGTTGCGGCCGGAACCTGGGGTATATTCTCGAGTTACGACGGGGAGGGCCCTTCCATACACGTGTTTGTTCAGCGACGTCAGGACTTCTGCTTAGGTGCGAGGGACACCTCGGGATTCTCCTCGAATCTTGGCATGGCAATTGGGACGCGTCTCCACGTGAGGCGGGAGACCCAGGGTCCCTTTCCACGTGCCACAGGGATCCTGGGTCTCCTATCCATTTTCAAGAGGAGTCAGGCATCGTCTCTTCTGGAACCATTGATCTCCGCGGACCTCTCGAGTTTTCAAAGGATTTGAGGCCTCCGGTCTCATTGAGGCGGAGGACTAGGTCTTTCTCTGTGGTCTCCACAGGGTATTCAGACATCCCTTCGTCTTGGGAGATGCAAGACGAGCCTGAATTCAATTCATTGCAGGGATATCCAGCCTTACTTCGAGTCAGAGCATCTCGGTGTCCATTCCACTTGAGACCACCAACTCAGGGTCCCTCTCACATACCTGTAGCTGAGAGAAGCCTCCTCTTGAGGTGCTTGTGGAAAGTTGGTATTCCCCTTGATTCGAAGCCAGGGACTAAGCACTCATCTTGAGTTGATTTGGGGTCCACGGAGCCCTTTCGTGTTGCTCCAGTGGCCTCAGGATCCCTCTAGACTTGAGACAGTGATCTTGGGTTTTCTCTGGAGTGCCATCAAGGAAATCAAGGCTCCTTTCACGTTTGATGTGGAACACGGAATTGCTCTGCATTCAGTGCAGGGGAATAGGGCCTCAACTCGCGGCGAGGGGGAAATCTCATGGTTTTTCTCGAGTTGCGGCCGGAACCTGGGGTATATTCTCGAGTAACGACGGGGAGGGCCCTTCCAGACACGTGTTCGTTCAGCAACATCAGGACTCCTGCCTAGGTGCGAGGGACACCTCGGGATCCTCCTCGAGTCTTGGCATGGCAATTTGGACGCGTCTCCACGTGAGGCGGGAGACCCAGGGTCCCTTTCCACGTGCCACAGGGATCCTGGGACTCCTATCCATTTTCAAGAGGAGTCAGGCATCGTCTCCTTTGGAAGCATTGATCTCCGCGGACCTCTCGAGTTTTCAAAGGATGTGAGGCCTCCGGTCGCGATGAGGCGGAGAAGTCGGTCTTTCTCTGAGGTCTCCACAGGGGATTCAGACATCCCTTCGTCTTGGGAGATGCAAGACGAGCCTGCATTCAATTCACTGCAGGGATATCCGGCCTTACTTCGAGTCAGAGCATCTCGGTGTCCATTTCACTTGAGGCCACAAACTCAGGGTCCCTCTCACATACCTGTAGCTGAGAGAAGCCTCCTCTTGAGGTGCTTGTGGAAAGTTGGTATTCCCCTTGATTCGAAGCCAGGGACTAAGCACTCATCTTGAGTTGATTTGGGGTCCACGGAGCCCTTTCGTGTTGCTCCAGTGGCCTCAGGATCCCTCTAGACTTGAGACAGTGATCTTGGGTTTTCTCTGGAGTGCCATCAAGGAAATCAAGGCTCCTTTCACGTTTGATGTGGAACACGGAATTGCTCTGCACGCAGTGCAGGGGAATCGGGCCTCATCTCGCGGTGAGGGGGAAGTCTCATGGTTTTTCTCGAGTTGCGGCCAGAACCTGGGGTATATTCTCGAGCTACGACGGGGAGGGCCCTTCCAGACACGTGTTTGTTCAGCGACTTCAGGACTCCTGCCTAGGTGCGAGGGACACCTCGGGATTCTCCTCGAGTCTTGGCATGGCAATGGGGAAGCGTCTCCACGTGAGGCGGGAGACCCAGGGTCCCTTTCCACGTACCATAGGGATCCTGGGACTCCTATCCATTTTCAAGAGGAGTCAGGCATCGTCTCCTTTGGAAGCATTGATCTCCGCGGACCTCTCGAATTTTCAAAGGATGTGAGGCCCCCGGTCGCTATGAGGCAGAGAATTAGGTCTTTCTCTGTGTTCTCCACAGGGGATTCAGACATCCGTTCGTCTTGGGAGATGCAAGACGAGCCTGCATTCAATTCACTGCAGGGATATCCGACCTTACTTCGAGTCAGAGCATCTCGGTGTCCATTCCACTTGAGGCCACAAACTCAGGGTCCCTCAAATATACCTGTAGCTGAGAGAAACCTCCTCTTGAGGTCCTTGTGGAAAGTTGGTATTCCTCTTGAGTCTAAGCCAGGGTCTAAGCTCTCATCTCGAGTTGATTTGGGGTCCACGAAGCCCTTTCCTGTTGGTCCAGTGACTTCAGGATCCCTCTAGACTTGAGACAGTGATCTTGGGTTTTCTCTGGAGTGCCATCAAGGAAATCAAGGCTCCTTTCACGTTTGATGTGGATCACGGAATTGCTCTGCATTCAGTGCAGGGGAATTGGGCCTCAACTCGCGGCGAGGGGGAAGTCTCATGGTTTTTTTCGAGTTGCGGCTGGAACCTGGGGTATATTCTCGAGTTACGACGGGGAGGGCCCTTCCAGATACGTGTTTGTTCAGCGACGTCAGGACTCCTGCCTAGGTGCGAGGGACACCTCGGGATTCTCCTCGAGTCTTGGCATGGCAATGGGGAAGCGTCTCCACGTGAGGCGGGAGACCCAGGGTCCCTTTCCACGTGCCACAGGGATCCTGGGACTCCTATCCATATTCAAGAGGAGTCAGGCATCGTCTCCTTTGAAAGCATTGATCTCCGCGGACCTATCGAGTTTTCAAAGGATGTGAGGCCTCCGGTCGCGTTGAGGGGGAGATTTAGGTCTTTCTCTGTGGTCTCCACAGGGGATTCAGACAACCCTTCGTCTTGGGAGATGCAAGACGAGACTGCATTCAATTCACTGCTGGGATATCCGGCCTTACTTCGAGTCAGAGCATCTCGGTGTCCATTCCACTTGAGGCCACAAACTCAGGGTCCCTCTCACATACCTGTAGCTGAGACAAGCCTCGTCTTGAGGTGCTTGTGAAAAGTGGGTATTCCTCTTGAGTCGAAGCCAGGGTCTAAGCTCTCATCTCGAGTTGATTTGGGGTCCACGGAGCCCTTTCGTGTTGCTCCAGTGGCCTCAGGATCCCTCTAGACTTGAGACAGTGATCTTGGGTTTTCTCTGGAGTGCCATCAAGGAAATCAAGGCTCCTTTCACGTTTGATGTGGAACACGGAATTGCTCTGCACGCAGTGCAGGGGAATCAGGCCTCATCTCGCGGCGAGGGGGAAGTCTCATGGTTTTTCTCAAGTTGCGGCCGGAACCTGGGTTATATTCTCGTGTTACGACGGGGAGGGCCCTTCCAGACACGTGTTTGTTCAGCGACGTCAGGACTCCTGCCTAGGTGCGAGGGACACCTCGGGATTCTCCTCGAGTCTTGGCATGGCAATGGGGAAGCGTCTCCACGTGAGTTGGGAGACCCAGGGTCCCTTTCCACGTGCCACAGGGATCCTGGGACTCCTATCCATTTTCAAGAGGAGTCAGGCATCGTCTCCTTTGGAAGCATTGATCTCCGCGGACCTCTTGAGTTTTCAAAGGATGTGTGGCCCCCGGTCGCTATGAGGCGGAGAATTAGGTCTTTCTCTGTGGTCTCCACAGGGGATTCAGACATCCCTTCGTCTTGGGAAATGCAAGACGAGCCTGCATTCAATTCACTGCAGGGATATCCGGCCTTACTTCGAGTCAGAGCATCTCGGTGTCCATTCCACTTGAGGCCACAAACTCAGGGTCCCTCAAATATACCTGTAGCTGAGAGAAACCTCCTCTTGAGGTGCTTGTGGAAAGTTGGTATTCCTCTTGAGTCTAAGCCAGGGTCTAAGCTCTCATCTCGAGTTGATTTGGGGTCCACGAAGCCCTTTCTTGTTGGTCCAGTGACTTCAGGATCCCTCTAGACTTGAGACAGTGATCTTGGGTTTTCTCTGGAGTGCCATCAAGGAAATCAAGGCTCCTTTCACGTTTGATGTGGAACACGGAATTGCTCTGCATTCAGTGCAGGGGAATAGGGCCTCAACTCGCGGCGAGGGGGAAATCTCATGGTTTTTCTCGAGTTGCGGCCGGAACCTGGGGTATATTCTCGAGTAACGACGGGGAGGGCCCTTCCAGACACGTGTTCGTTCAGCAACATCAGGACTCCTGCCTAGGTGCGAGGGACACCTCGGGATCCTCCTCGAGTCTTGGCATGGCAATTTGGACGCGTCTCCACGTGAGGCGGGAGACCCAGGGTCCCTTTCCACGTGCCACAGGGATCCTGGGACTCCTATCCATTTTCAAGAGGAGTCAGGCATCGTCTCCTTTGGAAGCATTGATCTCCGCGGACCTCTCGAGTTTTCAAAGGATGTGAGGCCTCCGGTCGCGATGAGGCGGAGAAGTCGGTCTTTCTCTGAGGTCTCCACAGGGGATTCAGACATCCCTTCGTCTTGGGAGATGCAAGACGAGCCTGCATTCAATTCACTGCAGGGATATCCGGCCTTACTTCGAGTCAGAGCATCTCGGTGTCCATTTCACTTGAGGCCACAAACTCAGGGTCCCTCTCACATACCTGTAGCTGAGAGAAGCCTCCTCTTGATGTGATTATGGAAAGTTGGTATTCCTCTAGAGTCGAAGCCAGGGACTAAGCTCTCATCTCGAGGTGATTTGGGGTCCAAGGGGAAATTTCGTGTTGCTCCAGGGACCTCAGCATCCCTCTAGACTTGAGACAGTGATCTTGGGTTTTCTCTGGAGTGCCATCAAGGAAATCAAGTCTCCTTTCACGTTTGATGTGGAACACGGAATTGCTCTGCACGCAGTCCAGGGGAATCGGACCTCAACTCGCGGCGAGGGGGAAATCTCATGGTTTTTCTCGAGTTGCGGCC
Source organism: Dama dama (assembly GCF_033118175.1). NCBI lineage: Eukaryota > Metazoa > Chordata > Mammalia > Artiodactyla > Cervidae > Dama > Dama dama. The sequence goes on along the minus strand of NC_083688.1, from coordinate 64,034,263 downwards.
GGAACCTGGGGTATATTATCGAGTTACGACGGGGAGGGACCTTCCAGACACGTGTTTGTTCAGCGACGTCAGGACTCCTGCCTAGGGGCGAGGGACACCTCGGGATTCTCCTCGAGTCTTGGCATGGCAATTGGAACGCGTCTCCACGTGAGGCGGGAGACCCAGGGTCCCTTTCCACGTGCCACAGGGATCCTGGGACTCCTATCCATTTTCAAGAGGAGTCAGGCATCGTCTCCTTTGGAAGCATTGATCTCCGCGGAACTCTCGGGTTTTCAAAGATATGAGGCCTCCGGTCGCGTTGAGGCGGAGGACTAAGTCTTTCTCTGTGGTCTCCACAGGGGATTCAGACAACCCTTCGTCTTGGGAGATGCAAGACGAGCCTGCATTCAATTCACTGCAGGGACATCCGGCCTTACTTCGAGTCAGAGCATCTCGGTGTCCATTCCATTTGAGGCCACAAACTCAGGGTCCCTCTCACATACCTGTTCCTGAGAGAAGCCTCCTCTTGAGGTGCTTATGGAAAGTTGGTATTCCTCTTGAGTCGAAGCCAGGGACTAAACTCTCATCTTGAGTTGATTTGGATTCCACGGAGGCTTTTCGTGTTGCTCCAGTGACCTCAGGATCCCTCTAGACTTGAGACAGTGATCTTGGGTTTTCTCTGGAGTGCCATCAAGGAAATCAAGGCTCCTTTCACGTTTGATGTGGAACACGGAATTGCTCTGCATGCAGTGCAGGGGAATCGGGCCTCATCTCGCGGCGAGCGGTAAGTCTCATGGTTTTTCTCGAGTTGCGGCCGGAACCTGGGGTATATTCTCGAGTTACGACGGGGAGGGCCCTTCCATACACGTGTTTGTTCAGCGACGTCAGGACTTCTGCTTAGGTGCGAGGGACACCTCGGGATTCTCCTCGAATCTTGGCATGGCAATTGGGACGCGTCTCCACGTGAGGCGGGAGACCCAGGGTCCCTTTCCACGTGCCACAGGGATCCTGGGTCTCCTATCCATTTTCAAGAGGAGTCAGGCATCGTCTCTTTTGGAACCATTGATCTCCGCCGACCTCTCGAGTTTTCAAAGGATTTGAGGCCTCCGGTCTCATTGAGGCGGAGGACTAGGTCTTTCTCTGTGGTCTCCACAGGGTATTCAGACATCCCTTCGTCTTGGGAGATGCAAGACGAGCCTGAATTCAATTCATTGCAGGGATATCCAGCCTTACTTCGAGTCAGAGCATCTCGGTGTCCATTCCACTTGAGACCACCAACTCAGGGTCCCTCTCACATACCTGTAGCTGAGAGAAGCCTCCTCTTGAGGTGCTTGTGGAAAGTTGGTATTCCCCTTGATTCGAAGCCAGGGACTAAGCACTCATCTTGAGTTGATTTGGGGTCCACGGAGCCCTTTCGTGTTGCTCCAGTGGCCTCAGGATCCCTCTAGACTTGAGACAGTGATCTTGGGTTTTCTCTGGAGTGCCATCAAGGAAATCAAGGCTCCTTTCACGTTTGATGTGGAACACGGAATTGCTCTGCATGCAGTGCAGGGGAATCGGGCCTCATCTCGCGGTGAGGGGGAAGTCTCACGGTTTTTCTCGAGTTGCGGCCAGAACCTGGGGTATATTCTCGAGCTACGACGGGGAGGGCCCTTCCAGACACGTGTTTGTTCAGCGACTTCAGGACTCCTGCCTAGGTGCGAGGGACACCTCGGGATTCTCCTCGAGTCTTGGCATGGCAATGGGGAAGCGTCTCCACGTGAGGCGGGAGACCCAGGGTCCCTTTCCACGTACCATAGGGATCCTGGGACTCCTATCCATTTTCAAGAGGAGTCAGGCATCGTCTCCTTTGGAAGCATTGATCTCCGCGGACCTCTCGAATTTTCAAAGGATGTGAGGCCCCCGGTCGCTATGAGGCAGAGAATTAGGTCTTTCTCTGTGTTCTCCACAGGGGATTCAGACATCCGTTCGTCTTGGGAGATGCAAGACGAGCCTGCATTCAATTCACTGCAGGGATATCCGACCTTACTTCGAGTCAGAGCATCTCGGTGTCCATTCCACTTGAGGCCACAAACTCAGGGTCCCTCAAATATACCTGTAGCTGAGAGAAACCTCCTCTTGAGGTCCTTGTGGAAAGTTGGTATTCCTCTTGTGTCTAAGCCAGGGTCTAAGCTCTCATCTCGAGTTGATTTGGGGTCCACGAAGCCCTTTCCTGTTGGTCCAGTGACTTCAGGATCCCTCTAGACTTGAGACAGTGATCTTGGGTTTTCTCTGGAGTGCCATCAAGGAAATCAAGGCTCCTTTCACGTTTGATGTGGAACACGGAATTGCTCTGCATGCAGTGCAGGGGAATCGGGCCTCAACTCGCGGCGAGGGGGAAATCTCATGGTTTTTTTCGAGTTGCGGCCGGAACCTGGGGTATATTCTCGAGTTACGACGGGGAGGGCCCTTCCAGATACGTGTTTGTTCAGCGACGTCAGGACTCCTGCCTAGGTGCGAGGGACACCTCGGGATTCTCCTCGAGTCTTGGCATGGCAATGGGGAAGCGTCTCCACGTGAGGCGGGAGACCCAGGGTCCCTTTCCACGTGCCACAGGGATCCTGGGACTCCTATCCATATTCAAGAGGAGTCAGGCATCGTCTCCTTTGAAAGCATTGATCTCCGCGCACCTATCGAGTTTTCAAAGGATGTGAGGCCTCCGGTCGCGTTGAGGGGGAGATTTAGGTCTTTCTCTGTGGTCTCCACAGGGGATTCAGACAACCCTTCGTCTTGGGAGATGCAAGACGAGACTGCATTCAATTCACTGCTGGGATATCCGGCCTTACTTCGAGTCAGAGCATCTCGGTGTCCATTCCACTTGAGGCCACAAACTCAGGGTCCCTCTCACATACCTGTAGCTGAGACAAGCCTCGTCTTGAGGTGCTTGTGAAAAGTGGGTATTCCTCTTGAGTCGAAGCCAGGGTCTAAGCTCTCATCTCGAGTTGATTTGGGGTCCACGGAGCCCTTTCTTGTTGCTCCAGTGACCTCAGGATCCCTCTAGACTTGAGACAGTGATCTTGGGTTTTCTCTGGAGTGCCATCAAGGAAATCAAGGCTCCTTTCACGTTTGATGTGGAACACGGAATTGCTCTGCACGCAGTGCAGGGGAATCAGGCCTCATCTCGCGGCGAGGGGGAAATCTCATGGTTTTTCTCGAGTTGCGGCCGGAACCTGGGGTATATTCTCGAGTAACGACGGGGAGGGCCCTTCCAGACACGTGTTCGTTCAGCGACATCAGGACTCCTGCCTAGGTGCGAGGGACACCTCGGGATCCTCCTCGAGTCTTGGCATGGCAATTTGGACGCGTCTCCACGTGAGGCGGGAGACCCAGGGTCCCTTTCCACGTGCCACAGGGATCCTGGGACTCCTATCCATTTTCAAGAGGAGTCAGGCATCGTCTCCTTTGGAAGCATTGATCTCCGCGGACCTCTCGAGTTTTCAAAGGATGTGAGGCCTCCGGTCGCGATGAGGCGGAGAAGTCGGTCTTTCTCTGAGGTCTCCACAGGGGATTCAGACATCCCTTCGTCTTGGGAGATGCAAGACGAGCCTGCATTCAATTCACTGCAGGGATATCCGGCCTTACTTCGAGTCAGAGCATCTCGGTGTCCATTTCACTTGAGGCCACAAACTCAGGGTCCCTCTCACATACCTGTAGCTGAGAGAAGCCTCCTCTTGATGTGATTATGGAAAGTTGGTATTCCTCTAGAGTCGAAGCCAGGGACTAAGCTCTCATCTCGAGGTGATTTGGGGTCCAAGGGGAAATTTCGTGTTGCTCCAGGGACCTCAGCATCCCTCTAGACTTGAGACAGTGATCTTGGGTTTTCTCTGGAGTGCCATCAAGGAAATCAAGTCTCCTTTCACGTTTGATGTGGAACACGGAATTGCTCTGCACGCAGTCCAGGGGAATCGGACCTCAACTCGCGGCGAGGGGGAAATCTCATGGTTTTTCTCGAGTTGCGGCCGGAACCTGGGGTATATTATCGAGTTACGACGGGGAGGGACCTTCCAGACACGTGTTTGTTCAGCGACGTCAGGACTCCTGCCTAGGGGCGAGGGACACCTCGGGATTCTCCTCGAGTCTTGGCATGGCAATTGGAACGCGTCTCCACGTGAGGCGGGAGACCCAGGGTCCCTTTCCACGTGCCACAGGGATCCTGGGACTCCTATCCATTTTCAAGAGGAGTCAGGCATCGTCTCCTTTGGAAGCATTGATCTCCGCGGACCTCTCGGGTTTTCAAAGGATGTGAGGCCTCCGGTCGCGTTGAGGCGGAGGACTAAGTCTTTCTCTGTGGTCTCCACAGGGGATTCAGACAACCCTTCGTCTTGGGAGATGCAAGACGAGCCTGCATTCAATTCACTGCAGGGACATCCGGCCTTACTTCGAGTCAGAGCATCTCGGTGTCCATTCCATTTGAGGCCACAAACTCAGGGTCCCTCTCACATACCTGTTCCTGAGAGAAGCCTCCTCTTGAGGTGCTTATGGAAAGTTGGTATTCCTCTTGAGTCGAAGCCAGGGACTAAACTCTCATCTTGAGTTGATTTGGATTCCACGGAGGCTTTTCGTGTTGCTACAGTGACCTCAGGATCCCTCTAGACTTGAGACAGTGATCTTGGGTTTTCTCTGGAGTGCCATCAAGGAAATCAAGGCTCCTTTCACGTTTGATGTGGAACACGGAATTGCTCTGCACCCAGTGCAGGGGAATCGGGCCTCATCTCGCGGCGAGCGGTAAGTCTCATGGTTTTTCTCGAGTTGCGGCCGGAACCTGGGGTATATTCTCGAGTTACGACGGGGAGGGCCCTTCCATACACGTGTTTGTTCAGCGACGTCAGGACTCCTGCCTAGGTGCGAGGGACACCTCGGGATTCTCCTCGAGTCTTGGCATGGCAATGGGGAAGCGTCTACACGTGAGTTGGGAGACCCAGGGTCCCTTTCCACGTGCCACAAGGATGCTGGGACTCCTATCCATTTTCAAGAGGAGTCAGGCATCGTCTCCTTTGGAAGCATTGATCTCCGCGGACCTCTCGAATTTTCAAAGGATGTGTGGCTCCCGGTCGCTATGAGGCGGAGAATTAGGTCTTTCTCTGTGGTCTCCACAGGGGATTCAGACAACCCTTCGTCTTGGGAAATGCAAGACGAGCCTGCATTCAATTCACTGCAGGGATATCCGGCCTTACTTCGAGTCAGAGCATCTCGGTGTCCATTCCACTTGAGGCCACAAACTCAGGGTCCCTCAAATATACCTGTAGCTGAGAGAAACCTCCTCTTGAGGTGCTTGTGGAAAGTTGGTATTCCTCTTGAGTCTAAGCCAGGGTCTAAGCTCTCATCTCGAGTTGATTTGGGGTCCACGAAGCCCTTTCTTGTTGGTCCAGTGACTTCAGGATCCCTCTAGACTTGAGACAGTGATCTTGGGTTTTCTCTGGAGTGCCATCAAGGAAATCAAGGCTCCTTTCACGTTTGATGTGGAACACGGAATTGCTCTGCATTCAGTGCAGGGGAATTGGGCCTCAACTCGCGGCGAGGGGGAAATCTCATGGTTTTTCTCGAGTTGCGGCCGGAACCTGGGGTATATTCTCGAGTAACGACGGGGAGGGCCCTTCCAGACACGTGTTCGTTCAGCAACATCAGGACTCCTGCCTAGGTGCGAGGGACACCTCGGGATTCTCCTCGAATCTTGGCATGGCAATTGGGACGCGTCTCCACCTGAGGCGGGAGACCCAGGGTCCCTTTCCACGTGCCACAGGGATCCTGGGTCTCCTATCCATTTTCAAGAGGAGTCAGGCATCGTCTCTTTTGGAACCATTGATCTCCGCCGACCTCTCGAGTTTTCAAAGGATTTGAGGCCTCCGGTCTCATTGAGGCGGAGGACTAGGTCTTTCTCTGTGGTCTCCACAGGGTATTCAGACATCCCTTCGTCTTGGGAGATGCAAGACGAGCCTGAATTCAATTCATTGCAGGGATATCCAGCCTTACTTCGAGTCAGAGCATCTCGGTGTCCATTCCACTTGAGACCACCAACTCAGGGTCCCTCTCACATACCTGTAGCTGAGAGAAGCCTCCTCTTGAGGTGCTTGTGGAAAGTTGGTATTCCCCTTGATTCGAAGCCAGGGACTAAGCACTCATCTTGAGTTGATTTGGGGTCCACGGAGCCCTTTCGTGTTGCTCCAGTGGCCTCAGGATCCCTCTAGACTTGAGACAGTGATCTTGGGTTTTCTCTGGAGTGCCATCAAGGAAATCAAGGCTCCTTTCACGTTTGATGTGGAACACGGAATTGCTCTGCACGCAGTGCAGGGGAATTGGGCCTCATCTCGCGGTGAGGGGGAAGTCTCATGGTTTTTCTCGAGTTGCGGCCAGAACCTGGGGTATATTCTCGAGCTACGACGGGGAGGGCCCTTCCAGACACGTGTTTGTTCAGCGACTTCAGGACTCCTGCCTAGGTGCGAGGGACACCTCGGGATTCTCCTCGAGTCTTGGCATGGCAATGGGGAAGCGTCTCCACGTGAGGCGGGAGACCCAGGGTCCCTTTCCACGTACCATCGGGATCCTGGGACTCCTATCCATTTTCAAGAGGAGTCAGGCATCGTCTCCTTTGGAAGCATTGATCTCCGCGGACCTCTCGAATTTTCAAAGGATGTGAGGCCCCCGGTCGCTATGAGGCGGAGAATTAGGTCATTCTCTGTGTTCTCCACAGGGGATTCAGACATCCGTTCGTCTGGGGAGATGCAAGACGAGCCTGCATTCAATTCACTGCAGGGATATCCGACCTTACTTCGAGTCAGAGCATCTCGGTGTCCATTCCACTTGAGGCCACAAACTCAGGGTCCCTCAAATATACCTGTAGCTGAGAGAAACCTCCTCTTGAGGTCCTTGTGGAAAGTTGGTATTCCTCTTGAGTCTAAGCCAGGGTCTAAGCTCTCATCTCGAGTTGATTTGGGGTCCACGAAGCCCTTTCCTGTTGGTCCAGTGACTTCAGGATCCCTCTAGACTTGAGACAGTGATCTTGGGTTTTCTCTGGAGTGCCATCAAGGAAATCAAGGCTCCTTTCACGTTTGATGTGGAACACGGAATTGCTCTGCATGCAGTGCAGGGGAATCGGGCCTCAACTCGGGGCGAGGGGGAAATCTCTTGGTTTTTTTCGAGTTGCGGCCGGAACCTGGGTTATATTCTCGAGTTACGACGGGGAGGGCCCTTCCAGATACGTGTTTGTTCAGCGACGTCAGGACTCCTGCCTAGGTGCGAGGGACACCTCGGGATTCTCCTCGAGTCTTGGCATGGCAATGGGGAAGCGTCTCCACGTGAGGCGGGAGACCCAGGGTCCCTTTCCACGTGCCACAGGGATCCTGGGACTCCTATCCATATTCAAGAGGAGTCAGGCATCCTCTCCTTTGAAAGCATTGATCTCCGCGGACCTATCGAGTTTTCAAAGGATGTGAGGCCTCCGGTCGCGTTGAGGGGGAGATTTAGGTCTTTCTCTGTGGTCTCCACAGGGGATTCAGACAACCCTTCGTCTTGGGAGATGCAAGACGAGACTGCATTCAATTCACTGCTGGGATATCCGGCCTTACTTCGAGTCAGAGCATCTCGGTGTCCATTCCACTTGAGGCCACAAACTCAGGGTCCCTCTCACATACCTGTAGCTGAGACAAGCCTCGTCTTGAGGTGCTTGTGAAAAGTGGGTATTCCTCTTGAGTCGAAGCCAGGGTCTAAGCTCTCATCTCGAGTTGATTTGGGGTCCACGGAGCCCTTTCTTGTTGCTCCAGTGACCTCAGGATCCCTCTAGACTTGAGACAGTGATCTTGGGTTTTCTCTGGAGTGCCATCAAGGAAATCAAGGCTCCTTTCACGTTTGATGTGGAACACGGAATTGCTCTGCACGCAGTGCAGGGGAATCAGGCCTCATCTGGCGGCGAGGGGGAAGTCTCATGGTTTTTCTCAAGTTGCGGCCGGAACCTGGGTTATATTCTCGTGTTACGACGGGGAGGGCCCTTCCAGACACGTGTTTGTTCAGCGACGTCAGGACTCCTGCCTAGGTGCGAGGGACACCTCGGGATTCTCCTCGAGTCTTGGCATGGCAATGGGGAAGCGTCTCCACGTGAGTTGGGAGACCCAGGGTCCCTTTCCACGTGCCACAGGGATCCTGGGACTCCTATCCATTTTCAAGAGGAGTCAGGCATCGTCTCCTTTGGAAGCATTGATCTCCGCGGACCTCTCGAATTTTCAAAGGATGTGTGGCCCCCGGTCGCTATGAGGCGGAGAATTAGGTCTTTCTCTGTGGTCTCCACAGGGGATTCAGACATCCCTTCGTCTTGGGAAATGCAAGACGAGCCTGCATTCAATTCACTGCAGGGATATCCGGCCTTACTTCGAGTCAGAGCATCTCGGTGTCCATTCCACTTGAGGCCACAAACTCAGGGTCCCTCAAATATACCTGTAGCTGAGAGAAACCTCCTCTTGAGGTGCTTGTGGAAAGTTGGTATTCCTCTTGAGTCTAAGCCAGGGTCTAAGCTCTCATCTCGAGTTGATTTGGGGTCCACGAAGCCCTTTCTTGTTGGTCCAGTGACTTCAGGATCCCTCTAGACTTGAGACAGTGATCTTGGGTTTTCTCTGGAGTGCCATCAAGGAAATCAAGGCTCCTTTCACGTTTGATGTGGAACACGGAATTGCTCTGCATTCAGTGCAGGGGAATAGGGCCTCAACTCGCGGCGAGGGGGAAATCTCATGGTTTTTCTCGAGTTGCGGCCGGAACCTGGGGTATATTCTCGAGTAACGACGGGGAGGGCCCTTCCAGACACGTGTTCGTTCAGCAACATCAGGACTCCTGCCTAGGTGCGAGGGACACCTCGGGATCCTCCTCGAGTCTTGGCATGGCAATTTGGACGCGTCTCCACGTGAGGCGGGAGACCCAGGGTCCCTTTCCACGTGCCACAGGGATCCTGGGACTCCTATCCATTTTCAAGAGGAGTCAGGCATCGTCTCCTTTGGAAGCATTGATCTCCGCGGACCTCTCGAGTTTTCAAAGGATGTGAGGCCTCCGGTCGCGATGAGGCGGAGAAGTCGGTCTTTCTCTGAGGTCTCCACAGGGGATTCAGACATCCCTTCGTCTTGGGAGATGCAAGACGAGCCTGCATTCAATTCACTGCAGGGATATCCGGCCTTACTTCGAGTCAGAGCATCTCGGTGTCCATTTCACTTGAGGCCACAAACTCAGGGTCCCTCTCACATACCTGTAGCTGAGAGAAGCCTCCTCTTGATGTGATTATGGAAAGTTGGTATTCCTCTAGAGTCGAAGCCAGGGACTAAGCTCTCATCTCGAGTTGATTTGGGGTCCAAGGGGAAATTTCGTGTTGCTCCAGGGACCTCAGCATCCCTCTAGACTTGAGACAGTGATCTTGGGTTTTCTCTGGAGTGCCATCAAGGAAATCAAGTCTCCTTTCACGTTTGATGTGGAACACGGAATTGCTCTGCACGCAGTCCAGGGGAATCGGACCTCAACTCGCGGCGAGGGGGAAATCTCATGGTTTTTCTCGAGTTGCGGCCGGAACCTGGGGTATATTATCGAGTTACGACGGGGAGGGACCTTCCAGACACGTGTTTGTTCAGCGACGTCAGGACTCCTGCCTAGGGGCGAGGGACACCTCGGGATTCTCCTCGAGTCTTGGCATGGCAATTGGAACGCGTCTCCACGTGAGGCGGGAGACCCAGGGTCCCTTTCCACGTGCCACAGGGATCCTGGGACTCCTATCCATTTTCAAGAGGAGTCAGGCATCGTCTCCTTTGGAAGCATTGATCTCCGCGGACCTCTCGGGTTTTCAAAGGATGTGAGGCCTCCGGTCGCGTTGAGGCGGAGGACTAAGTCTTTCTCTGTGGTCTCCACAGGGGATTCAGACAACCCTTCGTCTTGGGAGATGCAAGACGAGCCTGCATTCAATTCACTGCAGGGACATCCGGCCTTACTTCGAGTCAGAGCATCTCGGTGTCCATTCCATTTGAGGCCACAAACTCAGGGTCCCTCTCACATACCTGTTCCTGAGAGAAGCCTCCTCTTGAGGTGCTTATGGAAAGTTGGTATTCCTCTTGAGTCGAAGCCAGGGACTAAACTCTCATCTTGAGTTGATTTGGATTCCACGGAGGCTTTTCGTGTTGCTCCAGTGACCTCAGGATCCCTCTAGACTTGAGACAGTGATCTTGGGTTTTCTCTGGAGTGCCATCAAGGAAATCAAGGCTCCTTTCACGTTTGATGTGGAACACGGAATTGCTCTGCACGCAGTGCAGGGGAATCGGGCCTCATCTCGCGGCGAGCGGTAAGTCTCATGGTTTTTCTCGAGTTGCGGCCGGAACCTGGGGTATATTCTCGAGTTACGACGGGGAGGGCCCTTCCATACACGTGTTTGTTCAGCGACGTCAGGACTTCTGCTTAGGTGCGAGGGACACCTCGGGATTCTCCTCGAATCTTGGCATGGCAATTGGGACGCGTCTCCACGTGAGGCGGGAGACCCAGGGTCCCTTTCCACGTGCCACAGGGATCCTGGGTCTCCTATCCATTTTCAAGAGGAGTCAGGCATCGTCTCTTTTGGAACCATTGATCTCCGCGGACCTCTCGAGTTTTCAAAGGATTTGAGGCCTCCGGTCTCATTGAGGCGGAGGACTAGGTCTTTCTCTGTGGTCTCCACAGGGTATTCAGACATCCCTTCGTCTTGGGAGATGCAAGACGAGCCTGAATTCAATTCATTGCAGGGATATCCAGCCTTACTTCGAGTCAGAGCATCTCGGTGTCCATTCCACTTGAGACCACCAACTCAGGGTCCCTCTCACATACCTGTAGCTGAGAGAAGCCTCCTCTTGAGGTGCTTGTGGAAAGTTGGTATTCCCCTTGATTCGAAGCCAGGGACTAAGCACTCATCTTGAGTTGATTTGGGGTCCACGGAGCCCTTTCGTGTTGCTCCAGTGGCCTCAGGATCCCTCTAGACTTGAGACAGTGATCTTGGGTTTTCTCTGGAGTGCCATCAAGGAAATCAAGGCTCCTTTCACGTTTGATGTGGAACACGGAATTGCTCTGCACGCAGTGCAGGGGAATCGGGCCTCATCTCGCGGTGAGGGGGAAGTCTCATGGTTTTTCTCGAGTTGCGGCCAGAACCTGGGGTATATTCTCGAGCTACGACGGGGAGGGCCCTTCCAGACACGTGTTTGTTCAGCGACTTCAGGACTCCTGCCTAGGTGCGAGGGACACCTCGGGATTCTCCTCGAGTCTTGGCATGGCAATGGGGAAGCGTCTCCACGTGAGGCGGGAGACCCAGGGTCCCTTTCCACGTACCATAGGGATCCTGGGACTCCTATCCATTTTCAAGAGGAGTCAGGCATCGTCTCCTTTGGAAGCATTGATCTCCGCGGACCTCTCGAATTTTCAAAGGATGTGAGGCCCCCGGTCGCTATGAGGCAGAGAATTAGGTCTTTCTCTGTGTTCTCCACAGGGGATTCAGACATCCGTTCGTCTTGGGAGATGCAAGACGAGCCTGCATTCAATTCACTGCAGGGATATCCGACCTTACTTCGAGTCAGAGCATCTCGGTGTCCATTCCACTTGAGGCCACAAACTCAGGGTCCCTCAAATATACCTGTAGCTGAGAGAAACCTCCTCTTGAGGTCCTTGTGGAAAGTTGGTATTCCTCTTGAGTCTAAGCCAGGGTCTAAGCTCTCATCTCGAGTTGATTTGGGGTCCACGAAGCCCTTTCCTGTTGGTCCAGTGACTTCAGGATCCCTCTAGACTTGAGACAGTGATCTTGGGTTTTCTCTGGAGTGCCATCAAGGAAATCAAGGCTCCTTTCACGTTTGATGTGGATCACGGAATTGCTCTGCATGCAGTGCAGGGGAATCGGGCCTCAACTCGCGGCGAGGGGGAAATCTCATGGTTTTTTTCGAGTTGCGGCTGGAACCTGGGGTATATTCTCGAGTTACGACGGGGAGGGCCCTTCCAGATACGTGTTTGTTCAGCGACGTCAGGACTCCTGCCTAGGTGCGAGGGACACCTCGGGATTCTCCTCGAGTCTTGGCATGGCAATGGGGAAGCGTCTCCACGTGAGGCGGGAGACCCAGGGTCCCTTTCCACGTGCCACAGGGATCCTGGGACTCCTATCCATATTCAAGAGGAGTCAGGCATCGTCTCCTTTGAAAGCATTGATCTCCGCGGACCTATCGAGTTTTCAAAGGATGTGAGGCCTCCGGTCGCGTTGAGGGGGAGATTTAGGTCTTTCTCTGTGGTCTCCACAGGGGATTCAGACAACCCTTCGTCTTGGGAGATGCAAGACGAGACTGCATTCAATTCACTGCTGGGATATCCGGCCTTACTTCGAGTCAGAGCATCTCGGTGTCCATTCCACTTGAGGCCACAAACTCAGGGTCCCTCTCACATACCTGTAGCTGAGACAAGCCTCGTCTTGAGGTGCTTGTGAAAAGTGGGTATTCCTCTTGAGTCGAAGCCAGGGTCTAAGCTCTCATCTCGAGTTGATTTGGGGTCCACGGAGCCCTTTCGTGTTGCTCCAGTGGCCTCAGGATCCCTCTAGACTTGAGACAGTGATCTTGGGTTTTCTCTGGAGTGCCATCAAGGAAATCAAGGCTCCTTTCACGTTTGATGTGGAACACGGAATTGCTCTGCACGCAGTGCAGGGGAATCAGGCCTCATCTCGCGGCGAGGGGGAAGTCTCATGGTTTTTCTCAAGTTGCGGCCGGAACCTGGGTTATATTCTCGTGTTACGACGGGGAGGGCCCTTCCAGACACGTGTTTGTTCAGCGACGTCAGGACTCCTGCCTAGGTGCGAGGGACACCTCGGGATTCTCCTCGAGTCTTGGCATGGCAATGGGGAAGCGTCTCCACGTGAGTTGGGAGACCCAGGGTCCCTTTCCACGTGCCACAGGGATCCTGGGACTCCTATCCATTTTCAAGAGGAGTCAGGCATCGTCTCCTTTGGAAGCATTGATCTCCGCGGACCTCTTGAGTTTTCAAAGGATGTGTGGCCCCCGGTCGCTATGAGGCGGAGAATTAGGTCTTTCTCTGTGGTCTCCACAGGGGATTCAGACATCCCTTCGTCTTGGGAAATGCAAGACGAGCCTGCATTCAATTCACTGCAGGGATATCCGGCCTTACTTCGAGTCAGAGCATCTCGGTGTCCATTCCACTTGAGGCCACAAACTCAGGGTCCCTCAAATATACCTGTAGCTGAGAGAAACCTCCTCTTGAGGTGCTTGTGGAAAGTTGGTATTCCTCTTGAGTCTAAGCCAGGGTCTAAGCTCTCATCTCGAGTTGATTTGGGGTCCACGAAGCCCTTTCTTGTTGGTCCAGTGACTTCAGGATCCCTCTAGACTTGAGACAGTGATCTTGGGTTTTCTCTGGAGTGCCATCAAGGAAATCAAGGCTCCTTTCACGTTTGATGTGGAACACGGAATTGCTCTGCATTCAGTGCAGGGGAATAGGGCCTCAACTCGCGGCGAGGGGGAAATCTCATGGTTTTTCTCGAGTTGCGGCCGGAACCTGGGGTATATTCTCGAGTAACGACGGGGAGGGCCCTTCCAGACACGTGTTCGTTCAGCAACATCAGGACTCCTGCCTAGGTGCGAGGGACACCTCGGGATCCTCCTCGAGTCTTGGCATGGCAATTTGGACGCGTCTCCACGTGAGGCGGGAGACCCAGGGTCCCTTTCCACGTGCCACAGGGATCCTGGGACTCCTATCCATTTTCAAGAGGAGTCAGGCATCGTCTCCTTTGGAAGCATTGATCTCCGCGGACCTCTCGAGTTTTCAAAGGATGTGAGGCCTCCGGTCGCGATGAGGCGGAGAAGTCGGTCTTTCTCTGAGGTCTCCACAGGGGATTCAGACATCCCTTCGTCTTGGGAGATGCAAGACGAGCCTGCATTCAATTCACTGCAGGGATATCCGGCCTTACTTCGAGTCAGAGCATCTCGGTGTCCATTTCACTTGAGGCCACAAACTCAGGGTCCCTCTCACATACCTGTAGCTGAGAGAAGCCTCCTCTTGATGTGATTATGGAAAGTTGGTATTCCTCTAGAGTCGAAGCCAGGGACTAAGCTCTCATCTCGAGTTGATTTGGGGTCCAAGGGGAAATTTCGTGTTGCTCCAGGGACCTCAGCATCCCTCTAGACTTGAGACAGTGATCTTGGGTTTTCTCTGGAGTGCCATCAAGGAAATCAAGTCTCCTTTCACGTTTGATGTGGAACACGGAATTGCTCTGCACGCAGTCCAGGGGAATCGGACCTCAACTCGCGGCGAGGGGGAAATCTCATGGTTTTTCTCGAGTTGCGGCCGGAACCTGGGGTATATTATCGAGTTACGACGGGGAGGGACCTTCCAGACACGTGTTTGTTCAGCGACGTCAGGACTCCTGCCTAGGGGCGAGGGACACCTCGGGATTCTCCTCGAGTCTTGGCATGGCAATTGGAACGCGTCTCCACGTGAGGCGGGAGACCCAGGGTCCCTTTCCACGTGCCACAGGGATCCTGGGACTCCTATCCATTTTCAAGAGGAGTCAGGCATCGTCTCCTTTGGAAGCATTCATCTCCGCGGACCTCTCGGGTTTTCAAAGGATGTGAGGCCTCCGGTCACGTTGAGGCGGAGGACTAAGTCTTTCTCTGTGGTCTCCACAGGGGATTCAGACAACCCTTCGTCTTGGGAGATGCAAGACGAGCCTGCATTCAATTCACTGCAGGGACATCCGGCCTTACTTCGAGTCAGAGCATCTCGGTGTCCATTCCATTTGAGGCCACAAACTCAGGGTCCCTCTCACATACCTGTTCCTGAGAGAAGCCTCCTCTTGAGGTGCTTATGGAAAGTTGGTATTCCTCTTGAGTCGAAGCCAGGGACTAAACTCTCATCTTGAGTTGATTTGGATTCCACGGAGGCTTTTCGTGTTGCTCCAGTGACCTCAGGATCCCTCTAGACTTGAGACAGTGATCTTGGGTTTTCTCTGGAGTGCCATCAAGGAAATCAAGGCTCCTTTCACGTTTGATGTGGAACACGGAATTGCTCTGCACGCAGTGCAGGGGAATCGGGCCTCATCTCGCGGCGAGCGGTAAGTCTCATGGTTTTTCTCGAGTTGCGGCCGGAACCTGGGGTATATTCTCGAGTTACGACGGGGAGGGCCCTTCCATACACGTGTTTGTTCAGCGACGTCAGGACTTCTGCTTAGGTGCGAGGGACACCTCGGGATTCTCCTCGAATCTTGGCATGGCAATTGGGACGCGTCTCCACGTGAGGCGGGAGACCCAGTGTCCCTTTCCACGTGCCACAGGGATCCTGGGTCTCCTATCCATTTTCAAGAGGAGTCAGGCATCGTCTCTTTTGGAACCATTGATCTCCGCGGACCTCTCGAGTTTTCAAAGGATTTGAGGCCTCCGGTCTCATTGAGGCGGAGGACTAGGTCTTTCTCTGTGGTCTCCACAGGGTATTCAGACATCCCTTCGTCTTGGGAGATGCAAGACGAGCCTGAATTCAATTCATTGCAGGGATATCCAGCCTTACTTCGAGTCAGAGCATCTCGGTGTCCATTCCACTTGAGACCACCAACTCAGGGTCCCTCTCACATACCTGTAGCTGAGAGAAGCCTCCTCTTGAGGTGCTTGTGGAAAGTTGGTATTCCCCTTGATTCGAAGCCAGGGACTAAGCACTCATCTTGAGTTGATTTGGGGTCCACGGAGCCCTTTCGTGTTGCTCCAGTGGCCTCAGGATCCCTCTAGACTTGAGACAGTGATCTTGGGTTTTCTCTGGAGTGCCATCAAGGAAATCAAGGCTCCTTTCACGTTTGATGTGGAACACGGAATTGCTCTGCACGCAGTGCAGGGGAATCGGGCCTCATCTCGCGGTGAGGGGGAAGTCTCATGGTTTTTCTCGAGTTGCGGCCAGAACCTGGGGTATATTCTCGAGCTACGACGGGGAGGGCCCTTCCAGACACGTGTTTGTTCAGCGACTTCAGGACTCCTGCCTAGGTGCGAGGGACACCTCGGGATTCTCCTCGAGTCTTGGCATGGCAATGGGGAAGCGTCTCCACGTGAGGCGGGAGACCCAGGGTCCCTTTCCACGTACCATAGGGATCCTGGGACTCCTATCCATTTTCAAGAGGAGTCAGGCATCGTCTCCTTTGGAAGCATTGATCTCCGCGGACCTCTCGAATTTTCAAAGGATGTGAGGCCCCCGGTCGCTATGAGGCAGAGAATTAGGTCTTTCTCTGTGTTCTCCACAGGGGATTCAGACATCCGTTCGTCTTGGGAGATGCAAGACGAGCCTGCATTCAATTCACTGCAGGGATATCCGACCTTACTTCGAGTCAGAGCATCTCGGTGTCCATTCCACTTGAGGCCACAAACTCAGGGTCCCTCAAATATACCTGTAGCTGAGAGAAACCTCCTCTTGAGGTCCTTGTGGAAAGTTGGTATTCCTCTTGAGTCTAAGCCAGGGTCTAAGCTCTCATCTCGAGTTGATTTGGGGTCCACGAAGCCCTTTCCTGTTGGTCCAGTGACTTCAGGATCCCTCTAGACTTGAGACAGTGATCTTGGGTTTTCTCTGGAGTGCCATCAAGGAAATCAAGGCTCCTTTCACGTTTGATGTGGATCACGGAATTGCTCTGCATGCAGTGCAGGGGAATCGGGCCTCAACTCGCGGCGAGGGGGAAATCTCATGGTTTTTTTCGAGTTGCGGCTGGAACCTGGGGTATATTCTCGAGTTACGACGGGGAGGGCCCTTCCAGATACGTGTTTGTTCAGCGACGTCAGGACTCCTGCCTAGGTGCGAGGGACACCTCGGGATTCTCCTCGAGTCTTGGCATGGCAATGGGGAAGCGTCTCCACGTGAGGCGGGAGACCCAGGGTCCCTTTCCACGTGCCACAGGGATCCTGGGACTCCTATCCATATTCAAGAGGAGTCAGGCATCGTCTCCTTTGAAAGCATTGATCTCCGCGGACCTATCGAATTTTCAAAGGATGTGAGGCCTCCGGTCGCGTTGAGGGGGAGATTTAGGTCTTTCTCTGTGGTCTCCACAGGGGATTCAGACAACCCTTCGTCTTGGGAGATGCAAGACGAGACTGCATTCAATTCACTGCTGGGATATCCGGCCTTACTTCGAGTCAGAGCATCTCGGTGTCCATTCCACTTGAGGCCACAAACTCAGGGTCCCTCTCACATACCTGTAGCTGAGACAAGCCTCGTCTTGAGGTGCTTGTGAAAAGTGGGTATTCCTCTTGAGTCGAAGCCAGGGTCTAAGCTCTCATCTCGAGTTGATTTGGGGTCCACGGAGCCCTTTCGTGTTGCTCCAGTGGCCTCAGGATCCCTCTAGACTTGAAACAGTGATCTTGGGTTTTCTCTGGAGTGCCATCAAGGAAATCAAGGCTCCTTTCACGTTTGATGTGGAACACGGAATTGCTCTGCACGCAGTGCAGGGGAATCAGGCCTCATCTCGCGGCGAGGGGGAAGTCTCATGGTTTTTCTCAAGTTGCGGCCGGAACCTGGGTTATATTCTCGTGTTACGACGGGGAGGGCCCTTCCAGACACGTGTTTGTTCAGCGACGTCAGGACTCCTGCCTAGGTGCGAGGGACACCTCGGGATTCTCCTCGAGTCTTGGCATGGCAATGGGGAAGCGTCTCCACGTGAGTTGGGAGAGCCAGGGTCCCTTTCCACGTGCCACAGGGATCCTGGGACTCCTATCCATTTTCAAGAGGAGTCAGGCATCGTCTCCTTTGGAAGCATTGATCTCCGCGGACCTCTTGAGTTTTCAAAGGATGTGTGGCCCCCGGTCGCTATGAGGCGGAGAATTAGGTCTTTCTCTGTGGTCTCCACAGGGGATTCAGACATCCCTTCGTCTTGGGAAATGCAAGACGAGCCTGCATTCAATTCACTGCAGGGATATCCGGCCTTACTTCGAGTCAGAGCATCTCGGTGTCCATTCCACTTGAGGCCACAAACTCAGGGTCCCTCAAATATACCTGTAGCTGAGAGAAACCTCCTCTTGAGGTGCTTGTGGAAAGTTGGTATTCCTCTTGAGTCTAAGCCAGGGTCTAAGCTCTCATCTCGAGTTGATTTGGGGTCCACGAAGCCCTTTCTTGTTGGTCCAGTGACTTCAGGATCCCTCTAGACTTGAGACAGTGATCTTGGGTTTTCTCTGGAGTGCCATCAAGGAAATCAAGGCTCCTTTCACGTTTGATGTGGAACACGGAATTGCTCTGCATTCAGTGCAGGGGAATAGGGCCTCAACTCGGGGCGAGGGGGAAATCTCATGGTTTTTCTCGAGTTGCGGCCGGAACCTGGGGTATATTCTCGAGTAACGACGGGGAGGGCCCTTCCAGACACGTGTTCGTTCAGCAACATCAGGACTCCTGCCTAGGTGCGAGGGACACCTCGGGATCCTCCTCGAGTCTTGGCATGGCAATTTGGACGCGTCTCCACGTGAGGCGGGAGACCCAGGGTCCCTTTCCACGTGCCACAGGGATCCTGGGACTCCTATCCATTTTCAAGAGGAGTCAGGCATCGTCTCCTTTGGAAGCATTGATCTCCGCGGACCTCTCGAGTTTTCAAAGGATGTGAGGCCTCCGGTCGCGATGAGGCGGAGAAGTCGGTCTTTCTCTGAGGTCTCCACAGGGGATTCAGACATCCCTTCGTCTTGGGAGATGCAAGACGAGCCTGCATTCAATTCACTGCAGGGATATCCGGCCTTACTTCGAGTCAGAGCATCTCGGTGTCCATTTCACTTGAGGCCACAAACTCAGGGTCCCTCTCACATACCTGTAGCTGAGAGAAGCCTCCTCTTGATGTGATTATGGAAAGTTGGTATTCCTCTAGAGTCGAAGCCAGGGACTAAGCTCTCATCTCGAGGTGATTTGGGGTCCAAGGGGAAATTTCGTGTTGCTCCAGGGACCTCAGCATCCCTCTAGACTTGAGACAGTGATCTTGGGTTTTCTCTGGAGTGCCATCAAGGAAATCAAGTCTCCTTTCACGTTTGATGTGGAACACGGAATTGCTCTGCACGCAGTCCAGGGGAATCGGACCTCAACTCGCGGCGAGGGGGAAATCTCATGGTTTTTCTCGAGTTGCGGCCGGAACCTGGGGTATATTATCGAGTTACGACGGGGAGGGACCTTCCAGACACGTGTTTGTTCAGCGACGTCAGGACTCCTGCCTAGGGGCGAGGGACACCTCGGGATTCTCCTCGAGTCTTGGCATGGCAATTGGAACGCGTCTCCACGTGAGGCGGGAGACCCAGGGTCCCTTTCCACGTGCCACAGGGATCCTGGGACTCCTATCCATTTTCAAGAGGAGTCAGGCATCGTCTCCTTTGGAAGCATTGATCTCCGCGGACCTCTCGGGTTTTCAAAGGATGTGAGGCCTCCGGTCGCGTTGAGGCGGAGGACTAAGTCTTTCTCTGTGGTCTCCACAGGGGATTCAGACAACCCTTCGTCTTGGGAGATGCAAGACGAGCCTGCATTCAATTCACTGCAGGGACATCCGGCCTTACTTCGAGTCAGAGCATCTCGGTGTCCATTCCATTTGAGGCCACAAACTCAGGGTCCCTCTCACATACCTGTTCCTGAGAGAAGCCTCCTCTTGAGGTGCTTATGGAAAGTTGGTATTCCTCTTGAGTCGAAGCCAGGGACTAAACTCTCATCTTGAGTTGATTTGGATTCCACGGAGGCTTTTCGTGTTGCTCCAGTGACCTCAGGATCCCTCTAGACTTGAGACAGTGATCTTGGGTTTTCTCTGGAGTGCCATCAAGGAAATCAAGGCTCCTTTCACGTTTGATGTGGAACACGGAATTGCTCTGCACGCAGTGCAGGGGAATCGGGCCTCATCTCGCGGCGAGCGGTAAGTCTCATGGTTTTTCTCGAGTTGCGGCCGGAACCTGGGGTATATTCTCGAGTTACGACGGGGAGGGCCCTTCCATACACGTGTTTGTTCAGCGACGTCAGGACTTCTGCTTAGGTGCGAGGGACACCTCGGGATTCTCCTCGAATCTTGGCATGGCAATTGGGACGCGTCTCCACGTGAGGCGGGAGACCCAGGGTCCCTTTCCACGTGCCACAGGGATCCTGGGTCTCCTATCCATTTTCAAGAGGAGTCAGGCATCGTCTCTTTTGGAACCATTGATCTCCGCGGACCTCTCGAGTTTTCAAAGGATTTGAGGCCTCCGGTCTCATTGAGGCGGAGGACTAGGTCTTTCTCTGTGGTCTCCACAGGGTATTCAGACATCCCTTCGTCTTGGGAGATGCAAGACGAGCCTGAATTCAATTCATTGCAGGGATATCCAGCCTTACCTCGAGTCAGAGCATCTCGGTGTCCATTCCACTTGAGACCACCAACTCAGGGTCCCTCTCACATACCTGTAGCTGAGAGAAGCCTCCTCTTGAGGTGCTTGTGGAAAGTTGGTATTCCCCTTGATTCGAAGCCAGGGACTAAGCACTCATCTTGAGTTGATTTGGGGTCCACGGAGCCCTTTCGTGTTGCTCCAGTGGCCTCAGGATCCCTCTAGACTTGAGACAGTGATCTTGGGTTTTCTCTGGAGTGCCATCAAGGAAATCAAGGCTCCTTTCACGTTTGATGTGGAACACGGAATTGCTCTGCACGCAGTGCAGGGGAATCGGGCCTCATCTCGCGGTGAGGGGGAAGTCTCATGGTTTTTCTCGAGTTGCGGCCAGAACCTGGGGTATATTCTCGAGCTACGACGGGGAGGGCCCTTCCAGACACGTGTTTGTTCAGCGACTTCAGGACTCCTGCCTAGGTGCGAGGGACACCTCGGGATTCTCCTCGAGCCTTGGCATGGCAATGGGGAAGCGTCTCCACGTGAGGCGGGAGACCCAGGGTCCCTTTCCACGTACCATAGGGATCCTGGGACTCCTATCCATTTTCAAGAGGAGTCAGGCATCGTCTCCTTTGGAAGCATTGATCTCCGCGGACCTCTCGAATTTTCAAAGGATGTGAGGCCCCCGGTCGCTATGAGGCAGAGAATTAGGTCTTTCTCTGTGTTCTCCACAGGGGATTCAGACATCCGTTCGTCTTGGGAGATGCAAGACGAGCCTGCATTCAATTCACTGCAGGGATATCCGACCTTACTTCGAGTCAGAGCATCTCGGTGTCCATTCCACTTGAGGCCACAAACTCAGGGTCCCTCAAATATACCTGTAGCTGAGAGAAACCTCCTCTTGAGGTCCTTGTGGAAAGTTGGTATTCCTCTTGAGTCTAAGCCAGGGTCTAAGCTCTCATCTCGAGTTGATTTGGGGTCCACGAAGCCCTTTCCTGTTGGTCCAGTGACTTCAGGATCCCTCTAGACTTGAGACAGTGATCTTGGGTTTTCTCTGGAGTGCCATCAAGGAAATCAAGGCTCCTTTCACGTTTGATGTGGAACACGGAATTGCTCTGCATGCAGTGCAGGGGAATCGGGCCTCAACTCGCGGCGAGGGGGAAATCTCATGGTTTTATTCGAGTTGCGGCCGGAACCTGGGGTATATTCTTGAGTTACGACGGGGAGGGCCCTTCCAGATACGTGTTTGTTCAGCGACGTCAGGACTCCTGCCTAGGTGCGAGGGACACCTCGGGATTCTCCTCGAGTCTTGGCATGGCAATGGGGAAGCGTCTCCACGTGAGGCGGGAGACCCAGGGTCCCTTTCCACGTGCCACAGGGATCCTGGGACTCCTATCCATATTCAAGAGGAGTCAGGCATCGTCTCCTTTGAAAGCATTGATCTCCGCGGACCTATCGAGTTTTCAAAGGATGTGAGGCCTCCGGTCGCGTTGAGGGGGAGATTTAGGTCTTTCTCTGTGGTCTCCACAGGGGATTCAGACAACCCTTCGTCTTGGGAGATGCAAGACGAGACTGCATTCAATTCACTGCTGGGATATCCGGCCTTACTTCGAGTCAGAGCATCTCGGTGTCCATTCCACTTGAGGCCACAAACTCAGGGTCCCTCTCACATACCTGTAGCTGAGACAAGCCTCGTCTTGAGGTGCTTGTGAAAAGTGGGTATTCCTCTTGAGTCGAAGCCAGGGTCTAAGCTCTCATCTCGAGTTGATTTGGGGTCCACGGAGCCCTTTCTTGTTGCTCCAGTGACCTCAGGATCCCTCTAGACTTGAGACAGTGATCTTGGGTTTTCTCTGGAGTGCCATCAAGGAAATCAAGGCTCCTTTCACGTTTGATGTGGAACACGGAATTGCTCTGCACGCAGTGCAGGGGAATCAGGCCTCATCTCGCGGCGAGGGGGAAGTCTCATGGTTTTTCTCAAGTTGCGGCCGGAACCTGGGTTATATTCTCGTGTTACGACGGGGAGGGCCCTTCCAGACACGTGTTTGTTCAGCGACGTCAGGACTCCTGCCTAGGTGCGAGGGACACCTCGGGATTCTCCTCGAGTCTTGGCATGGCAATGGGGAAGCGTCTACACGTGAGTTGGGAGACCCAGGGTCCCTTTCCACGTGCCACAAGGATCCTGGGACTCCTATCCATTTTCAAGAGGAGTCAGGCATCGTCTCCTTTGGAAGCATTGATCTCCGCGGACCTCTCGAATTTTCAAAGGATGTGTGGCCCCCGGTCGCTATGAGGCGGAGAATTAGGTCTTTCTCTGTGGTCTCCACAGGGGATTCAGACATCCCTTCGTCTTGGGAAATGCAAGACGAGCCTGCATTCAATTCACTGCAGGGATATCCGGCCTTACTTCGAGTCAGAGCATCTCGGTGTCCATTCCACTTGAGGCCACAAACTCAGGGTCCCTCAAATATACCTGTAGCTGAGAGAAACCTCCTCTTGAGGTGCTTGTGGAAAGTTGGTATTCCTCTTGAGTCTAAGCCAGGGTCTAAGCTCTCATCTCGAGTTGATTTGGGGTCCACGAAGCCCTTTCTTGTTGGTCCAGTGACTTCAGGATCCCTCTAGACTTGAGACAGTGATCTTGGGTTTTCTCTGGAGTGCCATCAAGGAAATCAAGGCTCCTTTCACGTTTGATGTGGAACACGGAATTGCTCTGCATTCAGTGCAGGGGAATTGGGCCTCAACTCGCGGCGAGGGGGAAATCTCATGGTTTTTCTCGAGTTGCGGCCGGAACCTGGGGTATATTCTCGAGTAACGAAGGGGAGGGCCCTTCCAGACACGTGTTCGTTCAGCAACATCAGGACTCCTGCCTAGGTGCGAGGGACACCTCGGGATTCTCCTCGAATCTTGGCATGGCAATTGGGACGCGTCTCCACGTGAGGCGGGAGACCCAGGGTCCCTTTCCACGTGCCACAGGGATCCTGGGTCTCCTATCCATTTTCAAGAGGAGTCAGGCATCGTCTCTTTTGGAACCATTGATCTCCGCGGACCTCTCGAGTTTTCAAAGGATTTGAGGCCTCCGGTCTCATTGAGGCGGAGGACTAGGTCTTTCTCTGTGGTCTCCACAGGGTATTCAGACATCCCTTCGTCTTGGGAGATGCAAGACGAGCCTGAATTCAATTCATTGCAGGGATATCCAGCCTTACTTCGAGTCAGAGCATCTCGGTGTCCATTCCACTTGAGACCACCAACTCAGGGTCCCTCTCACATACCTGTAGCTGAGAGAAGCCTCCTCTTGAGGTGCTTGTGGAAAGTTTGTATTCCCCTTGATTCGAAGCCAGGGACTAAGCACTCATCTTGAGTTGATTTGGGGTCCACGGAGCCCTTTCGTGTTGCTCCAGTGGCCTCAGGATCCCTCTAGACTTGAGACAGTGATCTTGGGTTTTCTCTGGAGTGCCATCAAGGAAATCAAGGCTCCTTTCACGTTTGATGTGGAACACGGAATTGCTCTGCACGCAGTGCAGGGGAATCAGGCCTCATCTCGCGGCGAGGGGGAAGTCTCATGGTTTTTCTCAAGTTGCGGCCGGAACCTGGGCTATATTCTCGTGTTACGACGGGGAGGGCCCTTCCAGACACGTGTTTGTTCAGCGACGTCAGGACTCCTGCCTAGGTGCGAGGGACACCTCGGGATTCTCCTCGAGTCTTGGCATGGCAATGGGGAAGCGTCTCCACGTGAGTTGGGAGACCCAGGGTCCCTTTCCACGTGCCACAGGGATCCTGGGACTCCTATCCATTTTCAAGAGGAGTCAGGCATCGTCTCCTTTGGAAGCATTGATCTCCTCGGACCTCTCGAATTTTCAAAGGATGTGTGGCCCCCGGTCGCTATGAGGCGGAGAATTAGGTCTTTCTCTGTGGTCTCCACAGGGGATTCAGACATCCCTTCGTCTTGGGAAATGCAAGACGAGCCTGCATTCAATTCACTGCAGGGATATCCGGCCTTACTTCGAGTCAGAGCATCTCGGTGTCCATTCCACTTGAGGCCACAAACTCAGGGTCCCTCAAATATACCTGTAGCTGAGAGAAACCTCCTCTTGAGGTGCTTGTGGAAAGTTGGTATTCCTCTTGAGTCTAAGCCAGGGTCTAAGCTCTCATCTCGAGTTGATTTGGGGTCCACGAAGCCCTTTCTTGTTGGTCCAGTGACTTCAGGATCCCTCTAGACTTGAGACAGTGATCTTGGGTTTTCTCTGGAGTGCCATCAAGGAAATCAAGGCTCCTTTCACGTTTGATGTGGAACACGGAATTGCTCTGCATTCAGTGCAGGGGAATCGGGCCTCAACTCGCGGCGAGGGGGAAATCTCATGGTTTTTCTCGAGTTGCGGCCGGAACCTGGGGTATATTCTCGAGTAACGACGGGGAGGGCCCTTCCAGACACGTGTTCGTTCAGCAACATCAGGACTCCTGCCTAGGTGCGAGGGACACCTCGGGATCCTCCTCGAGTCTTGGCATGGCAATTTGGACGCGTCTCCACGTGAGGCGGGAGACCCAGGGTCCCTTTCCACGTGCCACAGGGATCCTGGGACTCCTATCCATTTTCAAGAGGAGTCAGGCATCGTCTCCTTTGGAAGCATTGATCTCCGCGGACCTCTCGAGTTTTCAAAGGATGTGAGGCCTCCGGTCGCGATGAGGCGGAGAAGTCGGTCTTTCTCTGAGGTCTCCACAGGGGATTCAGACATCCCTTCGTCTTGGGAGATGCAAGACGAGCCTGCATTCAATTCACTGCAGGGATATCCGGCCTTACTTCGAGTCAGAGCATCTCGGTGTCCATTTCACTTGAGGCCACAAACTCAGGGTCCCTCTCACATACCTGTAGCTGAGAGAAGCCTCCTCTTGATGTGATTATGGAAAGTTGGTATTCCTCTAGAGTCGAAGCCAGGGACTAAGCTCTCATCTCGAGTTGATTTGGGGTCCAAGGGGAAATTTCGTGTTGCTCCAGGGACCTCAGCATCCCTCTAAACTTGAGACAGTGATCTTGGGTTTTCTCTGGAGTGCCATCAAGGAAATCAAGGCTCCTTTCACGTTTGATGTGGAACACGGAATTGCTCTGCACGCAGTCCAGGGGAATCGGACCTCAACTCGCGGAGAGGGGGAAATCTCATGGTTTTTCTCGAGTTGCGGCCGGAACCTGGGGTATATTATCGAGTTACGACGGGAAGGGACCTTCCAGACACGTGTTTGTTCAGCGACGTCAGGACTCCTGCCTAGGGGCGAGGGACACCTCGGGATTCTCCTCGAGTCTTGGCATGGCAATTGGAACGCGTCTCCACGTGAGGCGGGAGACCCAGGGTCCCTTTCCACGTGCCACAGGGATCCTGGGACTCCTATCCATTTTCAAGAGGAGTCAGGCATCGTCTCCTTTGGAAGCATTGATCTCCGCGGACCTCTCGGGTTTTCAAAGGATGTGAGGCCTCCGTTCGCGTTGAGGCGGAGGACTAAGTCTTTCTCTGTGGTCTCCACAGGGGATTCAGACAACCCTTCGTCTTGGGAGATGCAAGACGAGCCTGCATTCAATTCACTGCTGGGATATCCGGCCTTACTTCGAGTCAGAGCATCTCGGTGTCCATTCCACTTGAGGCCACAAACTCAGGGTCCCTCTCACATACCTGTAGCTGAGAGAAGCCTCGTCTTGAGGTGCTTGTGAAAAGTGGGTATTCCTCTTGAGTCTAAGCCAGGGTCTAAGCTCTCATCTCGAGTTGATTTGGGGTCCACGGAGCCCTTTCGTGTTGCTCCAGTGACCTCAGGATCCCTCTAGACTTGAGACAGTGATCTTGGGTTTTCTCTGGAGTGCCATCAAGGAAATCAAGGCTCCTTTCACGTTTGATGTGGAACACGGAATTGCTCTGCATTCAGTGCAGGGGAATCGGGCCTCAACTCGTGGCGAGGGGGAAATCTCATGGTTTTTCTCGAGTTGCGGCCGGAACCTGGGGTATATTCTCGAGTTATGACGGGGAGGGCCCTTTCAGACACGTGTTTGTTCAGCGACGTCAGGACTCCTGCCTAGGTGCGAGGGACACCTCGGGATTCTCCTCGAGTCTTGGCATGGCAATTGAGACGCGTCTCCACGTGAGGCGTGAGACCCAGTGTCCCTTTCCACGTGCCACAGGGATCCTGGGGCTCCTATCCATTTTCAAGAGGAGTCAGGCATCATCTCCTTTGGAAGCATTGATCTCCGCGGACCTCTCGAATTTTCAAAGGACGTGAGGCCTCCGTTCACGTTGAGGCGGAGGACTAGGTCTTTCTCTGTGGACTCCACAGGGTATTCAGACAACCCTTCTTCTTGGGAGATGCAAGACGAGCCTGCGTTCAATTCACTGCAGGGATATCCGACTTTACTTCGAGTCAGAGCATCTCGGTGTCCATTCCACTTGAGGCCACCAACTCAGGGGCCCTCTCACATACCTGTAGTTGAGAGAAGCCTCCTCTTGAGGTACTTGTGGAAAGTTGGTATTCCTCTTGAGTCGAAGCCAGGGACTAAGCTCTCATCTCGAGATGATTTGGGGTCCACGGAGCCCTTTCTTGTTGCTCCAGTGACCTCATGATACCTCTAGACTTGAGACAGTGATCTTGGGTTTTCTCTGGAGTGCCATCAAGGAAATCAAGGCTCCTTTCACGTTTGATGTGGAACACGGAATTGCTCTGCACGCAGTGCAGGGGAATCGGGCCTCATCTCGCGGCGAGGGGGAAGTCTCATGGTTTTTCTCGAGTTGCGTTTGAAACCTGGAGTATATTCTCGAGTTACGACGGGGAGGGCCCTTCCATACACGTGTTTGTTCAGCGACGTCAGGACTCCTGCCTAAGTGCGAGGGACAACTCGGGATTCCCCTCGAGTCTTGTCATGGCAATTGGAAGGCGTCTCCACGTGAGGCGGGAGACCCAGGGTCCCTTTCCACGTGCCACAGGGATCCTGGGACTCCTATCCATTTTCAAGAGGAGTCAAGCATCGTCTCCTTTGGAAGCATTGATCTCCGCAGACCTCTCGAGTTTTCAAAGGATGTGAGGCCTCCAGTAGTGAAGAGGTGGAGAACTAGGTATTCTCTGTGGTCTCCACAGGTGATTCAGACATCCCTTCATCTTGGGAGATGGAAGACGAGCCTGCATTCAATTCACTGCAGGGATATCCGACCTTACTTCGAGTCAGAGCATCTCGGTGTCCATTCCACTTGAGGCCAGAAACTCAGAGTCCCTCTCACATACCTGTAGCTGAGAGAAGCCTCCTCTTGAGGTGCTTGTGGAAAGTTGGTATTCCTCTTGAGTCGAAGCCAGGGACTAAGCTCTCATCTCGAGTTGATTTGGGGTCCACGGAGCCCTTTCGTGTTACTCCAGTGACCTCAGGATCCCTCTAGACTTGAGACAGTAATCTTGGCTTTCCTCTGGAGTGCCATCAAGGAAATCAAGGCTCCTTTCACGTTTGATGTGGAACACGGAATTGCTCTGCACGCAGTGCAGGGGAATCAGGCCTCATCTCGTGGCGAGGGGGAAGTCTCATGGTTTTTCTCGAGTAGAGGCCGGAACCTGGGGTATATTCTTGAGTTATGACGGGGAGGTCCCTTCCAGACACTTGTTTGTTCAGCGAGGTCAGGACTCCTGCCTAGGTGTGAGGGACACCTCGGGATTCTCCTCGAGTCTTGGCATGGCAATTGGAAGGCGTCTCCACGTGAGGCGGGAAACCCAGGGTGCCTTTCCACGTGCCACTGCAATCCTGGGACTCCTATCCATTTTCAAGAGGAGTCAGGCATCGTCTCCTTTGGAAGCATTTATCTCCGCAGACCTCTCGAGTTTTCAAAGGATGTGAGGCCTCCAGTAGTGAAGAGGTGGAGAACTAGGTCTTCTCTGTGGTCTCCACAGGTGATTCAGACATCCCTTCATCTTGGGAGATGGAAGACGAGCCTGCATTCAATTCACTGCAGGGATATCCGGCCTTACTTCGAGTCAGAGCATCTCGGTGTCCATTCCATTTGAGGCCAGAAACTCAGGGTCCCTCTCACATACATGTAGCTGAGAGAAGCCTCCTCTTGAGGTGCTTGTGGAAAGTTGGTATTCCTCTTGAGTCGAAGCCAGGGACTAAGCTCTCATCTCGAGTTGATTTGGGGTCCACGGAGGCCTTTCGTGTTGCTCCAGTGACCTCAGCATCCCTCTAGACTTGAGACAGTGATCTTGGGTTTTCTCTGGAGTGCCATCAAGGAAATCAAGGCTCCTTTCACTTTTGATGTGGAACATGGAATTGCTCTGCACGCAGTGCAGGGGAATCGGGCCTCATCTCGCGGCGAGGGGGAAGTCTCATGGTTTTTCTCGAGTTGCGGCCGGAACCTGGGGTATATTCTCGAGTTACGACGGGGAGGGCCCTTCCAGACACGTGTTTGTTCAGCGACGTCAGGACTCCTGCCTAGGTGCGAGGGACACGTCGGGATTCTCCTCGAGTCTTGGCATGGTAATTGGGACGCGTCTCCACGTGAGGCGGGAGACCCAGGGTCCCTTTCGACGAGCCACAGGGATCCTGGGACTCCTATCCATTTTCAAGAGGAGTCAGGCATCGTCTCCTTTGGAAGCATTGATCTCCGCAGACCTCTCGAGTTTTCAAAGGATGTGAGGCCTCCGGTCGCGATGAGGCGGAGGACTAGGTCTTTCTCTGTGGTCTCCACAGGGGATTCAGACATCCCTTCGTCTTGGGAGATGCAAGACGAGCCGGCATTCAATTCACTGCAGGGATATCCGGCCTTACTTCGAGTCAGAGCATCTCGGTGTCCATTCCACTTGAGGCCAGAAACTCAGGGTCCCACTCACATACCTGTAGCTGAGAGAAGCCTCCTCTTGAGGTGCTTGTGGAAAGTTGGTATTCCTCTTGAGTCGAAGCCAGGGACTAAGCTCTCATCTCGAGTTGATTTGGGGTCCACGGAGCCCTTTCGTGTTGTTCCAGTGACCTCAGGATCCCTCTAGACTTGAGACAGTGATCTTGGGTTTTCTCTGGAGTGCCATCAAGGAAATCAAGGCTCCTTTCACTTTTGATGTGGAACATGGAATTGCTCTGCACGCAGTGCAGGGGAATCGGGCCTCATCTCGGGGCGAGGGGGAAGTCTCATGGTTTTTCTCGAGTTGCGGCCGGAACCTGGGGTATATTCTCGAGTTACGACGGGGAGGGCCCTTCCTGACACGTGTTTGTTCATCTACGTCAGGACTCCTGCCTAGGTGCGAGGGACACCTCGGGATTCTCCTTGAGTCTTCGCATGGCAATTGAGACGCGTCTCCACGTGAGGCGTGAGACCCAGGGTCCCTTTCCACGTGCCACAGGGATCCTGGGGCTCCTATCCATTTTCAAGAGGAGTCAGGCATCATCTCCTTTGAAAGCATTGATCTCCGCGGACCTCTCGAATTTTCAAAGGACGTGAGGCCTCCGTTCGCGTTGAGGCGGAGGACTAGGTCTTTCTCTGTGGACTCCACAGGGTATTCAGACAACCCTTCGTCTTGGGAGATGCAAGACGAGCCTGCATTCAATTCACTGCAGGGATATCCGACTTTACTTCGAGTCAGAGCATCTCGGTGTCCATTCCACTTGAGGCCACCAACTCAGGGGCCCTCTCACATACCTGTAGCTGAGAGAAGCCTCCTCTTGAGGTGCTTGTGGAAAGTTGGTATTCCTCTTGAGTCGAAGCCAGGGACTAAGCTCTCATCTCGAGTTGATTTGGGGTCCACTGAGCCCTTTCTTGTTGCTCCACTGACCTCATGATACCTCTAGACTTGAGACAGTGATCTTGGGTTTTCTCTGGAGTGCCATCAAGGAAATCAAGTTTCCTTTCACGTTTGATGTGGAACACGCAATTGCTCTGCACGCAGTGCAGGGGAATCGGGCCTCATCTCGCGGCGAGGGGGAAGTCCCATGGTTTTTCTCGAGTTGCGGCCGAAACCTGGGGTATATTCTCGAGTTATGACGGGGAGGGCCCTTCCAGACACGTGTTTGTTCAGCGACGTCAGGACTCCTGCCTAGGTGCGAGGGACAACTCGGGATTCCCCTCGAGTCTTGGCATGGCAATTGGGACGCGTCTCCACGTGAGGCGGGAGATCCAGGGTCCCTTTCCACGTGCCACAGGGATCCTGGGACTCCTATCCATTTTCAAGAGGAGTCAGGCATCGTCTCCTTTGCAAGCATTGATCTCCGCGGACCTCTCGAGTTTTCAAAGGATCTGAGGCCTCCAGTAGTGAAGAGGTCGAGAATGAGGTCTTCTCTGTGGTCTCCACAGGGGATTCAGACATCCCTTCGTCTTAGCAGATGCAAGACGAGCCTGCATTCAATTCACTGCAGGGATATCCGGCCTTACCTCGAGTCAGAGCATCTCGGTGTCCATTCCACTTGAGGCCAGAAACTCAGGGTCCCTCTCACATACCTGTAGCTGAGAGAAGCCTCCTCTTGAGGTGCTTGTGGAAAGTTCGTATTCCTCTTGAGTCGAAGCCAGGGACTAAGCTCTCATCTCGAGTTGATTTGGGGTCCACCGAGCCATTAGTGTTGCTCCAGTGACCTCAGGATCCCTCTAGACTTGAAACAGTGATCTTGGGTTTTCTCTGGAGTGCCATCAAGGAAATCAAGGCTCCTTTCTCGTTTGATGTGGAACACGGAATTGCTCTGCACGCAGTGCAGGGGAATCGGGCCTCCTCTCGCGGCGAGGGGGAATTCTCATGCTTTTGCTCGAGTTGCGGCCGGAACCTGGGGTATATTCTCGAGTTACGACGGGGAGGACCCTTCCAGACTCGTGTTTGTTCAGCGACGTCAGGATTCCTGCCTATGTGCGAGGGACACTTCAGGATTCTCCTCGAGTCTTGGCATGGCAATTGGGACGCGTCTCCACGTGAGGCGGGAGACCCAGGATACCTTTCCACGTGCCACAGGGATCCTGGGTCTCCTATACATTGACAAGGCATCGTTACCTTTGGAAGCATTGATCTCCGCGGACCGCTCGAATTTTCAAAGTACGTGAGGCCTCCGTTCGCATTGAGGCGGAGGACTAGGTCTTTCTCTGTGGACTCCACAGGGTATTCAGACAACCCTTCGTCTTGGGAGATGCAAGACGAGCCTGCATTCAATTCACTGCAGGGATATCCGGCTTCACTTCGAGTCAGAGCATCTCGGTGTCCATTCCACTTGAGGCCACAAACTCAGAGGCCCTCTCACATACCTGTAGCTGAGAGAAGCCTCCTCTTGAGGTGCTTGTGGAAAGTTGGTATTCCTCTTGAGTCGAAGCCAGGGACTAAGCTCTCATCTCGAGTTGATTTGGGGTCCACTGAGCCCTTTCTTGTTGCTCCAGTGACCTCAGGATACATCTAGACTTGAGACAGTGATCTTGGGTTTTCTCTGGAGTGCCATCAAGGAAATCAAGGTTCCTTTCACGTTGGATGTGGAACACACAATTGCTCTGCACGCAGTGCAGGGGAATCGGGCCTCATCTTGCGGCGAGGGGGAATTCTCATGGTTTTTCTCGAGTTGCGGCCGGAACGAGGGGTATATTCTCGAGTTACGACAGGGAGGGCCCTTCCATACACTTGTTTGTTCAGCGACATCAGGACCCCTGCCTAGGTGGGAGGGACACCTCGGGATTCCCCTCGAGTCTTGGCATGGCAATTGGGAGGCGTCTCCACGTGAGGCGGGAGACCCAGGGTCCCTTTCCACGTGCCACAGGGATCCTGGGACTCCTATCCATTTTCAAGAGGAGTCAGGCATCGTTTCCTTTGGAAGCATTTATCTCCGCAGACCTCCCGAGTTTTCAAAGGATGTGAGGCCTCCAGTAGTGAAGAGGTGGAGAACTAGGTCTTCTCTGTGGTCTCCACAGCGGATTCAGAAATCCCTTCATCTTGGGAGATGAAAGACGAGCCTGCATTCAATTCACTGCAGGGATATCCGGCCTTACTTCGAGTCAGAGCATCTCGTTGTCCATTCCACCTGAGGCCACAAACTCAGGGTCCCTCTCACATACCTGTAGCTGAGAGAAGCCTCCTCTTGAGGTGCTTGTGGAAAGTTGGTTTTCCTCTTGAGTCGAAGCCCGGACTTAGCTATCATCTCGAGTTGATTTGGGGTCCACGGAGCCTTTTCGTGTTGCTCCAGTGACCTCAGGATCCCTCTAGACTTGAGACAGTGATCTTTGGATTCCTCTGGAGTGCCATCAACGAAATCAAGGCTCCTTTCACGTTTGATGTGGAACACGGAATTGCTCTGCATGCAGTGCAGGGGAATCGGGCCTCATCTCGCGGCGAGGGGGAAGTCTCATGGTTTTTCTCGAGTTGCGGCCGGAACCTGGGGTATATTCTCGAGTTACGACAGGGAGGGCCCTTCCAGACACGTGTTTGTTCAGCGACGTCAGGACTCCTGCCTAGGTGCGAGGGACACCTCGGGATTCTCCTCGAGTCTTGGCATGGCAATTTGGATTCGTCTCCACGTGAGGAGGGAGACCCAGGGTCCCTTTCCACGTGCCACAGGGATCCTGGGACTCCTATCCATTTTCAAGAGGAGTCAGGCATCGTCTCCTTTGGAAGCATTGATCTCCGCGGACCTCTCGAGTTTTCAAAGGATGTGAGGCCTCCGGTCGCGATGAGGTGGAGGACTAGGTCTTTCTCTGTGGTCTCCACAGGGGATTCAGACATCCCTTCGTCTTGGGAGATGCAAGACGAGCCTGCATTCAATTCACTGCAGGGATATCCGGCCTTACTTCGAGTCAGAGCATCTCGGTGTCCATTCCAATTGAGGCCACAAACTCAGAGTCCCTCTCACATACATGTAGCTGAGAGAAGCCTCCTCTTGAGGTGCTTGTGGAAAGTTGGTATTCCTCTTAAGTCGAAGCCAGGGACTAAGCTCTCATCTCGAGTTAATTTGGGGTCCACGGATCCCTTTGGTGTTGCTCCTGTGACCTCAGGATCCCTCTAGACTTGAGACAGTGATCTTGGGTTTTCTCTGGAGTGCCACCAAGGAAATCAAGGCTCCGTGCACGTTTGATGTGGAACACGGAATTGCTCTGCACGTAGTGCAGGGGAATTGGGACTCATCTCGCGGCAAGGGGGAAGTCTCATGGTTTTTCTCGAGTTGCGGCCGGAACCTGTGGTATATTCTCGAGTTACGACGGGGAGGGCCCTTCCAGACACGTGTTTGTTCAGCGACGTCAGGACTCCTGCCTAGGTGCGAGGGACACCTCGGGATTCTCCTCGAGTCTTGGCATGGCAATTTGGATGCGTCTCCACGTGAGGCGGGAGACCCAGGGTCCCTTTCCACGTGCCACAGGGATCCTGGGACTCCTATCCATTTTCAAGAGGAGTCTGGCATCGTCTCCTTTGGAAGCATTGATCTCCGCGGACCTATCGAGTTTTCAAAGGATGTGAGGCCTCCGGTCGTGATGAGGCGGAGGACTAGGTCTTTCTCTGTGGTCTCCACAGGGGATTCAGACATCCCTTCGTCTTGGGAGATGCAAGACGAGCCTGCATTCAATTCACTGCAGGGATATCCGGCCTTACTTCGAGTCAGAGCATCTCGGTGTCCATTCCACTTGAGGCCACAAACTCAGGGTCCCTCTCACATACCTGTAGCTGAGAGAAGCCTCCTCCTGAGGTGCTTGTGGAAAGTTGGTATTCCGCTTGAGTCGAAGCCAGGGACTAAGCTCTCATCTCGAGTTGATTTGGGGTCCATGGAGCCTTTTTGTGTTGCTCCAGTGACCTCAGGATCCGTCTAGACTTGAGACAGTGATCTTGGGTTTTCTCTGGAGTGCCATCAAGGAAATCAAGGCTCCTTTCACGTTTGATGTGAAACACGGAATAGCTCTGCACGCAGTGCAGGGGAATCGGTCCTCATCTCGCGGCGAGGGGGAAGTCTCATGGTTTTTCTCGAGTTGCGGGCGGAACCTGGGGTATAATCTCAAGTTACGACGGGGAGGGCCCTTCCAGACACGTGTTTGTTCAGCGACGTCAGGCCTCCTGCCTAGGTGCGAGGGACACCTCGGGATTCTCCTCGAGTCTTGGCATGGCAATTGGGACGCGTCTCCACGTGAGGCGGGAGACCCAGTGTCCCTTTCCAGGTGCCACAGGGATCCTGGGACTCCTATCCATTTTCAAGAGGAGTCAGGCATCGTCTCCTTTGGAAGCATTGTTCTGCGCGGACCTCTCGAGTTTTCAAAGGATGTGAGGCCTCCGGTCGCGATGAGGCGGAGAACTAGGTCTTTCTCTGTGGTCTCCACAGGGGATTCAGACATCCCTTCGTCTTGGGAGATGCAAGACGAGCCTGCATTCAATTCACTGCAGGGATATCCGGCCTTACTTCGAGTCAGAGCATCTCGGTGTCCATTCCACTTGAGGCCACAAACTCAGGGTCCTCTCACATACCTGTCGCTGAGAGAAGCCTCCTCTTGAGGTGCTTGTGGAAAGTTGGTATTCCTCTTGAGTCGAAGCCAGGGACTAAGCTCTCATCTCGAGTTGATTTGGGGTCCATGGAGCCCTTTCGTGTTGCTCCAGTGACCTCAGGATCCCTCTAGACTTGAGACAGTGATCTTGGGTTTTCTCCGGAGTGCCATCAAGGAAATCAAGGCTCCTTTCACGTTTGATGTGGAACACGGAATTGCTCTGCACGCAGTGCATGGGAATCGGGCCTCATCTCGCGGCGAGGGGGAAGTCTCATGGTTTTTCTCGAGTTGCGGGCGGAACCAGGTGTATATTCTCGAGTTAGGATGGGGAGGGCCCTTCCAGACACGTATTTGTTCAGCGACGTCAGGACTCCTGCCTAGGTGCGAGGGACACCTCGGGATTCTCCTCGAGTCTTGGCATGGCAATTGGGACGCGTCTCCACGTGAGGCGGGAGACCCAGGGTCCCTTTCCACGTGCCACAGGGATCCTGGGACTCCTATCCATTTTCAAGAGGAGTCAGGCATCGTCTCCTTTGGAAGCATTGATCTCCGCGGACCTCTCGAGATTTCAAAGGATGTGAGGCCTCCCGTCTCGATGAGGCGGAGAACTAGGTCTTTCTCTGTGGTCTCCACAGGGTGTTAATACATCCCTTCGTCTTGGGAGATGCAAGACGAGCCTGCATTCAATTCACTGCAGGGATATCCGGCCTTACTTCGAGTCAGAGCATCTCGGTGTCCATTCCACTTGAGGCCACAAACTCAGGGTCCCTCTCACCTACCTGTAGCTGAGAGAAGCCTCCTCTTGAGGTGCTTGTGGAAAGTTGGTATTCCTCTTGAGTCGAAGCCAGGGACTAAGCTCTCATCTCGAGTTGATTTGGGGCCACGGAGCACTTTCGTGTTGCTACAGTGACCTCAGTATCCCTCTAGACTTGAGACAGTGATCTTGGGTTTTGTCTGCAGTGCCATCAAGGAAATCAAGGCTCCTTTCACGTTTGATGTGGAACACGGAATTGCTCTACACGCAGTGCAGGGGAATCGGGCCTCATCTCGCGGCGAGGGGGAAGTCTCATGGTTTTTCTTGAGTTGCGGCCGGAACCTGGGGTATATTCTCGAGTTACGACGGGGAGGGCCCTTCCAGACACGTATTTGTTCAGCGACCTCAGGACTCCTGCCTAGGTGCGAAGGACACCTCGGGATTCTCCTCGAGTCTTGGCATGGCAATTGGGACGCGTCTCCACGTGACGCGGGAGACCCAGGGTCCCTTTCCACGTGTCACAGGGATCCTGGGACTCCTATCCATTTTCAAGAGGAGTCAGGCATCGTCTCCTTTGGAAGCATTGATCTCCCTGGGCGTCTCGAGTTTTCAAAAGATGTGAGGCTTCCGGTCGCGATGAGGCGGAGAACTAGGTCTTTCTCTGTGGTCTCCAAAGGGGATTCAGACATCCCTTCGTCTTGAGAGATGCAAGACGAGCCTGCATTCAATTCACTGCAGGGATATCCGGCCTTAATTCGAGTCAGAGCATCAAGGTGTCCATTGCACTTGAGGCCACAAACTCAGGGTCCGTCTCACATACCTGTAGCTAAGAGAAGCCTCCTCTTGAGGTGCTTGTGGAAAGTTGGTATTTCTCTTGAGTCGAAGCTAGGGACTAAGCTCTCATCTCGAGTTGATTTGGGGTCCACGGAGCCCTTTCGTGTTGCTACAGTGACCTCAGGGTCCCTCTAGACTTGAGACAGTGATTTTGGGTTTTCTCTGGAGTGCCATCAAGGAAATCAAGGCTCCTTTCACGTTTGATGTGGAACACGGAATTGCTCTGCACGCATTGCAGGGGAATCGGGCCTCATGTCACGGCGAGGGGGAAGTCTCATGGTTTTTTTCGAGTTGCGGCCGGAACCTGGTGTATATTCTCGAGTTACGACGGGGAGGGCCCTTCCAGACACGTGTTTCTTCAGCGACGTCAGGACTCCTGCCTAGGTGCGAGGGACACCTCGGGATTCTCCTCGAGTCTTGGCATGGCAATTGGGACGAGTATCCACGTGAGGCGGGAGACCCAGTGTCCCTTTCCACGTGCCACAGTGATCCTGGGACTCCTATCCATTCTCAAGAGCAGTCAGGCATCGTCTCCTTTGGAAGCATTGATCTCTGCAGACCTCTCGAGTTTTCCAAGGATGTGAGGCCTCCGGTCACGATGAGGCGGAGGACTAGGTCTTTGTCTGTCGTCTCCACAGGGGATTCAGACATCCCTTCGTCTTGGGAGATGCAAGACGAGCCTGAATTCAATTCACTGCAGGGATATCCGGCCTTACTTCGAGTCAGAGCATCTCGGTGTCCATTCCACTTGAGGCCACAAACTCAGGGTCTCTCTCACATACCTGTA
This sequence comes from Dama dama, assembly GCF_033118175.1. Lineage (NCBI taxonomy): Eukaryota > Metazoa > Chordata > Mammalia > Artiodactyla > Cervidae > Dama > Dama dama. Next base: position 63,997,177 of record NC_083688.1, on the reverse strand, counting down.
GCTGAGAGAAGCCTCCTCTTGAAGTGCTTGTGGAAAGTTGGTATTCCTCTTGAGTCGAAGCCAGGGACTAAGCTCTCATCTCGAGTTGATTTGGGGTCCACGGAGCCCTTTCGTGTTGCTCCAGTGACCTCAGGATCCCTCTAGACTTGAGACAGTGATCTTGGGTTTTCTCTGGAGTTCCATCAAGGAAATCAAGCCTCCTTTCACGTTTGATGTGGAAAACGGAATTGCTCTGCATGCAGTGCAGGGGAATCGGGCCTTATCTCGCGGCGAGGGGGAAGTCTCATGGTTTTTCTCGAGTTGCGGCCGGAACCTGGGGTATATTCTCGAGTTACGACGGGGAGGGCCCTTCCAGACACGTGTTTGTTCAGCGACGTCAGGACTCCTGCCTATGTGTGAGGGACACCTCGGGATTCTCCACGAGTCTTGGCATGGCAATTGGGACTCGTCTCCACGTGAGGCGGGAGACCCAGTGTCCCTTTCCACGTGCCACAGGCATTCTGGGACTTCTATCTATTTTCAAGAGGAGTCAGGCATCGTCTCCTTTGGAAGCATTGATCTCCGCGGACCTCTCGAGGTTTCAAAGGTTGTGAGGCCTCCGGTCGCGTTGAGGCGGAGGACTAGGTCTCTCTGTTGTCTCCACAGGGGATTCAGACATCCCTTCGTCTTGGGAGATGCAAGACGAGCCTGCTTTCAATTCACTGCAGGGATATCCGGCCTTACTTTGAGTCAGAGCATCTCGGTGTACATTACACTTGAGGCCACAAATTCAGGGTCCCTCTCACATACCTGTAGCTTAGAGAAGCTTCCTCTTGAGGGGCTTGTGGAAAGTTCGTATTCCTCTTGAGTTGAAGCCAGGGACTAATCTCTCATCTCGAGTTGATTTGGGGTCCAGGGAGCCCTTTTGTGTTGCTCCGGTGACCTCAGGATCCCTCTAGACTTGAGACTGTGATCTTGGGTTTTCTCTGGAGTGCCATCAAGGAAATCAAGGCTCCTTTCACGTTTGAAGTGGAACACGGAATAGCTCTGCACGCAGTGCAGGGGAATCGGGCCTCATCTTGCGGCGAGGGGGAAGTCTCATTGTTTTCCTCAAGTTGCGGCCGGAACCTGGGGTGTATTCTCGAGTTAGGATGGGGAGGGCCCTTTCAGACTCGTGTTTGTTCAGCGACGTTAGGACTCCTGCCTAGGTGCGAGGGACACTTCGGGATTCTCCAAGAGTCTTGGCATGGCAATTGGGACGCGTCTCCACGTGAGGCGGGAGACCGAGGGTCCCTTTCCACGTGCCACAGGGATCCTGGGACTCCTATCCATTTTCAAGAAGAGTCAGGCATCGTCTCCTTTGGAAGCATTGATCTCTGCGGACCTCTCGAGTTTTCAAAGGATGTGAGGCCTCCGGTCGCGATGAGGCGGAGAACTAGGACTTTCTCTGTGGTCTCCACAGGGGATTCAGACATCCCTTCGTCTTGGGAGATGCAAGACGAGCCTGCATTCAATTCACTGCAGGGATATCCGGCCTTACTTCGAGTCAGAGCATCTCGGTGTCCATTCCACTTGAGGCCACAAACTCAGGGTCCCTCTCACATACCTGTAGCTGAGAGAAGCCTCCTCTTGAGGTTCTTGTGGAAAGTTGGTATTCCTCTTGAGTCGAAGCCAGGGACTAAGCTCTCATCTCGAGTTGATTTGGGGTCCACGGAGCCTTTTCGTGTTGCTCCAGTGACCTCAGGATCCCTCTAGACTTGAGACAGTGATCTTGGGTTTTCTCTGGAGTGCCATCAAGGAAATCAAGGCTCCTTTCACATTTGATGAGGAACACGGAATTGCTCTGCACGCAGTGCAGGGGAATCGGGCCTCATCTCGCGGTGAAGGGGAAGTCTCATGGTTTTTCTATAGTTGCGGCCGGAACCTGGGGTATATTCTCGAGTTACGACAGGGAGGGCCCTTCCAGACAGGTGTTTGTTCAGCGATGTCAGGACTCCTGCCTAGGTGCGAGGGACACCTCGGGATTCTCCTCGAGTTTTGGCATGGCAATTGGGACGCCTCTCCACCTGAGGCGGGAGACCCAGTGTCCCTTTCCATGTGCCACAGGGATCCTGGGACTCCTATCCATTTTCAAGAGGAGTCAGGCATCGTCTCCTTTGGAAGCATTGATCTCCGAAGACCTCTCGAGTTTTCAAAGGATGTGAGGCCTCCGGTCGCGACGAGGCAGACGACTAGGTCTTTCTCTGTCGTCTCCACCGGGGATTCAGACATCCCTTCGTCTTGGGAGATGCAAGACGAGCCTGCATTTAATTCACTGCAGGGATATCCGGCCTTACTGCGAGTCAGAGCATCTCGGTATCCATTCCACTTGAGGCCACAATATCAGGGTCCCTCTCACATACCTGTAGCTGAGAGAAGGCTCCTCTTGTGGTGCTCTTGGAAAGTTGGTATTCCTCTTGAGTCGAAGCCAGGGACTAAGCTCTCATCTCGAGGTGATTTGGGGTCTACGGAGCCCATTCGTGTTGCAACAGTGACTTCAGGATCCCTCTAGACTTGAGACAGAGATCTTGGGTTTTCTCTGGAGTGCCATTAAGGAAATCAAGGCTCCTCTCATGTTTGATGTGGAACACGGAATTGCTCTGCACGAAGTGCAGGGGAATCGGCCCTCAGATCGCGGGCGAGGGGGAAGTCTCTTGGTTTTTCTCGAGTTGCGGCCGAAACCTGGGGTATATTCTCGAGTTACAATGAGGAGGTCCCTTCCAGACCCATGTTTCTTCAGCGACTTCAGGACTCCTGCCTAGGTGCGAGGGACAACTCGGGATTCTCCTCAAGTCTTGGCATGGCAATTTGGACGCGTCTCCATGTGAGGCGGGAGACCCATGGTCCCTTTCCACGTGCCATAGGGATCCTGGGACTTCTATCCATTTTCAAGAGGAGTCAGGCATCCTCTCCTTTGGAAGCATTGATCTCCGCGGACCTCTCGAGTTTTTAAAGGATGTGAGGCCTCCGGTCGCGATGAGGCGGAAAACTAGGTCTTTCTCTGTGGTCTCCACAGGGGATTCACACATCCCTTCGTCTTGGGAGATGCAAGACGAGCCTGCATTCAATTCACTGCAGGGATATCTGGCCTTACTTCGAGTCAGAGCATCTCGGTGTTCATTCCACTTGAGGCCACACAGTCAGGGTCCCTCTCACATACCTGTAGCTGAGAGAAGCCTCCTCTTGAGGTGCTTGTGGAAAGTTGGTATTCCTCTTGAATCGAAGCAAGGGACTTGCTCTCCTCTCGAGTTGATTTGGGGTCCACGGAGCCCTTTCGTGTTGCTACAGTGACCTCAGGATCCCTCTAGACTTGAGACAGTGATCTTGGGGTTTCTCTGGAGTGCCATCAAGGAAATCAAGGCTCCTTTCACGTTTGATGTGGAACACGGAATTGCTCTGCACGCAGTGCATGGGAATCGGGCCTCATCTCGCGGCGAGGGGGAAGTCTCATGGTTTTTCTCGAGTTGCGGGCGGAACCAGGTGTATATTCTCGAGTTAGGATGGGGAGGGCCCTTCCAGACACGTATTTGTTCAGCGACGTCAGGACTCCTGCCTAGGTGCGAGGGACACCTCGGGATTCTCCTCGAGTCTTGGCATGGCAATTGGGACGCGTCTCCACGTGAGGCGGGAGACCCAGGGTCCCTTTCCACGTGCCACAGGGATCCTGGGACTCCTATCCATTTTCAAGAGGAGTCAGGCATCGTCTCCTTTGGAAGCATTGATCTCCGCGGACCTCTCGAGATTTCAAAGGATGTGAGGCCTCCCGTCTCGATGAGGCGGAGAACTAGGTCTTTCTCTGTGGTCTCCACAGGGTGTTAATACATCCCTTCGTCTTGGGAGATGCAAGACGAGCCTGCATTCAATTCACTGCAGGGATATCCGGCCTTACTTCGAGTCAGAGCATCTCGGTGTCCATTCCACTTGAGGCCACAAACTCAGGGTCCCTCTCACCTACCTGTAGCTGAGAGAAGCCTCCTCTTGAGGTGCTTGTGGAAAGTTGGTATTCCTCTTGAGTCGAAGCCAGGGACTAAGCTCTCATCTCGAGTTGATTTGGGGCCACGGAGCACTTTCGTGTTGCTACAGTGACCTCAGTATCCCTCTAGACTTGAGACAGTGATCTTGGGTTTTGTCTGCAGTGCCATCAAGGAAATCAAGGCTCCTTTCACGTTTGATGTGGAACACGGAATTGCTCTACACGCAGTGCAGGGGAATCGGGCCTCATCTCGCGGCGAGGGGGAAGTCTCATGGTTTTTCTTGAGTTGCGGCCGGAACCTGGGGTATATTCTCGAGTTACGACGGGGAGGGCCCTTCCAGACACGTATTTGTTCAGCGACCTCAGGACTCCTGCCTAGGTGCGAAGGACACCTCGGGATTCTCCTCGAGTCTTGGCATGGCAATTGGGACGCGTCTCCACGTGACGCGGGAGACCCAGGGTCCCTTTCCACGTGTCACAGGGATCCTGGGACTCCTATCCATTTTCAAGAGGAGTCAGGCATCGTCTCCTTTGGAAGCATTGATCTCCCTGGGCGTCTCGAGTTTTCAAAAGATGTGAGGCTTCCGGTCGCGATGAGGCGGAGAACTAGGTCTTTCTCTGTGGTCTCCAAAGGGGATTCAGACATCCCTTCGTCTTGAGAGATGCAAGACGAGCCTGCATTCAATTCACTGCAGGGATATCCGGCCTTAATTCGAGTCAGAGCATCAAGGTGTCCATTGCACTTGAGGCCACAAACTCAGGGTCCGTCTCACATACCTGTAGCTAAGAGAAGCCTCCTCTTGAGGTGCTTGTGGAAAGTTGGTATTTCTCTTGAGTCGAAGCTAGGGACTAAGCTCTCATCTCGAGTTGATTTGGGGTCCACGGAGCCCTTTCGTGTTGCTACAGTGACCTCAGGGTCCCTCTAGACTTGAGACAGTGATTTTGGGTTTTCTCTGGAGTGCCATCAAGGAAATCAAGGCTCCTTTCACGTTTGATGTGGAACACGGAATTGCTCTGCACGCATTGCAGGGGAATCGGGCCTCATGTCACGGCGAGGGGGAAGTCTCATGGTTTTTTTCGAGTTGCGGCCGGAACCTGGTGTATATTCTCGAGTTACGACGGGGAGGGCCCTTCCAGACACGTGTTTCTTCAGCGACGTCAGGACTCCTGCCTAGGTGCGAGGGACACCTCGGGATTCTCCTCGAGTCTTGGCATGGCAATTGGGACGAGTATCCACGTGAGGCGGGAGACCCAGTGTCCCTTTCCACGTGCCACAGTGATCCTGGGACTCCTATCCATTCTCAAGAGCAGTCAGGCATCGTCTCCTTTGGAAGCATTGATCTCTGCAGACCTCTCGAGTTTTCCAAGGATGTGAGGCCTCCGGTCACGATGAGGCGGAGGACTAGGTCTTTGTCTGTCGTCTCCACAGGGGATTCAGACATCCCTTCGTCTTGGGAGATGCAAGACGAGCCTGAATTCAATTCACTGCAGGGATATCCGGCCTTACTTCGAGTCAGAGCATCTCGGTGTCCATTCCACTTGAGGCCACAAACTCAGGGTCTCTCTCACATACCTGTAGCTGAGAGAAGCCTCCTCTTGAAGTGCTTGTGGAAAGTTGGTATTCCTCTTGAGTCGAAGCCAGGGACTAAGCTCTCATCTCGAGTTGATTTGGGGTCCACGGAGCCCTTTCGTGTTGCTCCAGTGACCTCAGGATCCCTCTAGACTTGAGACAGTGATCTTGGGTTTTCTCTGGAGTTCCATCAAGGAAATCAAGCCTCCTTTCACGTTTGATGTGGAAAACGGAATTGCTCTGCATGCAGTGCAGGGGAATCGGGCCTTATCTCGCGGCGAGGGGGAAGTCTCATGGTTTTTCTCGAGTTGCGGCCGGAACCTGGGGTATATTCTCGAGTTACGACGGGGAGGGCCCTTCCAGACACGTGTTTGTTCAGCGACGTCAGGACTCCTGCCTATGTGTGAGGGACACCTCGGGATTCTCCACGAGTCTTGGCATGGCAATTGGGACTCGTCTCCACGTGAGGCGGGAGACCCAGTGTCCCTTTCCACGTGCCACAGGCATTCTGGGACTTCTATCTATTTTCAAGAGGAGTCAGGCATCGTCTCCTTTGGAAGCATTGATCTCCGCGGACCTCTCGAGGTTTCAAAGGTTGTGAGGCCTCCGGTCGCGTTGAGGCGGAGGACTAGGTCTCTCTGTTGTCTCCACAGGGGATTCAGACATCCCTTCGTCTTGGGAGATGCAAGACGAGCCTGCTTTCAATTCACTGCAGGGATATCCGGCCTTACTTTGAGTCAGAGCATCTCGGTGTACATTACACTTGAGGCCACAAATTCAGGGTCCCTCTCACATACCTGTAGCTTAGAGAAGCTTCCTCTTGAGGGGCTTGTGGAAAGTTCGTATTCCTCTTGAGTTGAAGCCAGGGACTAATCTCTCATCTCGAGTTGATTTGGGGTCCAGGGAGCCCTTTTGTGTTGCTCCGGTGACCTCAGGATCCCTCTAGACTTGAGACTGTGATCTTGGGTTTTCTCTGGAGTGCCATCAAGGAAATCAAGGCTCCTTTCACGTTTGAAGTGGAACACGGAATAGCTCTGCACGCAGTGCAGGGGAATCGGGCCTCATCTTGCGGCGAGGGGGAAGTCTCATTGTTTTCCTCAAGTTGCGGCCGGAACCTGGGGTGTATTCTCGAGTTAGGATGGGGAGGGCCCTTTCAGACTCGTGTTTGTTCAGCGACGTTAGGACTCCTGCCTAGGTGCGAGGGACACTTCGGGATTCTCCAAGAGTCTTGGCATGGCAATTGGGACGCGTCTCCACGTGAGGCGGGAGACCGAGGGTCCCTTTCCACGTGCCACAGGGATCCTGGGACTCCTATCCATTTTCAAGAAGAGTCAGGCATCGTCTCCTTTGGAAGCATTGATCTCTGCGGACCTCTCGAGTTTTCAAAGGATGTGAGGCCTCCGGTCGCGATGAGGCGGAGAACTAGGACTTTCTCTGTGGTCTCCACAGGGGATTCAGACATCCCTTCGTCTTGGGAGATGCAAGACGAGCCTGCATTCAATTCACTGCAGGGATATCCGGCCTTACTTCGAGTCAGAGCATCTCGGTGTCCATTCCACTTGAGGCCACAAACTCAGGGTCCCTCTCACATACCTGTAGCTGAGAGAAGCCTCCTCTTGAGGTTCTTGTGGAAAGTTGGTATTCCTCTTGAGTCGAAGCCAGGGACTAAGCTCTCATCTCGAGTTGATTTGGGGTCCACGGAGCCTTTTCGTGTTGCTCCAGTGACCTCAGGATCCCTCTAGACTTGAGACAGTGATCTTGGGTTTTCTCTGGAGTGCCATCAAGGAAATCAAGGCTCCTTTCACATTTGATGAGGAACACGGAATTGCTCTGCACGCAGTGCAGGGGAATCGGGCCTCATCTCGCGGTGAAGGGGAAGTCTCATGGTTTTTCTATAGTTGCGGCCGGAACCTGGGGTATATTCTCGAGTTACGACTGGGAGGGCCCTTCCAGACAGGTGTTTGTTCAGCGATGTCAGGACTCCTGCCTAGGTGCGAGGGACACCTCGGGATTCTCCTCGAGTTTTGGCATGGCAATTGGGACGCCTCTCCACCTGAGGCGGGAGACCCAGTGTCCCTTTCCATGTGCCACAGGGATCCTGGGACTCCTATCCATTTTCAAGAGGAGTCAGGCATCGTCTCCTTTGGAAGCATTGATCTCCGAAGACCTCTCGAGTTTTCAAAGGATGTGAGGCCTCCGGTCGCGACGAGGCAGACGACTAGGTCTTTCTCTGTCGTCTCCACCGGGGATTCAGACATCCCTTCGTCTTGGGAGATGCAAGACGAGCCTGCATTTAATTCACTGCAGGGATATCCGGCCTTACTTCGAGTCAGAGCATCTCGGTATCCATTCCACTTGAGGCCACAATATCAGGGTCCCTCTCACATACCTGTAGCTGAGAGAAGGCTCCTCTTGTGGTGCTCTTGGAAAGTTGGTATTCCTCTTGAGTCGAAGCCAGGGACTAAGCTCTCATCTCGAGGTGATTTGGGGTCTACGGAGCCCATTCGTGTTGCAACAGTGACTTCAGGATCCCTCTAGACTTGAGACAGAGATCTTGGGTTTTCTCTGGAGTGCCATTAAGGAAATCAAGGCTCCTCTCATGTTTGATGTGGAACACGGAATTGCTCTGCACGAAGTGCAGGGGAATCGGCCCTCAGATCGCGGGCGAGGGGGAAGTCTCTTGGTTTTTCTCGAGTTGCGGCCGAAACCTGGGGTATATTCTCGAGTTACAATGAGGAGGTCCCTTCCAGACCCATGTTTCTTCAGCGACTTCAGGACTCCTGCCTAGGTGCGAGGGACAACTCGGGATTCTCCTCAAGTCTTGGCATGGCAATTTGGACGCGTCTCCATGTGAGGCGGGAGACCCATGGTCCCTTTCCACGTGCCATAGGGATCCTGGGACTTCTATCCATTTTCAAGAGGAGTCAGGCATCCTCTCCTTTGGAAGCATTGATCTCCGCGGACCTCTCGAGTTTTTAAAGGATGTGAGGCCTCCGGTCGCGATGAGGCGGAAAACTAGGTCTTTCTCTGTGGTCTCCACAGGGGATTCACACATCCCTTCGTCTTGGGAGATGCAAGACGAGCCTGCATTCAATTCACTGCAGGGATATCTGGCCTTACTTCGAGTCAGAGCATCTCGGTGTTCATTCCACTTGAGGCCACACAGTCAGGGTCCCTCTCACATACCTGTAGCTGAGAGAAGCCTCCTCTTGAGGTGCTTGTGGAAAGTTGGTATTCCTCTTGAATCGAAGCAAGGGACTTGCTCTCCTCTCGAGTTGATTTGGGGTCCACGGAGCCCTTTCGTGTTGCTACAGTGACCTCAGGATCCCTCTAGACTTGAGACAGTGATCTTGGGGTTTCTCTGGAGTGCCATCAAGGAAATTAAGGCTCCTTTCACGTTTGATGTGGAGCACGGAATTGCTCTGCACGCAGTGCAGGGGAATCGGGCCTCATCTCTCGGCGAGGGGGAAGTCTCATGGTTTTTCCCGAGTTGCCGCCGGAACCTAGGGTATATTCTCGAGTTATGACGGGGAGGGCCCTTTCAGACACGTGTTTGTTCAGCGACTTCAGTACTTCTGCCTAGGTGCGAGGGACACCTCGGGATTCTCCTCGAGTCTTGGCATGGCAATTGGGACGCGTCTCCACGTGAGGCGGGAGACCCACGGTCCCTTTCCACGTGCCACAGGGATCCAGGGACTCCTATCGATTTTCAAGAGGTGTCAGGCATCGTCTTCTTTGGAAGCATTGATCTCCTCGGACCTCTCGAGTTTTGAAAACATGTGAGGCCTCCGGTCGCAATGGGGTGGAGAACTAGGTCTTTCTCTGTGATCTCCACAGGTGATTCACACATCCCTTCGTCTTGGGAGATGCAAGACGAGCCTGCATTCAATTCACTGCAGGGATATCCGGCCTTACTTCGAGTCAGAGCATCTCGGTGTCCATTCCACTTGAGGCCACAAACTCAGGGTCCCTCTCACATACCTGTAGCTGAGAGAAGTCTCCTCTTGAGGTGCTTGTGGAAAGTTGGTATTCCTCTTGAGTGGAAGCCAGGGACTAAGCTCTCATCTCGAGTTGATTTGGGGTCCATGGAGCCCTTTCGTGTTGTTCCAGTGACCTAAGGATCCCTCTAGACTTGAGACAGTGATCTTGGGTTTTCTCTGGAGTGCAATCAAGGAAATCACGGCTCCTTTCACGTTTGATGTGGAACACGGAATTGCTCTGCACGCAGTGCAGGGCAATGGGCCTCATCTCGCAGCGAGCGGTAAGTCTCATGGTTTTTCTCGAGTTGAGGCCGGAACCTGGGTTATATTCTCGAGTTACGACGGGGAGGGCCCTTCCAGACACGTGTTTGTTCAGCGACGTCAGGACTCCCGCCTTGGTGCGAGGGATAACTCGGGATTCTCCTCGAGTCTTGGCGTGGCAGTTGGGACGCGTCTCCACGTGAGGCGGGAGACCCAGGGTCCCTTTCCACGTGCCACAGGGATCCTTGGACTCCTATCCATTTTCAAGAGGAGTCAGGCATCGTCTCCATTGGAAGCATTGATCTCCGCGGACCTCTCGAGTTTTCAAAGGATGTGAGGCCTCCGGTCGCAATGAGGCGGAAAACTAGGTCTTTCTCTGTGGTGTCCACAGGGGATTCAGACATCCCTTCGTCTTGGGAGATGCAAGACGAGCCTGCATTCAATTCACTGCAGGGATATCTGGCCTTATTTGGAGTCAGAGCATCTCAGTGTCCATTCCACTACAGGCCACAATCTCACGGTCCCTCTCACATACCTGTAGCTGAGAGAAGCCTCCTCTTGAGGTGCTTGTGGAAAGTTGGTATTCCTCTTGAGTGGAAGCCAGGGACTAAGCTCTCATCTCGAGTTGATTTGGGGTCCACGGAGCCCTTTCGTGTTGTTCCAGTGACCTCAGGATCCCTCTAGACTTGAGACAGTGATCTTGGGTTTTCTCTGGAGTGCCATCAAGGAAATCAAGGCTCCTTTCACGTTTGATGTGGATCACGGAATTGCTCTGCACGAAGAGCAGGGGAATCGGGCCTCATCTCGCGGCGAGGGGGAAGTCTCATGGTTTTTCTCGAGTTGCGGCCGGAACCTGGGGTATATTCTCGAGTTACGACGGGGAGGGCCCTTCCAGACACGTGTTTGTTCAGCGACGTCAGGACTCCTGCCTTGGTACGAGGGACACCTCGTGATTCTCCTCGAGTCTTGGCATGGCACTTCTGACGCCTCTCTACGTGAGGCGGGAGAACCAGGGTCCCTTTCCACGTGCCACAGGGATCCTGGGACGCCTGTCCATTTTCAAGAGGAGTCAGGCATCGTCTCCTTTGGAAGCATTGATCTCCGCGGACCTCTCGAGTTTTCAAAGGATGTGAGGCCTCCGGTCGCAATGAGGTGTAGAACTACGTCTTTCTCTGTGATCTCCACAGGGGATTAAGACAACCCTTCGTTTTCGGAAATGCAAGACGAGCCTGCATTCAATTCACTGCAGGGATATCCGGCCTTACATCGAGTCAGAGCATCTCGGTGTCCATTCGACTTGAGGCCAAAAAATCCGGGTCCCTCTCACATACCTGTAGCTGAGAGAAGCCTCCTCTTGAGGTGCTTGTGAAAAGTTGGTATTCCTCTTGAGTCGAAGCCAGGGACTAAGGACTCATCTCGAGTTGATTTGGGGTCCACGGAGCCCTTTCGTCTTGCTCCAGTGACCTCAGGTTCCCTCTAAACTTGAGACAGTGATCTTGGGTTTTCTCTGGAGTGCCATCAAGGAAATCAAGGCTCCTTTCACGTTTGATGTGGAACACGGAATTGCTCTGCACGCAGTGCAGGGGAATCGGGTCTCACCTCGCGGCGAGGGGGAAGTCTCATGGTTTTCCTCGAGTTGCGGCCGGAACCTGGGATATATTCTCGAGTTACGACGGGGAGGGCCCTTCCAGATACGTGTTTGTTCAGCGATGTCAGGACTCCTGCCTAGGGGCGAGGGACACCTCGGGATTCTCCTCGAGTCTTGGCATGGCAATGGGGAAGCGTTTCCACGTGAGTTGGGAGACCCAGGGTCCCTTTCCACGTGCCACAGGGATCCTGGGACTCCTATCCATTTTCAAGAGGAGTCAGGCATCGTCTCCTTTGGAAGCTTTGATCTCCGGGGACCTCTCGAGTTTTCAAAGGACGAGAGGCCTTCGGTCGCGATGAGGCAGTGAACTAGGTCTGTCTCTGTGGTCTCCACAGGGGATTCAGACATCCCTTCGTCTTGGGAGATGCAAGACCAGCCTGCATTCAATTCACTGCAGGGATATCCGGCCTTACTTCGAGTCAGAGCATCTCGGTGTCCATTCCATTTGAGGCCACACACTCAGGGTCCCTCTCACATACCTGTAGCTGAGAGAAACCTCCTCTTGAGGTGCTTGTGGAAAGTTGGTATTCCTCTTGAGTCGAAGCTAGGGACTAAGCTCTCATCTCGAGTAGATATGTGGTCCACAGAGCCCTTTGGTGTTGCTCCAGTTACCTCAGGATCCCTCTAGACTTGAGACAGTGATCTTGGGTTTTCGCTGGAGTGCCATCAAGGAAATCAAGGCTCCTTTCACGTTTGATGTGGAGCACGGAACTGCTCTGCACGCAGTGCAGGGGAATCAGGCCTCATCTCGCGGCGAGGGGGAAGTCTCATGGTTGTTCTCGAGTTGCGGCTGGAACCTGGGGTATATTCTCGAGTTACGTCAGTGACGGCCCTTCCAGACACGTGTTTTTTCAGCGACGTCACGACTCCTGCCTAGGTGCGAGGGCCAACTCGGGATTCTCCTCGATTCTTGGCTTGGCAATTATGACGCATCTCCATGTGATGCGGGAAACCCAGGGTCCCTTTCCTCGTGCCACAGGGATCCTGGGACTCCTATCCCTTTTCAAGATGAGTCAGGCATCATCTCCTTTGGAAGCATTGATCTCCGCGGACCTCTCGAGGTTTCAAAGGATGTGAGGCCTCTGGTCGCGATGATGCGGAGAACTAGGTCTTTCTCTGTGGTCTCCACAGGGGATTCAGACATCCCTTCGTCTTGGGAGATGCAATACGAGCCTGCATTCAATTCACTGCAGGGATATCCGGCCTTACTTCGAGTCAGAGCATCTCGGTGTTCCATTCCACTTGAGGCCACAAACTCAGGGTCCCTCTCACATACCTGAAGCTGTGAGAAACCTCCTCTTGAGGTGCTTGTGGAAAGTTGGTATTCCTCTTGAGTTGTAGCCAGGGACTAAGCTCTCATCTCGAGTTGATTTGGGGTCCACGGAGCCCTTTCGTGTTGCTCCAGTGACCTCAGGATCCCTCTAGACTTGAGACAGTGATCTTGTGTTTTCTCTGGAGTGTCATTAGGAAATCAAGGCTCCTTTTATGTTTGATGTGGAAAACGGAATTGCTCTGCACGCAGTGCAGGAGAATCGGGCCTCATCTCACGGCGAGGGGGAAGTCTCATGGTTTTTCGCGAGTTGCGGCCGGAACCTGCGGTATATTCTCGAGTTACGACGGGGAGGGCCCTTCCAGACACGTGTTTGTTCAGCGACGTCGGGACTCCTGCCTCTGTGCGAGGGACACCTCGGGATTCTCCTCGAGTATTGGCATGGCAATTGGGACGCTTCTCCACGTGAGGCGGGAGACCCAGTGTCCCTTTCCACATGCCACAGGGATCCTGGGACTCCTATCCATTTTCAAGAGGGGTCAGGCATCGTCTCCTTTGGATGCATTGATCTCCGCGGAACTGTCGAGTTTTCAAAGGATGTGAGGCCTCCGGTCGCGATGAGGTGGAGAACTAGGTCTTTCTCTGTGGTCTCCACAGGGGATTCAGACATCCCTTCGTCTTGGGAGATGCAATATGAGCCTGCATTCAATTCACTGCAGGGACATTCGACCTTACTTCGAGTCAGAGCATCTCGGTGTCCATTCCACTTGAGGCCACAAACTCAGGGTCCCTATCACATACATGTAGCTGAGAGAAGCCTACTCTTGAGGTGCTTGTGGAAAGTTGGTATTCCTCTTGAGTCGAATCTAGGGACTAAGCTCTCATCTCGAGTTGATTTGCGGTCCATGGAGCCCTTTCGTGTTGCTCCAGTGACCTCAGGATCCCTCTAGACTTGAGACAGTGATCTTGGGTTTTCTCTGGAGTGTCATCAAGGAAATCAAGGCTCCTTTCACGTTTTATGTGGAACACGGAATTGCTCTGCACGCAGTGCAGGGGAATCGGGCCTCATCTCGCGGCGAGGGGGAAGTCTCATGGTTTTTCTCGAGTTGCGGCCGGAACCAGGGGTATATTCTAGAGTTACGACGGGGAGGGCCCCTGCAGACACGTGTTTGTTCAGCGACGTCAGGACTCCTGCCTACGTGCGAGGGACACCTCGGGATACTCCTCGAGTTGGCATGTCAATTGGGACGCGTCTCCACGTGACGCCGGAGACGCAGGGTCCCTTTCCACGTGCCACAGGGATCCTGGCACTCCTATCCATTTTCAAGAGAAGTCAGGCATCGTCTCCTTTGGAAGCATTGATCTCCGCGGACCTCTCGAGTTTTCAAAGGATGTGAGGCCTCCGGTCCCGATGAGGCATAGAACTAGGTCTTTCTCTGTGGTCTCCACAGGGGATTCACACATCCCTTCGTCTTGGGAGATGCAAGACGAGCCAGCATTCAATTCATTGCAGGGATATCTGGCCTTACTTCGAGTCAGAGCATCTCGGTGTCCAATCCACTTGAGGCCACAAACTCAGGTTCCCTCTCACATACCTGTAGCTGAGAGAAGCCTCCTCTTGAGGTGCTTGTGGAAAATTGGTATTCCTCTTGAGTCAAAGCCAGATAATAACCTCTCATCTCGAGTTGATTTGGGGTCATGGAGCACTTTCTTGTTGCTGCACTGACCTCAGGAATCCTCTAGACTTGAGACAGTGATCTTGGGTTTTCTCTGGAATGCCATCAAGGAAATCAAAGCTCCTTTCACGTTTGATGTGGAACACGGAATTGTGAAATATATGTAGAGATTCAAAAGGTGTCAAAAATATGAGGAGCATGAAACGCTCTGAAAAACAGGAGGATAATGAAGTGGTGTAGAAAAACATGAAGAGCCTGAAAAGGTTTGAAAAATATGAAGAGTTTCAAAAGGTGTGAAAATATGAGGAGCATGAAGCGTTCTGAAAAATAGGAGGAGCATGAAGCGGTGTGCAAAAACAAGAAGAGCATGAAAAGGTGTGAAATATATGAAGAGCTTAAAAAGGTGTGAAAAATAGGAGGAGCATGAAACGGTGTTCAAAAACATGAAGAGCATGAAAAAGTGTGAAAAATATAAAGAGCTTCAAAAGGTGTCAAAATTATGAGGAGCATGAAACGGTGTTCAAAAACATGAAGAGCCTGAAAAAGTGTGAAATATATGAAGAGCTTAAAAAGGTGTGAAAAATAGGAGGAGCATGAAACGGTGTTCAAAAACATGAAGAGCATGAAAAAGTGTGAAAAATATAAAGAGCTTCAAAAGGTGTCAAAAATATGAGGAGCATGAAACGGTGTTCAAAAACATGAAGAGCATGAAAAGGTGTGAAATATATGAAGAGCTTAAAAAGGTGTGAAAAATAGGAGGAGCATGAAACGGTGTTCAAAAACATGAAGAGCATGAAAAAGTGTGAAAAATATAAAGAGCTTCAAAAGGTGTCAAAAATATGAGGAGCATGAAACGGTGTTCAAAAACATGAAGAGCCTGAAAAAGTGTGAAAAATATGAAGAGCTTAAAAAGGTATGAAAAATAGGAGGAGCATGAAATGGTGTTTAAAAACATGAAGAGCATGAAAAGGTGTGAAAAATATGAAAAGCCTCAAATCGTGTCAAAAATATGAGGAGCATGTAACGGTCTGAAAAATAGAAGGAGCATGAAGCGGTGTTGAGAAACATGAACAGAATGAAAACTTTTGAAAAATATGAAGAGCTTCAAAAGGTGTGAAAAATATGAAGAGCTTCCAGAGGTGTGAAAAATGAGATGAGCATGAAACGTTTTGAAAAATAGAAGGAGCATGAAGCGGTGTTGAGAAACATGAAGAGACTGAAAACTTTTGAAAAATATGAAGAGCTTCAAAAGGTGTGAAAAATATGAAGAGCTTCCAGAGGTGTGAAAAATGAGATGAGCATGAAACGTTTTGAAAAATAGGAGGAGCATGAAGTGGTGTTGAATAACATGAAGTGCCTGAAAAAGTGTGAAATATAGGAAGAGCTTCAAAAGGTGTGAAAAATATGAAGAGCTTCAAATGGTGAGAAATACATGAGGAGCATGAAACGGTCTGAAAAATAGGAAGATCAAGAAGCGGTGTTGAAAAACATGAAGAGCCTGAAAAGGTGTGAAAAATGTGAAGAGCTTCCAAAGGTGTAAAAATATGAGGAGCATGAAACGTTCTGAAAAATAGGAGGAGCATGAAACCATGTTCAAAAATATGAAGAGCCTGAAAAGGTGTGAAAAATATGAAGAGCTTTAAAAGGTGTGAAATACATGAGGAGCATGAAACGGTCTGAAAAATAGGAGGAGCATGAAGCGGTGTTCAAAAACATGAACAGCCTGAAAAGGTGTGAAAAATATGAAGAGCTTCAAAAGATGTGGAAAATATGAGGAGCATGAAACGGTCTGAAAAATAGGAGGAGAATGAAGCGGTGTTGAAAAACATGAAGAGTCTGAAAGGTGTGAAAAATACAAAGAGTTTCAAAAGGTGTCAAAAGTATGAGGAGAATGAATCGGTCTGAAAAATAGGAGGAGCATGAATCGGTGTTGAAAAACATGAAGAGCCTGAAAAGGTGTGAAAAATATGAAGAGATACAAAAGGTGTGAAAAATATGAAGAGCATGAAGCGGTGTTGAAAAACATGAAGAGCTTGAAAAGGCGTGAAAAATAAGAAGAGCTTCAAAAGGTGTCAAAAATAGGAGGAGCATGAAACGGTCTGAAAAATAGGAGGATCATGAAGCGGTGCTGAAAATCATGAAGAGCCTGAAAAGGTGTGAAAAATCTGAAGAGCTTCAAAAGGTGTCAAAAATATGAGGCGCATGAAACAGTCTGAAAAATAGCAGGAGCATGAAGCTGTGGTCAAAAACATAAAGAGCCTGAAAAGGTGTGAATAATATGAAGAGCTTCAAAAGGTGAGAAATATATGAGGAGCATGAAACGGTCTGAAAAATAGGAGGAGCGTTAAGCGGTGTTCAAAAACATGAAGAGCCTGAAAAGGTGTGAAAAATATGAAGAGATTCAAATGGTGAGAAATACATGAGGAGCATGAAACGGTCTGATAAATAGGAAGATCAAGAAGCGGTGTTGAAAAACAGGAAGAGCCTGAAAAGGTGTGAAAAATGTGAAGAGCTTCCAAAGGTGTAAAAATATGAGGAGCATGAAACGTTCTGAAAAATAGGAGGAGCATGAAACGGTGTTCAAAAACATGAAGAGCATGAAAAAGTGTGAAAAATATGAAGAGCTTCACACGATGTCAAAAATATGAGGAGCATGAAACGGTATGAAAAATAGGAGGATCATGAAACGGTGTTCAAAAACATGAAGAGCATGAAAAGGTGTGAAATATATGAAGAGCTTAAAAAGGTGTGAAAAATAGGAGGAGCATGAAACGGTGTTCAAAAACATGAAGAGCATGAAAAAGTGTGAAAAATATAAAGAGCTTCAAAAGGTGTCAAAAATATGAGGAGCATGAAACGGTGTTCAAAAACATGAAGAGCCTGAAAAAGTGTGAAAAATATGAAGAGCTTAAAAAGGTATGAAAAATAGGAGGAGCATGAAATGGTGTTTAAAAACATGAAGAGCATGAAAAGGTGTGAAAAATATGAAAAGCCTCAAATCGTGTCAAAAATATGAGGAGCATGTAACGGTCTGAAAAATAGAAGGAGCATGAAGCAGTGTTGAGAAACATGAACAGAATGAAAACTTTTGAAAAATATGAAGAGCTTCAAAAGGTGTGAAAAATATGAAGAGCTTCCAGAGGTGTGAAAAATGAGATGAGCATGAAACGTTTTGAAAAATAGAAGGAGCATGAAGCGGTGTTGAGAAACATGAAGAGAATGAAAACTTTTGAAAAATATGAAGAGCTTCAAAAGGTGTGAAAAATATGAAGAGCTTCCAGAGGTGTGAAAAATGAGATGAGCATGAAACGTTTTGAAAAATAGGAGGAGCATGAAGTGGTGTTGAATAACATGAAGTGCCTGAAAAAGTGTGAAATATAGGAAGAGCTTCAAAAGGTGTGAAAAATATGAAGAGCTTCAAATGGTGAGAAATACATGAGGAGCATGAAACGGTCTGAAAAATAAGAAGATCAAGAAGCGGTGTTGAAAAACATGAAGAGCCTGAAAAGGTGTGAAAAATGTGAAGAGCTTCCAAAGGTGTAAAAATATGAGGAGCATGAAACGTTCTGAAAAATAGGAGGAGCATGAAACCATGTTCAAAAATATGAAGAGCCTGAAAAGGTGTGAAAAATATGAAGAGCTTTAAAAGGTGTGAAATACATGAGGAGCATGAAACGGTCTGAAAAATAGGAGGAGCATGAAGCGGTGTTCAAAAACATGAACAGCCTGAAAAGGTGTGAAAAATATGAAGAGCTTCAAAAGATGTGGAAAATATGAGGAGCATGAAACGGTCTGAAAAATAGGAGGAGAATGAAGCGGTGTTGAAAAACATGAAGAGTCTGAAAGGTGTGAAAAATACAAAGAGTTTCAAAAGGTGTCAAAAGTATGAGGAGAATGAATCGGTCTGAAAAATAGGAGGAGCATGAATCGGTGTTGAAAAACATGAAGAGCCTGAAAAGGTGTGAAAAATATGAAGAGATACAAAAGGTGTGAAAAATATGAAGAGCATGAAGCGGTGTTGAAAAACATGAAGAGCTTGAAAAGGCGTGAAAAATAAGAAGAGCTTCAAAAGGTGTCAAAAATAGGAGGAGCATGAAACGGTCTGAAAAATAGGAGGATCATGAAGCGGTGCTAAAAATCATGAAGAGCCTGAAAAGGTGTGAAAAATCTGAAGAGCTTCAAAAGGTGTCAAAAATATGAGGCGCATGAAACGGTCTGAAAAATAGCAGGAGCATGAAGCTGTGGTCAAAAACATAAAGAGCCTGAAAAGGTGTGAATAATATGAAGAGCTTCAAAAGGTGAGAAATATATGAGGAGCATGAAACGGTCTGAAAAATAGGAGGAGCGTTAAGCGGTGTTCAAAAATATGAAGAGCCTGAAAAGGTGTGAAAAATATGAAGAGATTCAAAAGTTGTCAGAAAAATGAGGAGCATGACATGGTCTGAAAAATAGGAGGATCATGAAACAGTGTTCAAAAACATGAAGAGCATGAAAAGGTGTGAAAAATATGAAGAGCTTCACACGATGTCAAAAATATGAGGAGCATGAAACGGTGTTCAAAAACATGAAGAGCCTGAAAAAGTGTGAAAAATATGAAGAGCTTCAAAAGGTGTGAAAAATAGGAGGAGCATTAAATGTTGTTCAAAAACATGAAAAGCATGAAAAGGTGTGAAAAATATGAAAAGCCTCAAAACGTGTCAAAAATATGAGGTGCATGTAACGGTCTGAAAAATAGAAGGAGTATGAAGCGGTGTTGAAAAACATGAAGAGAATGAAAACTTTGAAAAATATGAAGAGCTTCAAAAGGTGTGAAAAATATGAAGAACTTCCAGAGTTGTCAAAAATGAGATGAGCATGAAACGTTTTGAAAAATAGGAGGAGCATGAAGTGGTGTTGAAAAACCTGAAGTGCCTGAAAAGGTGTGAAATATATGAAGAGCTTCAAAAGGTGTAAAAATATGAGGAGCTTCAAATGGTGAGAAATACATGAGGAGCATGACACGGTCTGAAAAATAGGAAGATCAAGAAGCGGTGTTGAAAAACATGAAGAGCCTGAAAAGGTGTGAAAAATGTGAAGAGCTTCCAAAGGTATAAAAATATGAGGAGCACGAAACGTTCTGAAAAATAGGAGGAGCATGAAACTGTGTTCAAAAATATGAAGAGACTGAAAAGGTGTGAAAAATATGAAGAGTTACAAAAGGTGTGAAAAATATGAAGAGCATGAAGCGGTGTTGAAAAACATGAAGAGCTTGAAAAGGCGTGAAAAATATGAAGAGCTTCAAAAGGTGTCAAAAATAGGAGGAGCATGAAACGGTCTGAAAGATAGGAGGATCATGAAGCGGTTCTGAAAAACAAGAAGTGCCTAAAAAGATGTGAAATATATAAAGAGTTTGGAAAGATGTCAAAAATATGAGGAGCATGAAACGGTCTGAAAAATAGGAGGAGCATGAAACAGTGTTCAAAAACATGAAGAGCCTGAAAAGGTGTGAAAAATCTGAAGAGCTTCAAAAGGTGTCAAAAATATGAGGCGCATGAAACGGTCTGAAAAATAGCAGGATCATGAAGCTGTGGTCAAAAACATAAAGAGCCTGAAAAGGTGTGAATAATATGAAGAGCTTCAAAAGGTGAGAAATATATGAGGAGCATGAAACGGTCTGAAAAATAGGAGGAGCGTGAAGCGGTGTTCAAAAACATGAAGAGCCTGAAAAGGTGTGAAAAATATGAAGAGATTCAAAAGTTGTCAAAAAAATGAGGAGCATGACATGGTCTGAAAAATAGGAGGATCATGAAACGGTGTTCAAAAACATGAAAAGCATGAAAAGGTTTGAAAAATATGAAGAGCTTCAAAAGGTGTGAAAAATAGGAGGAGCATGAAACGGTGTTCAAAAACATGAAGAGCATGAAAAAGTGTGAAAAATATGAAGAGCTTCAAAAAGTGTGAAAAATAGGAGGAGCATTAAATGGTGTTCAAAAACATGAAAAGAATGAAAAGGTGTGAAAAATATGAAAAGCCTCAAAAAGTGTCAAAAATATGAGGTGCATGTAACGGTCTGAAAAATAGAAGGAGTATGAAGCGGTGTTGAAAACATGAAGAGAATGAAAACTTTGAAAAATATGAAGAGTTTCAAAAGGTGTGAAAAATATGAAGAGCTTCCAGAGGTGTCAAAAATGAGATGAGCATGAAACGTTTTGAAAAATAGGAGGAGCATGAAATGGTGTTGAAAAACATGAAGTGCCTGAAAAGGTGTGAAATATATGAAGAGCTTCAAAAGGTGTCAAAAATATGAGGAGCTTCAAATGGTGAGAAATACATGAGGAGCATGAAACGGTCTGAAAAATAGGAAGATCAAGAAGCGGTGTTGAAAAACATGAAGAGCCTGAAAAGATGTGAAAAATGTGAAGAGCTTCCAAAGGTATAAAAATATGAGGAGCATGAAACGTTCTGAAAAATAGGAGGAGCATGAAACCGTGTTCAAAAATATGAAGAGACTGAAAAGGTGTGAAAAATATGAAGAGCTTCAGAAGGTGTAAAAATATGAGGAGCATGAAACGCTCAGAAAAATAGGAGGAGCATGAAGTTTTGTTGAAAAACATGAAGAGCCTGAAAAGGTGTGAAAAATATGAAGAGCTTCAAAAGGTGTCAAAAATAGCAGGAGCATGAAACGGCCTGAAAAATACGAGGAGCATGAAGTGGTGTTGAGAAACATGAAGATCCTGAAAAGGTGTGAAAAATATGAAGAGCTTCAAAAGGAGTCAAAAATACGAGGAGCATGAAACGGTCTGAAAAATAGGAGGAGCATGAAACAGTGTTCAAAAACATGAAGAGCCTGAAAAGGTGTGAAAAATATGAAGAGCTTCAAAAGGTGTGAAATGCATGAGGAGCATGAAACGGTCTAAAAAATAGGAGGAGCATGAGCGATGTTGAAAAACATGAAGAGCCTGAAAAGGTGTGAAAAATATGAAGAGCTTCAAAAGGTGTGAAAAATATGAAGAGCTTCCAAAGGTGTCAAAAATATGAGGCGTATGAAACGGTCTGAAAAATAGGAGGAGCATGAAGCGGTGGTCAAAAACATAAAGAGCCTGAAAAGGTGTGAAAAATGTGAAGAGCTTCAAAAGGTGAGAAATACATGAGGAGCATGAAACGGTCTGAAAAATAGGAGGAGCATGAAGCGGTGTTCAAAAACATGAAGAGCCTGAAAAGGTGTGAAAAATATGAAGAGATTCAAAAGGTGTCAAAAAAATGAGGAGCATGAAACGGTATGAAAAATAGGAGGATCATGAAACGGTGTTCAAAAACATGAAGAGCCTGAAAATGTGTGAAAAATATGAAGAGATTCAAAAGGTGTCAAAAATATGAGTAGCATGAATCGGTGTTGAAAAACATGAAGAGCCTGAAAATGTGTGAAAAATATGAAGAGCTTCAAAAGGTGTCAAAAATATGAGGAGCATGAAACGGTCTGAAAAATAGGAGAAGCATGAAGCGGTGTTGAAAAACATGAAGAACATGAAAAGGTGTGAAAAATATGAAGAGCTTCAAAAGGTGTCAAAAATATGAGGAGCATGAACCAGTCTGAAAAATAGGAGGAGCATGAAGCGGTGTTCAAAAACATGAAGAGCCTGAAAAGCTGTGAAAATTATGAAGAGCTTCAAAAGGTGTGAAAAATATGAAGAGCTTCAAAAGGTGTGAAATACATGAGGAGCATGAAACGGTCTGAAAAATAGGAGGAGCATGAAGTGGTGTTCAAAAACATGAAGAGCCTGAAAAGGTGTGAAATATATGAAGAGATTCAAAAGGTGTCAAAAATATGAGGAGCATGAAATGCTCTGAAAAATAGCAGGATCATGAAGCGGTGTTGAAAAACATGAAAAGCCTGAAAAGGTGTGAAAAATATGAAGAGGTTCAAAAGGTGTCAAAAATATGAGGAGCATGAAATGGTCTGAAAAATAGGAGGAGCATGAAACGGTGTTGAAAAACATGAAGAGCCTGAAAAGATGTGAAAAATATGAAGAGCTTCAAAAGGTGTCAAAAATATGAGGAGCATGAAATGTCTGAAAAATAGGAGGAGCATGAAACGGTATGAAAAATAGGAGGAGCATGAAACCGTGTTCAAAAACATGAAGAGCCTGAAAAGTTGTGAAAAATATGAAGAGCTTCAAACGGTTGGAAATATATGAGGAGCATGAAACGGTGTTGAAAAACATGAAGAGCCTGTAAAGGTGGGTAAAATATGAAGAGCTTCAAAAGGTGTCAAAAATATGAGGAGCATGAAACGGTCTGAAAAATAGGAGGAGCATTAAACGGTGTTTAAAAATATGAAGAGCCTGAAATGGTGTGAAATATGAAGAGCTTCAAAAGGTGTCAAAAATAGGAGGAGCATGAAACAGTCTGAAAAATAGGAGGAGCATGAAGCGGTGTAAAAAAACATGAAGAGCCTGAAAATATGTGAAATATATGAAGAGCTTCAAAAGGTGTCAGAAATGAGAGGAGCATGAAACGGTCTGAAAAATAGGAGAAGCATGAAGTGGCTTTGAAAAACATGAAGAGCCTGAAAAGGTGTGAAAAATATGAAGAGCTTCAAAAGGTGTCAAAAATATGAGGAGCATGAAACGGTCTGAAAAATCGGAGGAGCATGAAACGGTGTTCAAAAACATCAAGAGCCTGAAAAGGTGTGAAAAATATGAAGAGCTTCAAAACGTGTCAAAAATATGAGGAACATGAAACGGTGTGAAAAACAGTAGGATCATGAAGCCGTGTTGAAAAACATGGGGAGCCTGAAAAGGTGTGAAAAATATGAAGAGTTTCAGAAGGTGTCAAAAATATGAGGAGCATGAAACGGTCTGAAAAATTGGAGGAGAATGAAACGGTGTTCAAAAACATGAAGAGCCTGAAAAGGTGTGAAAAATATGAAGAGCTTTAAAAGGTGTGAAATACATGAGGAGCATGAAACGGTCTGAAAAATAGGAGGAGCATGAAACCGTGTTCAAAAACATGAAGAGCCTGAAAAGTTGTGAAAAATATGAAGAGCTTCAAACGGTTGGAAATACATGAGGAGCATGAAACGGTGTTGAAAAACATGAAGAGCCTGAAAAGGTGGGTAAAATATGAAGAGCTTCAAAAGGTGTCAAAAATATGAGGAGCATGAAACGGTCTGAAAAATAGGAGGAGCATTAAACGGTGATCAAAAATATGAAGAGCCTGAAATGGTGTGAAATATGAAGAGCTTCAAAAGGTGTCAAAAACAGGAGGAGCATGAAACAGTCTGAAAAATAGGAGGAGCATGAAACGGTGTTCAAAAACATGAAGACGCTGAAAAGGTGTGAAAAATATGACGAGCTTCAAAAGGTGTCAAAAATATGAGGAGCATGAAACGGTCTGAAAAATAGGAGGAGCATGAAACGGTGTTCAAAAACATGAAGAGCCTGAAAAGGTGTGAAAAATATGAAGAGCTTCAAAAGGTGTCAAAAATAGGAGGAGCATGAAACGGTCTGAAAAATAGGAGCAGCATGAAGCGGTGTAAAAAACATGAAGAGCCTGAAGGTGTGAAAGATATGAAGACCTTCAAAAGGTGTCAAAAATATGAGGAGCATGAAACGGTCTGAAAAATAGTAGCAGCATGAAGCGGTGTAATAAACATGAAGAGCCTGAAAAGGTGTGAAAAATATGAAGAGCTTCAAAAGGTGTGAAAAAAATGAAGAGCTTCAAATGTGTCAAAAATATGAGGAGCATGAAAAGATCTGAAAAATAGGAGCAGCATGAAACGGTGTTCAAAGACATGAAGAGCCTGAAAACGTGTGAAAAACATGAAGAGCTTCAAAACGTGTCAAAAATATGAGGAGTATGAAACGATCTGAAAAATAGGAGGAGCAAGAAGCGGTGTTGAAAAAAATGAAGAGCCTGAAAACGTTTGAAAAATATGAAGAGCTTCAAAAGGTGTGGAAAATATGAAGAGCTTCAAAAGGTGTGAAATACATGAGGAGCATGAAACGGTCTGAAAAATAGGAGGAGCATGAAGCGGTGTTCAAAAACATGAAGAGCCTGAAAAGGTGTGAAATATATGAAGAGATTCAAAAGGTGTCAAAAATATGAGGAGCATGAAATGCTCTGAAAAATAGGAGGATCATGAAGCGGTGTTGAAAAACATGAAAAGCCTGAAAAGGTGTGAAAAATATGAAGAGGTTCAAAATGTGACAAAAATATGAGGAGCATGAAATGGTCTGAAAAACAGGAGGAGCATGAAACGGTGTTGAAAAACATGAAGAGCCTGAAAAGATGTGAAAAATATGAAGAGCTTCAAAAGGTGTCAAAAATATGAGGAGCATGAAATGTCTGAAAAATAGGAGGAGCATGAAAAGGTATGAAAAATAGGAGGAGCATGAAACCGTGTTCAAAAACATGAAGAGCCTGAAAAGTTGTGAAAAATATGAAGAGCTTCAAACGGTTGGAAATACATGAGGAGCATGAAACGGTGTTGAAAAACATGAAGAGCCTGAAAAGGTGGGTAAAATATGAAGAGCTTCAAAAGGTGTCAAAAATATGAGGAGCATGAAACGGTCTGAAAAATAGGAGGAGCATTAAACGGTGTTCAAAAATATGAAGAGCCTGAAATGGTGTGAAATATGAAGAGCTTCAAAAGGTGTCAAAAATAGGAGGAGCATGAAACAGTCTGAAAAATAGGAGGAGCATGAAGCGGTGTAAAAAACATGAAGACCCTGAAAAGGTGTGAAAAATATGAAGAGCTTCAAAAGGTGTGAAATACAGGAGGAGCATGAAACGGACTGAAAAATAGGAGGAGCATGAAGTGGTGTTGAAAAACATGAAGAGCCTGAAAATATGTGAAATATATGAAGAGCTTCAAAAGGTGTCAGAAATGAGAGGAGCATGAAACGGTCTGAAAAATAGGAGAAGCATGAAGTGGCTTTGAAAAACATGAAGAGCCTGAAAAGGTGTGAAAAATATGAAGAGCTTCCAAAGGTGTAAAAATATGAGGAGCATGAAACGTTCTGAAAAATAGGAGGAGCATGAAACGGTGTTCAAAAGCATGAAGAGCATGAAAAAGTGTGAAAAATATGAAGAGCTTCACACGATGTCAAAAATATGAGGAGCATGAAACGGTATGAAAAATAGGAGGATCATGAAACGGTGTTCAAAAACATGAAGAGCATGAAAAGGTGTGAAATATATGAAGAGCTTAAAAAGGTGTGAAAAATAGGAGGAGCATGAAACGGTGTTCAAAAACATGAAGAGCATGAAAAAGTGTGAAAAATATAAAGAGCTTCAAAAGGTGTCAAAAATATGAGGAGCATGAAACGGTGTTCAAAAACATGAAGAGCCTGAAAAAGTGTGAAAAATATGAAGAGCTTAAAAAGGTATGAAAAATAGGAGGAGCATGAAATGGTGTTTAAAAACATGAAGAGCATGAAAAGGTGTGAAAAATATGAAAAGCCTCAAATCGTGTCAAAAATATGAGGAGCATGTAACGGTCTGAAAAATAGAAGGAGCATGAAGCGGTGTTGAGAAACATGAACAGAATGAAAACTTTTGAAAAATATGAAGAGCTTCAAAAGGTGTGAAAAATATGAAGAGCTTCCAGAGGTGTGAAAAATGAGATGAGCATGAAACGTTTTGAAAAATAGAAGGAGCATGAAGCGGTGTTGAGAAACATGAAGAGAATGAAAACTTTTGAAAAATATGAAGAGCTTCAAAAGGTGTGAAAAATATGAAGAGCTTCCAGAGGTGTGAAAAATGAGATGAGCATGAAACGTTTTGAAAAATAGGAGGAGCATGAAGTGGTGTTGAATAACATGAAGTGCCTGAAAAAGTGTGAAATATAGGAAGAGCTTCAAAAGGTGTGAAAAATATGAAGAGCTTCAAATGGTGAGAAATACATGAGGAGCATGAAACGGTCTGAAAAATAGGAAGATCAAGAAGCGGTGTTGAAAAACATGAAGAGCCTGAAAAGGTGTGAAAAATGTGAAGAGCTTCCAAAGGTGTAAAAATATGAGGAGCATGAAACGTTCTGAAAAATAGGAGGAGCATGAAACCATGTTCAAAAATATGAAGGGCCGGAAAAGGTGTGAAAAATATGAAGAGCTTTAAAAGGTGTGAAAGACATGAGGAGCATGAAACGGTCTGAAAAATAGGAGGAGCATGAAGCGGTGTTCAAAAACATGAACAGCCTGAAAAGGTGTGAAAAATATGAAGAGCTTCAAAAGATGTGGAAAATATGAGGAGCATGAAACGGTCTGAAAAATAGGAGGAGAATGAAGCGGTGTTGAAAAACATGAAGAGTCTGAAAGGTGTGAAAAATACAAAGAGTTTCAAAAGGTGTCAAAAGTATGAGGAGAATGAATCGGTCTGAAAAATAGGAGGAGCATGAATCGGTGTTGAAAAACATGAAGAGCCTGAAAAGGTGTGAAAAATATGAAGAGATACAAAAGGTGTGAAAAATATGAAGAGCATGAAGCGGTGTTGAAAAACATGAAGAGCTTGAAAAGGCGTGAAAAATAAGAAGAGCTTCAAAAGGTGTCAAAAATAGGAGGAGCATGAAACGGTCTGAAAAATAGGAGGATCATGAAGCGGTGCTAAAAATCATGAAGAGCCTGAAAAGGTGTGAAAAATCTGAAGAGCTTCAAAAGGTGTCAAAAATATGAGGCGCATGAAACGGTCTGAAAAATAGCAGGAGCATGAAGCTGTGGTCAAAAACATAAAGAGCCTGAAAAGGTGTGAATAATATGAAGAGCTTCAAAAGGTGAGAAATATATGAGGAGCATGAAACGGTCTGAAAAATAGGAGGAGCGTTAAGCGGTGTTCAAAAATATGAAGAGCCTGAAAAGGTGTGAAAAATATGAAGAGATTCAAAAGTTGTCAGAAAAATGAGGAGGATGACATGGTCTGAAAAATAGGAGGATCATGAAACAGTGTTCAAAAACATGAAGAGCATGAAAAGGTGTGAAAAATATGAAGAGCTTCAAACGGTGTGAAAAATAGGAGGAGCATGAAACGGTGTTCAAAAACATGAAGAGCATGAAAAAGTGTGAAAAATATGAAGAGCTTCACACGATGTCAAAAATATGAGGAGCATGAAACGGTGTTCAAAAATATGAAGAGCCTGAAAAAGTGTGAAAAATATGAAGAGCTTCAAAAGGTGTGAAAAATAGGAGGAGCATTAAATGTTGTTCAAAAACATGAAAAGCATGAAAAGGTGTGAAAAATATGAAAAGCCTCAAAACGTGTCAAAAATATGAGGTGCATGTAACGGTCTGAAAAATAGAAGGAGTATGAAGCGGTGTTGAAAAACATGAAGAGAATGAAAACTTTGAAAAATATGAAGAGCTTCAAAAGGTGTGAAAAATATGAAGAACTTCCAGAGTTGTCAAAAATGAGATGAGCATGAAACGTTTTGAAAAATAGGAGGAGCATGAAGTGGTGTTGAAAAACCTGAAGTGCCTGAAAAGGTGTGAAATATATGAAGAGCTTCAAAAGGTGTAAAAATATGAGGAGCTTCAAATGGTGAGAAATACATGAGGAGCATGACACGGTCTGAAAAATAGGAAGATCAAGAAGCGGTGTTGAAAAACATGAAGAGCCTGAAAAGGTGTGAAAAATGTGAAGAGCTTCCAAAGGTATAAAAATATGAGGAGCACGAAACGTTCTGAAAAATAGGAGGAGCATGAAACTGTGTTCAAAAATATGAAGAGACTGAAAAGGTGTGAAAAATATGAAGAGTTACAAAAGGTGTGAAAAATATGAAGAGCATGAAGCGGTGTTGAAAAACATGAAGAGCTTGAAAAGGTGTGAAAAATATGAAGAGCTTCAAAAGGTGTCAAAAATAGGAGGAGCATGAAACGGTCTGAAAGATAGGAGGATCATGAAGCGGTTCTGAAAAACATGAAGAGCCTAAAAAGATGTGAAATATATGAAGAGTTTGGAAAGATGTCAAAAATATGAGGAGCATGAAACGGTCTGAAATATAGGAGGAGCATGAAACAGTGTTCAAAAACATGAAGAGCCTGAAAAGGTGTGAAAAATCTGAAGAGCTTCAAAAGGTGTCAAAAATATGAGGCGCATGAAACGGTCTGAAAAATAGCAGGAGCATGAAGCTGTGGTCAAAAACATAAAGAGCCTGAAAAGGTGTGAAAAATATGAAGAGATTCAAAAGTTGTCAAAAAAATGAGGAGCATGACAGGGTCTGAAAAATAGGAGGATCATGAAACGGTGTTCAAAAACATGAAAAGCATGAAAAGGTTTGAAAAATATGAAGAGCTTCAAAAGGTGTGAAAAATAGGAGGAGCATGAAACGGTGTTCAAAAACATGAAGAGCATGAAAAAGTGTGAAAAATATGAAGAGCTTCAAAAAGTGTGAAAAATAGGAGGAGCATTAAATGGTGTTCAAAAACATGAAAAGAATGAAAAGGTGTGAAAAATATGAAAAGCCTCAAAAAGTGTCAAAAATATGAGGTGCATGTAACGGTCTGAAAAATAGAAGGAGTATGAAGCGGTGTTGAAAACATGAAGAGAATGAAAACTTTGAAAAATATGAAGAGCTTCAAAAGGTGTGAAAAATATGAAGAGCTTCCAGAGGTGTCAAAAATGAGATGAGCATGAAACGTTTTGAAAAATAGGAGGAGCATGAAAAGGTGTTGAAAAACATGAAGTGCCTGAAAAGGTGTGAAATATATGAAGAGCTTCAAAAGGTGTCAAAAATATGAGGAGCTTCAAATGGTGAGAAATACATGAGGAGCATGAAACGGTCTGAAAAATAGGAAGATCAAGAAGCGGTGTTGAAAAACATGAAGAGCCTGAAAAGGTGTGAAAAACGTGAAGAGCTTCCAAAGGTATAAAAATATGAGGAGCATGAAACGTTCTGAAAAATAGGAGGAGCATGAAACCGTGTTCAAAAATATGAAGAGACTGAAAAGGTGTGAAAAATATGAAGAGCTTCAGAAGGTGTAAAAATATGAGGAGCATGAAACGCTCAGAAAAATAGGAGGAGCATGAAGTGTTGTTGAAAAACATGAAGAGCCTGAAAAGGTGTGAAAAATATGAAGAGCTTCAAAAGGTGTCAAAAATAGCAGGAGCATGAAACGGCCTGAAAAATACGAGGAGCATGAAGTGGTGTTGAGAAACATGAAGATCCTGAAAAGGTGTGAAAAATATGAAGAGCTTCAAAAGGAGTCAAAAATACGAGGAGCATGAAACGGTCTGAAAAATAGGAGGAGCATGAAACAGTGTTCAAAAACATGAAGAGCCTGAAAAGGTGTGAAAAATATGAAGAGCTTCAAAAGGTGTGAAATGCATGAGGAGCATGAAACGGTCTAAAAAATAGGAGGAGCATGAGCGATGTTGAAAAACATGAAGAGCCTGAAAAGGTGTGAAAAATATGAAGAGCTTCAAAAGGTGTGAAAAATATGAAGAGCTTCCAAAGGTGTCAAAAATATGAGGCGTATGAAACGGTCTGAAAAATAGGAGGAGCATGAAGCGGTGGTCAAAAACATAAAGAGCCTGAAAAGGTGTGAAAAATGTGAAGAGCTTCAAAAGGTGAGAAATACATGAGGAGCATGAAACGGTCTGAAAAATAGGAGGAGCATGAAGCGGTGTTCAAAAACATGAAGAGCCTGAAAAGGTGTGAAAAATATGAAGAGATTCAAAAGGTGTCAAAAAAATGAGGAGCATGAAACGGTATGAAAAATAGGAGGATCATGAAACGGTGTTCAAAAACATGAAGAGCCTGAAAAGGTGTGAAAAATATGAAGAGATTCAAAAGGTGTCAAAAATATGAGGAGCATGAATCGGTGTTGAAAAACATGAAGAGCCTGAAAATGTGTGAAAAATATGAAGAGCTTCAAAAGGTGTCAAAAATATGAGGAGCATGAAACGGTCTGAAAAATAGGAGAAGCATGAAGCGGTGTTGAAAAACATGAAGAACATGAAAAGGTGTGAAAAATATGAAGAGCTTCAAAAGGTGTCAAAAATATGAGGAGCATGAACCAGTCTGAAAAATAGGAGGAGCATGAAGCGGTGTTCAAAAACATGAAGAGCCTGAAAAGCTGTGAAAATTATGAAGAGCTTCAAAAGGTGTGAAAAATATGAAGAGCTTCAAAAGGTGTGAAATACATGAGGAGCATGAAACGGTCTGAAAAATAGGAGGAGCATGAAGTGGTGTTCAAAAACATGAAGAGCCTGAAAAGGTGTGAAATATATGAAGAGATTCAAAAGGTGTCAAAAATATGAGGAGCATGAAATGCTCTGAAAAATAGCAGGATCATGAAGCGGTGTTGAAAAACATGAAAAGCCTGAAAAGGTGTGAAATATATGAAGAGGTTCAAAAGGTGTCAAAAATATGAGGAGCATGAAATGGTCTGAAAAATAGGAGGAGCATGAAACGGTGTTGAAAAACATGAAGAGCCTGAAAAGATGTGAAAAATATGAAGAGCTTCAAAAGGTGTCAAAAATATGAGGAGCATGAAATGTCTGAAAAATAGGAGGAGCATGAAACGGTATGAAAAATAGGAGGAGCATGAAACCGTGTTCAAAAACATGAAGAGCCTGAAAAGTTGTGAAAAATATGAAGAGCTTCAAACGGTTGGAAATATATGAGGAGCATGAAACGGTGTTGAAAAACATGAAGAGCCTGTAAAGGTGGGTAAAATATGAAGAGCTTCAAAAGGTGTCAAAAATATGAGGAGCATGAAACGGTCTGAAAAATAGGAGGAGCATTAAACGGTGTTTAAAAATATGAAGAGCCTGAAATGGTGTGAAATATGAAGAGCTTCAAAAGGTGTCAAAAATAGGAGGAGCATGAACCAGTCTGAAAAATAGGAGGAGCATGAAGCGGTGTAAAAAAACATGAAGAGCCTGAAAATATGTGAAATATATGAAGAGCTTCAAAAGGTGTCAGAAATGAGAGGAGCATGAAACGGTCTGAAAAATAGGAGAAGCATGAAGTGGCTTTGAAAAACATGAAGAGCCTGAAAAGGTGTGAAAAATATGAAGAGCTTCAAAAGTGTCAAAAATATGAGGAGCATGAAACGGTCTGAAAAATCGGAGGAGCATGAAACGGTGTTCAAAAACATCAAGAGCCTGAAAAGGTGTGAAAAATATGAAGAGCTTCAAAACGTGTCAAAAATATGAGGAACATGAAACGGTCTGAAAAACAGTAGGATCATGAAGCCGTGTTGAAAAACATGGGGAGCCTGAAAAGGTGTGAAAAATATGAAGAGTTTCAGAAGGTGTCAAAAATATGAGGAGCATGAAACGGTCTGAAAAATTGGAGGAGAATGAAACGGTGTTCAAAAACATGAAGAGCCTGAAAAGGTGTGAAAAATATGAAGAGCTTTAAAAGGTGTGAAATACATGAGGAGCATGAAACGGTCTGAAAAATAGGAGGAGCATGAAGTGGTGTTCAAAAACATGAAGAGCCTGAAAAGGTGTGAAATATATGAAGAGATTCAAAAGGTGTCAAAAATATGAGGAGCATGAAATGCTCTGAAAAATAACAGGATCATGAAGCGGTGTTGAAAAACATGAAAAGCCTGAAAAGGTGTGAAAAATATGAAGAGGTTCAAAAGGTGTCAAAAATATGAGGAGCATGAAATGGTCTGAAAAATAGGAGGAGCATGAAACGGTGTTGAAAAACATGAAGAGCCTGAAAAGATGTGAAAAATATGAAGAGCTTCAAAAGGTGTCAAAAATATGAGGAGCATGAAATGTCTGAAAAATAGGAGGAGCATGAAACGGTATGAAAAATAGGAGGAGCATGAAACCGTGTTCAAAAACATGAAGAGCCTGAAAAGTTGTGAAAAATATGAAGAGCTTCAAACGGTTGGAAATATATGAGGAGCATGAAACGGTGTTGAAAAACATGAAGAGCCTGTAAATGTGGGTAAAATATGAAGAGCTTCAAAAGGTGTCAAAAATAGGAGGAGCATGAAACAGTCTGAAAAATTGGAGGAGCATTAAACGGTGTTTAAAAATATGAAGAGCCTGAAATGGTGTGAAATATGAAGAGCTTCAAAAGGTGTCAAAAATAGGAGGAGCATGAAACAGTCTGAAAAATAGGAGGAGCATGAAGCGGTGTAAAAAAACATGAAGAGCCTGAAAATATGTGAAATATATGAAGAGCTTCAAAAGGTGTCAGAAATGAGAGGAGCATGAAACGGTCTGAAAAATAGGAGAAGCATGAAGTGGCTTTGAAAAACATGAAGAGCCTGAAAAGGTGTTAAAAATATGAAGAGCTTCAAAAGGTGTCAAAAATATGAGGAGCATGAAACGGTCTGAAAAATCGGAGGAGCATGAAACGGTGTTCAAAAACATCAAGAGCCTGAAAAGGTGTGAAAAATATGAAGAGCTTCAAAACGTGTCAAAAATATGAGGAACATGAAACGGTGTGAAAAACAGTAGGATCATGAAGCCGTGTTGAAAAACATGGGGAGCCTGAAAAGGTGTGAAAAATATGAAGAGTTTCAGAAGATGTCAAAAATATGAGGAGCATGAAAGGGTCTGAAAAATTGGAGGAGAATGAAACGGTGTTCAAAAACATGAAGAGCCTGAAAAGGTGTGAAAAATATGAAGAGCTTTAAAAGGTGTGAAATACATGAGGAGCATGAAACGGTCTGAAAAATAGGAGGAGCATGAAACCGTGTTCAAAAACATGAAGAGCCTGAAAAGTTGTGAAAAATATGAAGAGCTTCAAACGGTTGGAAATACATGAGGAGCATGAAACGGTGTTGAAAAACATGAAGAGCCTGAAAAGGTGGGTAAAATATGAAGAGCTTCAAAAGGTGTCAAAAATATGAGGAGCATGAAACGGTCTGAAAAATAGTAGCAGCATGAAGCGGTGTAATAAACATGAAGAGCCTGAAAAGGTGTGAAAAATATGAAGAGCTTCAAAAGGTGTGAAAAAAATGAAGAGCTTCAAATGTGTCAAAAATATGAGGAGCATGAAAAGATCTGAAAAATAGGAGCAGCATGAAACGGTGTTCAAAGACATGAAGAGCCTGAAAACGTGTGAAAAACATGAAGAGCTTCAAAACGTGTCAAAAATATGAGGAGTATGAAACGATCTGAAAAATAGGAGGAGCAAGAAGCGGTGTTGAAAAAAATGAAGAGCCTGAAAACGTTTGAAAAATATGAAGAGCTTCAAAAGGTGTGGAAAATATGAAGAGCTTCAAAAGGTGTGAAATACATGAGGAGCATGAAACGGTCTGAAAAATAGGAGGAGCATGAAGCGGTGTTCAAAAACATGAAGAGCCTGAAAAGGTGTGAAATATATGAAGAGATTCAAAAGGTGTCAAAAATATGAGGAGCATGAAATGCTCTTAAAAATAGGAGGATCATGAAGCGGTGTTGAAAAACATGAAAAGCCTGAAAAGGTGTGAAAAATATGAAGAGGTTCAAAATGTGACAAAAATATGAGGAGCATGAAATGGTCTGAAAAATAGGAGGAGCATGAAACGGTGTTGAAAAACATGAAGAGCCTGAAAAGATGTGAAAAATATGAAGAGCTTCAAAAGGTGTCAAAAATATGAGGAGCATGAAATGTCTGAAAAATAGGAGGAGCATGAAAAGGTATGAAAAATAGGAGGAGCATGAAACCGTGTTCAAAAACATGAAGAGCCTTAAAAGTTGTGAAAAATATGAAGAGCTTCAAAACGTGTCAAAAATATGAGGAACATGAAACGGTCTGAAAAACAGTAGGATCATGAAGCCGTGTTGAAAAACATGGGGAGCCTGAAAAGGTGTGAAAAATATGAAGAGTTTCAAAAGGTGTCAAAAATATGAGGAGCATGAAACGGTCTGAAAAATTGGAGGAGAATGAAACGGTGTTCAAAAACATGAAGAGCCTGAAAAGTTGTGAAAAATATGAAGAGCTTCAAACGGTTGGAAATACATGAGGAGCATGAAACGGTCTGAAAAATAGGAGGAGCATGAAACCGTGTTCAAAAACATGAAGAGCCTGAAAAGTTGTGAAAAATATGAAGAGCTTCAAACGGTTGGAAATACATGAGGAGCATGAAACGGTGTTGAAAAACATGAAGAGCCTGAAAAGGTGGGTAAAATATGAAGAGCTTCAAAATGTGTCAAAAATATGAGGAGCATGAAACGGTCTGAAAAATAGGAGGAGCATTAAACGGTATTCAAAAATATGAAGAGCCTGAAATGGTGTGAAATATGAAGAGCTTCAAAAGGTGTCAAAAATAGGAGGAGCATGAAACAGTCTGAAAAATAGGAGGAGCATGAAGCGGTGTAAAAAACATGAAGACCCTGAAAAGGTGTGAAAAATATGAAGAGCTTCAAAAGGTGTGAAATACAGGAGGAGCATGAAACGGTCTGAAAAATAGGAGGAGCATGAAGTGGTGTTGAAAAACATGAAGAGCCTGAAAATATGTGAAATATATGAAGAGCTTCAAAAGGTGTCAGAAATGAGAGGAGCATGAAACGGTCTGTAAAATAGGAGAAGCATGAATTGGCTTTGAAAAACATGAAGAGCCTGAAAAGGTGTGAAAAATATGAAGAGCTTCAAAAGGTGTCAAAAATATGAGGAGCATGAAACGGTCTGAAAAATCGGAGGAGCATGAAACGGTGTTCAAAAACATCAAGAGCCTGAAAAGGTGTGAAAAATATGAAGAGCTTCAAAACGTGTCAAAAATATGAGGAACATGAAACGGTCTGAAAAACAGTAGGATCATGAAGCCGTGTTGAAAAACATGGGGAGCCTGAAAAGGTGTGAAAAATATGAAGAGTTTCAAAAGGTGTCAAAAATATGAGGAGCATGAAACGGTCTGAAAAATTGGAGGAGAATGAAACGGTGTTCAAAAACATGAAGAGCCTGAAAAGGTGTGAAAAATATGAAGAGCTTTAAAAGGTGTGAAATACATGAGGAGCATGAAACGGTCTGAAAAATAGGAGGAGCATGAAACCGTGTTCAAAAACATGAAGAGCCTGAAAAGTTGTGAAAAATATGAAGAGCTTCAAACGGTTGGAAATACATGAGGAGCATGAAACGGTGTTGAAAAACATGAAGAGCCTGAAAAGGTGGGTAAAATATGAAGAGCTTCAAAAGGTGTCAAAAATATGAGGAGCATGAAACGGTCTGAAAAATAGGAGGAGCATTAAACGGTGATCAAAAATATGAAGAGCCTGAAATGGTGTGAAATATGAAGAGCTTCAAAAGGTGTCAAAAACAGGAGGAGCATGAAACAGTCTGAAAAATAGAAGGAGCATGAAGCGGTGTAAAAAACATGAAGACCCTGAAAAGGTGTGAAAAATATGACGAGCTTCAAAAGGTGTCAAAAATATGAGGAGCATGAAACGGTCTGAAAAATAGGAGGAGCATGAAACGGAGTTCAAAAACATGAAGAGCCTGAAAAGGTGTGAAAAAAAAGAAGAGCTTCAAAAGGTGTCAAAAATAGGAGGAGCATGAAACGGTCTGAAAAATAGGAGCAGCATGAAGCGGTGTAATAAACATGAAGAGCCTGAAAAGGAGTGAAAAATATGAAGAGCTTCAAAAGGTGTGAAAAATTGAAGAGCTTCAAAATGTGTCAAAAATATGAGGAGCATGAAAAGATTTGAAAAATAGGAGCAGCATGAAACGGTGTTCAAAGACATGAAGAGCCTGAAAACGTGTGAAAAACATGAAGAGCTTCAAAACGCGTCAAAAATATGAGGAGTATGAAACAATCTGAAAAATAGGAGGAGCAAGAAGCGGTGTTGAAAAAAATGAAGAGCCTGAAAACGTTTGAAAAATATGAAGAGCTTCAAAAGGTGTGGAAAATATGAAGAGCTTCAAAACACGTCAAAAATATGAGGAGTATGAAACGATCTGAAAAATAGGATGAGCAAGAAGGGGTGTTGAAAAACATGAAGAGCGTGAAAACGTTTGAGAAATATGAAGAGATTCAAAAGGTGTGAAAAATATGAATAGCTTCAAAAGGTGTCAAAAATGAGATGAGCTTGAAACAGTCCGAAAAATAGGAGGAGCCTGAAATCGTGTTCAAAAACATGAAGAGCCTAAAAAGTTGTGAAAAATATAAAGAGCTTCAAAAGGTGTGAAATACAGGAGGAGCATGAAACGGTCTGAAAAATAGGAGGAGCATGAAGTGGTGTTGAAAAACATGAAGAGACTGAAAATGTGTGAAATATATGAAGAGCTTCAAAAGGTGTCAGAAATGAGAGGAGCATGAAACGGTCTGAAAAATAGGAGAAGCATGAAGTGGCTTTGAAAAACATGAAGAGCCTGAAAAGGTGTGAAAAATATGAAGAGCTTCAAAAGGTGTCAAAAATATGAGGAGCATGAAACGGTCTGAAAAATATGAGGAGCATGAAACGGTGTTCAAAAACATGAAGAGCCTGAAAAGGTGTGAAAAATATGAAGAGCTTTAAAACGTGTCAAAAATATGAGGAGCATGAAACGGTCTGAAAAATAGGAGGAGCAAGAAGCGGTGTTGAAAATGATTAAGAGCCTGAAAACGTTTGAAAAATATGAAGAGCTTCAAAAGGTGTGGAAAATATGAAGAGCTTCAAAATGTGTCAAAAGCGAGATGAGTATGAAACGGTCTGAAAAACAGGAGGAGCATGAAGTGGTGTTGAAAAACATGAAGAGCCTGAAAATGTGTGAAATAATGAAGAGCTTCAAAATGTGTCAGAAATGAGAGAAGCATGAAACGGTTTGAAAAATAGGATGAGCAAGAAGGGGTGTTGCAAAACATGAAGAGCCTGAAACGTTTGAGAAATATGAAGAGCTTCAAAAGGTGTGAAAAATATGAAGAGCTTCAAAAGTTGTTAAATGAGATGAGCATGACACAGTTTGAAAAATAGGAGGAGCATGAAATGGTGTTCAAAAACATGAAGAGCCTAAAAAGTTTGAAAAATATGAAGAGCTTCAAAAGGTGTGAAAAATACGAGGAGCATAAAACGGTCTGAAAAATAGGAGAAGCATGAAGTGGTGTTGAAAAACATGAAGAGCCTGAAAACGTGTGAAATATATGAAGAGCTTCAAAAGGTGTCAAAAATATGAGGAGCATGAAACGGTCTGAAAAATAGGAGGAACACAAGTGGTGTTCAAAAACATGAAGAGCCTGAAAAGGTGTGAAAAATATGAAGAGATTCAAAAGGTGTCAAAAATATGAGGGGCATGAATCGGTGTTGAAAAACATGAAGAGCCTGAAAATGTGTGAAAAATATGAAGAGCTTCAAAAGGTGTCAAAAATATGAGGAGCATGAAACGGTCTGAAAAATAGGAGGAGCTTGAAACGGTCTGAAAAATGGGAGGAACATGAAGTGCTGTTGAAAAACATGAAGAGCCTGAAAACGTGTGAAAAACATGAAGAGCTTAAAAGTTGTGAGAAATATGAAGAGCTTCAAAAGGTGTCAAAAATGAGACGAGCATGAAAAGGTCTGGAAAATAGGACGAGCATGAAGCGGTGTTGAAAACATGAAGAGCCAGAAAAGGTGTGAAAAATAAGAAGAGCTTCAAAAGGTGTCAAAATATGAGGAGCATGAAACGGTCTGAAACATAGGAGGAGCATGAATCGGTTTTGAAAAACATGAAGAGCCTGAAAATGTGTGAAAAATATGAAGATCTTCAAAACGTGTCAAAATATGAGGAGCATGAAACGGTCTGAAAAACAGGAGGATCATGAAGCCGTGTTGAAAAACATGGGGAGCCTGCAAAGGTGTGAAAAATATGAAGAGCTTCAAAAGGTTGGAAATACATGAGGAGCATGAAACGGTCTAGAAAATAGGAAGAGCATGAAGCGGTGTTGAAAAACATGAAGAGCCTGAAAAGGTGGATAAAATATGAAGATCTTCTAAAGGTGTCAAAAATATGAGGAGCATGAAACGGTCTGAAAAATAGGAGAAGCATGAAGTGGTGTTGAAAAACATGAAGAGCCTGAAAACGTGTGAATAATATGAAGAAATTCAAAAGTTGTGAAAAATATGAAGAGCTTCAAAAGGTGATAAAAATGAGATGAGCATGAAACGGTCTGAAAATATGAGGAGCATGAAGCGGTGTTGGAAATCATGAAGAGTCTGAAAAGGTGTGAAATATATTAAGAGCTTCAAAAGGTGTCAAAATATGAGGAGCACGAAACGGTCTGAAAAATAGGAGGAGCATGAAGTGGTGTTGAAAAACATGAAGAGCCTGAAAACGTGTGAAAATATGAAGAGCTTCAAAAATATGAAAAATATGAAGAGCTTCAAAAGGTGTGGAAAATATGAAGAGCTTCAAAATGTGTCAAAAGTGAGATGAGCATGAAACGGTCTGAAAAATAGGAGGAGCATGAAGTGGTGTTGAAAAACATGAAGAGCCTGAAAATGTGTGAAATATATGAAGAGCTTCAAAAGTTGTCAGAAATGATAGAAACATGAAACGGTCTGAAAAATAGGATGAGCAAGAAGCGGTGTTGAAAAATATGAAGAGCCTGAAAACGTTTGAGAAATATGAAGAGATTCAAAAGGTGTGAAAAATATGAAGAGCTTCAAAAGGTTTCAAAAATGAGATGAGCATGAAACAGTCCGAAAAATATAAGGAGCCTGAAATCGTGTTCAAAAACATGAAGAGCCTAAAAAGGTGTGAAAAATATAAAGAGCTTCAAAAGGTGTGAAATACATGAGGAGCATGAAACGGTCTGAAAAATAGGAGGAGCATGAAGTGGTGTTGAAAAACATGAAGAGCCTGAAAACGTGTGAAATATATGACGAGCTTCAAAAGGTGTCAGAAATGAGAGGAGCATGAAACGGTCTGAAAAATAGGATGAGCAAGAAGCGGTGTTGAAAAACATGAAGAGCCTGAAAACGTTTGAGAAATATGAAGAGATTCAAAAGGTGTGAAAAATATGAAGAGCTTCAAAACGTGTCAAAAATATGAGGAGCATGAAACGGTCTGAAAAATAGGAGGAGCAAGAAGCGGTGTTGAAAAAGATTAAGAGCCTGAAAACTTTTGAAAAATATGCAGAGCTTCAAAAGGTGTGGAAAATATGAAGAGCTTCAAAATGTGTCTAATGTGAGATGAGTATGAAACGGTCTGAAAAATAGGAGGAGCATGAAGTGGTGTTGAAAAACATGAAGAGCCTGAAAATGTGTGAAATATATGAAGAGCTTCAAAATGTGTCAGAAATGAGAGAAGCATGAAACGGTCTGAAAAATAGGATGAGCAAGAAGGGGTGTTGCAAAACATGAAGAGCCTGAAAACGTTTGAGAAATATGAAGAGCTTCAAAAGGTGTGAAAAATATGAAGAGCTTCAAAAGTTGTTAAAAATGAGATGAGCATGACACAGTTTGAAAAATAGGAGGAGCATGAAACCGTGTTCAAAAACATAAAGAGCCTAAAAAGGTTGAAAAATATGAAGAGCTTCAAAAGGTGTGAAAAATACGAGGAGCATAAAACGGCCTGAAAAATAGGGGGAAGCATGAAGTGGTGTTGAAAAACATGAAGAGCCTGAAAACGTGTGAAATACATGAAGAGCTTCAAAAGGTGTCAAAAATATGAGGAGCATGAAACGGTCTGAAAAATAGGAGGAATACAAGTGATGTTCAAAAACATGAAGAGCCTGAAAAGGTGTGAAAAATATGAAGAGATTCCAAAGGTGTCA
Source organism: Dama dama (assembly GCF_033118175.1). Lineage (NCBI taxonomy): Eukaryota > Metazoa > Chordata > Mammalia > Artiodactyla > Cervidae > Dama > Dama dama. The sequence goes on along the minus strand of NC_083688.1, from coordinate 63,957,189 downwards.
AAAATATGAGGAGCATGAATCGGTGTAGAAAAACATGAAGAGCCTGAAAAGGTGTGAAAAATATGAAGAGCTTCAAAAGGTGTGAAATACAAGAGGAGCATGAAACGGTCTGAATAATAGGAGGAGCATGAAGCGGTGTTCAAAAACATGAAGAGCCTAAAAAGGTTTGAAAAATATGAGGAACTTCAAAAGGTGCAATAATATGAGGAGCATGAAACGGTCTGAAAAATAGGAGGGGCATGAAACGTTGTTCAAAAACATGAAGAGCCTAAAAAGGTTTGAAAAATATGAGGAGCTTCAAAAGGTGTCAAAAATATGAGGAGCTTCACAAGTTGTCAAAAATATGATGAGCATGAAACGGTCTGAAAAATAGGAGAAGCATGAAGCGGTGTTGAAAAACATGAACAGCCTGAAAAGGTGTGAAAAATATGAAGAGCTTCAAAAGGTGTGAAAAATATGAGGTGCATGAAACGGTCTGAAAAATAGGAGGAGCATGAAGCTTTGTTGAAAAACATGAAGAGCCTGAAAAGGTGGGAAATATATGAAGAGCTTCAAAAGGTGTCAAAAATATGAGAAGCATCAAACGGTCTGAAAAATAGGAGGAGCATGAAGTGGTGTTGAAAAAAATGAAGAGCCAGAAAAGGTGTGAAATATATGAAGACCTTCAAAAGGTGTCAAAAATATGAGGAGCATGAAACGGTCTGAAAAATAGGAGGAGCATGAAACAGTGTTCAAAAACATGAAGAGCCTGAAAAGGTGTAAAAAATATGAAGAGATTCAAAAGGTTTAAAAAATATGAAGAGCTTCAAAAGCTGTGATATAGATGAGGAGCATGAAACGGTCTGAAAAATAGGAGGAGCATGAAACAGTGTTGAAAAACATGAAGAGCCTGAAAAGGTGTGAAAAATATGAAGAGCTTCAAAAGGTGTGAAATACATGAGGAGCATGAAACGGTCTGAAAAATAGGAGGAGCATGAAGTGGTGTTGAAAAACATGAAGAGCCTGAAAAGTTGTGAAAAATATGAAGAGCTTCAAAAGGTGTGAAAAATATGAGCAGCATGAAGCGGTCTGTAAAATAGGAGGAGCATGAAGCGGTGTTGAGAAACATGGAGAGCCTGAAAAGGTGTGAAAAATATGAAGAGCTTTAAAAGGTGTGAAATACATGAGGAGCGTGAAACGGTCTGAAAAATAGGAGGAGCATGAAGCGGTGTTGAGAAACATGGAGAGCCTGAAAAGGTGTGAAAAATATGAAGAGCTTCAAAAGGTGTGAAATACATGAGGAGCATGAAACGGTCTTAAAAATAGGAGCAGCATGAAATGGTGTTCAAAAACATGAAGAGCCTGAAAAGGTGTGAAAAATATGAAGAGCTTCAAAAGGTGTGAAATACATGAGGAGCATGAAACTCTCTGAAAAATAGGAGGCGCATGAAGCGGTTTTGAAAAACATGAAGAGTCTGAAAACGTGTGAAAATATGAAGAGCTTCAAAAATATGAAAAATATGAAGAGCTTCAAAAGGTGTGGAAAATATGAAGAGCTTCAAAAGGTGCCAAAAATATGAGGAGCATGAAACGGTCTGAAATAAAGGAGGAGCATGAAACGGTCTGAAAAATAGGAGGAGCATGAAACGGTGTTCAACAACATGAAGAGCCTGAAAAGCTGTGAAATATATGAAGAGTTTCAAAAGGTGTGAAATATATGAAGAGCTTCAAAAGGTGTGAAATACATGAGGAGCAGGAAACAATCTGAAAAATAGGAGGAGCATGAAGCGGTGTTCAAAAACATGAAGAGCAAGAAAAGGTGTGAAATATATGAAGAGCTTCAAAAGGTGTCAAAAATATGAGGAGCATGAAACGGTCTGAAAAATAGGAGGAGCATGAAACAGTGTTCAAAAACATGAAGAGCCTGAAAAGGTGTGAAAAATATGAAGAGATTCAAAAGGTTTAAAATATATGAAGAGCTTCAAAAGCTGTGATATAGATGAGGAGCATGAAACGGTCTGAAAAATAGGAGGAGCATGAAGCGGTGTTCCAAAACATGAAGAGCCTGAAAAGGTGTGAAAAATATGAAGAGCTTCAAAAGGTGTGAAATACATGAGGAGCATGAAACGGTCTGAAAAATAGGAGGAGCATGAAGTGGTGTTGAAAAACATGAAGAGCCTGAAAAGGTGTGAAAAATATGAAGAGCTTCAAAAGGTGTGAAAAATATGAGGAGCATGAAGCGGTCTGTAAAATAGGAGGAGCATGAAGCGGTGTTGAGAAACATGGAGAGCCTGAAAAGGTGTGAAAAATATGAAGAGCTTTAAAAGGTGTGAAATACATGAGGAGCGTGAAACGGTCTGAAAAATAGGAGGAGCATGAAGCGGTGTTGAGAAACACGGAGAGCCTGAAAAGGTGTGAAAAATATGAAGAGCTTCAAAAGGTGTGAAATACATGAGGAGCATGAAACGGTCTGAAAAATAGGAGGAGCATGAAACGGTGTTCAAAAACCTGAAGAGAATGAAAAGGTGTGAAAAATATGAAGAGCTCAAAAGGTGTGAAATACATGAGGAGCATGAAACGGTCTGAAAAATAGGAGGAGCATGAAGCGGTGTTCAAAAACATGAAGAGCAAGAAAAGGTGTGAAATATATGAAGAGCTTCAAAAGGTGTCAAAAATATGAGGAGCATGAAACGGTCTGAAAAATAGGAGGAGCATGAAACAGTGTTCAAAAACATGAAGAGCCTGAAAAGGTGTGAAAAATATGAAGAGATTCAAAAGGTTTAAAATATATGAAGAGCTTCAAAAGCTGTGATATAGATGAGGAGCATGAAACGGTCTGAAAAATAGGAGGAGCATGAAACAGTGTTCAAAAACATGAAGAGCCTGAAAAGATGTGAAAAACATGAAGAGCTTCAAATGGTGTGAAAAATACGAGGAGCATTAAACGGTTTGAAAAATAGAAGGAGCATAAAAAGGGGTTCAAAAACATGAAGAGCCTGAAAAGGTGTGAAATATATGAAGAGCTTCAAAAGGTGTCAAAAAAAGAGGGGGCATGAAACTATCTGAAAAATAGGAGGAGCATGAAGTGGTTTTGAAAAACATGAAGAACATGAAAAGGTTTGAAAATTATGAAGAGCTTCAAAAGGTGTCAAAATAAGAGGAGCATGAAACGGTCTGAAAAATAGGAGGAGCATGAAGTGGTGTTGAAAAATATAAAGAGCCTGAAAAGTTGTGAAAAATAGGAAGAGCTTCAAAAGTTGTCAAAAATATGAGGAGCATGGAACGGTCTGAAAAAAAGGAAGAGCATGAAGTGGTGCGAAAAACATGAAGAGACTGAAAAGGTGTGAAAAATATGAAGACCTTCAAAAGGTGTCAAACATATGAAGAGCTTCAAAAGGTGTAAAAAATATGAAGAGCATGAAACGGTCTGAAAAATAGGAGGAGCATGAAATCGTGTTCAAAAACATGAGGAGCCTGAAAACATGTGTAAAATATAAAGAGCTTCAAAATGTGTGAAATACATGAGGAGCATGAAACGGTGTGAAATATAGGAGGAGCATGAAGGGGTGTTGAAAAACAAGAAGAGCCTGAAAATGTGTGAAAAACATGAAGAGCTTCAATAGGTGTGATAAACATGAGGAACAAGAAGTGGTCTGAAAAATAGGAGGAGCAGGAAGCGGTGTTCAAAAACATGAAGAGCCTGAAAAGGTGTGAAAAATGTGAAGAGCTTCAAAAGGTGTGAAATACAAGAGGAGCATGAAACGGTCTGAAAAAAAGAGGAGCATAAAGCGGTGATGAAAAACATGAAGAACCTGAAAAGGTGAGAAAAATATGAAGAGCTTCAAAATGTGTCAAAAATATGAGGAGCATGAAACGGTCTGAAAAATAGGAGGAAAATGAAGCGGTGTTGAAAAACATGAAGAGCTTGAAAAGGTTTGAAAAATATGAAGAGCTTCAAAAGGTGTCAAAAATAGGAGGAGCATGAAGCGGTATGAAAAATAGGAGGAGCATGAACCGGTGTTGAAAAACATGGAGAGCCTGAAAAGGTGTGAAAAATATGAAGAGTTTGAAAATGTGACAAAAATATGAGGAGCAGGAAACGGTCTGGAAAATAGGAGCATGAAGTGGTGTTGAAAAACATGAAGAGCCTGAAAAGCTGTGAAAAATATGAAGAGCATCAAAAACTGTCAAAATATGAGGAGCATGAAACGGTGTTCAAAAACATGAAACGCCTGCAAAGGTGTGAAATATCTGAACAGCTTCAAAAGGTATCAAAAATATGAGGAGCATGAAGCGGTGTTGAAAAACATGAAGACCCTGAAATGGTGTGAAAAATATGAAGAGCTTCAAAAAGTGTCAAAAATATGAAGAGCTTGAAACGGTCTGAAAAATCGGAGGAGCATGAAGTGATGTTGAAAAACATGAAGAGCCTAAAAAGGTGTGAAAAATATGAAGAGCTTCAAAACGTGTCAAAAATATGAGGAGCATGAAACGGTCTGAAAAACAGGAGGATCATGAAGCCGTGTTGAAAAACATGGGGAGACTGAAAAGGTGTGAAATATATGAAGAGCTTCAAAAGTTGTCAGAAATGATAGAAACCTGAAACGGTCTGAAAAATAGGATGAGCAAGAAGGGGTGTTGAAAAACATGAAGAGCCTGAAAACGTTTGAGAAATATGAAGAGATTCAAAAGGTGTGAAAAATATGAAGAGCTTCAACAGGTGTCAAAAATGAGATGAGCATGAAACAGTCCGAAAAATAGGAGGAGCCTGAAATCATGTTCAAAAACATGAAGAGCCTAAAAAGGTGTGAAAAATATAAAGAGCTTCAAAAGGTGTGAAATACATGAGGAGCATGAAACGGTCTGAAAAATATGAGGAGCATGAAGTGGTGTTGAAAAACATGAAGAGCCTGAAAATGTGTGAAATATATGAAGAGCTTCAAAAGGTGTCAGAAATGAGAGGAGCATGAAACGGTCTGAAAAATAGGAGAAGCATGAAGTGGCTTTGAAAAACATGAAGAGCCTGAAAAGGTGTGAAAAATATGAAGAGCTTCAAAAGGTGTCAAAAATATGAGGAGCATGAAACGGTCTGAAAAATACGAGGAGCATGAAACGGTGTTCGAAAACATGAAGAGCCTTAAAAGGTGTGAAAAATATGAAGAGCTTCAAAAGGTGTCAAAAATATGAGGAGCATGAAGCGGTCTGAAAAATAGGAGGAGCAAGAAGCGGTGTGGAAAAAGATTAAGAACCTGAAAACGTTTGATAATATGAAGAGCTTCAAAAGGTGTGGAAAATATGAAGAGCTTCAAATTGTGTCAAAAGCGAGATGAGTATGAAACGGTCTGAAAAATAGGAGGAGCATGAAGTGGTGTTGAAAAACATGAAGAGCCTGAAAATGTGTGAAATATATGAAGAGCTTCAAAAGGTGTCAAAAATAGGAGGAGCATGAAACGGTCTGAAAAATAGGAGGAGAATGAAACGGTATTCAAAAACATGAAGAGCCTGAAAAGGTGTGAAAAATATGAAGAGCTTTAAAAGGTGTGAAATACATGAGGAGCATGAAATGGTCTGAAAAATAGGAGGAGCATGAAACCGTGTTCAAAAACATGAAGAGCCTGAAAAGTTGTGAAAAATATGAAGAGCTTCAAACGGTTGGAAATACATGAGGAGCATGACGGTGTTGAAAAACATGAAGAGCCTGAAAAGGTGGGTAAAATATGAAGAGCTTCAAAAGGTGTCAAAAACATGAGGAGCATGAAACGGTCTGAAAAATAGGAGGAGCATTAAACGGTGTTCAAAAACATGAAGAGCCTGAAATGGTGTGAAATATGAAGAGCTTCAAAAGGTGTCAAAAATAGGAGGAGCGTGAAACAGTCTGAAAAATAGGAGGAGCATGAAGCGGTGTAAAAAACATGAAGAGCCTGAAAAGGTGTGAAAAATATGAAGAGCTTCAAAACGTGTAAAAATATGAGGAGCATGAAACGGTCCGAAAAATAGGAGGAGCAAGAAGCGGTGTTGAAAAAGATTAAGAGCCTGAAAACGTTTGAAAAACATGAAGAGCTTCAAAAGGTGTGGAAAATATGAAGAGCTTCAAAATGTGTCAAATGCGAGATGAGTATGAAACGGTCTGAAAAATAGGAGGAGCATGAAGTGGTGTTGAAACACATGAAGAGCCTGAAAATGTGTGAAATATACGAAGAGCTTCAAAATGTGTCAGAAATGAGAGAAGCATGAAACGGTCTGAAAAATAGAATGAGCAAGAAGGGGTGTTGAAAAACATGAGGAACCTGAAAAGGTGGGTAAAATATGAAGAGCTTCAAAAGGTGTCAAAAATATGAGGAGCATGAACCGGTCTGAAAAAGAAGAGGAGCATGAAGCGGTGTTCAAAAACATGAAGAGCCTGAAAAGGTGTGAAAAATATGAAGAGCTTCAAAAGGTGTGAAAAAAATGAAGAGCTTCAAAATGTGTCAAAAATATGAGGAGCATGAAAAGATCTGAAAAATAGGAGCAGCATGAAACGGTGTTCAAAGACATGAAGAGCCTGAAAAGGTGTGAAAAATATGAAGAGCTTCAAAAGGTGTGAAATACATGAGGAGCATGAAACTCTCTGAAAAATAGGAGGCGCATGAAGCGGTTTTGAAAAACATGAAGAGTCTGAAAACGTGTGAAAATATGAAGAGCTTCAAAAATATGAAAAATATGAAGAGCTTCAAAAGGTGTGGAAAATATGAAGAGCTTCAAAAGGTGCCAAAAATATGAGGAGCATGAAACGGTCTGAAATAAAGGAGGAGCATGAAACGGTCTGAAAAATAGGAGGAGCATGAAACGGTGTTCAACAACATGAAGAGCCTGAAAAGCTGTGAAATATATGAAGAGTTTCAAAAGGTGTGAAATATATGAAGAGCTTCAAAAGGTGTGAAATACATGAGGAGCAGGAAACAATCTGAAAAATAGGAGGAGCATGAAGCGGTGTTCAAAAACATGAAGAGCAAGAAAAGGTGTGAAATATATGAAGAGCTTCAAAAGGTGTCAAAAATATGAGGAGCATGAAACGGTCTGAAAAATAGGAGGAGCATGAAACAGTGTTCAAAAACATGAAGAGCCTGAAAAGGTGTGAAAAATATGAAGAGATTCAAAAGGTTTAAAATATATGAAGAGCTTCAAAAGCTGTGATATAGATGAGGAGCATGAAACGGTCTGAAAAATAGGAGGAGCATGAAGCGGTGTTCCAAAACATGAAGAGCCTGAAAAGGTGTGAAAAATATGAAGAGCTTCAAAAGGTGTGAAATACATGAGGAGCATGAAACGGTCTGAAAAATAGGAGGAGCATGAAGTGGTGTTGAAAAACATGAAGAGCCTGAAAAGGTGTGAAAAATATGAAGAGCTTCAAAAGGTGTGAAAAATATGAGGAGCATGAAGCGGTCTGTAAAATAGGAGGAGCATGAAGCGGTGTTGAGAAACATGGAGAGCCTGAAAAGGTGTGAAAAATATGAAGAGCTTTAAAAGGTGTGAAATACATGAGGAGCGTGAAACGGTCTGAAAAATAGGAGGAGCATGAAGCGGTGTTGAGAAACACGGAGAGCCTGAAAAGGTGTGAAAAATATGAAGAGCTTCAAAAGGTGTGAAATACATGAGGAGCATGAAACGGTCTGAAAAATAGGAGGAGCATGAAACGGTGTTCAAAAACCTGAAGAGAATGAAAAGGTGTGAAAAATATGAAGAGCTCAAAAGGTGTGAAATACATGAGGAGCATGAAACGGTCTGAAAAATAGGAGGAGCATGAAGCGGTGTTCAAAAACATGAAGAGCAAGAAAAGGTGTGAAATATATGAAGAGCTTCAAAAGGTGTCAAAAATATGAGGAGCATGAAACGGTCTGAAAAATAGGAGGAGCATGAAACAGTGTTCAAAAACATGAAGAGCCTGAAAAGGTGTGAAAAATATGAAGAGATTCAAAAGGTTTAAAATATATGAAGAGCTTCAAAAGCTGTGATATAGATGAGGAGCATGAAACGGTCTGAAAAATAGGAGGAGCATGAAACAGTGTTCAAAAACATGAAGAGCCTGAAAAGATGTGAAAAACATGAAGAGCTTCAAATGGTGTGAAAAATACGAGGAGCATTAAACGGTTTGAAAAATAGAAGGAGCATAAAAAGGGGTTCAAAAACATGAAGAGCCTGAAAAGGTGTGAAATATATGAAGAGCTTCAAAAGGTGTCAAAAAAAGAGGGGGCATGAAACTATCTGAAAAATAGGAGGAGCATGAAGTGGTTTTGAAAAACATGAAGAACATGAAAAGGTTTGAAAATTATGAAGAGCTTCAAAAGGTGTCAAAATAAGAGGAGCATGAAACGGTCTGAAAAATAGGAGGAGCATGAAGTGGTGTTGAAAAATATAAAGAGCCTGAAAAGTTGTGAAAAATAGGAAGAGCTTCAAAAGTTGTCAAAAATATGAGGAGCATGGAACGGTCTGAAAAAAAGGAAGAGCATGAAGTGGTGCGAAAAACATGAAGAGACTGAAAAGGTGTGAAAAATATGAAGACCTTCAAAAGGTGTCAAACATATGAAGAGCTTCAAAAGGTGTAAAAAATATGAAGAGCATGAAACGGTCTGAAAAATAGGAGGAGCATGAAATCGTGTTCAAAAACATGAGGAGCCTGAAAACATGTGTAAAATATAAAGAGCTTCAAAATGTGTGAAATACATGAGGAGCATGAAACGGTGTGAAATATAGGAGGAGCATGAAGGGGTGTTGAAAAACAAGAAGAGCCTGAAAATGTGTGAAAAACATGAAGAGCTTCAATAGGTGTGATAAACATGAGGAACAAGAAGTGGTCTGAAAAATAGGAGGAGCAGGAAGCGGTGTTCAAAAACATGAAGAGCCTGAAAAGGTGTGAAAAATGTGAAGAGCTTCAAAAGGTGTGAAATACAAGAGGAGCATGAAACGGTCTGAAAAAAAGAGGAGCATAAAGCGGTGATGAAAAACATGAAGAACCTGAAAAGGTGAGAAAAATATGAAGAGCTTCAAAATGTGTCAAAAATATGAGGAGCATGAAACGGTCTGAAAAATAGGAGGAAAATGAAGCGGTGTTGAAAAACATGAAGAGCTTGAAAAGGTTTGAAAAATATGAAGAGCTTCAAAAGGTGTCAAAAATAGGAGGAGCATGAAGCGGTATGAAAAATAGGAGGAGCATGAACCGGTGTTGAAAAACATGGAGAGCCTGAAAAGGTGTGAAAAATATGAAGAGTTTGAAAATGTGACAAAAATATGAGGAGCAGGAAACGGTCTGGAAAATAGGAGCATGAAGTGGTGTTGAAAAACATGAAGAGCCTGAAAAGCTGTGAAAAATATGAAGAGCATCAAAAACTGTCAAAATATGAGGAGCATGAAACGGTGTTCAAAAACATGAAACGCCTGCAAAGGTGTGAAATATCTGAACAGCTTCAAAAGGTATCAAAAATATGAGGAGCATGAAGCGGTGTTGAAAAACATGAAGACCCTGAAATGGTGTGAAAAATATGAAGAGCTTCAAAAAGTGTCAAAAATATGAAGAGCTTGAAACGGTCTGAAAAATCGGAGGAGCATGAAGTGATGTTGAAAAACATGAAGAGCCTAAAAAGGTGTGAAAAATATGAAGAGCTTCAAAACGTGTCAAAAATATGAGGAGCATGAAACGGTCTGAAAAACAGGAGGATCATGAAGCCGTGTTGAAAAACATGGGGAGACTGAAAAGGTGTGAAATATATGAAGAGCTTCAAAAGTTGTCAGAAATGATAGAAACCTGAAACGGTCTGAAAAATAGGATGAGCAAGAAGGGGTGTTGAAAAACATGAAGAGCCTGAAAACGTTTGAGAAATATGAAGAGATTCAAAAGGTGTGAAAAATATGAAGAGCTTCAACAGGTGTCAAAAATGAGATGAGCATGAAACAGTCCGAAAAATAGGAGGAGCCTGAAATCATGTTCAAAAACATGAAGAGCCTAAAAAGGTGTGAAAAATATAAAGAGCTTCAAAAGGTGTGAAATACATGAGGAGCATGAAACGGTCTGAAAAATATGAGGAGCATGAAGTGGTGTTGAAAAACATGAAGAGCCTGAAAATGTGTGAAATATATGAAGAGCTTCAAAAGGTGTCAGAAATGAGAGGAGCATGAAACGGTCTGAAAAATAGGAGAAGCATGAAGTGGCTTTGAAAAACATGAAGAGCCTGAAAAGGTGTGAAAAATATGAAGAGCTTCAAAAGGTGTCAAAAATATGAGGAGCATGAAACGGTCTGAAAAATACGAGGAGCATGAAACGGTGTTCGAAAACATGAAGAGCCTTAAAAGGTGTGAAAAATATGAAGAGCTTCAAAAGGTGTCAAAAATATGAGGAGCATGAAGCGGTCTGAAAAATAGGAGGAGCAAGAAGCGGTGTGGAAAAAGATTAAGAACCTGAAAACGTTTGATAATATGAAGAGCTTCAAAAGGTGTGGAAAATATGAAGAGCTTCAAATTGTGTCAAAAGCGAGATGAGTATGAAACGGTCTGAAAAATAGGAGGAGCATGAAGTGGTGTTGAAAAACATGAAGAGCCTGAAAATGTGTGAAATATATGAAGAGCTTCAAAAGGTGTCAAAAATAGGAGGAGCATGAAACGGTCTGAAAAATAGGAGGAGAATGAAACGGTATTCAAAAACATGAAGAGCCTGAAAAGGTGTGAAAAATATGAAGAGCTTTAAAAGGTGTGAAATACATGAGGAGCATGAAATGGTCTGAAAAATAGGAGGAGCATGAAACCGTGTTCAAAAACATGAAGAGCCTGAAAAGTTGTGAAAAATATGAAGAGCTTCAAACGGTTGGAAATACATGAGGAGCATGACGGTGTTGAAAAACATGAAGAGCCTGAAAAGGTGGGTAAAATATGAAGAGCTTCAAAAGGTGTCAAAAACATGAGGAGCATGAAACGGTCTGAAAAATAGGAGGAGCATTAAACGGTGTTCAAAAACATGAAGAGCCTGAAATGGTGTGAAATATGAAGAGCTTCAAAAGGTGTCAAAAATAGGAGGAGCGTGAAACAGTCTGAAAAATAGGAGGAGCATGAAGCGGTGTAAAAAACATGAAGAGCCTGAAAAGGTGTGAAAAATATGAAGAGCTTCAAAACGTGTAAAAATATGAGGAGCATGAAACGGTCCGAAAAATAGGAGGAGCAAGAAGCGGTGTTGAAAAAGATTAAGAGCCTGAAAACGTTTGAAAAACATGAAGAGCTTCAAAAGGTGTGGAAAATATGAAGAGCTTCAAAATGTGTCAAATGCGAGATGAGTATGAAACGGTCTGAAAAATAGGAGGAGCATGAAGTGGTGTTGAAACACATGAAGAGCCTGAAAATGTGTGAAATATACGAAGAGCTTCAAAATGTGTCAGAAATGAGAGAAGCATGAAACGGTCTGAAAAATAGAATGAGCAAGAAGGGGTGTTGAAAAACATGAGGAACCTGAAAAGGTGGGTAAAATATGAAGAGCTTCAAAAGGTGTCAAAAATATGAGGAGCATGAACCGGTCTGAAAAAGAAGAGGAGCATGAAGCGGTGTTCAAAAACATGAAGAGCCTGAAAAGGTGTGAAAAATATGAAGAGCTTCAAAAGGTGTGAAAAAAATGAAGAGCTTCAAAATGTGTCAAAAATATGAGGAGCATGAAAAGATCTGAAAAATAGGAGCAGCATGAAACGGTGTTCAAAGACATGAAGAGCCTGAAAAGGTGTGAAAAATATGAAGAGCTTCAAAACGTGTCAAAAATATGAGGAGCATGAAACGATCTGAAAAATAGGAGGAGCAAGAAGCAGTGTTGAAAAAAATGAAGAGCCTGAAAACGTTTGAAAAATATGAAGAGCTTCAAAATGTGTCAAAAGCGAGATGAGTATGAAACGGTCTGAAAAATAGGAGGAGCATGAAGTGGTGTTGAAAAACATGAAGAGCCTGAAAATGTGTGAAATATATGAAGAGCTTCAAAATGTGTCAGAAATGAGAGAAGCATGAAACGGTCTGAAAAATAGGATAAGCAAGGAGGGATGTTGAAAAACATGAAGAGCCTGAAAACGTTTGAGAAATATGAAGAGCTTCAAAAGGTGTGAAAAATATGAAGACTTCAAAAGTTGTTAAAAATGAGATGAGCATGACACAGTTTGAAAAATAGAAGGAGCATGAAACCGTGTTCAAAAACATGAAGAGCCTAAAAAGGTTGAAAAATATGAAGAGCTTCAAAAGGTGTGAAAAATACGAGGAGCATAAAACGGTCTGAAAAATAGGAGAAGCATGAAGTGGTGTTGAAAAACATGAAGAGCCTGAAAACGTGTGAAATATATGAAGAGATTCAAAAGGTGTCAAAAATATGAGGAGCATGAAACGGTCTGAAAAATAGAAGGAACACAAGTGGTGTTCAAAAACATGAAGAGCCTGAAAAGGTGTGAAAAATATGAAGAGATTCAAAAGGTGTCAAAAATATGAGGAGCATGAATCGGTGTTGAAAAACATGAAGAGCCTGAAAATGTGTGAAAAATATGAAGAGCTTCAAAAGGTGTCAAAAATATGAGGAGCATGAAACGGTCTGAAAAATAGGAGAAGCATGAAGCGTTGTTGAAAAACATGAAGAGCCTGAAAAGGTGTGAAAAATATGAAGAGCTTCAAAAGGTGTCAAAAATATGAGGAGCATGAACCGGTCTGAAAAATAGAAGGAGCATGAAGCGGTGTTCAAAAACATGAAGAGCATGAAAAGGTGTGAAAAATATGAAGAGCTTCAAAGCGTGTCAAAAATATGAGGAGCATGAAACGGTCTGAAAAATAGGAAGAGCATGAAGCGGTGTTGAAAAACATGAAGAACCTGAAAAGGTGTGAAAAACATGAAGAGCTTCAAAAGGTGTCAAAACTATGAGGAGAAAGAAACTGTCTGAAAAATAGGAGGAGCATGAAAGGTTGTTCAAATGCATAAAGAGCCTGAAAAGTTGTGAAAAATATGAAGAGCTTCAAAAGGTGATAAAAGTGAGATGAGCATGAAACGGTCTGAAAAATATGAGGAGCATGAAGCGGTGCTGGAAAAGATGAAGAGTCTGAAAAGGTGTGAAATATATTAAGAGCTTCAAAAGGTGTCAAAAATATGAGGAGCATGAAACGGTCTGAAAAATAGGAGGAAAATGAAGCGGTGTTGATAAACATGAAGAACCTGAAAAGGTGTGAAAAATATGAAGAGCTTCAAAAGGTGTCAAAACTATGAGGAGAAAGAAACTGTCTGAAAAATAGGAGGAGCATGAAAGGTTGTTCAAATGCATAAAGAGCCTGAAAAGGTGTGAAAAATATGAAGAGCTTCAAAAGGTGTAAAATACATGAGGAACATGAAACGGTCTGGAAAATAGGATGAGCATGAAGTTGTGTTGAAAAACATGAAGAGACTGAAAAGGTGTGAAAAATATGAAGAGGTTCAAAAGGTGTGAAAAATATGACGAGTATGATACGGTCTGAAAAATAGGAGGAGCATGAAGCTCTGTTCAAAAACATGAAGATGCTGAAAAGTTGTGAAAAATATGAAAAGCTTCAAAAGTTGTCAAAAATATTAGGAGCATGAAACATTCTGAAAAATAGGAGGATCATGAAGTGGTGTTCAAAATCATGAAGAGGCTGAAAAGGTGTGAAAAATATGAAGAGCTTCAAAACGTGTGAAATACATGAGGAGCATGAAAAAGTCTGAAAAATAGGAGGAGCATCAAGCGGTGTTCAAAAACATGAAGAGCCTGAAAAGGTGTGAAAAATATGAAGAGCTTCAAAATGGGTGAAAAATAGGAGGAGCATGAAACGGGCTGAAAAATAGCAGGAGCATGAAGCGGTGTTCAAATACATGAAGAGCCTGAAAAGGTGTGAAACATATGAAGAGCTTCAAAAAATGTCAAAAATATGAGGAGCATTAAACGGTCTGAAAAATAGGAGCAGCATGAAACGGTGTTCAAAAACATGAACAGCCTGAAAAGGTGTGGAAAATATGAAGAGCTTCAAAAGGTGTGAAATACATGAGGAGCATGAAACTCTCTGAAAAATAGGAGGAGCATGAAGCGGTTTTGAAAAACATGAAGAGTCTGAAAACGTGTGAAAATATGAAGAGCTTCAAAAATATGAAAAATATGAAGAGCTTCAAAAGGTGTGGAAAATATGAAGAGCTTCAAAATGTGTCAAAAGTGAGATGAGCATGAAACGGTCTGAAAAATAGGAGGAGCATGAAGTGGTGTTGAAAAACATGAAGAGCCTGAAAATGTGTGAAATATATGAAGAGCTTCAAAAGTTGTCAGAAATGATAGAAACATGAAACGGTCTGAAAAATAGGATGAGCAAGAAGGGGTGTTGAAAAACATGAAGAGCCTGAAAACGTTTGAGAAATATGAAGAGCTTCTAAAGGTGTGAAAAATATGAAGAGTTTCAAAAGGTGTCAAAAATGAGATGAGCATGAAACAGTCTGAAAAATAGGAGGAGCCTGAAGTCGTGTTCAAAAACATGAAGAGCCTAAAAAGGTGTGAAAAATATAAAGAGCTTCAAAAGGTGTGAAATACATGAGGAGCATGAAACGGTCTGAAAAATAGGAGGAGCATGAAGTGGTGTTGAAAAACATGAAGAGCCTGAAAAAGTGTGAAATATATGAAGAGCTTCAAAAGGTGTCAGAAATGAGAGGAGCATGAAACGGTCTGAAAAATAGGAGAAGCATGTAGTGGCTTTGAAAAACATGAAGAGCCTGAAAAGGTGTGAAAAATATGAAGAGCTTCAAAAGGTGTCAAAAATATGAGGAGCATGAAACGGTCTGAAAAATACGAGGAGCATGAAATGGTGTTCAAAAACATGAAGAGCCTGAAAAGGTGTGAAAGATATGAAGACCTTCAAAAGGTGTCAAAAATATGAGGAGCATGAAAAGGTCTGAAAAATAGGAGCAGCATGAAGCGGTGTAAAAAACATGAAGAGCCTGAAAAGGTGTGAAAAGTATGAAGAGCTTCAAAAGGTGTGAAAAAAATGAAGAGCTTCAAAATGTGTCAAAAATATGAGGAGCATGAAAAGATCTGAAAAATAGGAGCAGCATGAAACGGTGTTCAAAGACATGAAGAGCCTGAAAAGGAGTGAAAAATATGAAGAGCTTCAAAAGGTGTCAAAAATATGAGGAGCATGAAACGGTCTGAAAAATAGGAGGAGCATGAAACGGTCTGAAAAATGGGAGGAGCATGAAGCGGTGTTGAAAAACATGAAGAGCCTGAAAACGTGTGAAAAACATGAAGAGCTTAAAAGTTGTGAGAAATATGAAGAGCTTCAAAAGGTGTCAAAAATGAGACGAGCATGAAACGGTCTGGAAAATTGGACGAGCATGAAGCGGTGTTGAAAACATGAAGAGCCAGAAAAGGTGTGAAAAATATGAAGAGCTTCAAAAAGTGTCAAAAATATGATGAGCATGAAACGGTCTGAAAAATAGGAGGAGCAGGAATTTATGTTGAAAAACATGAAGAGCCTAAAAAGGTGCGAAAAATATGAAGAGCTTCAAAAAGGGTCAAAAATATGAGGAGCATGAAACGGTCTGAAAAACAGTAGGATCATGAAGCCGTGTTGAAAAATATGGGGAGCCTGAAAAGGTGTGAAAAATATGAAGAGCTTTTAAAGGTGTGAAATACATGAGGAGCATGAAACGGTCTTAAAAATAGGAGGAGCATGAAACCGTGTTCAAAATCATGAAGAGCCTGAAAAGTTGTGAAATATATGAAGAGCTTCAAACGGTTGGAAATACATGAGGAGCATGAAACGGTGTTGAAAAACATGAAGAGCCTGAAAAGGTTGGTAAAATATGAAGAGCTTCAAAAGGTGTGAAATACAGGAGGAGCATGAATCGGTCTGAAAAATAGGAGGAGCATGAAGCGGTGTTGGAAATCATGAAGAGTCTGAAAAGGTGTGAAATATATTAAGAGCTTCAAAAGGTGTCAAAAATATGAGGAGCATGAAACGGTCTGAAAAATAGGAGGAGCATGAAGCGGTGTTGAAAAACATGAAGAACCTGAAAAGGTGTGAAAAATATGAAGAGCTTCAAAAGGTGTCAAAACTATGAGGAGCAAGAAACGGTCTGAAAAATAGGAGGAGCATGAAAGGGTGTTCAAATGCATGAAGCGCCTGAAAAGGTGTGAAAAATATGAAGAGCTTCAAAAGGTGTAAAATACATGAGGAACATGAAACGGTCTGGAAAATAGGATGAGCATGAAGTTGTGTTGAAAAACATGAAGAGACTGAAAAGGTGTGAAAAATATGAAGAGGTTCAAAAGGTGTGAAAAATATGACGAGTATGATACGGTCTGAAAAATAGGAGGAGCATGAAGCTCTGTTCAAAAACATGAAGATCCTGAAAAGTTGTGAAAAATATGAAAAGCTTCAAAAGTTGTCAAAAATATGAGGAACATGAAACATTCTGAAAAATAGGAGGATCATGAAGCGGTGTTCAAAATCATGAAGAGGTTGAAAAGGTTTTGAAAAATATGAAGAGCCTCAAAACTTGTGAAATACATGAGGAGCATGAAAAAGTCTGAAAAATAGGAGGAGCATCAAGCGGTGTTCAAAAACATGAAGAGCCTGAAAAGGTGTGAAAAATATAAAGAGCTTCAAAAGGTGTGAAAATAGGAGGAGCATGAAACGGGCTGAAAAATAGCAGGAGCATGAAGCGGTGTTCAAAAACATGAAGAGCCTGAAAAGGTGTGAAAAATATGAAGAGCTTCAAAAAATGTCAAAAATATGAGGAGCATTAAACGGTCTGAAAAATTGGAGCAGCATGAAACGGTGTTCAAAAACATGAACAGCCTGAAAAGTTGTGAAAAATATGAAGAGATTCAAGACGTGTGAAATACATGAGGAGCATGAAACTCTCTGAAAAATAGGAGGAGCATGAAGCGGTTTTGAAAAACATGAAGAGTCTGAAAACGTGTGAAAATATGAAGAGCTTCAAAAATATGAAAAATATGAAGAGCTTCAAAAGGTGTTGAAAATATGAAGAGCTTCAAAATGTGTCAAAAGTGAGATGAGCATGAAACGGTCTGAAAAATAGGAGGAGCATGAAGTGGTGTTGAAAAACATGAAGAGCCTGAAAATGTGTGAAATATATGAAGAGCATCAAAAGTTGTCAGAAATGATAGAAACATGAAACGGTCTGAAAAATAGAATGAGCAAGAAGGGGTGTTGAAAAACATGAAGAGCCTGAAAACATGTGAAAAATACGAAGAGCTTCAAAAGATGTGGTAAAATATGACGAGCTTCAAAAGGTGGCAAAAATGAGATGAGCATGAAACGGTCTGGAAAATTGGACGAGCATGAAGCGGTGTTGAAAACATGAAGAGCCAGAAAAGGTGTGAAAAATATGAAGAGCTTCAAAAAGTGTCAAAAATATGAAGAGCATGAAACGGTCTGAAAAATAGGAGGAGCAGGAATTTATGTTGAAAAACATGAAGAGCCTAAAAAGGTGCGAAAAATATGAAGAGCTTCAAAAAGGGTCAAAAATATGAGGAGCATGAAACGGTCTGAAAAACAGTAGGATCATGAAGCCGTGTTGAAAAATATGGGGAGCCTGAAAAGGTGTGAAAAATATGAAGAGCTTTTAAAGGTGTGAAATACATGAGGAGCATGAAACGGTCTTAAAAATAGGAGGAGCATGAAACCGTGTTCAAAATCATGAAGAGCCTGAAAAGTTGTGAAATATATGAAGAGCTTCAAACGGTTGGAAATACATGAGGAGCATGAAACGGTGTTGAAAAACATGAAGAGCCTGAAAAGGTTGGTAAAATATGAAGAGCTTCAAAAGGTGTGAAATACAGGAGGAGCATGAATCGGTCTGAAAAATAGGAGGAGCATGAAGCGGTGTTGGAAATCATGAAGAGTCTGAAAAGGTGTGAAATATATTAAGAGCTTCAAAAGGTGTCAAAAATATGAGGAGCATGAAACGGTCTGAAAAATAGGAGGAGCATGAAGCGGTGTTGAAAAACATGAAGAACCTGAAAAGGTGTGAAAAATATGAAGAGCTTCAAAAGGTGTCAAAACTATGAGGAGCAAGAAACGGTCTGAAAAATAGGAGGAGCATGAAAGGGTGTTCAAATGCATGAAGCGCCTGAAAAGGTGTGAAAAATATGAAGAGCTTCAAAAGGTGTAAAATACATGAGGAACATGAAACGGTCTGGAAAATAGGATGAGCATGAAGTTGTGTTGAAAAACATGAAGAGACTGAAAAGGTGTGAAAAATATGAAGAGGTTCAAAAGGTGTGAAAAATATGACGAGTATGATACGGTCTGAAAAATAGGAGGAGCATGAAGCTCTGTTCAAAAACATGAAGATCCTGAAAAGTTGTGAAAAATATGAAAAGCTTCAAAAGTTGTCAAAAATATGAGGAACATGAAACATTCTGAAAAATAGGAGGATCATGAAGCGGTGTTCAAAATCATGAAGAGGTTTAAAAGGTTTTGAAAAATATGAAGAGCCTCAAAACTTGTGAAATACATGAGGAGCATGAAAAAGTCTGAAAAATAGGAGGAGCATCAAGCGGTGTTCAAAAACATGAAGAGCCTGAAAAGGTGTGAAAAATATAAAGAGCTTCAAAAGGTGTGAAAATAGGAGGAGCATGAAACGGGCTGAAAAATAGCAGGAGCATGAAGCGGTGTTCAAAAACATGAAGAGCCTGAAAAGGTGTGAAAAATATGAAGAGCTTCAAAAAATGTCAAAAATATGAGGAGCATTAAACGGTCTGAAAAATTGGAGCAGCATGAAACGGTGTTCAAAAACATGAACAGCCTGAAAAGTTGTGAAAAATATGAAGAGATTCAAGACGTGTGAAATACATGAGGAGCATGAAACTCTCTGAAAAATAGGAGGAGCATGAAGCGGTTTTGAAAAACATGAAGAGTCTGAAAACGTGTGAAAATATGAAGAGCTTCAAAAATATGAAAAATATGAAGAGCTTCAAAAGGTGTTGAAAATATGAAGAGCTTCAAAATGTGTCAAAAGTGAGATGAGCATGAAACGGTCTGAAAAATAGGAGGAGCATGAAGTGGTGTTGAAAAACATGAAGAGCCTGAAAATGTGTGAAATATATGAAGAGCATCAAAAGTTGTCAGAAATGATAGAAACATGAAACGGTCTGAAAAATAGAATGAGCAAGAAGGGGTGTTGAAAAACATGAAGAGCCTGAAAACATGTGAAAAATACGAAGAGCTTCAAAAGATGTGGTAAAATATGACGAGCTTCAAAAGGTGGCAAAAATGAGATGAACATGAAACGGTTTGAAAAATAGGAGGAGCATGAAGCGGTGTTGAAAAACATGAAGAACCTGAAAAGCTGTGAGAAATATGAAGAGCTTCAAATGGTGTCAAAAATATGAGGAGCATGAAACGGTCTGAAAAATGGAGGAGCATGAAGCGGTGATGAAAAAAAAGAAGAGCATGAAATGGTTTGAAGAATATAAGGAGCTTCAAAAGGTATGAAAAATAGTAGTAGCATGAAACGGTGTTCAAAAAATTGAAGAGCCTGAAAATGTGTAAAATATGAACAGCTTAAAAGGTGTCAAAATATTAGGAGCATGAAACGTTCTGAAAAATAGGAGGAGCATGAAGCGGTGTTCAAAAACATAAAGAGCCTGAAAAGGTGTGAAAAATATGAAGAGCGTTAAAATGTGTTAAAAATATGAGGAGCATGAAACGTTCTCAAAAATAGGAGGAGCAGCAAACGGTGTTCAAAAATATGAAGAGCCTGAAAATGTGTGAAAAATATGAAGAGCATGAAACGGTCTGAAAAATAGGAGGAGCGTGAAGCGGTGTTCAGAAACATGAAGAACCTGAAAACTGTGAAAAATATGAAGAGCTTCAAAAAGTGTGAAAAATATGAAGAGCTTCAAAAGGTGTGAAAAATATGAGGAACATGAAACGGTCTGAAAAATAGGAGGAGCATGAAACAGTGTGGAAAAAATGAAGAGCATGAATAGGTGTGAAAATTATGAAGAGCTTTAAAAGGTTTGAAAAATATGACGAGCATGAAACGGTCTGAAAATAGGAGGAGCATGAAGTGGTGTTGGAAAATATGAAGAGCCTGAAAAGGTGTGAAAAATATGAAGAGTTTCAAAGGTGTCAAAAATATGAGGAGCATGAAACGGTCTGAAAAATAGGAGGAGCATGAAACGGTGTTCAAAAATATGAAGAGCCAGAAAAGGTGTGAAAAATATGAAAGCTTCAAAAGGTATCAAAAATATTAGGAGCATGATATGGTCTGAAAAATAGTAGGAGCATGAAACGATGTTCAAAAACTTGAAGAGTCTGAAAGGTGTGAAAAATATGAAGAGCTTCAAAAGGTGTCAAAAATATGAGGAGCATGAAACGGTATGAAAAATAGGAGGAGAATGAGGCGGTGTTGAAAAACATGAAGAGCCTGAAAAGGTGTGAAATATATGAAGAGCGTCAAAACATGTCAAAATGATGAGGAGCAGGAAACGGTCTGAAAAATAGGAGGAGCATGAAGCGGTGTTGAACAACATGAAGAGCCTGAAAAGGTGTGAAAAACATGAAGAGTTTGAAAAGGTGTGAAATTTATGAAGAGCTTCAAAAGGTGTCAAAAATATGAGGAGCATGAAACGGTCTAAAAAATAAGAGGAGCATGATGTGGTATTGAAAAATTGAAGAGCCTGAAAAGGTGTGAAAATTATGAAGAGATTCAAAAGGTGTCAAAAATATGAGGATCATGAAATGGCCTGAAAAATAGGAGGAGAATGAAACCGTGTTCAAAATCATGAAGAGCCTGAAAATGTGGAAATATATGAAGTGCTTCAAAAGGTGTCAAAAATATGAGGAGCATGAAACGATCTGAAAAATGGAGGACCATGAAGCGGTGATGAAAAAAAAGAAGAGCATGAAATGGTTTGAAGAATATGAGGAGCTTCAAAAGTTATCAAAAATAGGAGTAGCATGAAGCCGTGTTGAAAAACATCAAGAGCCTGAAAAGGTGTGAAAAATATGAAGAGCTGCAAAACGTGTCAAAAATATGAGGGGCATGAAACGTTCTCAAAAATAGGAGGTGAAGCAAACGGTGTTCAAAAATATGAAGAGCCTGAAAAGGTGTGAAAAATATGAAGAGCATGAAACGGTCTGAAAAATAGGAGGAGCATGAAGCGGTGTTCAGAAACATGAAGAGCCTGAAAACTGTGAAAAATATGAAGAGCTTCAAAAAGTGTGAAAAATATGAAGAGCTTCAAAAGGTGTGAAAAATATGAGGAGCATGAAACGGTCTGAAAAATAGGAGGAGCATGAAACAGTGTGGAAAAAATGAAGAGCATGCATAGGTGTGAAAATTATGAAGAGCTTTAAAAGGTTTGAAAAATATGACGAGCATGAAACGGTCTGAAAAATTGGAGGAGCATGAAGCGGTGTTGAAATATATGAAGAGCCTGTAAAGGTTTGAAAATAATGAAGAGCTTCAAAAGGTGACAAAAATATGAGGAGCATGAAAGAGTCTGAAAAATAGGAGGAGCATGAAACGGTGTTGAAAAACATGAAGAGCATGAAATGGTGTGAAAAAAATGAAGAGCTTCAAAAGGTGTTTGAAATATGAGGAGCATGAAGGGGTGTTCAAATACATGAAGAACTTGAAAAGGTATGAAAAATATGAAGAGCCTCAAAAGGTGTCAAAAATATGAGGAGCATGAAACGGTCTGAAAAATATGAGGAGCATGAAGCGGTGTTGAAAAACATGAAGAGCCTGAAAAGGTGAAAAAAACAAGAAGAGCCTGAAAAGGTGTGACATATACGAAGAGCTTCAAAAGGTGTCAAAAATATGAGGAGCATGAAACGGTCTGAAAAATAGGAGGGGCATGAGGCGGTGTTGAAAAACATGAAGAGCCTGAAAAGGTGTGAAAAACATGAAGAGATCGAAAAGGTGTGAAATATATGAAGAGCTTCAAAAGGTGTCAAAAATTTGAGGAGCATGAAACGGTCTGAAATATAGAAGGAGCATGAAGCGGTGTTGAAAAGCATGAAGAGCCTGAAAAGGTGTGAAATATATGAAGAGCTTCAAAAGGTGTCAAATATATTAGGAGCATGAAACGGTCTGAAAAACAGGACGAGCATGAAGCGGTCTTGAATGACATGAAGAGCCTGAAAAGTTGTGAAAAATAGGAGGAGCTTCAAAATGTGTCAAATATATGAGGAGCATGAAATGGTCTGAAAAATAGGAGGAGCATGAAGTGGTGTTGAAAAACATGAAGAGCCTGAAAAAGTGTGAAATATATGAAGAGCTTCAAAAGGTGTCAAACAGATGAGGAGGATGAAAAGGTCTGAAAAATAGGAGGAGCATGAAGCGGTGTTGAAAAACATGAAGAACCTGAAAAGGTGTGAAAAATATGAAGAGCTTCAAAAGGTGTCAAAAATAAAAGGAGCATGAAATGGTCTGAAAAACAGGAGGAGCATGAAGCGGTGTTGAAAAACATGAAGAGCCTGAAAAGGTGTGAAAAATATAAAGAGCTTCAAAAGGTGTGAAATACATGAGGAGCATGAAACGGTCTGAAAAATAGGAGGAGCATGAAGCTTTGTTGAAAAACATGAAGAGCCTGAAAAGGTGGGAAATATATGAAGAGCTTCAAAAGGTGTCAAAAATATGAGGAGCATCAAACGGTCTGAAAAATAGGAGGAGCATGAAGTGGTGTTGAAAAACATGAAGAGCCTGAAAAGGTGTGAAATATATGAAGAGCTTCAAAAGGTGTCAAAAATATGAGGAGCATGAAACGGTCTGAAAAATAGGAGGAGCATGAAACAGTGTTCAAAAACATGAAGAGCCTGAAAAGGTGTGAAAAATATGAAGAGCTTCAAAAGGTGTGAAATACATGAGGAGCATGAAACGGTCTGAAAAATAGGAGGATCATGAAGTGGTGTTGAAAAACATGAAGAGCCTGAAAAGGTGTGAAAAATATGAAGAGCTTCAAAAGGTGTGAAAAATATGAGGAGCATGAAGCGGTCTGTAAAATAGGAGGAGCATGAAGCGGTGTTGAGAAACATGGAGAGCCGGAAAAGGTGTGAAAAACATGAAGAGCTTCAATAGGTGTGATAAACATGAGGAACAAGAAGTGGTCTGAAAAATAGGAGGAGCAGGAAGCGGTGTTCAAAAACATGAAGAGCCTGAAAAGGTGTGAAAAATGTGAAGAGCTTCAAAAGGTGTGAAATACAAGAGGAGCATGAAACGGTCTGAAAAAAAGAGGAGCATAAAGCGGTGATGAAAAACATGAAGAACCTGAAAAGGTGAGAAAAATATGAAGAACTTCAAAAGGTGCCAAAAATATCAGGAGCATGAAACGGTCTGAAATAAAGGAGGAGCATGAAACGGTCTGAAAAATAGGAGGAGCATGAAACGGTGTTCAAAAACATGAAGAGCCTGAAAAGCTGTGAAATATATGAAGAGTTTCAAAAGGTGTGAAATATATGAAGAGCTTCAAAACGTGTGAAATACATGAGGAGCAGGAAATAGTCTGAAAAATAGGAGGAGCATGAAGCGGTGTTGAAAAACATGAAGAGCCTGAAAAGCAGTGAAAAATATTAAGAGCTTCAAAAGGTGTCAAAAATATGAGGAGAATGAAATGGTCTGGAAAATAGGAGGAGCATGAAACCGTGTTCAAAATCATGAAGAGCCTGAAAATGTGTGAAAAATATGAAGAGCTTCAAAAGGTGTGAAATATATGAAGAGAATGTTAAGATCTGAAAAATAGGAGGAGCATGATGCGGTGTTGAAAAACATGAAGAACCTGAAAAGGTGTGAAAAATATGAAGAGCTTCAAAGGTGTGAAAAATATGAGGAGCATGAAACGGTCTGAAAAATAGGAGAAGCATGAAGCGGTGTTGAAAAACATGAAGAGCCTGAAAAGGTGTGAAAAATATGAAGAGCTTCAAAAGGTGTCAAAAATATGAGGAGCATGAAACGGTCTGAAAAATAGGAGGAGTATGAAGCTTTGTTGAAAAACAGGAAGAGCCTGAAAAGGTGTGAAATATATGAAGAGCTTCAAAAGGTGTCAACTATATGAGGAGAATGAAACGGTCTGAAAAATAGGAGGAGCATGAAACGGTGTTCAAAAACATGAAGAGCCTGAAAAGGTGTGAAATATATGAAGAGATTCAAAAGGTGTTAAAAATATGAGGAGCATGAAACGCTCTGAAAAATAGGAGTATCATGAAGCAGTATTGAAAAACATGAAGAACCTGAAAAGGTGTGAAAAATATGAAGAGCTTCAAAAGGTGTCAAAATTATGAAGAGCTTCAAAGGTGTCAAAAATATGAGGAGCATGAAACGGTCTGAAAAATAGGAGGAGCATGAAGTGGCATTGAAAAACAGGAAGAGACTGAAAAGGTGTGAAATATATGAAGAGCTTCAAAAGGTGTCAAAATTTTGAAGAGCTTCAAAGGTGTCAAAAATATGAGGAGCATGAAACGGTGTTCAAAAACATGGAAAGCAAGAAAAGGTGTGAAAAATATGAAGAGCTTCAAAAGGTGTCAAAAATATGAGGAGCATGAAACGGTCTGAAAAATGGGAGGAAAATGAAGCGGTGTTGAAAAACATGAAGAGCTTGAAAAGGTTTGAAAAATATGAAGAGCTTCAAAAGGTGTCAAAAATAGGAGGAGCATGAAACGGTCTCACAAATGGGAGGAGCATGAAGCTGTGTTGAAAAACATGAAGAGCCTGAAAACGTGTGAAAAACATGAAGAGCTTAAAAGTTGTGAGAAATATGAAGAGCTTCAGAAGGTGTCAAAAATATGGGGAGCATGAAACGGTCTGAAAAGTAGGAGGAGAATGAAACTGTGTTCAAAAAATGAAGAGCCTGAAAAGGTGTGAAAAATATGAAGAGCTTTAAAAGGTGTGAAATACATGAGGAGCATGAAACGGTCTGAAAAACAGGAGGAGCATGAAACCGTGTTCAAAAACATGAAGAGCCTGAAAAGTTGTGAAAAATATGAAGAGCTTCAAACGGTTGGAAATACATGAGGTGCATGAAACGGTTTTGATAAACATGAAGAGCCTGAAAAGGTGGATAAAATATGAAGAGCTTCAAAAGGTGTCAAAAATATGAAGAGCATGAAACGGTCTGAAAAATAGGAGGAGCATGAAACGGTGTTCAAAAACATGTAGAGCATGAAAAGGTGTGAAAAATACGAAGAGCTTCAAAAGGTGTAAAAAATAGAAGGAGCATTAAACGGGCTGAAAAATAGGAGCAGCATTAAGCGGTGTAAAAAACATGAAGAGCCTGAAAAGGTGTGAAAGATATGAAGATCTTCAAAAGGTGTCAAATATTTGAGGAGCATGAAACGGTCTGAAAAATAGGAGCAGCATGCAGCGTTGTAATAAACATGAAGAGCCTGAAAAGGTGTGAAAAATATGAAGAGCTTCAAAAGGTGTGAAAAATATGAGGAGCATGAAACGATCTGAAAAATAGGAGGAGCAAGAAGCAGTGTTGAAAAAAATGAAGAGCCTGAAAACGTTTGAAAAATATGAAGAGGTTCAAAAGGTGTGGAAAAATGAAGAGCTTCAAAATGTGTCAAAGTGAGATGAGCATGATACGGTCTGAAAAATAGGAGGAGCATGAAGTGGTGTTGAAAAACATGAAGAGCCTGAAAATGTGTGAAATATATGAAGAGCTTCAAAAGTTGTCAGAAATGATAGAAACATGAAACGGTCTGAAAAATAGGATGAGCAAGAAGGGGTGTTGAAAAACATGAAGAGCCTGCAAACGTTTGAGAAATATGAAGAGATTCAAAAGGTGTGAAAAATATGAAGAGCTTCAAAAGGTGTCAAAAATGAGATGAACATGAAACAGTCCCAAAAAAAGGAGGAGCCTGAAATCATGTTCAAAAACATGAAGAGCCTAAAAAGGTGTGAAAAATATAAAGAGCTTCAAAAGGTGTGAAATACATGAGGAGCATGAAACGGTCTGAAAAATAGGAGGAGCATGAAGTGGTGTTGAAAAACATGAAGAGCCTGAAAATGTGTGAAATATATGAAGAGCTTCAAAAGGTGTCAGAAATGAGAGGAGCATGAAACGGTCTGAAAAATAGGAGAAGCATGAAGTGGCTTTGAAAAACATGAAGAGCCTGAAAAGGTGTGAAAAATATGAAGAGCTTCAAAAGGTGTCAAAATATGAGGAGCATGAAACGGTCTGAAAAATACGAGGAGCATGAAACGGTGTTCAAAAACATGAAGAGCCTTAAAAGGTGTGAAAAATATGAAGAGCTTCAAAACGTGTCAAAAATATGAGGAGCATGAAACGGTCTGAAAAATAGGAGGAGCAAGAAGCAGTGTTGAAAAAGATTAAGAACCTGAAAACGTTTGTTAATATGAAGAGCTTCAAAAGGTGTGGAAAATATGAAGAGCTTCAAAATGTGTCAAAAGCGAGATGAGTATGAAACGGTCTGAAAAATAGGAGGAGCATGAAGTGGTGTTGAAAAACATGAAGAGCCTGAAAATGTGTGAAATATATGAAGAGCTTCAAAATGTGTCAGAAATGAGAGAAGCATGAAACGGTCTGAAAAATAGGATGAGCAAGAAGGGGTGTTGAATAACATGAAGAGCCTGAAAACGTTTGAGAAATATGAAGAGCTTCAAAAGGTGTGAAAAATATGAAGACTTCAAAAGTTGTTAAAAATGAGATGAGCATGACACAGTTTGAAAAATAGAAGGAGCATGAAACCGTGTTCAAAAACATGAAGAGCCTAAAAAGGTTGAAAAATATGAAGAGCTTCAAAAGGTGTGAAAAATACGAGGAGCATAAAACGGTCTGAAAAATAGGAGAAGCATGAAGTGGTGTTGAAAAACATGAAGAGCCTGAAAACGTGTGAAATATATGAAGAGCTTCAAAAGGTGTCAAAAATATGAGGAGCATGAATCGGTGTTGAAAAACATGAAGAGCCTGAAAATGTGTG
Organism: Dama dama; assembly: GCF_033118175.1. NCBI lineage: Eukaryota > Metazoa > Chordata > Mammalia > Artiodactyla > Cervidae > Dama > Dama dama. Next base: position 63,930,267 of record NC_083688.1, on the reverse strand, counting down.
AAAAATATGAAGAGCTTCAAAAGGTGTCAAAAATATGAGGAGCATGAAACGGTCTGAAATATAGGAGAAGCATGAAGCGGTGTTGAAAAACATGAAGAACATGAAAAGGTGTGAAAAATATGAAGAGCTTCAAAAGGTGTCAAAATATGAGGAGCATGAACAGGTCTGAAAAATAGGAGGAGGATTAAGCGTTGTTCAAAAACATGAAGAGCATGAAAAGATGTGAAAAATATGAAGAGCTTCAAAAGGTGTCAAAAATATGAGGAGCATGAAACGGTCTGAAAAAGAGGAGGAGAATGAAACGGTGTTCAAAAACATGAAGAGCCTGAAAAGGTGTGAAAAATATGAAGAGCTTTAAAAGGTGTGAAATACATGAGGAGCATGAAACGGTCTGAAAGATAGGAGGAGAATGAAACCGTGTTCAAAAACATGAAGAGCCTGAAAAGTTGTGAAACATATGAAGAGCTTCAAACGGTTGGAAATACATGAGGACCATGAAACGGTGTTGAAAAACATGAAGAGCCTGAAAACGTGTGAAAAACATGAAGAGCTTAAAAGTTTTGAGAAATATGAAGAGCTTCAAAAGGCGTCAAAAATGAGACGAGCATGAAACGGTCTGGAAAATAGGACGAGCATGAAGCGGTGTTGAAAACATGAAGAGCCTGAAAACGTGTGAAATATATGAAGAGGTTCAAAAGGTGTCAAAAATATGAGGAGCATGAAACGGTCTGAAAATGAGGAGGAACACAAGTGGTGTTCAAAAACATGAAGAGCCAGAAAAGGTGGGAAAAATATGAAGAGATTCAAAAGGTGTCAAAAATATGAGGAGCATAAAACGGTCTGAAAAATAGGAGAAGCATGAAGTGGTGTTGAAAAACATGAAGAGCCTGAAAACGTGTGAAATATATGAAGAGGTTCAAAAGGTGTCAAAAATATGACGAGCATGAAACGGTCTGAAAATGAGGAGGAACACAAGTGGTGTTCAAAAACATGAAGAGCCTGAAAAGGTGGGAAAAATATGAAGAAATTCAAAAGGTGTCAAATATATGAGGAGCATGAATCGGTGTTGAAAAACATGAAGAGCCTGAAAAGGTGTGAAAAATATGAAGAGCTTCAAAAGGTGTCAAAAATGAGACTAGAATGAAACGGTCTGGAAAATAGGACGAGCATGAAGCGGTGTTGAAAACATGGGGAGCCTGAAAAGGTGTGAAAAATATGAAGAGCTTTAAAAGGTGTGAAATACATGAGGAGTATGAAACGGTCTGAAAAATAGGAGGAGCATGAAACCGTGTTCAAAAACATGAAGAGCCTGAAAAGTTGTGAAAAATATGAAGAGCTTCAAACGGTTGGAAATACATGAGGAGCATGACGGTGTTGGAAAACATGAAGAGCCTGAAAAGTTGGGTAAAATATGAAGAGCTTCAAAAGGTGTCAAAAATATGAGGAGCATGAAACGGTCTGAAAAATAGGAGGAGCATTAAACGGTGTTCAAAAACAAGAAGAGCCTGAAATGGTGTGAAATATGAAGAACTTCAAAAGGTGTCAAAAATAGGAGGAGCATGAAACAGTCTGAAAAATAGGAGGAGCATGAAGCGGTGTAAAAAACATGAAGAGCCTGAAAAGGTGTCAAAAATATGAAGAGCTTCAAAACGTGTCAAAAATATGAGGAGCATGAAACGGTCCGAAAAATAGGAGGAGCAAGAAGCGGTGTTGAAAAAGATTAAGAGCCTGAAAACGTTTGAAAAATATGAAGAGCTTCAAAAGGTGTGGAAAATATGAAGAGCTTCAAAATGTGTCAATGCGAGATGAGTATGAAACAGTCTGAAAAATAGGAGGAGCATGAAGTGGTGTTGAAAAACATGAAGAGCCTGAAAATGTGTGAAATATATGAAGAGCTTCAAAATGTGTCAGAAATGAGAGAAGCATGAAACGGTCTGAAAAATAGAATGAGCAAGAAGGGGTGTTGAAAAACATGAAGAACTTGAAAAGGTGGGTAAAATATGAAGAGCTTCAAAAGGTGTCAAAAATATGAGGAGCATGAACCGGTCTGAAAAAGAAGAGGAGCATGAAGCGGTGTTCAAAAACATGAAGAGCATGAAAAGGTGTGAAAAATATGAAGAGCTTCAAAAGGTGTAAAAAATAGGAGGAGCATGAAACGGTCTGAAAAATAGGAGCAGCATGAAGCGGTGTAAAAAACATGAAGTGCCGGAAAAGGTGTGAAAGATATGAAGATCTTCAAAAGGTGTCAAATATTTGAGGAGCATGAAACGGTCTGAAAAATAGGAGCAGCATGCAGCGTTGTAATAAACATGAAGAGCCTGAAAAGGTGTGAAAAATATGAAGAGCTTCAAAAGGTGTGAAAAATATGAGGAGCATGAAACGATCTGAAAAATAGGAGGAGCAAGAAGCAGTGTTGAAAAAAATGAAGAGCCTGAAAACGTTTGAAAAATATGAAGAGGTTCAAAAGGTGTGGAAAAATGAAGAGCTTCAAAATGTGTCAAAGTGAGATGAGCATGATACGGTCTGAAAAATAGGAGGAGCATGAAGTGGTGTTGAAAAACATGAAGAGCCTGCAAACGTTTGAGAAATATGAAGAGATTCAAAAGGTGTGAAAAATATGAAGAGCTTCAAAAGGTGTCAGAAATGATAGAAACATGAAACGGTCTGAAAAATAGGATGAGCAAGAAGGGGTGTTGAAAAACATGAAGAGCCTGCAAACGTTTGAGAAATATGAAGAGATTCAAAAGGTGTGAAAAATATGAAGAGCTTCAAAAGGTGTCAAAAATGAGATGAACATGAAACAGTCCCAAAAAAAGGAGGAGCCTGAAATCATGTTCAAAAACATGAAGAGCCTAAAAAGGTGTGAAAAATATAAAGAGCTTCAAAAGGTGTGAAATACATGAGGAGCATGAAACGGTCTGAAAAATAGGAGGAGCATGAAGTGGTGTTGAAAAACATGAAGAGCCTGAAAATGTGTGAAATATATGAAGAGCTTCAAAAGGTGTCAGAAATGAGAGGAGCATGAAACGGTCTGAAAAATAGGAGAAGCATGAAGTGGCTTTGAAAAACATGAAGAGCCTGAAAAGGTGTGAAAAATATGAAGAGCTTCAAAAGGTGTCAAAATATGAGGAGCATGAAACGGTCTGAAAAATACGAGGAGCATGAAACGGTGTTCAAAAACATGAAGAGCCTTAAAAGGTGTGAAAAATATGAAGAGCTTCAAAACGTGTCAAAAATATGAGGAGCATGAAACGGTCTGAAAAATAGGAGGAGCAAGAAGCAGTGTTGAAAAAGATTAAGAACCTGAAAACGTTTGTTAATATGAAGAGCTTCAAAAGGTGTGGAAAATATGAAGAGCTTCAAAATGTGTCAAAAGCGAGATGAGTATGAAACGGTCTGAAAAATAGGAGGAGCATGAAGTGGTGTTGAAAAACATGAAGAGCCTGAAAATGTGTGAAATATATGAAGAGCTTCAAAATGTGTCAGAAATGAGAGAAGCATGAAACGGTCTGAAAAATAGGATGAGCAAGAAGGGGTGTTGAATAACATGAAGAGCCTGAAAACGTTTGAGAAATATGAAGAGCTTCAAAAGGTGTGAAAAATATGAAGACTTCAAAAGTTGTTAAAAATGAGATGAGCATGACACAGTTTGAAAAATAGAAGGAGCATGAAACCGTGTTCAAAAACATGAAGAGCCTAAAAAGGTTGAAAAATATGAAGAGCTTCAAAAGGTGTGAAAAATACGAGGAGCATAAAACGGTCTGAAAAATAGGAGAAGCATGAAGTGGTGTTGAAAAACATGAAGAGCCTGAAAACGTGTGAAATATATGAAGAGCTTCAAAAGGTGTCAAAAATATGAGGAGCATGAATCGGTGTTGAAAAACATGAAGAGCCTGAAAATGTGTGAAAAATATGAAGAGCTTCAAAAGGTGTCAAAAATATGAGGAGCATGAAACGGTCTGAAATATAGGAGAAGCATGAAGCGGTGTTGAAAAACATGAAGAACATGAAAAGGTGTGAAAAATATGAAGAGCTTCAAAAGGTGTCAAAATATGAGGAGCATGAACAGGTCTGAAAAATAGGAGGAGGATTAAGCGTTGTTCAAAAACATGAAGAGCATGAAAAGATGTGAAAAATATGAAGAGCTTCAAAAGGTGTCAAAAATATGAGGAGCATGAAACGGTCTGAAAAAGAGGAGGAGAATGAAACGGTGTTCAAAAACATGAAGAGCCTGAAAAGGTGTGAAAAATATGAAGAGCTTTAAAAGGTGTGAAATACATGAGGAGCATGAAACGGTCTGAAAGATAGGAGGAGAATGAAACCGTGTTCAAAAACATGAAGAGCCTGAAAAGTTGTGAAACATATGAAGAGCTTCAAACGGTTGGAAATACATGAGGACCATGAAACGGTGTTGAAAAACATGAAGAGCCTGAAAACGTGTGAAAAACATGAAGAGCTTAAAAGTTTTGAGAAATATGAAGAGCTTCAAAAGGCGTCAAAAATGAGACGAGCATGAAACGGTCTGGAAAATAGGACGAGCATGAAGCGGTGTTGAAAACATGAAGAGCCTGAAAACGTGTGAAATATATGAAGAGGTTCAAAAGGTGTCAAAAATATGAGGAGCATGAAACGGTCTGAAAATGAGGAGGAACACAAGTGGTGTTCAAAAACATGAAGAGCCAGAAAACGTGGGAAAAATATGAAGAGATTCAAAAGGTGTCAAAAATATGAGGAGCATAAAACGGTCTGAAAAATAGGAGAAGCATGAAGTGGTGTTGAAAAACATGAAGAGCCTGAAAAGGTGTGAAAAATATGAAGAGCTTCAAAAGGTGTCAAAATATGAGGAGCATGAAACGGTCTGAAAATGAGGAGGAACACAAGTGGTGTTCAAAAACATGAAGAGCCTGAAAAGGTGGGAAAAATATGAAGAGATTCAAAAGGTGTCAAAAATATGAGGAGCATGAATCGGAGTTGAAAAACATGAAGAGCCTGAAAAGGTGTGAAAAATATGAAGAGCTTCAAAAGGTGTCAAAAATGAGACTAGAATGAAACGGTCTGGAAAATAGGACGAGCATGAAGCGGTGTTGAAAACATGGGGAGCCTGAAAAGGTGTGAAAAATATGAAGAGCTTTAAAAGGTGTGAAATACATGAGGAGTATGAAACGGTCTGAAAAATAGGAGGAGCATGAAACCGTGTTCAAAAACATGAAGAGCCTGAAAAGTTGTGAAAAATATGAAGAGCTTCAAACGGTTGGAAATACATGAGGAGCATGACGGTGTTGGAAAACATGAAGAGCCTGAAAAGTTGGGTAAAATATGAAGAGCTTCAAAAGGTGTCAAAAATATGAGGAGCATGAAACGGTCTGAAAAATAGGAGGAGCATTAAACGGTGTTCAAAAACAAGAAGAGCCTGAAATGGTGTGAAATATGAAGAACTTCAAAAGGTGTCAAAAATAGGAGGAGCATGAAACAGTCTGAAAAATAGGAGGAGCATGAAGCGGTGTAAAAAACATGAAGAGCCTGAAAAGGTGTCAAAAATATGAAGAGCTTCAAAATCGTGTCAAAAATATGAGGAGCATGAAACGGTCCGAAAAATAGGAGGAGCAAGAAGCGGTGTTGAAAAAGATTAAGAGCCTGAAAACGTTTGAAAAATATGAAGAGCTTCAAAAGGTGTGGAAAATATGAAGAGCTTCAAAATGTGTCAATGCGAGATGAGTATGAAACAGTCTGAAAAATAGGAGGAGCATGAAGTGGTGTTGAAAAACATGAAGAGCCTGAAAATGTGTGAAATATATGAAGAGCTTCAAAATGTGTCAGAAATGAGAGAAGCATGAAACGGTCTGAAAAATAGAATGAGCAAGAAGGGGTGTTGAAAAACATGAAGAACTTGAAAAGGTGGGTAAAATATGAAGAGCTTCAAAAGGTGTCAAAAATATGAGGAGCATGAACCGGTCTGAAAAAGAAGAGGAGCATGAAGCGGTGTTCAAAAACATGAAGAGCATGAAAAGGTGTGAAAAATATGAAGAGCTTCAAAAGGTGTAAAAAATAGGAGGAGCATGAAACGGTCTGAAAAATAGGAGCAGCATGAAGCGGTGTAAAAAACATGAAGTGCCGGAAAAGGTGTGAAAGATATGAAGATCTTCAAAAGGTGTCAAAAATATGAGGAGCATGAAACGGTCTGAAAAATAGGAGCAGCATGAAGCGGTGTAATAAATATGAAGAGCCTGAAAAGGTGTGAAAAATATGAAGAGCTTCAAAAGGTGTGAAAAAAATGAAGAGCTTCAAAATGTGTCAAAAATATGAGGAGCATGAAAAGATCTGAAAAATAGGAGCAGCATGAAACGGTGTTCAAAGACATGAAGAGCCTGAAAAGGTGTGAAAAATATGAAGAGCTTCAAAAGGTGTCAAAAATATGAGGAGCATGAAACGGTCTGAAAAATGGGAGGAAAATGAAGCGGTGTTGAAAAACATGAAGAGCTTGAAAAGGTTTGAAAAATATGAAGAGCTTTAAAAGGTGTCAAAAATAGGAGGAGCATGAAACGGTCTCACAAATGGGAGGAGCATGAAGCGGTGTTGAAAAACATGAAGAGCCTGAGAACGTTTGAAAAATATGAAGAGGTTCAAAAGGTGTGGAAAAATGAAGAGCTTCAAAATGTGTCAAAGTGAGATGAGCATGATACGGTCTGAAAAATAGGAGGAGCATGAAGTGGTGTTGAAAAACATGAAGAGCCTGAAAATGTGTGAAATATATGAAGAGCTTCAAAAGTTGTCAGAAATGATAGAAACATGAAACGGTCTGAAAAATAGGATGAGCAAGAAGGGGTGTTGAAAAACATGAAGAGCCTGCAAACGTTTGAGAAATATGAAGAGATTCAAAAGGTGTGAAAAATATGAAGAGCTTCAAAAGGTGTCAAAAATGAGATGAACATGAAACAGTCCCAAAAAAAGGAGGAGCCTGAAATCATGTTCAAAAACATGAAGAGCCTAAAAAGGTGTGAAAAATATAAAGAGCTTCAAAAGGTGTGAAATACATGAGGAGCATGAAACGGTCTGAAAAATAGGAGGAGCATGAAGTGGTGTTGAAAAACATGAAGAGCCTGAAAATGTGTGAAATATATGAAGAGCTTCAAAAGGTGTCAGAAATGAGAGGAGCATGAAACGGTCTGAAAAATAGGAGAAGCATGAAGTGGCTTTGAAAAACATGAAGAGCCTGAAAAGGTGTGAAAAATATGAAGAGCTTCAAAAGGTGTCAAAATATGAGGAGCATGAAACGGTCTGAAAAATACGAGGAGCATGAAACGGTGTTCAAAAACATGAAGAGCCTTAAAAGGTGTGAAAAATATGAAGAGCTTCAAAACGTGTCAAAAATATGAGGAGCATGAAACGGTCTGAAAAATAGGAGGAGCAAGAAGCAGTGTTGAAAAAGATTAAGAACCTGAAAACGTTTGTTAATATGAAGAGCTTCAAAAGGTGTGGAAAATATGAAGAGCTTCAAAATGTGTCAAAAGCGAGATGAGTATGAAACGGTCTGAAAAATAGGAGGAGCATGAAGTGGTGTTGAAAAACATGAAGAGCCTGAAAATGTGTGAAATATATGAAGAGCTTCAAAATGTGTCAGAAATGAGAGAAGCATGAAACGGTCTGAAAAATAGGATGAGCAAGAAGGGGTGTTGAATAACATGAAGAGCCTGAAAACGTTTGAGAAATATGAAGAGCTTCAAAAGGTGTGAAAAATATGAAGACTTCAAAAGTTGTTAAAAATGAGATGAGCATGACACAGTTTGAAAAATAGAAGGAGCATGAAACCGTGTTCAAAAACATGAAGAGCCTAAAAAGGTTGAAAAATATGAAGAGCTTCAAAAGGTGTGAAAAATACGAGGAGCATAAAACGGTCTGAAAAATAGGAGAAGCATGAAGTGGTGTTGAAAAACATGAAGAGCCTGAAAACGTGTGAAATATATGAAGAGCTTCAAAAGGTGTCAAAAATATGAGGAGCATGAATCGGTGTTGAAAAACATGAAGAGCCTGAAAATGTGTGAAAAATATGAAGAGCTTCAAAAGGTGTCAAAAATATGAGGAGCATGAAACGGTCTGAAATATAGGAGAAGCATGAAGCGGTGTTGAAAAACATGAAGAACATGAAAAGGTGTGAAAAATATGAAGAGCTTCAAAAGGTGTCAAAATATGAGGAGCATGAACAGGTCTGAAAAATAGGAGGAGGATTAAGCGTTGTTCAAAAACATGAAGAGCATGAAAAGATGTGAAAAATATGAAGAGCTTCAAAAGGTGTCAAAAATATGAGGAGCATGAAACGGCCTGAAAAAGAGGAGGAGAATGAAACGGTGTTCAAAAACATGAAGAGCCTGAAAAGGTGTGAAAAATATGAAGAGCTTTAAAAGGTGTGAAATACATGAGGAGCATGAAACGGTCTGAAAGATAGGAGGAGAATGAAACCGTGTTCAAAAACATGAAGAGCCTGAAAAGTTGTGAAACATATGAAGAGCTTCAAACGGTTGGAAATACATGAGGACCATGAAACGGTGTTGAAAAACATGAAGAGCCTGAAAACGTGTGAAAAACATGAAGAGCTTAAAAGTTTTGAGAAATATGAAGAGCTTCAAAAGGCGTCAAAAATGAGACGAGCATGAAACGGTCTGGAAAATAGGACGAGCATGAAGCGGTGTTGAAAACATGAAGAGCCTGAAAACGTGTGAAATATATGAAGAGGTTCAAAAGGTGTCAAAAATATGAGGAGCATGAAACGGTCTGAAAATGAGGAGGAACACAAGTGGTGTTCAAAAACATGAAGAGCCAGAAAAGGTGGGAAAAATATGAAGAGATTCAAAAGGTGTCAAAAATATGAGGAGCATAAAACGGTCTGAAAAATAGGAGAAGCATGAAGTGGTGTTGAAAAACATGAAGAGCCTGAAAACGTGTGAAATATATGAAGAGGTTCAAAAGGTGTCAAAAATATGACGAGCATGAAACGGTCTGAAAATGAGGAGGAACACAAGTGGTGTTCAAAAACATGAAGAGCCTGAAAAGGTGGGAAAAATATGAAGAGATTCAAAAGGTGTCAAATATATGAGGAGCATGAATCGGTGTTGAAAAACATGAAGAGCCTGAAAAGGTGTGAAAAATATGAAGAGCTTCAAAAGGTGTCAAAAATGAGACTAGAATGAAACGGTCTGGAAAATAGGACGAGCATGAAGCGGTGTTGAAAACATGGGGAGCCTGAAAAGGTGTGAAAAATATGAAGAGCTTTAAAAGGTGTGAAATACATGAGGAGTATGAAACGGTCTGAAAAATAGGAGGAGCATGAAACCGTGTTCAAAAACATGAAGAGCCTGAAAAGTTGTGAAAAATATGAAGAGCTTCAAACGGTTGGAAATACATGAGGAGCATGACGGTGTTGGAAAACATGAAGAGCCTGAAAAGTTGGGTAAAATATGAAGAGCTTCAAAAGGTGTCAAAAATATGAGGAGCATGAAACGGTCTGAAAAATAGGAGGAGCATTAAACGGTGTTCAAAAACAAGAAGAGCCTGAAATGGTGTGAAATATGAAGAACTTCAAAAGGTGTCAAAAATAGGAGGAGCATGAAACAGTCTGAAAAATAGGAGGAGCATGAAGCGGTGTAAAAAACATGAAGAGCCTGAAAAGGTGTCAAAAATATGAAGAGCTTCAAAACGTGTCAAAAATATGAGGAGCATGAAACGGTCCGAAAAATAGGAGGAGCAAGAAGCGGTGTTGAAAAAGATTAAGAGCCTGAAAACGTTTGAAAAATATGAAGAGCTTCAAAAGGTGTGGAAAATATGAAGAGCTTCAAAATGTGTCAATGCGAGATGAGTATGAAACAGTCTGAAAAATAGGAGGAGCATGAAGTGGTGTTGAAAAACATGAAGAGCCTGAAAATGTGTGAAATATATGAAGAGCTTCAAAATGTGTCAGAAATGAGAGAAGCATGAAACGGTCTGAAAAATAGAATGAGCAAGAAGGGGTGTTGAAAAACATGAAGAACTTGAAAAGGTGGGTAAAATATGAAGAGCTTCAAAAGGTGTCAAAAATATGAGGAGCATGAACCGGTCTGAAAAAGAAGAGGAGCATGAAGCGGTGTTCAAAAACATGAAGAGCATGAAAAGGTGTGAAAAATATGAAGAGCTTCAAAAGGTGTAAAAAATAGGAGGAGCATGAAACGGCCTGAAAAATAGGAGCAGCATGAAGCGGTGTAAAAAACATGAAGTGCCGGAAAAGGTGTGAAAGATATGAAGATCTTCAAAAGGTGTCAAAAATATGAGGAGCATGAAACGGTCTGAAAAATAGGAGCAGCATGAAGCGGTGTAATAAATATGAAGAGCCTGAAAAGGTGTGAAAAATATGAAGAGCTTCAAAAGGTGTGAAAAAAATGAAGAGCTTCAAAATGTGTCAAAAATATGAGGAGCATGAAAAGATCTGAAAAATAGGAGCAGCATGAAACGGTGTTCAAAGACATGAAGAGCCTGAAAAGGTGTGAAAAATATGAAGAGCTTCAAAAGGTGTCAAAAATATGAGGAGCATGAAACGGTCTGAAAAATGGGAGGAAAATGAAGCGGTGTTGAAAAACATGAAGAGCTTGAAAAGGTTTGAAAAATATGAAGAGCTTTAAAAGGTGTCAAAAATAGGAGGAGCATGAAACGGTCTCACAAATGGGAGGAGCATGAAGCGGTGTTGAAAAACATGAAGAACCTGAAAAGGTGTGAAAAATATGAAGAGCTTCAAAAGGTGTCAAAAATAAAAGGAGCATGAAATGGTCTGAAAAACAGGAGGAGCATGAAGCGGTGTTGAAAAACATGAAGAGCCTGAAAAGGTGTGAAAAATATAAAGAGCTTCAAAAGGTGTGAAATACATGAGGAGCATGAAACGGTCTGAAAAATAGGAGGAGCATGAAGCTTTGTTGAAAAACATGAAGAGCCTGAAAAGGTGGGAAACATATGAAGAGCTTCAAAAGGTGTCAAAAATATGAGGAGCATCAAACGGTCTGAAAAATAGGAGGAGCATGAAGTGGTGTTGAAAAACATGAAGAGCCTGAAAAGGTGTGAAATATATGAAGAGCTTCAAAAGGTGTCAAAAATATGAGGAGCATGAAACGGTCTGAAAAATAGGAGGAGCATGAAACAGTGTTCAAAAACATGAAGAGCCTGAAAAGGTGTGAAAAATATGAAGAGCTTCAAAAGGTTTAAAAATATGAAGAGCTTCAAAAGCTGTGATATAGATGAGGAGCATGAAACGGTCTGAAAAATAGGAGGAGCATGAAGCGGTGTTCCAAAATATGAAGAGCCTGAAAAGGAGTGAAATATATGAAGAGATTCAAAAGTTGTCATAAATATGAGGAGCATGAAACTCTCTGAAAAACAGGAAGAGCATGAAACCGTGTTCAAAAACATGAAGAGCTAGAAAAGGTGTGAAAAATATGAAGAGCTTCAAAAGGTGTGAAATACATGAGGAGCATGAAACGGTCTGAAAAATAGGAGGATCATGAAGTGGTGTTGAAAAACATGAAGAGCCTGAAAAGGTGTGAAAAATATGAAGAGCTTCAAAAGGTGTGAAAAATATGAGAAGCATGAAGCGGTCTGTAAAATAGGAGGAGCATGAAGCGGTGTTGAGAAACATGGAGAGCCTGAAAAGGTGTGAAAAACATGAAGAGCTTCAATAGGTGTGATAAACATGAGGAACAAGAAGTGGTCTGAAAAATAGGAGGAGCAGGAAGCGGTGTTCAAAAACATGAAGAGCCTGAAAAGGTGTGAAAAATGTGAAGAGCTTCAAAAGGTGTGAAATACAAGAGGAGCATGAAACGGTCTGAAAAAAAGAGGAGCATAAAGCGGTGATGAAAAACATGAAGAACCTGAAAAGGTGAGAAAAATATGAAGAACTTCAAAAGGTGCCAAAAATATCAGGAGCATGAAACGGTCTGAAATAAAGGAGGAGCATGAAACGGTCTGAAAAATAGGAGGAGCATGAAACGGTGTTCAAAAACATGAAGAGCCTGAAAAGCTGTGAAATATATGAAGAGTTTCAAAAGGTGTGAAATATATGAAGAGCTTCAAAAGGTGTGAAATACATGAGGAGCAGGAAATAGTCTGAAAAATAGGAGGAGCATGAAGCGGTGTTGAAAAACATGAAGAGCCTGAAAAGCAGTGAAAAATATTAAGAGCTTCAAAAGGTGTCAAAAATATGAGGAGAATGAAATGGTCTGGAAAATAGGAGGAGCATGAAACCGTGTTCAAAATCATGAAGAGCCTAAAAATGTGTGAAAAATATGAAGAGCTTCAAAAGGTGTGAAATACATGAGGAGCATGAAACGGTCTGAAAAATAGGAGGAGCATGAAGCGGTGTTGAAAAAAACATGAAGAGCCTGAAAAGGTGTGAAAAATATGAAGAGCTTCAAAAGGTGTCAAATATATGAAGAGAATGTTAAGATCTGAAAAATAGGAGGAGCATGATGCGGTGTTGAAAAACATGAAGAACCTGAAAAGGTGTGAAAAATATGAAGAGCTTCAAAGGTGTGAAAAATATGAGGAGCATGAAACGGTCTGAAAAATAGGAGAAGCATGAAGCGGTGTTGAAAAACATGAAGAGCCTGAAAAGGTGTGAAAAATATGAAGAGCTTCAAAAGGTGTCAAAAATATGAGGAGCATGAAACGGTCTGAAAAAGAGGAGGAGTATGAAGCTTTGTTGAAAAACAGGAAGAGCCTGAAAAGGTGTGAAATATATGAAGAGCTTCAAAAGGTGTCAACTATATGAGGAGCATGAAACGGTCTGAAAAATAGGAGGAGCATGAAACGGTGTTCAAAAACATGAAGAGCCTGAAAAGGTGTGAAATATATGAAGAGATTCAAAAGGTGTCAAAAATATGAGGAGCATGAAACGCTCTGAAAAATAGGAGTATCATGAAGCAGTATTGAAAAACATGAAGAACCTGAAAAGGTGTGAAAAATATGAAGAGCTTCAAAAGGTGTCAAAATTATGAAGAGCTTCAAAGGTGTCAAAAATATGAGGAGCATGAAACGGTCTGAAAAATAGGAGGAGCATGAAGTGGCATTGAAAAACAGGAAGAGACTGAAAAGGTGTGAAATATATGAAGAGCTTCAAAAGGTGTCAAAATTTTGAAGAGCTTCAAAGGTGTCAAAAATATGAGGAGCATGAAACGGTGTTCAAAAACATGGAAAGCAAGAAAAGGTGTGAAAAATATGAAGAGCTTCAAAAGGTGTCAAAAATATGAGGAGCATGAAACGGTCTGAAAAATGGGAGGAAAATGAAGCGGTGTTGAAAAACATGAAGAGCTTGAAAAGGTTTGAAAAATATGAAGAGCTTCAAAAGGTGTCAAAAATAGGAGGAGCATGAAACGGTCTCACAAATGGGAGGAGCATGAAGCTGTGTTGAAAAACATGAAGAGCCTGAAAACGTGTGAAAAACATGAAGAGCTTAAAAGTTGTGAGAAATATGAAGAGCTTCAGAAGGTGTCAAAAATATGGGGAGCATGAAACGGTCTGAAAAGTAGGAGGAGAATGAACCTGTGTTCAAAAAATGAAGAGCCTGAAAAGGTGTGAAAAATATGAAGAGCTTTAAAAGGTGTGAAATACATGAGGAGCATGAAACGGTCTGAAAAACAGGAGGAGCATGAAACCGTGTTCAAAAACATGAAGAGCCTGAAAAGTTGTGAAAAATATGAAGAGCTTCAAACGGTTGGAAATACATGAGGTGCATGAAACGGTGTTGATAAACATGAAGAGCCTGAAAAGGTGGATAAAATATGAAGAGCTTCAAAAGGTGTCAAAAATATGAAGAGCATGAAACGGTCTGAAAAATAGGAGGAGCATGAAACGGTGTTCAAAAACATGTAGAGCATGAAAAGGTGTGAAAAATACGAAGAGCTTCAAAAGGTGTAAAAAATAGAAGGAGCATTAAACGGGCTGAAAAATAGGAGCAGCATTAAGCGGTGTAAAAAACATGAAGAGCCTGAAAAGGTGTGAAAGATATGAAGATCTTCAAAAGGTGTCAAATATTTGAGGAGCATGAAACGGTCTGAAAAATAGGAGCAGCATGCAGCGTTGTAATAAACATGAAGAGCCTGAAAAGGTGTGAAAAATATGAAGAGCTTCAAAAGGTGTGAAAAATATGAGGAGCATGAAACGATCTGAAAAATAGGAGGAGCAAGAAGCAGTGTTGAAAAAAATGAAGAGCCTGAAAACGTTTGAAAAATATGAAGAGGTTCAAAAGGTGTGGAAAAATGAAGAGCTTCAAAATGTGTCAAAGTGAGATGAGCATGATACGGTCTGAAAAATAGGAGGAGCATGAAGTGGTGTTGAAAAACATGAAGAGCCTGAAAATGTGTGAAATATATGAAGAGCTTCAAAAGTTGTCAGAAATGATAGAAACATGAAACGGTCTGAAAAATAGGATGAGCAAGAAGGGGTGTTGAAAAACATGAAGAGCCTGCAAACGTTTGAGAAATATGAAGAGATTCAAAAGGTGTGAAAAATATGAAGAGCTTCAAAAGGTGTCAAAAATGAGATGAACATGAAACAGTCCCAAAAAAAGGAGGAGCCTGAAATCATGTTCAAAAACATGAAGAGCCTAAAAAGGTGTGAAAAATATTAAGAGCTTCAAAAGGTGTGAAATACATGAGGAGCATGAAACGGTCTGAAAAATAGGAGGAGCATGAAGTGGTGTTGAAAAACATGAAGAGCCTGAAAATGTGTGAAATATATGAAGAGCTTCAAAAGGTGTCAGAAATGAGAGGAGCATGAAACGGTCTGAAAAATAGGAGAAGCATGAAGTGGCTTTGAAAAACATGAAGAGCCTGAAAAGGTGTGAAAAATATGAAGAGCTTCAAAAGGTGTCAAAATATGAGGAGCATGAAACGGTCTGAAAAATACGAGGAGCATGAAACGGTGTTCAAAAACATGAAGAGCCTTAAAAGGTGTGAAAAATATGAAGAGCTTCAAAACGTGTCAAAAATATGAGGAGCATGAAACGGTCTGAAAAATAGGAGGAGCAAGAAGCAGTGTTGAAAAAGATTAAGAACCTGAAAACGTTTGTTAATATGAAGAGCTTCAAAAGGTGTGGAAAATATGAAGAGCTTCAAAATGTGTCAAAAGCGAGATGAGTATGAAACGGTCTGAAAAATAGGAGGAGCATGAAGTGGTGTTGAAAAACATGAAGAGCCTGAAAATGTGTGAAATATATGAAGAGCTTCAAAATGTGTCAGAAATGAGAGAAGCATGAAACGGTCTGAAAAATAGGATGAGCAAGAAGGGGTGTTGAATAACATGAAGAGCCTGAAAACGTTTGAGAAATATGAAGAGCTTCAAAAGGTGTGAAAAATATGAAGACTTCAAAAGTTGTTAAAAATGAGATGAGCATGACACAGTTTGAAAAATAGAAGGAGCATGAAACCGTGTTCAAAAACATGAAGAGCCTAAAAAGGTTGAAAAATATGAAGAGCTTCAAAAGGTGTGAAAAATACGAGGAGCATAAAACGGTCTGAAAAATAGGAGAAGCATGAAGTGGTGTTGAAAAACATGAAGAGCCTGAAAACGTGTGAAATATATGAAGAGCTTCAAAAGGTGTCAAAAATATGAGGAGCATGAATCGGTGTTGAAAAACATGAAGAGCCTGAAAATGTGTGAAAAATATGAAGAGCTTCAAAAGGTGTCAAAAATATGAGGAGCATGAAACGGTCTGAAATATAGGAGAAGCATGAAGCGGTGTTGAAAAACATGAAGAACATGAAAAGGTGTGAAAAATATGAAGAGCTTCAAAAGGTGTCAAAATATGAGGAGCATGAACAGGTCTGAAAAATAGGAGGAGGATTAAGCGTTGTTCAAAAACATGAAGAGCATGAAAAGATGTGAAAAATATGAAGAGCTTCAAAAGGTGTCAAAAATATGAGGAGCATGAAACGGTCTGAAAAAGAGGAGGAGAATGAAACGGTGTTCAAAAACATGAAGAGCCTGAAAAGGTGTGAAAAATATGAAGAGCTTTAAAAGGTGTGAAATACATGAGGAGCATGAAACGGTCTGAAAGATAGGAGGAGAATGAAACCGTGTTCAAAAACATGAAGAGCCTGAAAAGTTGTGAAACATATGAAGAGCTTCAAACGGTTGGAAATACATGAGGACCATGAAACGGTGTTGAAAAACATGAAGAGCCTGAAAACGTGTGAAAAACATGAAGAGCTTAAAAGTTTTGAGAAATATGAAGAGCTTCAAAAGGCGTCAAAAATGAGACGAGCATGAAACGGTCTGGAAAATAGGACGAGCATGAAGCGGTGTTGAAAACATGAAGAGCCTGAAAACGTGTGAAATATATGAAGAGGTTCAAAAGGTGTCAAAAATATGAGGAGCATGAAACGGTCTGAAAATGAGGAGGAACACAAGTGGTGTTCAAAAACATGAAGAGCCAGAAAAGGTGGGAAAAATATGAAGATATTCAAAAGGTGTCAAAAATATGAGGAGCATAAAACGGTCTGAAAAATAGGAGAAGCATGAAGTGGTGTTGAAAAACATGAAGAGCCTGAAAACGTGTGAAATATATGAAGAGGTTCAAAAGGTGTCAAAAATATGACAAGCATGAAACGGTCTGAAAATGAGGAGGAACACAAGTGGTGTTCAAAAACATGAAGAGCCTGAAAAGGTGGGAAAAATATGAAGAGATTCAAAAGGTGTCAAATATATGAGGAGCATGAATCGGTGTTGAAAAACATGAAGAGCCTGAAAAGGTGTGAAAAATATGAAGAGCTTCAAAAGGTGTCAAAAATGAGACTAGAATGAAACGGTCTGGAAAATAGGACGAGCATGAAGCGGTGTTGAAAACATGGGGAGCCTGAAAAGGTGTGAAAAATATGAAGAGCTTTAAAAGGTGTGAAATACATGAGGAGTATGAAACGGTCTGAAAAATAGGAGGAGCATGAAACCGTGTTCAAAAACATGAAGAGCCTGAAAAGTTGTGAAAAATATGAAGAGCTTCAAACGGTTGGAAATACATGAGGAGCATGACGGTGTTGGAAAACATGAAGAGCCTCAAAAGTTGGGTAAAATATGAAGAGCTTCAAAAGGTGTCAAAAATATGAGGAGCATGAAACGGTCTGAAAAATAGGAGGAGCATTAAACGGTGTTCAAAAACAAGAAGAGCCTGAAATGGTGTGAAATATGAAGAACTTCAAAAGGTGTCAAAAATAGGAGGAGCATGAAACAGTCTGAAAAATAGGAGGAGCATGTAGCGGTGTAAAAAACATGAAGAGCCTGAAAAGGTGTCATAAATATGAAGAGCTTCAAAACGTGTCAAAAATATGAGGAGCATGAAACGGTCCGAAAAATAGGAGGAGCAAGAAGCGGTGTTGAAAAAGATTAAGAGCCTGAAAACGTTTGAAAAATATGAAGAGCTTCAAAAGGTGTGGAAAATATGAAGAGCTTCAAAATGTGTCAATGCGAGATGAGTATGAAACAGTCTGAAAAATAGGAGGAGCATGAAGTGGTGTTGAAAAACATGAAGAGCCTGAAAATGTGTGAAATATATGAAGAGCTTCAAAATGTGTCAGAAATGAGAGAAGCATGAAACGGTCTGAAAAATAGAATGAGCAAGAAGGGGTGTTGAAAAACATGAAGAACTTGAAAAGGTGGGTAAAATATGAAGAGCTTCAAAAGGTGTCAAAAATATGAGGAGCATGAACCGGTCTGAAAAAGAAGAGGAGCATGAAGCGGTGTTCAAAAACATGAAGAGCATGAAAAGGTGTGAAAAATATGAAGAGCTTCAAAAGGTGTAAAAAATAGGAGGAGCATGAAACGGTCTGAAAAATAGGAGCAGCATGAAGCGGTGTAAAAAACATGAAGTGCCGGAAAAGGTGTGAAAGATATGAAGATCTTCAAAAGGTGTCAAAAATATGAGGAGCATGAAACGGTCTGAAAAATAGGAGCAGCATGAAGCGGTGTAATAAATATGAAGAGCCTGAAAAGGTGTGAAAAATATGAAGAGCTTCAAAAGGTGTGAAAAAAATGAAGAGCTTCAAAATGTGTCAAAAATATGAGGAGCATGAAAAGATCTGAAAAATAGGAGCAGCATGAAACGGTGTTCAAAGACATGAAGAGCCTGAAAAGGTGTGAAAAATATGAAGAGCTTCAAAAGGTGTCAAAAATATGAGGAGCATGAAACGATCTGAAAAATAGGAGGAGCAAGAAGCAGTGTTGAAAAAAATGAAGAGCCTGAAAACGTTTGAAAAATATGAAGAGCTTCAAAATGTGTCAAAAGCGAGATGAGTATGAAACGGTCTGAAAAATAGGAGGAGCATGAAGTGGTGTTGAAAAACATGAAGAGCCTGAAAATGTGTGAAATATATGACGAGCTTCAAAATGTGTCAGAAATGAGAGAAGCATGAAACGGTCTGAAAAATAGGATGAGCAAGGAGGGGTGGTGAAAAACATGAAGAGCCTGAAAATGTTTGAGAAATATGAAGAGCTTCAAAAGGTGTGAAAAATATGAAGAGGTTCAAAAGTTGTTAAAAATGAGATGAGCATGACACAGTTTGAAAAATAGGAGGACCATGAAACCGTGTTCAAAAACATGAAGAGCCTAAGAAGGTTGAAAAATATGAAGAGCTTCAAAAGGTGTCAAAAATACGAGGAGCATAAAACGGTCTGAAAAATAGGAGAAGCATGAAGTGGTGTTGAAAAACATGAAGAGCCTGAAAACGTGTGAAATATATGAAGAGCTTCAAAAGGTGTCAAAAATATGAGGAGCATGAATCAGTGTTGAAAAACATGAAGAGCCTGAAAATGCGTGAAAAATATGAAGAGCTTCAAAAGGTGTCAAAAATATGAGGAGCATGAAACGGTCTGAAAAATAGGAGAAGTATGAAACGGTGTTGAAAAACATGAAGAACATGAAAAGGTGTGAAAAATATGAAGAGCTTCAAAAGGTGTCAAAAATATGAGGAGCATGAACCGGTCTGAAAAATAGGAGGAGCATGAAGCGGTGTTCAAAATCATGAAGAGCATGAAAAGGTGTGAAAAATATGAAGAGCTTCAAAAGGTGTCAAAAATATGAGGAGCATGAACCGGTCTGAAAAATAGGAGGAGCATGAAGCGGTGTTCAAAAACATGAAGAGTATGAAAAGGTGTGAAAAATATGAAGAGCTTCAAAAGGTGTCAAAAATATGAGGAGCATGAAAAGGTCTGAAAAATACAAGAGCATGAAGCGGTGTTGAAAAACATGAAGAACATGAAAAGGTGTGAAAAATACGAAGAGCTTCAAAAGGTGTCAAAAATATGAGGAGCATGAACCGGTCTGAAAAATAGGAGGAGCATGAAGCGGTGTTCAAAAACATGAAGAGCATGAAAAGATGTCAAAAATATGAAGAGCTTCAAAAGGTGTCAAAAATGAGACGAGCATGAAAAGGTCTGGAAAATAGGACGAGCATGAAGTGATGTTGAAAAACATGAAGAGCCTAAAAAGGTGTGAAAAATATGAAGAGCTTCAAAAGGTGTCAAAAATATGAGGAGCATGAAACGTTCTGAAAAACCATAGGATCATGAAGCCGTGTTGAAAAACATGGGGAACCTGAAAAGGTGTGAAAAATATGAAGAGCTTCAAAAGGTGTCAAAAATATGAAGAGCATGAAACGGTCTGAAAAATAGGAGGAGCATGAAACGGTGTTCAAAAACATGTAGAGCATGAAAAGGTGTGAAAAATACGAAGAGCTTCAAAAGGTGTAAAAAATAGAAGGAGCATTAAACGGGCTGAAAAATAGGAGCAGCATTAAGCGGTGTAAAAAACATGAAGAGCCTGAAAAGGTGTGAAAGATATGAAGATCTTCAAAAGGTGTCAAATATTTGAGGAGCATGAAACGGTCTGAAAAATAGGAGCAGCATGCAGCGTTGTAATAAACATGAAGAGCCTGAAAAGGTGTGAAAAATATGAAGAGCTTCAAAAGGTGTGAAAAATATGAGGAGCATGAAACGATCTGAAAAATAGGAGGAGCAAGAAGCAGTGTTGAAAAAAATGAAGAGCCTGAAAACGTTTGAAAAATATGAAGAGGTTCAAAAGGTGTGGAAAAATGAAGAGCTTCAAAATGTGTCAAAGTGAGATGAGCATGATACGGTCTGAAAAATAGGAGAAGCATGAAGTGGTGTTGAAAAACATGAAGAGCCTGAAAATGTGTGAAATATATGAAGAGCTTCAAAAGTTGTCAGAAATGATAGAAACATGAAACGGTCTGAAAAATAGGATGAGCAAGAAGGGGTGTTGAAAAACATGAAGAGCCTGCAAACGTTTGAGAAATATGAAGAGATTCAAAAGGTGTGAAAAATATGAAGAGCTTCAAAAGGTGTCAAAAATGAGATGAACATGAAACAGTCCCAAAAAAAGGAGGAGCCTGAAATCATGTTCAAAAACATGAAGAGCCTAAAAAGGTGTGAAAAATATTAAGAGCTTCAAAAGGTGTGAAATACATGAGGAGCATGAAACGGTCTGAAAAATAGGAGGAGCATGAAGTGGTGTTGAAAAACATGAAGAGCCTGAAAATGTGTGAAATATATGAAGAGCTTCAAAAGGTGTCAGAAATGAGAGGAGCATGAAACGGTCTGAAAAATAGGAGAAGCATGAAGTGGCTTTGAAAAACATGAAGAGCCTGAAAAGGTGTGAAAAATATGAAGAGCTTCAAAAGGTGTCAAAATATGAGGAGCATGAAA
Source organism: Dama dama (assembly GCF_033118175.1). Classification (NCBI taxonomy): domain Eukaryota; kingdom Metazoa; phylum Chordata; class Mammalia; order Artiodactyla; family Cervidae; genus Dama; species Dama dama. Next base: position 63,909,546 of record NC_083688.1, on the reverse strand, counting down.
CGGTCTGAAAAATACGAGGAGCATGAAACGGTGTTCAAAAACATGAAGAGCCTTAAAAGGTGTGAAAAATATGAAGAGCTTCAAAACGTGTCAAAAATATGAGGAGCATGAAACGGTCTGAAAAATAGGAGGAGCAAGAAGCAGTGTTGAAAAAGATTAAGAACCTGAAAACGTTTGTTAATATGAAGAGCTTCAAAAGGTGTGGAAAATATGAAGAGCTTCAAAATGTGTCAAAAGCGAGATGAGTATGAAACGGTCTGAAAAATAGGAGGAGCATGAAGTGGTGTTGAAAAACATGAAGAGCCTGAAAATGTGTGAAATATATGAAGAGCTTCAAAATGTGTCAGAAATGAGAGAAGCATGAAACGGTCTGAAAAATAGGATGAGCAAGAAGGGGTGTTGAATAACATGAAGAGCCTGAAAACGTTTGAGAAATATGAAGAGCTTCAAAAGGTGTGAAAAATATGAAGACTTCAAAAGTTGTTAAAAATGAGATGAGCATGACACAGTTTGAAAAATAGAAGGAGCATGAAACCGTGTTCAAAAACATGAAGAGCCTAAAAAGGTTGAAAAATATGAAGAGCTTCAAAAGGTGTGAAAAATACGAGGAGCATAAAACGGTCTGAAAAATAGGAGAAGCATGAAGTGGTGTTGAAAAACATGAAGAGCCTGAAAACGTGTGAAATATATGAAGAGCTTCAAAAGGTGTCAAAATATGAGGAGCATGAATCGGTGTTGAAAAACATGAAGAGCCTGAAAATGTGTGAAAAATATGAAGAGCTTCAAAAGGTGTCAAAAATATGAGGAGCATGAAACGGTCTGAAATATAGGAGAAGCATGAAGCGGTGTTGAAAAACATGAAGAACATGAAAAGGTGTGAAAAATATGAAGAGCTTCAAAAGGTGTCAAAATATGAGGAGCATGAACAGGTCTGAAAAATAGGAGGAGGATTAAGCGTTGTTCAAAAACATGAAGAGCATGAAAAGATGTGAAAAATATGAAGAGCTTCAAAAGGTGTCAAAAATATGAGGAGCATGAAACGGTCTGAAAAAGAGGAGGAGAATGAAACGGTGTTCAAAAACATGAAGAGCCTGAAAAGGTGTGAAAAATATGAAGAGCTTTAAAAGGTGTGAAATACATGAGGAGCATGAAACGGTCTGAAAGATAGGAGGAGAATGAAACCGTGTTCAAAAACATGAAGAGCCTGAAAAGTTGTGAAACATATGAAGAGCTTCAAACGGTTGGAAATACATGAGGACCATGAAACGGTGTTGAAAAACATGAAGAGCCTGAAAACGTGTGAAAAACATGAAGAGCTTAAAAGTTTTGAGAAATATGAAGAGCTTCAAAAGGCGTCAAAAATGAGACGAGCATGAAACGGTCTGGAAAATAGGACGAGCATGAAGCGGTGTTGAAAACATGAAGAGCCTGAAAACGTGTGAAATATATGAAGAGGTTCAAAAGGTGTCAAAAATATGAGGAGCATGAAACGGTCTGAAAATGAGGAGGAACACAAGTGGTGTTCAAAAACATGAAGAGCCAGAAAAGGTGGGAAAAATATGAAGAGATTCAAAAGGTGTCAAAAATATGAGGAGCATAAAACGGTCTGAAAAATAGGAGAAGCATGAAGTGGTGTTGAAAAACATGAAGAGCCTGAAAACGTGTGAAATATATGAAGAGGTTCAAAAGGTGTCAAAAATATGACAAGCATGAAACGGTCTGAAAATGAGGAGGAACACAAGTGGTGTTCAAAAACATGAAGAGCCTGAAAAGGTGGGAAAAATATGAAGAGATTCAAAAGGTGTCAAATATATGAGGAGCATGAATCGGTGTTGAAAAACATGAAGAGCCTGAAAAGGTGTGAAAAATATGAAGAGCTTCAAAAGGTGTCAAAAATGAGACTAGAATGAAACGGTCTGGAAAATAGGACGAGCATGAAGCGGTGTTGAAAACATGGGGAGCCTGAAAAGGTGTGAAAAATATGAAGAGCTTTAAAAGGTGTGAAATACATGAGGAGTATGAAACGGTCTGAAAAATAGGAGGAGCATGAAACCGTGTTCAAAAACATGAAGAGCCTGAAAAGTTGTGAAAAATATGAAGAGCTTCAAACGGTTGGAAATACATGAGGAGCATGACGGTGTTGGAAAACATGAAGAGCCTCAAAAGTTGGGTAAAATATGAAGAGCTTCAAAAGGTGTCAAAAATATGAGGAGCATGAAACGGTCTGAAAAATAGGAGGAGCATTAAACGGTGTTCAAAAACAAGAAGAGCCTGAAATGGTGTGAAATATGAAGAACTTCAAAAGGTGTCAAAAATAGGAGGAGCATGAAACAGTCTGAAAAATAGGAGGAGCATGTAGCGGTGTAAAAAACATGAAGAGCCTGAAAAGGTGTCATAAATATGAAGAGCTTCAAAACGTGTCAAAAATATGAGGAGCATGAAACGGTCCGAAAAATAGGAGGAGCAAGAAGCGGTGTTGAAAAAGATTAAGAGCCTGAAAACGTTTGAAAAATATGAAGAGCTTCAAAAGGTGTGGAAAATATGAAGAGCTTCAAAATGTGTCAATGCGAGATGAGTATGAAACAGTCTGAAAAATAGGAGGAGCATGAAGTGGTGTTGAAAAACATGAAGAGCCTGAAAATGTGTGAAATATATGAAGAGCTTCAAAATGTGTCAGAAATGAGAGAAGCATGAAACGGTCTGAAAAATAGAATGAGCAAGAAGGGGTGTTGAAAAACATGAAGAACTTGAAAAGGTGGGTAAAATATGAAGAGCTTCAAAAGGTGTCAAAAATATGAGGAGCATGAACCGGTCTGAAAAAGAAGAGGAGCATGAAGCGGTGTTCAAAAACATGAAGAGCATGAAAAGGTGTGAAAAATATGAAGAGCTTCAAAAGGTGTAAAAAATAGGAGGAGCATGAAACGGTCTGAAAAATAGGAGCAGCATGAAGCGGTGTAAAAAACATGAAGTGCCGGAAAAGGTGTGAAAGATATGAAGATCTTCAAAAGGTGTCAAAAATATGAGGAGCATGAAACGGTCTGAAAAATAGGAGCAGCATGAAGCGGTGTAATAAATATGAAGAGCCTGAAAAGGTGTGAAAAATATGAAGAGCTTCAAAAGGTGTGAAAAAAATGAAGAGCTTCAAAATGTGTCAAAAATATGAGGAGCATGAAAAGATCTGAAAAATAGGAGCAGCATGAAACGGTGTTCAAAGACATGAAGAGCCTGAAAAGGTGTGAAAAATATGAAGAGCTTCAAAAGGTGTCAAAAATATGAGGAGCATGAAACGATCTGAAAAATAGGAGGAGCAAGAAGCAGTGTTGAAAAAAATGAAGAGCCTGAAAACGTTTGAAAAATATGAAGAGCTTCAAAATGTGTCAAAAGCGAGATGAGTATGAAACGGTCTGAAAAATAGGAGGAGCATGAAGTGGTGTTGAAAAACATGAAGAGCCTGAAAATGTGTGAAATATATGACGAGCTTCAAAATGTGTCAGAAATGAGAGAAGCATGAAACGGTCTGAAAAATAGGATGAGCAAGGAGGGGTGGTGAAAAACATGAAGAGCCTGAAAATGTTTGAGAAATATGAAGAGCTTCAAAAGGTGTGAAAAATATGAAGAGGTTCAAAAGTTGTTAAAAATGAGATGAGCATGACACAGTTTGAAAAATAGGAGGACCATGAAACCGTGTTCAAAAACATGAAGAGCCTAAGAAGGTTGAAAAATATGAAGAGCTTCAAAAGGTGTCAAAAATACGAGGAGCATAAAACGGTCTGAAAAATAGGAGAAGCATGAAGTGGTGTTGAAAAACATGAAGAGCCTGAAAACGTGTGAAATATATGAAGAGCTTCAAAAGGTGTCAAAAATATGAGGAGCATGAATCAGTGTTGAAAAACATGAAGAGCCTGAAAATGCGTGAAAAATATGAAGAGCTTCAAAAGGTGTCAAAAATATGAGGAGCATGAAACGGTCTGAAAAATAGGAGAAGTATGAAACGGTGTTGAAAAACATGAAGAACATGAAAAGGTGTGAAAAATATGAAGAGCTTCAAAAGGTGTCAAAAATATGAGGAGCATGAACCGGTCTGAAAAATAGGAGGAGCATGAAGCGGTGTTCAAAATCATGAAGAGCATGAAAAGGTGTGAAAAATATGAAGAGCTTCAAAAGGTGTCAAAAATATGAGGAGCATGAACCGGTCTGAAAAATAGGAGGAGCATGAAGCGGTGTTCAAAAACATGAAGAGTATGAAAAGGTGTGAAAAATATGAAGAGCTTCAAAAGGTGTCAAAAATATGAGGAGCATGAAAAGGTCTGAAAAATACAAGAGCATGAAGCGGTGTTGAAAAACATGAAGAACATGAAAAGGTGTGAAAAATACGAAGAGCTTCAAAAGGTGTCAAAAATATGAGGAGCATGAACCGGTCTGAAAAATAGGAGGAGCATGAAGCGGTGTTCAAAAACATGAAGAGCATGAAAAGGTGTCAAAAATATGAAGAGCTTCAAAAGGTGTCAAAAATGAGACGAGCATGAAAAGGTCTGGAAAATAGGACGAGCATGAAGTGATGTTGAAAAACATGAAGAGCCTAAAAAGGTGTGAAAAATATGAAGAGCTTCAAAAGGTGTCAAAAATATGAGGAGCATGAAACGTTCTGAAAAACCATAGGATCATGAAGCCGTGTTGAAAAACATGGGGAACCTGAAAAGGTGTGAAAAATATGAAGAGCTTCAAAAGGTGTCAAAAATATGAGGAGCATGAAATGGTCTGAAAAATAGGAGGAGAATGAAATGGTGTTCAAAAACATGAAGAGCCTGAAAAGTTGTGAAAAATATGAAGAGCTTTAAGAGGTGTGAAATACATGAGGAGCATGAAACGGTCTGAAAAATAGGAGGAGCAAGAAACCGTGTTCAAAAACATGAAGAGCCTGCAAATTTGTGAAAAATATGAAGAGCTTCAAACGGTTGGAAATACATGAGGAGCATGAAACGGTGTTGAAAAACATGAAGAGCCTGAAAAGGTGGGTAAAATATGAAGAGCTTCAAAAGGTGTGAAATAGATGAGGAGCATGAATCGGTCTGAAAAATAGGAGGAGCATGAAGTGGTGTTTAAAAACATGAAGAGACTGAATAGGTGTGAAAAATATGAAGAGCTTCAAAAGGTGTCAAAATATGAGGAGCATGAAAGGGTCTGAAACATAGGAGGAGCATGAATCGGTTTTGAAAAACATGAAGAGCCTGAAAATGTGTGAAAAATATGAAGATCTTCAAAACGTGTCAAAATATGAGGAGCATGAAACAGTCTGAAAAACAGGAGGATCATGAAGCCGTGTTGAAAAACATGGGGAGCCTGCAGAGGTGTGAAAAATATGAAGAGCTTCAAAAGGTTGGAAATACATGAGGAGCATGAAACGGTCTGGAAAATAGGAGAAGCATGAAGTGGTGTTGAAAAACATGAAGAGCCTGAAAACGTGTGAAAAATATGAAGAGCTTCAAAAGTTGTGAAAAATATGAAGAGCTTCAAAAGGTGATAAAAATGAGATGAGCATGCAACGGTCTGAAAAATAAGAGGATCATGAAGCGGTGTTGGAAATCATGAAGAGTCTGAAAAGGTGTGAAATATATTAAGAGCTTCAAAAGGTGTCAAAAATATGAGGAGCATGAAACGGTCTGAAAAATAGGAGGAGAATGAAGCGGTGTTGAAAAACATGAAGAACCTGAAAAGGTGTGAAAAATATGAAGAGCTTCAAAAGGTGTCAAAACTATGAGGAGAAAGAAACGGTCTGAAAAATAGGAAGAGCATGAAAGGGTGTTCAAATGCATGAAGAGCCTGAAAAGGTGTGAAAAATATGAAGAGCTTCAAAAGGTGTAAAATACATGAGGAACATGAAACGTTCTGGAAAATAGAATGAGCATGAAGTTGTGTTGAAAAACATGAAGAGACTGAAAAGGTGTGAAAAATATGAAGAGGTTCAAAACGTGTGAAATACATGAGGAGCATGAAAAAGTCTTAAAAATAGGAGGAGCATGAAGCGGTGTTCAAATACATGAAGAGCCTGAAAAGGTGTGAAAAATATGAAGAGCTTCAAAAAATGTCAAAAATATGAGGAGCATTAAACGGTCTGAAAAATAGGAGCAGCATGAAACGGTGTTCAAAAACATGAACAGCCTGAAAAGGTGTGGAAAATATGAAGAGCTTCAAAAGGTGTGAAATACATGACGAGCATGAAACTCTCTGAAAAATAGGAGGAGCATGAAGCGGTTTTGAAAAACATGAAGAGTCTGAAAACGTGTGAAAATATGAAGAGCTTCAAAAATATGAAAAATATGAAGAGCTTCAAAAGGTGTGGAAAATATGAAGAGCTTCAAAATGTGTCAAAAGTGAGATGAGCATGAAACGGTCTGAAAAATAGGAGGAGCATGAAGTGGTGTTGAAAAACATGAAGAGCCTGAAAATGTGTGAAATATATGAAGAGCTTCAAAATGTGTCCGAAATGAGAGAAGCATGAAACGGTCTGAAAAATAGGATGAGCAAGAAGGGGTGTTGAAAAACATGAAGAGCCTGAAAACGTTTGAGAAATATGAAGAGCTTCAAAAGGTGTGAAAAATATGAAGACTTCAAAAGTTGTTAAAAATGAGATGAGCATGACACAGTTTGAAAAATAGAAGGAGCATGAAACCGTGTTCAAAAACATGAAGAGCCTAAAAAGGTTGAAAAATATGAAGAACTTCAAAAGGTGTGAAAAATATGAGAAGCATGAAACGGTCTGAAAAATAGGAGGAGCATGAAGCGGTGATGAAAAACATGAAGAGCCTGAAAAGGTTTGAAAAATATCAGGAGCTTCAAAAGGTGTTAAAAATATGAGGAGCATGAAACGGTCTGAAAAATCTGAGGAGCATGCAGCTTTGCTCAAACACATGAAGAGCCTGAAAAGGTGTGAAAAATATGAAGAGCTTCAAAAGGTGTCAAAAATATGAGGAGCATGAAACGGTCTGAAAAATAGGAGGAGCAAGAAGCGCTGTTGAAAAAGATGAAGAGCCTGAAAATGTGTGAAAAATATGAAGAGCTTCAAAAAGTGTCAAAAATATGAGGAGCATGAAAAGTTCTGAAAAATAGGAGGAGCATGAAGCAGTGTTGAAAATCATGAAGAGCCTGAAAATGTGTGAAAAATATGAAGAGCTTCAAAAGGTGTCAAATATATGAGGTGCATGAAACTGTCTGAAAAAAAGGAGGAGCAAGATGTGGTGTTGAAAAACATGAAGCGCCTGAAAATGTGTGAAATATATGAAGAGCTTCAAAAGGTGTCAAAAATATGAGGAGCATGAAACAGTCTGAAAAATAAGAGGAGCATGAAGCGGTATTGAAAAACATGAAGAGCATGAAAGGTGTGAAATATATGAAGAGCTTCAAAAGTTGTCAAAAATTTGAGGAGCATGAAGCGGTGTTCAAAAACATGAAGAGCCTGAAAAGGTGTGAAAAATATGAAGAGCTTCAAAAGGTGTCAAAAATATGAGGAGCATGAAACGGTCAGAAAAATAGGAGGAGCATGAAGCGGTGTTGAAAACATGAAGAGCCTAAAAAGGTATGAAAAATGTGAAGAGCTACAAAAGGGGTCATAAATATGAGGAGCATGAAACGGTCTGAAAAATAGGAGGAGCATGAAATGGTGTTCAAAAACATAACAGCCTGAAAAGGTGTGAAAAACATGAAGAGCTTGAAAACGTGTGAAAAATATGAGGACTATGAAACCGTCTGAAAAATAGGAGGAGCAAGAAACGGTGTTGAAAACATGAAGAGCCAGAAAAGCTGTGAAAGATATGAAGAGCTTCAAAAGGTGTCATAAATATGACGAGCATGAAACGGTCTAAAAAATAGGAGGAACATGAGGTATTGTTGAAAAAAATGAAGAGCCTGAAAAGGTGTGAAAAATATGAAGAGCTTCAAAAGGAGTCAAAAATATGAGGAGCAGGAAAGGGTCTGAAAAAAAGGAGGAGCAAGAGGTGGTGTTGAAAAACATGAAGCGACTGAAATCTGTGAAATATATGAAGAGCTTCAAAAGGTGTCAATAATCTGAGGAGCATGAAACAGTCTGAAAAATAGGAGGAGCATGAAGCGGTGTTGAAAAACATGAAGAGCCTGAAATGAGTGAAATATATGAAGAGCTTCAAAAGGTGTGAAAAATATGAGGCGCATGAAACGGTCTGAAAATTAGAAGCAGCATGAAGCGGTGTTGAAAAACATGAAGAGCCTGAAAGGTGTGAAATATAAGAAGAGCTTCAAAAGGTGTCAAAAATATGAGGAGCATGAAACCGTCTGAAAAATAGGAGGAGCATGAATAGGTGTTCAAAAACATGACAGCCTGAAAAGGTGTGAAAAATATGAAGAGCTTCAAAACGTGAGAAAAATATGAGGACCATGAAACCGTCTGAAAAATAGGAGGAGCATGAAACGGTATTGAAAACATGAAGAGCCTGAAAACGTGTGAAAAATATGAAGAGCTTCAAAAGGTGTCAAAAATATGACGAGCATGAAACGGTCTGAAAAATAGGAGGAGCATGAAGCAGTGTTGAAAAACATTAAGAGCCTGAAAAGGTGTGAAAAATATGAAGAGCTTCAAAAAGTGTCAAATATATGAGGAGCATGAAACGGTCTGAAAATTAGGAGGAGCATGAAGTCGTGTTGAAAAACATGAAGAGCCTGAAATGAGTGAAATATATGAAGAGCTTCAAAAGGTGTCAAAAATATGAGGAGCATGAAACGGTCAGAAAAATAGGAGGAGCATGAAGCTGTGTTGAAAAACATGAAGAGCCTGAAAAGGTGTGAAAACTATTAAGAGCTTCAAAAGGTGTCAAAAATATGAGAAACATGAAACGGTCTGAAAAATAGGAGAAGATTGAAGCGGTGTTGAAAAACATGAAGAGTCTGAAAAGTTGTGAACAATATAAAGAGCTTCAAAGGTGTCAAAAATATGAGGAGGATGAAATGGTGTTCAAAAACATGAAGAGCCTGAAAAGGTGTGAAAAATATGAACAGGTTAAAAAGGTGTCAAAAATATGAGGAGTTTGAAAAGGGTTCAAAAACATGAAGAGGATGAAAATGTATGAAAAATATGAAGAGTTTCAAATGGTGTCAAAAATATGAGAGCAAGAAACGGTCTGAAAAATAGGAGGAGCATGAAATGGTGTTCAAAAACATGAAGAGACTGAAAACCTGTGAAAAATATGAAGAGCTTCAAAAGTTGTGGAAAATATGAGGAGCATGAAACGGTCTGAAAAATAGGAGCATGAAACTGTGTTGGAAAATATGAAGAGCCTGAAAAGGTGTGAAATACATGAATAGGTTCAGAACGTGTCAAAAATATGAGGAGCATGAAACGGTCTGAAAAATAGGAGGAGCATGAAAAGGTGTTCAAAAACATTAAGCGCCTGAAAATGTGTGAAAAATATGAAGAGCTTCAAAAGGTGTGAAAAATATGAGGAGCATGAAGTGGTGTTCAAAAACATGAAGAGCTTGAAAAGGTATTAAATACTAAGAGCTTCAAAAGGTGTGAAAAATAGGAGGCGCAAAAAGCGGTGTTCAAAAACATGAAAAGCCTGATAAGGTGTGAAATTTATGAAGAGCTTCAAAAGGTGTCAAAAGTATGAGGAGCATGAAACGGTCTGAAAATAGGAGGAGGATGTAAGGGTGTTGAAAACATGAAGAGCAAGAAAAGGTGTGAAAAATATGAAGAGCTTCAAAAGGTGTCAAAAATATGAGGAGCATGAAACGGTCTGAAAAACAGGAGGAGCACGAATCGGTGTTCAAAAACATGAACAGCCTGAAAAGGTGTGAAAAATATGAAGAGCTTCAAAAGGTGTCAAAAATATGAGGAGCATGAAACAGTCTGAAAAATAGGAGGAGCAAGAAATGGTGTTGGAAAATATGAAGAGCCTGAAAAGGTGTGAAATATATGAAGAGGTTCAAAAGGTGTCAAAAATATGAGGAGCTTGAAACGGCCTGAAAAATAGGAGGAGAATGAAGAGGTGTTGAAAAACTTGAAGAGCCTGAAAAGGTTTGAAAAATATGAAGAGCTTCAAAAGGTGTCAAAAATATGAGGAGCATGAAACGGTCTGAAAAATAGGAGGAGCATGAAGCAGTGTTGAAAAACATCAAGAGCCTGAAAAGGTGTGAAAAATATGAAGAGCTTCAAAAAGTGTCAAAAATATGAGGAGCATGAAACGGTCTGAAAAATAAGAGGAGCATGAAATGGTGTTGAAAAACATGAAGAGCCTGAAATGAGTGAAATATACGAAGAGCTTCAAAAGGTGACAAAAATATGAGGAGCATGAAACGGTATGAAAAATAGGAGGAGCCTGAAGCGGTGTTGAAAAACATGAAGAGCCTGAAAAGGTGGGAACAATATGAAGAGCTTCAAAAGGTGTGAAAAATGTGAAGTGCTTCAAAAGTTGTCAAAATATGAGGTGCATGAAACGATTTGAAAAATAGTAGCAGCATGAAGCGGTTTTGAAAAACATAAAGAGCCTGAAAAGGTGTGAAAAATATGAACAGCTTAAAAACGTGTCAAAAATATGAGGAGTTTGAAAAGGTGTTCAAAAACATGAAGAGCATGAAAATGTGTGAAAAATATGAACAGCTTCAAAAGGTGTCAAAAATATGAGGAGCATGAAACGGTCTGAAAAATAGGAGGAGCATGAAGTGGTGTTGAAAAACATGAAGAGCCTGAAAAGGAGTGAAATGTATGAAGAGCTTCAAAAGGTGTCAAAAGTATGAGGAGCATGAAACGGCCTGAAAAATAGGAGGAGCATGAAAAGGTGTTCAAAACCATGAAGAGCTTGAAAAGTTGTGAAATATATGAAGAGCTTCAAAAGGTGTGAAAAATAGGAGGAGCATGAAGCGTTTTTCAAAAACATGAAGAGCTTGAAAAGGTGTGAAATATATGAAGAGCTTCAATAGATGTGAAAAATAGGAGGAGCATGAAGCTTTGTTCAAAAACATGAAGAACCTTAAGGTATGAAATATATGAAGAGCTTGAAAATGTGTCAAAAATATGAGGAGCATGAAACGGTCTGAAAAATAGGAGGAGCATGAAGGGGTGTTGAAAAACATGAAGAGCCTGAAAAGGTGTGAAAAACATGAAGAGATCGAAAAGGTGTGAAATATATGAAGACCTTCAAAAGGTGTCAAAAATATGAGGAGCATGAAACGGTCTGAAAAATAGGAGGTGCATGAAGCGATGTTCAAAAACATGAAGATCCTGAAAAGGTGTGAAATAAATGAAGAGCTTCAAAAGTTGTCAAAAATTTGAGGAGCATGAAACTGTCTGAAATATAGGAGGAGCATGAAGTGGTGTTGAAAAGCATGAAGAGCCTGAAAAGGTGTGAAAAGTATGAAGAGCTTCAAAAGGTGTCAAAAATATGAGGAGCATGAAACGGTATGAAAAATAGGAGGAGAATGAGGCGGTGTTGAAAAACATGAAGAGCCTGAAAATGTGTGAAATATATGAAGAGCTTCAAAACGTGTCAAAAAGATGAGGCGCACAAAACGGTCTGAAAAATAGGAGGAGCATGAAGCGGTGTTGAAAAACATGAAGAGCCTGAAAAGGTGTGAAAAACATGAAGAGTTTGAAAAGGTGTGAAATATATGAAGAGCTTCAAAAGGTGTCGAAAATATGAGGAGCATGAAACGGTCTGAAAAAGAGGAGGAGTATGAAGCGGTCTTGAAAGACATGAAGAGTGTGAAAAGGTGTGAAAATTATGAAGAGATTCAAAAGGTGTCAAAAATATGAGGAGCATGAAATGGCCTGAAAAATAGGAGGAGAATGAAACCGTGTTCAAAATCATGAAGAGCCTGAAAATGTGGAAATATATGAAGTGCTTCAAAAGGTGTCAAAAATAGGAGGAGCATGAAACGATCTGAAAAATGGAGGAGCATGAAGAGGTGATGAAAAAAAAGAAGAGCATGAAATGGTTTGAAGAATATAAGGAGCTTCAAAAGGTATCAAAAATAGTAGTAGCATGAAACGGTGTTCAAAAACTTGAAGAGCCTGAAAATGTGTAAAATATGAACAGCTTAAAAGGTGTCAAAATGTTAGGAGCATGAAACGTTCTGAAAAATAGGAGGAGCATGAAGCGGTGTTCAAAAACATAAAGAGCCTGAAAAGGTGTGAAAAGTATGAAGAGCTTCAAAAAAGTGTCAAAAATATGAGTAGCATGAAACGGTCTAAAAAATAAGAGGAGCATGAAGCAGTGTTGCAAAACTTGAAGAGCCTGAAAAGGTGTGAAAAATAGGAGGAGCTTCAAAATGTGTCAAAAATATGAGGAGCATGAAACGGTCTGAAAAATAGGAGGAGCATGAAGTGGTGTTGAAAAATATGAAGAGCCTAAAAAGGTGTGAAAAATATGAAGAGTTTCAAAGGTGTCAAAAATATGAGGAGCATGAAACGGTCTGAAAAATAGGAGGAGCATGAAACGGTGTTCAAAAACATGAAGAGCCAGAAAAGGTGTGAAAAATATGAAAGCTTTAAAAGGTGTCAAAAATATGAGGAGCATGAAACGGTCTGAAAAATAGGAGGAGCATGACGCGGTGTTCAAAAACATGAAGAACCTGAAAAGGTGTGAAAAATATGAAGAGCTTCAAAAGGTGTCAAAAATATGAGGAGCATGAAACGGTCTGAAAAATAGGAGGAGCATGAAGTGGTGTTGAAAAATATGAAGAGCCTAAAAAGGTGTGAAAAATATGAATAGTTTCAAAGGTGTCAAAAATATGAGGAGCATGAAACGGTCTGAAAAATAGGAGGAGCATGAAACGGTGTTCAAAAACATGAAGAGCCAGAAAAGGTGTGAAAAATATGAAAGCTTTAAAAGGTGTCAAAAATATGAGGAGCATGAAACGGTCTGAAAAATAGGAGGAGCATGACGCGGTGTTCAAAAACATGAAGAACCTGAAAAGGTGTGAAAAATATGAAGAGCTTCAAAAGGTGTCAAAAATATGAGGAGCATGAAACGGTATGAAAAATGGGAGGAGAATGAGGCGGTGTTGAAAAACATGAAGAGCCTGAAAATGTTTGAAATATATGAAGAGATTCAAAACGTGTCAAAAAGATGAGGAGCACAAAACGGTCTGAAAAATAGGAGGAGCATGAAGCGGTGTTGAAAAACATGAAGAGCCTGAAAAGGTGTAAAAACATGAAGAGCCTGTAAAGGTTTGAAATATATGAAGAGCTTCAAAAGGTGTCAAAAGTATAAGGAGCAGGATACGGTCTGAAAAATAGGAGGAGCATGAAGCGGTGTTGAAAAACATGAAGAGCCTGAAAAGGTGTGAAAAACATGAAGAGTTTGAAAAGGTGTGAATATATGAAGAGCTTCAAAAGGTGTAAAAAATATGAGGAGCATGAAACGGTCTGAAAAAGAGGAGGAGTATGAAGCGGTCTTGAAAAACATGAAGAGTGTGAAAAGGTGTGAAAATTATGAAGAGATTCAAAAGGTGTCAAAAATATGAGGAGCATGAAATGGCCTGAAAAATAGGAGGAGAATGAAACCGTGTTCAAAATCATGAAGAGCCTGAAAATGTGGAAATATATGAAGTGCTTCAAAAGGTGTCAAAAATAGGAGGAGCATGAAACGATCTGAAAAATGGAGGAGCATGAAGCGGTGATGAAAAAAAAGAAGAGCATGAAATGGTTTGAAGAATATAAGGAGCTTCAAAAGGTATCAAAAATAGTAGTAGCATGAAACGGTGTTCAAAAACTTGAAGAGCCTGAAAATGTGTAAAAAATGAACAGCTTAAAAGGTGTCAAAATATTAGGAGCATGAAACGTTCTGAAAAATAGGAGGAGCATGAAGCGGTGTTCAAAAACATAAAGAGCCTGAAAAGTTGTGAAAAATATGAAGAGCGTTAAAACGTGTTAAAAACATGAGGAGCATGAAACATTCTCAAAAATAGGAGGAGCAGCAAAGGGTGTTCAAAAATATGAAGAGCCTGAAAAGGTGTGAAAAATATGAAGAGCATGAAACGGTCTGAAAAATAGGAGGAGCGTGAAGCGGTGTTCAGAAACATGAAGAGCCTGAAAACTGTGAAAAATATGAAGAGCTTCAAAAAGTGTGAAAAATATGAAGAGCTTCAAAAGGTGTGAAAAATATGAGGAGCATGAAACGGTCTGAAAAATAGGAGGAGCATGAAACAGTGTGGAAAAAATGAAGAGCATGAATAGGTGTGAAAATTATGAAGAGCTTTAAAAGGTTTGAAAAATATGACGAGCATGAAACGGTCTGAAAAATAGGAGGAGCATGAAGTGGTGTTGAAAAACATGATGCGCCTGAAAATGTGTGAAAAATATGAAGAGCTTCAAAAGGTGTGAAAAATATGAGGAGCATGAAGTGGTGTTCAAAAACATGAAGAGCTTGAAAAGGTATTAAATACTAAGAGCTTCAAAAGGTGTGAAAAATAGGAGGCGCAAAAAGCGTGTTCAAAAACATGAAAAGCCTGATAAGGTGTGAAATTTATGAAGAGCTTCAAAAGGTGTCAAAAGTATGAGGAGCATGAAACGGTCTGAAAATAGGAGGAGGATGTAAGGGTGTTGAAAACATGAAGAGCAAGAAAAGGTGTGAAAAATATGAAGAGCTTCAAAAGGTGTCAAAAATATGAGGAGCATGAAACGGTCTGAAAAACAGGAGGAGCACGAATCGGTGTTCAAAAACATGAAGAGCCTGAAAAGGTGTGAAAAATATGAAGAGCTTCAAAAGGTGTCAAAAATATGAGGAGCATGAAACAGTCTGAAAAATAGGAGGAGCAAGAAATGGTGTTGGAAAATATGAAGAGCCTGAAAAGGTGTGAAATATATGAAGAGGTTCAAAAGGTGTCAAAAATATGAGGAGCTTGAAACGGCCTGAAAAATAGGAGGAGAATGAAGAGGTGTTGAAAAACTTGAAGAGCCTGAAAAGGTTTGAAAAATATGAAGAGCTTCAAAAGGTGTCAAAAATATGAGGAGCATGAAACGGTCTGAAAAATAGGAGGAGCATGAAGCAGTGTTGAAAAACATGAAGAGCCTGAAAAGGTGTGAAAAATATGAAGAGCTTCAAAAAGTGTCAAAAATATGAGGAGCATGAAACGGTCTGAAAAATAAGAGGAGCATGAAATGGTGTTGAAAAACATGAAGAGCCTGAAATGAGTGAAATATACGAAGAGCTTCAAAAGGTGACAAAAATATGAGGAGCATGAAACGGTATGAAAAATAGGAGGAGCCTGAAGCGGTGTTGAAAAACATGAAGAGCCTGAAAAGGTGGGAACAATATGAAGAGCTTCAAAAGGTGTGAAAAATGTGAAGTGCTTCAAAAGTTGTCAAAATATGAGGTGCATGAAACGATTTGAAAAATAGTAGCAGCATGAAGCGATTTTGAAAAACATAAAGAGCCTGAAAAGGTGTGAAAAATATGAACAGCTTAAAAACGTGTCAAAAATATGAGGAGTTTGAAAAGGTGTTCAAAAACATGAAGAGCATGAAAATGTGTGAAAAATATGAACAGCTTCAAAAGGTGTCAAAAATATGAGGAGCATGAAACGGTCTGAAAAATAGGAGGAGCATGAAGTGGTGTTGAAAAACATGAAGAGCCTGAAAAGGAGTGAAATGTATGAAGAGCTTCAAAAGGTGTCAAAAGTATGAGGAGCATGAAACGGCCTGAAAAATAGGAGGAGCATGAAAAGGTGTTCAAAACCATGAAGAGCTTGAAAAGTTGTGAAATATATGAAGAGCTTCAAAAGGTGTGAAAAATAGGAGGAGCATGAAGCGTTTTTCAAAAACATGAAGAGCTTGAAAAGGTGTGAAATATATGAAGAGCTTCAATAGATGTGAAAAATAGGAGGAGCATGAAGCTTTGTTCAAAAACATGAAGAACCTTAAGGTATGAAATATATGAAGAGCTTGAAAATGTGTCAAAAATATGAGGAGCATGAAACGGTCTGAAAAATAGGAGGAGCATGAAGGGGTGTTGAAAAACATGAAGAGCCTGAAAAGGTGTGAAAAACATGAAGAGATCGAAAAGGTGTGAAATATATGAAGAGCTTCAAAAGGTGTCAAAAATATGAGGAGCATGAAACGGTCTGAAAAATAGGAGGTGCATGAAGCGATGTTCAAAAACATGAAGATCCTGAAAAGGTGTGAAATAAATGAAGAGCTTCAAAAGTTGTCAAAAATTTGAGGAGCATGAAACTGTCTGAAATATAGGAGGAGCATGAAGCGGTGTTGAAAAGCATGAAGAGCCTGAAAAGGTGTGAAAAGTATGAAGAGCTTCAAAAGGTGTCAAAAATATGAGGAGCATGAAACGGTATGAAAAATAGGAGGAGAATGAGGCGGTGTTGAAAAACATGAAGAGCCTGAAAATGTGTGAAATATATGAAGAGCTTCAAAACGTGTCAAAAAGATGAGGCGCACAAAACGGTCTGAAAAATAGGAGGAGCATGAAGCGGTGTTGAAAAACATGAAGAGCCTGAAAAGGTGTGAAAAACATGAAGAGTTTGAAAAGGTGTGAAATATATGAAGAGCTTCAAAAGGTGTCGAAAATATGAGGAGCATGAAACGGTCTGAAAAAGAGGAGGAGTATGAAGCGGTCTTGAAAGACATGAAGAGTGTGAAAAGGTGTGAAAATTATGAAGAGATTCAAAAGGTGTCAAAAATATGAGGAGCATGAAATGGCCTGAAAAATAGGAGGAGAATGAAACCGTGTTCAAAATCATGAAGAGCCTGAAAATGTGGAAATATATGAAGTGCTTCAAAAGGTGTCAAAAATAGGAGGAGCATGAAACGATCTGAAAAATGGAGGAGCATGAAGAGGTGATGAAAAAAAAGAAGAGCATGAAATGGTTTGAAGAATATAAGGAGCTTCAAAAGGTATCAAAAATAGTAGTAGCATGAAACGGTGTTCAAAAACTTGAAGAGCCTGAAAATGTGTAAAATATGAACAGCTTAAAAGGTGTCAAAATATTAGGAGCATGAAACGTTCTGAAAAATAGGAGGAGCATGAAGCGGTGTTCAAAAACATAAAGAGCCTGAAAAGGTGTGAAAAGTATGAAGAGCTTCAAAAAAGTGTCAAAAATATGAGTAGCATGAAACAGTCTAAAAAATAAGAGGAGCATGAAGCAGTGTTGCAAAACTTGAAGAGCCTGAAAAGGTGTGAAAAATAGGAGGAGCTTCAAAATGTGTCAAAAATATGAGGAGCATGAAACGGTCTGAAAAATAGGAGGAGCATGAAGTGGTGTTGAAAAATATGAAGAGCCTAAAAAGGTGTGAAAAATATGAAGAGTTTCAAAGGTGTCAAAAATATGAGGAGCATGAAACGGTCTGAAAAATAGGAGGAGCATGAAACGGTGTTCAAAAACATGAAGAGCCAGAAAAGGTGTGAAAAATATGAAAGCTTTAAAAGGTGTCAAAAATATGAGGAGCATGAAACGGTCTGAAAAATAGGAGGAGCATGACGCGGTGTTCAAAAACATGAAGAACCTGAAAAGGTGTGAAACATATGAAGAGCTTCAAAAGGTGTCAAAAATATGAGGAGCATGAAACGGTATGAAAAATGGGAGGAGAATGAGGCGGTGTTGAAAAACATGAAGAGCCTGAAAATGTGTGAAATATATGAAGAGCTTCAAAACGTGTCAAAAAGATGAGGAGCACAAAACGGTCTGAAAAATAGGAGGAGCATGAAGCGGTGTTGAAAAACATGAAGTGCCTGAAAAGGTGTAAAAACATGAAGAGCCTGTAAAGGTTTGAAATATATGAAGAGCTTCAAAAGGTGTCAAAAGTATAAGGAGCAGGATACGGTCTGAAAAATAGGAGGAGCATGAAGCGGTGTTGAAAAACATGAAGAGCCTGAAAAGGTGTGAAAAACATGAAGAGTTTGAAAAGGTGTGAATATATGAAGAGCTTCAAAAGGTGTAAAAAATATGAGGAGCATGAAACGGTCTGAAAAAGAGGAGGAGTATGAAGCGGTCTTGAAAGACATGAAGAGTGTGAAAAGGTGTGAAAATTATGAAGAGATTCAAAAGGTGTCAAAAATATGAGGAGCATGAAATGGCCTGAAAAATAGGAGGAGAATGAAATCGTGTTCAAAATCATGAAGAGCCTGAAAATGTGGAAATATATGAAGTGCTTCAAAAGGTGTCAAAAATAGGAGGAGCATGAAACGATCTGAAAAATGGAGGAGCATGAAGCGGTGATGAAAAAAAAGAAGAGCATGAAATGGTTTGAAGAATATAAGGAGCTTCAAAAGGTATCAAAAATAGTAGTAGAATGAAACGGTGTTCAAAAACTTGAAGAGCCTGAAAATGTGTAAAATATGAACAGCTTAAAAGGTGTCAAAATATTAGGAGCATGAAACGTTCTGAAAAATAGGAGGAGCATGAAGCGGTGTTCAAAAACATAAAGAGCCTGAAAAGTTGTGAAAAATATGAAGAGCGTTAAAACGTGTTAAAAACATGAGGAGCATGAAACATTCTCAAAAATAGGAGGAGCAGCAAAGGGTGTTCAAAAATATGAAGAGCCTGAAAAGGTGTGAAAAATATGAAGAGCATGAAACGGTCTGAAAAATAGGAGGAGCGTGAAGCGGTGTTCAGAAACATGAAGAGCCTGAAAACTGTGAAAAATATGAAGAGCTTCAAAAAGTGTGAAAAATATGAAGAGCTTCAAAAGGTGTGAAAAATATGAGGAGCATGAAACGGTCTGAAAAATAGGAGGAGCATGAAACAGTGTGGAAAAAATGAAGAGCATGAATAGGTGTGAAAATTATGAAGAGCTTTAAAAGGTTTGAAAAATATGACGAGCATGAAACGGTCTGAAAAATAGGAGGAGGATGAAGTGGTGTTGAAAAACATGAAGCGCCTGAAAATGTGTGAAAAATATGAAGAGCTTCAAAAGGTGTGAAAAATATGAGGAGCATGAAGTGGTGTTCAAAAACATGAAGAGCTTGAAAAGTTATTAAATACTAAGAGCTTCAAAAGGTGTGAAAAATAGGAGGCGCAAAAAGCGTGTTCAAAAACATGAAAAGCCTGATAAGGTGTGAAATATATGAAGAGCTTCAAAAGGTGTCAAAAGTATGAGGAGCATGAAACGGTCTGAAAATAGGAGGAGGATGTAAGGGTGTTGAAAACATGAAAAGCAAGAAAAGGTGTGAAAAATATGAAGAGCTTCAAAAGGTGTCAAAAATATGAGGAGCATGAAACGGTCTGAAAAACAGGAGGAGCACGAATCGGTGTTCAAAAACATGAAGAGCCTGAAAAGGTGTGAAAAATATGAAGAGCTTCAAAAGGTGTCAAAAATATGAGGAGCATGAAACAGTCTGAAAAATAGGAGGAGCAAGAAATGGTGTTGGAAAATATGAAGAGCCTGAAAAGGTGTGAAATATATGAAGAGGTTCAAAAGGTGTCAAAAATATGAGGAGCTTGAAACGGCCTGAAAAATAGGAGGAGAATGAAGAGGTGTTGAAAAACTTGAAGAGCCTGAAAAGGTTTGAAAAATATGAAGAGCTTCAAAAGGTGTCAAAAATATGAGGAGCATGAAACGGTCTGAAAAATAGGAGGAGCATGAAGCAGTGTTGAAAAACATCAAGAGCCTGAAAAGGTGTGAAAAATATGAAGAGCTTCAAAAAGTGTCAAAAATATGAGGAGCATGAAACGGTCTGAAAAATAAGAGGAGCATGAAATGGTGTTGAAAAACATGAAGAGCCTGAAATGAGTGAAATATACGAAGAGCTTCAAAAGGTGACAAAAATATGAGGAGCATGAAACGGTATGAAAAATAGGAGGAGCCTGAAGCGGTGTTGAAAAACATGAAGAGCCTGAAAAGGTGGGAACAATATGAAGAGCTTCAAAAGGTGTGAAAAATGTGAAGTGCTTCAAAAGTTGTCAAAATATGAGGTGCATGAAACGATTTGAAAAATAGTAGCAGCATGAAGCGATTTTGAAA
This sequence comes from Dama dama, assembly GCF_033118175.1. NCBI lineage: Eukaryota > Metazoa > Chordata > Mammalia > Artiodactyla > Cervidae > Dama > Dama dama. The sequence continues at coordinate 63,889,607 of NC_083688.1, read as the reverse complement.
AACATAAAGAGCCTGAAAAGGTGTGAAAAATATGAACAGCTTAAAAACGTGTCAAAAATATGAGGAGTTTGAAAAGGTGTTCAAAAACATGAAGAGCATGAAAATGTGTGAAAAATATGAACAGCTTCAAAAGGTGTCAAAAATATGAGGAGCATGAAACGGTCTGAAAAATAGGAGGAGCATGAAGTGGTGTTGAAAAACATGAAGAGCCTGAAAAGGAGTGAAATGTATGAAGAGCTTCAAAAGGTGTCAAAAGTATGAGGAGCATGAAACGGTCTGAAAAATAGGAGGAGCATGAAGGGGTGTTGAAAAACATGAAGAGCCTGAAAAGGTGTGAAAAACATGAAGAGATCGAAAAGGTGTGAAATATATGAAGAGCTTCAAAAGGTGTCAAAAATATGAGGAGCATGAAACGGTCTGAAAAATAGGAGGTGCATGAAGCGATGTTCAAAAACATGAAGATCCTGAAAAGGTGTGAAATAAATGAAGAGCTTCAAAAGTTGTCAAAAATTTGAGGAGCATGAAACTGTCTGAAATATAGGAGGAGCATGAAGCGGTGTTGAAAAGCATGAAGAGCCTGAAAAGGTGTGAAAAGTATGAAGAGCTTCAAAAGGTGTCAAAAATATGAGGAGCATGAAACGGTATGAAAAATAGGAGGAGAATGAGGCGGTGTTGAAAAACATGAAGAGCCTGAAAATGTGTGAAATATATGAAGAGCTTCAAAACGTGTCAAAAAGATGAGGCGAACAAAACGGTCTGAAAGATAGGAGGAGCATGAAGCGGTGTTGAAAAACATGAAGAGCCTGAAAAGGTGTGAAAAACATGAAGAGTTTGAAAAGGTGTGAAATATATGAAGAGCTTCAAAAGGTGTCGAAAATATGAGGAGCATGAAACGGTCTGAAAAAGAGGAGGAGTATGAAGCGGTCTTGAAAGACATGAAGAGTGTGAAAAGGTGTGAAAATTATGAAGAGATTCAAAAGGTGTCAAAAATATGAGGAGCATGAAATGGCCTGAAAAATAGGAGGAGAATGAAACCGTGTTCAAAATCATGAAGAGCCTGAAAATGTGGAAATATATGAAGTGCTTCAAAAGGTGTCAAAATTAGGAGGAGCATGAAACGATCTGAAAAATGGAGGAGCATGAAGCGGTGATGAAAAAAAAGAAGAGCATGAAATGGTTTGAAGAATATAAGGAGCTTCAAAAGGTATTAAAAATAGTAGTAGCATGAAACGGTGTTCAAAAACTTGAAGAGCCTGAAAATGTGTAAAATATGAACAGCTTAAAAGGTGTCAAAATATTAGGAGCATGAAACGTTCTGAAAAATAGGAGGAGCATGAAGCGGTGTTCAAAAACATAAAGAGCCTGAAAAGGTGTGAAAAGTATGAAGAGCTTCAAAAAAGTGTCAAAAATATGAGTAGCATGAAACGGTCTAAAAAATAAGAGGAGCATGAAGCAGTGTTACAAAACTTGAAGAGCCTGAAAAGGTGTGAAAAATAGGAGGAGCTTCAAAATGTGTCAAAAATATGAGGAGCATGAAACGGTCTGAAAAATAGGAGGAGCATGAAGTGGTGTTGAAAAATATGAAGAGCCTAAAAAGGTGTGAAAAATATGAAGAGTTTCAAAGGTGTCAAAAATATGAGGAGCATGAAACGGTCTGAAAACTAGGAGGAGCATGAAACGGTGTTCAAAAATAGGAAGTGCCAGAAAAGGTGTGAAAAATATGAAAGCTTTAAAAGGTGTCAAAAATATGAGGAGCATGAAACGGTCTGAAAAATAGGAGGAGCATGACGCGGTGTTCAAAAACATGAAGAACCTGAAAAGGTGTGAAAAATATGAAGAGCTTCAAAAGGTGTCAGAAATATGAGGAGCATGAAACGGTATGAAAAATAGGAGGAGAATGAGGCGGTGTTGAAAAACATGAAGAGCCTGAAAATGTGTGAAATATATGAAGAGCTTCAAAACGTGTCAAAAAGATGAGGAGCACAAAACGGTCTGAAAAATAGGAGGAGCATGAAGCGGTGTTGAAAAACATGAAGAGCCTGAAAAGGTGTAAAAACATGAAGAGCCTGTAAAGGTTTGAAATATATGAAGAGCTTCAAAAGGTGTCAAAAGTATAAGGAGCAGGATACGGTCTGAAAAATAGGAGGAGCATGAAGCGGTGTTGAAAAACATTAAGAGCCTGAAAAGGTGTGAAAAACATGAAGAGTTTGAAAAGGTGTGAAATATATGAAGAGCTTCAAAAGGTGTCGAAAATATGAGGAGCATGAAACGGTCTGAAAAAGAGGAGGAGTATGAAGCGGTCTTGAAAGACATGAAGAGTGTGAAAAGGTGTGAAAATTATGAAGAGATTCAAAAGGTGTCAAAAATATGAGGAGCATGAAATGGCCTGAAAAATAGGAGGAGAATGAAACCGTGTTCAAAATCATGAAGAGCCTGAAAATGTGGAAATATATGAAGTGCTTCAAAAGGTGTCAAAAATAGGAGGAGCATGAAACGATCTGAAAAATGGAGGAGCATGAAGCGGTGATGAAAAAAAAAAAAGAGCATGAAATGGTTTGAAGAATATAAGGAGCTTCAAAAGGTATCAAAAATAGTAGTAGCATGAAACGGTGTTCAAAAACTTGAAGAGCCTGAAAATGTGTAAAATATGAACAGCTTAAAAGGTGTCAAAATATTAGGAGCATGAAACGTTCTGAAAAATAGGAGGAGCATGAAGCGGTGTTCAAAAACATAAAGAGCCTGAAAAGGTGTGAAAAATATGAAGAGCGTTAAAACGTGTTAAAAACATGAGGAGCATGAAACGTTCTCAAAAATAGGAGGAGCAGCAAACGGTGTTCAAAAATATGAAGAGCCTGAAAAGGTGTGAAAAATATGAAGAGCATCAAACGGTCTGAAAAATAGGAGGAGCGTGAAGCGGTGTTCAGAAACATGAAGAGCCTGAAAACTGTGAAAAATATGAAGAGCTTCAAAAAGTGTGAAAACTATGAAGAGCTTCAAAAGGTGTGAAAAATATGAGGAGCATGAAACGGTCTGAAAAATAGGAGGAGCATGAAACAGTGTGGAAAAAATGAAGAGCATGAAATGGTGTGAAAAAAATGAAGAGCTTCAAAAGGTGTTTGAAATATGAGGAGCATGAAGGGGTGTTCAAATACATGAAGAACTTGAAAAGGTATGAAAAATATGAAGAGCCTCAAAAGGTGTCAAAAATATGAGGAGCATGAAACGGTCTGAAAAATATGAGGAGCATGAAGCGGTGTTGAAAAACATGAAGAGCCTGAAAAGGTGAAAAAAACAAGAAGAGCCTGAAAAGGTGTGACATATACGAAGAGCTTCAAAAGGTGTCAAAAATATGAGGAGCATGAAACGGTCTGAAAAATAGGAGGAGCATGAGGCGGTGTTGAAAAACATGAAGAGCCTGAAAAGGTGTGAAAAACATGAAGAGATCGAAAAGGTGTGAAATATATGAAGAGCTTCAAAAGGTGTCAAAAATATTAGGAGCATGAAACGGTCTGAAAAATAGGAGGTGCATGAAGCGATGTTCACAAACATGAAGATCCTGAAAAGGTGTGAAATAAATGAAGAGCTTCAAAAGGTGTCAAAAATTTGAGGAGCATGAAACGGTCTGAAATATAGGAGGAGCATGAAGCGGTGTTTAAAAGCATGAAGAGCCTGAAAAGGTGTGAAATATATGAAGAGCTTCAAAAGGTGTCAAAAATATTAGGAGCATGAAACGGTCTGAAAAACAGGACAAGCATGAAGCGGTCTTGAAGGAAATGAAGAGCCTGAAAAGGTGTGAAAAATAGGAGGAGCTTCAACAGGTGTCAAAAATTAGATGAGCATGAAACGGTCTGAAAAATTGGAGGAGCATGAAGTGGTGTTGAAAAACATGAAGAGCCTGAAAAAGCGTGAAATATATGAAGAGCTTCAAAAGGTGTCAAACAGATGAGGAGGATGAAAAGGTCTGAAAAATAGGAGGAGCATGAAGCGGTGTTGAAAAACATGAAGAACCTGAAAAGGTGTGAAAAATATGAAGAGCTTCAAAAGGTGTCAAAAAAAAAAGGAGCATGAAATGGTCTGAAAAACAGGAGGAGCATGAAGCGGTGTTGAAAAACATGAAGAGCCTGAAAAGGTGTGAAAAATATAAAGAGCTTCAAAAGGTGTGAAATACATGAGGCCATGAAACGGTCTGAAAAATAGGAGGAGCATGAAGCGGTGTTCAAAAACATGAAGAGCCTGAAAAGGTGTGAAAAATATGAAGAGCTTCAAAAGGTTTCAAAAATATGAGGAACATGAAACAATCTGAAAAATAGGAGGAACATGAAACGGTGTTGAAAATCATGAAGAGCCTGAAAAGGTGTGAAAAATTTGAAGAGCTTCAAAAGGTGTAAAATACATGAGGAGAATGAAACGGTGTGAAAAATAGGAGGAGCATGAAGTGGTGTTCAAAAACATGAAGAGTCTGAAAAGAAGTGAAATATATGAAGAGCTTCAAAGGTTGTCAAAAATATGAGGAGCATGAAACGGTCTGAAAAATAGGAGGCGCATGAAGCTGTGTTCAAAAACATGAAGAGCCTGAAAAGTTGTGAAAAATATGAAGAGCTTCAAAAGGTGTCAGAAATGAGATGAGCATGAAGCGGTCTGAAAAATAGGAGGAGCATGAAGCGGTGTTGAAAAACATGAAGTACCTGAAAAGCTGTGAGAAATATGAAGAGCTTCAAATGGTGTCAAAAATATGAGGAGCATGAAACGGTCTGAAAAATAGGAGGAGCATGAAGCGATGTTCAAAAACATGAAGAGCCTGAAAAGGTTTGAAATATATGAAGAGTTTCAAAAGGTGTCAAAAATATGAGGAGCATGAAACGGTCTGATAAATAGGAGTGTCATGAAACGGTGTTGAAAAACATGAAGACCCTGAAAAGGTGTGAAATATATGAAGAGTTTCAAAAGGTGTCAAAAATATGAGGAGCTTGAAACGGTCTGAAAAATAGGAGGAGCATGAAGCGGTGTGCAAAAACATGAAGAGCCTGAAAGATGTGAAAAATATGAAGAGCTTCAAAAGGTGTCAAAAATATGAGGAGCATGAAACGGTCTGATAAATAGGAGTGTCATGAAACGGTGTTGAAAAACATGAAGACCCTGAAAAGGTGTGAAATATATGAAGAGTTTCAAAAGGTGTCAAAAATATGAGGAGCTTGAAACGGTCTGAAAAATAGGAGGAGCATGAAGCGGTGTGCAAAAACATGAAGAGCCTGAAAGATGTGAAAAATATGAAGAGCTTCAAAAGGTGTCAAAAATATGAGAAGCATGAAACGGTCTGAAAAATAGGAGGAGCAGGAAGCGATGTTCAAAAACATGAAGAGCCAGAAAACGTGTGAAAAATATGAACATCTTCAAACGGTGTGAAATACATGAGGAGCATGAAACGGTCTGAAAAATAGGAGGAGCATGAAGCGGTGTTCAAAAACATGAAGAGCCTGAAAACGTGTGAAAAATATGAAGAGCTTCAAAAGGTGTGAAATACATGAGGAGCATTAAACGGTCTTAAAAATAGGAGGAGCATGAAGCATGTTCAAAAACAGGAAGAGCCTGAAAAATTGTGAAAAATATGAAGAGTTTCAAAAGGTGTCAAAAATAAGAGGAGCATGAAACGGTCTGAGAAATAGGAGGAGCATGAAGCGGTGTTCAAAAACATGAAAAGCCTGAAATGGTGTGAAATATATGAAGAGCTTCAAAAGGTGTCAAAAATGAGATGAGCTTAAAACGGTCTGAAAAATAGGAGGAGCATGAAGTGGTGTTGAAAAAAAAGAATAGCCTGAAAAGGTGTGAAATATATGAAGAGCTTCCAAAGGTGTCAAAAATATGAGGAGAAGGAAAGGGTCTGAAAAATAGGAGGAGCATGAAGCTGTGTTGAAAAACATGAAGAGCCTGAAAAGGTATGAAAAATATGAACAGCTTCTAAAGGTGTCAAAAATATGAGGAGCATGAAACAGTCTGAAAAATTGATGCGGGATGAAATGGTGTTGAAAAACATGAAAAGAGTGAAAAGGTGTGAAAAATATGAAGAGCTTCAAAAGGTGTGAAATACATGAGGAGCATGAAACGAGCTGAAAAATAGAAGCATGAAGTGGTGTGGCAAAATATGAAGAGCCTGAAAAGGTGTGAAAAATATGAAGAGCTTCAAAAGGAGTGAAATACATTAGGAGCATGAAACTCTCTGAAAAATAGGAGGAGCATGAAGCGGTGTTCAAAAACATGAAGAGCCTAAAAAGTTGTGAAAAATATGAAAAGCTTCAAAAGGTGTCAAAAATGAGATGAGCATGAAACGGTCTGAAAAATAGGAGGATCATGAAACGGTGTTGAAAAACATGAAGAGCCTGAAAAGGTGTGAAAAATATGAAGAGTTTCAAAAGGTGTTAAAAATATGAGGAGCATGAAACAGTCTGAAAAATAGGAGGAGCATGAAGCTGTGTTCAAAAATATGAAGAGCCTGAAAAGGTGTGAAAAATATGAAGAGCTTCAAAAGGTGTGAAAAATATGAGGAGCATGAAACGGTCTGAAAAATAGAAGCAGCATGAAACGGTGTTGAAAAACATGAAGAGACTGAAAAGGTGTGAAAAATATGAAGAGCTTCAAAAGGTGTGAAAAAAATGAGGAGCATGAAACGGTCTGAAAAATAGGAGGAGCATGAAGCGGTGTTCAAAAACATGATGAGCCTGAAAAGGTGTGAATAATATGAAGAGCTTCAAAAGGTGTGAAATAAATGAGGAGCATGAAAAGGTCTGGAATATAGGAGGAGCATGAAGCGGTGTTCAAAAACATGAAGAGCCTGAAAAGGTGTGAAAAATATGAAGAGCTTCTAAAGGTTTCAAAAATATGAGGAGCATGTAATGTTCTGAAAAACAGGAGTAGCATGAAGTGGTGTTGAATAACATCAAGAGCCTGAGAAGGTGTGAAAAATATGAAGAGCTTCAAAAGGGGTGAACTACATGAGGAGCATGAAACGGGCTGAAAAATAGGAGAAGCATGAAGTGCTTGGAAAAACATGAAGAGCCATGAAAGGTGTGAAAAATATGAAGAGCTGCAAATGGTGTCAAACATATGAGGAGCATGTAATGTTCTGAAAAATAGGAGGAGCATGAAACGGTGATCAAAAATATGAGGAGCCTGAAAAGGTGTGATAAATATGAAGAGCTTCAAATCGTGTCAAAAATATGAGAAGCATGAAACAGTCTGAAAGATAGGAGGAGCATGAAACGGTGATCAGAAACATGAAGAGCCTGAAGAGTTGTGAAAAATATGAAGAGCTTCAAAAGGTGTGAAATTCATGAGGAGCATGAAAAGGTCTGAAAAATAGGAGAAGCATGAAGTGGTGTGGAAAAACATGAAGAGCCTGAAAAGGTGTGAAAAATATGAAGAGCTTCAAAAGGTGTCAAAAATATGAAGAGCATGAAACGGTCTAAAAATTTGGAAGATCATGAGCAGTGTTCAAAAATATGAAGAGCCTGAAAAGGTGTGAAAAATATGAAGAGCTTCAAATGGTGTCAAAAATATGAGAAGCATGAAACGGTCTGAAAGATAGGAGGAGCATGAAACGGTGATCAGAAACATGAAGAGCCTGAAAAGTTGTGAAAAATATGAAGAGCTTCAAAAGGTGTCAAAAATATGAGGAGCATGAAACGGTCTGAAAAATAGGAGAAGCATGAAGTGGTGTGGAAAAACATGAAGAGCCTGAAAAGGTGTGAAAAATATGAAGAGCTTCAAAGGTGTGAAATACATGAGGAGCATGAAACTCTCTGAAAAATAGGAGGAGCATGAAGTAGTGTTCAAAAACATGAAGAGCCTGAAAAGTTGTGAAAAATATGAAGAGCTTCAAAAGGTGTTAAAAATATGAAGATCATGAAACGGTCTGAAAAATATATGCGGCATGAAATGGTGTTGAAAAACATGAAGAGCCTGAAAAGGTGTAAAAAATATGAAGAGCTTCAAAAGCTGTGAAATACATGAGGAGTATGAAATGGGCTGAAAAATAGAAGCATGAAGTCGTGTGGAAAAACATGAAGAGCCTGAAAAGGTGTAAAAAATATGAAGAGCTTCAAAAGGAGTGAAATACATTAGGAGCATGAAACTCTCTGAAAAATAGGAGGATCATGAAGCGGTGTTCAAAATCATGAAGAGCCTGAAAAGGTGTGAAAAATATGAAGAGCTTCAAAACTTGACAAAAATATGAGGAGCATGAAACGGTCTGAAAAATAAAAGCATAAAGTGGTGTGGAAAAACATGAAGAGTCTGAAAAGGTGTGAAAAATATGAAGAGCTTCAATAGGTGTGAAAAATATGAGGAGCATGAAACGGTCTGGAAAATAGGAGGAGCATGAAGCGGTGTTCAAAAACATGAAGAGTCTGAAAACGTGTGAAAAATATGAAGAGCTTCAAAAGGTGTCAAAACTATTAGGGGCATGAAACGGTCTGAAAAATACGAGGAGCATGAAGTGGTGTTGAAAAAAAAAAGAGCCTGAAAAGGTGTGAAAAATATGAAGAGCTTCAAAAGGTGTGAAAAATATGAGGAGCATGAAATGGTCTGAAAAATAGGAGGAGCATGAAGCGGTGTTCAAAAACATGACGAGCCTGAAAAGGTGTGAAAAATATGAAGAGCTTCAAAAGGTGTTAAAAATATGAAGAGCATGAAACGGTCTGAAAATTTGGAGGACCATGAGTGGTGTTCAAAAACATGAAGAGCCTGAAAAGGTGTGAAAAATATGAAGAGCTTCAAATGGTGTCAAAATATGAGAAGAATGAAACGGTCTAAAAGATAGATGCGGCATGAAATGGTGTTGAAAAACATGAAGACCCTGAAAAGGTGTGAAAAATATGAAGAGCTTCAAAAGGTGTGAAATACATGAGGACCATGACGGGCTGAAAAATAGAAGCATGAAGTGGTGTGGAAAAACATGAAGCGCCTGAAAAGGTGTGAAAAATATGAGGAGCTTCAAAAGGAGTGAAATATATTAGGAGCATGAAACTCTCTGAAAAATAGGAGGAGCATGAAGCGGTGTTCAAAAACATGAAGAGCCTAAAAAGTTGTGAAAAATATGAAAAGCTTCAAAAGGTGTCAAAAATGAGATGAGCATGAAACGGTCTAAAAAATAGGAGGATCATGAAACGGTGTTGAAAAACATGAAGAGCCTGAAAAGGTATGAAAAACATGAAGAGTTTCAAAAGGTGTCAAAAATATGAGGAGCATGAAACGGTCTGAAAAATAGGAGGAGCATGAAACGGTGATCAGAAACATGAAGAGCCTGAAAAGTTGTGAAAAATATGAAGAGCTTCAAAAGGTGTGAAATTCATGAGAAGCATGAAAAGGTTTGAAAAATACGAGAAGCATGAAGTGGTGTGGAAAAACATGAAGAACCTGAAGAGGTGCGAAAAATATGAAGAGTTTCAAAAGGTGTCAAAAATATGAAGAGCATGAAACGGTCTGAAAATTCGGAGGATCATGAGCAGTGTTCAAAAACATGAGGAGCATGAAAAGGTGTGAAAAATATGAAGAGCTTCAAATGGTATCAAAAATATGAGAAGCATGAAACAGTCTGAAAGATAGGAGGAGCATGAAACGGTGATCAGAAACATGAAGAGCCTGAAAAGTTGTGCAAAATATGAAGAGCTTCAAAAGGTGTGAAATTCATGAGGAGCATGAAACGGTCTGAAAAATAGAAGCATGAAGTGGTGTGGAAAAACATGAAGAGCCTGAAAAGGTGTGAAAAATATGAAGAGCTTGAAAAGGTGTGAAATATATGAGGAGCATGAAACTCTCTGAAAAATAGGAGGAGCATGAAGTGGTGTTCAAAAACATGAAGAGTCTGAAAAGTTGTGAAAAATATGACGAGTTTCAATAGGTGTGAAAAATATGAGGAGCAGTATATGGTGTGAAAAATAGGAGAAGCATGAAGCGGTGTTGAAAAACATGAAGAGCCTGAAAAGGAGTGAAAAATATGAAAAGTTTGAAAAGGTGTCAAAAATGAGATGAGCATGAAACGGTCTGAAAAATAGGAGGAGCATGAAGCGATGTTGAAAAACATAAAGAGCCTGAAAAGGTGTGAAAAATATGAAGAGATTCTAAAGGTTTGAAAATGAGATGAGCATGAAACGGTCTGAAAAATAGGGGAAGCATGAAGTGGTGGTGCAAAACATGAAGAGCCTGAAAATGTGTGAAAAATATGAAGAGGTTTAAAGGTGTGAAATACATGAGGACCATGAAACGGTCTGAAAAATAGGAGGAGCATGAAGCGGTGTTCAAAAACATGAAGAGCCTGAAATGTTGTGAAAATTTGAAAAGCTTCAAAAGGTGTCAAAAATGAGATGAGCATGAAACTGTCTGAAAAATAGGAGGACCATGAAGCGGTGTTGAAAAACATGAAGAGCCTGAAAAGGAGTGAAAAATATTAAGAGCTTCAATAATTGTCAAAAATGTGAGGACCATGAAAAGGTCTGAAAAATAGGAGGAGCATGAAACGGTGATCAAAAACATGAAGAGTCTGAAAAGGTGTGAAAAATATGAAGAGCTTCAAAAGGTGTCAAAAATATGAGGAGCATGAAAGGTCTGAAAAATAGGACGAGCATGAAGCAGTGATAAAACACATGAAGAGCCTGAAAAGTTGTGAAATAATGAAGAGCTTCTAAAGGTGTCAAAAATATGAGGAGGATGAAACGGTCTGAAAAATAGGAGGAGCATGAAGTGGTGTTGAAAACCCTGAGGAGCCTGAAAAGGTGTGAAAAATATGAAGAGCTTCAAAAGGTGTCAAAAATATGAGGAGCATGAAACGGTCAGGAAAATAGGAGGAGCATGAAGCGGTGTTCAAAAACATGAGGAGCCTGAAAACGTGTTGAAAATATGAAGAGCTTCTAAAGGTGTCAAAACTATTAGGAGCATGAAACGGTCTGAAAAATACGAGGAGCATGAAGTGGTGTTGAAAAACATGAAGAGGCTGAAAAGGTGTGAAAATTATGAAGAGCTTCAAAAGGTGTCAAAAATATGAGGAGCATGAAACGGTCTGAAAAACTGAAGCAGCATGAAATGGTGTTGAAAAACATGAAGAGCCTGAAAAGGTGTGAAAAATATGAAGAGCTTCAAAAATGTGAAAAATATGGAGAGCTTCAAAAGGTGTGAAATATATGAAGAGTTTCAAAAGGTGTTAAAAATTAGATGAGCATGAACGGTCTGAAAAATAGGAGGAGCATGAAGTGGTGTTGAAAAACATGAAGAGCCTGAAAAGGTGTGAAAAATATGAAGAGCTTCAAAAGGTGTTAAAAATATGAAGAGCATGAAACGGTCTGAAAATTTGGAGGATCATGAGCGGTTTCAAAAATATGAAGAGCCTGAAAAGGTGTGAAAAATATGAAGAGCTTCAAATGGTGTCAAAAATATGAGAAGAATGCAACGGTCTGAAAGATAGATGCGGCATGAAATGGTGTTGAAAAACATGAAGAGCCTGAAAAGGTGTGAAAAATATGAAGAGCTTCAAAAGGTGTGAAATACATGAGGACCATGAAACGGGCTGAAAATTAGAAGCATGAAGTCGTGTGGAAAAACATGAAGAGCCTGAAAAGGTGTGAAAAATATGAAGAGCTTCAAAAGGTGTCAAAAATATGAAGAGCATGAAACGGTCTGAAAATTCGGAGGATCATGAGCAGTGTTCAAAAACATGAAGAGCCTGAAAAGGTGTGAAAAATATGAAGAGCTTCAAAAGGTGTCAAAAATATGAAGAGCATGAAACGGTCTGAAAAATGGGAGGAGCATGAAGCTGTGTTCAAAAACATGAAGAGCCTGAAAAGGTGTGAAAAATATGAGGAGCATGAAATTGTGTGAAAAATAGGAGGAGCATGAAGCGTTGTTCAAAAACGTTAAGAGCCTGAAAAGGTATGAAAAATATGAAGAGCTTCAAAAGGTGTCAAAAATATGAGGAGCATGAAACGGTCTGAAAAATAGAAGCAGCATGAAGCAGTGTTCAAAAACATGAGGAGCCTGAAAACGTGTGAAAAATATCAAGAGCTTCAAAAGGTGTGAAAAATATGAAGAGCTTCAAAAAGTGTCTAAAATTAGATGAGCATGAAAAGGTCTGAAAAATAGGAGGAGCATGAAGCGTTGTTCAAAAACGTGAAGAGCCTGAAAAGGTGTGAAAAATATGAAGAGCTTCAAAAGGTGTCAAAAATATGAGGAGCAGGAAATGGTCTGAAAAATAGAAGGAGCATGAAACGGTCTTCAAAAACATGAAGAGCCTGAAAAGGTGTGAAAAACATGAAGAGCTTCAAAAGGTGTCAAAAATGTGAGGAGCATGAAACGGTCTGAAAAATAGGAGGAGCATGAAGGGGTGTTCAAAAACATGAAGAGCCTGAAATGGTGTGAAAAATATGAAGAGATTCAAAACGTGTCAAAAATATGAGGAGCATGAAACGGTCTGAAAAAATGAAGAGCAAGAAAGGGTGTTGAAAAACATGAAGAGACTGAAAACGTGTGAAAAATATGAAGAGCTTCTAAAGATGTAAAAAATATGAAGAGCTTCAAAAGGTGTCAAAAATGAGATGAGCATGAAATGGTCTGAAAAATACGAGGAGCATGAAGGTGTGTTGAAAATCATGAAAAGCCTGAAAAGGCGTGAATAATATGAAGAGCTTCAAAAGATGTGAAAAATTAGAAGAGCATCAAAAGATGTCAAAATGAGATGAGCATGAAACGGTCTGAAAAAAAGGAGGAGCATGAAGTGGTGTTGAAAAAAATGAGAAGCCTGAAAAGATGTGAAATATATGAAGAGCTTCAAAAGGTGTTAAAAATATGAGGAGAAAGAACCGGTCTGCAAAATAGGAGGAGCATGAAATGGTGTTCAAAAACACGAAGAGCATGAAAACCTGTGAGAAATATGAAGAGCTTCAAAAGGTGTGAAAAATATGAGGAGCATGAAATGGTCTGAAAAATAGGAGGAGCATGAAGCGGTGTTCAAAAACATGACGAGCCTGAAAAGGTGTGAAAAATATGAAGAGCTTCAAAAGGTGTGAAATAAATGAGGAGCATGAAACAGTCTGAAAAACAGGAGTAGCATGAAGTGGTGTTGAAAAACATGAAGAGCCTGAAAAGGTGTGAAAAATATGAAGAGCTTCAAAAGGTGTCAAATATATGAAGAGAATGTTAAGATCTGAAAAATAGGAGGAGCATGATGCGGTGTTGAAAAACATGAAGAGCCTGAAAACGTGTGAAAAATATGAAGGACCTCAAAGGTGTGAAAAATATGAGGAGCATGAAACGGTCTGAAAAATATGAGAAGCATGAAGCGGTGTTGAAAAACATGAAGAGCCTGAAAAGGTGTGAAAAATATGAAGAGCTTCAAAAGGTGTGAAAAATATGAGGAGCATGAAACGGTCTGAAAAATAGGAGGAGTATGAAGCTTTGTTGAAAAACAGGAAGAGCCTGAACAGGTGTGAAATATATGAAGAGCTTCAAAAGGTGTCAACAATATGAGGAGCATGAAACGGTCTGAAAAATAGGAGGAGCATGAACCGGGGTTCAAAAAAAAGAAGAGCCTGAAAAGGTGTGAAATATATGAAGAGAGTCAAAAGGTGTCAAAAATATGAGGAGCATGAAACGCTCTGAAAAATAGGAGGATCATGAAGCAGTGTTGAAAAACATGAAGAACCTGAAAAGGTGTGAAAAATATGAAGAGCTTCAAAAGGTGTCAAAATTATGAAGAGCTTCAAAGGTGTCAAAAATATGAGGAGCATGAAACGGTCTGAAAAATAGGAGGAGCATGAAGTGGCATTGAAAAACATGAAGAGACTGAAAAGGTGTGAAATATATGAAGAGCTTCAAAAGGTGTCAAAATTTTGAAGAGCTTCAAAGGTGTCAAAATTATGAGGAGCATGAAACGGTGTTCAAAAACATGGAAAGCAAGAAAAGGTGTGAAAAATATGAAGAGCTTCAAAAGGTGTCAAAAATATGAGGAGCATGAAACGGTCTGAAAAATAGGAGGAAAATGAAGCGGTGTTGAAAAACATGAAGAGCTTGAAAAGGTTTGAAAAATATGAAGAGCTTCAAAAGGTGTCAAAAATAGGAGGAGCATGAAGCGGTATGAAAAATAGGAGGAGCATGAACCGGTGTTGAAAAACATGAAGAGCCTGAAAAGGTGTGAAGAATATGAAGAGTTTGAAAATGTGACAAAAATATGAGGAGCAGGAAACGGTCTGAAAAATAGGAGCATGAAGTGGTGTTGAAAAACATGAAGAGCCTGAAAAGCTGTGAAAAATATGAAGAGCATCAAAAACTGTCAAAATATGAGGAGCATGAAACGGTGTTCAAAAACATGAAACGCCTGCAAAGGTGTGAAATATATGAACAGCTTCAAAAGGTATCAAAAATAGGAGGAGCATGAAGCGGTGTTGAAAAACATGAAGACCCTGAAAAGGTGTGAAAAATATGAAGAGCTTCAAAAGGTGTCAAATATATGAGGAGCATGAAACGGTCTGAAAAATAGGAAGAGCATGAAGTGGTATTCAAAAACATGAAGAGCCTGAAAAGTTGTGAAAAAAATGAAGAGCTTCAAATGGTGTGAAAAATATGAGGAGCATTAAACGGTTTGAAAATTAGGAGGAGCATAAAACGGTGTTCAAAAACATGAAGAGCCTGAAAAGGTGTGAAATATATGAAGAGCTTCAAAAGGTGTCAAAAATAGAGGGTGCATGAAACTATCTGAAAAATAGGAGGAGCATGAAGCGGTATTGAAAAACATGAAGAACCTGAAAAGGTTTGAAAAATATGAAGAGCTTCAAAAGGTGTCAAAAATATGAGGAGTATGAACCGGTTTGAAAAATAGGAGGAGCATGAAGCGGTGTTCAAAAACATGAAGAGCATGAAAAGGTGTGAAAAATATGAAGAGCTTCAAAAGGTGTCAAAAATATGAGGAGCATGAAACGATCTGAAAAATAGGAGCAGCATGAAACGGTGTGCAAAAACATGAAGAGCCTGAAAAGGTGTGAAAAATATGAAGAGCTTTAAAAGGTGTGAAATACATGAGGAGCATGAAACGGTCTGAAAAATAGGAGGAGCATGAAACCGTGTTCAAAAACATGAAGAGCCTGAAAAGTTGTGAAAAATATGAAGAGCTTCACACGGTTGGAAATACATGAGGTGCATGAAACGGTGTTGAAAAACATGAAGAGCCTGAAAAGGTGGGTAAAATATGAAGAACTTCAAAAGGTGTCAAAAATTTGAGGAGCATGAAACGGTCTGAAAAATAGGAGGAGCATTAAACGGTGTTCACAAACATAAAGAGCCTGAAATGGTGTGAAATATGAAGAGCTTCAAAAGGTGTCAAAAATAGGAGGAGCATGAAACAGTCAGAAAAATAGGAGGAGCATGAAGCGGTGTAAAAAACATGAAGACCCTGAAAAGGTGTGAAAAATATGAAGAGCTTCAAAAGGTGTCAAAAATATGAGGAGCATGAAACGGTTCGAAAAATAGGAGGAACATGAAGCGGTGTTCAAAAACATGAAGAGGCTCAAAAGGTGTGAAAAATATGAAGAGCTTCAAAAGGAGTCAAAAATATGAGGAGCATGAAACGGTCTGAAAAATAGGAGGAGCATGAAACGGTGTTCAAAAACATGTAGAGCATGAAAAGGTGTGAAAAATATGAAGAGCTTCAAAAGGTGTAAAAAATAGGAGGAGCATGAAACGGGCTGAGAAATAGGAGCAGCATTAAGCGGTGTAAAAAACATGAAGAGCCTGAAAAGGTGTGAAAGATATGAAGATCTTCAAAAGGTGTCAAAAATTTGAGGAGCATGAAACGGTCTGAAAAATAGGAGCAGCATGCAGCGTTGTAATAAACATGAAGAGCCTGAAAAGGTGTGAAAAATATGAAGAGCTTCAAAAGGTGTGAAAAATATGAGGAGCATGAAACGATCTGAAAAATAGGAGGAGCAAGAAGCAGTGTTGAAAAAAATGAAGAGCCTGAAAACGTTTGAAAAATATGAAGAGCTTCAAAAGGTGTGGAAAATATGAAGAGCTTCAAAATGTGTCAAAGTGAGATGAGCATGAAACGGTCTGAAAAATAGGAGGAGCATGAAGTGGTGTTGAAAAACATGAAGAGCCTGAAAATGTGTGAAATATATGAAGAGCTTCAAAAGTTGTCAGAAATGATAGAAACATGAAACGGTCTGAAAAATAGGATGAAAAAGAAGGGGTGTTGAAAAACATGAAGAGCCTGAAAACGTTTGAGAAATATGAAGAGACTCAAAAAGTGTGAAAAATATGAAGAGCTTCAAAAGGTGTCAAAAATGAGATGAGCATGAAACAGTCCGAAAAATAGGAGGAGCCTGAAATCATGTTCAAAAACATGAAGAGCCTAAAAAGGTGTGAAAAATATAAAGAGCTTCAAAAGGTGTGAAATACATGAGGAGCATGAAACGGTCTGAAAAATAGGAGGAGCATGAAGTGGTGTTGAAAAACATGAAGAGCCTGAAAATGTGTGAAATATATGAAGAGCTTCAAAAGGTGTCAGAAATGAGAGGAGCATGAAACGGTCTGAAAAATAGGAGAAGCATGAAGTGGCTTTGAAAAACATGAAGAGCCTGAAAAGGTGTGAAAAATATGAAGAGCTTCAAAACGTGTCAAAACTATGAGGAGCATGAAACGGTCTGAAAAATAGGAGGAGCAAGAAGCGGTGTTGAAAAGGATTAAGAACCTGAAAACGTTTGATAATATGAAGAGCTTCAAAAGGTGTGGAAAATATGAAGAGCTTCAAAATGTGTCAAAAGCGAGATGAGTATGAAACGGTCTGAAAAACAGGAGGAGCATGAAGTGGTGTTGAAAAACATGAAGAGCCTGAAAATGTGTGAAATATATGAAGAGCTTCAAAATGTGTCAGAAATGAGAGAAGCATGAAACGGTCTGAAAAATAGGATGAGCAAGAAGGGGTGTTGAAAAACAAGAAGAGCCTGAAAACGTTTGAGAAATATGAAGAGCTTCAAAAGGTGTGAAAAATATGAAGAGCTTCAAAAGTTGTTAAAAATGAGATGAGCATGACACAGTTTGAAAAATAGGAGGAGCATGAAACCGTGTTCAAAAACATAAAGAGCCTAAAAAGGTTGAAAAATATGAAGAGCTTCAAAAGGTGTGAAAAATACGAGGAGCATAAAACGGTCTGAAAAATAGGAGAAGCATGAAGTGGTGTTGAAAAACATGAAGAGCCTGAAAACGTGTGAAATATATGAAGAGCTTCAAAAGGTGACAAAAATATGAGGAGCATGAATCGGTGTTGAAAAACATGAAGAGCCTGAAAATGTGTGAAAAATATGAAGAGCTTCAAAAGGTGTTAAAAATATGAGGAGCATGAAACGGTCTGAAATATAGGAAAAGCATGAAGCGGTGTTGAAAATCATGAAGAACATGAAAAGGTGTGAAAAATATGAAGAGCTTCAAAAGGTGTCAAAAATGAGATGAGCATGAAACGGTCTAAAAAATAGGAGGAGGATTAAGCGGTGTTCACAAACATGAAGAGCATGAAAAGGTGTGAAAAATATGAAGAGCTTCAAAAGGTGTCAAAAATATGAGGAGCATGAAACGGTCTGAAAAATAGGAGGAGAATGAAACGGTGTTCAAAAACATGAAGAGCCTGAAAAGGTGTGAAAAACATGAAGAGCTTTAAAAGGTGTGAAATACATGAGGAGCATGTAACGCTCTGAAAAATAGGAGGATCATGAAGCAGTGTTGAAAAACATGAAGAACCTGAAAAGGTGTGAAAAATATGAAGAGCTTCAAAAGGTGTCAAAATTATGAAGAGCTTCAAAGGTGTCAAAAATATGAGAAGCATGAAACGGTCTGAAAAATAGGAGGAGCATGAAGTGGCATTGAAAAACATGAAGAGACTGAAAAGGTGTGAAATATATGAAGAGCTTCAAAAGGTGTCAAAATTTTGAAGAGCTTCAAAGGTGTCAAAAATATGAGGAGCATGAAACGGTGTTCAAAAACATGGAAAGCAATAAAAGGTGTGAAAAATATGAAGAGCTTCAAAAGGTGTCAAAAATATGAGGAGCATGAAACGGTCTGAAAAATAGGAGGAAAATGAAGCGGTGTTGAAAAACATGAAGAGCTTGAAAAGGTTTGAAAAATATGAAGAGCTTCAAAAGGTGTCAAAAATAGGAGGAGCATGAAGCGGTATGAAAAATAGGAGGAGCATAAACCGGTGTTGAAAAACATGAAGAGCCTGAAAAGGTGTGAAAAATATGAAGAGTTTGAAAATGTGACAAAAATATGAGGAGCAGGAAACGGTCTGAAAAATAGGAGCATGAAGTGGTGTTGAAAAACATGAAGAGCCTGAAAAGCTGTGCAAAATATGAAGAGCATCAAAAACTGTCAACATATGAGGAGCATGAAACGGTGTTCAAAAACATGAAACGCCTGCAAAGGTGTGAAATATATGAACAGCTTCAAAAGGTATCAAAAATAGGAGGAGCATGAAGCGGTGTTGAAAAACATGAAGACCCTGAAAAGGTGTGAAAAATATGAAGAGCTTCAAAAGGTGTCAAATATATGATGAGCATGAAACGGTCTGAAAAATAGGAAGAGCATGAAGTGGTATTCAAAAACATGAAGAGCCTGAAAAGTTGTGAAAAATATGAAGAGCTTCAAATGGTGTGAAAAATATGAGGAGCATTAAACGGTTTGAAAAATAGGAGGAGCATAAAAAGGTGTTCAAAAACATGAAGAGCCTGAAAAGGTGTGAAATATATGAAGAGCTTCAAAAGGTGTCAAAAATAGAGGGGGCATGAAACTATCTGAAAAATAGGAGGAGCATGAAGCGGTGTTGAAAAACATGAAGAACCTGAAAAGGTTTGAAAAATATGAAGAGCTTCAAAAGGTGTCAAAAATATGAGGAGCATGAAACGATCTGAAAAATAGGAGCAGCATGAAACGGTGTGCAAAAACATGAAGAGCCTGAAAAGGTGTGAAAAATATGAAGAGCTTTAAAAGGTGTGAAATACATGAGGAGCATGAAACGGTCTGAAAAATAGGAGGAGCATGAAACCGTGTTCAAAAACATGAAGAGCCTGAAAAGTTGTGAAAAATATGAAGAGCTTCACACGGTTGGAAATACATGAGGTGCATGAAACGGTGGTGAAAAACATGAAGAGCCTGAAAAGGTGGGTAAAATATGAAGAACTTCAAAAGGTGTCAAAAATATGAGGAGCATGAAACGGTCTGAAAAATAGGAGGAGCATTAAACGGTGTTCACAAACATAAAGAGCCTGAAATGGTGTGAAATATGAAGATCTTCAAAAGGTGTCAAAAATTTGAGGAGCATGAAACGGTCTGAAAAATAGGAGCAGCATGCAGCGTTGTAATAAACATGAAGAGCCTGAAAAGGTGTGAAAAATATGAAGAGCTTCAAAAGGTGTGAAAAATATGAGGAGCATGAAACGATCTAAAAAATAGGAGGAGCAAGAAGCAGTGTTGAAAAAAATGAAGAGCCTGAAAACGTTTGAAAAATATGAAGAGCTTCAAAAGGTGTGGAAAATATGAAGAGCTTCAAAATGTGTCAAAGTGAGATGAGCATGAAACGGTCTGAAAAATAGGAGGAGCATGAAGTGGTGTTGAAAAACATGAAGAGCCTGAAAATGTGTGAAATATATGAAGAGCTTCAAAAGTTGTCAGAAATGATAGAAACATGAAACGGTCTGAAAAATAGGATGAGCAAGAAGGGGTGTTTAAAAACATGAAGAGCCTGAAAACGTTTGAGAAATATGAAGAGATTCAAAAAGTGTGAAAAATATGAAGAGCTTCAAAAGCTGTCAAAAATGAGATGAGCATGAAACAGTCCGAAAAATAGGAGGAGCCTGAAATCATGTTCAAAAACATGAAGAGCCTAAAAAGGTGTGAAAAATATAAAGAGATTCAAAAGGTGTGAAATACATGAGGAGCATGAAACGGTCTGAAAAATAGGAGGAGGATGAAGTGGTGTTGAAAAACATGAAGAGCCTGAAAATGTGTGAAATATATGAAGAGCTTCAAAAGGTGTCAGAAATGAGAGGAGCATGAAACGGTCTGAAAAATAGGAGAAGCATGAAGTGGCTTTGAAAAACATGAAGAGCTTGAAAAGGTGTGAAAAATATGAAGAGCTTCAAAACGTGTCAAAAATATGAGGAGCATGAAACGGTCTGAAAAATAGGAGGAGCAAGAAGCGGTGTTGAAAAGGATTAAGAACCTGAAAACGTTTGATAATATGAAGAGCTTCAAAAGGTGTGGAAAATATGAAGAGCTTCAAAATGTGTCAAAAGCGAGATGAGTATGAAACGGTCTGAAAAATAGGAGGAGCATGAAGTGGTGTTGAAAAACATGAAGAGCCTGAAAATGTGTGAAATATATGAAGAGCTTCAAAATGTGTCAGAAATGAGAGAAGCAAGAAACGGTCTGAAAAATAGGATGAGCAAGAAGGGGTGTTGAAAAACATGAAGAGCCTGAAAACGTTTGAGAAATATGAAGAGCTTCAAAAGGTGTGAAAAATATGAAGAGCTTCAAAAGTTGTTAAAAATTAGATGAGCATGACACAGTTTGAAAAATAGGAGGAGCATGAAACCGTGTTCAAAAACATAAAGAGCCTAAAAAGGTTGAAAATTATGAAGAGCTTCAAAAGGTGTGAAAAATACGAGGAGCATAAAACGGTCTGAAAAATAGGAGAAGCATGAAGTGGTGTTGAAAAACATGAAGAGCCTGAAAACGTGTGAAATATATGAAGAGCTTCAAAAGGTGACAAAAATATGAGGAGCATGAATCGGTGTTGAAAAACATGAAGAGCCTGAAAACGTGTGAAATATATGAAGAGCTTCAAAAGGTGTGAAAAATATGAGGAGCATGAAATGGTCTGAAAAATAGGAGGAGCATGAAGCGGTGTTCAAAAACATGACGAGCCTGAAAAGGTGTGAAAAATATGAAGAGCTTCAAAAGGTGTGAAATAAATGAGGAGCATGAAACGGTCTGAAAAACAGGAGTAGCATGAAGTGGTGTTGAAAAACATGAAGAGCCTGAAAAGGTGTGAAAAATATGAAGAGCTTCAAAAGGTGTCAAATATATGAAGAGAATGTTAAGATCTGAAAAATAGGAGGAGCATGATGCGGTGTTGAAAAACATGAAGAGCCTGAAAACGTGTGAAAAATATGAAGGACCTCAAAGGTGTGAAAAATATGAGGAGCATGAAACGGTCTGAAAAATATGAGAAGCATGAAGCGGTGTTGAAAAACATGAAGAGCCTGAAAAGGTGTGAAAAATATGAAGAGCTTCAAAAGGTGTGAAAAATATGAGGAGCATGAAACGGTCTGAAAAATAGGAGGAGTATGAAGCTTTGTTGAAAAACAGGAAGAGCCTGAACAGGTGTGAAATATATGAAGAGCTTCAAAAGGTGTCAACAATATGAGGAGCATGAAACGGTCTGAAAAATAGGAGGAGCATGAACCGGGGTTCAAAAAAAAGAAGAGCCTGAAAAGGTGTGAAATATATGAAGAGAGTCAAAAGGTGTCAAAAATATGAGGAGCATGAAACGCTCTGAAAAATAGGAGGATCATGAAGCAGTGTTGAAAAACATGAAGAACCTGAAAAGGTGTGAAAAATATGAAGAGCTTCAAAAGGTGTCAAAATTATGAAGAGCTTCAAAGGTGTCAAAAATATGAGGAGCATGAAACGGTCTGAAAAATAGGAGGAGCATGAAGTGGCATTGAAAAACATGAAGAGACTGAAAAGGTGTGAAATATATGAAGAGCTTCAAAAGGTGTCAAAATTTTGAAGAGCTTCAAAGGTGTCAAAATTATGAGGAGCATGAAACGGTGTTCAAAAACATGGAAAGCAAGAAAAGGTGTGAAAAATATGAAGAGCTTCAAAAGGTGTCAAAAATATGAGGAGCATGAAACGGTCTGAAAAATAGGAGGAAAATGAAGCGGTGTTGAAAAACATGAAGAGCTTGAAAAGGTTTGAAAAATATGAAGAGCTTCAAAAGGTGTCAAAAATAGGAGGAGCATGAAGCGGTATGAAAAATAGGAGGAGCATGAACCGGTGTTGAAAAACATGAAGAGCCTGAAAAGGTGTGAAGAATATGAAGAGTTTGAAAATGTGACAAAAATATGAGGAGCAGGAAACGGTCTGAAAAATAGGAGCATGAAGTGGTGTTGAAAAACATGAAGAGCCTGAAAAGCTGTGAAAAATATGAAGAGCATCAAAAACTGTCAAAATATGAGGAGCATGAAACGGTGTTCAAAAACATGAAACGCCTGCAAAGGTGTGAAATATATGAACAGCTTCAAAAGGTATCAAAAATAGGAGGAGCATGAAGCGGTGTTGAAAAACATGAAGACCCTGAAAAGGTGTGAAAAATATGAAGAGCTTCAAAAGGTGTCAAATATATGAGGAGCATGAAACGGTCTGAAAAATAGGAAGAGCATGAAGTGGTATTCAAAAACATGAAGAGCCTGAAAAGTTGTGAAAAAAATGAAGAGCTTCAAATGGTGTGAAAAATATGAGGAGCATTAAACGGTTTGAAAATTAGGAGGAGCATAAAACGGTGTTCAAAAACATGAAGAGCCTGAAAAGGTGTGAAATATATGAAGAGCTTCAAAAGGTGTCAAAAATAGAGGGTGCATGAAACTATCTGAAAAATAGGAGGAGCATGAAGCGGTATTGAAAAACATGAAGAACCTGAAAAGGTTTGAAAAATATGAAGAGCTTCAAAAGGTGTCAAAAATATGAGGAGTATGAACCGGTTTGAAAAAAAGGAGGAGCATGAAGCGGTGTTCAAAAACATGAAGAGCATGAAAAGGTGTGAAAAATATGAAGAGCTTCAAAAGGTGTCAAAAATATGAGGAGCATGAAACGATCTGAAAAATAGGAGCAGCATGAAACGGTGTGCAAAAACATGAAGAGCCTGAAAAGGTGTGAAAAATATGAAGAGCTTTAAAAGGTGTGAAATACATGAGGAGCATGAAACGGTCTGAAAAATAGGAGGAGCATGAAACCGTGTTCAAAAACATGAAGAGCCTGAAAAGTTGTGAAAAATATGAAGAGCTTCACACGGTTGGAAATACATGAGGTGCATGAAACGGTGTTGAAAAACATGAAGAGCCTGAAAAGGTGGGTAAAATATGAAGAACTTCAAAAGGTGTCAAAAATTTGAGGAGCATGAAACGGTCTGAAAAATAGGAGGAGCATTAAACGGTGTTCACAAACATAAAGAGCCTGAAATGGTGTGAAATATGAAGAGCTTCAAAAGGTGTCAAAAATAGGAGGAGCATGAAACAGTCAGAAAAATAGGAGGAGCATGAAGCGGTGTAAAAAACATGAAGACCCTGAAAAGGTGTGAAAAATATGAAGAGCTTCAAAAGGTGTCAAAAATATGAGGAGCATGAAACGGTTCGAAAAATAGGAGGAACATGAAGCGGTGTTCAAAAACATGAAGAGGCTCAAAAGGTGTGAAAAATATGAAGAGCTTCAAAAGGAGTCAAAAATATGAGGAGCATGAAACGGTCTGAAAAATAGGAGGAGCATGAAACGGTGTTCAAAAACATGTAGAGCATGAAAAGGTGTGAAAAATATGAAGAGCTTCAAAAGGTGTAAAAATTAGGAGGAGCATGAAACGGGCTGAGAAATAGGAGCAGCATTAAGCGGTGTAAAAAACATGAAGAGCCTGAAAAGGTGTGAAAGATATGAAGATCTTCAAAAGGTGTCAAAAATTTGAGGAGCATGAAACGGTCTGAAAAATAGGAGCAGCATGCAGCGTTGTAATAAACATGAAGAGCCTGAAAAGGTGTGAAAAATATGAAGAGCTTCAAAAGGTGTGAAAAATATGAGGAGCATGAAACGATCTGAAAAATAGGAGGAGCAAGAAGCAGTGTTGAAAAAAATGAAGAGCCTGAAAACGTTTGAAAAATATGAAGAGCTTCAAAAGGTGTGGAAAATATGAAGAGCTTCAAAATGTGTCAAAGTGAGATGAGCATGAAACGGTCTGAAAAATAGGAGGAGCATGAAGTGGTGTTGAAAAACATGAAGAGCCTGAAAATGTGTGAAATATATGAAGAGCTTCAAAAGTTGTCAGAAATGATAGAAACATGAAACGGTCTGAAAAATAGGATGAAAAAGAAGGGGTGTTGAAAAACATGAAGAGCCTGAAAACGTTTGAGAAATATGAAGAGACTCAAAAAGTGTGAAAAATATGAAGAGCTTCAAAAGGTGTCAAAAATGAGATGAGCATGAAACAGTCCGAAAAATAGGAGGAGCCTGAAATCATGTTCAAAAACATGAAGAGCCTAAAAAGGTGTGAAAAATATAAAGAGCTTCAAAAGGTGTGAAATACATGAGGAGCATGAAACGGTCTGAAAAATAGGAGGAGCATGAAGTGGTGTTGAAAAACATGAAGAGCCTGAAAATGTGTGAAATATATGAAGAGCTTCAAAAGGTGTCAGAAATGAGAGGAGCATGAAACGGTCTGAAAAATAGGAGAAGCATGAAGTGGCTTTGAAAAACATGAAGAGCCTGAAAAGGTGTGAAAAATATGAAGACTTCAAAACGTGTCAAAACTATGAGGAGCATGAAACGGTCTGAAAAATAGGAGGAGCAAGAAGCGGTGTTGAAAAGGATTAAGAACCTGAAAACGTTTGATAATATGAAGAGCTTCAAAAGGTGTGGAAAATATGAAGAGCTTCAAAATGTGTCAAAAGCGAGATGAGTATGAAACGGTCTGAAAAATAGGAGGAGCATGAAGTGGTGTTGAAAAACATGAAGAGCCTGAAAATGTGTGAAATATATGAAGAGCTTCAAAATGTGTCAGAAATGAGAGAAGCATGAAACGGTCTGAAAAATAGGATGAGCAAGAAGGGGTGTTGAAAAACAAGAAGAGCCTGAAAACGTTTGAGAAATATGAAGAGCTTCAAAAGGTGTGAAAAATATGAAGAGCTTCAAAAGTTGTTAAAAATGAGATGAGCATGACACAGTTTGAAAAATAGGAGGAGCATGAAACCGTGTTCAAAAACATAAAGAGCCTAAAAAGGTTGAAAAATATGAAGAGCTTCAAAAGGTGTGAAAAATACGAGGAGCATAAAACGGTCTGAAAAATAGGAGAAGCATGAAGTGGTGTTGAAAAACATGAAGAGCCTGAAAACGTGTGAAATATATGAAGAGCTTCAAAAGGTGACAAAAATATGAGGAGCATGAATCGGTGTTGAAAAACATGAAGAGCCTGAAAATGTGTGAAAAATATGAAGAGCTTCAAAAGGTGTTAAAAATATGAGGAGCATGAAACGGTCTGAAATATAGGAAAAGCATGAAGCGGTGTTGAAAATCATGAAGAACATGAAAAGGTGTGAAAAATATGAAGAGCTTCAAAAGGTGTCAAAAATGAGATGAGCATGAAACGGTCTAAAAAATAGGAGGAGGATTAAGCGGTGTTCACAAACATGAAGAGCATGAAAAGGTGTGAAAAATATGAAGAGCTTCAAAAGGTGTCAAAAATATGAGGAGCATGAAACGGTCTGAAAAATAGGAGGAGAATGAAAAGGTGTTCAAAAACATGAAGAGCCTGAAAAGGTGTGAAAAACATGAAGAGCTTTAAAAGGTGTGAAATACATGAGGAGCATGTAACGCTCTGAAAAATAGGAGGATCATGAAGCAGTGTTGAAAAACATGAAGAACCTGAAAAGGTGTGAAAAATATGAAGAGCTTCAAAAGGTGTCAAAATTATGAAGAGCTTCAAAGGTGTCAAAAATATGAGAAGCATGAAACGGTCTGAAAAATAGGAGGAGCATGAAGTGGCATTGAAAAACATGAAGAGACTGAAAAGGTGTGAAATATATGAAGAGCTTCAAAAGGTGTCAAAATTTTGAAGAGCTTCAAAGGTGTCAAAAATATGAGGAGCATGAAACGGTGTTCAAAAACATGGAAAGCAATAAAAGGTGTGAAAAATATGAAGAGCTTCAAAAGGTGTCAAAAATATGAGGAGCATGAAACGGTCTGAAAAATAGGAGGAAAATGAAGCGGTGTTGAAAAACATGAAGAGCTTGAAAAGGTTTGAAAAATATGAAGAGCTTCAAAAGGTGTCAAAAATAGTAGGAGCATGAAGCGGTATGAAAAATAGGAGGAGCATAAACCGGTGTTGAAAAACATGAAGAGCCTGAAAAGGTGTGAAAAATATGAAGAGTTTGAAAATGTGACAAATATATGAGGAGCAGGAAACGGTCTGAAAAATAGGAGCATGAAGTGGTGTTGAAAAACATGAAGAGCCTGAAAAGCTGTGAAAAATATGAAGAGCATCAAAAACTGTCAACATATGAGGAGCATGAAACGGTGTTCAAAAACATGAAACGCCTGCAAAGGTGTGAAATATATGAACAGCTTCAAAAGGTATCAAAAATAGGAGGAGCATGAAGCGGTGTTGAAAAACATGAAGACCCTGAAAAGGTGTGAAAAATATGAAGAGCTTCAAAAGGTGTCAAATATATGATGAGCATGAAACGGTCTGAAAAATAGGAAGAGCATGAAGTGGTATTCAAAAACATGAAGAGCCTGAAAAGTTGTGAAAAATATGAAGAGCTTCAAATGGTGTGAAAAATATGAGGAGCATTAAACGGTTTGAAAAATAGGAGGAGCATAAAACGGTGTTCAAAAACATGAAGAGCCTGAAAAGGTGTGAAATATATGAAGAGCTTCAAAAGGTGTCAAAAATAGAGGGGGCATGAAACTATCTGAAAAATAGGAGGAGCATGAAGCGGTGTTGAAAAACATGAAGAACCTGAAAAGGTTTGAAAAATATGAAGAGCTTCAAAAGGTGTCAAAAATATGAGGAGTATGAACCGGTTTGAAAAATAGGAGGAGCATGAAGCGGTGTTCAAAAACATGAAAAGCATGAAAAGGTGTGAAAAATATGAAGAGCTTCAAAAGGTGTCAAAAATATGAGGAGCATGAAACGATCTGAAAAATAGGAGCAGCATGAAACGGTGTGCAAAAACATGAAGAGCCTGAAAAGGTGTGAAAAATATGAAGAGCTTTAAAAGGTGTGAAATACATGAGGAGCATGAAACGGTCTGAAAAATAGGAGGAGCATGAAACCGTGTTCAAAAACATGAAGAGCCTGAAAAGTTGTGAAAAATATGAAGAGCTTCACACGGTTGGAAATACATGAGGTGCATGAAACGGTGTTGAAAAACATGAAGAGCCTGAAAAGGTGGGTAAAATATGAAGAGCTTCAAAAGGTGTCAAAAATATGAGGAGCATGAAACGGTCTGAAAAATAGGAGGAGCATTAAACGGTGTTCAAAAACATGAAGAGCCTGAAATGGTGTGAAATATGAAGAGCTTCAAAAGGTGTCAAAAATAGGAGGAGCATGAAACAGTCAGAAAAATAGGAGGAGCATGAAGCGGTGTAAAAAACATGAAGAGGCTCAAAAGGTGTGAAAAATATGAAGAGCTTCAAAAGGAGTCAAAAATATGAGGAGCATGAAACGGTCTGAAAAATAGGAGGAGCATGAAACGGTGTTCAAAAACATGTAGAGCATGAAAAGGTGTGAAAAATATGAAGAGCTTCAAAAGGTGTAAAAAATAGGAGGAGCATGAAACGGGCTGAGAAATAGGAGCAGCATTAAGCGGTGTAAAAAACATGAAGAGCCTGAAAAGGTGTGAAAGATATGAAGATCTTCAAAAGGTGTCAAAAATTTGAGGAGCATGAAACGGTCTGAAAAATAGGAGCAGCATGCAGCGTTGTAATAAACATGAAGAGCCTGAAAAGGTGTGAAAAATATGAAGAGCTTCAAAAGGTGTGAAAAATATGAGGAGCATGAAACGATCTGAAAAATAGGAGGAGCAAGAAGCAGTGTTGAAAAAAATGAAGAGCCTGAAAACGTTTGAAAAATATGAAGAGCTTCAAAAGGTGTGGAAAATATGAAGAGCTTCAAAATGTGTCAAAGTGAGATGAGCATGAAACGGTCTGAAAAATAGGAGGAGCATGAAGTGGTGTTGAAAAACATGAAGAGCCTGAAAATGTGTGAAATATATGAAGAGCTTCAAAAGTTGTCAGAAATGATAGAAACATGAAACGGTCTGAAAAATAGGATGAGCAAGAAGGGGTGTTTAAAAACATGAAGAGCCTGAAAACGTTTGAGAAATATGAAGAGATTCAAAAAGTGTGAAAAATATGAAGAGCTTCAAAAGCTGTCAAAAATGAGATGAGCATGAAACAGTCCGAAAAATAGGAGGAGCCTGAAATCATGTTCAAAAACATGAAGAGCCTAAAAAGGTGTGAAAAATATAAAGAGATTCAAAAGGTGTGAAATACATGAGGAGCATGAAACGGTCTGAAAAATAGGAGGAGCATGAAGTGGTGTTGAAAAACATGAAGAGCCTGAAAATGTGTGAAATATATGAAGAGCTTCAAAAGGTGTCAGAAATGAGAGGAGCATGAAACGGTCTGAAAAATAGGAGAAGCATGAAGTGGCTTTGAAAAACATGAAGAGCCTGAAAAGGTGTGAAAAATATGAAGAGCTTCAAAACGTGTCAAAAATATGAGGAGCATGAAACGGTCTGAAAAATAGGAGGAGCAAGAAGCGGTGTTGAAAAGGATTAAGAACCTGAAAACGTTTGATAATATGAAGAGCTTCAAAAGGTGTGGAAAATATGAAGAGCTTCAAAATGTGTCAAAAGCGAGATGAGTATGAAACGGTCTGAAAAATAGGAGGAGCATGAAGTGGTGTTGAAAAACATGAAGAGCCTGAAAATGTGTGAAATATATGAAGAGCTTCAAAATGTGTCAGAAATGAGAGAAGCATGAAACGGTCTGAAAAATGGGATGAGCAAGAAGGGGTGTTGAAAAACATGAAGAGCCTGAAAACGTTTGAGAAATATGAAGAGCTTCAAAAGGTGTGAAAAATATGAAGAGCTTCAAAAGTTGTTAAAAATGAGATGAGCATGACACAGTTTGAAAAATAGGAGGAGCATGAAACCGTGTTCAAAAACATAAAGAGCCTAAAAAGGTTGAAAATTATGAAGAGCTTCAAAAGGTGTGAAAAATACGAGGAGCATAAAACGGTCTGAAAAATAGGAGAAGCATGAAGTGGTGTTGAAAAACATGAAGAGCCTGAAAACGTGTGAAATATATGAAGAGCTTCAAAAGGTGACAAAAATATGAGGAGCATGAATCGGTGTTGAAAAACATGAAGAGCCTGAAAATGTGTGAAAAATATGAAGAGCTTCAAAAGGTGTCAAAAATATGAGGAGCATGAAACGGTCTGAAAAATAGGAGGAAAATGAAGCGGTGTTGAAAAACATGAAGAGCTTGAAAAGGTTTGAAAAATATGAAGAGCTTCAAAAGGTGTCAAAAATAGGAGGAGCATGAAGCGGTATGAAAAATAGGAGGAGCATAAACCGGTGTTGAAAAACATGAAGAGCCTGAAAAGGTGTGAAAAATATGAAGAGTTTGAAAATGTGACAAAAATATGAGGAGCAGGAAACGGTCTGAAAAATAGGAGCATGAAGTGGTGTTGAAAAACATGAAGAGCCTGAAAAGCTGTGAAAAATATGAAGAGCATCAAAAACTGTCAACATATGAGGAGCATGAAACGGTGTTCAAAAACATGAAACGCCTGCAAAGGTGTGAAATATATGAACAGCTTCAAAAGGTATCAAAAATAGGAGGAGCATGAAGCGGTGTTGAAAAACATGAAGACCTTGAAAAGGTGTGAAAAATATGAAGAGCTTCAAAAGGTGTCAAATATATGATGAGCATGAAACGGTCTGAAAAATAGGAAGAGCATGAAGTGGTATTCAAAAACATGAAGAGCCTGAAAAGTTGTGAAAAATATGAAGAGCTTCAAATGGTGTGAAAAATATGAGGAGCATTAAACGGTTTGAAAAATAGGAAGAGCATAAAACGGTGTTCAAAAACATGAAGAGCCTGAAAAGGTGTGAAATATATGAAGAGCTTCAAAAGGTGTCAAAAATAGAGGGGGCATGAAACTATCTGAAAAATAGGAGGAGCATGAAGCGGTGTTGAAAAACATGAAGAACCTGAAAATGTTTGAAAAATATGAAGAGCTTCAAAAGGTGTCAAAAATATGAGGAGTATGAACCGGTTTGAAAAATAGGAGGAGCATGAAGCGGTGTTCAAAAACATGAAGAGCATGAAAAGGTGTGAAAAATATGAAGAGCTTTAAAAGGTGTGAAATACATGAGGAGCATGAAACGGTCTGAAAAATAGGAGGAGCATGAAACCGTGTTCAAAAACATGAAGAGCCTGAAAAGTTGTGAAAAATATGAAGAGCTTCACACGGTTGGAAATACATGAGGTGCATGAAACGGTGGTGAAAAATATGAAGAGCCTGAAAAGGTGGGTAAAATATGAAGAACTTCAAAAGGTGTCAAAAATATGAGGAGCATGAAACGGTCTGAAAAATAGGAGGAGCATTAAACGGTGTTCACAAACATAAAGAGCCTGAAATGGTGTGAAATATGAAGAGCTTCAAAAGGTGTCAAAAATAGGAGGAGCATGAAACAGTCAGAAAAATAGGAGGAGCATGAAGCGGTGTAAAAAACATGAAGACCCTGAAAAGGTGTGAAAAATAAGAAGAGCTTCAAAAGGTGTCAAAAATATGAGGTGCATGAAACGGTTCGAAAAATAGGAGGAACATGAAGCGGTGTTCAAAAACATGAAGAGGCTCAAAAGGTGTGAAAAATATGAAGAGCTTCAAAAGGAGTCAAAAATATGAGGAGCATGAAACGGTCTGAAAAATAGGAGGAGCATGAAACGGTGTTCAAAAACATGTAGAGCATGAAAAGGTGTGAAAAATATGAAGAGCTTCAAAAGGTGTAAAAAATAGGAGGAGCATGAAACGGGCTGAGAAATAGGAGCAGCATTAAGCGGTGTAAAAAACATGAAGAGCCTGAAAAGGTGTGAAAGATATGAAGATCTTCAAAAGGTGTCAAAAATTTGAGGAGCATGAAACGGTCTGAAAAATAGGAGGAGCATGCAGCGTTGTAATAAACATGAAGAGCCTGAAAAGGTGTGAAAAATATGAAGAGCTTCAAAAGGTGTGAAAAATATGAGGAGCATGAAACGATCTGAAAAATAGGAGGAGCAAGAAGCAGTGTTGAAAAAAATGAAGAGCCTGAAAACGTTTGAAAAATATGAAGAGCTTCAAAAGGTGTGGAAAATATGAAGAGCTTCAAAAGGTGTCAAAAATGAGATGAGCATGAAACAGTCCGAAAAATAGGAGGAGCCTGAAATCATGTTCAAAAACATGAAGAGCCTAAAAAGGTGTGAAAAATATAAAGAGATTCAAAAGGTGTGAAATACATGAGGAGCATGAAACGGTCTGAAAAATAGGAGGAGGATGAAGTGGTGTTGAAAAACATGAAGAGCCTGAAAATGTGTGAAATATATGAAGAGCTTCAAAAGGTGTCAAAAATATGAGGAGCATGAAACGGTCTGAAAAATAGGAGGAGCAAGAAGCGGTGTTGAAAAGGATTAAGAACCTGAAAACGTTTGATAATATGAAGAGCTTCAAAAGGTGTGGAAAATATGAAGAGCTTCAAAATGTGTCAAAAGCGAGATGAGTATGAAACGGTCTGAAAAATAGGAGGAGCATGAAGTGGTGTTGAAAAACATGAAGAGCCTGAAAATGTGTGAAATATATGAAGAGCTTCAAAATGTGTCAGAAATGAGAGAAGCATGAAACGGTCTGAAAAATAGGATGAGCAAGAAGGGGTGTTGAAAAACATGAAGAGCCTGAAAAAGTTTGAGAAATATGAAGAGCTTCAAAAGGTGTGAAAAATATGAAGAGCTTCAAAAGTTGTTAAAAATGAGATGAGCATGACACAGTTTGAAAAATAGGAGGAGCATGAAACCGTGTTCAAAAACATAAAGAGCCTAAAAAGGTGTGAAAAATATGAAGAGCTTTAAAAGGTGTGAAATACATGAGGAGCATGAAACGGTCTGAAAAATAGGAGGAGAATGAAACCGTGTTCAAAAACATGAAGAGCCTGAAAAGTTGGGAAAATATGAAGAGCTTCAAACGGTTGGAAATACATGAAGACCATGAAACGGTGTTGAAAAACATGAAGAGCCTGAAAAGGTGTGAAAAATATGAAGAGCTTCAAAAGGTGTCAAAAATATGAGGAGCATGAAACGGACTGAAAAATAGGAGGAACATGAAGCCATGTTCAAAAACATGAAGAGCCTCAAAAGGTGTGAAAAATATGAAGAGCTTCAAAAGGTGTCAAAAATATGAGGAGCATGAAACGGTCTGATAAATAGGAGGAGCATGAAACGGTCTGAAAAATGGGAGGAGCATGAAGCTGTGTTGAAAAACAAGAAGAGCCTGAAAACGTGTGAAAAACATGAAGAGCTTAAAAGTTGTGAGAAATATGAAGAGCTTCAAAAGGTGTCAAAAATGAGACGAGCATGAAACGGTCTGGAAAATAGGACGAGCATGAAGCGGTTTGAAAACATGAAGAGCCAGAAAAGGTGTGAAAAATATGAAGAGCTTTAAAAGGTGTGAAATACATGAGGAGCATGAAACGGTCTGAAAAATAGGAGGAGAATGAAACCGTGTTCAAAAACATGAAGAGCCTGAAAAGTTGGGAAAATATGAAGAGCTTCAAACGGTTGGAAATACATGAGGACCATGAAACGGTGTTGAAAAACATGAAGAGCCTGAAAAGGTGTGAAAAATATGAAGAGCTTCAAAAGGTGTCAAAAATATGAGGAGCATGAAACGGACTGAAAAATAGGAGGAACATGAAGCGGTGTTCAAAAACATGAAGAGCCTCAAAAGGTGTGAAAAATATGAAGAGCTTCAAAAGGTGTCAAAAATATGAGGAGCATGAAACGGTCTGATAAATAGGAGGAGCATGAAACGGTCTGAAAAATGGGAGGAGCATGAAGCTGTGTTGAAAAACAAGAAGAGCCTGAAAACGTGTGAAAAACATGAAGAGCTTAAAAGTTGTGAGAAATATGAAGAGCTTCAAAAGGTGTCAAAAATGAGACGAGCATGAAACGGTCTGGAAAATAGGACGAGCATGAAGCGGTGTTGAAAACATGAAGAGCCAGAAAAGGTGTGAAAAATATGAAGAGCTTCAAAAAGTGTCAAAAATATGAAGAGCATGAAACGGTCTGAAAAATAGGAGGAGCATGAAGTGATGTTGAAAAACATGAAGAGCCTAAAAAGGTGTGAAAAATATGAAGAGCTTCAAAAAGTGTTAAAAATATGAGGAGCATGAAACGGTCTGAAAAAGAGTAGGATCATGAAGCCGTGTTGAAAAACATGGGGAGCCTGAAAAGGTGTGAAAAATATGAAGAGCTTCAAAAGGTGTCAAAAATATGAGGAGCATGAAACGGTCTGAAAAATAGGAGGAGAATGAAACGGTATTCAAAAACATGAAGAGCCTTAAAAGTTGTGAAAAATATGAAGAGCTTCAAACGGTTGGAAATACATGAAGAGCATGAAACCGTCTTGAAAAACATGACGAGCCTGAAAAGGTGTGAAATATATGAAGAGCTTCAAAAGGTGTGAAATACCTGAGGAACATGAATCGGTCTGAAAAATAGGAGGACCATGAAGTAGTGTTTAAAAACATGAAGAGACTGAATAGGTGTGAAAAATATGAAGAGCTTCAAAAGGTGTCAAAATATGAGGAGCATGAAACGTTCTGAAATATAGGAGGAGCATGAATTGGTTTTGAAAAACATGAAGAGCCTGAAAATGTGTGAAAAATATGAAGATCTTCAAAACGTGTCAAAATATGAGGAGCATGAAACGGTCTGAAAAACAGGAGGATCATGAAGCCGTGTTGAAAAACATGGGGAGCCTGCAAAGGTGTGAAAAATATGAAGAGCTTCAAAAGGTTGGAAATACATGAGGAGCATGTAACGGTCTGGAAAATAGGAAGAGCATGAAGCGGTGTTGAGAAACATGAAGAGCCAGAAAAGTGGGATAAACTATGAAGAGCTTCAAAAGGTGTCAAAAATATGAGGAGCATGAAACGGTCTGAAAAATAGGAGAAATATGAATTGGTGTTGAAAAACATGAAGAGTCTGAAAACGTGTGAAAAATACGAAGAGCTTCAAAAGGTGTGAAAAATATGAAGAGCTTCAAAAGGTGATAAAAATGAGATGAGCATGAAACGGTCTGAAAAATAGGAGGAGGATGAAGCGGTGTTGTAAATCATGAAGAGTATGAAAAGGTGTGAAAAATATGAAGAGCTTCAAAAGATGTCAAAAATATGAGGAGCATAAAACGGTCTGAAAAATAGGAGAAGCATGAAGTGGTGTTGAAAAACATGAAGAGCCTGAAAACGTGTGAAATATATGAAGAGCTTCAAAAGGGGTCAAAAATATGAGGAGCATGAAACGGTCTGAAAATTAGGAGGAACACAAGTGGTGTTCAAAAACATGAAGAGCCTGAAAAGGTGGAAAAAATATGAAGAGATTCAAAAGGTGTCAAAAATATGAGGAACATGAATCGGTGTTGAAAAACATGAAGAGCCTGAAAAGGTGTGAAAAATATGAAGAGCTTCAAAAGGTGTCAAAAATGAGACTAGAATGAAACGGTCTGAAAAATAGGAGGAGCAAGAAGCGGTGTTGAAAAAGATTAAGAACCTGAAAACGTTTGATAATATGAAGAGCTTCAAAAGGTGTGGAAAATATGAAGAGCTTCAAAATGTGTCAAAAGCGAGATGAGTATGAAACGGTCTGAAAAATAAGAGGAGCATGAAACCGTGTTCAAAAACATAAAGAGCCTAAAAAGGTTGAAAAATATGAAGAGCTTCAAAAGGTGTGAAAAATACGAGGAGCATGAAACGGTCTGAAAAGTAGGCGAAGCATGAAGTGGTGTTGAAAAACATGAAGAGCCTGAAAACGTGTGAAATATATGAAGAGCTTCAAAAGGTGTCAAAAATATGAGGAGCATGAATCGGTGTTGAAAAACATGAAGAGCCTGAAAATGTGTGAAAAATATGAAGAGCTTCAAAAGGTGTCAAAAATATGAGGAGCATGAAACGGTCTGAAATATAGGAGAAGCATGAAACGGTGTTGAAAAACATGAAGAACATGAAAAGGTGTGAAAAATATGAAGAGCTTCAAAAGGTGTCAAAATATGAGGAGCATGAACAGGTCTGAAAAATAGGAGGAGGATTAAGCGGTGTTCAAAAACATGAAGAGCATGAAAAGGTGTGAAAAACATGAAGAGCTTCAAAAGGTGTCAAAAATATGAGGAGCATGAAACGGCCTGAAAAATAGGAGGAGAATGAAACGGTGTTCAAAAACATGAAGAGCCTGAAAAGGTGTGAAAAATATGAAGAGCTTTAAAAGGTGTGAAATACATGAGGAGCATGAAACGGTCTGAAAAATAGGAGGAGAATGAAACCGTGTTCAAAAACATGAAGAGCCTGAAAAGTTGTGAAAAATATGAGGAGCTTCAAATGGTTGGAAATACATGAGGACGATGAAACGGTGTTGAAAAACATGAAGAGCCTGAAAAGGTGGGTAAAATATGAAGAGCTTCAAAAGGTGTCAAAAATATGAGGAGCATGAAACGGTCTGAAAATTAGGAGGAACACAAGTGGTGTTCAAAAACATGAAGAGCCTGAAAAGGTGGGAAAAATATGAAGAGATTCAAAAGGTGTCAAAAATATGAGGAGCATGAATCGGAGTTGAAAAACATGAAGAGCCTGAAAAGGTGGGAAAAATATGAAGAGCTTCAAAAGGTGTCAAAAATGAGACTAGAACGAAACGGTCTGAAAAATAGGAGGAGCAAGAAGCGGTGTTGAAAAAGATTAAGAACCTGAAAACGTTTGATAATATGAAGAGCTTCAAAAGGTGTGGAAAATATGAAGAGCTTCAAAATGTGTCAAAAGCGAGATGAGTATGAAACGGTCTGAAAAATAGGAGGAGCATGAAGTGGTGTTGAAAAACATGAAGAGCCTGAAAATGTGTGAAATATATGAAGAGCTTCAAAATGTGTCAGAAATGAGAGAAGCATGAAACGGTCTGAAAAATAGGATGAGCAAGAAGGGGTGTTGAATAACATGAAGAGCCTGAAAACGTGTGAAATATATGAAGAGCTTCAAAAGGTGTCACAAATATGAGGAGCATGAACCGGTCTGAAAATTAGGAGGAACACAAGTGGTGTTCAAAAACATGAAGAGCCTGAAGAGGTGGGAAAAATATGAAGAGATTCAAATGGTGTCAAAAATATGAGGAGCATGAATCGGTGTTGAAAAACATGAAGAGCCTGAAAAGGTGTGAAAAATATGAAGAGTTTCAAAAGGTGTCAAAAATGAGACTAGAATGAAACGGTCTGGAAAATAGGACGAGCATGAAGCCGTGTTGAAAACATGGGGAGCCTGAAAAGGTGGGTAAAATATGAAGAGCTTCAAAAGGTGTCAAAAATATGAGGAGCATGAAACGGTCTGAAAAATAGGAGGAGCATTAAACGGTGTTCAAAAACATGAAGAGCCTGAAATGGTGTGAAATATGAAGAGCTTCAAAAGGTGTCAAAAATAGGAGGAGCATGAAACAGTCTGAAAAATAGGAGGAGCATGAAGCGGTGTAAAAAACATGAAGAGCCTGAAAAGGTGTGAAAAATATGAAGAGCTTCAAAACGTGTCAAAAATATGAGGAGCATGAAACGGTCCGAAAAATAGGAGGAGCAAGAAGCGGTGTTGAAAAAGATTAAGAGCCTGAAAACGTTTGAAAAATATGAAGAGCTTCAAAAGGTGTGGAAAATATGAAGAGCTTCAAAGTGTGTCAAATGCGAGATGAGTATGAAACGGTCGGAAAAATAGGAGGAGCATGAAGTGGTGTTGAAAAACATGAAGAGCCTGAAAATGTGTGAAATATATGAAGAGCTTCAAAATGTGTCAGAAATGAGAGAAGCATGAACAGGTCTGAAAAATAGAATGAGCAAGTAGGGGTGTTGAAAAACATGAAGAACCTGAAAAGTTGGGTAAAATATGAAGAGCTTCAAAAGGTTTCAAAAATATGAGGAGCATGAACCGCTCTGAAAAAGAAGAGGAGCATGAAGCGGTGTTCAAAAACATGAAGAGCATGAAAAGTTGTGAAAGATATGAAGAGCTTCAAAAGGTGTCAAAAATATGAGGAGCATGAAACGGTCTTAAAAATAGGAGCAGCATCAAGCGGTGTAATAAACATGAAGAGCCTGAAAAGGTGTGAAAAATATGAAGAGCTTCAAAAGGTGTGAAAAAAATGAAGAGCTTCAAAATGTGTCAAAAATATGAGGAGCATGAAAAGTTCTGAAAAATAGGAGCAGCATGAAACGGTGTTCAAAGACATGAAGAGCCTGAAAAGGTGTGAAAAATATGAAGAGCTTCAAAACGTGTCAAAAATATGAGGATCATGAAACGGTCTGAAAAATAGGGGGAGCAAGAAGCAGTGTTGAAAAAAATGAAGAGCCTGAAAATGTTTGAAAAATATGAAGAGCTTCAAAATGTGTCAAAAGCGAGATGAGTATGAAACGGTCTGAAAAATAGGAGGAGCATGAAGTGGTGTTGAAAAACATGAAGAGCCTGAAAATGTGTGAAATATATGAAGAGCTTCAAAATGTGTCAGAAATGAGAGAAGCATGAAACGGTCTGAAAAATAGGATGAGCAAGGAGGGGTGTTGAAAAACATGAAGAGCCTGAAAACGTTTGAGAAATAAGAAGAGCCTCAAAAGGTGTGAAAAATATGAAGAGCTTCAAAAGTTGTTAAAAATGAGATGAGCATGACACAGTTTGAAAAATAGGAGGAACATGAAACCGTGTTCAAAAACATAAAGAGCCTAAAAAGGTTGAAAAATATGAAGAGCTTCAAAAGGTGTGAAAAATACGAGGAGCATAAAACGGTCTGAAAAATAGGCGAAGCATGAAGAGGTGTTGAACAAAATGAAGAGCCTGAAAATGTTTGAAAAATATGAAGAGCTTCAAAATGTGTCAAAAGCGAGATGAGTATGAAACGGTCTGAAAAATAGGAGGAGCATGAAGTGGTGTTGAAAAACATGAAGAGCCTGAAAATGTGTGAAATATATGAAGAGCTTCAAAATGTGTCAGAAATGAGAGAAGCATGAAACGGTCTGAAAAATAGGATGAGCAAGGAGGGGTGTTGAAAAACATGAAGAGCCTGAAAACGTTTGAGAAATAAGAAGAGCTTCAAAAGGTGTGAAAAATATGAAGAGCTTCAAAAGTTGTTAAAAATGAGATGAGCATGACACAGTTTGAAAAATAGGAGGAACATGAAACCGTGTTCAAAAACATAAAGAGCCTAAAAAGGTTGAAAAATATGAAGAGCTTCAAAAGGTGTGAAAAATACGAGGAGCATAAAACGGTCTGAAAAATAGGCGAAGCATGAAGAGGTATTGAAAAACATGAAGAGCCTGAAAACGTGTGAAGTATATGAAGAGCTTCAAAAGGTGTCAAAAATATGAGGAGCATGAATCGGTGTTGAAAAACATGAAGAGCCTGAAAATGTGTGAAAAATATGAAGAGCTTCAAAAGGTGTCAAAAATATGAGGAGCATGAAACGGTCTGAAATATAGGAGAAGCATGAAGCGGTGTTGAAAAACATGAAGAACATGAAAAGGTGTGAAAAATATGAAGAGCTTCAAAAGGTGTCAAAATATGAGGAGCATGAACAGGTCTGAAAAATAGGAGGAGGATTAAGCGGTGTTCAAAAACATGAAGAGCATGAAAAGGTGTGAAAAATATGAAGAGCTTCAAAAGGTGTCAAAAATATGAGGAGCATGAAACGGTCTGAAAAATAGGAGGAGAATGAAACGGTGTTCAAAAACATGTAGAGCCTGAAAAGGTGTGAAAAATATGAAGAGCTTCAAACGG
The DNA here is from genome assembly GCF_033118175.1 of Dama dama. Lineage (NCBI taxonomy): Eukaryota > Metazoa > Chordata > Mammalia > Artiodactyla > Cervidae > Dama > Dama dama. The sequence goes on along the minus strand of NC_083688.1, from coordinate 63,850,725 downwards.
TTGGAAATACATGAGGACCATGAAACGGTGTTGAAAAACCTGAAGAGCCTGAAAAGGTGGGTAAAATATGAAGAGCTTCAAAAGGTGTCAAAAATATGAGGAGCATGAAACGGTCTGAAAATTAGGAGGAACACAGGTGGTGTTCAAAAACATGAAGAGCCTGAAAAGGTGGGAAAAATATGAAGAGATTCAAAAGGTGTCAAAAATATGAGGAGCATGAATCGGAGTTGAAAAACATGAAGAGCCTGAAAAGGTGTGACAAATATGAAGAGCTTCAAAAGGTGTCAAAAATGAGACTAGAATGAAACGGTCTGAAAAATAGGAGGAGCAAGAAGCGGTGTTGAAAAAGATAAAGAACCTGAAAACGTTTGATAATATGAAGAGCTTCAAAAGGTGTGGAAAATGTGAAGAGGTTCAAAATGTGTCAAAAGCGAGATGAGTATGAAACGGTCTGAAAAATAGGAGGAGCATGAAGTGGTGTTGAAAAACATGAAGAGCCTGAAAATGTGTGAAATATATGAAGAGCTTCAAAATGTGTCAAAAATATGAAGAGCATGAAATGGTCTGAAAAATAGGAGGAACTTGAAGCGGTGTTCAAAATCCTGAAGAGCCTGAAAAGGTGTCAAAAATATGACGAACATGAAACGGTCTGAAAAATAGGAGGAACTTGAAGCGGTGTTCAAAATCCTGAAGACCTTCAAAAGGTGTCAAAAATATGAGGAGAAGGAAAGGGTCTGAAAAATAGGAGGAGCATGAAGCTGTGTTGAGAAACATGAAGAGCCTGAAAAGGTATGAAAAATATGAACAGCTTCTAAAGGTGTCAAAAATATGAGGAGCATGAAACGGTCTGAAAAATAGATGCGGCATGAAATGGTGTTGAAAAAACATGAAGAGAGTGAAAAGGTGTGAAAAATATGAAGAGCTTCAAAAGGTGTGAAATACATGAGGAGCATGAAACGAGCTGAAAAATAGAAGCATGAAGTGGTGTGGCAAAATATGAAGAGCCTGAAAAGGTGTGAAAAATATGAAGAGCTTCAAAAGGAGTGAAATACATTAGGAGCATGAAACTCTCTGAAAAATAGGAGGAGCATGAAGCGGTGTTCAAAAACATGAAGAGCCTAAAAAGTTGTGAAAAATATGAAAAGCTTCAAAAGGTGTCAAAAATGAGATGAGCATGAAACGGTCTGAAAAATAGGAGGATCATGAAACGGTGTTGAAAAACATGAAGAGCCTGAAAAGGTGTGAAAAATATGAAGAGTTTCAAAAGGTGTTAAAAATATGAGGAGCATGAAACAGTCTGAAAAATAGGAGGAGCATGAAGCTGTGTTCAAAAATATGAAGAGGCTGAAAAGGTGTGAAAAATATGAAGAGCTTCAAAAGGTGTGAAAAATATGAGGAGCATGAAACGGTCTGAAAAATAGAAGCAGCATGAAACGGTGTTGAAAAACATGAAGAGACTGAAAAGGTGTGAAAAATATGAAGAGCTTCAAAAGGTGTGAAAAAAATGAGGAGCATGAAACGGTCTGAAAAATAGGAGGAGCATGAAGCGGTGTTCAAAAACATGATGAGCCTGAAAAGGTGTGAATAATATGAAGAGCTTCAAAAGGTGTGAAATAAATGAGGAGCATGAAACGGTCTGGAATATAGGAGGAGCATGAAGCGGTGTTCAAAAACATGAAGAGCCTGAAAAGGTGTGAAAAATATGAAGAGCTTCTAAAGGTTTCAAAAATATGAGGAGCATGTAATGTTCTGAAAAACAGGAGTAGCATGAAGTGGTGTTGAATAACATCAAGATCCTGAGAAGGTGTGAAAAATATGAAGAGCTTCAAAAGGGGTGAAATACATGAGGAGCATGAAACGGGCTGAAAATTAGGAGAAGCATGAAGTGCTGTGGAAAAACATGAAGAGCCATGAAAGGTGTGAAAAATATGAAGAGCTGCAAATGGTGTCAAAAATATGAGGAGCATGTAATGTTCTGAAAAATAGGAGGAGCATGAAACGGTGATCAAAAATATGAGGAGCCTGAAAAGGTGTGATAAATATGAAGAGCTTCAAATCGTGTCAAAAATATGAGAAGCATGAAACAGTCTGAAAGATAGGAGGAGCATGAAACGGTGATCAGAAACCTGAAAAGCCTGAAGAGTTGTGAAAAATATGAAGAGCTTCAAAAGGTGTGAAATTCATGAGGAGCATGAAAAGGTCTGAAAAATAGGAGAAGCATGAAGTGGTGTGGAAAAACATGAAGAGCCTGAAAAGGTGTGAAAAATATGAAGAGCTTCAAAAGGTGTCAAAAATATGAAGAGCATGAAACGGTCTAAAAATTTGGAAGATCATGAGCAGTGTTCAAAAATATGAAGAGCCTGAAAAGGTGTGAAAAATATGAAGAGCTTCAAATGGTGTCAAAAATATGAGAAGCATGAAACGGTCTGAAAGATAGGAGGAGCATGAAACGGTGATCAGAAACATGAAGAGCCTGAAAAGTTGTGAAAAATATGAAGAGCTTCAAAAGGTGTCAAAAATATGAGGAGCATGAAACGGTCTGAAAAATAGGAGAAGCATGAAGTGGTGTGGAAAAACATGAAGAGCCTGAAAAGGTGTGAAAAGTATGAAGAGCTTCAAAAGGTGTGAAATACATGAGGAGCATGAAACTCTCTGAAAAATAGGAGGAGCATGAAGTGGTGTTCAAAAACATGAAGAGCCTGAAAAGATGTGAAAAATATGAAGAGCTTCAAAATGTGTCAAAAATATGAGGAGCATGAAACGGTCTGGAAAATAGGAGGAGCATGAAGCGGTGTTCAAAAACATGAAGAGTCTGAAAACGTGTGAAAAATATGAAGAGCTTCAAAAGGTGTCAAAACTATTAGGGGCATGAAACGGTCTGAAAAATACGAGGAGCATGAAGTGGTGTTGAAAAACATGAAGAGCCTGAAAAGGTGTGAAAAATATGAAGAGCTTCAAAAGGTGTGAAAAATATGAGGAGCATGAAATGGTCTGAAAAATAGGAGGAGCATGAAGCGGTGTTCAAAAACATGACGAGCCTGAAAAGGTGTGAAAAATATGAAGAGCTTCAAAAGGTGTTAAAAATATGAAGAGCATGAAACGGTCTGAAAATTTGGAGGACCATGAGTGGTGTTCAAAAACATGAAGAGCCTGAAAAGGTGTGAAAAATATGAAGAGCTTCAAATGGTGTCAAAATATGAGAAGAATGAAACGGTCTGAAAGGTAGATGCGGCATGAAATGGTGTTGAAAAACATGAAGACCCTGAAAAGGTGTGAAAAATATGAAGAGCTTCAAAATGTGTGAAATACATGAGGACCATGACGGGCTGAAAAATAGAAGCATGAAGTGGTGTGGAAAAACATGAAGAGCCTGAAAAGGTGTGAAAAATATGAGGAGCTTCAAAAGGAGTGAAATATATTAGGAGCATGAAACTCTCTGAAAAATAGGAGGAGCATGAAGCGGTGTTCAAAAACATGAAGAGCCTAAAAAGTTGTGAAAAATATGAAAAGCTTCAAAAGGTGTCAAGAATGAGATGAGCATGAAACGGTCTAAAAAATAGGAGGATCATGAAACGGTGTTGAAAAACATGAAGAGCCTGAAAAGGTATGAAAAATATGAAGAGTTTCAAAAGGTGTCAAAAATATGAGGAGCATGAAACGGTCTGAAAAATAGAAGGAGCATGAAGCTGTGTTCAAAAATATGAAGAGCCTGAAAAGGGGTGAAAAATATGAAGAGCTTCAAAGGTGTGAAAAATATGAGGAGCATGAAACGGTCTGAAAAATAGAAGCAGCATGAAACGGTGTTGAAAAACATGAAGAGCCTGAAAAGGTGTGAAAAATATGAAGAGCTTCAAAAGGTGTCAAAAATATGAGGAGCATGAAACGTTCTGAAAAATAGGAGGAGCATGAAACGGTGATCAAAAACATGAGGAGCCTGAAAAGGTGTGAGAAATAGGAAGAGCTTCAAAAGGGGTGAAATTCATGAGGAGCATGAAACGGTCTGAAAAATATGAGAAGCATGAAGTCGTGTGGAAAAACATGAAGAGCCTGAAAGTTGTGAAAAATATGAATAGCTTCAAAAGGTGTCAAAAATATGAAGAGCATGAAACGCTCTGAAATTTTCGAGGATCATGATCGGTGTTCAAAAACATGAAGAGCCTGAAAAGGTGTGAAAAATATGAAGAGCTTCAAAAGGTGTGAAATTCATGAGAAGCATGAAAAGGTTTGAAAAATACGAGAAGCATGAAGTGGTGTGGAAAAACATGAAGAACCTGAAAAGGTGTGAAAAATATGAAGAGTTTCAAAAGGTGTCAAAAATATGAGGAGCATGAAACGGTCTGAAAAACAGAAGCAGCATGAAATGGTGTTGAAAAACATGAAGAGCCTGAAAAGGTGTGAAAAATATGAAGAGCTTCAAAAATGTGAAAAATATGGAGAGCTTCAAAAGGTGTGAAATATATGAAGAGTTTCAAAAGGTGTTAAAAATTAGATGAGCATGAACGGTCTGAAAAATAGGAGGAGCATGAAGTGGTGTTGAAAAACATGAAGAGCCTGAAAAGGTGTGAAAAATATGAAGAGCTTCAAAAGGTGTTAAAAATATGAAGAGCATGAAACGGTCTGAAAATTTGGATGATCATGAGCGGTTTCAAAAATATGAAGAGCCTGAAAAGGTGTGAAAAATATGAAGAGCTTCAAATGGTGTCAAAAATATGAGAAGAATGCAACGGTCTGAAAGATAGATGCGGCATGAAATGGTGTTGAAAAACATGAAGAGCCTGAAAAGGTGTGAAAAATATGAAGAGCTTCAAAACGTGTGAAATACATGAGGACCATGAAAAGGGCTGAAAAATAGAAGCATGAAGTGGTGTGGAAAAACATGAAGAGCCTGAAAAGGTGTGAAAAATATGAAGAGCTTCAAAAGGTGTCAAAAATATGAGGAGTATGAACCGGTTTGAAAAATAGGAGGAGCATGAAGCGGTGTTCAAAAACATGAAGAGCCTGAAAAGGTGTGAAAAATATGAAGAGCTTCAAAAGGTGTCAAAAATATGAGGAGCATGAAACGGTCTGGAAAATAGGAGGAGCATGAAGTGGTGTTCAAAAACATGAAGAGTCTGAAAACGTGTGAAAAATATGAAGAGCTTCAAAAGGTGTCAAAACTATTAGGGGCATGAAACGGTCTGAAAAATACGAGGAGCATGAAGTGGTGTTGAAAAACATGAAGAGCCTGAAAAGTTGTGAAAATTATGAAGAGCTTCAAAAGTTGTCAAAAATATGAGGAGCATGAAACGGTCTGAAAAAAAGGAGAAGCGTGAAGCTGTGTTCAAAAACATGAAGAGCCTGAAAAGGTGTGAAAAATATGAAGAGCTTCAAAAAATGTGAAAAATATGAGGAGCATGGAAAGGTCTGAAAAATAGAAGCAGAATGAAATGGTGTTGAAAAACATGAAGAGCCTGAAAAGGTGTGAAAAATATGAAGAGCTTCAAAAGGAGTGAAATATATTAGGAGCATGAAACTCTCTGAAAAATAGGAGGAGCTTGAAGCGGTGTTCAAAAACATGAAGAGCCTAAAAAGTTTGAAAAATATGAAAAACTTCAAAAGGTGTCAAAAATGAGATGAGCATGAAATGGTCTGAAAAATAGGAGGATCATGAAACGGTGTTGAAAAACATGAAGAGCCTGAAAAGGTGTGAAAAATATGAAGAGTTTCAAAAGGTGTGAAAAATATGAGGAGCATGAAACGGTCTGAAAAATAGAAGCAGCATGAAACGGTGCTGAAAAACATGAAGAGCCTGAAAAGGTGTGAAAAATATGAACAGCTTCAAAAGGTGTGAAAAATACGAGGAGCATGAAATGGCCTGAAAAATAGAAGCAGCATGAAACGGTGTTGAAAAATATGAAGAGCCTGAAAAGGTGTGAAAAATATGAAGAGCTTCAAAAGGGGTCAAAAATATAAAGAGCATGAAACGGTCTGTAAAATGGGAGGTTCATGAAGCGGTGTTCAAAATCATGAAGAGCCTGAAAACGTGTGAAAAATATGAAGTACTTCAAAAGGTGTGAAATATATGAAGAGTTTCAAAAGGTGTTAAAAATTAGATGAGCATGAAACGGTCTGAAAAATATTAGGAGCATGAAGTGGTGTTGAAAAACATGAAGAGCCTGAAAAGGTGTGAAAAATATAAAGAGCTTCAAAAGGTGTGAATTACATGAGGATCAGAAAAAGTCTGAAAAAAAGGAGGAGCATAAGGCGGTGTTGAAAAACATGAAGAGCCTGAAAAAGTGTGAAAAATATGAAGAGATTCAAAAGGTGTCAATAATATGAGGAGCATGAAACGGTCTGAAAAATGGGAGGAGCATGAAGCTGTGTTCAAAAACATGAAGAGCCTGAAAAGGTGTGAAAAATATGAGGAGCATGAAATTGTCTGAAAAATAGGAGGAGCATGAAGCGTTGTTCAAAAACGTGAAGAGCCTGAAAAGGTATGAAAAATATGAAGAGCTTCAAAAGGTGTCAAAAATATGAGGAGCATGAAACGGTCTGAAAAATAGAAGCAGCATGAAGCGGTGTTCAAAAACATGAAGAGCCTGAAAACGTGTGAAAAATATGAAGAGCTTCAAAAGGTGTCAAAAATATGAGGAGCATGAAACGGTCTGAAAAATAGAAGCAGCATGAAGCGGTGTTCAAAAACATGAAGAGCCTGAAAACGTGTGAAAAATATGAAGAGCTTCAAAAAGTGTCTAAAATTAGATGAGCATGAAAAGGTCTGAAAAATAGGAGGAGCATGAAGGGTTGTTCAAAAACGTGAAGAGCCTGAAAAGGTGTGAAAAATATGAAGAGCTTCAAAAGGTGTCAAAAATATGAGGAGCAGGAAATGGTCTGAAAAATAGAAGGAGCATGAAACGGTCTTCAAAAACATGAAGAGCCTGAAAAGGTGTGAAAAATATGAAGAGCTTCAAAAGGTGTCAAAAATGTGAGGAGCATGAAACGGTCTGAAAAATAGGAGGAGCATGAAGCGGTGTTCAAAAACATGAAGAGCCTGGAATGGTGTGAAAAATATGAAGAGATTCAAAACGTGTCAAAAATATGAGGAGCATGAAACGGTCTGAAAAAATGAAGAGCAAGAAAGGGTGTTGAAAAACATGAAGAGACTGAAAACGTGTGAAAAATATGAAGAGCTTCCAAAGATGTGAAAAATATGAAGAGCTTCAAAAGGTGTCAAAAATGAGATGAGCATGAAACGGTCTAAAAAATAGGAGGAGGATTAAGCGGTGTTCACAAACATGAAGAGCATGAAACGGTGTGAAAAATATGAAGAGCTTCAAAAGGTGTCAAAAATATGAGGAGCATGAAACGGTCTGAAAAATAGGAGGAGAATGAAACGGTGTTCAAAAACATGAAGAGCCTGAAACGGTGTGAAAAATATGAAGAGCTTTAAAAGGTGTGAAATACATGAGGAGCATGAAACGCTCTGAAAAATAGGAGGATCATGAAGCAGTGTTGAAAAACATGAAGAACCTGAAAAGGTGTGAAAAATATGAAGAGCTTCAAAAGGTGTCAAAATTATGAAGAGCTTCAAAGGTGTCAAAAATATGAGAAGCATGAAACGGTCTGAAAAATAGGAGGAGCATGAAGTGGCATTGAAAAAGATGAAGAGACTGAAAAGGTGTGAAATATATGAAGAGCTTCAAAAGGTGTCAAAATTTTGAAGAGCTTCAAAGGTTTCAAAAATATGAGGAGCATGAAACGGTGTTCAAAAACATGGAAAGCAAGAAAAGGTCTGAAAAATATGAAGAGCTTCAAAAGGTGTCAAAAATATGAGGAGCATGAAACGGTCTGAAAAATAGGAGGAAAATGAAGCGGTGTTGAAAAACATGAAGAGCTTGAAAAGGTTTGAAAAATATGAAGAGCTTCAAAAGGTGTCAAAAATAGGAGGAGCATGAAGCGGTATGAAAAATAGGAGGAGCATAAACCGGTGTTGAAAAACATGAAGAGCCTGAAAAGGTGTGAAAAATATGAAGAGCTTCAAAAGGTGTTAAAAATATGAGGAGCATGAAACGGTCTGAAATATAGGAAAAGCATGAAGCGGTGTTGAAAAACATGAAGAACATGAAAAGGTGTGAAAAATATGAAGAGCTTCAAAAGGTGTCAAAAATGAGATGAGCATGAAACGGTCTAAAAAATAGGAGGAGGATTAAGCGGTGTTCACAAACATGAAGAGCATGAAAAGGTGTGAAATATATGAAGAGCTTCAAAATGTGTGAAATACATGAGGAGCAGGAAACAGTCTGAAAAATAGGAGGAGCATGAAGCGGTGTTGAAAAACATGAAGAGCCTGAAAAGCTGTGAAAAATATTAAGAGCTTCAAAAGGTGTAAAAAATATGAGGAGCATGAAACGGTCTGGAAAATAGGAGGAGCATGAAACCGTGTTCAAAAACATGAAGAGCCTGAAAATGTGTGAAAAATATGAAGAGCTTCAAAAGGTGTGAAATACATGAGGAGCATGAAGCGGTGTTGAAAAACATGAAGAGCCTGAAAAGGTGTGAAAAATATGAAGAGCTTCAAAAGGTGTCAAATATATGAAGAGAATGTTAAGATCTGAAAAATAGGAGGAGCATGATGCGGTGTTGAAAAACATGAAGAGCCTGAAAAGGTGTGAAAAATATGAAGGACCTCAAAGGTGTGAAAAATATGAGGAGCATGAAACGGTCTGAAAAATAGGAGAAGCATGAAGCGGTGTTGAAAAACATGAAGAGCCTGAAAAGGTGTGAAAAATATGAAGAGCTTCAAAACGTGTGAAAAATATGAGGAGCATGAAACTGTCTGAAAAATAGGAGGAGTATGAAGCATTGTTGAAAAACAGGAAGAGCCTGAAAAGTTGTGAAATATATAAAGAGCTTCAAAAGGTGTCAACAATATGAGGAGCATGAAACGGTCTGAAATATAGGAGGAGCATGAAACGGGGTTCAAAAAAAAGAAGAGCCTGAAAAGGTGTGAAATATATGAAGAGAGTCAAAAGGTGTCAAAAATATGAGGAGCATGAAACGCTCTGAAAAATAGGAGGATCATGAAGCAGTGTTGAAAAACATGAAGAACCTGAAAAGGTGTGAAAAATATGAAGAGCTTCAAAAGGTGTCAAAATTATGAAGAGCTTCAAAGGTGTCAAAAATATGAGGAGCATGAAACGGTCTGAAAAATAGGAGGAGCATGAAGTGGCATTGAAAAACATGAAGAGACTGAAAAGGTGTGAAATATATGAAGAGCTTCAAAAGGTGTCAAAATTTTGAAGAGCTTCAAAGGTGTCAAAAATATGAGGAGCATGAAACGGTGTTCAAAAACATGGAAAGCAAGAAAAGGTGTGAAAAATATGAAGAGCTTCAAAAGGTGTCAAAAATATGAGGAGCATGAAACGGTCTGAAAAATAGGAGGAAAATGAAGCGGTGTTGAAAAACATGAAGAGCTTGAAAAGGTTTGAAAAATATGAAGAGCTTCAAAAGGTGTCAAAAATAGGAGGAGCATGAAGCGGTATGAAAAATAGGAGGAGCATGAACCGGTGTTGAAAAACATGAAGAGCCTGAAAAGGTGTGAAAAATATGAAGAGTTTGAAAATGTGACAAAAATATGAGGAGCAGGAAACGGTCTGAAAAATAGGAGCATGAAGTGGTGTTGAAAAACATGAAGAGCCTGAAAAGCTGTGAAAAATATGAAGAGCATCAAAAACTGTCAAAATATGAGGAGCATGAAACGGTGTTCAAAAACATGAAACGCCTGCAAAGGTGTGAAATATATGAACAGCTTCAAAAGGTATCAAAAATAGGAGGAGTATGAAGCAGTGTTGAAAAACATGAAGACCCTGAAAAGGTGTGAAAAATATGAAGAGCTTCAAAAGGTGTCAGAAATGAGAGGAGCATGAAACGGTCTGAAAAATAGGAAGAGCATGAAGTGGTATTCAAAAACATGAAGAGCCTGAAAAGTTGTGAAAAATATGAAGAGCTTCAAATGGTGTGAAAAATATGAGGAGCATTAAACGGTTTGAAAAATAGGAGGAGCATAAAACGGTGTTCAAAAACATGAAGAGCCTGAAAAGGTGTGAAATATATGAAGAGCTTCAAAAGGTGTAAAAAATAGAGGGGGCATGAAACTATCTGAAAAATAGGAGGAGCATGAAGTGGTGTTGAAAAACATGAAGAGCCTGAAAATGTGTGAAATATATGAAGAGCTTCAAAAGGTGTCAGAAATGAGAGGAGCATGAAACGGTCTGAAAAATAGGAGAAGCATGAAGTGGCTTTGAAAAACATGAAGAGCCTGAAAAGGTGTGAAAAATATGAAGAGCTTCAAAACGTGTCAAAACTGTGAGGAGCATGAAAAGGTCTGAAAAATAGGAGGAGCAAGAAGCGGTGTTGAAAAGGATTAACAAACTGAAAACGTTTGATAATATGAAGAGCTTCAAAAGGTGTGGAAAATATGAAGAGCTTCAAAATGTGTCAAAAGCGAGATGAGTATGAAACGGTTTGAAAAATAGGAGGAGCATGAAGTGGTGTTGAAAAACATGAAGAGCCTGAAAATGTGTGAAATATATGAAGAGCTTCAAAATGTGTCAGAAATGAGAGAAGCATGAAACGGTCTGAAAAATAGGATGAGCAAGAAGGGGTGTTGAAAAACATGAAGAGCCTGAAAACGTTTGAGAAATATGAAGAGCTTCAAAAGGTGTGAAAAATATGAAGAGCTTCAAAAGTTGTTAAAAATGAGATGAGCATGACACAGTTTGAAAAATAGGAGGAGCATGAAACCGTGTTCAAAAACATAAAGAGCCTAAAAAGGTTGAAAAATATGAAGAGCTTCAAAAGGTGTGAAAAATACGAGGAGCATAAAACGGTCTGAAAAATAGGAGAAGCATGAAGTGGTGTTGAAAAACATGAAGAGCCTGAAAACGTGTGAAATATATGAAGAGCTTCAAAAGGTGACAAAAATATGAGGAGCATGAATCGGTGTTGAAAAACATGAAGAGCCTGAAAATGTGTGAAAAATATGAAGAGCTTCAAAAGGTGTTAAAAATATGAGGAGCATGAAACGGTCTGAAATACAGGAAAAGCATGAAGCGGTGTTGAAAAACATGAAGAACATGAAAAGGTGTGAAAAATATGAAGAGCTTCAAAAGGTGTCAAAAATGAGATGAGCATGAAACGGTCTAAAAAATAGGAGGAGGATTAAGCGGTGTTCACAAACATGAAGAGCATGAAAAGGTGTGAAAAATATGAAGAGCTTTAAAAGGTGTGAAATACATGAGGAGCATGAAACGCTCTGAAAAATAGGAGGATCATGAAGCAGTGTTGAAAAACATGAAGAACCTGAAAAGGTGGAAAAATATGAAGAGCTTCAAAAGGTGTCAAAATTATGAAGAGCTTCAAAGGTGTCAAAAATATGAGAAGCATGAAACGGTCTGAAAAATAGGAGGAGCATGAAGTGGCATTGAAAAACATGAAGAGACTGAAAAGGTGTGAAATATATGAAGAGCTTCAAAAGGTGTCAAAATTTTGAAGAGCTTCAAAGATGTCAAAAATATGAGGAGCATGAAATGGTGTTCAAAAACATGGAAAGCAAGAAAAGGTGTGAAAAATATGAAGAGCATCAAAAGGTGTCAAAAATATGAGGAGCATGAAACGGTCTGAAAAATAGGAGGAAAATGAAGCGGTGTTGAAAAACATGAAGAGCTTGAAAAGGTTTGAAAAATATGAAGAGCTTCAAAAGGTGTCAAAAATAGGAGGAGCATGAAGCGTTATGAAAAATAGGAGGAGCATAAACCGATGTTGAAAAACATGAAGAGCCTGAAAAGGTGTGAAAAATATGAAGAGTTTGAAAATGTGACAAAAATATGAGGAGCAGGAAACGGTCTGAAAAATAGGAGCATGAAGTGGTGTTGAAAAACATGAAGAGCCTGAAAAGCTGTGAAAAATATGAAGAGCATCAAAAACTGTCAACATATGAGGAGCATGAAACGGTGTTCAAAAACATGAAACGCCTGCAAAGGTGTGAAATATATGAACAGCTTCAAAAGGTATCAAAAATAGGAGGAGCATGAAGCGGTGTTGAAAAACATGAAGACCCTGAAAAGGTTGAAAAATATGAAGAGCTTCAAAAGGTGTCAAATATATGAGGAGCATGAAACGGTCTGAAAAATAGGAAGAGTATGAAGTGGTATTCAAAAACATGAAGAGCCTGAAAAGTTGTGAAAAATATGAAGAGCTTCAAATGGTGTGAAAAATATGAGGAGCATTAAACGGTTTGAAAAATAGGAGGAGCATAAAACGGTGTTCAAAAACATGAAGAGCCTGAAAAGGTGTGAAATATATGAAGAGCTTCAAAAGGTGTCAAAAATAGAGGGGGCATGAAACTATCTGAAAAATAGGAGGAGCATGAAGCGGTGTTGAAAAACATGAAGAACCTGAAAAGGTTTGAAAAATATGAAGAGCTTCAAAAGGTGTCAAAAATATGAGGAGTATGAACCGGTTTGAAAAATAGGAGGAGCATGAAGCGGTGTTCAAAAACATGAAGAGCCTGAAAAGTTGTGAAAAATATGAAGAGCTTCACACGGTTGGAAATACATGAGGTGCATGAAACGGTGTTGAAAAACATGAAAAGCCTGAAAAGGTGGGTAAAATATGAAGAACTTCAAAAGGTGTCAAAAATATGAGGAGCATGAAACGGTCTGAAAAATAGGAGGAGCATTAAACGGTGTTCAAAAACATAAAGAGCCTGAAATGGTGTGAAATATGAAGAGCTTCAAAAGGTGTCAAAAATAGGAGGAGCATGAAACAGTCAGAAAAATAGGAGGAGCATGAAGCGCTGTAAAAAACATGAAGACCCTGAAAAGGTGTGAAAAATATGAAGACCTTCAAAAGGTGTCAAAAATATGAGGAGCATGAAACGGTTCGAAAAATAGGAGGAACATGAAGCGGTGTTCAAAAACATGAAGAGGCTCAAAAGGTGTGAAAAATATGAAGAGCTTCAAAACTAGTCAAAAATATGAGGAGCATGAAACGGTCTGAAAAATAGGAGGAGCATGAAACGGTGTTCAAAAACATGTGGAGCATGAAAAGTTGTGAAAAATATGAAGAGCTTCAAAAGGTGTAAAAATAGGAGGAGCATGAAACGGGCTGAGAAATAGGAGCAGCATTAAGCGGTGTAAAAAACAAGAAGAGCCTGAAAAGGTGTGAAAGATATGAAGATCTTCAAAAGGTGTCAAAATTTTGAGGAGCATGAAACAGTCTGAAAAATAGGAGCAGCATGCAGCGTTGTAATAAACATGAAGAGCCTGAAAAGGTGTGAAAAATATGAAGAGCTTCAAAAGGTGTGAAAAATATGAGGAGCATGAAACGATCTGAAAAATAGGAGGAGCAAGAAGCAGTGTTGAAAAAAATGAAGAGCCTGAAAACGTTTGAAAAATATGAAGAGCTTCAAAAGGTGTGAAAAATATGAAGAGCTTCAAAAGGTGTCAAAAATGAGATGAGCATGAAACAGTCCGAAAAATAGGAGGAGCCTGAAATCATGTTCAAAAACATGAAGAGCCTAAAAAGATGTGAAAAATATAAAGAGCTTCAAAAGGTGTGAAATACATGAGGAGCATGAAACGGTCTGAAAAATAGGAGGAGCATGAAGTGGTGTTGAAAAACATGAAGAGCCTGAAAAGGTGTGAAAAATATGAAGAGCTTCAAAAGGTGTTAAAAATATGAAGAGCATGAAACGGTCTGAAAATTTGGATGATCATGAGCGGTTTCAAAAATATGAAGAGCCTGAAAAGGTGTGAAAAATATGAAGAGCTTCAAATGGTGTCAAAAATATGAGAAGAATGCAACGGTCTGAAAGATAGATGCGGCATGAAATGGTGTTGAAAAACATGAAGAGCCTGAAAAGGTGTGAAAAATATGAAGAGCTTCAAAACGTGTGAAATACATGAGGACCATGAAAAGGGCTGAAAAATAGAAGCATGAAGTGGTGTGGAAAAACATGAAGAGCCTGAAAAGGTGTGAAAAATATGAAGAGCTTCAAAAGGTGTCAAAAATATGAGGAGTATGAACCGGTTTGAAAAATAGGAGGAGCATGAAGCGGTGTTCAAAAACATGAAGAGCCTGAAAAGGTGTGAAAAATATGAAGAGCTTCAAAAGGTGTCAAAAATATGAGGAGCATGAAACGGTCTGGAAAATAGGAGGAGCATGAAGTGGTGTTCAAAAACATGAAGAGTCTGAAAACGTGTGAAAAATATGAAGAGCTTCAAAAGGTGTCAAAACTATTAGGGGCATGAAACGGTCTGAAAAATACGAGGAGCATGAAGTGGTGTTGAAAAACATGAAGAGCCTGAAAAGTTGTGAAAATTATGAAGAGCTTCAAAAGTTGTCAAAAATATGAGGAGCATGAAACGGTCTGAAAAAAAGGAGAAGCGTGAAGCTGTGTTCAAAAACATGAAGAGCCTGAAAAGGTGTGAAAAATATGAAGAGCTTCAAAAAATGTGAAAAATATGAGGAGCATGGAAAGGTCTGAAAAATAGAAGCAGAATGAAATGGTGTTGAAAAACATGAAGAGCCTGAAAAGGTGTGAAAAATATGAAGAGCTTCAAAAGGAGTGAAATATATTAGGAGCATGAAACTCTCTGAAAAATAGGAGGAGCTTGAAGCGGTGTTCAAAAACATGAAGAGCCTAAAAAGTTTGAAAAATATGAAAAACTTCAAAAGGTGTCAAAAATGAGATGAGCATGAAATGGTCTGAAAAATAGGAGGATCATGAAACGGTGTTGAAAAACATGAAGAGCCTGAAAAGGTGTGAAAAATATGAAGAGTTTCAAAAGGTGTGAAAAATATGAGGAGCATGAAACGGTCTGAAAAATAGAAGCAGCATGAAACGGTGTTGAAAAACATGAAGAGCCTGAAAAGGTGTGAAAAATATGAACAGCTTCAAAAGGTGTGAAAAATACGAGGAGCATGAAATGGCCTGAAAAATAGAAGCAGCATGAAACGGTGTTGAAAAATATGAAGAGCCTGAAAAGGTGTGAAAAATATGAAGAGCTTCAAAAGGGGTCAAAAATATAAAGAGCATGAAACGGTCTGTAAAATGGGAGGTTCATGAAGCGGTGTTCAAAATCATGAAGAGCCTGAAAACGTGTGAAAAATATGAAGTACTTCAAAAGGTGTGAAATATATGAAGAGTTTCAAAAGGTGTTAAAAATTAGATGAGCATGAAACGGTCTGAAAAATATTAGGAGCATGAAGTGGTGTTGAAAAACATGAAGAGCCTGAAAAGGTGTGAAAAATATAAAGAGCTTCAAAAGGTGTGAATTACATGAGGATCAGAAAAAGTCTGAAAAAAAGGAGGAGCATAAGGCGGTGTTGAAAAACATGAAGAGCCTGAAAAAGTGTGAAAAATATGAAGAGATTCAAAAGGTGTCAATAATATGAGGAGCATGAAACGGTCTGAAAAATGGGAGGAGCATGAAGCTGTGTTCAAAAACATGAAGAGCCTGAAAAGGTGTGAAAAATATGAGGAGCATGAAATTGTCTGAAAAATAGGAGGAGCATGAAGCGTTGTTCAAAAACGTGAAGAGCCTGAAAAGGTATGAAAAATATGAAGAGCTTCAAAAGGTGTCAAAAATATGAGGAGCATGAAACGGTCTGAAAAATAGAAGCAGCATGAAGCGGTGTTCAAAAACATGAAGAGCCTGAAAACGTGTGAAAAATATGAAGAGCTTCAAAAGGTGTCAAAAATATGAGGAGCATGAAACGGTCTGAAAAATAGAAGCAGCATGAAGCGGTGTTCAAAAACATGAAGAGCCTGAAAACGTGTGAAAAATATGAAGAGCTTCAAAAAGTGTCTAAAATTAGATGAGCATGAAAAGGTCTGAAAAATAGGAGGAGCATGAAGGGTTGTTCAAAAACGTGAAGAGCCTGAAAAGGTGTGAAAAATATGAAGAGCTTCAAAAGGTGTCAAAAATATGAGGAGCAGGAAATGGTCTGAAAAATAGAAGGAGCATGAAACGGTCTTCAAAAACATGAAGAGCCTGAAAAGGTGTGAAAAATATGAAGAGCTTCAAAAGGTGTCAAAAATGTGAGGAGCATGAAACGGTCTGAAAAATAGGAGGAGCATGAAGCGGTGTTCAAAAACATGAAGAGCCTGGAATGGTGTGAAAAATATGAAGAGATTCAAAACGTGTCAAAAATATGAGGAGCATGAAACGGTCTGAAAAAATGAAGAGCAAGAAAGGGTGTTGAAAAACATGAAGAGACTGAAAACGTGTGAAAAATATGAAGAGCTTCCAAAGATGTGAAAAATATGAAGAGCTTCAAAAGGTGTCAAAAATGAGATGAGCATGAAACGGTCTAAAAAATAGGAGGAGGATTAAGCGGTGTTCACAAACATGAAGAGCATGAAAAGGTGTGAAAAATATGAAGAGCTTCAAAAGGTGTCAAAAATATGAGGAGCATGAAACGGTCTGAAAAATAGGAGGAGAATGAAACGGTGTTCAAAAACATGAAGAGCCTGAAACGGTGTGAAAAATATGAAGAGCTTTAAAAGGTGTGAAATACATGAGGAGCATGAAACGCTCTGAAAAATAGGAGGATCATGAAGCAGTGTTGAAAAACATGAAGAACCTGAAAAGGTGTGAAAAATATGAAGAGCTTCAAAAGGTGTCAAAATTATGAAGAGCTTCAAAGGTGTCAAAAATATGAGAAGCATGAAACGGTCTGAAAAATAGGAGGAGCATGAAGTGGCATTGAAAAAGATGAAGAGACTGAAAAGGTGTGAAATATATGAAGAGCTTCAAAAGGTGTCAAAATTTTGAAGAGCTTCAAAGGTTTCAAAAATATGAGGAGCATGAAACGGTGTTCAAAAACATGGAAAGCAAGAAAAGGTCTGAAAAATATGAAGAGCTTCAAAAGGTGTCAAAAATATGAGGAGCATGAAACGGTCTGAAAAATAGGAGGAAAATGAAGCGGTGTTGAAAAACATGAAGAGCTTGAAAAGGTTTGAAAAATATGAAGAGCTTCAAAAGGTGTCAAAAATAGGAGGAGCATGAAGCGGTATGAAAAATAGGAGGAGCATAAACCGGTGTTGAAAAACATGAAGAGCCTGAAAAGGTGTGAAAAATATGAAGAGCTTCAAAAGGTGTTAAAAATATGAGGAGCATGAAACGGTCTGAAATATAGGAAAAGCATGAAGCGGTGTTGAAAAACATGAAGAACATGAAAAGGTGTGAAAAATATGAAGAGCTTCAAAAGGTGTCAAAAATGAGATGAGCATGAAACGGTCTAAAAAATAGGAGGAGGATTAAGCGGTGTTCACAAACATGAAGAGCATGAAAAGGTGTGAAATATATGAAGAGCTTCAAAATGTGTGAAATACATGAGGAGCAGGAAACAGTCTGAAAAATAGGAGGAGCATGAAGCGGTGTTGAAAAACATGAAGAGCCTGAAAAGCTGTGAAAAATATTAAGAGCTTCAAAAGGTGTAAAAAATATGAGGAGCATGAAACGGTCTGGAAAATAGGAGGAGCATGAAACCGTGTTCAAAAACATGAAGAGCCTGAAAATGTGTGAAAAATATGAAGAGCTTCAAAAGGTGTGAAATACATGAGGAGCATGAAACGGTCTGAAAAATAGGAGGAGCATGAAGCGGTGTTGAAAAACATGAAGAGCCTGAAAAGGTGTGAAAAATATGAAGAGCTTCAAAAGGTGTCAAATATATGAAGAGAATGTTAAGATCTGAAAAATAGGAGGAGCATGATGCGGTGTTGAAAAACATGAAGAGCCTGAAAAGGTGTGAAAAATATGAAGGACCTCAAAGGTGTGAAAAATATGAGGAGCATGAAACGGTCTGAAAAATAGGAGAAGCATGAAGCGGTGTTGAAAAACATGAAGAGCCTGAAAAGGTGTGAAAAATATGAAGAGCTTCAAAACGTGTGAAAAATATGAGGAGCATGAAACTGTCTGAAAAATAGGAGGAGTATGAAGCATTGTTGAAAAACAGGAAGAGCCTGAAAAGTTGTGAAATATATAAAGAGCTTCAAAAGGTGTCAACAATATGAGGAGCATGAAACGGTCTGAAATATAGGAGGAGCATGAAACGGGGTTCAAAAAAAAGAAGAGCCTGAAAAGGTGTGAAATATATGAAGAGAGTCAAAAGGTGTCAAAAATATGAGGAGCATGAAACGCTCTGAAAAATAGGAGGATCATGAAGCAGTGTTGAAAAACATGAAGAACCTGAAAAGGTGTGAAAAATATGAAGAGCTTCAAAAGGTGTCAAAATTATGAAGAGCTTCAAAGGTGTCAAAAATATGAGGAGCATGAAACGGTCTGAAAAATAGGAGGAGCATGAAGTGGCATTGAAAAACATGAAGAGACTGAAAAGGTGTGAAATATATGAAGAGCTTCAAAAGGTGTCAAAATTTTGAAGAGCTTCAAAGGTGTCAAAAATATGAGGAGCATGAAACGGTGTTCAAAAACATGGAAAGCAAGAAAAGGTGTGAAAAATATGAAGAGCTTCAAAAGGTGTCAAAAATATGAGGAGCATGAAACGGTCTGAAAAATAGGAGGAAAATGAAGCGGTGTTGAAAAACATGAAGAGCTTGAAAAGGTTTGAAAAATATGAAGAGCTTCAAAAGGTGTCAAAAATAGGAGGAGCATGAAGCGGTATGAAAAATAGGAGGAGCATGAACCGGTGTTGAAAAACATGAAGAGCCTGAAAAGGTGTGAAAAATATGAAGAGTTTGAAAATGTGACAAAAATATGAGGAGCAGGAAACGGTCTGAAAAATAGGAGCATGAAGTGGTGTTGAAAAACATGAAGAGCCTGAAAAGCTGTGAAAAATATGAAGAGCATCAAAAACTGTCAAAATATGAGGAGCATGAAACGGTGTTCAAAAACATGAAACGCCTGCAAAGGTGTGAAATATATGAACAGCTTCAAAAGGTATCAAAAATAGGAGGAGTATGAAGCAGTGTTGAAAAACATGAAGACCCTGAAAAGGTGTGAAAAATATGAAGAGCTTCAAAAGGTGTCAGAAATGAGAGGAGCATGAAACGGTCTGAAAAATAGGAAGAGCATGAAGTGGTATTCAAAAACATGAAGAGCCTGAAAAGTTGTGAAAAATATGAAGAGCTTCAAATGGTGTGAAAAATATGAGGAGCATTAAACGGTTTGAAAAATAGGAGGAGCATAAAACGGTGTTCAAAAACATGAAGAGCCTGAAAAGGTGTGAAATATATGAAGAGCTTCAAAAGGTGTAAAAAATAGAGGGGGCATGAAACTATCTGAAAAATAGGAGGAGCATGAAGTGGTGTTGAAAAACATGAAGAGCCTGAAAATGTGTGAAATATATGAAGAGCTTCAAAAGGTGTCAGAAATGAGAGGAGCATGAAACGGTCTGAAAAATAGGAGAAGCATGAAGTGGCTTTGAAAAACATGAAGAGCCTGAAAAGGTGTGAAAAATATGAAGAGCTTCAAAACGTGTCAAAACTGTGAGGAGCATGAAAAGGTCTGAAAAATAGGAGGAGCAAGAAGCGGTGTTGAAAAGGATTAACAAACTGAAAACGTTTGATAATATGAAGAGCTTCAAAAGGTGTGGAAAATATGAAGAGCTTCAAAATGTGTCAAAAGCGAGATGAGTATGAAACGGTTTGAAAAATAGGAGGAGCATGAAGTGGTGTTGAAAAACATGAAGAGCCTGAAAATGTGTGAAATATATGAAGAGCTTCAAAATGTGTCAGAAATGAGAGAAGCATGAAACGGTCTGAAAAATAGGATGAGCAAGAAGGGGTGTTGAAAAACATGAAGAGCCTGAAAACGTTTGAGAAATATGAAGAGCTTCAAAAGGTGTGAAAAATATGAAGAGCTTCAAAAGTTGTTAAAAATGAGATGAGCATGACACAGTTTGAAAAATAGGAGGAGCATGAAACCGTGTTCAAAAACATAAAGAGCCTAAAAAGGTTGAAAAATATGAAGAGCTTCAAAAGGTGTGAAAAATACGAGGAGCATAAAACGGTCTGAAAAATAGGAGAAGCATGAAGTGGTGTTGAAAAACATGAAGAGCCTGAAAACGTGTGAAATATATGAAGAGCTTCAAAAGGTGACAAAAATATGAGGAGCATGAATCGGTGTTGAAAAACATGAAGAGCCTGAAAATGTGTGAAAAATATGAAGAGCTTCAAAAGGTGTTAAAAATATGAGGAGCATGAAACGGTCTGAAATACAGGAAAAGCATGAAGCGGTGTTGAAAAACATGAAGAACATGAAAAGGTGTGAAAAATATGAAGAGCTTCAAAAGGTGTCAAAAATGAGATGAGCATGAAACGGTCTAAAAAATAGGAGGAGGATTAAGCGGTGTTCACAAACATGAAGAGCATGAAAAGGTGTGAAAAATATGAAGAGCTTTAAAAGGTGTGAAATACATGAGGAGCATGAAACGCTCTGAAAAATAGGAGGATCATGAAGCAGTGTTGAAAAACATGAAGAACCTGAAAAGGTGGAAAAATATGAAGAGCTTCAAAAGGTGTCAAAATTATGAAGAGCTTCAAAGGTGTCAAAAATATGAGAAGCATGAAACGGTCTGAAAAATAGGAGGAGCATGAAGTGGCATTGAAAAACATGAAGAGACTGAAAAGGTGTGAAATATATGAAGAGCTTCAAAAGGTGTCAAAATTTTGAAGAGCTTCAAAGATGTCAAAAATATGAGGAGCATGAAATGGTGTTCAAAAACATGGAAAGCAAGAAAAGGTGTGAAAAATATGAAGAGCATCAAAAGGTGTCAAAAATATGAGGAGCATGAAACGGTCTGAAAAATAGGAGGAAAATGAAGCGGTGTTGAAAAACATGAAGAGCTTGAAAAGGTTTGAAAAATATGAAGAGCTTCAAAAGGTGTCAAAAATAGGAGGAGCATGAAGCGTTATGAAAAATAGGAGGAGCATAAACCGATGTTGAAAAACATGAAGAGCCTGAAAAGGTGTGAAAAATATGAAGAGTTTGAAAATGTGACAAAAATATGAGGAGCAGGAAACGGTCTGAAAAATAGGAGCATGAAGTGGTGTTGAAAAACATGAAGAGCCTGAAAAGCTGTGAAAAATATGAAGAGCATCAAAAACTGTCAACATATGAGGAGCATGAAACGGTGTTCAAAAACATGAAACGCCTGCAAAGGTGTGAAATATATGAACAGCTTCAAAAGGTATCAAAAATAGGAGGAGCATGAAGCGGTGTTGAAAAACATGAAGACCCTGAAAAGGTTGAAAAATATGAAGAGCTTCAAAAGGTGTCAAATATATGAGGAGCATGAAACGGTCTGAAAAATAGGAAGAGTATGAAGTGGTATTCAAAAACATGAAGAGCCTGAAAAGTTGTGAAAAATATGAAGAGCTTCAAATGGTGTGAAAAATATGAGGAGCATTAAACGGTTTGAAAAATAGGAGGAGCATAAAACGGTGTTCAAAAACATGAAGAGCCTGAAAAGGTGTGAAATATATGAAGAGCTTCAAAAGGTGTCAAAAATAGAGGGGGCATGAAACTATCTGAAAAATAGGAGGAGCATGAAGCGGTGTTGAAAAACATGAAGAACCTGAAAAGGTTTGAAAAATATGAAGAGCTTCAAAAGGTGTCAAAAATATGAGGAGTATGAACCGGTTTGAAAAATAGGAGGAGCATGAAGCGGTGTTCAAAAACATGAAGAGCCTGAAAAGTTGTGAAAAATATGAAGAGCTTCACACGGTTGGAAATACATGAGGTGCATGAAACGGTGTTGAAAAACATGAAAAGCCTGAAAAGGTGGGTAAAATATGAAGAACTTCAAAAGGTGTCAAAAATATGAGGAGCATGAAACGGTCTGAAAAATAGGAGGAGCATTAAACGGTGTTCAAAAACATAAAGAGCCTGAAATGGTGTGAAATATGAAGAGCTTCAAAAGGTGTCAAAAATAGAAGGAGCATGAAACAGTCAGAAAAATAGGAGGAGCATGAAGCGCTGTAAAAAACATGAAGACCCTGAAAAGGTGTGAAAAATATGAAGACCTTCAAAAGGTGTTAAAATATGAGGAGCATGAAACGGTTCGAAAAATAGGAGGAACATGAAGCGGTGTTCAAAAACATGAAGAGGCTCAAAAGGTGTGAAAAATATGAAGAGCTTCAAAACTAGTCAAAAATATGAGGAGCATGAAACGGTCTGAAAAATAGGAGGAGCATGAAACGGTTTTCAAAAACATGTGGAGCATGAAAAGTTGTGAAAAATATGAAGAGCTTCAAAAGGTGTAAAAATAGGAGGAGCATGAAACGGGCTGAGAAATAGGAGCAGCATTAAGCGGTGTAAAAAACAAGAAGAGCCTGAAAAGGTGTGAAAGATATGAAGATCTTCAAAAGGTGTCAAAATTTTGAGGAGCATGAAACAGTCTGAAAAATAGGAGCAGCATGCAGCGTTGTAATAAACATGAAGAGCCTGAAAAGGTGTGAAAAATATGAAGAGCTTCAAAAGGTGTGAAAAATATGAGGAGCATGAAACGATCTGAAAAATAGGAGGAGCAAGAAGCAGTGTTGAAAAAAATGAAGAGCCTGAAAACGTTTGAAAAATATGAAGAGCTTCAAAAGGTGTGAAAAATATGAAGAGCTTCAAAAGGTGTCAAAAATGAGATGAGCATGAAACAGTCCGAAAAATAGGAGGAGCCTGAAATCATGTTCAAAAACATGAAGAGCCTAAAAAGATGTGAAAAATATAAAGAGCTTCAAAAGGTGTGAAATACATGAGGAGCATGAAACGGTCTGAAAAATAGGAGGAGCATGAAGTGGTGTTGAAAAACATGAAGAGCCTGAAAATTTGTGAAATATATGAAGAGCTTCAAAAGGTGTCAGAAATGAGAGGAGCATGAAACGGTCTGAAAAATAGGAGAAGCATGAAGTGGCTTTGAAAAACATGAAGAGCCTGAAAAGGTGTGAAAAATATGAAGAGCTTCAAAACGTGTCAAAACTATGAGGAGCATGAAACGGTCTGAAAAATAGGAGGAGCAAGAAGCGGTGTTGAAAAGGATTAAGAACCTGAAAACGTTTGATAATATGAAGAGCTTCAAAAGGTGTGGAAAATATGAAGAGCTTCAAAATGTGTCAAAAGCGAGATGAGTATGAAACGGTCTGAAAAATAGGAGGAGCATGAAGTGGTGTTGAAAAACATGAAGAGCCTGAAAATGTGTGAAATATATGAAGAGCTTCAAAATGTGTCAGAAATGAGAGAAGCATGAAACGGTCTGAAAAATAGGATGAGCAAGAAGGGGTGTTGAAAAACATGAAGAGCCTGAAAACGTTTGAGAAATATGAAGAGCTTCAAAAGGTGTGAAAAATATGAAGAGCTTCAAAAGTTGTTAAAAATGAGATGAGCATGACACAGTTTGAAAAATAGGAGGAGCATGAAACCGTGTTCAAAAACATAAAGAGCCTAAAAAGGTTGAAAATTATGAAGAGCTTCAAAAGGTGTGAAAAATACGAGGAGCATAAAACGGTCTGAAATATAGGAGAAGCATGAAGTGGTGTTGAAAAACATGAAGAGCCTGAAAACGTGTGAAATATATGAAGAGCTTCAAAAGGTGACAAAAATATGAGGAGCATGAAACGGTCTGAAATATAGGAAAAGCATGAAGCGGTGTTGAAAAACATGAAGAGCCTGAAAATGTGTGAAAAATATGAAGAGCTTCAAAAGGTGTCAAAAATATGAGGAGCATGAAACGGTCTGAAATATAGGAAAAGCATGAAGCGGTGTTGAAAAACATGAAGAACATGAAACGGTGTGAAAAATATGAAGAGCTTCAAAAGGTGTCAAAATATGAGGAGCATGAACAGGTCTGAAAAATAGGAGGAGGATTAAGCGGTGTTCACAAACATGAAGAGCATGAAAAGGTGTGAAAAATATGAAGAGCTTTAAAAGGTGTGAAATACATGAGGAGCATGAAACGGTCTGAAAAATAGGAGGAGAATGAAACCGTGTTCAAAAACATGAAGAGCCTGAAAAGTTGGGAAAATATGAAGAGCTTCAAACGGTTGGAAATACATGAGGACCATGAAACGGTGTTGAAAAACATGAAGAGCCTGAAAAGGTGTGAAAAATATGAAGAGCTTCAAAAGGTGTCAAAAATATGAGGAGCATGAAACGGACTGAAAAATAGGAGGAACATGAAGCGGTGTTCAAAAACATGAAGAGCCTCAAAAGGTGTGAAAAATATGAAGAGCTTCAAAAGGTGTCAAAAATATGAGGAGCATGAAACGGTCTGATAAATAGGAGGAGCATGAAACGGTCTGAAAAATGGGAGGAGCATGAAGCGGTGTTGAAAAACAAGAAGAGCCTGAAAACATGTGAAAAACATGAAGAGCTTAAAAGTTGTGAGAAATATGAGGAGCTTCAAAAGGTGTCAAAAATGAGACGAGCATGAAACGGTCTGGAAAATAGGACGAGCATGAAGCGGTGTTGAAAACATGAAGAGCCAGAAAAGGTGTGAAAAATATGAAGAGCTTCAAAAAGTGTTAAAAATATGAGGAACATGAAACGGTCTGAAAAAGAGTAGGATCATGAAGCCGTGTTGAAAAACATGGGGAGCCTGAAAAGGTGTGAAAAATATGAAGAGCTTCAAAAGGTGTCAAAAATATGAGGAGCATGAAACGGTCTGAAAAATAGGAGGAGAATGAAACGGTATTCAAAAACATGAAGAGCCTTAAAAGTTGTGAAAAATATGAAGAGCTTCAAACGGTTGGAAATATATGAAGAGCATGAAACCGTCTTGAAAAACATGACGAGCCTGAAAAGGTGTGAAATATATGAAGAGCTTCAAAAGGTGTGAAATACCTGAGGAACATGAATCGGTCTGAAAAATAGGAGGACCATGAAGTAGTGTTTAAAAACATGAAAAGACTGAATAGGTGTGAAAAATATGAAGAGCTTCAAAAGGTGTCAAAATATGAGGAGCATGAAACGTTCTGAAATATAGGAGGAGCATGAATCGGTTTTGAAAAACATGAAGACCCTGAAAATGTGTGAAAAATATGAAGATCTTCAAAACGTGTCAAAATATGAGGAGCATGAAACGGTCTGAAAAACAGGAGGATCATGAAGCCGTGTTGAAAAACATGGGGAGACTGCAAAGGTGTGAAAAATATGAAGAGCTTCAAAAGGTTGGAAATACATGAGGAGCATGTAACGGTCTGGAAAATAGGAAGAGCATGAAGCGGTGTTGAAAAACATGAAGAGCCTGAAAAGGTGGATAAACTATGAAGAGCTTCAAAAGGTGTCAAAAATATGAGGAGCATGAAACGGTCTGAAAAATAGGAGAAATATGAAGTGGTGTTGAAAAACATGAAGAGTCTGAAAACGTGTGAAAAATACGAAGAGCTTCAAAAGGTGTGAAAAATATGAAGAGCTTCAAAAGGTGATAAAAATGAGATGAGCATGAAACGGTCTGAAAAATAGGAGGAGGATGAAGCGGTGTTGGAAATCATGAAGATTATGAAAAGGTGTGAAAAATATGAAGAGCTTCAAAAGATGTCAAAAATATGAGGAGCATAAAACGGTCTGAAAAATAGGAGAAGCATGAAGTGGTGTTGAAAAACATGAAGAGCCTGAAAACGTGTGAAATATATGAAGAGCTTCAAAAGGGGTCAAAAATATGAGGAGCATGAAACGGTCTGAAAATTAGGAGGAACACAAGTGGTGTTCAAAAACATGAAGAGCCTGAAAAGGTGGGAAAAATATGAAGAGATTCAAAAGGTGTCAAAAATATGAGGAACATGAATCGGTGTTGAAAAACATGAAGAGCCTGAAAAGGTGTGAAAAATATGAAGAGCTTCAAAAGGTGTCAAAAATGAGACTAGAATGAAACGGTCTGAAAAATAGGAGGAGCAAGAAGCGGTGTTGAAAAAGATTAAGAACCTGAAAACGTTTGATAATATGAAGAGCTTCAAAAGGTGTGGAAAATGTGAAGAGGTTCAAAATGTGTCAAAAGCGAGATGAGTATGAAACGGTCTGAAAAATAGGAGGAGCATGAAACCGTGTTCAAAAACATAAAGAGCCTAAAAAGGTTGAAAAATATGAAGAGCTTCAAAAGGTGTGAAAAATACGAGGAGCATAAAACGGTCTGAAAAATAGGCGAAGCATGAAGTGGTGTTGAAAAACATGAAGAGCCTGAAAACGTGTGAAATATATGAAGAGCTTCAAAAGGTGTCAAAAATATGAGGAGCATGAATCGGTGTTGAAAAACATGAAGAGCCTGAAAATGTGTGAAAAGTATGAAGAGCTTCAAAAGGTGTCAAAAATATGAGGAGCATGAAACGGTCTGAAATATAGGAGAAGCTTGAAGCGGTGTTGAAAAACATGAAGAACATGAAAAGGTGTGAAAAATATGAAGAGCTTCAAAAGGTGTCAAAATATGAGGAGCATGAACAGGTCTGAAAAATAGGAGGAGGATTAAGCGGTGTTCAAAAACATGAAGAGCATGAAAAGGTGTGAAAAATATGAAGAGCTTCAAAAGGTGTCAAAAATATGAGGAGCATGAAATGGTCTGAAAAATAGGAGGAGAATGAAACGGTGTTCAAAAACATGAAGAGCCTGAAAATGTGTGAAATATATGAAGAGCTTCAAAAGGTGTCAGAAATGAGAGGAGCATGAAACGGTCTGAAAAATAGGAGAAGCATGAAGTGGCTTTGAAAAACATGAAGAGCCTGAAAAGGTGTGAAAAATATGAAGAGCTTCAAAAGGTGTCAAAAATATGAGGAGCATGAAACGGTCTGAAAAATAGAAGGAGCATGAAACGGTGTTCAAAAACATGAAGAGCCTGAAAAGTTGTGAAAAATATGAAGAGCTTTAAGAGGTGCGAAATACATGAGGATCATGAAACGGTCTGAAAAATAGGAGGAGCAAGAAACCGTGTTCAAAAACATGAAGAGCCTGAAAAGTTGTGAAAAATATGAAGAGCTTCAAACGATTGGAAATACATGAGGAGCATGAAACGGTGTTGAAAAACATGAAGAGCCTGAAAAGGTGGGTAAAATATGAGGAGCTTCAAAAGGTGTGAAGTAGATGAGGAGCATGAATCGGTCTGAAAAATAGGAGGAGCATGAAGTGGTGTTTAAAAACATGAAGAGACTGAATAGGTGTGAAAAATATGAAGAGCTTCCAAAGGTGTCAAAATATGAGGAGCATGAAACGGTCTGAAACATAGGAGGAGCATGAATCGGTTTTGAAAAACATGAAGAGCCTGAAAATGTGTGAAAAATATGAAGATCTTCAAAACGCGTCAAAATATGAGGAGCATGAAACAGTCTGAAAAACAGGAGGATCATGAAGCCGTGTTGACAAACATGGGTAGCCTGCAGAGGTGTGAAAAATATGAAGAGCTTCAAAAGGTTGGAAATACATGAGGAGCATGAAACGGTGTTGAAAAACATGAAGAGCCTGAAAAGGTGGGTAAAATATGAGGAGCTTCAAAAGGTGTGAAATAGATGAGGAGCATGAATCGGTCTGAAATATAGGAGGAGCATGAAGTGGTGTTTAAAAACATGAAGAGACTGAATAGGTGTGAAAAATATGAAGAGCTTCCAAAGGTGTCAAAATATGAGGAGCATGAAACGGTCTGAAACATAGGAGGAGCATGAATCGGTGTTGAAAAACATGAAGAGCCTGAAAACGTGTGAAAAATATGAAGAGCTTCAAAAGTTGTGAAAAATATGAAGAGCTTCAAAAGGTGATAAAAATGAGATGAGCATGAAACGGTCTGAAAAATAAGAGGATCATGAAACGGTGTTGGAAATCATGAAGACTCTAAAAAGGTGTGAAATATATTAAGAGCTTCAAAAGGTGTCAAAAATATGAGGAGCATGAAACGGTCTGAAAAATAGGAGGAGAATGAAGCGGTGTTGAAAAACATGAAGAACCTGAAAAAGTGTGAAAAATATGAAGAGCTTCAAAAGGTGTCAAAACTATGAGGAGAAAGAAACGGTCTGAAAAATAGGAGGAGCATGAAAGGGTGTTCAAATGCATGAAGAGCCCGAAAAGGTGTGAAAAATATGAAGAGCTTCAAAAGGTGTGGAAAATATGAAGAGCTTCAAAATGTGTCAAATGCGTGATGAGTATGAAACGGTCTGAAAAATAGGAGGAGCATGAAGTGGTGTTGAAAAACATGAAGAGCCTGAAAATGTGTGAAATATATGAAGAGCTTCAAAATGTGTCAGAAATGAGAGAAGCATGAAACGGTCTGAAAAATAGAATGAGCAAGAAGGGGTGTTGAAAAACATGAAAAACTGAAAAGGTGGGTAAAATATGAAGAGCTTCAAAAGGTGTCAAAAATATGAGGAGCATGAACCGGTCTGAAAAAGAAGAGGAGCATGAAGCGGTGTTCAAAAACATGGAGAGCATGAAAAGGTGTGAAAAATATGAAGAGCTTCAAAAGGTGTAAAAAATAGGAGGAGCATGAAACGGTCTGAAAAATAGGAGCAGCATGAAGCGGTGTAAAAAACATGAAGAGCCTGAAAAGGTGTGAAAGATATGAAGATCTTCAAAAGGTGTAAAAAATATGAGGAGCATGAAACGGTCTTAAAAATAGGAGCAGCATCAAGCGGTGTAATAAACATGAAGAGCCTGAAAAGGTGTGAAAAATATGAAGAGCTTCAAAAGGTGTGAAAAAAATGAAGAGCTTCAAAATGTGTCAAAAATATGAGGAGCATGAAAAGATCTGAAAAATAGGAGCAGCATGAAACGGTGTTCAAAGACATGAAGAGCCGGAAAAGGTGTGAAAAATATGAAGAGCTTCAAAACGTGTCAAAATTATGAGGAGCATGAAACGATCTGAAAAATAGGAGGAGCAAGAAGCAGTGTTGAAAAAAATGAAGAGCCTGAAAACGTTTGAAAAATATGAAGAGCTTCAAAATGTGTCAAAAGCGAGATGAGTATGAAACGGTCTGAAAAATAGGAGGAGCATGAAGTGGTGTTGAAAAACATGAAGAGCCTGAAAATGTGTGAAATATATGAAGAGCTTCAAAATGTGTCAGAAATGAGAGAAGCATGAAACGGTCTGAAAAATAGGATGAGCAAGGAGGGGTGTTGAAAAACATGAAGAGCCTGAAAACGTTTGAGAAATATGAAGAGCTTCAAAAGGTGTGAAAAATATGAAGAGCTTCAAAAGTTGTTAAAAATGAGATGAGCATGACACAGTTTGAAAAATAGGAGGAGCATGAAACCGTGTTCAAAAACATGAAGGGCCTAAGAAGGTTGAAAAATATGAAGAGCTTCAAAAGGTGTGAAAAATACGAAGAGCATAAAACGGTCTGAAAAATAGGAGAAGCATGAAGTGGTGTTGAAAAACATGAAGAGCCTGAAAACGTGTGAAATATATGAAGAGCTTCAAAAGGTGTCAAAAATATGAGGAGCATGAATCGGTGTTGAAAAACATGAAGAGCCTGAAAATGCGTGAAAAATATGATGAGCTTCAAAAGGTGTCAAAAATATGAGGAGCATGAAACGGTCTGAAAAATAGGAGAAGCATGAAACGGTGTTGAAAAACATGAAGAACATGAAAAGGTGTGAAAAATATGAAGAGCTTCAAAAGGTGTCAAAAATATGAGGAGCATGAACCGGTCTGAAAAATAGGAGGAGCATGAAGCGGTGTTCAAAAACATGAAGAGCATGAAAAGGTGTGAAAAATATGAAGAGCTTCAAAAGGTGTCAAAAATATGAGGAGCATGAACCGGTCAGAAAAATAGGAGGAGCATGAAGCGGTGTTCAAAAACATGAAAAGCCTGAAAAGGTGTGAAAAATATGAAGAGTTTCAAAAGGTGTCAAAAATATGAGAAGCATGAAACGGTCTGAAAAATAGGAGCATGAAACGGTCTGAAAAATGGGAGGAGCATGAAGCGGTGTTGAAAAACAAGAAGAGCCTGAAAACGTGTGAAAAACATGAAGAGCTTAAAAGTTGTGAGAAATATGAAGAGCTTCAA
Source organism: Dama dama (assembly GCF_033118175.1). Lineage (NCBI taxonomy): Eukaryota > Metazoa > Chordata > Mammalia > Artiodactyla > Cervidae > Dama > Dama dama. The sequence goes on along the minus strand of NC_083688.1, from coordinate 63,820,751 downwards.
AAGGTGTCAAAAATGAGACGAGCATGAAACGGTCTGGAAAATAGGACGAGCATGAAGCGGTGTTGAAAACATGAAGAGCCAGAAAAGGTGTGAAAAATATGAAGAGCTTCAAAAAGTGTCAAAAATATGAAGAGCATGAAACGGTCTGGAAAATAGGACGAGCACGAAGTGATGTTGAAAAACATGAAGAGCCTAAAAAGGTGTGAAAAATATGAAGAGCTTCAAAACGTGTCAAAAATATGAGGAGCACGAAACGTTCTGAAAAAGAGTAGGATCATGAAGCCGTGTGGAAAAACATGGGGACCCTGAAAAGGTGTGAAAAATATGAAGAGCTTCAAAAGGTGTCAAAAATATGAGGAGCATGAAACGGTCTGAAAAATAGGAGGAGAATGAAACGGTGTTCAAAAACATGAAGAGCCTGAAAATGTGTGAAAAATATGAGGAGCATTAAAAGGTGTGAAATACATGAGGAGCATGAAACGGTCTGGAAAATAGGAAGAGCATGAAGCGGTGTTGAAAAACATGAAGAGCCTGAAAAGGTGGATAAAATATGAAGAGCTTCAAAAGGTGTCAATAATATGAGGAGCATGAAACGGTCTGAAAAATAGGAGAAGCATGAAGTGGTGTTGAAAACATGAAGAGCCTGAAAACGTGTGAAAAATATGAAGAGCTTCAAAAGGTGTGAAAAATGTGAAGAGCTTCAACAGGTGATCAAAATAAGATGAGATTGAAACGGTCTGAAAAATAGGAGGAGCATGGAGCGGTGTTGGAAATCATGAAGAGTATGAAAAGGTGTGAAAAATATGAAGAGCTTCAAAAGGTGTCAAAAATATGAGGAGCATGAAACGGTCTGAAAAATAGGAGGAACATGAAGCGGTGTTGAAAAACATGAAGAGCCTGAAAAGGTGTGAAAAATATGAAGAGCTTCAAAAGGTGTGAAAGATAGGAGGAGCATGAAACGGACTGAAAAATAGCAGGAGCATGAAGCGATGTTCAAAAACATGAAGAGCCTGAAAAGGTGTGAAAAATATGAAGAGCTTCAAAAGGTGTGAAATACATGAGGAGCATGAAACTCTCTGAAAAATAGGAGGCGTTTGAAGCGGTTTTGAAAAACATGAAGAGTCTGAAAACGTGTGAAAATATGAAGAGCTTCAAAAATATGAAAAATATGAAGAGCTTCAAAAGGTGTGGAAAATATGAAGAGCTTCAAAATGTGTCAAAAGTGAGATGAGCATGAAACGGTCTGAAAAATAGGAGGAGCATGAAGTGGTGTTGAAAAACATGAAGAGCCTGAAAATGTGTGAAATATATGAAGAGCTTCAAAAGTTGTCAGAAATGATAGAAACATGAAACGGTCTGAAAAATAGGATGAGCAAGAAGGGGTGTTGAAAAACATGAAGAGCCTGAAAACGTTTGAGAAATATGAAGAGATTCAAAAGGTGTGAAAAATATGAAGAGCTTCAAAAGGTGTCAAAAATGAGATGAGCATGAAACAGTCCGAAAAATAGGAGGAGCCTGAAATCGTGTTCAAAAACATGAAGAGCCTAAAAAGGTGTGAAAAATATAAAGAGCTTCAAAAGGTGTGAAATACATGAGGAGCATGAAACGGTCTGAAAAATAGGAGGAGCATGAAGTGGTGTTGAAAAACATGAAGAGCCTGAAAATGTGTGAAATATATGAAGAGCTTCAAAAGGTGTCAGAAATGAGAGGAGCATGAAACGGTCTGAAAAATAGGAGAAGCATGAAGTGGCTTTGAAAAACATGAAGAGCCTGAAAAGGTGTGAAAAATATGAAGAGCTTCAAAAGGTGTCAAAAATATGAGGAGCATGAAACGGTCTGAAAAATAGGAGGAGCATGAAACGGTGTTCAAAAACATGAAGAGCCTGAAAAGTTGTGAAAAATATGAAGAGCTTTAAGAGGTGCGAAATACATGAGGATCATGAAACGGTCTGAAAAATAGGAGGAGCAAGAAACCGTGTTCAAAAACATGAAGAGCCTGAAAAGTTGTGAAAAATATGAAGAGCTTCAAACGGTTGGAAATACATGAGGAGCATGAAACGGTGTTGAAAAACATGAAGAGCCTGAAAAGGTGGGTAAAATATGAGGAGCTTCAAAAGGTGTGAAGTAGATGAGGAGCATGAATCGGTCTGAAAAATAGGAGGAGCATGAAGTGGTGTTTAAAAACATGAAGAGACTGAATAGGTGTGAAAAATATGAAGAGCTTCCAAAGGTGTCAAAATATGAGGAGCATGAAACGGTCTGAAACATAGGAGGAGCATGAATCGGTTTTGAAAAACATGAAGAGCCTGAAAATGTGTGAAAAATATGAAGATCTTCAAAACGCGTCAAAATATGAGGAGCATGAAACAGTCTGAAAAACAGGAGGATCATGAAGCCGTGTTGAAAAACATGGGTAGCCTGCAGAGGTGTGAAAAATATGAAGAGCTTCAAAAGGTTGGAAATACATGAGGAGCATGAAACGGTGTTGAAAAACATGAAGAGCCTGAAAAGGTGGGTAAAATATGAGGAGCTTCAAAAGGTGTGAAATAGATGAGGAGCATGAATCGGTCTGAAATATAGGAGGAGCATGAAGTGGTGTTTAAAAACATGAAGAGACTGAATAGGTGTGAAAAATATGAAGAGCTTCCAAAGGTGTCAAAATATGAGGAGCATGAAACGGTCTGAAACATAGGAGGAGCATGAATCGGTGTTGAAAAACATGAAGAGCCTGAAAACGTGTGAAAAATATGAAGAGCTTCAAAAGTTGTGAAAAATATGAAGAGCTTCAAAAGGTGATAAAAATGAGATGAGCATGAAACGGTCTGAAAAATAAGAGGATCATGAAACGGTGTTGGAAATCATGAAGAGTCTAAAAAGGTGTGAAATATATTAAGAGCTTCAAAAGGTGTCAAAAATATGAGGAGCATGAAACGGTCTGAAAAATAGGAGGAGAATGAAGCGGTGTTGAAAAACATGAAGAACCTGAAAAAGTGTGAAAAATATGAAGAGCTTCAAAAGGTGTCAAAACTATGAGGAGAAAGAAACGGTCTGAAAAATAGGAGGAGCATGAAAGGGTGTTCAAATGCATGAAGAGCCTGAAAAGGTGTGAAAAATATGAAGAGCTTCAAAAGGTGTAAAATACATGAGGAACATGAAACGGTCTGGAAAATAGGATGAGCATGAAGTTGTGTTGAAAAACATGAAGAGACTGAAAAGGTGTGAAAAATATGAAGAGGTTCAAAAGGTATGAAAAATATGACGTGTTGATACGGTCTGAAAAATAGGAGGAGCATGAAGCTCTGTTCAAAAACATGAAGATGCTGAAAAGTTGTGAAAAATATGAAAAGCTTCAAAAGTTGTCAAAAATATTAGGAGCATGAAACATTCTGAAAAATAGGAGGATCATGAAGCGGTGTTCAAAATCATGAAGAGGCTGAAAAGGTGTGAAAAATATGAAGAGCTTCAAAACGTGTGAAATACATGAGGAGCATGAAAAAGTCTGAAAAATAGGAGGAGCATCAAGCGGTGTTCAAAAACATGAAGAGCCTGAAAAGGTGTGAAAAATATGAAGAGCTTCAAAAGGTGTGAAAAATAGGAGGAGCATGAAACGGGCTGAAAAATAGCAGGAGCATGAAGCGGTGTTCAAATACATGAAGAGCCTGAAAAGGTGTGAAAAATATGAAGAGCTTCAAAAAATGTCAAAAATATGAGGAGCATTAAACGGTCTGAAAAATAGGAGCAGCATGAAACGGTGTTCAAAAACATGAAGAGCCTGAAAAGGTGTGGAAAATATGAAGAGCTTCAAAAGGTGTGAAATACATGAGGAGCATGAAACTCTCTGAAAAATAGGAGGAGCATGAAGCGGTTTTGAAAAACATGAAGAGTCTGAAAAAGTGTGAAAATATGAAAAGCTTCAAAAATATGAAAAATATGAAGAGCTTCAAAAGGTGTGGAAAATATGAAGAGCTTCAAAATGTGTCAAAAGTGAGATGAGCATGAAACGGTCTGAAAAATAGGAGGAGCATGAAGTGGTGTTGAAAAACATGAAGAGCCTGAAAATGTGTGAAATATATGAAGAGCTTCAAAAGGTGTCAAAAATATGAGGAGCATGAACCGGTCTGAAAAAGAAGAGGAGCATGAAGCGGTGTTCAAAAACATGAAGAGCATGAAAAGGTGTGAAAAATATGAAGAGCTTCAAAAGGTGTAAAAAATAGGAGGAGCATGAAACGGTCTGAAAAATAGGAGTAGCATGAAGCGGTGTAAAAAACATGAAGAGCCTGAAAAGGTGTGAAAGATATGAAGATCTTCAAAAGGTGTCAAAAATATGAGGAGCATGAAACGGTCTTAAAAATAGGAGCAGCATCAAGCGGTGTAATAAACATGAAGAGCCTGAAAAGGTGTGAAAAATATGAAGAGCTTCAAAAGGTGTGAAAAAAATGAAGAGCTTCAAAATGTGTCAAAAATATGAGGAGCATGAAAAGATCTGAAAAATAGGAGCAGCATGAAACGGTGTTCAAAGACATGAAGAGCCTGAAAAGGTGTGAAAAATATGAAGAGCTTCAAAACGTGTCAAAAATATGAGGAACATGAAACGATCTGAAAAATAGGAGGAGCAAGAAGCAGTGTTGAAAAAAATGAAGAGCCTGAAAACGTTTGAAAAATATGAAGAGCTTCAAAATGTGTCAAAAGCGAGATGAGTATGAAACGGTCTGAATAATAGGAGGAGCATGAAGTGGTGTTGAAAAACATGAAGAGCCAGAAAATGTGTGAAATATATGAAGAGCTTCAAAATGTGTCAGAAATGAGAGAAGCATGAAACGGTCTGAAAAATAGGATGAGCAAGGAGGGGTGTTGAAAAACATGAAGAGCCTGAAAACGTTTGAGAAATAAGAAGAGCTTCAAAAGGTGTGAAAAATATGAAGAGCTTCAAAAGTTGTTAAAAATGAGATGAGCATGACACAGTTTGAAAAATAAGAGGAGCATGAAACCGTGTTCAAAAACATAAAGAGCCTAAAAAGGTTGAAAAATGTGAAGAGCTTCAAAAGGTGTGAAAAATACGAGGAGCATAAAACGGTCTGAAAAATAGGAGAAGCATGAAGTGGTGTTGAAAAACATGAAGAGCCTGAAAACGTGTGAAATATATGAAGAGCTTCAAAAGGTGTCAAAAATATGAGGAGCATGAATCGGTGTTGAAAAACATGAAGAGCCTGAAAATGTGTGAAAAATATGAAGAGCTTCAAAAGGTGTCAAAAATATGAGGAGCATGAAACGGTCTGAAATATAGGAGAAGCATGAAGCGGTGTTGAAAAACATGAAGAACATGAAAAGGTGTGAAAAATATGAAGAGCTTCAAAAGGTGTCAAAATATGAGGAGCATGAACAGGTCTGAAAAATAGGAGGAGGATTAAGCGGTGTTCAAAAACATGAAGAGCATGAAAAGGTGTGAAAAATATGAAGAGCTTCAAAAGGTGTCAAAAATATGAGGAGCATGAAACGGTCTGAAAAATAGGAGGAGAATGAAACGGTGTTCAAAAACATGAAGAGCCTGAAAAGGTGTGAAAAATATGAAGAGCTTTAAAAGGTGTGAAATACATGAGGAGCATGAAACGGTCTGAAAAATAGGAGAGGAATGAAACCGTGTTCAAAAACATGAAGAGCCTGAAAAGTTGTGAAAAATATGAAGAGCTTCAAACCGTTGGAAATACATGAGGACCATGAAACGGTGTTGAAAACATGAAGAGCCTGAAAAGGTGGGTAAAATATGAAGAGCTTCAAAGGGTGTCAAAAATATGAGGAGCATGAAACGGTCTGAAAATTAGGAGGAACACAAGTGGTGTTCAAAAACATGAAGAGCCTGAAAAGGTGGGAAAAATATGAAGAGATTCAAAAGGTGTCAAAAATATGAGGAGCATGAATCGGAGTTGAAAAACATGAAGAGCCTGAAAAGGTGTGAAAAATATGAAGAGCTTCAAAAGGTGTCAAAAATGAGACTAGAATGAAACGGTCTGAAAAATAGGAGGAGCAAGAAGCGGTGTTGAAAAAGATTAAGAACCTGAAAACGTTTGATAATATGAAGAGCTTCAAAAGGTGTGGAAAATATGAAGAGCTTCAAAATGTGTCAAAAGCGAGATGAGTATGAAACGGTCTGAAAAATACGAGGAGCATGAAGTGGTGTTGAAAAACATGAAGAGCCTGAAAATGTGTGAAATATATGAAGAGCTTCAAAATGTGTCAGAAATGAGAGAAGCATGAAACGGTCTGAAAAATAGGATGAGCAAGAAGGGGTGTTGAAAAACATGAAGAGCCTGAAAACGTGTGAAATATATGAAGAGCTTCAAAAGGTGTCACAAATATTAGGAGCATGAAACGGTCTGAAAATTAGGAGGAACACAAGTGGTGTTCAAAAACATGAAGAGCCTGAAAAGGTGGGAAAAATATGAAGAGATTCAAAAGGTGTCAAAAATATGAGGAACATGAATCGGTGTTGAAAAACATGAAGAGCCTGAAAAGGTGTGAAAAATATGAAGAGCTTCAAAAGGTGTCAAAAATGAGACTAGAATGAAACGGTCTGGAAAATAGGACGAGCATGAAGCGGTGTTGAAAACATGGGGAGCCTGAAAAGGTGTGAAAAATATGAAGAGCTTTAAAAGGTGTGAAATACATGAGGAGCATGAAACGGTCTGAAAAATAGGAGGAGCATGAAACCGTGTTCAAAAACATGAAGAGCCTGAAAAGTTGTGAAAAATATGAAGAGCTTCAAACGGTTGGAAATACATGAGGAGCATGACGGTGTTGAAAAACATGAAGAGCCTGAAAAGGTGGGTAAAATATGAAGAGCTTCAAAAGGTGTCAAAAATATGAGGAGCATGAAACGGTCTGAAAAATAGGAGGAGCATTAAACGGTGTTCAAAAACATGAAGAGCCTGAAATGGTGTGAAATATGAAGAGCTTCAAAAGGTGTCAAAAATAGGAGGAGCATGAAACAGTCTGAAAAATACGAGGAGCATGAAGCGGTGTAAAAAACATGAAGAGCCTGAAAAGGTGTGAAAAATATGAAGAGCTTCAAAACGTGTCAAAAATATGAGGAGCATGAACCGGTCCAAAAAATAGGAGGAGCAAGAAGCGGTGTTGAAAAAGATTAAGAGCCTGAAAACGTTTGAAAAATATGAAGAGCTTCAAAAGGTGTGGAAAATATGAAGAGCTTCAAAATGTGTCAAATGCGAGATGAGTATGAAACGGTCTGAAAAATAGGAAGAGCATGAAGTGGTGTTGAAAAACATGAAGAGCCTGAAAATGTGTGAAATATATGAAGAGCTTCAAAATGTGTCAGAAATGAGAGAAGCATGAAACGGTCTGAAAAATAGAATGAGCAAGAAGGGGTGTTGAAAAACATGAAGAGCCTGAAAAGGTGGGTAAAATATGAAGAGCTTCAAAAGGTGTCAAAAATATGAGGAGCATGAACCGGTCTGAAAAAGAAGAGGAGCATGAAGCGGTGTTCAAAAACATGAAGAGCATGAAAAGGTGTGAAAAATATGAAGAGCTTCAAAAGGTGTAAAAAATAGGAGGAGCATGAAATGGTCTGAAAAATAGGAGCAGCATGAAGCGGTGTAAAAAACATGAAGAGCCTGAAAAGGTGTGAAAGATATGAAGATCTTCAAAAGGTGTCAAAAATATGAGGAGCATGAAACGGTCTTAAAAATAGGAGCAGCATCAAGCGGTGTAATAAACATGAAGAGCCTGAAAAGGTGTGAAAAATATGAAGAGCTTCAAAAGGTGTGAAAAAAATGAAGAGCTTCAAAATGTGTCAAAAATATGAGGAGCATGAAAAGATCTGAAAAATAGGAGCAGCATGAAACGGTGTTCAAAGACATGAAGAGCCGGAAAAGGTGTGAAAAATATGAAGAGCTTCAAAACGTGTCAAAAATATGAGGAGCATGAAACGATCTGAAAAATAGGAGGAGCAAGAAGCAGTGTTGAAAAAAATGAAGAGCCTGAAAACGTTTGAAAAATATGAAGAGCTTCAAAATGTGTCAAAAGCGAGATGAGTATGAAACGGTCTGAAAAATAGGAGGAGCATGAAGTGGTGTTGAAAAACATGAAGAGCCTGAAAATGTGTGAAATATATGAAGAGCTTCAAAATGTGTCAGAAATGAGAGAAGCATGAAACGGTCTGAAAAATAGGATGAGCAAGGAGGGGTGTTGAAAAACATGAAGAGCCTGAAAACGTTTGAGAAATATGAAGAGCTTCAAAAGGTGTGAAAAATATGAAGAGCTTCAAAAGTTGTTAAAAATGAGATGAGCATGACACAGTTTGAAAAATAGGAGGAGCATGAAACCGTGTTCAAAAACATGAAGAGCCTAAGAAGGTTGAAAAATATGAAGAGCTTCAAAAGGTGTGAAAAATACGAGGAGCATAAAACGGTCTGAAAAATAGGAGAAGCATGAAGTGGTGTTGAAAAACATGAAGAGCCTGAAAACGTGTGAAATATATGAAGAGCTTCAAAAGGTGTCAAAAATATGAGGAGCATGAATCGGTGTTGAAAAACATGAAGAGCCTGAAAATGCGTGAAAAATATGATGAGCTTCAAAAGGTGTCAAAAATATGAGGAGCATGAAACGGTCTGAAAAATAGGAGAAGCATGAAACGGTGTTGAAAAACATGAAGAACATGAAAAGGTGTGAAAAATATGAAGAGCTTCAAAAGGTGTCAAAAATATGAGGAGCATGAACCGGTCAGAAAAATAGGAGGAGCATGAAGTGGTGTTCAAAAACCTGAAGAGCATGAAAAGGTGTGAAAAATATGAAGAGCTTCAAAAGGTGTCAAAAATATGAGGAGCATGAACCGGTCTGAAAAATAGGAGGAGCATGAAGCGGTGTTCAAAAACATGAAAAGCCTGAAAAGGTGTGAAAAATATGAAGAGTTTCAAAAGGTGTCAAAAATATGAGGAGCATGAAACGGTCTGAAAAATAGGAGCATGAAACGGTCTGAGAAATGGGAGGAGCATGAAGCGGTGTTGAAAAACAAGAAGAGCCTGAAAACGTGTGAAAAACATGAAGAGCTTAAAAGTTGTGAGAAATATGAAGAGCTTCAAAAGGTGTCAAAAATGAGACGAGCATGAAACGGTCTGGAAAATAGGACGAGCATGAAGCGGTGTTGAAAACATGAAGAGCCAGAAAAGGTGTGGAAAATATGAAGAGCTTCAAAAAGTGTCAAAAATATGAAGAGCATGAAACGGTCTGGAAAATAGGACGAGCATGAAGTGATGTTGAAAAACATGAAGAGCCTAAAAAGGTGTGAAAAATATGAAGAGCTTCAAAACGTGTCAAAAATATGAGGAGCACGAAACGGTCTGAAAAAGAGTAGGATCATGAAGCCGTGTTGAAAAACATGGGGAGCCTGAAAAGATGTGAAAAATATGAAGAGCTTCAAAAGGTGTCAAATATATGAGGAGTATGAAACGGTCTGAAAAATAGGAGGAGAATGAAACGGTGTTCTAAAACATGAAGAGCCTGAAAATGTGTGAAAAATATGAAGAGCATTAAAAGGTGTGAAATACATGAGGAGCATGAAACGGTCTGAAAAATAGGAGGAGCATGAAACCGTGTTCAAAAACATGAAGAGCCTGAAAAGTTGTGAAAAATATGAAGAGCTTCAAACGGTTGGAAATACATGAGGAGCATGAAACGGTCTGAAAAATAGGAGGAGAATGAAACGATGTTCAAAAACATGAAGAGCCTGAAAATGTGTGAAAAATATGAAGAGCTTTAAAGGTGTGAAATACATGAGGAGCATGAAACGGTCTGGAAAATAGGAAGAGCATGAAGCGGTGTTTAAAAACATGAAGAGCCTGAAAAGGTGGATAAAATATGAAGAGCTTCAAAAGGTGTCAATAATATGAGGAGCATGAAATGGTCTGAAAAATAGGAGAAGCATGAAGTGGTGTTGAAAACATGAAGAGCCTGAAAACGTGTGAAAAATATGAAGAGCTTCAAAAGGTGTGAAAAATGTGAAGAGCTTCAACAGCTGATCAAAATAAGATGAGATTGAAACGGTCTGAAAAATAGGAGGAGCATGGAGCGGTGTTGGAAATCATGAAGAGTATGAAAAGGTGTGAAAAACATGAAGAGCTTCAAAAGGTGTCAAAAATATGAGGAGCATGAAACGGTCTGAAAAATAGGAGGAACATGAAGCGGTGTTGAAAAACATGAAGAGCCTGAAAAGGTGTGAAAAATATGAAGAGCTTCAAAAGGTGTGAAAGATAGGAGGAGCATAAAACGGGCTGAAAAATAGCAGGAGCATGAAGCGATGTTCAAAAACATGAAGAGCCTGAAAAGGTGTGAAAAATATGAAGAGCTTCAAAAGGTGTGAAATACATGAGGAGCATGAAACTCTCTGAAAAATAGGAGGGGTTTGAAGCGGTTTTGAAAAACATGAAGAGTCTGAAAACGTGTGAAAATATGAAGAGCTTCAAAAATATGAAAAATATGAAGAGCTTCAAAAGGTGTGGAAAATATGAAGAGCTTCAAAATGTGTCAAAAGTGAGATGAGCATGAAACGGTCTGAAAAATAGGAGGAGCATGAAGTGGTGTTGAAAAACATGAAGAGCCTGAAAATGTGTGAAATATATGAAGAGCTTCAAAAGTTGTCAGAAATGATAGAAACATGAAACGGTCTGAAAAATAGGATGAGCAAGAAGGGGTGTTGAAAAACATGAAGAGCCTGAAAACGTTTGAGAAATATGAAGAGATTCAAAAGGTGTGAAAAATATGAAGAGCTTCAAAAGGTGTCAAAAATGAGATGAGCATGAAACAGTCCGAAAAATAGGAGGAGCCTGAAATCGTGTTCAAAAACATGAAGAGCCTAAAAAGGTGTGAAAAATATAAAGAGCTTCAAAAGGTGTGAAATACATGAGGAGCATGAAACGGTCTGAAAAATAGGAGGAGCATGAAGTGGTGTTGAAAAACATGAAGAGCCTGAAAATGTGTGAAATATATGAAGAGCTTCAAAAGGTGTCAGAAATGAAAGGAGCATGAAACGGTCTGAAAAATAGGAGAAGCATGAAGTGGCTTTGAAAAACATGAAGAGCCTGAAAAGGTGTGAAAAATATGAAGAGCTTCAAAAGGTGTCAAAAATATGAGGAGCATGAAACGGTCTGAAAAATAGGAGGAGCATGAAACGGTGTTCAAAAACATGAAGAGCCTGAAAAGTTGTGAAAAATATGAAGAGCTTTAAGAGGTGCGGAATACATGAGGAGCATGAAACGGTCTGAAAAATAGGAGGAGCAAGAAACCGTGTTCAAAAACATGAAGAGCCTGAAAAGTTGTGAAAAATATGAAGAGCTTCAAACGGTTGGAAATACATGAGGAGCATGAAACGGTGTTGAAAAACATGAAGAGCTTGAAAAGGTGGGTAAAATATGAAGAGCTTCAAAAGGTGTGAAATAGATGAGGAGTATGAATCGGTCTGAAAAATAGGAGGAGCATGAAGTGGTGTTTAAAAACATGAAGAGAATGAATAGGTGTGAAAAATATGAAGAGTTTCCAAAGGTGTCAAAATATGAGGAGCATGAAACGGTCTGAAACAGAGGAGGAGCATGACTCGCTTTTGAAAAACATGAAGAGCCTGAAAATGTGTGAAAAATATGAAGATCTTCAAAACGTGTCAAAATATGAGGAGCATGAAACAGTGTGAAAAACAGGAGGATCATGAAGCCGTGTTGAAAAACATGGGGAGCCTGCAGAGGTGTGAAAAATATGAAGAGCTTCAAAAGGTTGGAAATACATGAGGAGCATGAAACGGTCTGGAAAATAGGAGAAGCATGAAGTGGTGTTGAAAAACATGAAGAGCCTGAAAACGTGTGAAAAATATGAAGAGCTTCAAAAGTTGTGAAAAATATATAGAGCTTCAAAAGGTGATAAAAATGAGATGAGCATGAAACGGTCTGAAAAATAAGAGGATCATGAAGCGGTGTTGGAAATCATGAAGAGTCTGAAAAGGTGTGAAATATATTAAGAGCTTCAAAAGGTGTCAAAAATATAAGGAGCATGAAACGGTCTGAAAAATAGGAGGAGAATGAAGCGGTGTTGAAAAACATGAAGAACCTGAAAAGGTGTGAAAAATATGAAGAGCTTCAAAAGGTGTCAAAACTATGAGGAGAAAGAAACGGTCTGAAAAATAGGAGGAGCATGAAAGGGTGTTCAAATGCATGAAGAGCCTGAAAAGGTGTGAAAAATATGAAGAGCTTCAAAAGGTGTAAAATACATGAGGAACATGAAACGGTCTGGAAAATAGGATGAGCATGAAGTTGTGTTGAAAAACATGAAGAGACTGAAAAGGTGTGAAAAATATGAAGAGGTTCAAAAGGTGTGAAAAATATGACGAGTATGATACGGTCTGAAAAATAGGAGGAGCATGAAGCTCTGTTCAAAAACATGAAGATCCTGAAAAGTTGTGAAAAATATGAAAAGCTTCAAAAGTTGTCAAAAATATTAGGAGCATGAAACATTCTGAAAAAAAGGAGGATCATGATGCGGTGTTCAAAATCATGAAGAGGCTGAAAAGGTGTGAAAAATATGAAGAGCTTTAAAACGTGTGAAATACATGAGGAGCATGAAAAAGTCTAAAAAATAGGAGGAGCATCAAGCGGTGTTCAAAAACATGAAGAGCCTGAAAAGGTGTGAAAAATATGAAGAGCTTCAAAAGGTGTGAAAAATAGGAGGAGCATGAAACGGGCTGAAAAATAGCAGGAGCATAAAGCGGTGTTCAAATACATGAAGAGCCTGAAAAGGTGTGAAAAATATGAAGAGCTTCAAAAAATGTCAAAAATATGAGGAGCATTAAACGGTCTGAAAAATAGGAGCAGCATGAAACGGTGTTCAAAAACATGAAGAGCCTGAAAAGGTGTGGAAAATATGAAGAGCTTCAAAAGGTGTGAAATACATGAGGAGCATGAAACTCTCTGAAAAATAGGAGGAGCATGAAGCGGTTTTGAAAAACATGAAGAGTCTGAAAACGTGTGAAAATATGAAGAGCTTCAAAAATATGAAAAATATGAAGAGCTTCAAAAGGTGTGGAAAATATGAAGAGCTTCAAAATGTGTCAAAAGTGAGATGAGCATGAAACGGTCTGAAAAATAGGAGGAGCATGAAGTGGTGTTGAAAAACATGAAGAGCCTGAAAATGTGTGAAATATATGAAGAGCTTCAAAAGTTGTCAGAAATGATAGAAACATGAAACGGTCTGAAACATAGGATGAGCAAGAAGTGGTGTTGAAAAACATGAAGAGCCTGAAAACGTTTGAGAAATATGAAGAGATTCAAAAGGTGTGAAAAATATGAAGAGCTTCAAAAGGTGTCAAAAATGAGATGAGCATGAAACAGTCCGAAAAGTAGGATTAGCCTGAAATCGTGTTCAAAAACATGAAGAGCCTAAAAAGGTGTGAAAAATATAAAGAGCTTCAAAAGGTGTGAAATACATGAGGAGCATGAAACGGTCTGAAAAATAGGAGGAGCATGAAGTGGTGTTGAAAAACATGAAGAGCCTGAAAAGGTGTGAAATATATGAAGAGCTTCAAAAGGTGTCAGAAATGAGAGGAGCATGAAACGGTCTGAAAAATAGGAGAAGCATGAAGTGGCTTTGAAAAACATGAAGAGCCTGAAAAGGTGTGAAAAATATGAAGAGCTTCAAAAGGTGTCAAAAATATGAGGAGCATGAAACGGTCTGAAAAATACGAGGAGCATGAAACGGTGTTCAAAACATGAAGACCCTGAAAAGGTGTGAAAGATATGAAGACCTTCAAAAGGTGTCAAAAATATGAGGAGCATGAAACGGTCTGAAAAATAGGAGGAGCAAGAAGCGGTGTTGAAAAAGATTAAGAGCCTGAAAACGTTTGAAAAATATGAAGAGCTTCAAAAGGTGTGGAAAATAGGAAGAGCTACAAAATGTGTCAAAAGCGAGATGAGTATGAAACGGTCTGAAAAATAGGAGGAGCATGAAGTTGTGTTGAAAAACATGAAGAGCCTGAAAATGTGTGAAATATATGAAGAGCTTCAAAATGTGTCCGAAATGAGAGAAGCATGAAACGGTCTGAAAAATAGGATAGGCAAGAAGGGGTGTTGAAAAACATGAAGAGCCTGAAAACGTTTGAGAAATATGAAGAGCTTCAAAAGGTGTGAAAAATATGAAGACTTCAAAAGTTGTTAAAAATGAGATGAGCATGACACAGTTTGAAAAATAGAAGGAGCATGAAACCGTGTTCAAAAACATGAAGAGCCTAAAAAGGTTGAAAAATATGAAGAGCTTCAAAAGGTGTGAAAAATACGAGGATCATAAAACGGTCTGAAAAAGAGGAGAAGCATGAAGTGGTGTTGAAAAACATGAAGAGCCTGAAAACGTGTGAAATATATGAAGAGCTTCAAAAGGTGTCAAAAATATGATGAGCATGAAACGGTCTGAAAAATAGGAGGAACACAAGTGGTGTTCAAAAACATGAAGAGCCTGAAAAGGTGTGAAAAATATGAAGAGATTCAAAAGGTGTCAAAAATATGAGGAGCATGAATCGGTGTTGAAAAACATGAAGAGCCTGAAAATGTGTGAAAAATATGAAGATCTTCAAAACGTGTCAAAATATGAGGAGCATGAAACAGTCTGAAAAACAGGAGGATCATGAAGCCGTGTTGAAAAACATGGGGAGCCTGCAGAGGTGTGAAAAATATGAAGAGCTTCAAAAGGTTGGAAATACATGAGGAGCATGAAACGGTCTGGAAAATAGGAGAAGCATGAAGTGGTGTTGAAAAACATGAAGAGCCTGAAAACGTGTGAAAAATATGAAGAGCTTCAAAAGTTGTGAAAAATATGAAGAGCTTCAAAAGGTGATAAAAGTGAGATGAGCATGAAACGGTCTGAAAAATATGAGGAGCATGAAGCGGTGTTGGAAATCATGAAGAGTCTGAAAAGGTGTGAAATATATTAAGAGCTACAAAAGGTGTCAAAAATATGAGGAGCATGAAACGGTCTGAAAAATAGGAGGAGAATGAAGCGGTGTTGAAAAACATGAATAACCTGAAAAGGTGTGAAAAATATGAAGAGCTTCAAAAGGTGTCAAAACTATGAGGAGAAAGAAACGGTCTGAAAAATAGGAGGAGCATGAAAGGGTGTTCAAATGCATGAAGAGCCTGAAAAGGTGTGAAAAATATGAAGAGCTTCAAAAGGTGTAAAATACATGAGGAACATGAAACGGTCTGGAAAATAGGATGAGCATGAAGTTGTGTTGAAAAACATGAAGAGACTGAAAAGGTGTGAAAAATATGAAGAGGTTCAAAAGGTGTGAAAAATATGACGAGTATGATACGGTCTGAAAAATAGGAGGAGCATGAAGCTCTGTTCAAAAACATGAAGATGCTGAAAAGTTGTGAAAAATAGGAAAAGCTTCAAAAGTTGTCAAAAATATTAGGAGCATGAAACATTCTGAAAAATAGGAGGATCATGAAGCGGTGTTCAAAATCATGAAGAGCCGGAAAAGGTGTGAAAAATATGAAGAGCTTCAAAACGTGTCAAAAATATGAGGAGCATGAAACGATCTGAAAAATAGGAGGAGCAAGAAGCAGTGTTGAAAAAAATGAAGAGCCTGAAAACGTTTGAAAAATATGAAGAGCTTCAAAATGTGTCAAAAGCGAGATGAGCATGAAACGGTCTGAAAAATAGGAGGAGCATGAAGTGGTGTTGAAAAACATGAAGAGCCTGAAAATGTGTGAAATATATGAAGAGCTTCAAAATGTGTCAGAAATGAGAGAAGCATGAAACGGTCTGAAAAATAGGATGAGCAAGGAGGGGTGTTGAAAAACATGAAGAGCCTGAAAACGTTTGAGAAATAAGAAGAGCTTCAAAAGGTGTGAAAAATATGAAGAGCTTCAAAAGTTGTTAAAAATGAGATGAGCATGACACAGTTTGAAAAATAGGAGGAGCATGAAACCGTGTTCAAAAACATAAAGAGCCTAAAAAGGTTGAAAAATATGAAGAGCTTCAAAAGGTGTGAAAAATACGAGGAGCATAAAACGGTCTGAAAAATAGGAGAAGCATGAAGTGGTGTTGAAAAACATGAAGAGCCTGAAAACGTGTGAAATATATGAAGAGCTTCAAAAGGTGTCAAAAATATGAGGAGCATGAATCGGTGTTGAAAAACATGAAGAGCCTGAAAATGTGTTAAAAATATGAAGAGCTTCAAAAGGTTGGAAATACATGAGGAGCATGAAACGGTCTGGAAAATAGGAGAAGCATGAAGTGGTGTTGAAAAACATGAAGAGCCTGAAAACGTGTGAAAAATATGAAGAGCTTCAAAAGTTGTGAAAAATATGAAGAGCTTCAAAAGGTGATAAAAGTGAGATGAGCATGAAACGGTCTGAAAAATATGAGGAGCATGAAGCGGTGTTGGAAATCATGAAGAGTCTGAAAAGGTGTGAAATATATTAAGAGCTACAAAAGGTGTCAAAAATATGAGGAGCATGAAACGGTCTGAAAAATAGGAGGAGAATGAAGCGGTGTTGAAAAACATGAATAACCTGAAAAGGTGTGAAAAATATGAAGAGCTTCAAAAGGTGTCAAAACTATGAGGAGAAAGAAACGGTCTGAAAAATAGGAGGAGCATGAAAGGGTGTTCAAATGCATGAAGAGCCTGAAAAGGTGTGAAAAATATGAAGAGCTTCAAAAGGTGTAAAATACATGAGGAACATGAAACGGTCTGGAAAATAGGATGAGCATGAAGTTGTGTTGAAAAACATGAAGAGACTGAAAAGGTGTGAAAAATATGAAGAGGTTCAAAAGGTGTGAAAAATATGACGAGTATGATACGGTCTGAAAAATAGGAGGAGCATGAAGCTCTGTTCAAAAACATGAAGATGCTGAAAAGTTGTGAAAAATAGGAAAAGCTTCAAAAGTTGTCAAAAATATTAGGAGCATGAAACATTCTGAAAAATAGGAGGATCATGAAGCGGTGTTCAAAATCATGAAGAGCCGGAAAAGGTGTGAAAAATATGAAGAGCTTCAAAACGTGTCAAAAATATGAGGAGCATGAAACGATCTGAAAAATAGGAGGAGCAAGAAGCAGTGTTGAAAAAAATGAAGAGCCTGAAAACGTTTGAAAAATATGAAGAGCTTCAAAATGTGTCAAAAGCGAGATGAGCATGAAACGGTCTGAAAAATAGGAGGAGCATGAAGTGGTGTTGAAAAACATGAAGAGCCTGAAAATGTGTGAAATATATGAAGAGCTTCAAAATGTGTCAGAAATGAGAGAAGCATGAAACGGTCTGAAAAATAGGATGAGCAAGGAGGGGTGTTGAAAAACATGAAGAGCCTGAAAACGTTTGAGAAATAAGAAGAGCTTCAAAAGGTGTGAAAAATATGAAGAGCTTCAAAAGTTGTTAAAAATGAGATGAGCATGACACAGTTTGAAAAATAGGAGGAGCATGAAACCGTGTTCAAAAACATAAAGAGCCTAAAAAGGTTGAAAAATATGAAGAGCTTCAAAAGGTGTGAAAAATACGAGGAGCATAAAACGGTCTGAAAAATAGGAGAAGCATGAAGTGGTGTTGAAAAACATGAAGAGCCTGAAAACGTGTGAAATATATGAAGAGCTTCAAAAGGTGTCAAAAATATGAGGAGCATGAATCGGTGTTGAAAAACATGAAGAGCCTGAAAATGTGTTAAAAATATGAAGAGCTTCAAAAGGTGTCAAAAATATGAGGAGCATGAAACGGTCTGAAATATAGGAGAAGCATGAAGCGGTGTTGAAAAACATGAAGAACATGAAAAGGTGTGAAAAATATGAAGAGCTTCAAAAGGTGTGAAAATATGAGGAGCATGAACAGGTCTGAAAAATAGGAGGAGGATTAAGCGGTGTTCAAAAACATGAAGAGCATGAAAAGGTGTGAAAAATATGAAGAGCTTCAAAAGGTGTCAAAAATATTAGGAGCATGAAACGGTCTGAAAAATAGGAGGAGAATGAAACGGTGTTCAAAAACATGAAGCGCCTGAAAAGGTGTGAAAAATATGAAGAGCTTTAAAAGGTGTGAAATACATGAGGAGCATGAAACGGTCTGAAAAATAGGAGAGGAATGAAACCGTGTTCAAAAACATGAAGAGCCTGAAAAGTTGTGAAAAATATGAAGAGCTTCAAACGGTTGGAAATACATGAGGACCATGAAACGGTGTTGAAAAACATGAAGAGCTTGAAAAGGTGGGTAAAATATGAAGAGCTTCAAAAGGTGTCAAAAATATGAGGAGCATGAAACGGTCTGAAAATTAGGAGGAACACAAGTGGTGTTCAAAAACATGAAGAGCCTGAAAAGGTGGGAAAAATATTCAGAGATTCAAAAGGTGTCAAAAATATGAGGAGCATGAATCGGAGTGAAAAACATGAAGAGCCTGAAAAGGTGTGAAAAATATGAAGAGCTTCAAAAGGTGTCAAAAAGGAGACTAGAATGAAACGGTCTGAAAAATAGGAGGAGCAAGAAGCGGTGTTGAAAAAGATTAAGAACCTGAAAACGTTTGATAATATGAAGAGCTTCAAAAGGTGTGGAAAATATGAAGAGCTTCAAAATGTGTCAAAAGCGAGATGAGTATGAAACGGTCTGAAAAATAGGAGGAGCATGAAGTGGTGTTGAAAAACATGAAGAGCCTGAAAATGTGTGAAATATATGAAGAGCTTCAAAATGTGTCAGAAATGAGAGAAGCATGAAACGGTCTGAAAAATAGGATGAGCAAGAAGGGGTGTTGAAAAACATGAAGAGCCTGAAAACGTGTGAAATATATGAAGAGCTTCAAAAGGTGTCACAAATATTAGGAGCATGAAACGGTCTGAAAATTATGAGGAACACAAGTGGTGTGCAAAAACATGAAGAGCCTGAAAAGGTGGGAAAAATATGAAGAGATTCAAAAGGTGTCAAAAATATGAGGAACATGAATCGGTGTTGAAAAACATGAAGAGCCTGAAAAGGTGTGAAAAATATGAAGAGCTTCAAAAGGTGTCAAAAATGAGACTAGAATGAAACGGTCAGGAAAATAGGACGAGCATGAAGCGGTGTTGAAAACATGGGGAGCCTGAAAAGGTGTGAAAAATATGAAGAGCTTTAAAAGGTGTGAAATACATGAGGAGCATGAAACGGTCTGAAAAATAGGAGGAGCATGAAACCGTGTTCAAAAACATGAAGAGCCTGAAAAGTTGTGAAAAATATGAAGAGCTTCAAACGGTTGGAAATACATGAGGAGCATGACGGTGTTGAAAAACATGAAGAGCCTGAAAAGGTGGGTAAAATATGAAGAGCTTCAAAAGGTGTCAAAAATATGAGGAGCATGAAACGGTCTGAAAAATAGGAGGAGCATTAAACGGTGTTCAAAAACATGAAGAGCCTGAAATGGTGTGAAATATGAAGAGCTTCAAAAGGTGTCAAAAATAGGAGGAGCATGAAACAGTCTGAAAAATAGGAGGAGCATGAAGCGGTGTAAAAAACATGAAGAGCCTGAAAAGGTGTGAAAAATATGAAGAGCTTCAAAACGTGTCAAAAATATGAGGAGCATGAAAGGGTCCGAAAAATAGAATGAGCAAGAAGGGGTGTTGAAAAACATGAAGAACCTGAAAAGGTGGGTAAAATATGAAAAGCTTCAAAAGGTGTCAAAAATATGAGGAGCATGAACCGGTCTGAAAAAGAAGAGGAGCATGAAGTGGTGTTCAAAAACATGAAGAGCATGAAAAGGTGTGAAAAATATGAAGAGCTTCAAAAGGTGTAAAAAATAGGAGGAGCATGAAACGGTCTGAAAAATAGGAGCAGCATGAAGCGGTGTAAAAAACATGAAGAGCCTGAAAAGGTGTGAAAGATATGAAGATCTTCAAAAGGTGTCAAAAATATGAGGAGCATGAAACGGTCTGAAAAATAGGAGGAGAATGAAACGGTGTTCAAAAACATGAAGAGCCTGAAAATGTGTGAAAAATATGAAGAGCATTAAAAGGTGTGAAATACATGAGGAGCATGAAACGGTCTGAAAAATAGGAGGAGCATGAAACCGTGTTCAAAAACATGAAGAGCCTGAAAAGTTGTGAAAAATATGAAGAGCTTCAAACGGTTGGAAATACATGAGGAGCATGAAACGGTCTGAAAAATAGGAGGAAAATGAAACGGTGTTCAAAAACATGAAGAGCCTGAAAATGTGTGAAAAATATGAAGAGCTTTAAAAGGTGTGAAATACATGAGGAGCATGAAACGGTCTGGAAAATAGGAAGAGCATGAAGCGGTGTTGAAAAACATGAAGAGTCTGAAAAGGTGGATAAAATATGAAGAGCTTCAAAAGGTGTCAATAATATGAGGAGCATGAAATGGTCTGAAAAATAGGAGAAGCATGAAGTGGTGTTGAAAACATGAGGAGCCTGAAAACGTGTGAAAAATATGAAGAGCTTCAAAAGGTGTGAAAAATGTGAAGAGCTTCAACAGCTGATCAAAATAAGATGAGATTGAAACGGTCTGAAAAATAGGAGGAGCATGGTGCGGTGTTGGAAATCATGAAGAGTATGAAAAGGTGTGAAAAACATGAAGAGCTTCAAAAGGTGTCAAAAATATGAGGAGCATGAAACGGTCTGAAAAATAGGAGGAACATGAAGCGGTGTTGAAAAACATGAAGAGCCTGAAAAGGTGTGAAAAATATGAAGAGCTTCAAAAGGTGTGAAAGATAGGAGGAGCATGAAACGGGCTGAAAAATAGCAGGAGCATGAAGCGATGTTCAAAAACATGAAGAGCCTGAAAAGGTGTGGAAAATATGAAGAGCTTCAAAAGGTGTGAAATACATGAGGAGCATGAAACTCTCTGAAAAATAGGAGGGGTTTGAAGCGGTTTTGAAAAACATGAAGAGTCTGAAAACGTGTGAAAATATGAAGAGCTTCAAAAATATGAAAAATATGAAGAGCTTCAAAAGGTGTGGAAAATATGAAGAGCTTCAAAATGTGTCAAAAGTGAGATGAGCATGAAACGGTCTGAAAAATAGGAGGAGCATGAGGGGTGTTGAAAAACATGAAGAGCCTGAAAATGTGTGAAATATATGAAGAGCTTCAAAAGTTGTCAGAAATGATAGAAACATGAAACGGTCTGAAACATAGGATGAGCAAGAAGGGGTGTTGAAAAACATGATGAGCCTGAAAACGTTTGAGAAATATGAAGAGATTCAAAAGGTGTGAAAAATATGAAGAGCTTCAAAAGTTGTCAAAAATGAGATGAGCATGAAACAGTCCGAAAAATAGGAGGAGCCTGAAATCGTGTTCAAAAACATGAAGAGCCTAAAAAGGTGTGAAAAATATAAAGAGCTTCAAAAGGTGTGAAATACATGAGGAGCATGAAACGGTCTGAAAAATAGGAGGAGCATGAAGTGGTGTTGAAAAACATGAAGAGCCTGAAAAGGTGTGAAATATATGAAGAGCTTCAAAAGGTGTCAGAAATGAAAGGAGCATGAAACGGTCTGAAAAATAGGAGAAGCATGAAGTGGCTTTGAAAAACATGAAGAGCCTGAAAAGGTGTGAAAAATATGAAGAGCTTCAAAAGGTGTCAAAAATATGAGGAGCATGAAACGGTCTGAAAAATAGGAGGAGCATGAAACGGTGTTCAAAAACATGAAGAGCCTGAAAAGTTGTGAAAAATATGAAGAGCTTTAAGAGGTGCGGAATACATGAGGAGCATGAAACGGTCTGAAAAATAGGAGGAGCAAGAAACCGTGTTCAAAAACATGAAGAGCCTGAAAAGTTGTGAAAAATATGAAGAGCTTCAAACGGTTGGAAATACATGAGGAGCATGAAACGGTGTTGAAAAACATGAAGAGCCTGAAAAGGTGGGTAAAATATGAAGAGCTTCAAAAGGTGTGAAATAGATGAGGAGCATGAATCGGTCTGAAAAATAGGAGGAGCATGAAGTGGTGTTTAAAAACATGAAGAGACTGAATAGGTGTGAAAAATATGAAGAGCTTCCAAAGGTGTCAAAATATGAGGAGCATGAAACGGTCTGAAACATAGGAGGAGCATGAATCGGTTTTGAAAAACATTAAGAGCCTGAAAATGTGTGAAAATATGAAGATCTTCAAAACGCGTCAAAATATGAGGAGCATGAAACAGTCTGAAAAACAGGAGGATCATGAAGCCGTGTTGAAAAACATGGGGAGCCTGCAGAGGTGTGAAAAATATGAAGAGCTTCAAAAGGTTGGAAATACATGAGGAGCATGAAACGGTCTGGAAAATAGGAGAAGCATGAAGTGGTGTTGAAAAACATGAAGAGCCTGAAAACGTGTGAAAAATATGAAGAGCTTCAAAAGTTGTGAACAATATGAAGAGCTTCAAAAGGTGATAAAAATGAGATGAGCATGAAACGGTCTGAAAAATAAGAGGATCATGAAGCGGTGTTGGAAATCGTGAAGAGTCTGAAAAGGTGTGAAATATATTAAGAGCTTCAAAAGGTGTCAAAAATATGAGGAGCATGAAACGGTCTGAAAAATAGGAGGAGAATGAAGCGGTGTTGAAAAACATGAAGAACCTGAAAAGGTGTGAAAAATATGAAGAGCTTCAAAAGGTGTCAAAACTATGAGGAGAAAGAAACGGTCTGAAAAATAGGAGGAGCATGAAAGGGTGTTCAAATGCATGAAGAGCCTGAAAAGGTGTGAAAAATATGAAGAGCTTCAAAAGGTGTAAAATACATGAGGAACATGAAACGGTCTGGAAAATAGGATGAGCATGAAGTTGTGTTGAAAAACATGAAGAGACTGAAAAGGTGTGAAAAATATGAAGAGGTTCAAAAGGTGTGAAAAATATGACGAGTATGATACGGTCTGAAAAATAGGAGGAGCATGAAGCTCTGTTCAAAAACATGAAGATCCTGAAAAGTTGTGAAAAATATGAAAAGCTTCAAAAGTTGTCAAAAATATTAGGAGCATGAAACATTCTGAAAAAAAGGAGGATCATGAAGCGGTGTTCAAAATCATGAAGAGGCTGAAAAGGTGTGAAAAATATGAAGAGCTTTAAAACGTGTGAAATACATGAGGAGCATGAAAAAGTCTAAAAAATAGGAGGAGCATCAAGCGGTGTTCAAAAACATGAAGAGCCTGAAAAGGTGTGAAAAATATGAAGAGCTTCAAAAGGTGTGAAAAATAGGAGGAGCATGAAACGGGCTGAAAAATAGCAGGAGCATGAAGCGGTGTTCAAATACATGAAGAGCCTGAAAAGGTGTGAAAAATATGAAGAGCTTCAAAAAATGTCAAAAATATGAGGAGCATTAAACGGTCTGAAAAATAGGAGCAGCATGAAACGGTGTTCAAAAACATGAAGAGCCTGAAAAGGTGTGGAAAATATGAAGAGCTTCAAAAGGTGTGAAATACATGAGGAGCATGAAACTCTCTGAAAAATAGGAGGAGCATGAAGCGGTTTTGAAAAACATGAAGAGTCTGAAAACGTGTGAAAATATGAAGAGCTTCAAAAATATGAAAAATATGAAGAGCTTCAAAAGGCGTGGAAAATATGAAGAGCTTCAAAATGTGTCAAAAGTGAGATGAGCATGAAACGGTCTGAAAAATAGGAGGAGCATGAAGTGGTGTTGAAAAACATGAAGAGCCTGAAAATGTGTGAAATATATGAAGAGCTTCAAAAGTTGTCAGAAATGATAGAAACATGAAACGGTCTGAAAAATAGGATGAGCAAGAAGGGGTGTTGAAAAACATGAAGAGCCTGAAAACGTTTGAGAAATATGAAGAGATTCAAAAGGTGTGAAAAATATGAAGAGCTTCAAAAGGTGTCAAAAATGAGATGAGCATGAAACAGTCCGAAAAATAGGAGGAGCCTGAAATCGTGTTCAAAAACATGAAGAGCCTAAAAAGGTGTGAAAAATATAAAGAGCTTCAAAAGGTGTGAAATACATGAGGAGCATGAAACGGTCTGAAAAATAGGAGGAGCATGAAGTGGTGTTGAATAACATGAAGAGCCTGAAAATGTGTGAAATATATGAGAGCTTCAAAAGGTGTCAGAAATGAGAGGAGCATGAAACGGTCTGAAAAATAGGAGAAGCATGAAGTGGCTTTGAAAAACATGAAGAGCCTGAAAAGGTGTGAAAAATATGAAGAGCTTCAAAAGGTGTCAAAATATGAGGAGCATGAAACGGTCTGAAAAATAGGAGGAGCATGAAACGGTGTTCAAAAACATGAAGAGCCTGAAAAGTTGTGAAAAATATGAAGAGCTTCAAAAGGTGTCAAAAATATGAGGAGCATGAAACGGTCTGAAAAATACGAGGAGCATTAAACGGTGTTCAAAAACATGAAGACCCTGAAAAGGTGTGAAAGATATGAAGACCTTCAAAAGGTGTCAAAAATATGAGGAGCATGAAACGGTCTGAAAAATAGGAGGAGCAAGAAGCGGTGTTGAAAAAGATTAAGAGCCTGAAAACGATTGAAAAATATGAAGAGCTTCAAAAGGTGTGGAAAATAGGAAGAGCTTCAAAATGTGTCAAAAGCTAGATGAGTATGAAACGGTCTGAAAAATAGGAGGAGCATGAAGTTGTGTTGAAAAACATGAAGAGCCTGAAAATGTGTGAAATATATGAAGAGCTTCAAAATGTGTCCGAAATGAGAGAAGCATGAAACGGTCTGAAAAATAGGATAGGCAAGAAGGGGTGTTGAAAAACATGAAGAGCCTGAAAACGTTTGAGAAATATGAAGAGCTTCAAAAGGTGTGAAAAATATGAAGACTTCAAAAGTTGTTAAAAATGAGATGAGCATGACACAGTTTTAAAAATAGAAGGAGCATGAAACCGTGTTCAAAAACATGAAGAGCCTAAAAAGGTTGAAAAATATGAAGAGCTTCAAAAGGTGTGAAAAATACGAGGAGCATAAAACGGTCTGAAAAAGAGGAGAAGCATGAAGTGGTGTTGAAAAACATGAAGAGCCTGAAAACGTGTGAAATATATGAAGAGCTTCAAAAGGTGTCAAAAATATGAGGAGCATGAAACGGTCTGAAAAATAGGAGGAACACAAGTGGTGTTCAAAAACATGAAGAGCCTGAAAAGGTGTGAAAAATATGAAGAGATTCAAAAGGTGTCAAAAATATGAGGAGCATGAATCGGTGTTGAAAAACATGAAGAGCCTAAAAATGTGTGAAAAATATGAAGATCTTCAAAACGTGTCAAAATATGAGGAGCATGAAACAGTCTGAAAAACAGGAGGATCATGAAGCCGTGTTGAAAAACATGGGGAGCCTGCAGAGGTGTGAAAAATATGAAGAGCTTCAAAAGGTTGGAAATACATGAGGAGCATGAAACGGTCTGGAAAATAGGAGAAGCATGAAGTAGTGTTGAAAAACATGAAGAGCCTGAAAACGTGTGAAAAATATGAAGAGCTTCAAAAGTTGTGAAAAATATGAAGAGCTTCAAAAGGTGATAAAAGTGAGATGAGCATGAAACGGTCTGAAAAATATGAGGAGCATGAAGCGGTGTTGGAAATCATGAAGAGTCTGAAAAGGTGTGAAATATATTAAGAGCTTCAAAAGGTGTCAAAAATATGAGGAGCATGAAACGGTCTGAAAAATAGGAGGAGAATGAAGCGGTGTTGAAAAACATGAAGAACCTGAAAAGGTGTGAAAAATATGAAGAGCTTCAAAAGGTGTCAAAACTATGAGGAGAAAGAAACGGTCTGAAAAATAGGAGGAGCATGAAAGGGTGTTCAAATGCATGAAGAGCCTGAAAAGGTGTGAAAAATATGAAGAGCTTCAAAAGGTGTAAAATACATGAGGAACATGAAACGGTCTGGAAAATAGGATGAGCATGAAGTTGTGTTGAAAAACATGAAGAGACTGAAAAGGTGTGAAAAATATGAAGAGGTTCAAGAGGTGTGAAAAATATGACGAGTATGATACGGTCTGAAAAATAGGAGGAGCATGAAGCTCTGTTCAAAAACATGAAGATGCTGAAAAGTTGTGAAAAATAGGAAAAGCTTCAAAAGTTGTCAAAAATATTAGGAGCATGAAACATTCTGAAAAATAGGAGGATCATGAAGCGGTGTTCAAAATCATGAAGAGCCTGAAAAGGTGTGAAAAATATGAAGAGCTTCAAAACGTGTGAAATACATGAGGAGCATGAAAAAGTCTGAAAAATAGGAGGAGCATC
Source organism: Dama dama (assembly GCF_033118175.1). Taxonomy (NCBI): domain Eukaryota; kingdom Metazoa; phylum Chordata; class Mammalia; order Artiodactyla; family Cervidae; genus Dama; species Dama dama. Next base: position 63,794,589 of record NC_083688.1, on the reverse strand, counting down.
AAGTGGTGTTCAAAAACATGAAGAGCCTGAAAAGGTGTGAAAAATATGAAGAGCTTCAAAAGGTGTGAAAAATAGGAGGAGCATGAAACGGGCTGAAAAATAGCAGGAGCATGAAGCGGTGTTCAAATACATGAAGAGCCTGAAAAGGTGTGAAAAATATGAAGAGCTTCAAAAAATGTCAAAAATATGAGGAGCATTAAACGGTCTGATAAATAGGAGAAGCATGAAACGGTGTTCAAAAAAATGAACAGCCTGAAAAGGTGTGGAAAATATGAAGAGCTTCAAAAGGTGTGAAATACATGAGGAGCATGAAACTCTCTGAAAAATAGGAGGAGCATGAAGCGGTTTTGAAAAACATGAAGAGTCTGAAAACGTGTGAAAATATGAAGAACTTCAAAAATATGAAAAATATGAAGAGCTTCAAAAGGTGTGGAAAATATGAAGAGCTTCAAAATGTGTCAAAAGTGAGATGAGCATGAAACGGTCTGAAAAATAGGAGGAGCATGAAGTGGTGTTGAAAAACATGAAGAGCCTGAAAATGTGTGAAATATATGAAGAGCTTCAAAAGTTGTCAGAAATGATAGAAACATGAAACGGTCTGAAAAATAGGATGAGCAAGAAGGGGTGTTGAAAAACATGAAGAGCCTGAAAAAGTTTGAGAAATATGAAGAGATTCAAAAGGTGTGAAAAATATGAAGAGCTTCAAAAGGTGTCAAAAATGAGATGAGCATGAAACAGTCCGAAAAATAGGAGGAGCCTGAAATCGTGTTCAAAAACATGAAGAGCCTAAAAAGGTGTGAAAAATATAAAGAGCTTCAAAAGGTGTGAAAGACATGAGGAGCATGAAACGGTCTGAAAAATAGGAGGAGCATGAAGTGGTGTTGAAAAACATGAAGAGCCTGAAAATGTGTGAAATATATGAAGAGCTTCAAAAGGTGTCAGAAATGAGAGGAGCATGAAACGGTCTGAAAAATAGGAGAAGCATGAAGTGGCTTTGAAAAACATGAAGAGCCTGAAAAGGTGTGAAAAGTATGTAGAGCTTCAAAAGGTGTGAAAAAAATGAAGAGCTTCAAAATGTGTCAAAAATATGAGGAGCATGAAAAGATCTAAAAAATAGGAGCAGCATGAAACGGTGTTCAAAGACATGAAGAGCCTGAAAAGGTGTCAAAAATATGAAGAGCTTCAAAACGTGTCAAAAATATGAGGAGCATGGAACGGTCTGAAAAATAGGAGGAGCATGAAACTGTCTGGAAAATTGGACGAGCATGAAGCGGTGTTGAAAACATGAAGAGCCAGAAAAGTTGTGAAAAATATGAAGAGCTTCAAAAAGTGTCAAAAATATGAAGAGGATGAAACGGTCGGAAAAATAGGAGGAGCAGGAAGTTATGTTGGAAAACATGAAGAGCCTAAAAAGGTGTGAAAAATATGAAGAGCTTCAAAAAGTGTCAAAAATATGAGGAGCATGAAACGGTCTGAAAAGCAGTAGGATCATGAATCCGTGTTGAAAAACATGGGGAGCCTGAAAAGGTGTGAAAAATATGAAGAGATTTAAAAGTTGTGAAATACATGAGGAGCATGAAACGGTCTTAAAAATAGGAGGAGCATGAAACCGTGTTCAAAAACATGAAGAGCCTGAAAAGTTGTGAAATATATGAAGAGCTTCAAACGGTTGGAAATACATGAGGAGCATGAAACGGTGTTGAAAAACATGAAGAGCCTGAAAAGGTGGGTAAAATATGAAGAGCTTCAAAAGGTGTTAAAAATATGAGGAGCATGAAACGGTCTGAAAAATAGGAGGATCATGAAACGGTGTTGAAAAACATGTAGAGCCTGAAAAGCTGTGAAAAATATGAAGAGCTTCAAAAGGTGTTAAAAATATGAGGAGCATGAAACGGTCTGAAAAATAGAAGCAGCATGAAACGGTGTTGAAAAACATGAAGAGCCTGAAAAGGTGTGAAAAATATGAAGAGCTTCAAATGGTGTGAAAAATATGAGGAGCATGAAACGGTCTGAAAAATAGGAGGAGCATGAAGCGGTGTTCAAAAACATGACGAGCCTGAAAAGGTGTGAATAATATGAAGAGCTTCAAAAGGTGTGAAATAAATGAGGAGCATGAAACGGTCTGGAATATAGGAGGAGCATGAAGCGGTGTTCAAAAACATGAAGAGCCTGAAAAGGTGTGAAAAATATGAAGAGCTTCTAAAGGTGTCAAAAATATGAGGAGCATGTAACGTTCTGAAAAACAGGAGTAGCATGAAGTGGTGTTGAATAACATCAAGAGCCTGAGAAGGTGTGAAAAATATGAAGAGCTTCGAAAGGGGTGAAATACATGAGGAGCATGAAACGGGCTGAAAAATAGGAGAAGCATGAAGTGGTGTGGAAAAACATGAAGAGCCAGAAAAGGTGTGAAAAATATGAAGAGCTTCAAAAGGAGTCAAAAATATGAAGAGCATGAAACAGTCTGAAAATTTGGAAGATCATGAGCGGTGTTCAAAAATATGAAGAGCCTGAAAAGGTGTGAAAAATATGAAGAGCTTCAAATGGTGTCAAAATTATGAGAAGCATGAAACGGTCTGAAAGATAGGAGGAGCATGAAGCTGTGCTCAAAAACATGAAGAGCCTGAGAAGGTGTGAGTAATATGAAGAGCTTCAGAAAGTGTGAAAATTATGAGGAGAATGAAACGGTCTGAAAAATAGGAGGAGCATGAAGCGGTGTTCAAAAATATGAAGAGCCTGAAAGGATGTGAAAAATATGACGTGCCTCAAAAGGTGTCAAAAATATGAGGAGCATGAAACGTTCTCAAAATAATAGGAGCATGAAGCGGTTTTGAAAAACATGAAGAGCCTGAAAAAGTGTGAAAAATAGGAAGAGCTTCAAAAGGTGTCAATAATAAGAGGTGCATGAAACAGTCTGAAAAAAAAGGAGGAGCATGAAACGGTCTGAAAAATAGGAGGAGCATGAAGCTGTGTTGAAAAACATGAAGAGCCTGAAAAGGTGTGACAAATATAAAGACCTTCAAAAGGTTTCAAAAATATGAGGAGCATGAAACGGTCTGAAAAATAGGAGCATGAAACTGTGTTGAAAAATATGAAGAGCCTGAAAAGGTGTGAAATACATGAATAGGTTCAGAACGTGTCAAAAATATGAGGAGCATGAAACGGTCTGAAAAATAGGAGGAGAATGAAGCGGTGTTGAAAAACATGAAGAGCCTGAAAAGGTGTGAAAAATATGAAGAGCTTCAAAAGGTGTCAAAAATATGAGGAGCATGAAACTGTCTGAAAAATAGGAGGAGCATGAAAAGGTGTTCAAAAACATGAAGAGCCTGAAAATGTGTGAAAATTATGGAGAGCTTCAAAAGGTGTGAAAAATATGAGGAGCATGAAGTGGTGTTCAAAAACATGAAGAGCTTGAATAGGTGTGAAATATACGAAGAGCTTCAAAAGGTGTCAAAAGTATGAGGAGCATGAAACGCTCTGAAAATAGGAGGAGAATGAAGCGGTGTTGAAAAACATGAAGAGCATGAAAGGTGTGAAAAATATGAAGAGCTTCAAAAGGTGTCAAAAATCTGAGGAGCATGAAACGGTCTGAAAAATAGGAGGAGCACGAATCGGTGTTCAAAAACATGAAGAGCCTGAAAAGGTGTGAAAAATATGAAGAGCTTCAAAAGGTGTCAAATATATGAGGAGCTTGAAAAGGTGTTCAAAAACATGAAGAGCATGAAAATGTGTGAAAAATATGAAGAGTTTCAAATGATGTCAAAAATATGAGGAGCATGAAACTGTCCGAAAAATAGGAGAAGCATGAAATGGTGTTCAAAAACATGAAGAGACTGAAAACCTGTGAAAATTATTAAGAGCTTCAAAAGGTGTGAAAAATATGAAGAGCTTCAAAAGGTGTGAAAAATATGAGGAGCATGAAACGGTCTGAAAAATAGGAGGAGCATGAAACTGTGTTGAAAAATATGAAGAGCCTGAAAAGGTGTGAAATATATGTATAGGTTCAGAAAGTGTCAAAAATATGAAGAGCATGAAATTGTCTGAAAAATAGGAGAAGATTGAAGCGGTGTTGAAAAAGATGAAGAGCCTGAAAAGGTGTGAAAAATATGAAGAGCGTCAAAAGGTGTCAAAAATATGAGGAGCATGAAACGGTCTGAAAAATAGGAGGAGCATGAAAAGGTATTCAAAAACATGAAGGGCCTGAAAATGTGTGAAAAATATGAAGAGCTTCAAAAGGTGTGAAAAATATGAGGAGCATGAAGTGGTGTTCAAAAACATGAAGAGCCTGAAAAGGTGTGAAATATACGAAGAGCTTCAAAAGTTGTCAAAAATTTGAGGAGCATGAAACGGTGTTCAAAAACATGAAGAGCCTGAAAAGGTGTGAAATATATGAAGAGCTTCAAAAGGTGTCAAATATATGAGGATCATGAAACCGTCTGAAAAATAGGAGGAGCATGAAGCGGTGTTGAAAACATGAAGAGCCTGAAAAGGTATGAAAAATATGAAGAGCTACACAAGGGGTCAAAAATATGAGGAGCATGAAACGGTCTGAAAAATAGGAGGAGCATGAAATGGTGTTCAAAAACATGACAGCCTGAAAAGGTGTGAAAAATATGAAGAGCTTCAAAAGGTGTCAAAAGTATGAGGAGCATGAAACGGTCTGAAAATAGGAGGAAGATGTAAGGGTGTTGAAAACATGAAGAGCAAGAAAAGGTGTGAAAAATATGAAGAGCTTCAAAAGGTGTCAAAAATATGAGGAGCATGAAACGGTCTGAAAAATAGGAGGAGCATGAAGCAGTGTTGAAAAACATGAAGAGCCTGAAAAGGTGTGAAAAATATGAAGAGCTTCAAAAAGTGTCAAAAATATGAGGAGCATGAAACGGTCTGAAAAATAAGAGGAGCATGAAATGGTGTTGAAAAACATGAAGAGCCTGAAATGAGTGAAATATACGAAGAGCTTCAAAAGGTGACAAAAATATGAGGAGCATGAAACGGTATGAAAAATAGGAGGAGCCTGAAGCGGTGTTGAAAAACATGAAGAGCCTGAAAAGGTGGGAACAATATGACGAGCTTCAAAAGGTGTGAAAAATGTGAAGTGCTTCAAAAGTTGTCAAAATATGAGGTGCATGAAACGATTTGAAAAATAGGAGCAGCATGAAGCGGTTTTGAAAAACATAAAGAGCCTGAAAAGGTGTTAAAAATATGAACAGCTTCAAAACGTGTCAAAAATATGAGGAGTTTGAAAAGGTGTTCAAAAACATGAAGAGCATGAAAATGTGTGAAAAATATGAACAGCTTCAAAAGGTGTCAAAAATATGAGGAGCATGAAACGGTCTGAAAAATAGGAGGAGCATGAAGCTGTGTTGAAAAACATGAAGAGCCTGAAAAGGAGTGAAATGTATGAAGAGCTTCAAAAGGTGTCAAAAGTATGAGGAGCATGAAACGGCCTGAAAAATAGGAGGAGCATGAAAAGGTGTTCAAAACCATGAAGAGCTTGAAAAGGTGTGAAATATATGAAGAGCTTCAAAAGGTGTGAAAAATAGGAGGAGCATGAAGCGTTTTTCAAAAACATGAAGAGCATGAAAAGGTGTGAAATATATGAAGAGCTTCAATAGATGTAAAAAATAGGAGGAGCATGAAGCTTTGTTCAAAAACATGAAGAACCTTAAGGTATGAAATATATGAAGAGCTTGAAAATGTGTCAAAAATATGAGGAGCATGAAACGGTCTGAAAAATAGGAGGAGCATGAAGGGGTGTTGAAAAACATGAAGAGCCTGAAAAGGTGTGAAAAACATGAAGAGATCGAAAAGGTGTGAAATATATGAAGAGCTTCAAAAGGTGTCAAAAATATGAGGAGCATGAAACGGTCTGAAAAATAAGAGGTGCATGAAGCGATGTTCAAAAACATGAAGATCCTGAAAAGGTGTGAAATAAATGAAGAGCTTCAAAAGTTGTCAAAAATTTGAGGAGCATGAAACTGTCTGAAATATAGGAGGAGCATGAAGCGGTGTTGAAAAGCATGAAGAGCCTGAAAAGATGTGAAAAGTATGAAGAGCTTCAAAAAAGTGTCAAAAATATGAGTAGCATGAAACGGTCTAAAAAATAAGAGGAACATGAAGCAGTGTTGCAAAACTTGAAGAGCCTGAAAAGGTGTGAAAAATAGGAGGAGCTTCAAAATGTGTCAAAAATATGAGGAGCATGAAACGGTCTGAAAAATAGGAGGAGCATGAAGTGGTGTTGAAAAATATGAAGAGCCTAAAAAGGGGTGAAAAAATATGAAGAGTTTCAAAGGTGTCAAAAATATGAGGAGCATGAAACGGTCTGAAAAATAGGAGGAGCATGAAACGGTGTTCAAAAACATGAAGAGCCAGAAAAGGTGTGAAAAATATGAAAGCTTTAAAAGGTGTCAAAAATATGAGGAGCATGAAACGGTCTGAAAAATAGGAGGAGCATGACGCGGTGTTCAAAAACATGAAGAACCTGAAAAGGTGTGAAAAATATGAAGAGCTTCAAAAGGTGTCAAAAATATGAGGAGCATGAAACGGTATGAAATATAGGAGGAGAATGAGGCGGTGTTGAAAAACATGAAGAGCCTGAAAATCTGTGAAATATATGAAGAGCTTCAAAACGTGTCAAAAAGATGAGGAGCACAAAACGGTCTGAAAAATAGGAGGAGCATGAAGCGGTGTTGAAAAACATGAAGAGCCTGAAAAGGTGTAAAAACATGAAGAGCCTGTAAAGGTTTGAAATATATGAAGAGCTTCAAAAGGTGTCAAAAGTATAAGGAGCAGGATACGGTCTGAAAAATAGGAGGAACATGAAGCGGTGTTGAAAAACATGAAGAGCCTGAAAAGGTGTGAAAAACATGAAGAGTTTGAAAGGTGTGAAATATATGAAGAGCTTCAAAAGGTGTCAAAAATATGAGGAGCATGAAACGGTCTGAAAAAGAGGAGGAGTATGAAGCGGTCTTGAAAGACATGAAGAGCGTGAAAAGGTGTGAAAATTATGAAGAGATTCAAAAGGTGTCAAAAATATGAGGAGCATGAAATGGCCTGAAAAATAGGAGGAGAATGAAACCGTGTTCAAAATCATGAAGAGCCTGAAAATGTGGAAATATATGAAGTGATTCAAAAGGTGTCAAAAATAGGAGGAGCATGAAACGATCTGAAAAATGGAGGAGCATGAAGCGGTGATGAAAAAAAAGAAGAGCATGAAATGGTTTGAAGAATATAAGGAGCTTCAAAAGGTATCAAAAATAGTAGTAGCATGAAACGGTGTTCAAAAACTTGAAGAGCCTGAAAATGTGTAAAATATGAACAGCTTAAAAGGTGTCAAAATATTAGGAGCATGAAACGTTCTGAAAAATAGGAGGAGCATGAATCGGTGTTCAAAAACATAAAGAGCCTGAAAAGGTGTGAAAAATATGAAGAGCGTTAAAACGTGTTAAAAATATGAGGAGCATGAAACGTTCTCAAAAATAGGAGGAGCAGCAAACGGTGTTCAAAAATATGAAGAGCCTGAAAAGGTGTGAAAAATATGAAGAGCATGAAACGGTCTGAAAAATAGGAGGAGCCTGAAGCGGTGTTCACAAACATGAAGAGCCTGAAAACTGTGAAAAATATGAAGAACTTCAAAAAGTGTGAAAAATATGAAGAGCTTCAAAAGGTGTGAAAAATATGAGGAGCATGAAACGGTCTGAAAAATAGGAGGAGCATGAAACAGTGTGGAAAAAATGAAGAGCATGAATAGGTGTGAAAATTATGAAGAGCTTTAAAAGGTTTGAAAAATATGACGAGCATGAAACGGTCTGAAAAATAGGAGGAGCATGAAGTGGTGTTGAAAAATATGAAGAGCCTGAAAAGGTGTGAAAAATATGAAGAGTTTCAAAGGTGTCAAAAATATGAGGAGCATGAAACGGTCTGAAAAATAGGAGGAGCATGAAACGGTGTTCAAAAATATGAAGAGCCAGAAAAGGTGTGAAAAATATGAAAGCTTCAAAAGGTATCAAAAATATTAGGAGCATGATACGGTCTGAAAAATAGGAGGAGCATGATACGATGTTCAAAAACTTGAAGAGTCTGAAAGGTGTGAAAAATATGAAGAGCTTCAAAAGGTGTCAAAAATATGAGGAGCATGAAACGGTATGAAAAATAGGAGGAGAATGAGGCAGTGTTGAAAAACATGAAGAGCCTGAAAAGGTGTGAAATATATGAAGAGCTTCAAAACGTGTCAAAAAGATGAGGAGCAGGAAACGGTCTGAAAAATAGGAGGAGCATGAAGTGGTGTTGAAAAACATGAAGAGCCTGAAAAGGTGTGAAAAACATGAAGAGTTTGAAAAGGTGTGAAATTTATGAAAAGCTTCAAAAGGTGTCAAAAATATGAGGAGTATGAAACGGTCTAAAAAATAAGAGGAGCATGATGTGGTGTTGAAAAATTGAAGAGCCTGAAAAGGTGTGAAAATTATGAAGAGATTCAAAAGGTGTGAAAAATATGAGGAGCATGAAACGGTCTGAAAAATAGGAGGAGCATGAAACAGTGTGGAAAAAATGAATAGCATGAATAGGTGTGAAAATTATGAAGAGCTTTAAAAGGTTTGAAAAATATGTCGAGCGTGAAACGGTCTGAAAAATTGGAGGAGCATGAAGCGGTGTTGAAATATATGAAGAGCCTGTAAAGGTTTGAAAATAATGAAGAGCTTCAAAAGGTGACAAAAATATGAGGAGCATGAAACAGTCTGAAAAATAGGAGGAGCATGAAACGGTGTTGAAAAACATGAAGAGCATGAAATGGTGTGAAAAAAATGAAGAGCTTCAAAAGGTGTTTGAAATATGAGGAGCATGAAGGGGTGTTCAAATACATGAAGAACTTGAAAAGGTATGAAAAATATGAAGAGCCTCAAAAGGTGTCAAAAATATGAGGAGCATGAAACGGTCTGAAAAATATGAGGAGCATGAAGCGGTGTTGAAAAACATGAAGAGCCTGAAAAGGTGAAAAAAACAAGAAGAGCCTGAAAAGGTGTGACATATACGAAGAGGTTCAAAAGGTGTCAAAAATATGAGGAGCATGAAAAGGTCTGAAAAATAGGAGGAGCATGAGGCGGTGTTGAAAAACATGAAGAGCCTGAAAAGGTGTGAAAAACATGAAGAGATCGAAAAGGTGTGAAATATATGAAGAGCTTCAAAAGGTGTCAAAAATATTAGGAGCATGAAACGGTCTGAAAAATAGGAGGTGCATGAAGCGATGTTCACAAACATGAAGATCCTGAAAAGGTGTGAAATAAATGAAGAGCTTCAAAAGGTGTCAAAAATTTGAGGAGCATGAAACGGTCTGAAATATAGGAGGAGCATGAAGCGGTGTTGAAAAGCATGAAGAGCCTGAAAAGGTGTGAAATATATGAAGAGCTTCAAAAGGTGTCAAAAATATTAGGAGCATGAAACGGTCTGAAAAACAGGACGAGCATGAAGCGGTCTTGAAGGACATGAAGAGCCTGAAAAGGTGTGAAAAATAGGAGGAGCTTCAAAATGTGTCAAAAATATGAGGAGCATGAAATGGTCTGAAAAAAAGGAGGAGCATGAAGTGGTGTTGAAAAACATGAAGAGCCTGAAAAAGTGTGAAATATATGAAGAGCTTCAAAAGGTGTCAAACAGATGAGGAGGATGAAAAGGTCTGAAAAATAGGAGGAGCATGAAGCGGTGTTGAAAAACATGAAGAACCTGAAAAGGTGTGAAAAATATGAAGAGCTTCAAAAGGTGTCAAAAATAAAAGGAGCATGAAATGGTCTGAAAAACAGGAGGAGCATGAAGCGGTATTGAAAAACATGAAGAGCCTGAAAAGGTGTGAAAAATATAAAGAGCTTCAAAAGGTGTGAAATACATGAGGAGCATGAAACGGTCTGAAAAATAGGAGGAGCATGAAGCGGTGTTCAAAAACATGAAGAGCCTGAAAAGGTGTGAAAAATATGAAGAGCTTCAAAAGGTTTCAAAAATATGAGGAACATGAAACAATCTGAAAAATAGGAGGAGCATGAAACGGTGTTGAAAATCATGAAGAGCCTGAAAAGGTGTGACAAATTTGAAGAGCTTCAAAAGGTGTAAAATACATGAGGAGAATGAAACGGTGTGAAAAATAGGAGGAGCATGAAGTGGTGTTCAAAAACATGAAGAGTCTGAAAAGAAGTGAAATATATGAAGAGCTTCAAACGTTGTCAAAAATATGAGGAGCATGAAACGGTCTGAAAAAAGGAGGCGCATGAAGCTGTGTTCAAAAACATGAAGAGCCTGAAAAGTTGTGAAAAATATGAAGAGCTTCAAAAGGTGTCAGAAATGAGATGAGCATGAAGCGGTCTGAAAAATAGGAGGAGCATGAAGTGGCGTTGAAAAACATGAAGAGCCTGAAAAGGTGTGAAAAATATGAAGAGCTTCAAAAGGTGTGACAAATATGAGGAGCATGAAACGGTCTGAAAAATAAGAGGAGCAAGAAGCGGTGTTGAAAAACATGAAGAGCTTCAAAAGTTGTGAAAAATATGAAAAATTTCAAAAGCTGTCAAAAATGAGATGAGTTGAAACGGTCTGAAAAATAGGCGGAGCATGAAACGGTCTGAAAAATAGGAGGAGCATGAAACGGTGTTTAAGAACATGAAGAGCCTGAAAAGCTTCAAAAAATATGAAGAGCTTCAAAAGGTGTGAAAAATATGAAGAGCTTCAAAATGTGTGGAATACATGAGGAGCATGATACGGTCTGAAAAATAAGAGGAGCGTGAAGCGGTGTTCAAAAACATGAAGAGCCTGAAAAGGTGTGAAATATATGAAGAGATTCAAAAGGTTTCAATAATATGAGGAGCATGAAACGCTCAGAAAAGTATGAGGATCATGAAGCGATGTTGAAAAACATGAAAAGCCTGAAAAGGCGTGAAAAATATGAAAAGCTTCAAAAGGTGTCAAAAATATGAGGAGCATGAAAAGGTCTGAAAAATAGGAGGAGCAAGAAATCATGTTCAAAAATATGAGGAGCCTGAAAACGTGTGAAAAATATAAAGAGCTTCAAAATGTGTGGAATACATGAGGAGCATGAAACGGTCTGAAAAATAGGAGGAGCATAAAGCGGTGTTGAAAAACATGAAGAACCTGAAAAGTTGTGAAAAATATGAAGAACTTGAAAAGGTGCCAAAAATATGAGGAGCATGAAACGGTCTGAAATAAAGGAGGAGCATGAAACGGTCTGAAAAATAGGAGGAGCATGAAACGGTGTTCAAAAACATGAAGAGCCTGAAAAGCTGTGAAATATATGAAGAGTTTCAAAAGGTGTGAAATATATGAAGAGCTTCAAAAGGTGTGAAATACATGAGGAGCAGGAAACAGTCTGAAAAATAGGAGGAGCATGAAGCGGTGTTCAAAAACATGAAGAGCCTGAAAAGGTGTGAAATATATTAAGAGATTCAAAAGGTGTCAAAAATATGAGGAGCATGAAACGCTCTGAAAAATAGGAGGAGCATGAAACCGTGTTGAAAAACATGAAGAGCCTGGAAAGGTCTGAAAAATATGAAGAGCTTCAAAAGGTGTCAAAAATATGAGGAGCATGAAACTGTCTGAAAAACAGGAGGAGCATGAAGCGGTTTTGAAGGACATGAAAAGCCTGAAAAGGTGTGAAAAATAGGAGGAGCTTCAAAAAGTGTCAAAAATATGAGGAGCATGAAACAATCTGAAAAATAGGAGAAGATTGAAGCGGTGTTGTAAAACATGAAGAGCCTGAAAAGGTGTGAAAAATATGAAGAGCGTCAAAAGGTGTCAAAAATATGAGGAGCATGAAACGGTCTGAAAAATAGGAGGAGCATGAAAACGTGTTAAAAAACATGAAGCGCCTGAAAATATGTGTGAAAAATATGAAGAGCTTCAAAAGGTGTGAAAAATATGAGGAGCATGAAGTGGTGTTCAAAAACATGAAGAGCTTGAAAAGGTATGAAATATACTAAGAGCTTCAAAAGGTGTGAAAAATAGGAGGCGCAAAAAGCGGTGTTCAAAAACATGAAAAGCCTGATAAGGTGTGAAATATATGAAGAGCTTCAAAAGGTGTCAAAAGTATGAGGAGCATGAAACGGTCTGAAAATAGGAGGAGGATGTAAGGGTGTTGAAAACATGAAGAGCAAGAAAAGGTGTGAAAAATATGAAGAGCTTCAAAAGGTGTCAAAAATATGAGGAGCATGAAACGGTCTGAAAAATAGGAGGAGCATGAAGCAGTGTTGAAAAACATGAAGAGCCTGAAAAGGTGTGAAAAATATGAAGAGCTTCAAAAAGTGTCAAAAATATGAGGAGCATGAAACGGTCTGAAAAATAAGAGGAGCATGAAATGGTGTTGAAAAACATGAAGAGCCTGAAATGAGTGAAATATACGAAGAGCTTCAAAAGGTGACAAAAATATGAGGAGCATGAAACGGTATGAAAAATAGGAGGAGCCTGAAGCGGTGTTGAAAAACATGAAGAGCCTGAAAAGGTGGGAACAATATGAAGAGCTTCAAAAGTTGTGAAAAATGTGAAGTGCTTCAAAAGTTGTCAAAATATGAGGTGCATGAAACGATTTGAAAAATAGGAGCAGCATGAAGCGGTTTTGAAAAACATAAAGAGCCTGAAAAGGTGTTAAAAATATGAACAGCTTAAAAACGTGTCAAAAATATGAGGAGTTTGAAAAGGTGTTCAAAAACATGAAGAGCCTGAAAAGGAGTGAAATGTATGAAGAGCTTCAAAAGGTGTCAAAAGTATGGGGAGCATGAAACGGCCTGAAAAATAGGAGGAGCATGAAAAGGTGTTCAAAACCATGAAGAGCTTGAAAAGGTGTGAAATATATGAAGAGCTTCAAAAGGTGTGAAAAATAGGAGGAGCATGAAGCGTTTTTCAAAAACATGAAGAGCTTGAAAAGGTGTGAAATATATGAAGAGCTTCAATAGATGTGAAAAATAGGAGGAGCATGAAGCTTTGTTCAAGAACATGAAGAACCTTAAGGTATGAAATATATGAAGAGCTTGAAAATGTGTCAAAAATATGAGGAGCATGAAACGGTCTGAAAAATAGGAGGAGCATGAAGGGGTGTTAAAAAACATGAAGAGCCTGAAAAGGTGTGAAAAACATGAAGAGATCGAAAAGGTGTGAAATATATGAAAAGCTTCAAAAGGTGTCAAAAATATGAGGAGCATGAAACGGTCTGAAAAATAGGAGGTGCATGAAGCGATGTTCAAAAACATGAAGATCCTGAAAAGGTGTGAAATAAATGAAGAGCTTCAAAAGTTGTCAAAAATTTGAGGAGCATGAAACTGTCTGAAATATAGGAGGAGCATGAAGCGGTGTTGAAAAGCATGAAGAGCCTGAAAAAGTGTGAAAAGTATGAAGAGCTTCAAAAAAGTGTCAAAAATATGAGTAGCATGAAACGGTCTAAAAAATAAGAGGAGCATGAAGCAGTGTTGCAAAACTTGAAGAGCCTGAAAAGGTGTGAAAAATAGGAGGAGCTTCAAAATGTGTCAAAAATATGAGGAGCATGAAACGGTCTGAAAAATAGGAGGAGCATGAAGTGGTGTTGAAAAATATGAAGAGCCTAAAAAGGGGTGAAAAATATGAAGAGTTTCAAAGGTGTCAAAAATATGAGGAGCATGAAACGGTCTGAAAAATAGGAGGAGCATGAAACGGTGTTCAAAAACATGAAGAGCCAGAAAAGGTGTGAAAAATATGAAGAGTTTCAAAGGTGTCAAAAATATGAGGAGCATGAAACGGTCTGAAAAATAGGAGGAGCATGACGCGGTGTTCAAAAACATGAAGAACCTGAAAAGGTGTGAAAAATATGAAGAGCTTCAAAAGGTGTCAAAAATATGAGGAGCATGAAACGGTATGAAAAATAGGAGGAGAATGAGGCGGTGTTGAAAAACATGAAGAGCCTGAAAATCTGTGAAATATATGAAGAGCTTCAAAACGTGTCAAAAAGATGAGGAGCACAAAACGGTCTGAAAAATAGGAGGAGCATGAAGCGGTGTTGAAAAACATGAAGACCCTGAAAAGGTGTAAAAACATGAAGAGCCTGTAAAGGTTTGAAATATATGAAGAGCTTCAAAAGGTGTCAAAAGTATAAGGAGCAGGATACGGTCTGAAAAATAGGAGGAGCATGAAGCGGTGTTGAAAAACATGAAGAGCCTGAAAAGGTGTGAAAAACATGAAGAGTTTGAAAGGTGTGAAATATATGAAGAGCTTCAAAAGGTGTCAAAAATATGAGGAGCATGAAACGGTCTGAAAAAGAGGAGGAGTATGAAGCGGTCTTGAAAGACATGAAGAGCGGGAAAAAGTGTGAAAATTTTGAAGAGATTCAAAAGGTGTCAAAAATATGAGGAGCATGAAATGGCCTGAAAAATAGGAGGAGAATGAAACCGTGTTCAAAATCATGAAGAGCCTGAAAATGTGGAAATATATGAAGTGCTTCAAAAGGTGTCAAAAATAGGAGGAGCATGAAACGATCTGAAAAATGAAGGAGCATGAAGCGGTGATGAAAAAAAAGAAGAGCATGAAATGGTTTGAAGAATATAAGGAGCTTCAAAAGGTATCAAAAATAGTAGTAGCATGAAACGGTGTTCAAAAACTTGAAGAGCCTGAAAATGTGTAAAATATGAACAGCTTAAAAGGTGTCAAAATATTAGGAGCATGAAACGTTCTGAAAAATAGGAGGAGCATGAAGCGGTGTTCAAAAACATAAAGAGCCTGAAAAGTTGTGAAAATTATGAAGAGCGTTAAAACGTGTTAAAAATATGAGGAGCATGAAACGTTCTCAAAAATAGGAGGAGCAGCAAAGGGTGTTCAAAAATATGAAGAGCCTGAAAAGGTGTGAAAAATATGAAGAGCATGAAACGGTCTGAAAAATAGGAGGAGCGTGAAGCGGTGTTCAGAAACATGAAGAGCCTGAAAACTGTGAAAAATATGAAGAGCTTCAAAAAGTGTGAAAAATATGAAGAGCTTCAAAAGGTGTGAAAAATATGAGGAGCATGAAACGGTCTGAAAAATAGGAGGAGCATGAAACAGTGTGGAAAAAATGAAGAGCATGAATAGGTGTGAAAATTATGAAGAGCTTTAAAAGGTTTGAAAAATATGACGAGCATGAAACGGTCTGAAAAATAGGAGGAGCATGAAGTGGTGTTGAAAAATATGAAGAGCCTGAAAAGGTGTGAAAAATATGAAGAGTTTCAAAGGTGTCAAAAATATGAGGAGCATGAAACGGTCTGAAAAATAGGAGGAGCATGAAACGGTGTTCAAAAATATGAAGAGCCAGAAAAGGTGTGAAAAATATGAAAGCTTCAAAAGGTATCAAAAATATTAGGAGCATGATACGGTCTGAAAAATAGGAGGAGCATGAAACGATGTTCAAAAACTTGAAGAGTCTGAAAGGTGTGAAAAATATGAAGAGCTTCAAAAGGTGTCAAAAAGATGAGGAGCAGGAAACGGTCTGAAAAATAGGAGGAGCATGAAGCGGTGTTGAAAAACATGAAGAGCCTGAAAAGGTGTGAAAAACATGAAGAGTTTGAAAATGTGTGAAATTTATGAAAAGCTTCAAAAGGTGTCAAAAATATGAGGAGCATGAAACGGTCTAAAAAATAAGAGGAGCATGATGTGGTGTTGAAAAATTGAAGAGCCTGAAAAGGTGTGAAAATTATGAAGAGATTCAAAAGGTGTCAAAAATATGAGGAGCATGAAATGGCCTGAAAAATAGGAGGAGAATGAAACCGTGTTCAAAATCATGAAGAGCCTGAAAACGTGTGAAAAATATAAAGAGCTTCAAAATGTGTGGAATACATGAGGAGCATGAAACGGTCTGAAAAATAGGAGGAGCATGAAGCGGTGTTGAAAAACATGAAGAACCTGAAAAGTTGTGAAAAATATGAAGAACTTGAAAAGGTGCCAAAAATATGAGGAGCATGAAACGGTCTGAAAAATGGAGGACCATGAAACGGTGATGAAAAAAAAGAAGAGCATGAAATGGTTTGAAGAATATGAGGAGCTTCAAAAGTTATCAAATATAGGAGTAGCATGAAGCCGTGTTGAAAAACATCAAGAGCCTGAAAAGGTGTGAAAAATATGAAGAGCTGCAAAACGTGTCAAAAATATAAGGAGCATGAAACGGTCTGAAAAATAGGAGGAGCAAGAAATCATGTTCAAAAACATGAGGAGCCTGAAAACGTGTGAAAAATATAAAGAGCTTCAAAATGTGTGGAATACATGAGGAGCATGAAACGGTCTGAAAAATAGGAGGAGCATGAAGCGGTGTTGAAAAACATGAAGAACCTGAAAAGTTGTGAAAAATATGAAGAACTTGAAAAGGTGCCAAAAATATGAGGAGCATGAAACGGTCTGAAATAAAGGAGGAGCATGAAACGGTCTGAAAAATAGGAGGAGCATGAACCGGTGTTCAAAAACATGAAGAGCCTGAAAAGGTGTGAAATATATTAAGAGATTCAAAAGGTGTCAAAAATATGAGGAGCATGAAACGCTCTGGAAAATAGGAGGAGCATGAAACCGTGTTGAAAAACATTAAGAGCCTGAAAACGTCTGAAAAATATGAAGAGCTTCAAAAGGTGTCAAAAATATGAGGAGCATGAAACTGTCTGAAAAACAGGAGGAGCATGAAGCGGTTTTGAAAGACATGAAGAGCCTGAAAAGGTGTGAAAAATAGGAGGAGCTTCAAAATGTATCAAAAATATGAGGAGCATGAAACGGTCTGAAAAATAGGAGGAGTATGAAGTGGTGTTTAAAAAATATAAAGAGCCTGAAAAGGTGTGAAAAATATGAAGAGTTTCAAAGGTGTCAAAAATATGAGGAGCATGAAAAGGTCTGAAAAATAGGAGGAGCATGAAGCGGTGTTGAAAAACATGAAGAGACTGTAATGATGTGAAAAATATGAAGAGCTTCAAAAGGTGTCAAAAATATGGGGACCATGAAAAGGTCTGAAAAATAGGAGGAGCATGAAGTGGTTTTGAAAAACATGAAGAGCCTGAAAAAGTGTGAGAAATATGAAGAGCATGAAACGGTCCGAAAAATAGGAGGAGCATGAAGCGGTGTTCAGAAACATGAAGAGCCTGAAAACTGTGAAAAATATGAAGAGCTTCAAAAAGTGTGAAAAATATGAAGAACTTCAAAAGGTGTGAAAAATATGAGGAGCATGAAACGGTCTGAAAAATAGGAGGAGCATGAAACAGTGTGGAAAAAATGAATAGCATGAATAGGTGTGAAAATTATGAAGAGCTTTAAAAGGTTTGAAAAATATGTCGAGCGTGAAACGGTCTGAAAAATTGGAGGAGCATGAAGCGGTGTTGAAATATATGAAGAGCCTGTAAAGGTTTGAAAATAATGAAGAGCTTCAAAAGGTGACAAAAATATGAGGAGCATGAAACAGTCTGAAAAATAGGAGGAGCATGAAACGGTGTTGAAAAACATGAAGAGCATGAAATGGTGTGAAAAAAATGAAGAGCTTCAAAAGGTGTTTGAAATATGAGGAGCATGAAGGGGTGTTCAAATACATGAAGAACTTGAAAAGGTATGAAAAATATGAAGAGCCTCAAACGGTGTCAAAAATATGAGGAGCATGAAACGGTCTGAAAAATATGAGGAGCATGAAGCGGTGTTGAAAAACATGAAGAGCCTGAAAAGGTGAAAAAAACAAGAAGAGCCTGAAAAGGTGTGACATATACGAAGAGGTTCAAAAGGTGTCAAAAAATGAGGAGCATGAAAAGGTCTGAAAAATAGGAGGAGCATGAGGCGGTGTTGAAAAACATGAAGAGCCTGAAAAGGTGTGAAAAACATGAAGAGATCGAAAAGGTGTGAAATATATGAAGAGCTTCAAAAGGTGTCAAAAATATTAGGAGCATGAAACGGTCTGAAAAATAGGAGGTGCATGAAGCGATGTTCACAAACATGAAGATCCTGAAAAGGTGTGAAATAAATGAAGAGCTTCAAAAGGTGTCAAAAATTTGAGGAGCATGAAACGGTCTGAAATATAGGAGGAGCATGAAGCGGTGTTGAAAAGCATGAAGAGCCTGAAAAGGTGTGAAATATATGAAGAGCTTCAAAAGGTGTCAAAAATATTAGGAGCATGAAACGGTCTGAAAAACAGGACGAGCATGAAGCGGTCTTGAAGGACATGAAGAGCCTGAAAAGGTGTGAAAAATAGGAGGAGCTTCAAAATGTGTCAAAAATATGAGGAGCATGAAATGGTCTGAAAAAAAGGAGGAGCATGAAGTGGTGTTGAAAAACATGAAGAGCCTGAAAAAGTGTGAAATATATGAAGAGCTTCAAAAGGTGTCAAACAGATGAGGAGGATGAAAAGGTCTGAAAAACAGGAGGAGCATGAAGCGGTATTGAAAAACATGAAGAGCCTGAAAAGGTGTGAAAAATATAAAGAGCTTCAAAAGGTGTGAAATACATGAGGAGCATGAAACGGTCTGAAAAATAGGAGGAGCATGAAGCGGTGTTCAAAAACATGAAGAGCCTGAAAAGGTGTGAAAAATATGAAGAGCTTCAAAAGGTTTCAAAAATATGAGGAACATGAAACAATCTGAAAAATAGGAGGAGCATGAAACGGTGTTGAAAATCATGAAGAGCCTGAAAAGGTGTGACAAATTTGAAGAGCTTCAAAAGGTGTAAAATACATGAGGAGAATGAAACGGTGTGAAAAATAGGAGGAGCATGAAGTGGTGTTCAAAAACATGAAGAGTCTGAAAAGAAGTGAAATATATGAAGAGCTTCAAACGTTGTCAAAAATATGAGGAGCATGAAACGGTCTGAAAAAAGGAGGCGCATGAAGCTGTGTTCAAAAACATGAAGAGCCTGAAAAGTTGTGAAAAATATGAAGAGCTTCAAAAGGTGTCAGAAATGAGATGAGCATGAAGCGGTCTGAAAAATAGGAGGAGCATGAAGTGGCGTTGAAAAACATGAAGAGCCTGAAAAGGTGTGAAAAATATGAAGAGCTTCAAAAGGTGTGACAAATATGAGGAGCATGAAACGGTCTGAAAAATAAGAGGAGCAAGAAGCGGTGTTGAAAAACATGAAGAGCTTCAAAAGTTGTGAAAAATATGAAAAATTTCAAAAGCTGTCAAAAATGAGATGAGTTGAAACGGTCTGAAAAATAGGCGGAGCATGAAACGGTCTGAAAAATAGGAGGAGCATGAAACGGTGTTTAAGAACATGAAGAGCCTGAAAAGCTTCAAAAAATATGAAGAGCTTCAAAAGGTGTGAAAAATATGAAGAGCTTCAAAATGTGTGGAATACATGAGGAGCATGATACGGTCTGAAAAATAAGAGGAGCGTGAAGCAGTGTTCAAAAACATGAAGAGCCTGAAAAGGTGTGAAATATATGAAGAGATTCAAAAGGTTTCAATAATATGAGGAGCATGAAACGCTCAGAAAAGTATGAGGATCATGAAGCGATGTTGAAAAACATGAAAAGCCTGAAAAGGCGTGAAAAATATGAAAAGCTTCAAAAGGTGTCAAAAATATGAGGAGCATGAAAAGGTCTGAAAAATAGGAGGAGCAAGAAATCATGTTCAAAAACATGAGGAGCCTGAAAACGTGTGAAAAATATAAAGAGCTTCAAAATGTGTGGAATACATGAGGAGCATGAAACGGTCTGAAAAATAGGAGGAGCATAAAGCGGTGTTGAAAAACATGAAGAACCTGAAAAGTTGTGAAAAATATGAAGAACTTGAAAAGGTGCCAAAAATATGAGGAGCATGAAACGGTCTGAAATAAAGGAGGAGCATGAAACGGTCTGAAAAATAGGAGGAGCATGAAACGGTGTTCAAAAACATGAAGAGCCTGAAAAGCTGTGAAATATATGAAGAGTTTCAAAAGGTGTGAAATATATGAAGAGCTTCAAAAGGTGTGAAATACATGAGGAGCAGGAAACAGTCTGAAAAATAGGAGGAGCATGAAGCGGTGTTCAAAAACATGAAGAGCCTGAAAAGGTGTGAAATATATTAAGAGATTCAAAAGGTGTCAAAAATATGAGGAGCATGAAACGCTCTGAAAAATAGGAGGAGCATGAAACCGTGTTGAAAAACATGAAGAGCCTGAAAAGGTCTGAAAAATATGAAGAGCTTCAAAAGGTGTCAAAAATATGAGGAGCATGAAACTGTCTGAAAAACAGGAGGAGCATGAAGCGGTTTTGAAGGACATGAAAAGCCTGAAAAGGTGTGAAAAATAGGAGGAGCTTCAAAAAGTGTCAAAAATATGAGGAGCATGAAACAATCTGAAAAATAGGAGAAGATTGAAGCGGTGTTGTAAAACATGAAGAGCCTGAAAAGGTGTGAAAAATATGAAGAGCGTCAAAAGGTGTCAAAAATATGAGGAGCATGAAACGGTCTGAAAAATAGGAGGAGCATGAAAACGTGTTAAAAAACATGAAGCGCCTGAAAATATGTGTGAAAAATATGAAGAGCTTCAAAAGGTGTGAAAAATATGAGGAGCATGAAGTGGTGTTCAAAAACATGAAGAGCTTGAAAAGGTATGAAATATACTAAGAGCTTCAAAAGGTGTGAAAAATAGGAGGCGCAAAAAGCGGTGTTCAAAAACATGAAAAGCCTGATAAGGTGTGAAATATATGAAGAGCTTCAAAAGGTGTCAAAAGTATGAGGAGCATGAAACGGTCTGAAAATAGGAGGAGGATGTAAGGGTGTTGAAAACATGAAGAGCAAGAAAAGGTGTGAAAAATATGAAGAGCTTCAAAAGGTGTCAAAAATATGAGGAGCATGAAACGGTCTGAAAAATAGGAGGAGCATGAAGCAGTGTTGAAAAACATGAAGAGCCTGAAAAGGTGTGAAAAATATGAAGAGCTTCAAAAAGTGTCAAAAATATGAGGAGCATGAAACGGTCTGAAAAATAAGAGGAGCATGAAATGGTGTTGAAAAACATGAAGAGCCTGAAATGAGTGAAATATACGAAGAGCTTCAAAAGGTGACAAAAATATGAGGAGCATGAAACGGTATGAAAAATAGGAGGAGCCTGAAGCGGTGTTGAAAAACATGAAGAGCCTGAAAAGGTGGGAACAATATGAAGAGCTTCAAAAGTTGTGAAAAATGTGAAGTGCTTCAAAAGTTGTCAAAATATGAGGTGCATGAAACGATTTGAAAAATAGGAGCAGCATGAAGCGGTTTTGAAAAACATAAAGAGCCTGAAAAGGTGTTAAAAATATGAACAGCTTAAAAACGTGTCAAAAATATGAGGAGTTTGAAAAGGTGTTCAAAAACATGAAGAGCCTGAAAAGGAGTGAAATGTATGAAGAGCTTCAAAAGGTGTCAAAAGTATGGGGAGCATGAAACGGCCTGAAAAATAGGAGGAGCATGAAAAGGTGTTCAAAACCATGAAGAGCTTGAAAAGGTGTGAAATATATGAAGAGCTTCAAAAGGTGTGAAAAATAGGAGGAGCATGAAGCGTTTTTCAAAAACATGAAGAGCTTGAAAAGGTGTGAAATATATGAAGAGCTTCAATAGATGTGAAAAATAGGAGGAGCATGAAGCTTTGTTCAAGAACATGAAGAACCTTAAGGTATGAAATATATGAAGAGCTTGAAAATGTGTCAAAAATATGAGGAGCATGAAACGGTCTGAAAAATAGGAGGAGCATGAAGGGGTGTTAAAAAACATGAAGAGCCTGAAAAGGTGTGAAAAACATGAAGAGATCGAAAAGGTGTGAAATATATGAAAAGCTTCAAAAGGTGTCAAAAATATGAGGAGCATGAAACGGTCTGAAAAATAGGAGGTGCATGAAGCGATGTTCAAAAACATGAAGATCCTGAAAAGGTGTGAAATAAATGAAGAGCTTCAAAAGTTGTCAAAAATTTGAGGAGCATGAAACTGTCTGAAATATAGGAGGAGCATGAAGCGGTGTTGAAAAGCATGAAGAGCCTGAAAAAGTGTGAAAAGTATGAAGAGCTTCAAAAAAGTGTCAAAAATATGAGTAGCATGAAACGGTCTAAAAATAAGAGGAGCATGAAGCAGTGTTGCAAAACTTGAAGAGCCTGAAAAGGTGTGAAAAATAGGAGGAGCTTCAAAATGTGTCAAAAATATGAGGAGCATGAAACGGTCTGAAAAATAGGAGGAGCATGAAGTGGTGTTGAAAAATATGAAGAGCCTAAAAAGGGGTGAAAAATATGAAGAGTTTCAAAGGTGTCAAAAATATGAGGAGCATGAAACGGTCTGAAAAATAGGAGGAGCATGAAACGGTGTTCAAAAACATGAAGAGCCAGAAAAGGTGTGAAAAATATGAAGAGTTTCAAAGGTGTCAAAAATATGAGGAGCATGAAACGGTCTGAAAAATAAGAGGAGCATGACGCGGTGTTCAAAAACATGAAGAACCTGAAAAGGTGTGAAAAATATGAAGAGCTTCAAAAGGTGTCAAAAATATGAGGAGCATGAAACGGTATGAAAAATAGGAGGAGAATGAGGCGGTGTTGAAAAACATGAAGAGCCTGAAAATCTGTGAAATATATGAAGAGCTTCAAAACGTGTCAAAAAGATGAGGAGCACAAAACGGTCTGAAAAATAGGAGGAGCATGAAGCGGTGTTGAAAAACATGAAGACCCTGAAAAGGTGTAAAAACATGAAGAGCCTGTAAAGGTTTGAAATATATGAAGAGCTTCAAAAGGTGTCAAAAGTATAAGGAGCAGGATACGGTCTGAAAAATAGGAGGAGCATGAAGCGGTGTTGAAAAACATGAAGAGCCTGAAAAGGTGTGAAAAACATGAAGAGTTTGAAAGGTGTGAAATATATGAAGAGCTTCAAAAGGTGTCAAAAATATGAGGAGCATGAAACGGTCTGAAAAAGAGGAGGAGTATGAAGCGGTCTTGAAAGACATGAAGAGCGGGAAAAAGTGTGAAAATTTTGAAGAGATTCAAAAGGTGTCAAAAATATGAGGAGCATGAAATGGCCTGAAAAATAGGAGGAGAATGAAACCGTGTTCAAAATCATGAAGAGCCTGAAAATGTGGAAATATATGAAGT
This sequence comes from Dama dama, assembly GCF_033118175.1. Taxonomy (NCBI): domain Eukaryota; kingdom Metazoa; phylum Chordata; class Mammalia; order Artiodactyla; family Cervidae; genus Dama; species Dama dama. Next base: position 63,771,584 of record NC_083688.1, on the reverse strand, counting down.
GCTTCAAAAGGTGTCAAAAATAGGAGGAGCATGAAACGATCTGAAAAATGAAGGAGCATGAAGCGGTGATGAAAAAAAAGAAGAGCATGAAATGGTTTGAAGAATATAAGGAGCTTCAAAAGGTATCAAAAATAGTAGTAGCATGAAACGGTGTTCAAAAACTTGAAGAGCCTGAAAATGTGTAAAATATGAACAGCTTAAAAGGTGTCAAAATATTAGGAGCATGAAACGTTCTGAAAAATAGGAGGAGCATGAAGCGGTGTTCAAAAACATAAAGAGCCTGAAAAGTTGTGAAAATTATGAAGAGCGTTAAAACGTGTTAAAAATATGAGGAGCATGAAACGTTCTCAAAAATAGGAGGAGCAGCAAAGGGTGTTCAAAAATATGAAGAGCCTGAAAAGGTGTGAAAAATATGAAGAGCATGAAACGGTCTGAAAAATAGGAGGAGCGTGAAGCGGTGTTCAGAAACATGAAGAGCCTGAAAACTGTGAAAAATATGAAGAGCTTCAAAAAGTGTGAAAAATATGAAGAGCTTCAAAAGGTGTGAAAAATATGAGGAGCATGAAACGGTCTGAAAAATAGGAGGAGCATGAAACAGTGTGGAAAAAATGAAGAGCATGAATAGGTGTGAAAATTATGAAGAGCTTTAAAAGGTTTGAAAAATATGACGAGCATGAAACGGTCTGAAAAATAGGAGGAGCATGAAGTGGTGTTGAAAAATATGAAGAGCCTGAAAAGGTGTGAAAAATATGAAGAGTTTCAAAGGTGTCAAAAATATGAGGAGCATGAAACGGTCTGAAAAATAGGAGGAGCATGAAACGGTGTTCAAAAATATGAAGAGCCAGAAAAGGTGTGAAAAATATGAAAGCTTCAAAAGGTATCAAAAATATTAGGAGCATGATACGGTCTGAAAAATAGGAGGAGCATGAAACGATGTTCAAAAACTTGAAGAGTCTGAAAGGTGTGAAAAATATGAAGAGCTTCAAAAGGTGTCAAAAAGATGAGGAGCAGGAAACGGTCTGAAAAATAGGAGGAGCATGAAGCGGTGTTGAAAAACATGAAGAGCCTGAAAAGGTGTGAAAAACATGAAGAGTTTGAAAATGTGTGAAATTTATGAAAAGCTTCAAAAGGTGTCAAAAATATGAGGAGCATGAAACGGTCTAAAAAATAAGAGGAGCATGATGTGGTGTTGAAAAATTGAAGAGCCTGAAAAGGTGTGAAAATTATGAAGAGATTCAAAAGGTGTCAAAAATATGAGGAGCATGAAATGGCCTGAAAAATAGGAGGAGAATGAAACCGTGTTCAAAATCATGAAGAGCCTGAAAATGTGGAAATATATGAAGTGCTTCAAAAGATGTCAAAAATATGAGGAGCATGAAACGATCTGAAAAATGGAGGACCATGAAACGGTGATGAAAAAAAAGAAGAGCATGAAATGGTTTGAAGAATATGAGGAGCTTCAAAAGTTATCAAATATAGGAGTAGCATGAAGCCGTGTTGAAAAACATCAAGAGCCTGAAAAGGTGTGAAAAATATGAAGAGCTGCAAAACGTGTCAAAAATATAAGGAGCATGAAACGGTCTGAAAAATAGGAGGAGCAAGAAATCATGTTCAAAAACATGAGGAGCCTGAAAACGTGTGAAAAATATAAAGAGCTTCAAAATGTGTGGAATACATGAGGAGCATGAAACGGTCTGAAAAATAGGAGGAGCATGAAGCGGTGTTGAAAAACATGAAGAACCTGAAAAGTTGTGAAAAATATGAAGAACTTGAAAAGGTGCCAAAAATATGAGGAGCATGAAACGGTCTGAAATAAAGGAGGAGCATGAAACGGTCTGAAAAATAGGAGGAGCATGAACCGGTGTTCAAAAACATGAAGAGCCTGAAAAGGTGTGAAATATATTAAGAGATTCAAAAGGTGTCAAAAATATGAGGAGCATGAAACGCTCTGGAAAATAGGAGGAGCATGAAACCGTGTTGAAAAACATTAAGAGCCTGAAAACGTCTGAAAAATATGAAGAGCTTCAAAAGGTGTCAAAAATATGAGGAGCATGAAACTGTCTGAAAAACAGGAGGAGCATGAAGCGGTTTTGAAGGACATGAAGAGCCTGAAAAGGTGTGAAAAATAGGAGGAGCTTCAAAATGTATCAAAAATATGAGGAGCATGAAACGGTCTGAAAAATAGGAGGAGTATGAAGTGGTGTTTAAAAAATATAAAGAGCCTGAAAAGGTGTGAAAAATATGAAGAGTTTCAAAGGTGTCAAAAATATGAGGAGCATGAAACGGTCTGAAAAATAGGAGGAGCATGAAGCGGTGTTGAAAAACATGAAGAGACTGTAATGATGTGAAAAATATGAAGAGCTTCAAAAGGTGTCAAAAATATGGGGACCATGAAAAGGTCTGAAAAATAGGAGGAGCATGAAGTGGTTTTGAAAAACATGAAGAGCCTGAAAAAGTGTGAAATATATGAAGAGCTTCAAAAGGTGTCAAACAGATGAGGAGGATGAAAAGGTCTGAAAAAGAGGAGGGGCATGAAGCGGTGTTGAAAAACATGAAGAACCTGAAAAGGTGTGAAAAATATGAAAAGCTTCAAAAGGTGTCAAAAATAAAAGGAGCATGAAATGGTCTGAAAAACAGGAGGAGCATGAAGCATGTTGAAAAACATGAAGAGCCTGAAAAGGTGTGAAAAATATAAAGAGCTTCAAAAGGTGTGAAATACATGAGGAGCATGAAACGGGCTGAAAAATAGGAGCAGCATGAAGCGGTGTTCAAAAACATGAATAGCATGAAAAGGTGTGAAAAATATGAAGAGCTTCAAAAGGTGTCAAAAATATGAGGAGCATGAAACGGTCTGAAAAATAGGAAGAGAATGAAGCGGTGTTGAACAACATGAAAAGCCTGAAAAGGTGTGAAATATATGAAGAGATTCAAAAGGTTTAAATAATATGAGGAGCATGAAACAATCTGAAAAATAGGAGGAGCATGAAACGGTGTTGAAAATCATGAAGAGCCTGAAAAGGTGTGAAAAATTTGAAGAGCTTCAAAAGGTGTAAAATACATGAGGAGAATGAAACGGTCTGAAAAATAGGAGGAGCATGAAGTGGTGTTCAAAAACATGAAGAGTCTGAAAAGAAGTGAAATATATGAAGAGCTTCAAAGGTTGTCAAAAATATGAGGAGCATGAAACGGTCTGAAAAATGGGAGGAGCATGAAGCTGTGTTCAAAAACATGAAGAGCCTGAAAAGTTGTAAAAAATATGAAGAGCTTCAAAATGTGTCAAAAATGAGATGAGCATGAAGCGGTCTGAAAAATAGGAGGAGCAGGAAGTGGCTTTGAAAAACATGAAGAGCCTGAAAAGGTGTGAAATATATAAAGAGCTTCAAAAGGTGTGAAATATATAAAGAGCTTCAAAAGGTGTGAAATACATGAGGAGCATGAAACGGTCTGAAAAATAGGAGGAGCATGAAGCTGTGTTCAAAAACATGAAGAGCCTGAAAAGCTGTGAAAAATATGAAGAGCCTGAAAAGGTGTGAAAAATATGAAGAGCTTCAAAAGATGTCAAAAATATGAGGAGCATGAAACCCTTTTAAAAATATGAGGAGCATGAAGCAGTGTTGAAAAACATGAAGAGCCGGAAAAGGTGTGAAAAATATGAAGAGCTTCAAAAGGTGTGACAAATATGAGGAGCATGAAACGGTCTGAAAAATAAGAGGAGCAAGAAGCGGTGTTGAAAAACATGAAGAGCTTCAAAAGTTGTGAAAAATATGAATAATTTCAAAACCTGTCAAAAATGAGATGAGTTGAAACGGTCTGAAAAATAGGCGGAGCATGAAACGGTCTGAAAAATAGGAGGAGCATGAAACGGTGTTCAAGAACATGAAGAGCCTGTAAAGCTTCAAAAAATATGAAGAGCTTCAAAAGGTGTGAAAAATATGAAGAGCTTCAAAATGTGTGGAATACATGAGGAGCATGAAACGGTCTGAAAAATAAGAGGAGCGTGAAGCGGTGTTCAAAAACATGAAGAGCCTGAAAAGGTGTGAAATATATGAAGAGATTCAAAAGGTTTAAATAATATGAGGAGCATGAAACGCTAAGAAAAGTATGAGGATCATGAAGCGATGTTGAAAAACATGAAAAGCCTGAAAAGGCGTGAAATATATGAAGAGCTTCAAAAGGTGTCAGAAATGAGATGAGCATGAAGCGGTCTGAAAAATAAGAGGAGCATGAAGCGGTGTTGAGAAACATGGAGAGCCTGAAAAGGTGTGAAAAATATGAAGAGCTTCAAAAGGTGTGAAATACATGAGGAGCGTGAAACGGTCTGAAAAATAGGATGTGCATGAAGCGGTGTTGAGAAACATGGAGAGCCTCAAAAGGTGTGAAAAATATGAAGAGCTTCAAAAGGTGTGAAATACATGAGGACCATGAAACGGTCTGAAAAATAGGAGGAGCATGAAACGGTGTTCAAAAACCTGAAGAGAATGAAAAGGTGTGAAAAATATGAAGAGCTCAAAAGGAGTGAAATACATGAGGAGCATGAAACGGTCTGAAAAATAGGAGGACCATGAAGCGGTGTTGAAAAACATGAAGAGCCTGAAAAGTTGTGAAAAATATGAAGAGCTTCAATAGATGTGATAAACATGAGGAGCAACAAGCGGTCTGAAAAATAGGAGGAGCATCAAGCGGTGTTCAAAAACATGAAGAGCCTGAAAAGGTGTGAAAAATGTGAAGAGCTTCAAAAGGTGTGAAATAAGAGAGGAGGATGAAACGATCTGAAAAAAAGGAGGAGCATAAAGCGGTGTTGAAAAAAATGAAGAACCTGAAAAGTTGTGAAAAATATGAAGAACTTCAAAAGGTGCCAAATATATGAGAAGCATGAAACGGACTGAAATAAAGGAGGAGCATGAAACGGTCTGAAAAATAGAAGGAGCATGAAACGGTGTTCAAAAACATGAAGAGCCTGAAAAGCTGTGAAATATATGAAGAGTTTCAAAAGGTGTGAAATATATGAAGAGCTTCAAAAGGTGTGAAATACATGAGGAGCAGGAAACAGTCTGAAAAATAGGAGGAGCATGAAGCGGTGTTCAAAAACATGAAGAGCCTGAAAAAGTGTGAAATATATGAAGAGATTCAAAAGGTGTCAAAAATATGAGGAGCATGAAACGCTCTGAAAAATAGGAGCATAATGAAGCGGTGTTGAAAAACATGAAGAGCCTGAAAAAGTGTGAAAAATATGAAGAGCTTCAAAAGGTGTCAAATATATGAGGAGCATGAAACGGTCTGAAAAATAGGAAGAGCCTGAAGTGGTATTCAAAAACATGAAGAGCCTGAAAAGATGTGAAAAACATGAAGAGCTTCAAAAGGTGTGAAAAATACGAGGAGCATTAAAAGGTTTGAAAAATAGGAGGAGCATAAAAAGGTGTTCAAAAACATGAAGAGCCTGAAAAGGTGTGAAATATATAAAGAGCTTCAAAAGGTGTCAAAAATAGAGGGGGCATGAAACTATCTGAAAAATAGGAGGAGCATGAAGCGGTGTTGAAAAACATGAAGAACATGAAAAGCTTTGAAAATTATGAAGAGCTTCAAAAGGTGTCAAAATAAGAGGAGCATGAAACGGTCTGAAAAAACGAAGGAGCATGAAGTGGTGTTGAAAAATATAAAGAGCCTGAAAAGTTGTGAAAAATAGGAAGAGCTTCAAAAGGTGTCAAAAATGAGACGAGCATGGAACGGTCTGGAAAATAGGACGAGCATGAATCGGTGTTGAAAAACATGGGGAGCCTGAAAAGGTGTGAAAAATATGAAGAGCTTCAAAAGGTGTCAAAATATGAGGAGCATGAAACGGTCTGAAACATAGGAGGAGCATGAATCGGTTTTGAAAAACATGAAGAGCCTGAAAATGTGTGAAAAATATGAAGATCTTCAAAACGTGTCAAAATATGAGGAGCATGAAACAGTCTGAAAAACAGGAGGATCATGAAGCCATGTTGAAAAACATGGGGAGCCTGCAAAGGTGTGAAAAATAGGAAGAGCTTCAAAAGGTTGGAAATACATGAGGAGCATGAAACGGTCTGGAAAATAGGAGAAGCATGAAGTGGTGTTGAAAAACATGAAGAGCCTGAAAACGTGTGAAAAATATGAAGAGCTTCAAAAGTTGTGAAAAATATGAAGAGCTTCAAAAGGTGATAAAAGTGAGATGAGCATGAAACGGTCTGAAAAATATGAGGAGCATGAAGCGGTGTTGGAAATCATGAAGAGTCTGAAAAGGTGTGAAATATATTAAGAGCTTCAAAAGGTGTCAAAAATATGAGGAGCATGAAACGGTCTGAAAAATAGGAGGAGAATGAAGCGGTGTTGAAAAACATGAAGAACCTGAAAAGGTGTGAAAAATATGAAGAGCTTCAAAAGGTGTCAAAACTATGAGGAGAAAGAAACGGTCTGAAAAATAGGAGGAGCATGAAAGGGTGTTCAAATGCATGAAGAGCCTGAAAAGGTGTGAAAAATATGAAGAGCTTCAAAAGGTGTAAAATACATGAGGAACATGAAACGGTCTGGAAAATAGGATGAGCATGATGTTGTGTTGAAAAACATGAAGAGACTGAAAAGGTGTGAAAAATATGAAGAGGTTCAAAAGGTGTGAAAAATATGACGAGTATGATACGGTCTGAAAAATAGGAGGAGCATGAAGCTCTGTTCAAAAACATGAAGACCCTGAAAAGATGTGAAAAATATGAAAAGCTTCAAAAGTTGTCAAAAATATTAGGAGCATGAAACATTCTGAAAAATAGGAGGATCATGAAGCGGTGTTCAAAATCATGAAGAGCCTGAAAAGCTGTGAAATATATGAAGAGTTTCAAAAGGTGTGAAATATATGAAGAGCTTCAAAAGGTGTGAAATACATGAGGAGCAGGAAACAGTCTGAAAAATAGGAGGAGCATGAAGCGGTGTTCAAAAACATGAAGAGCCTGAAAAGGTGTCAAAACTATGAGGAGCATGAAACGCTCTGAAAAATAGGAGGAGCATGAAACCGTGTTGAAAAACATGAAGAGCCTGAAAAGGTCTGAAAAATATGAAGAGCTTCAAAAGGTGTCAAAAATATGAGGAGCATGAAACTGTCTGAAAAACAGGAGGAGCATGAAGCGGTTTTGAAGGACATGAAAAGCCTGAAAAGGTGTGAAAAATAGGAGGAGCTTCAAAAAGTGTCAAAAATATGAGGAGCATGAAACAATCTGAAAAATAGGAGAAGATTGAAGCGGTGTTGTAAAACATGAAGAGCCTGAAAAGGTGTGAAAAATATGAAGAGCGTCAAAAGGTGTCAAAAATATGAGGAGCATGAAACGGTCTGAAAAATAGGAGGAGCATGAAAACGTGTTAAAAAACATGAAGCGCCTGAAAATATGTGTGAAAAATATGAAGAGCTTCAAAAGGTGTGAAAAATATGAGGAGCATGAAGTGGTGTTCAAAAACATGAAGAGCTTGAAAAGGTATGAAATATACTAAGAGCTTCAAAAGGTGTGAAAAATAGGAGGCGCAAAAAGCGGTGTTCAAAAACATGAAAAGCCTGATAAGGTGTGAAATATATGAAGAGCTTCAAAAGGTGTCAAAAGTATGAGGAGCATGAAACGGTCTGAAAATAGGAGGAGGATGTAAGGGTGTTGAAAACATGAAGAGCAAGAAAAGGTGTGAAAAATATGAAGAGCTTCAAAAGGTGTCAAAAATATGAGGAGCATGAAACGGTCTGAAAAATAGGAGGAGCATGAAGCAGTGTTGAAAAACATGAAGAGCCTGAAAAGGTGTGAAAAATATGAAGAGCTTCAAAAAGTGTCAAAAATATGAGGAGCATGAAACGGTCTGAAAAATAAGAGGAGCATGAAATGGTGTTGAAAAACATGAAGAGCCTGAAATGAGTGAAATATACGAAGAGCTTCAAAAGGTGACAAAAATATGAGGAGCATGAAACGGTATGAAAAATAGGAGGAGCCTGAAGCGGTGTTGAAAAACATGAAGAGCCTGAAAAGGTGGGAACAATATGAAGAGCTTCAAAAGTTGTGAAAAATGTGAAGTGCTTCAAAAGTTGTCAAAATATGAGGTGCATGAAACGATTTGAAAAATAGGAGCAGCATGAAGCGGTTTTGAAAAACATAAAGAGCCTGAAAAGGTGTTAAAAATATGAACAGCTTAAAAACGTGTCAAAAATATGAGGAGTTTGAAAAGGTGTTCAAAAACATGAAGAGCCTGAAAAGGAGTGAAATGTATGAAGAGCTTCAAAAGGTGTCAAAAGTATGGGGAGCATGAAACGGCCTGAAAAATAGGAGGAGCATGAAAAGGTGTTCAAAACCATGAAGAGCTTGAAAAGGTGTGAAATATATGAAGAGCTTCAAAAGGTGTGAAAAATAGGAGGAGCATGAAGCGTTTTTCAAAAACATGAAGAGCTTGAAAAGGTGTGAAATATATGAAGAGCTTCAATAGATGTGAAAAATAGGAGGAGCATGAAGCTTTGTTCAAGAACATGAAGAACCTTAAGGTATGAAATATATGAAGAGCTTGAAAATGTGTCAAAAATATGAGGAGCATGAAACGGTCTGAAAAATAGGAGGAGCATGAAGGGGTGTTAAAAAACATGAAGAGCCTGAAAAGGTGTGAAAAACATGAAGAGATCGAAAAGGTGTGAAATATATGAAAAGCTTCAAAAGGTGTCAAAAATATGAGGAGCATGAAACGGTCTGAAAAATAGGAGGTGCATGAAGCGATGTTCAAAAACATGAAGATCCTGAAAAGGTGTGAAATAAATGAAGAGCTTCAAAAGTTGTCAAAAATTTGAGGAGCATGAAACTGTCTGAAATATAGGAGGAGCATGAAGCGGTGTTGAAAAGCATGAAGAGCCTGAAAAAGTGTGAAAAGTATGAAGAGCTTCAAAAAAGTGTCAAAAATATGAGTAGCATGAAACGGTCTAAAAATAAGAGGAGCATGAAGCAGTGTTGCAAAACTTGAAGAGCCTGAAAAGGTGTGAAAAATAGGAGGAGCTTCAAAATGTGTCAAAAATATGAGGAGCATGAAACGGTCTGAAAAATAGGAGGAGCATGAAGTGGTGTTGAAAAATATGAAGAGCCTAAAAAGGGGTGAAAAATATGAAGAGTTTCAAAGGTGTCAAAAATATGAGGAGCATGAAACGGTCTGAAAAATAGGAGGAGCATGAAACGGTGTTCAAAAACATGAAGAGCCAGAAAAGGTGTGAAAAATATGAAGAGTTTCAAAGGTGTCAAAAATATGAGGAGCATGAAACGGTCTGAAAAATAAGAGGAGCATGACGCGGTGTTCAAAAACATGAAGAACCTGAAAAGGTGTGAAAAATATGAAGAGCTTCAAAAGGTGTCAAAAATATGAGGAGCATGAAACGGTATGAAAAATAGGAGGAGAATGAGGCGGTGTTGAAAAACATGAAGAGCCTGAAAATCTGTGAAATATATGAAGAGCTTCAAAACGTGTCAAAAAGATGAGGAGCACAAAACGGTATGAAAAATAGGAGGAGCATGAAGCGGTGTTGAAAAACATGAAGACCCTGAAAAGGTGTAAAAACATGAAGAGCCTGTAAAGGTTTGAAATATATGAAGAGCTTCAAAAGGTGTCAAAAGTATAAGGAGCAGGATACGGTCTGAAAAATAGGAGGAGCATGAAGCGGTGTTGAAAAACATGAAGAGCCTGAAAAGGTGTGAAAAACATGAAGAGTTTGAAAGGTGTGAAATATATGAAGAGCTTCAAAAGGTGTCAAAAATATGAGGAGCATGAAACGGTCTGAAAAAGAGGAGGAGTATGAAGCGGTCTTGAAAGACATGAAGAGCGGGAAAAAGTGTGAAAATTTTGAAGAGATTCAAAAGGTGTCAAAAATATGAGGAGCATGAAATGGCCTGAAAAATAGGAGGAGAATGAAACCGTGTTCAAAATCATGAAGAGCCTGAAAATGTGGAAATATATGAAGTGCTTCAAAAGGTGTCAAAAATAGGAGGAGCATGAAACGATCTGAAAAATGAAGGAGCATGAAGCGGTGATGAAAAAAAAGAAGAGCATGAAATGGTTTGAAGAATATAAGGAGCTTCAAAAGGTATCAAAAATAGTAGTAGCATGAAACGGTGTTCAAAAACTTGAAGAGCCTGAAAATGTGTAAAATATGAACAGCTTAAAAGGTGTCAAAATATTAGGAGCATGAAACGTTCTGAAAAATAGGAGGAGCATGAAGCGGTGTTCAAAAACATAAAGAGCCTGAAAAGTTGTGAAAATTATGAAGAGCGTTAAAACGTGTTAAAAATATGAGGAGCATGAAACGTTCTCAAAAATAGGAGGAGCAGCAAAGGGTGTTCAAAAATATGAAGAGCCTGAAAAGGTGTGAAAAATATGAAGAGCATGAAACGGTCTGAAAAATAGGAGGAGCGTGAAGCGGTGTTCAGAAACATGAAGAGCCTGAAAACTGTGAAAAATATGAAGAGCTTCAAAAAGTGTGAAAAATATGAAGAGCTTCAAAAGGTGTGAAAAATATGAGGAGCATGAAACGGTCTGAAAAATAGGAGGAGCATGAAACAGTGTGGAAAAAATGAAGAGCATGAATAGGTGTGAAAATTATGAAGAGCTTTAAAAGGTTTGAAAAATATGACGAGCATGAAACGGTCTGAAAAATAGGAGGAGCATGAAGTGGTGTTGAAAAATATGAAGAGCCTGAAAAGGTGTGAAAAATATGAAGAGTTTCAAAGGTGTCAAAAATATGAGGAGCATGAAACGGTCTGAAAAATAGGAGGAGCATGAAACGGTGTTCAAAAATATGAAGAGCCAGAAAAGGTGTGAAAAATATGAAAGCTTCAAAAGGTATCAAAAATATTAGGAGCATGATACGGTCTGAAAAATAGGAGGAGCATGAAACGATGTTCAAAAACTTGAAGAGTCTGAAAGGTGTGAAAAATATGAAGAGCTTCAAAAGGTGTCAAAAAGATGAGGAGCAGGAAACGGTCTGAAAAATAGGAGGAGCATGAAGCGGTGTTGAAAAACATGAAGAGCCTGAAAAGGTGTGAAAAACATGAAGAGTTTGAAAATGTGTGAAATTTATGAAAAGCTTCAAAAGGTGTCAAAAATATGAGGAGCATGAAACGGTCTAAAAAATAAGAGGAGCATGATGTGGTGTTGAAAAATTGAAGAGCCTGAAAAGGTGTGAAAATTATGAAGAGATTCAAAAGGTGTCAAAAATATGAGGAGCATGAAATGGCCTGAAAAATAGGAGGAGAATGAAACCGTGTTCAAAATCATGAAGAGCCTGAAAATGTGGAAATATATGAAGTGCTTCAAAAGATGTCAAAAATATGAGGAGCATGAAACGATCTGAAAAATGGAGGACCATGAAACGGTGATGAAAAAAAAGAAGAGCATGAAATGGTTTGAAGAATATGAGGAGCTTCAAAAGTTATCAAATATAGGAGTAGCATGAAGCCGTGTTGAAAAACATCAAGAGCCTGAAAAGGTGTGAAAAATATGAAGAGCTGCAAAACGTGTCAAAAATATAAGGAGCATGAAACGGTCTGAAAAATAGGAGGAGCAAGAAATCATGTTCAAAAACATGAGGAGCCTGAAAACGTGTGAAAAATATAAAGAGCTTCAAAATGTGTGGAATACATGAGGAGCATGAAACGGTCTGAAAAATAGGAGGAGCATGAAGCGGTGTTGAAAAACATGAAGAACCTGAAAAGTTGTGAAAAATATGAAGAACTTGAAAAGGTGCCAAAAATATGAGGAGCATGAAACGGTCTGAAATAAAGGAGGAGCATGAAACGGTCTGAAAAATAGGAGGAGCATGAACCGGTGTTCAAAAACATGAAGAGCCTGAAAAGGTGTGAAATATATTAAGAGATTCAAAAGGTGTCAAAAATATGAGGAGCATGAAACGCTCTGGAAAATAGGAGGAGCATGAAACCGTGTTGAAAAACATTAAGAGCCTGAAAACGTCTGAAAAATATGAAGAGCTTCAAAAGGTGTCAAAAATATGAGGAGCATGAAACTGTCTGAAAAACAGGAGGAGCATGAAGCGGTTTTGAAGGACATGAAGAGCCTGAAAAGGTGTGAAAAATAGGAGGAGCTTCAAAATGTATCAAAAATATGAGGAGCATGAAACGGTCTGAAAAATAGGAGGAGTATGAAGTGGTGTTTAAAAAATATAAAGAGCCTGAAAAGGTGTGAAAAATATGAAGAGTTTCAAAGGTGTCAAAAATATGAGGAGCATGAAACGGTCTGAAAAATAGGAGGAGCATGAAGCGGTGTTGAAAAACATGAAGAGACTGTAATGATGTGAAAAATATGAAGAGCTTCAAAAGGTGTCAAAAATATGGGGACCATGAAAAGGTCTGAAAAATAGGAGGAGCATGAAGTGGTTTTGAAAAACATGAAGAGCCTGAAAAAGTGTGAAATATATGAAGAGCTTCAAAAGGTGTCAAACAGATGAGGAGGATGAAAAGGTCTGAAAAAGAGGAGGGGCATGAAGCGGTGTTGAAAAACATGAAGAACCTGAAAAGGTGTGAAAAATATGAAAAGCTTCAAAAGGTGTCAAAAATAAAAGGAGCATGAAATGGTCTGAAAAACAGGAGGAGCATGAAGCATGTTGAAAAACATGAAGAGCCTGAAAAGGTGTGAAAAATATAAAGAGCTTCAAAAGGTGTGAAATACATGAGGAGCATGAAACGGGCTGAAAAATAGGAGCAGCATGAAGCGGTGTTCAAAAACATGAATAGCATGAAAAGGTGTGAAAAATATGAAGAGCTTCAAAAGGTGTCAAAAATATGAGGAGCATGAAACGGTCTGAAAAATAGGAAGAGAATGAAGCGGTGTTGAACAACATGAAAAGCCTGAAAAGGTGTGAAATATATGAAGAGATTCAAAAGGTTTAAATAATATGAGGAGCATGAAACAATCTGAAAAATAGGAGGAGCATGAAACGGTGTTGAAAATCATGAAGAGCCTGAAAAGGTGTGAAAAATTTGAAGAGCTTCAAAAGGTGTAAAATACATGAGGAGAATGAAACGGTCTGAAAAATAGGAGGAGCATGAAGTGGTGTTCAAAAACATGAAGAGTCTGAAAAGAAGTGAAATATATGAAGAGCTTCAAAGGTTGTCAAAAATATGAGGAGCATGAAACGGTCTGAAAAATGGGAGGAGCATGAAGCTGTGTTCAAAAACATGAAGAGCCTGAAAAGTTGTAAAAAATATGAAGAGCTTCAAAATGTGTCAAAAATGAGATGAGCATGAAGCGGTCTGAAAAATAGGAGGAGCAGGAAGTGGCTTTGAAAAACATGAAGAGCCTGAAAAGGTGTGAAATATATAAAGAGCTTCAAAAGGTGTGAAATATATAAAGAGCTTCAAAAGGTGTGAAATACATGAGGAGCATGAAACGGTCTGAAAAATAGGAGGAGCATGAAGCTGTGTTCAAAAACATGAAGAGCCTGAAAAGCTGTGAAAAATATGAAGAGCCTGAAAAGGTGTGAAAAATATGAAGAGCTTCAAAAGATGTCAAAAATATGAGGAGCATGAAACCCTTTTAAAAATATGAGGAGCATGAAGCAGTGTTGAAAAACATGAAGAGCCGGAAAAGGTGTGAAAAATATGAAGAGCTTCAAAAGGTGTGACAAATATGAGGAGCATGAAACGGTCTGAAAAATAAGAGGAGCAAGAAGCGGTGTTGAAAAACATGAAGAGCTTCAAAAGTTGTGAAAAATATGAATAATTTCAAAACCTGTCAAAAATGAGATGAGTTGAAACGGTCTGAAAAATAGGCGGAGCATGAAACGGTCTGAAAAATAGGAGGAGCATGAAACGGTGTTCAAGAACATGAAGAGCCTGTAAAGCTTCAAAAAATATGAAGAGCTTCAAAAGGTGTGAAAAATATGAAGAGCTTCAAAATGTGTGGAATACATGAGGAGCATGAAACGGTCTGAAAAATAAGAGGAGCGTGAAGCGGTGTTCAAAAACATGAAGAGCCTGAAAAGGTGTGAAATATATGAAGAGATTCAAAAGGTTTAAATAATATGAGGAGCATGAAACGCTAAGAAAAGTATGAGGATCATGAAGCGATGTTGAAAAACATGAAAAGCCTGAAAAGGCGTGAAATATATGAAGAGCTTCAAAAGGTGTCAGAAATGAGATGAGCATGAAGCGGTCTGAAAAATAAGAGGAGCATGAAGCGGTGTTGAGAAACATGGAGAGCCTGAAAAGGTGTGAAAAATATGAAGAGCTTCAAAAGGTGTGAAATACATGAGGAGCGTGAAACGGTCTGAAAAATAGGATGTGCATGAAGCGGTGTTGAGAAACATGGAGAGCCTCAAAAGGTGTGAAAAATATGAAGAGCTTCAAAAGGTGTGAAATACATGAGGACCATGAAACGGTCTGAAAAATAGGAGGAGCATGAAACGGTGTTCAAAAACCTGAAGAGAATGAAAAGGTGTGAAAAATATGAAGAGCTCAAAAGGAGTGAAATACATGAGGAGCATGAAACGGTCTGAAAAATAGGAGGACCATGAAGCGGTGTTGAAAAACATGAAGAGCCTGAAAAGTTGTGAAAAATATGAAGAGCTTCAATAGATGTGATAAACATGAGGAGCAACAAGCGGTCTGAAAAATAGGAGGAGCATCAAGCGGTGTTCAAAAACATGAAGAGCCTGAAAAGGTGTGAAAAATGTGAAGAGCTTCAAAAGGTGTGAAATAAGAGAGGAGGATGAAACGATCTGAAAAAAAGGAGGAGCATAAAGCGGTGTTGAAAAAAATGAAGAACCTGAAAAGTTGTGAAAAATATGAAGAACTTCAAAAGGTGCCAAATATATGAGAAGCATGAAACGGACTGAAATAAAGGAGGAGCATGAAACGGTCTGAAAAATAGAAGGAGCATGAAACGGTGTTCAAAAACATGAAGAGCCTGAAAAGCTGTGAAATATATGAAGAGTTTCAAAAGGTGTGAAATATATGAAGAGCTTCAAAAGGTGTGAAATACATGAGGAGCAGGAAACAGTCTGAAAAATAGGAGGAGCATGAAGCGGTGTTCAAAAACATGAAGAGCCTGAAAAAGTGTGAAATATATGAAGAGATTCAAAAGGTGTCAAAAATATGAGGAGCATGAAACGCTCTGAAAAATAGGAGCATAATGAAGCGGTGTTGAAAAACATGAAGAGCCTGAAAAAGTGTGAAAAATATGAAGAGCTTCAAAAGGTGTCAAATATATGAGGAGCATGAAACGGTCTGAAAAATAGGAAGAGCCTGAAGTGGTATTCAAAAACATGAAGAGCCTGAAAAGATGTGAAAAACATGAAGAGCTTCAAAAGGTGTGAAAAATACGAGGAGCATTAAAAGGTTTGAAAAATAGGAGGAGCATAAAAAGGTGTTCAAAAACATGAAGAGCCTGAAAAGGTGTGAAATATATAAAGAGCTTCAAAAGGTGTCAAAAATAGAGGGGGCATGAAACTATCTGAAAAATAGGAGGAGCATGAAGCGGTGTTGAAAAACATGAAGAACATGAAAAGCTTTGAAAATTATGAAGAGCTTCAAAAGGTGTCAAAATAAGAGGAGCATGAAACGGTCTGAAAAAACGAAGGAGCATGAAGTGGTGTTGAAAAATATAAAGAGCCTGAAAAGTTGTGAAAAATAGGAAGAGCTTCAAAAGGTGTCAAAAATGAGACGAGCATGGAACGGTCTGGAAAATAGGACGAGCATGAATCGGTGTTGAAAAACATGGGGAGCCTGAAAAGGTGTGAAAAATATGAAGAGCTTCAAAAGGTGTCAAAATATGAGGAGCATGAAACGGTCTGAAACATAGGAGGAGCATGAATCGGTTTTGAAAAACATGAAGAGCCTGAAAATGTGTGAAAAATATGAAGATCTTCAAAACGTGTCAAAATATGAGGAGCATGAAACAGTCTGAAAAACAGGAGGATCATGAAGCCATGTTGAAAAACATGGGGAGCCTGCAAAGGTGTGAAAAATAGGAAGAGCTTCAAAAGGTTGGAAATACATGAGGAGCATGAAACGGTCTGGAAAATAGGAGAAGCATGAAGTGGTGTTGAAAAACATGAAGAGCCTGAAAACGTGTGAAAAATATGAAGAGCTTCAAAAGTTGTGAAAAATATGAAGAGCTTCAAAAGGTGATAAAAGTGAGATGAGCATGAAACGGTCTGAAAAATATGAGGAGCATGAAGCGGTGTTGGAAATCATGAAGAGTCTGAAAAGGTGTGAAATATATTAAGAGCTTCAAAAGGTGTCAAAAATATGAGGAGCATGAAACGGTCTGAAAAATAGGAGGAGAATGAAGCGGTGTTGAAAAACATGAAGAACCTGAAAAGGTGTGAAAAATATGAAGAGCTTCAAAAGGTGTCAAAACTATGAGGAGAAAGAAACGGTCTGAAAAATAGGAGGAGCATGAAAGGGTGTTCAAATGCATGAAGAGCCTGAAAAGGTGTGAAAAATATGAAGAGCTTCAAAAGGTGTAAAATACATGAGGAACATGAAACGGTCTGGAAAATAGGATGAGCATGATGTTGTGTTGAAAAACATGAAGAGACTGAAAAGGTGTGAAAAATATGAAGAGGTTCAAAAGGTGTGAAAAATATGACGAGTATGATACGGTCTGAAAAATAGGAGGAGCATGAAGCTCTGTTCAAAAACATGAAGACCCTGAAAAGATGTGAAAAATATGAAAAGCTTCAAAAGTTGTCAAAAATATTAGGAGCATGAAACATTCTGAAAAATAGGAGGATCATGAAGCGGTGTTCAAAATCATGAAGAGCCTGAAAAGGTGTGAAAAATATGAAGAGCTTCAAAACGTGTGAAATACATGAGGAGCATGAAAAAGTCTGAAAAATAGGAGGAGCATCAAGCGGTGTTCAAAAACATGAAGAGCCTGAAAAGGTGTGAAAAATATGAAGAGCTTCAAAAGGTGTGAAAAATAGGAGGAGCATGAAACGGGCTGAAAAATAGCAGGAGCATGAAGCGGTGTTCAAATACATGAAGAGCCTGAAAAGGTGTGAAAAATATGAAGAGCTTCAAAAAATGTCAAAAATATGAGGAGCATTAAACGGTCTGAAAAATAGGAGCAGCATGAAACGGTGTTCAAAAACATGAACAGCCTGAAAAGGTGTGGAAAATATGAAGAGCTTCAAAAGGTGTGAAATACATGAGGAGCATGAAACTCTCTGAAAAATAGGAGGAGCATGAAGCGGTTTTGAAAAACATGAAGAGCCTGAAAATGTGTGAAATATATGAAGAGCTTCAAAAGGTGTCAGAAATGAGAGGAGCATGAAACGGTCTGAAAAATAGGAGAAGAATGAAGTGGCTTTGAAAAACATGAAGAGCCTGAAAATGTGTGAAAGATATGAAGACCTTCAAAAGGTGTCAAAAATATGAGGAGCATGAAACGGTCTGAAAAATAGGAGCAGCATGAAGCGGTGTAAAAAACATGAAGAGCCTGAAAAGGTGTGAAAAGTATGAAGACCTTCAAAAGGTGTGAAAAAAATGAAGAGCTTCAAAATGTGTCAAAAATATGAGGAGCATGAAAAGATCTGAAAAATACGAGCAGCATGAAATGGTGTTCAAAGACATGAAGAGCCTGAAAAGGTGTGAAAAATATGAACAGCTTCAAAAGGTGTGAAATACATGAGGAGCATGAAACGGTCTGAAAAATAGGAGGAGAAAGAAGCGGTGTTGAAAAAAATGAATAACCTGAAAACGTTTGAAAAATATGAAGAGCTTCAAAAGGTGTGAAAAATATGAAGAGCTTCAAAATGTGTCAAAAGTGAGATGAGCATGAAACGGTCTGAAAAAGGAGGAGCATGAAGTGGTGTTGAAAAACATGAAGAGCCTGAAAATGTGTGACATACATGAAGAGCTTCAAAAGTTGTCAGAAATGATAGAAACATGAAACGGTCTGAAAAATAGGATGAGCAAGAAGGGCTGTTGAAATACATGAAGAGCGTGAAAACGTTTGAGAAATATGAAGAGATTCAAAAGGTGTGAAAATTATGAAGAGCTTCAAAAGGTGTCAAAAAGGAGATGAGCATGAAACAGTCCGAAAAATAGGAGGAGCCTGAAATCGTGTTCAAAAACATGAAGAGCCTAAAAAGGTGTGAAAAATATAAAGAGCTTCAAAAGGTGTGAAATACAGGAGGAGCATGAAACAGTCTGAAAAATAGGAGGAGCATGAAGTGGTGTTGAAAAACATGAAGAGCTTGAAAATGTGTGAAATATATGAAGAGCTTCAAAAGGTGTCAGAAATGAGAGGAGCATGAAACGGTCTGAAAAATAGGAGAAGCATGAAGTGGCTTTGAAAAACATGAAGAGCCTGAAAAGGTGTGAAAAGTATGAAGAGCTTCAAAAGGTGTCAAAAATATGAGGAGCATGAAACGGTCTGAAAAATAGGAGGAGCATGAAACGGTCTGAAAAATGGGAGGAGCATGAAGCGGTGTTGAAAAACATGAAGAGCCTGAAAACGTGTGAAAAACATGAAGAGCTTAAAAGTTGTGAGAAATATGAAGAGCTTCAAAAGGTGTCAAAAATGAGATGAGCATGAAACGGTCTGGAAAATTGGACGAGCATGAAGCGGTGTTGAAAACATGATGAGCCAGAAAAGGTGTGAAAAATATGAAGAGCTTCAAAAAGTGTCAAAAATATGAAGAACATGAAACGGTCTGAAAAATAGGAGGAGCAGGAAGTTATGTTGAAAAACATGAAGAGCCTAAAAA
The DNA here is from genome assembly GCF_033118175.1 of Dama dama. Lineage (NCBI taxonomy): Eukaryota > Metazoa > Chordata > Mammalia > Artiodactyla > Cervidae > Dama > Dama dama. The sequence goes on along the minus strand of NC_083688.1, from coordinate 63,752,845 downwards.
GGTGTTAAAAATATGAAGAGCTTCAAAAAGTGTCAAAAATATGAGGAGCATGAAACGGTCTGAAAAAGAGTAGGATCATGAAGCCGTGTTGAAAAACATGGGGAGCCTGAAAAGGTGTGAAAAATATGAAGAGCTTTAAAAGGTGTGAAATACATGAGGAGCATGAAACTGTCTTAAAAATAGGAGGAGCATGAAACCGTGTTCAAAAACATGAAGAGCCTGAAAAGTTGTGAAATATATGAAGAGTTTCAAACAGTTGGAAATACATGAGGAGCATGAAACGGTGTTGAAAAACATGAAGACCCTGAAAAGGTGGGTAAAATATGAAGAGCTTCAAAAGGTGTGAAATACAGGAGGACCATGAATCGGTCTGAAAAATAGGAGGAGCATGAAGAGGTGTTTAAAAACATGAAGAGACTGAATAGGTGTGAAAAATATGAAGAGCTTCAAAAGGTGACAAAAATGAGATGAGCATGAAACGGTCTGTAAAATATGAGGAGCATGAAGCGGTGTTGGAAATCATGAAGAGTCTGAAAAGGTGTGAAATATATTAAGAGCTTCAAAAGGTGTCAAAAATATGAGGAGCATGAAACGGTCTGAAAAATAGGAGGAGCATGAAGCGGTGTTGAAAAACATGAAGAACCTGAAAAGGTGTGAAAAATATGAAGAGCTTCAAAAGGTGTCAAAACTATTAGGAGAAAGAAACGGTCTGAAAAATAGGAGGAGCATGAAAGGGTGTTCAAATGCATGAAGAGCCTGAAAAGGTGTGAAAAATATGAAGAGCTTCAAAAGGTGTAAAATACATGAGGAACATGAAACGGTCTGGAAAATAGGATGAGCATGAAGTTGTGTTGAAAAACATGAAGAGACTGAAAAGGTGTGAAAAATATGAAGAGGTTCAAAAGGTGTGAAAAATATGACGAGTATGATACGGTCTGAAAAATAGGAGGAGCATGAAACGGTGTTCAAAAACATGCAGAGCCGGAAAATGTGTGAAAAATAGGAGGAGCTTCAAAAGGTTTCAAAAATATGAGGAGCATGAAACGGTCTGAAAAATAGGAGGAGCATGAATCGGTCTTGAAAAACGTGAAGAGTCAGAAAAGGTGTGAAAAATATGAAGAGGTTCAAAAGGTGTGAAAAATATGACGAGTATGATACGGTCTGAAAAATAGGAGGAGCATGAAGCTCTGTTCAAAAACATGAAGATGCTGAAAAGTTGTGAAAAATATGAAAAGCTTCAAAAGTTGTCAAAAATATTAGGAGCATGAAACATTCTGAAAAATAGGAGGATCATGAAGCGGTGTTCAAAATCATGAAGAGCCTGAAAAGGTGTGAAAAATATGAAGAGCTTCAAAACGTGTGAAATACATGAGGAGCATGAAAAAGTCTGAAAAATAGGAGGAGCATCAAGCGGTGTTCAAAAACATGAAGAGCCTGAAAAGGTGTGAAAAATATGAAGAGCTTCAAAAGGTGTGAAAAATAGGAGGAGCATGAAACGGGCTGAAAAATAGCAGGAGCATGAAGCGGTGTTCAAATACATGAAGAGCCTGAAAAGGTGTGAAAAATATGAAGAGCTTCAAAAAATGTCAAAAATATGAGGAGCATTAAACGGTCTGAAAAATAGGAGCAGCATGAAACGGTGTTCAAAAACATGAACAGCCTGAAAAGGTGTGGAAAATATGAAGAGCTTAAAAGGTGTGAAATACATGAGGAGCATGAAACTCTCAGAAAAATAGGAGGAGCATGAAGCGGTTTTGAAAAACATGAAGAGTCTGAAAACGTGTGAAAATATGAAGAGCTTCAAAAATATGAAAAATATGAAGAGCTTCAAAAGGTGTGGAAAATATGAAGAGCTTCAAAATGGGTCAAAAGTGAGATGAGCATGAAACGGTCTGAAAAATAGGAGGAGCATGAAGTGGTGTTGAAAAACATGAAGAGCCTGAAAATGTGTGAAATATATGAAGAGCTTCAAAAGTTGTCAGAAATGATAGAAACATGAAACGGTCTGAAAAATAGGATGAGCAAGAAGGGGTGTTGAAAAACATGAAGAGCCTGAAAACGTTTGAGAAATATGAAGAGATTCAAAAGGTGTGAAAAATATGAAGAGCTTCAAAAGGTGTCAAAAATGAGATGAGCATGAAACAGTCCGAAAAATAAGAGGAGCCTGAAATCGTGTTCAAAAACATGAAGAGCCTAAAAAGGTGTGAAAAATATAAAGAGCTTCAAATGGTGAGAAATACATGAGGAGCATGAAACGGTCTGAAAAATAGGAGGAGCATGAAGTGGTGTTGAAAAACATGAAGAGGCTGAAAATGTGTGAAATATATGAAGAGCTTCAAAAGGTGTCAGAAATGAGAGGAGCATGAAACGGTCTGAAAAATAGGAGAAGCATGAAGTGGCTTTGAAAAACATGAAGAGCCTGAAAAGGTGTGAAAAATATGAAGAGCTTCAAAAGGTGTCAAAAATATGAGGAGCATGAAACGGTCTGAAAAATACGAGGAGCATGAAACGGTGTTCAAAAACATGAAGAGCCTGAAAAGGTGTGAAATATATGAAGAGCTTCAAAACGTGTCAAAAATATGAGGAGCATGAAACGGTCCGAAAAATAGGAGGAGCAAGAAGCGGTGTTGAAAAAGATTAAGAGCCTGAAAACGTTTAAAAAATATGAAGAGCTTCAAAAGGTGTGGAAAATAGGAAGAGCTTCAAAATGTGTCAAAAGCGAGATGAGTATGAAACGGTCTGAAAAATAGGAGGAGCATGAAGTTGTGTTGGAAAACATGAAGAGCTTGAAAATGTGTGAAATATATGAAGAGCTTCAAAATGTGTCCGAAATGAGAGAAGCATGAAACGGTCTGAAAAATAGGATGAGCAAGAAGGGGTGTTGAAAAACATGAAGAGCCTGAAAACGTTTGAGAAATATGAAGAGCTTCAAAAGGTGTGAAAAATATGAAGAGCTTCAAAAGTTGTTAAAAATGAGATGAGCATGACACAGTTTGAAAAATAGAAGGAGCATGAAACCGTGTTCAAAATCATGAAGAGCCTAAAAAGGTTGAAAAATATGAAGAGCTTCAAAAGGTGTGAAAAATACGAGGAGCATAAAACGGTCTGAAAAATAGGAGAAGCATGAAGTGGTGTTGAAGAACATGAAGAGCCTGAAAACGTGTGAAATATATGAAGAGCTTCAAAAGGTGTCAAAAATATGAGGAGCATGAAACGGTCTGAAAAATAGGAGGAACACAAGTGGTGTTCAAAAACATGAAGAGCCTGAAAAGGTGTGAAAAATATGAAGAGATTCAAAAGGTGTCAAAAATATGAGGAGCATGAATCGGTGTTGAAAAACATGAAGAGCCTGAAAATGTGTGAAAAATATGAAGAGCTTCAAAAGGTGTCAAAAATATGAGGAGCATGAAACGGTCTGAAAAATAGGAGGAACACAAGTGGTGTTCAAAAACATGAAGAGCCTGAAAAGGTGTGAAAAATATGAAGAGATTCAAAAGGTGTCAAAAATATGAGGAGCATGAATCGGTGTTGAAAAACATGAAGAGCCTGAAAATGTGTGAAAAATATGAAGAGCTTCAAAAGGTGTCAAAAATATGAGGAGCATGAAACGGTCTGAAAAATAGGAGAAGCATGAAGCGGTGTTGAAAAACATGAAAAACATGAAAAGTTGTGAAAAATATGAAGAGCTTCAAAAGGTGTGAAAATTATGAGGAGAATGAAACGGTCTGAAAAATAGGAGGAGCATGAAGCGGTGTTCAAAAATATGAAGAGCCTGAAAGGATGTGAAAAATATGGCGTGCCTCAAGAGGTGTCAAAAATATGAGGAGCATGAAACGTTCTCAAAATAATAGGAGCATGAAGCGGTGTTGAAAAACATGAAGAGCCTGAAAAAGTGTGAAAAATAAGAAGAGCTTCAAAAGGTGTCAATAATAAGAGGTGCATGAAACAGTCTGAAAAGAAAGGAGGAGCATGAAACGGTCTGAAAAATAGGAGGAGCATGAAGCTGTGTTGAAAAACATGAAGAGCCTGCAAAGGTGTGAAATATATGAAGAGCTCCAAAAGGTGTCAAAAATATGAGGAGCATGAAACGGTCTCAAAAATAGGAGGAACATAAAGCGGTGTTCAAAAACTTGGAGAGCCTGAAAAGGTCTGAAAAATATGAAGAGCTACAAAATTTGTCAAAAATATGAGGAGCATGAAACGGTCTCAAAAATAGGAGGAGTGAGATCGATGTTGAAAAACGAGAAGAGCCTAAAAACGTGTGAAAAATATGAAGAGCTTCAAAAGGTGTCAAAAATATGAGGAACATGAAACGGTCTCAAAAATAGGAGGAGCATTAAGCGGTGTTGAAAAACATGAAGAGCCTGAAAAGATGTGAAAAATATGAAGAGCTTCAAAATATGTCAATAATAAGAGTTGCATGAAACAGTCTGAAAATTAGGAGAAGCGTGAAACGGTCTGACAAATAGGAGGAGCATGAAGGGGTGTTGAAAAACATGAAGAGCCTGTAAAGGTGTGACAAATATAAAGAGCTTCAAATCGTGTCAATAATATGAGGAGCATGAAACGGTCTGAAAAATAGGAGGAGCATGAAACGGTGTAGAAAAACATGAAGAGCATGAAAAGGTGTGAAAAATAGGAAAAGCTTCAAAAAGTGTCAAAAATATGAGGAGCATGAAACGGTCTGAGAAACAGAAGGAGCATGAAGCGGTATTCAAAAACATGAAGAGCCTGAAAGGGGAGAAAAATATGAAGAGCTTCAAATGTGTCAAACATATGAGGAGCATGATACGGTCTCAAAAATAGGAGGAGCATGAAGCGTTCTTCAAAAACATGAAGAGCCTGAAAAGGTATGAAAAATATGAAGAGCTTCAAAAGGTGTCAAAAATATGAGGAGCATGAAACGGTCTGAAAAATAGGAGGAGCATGAAACGGTGTAGAAAAACATGAAGAGCATGAAAAGGTGTGAAAAATAGGAAAAGCTTCAAAAAGTGTCAAAAATATGAGGAGCATGAAACGGTCTGAGAAACAGAAGGAGCATGAAGCGGTATTCAAAAACATGAAGAGCCTGAAAGGGGAGAAAAATATGAAGAGCTTCAAATGTGTCAAACATATGAGGAGCATGATACGGTCTCAAAAATAGGAGGAGCATGAAGCGTTCTTCAAAAACATGAAGAGCCTGAAAAGGTATGAAAAATATGAAGAGCTTCAAAAGGTGTCAAAAATATGAGGAGCATGAAACGGTCTGAAAAATAGGAGGAGCATGAAACGGTGTTCAAAAACATGAAGAGCCGGAAAAGGTGTGAAAAATAGGAGGAGCTTCAAAAGGTTTCAAAAATATGAGGAGCATGAAACGGTCTGAAAAATAGGAGGAGCATGAAGCGGTCTTGAAAAACGTGAAGAGTCAGAAAAGGTGTGAAAAATATGAAGAGCTTCGAAAGGTGTGAAAAATATGAGAAGCATGAAACGGTCTGAAAAATAGGAGGAGCATGAAGCGGTGATGAAAAACATGAAGAGCCTGAAAAGGTTTGAAAAATATTAGGAGCTTCAAAACGTGTTAAAAATATGAGGAGCATGAAACGGTCTGAAAAATCGGAGGAGCATGCAGCTTTGCTCAAACACATGAAGAGCCTGAAAAGGTGTGAAAAATATGAAGAGCTTCAAAAGGTGTCAAAAATATGAGGAGCATGAAACGGTCTGAAAAATAGGAGCAAGAAGCGCTGTTGAAAAAGATGAAGAGCCTGAAAATGTGTGAAAAATATGAAGAGCTTCAAAAAGTGTCAAAAATATGAGGAGCATGAAAAGTTCTGAAAAATAGGAGGAGCATGAAGCAGTGTTGAAAACATGAAGAGCCTGAAAAGGTATGAAAAATATGAAGAGCTACAAAAGGGGTCAAAAATATGAGGAGCATGAAACGGTCTGAAAAATAGGAGGAGCATGAAATGGTGTTCAGAAACATAACAGCCTGAAAAGGTGTGAAAAACATGAAGAGCTTGAAAACGTGTGAAAAATATGAGGACTATGAACCCGTCTGAAAAATAGGAGGAGCAAGAAACGGTGTTGAAAACATGAAGAGCCTGAAAAGCTGTGAAAGATATGAAGAGCTTCAAAAGGTGTCATAAATATGACGAGGATGAAACGGTCTAAAAAATAGGAGGAACATGAGGCATTGTTGAAAAACATGAAGAGCCTGAAAAGGTGTGAAAAATATGAAGTGCTTCAAAAGGAGTCAAAAATATGAGGAGCAGGAAAGGGTCTGAAAAAAAGGAGGAGCAAGAGGTGGTGTTGAAAAACATGAAGCGACTGAAATCTGTGAAATATATGAAGAGCTTCAAAAGGTGTCAATAATCTGAGGAGCATGAAACGGTATGATGAATAAGAGAAGCATGGAGCGGTGTTGAAAAACATGAAGAACATGAAAAGGTGTGAAAAATATGAAGAGCTTCAAAAGGTGTGAAAAATATGAGGCGCATGAAACGGTCTGAAAATTAGAAGCAGCATGAAGCGGTGTTGAAAAACATGAAGAGCCTGAAGGTATGAAATATAAGAAGAGCTTCAAAAGGTGTCAAAAATATGAGGAGCATGAAACGGTCTGAAAAATAGGAAGAGCATGAAGCGGTGTTGAAAAACAGGAAGAGCCTGAAAAAGTGTGAAAAATATGAAGAGCTTCAAAAGGTGTCAAAAATATGAGGAGCATGAAACGGTCTGAAAAATGGGAGGAGCATGAAACCGTGTTGAAAAACATGAAGAGCCTGAAAACGTGTGAAAAACATGAAGAGCTTAAAAGTTGTGAGAAATATGAAGAGCTTCAAAAGGTGTCAAAAATGAAACGAGCATGGAACGGTCTGGAAAATAGGACGAGCATGAATCGGTGTTGAAAAACATGGGGAGCCTGAAAAGGTGTGAAAAATATGAAGAGCTTCAAAAGGTGTCAAAATATGAGGAGCATGAAACGGTCTGAAACATAGGAGGAGCATGAATCGGTTTTGAAAAACATGAAGAGCCTGAAAATGTGTGAAAAATATGAAGATCTTCAAAACGTGTCAAAATATGAGGAGCATGAAACAGTCTGAAAAACAGGAGGATCATGAAGCCATGTTGAAAAACATGGGGAGCCTGCAAAGGTGTGAAAAATATGTAGAGCTTCAAAAGGTTGGAAATACATGAGGAGCATGAAACGGTCTGGAAAATAGGAGAAGCATGAAGTGGTGTTGAAAAACATGAAGAGCCTGAAAACGTGTGAAAAATATGAAGAGCTTCAAAAGTTGTGAAAAATATGAAGAGCTTCAAAAGGTGATAAAAGTGAGATGAGCATGAAACGGTCTGAAAAATATGAGAAGCATGAAGCGGTGTTGGAAATCATGAAGAGTCTGAAAAGGTGTGAAATATATTAAGAGCTTCAAAAGGTGTCAAAAATATGAGGAGCATGAAACGGTCTGAAAAATAGGAGGAGAATGAAGCGGTGTTGAAAAATATGAAGAACCTGAAAAGGTGTGAAAAATATGAAGAGCTTCAAAAGGTGTCAAAACTATGAGGAGAAAGAAACGGTCTGAAAAATAGGAGGAGCATGAAAGGGTGTTCAAATGCATGAAGAGCCTGAAAAGGTGTGAAAAATATGAAGAGCTTCAAAAGGTGTAAAATACATGAGGAACATGAAACGGTCTGGAAAATAGGATGAGCATGAAGTTGTGTTGAAAAACATGAAGAGACTGAAAAGGTGTGAAAAATATGAAGAGGTTCAAAAGGTGTGAAAAATATGACGAGTATGATACGGTCTGAAAAATAGGAGGAGCATGAAACTCTGTTCAAAAACATGAAGATGCTGAAAAGTTGTGAAAAATATGAAAAGCTTCAAAAGTTGTCAAAAATATTAGGAGCATGAAACATTCTGAAAAATAGGAGGATCATGAAGCGGTGTTCAAAATCATGAAGAGCCTGAAACGGTGTGAAAAATATGAAGAGCTTCAAAACGTGTGAAATACATGAGGAGCATGAAAATGTCTGAAAAATAGGAGGAGCATCAAGTGGTGTTCAAAAACATGAAGAGCCTGAAAAGGTGTGAAAAATATGAAGAGCTTCAAAAGGTGTGAAAAATAGGAGGAGCATGAAACGGGCTGAAAAATAGCAGGAGCATGAAGCGGTGTTCAAATACATGAAGAGCCTGAAAAGGTGTGAAAAATATGAAGAGCTTCAAAAAATGTCAAAAATATGAGGAGCATTAAACGGTCTGAAAAATAGGAGCAGCATGAAACGGTGTTCAAAAACATGAACAGCCTGAAAAGGTGTGGAAAATATGAAGAGCTTCAAAAGGTGTGAAATACATGAGGAGCATGAAACTCTCTGAAAAATAGGAGGAGCATGAAGCGGTTTTGAAAAACATGAAGAGTCTGAAAACGTGTGAAAATATGAAGAGCTTCAAAAATATGAAAAATATGAAGAGCTTCAAAAGGTGTGGAAAATATGAAGAGCTTCAAAATGTGTCAAAAGTGAGATGAGCATGAAACGGTCTGAAAAATAGGAGGAGCATGAAGTGGTGTTGAAAAACATGAAGAGCCTGAAAATGTGTGAAATATATGAAGAGCTTCAAAAGTTGTCAGAAATGATAGAAACATGAAACGGTCTGAAAAATAGGATGAGCAAGAAGGGGTGTTGAAAAACATGAAGAGCCTGAAAACGTTTGAGAAATATGAAGAGATTCAAAAGGTGTGAAAAATATGAAGAGCTTCAAAAGGTGTCAAAAATGAGATGAGCATGAAACAGTCCGAAAAATAGGAGGAGCCTGAAATCGTGTTCAAAAACATGAAGAGCCTAAAAAGGTGTGAAAAATATAAAGAGCTTCAAAAGGTGTGAAATACATGAGGAGCATGAAACGGTCTGAAAAATAGGAGGAGCATGAAGTGGTGTTGAAAAACCTGAAGAGCCTGAAAATGTGTGAAATATATGAAGAGCTTCAAAAGGTGTCAGAAATGAGAGGAGCATGAAATGGTCTGAAAAATAGGAGAAGCATGAAGTGGCTTTGAAAAACATGAAGAGCCTGAAAAGGTGTGAAAAATATGAAGAGCTTCAAAAGGTGTCAAAAATATGAGGAGCATGAAACGGTCTGAAAAATACGAGGAGCATGAAACGGTGTTCAAAACATGAAGAGCCTGAAAAGGTGTGAAAGATATGAAGACCTTCAAAATTGTCAAAAATATGAGGAGCATGAAACGGTCTGAAAAATAGGAGCAGCATGAAGCGGTGTAAAAAACATGAAGAGCCTGAAAAGGTGTGAAAAGTATGAAGAGCTTCAAAAGGTGTGAAAAAAATGAAGAGCTTCAAAATGTGTCAAAAATATGAGGAGCATGAAAAGATCTGAAAAATACGAGCAGCATGAAACGGTGTTCAAAGACATGAAGAGCCTGAAAAGGTTGAAAAATATGAAGAGCTTCAAAACGTGTCAAAAATATGAGGAGCATGGAACGATCTGAAAAATAGGAGGAGAAAGAAGCGGTGTTGAAAAAAATGAATAACCTGAAAACGTTTGAAAAATATGAAGAGCTTCAAAAGGTGTGAAAAATATGAAGAGCTTCAAAATGTGTCAAAAGTGAGATGAGCATGAAACGGTCTGAAAAAGGAGGAGCATGAAGTGGTGTTGAAAAACATGAAGAGCCTGAAAATGTGTGACATACATGAAGAGCTTCAAAAGTTGTCAGAAATGATAGAAACATGAAACGGTCTGAAAAATAGGATGAGCAAGATGGGGTGTTGAAATACATGAAGAGCGTGAAAACGTTTGAGAAATATGAAGAGATTCAAAAGGTGTGAAAATTATGAAGAGCTTCAAAAGGTGTCAAAAAGGAGATGCGCATGAAACAGTCCGAAAAATAGGAGGAGCCTGAAATCGTGTTCAAAAACATGAAGAGCCTAAAAAGGTGTGAAAAATATAAAGAGCTTCAAAAGGTGTGAAATACAGGAGGAGCATGAAACAGTCTGAAAAATAGGAGGAGCATGAAGTGGTGTTGAAAAACATGAAGAGCTTGAAAATGTGTGAAATATATGAAGAGCTTCAAAAGGTGTCAGAAATGAGAGGAGCATGAAACGGTCTGAAAAATAGGAGAAGCATGAAGTGGCTTTGAAAAACATGAAGAGCCTGAAAAGGTGTGAAAAATATGAAGAGCTTCAAAAGGTGTCAAAAATATGAGGAGCATGAAACGGTCTGAAAAATAGGAGGAGCATGAAACGGTCTGAAAAATGGGAGGAGCATGAAGCGGTGTTGAAAAACATGAAGAGCCTGAAAACGTGTGAAAAACATGAAGAGCTTAAAAGTTGTGAGAAATATGAAGAGCTTCAAAAGGTGTCAAAAATGAGATGAGCATGAAACGGTCTGGAAAATTGGACGAGCATGAAGCGGTGTTGAAAACATGAAGAGCCAGAAAAGGTGTGAAAAATATGAAGAGCTTCAAAAAGTGTCAAAAATATGAAGAGCATCAAACGGTCTGAAAAATAGGAGGAGCAGGAAGTTATGTTGAAAAACATGAAGAGCCTAAAAAGGTGTGAAAAATATGAAGAGCTTCAAAAAGTGTCAAAAATATGAGGAGCATGAAACGGTCTGAAAAAGAGTAGGATCATGAAGCCGGGTTGAAAAACATGGGGAGCCTGAAAAGGTGTGAAAAATATGAAGAGCTTTAAAAGGTGTGAAATACATGAGGAGCATGAAACTGTCTTAAAAATAGGAGGAGCATGAAACCGTGTTCAAAAACATGAAGAGCCTGAAAAGTTGTGAAATATATGAAGAGTTTCAAACGGTTGGAAATACATGAGGAGCATGAAACGGTGTTGAAAAACATGAAGACCCTGAAAAGGTGGGTAAAATATGAAGAGCTTCAAAAGGTGTGAAATACATGAGGAGCATGAATCGGTCTGAAAAATACGAGGAGCATGAAGAGGTGTTTAAAAACATGAAGAGACTGAATAGGTGTGAAAAATATGAAGAGCTTCAAAAGGTGACAAAAATGAGATGAGCATGAAACGGTCTGAAAAATATGAGGAGCATGAAGCGGTGTTGGAAATCATGAAGAGTCTGAAAAGGTGTGAAATATATTAAGAGCTTCAAAAGGTGTCAAAAATATGAGGAGCATGAAACGGTCTGAAAAATAGGAGGAGCATGAAGCGGTGTTGAAAAACATGAAGAACCTGAAAAGGTGTGAAAAATATGAAGAGCTTCAAAAGGTGTCAAAACTATGAGGAGCATGAAACGGTCTGAAAAATAGGAGGAGCATGAAAAGGTGTTCAAATGCATGAAGAGCCTGAAAAGGTGTGAAAAATATGAAGAGCTTCAAAAGGTGTAAAATACATGAGGAACAAGAAACGGTCTGGAAAATAGGATGAGCATGAAGTTGTGTTGAAAAACATGAAGAGACTGAAAAGGTGTGAAAAATATGAAGAGGTTCAAAAGGTGTGAAAAATATGATGAGTATGATACGGTCTGAAAAATAGGAGAAGCATGAAGCTCTGTTCAAAAACATGAAGACCCTGAAAAGTTGTGAAAAATATGAAAAGCTTCAAAAGTTGTCAAAAATATTAGGAGCATGAAACATTCTGAAAAATAGGAGGATCATGAAGCGATGTTCACAATCATGAAGAGGTTGAAAAGGTGTGAAAAATATGAAGAGCTTCAAAACGTGTGAAATACATGAGGAGCATGAAAAACTCTGAAAAATAGGAGGAGCATCAAGCGGTGTTCAAAAACATGAAGAGCCTGAAAAGGTGTGAAAAATATGAAGAGCTTCTAAAGGTGTCAAAAATATGAGGAGCATGAAACGGTCTGAAAAATAGATGCGGCATCAAATGGTGTTGAAAACATGAAGAGAGTGAAAAGGTGTGAAAAATATGAAGAACTTCAAAAGGTGTGAAATACATGAGGAGCATGAAACGAGCTAAAAAATAGAAGCATGAAGTGGTGTGGCAAAACATGAAGAGCCTGAAAAGGTGTGAAAAATATGAAGAGCTTCAAAAGGAGTGAAATATATTAGGAGCATGAAACTCTCTGAAAAATAGGAGGAGCATGAAGCTGTGTTCAAAAATATGAAGAGCCTGAAAAGGTGTGAAAAATATGAAGAGCTTCAAAAGGTGTCAAAAATATGAGGAGCATGAAACGGTCTGAAAAATAGAAGCAGCATGAAACGGTGTTGAAAAACATGAAGAGCCTGAAAAGGTGTGAAAAATAAGAAGAGCTTCAAAAGGTATGAAAAATATGAGGAGCATGAAACGGCCTGAAAAATAGAAGCAGCATGAAACGGTGTTGAAAAATATGATGAGCCTGAAAATGTGTGAAAAATATGAAGAGCTTCAAAAGGGGTCAAAAATATGAAGAGCATGAAACGGTCTGTAAAATAGGAGGAGCATGAAGCGGTGTTCAAAAACATGAAGAGCCTGAAAAGGTGAGAAAAATATGAAGAGCTTCAAAAAGTGTCAAAAATATGAAGAGCATGAAACGGTCTGAAAAATAGGAGGAGCAGGAAGTTATGTTGAAAAACATGAAGAGCCTAAAAAGGTGTGAAAAATATGAAGAGCTTCAAAAGGGGTCAAAAATATGAAGAGCATGAAACGGTCAGAAAAATAGGAGGAGCATGAAACGGTGTTCAAAAAAAAAGAGCCTGGAATGGTGTGAAAAATATGAAGAGCCTTAAAACGTGTCAAAAATATGAGGAGCATGAAACGGTCTGAAAAATAGGAGCAGTATGAAATGGTGTCCAAAAACATGAAGAGCCTGAAAAGGTGTGAAAAATATGAAGAGCTTCAATAGGGGTGAAAGACATGAGGAACATGAAACGGTCTGAAAACTAGGAGGAGCATGAAGCTGTGCTCAAAAACATGAAGAGCCTGAGAAGGTGTGAGAAATATGAAGAGCTTCAAAAGGTGTGAAAATTATGAGGAGAATGAAACGGTCTGAAAAATAGGAGGAGCATGAAGCGGTGTTCAAAAATATGAAGAGCCTGAAAGGATGTGAAAAATATGACGTGCCTCAAGAGGTGTCAAAAATATGAGGAGCATGAAACGTTCTCAAAATAATAGGAGCATGAAGCGGTGTTGAAAAACATGAAGAGCCTGAAAAAGTGTGAAAAATAAGAAGAGCTTCAAAAGGTGTCAATAATAAGAGGTGCATGAAACAGTCTGAAAAAAAAGGAGGAGCATGAAACGGTCTGAAAAATAGGAGGAGCATGAAGCTGTGTTGAAAAACATGAAGAGCCTGCAAAGGTGTGAAATATATGAAGAGCTCCAAAAGGTGTCAAAAATATGAGGAGCATGAAACGGTCTCAAAAATAGGAGGAACATAAAGCGGTGTTCAAAAACTTGGAGAGCCTGAAAAGGTCTGAAAAATATGAAGAGCTACAAAATTTGTCAAAAATATGAGGAGCATGAAACGGTCTCAAAAATAGGAGGAGTGAGATCGATGTTGAAAAACAAGAAGAGCCTAAAAACGTGTGAAAAATATGAAGAGCTTCAAAAGGTGTCAAAAATATGAGGAACATGAAACGGTCTCAAAAATAGGAGGAGCATTAAGTGGTGTTGAAAAACATGAAGAGCATGAAAAGGTGTGAAAAATAGGAAAAGCTTCAAAAAGTGTCAAAAATATGAGGAGCATGAAACGGTCTGAGAAACAGAAGGAGCATGAAGCGGTATTCAAAAACATGAAGAGCCTGAAAGGGGAGAAAAATATGAAGAGCTTCAAATGTGTCAAACATATGAGGAGCATGATACGGTCTCAAAAATAGGAGGAGCATGAAGCGTTCTTCAAAAACATGAAGAGCCTGAAAAGGTATGAAAAATATGAAGAGCTTCAAAAGGTGTCAAAAATATGAGGAGCATGAAACGGTCTGAAAAATAGGAGGAGCATGAAACGGTGTTCAAAAACATGAAGAGCCTGAAAAGGTATGAAAAATATGAAGAGCTTCAAAAGGTGTCAAAAATATGAGGAGTATGAAACGGTCTGAAAAATAGGAGGAGCATGAAACGGTGTAGAAAAACATGAAGAGCATGAAAAGGTGTGAAAAATAGGAAAAGCTTCAAAAAGTGTCAAAAATATGAGGAGCATGAAACGGTCTGAGAAACAGAAGGAGCATGAAGCGGTATTCAAAAACATGAAGAGCCTGAAAGGGGAGAAAAATATGAAGAGCTTCAAATGTGTCAAACATATGAGGAGCATGATACGGTCTCAAAAATAGGAGGAGCATGAAGCGCTCTTCAAAAACATGAAGAGCCTGAAAAGGTATGAAAAATATGAAGAGCTTCAAAAGGTGTCAAAAATATGAGGAGCATGAAACGGTCTGAAAAATAGGAGGAGCATGAAACGGTGTTCAAAAACATGAAGAGCCGGAAAAGGTGTGAAAAATAGGAGGAGCTTCAAAAGGTTTCAAAAATATGAGGAGCATGAAACGGTCTGAAAAATAGGAGGAGCATGAAGCGGTCTTGAAAAACGTGAAGAGTCAGAAAAGGTGTGAAAAATATGAAGAGCTTCGAAAGGTGTGAAAAATATGAGAAGCATGAAACGGTCTGAAAAATAGGAGGAGCATGAAGCGGTGATGAAAAACATGAAGAGCCTGAAAAGGTTTGAAAAATATTAGGAGCTTCAAAACGTGTTAAAAATATGAGGAGCATGAAACGGTCTGAAAAATCGGAGGAGCATGCAGCTTTGCTCAAACACATGAAGAGCCTGAAAAGGTGTGAAAAATATGAAGAGCTTCAAAAGGTGTCAAAAATATGAGGAGCATGAAACGGTCTGAAAAATAGGAGCAAGAAGCGCTGTTGAAAAAGATGAAGAGCCTGAAAATGTGTGAAAAATATGAAGAGCTTCAAAAAGTGTCAAAAATATGAGGAGCATGAAAAGTTCTGAAAAATAGGAGGAGCATGAAGCAGTGTTGAAAATCATGAAGAGCCTGAAAAGGTGTGAAAAATATGAAGAGCTTCAAAAGGTGTCAAATATATGAGGTGCATGAAACTGTCTGAATAAAAGGAGGAGCAAGAGGTGGTGTTGAAAAACATGAAGCGCCTGAAAATGTGTGAAATATATGAAGAGCTTCAAAAGGTGTCAAAAATATGAGGAGCATGAAACGGTCTGAAATATAAGAGGAGCATGAAGCGGTGTTGAAAAACATGAAGAGCATGAAAGGTGTGAAATATATGAAGAGCTTCAAAAGTTGTCAAAAATTTGAGGAGCATGAAGCGGTGTTCAAAAAGATGAAGAGCCTGAAAAGGTGTGAAATATATGAACAGCTTAAAAAGGTGTCAAAAATATGAGGAGCATGAAACCGTCTGAAAAATAGGAGGAGCATGAAGCAGTGTTGAAAACATGAAGAGCCTGAAAAGGTATGAAAAATATGAAGAGCTACAAAAGGGGTCAAAAATATGAGGAGCATGAAACGGTCTGAAAAATAGGAGGAGCATGAAATGGTGTTCAAAAACATAACAGCCTGAAAAGGTGTGAAAAACATGAAGAGCTTGAAAACGTGTGAAAAATATGAGGACTATGAAACCGTCTGAAAAATAGGAGGAGCAAGAAACGGTGTTGAAAACATGAAGAGCCTGAAAAGCTGTGAAAGATATGAAGAGCTTCAAAAGGTGTCATAAATATGACGAGCATGAAACGGTCTAAAAAATAGGAGGAACATGAGGCATTTTTGAAAAACATGAAGAGCCTGAAAAGGTGTGAAAAATATGAAGTGCTTCAAAAGGAGTCAAAAATATGAGGAGCAGGAAAGGGTCTGAAAAAAAGGAGGAGCAAGAGGTGGTGTTGAAAAACATGAAGCGACTGAAATCTGTGAAATATATGAAGAGCTTCAAAAGGTGTCAATAATCTGAGGAGCATGAAACAGTCTGAAAAATAGGAGGAGCATGAAGCGGTGTTGAAAAACATGAAGAGCCTGAAATGGTGTGAAAAACATGAAGAGCTTCAAAAGGAGTCAAAAATATGAGGAGCATGAAACGGTCTGAAAAAAAGGAGGAGCAAGAGGTGATGTTGAAAAACATGAAGCGCCTGAAAATGTGTGAAATCTATGAAGAGCTTCAAAAGGTGTCAAAAATATGAGGAGCATGAAACGGTATGATGAATAAGAGGAGCATGGAGCGGTGTTGAAAAACATGAAGAACCTGAAAAGGTGTGAAAAATATGAAGAGCTTCAAAAGGTGTGAAAAATATGAGGCGTATGAAACGGTCTGAAAATTAGAACCAGCATAAAGCGGTGTTGAAAAACATGAAGAGCCTGAAGGTGTGAAATATAAGAAGAGCTTCGAAAGGTGTCAAAAATATGAGGAGCATGAAACCGTCTGAAAAATAGGAGGAGCATAAATAGGTGTTCAAAAACATGACAGCCTGAAAAGGTGTGAAAAATATGAAGAGCTTCAAAACGTGAGAAAAATATGAGGACCATGAAACCGTCTGAAAAATAGGAGGAGCATGAAACGGTATGGAAAACATGAAGAGCCTGAAAAGGTGTGAAAAATATGAAGAGCTTCAAAAGTTGTGGAAAATATGAGGAGCATGAAACGGTCTGAAAAATAGGAGCATGAAACTGTGTTGAAAAATATGAAGAGCCTGAAAAGGGGTGAAATACATGAATAGGTTCAGAACGTGTCAAAAATATGAGGAGCATGAAACAATCTGATAAATAGGAGGAGAATGAAGCGGTGTTGAAAAACATGAAGAGCCTGAAAAGGTGTGAAAAATATGAAGAGCTTCAAAAGGTGTCAATAATATGAGGAGCATGAAACTGTCTGAAAAATAGGAGGAGCATGAAAAGGTGTTCAAAAACATGAAGAGCCTGAAAATGTGTGAAAATTATCAAGAGCTTCAAAAGGTGTGAAAAATATGAGGAGCATGAAGTGGTGTTCAAAAATATGAAGAGCTTAAATAGGTGTGAAATATACGAAGAGCTTCAAAAGGTGTCAAAAGTATGAAGAGCATGAAAGGCTCTGAAAATAGGAGGAGGATGAAACCGTGTTGAAAAACATGAAGAGCATGAAAGGTGTGAAAAATATGAAGAGCTTCAAAAGGTGTCAAAAATCTGAGGAGCATCAAAAGGTCTGAAAAATAGGAGGAGCACGAATCGGTGTTCAAAAACATGAAGAGCCTGAAAAGGTGTGAAAAATATGAAGAGCTTCAAAAGGTGTCAAATATATGAGGAGCTTGAAAAGGTGTTCAAAAACATGAAGAGCATGAAAATGTGTGAAAAATATGAAGAGTTTCAAATGATGTCAAAAATATGAGGAGCATGAAACTGTCTGAAAAATAGGAGGAGTATGAAATGGTGTTCAAAAACATGAAGAGACTGAAAACCTGTGAAAATTATTAAGAGCTTCAGAAGGTGTGAAAAATATGAAGAGCTTCAAAAGGTGTGAAAAATATGAGGAGCATGAAACGGTCTGAAAAATAGGAGGAGCATGAAACTGTGTTGAAAAATATGAAGAGCCTGAAAAGGTGTGAAATATATGTATAGGTTCAGAACGTGTCAAAAATATGAGGAGCAGGAAACAATCTGAACAATAGGAGAAGATTGAAGCGGTGTTGAAAAAGATAAAGAGCCTGAAAAGGTGTGAAAAATATGAAGAGCGTCAAAAGGTGTCAAAAATATGAGGAGCATGAAACGGTCTGAAAAATAGGAGGAGCATGAAAAGGTGTTCAAAAACATGAAGCGCCTGAAAATGTGTGAAAAATATGAAGAGCTTCAAAAGGTGTGAAAAATATGAGGAGCATGAAGTGGTGTTCAAAAACATGAAGAGCTTGAAAAGGTATGAAATATACTAAGAGCTTCAAAAGGTGTGAAAAATAGGAGGCGCAAAAAGCGGTGTTCAAAAACATGAAAAGCCTGATAAGGTGTGAAATATATGAAGAGCTTCAAAAGGTGTCAAAAGTATGAGGAGCATGAAACGGTCTGAAAATAGGAGGAGGATGGAAGGGTGTTGAAAACATGAAGAGCAAGAAAAGGTGTAAAATATGAAGAGCTTCAAAAGGTGTCAAAAATATGAGGAGCATGAAACGGTCTGAAAAACAGGAGGAGCACGAATCGGTGTTCAAAAACATGAAGAGCCTGAAAAGGTGTGAAAAATATGAAGAGCTTCAAAAGTTGTCAAAAATATGAGGAGCAGGAAGCAGTCTGAAAAATAGGAGGAGCAAGAAGCAGTGTTGAAAAACATGAAGAGCCTGAAAAGGTGTGAAAAATATGAAGAGCTTCAAAAAGTGTCAAAAATATGAGGAGCATGAAACGGTCTGAAAAATAAGAGGAGCATGAAATGGTGTTGAAAAACATGAAGAACCTGAAATGAGTGAAATATACGAAGAGCTTCAAAAGGTGTCAAAAATATGAGGAGCATGAAACGGTATGAAAAATAGGAGGAGCCTGAAGCGGTGTTGAAAAACATGAAGAGCCTGAAAAGGTGGGAACAATATGAAGAGCTTCAAAAGTTGTGAAAAATGTGAAGTGCTTCAAAAGTTGTCAAAATATGAGGTGCATGAAACGATTTGAAAAATAGGAGCAGCATGAAGCGGTTTTGAAAAACATAAAGAGCCTGAAAAGGTGTTAAAAATATGAACAGCTTCAAAAGGTGTCAAAAATATGAGGAGCATGAAACGGTCTGAAAAATAGGAGGAGCATGAAGCTGTGTTGAAAAACATGAAGAGCCTGAAAAGGAGTGAAATGTATGAAGAGCTTCAAAATGTGTCAAAAGTATGAGGAGCATGAAACGGTCTGAAAAAAAATAGGAGCATGAAGCGGTGTTGAAAAACATGAAGAGCATGAAAAGGTGTGAAAAATATGAGGAGCATGAAACGGTCTGAAAATAAGGAGGAGCATGAAGCGGTGTTGAAAAACATGAAGAGCCTGAAAGGTGTGAAATATATGAAGAGCTTCAAAAGTTGTCAAAAATTTGAGGAGCATGAAGCGGTGATCAAAAACATGAAGAGCCTGAAAAGGTGTGAAATAAATGAAGAGCTTCAAAAGGTGTCGAAAAAATGAGGAGCATGAAACCGTCTGAAAAATAGGAGGAGCATGAAGCGGTGTTGAAAAACATGAAGAGCCTGAAAGGTGTGAAATATACGAAGAGCTTCAAAAGTTGTCAAAAATTTGAAGAGCATGAAGCGGTGTTCAAAAACATGAAGAGCCTGAAAAGGTGTGAAATATATGAAGAGCTTCAAAAGTTGTCAAAAATTTGAGGGGCATGAAGTGGTGTTCAAAAACATGAAGAGCCTGAAAAGGTGTGAAATATATGAAGAGCTGCAAAAGGTGTCAAAAATATGAGGAGCATGAAACCGTCTGAAAAATAGGAGGAGCATGAAGCGGTGTTGAAAACATGAAGAGCCTGAAAAGGTATGAAAAATATGAAGAGCTACAAAAGTGGTAAAAATATGAGGAGCATGAAACGGTCTGAAAAATAGGAGGAGCATGAAATGGTGTTCAAAAACATGACAGCCTGAAAAGGTGTGAAAAACATGAAGAGCTTGAAAAAGTGTGAAAAATATGAGGACCATGAAACCATCTGAAAAATAGGAGGAGCAAGAAACGGTGTTGAAAACATGAAGAGCCTGAAAAGCTGTGAAAGATATGAAGAGCTTCAAAAGGTGTCATAAATATGACGAGCATGAAACGGTCTAAAAAATAGGAGGAACATGAGGCATTGTTGAAAAACATGAAGAGCCTGAAAAGGTGTGAAAAATATGAAGAGCTTCAAAAGGAGTCAAAAATATGAGGAGCAGGAAAGGGTCTGAAAAAAAGGAGGAGCAAGAGGTAGTGTTGAAAAACATGAAGCGACTGAAATCTGTGAAATATATGAAGAGCTTCAAAAGGTGTCAATAATCTGAGGAGCATGAAACAGTCTGAAAAAAAGGAGGAGCATGAAGCGGTGTTGAAAAACATGAAGAGCCTGAAATGGTGTGAAAAACATGAAGAGCTTCAAAAGGAGTCAAAAATATGAGGAGCATGAAACGGTCTGAAAAAAAGGAGGAGCAAGAGGTGGTGTTGAAAAACATGAAGCGCCTGAAAAGGTGTGAAATATATGAAGAGCTTCAAAAGGTGTCAAAAATATGAGGAGCATGAAACGGTATGATGAATAAGAGGAGCATGGAGCGGTGTTGAAAAACATGAAGAGCCTGAAAAGGTGTGAAAAATATGAAGAGCTTCAAAAGGTGTGAAAAATATGAGGCGCATGAAACGGTCTGAAAATTAGAAGCAGCATGAAGCGGTGTTCAAAAACATGACAGCCTGAAAAGGTGTGAAAAATATGAAGAGCTTCAAAAGGTGTCAAAAATATGACGAGCATGAAACTGTCTGAAAAATAGGAGGAGCATGAAGCTGTGTTGAAAAACATGAAGAGCCTGAAAAGGTGTGAAAAATATGAAGAGCTTCAAAAAGTGTCAAACATATGAGGAGCATGAAACTGTCTGAAAAATAGGAGGAGCATGAAGTGATGTTGAAAAACATGAAGAGCCTGAAATGAGTGAAATATATGAAGAGCTTCAAAAGGTGTCAAAAATATGAGGAGCATGAAACAGTCTGAAAAATAGGAGGAGCATGAAGCTGTGTTGAAAAACATGAAGAGCCTGAAAAGGTGTTAAAACTATTAAGAGCTTCAAAAGGTGTCAAAAATATGAGAAACATGAAACGGTCTGAAAAATAGGAGAAAATTGAAGCGGTGTTCAAAAACATGAGGAGTCTGAAAAGTTGTGAACAATATGAAGAGCTTCAAAGGTGTCAAAAATATGAGGAGGATGAAATGGTATTCAAAAACATGAAGAGCCTGAAAAGGTGTGAAAAATATGAACAGCTTAAAAAGGTGTCAACATATGAGGAGCTTGAAAAGGGTTCAAAAACATGAAGAGCATGAAAATGTATGAAAAATATGCAGAGTTTCAAATGGTGTCAAAAATATGAGAGCATGAAACGGTCTGAAAAATAGGAGGAGCATGAAATAATGTTCAAAAACATGAAGAGACTGAAAACCTGTGAAAAATATGAAGAGCTTCAAAAGTTGTGGAAAATATGAGGAGCATGAAACGGTCTGAAAAATAGGAGGAGCACGAAGTGGTTGTGAAAAACATGAAGAGCCTGAAAATGTGTGCAAAATATGAAGAGCTTCAAAAGGTGTGAAATACATGTGGAGCATGAAACGGTGTGAAAAATAGGAGGATCATGAAGTGGTGTTCAAAAATATGCAGAGACGGAAAAGGTGTGAAAAATATGAAGAGCTTCAAAAGGTGTCAAATTATGAGGAGCATGAAACGGTCTGAAAAATAGGAGGAGCATGAAGCTGTGTTCAAAAATATGAAGAGCCTGAAAAGGGGTGAAAAATATGAAGAGCTTCAAAAGGTGTGAAAAATATGAGGAGCATGTAACGGTCTGAAAAATAGAAGCAGCATGAAACGGTGTTGAAAAACATGAAGAGCCTGAAAAGGTGTGAAAAATATGAAGAGCTTCAAAAGGTGTGAAAAATATGAGGAGCATGAAACGGCCTGAAAAATAGAAGCAGCAAGAAACGGTGTTGAAAAATATGAAGAGCCTGAAAAGGTGTGAAAAATATGAAGAGCTTCAAAAGGGGTCAAAAATATGAGGAGCATGAAACGGTCTGTAAAATAGGAGGTTCATGAAGCGGTGTTTAAAATAATGAAGAGCCTGAAAACGTGTCAAAAATATGAAGAGCTTCAAAAGGTGTCAAAAATATGAGGAGCATGAAAATGTGTGAGAAATATGAAGAGCTTCAAAAGGTGTGAAATTCATGAGGTGCATGAAACGGTCTGAAAAATATGAGAAGCATGAAGTGGTGTGGAAAAACATGAAGAGCCTGAAAAGGTGTGAAAAATATGAATAGCTTCAAAAGGTGTCAAAAATATGAAGAGCATGAAACGGTCTGAAATTTTGGAGGATCATGATCGGTGTTCAAAAACATGAAGAGCCTGAAAAGGTGTGAAAATTATGAAGAGCTTCAAACGGTGTCAAAAATATGAGAAACATGAAACGCTGTGAAAGATAGGAGGAGCATGAAACGGTGATCAGAAACATGAAGAGCCTGAAAAGTTGTGAAAAATATGAAGAGCTTCAAAAGGTGTGAAATTCATGAGAAGCGTGAAAAGGTTGGAAAAATACGAGAAGTATGAAGTGGTGTGGAAAAACATGAAGAACCTGAAAAGGTGTGAAAAATATGAAGAGTTTCAAAAGGTGTCAAAAATATGAGAAACATGAAACGCTGTGAAATATAGTAGGAGCATGAAACGGTGATCAGAAACATGAAAGAGCCTGAAAAGTTGTGAAAAATATGAAGAGCTTCAAAAGGTGTGAAATTCATGAGAAGCATGAAAAGGTTTGAAAAATACGAGAAGTATGAAGTGGTGTGGAAAAACATGAAGAACCTGAAAAGGTGTGAAAAATATGAAGAGTTTCAAAAGGTGTCAAAAATATGAAGAGCATGAAACGGTTTGAAAATTCGGAGGATCATGCGCAGTGTTCAAAAACATGAGGAGCCTGAAAAGGTGTGAAAAATATGAAGAGCTTCAAATGGTGTCAAAAATATGAGAATCATGAAAAGGTCTGAAAGATAGGAGTAGCATGAAACGGTGATCAGAAACATGAAGAGACTGAAAAGTTGTGAAAAATATGAATAGCTTCAAAAGGTGTGAAATTCATGAGGAGCATGAAACCTTTCTGAAAAATAGGAGAAGCATGAAGTGGTGTAGAAAAACATGAGGAGCCTGAAAAATTGTGAAAAATATGAAGAGCTTCAAAAGGTGTTAAATATATGAAGAGCATGAAACGGTCTGAAAATTTGGAGGATCGTGAGCGGTGTTCAAAAACATGAAGAGACTGAAAAGGTGTGAAAAATATGAAGAGCTTCAAATGGTGTCAAAAATATGAGAAGAATGAAACGGTCTGAAAGATAGATGCGGCATGAAATGGTGTTGAAAAACATGAAGAGCCTGAAAAGGTGTGAAAAATATGAAGAGCTTCAAAAGGTGTGAAATACATGAGGACCATGAAACGGGCTGAAAAATAGAAGCATGAAGTGGTGTGGAAAAACATGAAGAGCCTGAAAAGGTGTGAAAAATATGAAGAGCTTCAAAAGGAGTGAAATATATTAGGAGCATGAAACTCTCTGAAAAATAGGAGGAGCATGAAGCGGTGTTCAAAAACATGAAGAGCCTAAAAAGTTGTGAAAAATATGAAAAGCTTCAAAAGGTGTCAAAAATGAGATGAGCATGAAACGGTCTGAAAAATAGGAGGATCATGAAACGGTGTTGAAAAACATGAAGAGCCTGAAAAGGTGTGAAAAATATGAAGAGTTTCAAAAGGTGTCAAAAATATGAGGAGCATGAAACGGTCTGAAAAATAGGAGGAGCATGAAGCTGTGTTCAAAAATATGAAGAGACTGAAAAGGTGTGAAAAATATGAAGAGCTTCAAAAGGTGTGAAATACATGAGGACCATGAAACGGTCTGAAAAATAGAAGCAGCATGAAACGGTGTTGAAAAACATGAAGAGCCTGAAAAGGTGTGAAAAATATGAAGAGCTTCCAAAGGTGTGAAAAACATGAGGAGCATGAAACGGCCTGAAAAATAGAAGCAGCATGAAACGGTGTTGAAAAATATGAAGAGCCTGAAAAGGTGTGAAAAATATGAAGAGCTTCAAAAGGTGTCAAAAATATGAGGAGCATGAAACGTTCTGAAATATAGGAGGAGCATGAAACTGTGATCAAAAACATGAGGAGCCTGAAAAATTGTGAGAAATATGAAGAGCTTCAAAAGGTGTGAAATTCATGAGGAGCATGAAACGGTCTGAAAAATATGAGAAGCATGAAGTGGTGTGGAAAAACAGGAAGAGACTGAAAAGGTGTGAAAAATATGAAGAGCTTCAAAAGGTTTTAAAAATACGAAGAGCATGAAAAGGTTTGAAAATTCGGAGGATCATGAGCAGTGTTCAAAAACATGAGGAGCCTGAAAAGGTGTGAAAAATATGAAGAGCTTCAAATGGTGTCAAAAATATGAGAAGCATGAAAAGGTCTGAAAGATAGGAGGAGCATGAAACGGTGATCAGAAACATGAAGAGCCTGAAAAGTTGTGAAAAATATGAAGAGCTTCAAAAGGTGTGAAATTCATGAGGAGCATGAAAACTTTCTGAAAAATAGGAGAAGCATGAAGTGGTGTGGAAAAACATGAAGAGCCTGAAAAGGTGTGAAAAATATGAAGAGCTTCAAAAGGTGTTAAAAATATGAAGAGCATGAAACGGTCTGAAAATTTGGAGGATCATGAGCAGTGTTCAAAAGCATGAGGAGCCTGAAAAGGTGTGAAAAATATGAAGAGCTTCAAATGGTGTCAAAATTATGAGAAGAATGAAACGGTCTGAAAGATAGATGCGGCATGAAATGGTGTTGAAAAACATGAAGAGCCTGAAAAGGTGTGAAAAATATGAAAAGCTTCAAAAGGTGTCAAAAATGAGATGAGCATGAAACGGTCTGAAAAATAGGAGGATCATGAAACGGTGTTGAAAAACATGAAGAGCCTGAAAAGGTGTGAAAAATATGAAGAGTTTCAAAAGGTGTCAAAAATATGAGGAGCATGAAACGGTCTGAAAAATAGGAGGAGCATGAAGCTGTGTTCAAAAATATGAAGAGCCTGAAAAGGTGTGAAAAATATGAAGAGCTTCAAAAGGTGTGAAATACATGAGGACCATGAAACGGTCTGAAAAATAGAAGCAGCATGAAATGGTGTTGAAAAACATGAAGAGCCTGAAAAGGTGTGAAAAATATGAAGAGCTTCAAAAGGTGTGAAAAATATGAGGAGCATGAAACGGCCTGAAAAATAGAAGCAGCATGAAACGGTGTTGAAAAATATGAAGAGCTTGAAAAGGTGTGAAAAATATGAAGAGCTTCAAAAGGGGTCAAAAATATGAGGAGCATGAAACGTTTTGAAATATAGGGGGAGCATGAAACTGTGATCAAAAACATGAGGAGCCTGAAAAGGTGTGAGAAATATGAAGAGCTTCAAAAGGTGTGAAATTAATGAGGAGCATGAAACGGTCTGAAAAATATGAGAAGCATGAAGTGGTGTGGAAAAACAGGAAGAGCCTGAAAAGGTGTGAAAAATATGAAGAGCTTCAAAAGGTTTTAAAAATACGAAGAGCATGAAAAGGTTTGAAAATTCGGAGGATCATGAGCAGTGTTCAAAAACATGAGGAGGCTGAAAAGGTGTGAAAAATATGAAGAGCTTCAAATGGTGTCAAAAATATGAGAAGCATGAAAAGGTCTGAAAGATAGGAGGAGCATGAAACGGTGATCAGAAACATGAAGAGCCTGAAAAGTTGTGAAAAATATGAAGAGCTTCAAAAGGTGTGAAATTCATGAGGAGCATGAAACGATCTAAAAAATATGAGAAGCATGAAGTGGTGTGGAAAAACATGAAGAGCCTGAAAAGGTGTGAAAAATATGAAGAGCTTCAAAAGGTGTTAAAAATATGAAGAGCATGAAACGGTCTGAAAGATAGGAGGAGCATGAAACGGTGATCAGAAACATGAAGAGCCTGAAAAGTTGTGAAAAATATGAATAGCTTCAAAAGGTGTGAAATACATGAGGAGCATGAAATCTTTCTGAAAAAAAGGAGAAGCATGAAGTGGTGTGGAAAAACATGAAGAGCCTGAAAAGGTGTGAAAAATATGAAGAGCTTCAAAAGGTGTTAAAAATATCAAGAGCATGAAACGGTCTGAAAGATAGGAGGAGAATGAAACGGTGATCAGAAACATGAAGAGCCTGAAAAGTTGTGAAAAATATGAATAGTTTCAAAAGGTGTGAAATACATGAGGAGCATGAAATCTTTCTGAAAAATAGGAGAAGCATGAAGTGGTGTGGAAAAACATGAAGAGCCTGAAAAGGTGTGAAAAATATGAAGAGCTTCAAAAGGTGTTAAAAATATGAAGAGCATGAAACGGTCTGAAAGATAGGAGGAGCATGAAACGGTGATCAGAAACATGAAGAGCCTGAAAAGTTGTGAAAAATATGAAGAGATTCAAATGGTGTCAAAAATATGAGAAGAATGAAACGGTCTGAAAGATAGATGCGGCATGAAATGGTGTGGAAAAACATGAAGAGCCTGAAAAGGTGTGAAAAATATGATGAGCTTCAAAAGGTGTGAAATACATGAGGACCATGAAACGGGCTGAAAAATAGAAGCATGAAGTGGTGTGGAAAAACATGAAGAGCCTGAAAAGGTGTGAAAAATATGAAGAGCTTCAAAGGGGTGAAATATATTAGGAGCATGAAACTCTCTGAAAAATAGGAGGAGCATGAAGCGGTGTTCAAAAACATGAAGAGCCTAAAAAGTTGTGAAAAATATGAAAAGCTTCAAAAGGTGTCAAAAATGAGATGAGCATGAAACGGTCTGAAAAATAGGAGGATCATGAAACGGTGTTGAAAAACATGAAGAGCCTGAAAAAGTGTGAAAAATATGAAGAGTTTCAAAAGGTGTCAAAAATATGAGGAGCATGAAACGGTCTGAAAAATAGGAGGAGCATGAAGCTGTGTTCAAAAATATGAAGAGCCTGAAGGTGTGAAAAATATGAAGAGCTTCAAAAGGTGTGAATACATGAGGACCATGAAACGGTCTGAAAAATAGAAGCAGCATGAAACGGTGTTGAAAAACATGAAGAGCCTAAAAAGGTGTAAAAAATATGAAGAGCTTCAATAGGTGTGAAAAATATGAGGAGCATGAAACGGCCTGAAAAATAGAAGCAGCATGAAACGGTGTTGATAAATATGAAGAGCCTGAAAAGGTGTGAAAAATATGAAGAGCTTCAAAAGGGGTCAAAAATATGAGGAGCATGAAACGTTCTGAAAAATAGGAGGAGCATGAAACTGTGATCAAAAACATGAGGAGCCTGAAAAGGTGTGAGAAATATGAAGAGCTTCAAAAGGTGTGAAATTAATGAGGAGCATGAAACGGTCTGAAAAATATGAGAAGCATGAAGTGGTGTGGAAAAACAGGAAGAGCCTGAAAAGGTGTGAAAAATATGAAGAGCTTCAAAAGGTTTTAAAAATACGAAGAGCATGAAAAGGTTTGAAAATTCGGAGGATCATGAGCAGTGTTCAAAAACATGAGGAGCCTGAAAAGGTGTGAAAAATATGAAGAGCTTCAAATGGTGTCAAAAATATGAGAAGCATGAAAAGGTCTGAAAGATAGGAGGAGCATGAAGTGGTGTGGAAAAACATGAAGAGCCTGAGAAGTTGTGAAAAATATGAAGAGCTTCAAAAGGTGTGAAATTCATGAGGAGCATGAAACGATCTGAAAAATATGAGAAGCATGAAGTGGTGTGGAAAAACATGAAGAGCCTGAAAAGGTGTGAAAAATATGAAGAGCTTCAAAAGGTGTTAAAAATATGAAGAGCATGAAACGGTCTGAAAGATAGGAGGAGCATGAAACGGTGATCAGAAATATGAAGAGCCTGAAAAGTTGTGAAAAATATGAATAGCTTCAAAAGGTGTGAAATACATGAGGAGCATGAAATCTTTCTGAAAAATAGGAGAAGCATGAAGTGGTGTGGAAAAACATGAAGAGCCTGAAAAGGTGTGAAAAATATGAAGAGCTTCAAGAGGTGTCAAAAATATGAGAAGAATGAAACGGTCTGAAAGATAGATGCGGCATGCAATGGTGTTGAAAAACATGAAGAGCCTGAAAAGGTGTGAAAAATATGATGAGCTTCAAAAGGTGTGAAATACATGAGGACCATGAAACGGGCTGAAAAATAGAAGCATGAAGTGGTGTGGAAAAACATGATGAGCCTGAAAAGGTGTGAAAAATATGAAGAGCTTCAAAAGGAGTGAAATATATTAGGAGCATGAAACTCTCTGAAAAATAGGAGGAGCATGAAGCGGTGTTCAAAAACATGAAGAGCCTAAAAAGTTGTGAAAAATATGAAAAGCTTCAAAAGGTGTCAAAAAAGAGATGAGCATGAAACGGTCTGAAAAATAGGAGGATCATGAAACGGTGTTGAAAAACATGAAGAGCCTGAAAAGGTGTGAAAAATATGAAGAGTTTCAAAAGGTGTCAAAAATATGAGGAGCATGAAACGGTCTCAAAAATAGAAGCAGCATGAAACGGTGTTGAAAATCATGAAGAACCTGAAAAGGTGTGAAAAATATGAAGAGCTTCAAAAGGTGTGAAAAATATGAGGAGCATGAAACGGCCTGAAAAATAGAAGCAGCATGAAACGTTGTTGAAAAATATGAAGAGCCTGAAAAGGTGTGAAAAATATGAAGAGCTTCAAAAGGGGTCAAAAATATAAAGAGCATGAAACGGTCTGTAAAATAGGAGGTTCATGAAGCGGTGTTCAAAATCATAAGAGCCTGAAAACGTGGGAAAAATATGAAGAGCTTCAAAAGGTGTCAAAAATATGAGGAGTATGAAACGTTCTGAAAAATAGGAGGAGCATGAAACGGTGATCAAAAACATGAGGAGCCTGAAAAGGTGTGAGAAATATGAAGAGCTTCAAAAGGTGTGAAATTCATGAGAAGCATGAAACGGTCTGAAAAATATGAGAAGCATGAAGTGGTGTGGAAAAACATGAAGAGCCTGAAAAGGTGTGAAAAATATGAAGAGCTTCAAAAGGTGTTAAAAATATGAAGAGCATGAAACGGTCTGAAAGATAGGAGGAGCATGATACGGTGATCAGAAACATGAAGAGCCTGAAAAGTTGTGAAAAATATGAAGAGCTTCAAATGGTGTCAAAAATATGAGAAGAATGAAACGGTCTGAAAGATAGATGCGGCATGAAATGGTGTTGAAAAACATGAAGAGCCTGAAAAGGTGTGAAAAATATGATGAGCTTCAAAAGGTGTGAAATACATGAGGACCATGAAACGGACTGAAAAATAGAAGCATGAAGTGGTGTGGAAAAACATGAAGAGCCTGAAAAGGTGTGAAAAATATGAAGAGCTTCAAAAGGAGTGAAATATATTAGGAGCATGAAACTCTCTGAAAAATAGGAGGAGCATGAAGCGGTGTTCAAAAACATGAAGAGCCTAAAAAGTTGTGAAAAATATGAAAAGCTTCAAAAGGTGTCAAAAATGAGATGAGCATGAAACGGTCTGAAAAATAGGAGGATCATGAAACGGTGTTGAAAAACATGAAGAGCCTGAAAAGGTGTGAAAAATATGAAGAGTTTCAAAAGGTGTCAAAAATATGAGGAGCATGAAACGGTCTGAAAAATAGGAGGAGCATGAAGCTGTGTTCAAAAATATGAAGAGCCTGAAAAGGTGTGAAAAATATGAAGAGCTTCAAAAGGTGTGAAATACATGAGGACCATGAAACGGTCTGAAAAATAGAAGCAGCATGAAACGGTGTTGAAAAACATGAAGAGCCTGAAAAGGTGTGAAAAATATGAAGAGGTTCAAAAGGTGTGAAAAATATGAGGAGCATGAAACGGCCTGAAAAATAGAAGCAGCATGAAACGGTGTTGAAAAATATGAAGAGCCTGAAAAGGTGTGAAAAATATGAAGAGCTTCAAAAGCGGTCAAAAATATGAGGAGCATGAAACGTTCTGAAAAATAGGAGGAGTATGAAACTGTGATCAAAAACATGAGGAGCCTGAAAAGGTGTGAGAAATATGAAGAGCTTCAAAAGGTGTGAAATTAATGAGGAGCATGAAACGGTCTGAAAAATATGAGAAGCATGAAGTGGTGTGGAAAAACAGGAAGAGCCTGAAAAGGTGTGAAAAATGTGAAGAACTTCAAAAGGTTTTAAAAATACGAAGAGCATGAAAAGGTTTGAAAATTCAGAGGATCATGAGCAGTGTTCAAAAACATGAGGAGCCTGAAAAGGTGTGAAAAATATGAAGAGCTTCAAATGGTGTCAAAAATGTGAGAAGCATGAAAAGGTCTGAAAGATAGGAGGAGCATGAAACGGTGATCAGAAACATGAAGAGCCTGAAAAGTTGTGAAAAAATGAAGAGCTTCAAAAGGTGTGAAATTCATGAGGAGCATGAAACGATCTGAAACATATGAGAAGCATGAAGTGGTGTGGAAAAACATGAAGAGCCTGAAAAAGTGTGAAAAATATGAAGAGCTTCAAAAGGTGTTAAAAATATGAAGAGCATGAAACGGTCTGAAAGATAGGAGGAGCATGAAACGGTGATCAGAAACATGAAGAGCCTGAAAAGTTGTGAAAAATATGAAGAGCTTCAAAAGGGGTCAAAAATATAAAGAGCATGAAACGGTCTGTAAAATAGGAGGTTCATGAAGCGGTGTTCAAAATCATGAAGAGAATGAAAACGTGTGAAAAATATGAAGAGCTTCAAAAGGTGTCAAAAATATGAGGAGCATGAAATGTTCTGAAAAATAGGAGGAGCATGAAACGGTGATCAAAAACATGAGGAGCCTGAAAAGGTGTGAGAAATATGAAGAGCTTCAAAAGGTGTGGAATTCATGAGGAGCATGAAACGGTCTGAAAAATATGAGAAGCATGAAGTGGTGTGGAAAAACATGAAGAGCCTGAAAAGTTGTGAAAAATATGAATAGCTTCAAATGGTGTGAAATTCATAATGAGCATGAAACAGACTGAAAAATATGAGAAGCATGAAGTGGTGTGGAAAAACATGAAGAAACTGAAAAGGTGTCAAAAATATGAAGAGCATGAAACGGTTTGAAAATTCGGAGGATCATGAGCAGTGTTCAAAAACATGGGGAGCCTGAAAAGGTGTGAAAAATATGAAGAGCTTCAAATGGTGTCAAAAATATGAGAAGCATGAAACGGTCTGAAAGATAGGAGGAGTATGAAACGGTGATCAGAAACATGAAGAGCCTGAAAAGTTGTGAAAAATATGGAGAGCTTCAAAATGTCTGAAATACATGAGGAGCATGAAACATTCTGAAAATAGGAGGAGCATGATGCGGTGTTCAAAAACATGAAGAGCCTGAAAAGGTGTGAAAAATATGAAGAGCTTCAAAAGGTGTGAAATACATGAGGAGCATGAAACATTCTGAAAAAAAGGAAGAGCATGATGAGGTGTTCAAAAACATGAACAGCCTGAAAAGGTGTGAAAAATATGAAGAGCTTCTAAAGGTGTCAAAAATATGAAGAGCTTCAAAAGGTGTCAAAAATATGAGGAGCATGAAACGTTCTGAAAAATAGGAGGAGCATGAAGCGGTGTTCAAAAACATGAAGAGCCTGTAAAGGTGTGAAAAATATGAAGAGCTTCAAATGGTGTCAAAATATGAGAAGAATGAAACGGTCTGAAAGATAGATGAGGCATGAAATGGTGTTCAAAAACATGAAGAGCCTGAAAAGGTGTGAAAAATATGAAGAGCTTCAAAAGGTGTGAAATACATGAGGACCATGTAACGGGCTGAAAAATAGAAGCATGAAGTGGTGTGGAAAAACATGAAGAGCCTGAAAAGGTGTGAAAAATATGAAGAGCTTCAAAAGGTGTTAAAAATATGAAGAGCATGAAACGGTCTGAAAGATAGGAGGAGCATGAAACGGTGATGAGAAACATGAAGAGCCTGAAAAGTTGTGAAAAATATGAATAGCTTCAAAAGGTGTGAAATACATGAGGAGCATGAAATCTTTCTGAAAAATAGGAGAAGCATGAAGTGGTGTGGAAAAACATGAAGAGCCTGAAAAGGTGTGAAAATATGAAGAGCTTCAAAAGGTGTTAAAAATATGAAGAGCATGAAACGGTCTGAAAGATAGGAGGAGCATGAAACGGTGATCAGAAACATGAAGAGCCTGAAAAGTTGTGAAAAATATGAATAGCTTCAAAAGGTGTGAAATACATGAGGAGCATGAAATCTTTCTGAAAAATAGGAGAAGCATGAAGTGGTGTGGAAAAACATGAAGAGCCTGAAAAGGTGTGAAAAATATGAAGAGCTTCAAAAGGTGTTAAAAATATGAAGAGCATGAAACGGTCTGAAAGATAGGAGGAGCATGAAACGGTGATCAGAAACATGAAGAGCCTGAAAAGTTGTGAAAAATATGAATATTCACAAAAGGTGTGAAATACATGAGGAGCATGAAATCTTTCTGAAAAATAGGAGAAGCATGAAGTGGTGTGGAAAAACATGAAGAGCCTGAAAAGGTGTGAAAAATATGAAGAGCTTCAAAAGGTGTTAAAAATATGAAGAGCATGAAACGGTCTGAAAGATAGGAGGAGCATGAAACGGTGATCAGAAACTTGAAGAGCCTGAAAAGTTGTGAAAAATATGAAGAGCTTCAAATGGTGTCAAAAATATGAGAAGAATGAAACGGTCTGAAATATAGATGCGGCATGAAATGGTGTTGAAAAACATGAAGAGCCTGAAAAGGTGTGAAAGATATGATGAGCTTCAAAAGGTGTGAAATACATGAGGACCATGAAATGGGCTGAAAAATAGAAGCATGAAGTGGTGTGGAAAAACATGAAGAGCCTGAAAAGTTGTGAAAAATATGAAGAGCTTCAAAAGGAGTGAAATATATTAGGAGCATGAAACTCTCTGAAAAATAGTAGGAGCATGAAGCGGTGTTCAAAAACATGAAGAGCCTAAAAAGTTGTGAAAAATATGAAAAGCTTCAAAAGGTGTCAAAAATGAGATGAGCATGAAACGGTATGAAAAATAGGAGGATCATGAAACGGTGTTGAAAAACATGAAGAGCCTGAAAAGGTGTGAAAAATATGAAGAGTTTCAAAAGGTGTCAAAAATATGAGGAGCATGAAACGGTCTGAAAAATAGGAGGAGCATGAAGCTGTGTTCAAAAATATGAAGAGCCTGAAAAGGTGTGAAAAATATGAAGAGCTTCAAAAGGTGTGAAATACATGAGGACCATGAAACGGTCTGAAAAATAGAAGCAGCATGAAACGGTGTTGAAAAACATGAAGAGCCTGAAAAGGTGTGAAAAATATGAAGAGCTTCAAAAGGTGTGAAAAATATGAGGAGCATGAAACGGCCTGAAAAATAGAAGCAGCATGAAACGGTGTTGAAAAATATGAAGAGCCTGAAAAGGTGTGAAAAATATGAAGAGCTTCAAAAGGGGTCAAAAATATGAGGAGCATGAAACGTTCTGAAAAATAGGAGGAGCATGAAACTGTGATCAAAAACATGAGGAGCCTGAAAAGGTGTGAGAAATATGAAGAGCTTCAAAAGGTGTGAAATTAATGAGGAGCATGAAACGGTCTGAAAAATATGAGAAGCATGAAGTGGTGTGGAAAAACAGGAAGAGCCTGAAAAGGTGTGAAAAATATGAAGAACTTCAAAAGGTTTTAAAAATACGAAGAGCATGAAAAGGTTTGAAAATTCGGAGGATCATGAGCAGTGTTCAAAAACATGAGGAGCCTGAAAAGGTGTGAAAAATATGAAGAGCTTCAAATGGTGTCAAAAATATGAGAAGCATGAAAAGGTCTGAAAGATAGGAGGAGCATGAAACGGTGATCAGAAACATGAAGAGCCTGAAAAGTTGTGAAAAATATGAAGAGCTTCAAAAGGTGTGAAATTCATGAGGAGCATGAAACGATCTGAAAAATATGAGAAGCATGAAGTGGTGTGGAAAAACATGAAGAGCCTGAAAAGGTGTGAAAAATATGAAGAGCTTCAAAAGGTGTTAAAAATATGAAGAGCATGAAACGGTCTGAAAGATAGGAGGAGCATGAAACGGTGATCAGAAACATGAAGAGCCTGAAAAGTTGTGAAAAATATGAAGAGCTTCAAATGGTGTCAAAATATCAGAAGAATGAAACGGTCTGAAAGATAGATGAGGCATGAAATGGTGTTCAAAAACATGAAGAGCCTGAAAAGGTGTGAAAAATATGAAGAGCTTCAAAAGGTGTGAAATACATGAGGACCATGAAACGGGCTGAAAAATAGAAGCATGAAGTGGTGTGGAAAAACATGCAGAGCCTGAAAAGCTGTGAAAAATATGAAGAGCTTCAAAAGGAGTGAAATATATTAGGAGCATGAAACTCTCTGAAAAATAGGAGGAGCATGAAGCTGTGTTCAAAATATGAAGAGCCTGAAAAGGGGTGAAAAATATGAAGAGCTTCAAAAGGTGTGAAAAATATGAGGAGCAAGAAACGGTCTGAAAAATAGAAGCAGCATGAAACGGTGTTGAAAAACATGAAGAGCCTGAAAAGGTGTGAAAAATATGAAGAGCCTCAAAAGGGGTCAAAAATATAAAGAGCATGAAACGGTCTGTAAATTAGGAGGTTCATGAAGCGATGTTCAAAATCATGAAGAGCCTGAAAAGGTGTGAGAAATATGAAGAGCTTCAAAAGGTGTCAAACATATGAAGAGCATGAAACGGTCTGAAATATTGGAGGATCATGGGCGGTGTTCAAAAACGTGAAGTGCCTGAATATGTATGAAAAATATGAAGAGCTTCAAATGGTGTCAAAAATATGAGAAGCATGAAACGCTCTGAAAGATAGGAGGAGCATGAAACGGTGATCAGAAACATGAAGAGCCTGAAAAGTTGTGAAAAATATGAATAGCTTCAAAAGGTGTGAAATACATGAGGAGCATGAAACCTTTCTGAAAAATAGGAGAAGCATGAAGTGGTGTGGAAAAACATGAAGAGCCTGAAAAGGTGTGAAAAATATGAAGAGCTTCAAAAGGTGTTAAAAATATGAAGAGCATGAAACGGTCTGAAAATTTGGAGGATCATGAAACGGTGTTGAAAAACATGAAGAGCCTGAAAAGGTGTGAAAAATATGAAGAGTTTCAAAAGGTGTCAAAAATATGAGGAGCATGAAATGGCCTGAAATATAGAAGCAGCATGAAACGGTGTTGAAAAATATGAAGAGCCTGAAAAGGTGTGAAAAATATGAAGAGCTTCAAAAGGTGTGAAAAATATGAGGAGCATGAAATGGCCTGAAATATAGAAGCAGCATGAAACGGTGTTGAAAAATATGAAGAGCCTGAAAAGGTGTGAAAAATATGAAGAGCTTCAAAAGGGGTCAAAAATATAAAGAGCATGAAACGGTCTGTAAAATAGGAGGTTCATGAAGCGGTGTTCAAAATCATGAAGAGCCTGAAAACGTGGGAAAAATATGAAGAGCTTCAAAAGGTGTCAAAAATATGAGGAGTATGAAACGTTCTGAAAAATAGGAGGAGCATGAAACGGTGATCAAAAACATGAGGAGCCTGAAAAGGTGTGAGAAATATGAAGAGCTTCAAAAGGTGTGAAATTCATGAGGAGCATGAAACGGTCTGAAAAATAAGAGAAGCATGAAGTGGTGTGGAAAAACATGAAGAGCCTGAAAAGGTGTGAAAAATATGAAGAGTTTCAAAAGGTGTCAAAAATCTGAAGAGCATGAAACGGTCTGAAAATTCGGAGGATCATGAGCAGTGTTCAAAAACATGGGGAGCCTGAAAAGGTGTGAAAAATAAGAAGAGCTTCAAATGGTGTCGAAAATATGAGAAGCATGAAACGGTCTGAAAGATAGGAGGAGCATGAAACGGTGATCAGAAACAAGAAGAGCCTGAAAAGTTGTGAAAAATATGAAGAGCTTCAAAAGGTGTGAAATTCATGAGGAGCATGAAACGGTCTGAAAAATAGAAGCATGAAGTGGTGTGGAAAAACATGAAGAGCCTGAAAAGGTGTGAAAAATATGAAAAGCTTCAAAAGGTGTCAAAAATGAGATGAGCATGAAACGGTCTGAAAAATAGGAGGATCATGAAACGGTGTTGAAAAACATGAAGAGCCTGAAAAGGTGTGAAAAATATGAAGAGTTTCAAAAGGTGTCAAAAATATGAGGAGCATGAAACGGTCTGAAAAACAGAAGCAGCATGAAACGGTGTTGAAAAACATGAAGAGCCTGAAAACGTGTGAAAAATATGAAGAGCTTCAAAAGGTGTCAAAAATATGAGGAGTATGAAACGTTCTGAAAAATATGAGGAGCATGAAACGGTGATCAAAAACATGAGGAGCCTGAAAAGGTGTGAGAAATATGAAGAGCTTCAAAAGGTGTGGAATTCATGAGGAGCATGAAACGGTCTGAAAAATATGAGAAGCATGAAGTGGTGTGGAAAAACATGAAGAGCCTGAAAAGGCGTGAAAAATGTGAAGAGCTTCAAAAGGTGTGAAAAATATGAAGAGCTTCAAAAGGTGTCAAAATTATGAGGAACATGAAACGTTCTGAAAAGTAGGAGTATCATGAAACTTTGTTCAAAATCATGAAGAGCCTGAAAAGGTGTGAAAAATATGAAGAGCCTCAAAACGTGTCAAAAATATGAGGAGTAAGAAACTGTCTGAAAAATAGGAGGAGAATGAAACGGTGTTCAAAATCATGAAGAGCCTGAAAAGGTGTGAAAAATGTGAAGAGCTTCAAAAGGTGTCAAAAATATGAAGAGCTTCAAAAGTGTCAAATATTAGATGAGCATGAAACGGTCTGAAAAATAGGAGAAACATGAAGTGGTGATTAAAAACATGAAGAGCCTGAAAAGGTGTGAAATATATGAAGAGGTTCAAAATTGTGAAAAATATTAAGAGCTTCAAAAGGTGTCAAAAATATGAGGAGCATGAAAGGGTCTGAAAACTAGGAGGAGAATGAAACCGTGTTCAAAAACATGAAGAGCCTGAAA
Organism: Dama dama; assembly: GCF_033118175.1. Classification (NCBI taxonomy): domain Eukaryota; kingdom Metazoa; phylum Chordata; class Mammalia; order Artiodactyla; family Cervidae; genus Dama; species Dama dama. Next base: position 63,716,300 of record NC_083688.1, on the reverse strand, counting down.
AGGTGTGAAAAATGTGAAGAGCTTCAAAAGGTGTGAAAAATATGAAGAGCTTCAAAAGCTGTAAAAAATATAAAGAGCTTCAAAAGGAGTGAAAAATATGAAGAGCTTCAAAAGGTGTCAAAAATATGAGGAGCATGAAACGTTCTGAAAAAAGGGGGAGCATGAAACGGTGATCAAAAACATGAGGAGCCTAAAAAGGTGTGAGAAATATGAAGAGCTTCAAAAGGTGTGAAATTCATGAGGAGCATGAAACGGTCTGAAAAATATGAGAAGCATGAAGTGGTGTGGAAAAACATGAAGAGCCTGAAAAGGTGTGAAAATATGAATAGCTTCAAATGGTGTCAAAAATATGAAGAGCATGAAACGGTCTGAAATTTTGGAGGATCATCATCGGTGTTCAAAAACATGAAGAGCTTTAAAAGGTGTGAAAAATATGAAGAGCTTCAAATGGTGTCAAAAATATGAGAAACATGAAACGCTGTGAAAGATAGGAGGAGCATGAAACGGTGATCAGAAACATGAAGAGCCTGAAAAGTTGTGAAAAATATGAAGAGCTTTAAAAGTTGTGAAATTCATGAGGAGCATGAAACCTTTCTGAAAAATAGGAGAAGCATGAAGTGGTGTGAAAAACATGAAGAGCCTGAAAAGGTATGAAAAATATGAAGAGCTTCAAAAGGTGTTAAAAATATGAAGAGCATGAAACGGTCTGAAAATTTGGAGGATCATGAGCGGTGTTCAAAAACATGAAGATCCTGAAAAGGTGTGAAAAATATGAAGAGCTTCAAATGGTGTCAAAAATATGAGAAGAATGAAACGGTCTGAAAGATAGATGCGGCATGAAATGGTGTTGAAAAACATGAAGAGCCTGAAAAGGTGTGAAAAATATGAAGAGCTTCAAAAGGTGAGAAATACATGAGGACCATGAAAAGGGCTGAAAAATAGAAGCATGAAGTGGTGTGGAAAAATATGAGGAGCCTGAAAAGGTGTGAAAAATATGAAAAGCTCCAAAAGGAGTGAAATATATTAGAAGCATGAAACTCTCTGAAATATAGGAGGAGCATGAAGCGGTGTTCAAAAACATGAAGAGCCTAAAAACTTGTGAAAAATATGAAAAGCATCAAAAGATGTCAAATATGAGATGAGCATGAAACGGTCTGAAAAATAGGAGGATCATGAAGCTGTGTTCAAAAATATGAAGAGCCTGAAAAGGGGTGAAAAATATGAAGAGCTTCAAAAGGGGTCAAAAATATAAAGAGCATGAAACTGTCTGAAAAATATAAGCAGCATGAAACGGTGTTGAAAAACATGAAGAGCCTGAAAAGGTGTGAAAAATATGAAGAGCTTCAAAAGGTGTCAAAAATATGAGGAGCATGAAACGGTCTGAAAAATAGGAGGAGCATGAAACGGTGATCAAAAACATGAGGAGCCTGAAAAGGTGTGAGAAATATGAAGAGCTTCAAAAGGTGTGAAATTCATGAGGAGCATGAAACGGTCTGAAAAATATGAGAAGCATGAAGTGGTGTGGAAAAACATGAAGAGCCTGAAAAGGTGTGAAAAATATGAATAGCTTCAAAAGGTGTGAAATTCATGAGGAGCGTGAAACGGTCTGAAAAATATGAGAAGCATGAAGTGGTGGAAAAACATGAAGAACCTGAAAAGGTGTGAAAAATATGAAGAGTTTCAAAAGGTGTCAAAAATATGAAGAGCATGAAACGGTCTGAAAATTCGGAGGATCATGAGCAGTGTTCAAAAATATGGGGAGCCTGAAAAGGTGTGAAAAATATGAAGAGTTTCAAATGGTGTCAAAAATATGAGAAGCATGAAACGGTCTGAAAGATAGGAGGAGCATGAAACGGTGATCAGAAACATGAAGAGCCTGAAAAGTTGTGAAAAATATGAAGAGCTACAAAAGGTGTGAAATTCATGAGGAGCATGAAACGGTCTGAAAAATAGAAGCATGAAGTGGTGTGGAAAAACATGAAGAGCCTGAAAAGGTGTGAAAAATATGAAGAGCTTCAAAAGGTGTGAAATACATGAGGAGCATGAAACTCTCTGAAAAATAGGAGGAGCATTAAGTGGTGTTCAAAAACATGTAGAGTCTGAAAAGGTGTGAAAAATACGAAGAGCTTCAATAGGTGTGAAAAATATGAGGAGCTGTATACGGTGTGAAAAATAGGAGAGGCATGAAGCGGTGTTCAAAAACATGAAGAGCCTGAAAAGGTGTGAAAAATATGAAAAGTTTGAAAAGGTGTCAAAAATGAGATGAGCATGAAACCGTCTGAAAAATAGGAGGAGCATGAAGCGGTGTTTAAAATCATGAAGAGCCTGTAAATGCGTGAAAAATATGAAGAGGTTCAAAAGGTGTGAAATACATGAGGAGCATGAAACTCTCTGAAAAATAGGAGGAGCATGAAGCGGTGTTCAAAAACATGAAGAGCCTGAAATGTTGTGAAAAATTTGAAAAGCTTCAAAAGGTGTCAAAAATGAGATGAGCATGAAACTGTCTGAAAAATAGGAGGACCATGAAGCGGTGTTGAAAATCATGAAGAGCCTGAAAAGGAGTGAAAAATATGAAGAGCTTCAATAAGAGTCAAAAATATGAGGAGCATGAAACGGTCTGAAAAATAGGCGGAGCATGAAGCGGTGATCAAAAACATGAAGAGCCTGAAAAGGTGTGAATAATATGAAGAGCTTCTAAAGGTGTCAAAATTATGAGGAGCATGAAACGGCCTGAAATATAGGCGGAGCATGAAGCGGTGTTGAAAAACATCAAGAGACTGAAAAGTGTGAAATATATGAAGAGCTTCAAAAGGTGTGATATACATGAGGAGCATGAAACGGTCTGAAAAATTGGAGGAGCATGAAGCGGTGTTGAAAAATATGAAGAGCCTGAAAAGGTGTGAAAATTATGAAGAGCTTCAAAAGGTGTCAAAAATATGAGGAGCATGAAACGGTCTTAAAAATAGGAGGAGGATAAAGCGGTGTTCAAAAACTTGAAGAGCCTGAAAAGGTGTGAAAAATATGAAGAGCTTCAAAAGGTGTCAAAAATATGAGGAACATGAAACGGTCTTAAAAATAGGAAGAGGATGAAGCGGTGTTCAAAAACTTGAAGAGCCTGAAAAGGTGTGAAAAATATGAAGAGCTTCAAAAGGTGTCAAAAATATGAGGAGCATGAAACGGTCTGAAAAATAGGAGGATTATAAAACGGTGTTGAAAAACATGAAGAGACTTAAAAGGTGTGAAAAATATGAAGAGCCTCAAAACGTGTCAAACATATGAGGAGTATGAAACGGTATGATAAATAGCAGAAGCATGAACCGGTGTTGAAAAACATGAAGAGTCTGAAATCGTGTGAAAAATATGAAGAGCTTCTAAAATGGGAAAAATATGAAGAGCTTCAAAAGATGTGAATAATATGTAAAGCTTCAAAAGATGTCAAAAATGTGATGAGCATGAAACAGTCTGAAAAATAAGAGGGGCATGAAGTCGTGTTCAAAAATATGAAGAGCCTGAAAAGGTGTGAAAAATATGAAGAGCTTCAAAAGGTGTGAACAATATGAAGAGCTTCAAAAGGTGTCAAAAATGAGATGAGCATGAAACGGTCTGAAAAATAGGAGGAGCATGAAGTGGTGTTGAAAAACATGACGAGCCTGAAAACGTGTGAAAAATATGAAGAGCTTCAAAAGGTGTGAACAATATGAAGAGCTTCAAAAGGTGTCAAAAATGAGATGAGCATGAAACGGTCTGAAAAATAGGAGGAGCATGAAGTGGTGTTGAAAAAAATGAAGAGCCTGAAAAGGTGTGACATATATGAAGAGCTTCAAACGATGTCAAAAATATTAGGAGATAGATACGGTCTGAAAAATAGGAGGAGCATGAAGTGGTGATGAAAAACATGAAGAGCCTGAATAGCTGTGAGAAATATGAAGAGCTTCAAAAGGTGTCAAAAATATGAGGAGCATGAAACGGTCTGAAAAATATCAGGAGCATGAAACGGTGCTGAAAAACATGAAGAGCCTGAAAAGGTGTGAAAAATATGAAGAGTTTCAAAAGGTGTCAAAAATATGAGGAGCATGAAACGGTCTGAAAAATAGAAGCAGCATGAAACGGTGTTGAAAAACATGAAGAGCCTGAAAAGGTGTGAAAAATATGAAGAGCTTCAAAAGGTGTGAAAAATATGAGGAGCATGAAACGGCCTGAAAAATAGAAGCAGCATGAAACGGTGTTGAAAAATATGAAGAGCCTGAAAAGGTGTGAAAAATATGAAGAGCTTCAAAAGGGGTCAAAAATATAAAGAGCATGAAACGGTCTGTAAAATAGGACGTTCATGAAGCGGTGTTCAAAATCATGAAGAGCCTGAAAACGTGTGAAAAATATGAAGAGCTTCAAAAGGTGTCAAAAATATGAGGAGCATGAAACGTTCTGAAAAATAGGAGGAGCATGAAACGGTGATCAAAAACATGAGGAGCCTGAAAAGGTGTGAGAAATATGAAGAGCTTCAAAAGGTGTGAAATTCATGAGGAGCATGAAACGGTCTGAAAAATATGAGAAGCATGAAGTGGTGTGGAAAAACATGAAGAGCCTGAAAAGGTGTGAAAAATATGAATAGCTTCAAAAAGTGTGAAATTCATGAGGAGCGTGAAACAGTCTGAAAAAAAAGAGAAGCATGAAGTGGTGTGGAAAAACATGAAGAAACTGAAAAGGTGTGAAAAATATGAAGAGTTTCAAAAGGTGTCAAAAATATGAAGAGCATGAAACGGTCTGAAAATTCGGAGGATCATGAGCAGTGTTCAAAAACATGGGGAGCCTGAAAAGGTGTGAAAAATATGAAGAGCTTCAAATGGTGTCAAAAATATGAGAAGCATGAAACGGTCTGAAAGATAGGAGGAGCATGAAACGGTGATCAGAAACATGAAGAGCCTGAAAAGTTGTGAAAAATATGGAGAGCTTCAAAATGTCTGAAATACATGAGGAGCATGAAACATTCTGAAAAATAGGAGGAGCATGATGAGGTGTTCAAAAACATGAACAGCCTGAAAAGGTGTGAAAAATATGAAGAGCTTCAAAAGGTGTGAAAAATGTGAAGAGCTTCAAAAGGTGTCAAAAATATGTAGAGCTTCAAAAGGTGTCAAAAATATGAGGAGCATGAAACGTTCTGAAAAATAGGAGGAGCATGAAGCGGTGTTCAAAAACATGAAGAGCCTGTCAAGGTGTGAAAAATATGAAGAGCTTCAAATGGTGTCAAAATATGAGAAGAATGAAACGGTCTGAAAGATAGATGAGGCATGAAATGGTGTTCAAAAACATGAAGAGCCTGAAAAGTTGTGAAAAATATGAAGAGCTTCAAAAGGTGTGAAATACATGAGGACCATGAAACGGGCTGAAAAATAGAAGCATGAAGTGGTGTGGAAAAACATGCAGAGCCTGAAAAGCTGTGAAAAATATGAAGAGCTTCAAAAGGAGTGAAATATATTAGGAGCATGAAACTCTCTGAAAAATAGGAGGAGCATGAAGCGGTGTTCAAAAACATGAAGAGCCTAAAAACTTGTGAAAAATATGAAAAGCATCAAAAGATGTCAAATATGAGATGAGCATGAAACGGTCTGAAAAATAGGAGGATCATGAAACGGTGTTGAAAAACATGAAGAGCCTGAAAAGGTGTGAAAAATATGAAGAGCTTCAAAAGGTGTCAAAAATATGAGGAGCATGAAACGGTCTGAAAAATAGGAGGAGCATGAAGCTGTGTTCAAAAATATGAAGAGCCTGAAAAGGGGTGAAAAATATGAAGAGCTTCAAAAGGTGTGAAAAATATGAGGAGCATGAAACGGTCTTAAAAATAGAAGCAGCATGAAACGGTGTTGAAAAACATGAAGAACCTGAAAAGGTGTGAAAAATATGAAGAGCTTCAAAAGGTGTGAAAAATATGAGGAGCATGAAACGGCCTGAAAAATAGAAGCAGAAAGAAACGGTGTTGAAAAACATAAAGAGCCTGAAAAGGTGTGAAAAATATGAAGAGCTTCAAAAGGGGTCAAAAATATAAAGAGCATGAAGCGGTCTGTAAAATAGGAGGAGCATGAAACGGTGATCAAAAACATGAAGAGCCTGAAAACGTGTGAAAAACATGAAGAGCTTCAAAAGGTGTCAAAAATGTGAGGAGCATGAAACGTTCTGAAAGATAGGAGGAGCATGAAACGGTGATCAGAAACATGAAGAGCCTGAAAAGTTGTGAAAAATATGAAGAGCTTCAAAAGGTGTGAAATTCATGAGGAGCATGAAACGGTCTGAAAAATAGAAGCATGAAGTGGTGTGGAAAAACATGAAGATCCTGAAAAGGTGTGAAAAATATGAAGAGCTTCAATAGGTGTGAAAAATATGAGGAGCTGTATACGGTGTGAAAAATAGGAGAGGCATGAAGCGGTGTTCAAAAACATGAAGAGCCTGAAAAGGTGTGAAAAATATGAAAAGTTTGAAAAGGTGTCAAAAATGAGATGAGCATGAAACGGTCTGAAAAATAGGAGGAGCATGAAGCGGTGTTGAAAAACATGAAGAGCCTGAAAAGGTGTGAAAAATATGAAGAGATTCTAAAGGTTTCAAAAACGAGATGAGCATGAAACGGTCTGAAAAATAGGAGGAACATGAAGCGGTGTTGATAAACATGAAGAGCCTTAAAACGTGTGAAAAATATGACGAGCTTCAAAAGGTGTGAAAAATATGAAGAGCTTCAAAAGGTGTGAAAAATATGAGGTGCCTGAAAAGTTCTGAAAAATAGGAGGAGCATGCAGCGGTGTTGAAAATCATGAAGAGCCTGAAAAGGTGTGAAAAATATGAAGAGCTTCACAAGGTGTCAAAAATATGAGGAGTCTGAAACGGTCTGAAATATAGGAGGAGCATGAAGCGGTGTTGAAAAACATGAAGAGCCTGAAATGTTGTCAAAAATATGAAGAGCTTCAAAATGTGTCAAAAATATGAGGAGCAAGAAACGGTCTGAAATATCTGAGGAGCATGATGCGGCGTTGGAAAACATGAAGAGCCTGAAACCGTATGAAAAATTTGAAGAGCTTCAAAGGTGTGAAAAATATGAAGAGCTTCAAAAGGTGTCAAAAATGAGATGAGCATGAAACGGTCTGAAAAAAAGGAGGAGCATGAAGTGGTGTTGAAAAAAAAGAAGAGCCTAAAAAGGTGTGAAATATATGAAGAGCTTCAAAAGGTGTTAAAAATATGAGGAGAATGAAACGGTCTGAAAAATAGGAGGAGCATGAAGCGGTCTTGAACAACATGCAGAGCCTGAAAAGCTGAGAAAAATATAAAGAGCCTCAAAACGTGTCAAATATACGAGGAGCATGAAATGGTCTGAAAAATAGGAGGAGCAGGAAGTGGTGTTGAAAAACATGAAGTGCCTGAAAAGTTGTGAAAAATATGAAGAGCTTCAAAAGGTGTGAAACACATGAGGAGCATTAAACGGTCTGAAAATTAGGAGGAGCATGAAGCGTTGTTCAGAAACATGAAGAGCCTGCAAAGGTCTGAAAAATATGAAGAGCTTCAAAAGGTTTGAAAAATATAAGGAGCATGAAACGGTCTGAAAAATAGGAGGAGCATGAAGCGGTGTTCAAAAACATGAAGAGCCTGAAAAGGTGTGAAAAATATGAAGAACTTCAAAAGGTGTCAAAATTATGAGGAGCATGAAATGGTTTGAAAAATGGGAGGAGCATGAAGTGGTTGTGAAAAACATGAAGAGCCTGAAAATGTGTGCAAAATATGAAGAGCTTCAAAATGTGTGAAATACATGTGGAGCATGAAACGGTCTGAAACATAGGAGGATCATGAAGCGGTGTTCAAAAAAATGCAGAGACTGAAAAGGTGTGAATAATATGAAGAGCTTCAAAAGGTGTCAAAATTATGAGGAACATGAAACGTTCTGAAAAGTAGGAGGATCATGAAACGTTGTTCAAAATCATGAAGAGCCTGAAAAGGTGTGAAAAATACGAAGAGCCTCAAAACGTGTCAAAAATATGAGGAGTAAGAAACTGTCTGAAAAATAGGAGAAGAATGAAACGGTGTTCAAAATCATGAAGAGCCTGAAAAGGTGTGAAAAATGTGAAGAGCTTCAAAAGGTGTCAAAAATATGAAGAGCTTCAAAAGTGTCAAATATTAGATGAGCATGAAACGGTCTGAAAAATAGGAGAAGCATGAAGTGATGATGAAAAACATCAAGAGCCTGAAAAGGTGTGAAATATATGAAGAGGTTCAAAATTGTGAAAAATATGAAGAGCTTCAAAAGGTGTCAAAAATATGAGGAGCATGAAACGTTCTGAAATATAGGAGGAGCATGAAACTGTGATCAAAAACATGAGGAGCCTGAAAAGTTGTGAGAAATATGAAGAGCTTCAAAAGGTGTGAAACTCATGAGGAGCATGAAAGGGTCTGAAAACTAGGAGGAGAATGAAACGGTGTTCAAAAACATGAAGAGCCTGAAAAGGTGTGAAAAATGTGAAGAGCTTCAAAAGGTGTGAAAACTATGAAAAGCTTCAAAAGGTGTCAAAAAATAGATGACCATGAAACGGTCTGAAAAATAGGAGGAGCATGAAATGGTGTTCAAAAACATGAAGAGCCTGAAAAGGTGTGAAAAATATGAAGAGCTTCAAAAGGTGTGAAAAATATGAAGAGCTTCAAAAGGTGTGAAAAATATGAAGAGCTTCAAAAGGTGTGAAATACATGAGGAGCATGAAACATTCTGAAAAATAGGAAAAGCATGATGAGGTGTTCAAAAACATGAACAGTCTGAAAAGGTGTGAAAAATATGAAGAGCTTCAAAAGGTGTGAAAAATATGAAGAGCTTCAAAAGGTGTGAAAAATATGAAGAGCTTCAAAAGGTGTCAAAAATATGAGGAGCATGAAACGTTCTGAAAAATAGGAGGAGGATGAAGCGGTGTTCAAAAACATGAAGAGCCTGAAAAGGTGTGAAAAATATGAAGAGCTTCAAAATGTGTGAAAAAAATGAGGAGCATGAAACGGCGGAAAGATAGATGCGGCATGAAATGGTGTTGAAAAGCATGAAGAGCCTGAAAAGGTGTGAAAAATATGAAGAGCTTCAAAAGATGTGAAATACATGAGGACCATGAAACGGGCTGAAAAACAGAAGCATGAAGTGGTGTGGAAAAACATGAACAGCCTGAAAAGCTGTGAAAAATATGAAGAGCTTCCAAAGTGGTCAAAAATATAAAGAGCATGAAACGGTCTGTAAAATAGGAGGTTCATGAAGCGGTGTTCAAAATCATGAAGAGCCTGAAAACGTGTGAAAAATATGAAGAGCTTCAAAAGGTGTCAAAAATATGAGGAGCATGAAACGTTCTGAAAAATAGGAGGATCATGAAACGGTGATCAAAAACATGAGGAGCCTGAAAAGGTGTGAGAAATATGAAGAGCTTCAAAAGGTGTGAAATTCATGAGGAGCATGAAACGGTCTGAAAAATATGAGAAGCATGAAGTGGTGTGGAAAAACATGAAGAGCCTGAAAAGGTGTGAAAAATATGAATAGCTTCAAAAGGTGTGAAATTCATGAGGAGCATGAAACAGCCTGATAATTACGAGAAGCATGAAGTGGTGTGGAAAAACATGAAGAAACTGAAAAGGTGTGAAAAATATCAAGAGTTTCAAAAGGTGTCAAAAATATGAAGAGCATGAAACGGTCTGAAAATTCGGAGGATCATGAGCAGTGTTCAAAAACATGGGGAGCCTGAAAAGGTGTGAAAAATATGAAGAGTTTCAAATGGTGTCAAATATATGAGAAGCATGAAACGGTCTGAAAGATAGGAGGAGCATGAAACGGTGATCAGAAACATGAAGAGCCTGAAAAGTTGTGAAAAAATATGAAGAGCTTCAAAAGGTGTGAAATTCATGAGGAGCATGAAACGGTCTGAAAAATAGAAGCATGAAGTGGTGTGGAAAAACATGAAGATCCTGAAAAGGTGTGAAAAATATGAAGAGCTTCAATAGGTGTGAAAAATATGAGGAGCTGTATACGGTGTGAAAAATAGGAGAGGCATGAAGCGGTGTTCAAAAACATGAAGAGCCTGAAAAGGTGTGAACAATATGAAAAGTTTGAAAAGGTGTCAAAAATGAGATGAGCATGAAACGGTCTGAAAAATAGGAGGAGCATGAAGCGGTGTTGAAAAACATGAAGAGCCTGAAAAGGTGTGAAAAATATGAAGAGATTCTAAAGGTTTCAAAAACGAGATGAGCATGAAACGGTCTGAAAAATAGGAGGAGCATGAAGTGGTGGTGCAAACCATGAAGAGCCTGAAAATGCGTGAAAAATATGAAGAGGTTCAAAAGGTGTGAAATACATGAGGAGCAAGAAACTCTCTGAAAAATAGGAGGAGCATGAAGCGGTGTTCAAAAACATGAAGAGCCTGAAATGTTGTGAAAAATTAGAAAAGCTTCAAAAGGTGTCAAAAATGAGATGAGCATGAAACTGTCTGAAAAATAGGAGTACCATGAAGCGGTGTTGAAAATCATGAAGAGCCTGAAAAGGAGTGAAAAATATGAAGAGCTTCAATAAGTGTCAAAAATATGAGGAGCATGAAACGGTCTGAAAAATAGGAGGAGCATGAAGTGGTGTGGAAAACTTGAAGAGCCTGAAAAGGTGTGAAAAATATGAAGAGCTTCAAAAGGTGTGAAAAACATGAGGAGCATGAATCGGTCTGAAAAATAGAAGCAGCATGAAATGGTGTTGAAAAACATGAAGAGCCTGAAAAGGTGTGAAAAAAATGAAGAGCTTCAAAAATGTGAAAAATATAGAGAGCTTCAAAAGGTGTGAAATATATGAAGAGTTTCAAAAGGTGTTAAAAATTAGATGAGCATGAAACGGTCAGAAAAATAGGAGGAGGATAAAGCGGTGTTCAAAAACTTGAAGAGGATGAAAAGGTGTGAAAAATATGAAGAGCTTCTAAAGGTGTCAAAAATATGACGAGCATGAAACGGTCTTAAAAATAGGAGGAGGATGAAGCGGTGTTCACAAACTTGAAGAGGATGAAAAGGTGTGAAAAATAGGAAGAGCTTTAAAAGGTGTCAAAATTATTAGGAGCATGAAACGGTCTGAAAAATAGGAGGAGCATGAAGCGGTGTTGAAAAGCATTAAGAGCCTGAAAAGGTGTGAAAAATATGAAGAGTTTCAAAAGGTGTCAGAATCAGATGAGAATGAAACGCTCTGAAAAATAGGAGAAGCATGAAGTGCTGTTGAAAAAAATGAAAAGCCTGAAAAGGTGTGAAATATATGAAGAGCTTCAAAAGGTGTCAAAAATATGAGGAGAATGAAACGGTCTGCAAAATATGGGGAGCATGGAACGGTGTTCAAAAACATGAAGAGCCTGAAAATGTGTAACAAATATGAAGAGCTTCAAAAGGTGTGAAATACATGAGGAGGATTAAACGGTCTGAAAAATAGGAGGAGCATGAAGCGTTGTTGAAAAACATGAACAGCCTGAAAAGGTGTGAAAAATATGAAGAGCTTCTAAAGGTGTCAAAAATATGAGGAGCAAGAAACGTGTCAAAAATATGAGGAGCATGAAACGGTATGATAAATAACAGGAGCATGAACCGGTGTTGAAAAACATGAAGAGTCTGAAATCATGTGAAAAATATAAAGAGCTTAAAAATGTGAAAAATATGAAGAGCTTCAAAAGATGTGAAAAATATGCAAAGCTTCAAAAAGTGTCAAAAATGAGATGAGCATGAAACGGTCTGAAAAATAAGAGGAGCGTGAAGTCGTGTTCAAAAATATGAAGAGCCTGAAAAGGTGCGAAAAATATAAAGAGCTTCAAAAGGTGTGAAAAATATGAAGACCTTGAAAAGGTGTGAAAAAAGAAATGAGCATGAAAAGGTCTGAAAAATAGGAGGATCATGAAGTGGTGTTGAAAATCATGAAGAGCCTGAAAAGGTGTGAAAAATATGAAAGGCGTCTAAAGGTGTGAAAAATAGATGAGCATGAAAAGTTCTGAAAAATAGGAGGAGCATGAAGCGGTGTTGAAAATCATGAAGAGCCTGAAAAGGTGTGAAAAATATGAAGAGCTTCTAAAGGTGTGAAAAAGAAATGAGCATGAAAAGGTCTGAAAAATAGGAGGAGCATGAAGCGGTGTTGAAAATCATGAAGAGCCTGAAATGGTGTGAAAAATATGAAGAGCTTCAAAAGGTGTGAAATACATGAAGAGCATGAAACTCTCTGAAAAATAGAAGGAGCATGAAGTGGTGTTGAAAAGCATTAAGAGCCTGAAAAGGTGTGAAAAATATGAAGAGCTTCAAAAGGTGTCCAAAATATGAGGAGCATGAAACGGTCTGAAAAATAGGAAGAGCATGAAGCGGTGTTGAAAAACATGAAGAGCCTGAAAATATGTGAAAAATATGAAGAGCTTCAAAATTTTCAAAATATGAGGAACATGAATCGGTCTGCAAAATAGGAGGAGCAAGAAAAGGTGTTCAAAACAAGAAGAGCCTGAAAATGTGTGAAAAATATGAAGAGCTTCAAAAGGTGTGAAATACATGAGGAGGATTAAACAGTCTGAAAAATAGGAGGAGCATGAAGTGTTGTTGAAAAACATGAAGAGCCTGAAAAGGTGTGAAATATATGAAGAGCTTCAAAAGGTGTCAAATATATGAGGAGCATAAACCGGTCTTAAAAATACGAGGATCATGAAATGGTGTTGAAAAACATGAAGACCCTGAAAAGGTGTGAAATATATGAAGAGCTTCAAAAGGTGTCAAAAATATGAGGAGCATTAAACGGTCTGAAAAATAGGAGGAGCATGAAACGGTGTTGAAAATCATGAAGAGCCTGAAAAGGTTTGAAAAATATGAAGAACTTCAAAATGTGTCAAAATGAGATGAGCATGAAACGGTCTGAAAAACAGGAGGAGAATGAAGCGGTGTTGAAAATCATCAAGAGCATGAAAAGGTGTGAAAAATATGAAGAGCTTCTAAAGGTGTGAAAAAGAAATGAGCATGAAAAGGTCTGAAAAATAGGAGGAGCATGAAGCGGTGTTGAAAATCATGAAGAGCCTGAAATGGTGTGAAAAATATGAAGAGCTTCAAAAGGTGTGAAATACATGAAGAGCATGAAACTCTCTGAAAAATAGAAGGAGCATGAAGTGGTGTTGAAAAGCATTAAGAGCCTGAAAAGGTGTGAAAAATATGAAGAGCTTCAAAAGGTGTCCAAAATATGAGGAGCATGAAACGGTCTGAAAAATAGGAAGAGCATGAAGCGGTGTTGAAAAACATGAAGAGCCTGAAAAGATGTGAAAAATATGAAGAGCTTCAAAATTTTCAAAATATGAGGAACATGAATCGGTCTGCAAAATAGGAGGAGCAAGAAAAGGTGTTCAAAACAAGAAGAGCCTGAAAATGTGTGAAAAATATGAAGAGCTTCAAAAGGTGTGAAATACATGAGGAGGATTAAACGGTCTGAAAAATAGGAGGAGCATGAAGTGTTGTTGAAAAACATGAAGAGCCTGAAAAGGTGTGAAATATATGAAGAGCTTCAAAAGTGTCAAATATATGAGGAGCATAAAACGGTCTTAAAAATACGAGGATCATGAAATGGTGTTGAAAAACATGAAGAGCCTGAAAAGGTGTGAAATATATGAAGAGCTTCAAAAGGTGTCAAATATATGAGGAGCATTAAACGGTCTAAAAATAGGAGGATCATGAAATGGTGTTGAAAAACATGAAGAGCCTGAAAAGGTGTGAAAAATATGAAGAGCTACAAAAGGTGTCAAAAATATGAGCATGAAACGGTCTGAAAAATAGGAGGAGCATGAAGCTATTTTCAAAAACATGAAGAGCGTGAAAGGCGTGAAAAATATGAAGAGCTTCAAAAGGTGTGAAAAATATGACGAGCATGAAACGGTCTGAAAATTAGGAGGAGCATGAAGTGGTGTTCAAAAACATGAAGAGCCTGAAAAGGTGTGAAAAATATGAAGAGCTTAAAAAGGTGTCAAATATATGAGGATCATGAAACGGTCTCAAAAATAGAAGCAGCATGAAGCGGTGTTCAAAAACATGAAGAGCCTGAAAAGGTGTGAAAAATATGAAGAGATTCAAAAGGTGTGAAATACATGAGGAGGATTAAACCGTCTGAAAAATAGGGGGAGCATGAAGCGATGTTGAAAATCATGAAGATCCTGAAAAGGTGTGAAAAATATGAAGAGCTTCAAAAATATGAAAAATATGAAGAGCTTCAAAAGGTGTGACAAATATGAACAGCTTCAAAAGGTATCAAAAATGAGATGAGCATGAAAAGTTCTGAAAAATAGGAGGAACATGAAGCGATGTTGAAAATCATGAAGATCCTGAAAAGGTGTGAAAAATATAAAGAGCTTCAAAAGGTGTGAAAAATATGAAGAGCTTCAAAAGGTGTCAAAATGAGATGAGCATGAAATGGTCTGAAAAATACGAGGAGCATGAAGCGGTGTTGAAAAACATGAAGAGCCTGAAAAGATGTGAAAAATATGAAGAGCTTCAAAATTTTCAAAATATGAGGAACATGAATCGGTCTGCAAAATAGGAGGAGCAAGAAAAGGTGTTCAAAACAAGAAGAGCCTGAAAATGTGTGAAAAATATGAAGAGCTTCAAAAGGTGTGAAATACATGAGGAGGATTAAACGGTCTGAAAAATAGGAGGAGCATGAAGTGTTGTTGAAAAACATGAAGAGCCTGAAAAGGTGTGAAATATATGAAGAGCTTCAAAAGTGTCAAATATATGAGGAGCATAAAACGGTCTTAAAAATACGAGGATCATGAAATGGTGTTGAAAAACATGAAGAGCCTGAAAAGGTGTGAAATATATGAAGAGCTTCAAAAGGTGTCAAATATATGAGGAGCATTAATCGGTCTAAAAATAGGAGGATCATGAAATGGTGTTGAAAAACATGAAGAGCCTGAAAAGGTGTGAAAAATATGAAGAGCTACAAAAGGTGTCAAAAATATGAGCATGAAACGGTCTGAAAAATAGGAGGAGCATGAAGCTATTTTCAAAAACATGAAGAGCGTGAAAGGCGTGAAAAATATGAAGAGCTTCAAAAGGTGTGAAAAATATGACGAGCATGAAACGGTCTGAAAATTAGGAGGAGCATGAAGTGGTGTTCAAAAACATGAAGAGCCTGAAAAGGTGTGAAAAATATGAAGAGCTTAAAAAGGTGTCAAATATATGAGGATCATGAAACGGTCTCAAAAATAGAAGCAGCATGAAGCGGTGTTCAAAAACATGAAGAGCCTGAAAAGGTGTGAAAAACATGAAGAGATTCAAAAGGTGTGAAATACATGAGGAGGATTAAACCGTCTGAAAAATAGGGGGAGCATGAAGCGATGTTGAAAATCATGAAGATCCTGAAAAGGTGTGAAAAATATGAAGAGCTTCAAAAATATGAAAAATATGAAGAGCTTCAAAAGGTGTGACAAATATGAAGAGCTTCAAAAGGTATCAAAAATGAGATGAGCATGAAAAGTTCTGAAAAATAGGAGGAACATGAAGCGATGTTGAAAATCATGAAGATCCTGAAAAGGTGTGAAAAATATAAAGAGCTTCAAAAGGTGTGAAAAATATGAAGAGCTTCAAAAGGTGTCAAAATGAGATGAGCATGAAATGGTCTGAAAAATACGAGGAGCATGAAGCGGTGTTGAAAAACATGAAGAGCCTGAAAAGGTGTGAAAATATGAAGAGATTCAAAAATATGAAAAATATGAAGAGCTTCAAAAGGTGTGACAAATATGAAGAGCTTCAAAAGGTATCAAAAATGAGATGAGCATGAAACGGTCTGAAAAATAGGAGGAGCATGAAGCGGTGTTGAAAATCATGAAGAGCCTGAAAAGGTGTGAAAAATACGAAGAGCTTCAAAAGGTGTGAAAAATATGAAGAGCTTCAAAAGGTGTGAAAAATATGAAGAGTTTCAAAAGGTGTCAAAAATATGAGGAGCATGAAACGGTCTGAAAAATAGGAGGAACATGAAACGGTGTTGAAAATCATGAAGAGCCTGAAAAGGTTTGAAAAATATGAAGAGCTTCAAAATGTGTCAAAATGAGATGAGCATGAAACGGTCTGAAAAACAGGAGGAGAATGAAGCGGTGTTGAAAATCATCAAGAGCATGAAAAGGTGTGAAAAATATGAAGAGCTTCAAAAGGTGTCAAAAAGGGATGAGCATGAAAAGGTATGAAAAATAGGATGAGCAAGAAGGGGTGTTGAAAAAAATGAGAATCCTGAAAAGGTGTGAAATATATGAAGAGCTTCAAAAGGTGTGAAATATATGAGGAGCATGAAACTCTCTGAAAAATAGAAGGAGCATGAAGTGATGTTGTAAAACATGAAGAGCCTGAAAAGGTGTGAAAAATATGAAGAGCTTCAAAAGGTGTCCAAATTATGAGGAGCATGAAACGGTCTGAAAAATACGAGGAGCATGAAGCGGTGTTGAAAAACATGAAGAGCCTGAAAAGCTGGGAAAAATATGAAGAGCTTCAAAAGGTGTCCAAAATATGAGGAGCATGAAACGGTCTGAAAAATAGGGGGAGCATGAAGCGGTGTTGAAAAAAATGAAGAGCCTGAAAAGCTGTGAGAAATATGAAGAGCTTCAAAAGTTGTGAAAAATATGAAGAGCTTCAAAAGGTGTCAAAAATATGAGGAGAATGAAACGGTCTGCAACATAGGATGAGCATGAAATGGTGTTCAAAAACATGAAGAGCCTGAAAAGGTGTGAGAAATATGAAGTGATTCAAAAGGTGTGAAATACATGAGGAAGATTAAACGGTCTGAAACATAGGAGGAGCATGAAGCGGTGTTGAAAAACATGAAGAGCCTGAAAACGTGTGAAAAATATGAAGAGCTTCAAAAGGTGTGAGAAATATGAAGAGCTTCAAAAAGTGTCAAAAATTAGATGAGCATGAAACGGTCTGAAAAATAGGAGTAGCATGAAGTGGTGTTGAAAAATATGAAGAGCCTGAAAACGTGTGAAAATTATGAAGAGCTTCAAAATGTGTGAAAAAGATGAAGAGCTTCAAAAGGTGTCAAAATGAGATGAGCATGAAACGGTCTGAAAAATAGGAGGAGAATGAAGCGGTGTTGAAAAACATGAAGAGCCTGAAAACGTGTGAAAATTATGAAGAGCTTCAAAAGGTGTGAAAAATATGAAGAGCTTCAAATGGTGTCAAATATTAGATGAGCCTGAAACGGTCTGAAAAATAGGAGGAGCATGAAGTGGTGTTGAAAAAAATGAAGAGCCTGAAGAGGTGGTAAAAATATGAAGAGCTTCAAAAGGTGTCAAAAATATGAGGAGCATGAAACGGTCTGAAAAATAGGAGGAGCATGAAGCGGTGTTGAAAAACATGAAGAGCCTGAAAAGGTGTGAAAAATATGAAGAGCTTCAAAATGTGTCAAAATGAGACGAGCATGAAACGGTCTGAAAAACAGGAGGAGAATGAAGCGGTGTTGAAAATCATCAAGAGCATGAAAAGGTGTGAAAAATATGAAGAGCTTCAAAAGGTGTCTAAAATATGAGGAGCGTGAAACAATCTGAAAAATAGGAGGAGCATGAAGCGGTGTTCAAAAATATGAAGAGCCTGAAAAGGTGTGAAATATATGAAGAGCTTCAAAAGGTGTCAAAAATATGAAGAGCATGAAACGGTCTGAAAAATAGGAGGAACATGAAGCGGTGTTCAAAACATGAAAAGCCTGAAAAGGTGGGAAAAATATGAAGATCTTCAAAAGCTGTCAAAAATATGAGGAGCATGAAACGTTCTGAAAAATACGAGGAGGATGAAGCGGTGTTGAAAATCATCAAGAGCATGAAAAGGTGTGAAAAATATGAAGAGCTTCAAAAGGTGTCTAAAATATGAGGAGCGTGAAACAATCTGAAAAATAGGAGGAGCATGAAGCGGTGTTGAAAAACATGAAGAGCCTGAAAACGTGTGAAAAATACGAAGAGCTTCAAAAGGTGTGAGAAATATGAAGAGCTACAAAATGTGTGAAATACATGGGGAGCATGAAACGGTCTGAAAAATAGGAGGAGCATGAACCAGTGTTCAAAAACATGAAGAGCCTGGAAAGGTGTGAAAAATATGAAGAGCTTCAAAAGGTGTCAAAAATATGAAGAGGATGAAATGTTCTGAAAAATAGGAGGATCATGAAGCAGTGTTCAAAAACATGAAGTGCCTGAAAAGGTGTGTAAAATATGAAGAGCTTCAAAAGGTGTGAAAAATAAGAGGAGCATGAAACGGTCTGAAAAATAGAAGCAGCATGAAATGGTGTTGAAAAACATAAAGAGCCTGAAAAGGTGTGATTAATATGAAGAGCTTCAAAACGTGTGAAATACAATAGGAGCATGAAACTCTCTGAAAAATAGGAGGAGCATGAAGTGGTGTTCAAAAACATGAAGAGCCTAAAAAGTTGTGAAAAATATGAAAAGCTTCAAAAGGTGTCAAAAATATGAGGAGCATGAAACGGTCTGAAAAATAGGAGGATCATGAATCGGTGTTCAAAGACATGAAGAGCCTGAAAAGGCGTCAAAAATATGAAGAGTTTCAAAAGGTGTCAATAATATGAGGAGCATGAAAAGGTCTGAAAAATAGGAGGAGCATGACGCCGTGTTCAAAAACATGAAGAGCCTGAAAAGGTGTGAAAAATATGAGGAACTTCAAACGGTGTGAAATACATGAGGAGCATTAAACGGTCTGAAAAATAGGAGGAGCATGAAGCGGTGTTGAAAAACATGAAGAGCCTGAAAACTTGTGAAAAATATGAAGAGCTTCAAAAGGTGTGAAAAATATGAAGAGCTTCAAAAGGTGTCAAAATGAGATGAGAATGAAACGGTCTGAAAAACAGGAGGAGCATGAAGTGGTGTTAAAAAAAATGAAGAGCCTGAAAAGGTGTGAAATATATGAAGAGCTTCAAAAGGTGTGAAAAATATGAGGAGAACGAAACGGTGTGAAAAATAGGAGGAGCATGGAGTGCTGTTGAAAAACATGAAGAGCCTGAAAAGCTGTGAGAAATATGAAGAGCATCAAAAGTTGTGAAAAATATGAAGAGCTTCAAAAGGTGTCAAAAATATGAGGAAAATGAAACGGTCTGCAACATAGGAGGAGCATGAAATGGTGTTCAAAAACATGAAGAGCCTGAAAAGGTGTGAAAAATATGAAGTGATTCAAAATGTGTGAAATACATGAGGAGGATTAAACGGTCTGAAACATAGGAGGAGAATGAAGCGGTGTTGAAAAACATGAAGAGCCTGAAAACGTGTGAAAAATACGAAGAGCTTCAAAAGGTGTGAGAAATATGAAGAGCTTCAAAATGTGTGAAATACATGGGGAGCATGAAACGGTCTGAAAAATAGGAGGAGCATGAACCAGTGTTCAAAAACATGAAGAGCCTAGAAAGGTGTGAAAAATATGAAGAGCTTCAAAAGGTGTCAAAAATATGAAGAGGATGAAATGTTCTGAAAAATAGGAGGATCATGAAGCAGTGTTCAAAAACATGAAGTGCCTGAAAAGGTGTGTAAAATATGAAGAGCTTCAAAAGGTGTGAAAAATATGAGGAGCATGAAACGGTCTGAAAAATAGAAGCAGCATGAAATGGTTTTGAAAAACATAAAGAGCCTGAAAAGGTGTGATTAATATGAAGAGCTTCAAAACGTGTGAAATACAATAGGAGCATGAAACTCTCTGAAAAATAGGAGGAGCATGAAGTGGTGTTCAAAAACATGAAGAGCCTAAAAAGTTGTGAAAAATATGAAAAGCTTCAAAAGGTGTCAAAAATATGAGGAGCATGAAACGGTCTGAAAAATAGGAGGATCATGAAACGGTGTTGAAAGACATGAAGAGCCTGAAAAGGCGTCAAAAATATGAAGAGTTTCAAAAGGTGTCAAAAATATGAGGAGCATGAAACGGTCTGAAAAATAGGAGGAGCATGAAGCTGTGTTCAAAAACATGAAGAGCCTGAAAAGTTGGGTAAAATATGAAGAGCTTCAAAAGGTGTGAAAAATATGGAGAGCATGAAACGGTGTGAAAAATAGAAGCAGCATGAAACGGTGTTGAAAAACATGAAGAGCCTGAAAAGGTGTGAAAAATATGAAGAGGTTCAAAAGGTGTCAAAAATATGAGGAGCATGAAATGTTCTGAAAAATAGGAGGAGCATGAAACGGTGATCAAAAACATGAAGAGCCTGAAAAGGTGTGAAAAATATGAAGAGCTTCAAAAGGGGTCAAAAATATGAGGAGCATGAAACGTTCTGAATTAGGAGGATCATGAGCGGTGTTCAAAAACATGAAGAGCCTGAAAAGGTGTGAAAAATTTGAAGAGCTTCAAAAGGTGTGAAATTCATGAGGAGCATGAAACGGTCTGAAAAATGGGAGAAGCATGAAGTGGTGTGGAAAAACATGAAGAGCCTGAAAAGCTGTGAGAAATATGAAGAGCATCAAAAGTTGTCAAAAATATGAAGAGCTTCAAAAGGTTTCAAAAATATGAGGAGCATGAAACGGTCTGAAAAAATCGGAGGAACATGAAACGGTGTTCCAAATCGTGAAGAGCCTGAAAAGGTGAGAAAAATATGAAGAGCTTCAAAAGATGTGAAAAATATGAAGAGCTTCAAAAGCTGTCAAAAATTAAATGAGCATGAAACGGTCTGAAAAATAGGAGGAGCATGAATAGGTGTTCTAAAACATGAAGAGCCTGAACAGGTGTGAAACATATGAATAGCTTCCAAAGGTGTCAAAAATGAAATGAGAATAAAACGATCTGAAAAATAGGAGGAGCATGAAGCGGTGTTCAAAAACATGAAGAGTCTGAAAAGGTGTGAAATATATGAAGAGCTTCAAAATGTGTCAAAAATGAGATGACCATGAAACGGTCTGAAAAATAGGAGGAGCATGAAGTGGTGTTGAAAACATGATGAGCCTAAAAAAGTGTGAAATATATGAAGAGCTTCAAAAGGTGTCAAAAATACGAGGAGCATGAAACGGTCAGAAAAATATGATCATCATGAAGCGGTGTTGAAAAACATGAAGAGCTTGAAATGTGTGAAAAATATGAAGAGCTTCAAAAGGTGTGAAAAATATGAAGAGCTTCAAAAGCTGTCAAAAATGAGCTGAGCATGAAACGGACTGAAAAATAGAAGAAGCATGAAGTGGTGTTGAAAACATGAAGAGCCTGAATACGTGTGAAAAATATGATGAGCTTCAAAAGTTGTCAAATATACGAGGAGCCTGAAACGGTCTGAAAAATAGGAGGATCATGAAGCGGTGTTGAAAAACATGAAGAGAATCAAAGGTGTGAAAAATATGAAGAGCTTCAAAAGGTGTCAAAAATATGAGGAGCATGAAACGGTCTGAAAAATAGGAGGAGCATGAAACGGTGTTTCAAAACAAGAAGAGCCTGAAAAGGTGTGAAAAATATGAAGAGCTTCAAAAGGTGTCAAAAATAGGAGGAGAATGAAACGACCTGAAAATTCGGAGGAGCATGAAACGGTGTTCAAAACATGAAGAGCCTGAAAAGGTGAGAAAAATATGAAGAGTTTCAAAAGGTGTCAAAATATGAGGAGCATTAAACGGTCTGAAAATAGGAGGAGCATGAAACGGTGTGGAAAAACATGAAGAGCATGAAAAGGTGTGAAAAATATGAAGAGTTTCAAAAGGTGTCAAAAATATGAGGAGCATGAAACGGTCTGAAATATAGGAGGAGCATTAAGCCGTGTTCAAAAACATGAAGAGCCTGAAAAGGTGTGAAAAATATGAAGAGCTTCAAAAGGTGTCAAAATATGAGGAGCATGAAATTCTGAAAAATAGGAGGAGCATGAAACTGTCTGAAAAATAGGAAGAGCATGAAGTGGTGTTCAGAAACATTTAGAGCCTGAAAAGTTGTGAAATATATGAAGAGCTCCAAAAAGTGTCAAAAATAGGAGGAGCATAAAACGGTCTGAAAAATAGGAGGAGCATGAAGCAGTGTTGAAAAACCTGAATAGCCTGAAAAGGTGTGAAATATATGATGAGCTTCAAAAGGTGTCAAAAATAGGAGGAGCATGAGACGGTATGAAAAATAGGAGGAGCATGAAGCCGTGTTCAAAAACATGAAGAGCCTGGAAAGGTGTGAAAAATATGAAGAGCTTCAAAAGGTGTCAAAATATGAGGAGCATGAAATTGTCTGAAAAATAGGAGGAGCATGAAACGGTCTGAAAAATAGGAGGAGCATGAATCGGTGTTGAAAACATGAAGAGCATGAAAAGGTGTGAAAAAACTGAAGATTTTCAAAAGGTGTCAAAAATATGAGGAGCATGAAATTGTCTGAAAAATAGGAGGAGCATGAAGTGGTGTTCAAAACATGAAGAGCCTGAAAATGTGTGAAAAATTCGTAGAGCTTCAAAAGGTGTGAAAAATATGAGGAGCATGAAACGGTCTGAAAAATAGGAGGAGCATGAAGCGGTGTTCAAAAACATGAAGAGCCTGAAAAAGTGTGAAAAATATGAAGAGCTTCAAAAGGTGTGAAAAATATGAGGAGCATGAAACGGTCTGAAAAAAAGGAGGAGCATGAAGCGGTGTTGAAAAAATGAAGAGCCTGAAAAGGTATGAAAAACATGAAGAGCATGAAAATGTGTGAAAAATATGAAGAGCTTCAAAAGGTGTCAAAAATATGAGGAGCAAGAAACGGCCTGAAAAATAGGAGGAGCATGAAGCCGTGTTCAAAAACATGAAGAGCCTGGAAAGGTGTGAAAAACATGAAGAGCTTCAAAAGGTGTGTAATATATGAGGAGCATGAAACGGTCTAAAAAATAGGAGGAGCATGAAGCAATGTTGATAAACATGAAGAGCCTGGAAAGGTGTGCAATATATGAAGAGCTTCAAAAGGTGTCAACAATATGAGGAGTATGAAATGGTCTGAAAAAGAAGAGGAGCATGAAGGGGTGGTCGAAAACATGAAGACGCTGAAAAGGTGTGAAAAATATGAAGAGCTTCAAAAGGTGTCAAAAATATGAGAACTATGAAACGTTCTGAAAAATAGGAGGAACATGAAGCGGTTTTGAAAAACATGAAGAGACTTAAAACGTGTGAAAAATATGAAGAGCTGCAAAAGGTGTGAAAAATATGAGGAGCATGGAACGTACTGAAAAATAGGAGGAGCATGAAACGGTCTGAAAAATAGGAGGATCATGAAGCTGTGTTGAAAAACCTGAAGAGCCTGAAAAGGCGTGAAATATATGAAGAGCTTCAAAGGTGTCAAAAATAGGAGGAGCATGAAACGGTCTGAAAAATAGGAGGAGCATGAAGCGGTGTTGAAAAACATGAATAGCCTGAAAAGGTGTGAAATGTATGAAGAGCTACAAATGGTGTCAAAAATATGATGAGCCTGATACGGTCTAAAAAATAGGAGGAGCATGAATGGGTGTTGAAAACATGAAGAGCATGAAAAGGTGTGAAAAATATGAAGAGCTTCAAATGGAGTCAAAAATATGAGGAGCATGAAACGGTCTGAAAAATAGGAGGAGCATGAAGTGGTGTTCAGAAACATGAAGAGCCTGAAAAGGTGTGAAATATATGAAGAGCTTCAAAAAGTGTCAAAAATACGAGGAGCATGAGACGGTATGAAAAATAGGAGGAGCATGAAGCGGTGTTGAAAAACCTGAAGAGCCTGAAAATGTGTGAAAAATACGAAGAGATTCAAAAGGTGTCAAAAATATGAGGCGCATGAATCGGTCTGAAAAATAGGAGGAGCAAGAAGCGGTGTTGAAAAACATGAAGAGCCTGAAAAGGTGTGAAAATATGAAGAGTTTCAAAAGGTGTCAAATTTATGAGGAGCACGAAATGGTCTGAAAAAAAAGGAGGAGCATGAAGCGGTGTTGAAAAACATGAAGAGCTTGAAAAGTTGTCAAAAATATGAAGAGCTTCAAAAGGTGTCAAAAATATGAGGATCAAGAAACTGTCTAAAAAATAGGAGGAGCATAAAGTGGTGTTCAAAAACATGAAGAGCATTAAAAGGTGTGAAAAATATGAAGAACTTCAAAATGTGTCACAAAAATGAGGAGCAATAAACGGTCTGAAAAATAGGAGGATCATGAAGCGGTGTTGAAAAACCTGAAGAGCCTGAAAAGGCGTGAAATATGTGAAGAGCTTCAAAATGTGTCAAAAATATGAGGAGCATGAAACGGTCTGAAAAATAGGAGGAATATGAAGCGGTGTTGAAAAACCTGAAGAGCATGAAAAGGTGTGAAAAATATGAATAGTGTCAAAAGGTGTCAAAACTATGAAGAGCATGAAACGGCCTGAAAAATAGGAGGAGCATGAAACGGTCTGAAAAACAGGAGGAGCATGAAATGATGTTCAAAAACATGAAGAGCCTGAAATGGTGTGAAATATATGAAGAGCTTCAAAAGGTTTCAAAAATATGAGGAGCATGAAACGGTCTGAAAAAATCGGAGGAATATGAAACAGTGTTCCAAATCGTGAAGAGCCTGAAAAGGTGTGAAAAATATGAAGAGCTTCAAAAGATGTGAAAAATATGAAGAGCTTCAAAAGCTGTCAAAAATGAAATGAGCATGAAACGGTCTGAAAAATAGGAGGAGCATGAATAGGTGTTCTAAAACATGAAGAGCCTGAACAGGTGTGAAACATATGAATAGCTTCCAAATGTGTCAAAAATGAAATGAGAATGAAACAGTCTGAAAAATAGGAGGAGCATGAAGCGGTGTTCAAAAACATGAAGAGTCTGAAAAGGTGTGAAATATATGAAGAGCTTCAAAATGTGTCAAAAATGAGATGAGCATGAAACGGTCTGAAAAATAGGAGGAGCATGAAGTGGTGTTGAAAACATGAAGAGCCTAAAAAAGTGTGAAATATATGAAGAGCTTCAAAAGGTGTCAAAAATATGAGGAGCATGAAACGGTCAGAAAAATATGAGCATCATGAAGCGGTGTTGAAATACAAGAAGAGCTTGAAATGTGTGAAAAATATGAAGAGCTTCAAAAGGTGTGAAAAATATGAAGAGCTTAAAAAGCTGTCAAAAATGAGCTGAGCATGAAACGGACTGAAAAATAGAAGAAGCATGAAGTGGTGTTGAAAACATGAAGAGCCTGAAAGGTGTGAAAAATATGAAGAGCTTCAAAAGGTGTCAAAAATATGAGGAGCATGAAACGGTCTGAAAAATAGGAGGAGCATGAAACGGTGTTCAAAAACATGAAGAGCCTGAAAAGTTGTGAAAAATATGAAGAGCTTCAAAAGGTGTCAAAATTAGGAGGAGCATGAAACGGTCTGAAAATTAAGAGGAGCATGAAGCGGTGTTGAAAAAAATGCAGAGCATGAAAAGGTGTGAAAAATATGAAGAGCTTCAAGGTGTCAAATATATGAGGTGCATGAAACGGTCTAAAAAATAGAGGGGAATGAAGCGCTGTTGAAAAACCTGAAGAGCATTAAAAGGTGTGAAAAATATGAAGAGTTTCAAAAGGTGTCAAAAATATGAGGAGCATTAAACGGCCTGAAAAATAGAAGGAGCATGAAACGGCCTGAAAAATAGGAGGAGCATGAAACGGTCTGAAAAATAGGAGGAGCATGAAGCGGTGTTCAAAAACATGAAGAGCATGAAAAGGTGTGAAAAATATGAAGAGTTTCAAAAGGTGTCAAAACTATGAGGAGCATGAAACGGCCTGAAAAATAGGAGGAGCATGAAACGGTCTGAAAAATAGGAGGAGCATGAAGCGGTGTTGAAAAACCTGAAGAGCATGAAAAGGTGTGAAAAATATGAAGAGTTTCCAAAGTGTCAAAACTATGAAGAGCAGGAAACGGCCTGAAAAATAGGAGGAGCATGAAACGGTCTCAAAAATAGGAGGAGCATGAAGAGGTGTTGAAAAACCTGAAGAGCATGAAAAGGTGTGAAAAATATGAAGAGTTTCAAAAGGTGTCAAAACTATGAAGAGCATGAAACGGCCTGAAAAATAGGAGGAGCATGAAACGGCCTGAAAAATAGGAGGAGCATGAAACGGTCTGAAAAATAGGAGGAGCATGAAGCGGTGTTGAAAAACCTGAAGAGCCTGAAAAGGCGTGATATATATGAAGAGCTTCAAAAGGTGTCAAAAATAGGAGGAGCATGAAACGGTCTGAGAATAGGAGGAACATGAAGCGCTGTTGAAAAACCTGAAGAGCCTGAAAAAGTTTGAAATATATGAACAGCTTCAAAAAGTGTCAAAAATATGAGGAGCATGAAACGGCCTGAAAAATAGGAGGAGCATGAAACGGTCTGAAAAATAGGAGGAGCAAGAGACCGTGTTCATAAACATGAAGAGCCGGAAAAGGTTTGAAAAATATGAAAAGATTGAAATGGTGGCAAAAATATGAGGAGCATTAAACGGTCTGAAATATAGGAGGAGCATGAAGTGGTGTTCAAAAACGTGAAGAGCCTGAAAAGGTGTGATAAATATGAAGAGCTTCAAAAGGTGTCAAAAATATGAGGAGCATGAAACGGTTTAAAAAATAGAAGGAGCACGAAACGGTCTTCAAAAATATGAAGTGCCTGAAAAGGTGTGAAAAATATGAAGAGCTTCAAAAGGTGTCAAAATATGAGGAGCATGAAACAGTGTTCAAAAACATGAAAAGCCTGAAAAGTTGTGAAATATATGAAGAGCTTCAAAGGTGTCAAAAATGTGAGTAGCATGAAACGGTCTGAAAAATAGGAGGAACATGAAGCGGTGTTGAAAAACATGAAGAACCTGAAAAGGTGTGAAAAATATGAAGAGCTTGAAAAGGTGTCAAAAATATGAGAAGCATGAACAGTCTGAAAAATAGGAGGAGCATGAAGTGGTGTTGAAAAACATGAAGAGTTTGAAAAAGGTGTGAAACATATGAGTAGAATAAAACGGTCTGAAAAATAGGAAGAGCATTAAGTGGTGTAGAAAAACATGAAGAGCCTGAAAAGGTGTGAAAAATATGAAGAGCTTCAAAAGGTGTCAAAAATATGAGGAGCATGAAATGGTCTGAAAAATAGGAAGAGCATGAAGCAGTGTTTAAAAATATGAAGAGCCTGAAAAGGTGTGAAAATTATAGAGAGCTTCAAAAGGTGTCAAAAATATGAGGAGCATGAAACGGTCTGAAATATATGTGGAGCATGAAGTGATGTTGAGAAACATGAAGAGCCTGATAAGGTGTGAAATATATGAAAAGCTTCAAAATGTGTCAAAAATATGAGGAGAATGAAACTGTCTGAAAAATAGGAGGAGCATGAAGCAGTTTTGAAAAACATGAAAAGACTGAAAGTGTGTGAAAAATATGAAGAGCTTCAAAAGGTGTCAAAAATATGAGGAGCATGAAACGGTCTGAAAAATAGGAAGAGCATGAAGTGGTGTTGAAAAACGTGAAGAGCCTATAAAGGTGTGAAAAATATGAAGAGCTTCCAAAGGTGTGAATAATATGAGGAGCATTAATCGGGCTAAAAAATAAGAGGAGCGTGAAACGGTGTTCAAAAACATCAAGAGCCTGAAAAGGTGTGTAAAATATGAAGAGCTTCAAAAGATGTGAAATAAATGAGGAGCATTAAACGGTCTGAAAAATAGGAGAAGCATGAAGTAGTCTTGAAAAACATGAAGAGCCTGAAAAGGTGTGAAAAATATGAAGAGCTTCAAATCGTGTCAAAAATATGAGGAGTATGAAACAGTGTGAAAAATAGGAGAAGTATGAAGCGGTGTTGAAAAACATGAAGAGCGTAAAAAGGTGTGAAAAATATGAAGAGCATGAAAATGTGTGAAAAATATGAAGAGCATAAACTGTGTTCAAAAACATGAAGAGCCTGAAAAGGTGTGAAAAATACGAAGAGCTTCTAAACGTGTCAAAAATATGAGGAGCATGAAACCTTCTTAAAAATTGGAGGAGCATGAAGCTGTGTTCAAAAATCCAAAGAGCCTGAAAAGGTGTGAAAAATATGAAGAGCTTCAAAAGGTGTCAAAAATATGAGGAGCATGAAATGGTCTGAAATATAGGAGGAGCATGAAACGGTGTTGAATAACATGAAGAGCCTGAAAAGGTGTGAAAAATATGAAGAGCTTCAAAAAGTGTCAAAAATACGAGGAGCATCAAACAGTCTGAAAAATAGGAGGAGCATGAAACTGTGTTCAAAAACATGAAGAGCCTGAAAGGTGTCGAAAATATGAAGAGCTTCAAAATGTTTCAAAAATATGAGGAGCATGAAACGATCTGAATAATCGGAGGAGCATGAAAGCGTGTTGAAAAACATGAAGAGCACGGAAAGGTGTGAAAAATATGAAGAGCTTCAAAACGTGTTAAAAATATGAGGACCATGAAACGTTCTGAAAAATAGGAGGAGCATGAAGCGTTGTTGAAAAACATGAAGAGCCTGAAAAGGTGTGAAATATATGAAGAGCTTCAAAAGGTGTAAAAAATATGAGGAGTTTGAAACGGTCTGAAAAATAAGAGGATCTGGTTTCCTCAGTGTGTATGCCCAGAAGTGGAATTGCTGGGTCATATGGCAGTTCTATTTCCAGTTTTTTAAGAAATCTCTACACCGTTTTCCATAGCGGCTGTACTAGTGTGCATTCCCACCAACAGTATAAGAGGGTTCCCTTTTCTCCACTCCCTCTCCAGCATTTATTGCTTGTAGACTTTTGGATAGCAGCCATCCTGACTGGCATATAATGGTACCTCATTGTGGTTTTGATTTGCATTTCTCTAATAATGAGTGATGTTGAGCATCTTTTCATGTGTTTGTTATCCATCTGTATGTCTTCTTTGGAGAAATGTCTGTTTAGTTCTTTGGCTCATTTTTTATTGGGTCATTTATTTTTCTGGAATTGAGCTGCAGGATTTGCTTGTATATTTTTGAGATTAATCCTTTGTCTGTTTCTTCATTTGCTATTATTTTCTCCCAATCTGAGGGCTGTCTTTTCACCTTACTTATAGTTTCCTTTGTAGTGCAAAAGCTTTTAAGTTTCATTAGGTCCCATTTGTTTAGTTTTGCTTTTATTTCCATTATTCTGGGAGGTGGGTCATAGAGGATCTTGCTTTGATTTATGTCGGAGAGTGTTTTGCCTATCTTCTCCTCTAGGAGTTTTATAGTTTCTGGTCTTACATTTAGATCTTTAATCCATTTTGAGTTTATTTTTGTGTATGGTGTTAGAAAGTGTTCTATTTTCATTCTTTTACAAGTGGTTGACCAGTTTTCCCAGCACCACTTGTTAAAGAGGTTGTCTTTTTTCCATTGTATATCCTTGCCTCCTTTGTCAAAGATAAGGTGTCCATAGGTTCGTCTGAAAGAGACACGTGCACCCCAATGTTCATCGCAGCACTGTTTATAATAGCCAGGACATGGAAGCAACCTAGATGCCCGTCAGCAGATGAATGGATAAGAAAGCTGTGGTACATATACACCATGGAATATTACTCAGCCATTAAAAAGAATTCATTTGAATCAGTCCTAATGAGATGGATGAAGCTGGAGCCCATTATACAGAGTGAAGTAAGCCAGAAAGATAAAGAACATTACAGCATACTGACACATGTATATGGAATTTAGAAAGGTGACAACGATAACCCTATATGCAGAACAGAAAAAGAGACACAGAAATACAGAACAGACTTTTAAACTTTGTGGGAGAATGTGAGGGTGGGATATTTCAAATGAACAGCATGTATGCTATCTATGGTGAAACAGATCACCAGCCCAGGTAGGATGAACGAGACAAGTGCTCCGGCTTGGTGCACAGGGAAGACCCAGAGGAATCGGGTGGAGAGGGAGGTGGGAGGGGGAATCGGGACTGGGAATACATGTAAATCCATGGCTGATTCATATCAAAGTATGACAAAACCCACTGGAAAAAAAAATAAAAATAATGAAAAAAAAATTAAAAAAATAACAATAAAAAAAAAATAAGAGGAGGATGAAACGGTGTTCAAAAACATGAAGAGCCTGAAAAGGTGTGGAAATTATGAAGAGCTTCAAAAGGTGTCAAATATATGAGGAGCATGAAACGGTCTGAAAAATAGGAGGAGCATGAAGTGGTGTTGAGAAACATGAAAAGCCTGAAAAAGTTGAGAAACATATGAGGAGAATGAAACGGTCTGAAAAATAGGAGGAGCATGAAGTGGTGTAGAAAAACATGAAGACCCTGAAAAAATGTGAAAAATATGAAGAGCTTCAAAAGGTGTCAAAATTATGAGGACCATGAAACGGTCTGAAAAATATAAGGAGCAAGAAACTGTTTTCAAAAATATGAAGAGCATCAAAAGGTGTGAAAAGTATGAAGAGCTTCAAACTGTGTCAAAAATATGATGAGCATGAAACGGTCTGAAAAATAGGAGGAGCATGAAGTGGTGTTGAAAAACATGAAGAGCCTGAAAAGGTGTGAAAAATATGAAGAGCTTCAAAAGGTGTCAAAAAGATGAGGAGCATGAAACGGTCTGAAATAAAGGAGGAGAATGAAGCAGTGTTGAAAAACATGAAAAGCCTGAAAAGGTGTGAAAAATATGAAGAACTTCAAAAGGTGTCAAAAATATGAGGAGCATGAAACGGTCTGAAAAATAGGAGGAGCATGAAGTGGTGTTGAGAAACATGAAAAGCCTGAAAAAGTTGAGAAACATATGAGGAGAATGGAACGGTCTGAAAAATAGGAGGAGCATGAAGTGGTGTAGAAAAACATGAAGACCCTGAAAAAATGTGAAAAATATGAAGAGCTTCAAAAGGTGTCAAAAATATGAGGAGCTTGAAACGGTCTGAAATATAGGAGGAGCGTGAAAAGGTGTTAAAACATGAAGAGCTTAAAAAGGTGTGAAACATATGAGGAGCATGAAAAGGTCTGAAAAATAGTATGAGCATGAAGCGGTGTTGAAAAACATGAAAAGCCTGAAAAGGTGTGAAAAATATGAAGAGCTTCAAAAGGTTTCAAAAATATGAGAGGCATGAACGGTCTGAAATATAGGGGGAGCATGAAGCGGTGTAGAAAAACATGAAGAACCTGAAAAGGTGTGGAAATTATGAAGAGCTTCAAAAGGTGTCAAATATATGAGGAGCATAAAACGGTCTGAAAAAAAGGAGGAGCATGAAATGGTGTTGAAAAACATGAAGAGCCTGAAAAGGTGTGTTAAATATGAAGAGTTTCAAAACGTGTCAAAAAGATGAGGAGCATGAAACGGTCTGAAAAATAGGAGGAGCATGAAGCGGTGTTGAAAAATATGAAGAGCCTGAAAAGGTGTGAAAAATCTGAAGAGCTTCAAAAGGTGTCAAATATATGAGGAGCATGAAACGGTCTGAAAAATAGGAGGAGCATGAAGTGGTGTTGAAAACCATGAAGAGCCTGTAAGGTGTGAAAAATATGAAGAACTTCAAAACGTGTCAAAAATATAAGGAGCATGAAACGGCCTGAAAAATAGGAGGAGCATGAAGTGGTGTTGAAAAACGTGAAGAGCCTGAAAAGGTGTGAAAAATATGAAGAACTTCAAAAGGTGTCAAAAATATGAGCAGCATGAAACGGTCTGAAAAATAGGAGGAGCATGAAGTGGTGTTGAGAAACATGAAGAGCCTGAAAAAGGTGTGAAACATATGAGGAGCATGAAATGGTCTGAAAAATAGGAGGCTCATGAGACAGTGTTGAAATACATGAAAAGCCTGAAAAGGTGTGAAAAATATGAAGAGCTTCAAAGGATGTCAAAAATATGAGGAGCATGAAAATGTCTGAAAAATAGGAAGAGAATGAAGCGGTGTAGAAAAACATGAAAAGCCTGAAAAGGTGTGAAAAATATAAAGAGCTTCAAAAGGTGTCAAAAAGATGAGGAGCATGAAACAGTCTGAAATAAAGGAGGAGAATGAAGCAGTGTTGAAAAACATGAAAAGCCTGAAAAGGTGTGAAAAATATGAAGAACTTCAAAAGGTGTCAAAAATATGAGGAGCATGAAAGGGTCTGAAAAGTAGGAGGAGCATGAAGTGGTGTTGAGAAACATGAAGAGCCTGAAAAAGTTGTGAAACATATGAGGAGAATGAAACGGTCTGAAAAATAGGAGGAGCATGAAGTGGTGTAGAAAAACATGAAGACACTGAAGAAATGTGAAAAATATGAAGAGCTTCAAAAGGTGTCAAAATCATGAGGACCATGAAACGGTCTGAAAAATAGGAGGAGCATGAAGCGGTGTTGAAAAACATGAAGAGCCTGAAAAGGTGTGAAATATATGAAGAGCTACAAAAGGTGTAAAAAATATGAGGAACTTGAAACGGTCTGAAAAATAAGAGGATCTGGTTTCCTCAGTGTGTATGCCCAGAAGTGGGATTGCTGGGTCATACGGCAGTTCTATTTCCAGTTTTTTAAGAAATCTCCACACTGTTTTCCATAGGGGATGTACTAGTGTGCATTCCCACCAACAGTGTAAGAGGGTTCCCTTTTCTCCACACCATCTCCAGCATTTATTGCTTGTAGACTTTTGGATAGCAGCCATCCTGACTGGCATATAATGGTACCTCATTGTGGTTTTGATTTGCATTTCTCTAATAATGAGTGATGTTGAGCATCTTTTCATGTGTTTGTTATCCATCTGTATGTCTTCTTTGGAGAAATGTCTGTTTAGTTCTTTGGCTCATTTTTTATTGGGTCATTTATTTTTCTGGAATTGAGCTGCAGGATTTGTTTGTATATTTTTGAGATTAATCCTTTGTCTGTTTCTTCATTTGCTATTATTTTCTCCCAATCTGAGGGCTGTCTTTTCACCTTACTTATAGTTTCCTTTGTAGTGCAAAAGCTTTTAAGTTTCATTAGGTCCCATTTGTTTAGTTTTGCTTTTATTTCCAATATTCTGGGAGGTGGGTCATAGAGGATCTTGCTTTGATTTATGTCGGAGAGTGTTTTGCCTATCTTCTCCTCTAGGAGTTTTATAGTTTCTGGTCTCACATTTAGATCTTTAATCCATTTTGAGTTTATTTTTGTGTATGGTGTTAGAAAGTGTTCTATTTTCATTCTTTTACAAGTGGTTGACCAGTTTTCCCAGCACCACTTGTTAAAGAGGTTGTCTTTTTTCCATTGTATATCCTTGCCTCCTTTGTCAAAGATAAGGTGTCCATAGGTTCGTCTGAAAGAGACACGTGCACCCCAATGTTCATCGCAGCACTGTTTATAATAGCCAGGACATGGAAGCAACCTAGATGCCCGTCAGCAGATGAATGGATAAGAAAGCTGTGGTACATATACACCATGGAATATTACTCAGCCATTAAAAAATTCATTTGAATCAGTCCTAATGAGATGGATGAAGCTGGAGCCCATTATACAGAGTGAAGTAAGCCAGAAAGATAAAGAACATTAGAGCATGCTGACACATGTATATGGAATTTAGAAAGGTGATAACGATAACCCTATATGCAGAACAGAAAAAGAGACACAGAAATACAGAACAGACTTTTGAACTTTGTGGGAGAATGTGAGGGTGGGATATTTCAAAAGAACAGCATGTATGCTATCTATGGTGAAACAGATCACCAGCCCAGGTAGGATGCATGAGACAAGTGCTCCGGCTTGGTGCACTGGGAAGACGGAGAGGAATCGGGTGGAGAGGGAGGTGGGAGGGGGGATTGGAATTGGGAATACATGTAAATCCATGGCTGATACATATCAATGTATGACAAAACCCACTGGGAAAAAAAAATAAAAATAATAAAAAAAAATTTAAAAAAATAACAATAAAAAAAAATAAGAGGAGCATGAAATGGTGTTCAAAAACATGAAGAGCCTGAAAAGGTGTGGAAATTATGAAGAGCTTCAAAAGGTGTCAAATATATGAGGAGCATATAATGGGCTGAAAAAAGGGAGGACCATGAAGCGGTGTTCAAAAACATGAAGAGGCTGAAAAGGTGTGAAAAATATGAAGAGCTTCAAAACGTGTGAAGTACATGAGGAGCATGAAGCGGTCTGAAAAATAGGAGGAGCATCAAGCGGTGTTCAAAAATATGAAGAGCCTGAAAAGGTGTGAAAAATAGGAAGAGCTTCAAAAGGTGTGAAAAATAGGAGGAGCATGAAACGGGCTGAAAAATAGGAGGAGCATGAAGCGGTGTTCAAAAACATGAAGAGCCTGAAAAGTTGTGAAAAATATGAAGAGCTTCAAAAGGTGTCAAAAATATGAGGAGCATGAAACGGTCTGAAAAATGGGAGGACCATGAAGCGGTGTTCAAAAACATGAAGAGCCTGAAAAAGTGTGAAAAATATGAAGACCTTCAAAAGGTGTCAAAAATTAGATAGCATGAAAGGGTCTGAAAAATAGGAGGAGCATGAAGTGATGTTGAAAAACATGAAGAGCCAGAGAAGGTGTGAAATATATGAAGAGTTTCAAAAGGTGTGAAAAATATGAAGAGTTTCAAAAGGTGTCAAACATGAGATGAGAATGAAACGATCTGAAAAATGGAGGAGCATGAAGTGGTGTTCAAAAACCTGAAGAGAGTGAAAAGGTGTGAAAAATATGAAAAGCTTCGAAACGGGTCAAAAATATGAGGAGCATGAAACGGTCTGAAAAATAGAAGCAGCATGAAGCGGTTTTGAAATACATGAAGAGCCTGAAAACGTTTAAAAATATGAAGAGCTTCAAAAGGTGTGAAAAATATGAAAAACTTCAAAAGGTGTGAAATACATGAGGGACATTAAACGGTCTGAAAAGTAGGAGGAGCATGAAGAGGTGTTGAAAAACATGAAGAGCCTGAGAAAGGTGTGTAAAATATGAAGAGCTTCAAAAGGTGTGAAAAATATGAGGTGCATGAAACGGTCTGAAAAATAGGAGGAGCATGAAGCGGTGTTGAAAAACATGAAGAACCTGAAAAGGTGTGAGAAATATGAAGAGCTTCAAAAGGTGTCAAAAATATGAGGAGCATGAAATGGTCTGAAAAATAGGAGGAGCATGAAGCGGTGTTGAAAAACATGAAGAGCCTGAAAAGGTGTGAAAAATATGAAGAGCTTCAAAAGGTGTCAAAAATATGAGGAGCATGAAACGGTCTGAAAAATAGGAGAAGAAAGAAGTGCTGTTGAAAAACATGAAGAGCCTGAAAACGTGTGAAAAATATGAAGAGCTTCAAAAGGTGTGAAAAATATGAAGAGTTTCAAAAGGTGATAAAAATGAGTTGAGCATGAAACGGTCTGAAAAATATGAGGAGCATGAAGCGGTGTTGGAAATCATGAAGAGTCTGAAAAGCTGTGAAATATATTAAGAGCTTCAAAAGGTGTCAAAAATATGAGGAGCATGAAACGGTCTGAAAAATAGGAGGAGCATGAAGCGGTGTTGAAAAACATGAAGAACCTGAAAAGGTGTCAAAAATATGAAGAGCTTCAAAAGGTGTCAAAACTATGAGGAGCATGAAACGGTCTGAAAAATAGGAAGAGCATGAAAAGTTGTTCAAATGCATGAAGAGCCTGAAAAGGTGTGAAAAATATGAAGAGCTTCAAAAGGTGTAAAATACATGAGGAACATGATACGGTCTGGAAAATAGGAGGACCATGAAGCTCTGTTCAAAAACATGAAGAGCCTGAAAAGTTGTGAAAAATATGAAAAGCTTCAAAAGTTGTCAAAAATATGAGGAGCATGAAACATTCTGAAAAATAGGAGGATGATGAAGCGGAGTTCAAAATCATGAAGAGGCTGAAAAGGTGTGAAAAATATGAAGAGCTTCAAAACGTGTTAAGTACATGAGGAGCATGAAACGGTCTGAAAAATAGGAGGAGCATCAAGCGGTGTTCAAAAATATGAAGAGCCTGAAAAGGTGTGAAAAATATGAAGAGCTTCAAAAGGTGTGAAAAATAGGAGTAGCATGAAACGGGCTGAAAAATAGGAGGAGCATGAAGCGGTTATCAAAAACATGAAGAGCCTGAAAAGTTGTGAAAAATATGAAGAGCTTCAAAAGGTGTCAAAAATATGAGGAGCATGAAACGGTCTGAAAAAAGGGAGGACCATGAAGCGGTGTTCAAAAACATGAAGAGCCTGAAAAGGTGTGAAAAATATGAAGAGCTTCAAAAGGTGTGAAAAATATGAAGACCTTCAAAAGGTGTCAAAAATTAGATTAGCATGAAAGGGTCTGAAAAATAGGAGGAGCATGAAACGGTCTGAAAAATAGGAGGAGCATGAATCGGTGTTCAAAAACATGAAGAGCCTGAAAAGGTGTGAAATATATGAAGAGCCTCAAAGGTGTCAAAAATATGAGGAGCAAGAAACGGTCTGAAAATAGGAGGAGCTTAAGCGGGTTGAAAAATATGAAGAGCCTGAAAAGATGTGAAAAATATGAATAACTTCAAAAGGTGTCAAATATATGAGGAGCATGAAACGGTCTGAAAAATTGGAGAAGCATGAAGTGGTGTTGAAAAATATGAAGAGCCTGAAAAGGTGCGAAAAATATGAAGAGCTTCAAAAGGTGTGAAACATATGAGGAGCATGAAACGGTCTGAAAATTAGGAGGATCATGAAACGGTGTTCAAAAACATGAAGAGCCTGAAAAGGTGTGAAAAATATGAAGAGCTTCAAAAGGTGTGAAAAATATGAGGAGCATGAAACGGTTTAAAAAATAGGAGGAGCATGAAATGGTGTTCAAAAACATGAAGAGCATTAAAAGGTGTGAAAAATATGAAGAGCTTCAAAAGGTGTCAAAATCATGAGGACCATGAAACGGTCTGAAAAATAGGAGGAGCATGAAGCGGTGTTGAAAAACATGAAGAGCCTGAAAAGGTGTGAAATATATGAAGAGCTTCAAAAGGTGTAAAAAATATGAGGAGCTTGAAACGGTCTGAAAAATAAGAGGATCTGGTTTCCTCAGTGTGTATGCCCAGAAGTGGGATTGCTGGGTCATACGGCAGTTCTATTTCCAGTTTTTTAAGAAATCTCCACACTGTTTTCCATGGGGGCTGTACTAGTGTGCATTCCCACCAACAGTGTAAGAGGGTTCCCTTTTCTCCACACCATCTCCAGCATTTATTGCTTGTAGACTTTTGGATAGCAGCCATCCTGACTGGCATATAATGGTACCTCATTGTGGTTTTGATTTGCATTTCTCTAATAATGAGTGATGTTGAGCATCTTTTCATGTGTTTGTTAGCCATCTGTATGTCTTCTTTGGAGAAATGTTTGTTTAGTTCTTTGGCTCATTTTTTATTGGGTCATTTATTTTTCTGGAATTGAGCTGCAGGATTTGTTTGTATATTTTTGAGATTAATCCTTTGTCTGTTTCTTCATTTGCTATTATTTTCTCCCAATCTGAGGGCTGTCTTTTCACCTTACTTATAGTTTCCTTTGTAGTGCAAAAGCTTTTAAGTTTCATTAGGTCCCATTTGTTTAGTTTTGCTTTTATTTCCAATATTCTGGGAGGTGGGTCATAGAGGATCTTGCTTTGATTTATGTCGGAGAGTGATTTGCCTATCTTCTCCTCTAGGAGTTTTATAGTTTCTGGTCTTACATTTAGATCTTTAATCCATTTTGAGTTTATTTTTGTGTATGGTGTTAGAAAGTGTTCTATTTTCATTCTTTTACAAGTGGTTGACCAGTTTTCCCAGCACCACTTGTTAAAGAGGTTGTCTTTTTTCCATTGTATATCCTTGCCTCCTTTGTCAAAGATAAGGTGTCCATAGGTTCGTCTGAAAGAGACACGTGCACCCCAATGTTCATCGCAGCACTGTTTATAATAGCCAGGACATGGAAGCAACCTAGATGCCCGTCAGCAGATGAATGGATAAGAAAGCTGTGGTACATATACACCATGGAATATTACTCAGCCATTAAAAAATTCATTTGAATCAGTCCTAATGAGATGGATGAAGCTGGAGCCCATTATACAGAGTGAAGTAAGCCAGAAAGATAAAGAACATTAGAGCATGCTGACACATGTATATGGAATTTAGAAAGGTGATAACGATAACCCTATATGCAGAACAGAAAAAGAGACACAGAAATACAGAACAGACTTTTGAACTTTGTGGGAGAATGTGAGGGTGGGATATTTCAAAAGAACAGCATGTATGCTATCTATGGTGAAACAGATCACCAGCCCAGGTAGGATGCATGAGACAAGTGCTCCAGTTTGGTGCACTGGGAAGACAGAGAGAAATCGGGTGGAGAGGGAGGTGGGAGGGGGTATTGGGATTGGGACTACATGTAAATCCATGGCTGATTCATATCAATGTATGACAAAACCCACTGGGAAAAAAAAATAAGAATAATAAAAAAAAATTTAAAAAAATAACAATAAAAAAAAAATAAGAGGAGCATGAAATGGTCTGAAAAATAGGAGGAGCATGAAGCGGTGTTGAAAAACATGAAGAGCCTGAAAAGATGTGAAAAATATGAAGAGCTTCAAAATGTGTCAAAAATATGAGGATAATGAAACTGTCTGAAAAATAGGAGGAGCATGAAGCGGTGTTGAAAAACATGAAGAACCTGAAAAGGTGTCAAAAATATGAGGATAATGAAACGGTCTGAAAAATAGGAGGAGCAAGAAGTGGTGTTGAAAAACATGAAGAGCCTGAAAAGGTGTGAAAAATATGAAGAGCTTCAAACGGTGTGAAAAATATGAAGAGTTTCAAAAGGTGATAAAAATGAGATGAGCATGAAACGGTCTGAAAAATATGAGGAGCATGAAGCGGTGTTGGAAATCATGAAGAGTCTGAAAAGCTGTGAAATATATTAAGAGCTTCAAAAGGTGTCAAAAATATGAGGAGCATGAAACGGTCTGAAAAATAGGAGGAGCATGAAGCGGTGTTGAAAAACATGAAGAACCTGAAAAGGTGTCAAAACTATGAGGAGCATGAAACGGTCTGAAAAATAGGAGGAGTATGAAAAGGTGTTCAAATGCATGAAGAGCCTGAAAAGGTGTGAAAAATATGAAGAGCTTCAAAAGGTGTAAAATACATGAGGAACATGATACGGTCTGAAAAATAGGAGGAGCATGAAGCTCTGTTCAAAAACATGAAGAGCCTGAAAAGTTGTGAAAAATATGAAAAGCTTCAAAAGTTGTCAAAAATATGAGGAGCATGAAACATTCTGAAAAATAGGAGGATGATGAATCGGTGTTCAAAATCATAAAGAGGCTGAAAAGGTGTGAAAAATATGAAGAGCTTCAAAACGTGTGAAGTACATGAGGAGCATGAAACGGTCTGAAAAATAGGAGGAGCATCAAGCGGTGTTCAAAAACATGAAGAGCCTGAAAAGGTGTGAAAAATATGAAAAGCTTCAAAAGGTGTGAAAAATATGAAGACCTTCTAAAGGTGTCAAAAATTAGATTAGCATGAAAGGGTCTGAAAAATAGGAGGAGCATGAAGTGATGTTGAAAAACATGAAGAGCCAGAGAAGGTATGAAATATATGAAGAGCTTCAAAAGGTGTGAAAAATATGAAGAGTTTCAAAAGCTGTCAAAAATGAGTTGAGCATGAAACGATCTGAAAAATAGGAGGAGCATGAAGTGGTGTTCAAAAACCTGAAGAGCCTGAAAAGGTGTGAAAAATATGAACAGCTTCCAAACGGGTGAAAAATATGAGGAGCATGAAACGGTCTGAAAAACAGAAGCAGCATGAAACGGTGTTGAAAAACATGAAGAGCATGAAAAGGTGTGAAAAATATGAAAAGCTTCAAAATGTGTGAAATACATGAGGAGCATTAAACGGTCTGAAAAATAAAAGCAGCATGAAACGGTGTTGAAAAATATGAAGAGCCTGAAAAGGAGTGAAAAATATGAAGATCTTCAAAAGGTGTGAAAAATATGATGAGCTTCAAAGGTGTCAAAAA
This sequence comes from Dama dama, assembly GCF_033118175.1. Lineage (NCBI taxonomy): Eukaryota > Metazoa > Chordata > Mammalia > Artiodactyla > Cervidae > Dama > Dama dama. The sequence goes on along the minus strand of NC_083688.1, from coordinate 63,676,569 downwards.
TGAGATGAGCATGAAACGGTCTGAAAAATAAGAGAAGCATGAAGTGGTGTTGAAAAACATGAATAGCCTGAAAAGATGTGAAAAATATGAAGAGCTTCAAAAGGTGTGAAAAATATGAGGAGCATGAAACTGTCTGAAAAAGAGGAGGAGCATGAAACGGTGATCAAAAACATGAAGAGCCTGAAAGGGTGTGAAAAATATGAAGAGCTTCAAAAGGTGTGAAATACATGAGGAGCATTAAACTCTCTGAAAAATAGGAGGAGCTTGAAGCGGTGTTGAAAAACATGAAGAGTCTGAAAACATGTGAAAATATGAAGAGCTTCAAAAATATGAAAAATATGAAGAGCTTCAAAAGTTGTGAAAAATATGAAGAGCTTCAAAAGATGTCAAAAATTAGATGAGCATGAAAGGGTCTGAAAAATAGGAGGAGCATGAAGAGGCTTTGAAATTCATGAAGAGCCTGAAAAGTTGTGAAAAATATGAAGAGCTTCAAAACGTGTCAAAAATATGAGGAGCATGAAATGGTCTGAAAAGTAGGAGGAGCAAGAAGGGGTGTTGAAAAACAAGAAGAGCCTGGAATGGTGTGAAAAATACGAAGAGCTTCAAAAGATGTGGTAAAATATGAAGAGCTTCAAAAGGTGTCAAAAATGAGATGAGCATGAAACGGTCTGAAAAATAGGAGGAGCATGAAGCGGTGTTGAAAAACATGAAGAACCTGAAAAGCTGTGAAAAATATGAAGAGGTTCAAATGGTGTCAAAAATATGAGGAGCAGGAAACGGTCTGAAAAATAGGAGGAGCATGAAGCGGTGTTCAAAAACATGAAGAGTTTGAAAAGGTGTGAAATATATGAAGAGTTTCAAAAGGTGTCAAAAATATGAGGAGCATGAAACGGTCTGAAAAATAGGAGTGTCATGAAACGGTGTTGAAAAACATGAAGACCCTGAAAAGGTGTGAAATATATGAAGAGCGTCAAAAGGTTTCAAAAACATGAGGAGCTTGAAACGGTCTGAAAAATAGGTGGAGCATGAAGTGGTGTTCAGAAACATGAAGAGCCTGAAAAGGTGTGAAAAATATGAAGAGCTTCAAAAGGTGTCAAAAATAAGAGGAGCATGAAATGGTCTGAAAAATATGAGGAGCATGAAACGGTGTTCAAAAACATGAAGAACCTGAAAATGTGTGAAAAATATAAAGAGCTTCAAAACGGGTCAAAAATATGAGGAGCATGCAACGGTCTGAAAAATAGAAGCAGCATGAAGCGGTGTTGAAATACATGAAGTGTTTGAAAACGTGTGAAAAATATGAAGAGCTTCAAAAAATGTGAAAAATATGAAGAGCTTCAAAAAATGTGAAAAATATGAAGAGCTTCCAAAGGTGTCAAAAATTAGATGAGCATGAAAAGGTCTGCAAAATAGGAGGAACAAGAAGTAGTTTTGAAAAAAATGAAGAGGCTGAAAAGGTGTGAAAAATATGAAGAGCTTGAAAAGGTGTCAAAAATACGAGTAGCATGAAACGGTCTGAAAAATAGGAGTAGCATGAAGCTGTGTTCAAAAACATGTAGAGCCTGAACACGGGTGAAAAATATGAAGATCTTCAAAGGGTGTGAAATATATGAGGCTCATGAAACGGTCTGAAAAATAGAAGCAGCATGAAACGGTGTCGAAAAACATGAAGAGCCTGAAAGGTGTGAAAAATATGAAGAGCTTCAAAAGGTGTGAAAAATATGAGGAGCATGAAATGGTCTGAAAAATAGAATCAACATGAAACGGTGTTGAAAAACATGAGAGCATGAAAAGGTGTGAAAAATATGAAGAGCTTCAAAAGCTGTCAAAAATATGAAGAGCACGAAACGGTCTGAAAAATAGGAGGATCATGAAGCGGTGTTCAAAGACATGAAGAGCCTGAAAACGTGTGAAAAATATGAAGAGCTTCAAAAGGTGTCAAAAATATGAGGAGCATGAAAAGGTCTGAAAAGTAGGAGGAGCATGAAACGGTGATCAAAAACATGAAGATGCTGAAAAGGTGTGAAAAATATGAAGAGCTTCAAAAGGTGTGAAATACATGAGGAGCATGAAACGGGCTGAAAAATAGGAGGAGCATGAATCTGTGTTCAAAAACATGAAGAGCCTGAAAAGGTGTGAAAAATATGAAGAGCTTCAAAAGGTGTCAAAAATATGAGGAGCATGAAACTGTCTGAAAAATAGGAGGAGCATGAAGCGGTGTTGAAAAACATGAAGAACCTGAAAAAGTGTGAAAAATATGAAGAGGTTCAAAAATGTGAAAAATATGAAGAGCTTCAAAAGGTGTGAAATATATGAAGAGCTTCAAAAGGTGTCAAAAATTAGATGAGCATGAAACGGTGTGAAAAATAGCAGGAGCATGAAGCGGTGTTCAAAACCATGAAAAGCCTGAAATGGTGTGAAAAATATGAAGAGCTTCAAAATGTGTCTAAAATATTAGGAGCAGGAAACGGTCTGAAAAATAAGAGCAGTATAAAACGGTGATCAAAAACATGAAGAGCCTGAAAAGGTGTGAAAAATATGAAGACCTTCAAAAGGTGTGAAATACATGAGGAGCATGAAACGGTCTGTAAATTAGGAGGAGCATGAAGCGGTGTTCAAAAACATAAAGAGCCCGAAAAGGTGTGAAAAATATGAAGAGCTTCAAAAGGTGTCAAAAATGAGATGAGCATGAAACGGTGTGAAAAATAGGAGGAGCATGAAGCGGTTTTGAAAATCATGAAGAGCTGGAAAATGTTTGAAATATATGAAGAGCTTCAAAATGTGTCAAAAATAAGAGGAGCATGAACCGGTCTGAAAAATCGGGGAGTATGAAACGGTGTTCAAAAACATGAAGAGCCTGAAAAGGTGTGAAAAATATGAAGAGCTTCAGAAGGTGTGAATAATATGAAGAGCTACAAAAGGTGTCAAAATTTCGATGAGCATGAACGGTCTGAAAAATAGGAGGAGCATAAAGTGGTGTTGAAAAACACGAAGAGCCTGAAAAGGTGTGAAAAATATGAAGAGCTTCAAAATGTGTCAAAAATTTGAGGAGCATGAAACGGTCTGAAAAATAGGGGAGTATGAAACGGTGTTCAAAAACATGAAGAGCCTGAAAAGGTGTGAAAAATATGAAGAGCTTCAAAATATGTGAAATACATGAGGAGCATTAAACTCTCTGAAAAATAGGAGGAGCATGAAGTGGTGTTCAAAAACATGAAGAGCTTGAAAAGTTGTGAAAAATATGAAGAGCTTCAAAAGGAGTGAAAAATATGAGAGCATGAAACGGTCTGAAAATAGATGCTGCATGAAATGGTGTTGAAAAACATGAAGAGAGTGAAAAGGTGTGAAAAATATGAAGTGCTTCAAAAGGTGTGAAATACATGAGGACCATGAAACGAGCTGAAAAATAGAAGCATGAAGTGGTGTGGAAAAACATGAAGAGCCTGAAAAGGTGTGAAAAATATGAAGAGCTTCAAAAGGAGTGAAATACATTAGGAGCATGACACACTCTGAAAAATAGGAGGAGCATGAAGCGGTGTTCAAAAACATAAAGAGCCTAAAAAGTTGTGAAAAATATGAAAAGATTCAAAAGGTGTCAAAAATGAGATGAGCATGAAACGGTCTGAAAAATAGATGCGGCATGAAATGGTGTTGAAAAACATAAAGAGCCTGAAAAGGTGTGAAAAATATGAAGAGCTTCAAAAGGAGTGAAATACATTAGGAGCATGACACACTCTGAAAAATAGGAGGATCATGAAACGGTGTTGAAAAACATGAAGATCCTGAAAAGGTGTGAAAAATATGAAGAGTTTCAAAAGGTGTCAAAAATATGAGGAGCATGAAACGGTCTGAAAAATAGATGCGGCATGAAATGGTGTTGAAAAACATGAAGAGCCTGAAAAGGTGTGAAAAATATGAAAAGCTTCAAAACGTGTCAAAAATATGAGGAGCATGAAACGGTCTGAAAAATAGGAGGAGCAAGAACCGGTGTTGAAAAAAATGAACAGCCTGAAAAAGTTTGAAATATATGAAGAGCTTCAAAAGGTGTGAAATTAAGGAGGAGCATGAAACGGTCTGAAAAATACGAGAAACATGAAGTGGTGTGGAAACACATGAAGAACCTGAAAAGGTGTGAAAAATATGAAGAGTTTCAAAAGGTGTCAAAAATATGAAGAGCATGAGACAGTCTGAAAATTTGAAGGATCATGAGCGGTGTTCAAAACATGAGGAGCCTGAGAAGGTGTGAAAAATATGAAGAGCTTCAAATGGTGTCAAAAATATGAGAAGCATGAAACGATCTGAAAGATAGGAGGAGCATGAAACGGTGATCAGAAACATGAAAAGACGGAAAAGTTGTGAAAAATATGAAGAGCTTCAAAAGGTGTGAAATTCATGAGGAGCATGAAACGGTCTGAAAAATAGGAGAAGCATGAAGTGGTGTGGAAAAACATGAAGAGCCTGAAAAGTTGTGAAAAATATGAAGAGCTTCAAAAGGTGTGAAATACATGAGGAGCCTGAAACTCTCTGAAAAATAGGAGGAGCATGAAGTGGTGTTCAAAAACATGAAGAGTCTGAAAAGGTGTGAAAAATATGAAGAGCTTCAAAAGGTTTCAAACTATGAGGAGCATGAAACGGTCTGATAAACAGGAGGAGCATGAAGTGCTGTTGAAAAACATGAAGAGCCAGAAAAAGTGTGAAATATATGAAGAGCTTCAAAAGTTGTTAAAAATATGAGGAGCAGGAAACGGTCTGAAAAATAGGAGCATGAAATGGTGATGAAAACCATGAAGAGCCTGAAAAGCTGTGAAAAACATGAAGAGCATCAAGAACTGTCAAAATATGAGGAGCATGAAACGGTGTTCAAAAACATGAAACGCCTGAAAAGGTGTGAAATATATGAACAGCTTCAAAATGTATCACAAATAGGAGGAGCATGAAACGGTCTGGAAAATAGGAGGAGCATGAAGCGGTGTTGAAAAACATGAAGAGCCTGAAAAGCTGTGAAAAATATTAAGAGCTTCAAAAGGTGTCAAAAATATGAGGAGCATGAAACGGTCTGGAAAATAGGAGGAGCATGAAACCGTGTTCAAAAACATGAAGAGCCTGAAAATGTGTAAGAAATATTAAGAGCTTCAAAAGATGTGAAATACATGAGGAGCATGAAAAGGTCTGAAAAATAGGAGGAGCATGGAGCGGTGTTGAAAAACATGAAGAGCCTGAAAAGGTGTGAAAAATATGAAGAGCTTCAAAAAGTGTCAAATATATGAGGAGAATGTTAAGATCTGAAAAATAGGAGGAGCATGAAGCGGTGTTGAAAAACATGAAGAGCCTGAAAAGGTGTGAAAAATATGAAGAGCTTCAAAAGGTGTGAAAAATATGAGGAGCATGAAATGGTCTGAAAAATAGGAGAAGCATGAAGTGGTGTTGAAAAACATGAAGAGCTTGAAAAGGTGCGAAAAATATGAAGAGCTCAAAAAGTGTCAAATATATGAGGAGCATGAAACGGTCTGAAAAATAGGAGAAGCATGAAGTGGTGTTGAAAAACAGGAAGATCCTGAAAAGGTGGGAAATATACGAAGAGCTCAAAAAGTGTCAAATATATGAGGAGCATGAAACGGTCTGAAAAATAGGAGGAGCATGAAGTGGTGTTGAAAAACATGAAGAGCCAGAAAAGGTGTGAAATATATGAAGAGCTTCAAAAGGTGTCAACAATATGAGGAGCATGAATCGGTGTGAAAAATAGGAGGAGCATGAAATGGTGTTTAAAATCATGAAGAGCCTGAAAAGGTGTGAAATATATAAAGAGATTCAAAAGGTGTCAAAAATATGAGGAGCATGAAACGCTCTGAAAAATAGGAGGATCATGAAGTAGTGTTGAAAAATATGAAGAACCTGAAAAGGTGTGAAAAATATGAAGAGCTTCAAAAGGTGTCAAATTATGAAGATCTTCAAAGGTGTCAAAAATATGAGGAGCATGAAACGGTCTGAAAAATAGGAGGAGCATGAAGTGGCATCGAAAAACATGAAGAGACTGAAAAGGTGTGAAATATATGAAGAGCATCAAAAGGTGTCAAAATTTTGAAGAGCTTCAAAATTGTCATAAATATGAGGAGCATGAAACGGTGTTCAAAAATATGGAAAGCAAGAAAAGCTGTGAAAAACATGAAGAGCTTCAAAAGGTGTCAAAAATATGAGGAGCATGAAACGGTCGGAAAAATAGGAGGAAAATGAAGCGGTGTTGAAAAACATGAAGAGCTTGAAAAGGTTTGAAAAATATGAAGAGCTTCAAAAGGTGTCAAAAATAGGAGGAGCATGAAGCGGTATGAAAAATAGGAGGAGCATGAACCGGTGTTGAAAACCATGAAGAGCCTGAAAAGGTGTGAAAAATATGAAGAGCATCAAAAACTGTCAAAATATGAGGAGCATGAAACGGTGTTCAAAACCATGAAACGTCTGAAAAGGTGTGAAATATATGAACAGCTTCAAAATGTATCAAAAATAAGAGGAGCATGAAGCGGTGTTGAAAAACATGAAGAACCTGAAAAGGTGTGAAAAATATGAAGAGCTTCACATCGTGTCAAAAATATGAGGAGCATGGAACGGTCTGAAAAATTGGAGGAGCATCAAGCAGTGTTGAAAACATGAAGAGCCTGAAAAGGTGTGAAATATATGAAGAGCTTCAAAAGGTGTCAAAATATGAGGAGGATGAAACGGTTTGAAAAATAGGAGGAGCATGAAGCGGTGTTGAAAAACAAGAAGAGCCTGAAAAGGTGTGAAAAATATGAAGAGCTTCAAAAGGTGTCAAATATATGAGGAGCATGAAACGGTCTGAAAAATAGGAAGAGCATGAAGTGGTATTCAAAAACATGAAGAGCCTGAAAAGATGAGAAAAATATGAAGAGCTTCAAATGGTGTGAAAAATATGAGGTGTATGAAACGGTCTGAAAAATAGGAGGAGCAAGAAGCGGTGTTGAAAAACATGAAGAGCCTGAAAAAGTTTGAAAAATATGAAGAGCTTCAAAAGGTGTGGAAAATATGAAGAGCTTCAAAATGTGTCAAAAATAAGAGGAGCATGACACGGTCTGAAAAATAGGAGGAGCATGAAGTGGTGTTGAAAAACATGAAGAGCCTGAAAATGTGTGAAATATATGAAGAGCTTCAAAAGGTGTCAGAAATGAGAGGAGCATGAAACGGTCTGAAATATAGAGGAGCATGAAGTGATGTTGAAAAACATGAAAAGCCTTAAAAGGTGTGAAAATTATGTAGAGCTTCAAAAGGTGTCAAAAATATGAGGAGCATGAAACGGTCTGAAAAATAGGAAGAGCATGAAGCGGTGTTGAAAAACATGAAGAGCCTGAAAAGGTGTGAAAAATATGAAGAGCTTCAAAAGGTGTCAAAAATATGAGGAGCATGAAACGGTCTGAAAAATAGGAGGAGCACGAAACGGTCTGAAAAATGGGAGGAGCATGAAGCAGTGTTGAAAAACATGAAGAGCCTGAAAACGTGTGAAAAACATGAAGAGCTTAAAAGTTGTGAGAAATATGAAGAGCTTCAAAAGGTGTCAAAAATGAGACGAGCATGAAACGGTCTGGAAAATAGGACGAGCATGAAGTGGTGTTGAAAACATGAAGAGCCAGAAAAGGTGTGAAAAATATGAAGAGCTTCAAAAGGTGTGAAAAAAATGAAGAGCTTCAAAATGTGTCAAAATATGAGGAGCATGAAAAGATCTGAAAAATAGGAGCAGCATGAAACGGTGTTCAAAGACATGAAGAGCCTGAAAAGGTGTGAAAAATATGAAGAGCTTCAAAACGTGTCAAAAATATGAGGAGCATGAAACGATCTGAAAAATAGGAGGAGCAAGAAGCAGTGTTGAAAAAAATGAAGAGCCTGAAAACGTTTGAAAAATATGAAGAGCTTCAAAAGGTGTGGAAAATATGAAGAGCTTCAAAATGTGTCAAAGTGAGATGAGCATGAAACGGTCTGAAAATAGGAGGAGCATGAAGTGGTGTTGAAAAACATGAAGAGCCTGAAAATGTGTGAAATATATGAAGAGCTTCAAAAGTTTTCAGAAATGATAGAAACATGAAACGGTCTGAAAAATAGGATGAGCAAGAAGCGGTGTTGAAAAACATGAAGAGCCTGAAAACGTTTGAGAAATATGAAGAGCTTCATAAGGTGTGAAAAATATGAAGAGCTTCAAAAGGTGTCAAAAGTGAGATGAGCATGAAACAGTCCGAAAAATAGGAGGAGCATGAAATCGTGTTCAAAAACATGAAGAGCCTAAAAAGGTGTGAAAAATATAAAGAGCTTCAAAAGGTGTGAAATACATGAGGAGCATGAAACGGTCTGAAAAATAGGAGGAGCATGAAACCGTGTTCAAAAACATAAAGAGCCTGAAAAGTTGTGAAAAATATGAAGAGCTTCAAACGGTTGGAAATACATGAGGAGCATGAAACGGTGTTGAAAAACATGAAGAGCCTGAAAAGGTGGGTAAAATATGAAGAGCTTCAAAAGGTGTCAGAAATGATAGAAACATGAAACGGTCTGAAAAATAGGATGAGCAAGAAGGGGTGTTGAAAAACATGAAGAGCCTGAAAACGATTGAGAAATATGAAGAGATTCAAAAGGTGTGAAATATATGAAGAGCTTCAAAAGGTGTGAAATACATGAGGAGCAGGAAACAGTCTGAAAAATAGGAGGAGCATGAAGCGGTGTTGAAAAACATGAAGAGCCTGAAAAGCTGTGAAAAATATTAAGAGCTTCAAAAGGTGTCAAAAATATGAGGAGCATGAAACGGTCTGGAAAATAGGAGGAGCATGAAACCGTGTTCAAAAACAGGAAGAGCCTGAAAATGTGTAAGAAATATTAAGAGCTTCAAAAGATGTGAAATACATGAGGAGCATGAAAAGGTCTGAAAAATAGGAGGAGCATGGAGCGGTGTTGAAAAACATGAAGAGCCTGAAAAGGTGTGAAAAATATGAAGAGCTTCAAAAGGGGTCAAATATATGAGGAGAATGTTAAGATCTGAAAAATAGGAGGAGCATGAAGTGGTGTTGAAAAACATGAAGAGCCTGAAAAGGTGTGAAAAATATGAAGAGCTTCAAAAGGTGTGAAAATATGAGGAGCATGAAACGGTCTGAAAAATAGGAGAAGCATGAAGTGGTGTTGAAAAACATGAAGAGCCTGAAAAGGTGTGAAAAATATGAAGAGCTTCAAAAGGTGTGAAAAATATGAGGAGCATGAAACGGTCTGAAAAATAGGAGGAGCATGAAGCTTTGTAGAAAAACAGGAAGAGCATGAAAAGGTGGGAAATATATGAAGAGCTAAAAAAGTGTCAAATATATGAGGAGCATGAAACGGTCTGAAAAATAGGAGAAGCATGAAGTGGTGTTGAAAAACATGAAGAGCCTGAAAAGAAGTGAAAAATATGAAGAGCTTCAAAAGGTGTGAAAAATATGAGGAGCATGAAACGGTCTGAAAAATACGAGGAGCATGAAGCTTTGTTGAAAAACAGGAAGAGCATGAAAAGGTGGGAAATATATGAAGAGCTCAAAAAGTGTCAAATATATGAGGAGCATGAAACGGTCTGAAAAATAGGAGGAGCATGAAGTGGTGTTGAAAAACATGAAGAGCCAGAAAAGGTGTGAAATATATGAAGAGCTTCAAAAGGTGTCAACAATATGAGGAGCATGAAACGGTGTGAAAAATAGGAGGAGCATGATATGGTGTTCAAAAACATGAAGAGCCTGAAAAGGTGTGAAATATATGAAGAGATTCAAAAGGTGTCAAAAATATGAGGAGCATGAAACGCTCTGAAAAATAGGAGGATCATGAAGTAGTGTTGAAAAATATGAAGAACCTGAAAAGGTGTGAAAAATATGAAGAGCTTCAAAAGGTGTCAAATTATGAAGAGCTTCAAAGGTGTCAAAAATATGAGGAGCATGAAACGGTCTGAAAAATAGGAGGAGCATGAAGTGGCATCGAAAAACATGAAGAGACTGAAAAGGTGTGAAATATATGAAGAGCATCAAAAGGTGTCAAAATTTTGAAGAGCTTCAAAATTGTCAAAAATATGAGGAGCATGAAACGGTGTTCAAAAATATGGAAAGCAAGAAAAGGTGTGAAAAATATGAAGAGCTTCAAAAGGTGTCAAAAATATGAGGAGCATGAAACGGTCGGAAAAATAGGAGGAAAATGAAGCGGTGTTGAAAAACATGAAGAGCTTGAAAAGGTTTGAAAAATATGAAGAGCTTCAAAAGGTGTCAAAAATAGAGGAGCATGAAGCGGTATGAAAAATAGGAGGAGCATGAACCGGTGTTGAAAAACATGAAGAGCCTGAAAAGGTGTGTAAAATATGAAGAGTTTGAAAATGTGTCAAAAATATGAGGAGCAGGAAACGGTCTGAAAAATAGGAGCATGAAGTGGTGTTGAAAACCATGAAGAGCCTGAAAAGCTGTGAAAAATATGAAGAGCATCAAAAACTGTCAAAATATGAGGAGCATGAAACGGTGTTCAAAACCATGAAACGTCTGAAAAGGTGTGAAATATATGAACAGCTTCAAAATGTATCAAAAATAAAAGGAGCATGAAGTGGTGTTGAAAAACATGAAGATGCTGAAAAGGTGTGAAAAATATGAAGAGCTTCACATCGTGTCAAAAATATGAGGAGCATGGAACGGTCTGAAAAATTGGAGGAGCATCAAGCAGTGTTGAAAACATGAAGAGCCTGAAAAGGTGTGAAATATATGAAGAGCTTCAAAAGGTGTCAAAAATATGAGGAGGATGAAACGGTTTGAAAAATAGGAGGAGCATGAAGCGGTGTTGAAAAACAAGAAGAGCCTGAAAAGGTGTGAAAAATATGAAGAGCTTCAAAAGGTGTCAAATATATGAGGAGCATGAAACGGTCTGAAAAATAGGAAGAGCATGAAGTGGTATTCAAAAACATGAAGAGCCTGAAAAGATGTGAAAAATATGAAGAGCTTCAAATGGTGTGAAAAATATGAGGAGCATGAAACGGTCTGAAAAATAGGAGGAGCAAGAAGCGGTGTTGAAAAACATGAAGAGCCTGAAAACGTTTGAAAAAGATGAAGAGCTTCAAAAGGTGTGGAAAATATGACGAGCTTCAAAATGTGTCAAAAATAAGAGGAGCATGAAACGGTCTGAAAAATAGGAGGAGCATGAAGTGGTGTTGAAAAACATGAAGAGCCTGAAAATGTGTGAAATATATGAAGAGCTTCAAAAGGTGTCAGAAATGAGAGGAGCATGAAACGGTCTGAAATATAGGAGGAGCATGAAGTGATGTTGAAAAACGTGAAAAGCCTTAAAAGGTGTGAAAAATATGTAGAGCTTCAAAAGGTGTCAAAAATATGAGGAGCATGAAACGGTCTGAAAAATAGGAAGAGCATGAAGCGGTGTTCAAAAACATGAAGAGCCTGAAAAGGTGTGAAAAATATGAAGAGCTTCAAAAGGTGTCAAAAATATGAGGAGCATGAAACGGTCTGAAAAATAGGAGGAGCACGAAACGGTCTGAAAAATGGGAGGAGCATGAAGCGGTGTTGAAAAACATGAAGAGCCTGAAAACGTGTGAAATATATGAAGAGCTTAAAAGTTTTGAGAAATATGAAGAGCTTCAAAAGGTGTCAAAAATGAGACGAGCATGAAACGGTCTGGAAAATAGGACGAGCATGAAGTGGTGTTGAAAACATGAAGAGCCAGAAAAGGTGTGAAAAATATGAAGAGCTTCAAAAGGTGTGAAAAAAATGAAGAGCTTCAAAAGGTGTGAAAAAAATGAAGAGCTTCAAAATGTGTCAAAAATATGAGGAGCATGAAAAGATCTGAAAAATAGGAGCAGCATGAAACGGTGTTCAAAGACATGAAGAGCCTGAAAAGGAGTGAAAAATATGAAGAGCTTCAAAACGTGTCAAAAATATGAGGAGCATGAAACGATCTGAAAAATAGGAGGAGCAAGAAGCAGTGTTGAAAAAAATGAAGAGCCTGAAAACGTTTGAAAAATATGAAGAGCTTCAAAAGGTGTGGAAAATATGAAGAGCTTCAAAATGTGTCAAAGTGAGATGAGCATGAAACGGTCTGAAAAATAGGAGGAGCATGAAGTGGTGTTGAAAAACATGAAGAGCCTGAAAATGTGTGAAATATATGAAGAGCTTCAAAAGTTTTCAGAAATGATAGAAACATGAAACGGTCTGAAAAATAGGATGAGCAAGAAGCGGTGTTGAAAAACATGAAGAGCCTGAAAACGTTTGAGAAATATGAAGAGCTTCATAAGGTGTGAAAAATATGAAGAGCTTCAAAAGGTGTCAAATATATGAGGAGAATGTTAAGATCTGAAAAATAGGAGGAGCATGAAGGGGTGTTGAAAAACATGAAGAGCCTGAAAAGGTGTGAAAAAATATGAAGAGCTTCAAAAGGTGTGAAAAATATGAGGAGCATGAAACGGTCTGAAAAATAGGAGCATGAAGTGGTGTTGAAAACCATGAAGAGCCTGAAAAGCTGTAAAAAATATGAAGAGCATCAAAAACTGTCAAAATATGAGGAGCATGAAACGGTGTTCAAAAACATGAAACGTCTGAAAAGGTGTGAAATATATGAACAGCTTCAAAATGTATCAAAAATAAGAGGAGCATGAAGCGGTGTTGAAAAACATGAAGAGCCTGAAAAGGTGTGAAAAATATGAAGAGCTTCAAAAGGTGTGAAAAATATGAGGAGCATGAAACGGTCTGAAAAATAGGAGAAGCATGAAGCGGTGTTGAAAAACATGAAGAGCCTGAAAAGGTGTGAAAAATATGAAGAGCTTCAAAAGGTGTGAAAAATATGAGGAGCATGAAACGGTCTGAAAATTAGGAGGAGCATGAAGCTTTGTTGAAAAACAGGAAGAGCATGAAAAGGTGGGAAATATATGAAGAGCTTCAAAAGGTGTCAAAAGTATGAGGAGCATGAAACGGTCTGAAAAATAGGAGGAGCATGAAGTGGTGTTGAAAAACATGAAGAGCCAGAAAAGGTGTGAAATATATGAAGAGCTTCAAAAGGTGTCAACAATATGAGGAGCATGAAACGGTCTGAAAAATAGGAGGAGCATGAAACGGTGTTCAAAAACATGAAGAGCCTGAAAAGGTGTGAAATATATGAACAGCTTCAAAAGGTATCACAAATAGGAGGAGCATGAAGCGGTGTTGAAAAACATGAAGACCCTGAAAAGGTGTGAAATATATGAAGAGCTTCAAAAGGTGTCAAATATAGAGGGGGCATGAAACTATCTGAAAAATAGGAGGAGCATGAAGCGGTGTTGAAAAACATTAGGAACCTGAAAAGGTTTGAAAAATATGAAGAGCTTCAAAAGGTGTCATAAATAAGAGGAGCATGAAACGGTCTGAAAAAAAGGAGGAGCATGAAGTGGTGTTGAAAAACATAAAGAGCGTGAAGGTTGTGCAAAATATGAAGAGCTTCAAAAGGTGTCAAAAATATGAGGAGCATGGAACGATCTGAAAAAAAGGAAGAGCAGGAAGCGGTGCGGAAAAACATGAAGAGCCTGAAAAGGTGTGAAAAATATGAAGACCTTCAAAAGGTGTTAAAAAGAGGAGGCACATGAAACTGTCTGAAAAATACGAGGAGCATGAAGCGGTGTGGAAAAACATGAAGAGCCTGAAAAAGTGTGTAAAATATGAAGAGCTTCAAAAGGTGTCAAAAATATGAAGAGCTTCAAAAGGTGTCAAAAATATGAGGAGCATGTAACGGTCTGAATAATAGGAGGAGCATCAAGCGGTGTTCAAAATCATGAAGAGCATTAAAAGGTGTGAAAAATATGAAGAGCTTCAAAAGGTGTCAAAAATATGAGGAGCATGAAACGATCTGAAAAATAGGAGCAGCATGAATCGGTGCGCAAAAACATGAAGAGCCTGAAAAGGTGTGAACAATATGAAGAGCTTCAAAATGTTTCAAAAATATGAGGAGCATGAAACGGTCTGAAAAATAGGAGGAGCAAGAAGCGGTGTTGAAAAACATGAAGAGCCTGAAAACGTTTGAAAAATATGAAGAGCTTCAAAAGGTGTGGAAAATATGAAGCGCTTCAAAATGTGTCAAAAATAAGAGGAGCATGAAACGGTCTGAAAAGTAGGAGGAGCATGAAGTGGTGATGAAAAACATGAAGAGCCTGAAAATGTGTGAAATATATGAAGAGCTTCAAAAGGTGTCAGAAATGAGAGGAGCATGAAACGGTCTGAAAAATAGGATGAGCAAGAAGGGGTGTTGAAAAACATGAAGAGCCTGAAAACGTTTGAGAAATATGAAGAGATTCAAAAGGTGTGAAATATATGAAGAGCTTCAAAAGGTGTGAAATGCATGAGGAGCATGAAACGGTCTGAAAATTAGGAGGAGCATGAAGCTTTGTTGAAAAACAGGAAGAGCATGAAAAGGTGGGAAATATATGAAGAGCTTCGAAAGGTGTCAAAAGTATGAGGAGCATGAAACGGTCTGAAAAATAGGAGGAGCATGAAGTGGTGTTGAAAAACATGAAGAGCCAGAAAAGGTGTGAAATATATGAAGAGCTTCAAAAGGTGTCAACAATATGAGGAGCATGAAACGGTCTGAAAAATAGGAGGAGCATGAAGTGCTGTTGAAAAACATGAAGAGCCTGAAAAGGTGTGAAAAATAGGAAGAGCTTCAAAAGGTGTCAAAAAGATGAAGAGCATGAAACGGTCTGGAAAATAGGAGGAGCATGAAACCGTGTTCAAAAACATGAAGAGCCTGAAAATGTGTAAGAAATATTAAGAGCTTCAAAAGATGTGAAATACATGAGGAGCATGAAAAGGTCTGAAAAATAGGAGGAGCATGAAGCGGTGTTGAAAAACATGAAGAGCCTGAAAAGGTGTGAAAAATATGAAGAGCTTCAAAAGGTGTCAAATATATGAGGAGAATGTTAAGATCTGAAAAATAGGAGGAGCATGAAGGGGTGTTGAAAAACATGAAGAGCCTGAAAAGGTGTGAAAAAATATGAAGAGCTTCAAAAGGTGTGAAAAATATGAGGAGCATGAAACGGTCTGAAAAATAGGAGCATGAAGTGGTGTTGAAAACCATGAAGAGCCTGAAAAGCTGTAAAAAATATGAAGAGCATCAAAAACTGTCAAAATATGAGGAGCATGAAACGGTGTTCAAAAACATGAAACGTCTGAAAAGGTGTGAAATATATGAACAGCTTCAAAATGTATCAAAAATAAGAGGAGCATGAAGCGGTGTTGAAAAACATGAAGAGCCTGAAAAGGTGTGAAAAATATGAAGAGCTTCAAAAGGTGTGAAAAATATGAGGAGCATGAAACGGTCTGAAAAATAGGAGAAGCATGAAGCGGTGTTGAAAAACATGAAGAGCCTGAAAAGGTGTGAAAAATATGAAGAGCTTCAAAAGGTGTGAAAAATATGAGGAGCATGAAACGGTCTGAAAATTAGGAGGAGCATGAAGCTTTGTTGAAAAACAGGAAGAGCATGAAAAGGTGGGAAATATATGAAGAGCTTCAAAAGGTGTCAAAAGTATGAGGAGCATGAAACGGTCTGAAAAATAGGAGGAGCATGAAGTGGTGTTGAAAAACATGAAGAGCCAGAAAAGGTGTGAAATATATGAAGAGCTTCAAAAGGTGTCAACAATATGAGGAGCATGAAACGGTCTGAAAAATAGGAGGAGCATGAAACGGTGTTCAAAAACATGAAGAGCCTGAAAAGGTGTGAAATATATGAACAGCTTCAAAAGGTATCACAAATAGGAGGAGCATGAAGCGGTGTTGAAAAACATGAAGACCCTGAAAAGGTGTGAAATATATGAAGAGCTTCAAAAGGTGTCAAATATAGAGCGGGCATGAAACTATCTGAAAAATAGGAGGAGCATGAAGTGGTGTTGAAAAACATGAAGAGCCAGAAAAGGTGTGAAATATATGAAGAGCTTCAAAAGGTGTCAACAATATGAGGAGCATGAAACGGTCTGAAAAATAGGAGGAGCATGAAACGGTGTTCAAAAACATGAAGAGCCTGAAAAGGTGTGCAAAATATGAAGAGCTTCAAAAGGTGTCAAAAATATGAGGAGCATGGAACGATCGGAAAAAAAGGAAGAGCAGGAAGCGGTGCGGAAAAACATGAAGAGCCTGAAAAGGTGTGAAAAATATGAAGACCTTCAAAAGGTGTTAAAAAGAGGAGGCACATGAAACTGTCTGAAAAATACGAGGAGCATGAAGCGGTGTGGAAAAACATGAAGAGCCTGAAAAAGTGTGTAAAATATGAAGAGCTTCAAAAGGTGTCAAAAATATGAAGAGCTTCAAAAGGTGTCAAAAATATGAGGAGCATGTAACGGTCTGAATAATAGGAGGAGCATCAAGCGGTGTTCAAAATCATGAAGAGCATTAAAAGGTGTGAAAAATATGAAGAGCTTCAAAAGGTGTCAAAAATATGAGGAGCATGAAACGATCTGAAAAATAGGAGCAGCATGAAACGGTGCGCAAAAACATGAAGAGCCTGAAAAGGTGTGAACAATATGAAGAGCTTCAAAATGTTTCAAAAATATGAGGAGCATGAAATGTTCTGAAAAATAGGAGGAGCAAGAAGCGGTGTTGAAAAACATGAAGAGCCTGAAAACGTTTGAAAAATATGAAGAGCTTCAAAAGGTGTGGAAAATATGAAGCGCTTCAAAATGTGTCAAAAATAAGAGGAGCATGAAACGGTCTGAAAAGTAGGAGGAGCATGAAGTGGTGATGAAAAACATGAAGAGCCTGAAAATGTGTGAAATATATGAAGAGCTTCAAAAGGTGTCAGAAATGAGAGGAGCATGAAACGGTCTGAAAAATAGGAGGAGCATGAAGTGGTGTTGAAAAACATGAAGAGCCTGAAAAGGTGTGAAAAATATGAAGAGCTTCAAAAGTTGTCAGAAATGATAGAAACATGAAACGGTCTGAAAAATAGGATGAGCAAGAAGGGGTGTTGAAAAACATGAAGAGCCTGAAAACGTTTGAGAAATATGAAGAGATTCAAAAGGTGTGAAATATATGAAGAGCTTCAAAAGGTGTGAAATGCATGAGGAGCAGGAATCAGTCTGAAAAATAGGAGGAGCCTGAAGCGGTGTTGAAAAACATGAAGAGCCTGAAAAGCTGTGAAAAATATTAAGAGCTTCAAAAGGTGTCAAAAATATGAGGAGCATGAAACGGTCTGGAAAATAGGAGGAGCATGAAACCGTGTTCAAAAACATGAAGAGCCTGAAAATGTGTAAGAAATATTAAGAGCTTCAAAAGATGTGAAATACATGAGGAGCATGAAAAGGTGTGAAAAATAGGAGGAGCATGAAGCGGTGTTGAAAAACATGAAGAGCCTGAAAAGGTGTGAAAAATATGAAGAGATTCAAAAGGTGTCAAATATATGAGGAGAATGTTAAGATCTGAAAAATAGGAGGAGCATGAAGGGGTGTTGAAAAACATGAAGAGCCTGAAAAGGTGTGAAAAATATGAAGAGCTTCAAAAGGTGTCAAATATATGAGGAGAATGTTAAGATCTGAAAAATAGGAGGAGCATGAAACCGTGTTCAAAAACATGAAGAGCCTGAAGATGTGTAAGAAATATTAAGAGCTTCAAAAGATGTGAAATACATGAGGAGCATGAAAAGGTCTGAAAAATAGGAGGAGCATGAAGCGGTGTTGAAAAACATGAAGAGCCTGAAAAGGTGTGAAAAATATGAAGAGCTTCAAAAGGTGTCAAATATATGAGGAGAATGTTAAGATCTGAAAAATAGGAGGAGCATGAAGGGGTGTTGAAAAACATAAGAGCCTGAAAAGGTGTGAAAAATATGAAGAGCTTCAAAAGGTGTGAAAAATATGAGGAGCATGAAACGGTCTGAAAAATAGGAGCATGAAGTGGTGTTGAAAACCATGAAGAGCCTGAAAAGCTGTAAAAAATATGAAGAGCATCAAAAACTGTCAAAATATGAGGAGCATGAAACGGTGTTCAAAAACATGAAACGTCTGAAAAGGTGTGAAATATATGAACAGCTTCAAAATGTATCAAAAATAAGAGGAGCATGAAGCGGTGTTGAAAAACATGAGGAGCCTGAAAAGGTGTGAAAAATATGAAGAGCTTCAAAAGGTGTGAAAAATATGAGGAGCATGAAACGGTCTGAAAAATAGGGGAAGCATGAAGCGGTGTTGAAAAACATGAAGAGCCTGAAAAGGTGTGAAAAATATAAAGAGCTTCAAAAGGTGTGAAAAATATGAGGAGCATGAAACGGTCTGAAAATTAGGAGGAGCATGAAGCTTTGTTGAAAAACAGGAAGAGCATGAAAAGGTGGGAAATATATGAAGAGCTTCAAAAGGTGTCAAAAGTATGAGGAGCATGAAACGGTCTGAAAAATAGGAGGAGCATGAAGTGGTGTTGAAAAACATGAAGAGCCAGAAAAGGTGTGAAATATATGAAGAGCTTCAAAAGGTGTCAACAATATGAGGAGCATGAAACGGTCTGAAAAATAGGAGGAGCATGAAACGGTGTTCAAAACATGAAGAGCCTGAAAAGGTGTGAAATATATGAACAGCTTCAAAAGGTATCAAAAATATGAGGAGCATGAAACGCTCTGAAAAAAAGGAGGATCATGAAGCAGTGTTGAAAAACATGAAGAACCTGAAAAGGTGTGAAAAATTTGAAGAGCTTCAAAAGGTGTCAAAATTATGAAGAGCTTCAAAGGTGTCAAAAATATGAGGAGGATGAAACGTTCTGAAAAATAGGAGGAGCATGAAGTGGCATTGAAAAACATGAAGAGACTGAAAAGGTGTGAAATATATGAAGAGCATCAAAAGGTGTCAAAATTTTGAAGAGCTTCAAAATTGTCAAAAATATGAGGAGCATGAAACGGTGTTCAAAAATATGGAAAGCAAGAAAAGGTGTGAAAAATATGAAGAGCTTCAAAAGGTGTCAAAAATATGAGGAGCATGAAACGGTCTGAAAAATAGGAGGAAAATGAAGCGGTGTTGAAAAACATGAAGAGCTTGAAAAGGTTTGAAAAATATGAAGAGCTTCAAAAGGTGTCAAAAATAGGAGGAGCAGGAAGCGGTGTTGAAAAAGATGAAGAGCCTGAAAAGGTGTGTAATATATGAAGAGTTTGAAACTGTGTCAAAAATATGAGGAGCAGGAAACGGTCTGAAAAATAGGAGCATGAAGTGGTGTTGAAAACCATGAAGAGCCTGAAAAGCTGTGAAAAATATGAAGAGCATCAAAAACTGTCAAAATATGAGGAGCATGAAACGGTGTTCAAAACCATGAAACGTCTGAAAAGGTGTGAAATATATGAACAGCTTCAAAATGTATCAAAAATAAGAGGAGCATGAAGCGGTGTTGAAAAACATGAAGACCCTGAAAAGGTGTGAAAAATATGAAGAGCTTCAAATCGTGTCAAAAATATGAGGAGCATGAAACGGTCGGAAAAATTGGAGGAGCATGAAGCAGTGTTGAAAA
Organism: Dama dama; assembly: GCF_033118175.1. NCBI lineage: Eukaryota > Metazoa > Chordata > Mammalia > Artiodactyla > Cervidae > Dama > Dama dama. Next base: position 63,657,091 of record NC_083688.1, on the reverse strand, counting down.
ACATGAAGAGCCTGAAAAGGTGTGAAATATATGAAGAGCTTCAAAAGGTGTCAAAAATATGAGGAGCATGAAACGGTTTGAAAAATAGGAGGCGCATGAAGCGGTGTTGAAAAACATGAAGAGCCTGAAAATGGTGTGAAAAATATGAAGAGCTTCAAAAGGTGTCAAATATATGAGGAGCATGAAACGATCTGAAAAATAGGAAGAGCATGAAGTGGTATTCAAAAACATGAAGAGCCTGAAAAGTTGTGAAAAATATGAAGAGCTTCAAATGGTGTGAAAAATATGAGGAGCATGAAACGGTCTGAAAAATAGGAGGAGCAAGAAGCGGTGTTGAAAAACATAAAGAGCCTGAAAACGTTTGAAAAATATGAAGAGCTTCAAAAGGCGTGGAAAATATGAAGAGCTTCAAAATGTGTCAAAAATAAGAGGAGCATGAAACGATCTGAAAAATAGGAGGAGCATGAAGTGGTGTTGAAAAACATGAAGAGCCTGAAAATGTGTGAAATATATGAAGAGCTTCAAAAGGTGTCAGAAATGAGAGGAGCATGAAACGGTCTGAAATATAGGAGGAGCATGAAGTGATGTTGAAAAACATGAAGAGCCTGAAAAGGTGTGAAAAATATGAAGAGCTTCAAAACGTGTCAAATATATGAGAAGCATGAACCGGTCTGAAAAAAGGAGGAGCATGAAGCGGTGTTCAAAAACATGAAGAGCATGAAAAGGTGTGAAAAATATGAAGAGTTTAAAGTTGTGAGAAATATGAAGAGCTTCAAAAGGTGTCAAAAATGAGACGAGCATGAAACGGTCTGGAAAATAGGACGAGCATGAAGCGGTGTTGAAATCATGAAGAGCCAGAAAAGGTGTGAAAAATATGAAGAGCTTCAAAAGTGTCAAAAATATGAGGAGCATGAAACGGTCTGAAAAACAGTAGGATCATGAAGCCGTGTTGAAAAACATGGGGAGCCTGAAAAGGTGTGAAAATATGAAGAGCTTCAAAATGTATCAAAAATATGAGCAGCATGAAACAGTCTGAAAAATAGGAGGAGAATGAAACGGTTTTCAAAAACATGAAGAGCCTGAAAAGTTGTGAAAAATATGAAGGGCTTTAAACGGTGTGAAATACATGAGGAGCATGAAACGGTCTGAAAAGTAGGAGGAGCATGAAACCGTGTTCAAAAACATGAAGAGCCTGAAAAGTTGTGAAAAATATGAAGAGCTTCAAACGGTTGGAAATACATGAGGAGCATGAAACGGTGTTGAAAAACATGAAGAGCGTGAAAAGGTGGGTAAAATATGAAGAGCTTCAAAAGGTGTCAAAAATATGAGGAGCATGAAACGGTCTGAAAAATAGGAGGAGCATTAAACGGTGTTCAAAAACATGAGAGCCTAAAATGGTGTGAAATATGAAGAGCTTCAAAAGGTGTCAAAAATAGGAGGAGCATGAAACAGTCTGAAAAATAGGAGGAGCATGAAGCGGTGTAAAAAACATGAAGACCCTGAAAAGGTGTGAAAAATATAAAGAGCTTCAAAAGGTGTCAAAAATAGGAGGAGCATGAAACGGTCTGAAAAATAGGAGGAGCATGAAACGGTGTTCAAAAACATGAAAAGTCTGAAAAGGTGTGAAAAATATGAAGAGCTTCAAAAGGTGTCAAAAATAGGAGGAGCATAAAACGGTCTGAAAAATAGGAGCAGCATGAAGCGGTGTAAAAAACATGAAGAGCCTGAAAAGGTGTGAAAGATATGAAGACCTTCAAAAGGTGTCAAAAATATGAGGAGCATGAAACGGTCTGAAAAATAGGAGCAGCATGAAGCGGTGCAATAAACATGAAGAGCCTGAAAAGGTGTGAAAAATATGAAGAGCTTCAAAAGGTGTCAAAAAAATGAAGAGCTTCAGAATGTGTCAAAAATATGAGAAGCATGAAAAGATCTGAAAAATAGGAGCAGCATGAAACGGTGTTCAAAGACATGAAGAGCCTGAAAAGGTGTGAAAAATATGAAGAGCTTCAAAACGTGTCAAAAATATGAGGAGCATGATACGATCTGAAAAATAGGAGGAGCAAGAAGCGGTGTTGAAAAACATGAAGAGCCTGAAAAGGTGTGAAATATATGAAGAGCTTCAAAAGGTGTCAAAAATATGAGGAGCATGAAACGGTTTGAAAAATAGGAGGCGCATGAAGCGTTGTTGAAAAACATGAAGAGCCTGAAAATGGTGTGAAAAATATGAAGAGCTTCAAAAGGTGTCAAATATATGAGGAGCATGAAACGGTCTGAAAAATAGGAAGAGCATGAAGTGGTATTCAAAAACATGAAGAGCCTGAAAAGTTGTGAAAAATATGAAGAGCGTCAAATGGTGTGAAAAATATGAGGAGCATGAAACGGTTTAAAAAATAGGAGGAGCATGAAATGGTGTTGAAAAACATAAAGAGCCTGAAAACGTTTGTAAAATATGAAGAGCTTCAAAAGGTGTGGAAAATATGAAGAGCTTCAAAATGTGTCAAAAATAAGAGGAGCATGAAACGGTCTGAAAAATAGGAGGAGCATGAAGTGGTGTTGAACAACATGAAGAGCCTGAAAATGTGTGAAATATATGAAGAGCTTCAAAAGGTGTCAGAAATGAGAGGAGCATGAAACGGTCTGAAATATAGGAGGAGCATGAAGTGATGTTGAAAAACATGAAGAGCCTGAAAAGGTGTGAAAAATATGAAGGGCTTTAAAAGGTGTGAAATACATGAGGAGCATGAAACGGTCTGAAAAATAGGAGGAGCATGAAGCTATTTTCAAAAACATGAAGAGCGTGAAAGGTGTGAAAAATATGAAGAGCTTTAAAAGGTGTGAAAAATATGAGGAGCAGGAAACGGTCTGAAAATTAGGAGGAGCATGAAGTGGTGTTCAAAAACATGAAGAGCCTGAAAAGGTGTGAAAAATATGAAGAGCTTAAAAAGGTATCAAATATATGAGGAGCATGAAACAGTCTGCAAAATAGGAGGAGCATGAAACGTTGTTCAAAAACATGAATAGCTTGAAAAGGTGTAACAAATATGAAGAGCTTCAAAAGGTGTGAAATACATGAGGAGGATTAAACGGTCTCAAAAATAGGAGGAGCATGAAGCGTTGTTGAAAAACATGAACAGCCTGAAAAGGTGTGAAAAATATGAAGAGCTTCTAAAGGTGTCCAAAATATGAGGAGCATGAAACGGTCTGAAAAATAGGAGGAGCATGAAGCGGTGTTGAAAAACATGAAGAGCCTGAAAAGGTGTGAAAAATATGAAGAGCTTCAAAATTGTCCAAAATATGAGGAGCATGAATCGGTCTGCAAAATAGGAGGAGCAAGAAACGGTGTTCAAAACATGAAGAGCCTGAAAATGTGTGAAAAATATGAAGAGCTTCAAAAGGTGTGAAATACATAAGGAGGATTAAACGGTCTCAAAATAGGAGGAGCATGAAGCGGTGTTGAAAAACATGAAGAGCCTGAAAGGTGTGAAAAATATGAAGAGCTTCTAAGGTGTCAAAAATATCAGGAGCATAAAACGGTCTTAAAAACGCGAGGAGCATGAAGTAGTGTTGAAAAACATTAATAGCCTGAAAAGTTGTGAAATGTATGAAGAGCTTCAAAAGGTGTCAAATATATGAGGAGTATGAAACGGTTGAAAAATAGGAGGATCATGAAATGGTGTTGAAAAATATGAAGAGCCTGAAAAGGTGTGAAAAATATGAAGAGCTTCTAAAGGTGTCAAAAATATGAGGAGCATGAAACGGTCTGAAAAATAGGAGGAGCATGAAGCTATTTTCAAAAACATGAAGAGCGTGAAAGGTGTGAAAAATATGAAGAGCTTCAAAAGGTGTGAAAAATATGAGGAGCATGAAACGGTCTGAAAATTAGGAGGAGCATGAATTGGTGTTCAAAAACATGAAGAGCCTGAAAAGGTGTGAAAAATATGAAGAGCTTAAAAAGGTATCAAATATATGAGGAGCATGAAATGGTCTGAAAAATAGGAGGAGCATGAAACGGTGTTGAAATACATGAAGTGCCGGAAAAGGTGTGAAAAATATGAAGAGCTTCAAAACGTGTCAAAAATATGAGGAGCATGAAACGGTCTCAAAATAGAAGCAGCATGAAGCGGTGTTCAAAAACATGAAGAGCCTGAAGAGGTGTGAAAATATGAAGAGATTCAAAAATATGAAAAATATGAAGAGCTTCAAAAGGTGTGACAAATATGAAGAGCTTCAAAAGGTATCAAAAATGAGATGAGCATGAAACGGTCTGAAAAATAGGAGGAGCATGAAGCGGTGTTGAAAATCATGAAGAGCCTGAAAAGGTGTGAAAAATATGAAGAGCTTCAAAAGGTGTGAAAAATATGAAGAGCTTCAAAAGTTGTCAAAATGAGATGAGCTTGAAACGGTCTGAAAAATAGGAGGAGAATGATGCGGTGTTGAAAAACATGAAGAGCCTGAAAACTTGTGAAAAATATGAAGAGCTTCAAAAGGTGTGAAAAATAAGAAGAGCTTCAAAAGGTGTCAAAATGAGATGAGCATGAAACGGTCTGAAAAATAGGAGGAGAATGATGCGGTGTTGAAAAACATGAAGAGCCTGAAAAGTTGTGAAAAATATGAAGAGCTTCATAAGGTGTGAAAAATATGAGGAGCAAGAAATGGTCTGAAAAATAGGAGGATTATGAAACGGTGTTCAAAAATAAGAAGAGCCCGAAAAGGTGTGAAAAATAGTAAAAGCCTCCAAAAGTGTCAAAAATATGAGGAGCATGAAACGGTCTGAAAAATTGCAGGAGCATGAAGTGGTGTTGAAAAACATGAAGAGTCTGAAAACGTGTGAAAATAAGAAGAGCTTCAAAAATATGAGAAATATGAAGAGCTTCAAAAGGTATCAAAATGAGATGAGCATGAACCGGTCTGAAAAATAGGAGGAGCATGAAGTGGGGTTGAAAAAATGAAAAGCCTGAAAAGGTGTGAAATATATGAAGTGCTTCAAAGGTGTCAAAAATATGAGGAGAATGAAACGGTCTGAAAAATAAGAGGAGCATGAAGTGGTGTTGAAAAACATGAAGAGCCTGAAAACGTGTGAAAAATATGAAGACCTTCAAAAATTGTGAAAAATATGAAGAGTTTCAAAAGGTGTGAAAAAAGAGATGAGCATGATAAGGTGTGAAAAATAGGAGGAGCATGAAGCGGTGTTGTAAAACATGAAGAGCCTGAAAAGGTGTGAAAAATATGAAGAGCTTCAAAAGGTGTCCAAAATAAGAGGAGCATGAAACGGTCTGAAAAATAGGAGGAGAATGAAGCGGTGTTGAAAAACATGAAGAGCCTGAAAAGGTGTGAAAAATATGAAGAGCTTCAAAAGGTGTCAAAAAGGGATGAGCATGAAATGGTCTGAAAAATAGGAGGAGCATGACGCCGTGTTCAAAAACATGAAGAGCCTGAAAAGGTGTGAAATATATGAAGAGCTTCAAACGGTGTGAAATACATGAGGAGCAAGAAACGGTTTGAAAAATAGGAGGAGCATGAAGCGGTGTTGAAAAACATGAAGAGCCTGAAAACTTGTGAAAAATATGAAGAGCTTCAAAAGGTGTGAAAGAGATGAAGAGCTTCAAAAGGTGTCAAAATGAGATGAGAATGAAACGGTCTGAAAAACAGTAGGAGGATGAAGTTGTGTTGAAAAAAATGAAGAGCCAGAAAAGGTGTGAAATATATGAAGAGCTTCAAAAGGTGTGAAATACATGAGGAGGATTAAACGGTCTGAAACATAGGAGGAGCATGAAGCGGTGTTGAAAAACATGAAGAGCCTGAAAACGTGTGAAAAATATGAAGAGCTTCAAAAGGTGTGTAAAATATGAAGAGCTTCAAAAAGTGTCAAAAATTAGATGAGCATGAAACGGTCTGAAAAATAGGAGGAGCATGAAGCGGTGTTGAAAAACATGAAGAGCCTGAAAACGTGTGAAAAATATGAAGTGCTTCAAAAGGTGTCAAAAATATGAGGAGCATGAAACGGTCTGAAAAATAGGAGGAGCATGAAACGGTGATTAAAACATGACGAGCCTGAAAAGGTGTGAAAAATATGAAGAGCTTCAATAGGTGTGAAATACATGAGGAGCATGAAACGGTCTGAAAAATAGGAGGATCATGAACCGGTGTTCAAAAACATGAAGAGCCTGAAAAGGTGTGAAAAATATGAAAAGCTTCAAAATGTGTCAAAAATGAGATGTGCATGAAACGGTCTGAAAAATAGGAGGATCCTAAAACGGTGTTGAAAGACATGAAGAGCCTGAAAAGGCATCAAAAATATGAAGAGTTTCAAAAGGTGTCAAAAATATGAGGAGCATGAAACGGTCTGAAAAATAGGAGGAGCATGAAGCTGTGTTAAAAAACATGAAGAGCCTGAAAAGGTGTGAAAAATATGAAGAGCTTCAAAAGTTGTGAAGAATATGGAGAGCATGAAACTGTGTGAAAAATAGAAGCAGCATGAAACGGTGTTGAAAAACATGAAGAGCCTGAAAAGGTGTGAAAAATATGAAGAGATTCAAAAGGTGTCAAAAATATGAGGAGCATGAAACGTTCTGAAAAATAGGAGGAGCATGAAACGGTGATCAAAAACATGAAGAGCCTGAAAAGATGTGAAAAATATGAAGAGCTTCAAAAGGGGTCAAAAATATGAGGAGCATGAAACGTTCTGAAAATTAGGAGGAGAATGAAACGGTGATCAGAAACATGAAGAGCCTGAAAAGGTGTGAAAAATATGAAGAGCTTCAAAAGGTGTGAAATTCATGAGGAGCATGAAACGGTCTGAAAAATGGGAGAAGCATGAAGTGGTGTGGAAAAACATGAAGAGCCTGAAAAGGTGTGAAAAATATGAAGAGCTTAAAAAGGTGTGAAATACATGAGGAGCATGAAACTCTCTGAAAAATAGGAGGAGCATGAAGTGTTGTTCAAAAACATGAAGAGTCTTAAATGGTGTGAAAAATATGAAGAGCTTCAATAGGTGTGAATAATATGAGGAGCAGGATACGGTCTGAAAAATAGGAGGAGCATGAAGCGGTGTTCAAAAACATGAAGAGCCTGAAAAATTGTGAAAAATATGAAAAGCTTCAAATGGTGTCAAAAATATGAGGAGCATGAAACGGTCTGCAAAAAAGGAGGAGCATGAAGTGGTGTTGAAAAACTTGAACAGCCAGAAAAGGTCTGAAAAATATGAAAAGCTTCAAAAGGTGGCAAAAATATGCGAATCATGAAATGGTCTGAAAAATAGGAGGAGACTGAAGCGGTGTTTAAAAACATGAAGAGTCTGAAAAGGTGTGAAAAATATGAAGAGCTTCAAAAGGTGTCAAAAATATGAGGAGCATGAAATGGTGTTGAAAAACATGAAGAGCTTGAAAAGGTATGAAAAACATGAACAGCTTCAAAAAGTGTCAAAAATATGAGGAGCATGAAACGGTCTGAAAAATAGGAGGAGCATGAAACGGTGTTGAAAAACATGAAGAGCCTGAAAAGGTGTGAAAAATATGAAGAGCTTCAAAAGGTGTCAAAAATGAGATGAGCATGAAACGGTCTGAAAAATAGGAGGAGCATGAATTGGTTTTGAAAAACATGAAGAGATTGAAAAGGTGTGAAAAATATGATGAGCTTCAAAAGGTGTGAAATATATGAGGAGAATGAAACGCTCTGAAAAACAGGAGGATCATGAAGCGGTTTTCAGAAACATGAAGAGCATGAAAAGGTGTGAAAAATATGAAGAGCTTCAAAAGGTGTCATAAATATGAGGAGCATGAAACGGTCTGAAAAATAGGAGGAGCATGAAACGGTGATCAAAAACATGAAGAGCCTGAAAAGGTGTGAAAAATATGAAGAGCTTCAAAAGGTGTGAAATACATGAGGAGCATGAAACGGTCTGAAAAATAGGAGAAGCATGGAGTGATGTGGAAGAACATGAAGGGCTTGAAAAGGTGTGAAAAATATGAAGAGCTTCAAAAGGTGTGAAATACATGAGGAGCATGAAACGGTCTGAAAAATAGCAGGAGCATGAAGCGGTGTTCAAAAACATGAAGAGCCAGAAAAGGTGTGAAAAATATGAAAAGCCTCAAAACTTGTCAAAAATATGAGGAGCATGAAAAGGTCTGAAAAATAGCAGGGGCATGAAGCGGTGTTGAAAAAGATGAAGAGTCTGAAAATGTGTGAAAATATGAAGAGCTTCAAAAATATGAAAAATATGAAGAGCTTCAAAGGTGTGAAAAATATGAAGAGCTTCAAAAGGTGTCAAAAATGAGATGAACATGAAACGGTCCGAAAAATACGAGGAGCATGAAGCGGTGTTGAAAATCATGAAGAACCTGCAAAGGCGTGAAAAATATGAAGAGCTTCAAAGATGTGAAAAATATGAAGAGCTTCAAAAGGTGTCAAAAATATGAGGAGCATGAAACTGTCTGAATAATAGAAGCAGCATGAAAAGGTGTTGAAAAACATGAAGAACCTGAAAAGGCGTGAAAAATATGAAGAGCTTCAAAGATGTGAAAAATATGAAGAGCTTCAAAAAGTGTCAAAAATATGAGGAGCATGAAACTGTCTGAATAAAAGAAGCAGCATGAAACGGTGTTGAAAAACATGAAGAGCCTGAAAAGGTGTGAAAAATATGAAGAGCTTCAAAATGTGTCAAAAATATGAAGAGCATGAAACGGTCTGAAAAATAGCAGGAGCATGAAGCGGTGTTGAAAAACATGAAGAGTCTGAAAACGTGTGAAAAACATGAAGAGCCTAAATAGGTGTGAAAAATATGTAGAGTTTCTAAAGGTGTCTAAAATATGAGGAGCATGAAACGGTCTGAAAAATAGCAGGAGCATGAAGCGTTGTTGAAAAATATGAAGAGTCTGAAAACGTGTGAAAAACATGAAGAGCCTAAAAAGGTGTGAAAAATATGAAGAGTTTCTAAAGGTGTCAAAAATATGAGGAGCATGAAACTGTCTGAATAATAGAAGCAGCATGAAACGGTGTTGAAAAACATGAAGAGCCTGAAAACGTGTGAAAAATATGAAGAGCTTCAAAAGGTGGGAAAAATATGAGGAGCATGATACGGTCTGAAAAATAGGAGGAGCATGAAGCGGTGTTCAAAAACATGAAGAGCCTGAAAAGTTGTGAAAAACATGAAAAGCTTCAAAAGGTGTCAAAAATGAGATGAGCATGAAACGGTCCGAAAAATACGAGGAGCATGAAGCGGTGTTGAAAATCATGAAGAACCTGAAAAGGCGTGAAAAATATGAAGAGCTTCAAAGATGTGAAAAATATGAAGAGCTTCAAAAGGTGTCAAAAATATGAGGAGCATGAAACTGTCTGAATAATAGAAGCAGCATGAAAAGGTGTTGAAAAACATGAAGAGCCTGAAAAGGCGTGAAAAATATGAAGAGCTTCAAAGATGTAAAAAATATGAAGAGCTTCAAAAAGTGTCAAAAATATGAGGAGCATGAAACTGTCTGAATAAAAGAAGCAGCATGAAACGGTGTTGAAAAACATGAAGAGCCTGAAAAGGTGTGAAAAATATGAAGAGCTTCAAAATTTGTCAAAAATATGAAGAGCATGAAACGGTCTGAAAAATAGCAGGAGCATGAAGCGGTGTTGAAAAACATGAAGAGTCTGAAAACGTGTGAAAAACATGAAGAGCCTAAATAGGTGTGAAAAATATGTAGAGTTTCTAAAGGTGTCTAAAATATGAGGAGCATGAAACGGTCTGAAAAATAGCAGGAGCATGAAGCGTTGTTGAAAAATATGAAGAGTCAGAAAACGTGTGAAAAACATGAAGAGCCTAAAAAGGTGTGAAAAATATGAAGAGTTTCTAAAGGTGTCAAAAATATGAGGAGCATGAAACTGTCTGAATAATAGAAGCAGCATGAAACGGTGTTGAAAAACATGAAGAGCCTGAAAACGTGTGAAAAATATGAAGAGCTTCAAAATGTGGGAAAAATATGAGGAGCATGATACGGTCTGAAAAATAGGAGGAGCATGAAGCGGTGTTCAAAAACATGAAGAGCCTGAAAAGTTGTGAAAAACATGAAAAGCTTCAAAAGGTGTCAAAAATGAGATGAGCATGAAACGGTCTGAAAAATAGGAGAATCATGCAGTGGTGTTGAAAAAAAAGAAGAGACAGAAAAGGTGTGAAATATATGAAGAGCTTCAAAAATGTGAAAAATATGAAGAGGTTCAAAAGGTGTGAAATTCATGAGGTGTATGAAACGGTCTGAAAAATAGGAGCATGAAGTGATGTTGAAAAACATGAAGAGCCTGAAAAGGTAGAAAAATACGAAGAGCTTCAAAAGGTGTCAAAAATATGAGGAGCATGAAACGGTCTGAAATATATATTAGGAGCATGAACCGGTCTTCAAAAACATGAAGGCCTGAAAATGTGTGAAAAATATGAGGAGCTTCAAAAGGTGTGAAAAATATGAAGAGCTTCAAAAGGTGTCAAAAATGAGATGAGCATGAAACGGTCTGAAAAATAGGAGGAGCATGAAGTTGTGTTGAAAAACATGAAGAGCCTGAAAAGGTGTGATATATATGAGGAGCTTGAAAAGGTTTCAAAAATATGAGCAGCATGAAACGATCTGAAAAATAGGAGGTGCATGAAGTGGTGTTGAAAAACATGAAGAGTCTGAAAAGGTGTGAAAAATATGAAGAGCTTCAAAAGGTGTCAAAAATATGAGGAGCATGAAACGGTCTGAAAAATAGGAGAATCATGCAGTGGTGTTGAAAAACATGAACAGCCTGAAAAGGTGTGAGAAATATGAAGAGCTTGAAAAGGTGTCAAAAATATGAGGAGCATGAAACGGTCTGAAAAATAGGAGCAGCATGAAACGGTGTTCAAAAACAAGAAGACATTGAAAAGGTGTAAAAATATGAAGAGGTTCAAAAGGTGTGAAATACATGAGGATCATGAAACGGTCTGAAAAATATGAGGAGCATGAACCGGTGTTGAAAAGATGAGGAGCCTGAAAACGTGTGAAAAATATGAAGAGCTTCAAAAGGTGTGAAAAATATGAGGAGCATGAAACGGTCTCAAAAATAGCAGGAACATGAAACGGTGTTCAAAAACATGAAGAGCCGGAAAAGGTGTGAAAAATATGAAGAGCTTCAAAATGTGTGAAATACATGAGGAGCATGAAACGGGCTGAAAAATAAGAGAAGCATGAAGTGCTGTGGAAAAACATGAAGAGCCTGAAAAGGTGTGAAAAATATGAAGAGCTTCAAAAGGTGTGAAATACATGAGGAACATGAAACGGACTGAAAAATAGGAGGAGCATTGTAGCATTGTTCAAAAACTTGAAGAGCCTGAAAAGGTGGGAAAAATATGAAGAGCTTCAAAAGGTGTCAAAAATATGAGGAGCATGAAACGGTCTGAAAAATAGGAGGAGCATGAAACGGTGATCAAAAACATGAAGAGCCTGAAAAGGTGTGAAATATATGAAGAGCTTCAAAAGGTGTCAAAATATGAGGAACATGAAACGGTCTGAAAAATAGGAAGAACATGAAACGGTGTTGAAAAACACGAAGAGCCTGAAGAGGTGTGAAAAATATGAAGAGGTTCAACGGTGTGAAATACATGAGGATCATGAAACGGTTTGAAAAAATGGAGGAGCATGAAGCAGAGTTCAAAAACAAGAAGAGCCTGAAAAGGTTTGAAAAATATGAAGAGGTTCAAAGGTGTGAAATATATGAGGATCATGAAACGGTTTGAAAAATTGGAGGAGCATGAAGCAGAGTTCGAAAACATGAAGAGCCTGAAAAGATGTGAAAGAAGTGAAGAGCTTCAAAACGTGTGAAAAATATGAGGAGCATGAAACGGTCTGAAAAATAGGAGAAGCAAGAAGCGGTGTTCAAAACCATGAGGAGCCTGAAAAGGTGTGAAAAATATGAAGAGCTTCAAAAGGGGTCAAAAATATGAGGAGCATGAAACGTTCTGAAAAATAGGAGGAGCATGAAACGGTGTTCAAAAATATGAATAGCCTGAAAAGGTGTGAAAAATATGAAGAGCTTCAAAAGCTGTGAGAAATAGAGCATCAGGAAGCAGTGTTCAAAACATGAAGAGCCTGAGAAAGTGTGAAAAATATGAAGAGCTTCAAAAGGTGTCAAAAATACGAGGAGCATGAAACGGTCTGAAAAATGGAGGAGCATGAAGCGGTGTTGAATAATATGAAGAGCCTGAAAACGTGTGAAAAATATGAAGAGCTTCAAAAGGTATGAAAAATATGAAGAGCTTCAAAAGGTGTCAAAAAAGATATGAGCATGAAACGGTCTGAAAAATAGGAGGAGCATGAAGCATTGTTGAAAAACATGAAGAGTCTGAAAAGGTGTGAAAAATACGAAGAGCTTGAAAAGGTGTGACATATATGAGGTGCAAGAAACGGTCTGAAAAATAGGAGGAGCATTAAGCGTTGTTGAAAAACATGAATAGCCTGAAAATGTGTGAAAAACATGAAGAGCTTGAAAAGGTGTGACATATATGAGGTGCAAGAAACGGTCTGAAAAATAGGAGGAGCAGGAAGCATTGTTGAAAAACATGAAAAGCCTGAAAATGTGTGAAAAATATGAAGAGCTTGAAAAGGTGTGACATATATGAGGTGCAAGAAACGGTCTGAAAAATAGGAGGAGCATTAAGCGTTGTTGAAAAACATGAATAGCCTGAAAAGCTGTGAAAAATATGAAGAGCATCAAAAGGTGTCAAAAATATGAGGAGCATGAAACGTTCTGAAAAATAGGAGGTGCATGAAGCGGTGTTGAAAAACATGAAGAACCTGAAAAGGTGTGAAAAATATGAAGAGCTTAAAAAGGTGTCAAAAATATGAGGAGCATGAAACGGTCTGAAAAATAGGAGGATTATGAAACGGTGTTCAAAAACATGAAGAGCCTGAAAGGGTGTGAAAAATATGAAAGCCTCAAAACCTGTCAAAAATATGAGGAGCATGAAACCGTCTGAAAAATAGCTGGAGCATGAAGCGGTGTTGAAAAACATGAAGAGTCTGAAAACGCGTTAAAAAATGAAGAGCTTCAAAAATATGAAAAATATGAAGAGCTTAAAAATGTGTGAAAAATATGAAGAGCTTCAAAAGGTGTAAAATGTGAGATGAGCATGAAACGGTCTGAAATATACGAGGAGCATGAATCGGTGTTGAAAATCATGAAGAGCCTGAAAAGGCGGAAAAATATGAACGACTTCAAAAGATGTGAAATATATGAAGAGCTTCAAAAGGTGTCAAAAATATGAGGAGCATGAAACGGTTTGAAAAAGAGGAGGAGCATGAAGCGGTGTTGAAAAACATGAAGAGCCTGAAAAGGTGTGAAAAATATGAAGAGCTTCAAAAGGTGTCAAAAATATGAGGAGCATGAAACGTTCTGTAAAATAGGAGGAGCAGGAAGAGTTGTTAAAAAACATGAAGAACCTGAAAAGGTGTGAAAAATATGAAGAGCTTCAAAAGGTGTCAAAAATATGAGAAGCATGAAACGGTTTGAAAAAGAGGAGGCGCATGAAGCGGTGTTGAAAAACATGAAGAGCCTGAAAAGGTGTGAAAAATATGAAGAGCTTCAAAAGGTGTCAAAAATATGAGGAGCATGAAAGGGTCTGAAAAATAGGAGGAGCATGAAACGGTGATCAAAAACATGAAGAACCTGAAAAGGTGTGAAAAATATGAAGAGCTTCAAAAGGTGTCAAAAATATGAGGAGCATGAACGGGTCTGAAAAATAGGAGGAGCATGAAACGGTGATCAAAAACATGAAGAACCTGAAAAGGTGTGAAAAATATGAAGAACTTCAAAAGGTGTCAAAAATATTAGGAGCATGAAAGGGTCTGAAAAATAGGAGGAGCATGAAACGGTGATCAAAACATGAAGAACCTGAAAAGGTGTGAAAAATATGAAGAGCTTCAAAATGTGTGAAATACATGAGGAGCATGAAACGGTCTGAAAAATAGGAGAAGCATGAAGTGGTGTGGAAAAACATGAAGAGCCTGAAAAGGTGTGAAAAATATGAAGAGCCTCAAAACGTGTCAAAAATATGAGGAGTATGAAACGGTATGATAAATAGCAGGAGCATGAAGTGGTGTGGAAAAACATGAAGAGCCTGAAAAGTTGTGAAATATATTCAAAGCTTCAAAAGGTGTCAAAAATATGAGGAGCAAGAAACGGTCTGAAAAATAGGAGGAGCATGAAGCGCTGTTGAAACTCATAAAGAGCCTGAAAAGTTGTGCAAAATATGAAGAGCTTCAAAAGATGTGAAAAACATGAAGAGCTTCAAAAGGTGTGAAAAATATGAAGAGCTTCAAAAGGTGTCAAAAAAGAGATGAGCATGAAAATGTCTGAAAAATAGGAGGAGCATGAAGCGGTGTTGAAAATCATGAAGAGCCTGAAAAAGTGTGAAAAATATGAAGAACTTCATAATTTTCAAAAATATGAAGAGCTTCAAAAGGTGTCAAAAATATGAGGAGCATGAAACGGTCTGCAAAAAAGGAGGAGCATGAAGTGGTGTTGAAAAACATGAAGAGCCTGAAAAGGTGTGAAAAATATGAAGAGCTTCAAAAGGTGTCAAAAATATGAGAAGCATGAAACGGTTTGAAAAAAAGGAGGAGCATGAAGTGGTGTTGAAAAAATGAAGAGCGTGGAAAGGTGTGAAATATCTGAAGAGCTTCAAAAGGTGTCAAAAATATGAGGAGAATGAAACGGCCTGCAAAATATGAAGAGCATGAAGCGGTGTTGAAAAACATGAAGAGCCTGAAAAGATGTGAAAAATATGAAGAGATTCAAAAGTTGTCAAAAATGAGATGAGCATGAACCCGTCTGAAAAATAGGAGGAGCATGAAGCAGTGTTGAAAGACATGAAGAGCCTGAAAAGATGTGAGAAATATGAAGAGCTTCAAAAGGTGTCAAAAATATGAGGAGCATGAAACGGTCTGCAAAAAAGTAGGAGCATGAAGTGATGTTGAAAAACTTGAAGAGCAGAAAAGGTGTGAAAAATATGAAGAGGTTCAAAGGTGTGAAATACATGAGGATCATGAAACGGTTTGAAAAATTGGAGGAGCATGAAACAGAGTTCGAAAACATGAAGAGCCTGAAAAGGTTTGAAAAATATGAAGAGCTTCAAAAGGTGTCAAAAATATGAGGAGCATGAAACGGTCGGAAAAATAGGAGGAGCATGAGGCGGTGTTGAAAAACATGAAGAGCCTGAAAACGTGTGAAAAATATGAAGAGCTTCAAAGGTGTGATAAATATGAAGAGCTTCAAAAGGTGGCAAAAATGAGTTGAACGTGAAAAGGTCTGAAAAATAGGCGGTGCATGAAGTGGTGTTGAAAAAAAAGAAGAGACTGAAAAGGTGTGAAATATATGAAGAGCTTCAAAAATGTGAAAAATATGAAGAGGTTCAAAAGGTCTGAAATTCATGAGGTGTATGAAACGGTGTGAAAAATAGGAGCATGAAGTGATGTTGAAAAACATGAAGAGCCTGAAAAGGTGGGAAAAATACGAAGAGCTTCAAAAGGTATCAAAAATATAAGGAGCATGAAACGGTCTGAAATATATATTAGGAGCATGAAACGGTCTTCAAAAACATGAAGGCCTGAAAAGGTGTGAAAAATACGAGGAGCTTTGAAAGATGTGAAAAATATGAAGAGCTTCAAAAGGTGTCAAAAATGAGATGAGCGTGAAACGGTCTGAAAAATAGGAGGAGCATGAAGTTGTGTTGAAAAACATGAAGAGCCTGAAAAGGTGTGATATATATGAGGAGCTTGAAAAGGTGTCAAAAATATGAGGAGCATGAAACGATCTGAAAAATAGGAGGTGCATGAAGTGGTGTTGAAAAACATGAAGAGTCTGAAAAGGTGTGAAAAATATGAAAAGCTTCAAAAGGTGTCAAATATATGAGGAGCATGAAACGGTCTGAAAAATAGGAGGAGCATGAAGTGTTGTTTAAAAGCATGAAAAGCCTGAAAAGGTGTGAAATATATGAAGAGCTTCAAAAGGTGTGAAAAAAAGAGAAGAGCTTCAAAAGGTGTCAAAAATATGAGGAGCATGAAACGGTCTGAAAAATAGGAGGAGCATGAAACGGTGTTCAAATACATGAAGAGCATAAAAAGGTGTGAAAAATATGAACAGCTTCAAAATGTGTGAAAATATGAAGACCTGCAAAAGGTGTAAAAATCGATGAGCATCAAATGATCTGAAAATTAGGAGCAGCACGAAGCTGTGTTGAAAAACATGAAGAACCTGAAAACGTGTAAAATATATGAAGAGCTTCAAAAGATATGAGAAATGTGAACAGCTTCAAAATGTGTCAAAAATGAGATGAGCATGAAGCGGTCTGAAAAAAGGAGGAGAATGAAGTTGTGTTGAAAAACATGAAGAGCCTGAAAAGGTGTGAAATATATGAAGAGTTTCAAAATATGTCAAAAATATGAGGAGGATGAAACGGTCTGAAAAATAGGAGGAGCATCAAACTGTGCTGAAAAACATGAAGAGCCTGAAAAGGTGTGAAAAATATGATGAGCTTCAAAACGTGTCAAAAATATGAGGAGCATGAAACGGTCTGAAAAATAGGAGGAGCATGAAACTGTGCTGAAAATCATGAAGAGCATGAAAACATGTGAAAAATATGAAGAGCTTCAAAAGGGAAGAATGATATTAAGAGCTTGAATAGGAGTCAAAAAGAGATGAGCATGAAACGTTCTGAAAAATAGGAGGAGCATGAAGTGGTGGTCAAAAAAATGAAGACGCTGAAAAGGTTTGAAATATATGAAGAGCTACAAAAGGTGTCAAAAATATGAGGAGCATGAAACGGTCTGAAAAATAGGAGGAGCATGACGTGGTGGTGAAAAACATGAAGAGCCTGAAAAGGTGTGAAATATATGAAGAGTTTCAAAAGGTGTGAAAAAAATGAGGAGCTTCAAAAGGTGTCAAAAATATGAGGAGCCTGAAACGGTCTGAAAAATAGGAGGAGCATGATACGGTGTTCAAAAACATGAAGAGCCTGAAAAGGTGTGAAAAATATGAAGAGCTTGAAAAGGTGTGAAATACATGAGGAACCTGAAGCGGTCTGAAAAATAGGAGGAGCATAAAACGGTGTTGAAAAACATGAAGAGCCTGAAAAGGTGTGAAAAATAGGAAGAGCTTCACAAGGTGTCAAATATATGAGGAGCATGAAACGGTCTGAAAAATAGGAGAAGCATGAAGCAGTCGTCAAAAACATGAAGAACCTGAAAAGTTTTGAAAAATATGAAGAGTTTGAAAAGGTGTGAAAAATGTGAGGAACATGAAACGGTCTGAAAAATAGGAGGAGCATGAAACGGTCTGAAAAATAGGGGCAGCATGAAACAATGTTGAAAGACATGAAGAGCTTCAAAAGTGTCAAAAATATGAGGAGCATGAAACGGTCTGAAAAATAAGAGGATCATGAAACGGTCTGAAAAATTGGAGCAGCATGAAACGGTGTTGAAAGACATGAAGAGCTTCAAAAGCGTCAAAAATATGAGGAGAATGAAACGGTTTGAAAAATAAGAGTAGCATGAAACGGTCTGAAAAATAGAGGCAGCATGGAATGGTGTGGAAAAACATGAGGATCTTCAAAAGTTGTGAAAAAATGAGGAGGTTCAAAAGGTGTCAAAATTATGAGGAGCATGAAACGGTCTGAAAAATACGAGGGGCTTGAAAAGGTGTTCCAAAACATGAAGAGCCTGAAAAGATGTGAAAAATATGAACAGCTTCAAAAGCTGCGAAAAATATGAGGAGCATGAAACAGTTTGAAAAATAGGAGAAGCATGAAACAGTGTTGAAAACATGAAGAGCATGACAAGTGTGAAAAATATAAAGAGCATTAAAAGGTGTCAAAAATATGAGGAGCATGAAACGATCTGAAAAAAAGGAGGAGCATGAAGCGGTGTTGAAAAACATTAAGAGTGTGAAAAGGTTTTCAAAAACATGAAGAGCCTGAAAAGGTGTGAAAAATATGAAGAGCTTCAAAACATGTGAAAAATAAGAGGAGCATGAAACAGTTTGAAAAATAGGAGAAGCATAAAGCGGTGTTCAAAAACATGAAGAGCCTGAAAATTTGTGAAAAATATGAAGAGCTTCAAAAGGTGTCAAAAATATGAGGAGCATGAAACGGTCTGAAAAATAGGAGGAGCAAGAAGCGGTGTTGAAAAAGATTAAGAGCCTGAAAACTTTTGAAAAATATGAAGAGCTTCAAAAGTTGTGAAAATATGAAGAGCTTCAAAACGTGTCAAAAATGAAATGAGCATGAAACGGTCTGAAAAATAGGAGGAGCAAGAAGCGTTTTTGAAAAACATGAAGAGACTGAAAAGGTGTGAAAAATATGAAAAGCTTCAAAAGAAGTCAAATTATGAGGAGCATGAAACGGTCTGAAATATAGCAGGAGCATGAAGCGGTGTTCAAAAACATGAAGAGCCTGAAAAGGTGAGAAAAATATGAAGAGCTTCAAAAGGTGTCAAAAATATGAGGAGCCTGAAACGGTCTGAAAAATAGGAAGAGCATGAAGCGGTGTTCAAAAACATGAAAAGGCTGAAAAGATGTGAAAAATATGAAGAGCTTCAAAAGGTGTGAAAAATATGAGGACCATGAAATGGTCTGCAAACATGGAGGAGCTTGAAGTGGTGTTGAAAAACATGAAGAGCCTGAAAAGGTGTGAAAAATCTGAAAAGTCAAAAGGTGTCAAAAATGTGATGAGCATGAAACGATCTGAAAAATAGGAGGAGCATGAAGTGGTGTTCAAAAAATGAAGAGCCTGAAAAGGAGTGATATATATGAAGAGTTTCAAAAGGTGTCAAAAATATGAGGAGCATGAAACGGTCTGGAAAAAAGGAGGATTATGAAACCGTGTTCAAAAACATGAAGAGCCTGAAAAGGTGAGAAAAATAGGAAAAGCCTCAAAATGTGTCAAAAATATAGGGGCATGAAACGGTCGGAAAAATTGCAGGAGCATGAAGCGGTGTTGAAAAACATGAAGAGTCTGAAAACTTGTGAAAATATGAAGAGCTTCAAAAATATTAAAAATATGAAGAGCTTCAAAAGTTGTGAAAAATATGAAGAGATTCCAAAGGTGTCAAAAATGAGATGAGCATGAAACGGTCTGAAAAATAGGAGGAGCATGAAGCGGTGTTGAAAATCATAAAGAGCCTGAAAAGGTATGAACAATATGAAAAGCTTCAAAAGGTGTCAAAAATATGAGGAGAATGAAACGGTCTGAAATATAGGAGGAGCATGAAGCCGTGTTCAAAAACATGAAGAGCCTGAAAAGGTGTGAAAAATATGAAGAGCTTCAAAAGGTGTCAAAAATATGAGGAGCATGAAACGGTCTGAAAAATAGCAGGAGCATGAAGCGGTGTTCAAAAACATGAAAAGCCTGAAAATGTGTGAAAAATATAAAGAGCTTCAAAAGATGTGAAAAATATGAAGAGGTTCAAAAGGTGTCAAAAATGAGATGAGCATGAAACGGTCTGAAAAATAGGAGGAGCATGAAGCGGTGTTGAAAAACATGAAGAACCTGAAAAGGTGTGAGAAATATCAAGAGTTTCAAAAGGTGTCAAAAATGAGATGAGCATGAAACGGTCTGAAAAATAGGCGGAGCATGAAGTGGTGTTGAAAAAAAAGAAGAGACTGAAAAGGTGTGAAATATATGAAGAGCTTCAAATATGTGAAAAATATGAAGAGGTTCAAAAGGTCTGAAATTCATGAGGTGTATGAAACGGTCTGAAAAATAGGAGCATGAAGTGATGTTGAAAAACATGAAGAGCCTGAAAAGGTGGGAAAAATACGAAGAGCTTCAAAAGGTGTCAAAAATATGAGGAGCATGAAACGGTCTGAAAAATAGGAGGAGCAAGAAGCTGTGTTCAAAAACATGAGAGGCTGAAAATGTGTGAAATATATGAAGAGCTTCAAAAGGTGTGAAATACATGAGGATCATGAAACGGTCTGAACAATAGGAGGAGCATGAAGCGGTGTTCAAAAACATGAAGAGCCTGAAAAGGTGTGAAAAATATGAAGAGCTTCAAAAGGTGTCAAAAATATGAGGAGCACTAAACGGTCTGAAAAATAGGAGGACCATGAAGTGGTGTTCAAAAACATGAAGAGCCTGAAAAGGTGTGAAAAATATGAAGAGCTTCAAAAGGTGTCTAAAATATGAGGAGCTTCAAAAGGTGTAAAAAATGAGATGAGCATGAAACGGTCTGTAAAATAGGAGTAGCATGAAGCGGTGTTCAAAATATGAAGAGCCTGAAAAGGTGTGAAATATATGAAGAGCTTTAAAATGTGTCAAAAATATGAAGAGCATGAAACGGTCTCAAAATTAGGAGGAGCATGAAGCGGTATTCAAATATATGGAGATCCTGAAAAGGTACTAAAAATATGAAGAGCTTCAAAAGGTGTCAAAAATATGAGGAGCATGAAACGGTCTGAAATATAGGAGGAGCATGAAACGGTGTTCAAAAACATGAAGAGACTGAAAAGGTGTGAAAAATATTAAGAGCTTCAAAAGGTGTCAAAAATATGAGGAGCATGAAACGGTCTGAAATATAGGAGGAGCATGAAACGGTGTTGAAAAATATGAACAGCCTGAAAAGGTGTAAAAAATATGAAGAGCTTCAACAGGTGTGAAATACATGAGGAGCATGAACCGGTCTGAAAATAGGAGGAGCATGAAGCGTTGTTCAAAAACATGAAGAGCCTAAAAAGGTGTGAAAAATATGAACAGCTTCAAAAGGTGTCAAAAATAGGAGGAGCATGAAGCGGTGTTGAAAAACATGAAGAGCCTGAAAAGGTGTGAAGAATATGAAGAGCTTCAAAAGGTGTCAAAATTACAAGGAGCATGAAACGGTCTGAAAAATAGGAGGAGCATGAAGCGGTGTTCAAAAATATGAAGAGCCTGAAAAGGTGTGAAAAATATGAAGAGCTTCAAAAGGTGTCAAAAATATGAGGTGCATGAAACGGTCTGAAAAAAAAGAGGAGTATGAAGCGGTGTTCAAAAACATGAAGAGCCTTAAAAGGTGTGAAAAATATGAAGAGCTTCAAAAGGTGTCAAAATTATGAGAAGCATGAAACAGTCTGAAAAATAGGAGAAGAATGAAGCGGTGTTGAAAAACATGAGGAGCCTGAGAACTTGTGAAAAATATGAAGAGCTTCAAAAGGTGTCAAAAATGAGATGAGCATGAAACGGTCTGAAATATAGGAGGAGCATGAAGTGGTGTTGAAAAAAATGAAGAGCCTGAAAAGGTGTGATAAATATGAAGAGCTTCAAAAGGTGTCAAAAATATGAGGAGCATGAAACGGTCTGAAAAATAGGAGGAGCATGAAGCGGTGTTGAAAAACATGAAGAGCCTTAAAAAGTGTGAAAAATATGAAGAGCTTCAAAAGGTATGAAATACATGAGGATCATGAAACTTTCTGAAAAATAGGAGGAGCATGAAACGGTGTTCAAAAACAGGAAGAGCCTGAAAATTTGTGAAAAATATGAAGAGCTTCAAAAGGTGTCAAAAATATGAGCGGCATGAAACGGTCTGAAAAATAGGAGGAGCATGAAGCGGTGTTCAAAAACATGAAAAGCCTGAAAAGGTGTAAAAAATATGAAGAGCCCCAAAACGAGTCAAAAATGAGATGAGCATGAAACTGTCTGAAAAATAGGAGTAGCATGAAGTGGTGTTAAAAAAAAAGAAGAGACTGTAAAGGTGTGAAGTATATGAAGAGCTTCTAACAGTGTCAAAAATATGAGGAGAATGAAACGGTCTGAAAAATAGGAGGAGCATGAAGCAGTGTTCAAAAACATGAAGAGCCTGAAAACGTGTGAAAAATATGAAGAGCTTCAAAAGGTGTTAAAAATGAGATGTGCATGAAACGGTCTGAAAAATAGAAGCATCAAGAAGTGGTGTTCAGAAACATGAAGAGCCTGAAAAGTTGTGAAAAATATGAAAAGCTTCAAAAGGTGTTAAAAATGAGATGAGCATGAAACGGTCTGAAAAATAAGAGGAGCATAAAGCGGTGTTCAAAAACATGAAGAGCCTGAAAAGGTGTGAAAATATGAAGAGCTTCAAAAGGTGTCAAAAATATGAGGAGCATGAAACGGTCTGAAAAATAGGAGGAGCATGAAGCGGTGTTCAAAAACATGAAGAGCCTGAAAAGGTGTGAAAAATATGAAGAGCTTCAAAAGGTGTGAAATACATGAGGAGCAAGAAACGGGCTGAAAAATAGGAGAAACATGAAGTGGTGGGGAAAAACATGAAGAGCCTGAAAAGGTGTGAAAAATATGAAGAGCTTCAAAAGGTGTGAAATACATGAGGAGCATGAAACTCTCTGAAAAATAAGAGGAGCATGAAGCGGGGTTCAAAAACATGAAGAGCCTGAAAATTTGTGAAAAATATGAATATCTTCAAAAGGTATCAAAAATGAGATGTGCATGAAAAGTTCTTAAAAATAGGAGGATCATAAAACGGTGTTGAAAAACATAAAGAGCCTGAAAAGGTGTGAAAAATATGAAGAGCTTCAAAAGGTGTCAAAAATGAGATGAGCATGAAACGGTCTGAAAAATAAGAGGAGCATAAAGCGGTGTTCAAAAACATGAAGAGCCTGAAAAGGTGTGAAAATATGAAGAGCTTCAAAAGGTGTCAAAAATATGAGGAGTATGAAACCGTCTGAAAAATAGGAGGAGCATGAAGCGGTGTTCAAAAACATGAAGAGCCTGAAAACGTGTGAAAAATATGAAGAGCTTCAAAAGGTGTAAAAATATGAGGAGAATGAAACGGTCTGAAAAATAGGTGGAGCATGAAGCGGTGTGGAAAAACATGAAGAGCCTGAAAAGGTGTGAAAAATATGAAGAGCTTCAAAAGGTGTCAAAAATATGAGGAGCATGAAACGGTCTCAAAAATAGGAGGAGCATGAAGCGGTGTTGAAAAACATGAAGAGCCTGAAAAGGTGTGAAAAAAATGAAGAGCTTCAAAAGGTGTCAATAATAAGACGTGCATGAAACAGTCTGAAAAACAGGAGGAGCAAGAAACGGTCTGAAATATAGGACGAGCATGAAGCGGTGTTCAAAAACAAGAAGAGCCTGAAAAGGAGTGAAAAATATAAAGAGCTTCAAAACGTGTGAAAAATATGAGGAGCATGTAACGGTCTGAAAAATAGGAAGAGCATGAAACGGTGTGAAAAACATGAAGAGCATGAAAAGGTGTGAAAAATATGAAGAGCTTCAAAAGGTGTCAAAAATATGAGGAGCATGAAACGGTCTCAAAAATAGGAGGAGCATGAAGCGGTGTTGAAAAACATGAAGAGCCTGAAAAGGTGTGAAAAAAATGAAGAGCTTCAAAAGGTGTCAAAAATATGAGGAGCATGAAACGGTCTGAAAAATAGGAGGAGCATGAATCTGTGCTCAAATACATGAAGCGCCTGAGAAGGTGCGAAAAATATGAAGAGCTTCAAAAGGTGTGAAAAATATGAGGAGCATGAAACGATCTCAAAAATAGGAGGAGCATGAAGCGGTGTTAAAAAACATGAAGAGCCTGAAAAGGTGTGACAAATATAAAGAGCTTCAAGATGTGTGAAAAATATGAGGAGCATGAAACGGTCTGAAAAATAGGAGAAGCATGAAGCGGTGTTGAAAAATGCGAGGAGCATGAAGAGGTGTTGAAAAAAATGAAGAGCCTAAAAAGGTGTGAAAAATATGAAGATCTTCTAAACGTGTCAAAAATATGAGGAGCATGAAAAGGTCTGAAAAATAGGAGGAGCATGAAGTGGTGTTGAAAAACATGAAGAGCCTGAAAAGTGTGAAAAATATGGAGAGCTTCATAAGGTGTCAAAAGTATGAGGAGCATGAAACGGTCTGAAAAATAGGAGGAGCATGAAGCGGTGTTCAAAACATGAAGAGCCTGAAAATGTGTGAAAAATATGAAGAGCTTCAAAAGTTGTCAAAAATATGAGGAGCATGAAACGGTCTGAAAAATAGAAGGAGCATGAAATGCTGATCAAAAACATGAAGAGCCTGAAAAGGTATGAAAAGTATGAAGAGCTTCAAAAGGTGTGAAATACATGAGGAGCATGAAACAGTCTGAAAAATAGGAGAAGCATGAAGTGGTGTGGAAAAAGATGAAGAGCCTGAAAAAGTGTGAAAAATATGAAGAGCTTCAAAAGATGTGAAATACATGAGGAGCATGAAACGGTCTGAAAAATAGGAGGAGCATGAAGCGGTGTTCAAAAACATGAAGAGCCTGAAAAGTGTGAAAAATATGAAGAGCTTCAAAAGGTGTGAAAAATATGAAGAGCTTCAAAATGTGTCAAAAATCGATGAGCAGGAAATGGTCTGAAAAATAGGAGAGCATGAAGTGGTTTTAAAAACATGAAGAGCCTGAAAAGGTGTGAAATATATGAAGAGCTTCAAAAGGTATCAAAAATATGAGGAGAATGAAACGGTCTGAAAAATAGGAGGGGCATGAAGACGTGTTGAAAAAACTGAAGAGCCTGAAAAGGTGTGAAAAATATGAAGAGCTTCAAAAGGTGTCAAAAAATGAGGAGCATGAAACGGTATGAAATATAAAGGAGCATGAAACGCTGAACAAATACATGAAGAGCCTGAAAAGGTGTGAAAAATATAAAGAGCTTCAAAAGGTTGAAATACATGAGGAGCATGACACGGTCTGAAAAATAGGAGAAGCATGAAGTGGTGTGGAAAAAGATGAAGAGCCTGAAAAAGTGTGAAAAATATGAAGAGCTTCAAAAGGTGTGAAATACATGAGGAGCATGAAACTCTCTGAAAAATAGGAGGAGCAAGAAGTGGTGTTCAAAAACATGAAGAGCCTGAAAATTTGTGAAAAATATTAAGAGCTTCAAAAGGTGTGAAAAATATGAGGAGCATGAAACGGTCTGAACAATAGGAGGAGAATGAAGCGGTGTTCAGTAACATGAAGAGCCTGAAAAGTTGTGAAAAATATGAAAAGCTTCAAAACGTGTCAAATATATGAGGAGCATGAAACGGTCTGAAAAATATGAGGAGCATGAAGCTGTGTTGAAAAACGTGAAGAGCCTGAAATGGTGTGAAATATATGAAGAGCTTCAAAACGTGTCAAAAATCGATGAGCAGGAAATGGTCTGAATAATAGAGAGCATGAAGTGGTGTTAAAAACATGAAGAGCCTGAAAAGGTGTGAAATATATGAAGAGCTTCAAAAGGTATCAAAAATATGAGGAGAATGAAACGGTCTGAAAAATAGGAGGAGCATGAAGTGTTGTTGAAAAACATGAAGAGCCTGAGAAGGTGTGAAAAATATGAAGAGATTCAAAGGGTGTCAAAAATATGAGGAGCATGAAGCGGTCTCAAAAATAGGAGGAGCATGAAGCTGTGTTCAAAAACATGGAGAGTCTAAAAAGGTGTGAAAAATATGAAGAGCTTCAAAAGCTGTCAAGTATATGAGTAGCATGAAAAGGTATGAAAACAAGCAGGAGCATGAAACGGTGTTGAAAAACTTGAAGAGGCTGAAAAGGTGTGGAAAATAGGAGGAGCTTCAAAAGGTGTCAAAAATATGTGCAGCGTGAAACGGTCTGAAAAATAGGAGGAGAATGAAGCGGTGTTCAAAAACCTGAAGAGCCTGAAAAGGTGTGAAAAATCTGAAGAGCTTCAAAAGGTGTGAAAAATATAAGGAGCATGAAACGGTCTGAAAAATAGGAGGAGCATGAAGCGTTGTTCAAAAACATGAAGAGACTGAAAAGCTGTGAAAAATATGAAGAGCTTCAAAAGGTGTCAAAAATATGAGGAGCATGTACGGTCTGGAAAATAGGAGGAGCATGAAGCGGTCTTGAAAACCATGAAGAGCCTGAAAAGGTGTGAAAAATAAGAAGAGCTTCAAAATGTTTCAAAATTATGAGGAGAATGAACGGTCTGAAAAATAGGAGGAGCATGAAGCGGTGTTGAAAAACAAGAAGAGCCTGAAAAGGTGTGAAAAATATGAATACCTTCAAAAGGTGTGAAGTACATGAGGAGCATTAAACGCTCTGAAAAATAGGAGAAGCATGAAGTTTTTTTCAAAAACATGAAGAGCCTGAAATGGTGTGAAATATATGAAGATCTTCAAAAGTTGTGAAAAATATGAGGGGCATGAAACGATCTGAAAAATAGGAGGTGCATGAAGCGGTGTTGAAAACATGAAGAGCCTGAAAACGTGTGAAAAATATGAAAAGCTTCAAAAGGTGTGAAAAATATGAAGAGCTTCAAACGGTGTGAAAAATATGAAGAGCTTCAAACGGTGTCAAAAATGAGATGAGCATGAAATGGCCTAAAAAATAGGAGGAGCATGAAGTGTTGGTGAAAAACATGAAGAGCCTGAAAAAGTGTGAAGTATATGAAGAGATTCAAAAGGTGTCAAAAATATGAGGAGCATGAAACGGTCTGAAAAATAGAAGGAGAATGAAGTGGTGTTGAAAAACATGAAGAGTCTGAAAAGGTGTGCAAAATATGAAGATCTTCAAAACGTGTGAAAAATATGAGGAGCATGAGACGGTCTGAAAAATAGGAGGAGCATGAAGCGGTGTTGAAAAACATGAAGACCGGAAAAGCTGTGAAAAATATGAAGAGCTTGAAAAGGTGTGAAAAATATGAGGAGCATGAAACCGTTTGAAAAATAGGAGGAGCATGAAGTGGTGTTCAATAATATGAAGAGCCTGAAAAAGTGTGAAAAATATGAAGAACTTCAAAATTTTCTAAAATATGAGGAGCATGAAAAGGTCTGAAAAATAGGAGGAGCATGAAACGGTGTTCAAAAATATGAAGAGCCTGGAATGGTGTGAAAAATATGACAGCCCCAAAACGTGTCAAAAATGTGAGGAGCATGAAACGGTCTGAAACACACGAGGAGCATGAAGTGGTGTTCAAAAACATAAAGAGCCTGAAAAGGTGTGAAATATATGAAGAGCATCAAAAGGTGTGAAAAATATGAGGAGCATGAAACGGTGTGAAAAATATGAGGATCATGAAGCGCTGTGCAAAAACATGATGAGCCTGAAAAGGTGTGAAAAATATGAAGAGCATGAAACGATCTGAAAAATAGGAGGAGCATGAAACGGTGTTCAAAAACATGAAGAGCCTGAAAAGGTGTGAAAAATATGAAGAGCTTCAAAATGTGTGAAATACATGAGGAGCATGAAACGGCCTCAAATATAGGAGGAGCTTGAATCGCTGATGAAAAACATGGAGAGCCTGAAAAGGTGTGAAAAATATGAAGAGCTTAAAAACGTGTCAAAAATATGAGGAGCATGTTACGGTCTCAAAAATAGGAGGAGCATGAAACGGTCTGAAAAATATGAAGGCATGAATCTTGTTGAAAAACATAAAGAGCCTGAAATGGTGTGAAAAATATGAAGAGCTTCAAAAGGTTTCAAAAATATGAGGAGCATGAAACGGCCTCAAATATAGGAGGAGCATGAAGCGGTTTTGAAAAACATGAAGAGCCTGAAAAGGTATGGAAAATATGAAGAGCTTCAAAATGTGTGAAATACATGAGGAGCATGAAACGGTCTGAAAAAATAGGAGAAGCATGAAGTGGTGTTGAAAAACATGAAGAGCCTGAAAAGGTGTGAAAAATATGAAAAGCTTCAAAAGGTGTCAATAATAAGACGTGCATGAAACAGTCTGAAAAACAGGAGGAGCAAGAAACGGTCTGAAATATAGGACGAGCATGAAGCGGTGTTGAAAAACAAGAAGAGCCTGAAAAGGAGTGAAAAATATAAAGAGCTTCAAAACGTGTGAAAAATATGAGGAGCATGTAACGGTCTGAAAAATAGGAAGAGCATGAAACGGTGTGAAAAACATGAAGAGCATGAAAAGGTGTGAAAAATATGAAGAGCTTCAAAAGGTGTCAAAAATATGAGGAGCATGAAACGGTCTCAAAAATAGGAGGAGCATGAAGCGGTGTTGAAAAACATGAAGAGCCTGAAAAGGTGTGAAAAAAATGAAGAGCTTCAAAAGGTGTCAAAAATATGAGGAGCATGAAACGGTCTGAAAAATAGGAGGAGCATGAATCTGTGCTCAAATACATGAAGCGCCTGAGAAGGTGCGAAAAATATGAAGAGCTTCAAAAGGTGTGAAAAATATGAGGAGCATGAAACGATCTCAAAAATAGGAGGAGCATGAAGCGGTGTTAAAAAACATGAAGAGCCTGAAAAGGTGTGACAAATATAAAGAGCTTCAAGATGTGTGAAAAATATGAGGAGCATGAAACGGTCTGAACAATAGGAGGAGAATGAAGCGGTGTTCAGTAACATGAAGAGCCTGAAAAGTTGTGAAAAATATGAAAAGCTTCAAAACGTGTCAAATATATGAGGAGCATGAAACGGTCTGAAAAATATGAGGAGCATGAAGCTGTGTTGAAAAACGTGAAGAGCCTGAAATGGTGTGAAATATATGAAGAGCTTCAAAACGTGTCAAAAATCGATGAGCAGGAAATGGTCTGAATAATAGAGAGCATGAAGTGGTGTTAAAAACATGAAGAGCCTGAAAAGGTGTGAAATATATGAAGAGCTTCAAAAGGTATCAAAAATATGAGGAGAATGAAACGGTCTGAAAAATAGGAGGAGCATGAAGTGTTGTTGAAAAACATGAAGAGCCTGAGAAGGTGTGAAAAATATGAAGAGATTCAAAGGGTGTCAAAAATATGAGGAGCATGAAGCGGTCTCAAAAATAGGAGGAGCATGAAGCTGTGTTCAAAAACATGGAGAGTCTAAAAAGGTGTGAAAAATATGAAGAGCTTCAAAAGCTGTCAAGTATATGAGTAGCATGAAAAGGTATGAAAACAAGCAGGAGCATGAAACGGTGTTGAAAAACTTGAAGAGGCTGAAAAGGTGTGGAAAATAGGAGGAGCTTCAAAAGGTGTCAAAAATATGTGCAGCGTGAAACGGTCTGAAAAATAGGAGGAGAATGAAGCGGTGTTCAAAAACCTGAAGAGCCTGAAAAGGTGTGAAAAATCTGAAGAGCTTCAAAAGGTGTGAAAAATATAAGGAGCATGAAACGGTCTGAAAAATAGGAGGAGCATGAAGCGTTGTTCAAAAACATGAAGAGACTGAAAAGGTGTGAAAAATATGAAGAGCTTCAAAAGGTGTCAAAAATATGAGGAGCATGTACGGTCTGGAAAATAGGAGGAGCATGAAGCGGTCTTGAAAACCATGAAGAGCCTGAAAAGGTGTGAAAAATAAGAAGAGCTTCAAAATGTTTCAAAATTATGAGGAGAATGAACGGTCTGAAAAATAGGAGGAGCATGAAGCGGTGTTGAAAAACAAGAAGAGCCTGAAAAGGTGTGAAAAATATGAATACCTTCAAAAGGTGTGAAGTACATGAGGAGCATTAAACGCTCTGAAAAATAGGAGAAGCATGAAGTTTTTTTCAAAAACATGAAGAGCCTGAAATGGTGTGAAATATATGAAGATCTTCAAAAGTTGTGAAAAATATGAGGGGCATGAAACGATCTGAAAAATAGGAGGTGCATGAAGCGGTGTTGAAAACATGAAGAGCCTGAAAACGTGTGAAAAATATGAAAAGCTTCAAAAGGTGTGAAAAATATGAAGAGCTTCAAACGGTGTGAAAAATATGAAGAGCTTCAAACGGTGTCAAAAATGAGATGAGCATGAAATGGCCTAAAAAATAGGAGGAGCATGAAGTGTTGGTGAAAAACATGAAGAGCCTGAAAAAGTGTGAAGTATATGAAGAGATTCAAAAGGTGTCAAAAATATGAGGAGCATGAAACGGTCTGAAAAATAGAAGGAGAATGAAGTGGTGTTGAAAAACATGAAGAGTCTGAAAAGGTGTGCAAAATATGAAGATCTTCAAAAGGTGTGAAAAATATGAGGAGCATGAGACGGTCTGAAAAATAGGAGGAGCATGAAGCGGTGTTGAAAAACATGAAGACCGGAAAAGCTGTGAAAAATATGAAGAGCTTGAAAAGGTGTGAAAAATATGAGGAGCATGAAACCGTTTGAAAAAGAGGAGGAGCATGAAGTGGTGTTCAATAATATGAAGAGCCTGAAAAAGTGTGAAAAATATGAAGAACTTCAAAATTTTCTAAAATATGAGGAGCATGAAAAGGTCTGAAAAATAGGAGGAGCATGAAACGGTGTTCAAAAATATGAAGAGCCTAGAATGGTGTGAAAAATATGACAGCCCCAAAACGTGTCAAAAATGTGAGGAGCATGAAACGGTCTGAAACACACGAGGAGCATGAAGTGGTGTTCAAAAACATAAAGAGCCTGAAAAGGTGTGAAATATATGAAGAGCATCAAAAGGTGTGAAAAATATGAGGAGCATGAAACGGTGTGAAAAATATGAGGATCATGAAGCGCTGTGCAAAAACATGATGAGCCTGAAAAGGTGTGAAAAATATGAAGAGCATGAAACGATCTGAAAAATAGGAGGAGCATGAAACGGTGTTCAAAAACATGAAGAGCCTGAAAAGGTGTGAAAAATATGAAGAGCTTCAAAATGTGTGAAATACATGAGGAGCATGAAACGGCCTCAAATATAGGAGGAGCTTGAATCGCTGATGAAAAACATGGAGAGCCTGAAAAGGTGTGAAAAATATGAAGAGCTTAAAAACGTGTCAAAAATATGAGGAGCATGTTACGGTCTCAAAAATAGGAGGAGCATGAAACGGTCTGAAAAATATGAAGGCATGAATCTTGTTGAAAAACATAAAGAGCCTGAAATGGTGTGAAAAATATGAAGAGCTTCAAAAGGTTTCAAAAATATGAGGAGCATGAAACGGCCTCAAATATAGGAGGAGCATGAAGCGGTTTTGAAAAACATGAAGAGCCTGAAAAGGTATGGAAAATATGAAGAGCTTCAAAATGTGTGAAATACATGAGGAGCATGAAACGGTCTGAAAAAATAGGAGAAGCATGAAGTGGTGTTGAAAAACATGAAGAGCCTGAAAAGGTGTGAAAAATATGAAAAGCTTCAAAAGGTGTCAATAATAAGACGTGCATGAAACAGTCTGAAAAACAGGAGGAGCAAGAAACGGTCTGAAATATAGGACGAGCATGAAGCGGTGTTGAAAAACAAGAAGAGCCTGAAAAGGAGTGAAAAATATAAAGAGCTTCAAAACGTGTGAAAAATATGAGGAGCATGTAACGGTCTGAAAAATAGGAAGAGCATGAAACGGTGTGAAAAACATGAAGAGCATGAAAAGGTGTGAAAAATATGAAGAGCTTCAAAAGGTGTCAAAAATATGAGGAGCATGAAACGGTCTCAAAAATAGGAGGAGCATGAAGCGGTGTTGAAAAACATGAAGAGCCTGAAAAGGTGTGAAAAAAATGAAGAGCTTCAAAAGGTGTCAAAAATATGAGGAGCATGAAACGGTCTGAAAAATAGGAGGAGCATGAATCTGTGCTCAAATACATGAAGCGCCTGAGAAGGTGCGAAAAATATGAAGAGCTTCAAAAGGTGTGAAAAATATGAGGAGCATGAAACGATTTCAAAAATAGGAGGAGCATGAAGCGGTGTTAAAAAACATGAAGAGCCTGAAAAGGTGTGACAAATATAAAGAGCTTCAAGATGTGTGAAAAATATGAGGAGCATGAAACGGTCTGAAAAATAGGAGAAGCATGAAGCGGTGTTGAAAAATGCGAGGAGCATGAAGAGGTGTTGAAAAAAATGAAGAGCCTAAAAAGGTGTGAAAAATATGAAGATCTTCTAAACGTGTCAAAAATATGAGGAGCATGAAATGGTCTGAAAAATAGGAGGAGCATGAAGTGGTGTTGAAAAACATGAAGAGCCTGAAAAGTGTGAAAAATATGGAGAGCTTCATAAGGTGTCAAAAGTATGAGGAGCATGAAACGGTCTGAAAAATAGGAGGAGCATGAAGCGGTGTTCAAAACATGAAGAGCCTGAAAATGTGTGAAAAATATGAAGAGCTTCAAAAGTTGTCAAAAATATGAGGAGCATGAAACGGTCTGAAAAATAGAAGGAGCATGAAATGCTGATCAAAAACATGAAGAGCCTGAAAAGGTATGAAAAGTATGAAGAGCTTCAAAAGGTGTGAAATACATGAGGAGCATGAAACAGTCTGAAAAATAGGAGAAGCATGAAGTGGTGTGGAAAAAGATGAAGAGCCTGAAAAAGTGTGAAAAATATGAAGAGCTTCAAAAGATGTGAAATACATGAGGAGCATGAAACGGTCTGAAAAATAGGAGGAGCATGAAGCGGTGTTCAAAAACATGAAGAGCCTGAAAAGTGTGAAAAATATGAAGAGCTTCAAAAGGTGTGAAAAATATGAAGAGCTTCAAAATGTGTCAAAAATCGATGAGCAGGAAATGGTCTGAAAAATAGGAGAGCATGAAGTGGTTTTAAAAACATGAAGAGCCTGAAAACGTGTGAAATATATGAAGAGCTTCAAAAGGTATCAAAAATATGAGGAGAATGAAACGGTCTGAAAAATAGGAGGGGCATGAAGACGTGTTGAAAAAACTGAAGAGCCTGAAAAGGTGTGAAAAATATGAAGAGCTTCAAAAGGTGTCAAAAAATGAGGAGCATGAAACGGTATGAAATATAAAGGAGCATGAAACGCTGAACAAATACATGAAGAGCCTGAAAAGGTGTGAAAAATATAAAGAGCTTCAAAAGGTTGAAATACATGAGGAGCATGACACGGTCTGAAAAATAGGAGAAGCATGAAGTGGTGTGGAAAAAGATGAAGAGCCTGAAAAAGTGTGAAAAATATGAAGAGCTTCAAAAGGTGTGAAATACATGAGGAGCATGAAACTCTCTGAAAAATAGGAGGAGCAAGAAGTGGTGTTCAAAAACATGAAGAGCCTGAAAATTTGTGAAAAATATTAAGAGCTTCAAAAGGTGTGAAAAATATGAGGAGCATGAAACGGTCTGAACAACAGGAGGAGAATGAAGCGGTGTTCAGTAACATGAAGAGCCTGAAAAGTTGTGAAAAATATGAAAAGCTTCAAAACGTGTCAAATATATGAGGAGCATGAAACGGTCTGAAAAATATGAGGAGCATGAAGCTGTGTTGAAAAACGTGAAGAGCCTGAAATGGTGTGAAATATATGAAGAGCTTCAAAACGTGTCAAAAATCGATGAGCAGGAAATGGTCTGAATAATAGAGAGCATGAAGTGGTGTTAAAAACATGAAGAGCCTGAAAAGGTGTGAAATATATGAAGAGCTTCAAAAGGTATCAAAAATATGAGGAGAATGAAATGGTCTGAAAAATAGGAGGAGCATGAAGTGTTGTTGAAAAACATGAAGAGCCTGAGAAGGTGTGAAAAATATGAAGAGATTCAAAGGGTGTCAAAAATATGAGGAGCATGAAGCGGTCTCAAAAATAGGAGGAGCATGAAGCTGTGTTCAAAAACATGGAGAGTCTAAAAAGGTGTGAAA
Source organism: Dama dama (assembly GCF_033118175.1). NCBI lineage: Eukaryota > Metazoa > Chordata > Mammalia > Artiodactyla > Cervidae > Dama > Dama dama. Next base: position 63,623,706 of record NC_083688.1, on the reverse strand, counting down.
AATATGAAGAGCTTCAAAAGCTGTCAAGTATATGAGTAGCATGAAAAGGTATGAAAACAAGCAGGAGCATGAAACGGTGTTGAAAAATTTGAAGAGCCTGAAAAGGTGTGGAAAATAGGAGGAGCTTCAAAAGGTGTCAAAAATATGTGCAGCGTGAAACGGTCTGAAAAATAGGAGGAGAATGAAGCGGTTTTCAAAAACCTGAAGAGCCTGAAAAGGTGTGAAAAATCTGAAGAGCTTCAAAAGGTGTGAAAAATATAAGGAGCATGAAACGGTCTGAAAAATAGGAGGAGCATGAAGCGTTGTTCAAAAACATGAAGAGACTGAAAAGGTGTGAAAAATATGAAGAGCTTCAAAAGGTGTCAAAAATATGAGGAGCATGTACGGTCTGGAAAATAGGAGGAGCATGAAGCGGTCTTGAAAACCATGAAGAGCCTGAAAAGGTGTGAAAAATAAGAAGAGCTTCAAAATGTTTCAAAATTATGGGGAGAATGAACGGTCTGAAAAATAGGAGGAGCATGAAGCGGTGTTGAAAAACAAGAAGAGCCTGAAAAGGTGTGAAAAATATGAATACCTTCAAAAGGTGTGAAGTACATGAGGAGCATTAAACGCTCTGAAAAATAGGAGAAGCATGAAGTTTTTTTCAAAAACATGAAGAGCCTGAAATGGTGTGAAATATATGAAGATCTTCAAAAGTTGTGAAAAATATGAGGGGCATGAAACGATCTGAAAAATAGGAGGTGCATGAAGCGGTGTTGAAAACATGAAGAGCCTGAAAACGTGTGAAAAATATGAAAAGCTTCAAAAGGTGTGAAAAATATGAAGAGCTTCAAACGGTGTGAGAAATATGAAGAGCTTCAAACGGTGTCAAAAATGAGATGAGCATGAAATGGCCTAAAAAATAGGAGGAGCATGAAGTGTTGGTGAAAAACATGAAGAGCCTGAAAAAGTGTGAAGTATATGAAGAGATTCAAAAGGTGTCAAAAATATGAGGAGCATGAAACGGTCTGAAAAATAGAAGGAGAATGAAGTGGTGTTGAAAAACATGAAGAGTCTGAAAAGGTGTGCAAAATATGAAGATCTTCAAAAGGTGTGAAAAATATGAGGAGCATGAGACGGTCTGAAAAATAGGAGGAGCATGAAGCGGTGTTGAAAAACATGAAGACCGGAAAAGCTGTGAAAAATATGAAGAGCTTGAAAAGGTGTGAAAAATATGAGGAGCATGAAACCGTTTGAAAAAGAGGAGGAGCATGAAGTGGTGTTCAATAATATGAAGAGCCTGAAAAAGTGTGAAAAATATGAAGAACTTCAAAATTTTCTAAAATATGAGGAGCATGAAAAGGTCTGAAAAATAGGAGGAGCATGAAACGGTGTTCAAAAATATGAAGAGCCTGGAATGGTGTGAAAAATATGACAGCCCCAAAACGTGTCAAAAATGTGAGGAGCATGAAACGGTCTGAAACACACGAGGAGCATGAAGTGGTGTTCAAAAACATAAAGAGCCTGAAAAGGTGTGAAATATATGAAGAGCATCAAAAGGTGTGAAAAATATGAGGAGCATGAAACGGTGTGAAAAATATGAGGATCATGAAGCGCTGTGCAAAAACATGATGAGCCTGAAAAGGTGTGAAAAATATGAAGAGCATGAAACGATCTGAAAAATAGGAGGAGCATGAAACGGTGTTCAAAAACATGAAGAGCCTGAAAAGGTGTGAAAAATATGAAGAGCTTCAAAATGTGTGAAATACATGAGGAGCATGAAACGGCCTCAAATATAGGAGGAGCTTGAATCGCTGATGAAAAACATGGAGAGCCTGAAAAGGTGTGAAAAATATGAAGAGCTTAAAAACGTGTCAAAAATATGAGGAGCATGTTACGGTCTCAAAAATAGGAGGAGCATGAAACGGTCTGAAAAATATGAAGGCATGAATCTTGTTGAAAAACATAAAGAGCCTGAAATGGTGTGAAAAATATGAAGAGCTTCAAAAGGTTTCAAAAATATGAGGAGCATGAAACGGCCTCAAATATAGGAGGAGCATGAAGCGGTTTTGAAAAACATGAAGAGCCTGAAAAGGTATGGAAAATATGAAGAGCTTCAAAATGTGTGAAATACATGAGGAGCATGAAACGGTCTGAAAAATAGGAGGAGCATGAAGTGGTGTTGAAAAACATGAAGAGCCTGAAAAGGTGTGAAAAATATGAAAAGCTTCAAAAGGTGTCAATAATAAGACGTGCATGAAACAGTCTGAAAAACAGGAGGAGCAAGAAACGGTCTGAAATATAGGACGAGCATGAAGCGGTGTTCAAAAACAAGAAGAGCCTGAAAAGGAGTGAAAAATATAAAGAGCTTCAAAACGTGTGAAAAATATGAGGAGCATGTAACGGTCTGAAAAATAGGAAGAGCATGAAACGGTGTGAAAAACATGAAGAGCATGAAAAGGTGTGAAAAATATGAAGAGCTTCAAAAGGTGTCAAAAATATGAGGAGCATGAAACGGTCTGAAAAATAGGAGGAGCATGAATCTGTGCTCAAATACATGAAGCGCCTGAGAAGGTGCGAAAAATATGAAGAGCTTCAAAAGGTGTGAAAAATATGAGGAGCACGAAACGATCTCAAAAATAGGAGGAGCATGAAGCGGTGTTAAAAAACATGAAGAGCCTGAAAAGGTGTGACAAATATAAAGAGCTTCAAGATGTGTGAAAAATATGAGGAGCATGAAACGGTCTGAAATATAGGAGGAGACATGAAGTGGTGTTGAAAAAAATGAAGAGCCTAAAAAGGTGTGAAAAATATGAAGATCTTCTAAACGTGTCAAAAATATGAGGAGCATGAAATGGTCTCAAAAATAGGAGGAGCAAGAAGCGGTGTTGAAAAACATGAAGAGCCTGAAAACGTGTGAAAAATATGAAGAGCTTCAAAAGGTGTGAAAAATATGAAAAACTTCAAAAGGTGTCAAAAATGACATGAGCATGTAACCGTCTGAAAAATAGGACGAGCATGAAGTGGTGTTCCGAAACATGAAGAGCCTGAAAAGGAGTGAAATATATGAAGAGCTTCAAAGGTGTCAAAAATATGAGGAGCATGAAACGGTCTGAAAAATAGGAGGAGCATGAAGGGTGTTGAACAACATGAATAGGCTGTAAAGGTGTGAAAAATAAGAAGAGCTTCAAAAGGTGTCAAAAATATGAAGCGCTTCAAACGGTGTCAAAAATGAGAGTAGCATGAAATGGTCTGAAAAATAGGAAGAGCATGAAACGTTGTTCAAAAACATGAAGACCCTGAAAAGGTGTGAAAAATATGAAGAGCTTCAACAGGTGTGAAATACATGAGGAGCATGAAACGGTCTGAAAAATAGGAGGAGCATGAAGTGGTGTTGAAAAACATGTAGAGCCTGTAATGGCGTCAAAATTAGGAATAGCTTCAAAAGGTGTCAAAAATATGAGGAGCATGAAACGGTCTGAAAATAGGAGGAGCATGAAGCTGTGTTCAAAAACATAAAGAGACTGAAAATGTGTGAAATATATGAAGAGCTTCAAAAGGTGTGTAATATATGAGGAGCATGAAACGGTCTGAAAAATAGGAGGAGCAAGAAGCTGTGTTCAAAAACATGAGAGCCTGAAAATGTGTGAAATATATGAAGAGCTTCAAAAGGTGTGAAATACATGAGGAGCATGAAACGTTCTGAAAAATAGGAGGAGCATGAAGCGGTGTTCAAAAACATGAAGAGCCTGAAAAAGTCTGAAAAGTATGAAGACTTCAAAAGCTGTCAAAAGTATGAGGAGCATGAAGCGGCGTTGAAAAATATGAAGAGCATGAAAAGGTGTGAAAAATATGAAGAGACTCAAAAGGTGTGAAAAATATGAAAATCTTCCAAAGTTGTCAAATATGAGATGTGCATGAAACGGTCTGGAAAATAGGACGAGCATGAAGCGGTGTGGAAAAACATGAAGAGCATGAAAACGTGTGAAAAATATGAAGAGCTTCAAAAGGTGTGAAATACATGAGGAGCATGAAACGGTCTGAAAAATATGAGGAGCATTAAGCGGTATTCAAAAATATGAAGAGCCTGAAAATGTGTGAAGAATATGATGAGCTTCAAAAAGTGTCAACAATATGAGGAGCATGAAACGGTCTGAAAAATAGGAGGAGCATGAAGTGCTGTTGAAAAATATGAAGTGCCTGAAAAGCTGTGAAAAATATAAAGAGCTTCAAAAGGTGTGAAAAATATGAAGAGCTTCAAAAGGTGTGAAAATTATGAAGAGCTTCAAAGGTGTCAAAAATGAGATGATAATGAAGAGGTCTGAAAAATAGGAGGAGCATGAAGTGGTGTTGAAAAGCATGAAGAGCCTGAAAAGGTGTGAAAAATATAAAGAGCTTTAAAAGTTGTCAAAAATATGAGGAGCTTGAAAGGGTCTGAAAAATAGAAGGAGCATTGAAGCATTGTTCAAAAACTTGAAGAGCCTGAAAAGGTGTGAAAAATATGAAGAGCTTCAAAAATTGTCAAAAATATGAGGAGCATGAAACGGTCTGAAAAATAAGAGGAGCATGAAGTAGTTTTGAAAAACATGAACAGCCTGAAAAGTGTGAAAAATATGAAGAGCTTCTAAATGTTTAAAAAACATGAGGAGCATGAAACGGTCTGAAAAATAGGAGCAGCATGAAATGGTGTTCAAAAACTTGAAGAGCCTGAAAAGGTGTGAAACATATGAAGAGCTTCAAAAGTTGTGAAATAAATGAGGAGCATGAAACGGTCTGAAAAAGAGAAGGAGCATTAAACGGTATTCAAAAATATAAAGAGCCTGAAAAGGTGTGAAAAATGTGAAGAGCTTCAAAGGTGTGAAATACAGGAGGAGCATGAAACGATCTGAAAAATAGGACGAGCATGAAGCGGTATGGAAAAACATGAGGAACCTGAAAATGTGTGAAAAATATGTAGAGCTTCAAAAGGTGCCAAATATATGAGGAGCATGAAACGGTCTGAAAAAGAGGAGGAGCATTAAACGGTGTTCAAAAACATGAAGTGCCTGAAAAGGTGTGAAAAATATGAAGAGCTTCAAAAGGTGTGAAATACATGAGGAGCATGAAACGGTCTGAAAAATAGGAGGAGCATGAAGCGGTGTTCAAACACATGAAAAGCCTGAAAAGGTGTGAAAAATATGAAGAGCTTCAAAAGGTGTCAAAAATATGAGGAGCAAGAAACGGTCTGAAAAATAGGAGGAGCATGAAACGGTGTTCAAAAACATGAAGAGCCTGAAAAGCTGTGAAATATATGAAGAGCTTCAAAAGGTGTGAAAAATATGAAGAGCTTCAAAAGGGGTCAAAAATGAGATGATCCTGAATGGTTTGAAAAATAGGAGGAGCATGAAGTGGTGTTGTAAAACATGAAGAGCCTGAGGAGTGTGAAATATATGATGAGGTTCAAAAGGTGTGAAAAATATGAAGAGCTTCAAAAGCTGTCAAAAATGAGATGAACATGAAACTGTCTGAAAATAGGAGGGGCATGAAGTGGTGTTGAAAAATATTAAGAGCCTGAAAAGGTGTGAAATATATGAAGAGCTTCAAAAAGTGTCAAAAATATGACGAGCATGAAACGATCTGAAAAATAGGAGGAGCATGAAGCGGTGTTGAAAAAGTGAAGAGCCTGAAAACGTGTGAAAAATATGAAGAGCTTCAAAAGGTGTGAAAATAGGAAGAGCTTCAAAAGGTGTGAAATATATGAGGAGCATGAAACGGTCTGAAAAATAGGAGGAGCATGAAGCGGTGTTCAAAAACATGAAGAGCCTGAAAAGGTGTGAAAAATATGAAGAGCTTCAAAAGGTGTCAAAAATATGAGGAGCATGAAACAGACTGAAAAATAGGAGGAGCGTGAAGCGCTGTTCAAAAACATGAAGAGTCTGAAAATGTGTGAAAAACATGAAGTGTTTCAAAAGGTGTCAAAAATATGAGGAGCATGAAACGGTCTGAAAAATAGGAGGAGCATGAAACGGTGTTGAAAAACATGAGGAGCCTGAAAATGTGTGAAAAATATGAAGAGCCTCAAAACCTGTCAAAAATATGAGGAGCATGAAACGCTCTGAAAAATAGGAGGAGCATGAAGTGGTGTTGAAAAATATGAAGAGCATGAAAACGTGTGAAAAATACGACGAGCTTCAAAATGTGTCAAAAATATGAGGAACATGAAACGGTCTGAAAAATAGGAAGATCATGAAGCGGTGTTGAAACACCTGAAGAGCCTAAAAAGTGTGAAAAATATGAAGAGCTTCAAAAGGTGTCAACAATGTGAGGAGCATGAAACTGTCTGAAAAATGAGAGGAGCATGAAGCGGTGTTAAAAAACATGAAGAGCCTGAAAATGTGTGAAAAATATGAAGAGCTTCAAAGGTGTGAAATACATGAGGAGCATGAAACGGTCTGAAAAATAGGAGGAGCATGAAAGGGTATTCAAAAACATGAAGAGCCTGAAAATCTGTGAAAAATATGAAGAGCTTCAAAAGGTGTGAAAAATATGAAGAGCCTGAAAATCTGTGAAAAATATGAAGAGCTTCAAAAGGTGTGAAAAATATGAAGAGCTTCAAAAGGTGTGAAGAATATGAAGAGCCTGAAATTGTGTGAAAAATATGAAGAGTTTCAAAAGGTTTCAAAATTATGAGGAGCATGAAACGGTCTGAAAAATAGGAGCAGCATAAAACGTTGTCCAAAATCTTGAAGAGCCTGAAAATGTATGAAACATATGAAGAGCTTCAAAAGGTGTGAAATACAAGAGGAGCATGAATCTGTCTGAAAAATAGGAGGAGCATGAAGCGGTGTTGAAAAACATGAAAAGCCTGAAAAGGTGTGAAACATATGAAGAGCCTCAAAACGTGTCAAAATTATGAGGAGCATGAAACGGTCTGAAAAATAAGAGGAGCATGAAACGGTCTGAAAAATAGGAGAAGCATGAAACGGTGTTCAAAAACATGAAAAGCCTGAAAAGGTGTGAAATATATGAAGAGCCTCAAAACGTGTCAAAATTATGAGGAGCATGAAACGGTCTGTAAAATAAGAGGAGCATGAAACGATCTGAAAAATAAGAAGAGAATGACGCGGTGTTGAAAAACATGAAGAGCCTCAAAAGGAGTGACAAATATAGTTTCAAAAGGTGTCAATAATAAGCGTTGCATGAAACAGTCTGAAAAATAGGAGGAGCGTGAAGCGGTGTTGAAAAACATGAAGAGCCTGAAAAGGTGTGAAAAATATGAAGAGCTTCAAAAGGTGTCAAAAATATGAGTAGCATGAAACGGTCTGAAAAAGAGGAGGAGAATGAAACGGTCTGAAAATAGGAGGAGCATGAAGCGGTGTTGAAAAACATGAAGAGCCTGAAACGGTGTGAAATATATGAAGAGCCTCAAAACGTGTCAAAATTATGAGGAGCATGAAACGGTCTGAAAAATAAGAGGAGCATGAAACGGTGTTGAAAAACATGAAGAGCCTGAAAAGGTATGAAAAATATGAAGAGCTTCAAAAGGTGTGAAAAATATGAAGAGTTCAAAAGGTGTCATAAATGAGATGAGCATGAAACGGTCTAAAAAACAGGAGGAGCATGAAGTGGTGTTGAAAAACATGAAGAGCCTGAAAAAGTGTGAAATATATGAAGAGATTCAAAAGGTGTCAAAAATATGAGGAGTATGAAACGGTCTGAAAAATAGGAAGAGCATGAAAAGGTCTGAAAAATAGGAGGAGCATGAAGCATTGTTCAAAAACATGAAGAAAATGAAAAAGTATGAAATATATGAAGAGCTTCAAAAGGTGTGAAAAATATGAGGAGCATGAAACGGTCTGAAAAATAGGAGGAACATGAAGTGGTGTTGAAAAACATGAAGAGCCTGAAAAGGTGTGAAAAAGATGAAGAGCTTCAAAAATTGTCAAAAATATGAGGAGCATGAAACGGTCTGAAATATAAGAGGAGCATGAAGTAGTTTTGAAAAACATGAACAGCTTGAAAAGTGTGAAAAATATGAAGAGCTTCTAAAGGTGTCAAAATATGAGGAGCATGAAACGGTCTGAAAAATAGGAGTAGCATGAAATGGTGTTCAAAAACTTGAAGAGCCTGAAAAGGTGTGAAACATATGAAGAGCTTCAAAAGGTGTGAAATAAATGAGGAGCATGAAACGTTCTGAAAAATAGGAGGAGCATGAAGCGGTATTCAAAAATATAAAGAGCCTGAAAAGGTGTGAAAAATATGAAGAGCTTCGAAGGTGTGAAATACAGGAGGAGCATGAAACGATCTGAAAAATAGGACGAGCATGAAGCGGTGTGGAAAAATATGAGGAACCTGAAAAGGTGTGAAAAATATGTAGAGCTTCAAAAGGTGCCAAATATATGAGGAGCATGAAACGGTCTGAAAAAGAGGAGGAGCATTAAACGGTGTTCAAAAACATGAAGTGCCTGAAAAGGTGTGAAAAATATGAAGAGCTTCAAAAGGTGTGAAATATATGAGGAGCATGAAACGGTCTGAAAAATAGGAGGAGCATGAAGCGGTGTTCAAACACATGAAAAGCCTGAAAATGTGTGAAAAATATGAAGAGCTTCAAAAGGTGTGAAAAATATGAGGAGCATGAAACGGTCTGAAAAATAGGAGGAACATGAAGTGGTGTTGAAAAACATGAAGAGCCTGAAAAGGTGTGAAAAAGATGAAGAGCTTCAAAAATTGTCAAAAATATGAGGAGCATGAAACGGTCTGAAATATAAGAGGAGCATAAAGTAGTTTTGAAAAACATGAACAGCCTGAAAAGTGTGAAAAATATTAAGAGCTTCTAAAGTTGTCAAAATATGAGGAGCATGAAACGGTCTGAAAAATAGGAGCAGCATGAAATGGTGTTCAAAAACTTGAAGAGCCTGAAAAGGTGTGAAACATATGAAGAGCTTCAAAAGGTGTGAAATAAATGAGGAGCATGAAACGTTCTGAAAAATAGGAGGAGCATGAAGCGGTATTCAAAAATATAAAGAGCCTGAAAAGGTGTGAAAAATGTGTAGAGCTTCAAAAGGTGCCAAATATATGAGGAGCATGAAACGGTCTGAAAAAGAGGAGGAGCATTAAACGGTGTTCAAAAACATGAAGTGCCTGAAAAGGTGTGAAAAATATGAAGAGCTTCAAAAGGTGTGAAATATATGAGGAGCATGAAACGGTCTGAAAAATAGGAGGAGCATGAAGCGGTGTTCAAACACATGAAAAGCCTGAAAATGTGTGAAAAATATGAAGAGCTTCAAAAGGTGTCAAAAATATGAGGAGCATGAAACGGTCTGAAAAATAGGAGGAACATGAAGTGGTGTTGAAAAACATGAAGAGCCTGAAAAGGTGTGAAAAAGATGAAGAGCTTCAAAAATTGTCAAAAATATGAGGAGCATGAAACGGTCTGAAATATAAGAGGAGCATAAAGTAGTTTTGAAAAACATGAACAGCCTGAAAAGTGTGAAAAATATTAAGAGCTTCTAAAGGTGTCAAAATATGAGGAGCATGAAACGGTCTGAAAAATAGGAGCAGCATGAAATGGTGTTCAAAAACTTGAAGAGCCTGAAAAGGTGTGAAACATATGAAGAGCTTCAAAAGGTGTGAAATAAATGAGGAGCATGAAACGTTCTGAAAAATAGGAGGAGCATGAAGCGGTATTCAAAAATATAAAGAGCCTGAAAAGGTGTGAAAAATGTGTAGAGCTTCAAAAGGTGCCAAATATATGAGGAGCATGAAACGGTCTGAAAAAGAGGAGGAGCATTAAACGGTGTTCAAAAACATGAAGTGCCTGAAAAGGTGTGAAAAATATGAAGAGCTTCAAAAGGTGTGAAATATATGAGGAGCATGAAACGGTCTGAAAAATAGGAGGAGCATGAAGCGGTGTTCAAACACATGAAAAGCCTGAAAATGTGTGAAAAATATGAAGAGCTTCCAAAGGTGTCAAAAATATGAGGAGCATGAAACGGTCTGAAAAATAGGAGGAGCATGAAACGGTGTTCAAAAACATGAAGAGCCTGAAAAGCTGTGAAATATATGAAGAGCTTCAAAAGGTGTGAAAAATATGAAGAGCTTGAAAAGGGGTCAAAAATGAGATGATCCTGAAACGGTTTGAAAAATAGGAGGAGCATGAAGTGGTGTTGTAAAACATGAAGTGCCTGAGGAGTGTGCAATATGATGATGAGGTTCAAAAGGTGTGAAAAGTATGAAGAGCTTCAAAAGCTGTCAAAAATGAGATGAACATGAAACTGTCTGAAAATAGGAGGGGCATGAAGTGGTGTTGAAAAATATGAAGAGCCTGAAAAGGTGTGAAATATATGAAGAGCTTCAAAAAGTGTCAAAAATATGAGGAGCATGAAACGATCTGAAAAATAGGAGGAGCATGAAGCGGTGTTGAAAAACTGAAGAGCCTGAAAACGTGTGAAAAATATGAAGAGCTTCAAAAGGTGTGAAAATATGAAGAGCTTCAAAAGGTGTGAAATATATGAGGAGCATGAAACGGTCTGAAAAATAGGAGGAGCATGAAGCGGTGTTCAAACACATGAAAAGCCTGAAAATGTGTGAAAAATATGAAGAGCTTCAAAAGGTGTGAAAAATATGAGGAGCATGAAACGGTCTGAAAAATAGGAGGAACATGAAGTGGTGTTGAAAAACATGAAGAGCCTGAAAAGGTGTGAAAAAGAGGAAGAGCTTCAAAAATTGTCAAAAATATGAGGAGCATGAAACGGTCTGAAATATAAGAGGAGCATGAAGTAGTTTTGAAAAACATGAACAGCCTGAAAAGTGTCAAAAATATGAAGAGCTTCTAAAGGTGTCAAAATATGAGGAGCATGAAACGGTCTGAAAAATAGGAGTAGCATGAAATGGTGTTCAAAAACTTGAAGAGCCTGAAAAGGTGTGAAACATATGAAGAGCTTCAAACGGTGTGAAATAAATGAGGAGCATGAAACGTTCTGAAAAATAGGAGGAGCATGAAGCGGTATTCAAAAATATAAAGAGCCTGAAAAGGTGTGAAAAATGTGAAGAGCTTCGAAGGTGTGAAATACAGGAGGAGCATGAAACGATCTGAAAAATAGGACGAGCATGAAGCGGTGTGGAAAAATATGAGGAACCTGAAAAGGTGTGAAAAATATGTAGAGCTTCAAAAGGTGCCAAATATATGAGGAGCATGAAACGGTTTGAAAAAGAGGAGGAGCATTAAACGGTGTTCAAAAACATGAAGTGACTGAAAAGGTGTGAAAAATATGAAGAGCTTCAAAAGGTGTGAAATACATGAGGAGCATGAAACGGTCTGAAAAATAGGAGGAGCATGAAGCGGTGTTCAAACACATGAAAAGCCTGAAAATGTGTGAAAAATATGAAGAGCTTCAAAAGGTGTCAAAAATATGAGGAGTATGAAACGGTCTGAAAAACAGGAGGAGCATGAAACGGTGTTCAAAAACATGAAGAGCCTGAAAAGCTGTGAAATATATGAAGAGCTTCAAAAGGTGTGAAAAATATGAAGAGCTTGAAAAGGGGTCAAAAATGAGATGATCCTGAAACGGTTTGAAAAATAGGAGGAGCATGAAGTGGTGTTGTAAAACATGAAGTGCCTGAGGAGTGTGAAATATATGATGAGGTTCAAAAGGTGTGAAAAGTATGAAGAGCTTCAAAAGCTGTCAAAAATGAGATGAACATGAAACTGTCTGAAAATAGGAGGGGCATGAAGTGATGTTGAAAAATATGAAGAGCCTGAAAAGGTGTGAAATATATGAAGAGCTTCAAAAAGTGTCAAATATATGAGGAGCATGAAACGATCTGAAAAATAGGAGGAGCATGAAGCGGTGTTGAAAAAGTGAAGAGCCTGAAAACGTGTGAAAAATATGAAGAGCTTCAAAAGGTGTGAAAATATGAAGAGCTTCAAAAGGTGTGAAATATATGAGGAGCATGAAACGGTCTGAAAAATAGGAGGAGCATGAAGCGGTGTTCAAAAACATGAAGAGCCTGAAAAGGTGTGAAAAAGATGAACAGCTTCAAAAGGTGTCAAAAATAGGAGGAGCATGAAGCGGTGTTCAAAAACATGAAGTGCCTGAAAAGGTGTGAAAAATATGAAGAGCTTCAAAAGGTGTGAAATATATGAGGAGCATGAAACGGTCTGAAAAATAGGAGGAGCATGAAGCGGTGTTCAAACACATGAAAAGCCTGAAAATGTGTGAAAAATATGAAGAGCTTCAAAAGGTGTGAAAAATATGAGGAGCATGAAACGGTCTGAAAAATAGGAGGAACATGAAGTGGTGTTGAAAAACATGAAGAGCCTGAAAAGGTGTGAAAAAGATGAAGAGCTTCAAAAATTGTCAAAAATATGAGGAGCATGAAACGGTCTGAAATATAAGAGGAGCATAAAGTAGTTTTGAAAAACATGAACAGCCTGAAAAGTGTGAAAAATATTAAGAGCTTCTAAAGTTGTCAAAATATGAGGAGCATGAAACGGTCTGAAAAATAGGAGCAGCATGAAATGGTGTTCAAAAACTTGAAGAGCCTGAAAAGGTGTGAAACATATGAAGAGCTTCAAAAGGTGTGAAATAAATGAGGAGCATGAAACGTTCTGAAAAATAGGAGGAGCATGAAGCGGTATTCAAAAATATAAAGAGCCTGAAAAGGTGTGAAAAATGTGTAGAGCTTCAAAAGGTGCCAAATATATGAGGAGCATGAAACGGTCTGAAAAAGAGGAGGAGCATTAAACGGTGTTCAAAAACATGAAGTGCCTGAAAAGGTGTGAAAAATATGAAGAGCTTCAAAAGGTGTGAAATATATGAGGAGCATGAAACGGTCTGAAAAATAGGAGGAGCATGAAGCGGTGTTCAAACACATGAAAAGCCTGAAAATGTGTGAAAAATATGAAGAGCTTCAAAAGGTGTCAAAAATATGAGGAGCATGAAACGGTCTGAAAAATAGGAGGAACATGAAGTGGTGTTGAAAAACATGAAGAGCCTGAAAAGGTGTGAAAAAGATGAAGAGCTTCAAAAATTGTCAAAAATATGAGGAGCATGAAACGGTCTGAAATATAAGAGGAGCATAAAGTAGTTTTGAAAAACATGAACAGCCTGAAAAGTGTGAAAAATATTAAGAGCTTCTAAAGGTGTCAAAATATGAGGAGCATGAAACGGTCTGAAAAATAGGAGCAGCATGAAATGGTGTTCAAAAACTTGAAGAGCCTGAAAAGGTGTGAAACATATGAAGAGCTTCAAAAGGTGTGAAATAAATGAGGAGCATGAAACGTTCTGAAAAATAGGAGGAGCATGAAGCGGTATTCAAAAATATAAAGAGCCTGAAAAGGTGTGAAAAATGTGTAGAGCTTCAAAAGGTGCCAAATATATGAGGAGCATGAAACGGTCTGAAAAAGAGGAGGAGCATTAAACGGTGTTCAAAAACATGAAGTGCCTGAAAAGGTGTGAAAAATATGAAGAGCTTCAAAAGGTGTGAAATATATGAGGAGCATGAAACGGTCTGAAAAATAGGAGGAGCATGAAGCGGTGTTCAAACACATGAAAAGCCTGAAAATGTGTGAAAAATATGAAGAGCTTCAAAAGGTGTCAAAAATATGAGGAGCATGAAACGGTCTGAAAAATAGGAGGAGCATGAAACGGTGTTCAAAACCATGAAGAGCCTGAAAAGCTGTGAAATATATGAAGAGCTTCAAAAGGTGTGAAAAATATGAAGAGCTTGAAAAGGGGTCAAAAATGAGATGATCCTGAAACGGTTTGAAAAATAGGAGGAGCCTGAAGTGGTGTTGTAAAACATGAAGTGCCTGAGGAGTGTGAAATATATGATGAGGTTCAAAAGGTGTGAAAAATATGAAGAGCTTCAAAATCTGTCAAAAATGAGATGAACATGAAACTGTCTGAAAATAGGAGGGGCATGAAGTGGTGTTGAAAAATATGAAGAGCCTGAAAAGGTGTGAAATATATGAAGAGCTTCAAAAAGTGTCAAAAATATGAGGAGCATGAAACGATCTGAAAAATAGGAGGAGCATGAAGCGGTGTTGAAAAACTGAAGAGCCTGAAAACGTGTGAAAAATATGAAGAGCTTCAAAAGGTGTGAAAATATGAAGAGCTTCAAAAGGTGTGAAATATATGAGGAGCATGAAACGGTCTGAAACATAGGAGGAGCATGAAGCGGTGTTCAAAAACATGAAGAGCCTGAAAAGGTGTGAAAAATATGAAGAGCTTCAAAAGGTGTCAAAAATAGGAGGAGCATGAAGCAGTGTTCAAAAACATGAAGAGCCTGAAAAGGTATGAAAAATATGAAGAGCTTCAAAAGGTGTCAAAAATATGAGGAGCAGGAAACGGTCTGAACAATAGGAAGAGTATGAAACGGTGTTTAAAAACATGAAGAGCCTCATAAGGTGTGAAAAATATGAAGAGCTTCAAAAGGTGTCAAAAATATGAGGAGCATGAAACTATCTGAAAAATAGGAGGAACATGAAGCGGTGATCAATAACATGTAGAGCCTGAAAAGGTGTGAAAAATATGAAGAGCTTCAAAAGGTGTGAAAAATATGAAGAGCTTAAAAAGGTGTAAAAAATGAGATGAGTATGAAACGGTCTGAAAAATAGGAGGAGTATGAAGTGGTGTTGAAAAACCTGAAGAGCCTGAAACGTGTGAAATATGTGAAGAGCTTCAAAAGGTGTCAAAATTATGAGGAGCATGAAACGGTCTGAAAATAGGAGGAGCATGAAGCTGTGTTCAAAAACATGAAGAGCCTGAAAAGGTGTGAAAAATATGAAGAGCTTCAAAAGGTGTCAAAAATATGAGGAGCATGAAACGGTCTGAAATATAGGAGGAGCATGAAGCTGTGTTCAAAAACATGAAGAGCCTGAAAAGGTGTGAAAAATATGAAGAGCTTCAAAAGGTGTCAAAATTATGAGGAGCATGAAACGGTCTGAAAATAGGAGGAGCATGAAGCTGTGTTCAAAAACATAAAGAGACTGAAAATGTGTGAAATATATGAAGAGCTTCAAAAGGTGTGTAATATATGAGGAGCATGAAACGGTCTGAAAAATAGGAGGAGCAAGAAGCTGTGTTCAAAAACATGAGAGCCTGAAAATGTGTGAAATATATGAAGAGCTTCAAAAGGTGTGAAATACATGAGGAGCATGAAACGTTCTGAAAAATAGGAGGAGCATGAAGCGGTGTTCAAAAACATGAAGAGCCTGAAAAAGTCTGAAAAGTATGAAGACTTCAAAAGCTGTCAAAAGTATGAGGAGCATGAAGTGGCGTTGAAAAATATGAAGAGCATGAAAAGGTGTGAAAAATGTGAAGAGACTCAAAAGGTGTGAAAAATATGAAAAGCTTCCAAAGTTGTCAAATATGAGATGTGCATGAAACGGTCTGGAAAATAGGACGAGCATGAAGCGGTGTGGAAAAACATGAAGAGCATGAAAACGTGTGAAAAATATGAAGAGCTTCAAAAGGTGTGAAAAATATGAGGAGCATGAAACGGTCTAAAAAATTGGAGCAGCATGAAACGGTGTTCAAAAACTTGAAGAGTCTGAAAAGGTGTGAAACATATAAAGAGCTTCAAAAGGTGTGAAATACATGAGGAGCATGAAACGGTCTGAAAACTAAGAGGAGCATTAAGCGGTATTCAAAAATATGAAGAGCCTGAAAAGGTGTGAAAAATATGAAGAGCTTCAAAAGGTGTGAAAAATATGAAGAGCTTCAAAAGGTGTGAAAAATATGAAGAGCTTCAAAAGGTGTGAAAATTATGAAGAGCTTCAAAGGTGTCAAAAATGAGATGATCATGAAGAGGTCTGAAAAATAGGAGGAGCATGAAATGGTGTTGAAAAGCATGAAGAGCCTGAAAAGGTGTGAAAAATATAAAGAGCTTTAAAAGTTGTCAAAAATATGAGGAGCTTGAAACGGTCTGAAAAATAGAAGGAGCATTGAAGCGTTGTGCAAAAACTTGAAGAGCCTGAAAAGGTGTGAAAAATATGAAGAGCTTCAAAAATTGTCAAAAATATGAGGAGCATGAAACGGTCTGAAAAATAAGAGGAGCATGAAGTAGTTTTGAAAAACATGAACAGCCTGAAAACTGTGAAAAATATGAAGAGCTTCTAAAGGTGTCAATAATATGAGGAGCATGAAACGGTATTCAAAAATATAAAGAGCCTGAAAAGGTGTGAAAAATGTGAAGAGCTTCAAAGGTGTGTAATACAGGAGGAGCATGAAACGATCTGAAAAATAGGAGGAGCATGAAGCGGTGTGGAAAATCATGAGGAACCTGAAAAGGTGTGAAAAATATGTAGAGCTTCAAAAGGTGCCAAATATATGAGGAGCATGAAACGGTCTGAAAAAGAGGAGGAGCATTAAACGGTGTTCAAAAACATGAAGTGCCTGAAAAGGGGTGAAAAATATGAAGAGCTTCAAAAGGTGTGAAAATAGGAAGAGCTTCAAAAGGTGTGAAATATATGAGGAGCATGAAACAGTCTGAAAAATAGGAGGAGCATGAAGCGGTGGTCAAAAACATGAAGAGCCTGAAAAGGTGTGAAAAATATGAAGAACTTCAAAAGGTGTCAAAATATGAGGAGCATGAAACAGACTGAAAAATAGGAGGAGCATGAAGCGCTGTTCAAAAACATGAAGAGTCTGAAAATGTGTGAAAAACATGAAGTGTTTCAAAAGGTGTCAAAAATATGAGGAGCATGAAACGGTCTGAAAAATAGGAGGAGAATGAAACGGTGTTGAAAAACATGAGGAGCCTGAAAATGTGTGAAAAATATGAAGAGCCTCAAAACCTGTCAAAAATATGAGGAGCATGAAACGGTCTGAAAAATAGGAGGAGCATGAAGTGGTGTTGAAAAATATGAAGAGCATGAAAACGTGTGAAAAATACAACGAGCTTCAAAAGGTGTGAAAAATATGAGGAACATGAAACGGTCTGAAAAATAGGAAGATCATGAAGCGGTGTTGAAACACCTGAAGAGCCTAAAAAGTGTGAAAAATATGAAGAGCTTCAAAAGGTGTCAACAATGTGAGGAGCATGAAACGGTCTGAAAAATGAGAGGAGCATGAAGCGGTGTTAAAAAACATGAAGAGCCTGAAAATGTGTGAAAAATATGAAGAGCTTCAAAAGGTGTGAAATACATGAGGAGCATGAAACGGTCTGAAAAAGAGGAGGAGCATGAAGCGGTGTTCAAAAACATGAAGAGCCTGAAATTGTGTGAAAAATATGAAGAGTTTCAAAAGGTTTCAAAAATATGAGGAGCATGAAACGGTCTGAAAAATAGGAGGAGCATGAAACGGTATTCAAAAACATGAAGAGCCTGAAAATCTGTGAAAAATATGAAGAGCTTCAAAAGGTGTGAAAAATATGAAGAGCCTGAAAATCTGTGAAAAATATGAAGAGCTTCAAAAGGTGTGAAAAATATGAAGAGCTTCAAAAAGTGTCAAAAACATGAGGAGCTTCAAAAGCTGTCAAAATTATGAGGAGCATGAAACGGTTTGAAAAATAGGAGCAGCATGAAACGTTGTCCAAAATCTTGAAGAGACTGAAAATGTGTGAAACATATGAAGAGCTTCAAAAGGTGTGAAATACAAGAGGAGCATGAATCTGTCTGAAAAATAGGAGGAGCATGAAGCGGTGTTGAAAAACATGAAGAACCAGAAAAGGTGTGAAAAATATGAAGAGCTTCCAAAGATGTCAAAAATATGAGGAGCTTGAAACTGTCTGAAAAATAGGAGCAGCATGAAGTGGTGTTCAAAAACATGAAGAGCCTGAAAAGGTGTGAAAATATGAAGAGCTTCACAAGGTGTGAAATACATGAGGAGCATGAAGCGGTCTGAAAAATAGGAGGAGCATGATGCAGTTTTGAAAAACAGAAAGGGCCTGAAAATGTGTGAAAAATATGAAGAGCTTCAAAAGGTGTGAAAAATATGAAGAGCTTCAAATGTATCAAAAATGAGATGAGCATGAAACGGTCTGAAAAATAGGAGAAGCATGAAACGGTGTTGAAAAACATGAAGAGCCTGAAAAGGTGTGAAACATATGAAGAGCCTCAAAACCTGTCAAAAATATGAGGAGCGTGAAACGCTCTGAAAAATAGGAGGAGCATGAAACGGTC
Organism: Dama dama; assembly: GCF_033118175.1. Lineage (NCBI taxonomy): Eukaryota > Metazoa > Chordata > Mammalia > Artiodactyla > Cervidae > Dama > Dama dama. Next base: position 63,605,621 of record NC_083688.1, on the reverse strand, counting down.
TGAAAAATAAGAAGAGAATGACGCGGTGTTGAAAAACATGAAGAGCCTGAAAAGGTGTGACAAATATAAAGAGTTTCAAAAGGTGTCAATAATAAGCGTTGCATGAAACAGTCTGAAAAATAGGAGGAGCGTGAAGCGGTGTTGAAAAACATGAAGAGCCTGAAAAGGTGTGAAAAATATGAAGAGCTTCAAAAGGTGTCAAAAATATGAGTAGCATGAAACGGTCTGAAAAAGAGGAGGAGAATGAAACGGTCTGAAAATAGGAGGAGCATGAAGCGGTGTTGAAAAACATGAAGAGCCTGAAACGGTGTGAAATATATGAAGAGCCTCAAAACGTGTCAAAATTATGAGGAGCATGAAACGGTCTGAAAAATAAGAGGAGCATGAAACGGTCTGAAAAATAAGGAGAGAATGACGCGTTGTTGAAAAACATGAAGAGCCTGAAAAGGTGTGACAAATATAAAGAGTTTCAAAAGGTGTCAATAATAAGCGTTGCATGAAACAGTCTGAAAAATAGGAGGAGCATGAAGCGGTGTTGAAATACATGAAGAGCGTGAAAAGGTGTGAAAAATATGAAGAGCTTCAAAAGTGTCAAAAATATGAGTAGCATGAAACGGTCTGAAAAAGAGGAGGAGAATGAAACGGTCTGAAAATAGGAGGAGCATGAAGCGGTATTGAAAAACATGAAGAGCCTGAAAAGGTATGAAAAATATGAAGAGCTTCAAAAGGTGTGAAAAATATGAAGAGGTTCAAAAGGTGTCATAAATGAGATGAGCATGAAACGGTCTAAAAAACAGGAGGAGCATGAAGTGGTGTTGAAAAACATGAAGAGCCTGAAAAAGTGTGAAATATATGAAGAGATTCAAAAGGTGTCAAATATATGAGGAGTATGAAACGGTCTGAAAAATAGGAAGAGCATGAAAAGATCTGAAAAATAGGAGGAGCATGAAGCATTGTTCAAAAACATGAAGAAAATGAAAAAGTGTGAAATATATGAAGAGCTTCAAAAGGTGTGAAAAATATGAGGAGCATGAAACGGTCTGAAAAATAGGAGGAACATGAAGTGGTGTTGAAAAACATGAAGAGCCTGAAAAGGTGTGAAAAAGAGGAAGAGCTTCAAAAATTGTCAAAAATATGAGGAGCATGAAACGGTCTGAAATATAAGAGGAGCATGAAGTAGTTTTGAAAAACATGAACAGCCTGAAAAGTGTCAAAAATATGAAGAGCTTCTAAAGGTGTCAAAATATGAGGAGCATGAAACGGTCTGAAAAATAGGAGCAGCATGAAATGGTGTTCAAAAACTTGAAGAGCCTGAAAAGGTGTGAAACATATGAAGAGCTTCAAACGGTGTGAAATAAATGAGGAGCATGAAACGTTCTGAAAAATAGGAGGAGCATGAAGCGGTATTCAAAAATATAAAGAGCCTGAAAAGGTGTGAAAAATGTGAAGAGCTTCGAAGGTGTGAAATACAGGAGGAGCATGAAACGATCTGAAAAATAGGACGAGCATGAAGCGGTGTGGAAAAATATGAGGAACCTGAAAAGGTGTGAAAAATATGTAGAGCTTCAAAAGGTGCCAAATATATGAGGAGCATGAAACGGTTTGAAAAAGAGGAGGAGCATTAAACGGTGTTCAAAAACATGAAGTGACTGAAAAGGTGTGAAAAATATGAAGAGCTTCAAAAGGTGTGAAATACATGAGGAGCATGAAACGGTCTGAAAAATAGGAGGAGCATGAAGCGGTGTTCAAACACATGTAAAGCCTGAAAAGGTGTGAAAAATATGAAGAGCTTCAAAAGGTGTGAAAAATATGAGGAGCAAGAAACGGTCTGAAAAATAGGAGGAGCATGAAACGGTGTTCAAAAACATGAAGAGCCTGAAAAGCTGTGAAATATATGAAGAGCTTCAAAAGGTGTGAAAAATATGAAGAGCTTAAAAAGGGGTCAAAAATGAGATGATCCTGAATGGTTTGAAAAATAGGAGGAGCATGAAGTGGTGTTGTAAAACATGAAGAGCCTGAGGAGTGTGAAATATATGATGAGGTTCAAAAGGTGTGAAAAATATGAAGAGCTTCAAAAGCTGTCAAAAATGAGATGAACATGAAACTGTCTGAAAATAGGAGGGGCATGAAGTGGTGTTGAAAAATATGAAGAGCCTGAAAGGTGTGAAATATATGAAGAGCTTCAAAAAGTGTCAAAAATATGAGGAGCATGAAACGATCTGAAAAATAGGAGGAGCATGAAGCGATGTTGAAAAAGTGAAGAGCCTGAAAACGTGTGAAAAATATGAAGAGCTTCAAAAGGTGTGAAAATAGGAAGAGCTTCAAAAGGTGTGAAATATATGAGGAGCATGAAACGGTCTGAAATATAGGAGGAGCATGAAGCGGTGTTCAAAAATATGAAGAGCCTGAAAAGGTGTGAAAAATATGAAGAGCTTCAAAAGGTGTCAAAAATATGAGGAGCATGAAACAGACTGAAAAATAGGAGGAGCATGAAGCGCTGTTCAAAAACATGAAGAGTCTGAAAATGTGTGAAAAACATGAAGTGTTTCAAAAGGTGTCAAAAATATGAGGAGCATGAAACGGTCTGAAAAATAGGAGGAGCATGAAACGGTGTTGAAAAACATGAGGAGCCTGAAAATGTGTGAAAAATATGAAGAGCCTCAAAACCTGTCAAAAATATGAGGAGCGTGAAACGCTCTGAAAAATAGGAGGAGCATGAAGTGGTGTTGAAAAATATGAAGAGCATGAAAACGTGTGAAAAATACGACGAGCTTCAAAAGGTGTCAAAAATATGAGGAACATGAAACGGTCTGAAAAATAGGAAGATCATGAAGCGGTGTTGAAACACCTGAAGAGCCTAAAAAGTGTGAAAAATATGAAGAGCTTCAAAAGGTGTCAACAATGTGAGGAGCATGAAACGGTCTGAAAAATGAGAGGAGCATGAAGCGGTGTTAAAAAACATGAAGAGCCTGAAAATGTGTGAAAAATATGAAGAGCTTCAAAAGGTGTGAAATACATGAGGAGCATGAAACGGTCTGAAAAAGAGGAGGAGCATGAAGCGGTGTTCAAAAACATGAAGAGCCTGAAATTGTGTGAAAAATTTGAAGAGTTTCAAAAGGTTTCAAAAATATGAGGAGCATGAAACGGTCTGAAAAATAGGAGGAGCATGAAACGTATTCAAAAACATGAAGAGCCTGAAAATCTGTGAAAAATATGAAGAGCTTCAAAAGGTGTGAAAAATATGAAGAGCCTGAAAATCTGTGAAAAATATGAAGAGCTTCAAAAGGTGTGAAAAATATGAAGAGCTTCAAAAGGTGTGAAAAATATGAAGAGCTTCAAAAAGTGTCAAAAACATGAGGAGCTTCAAAAGCTGTCAAAATTATGAGGAGCATGAAACGGTCTGAAAAATAGGAGCAGCATGAAACGTTGTCCAAAATCTTGAAGAGACTGAAAATGTGTGAAACATATGAAGAGCTTCAAAAGGTGTGAAATACAAGAGGAGCATGAATCTGTCTGAAAAATAGGAGGAGCATGAAGCGGTGTTGAAAAATATGAAGAGCCTGAAAACGTGTGAAAAATACGACGAGCTTCAAAATGTGTCAAAAATATGAGGAACATGAAACGGTCTGAAAAATAGGAGGATCATGAAGCGGTGTTGAAACACCTGAAGAGCCTAAAAAGTGTGAAAAATATGAAGAGCTTCAAAAGGTGTCAACAATGTGAGGAGCATGAAACGGTCTGAAAAATGAGAGGAGCATGAAGCGGTGTTAAAAAACATGAAGAGCCTGAAAATGTGTGAAAAATATGAAGAGCTTCAAAAGGTGTGAAATACATGAGGAGCATGAAACGGTCTGAAAAAGAGGAGGAGCATGAAGCGGTGTTCAAAAACATGAAGAGCCTGAAATTGTGTGAAAAATATGAAGAGTTTCAAAAGGTTTCAAAAATATGAGGAGCATGAAACGGTCTGAAAAATAGGAGGAGCATGAAACGGTATTCAAAAACATGAAGAGCCTGAAAATCTGTGAAAAATATGAAGAGCTTCAAAAGTTGTGAAAAATATGAAGAGCCTGAAAATCTGTGAAAAATATGAAGAGCTTCAAAAGTTGTGAAAAATATGAAGAGCTTCAAAAGTGTCAAAAACATGAGGAGCTTCAAAAGCTGTCAAAATTATGAGGAGCATGAAACGGTCTGAAAAATAGGAGCAGCATGAAACGTTGTCCAAAATCTTGAAGAGCCTGAAAATGTGTGAAACATATGAAGAGCTTCAAAAGATGTGAAATACAAGACGAGCATGAATCGGTCTGAAAAATAGGAGCAGCATGAAACGGTGTTCAAAAACATGAAGAGCCTGAAAAGGTGTGAAAAATATGAAGAGCTTCACAAGGTGTGAAATACATGAGGAGCATGAAGCGGTCTGAAAAATAGGAGGAGCATGATGCAGTTTTGAAAAACATGAAGGGCCTGAAAACGTGTGAAAAATATGAAGAGCTTCAAAAGGTGTGAAAAATATGAAGAGCTTCAAAAGGTGTCAAAAATATGAAGAGCTTCAAAAGGTGTCAAAAATGAGATGAGCATGAAACGGTCTGAAAAATAGGAGAAGCATGAAATGGTGTTCAAAAACATTAAGAGCCTGAAAAGGTGTGAAACATATGAAGAGCCTCAAAACGTGTCAAAATTATGAGGAGCATGAAACGGTCTGAAAAATAAGAGGAGCATGAAACGGTCTGAAAAATAAGAAGAGAATGACGCGGTGTTGAAAAACATGAAGAGCCTGAAAAGGTGTGACAAATATAAAGAATTTCAAAAGGTGTCAATAATAAGCGTTGCATGAAACAGTCTGAAAAATAGGAGGAGCGTGAAGCGGTGTTGAAAAACATGAAGAGCCTGAAAAGGTGTGAAAAATATGAAGAGCTTCAAAATGTGTCAAAAATATGAGTAGCATGAAACGGTCTGAAAAAGAGGAGGAGAATGAAACGGTCTGAAAATAGGAGGAGCATGAAGCGGTGTTGAAAAACATGAAGAGCCTGAAAAGGTATGAAAAATATGAAGAGCTTCAAAAGGTGTGAAAATTATGAGGAGCTTCAAAAGGTGTCAAAATTATGAGGAGCATGAAACGGTGTTCAAAACATGAAAAGCCTGAAAAGGTGTGAAAAAAATGATTAGCTTCAAAAGGTGTGAAGAATATGTGGAGCATGAAATGATCTGAAAAATAGGAGGAGAATGAATGGGTGTTGAAAAACATGAAGAGCCTGAAAAGATGTGAAAAATATGAAGACCTTCAAAATGTGTCAAAAATATGAGGAGCATGAAATGGTCTGAAATAGGAGGAGCATCAAACGTTGTTGAAAAACATGAAGAGCCTGAAAAGCTGTGAAAAATATGAAGAGCTACAAAAGGTGTAAAATATATGAGGAGCATGAAACGGTCTGAAAAATTGGAGAAGGATGAAGTGGTGTTCAAAATCAAGAAGAGCCTGAAAATGTGTGAAAAATATGAAGGGCTTCCAAACATGTCAAATATATGAGGAGCATGAAACTATCTGATATATAGAAGGAGCATGAAGCGGTGTTGAAAAACATGAAGAGCCTGAAAAGGTGTGAAAAATATGAAGAGCTTCAAAAGGTGTGAAAAATATGAGGAGCCTGAAACAGTTTGAAATATAGGAGGAGCATGAAACGGGGATGAAGAACATGAAGAGCCGGGAAGGGTGTCAAAAATATGAAGAGCTTCAAAGGTGTCAAAAATATGAGGAGCATGAAACAATCTGAAAAATAGGAGGAGCATTAAGCGGTGTTCAAAAACATGAAGAGCCTGAAAAGGTGTGAAAAATATGAAGAGCTTCAAAACGTGTCAAAAATATGAGGAGCATGAATCGGTCTGAAAAATAGGAGGAGCATGAAGCAGTGTTCAAAAACATGAAGAGACTGAAAAGGTGTGAAAAATATGAAGAGCTTCAAAATGCGACAAAATATGAGGAGCATGAAACCGTCTGAAATATAGGAGGAGCATGAAGAGGTGTTGAAAAATATGAAGAGCCTGAAAAGTTGTGAAAAAGATGAAGAGCATGAAAATGTGTGAAAAATATGCGGAGCATGAAACTGTGTTCAAAAACATGAAGAGCCTGAAAAGGTGTGAAAAATATGAAGAGCTTCAAAAGGTGTCAAAAATATGAGGAGCATGAAACGGTCTGAAAAATAGGAGGAGCATGAAACGGTGTTCAAAAACATGAAGAGCCTGAAAAGGTGTGAAAAATATGAAGAGCATGAAAATGTGTGAAAAATATGAGGAGAATGAAACTGTGTTCAAAAACATGAAAATCCTGAAAAGGTGTGAAAAATATGAAGAGCTTCAAAACGTCTCAAAAACATGAGGAGCATGAAACAGTCTGAAAATAGAAGGAGCCTGAAGCGGTGTTAAAAAACATGAAGAGCCTGAAAAGGTGTGAAACATATGAAGAGCCTCAAAACGTGTCAAAATTATGAGGAGCATGAAACGGTCTGAAAAAAAGGAGGAGCATGAAACGGTCTGAAAAATAAGAAGAGAATGACGCGGTGTTGAAAAACATTAAGAGCCTGAAAAGGTGTGACAAATATAAAGAGTTTCAAAAGGTGTCAATAATAAGCGTTGCATGAAACAGTCTGAAAAATAGGAGGAGCGTGAAGCGGTGTTGAAAAACATGAAGAGCCTGAAAAGGTGTGAAAAATATGAAGAGCTTCAAAAGGTGTCAAAAATATGAGTAGCATGAAACGGTCTGAAAAAGAGGAGGAGAATGAAACGGTCTGAAAATAGGAGGAGCATGAAGCGGTGTTGAAAAACATGAAGAGCCTGAAAAGGTATGAAAAATATGAAGAGCTTCAAAAGGTGTGAAAAATATGAGGAGCTTCAAAAGGTGTCAAAATTATGAGGAGCATGAAACGGTGTTCAAAACATGAAAAGCCTGAAAAGGTGTGAAAAAAATGATTAGCTTCAAAAGGTGTGAAGAATATGTGGAGCATGAAATGATCTGAAAAATAGGAGGAGAATGAATGGGTGTTGAAAAACATGAAGAGCCTGAAAAGATGTGAAAAATATGAAGACCTTCAAAATGTGTCAAAAATATGAGGAGCATGAAATGGTCTGAAATAGGAGGAGCATCAAACGTCGTTGAAAAACATGAAGAGCCTGAAAAGCTGTGAAAAATATGAAGAGCTACAAAAGGTGTAAAATATATGAGGAGCATGAAACGGTCTGAAAAATTGGAGAAGGATGAAGTGGTGCTCAAAATCAAGAAGAGCCTGAAAATGTGTGAAAAATATGAAGGGCTTCCAAACATGTCAAATATATGAGGAGCATGAAACTATCTGATATATAGGAGGAGCATGAAGCGGTGTTGAAAAACATGAAGAGCCTGAAAAGGTGTGAAAAATATGAAGAGCTTCAAAAGGTGTGAAAAATATGAGGAGCCTGAAACAGTTTGAAATATAGGAGGAGCATGAAACGGTGATGAAGAACATGAAGAGCCGGGAAGGGTGTCAAAAATATGAAGAGCTTCAAAAGGTGTGAAAAATATGAGGAGCCTGAAAGTTTGCAAAATAGGAGGAGCATGAAACGGTGATGAAGAACATGAAGAGCCGGGAAGGGTGTCAAAAATATGAAGAGCTTCAAAGGTGTCAAAAATATGAGGAGTATGAAACAATCTGAAAAATAGGAGGAGCATTAAGCGGTGTTCAAAAACATGAAGAGCCTGAAAAGGTGTGAAAAATATGAAGAGCTTCAAAACGCGTCAAAATATGAGGAGCATGAAACCGTCTGAAATATAGGAGGAGCATGAAGAGGTGTTGAAAAATATGAAGAGCATGAAAATGTGTGAAAAATATGCGGAGCATGAAACTGTGTTCAAAAACATGAAGAGCCTGAAAAGGTATGAAAAATATGAAGAGCTTCAAAAGGTGTCAAAAATATGAGGAGCATGATACGGTCTAAAAATAGGAGGAGCATGAAACGGTGTTGAAAACATGAAGAGCCTGAAAAGGTGTGAAAAATATGAAGAGCTTCAAAAGGTGTCAAAAATATGAGGAACATGAAACGGTGTTCAAAAACATGAAGAGCCTGAAAAGGTATGAAAAATATGAAGAGCTTCAAAATGTGTCAAAAATATGAGGAGCATGAAACGGTCTGAAAAATAGGAGGAGCATGAAATGGTGTTCAAAACCATGAAGAGCCTGAAAAGGTGTGAAATATATAAAGAGATTCAAAGGGTGTCAAAAATATGAGGACCATGAAACGGTTTGAAAAATACGAGGAGCAAGAGACCGTGTTCAAAAACATGAAGAGCCAGAAAAAGTTTGAAAAATATGAAAAGCTTGAAAAGGTGGCAAAAATATGAGGAGCATTAAACGGTCTGAAATATAGGAGGAGCATGAAGTGGTGTTCAAAAACGTGAAGAGCCTGAAAAGGTGTGAAAAATATGAAGAGCTTCAAAAGGTGTCAAAAATATGAGGAGCATGAAACGGTCTGAAAAATAGGAAGAGCATGAAATGTTGTTCAAAAACATGAAGAATTGGAAAGGTGTGAAAAATATGAAGATCTTCAGAAGGTGTCAATAATATGAGGAGCATGAAACGGTCTGAAAAATAGTAGGAGCATGAAGTGGTGTTGAAAAACATGAAGAGCCTGAAAAGGTGTGAAAAATATGAAGAGCTTCAAAAGCTGTCAAAAATATGAAGAGCATGAAACGGTCTGAAAAATAGGAGGAGCATGAAATGGTGTTCAAAGACATGAAGAATTGGAAAGGTGTGAAAAATATGAAGATCTTCAGAAGGTGTCAATAATATGAGGAGCATGAAACGGTCTGAAAAATAGTAGGAGCATGAAGTGGTGTTGAAAAACATGAAGAGCCTGAAAAGGTGTGAAAAATATGAAGAGCTTCAAAAGGTGTCAAAAATATGAGGAGCATGGAACGGTATGAAAAATAGGAGGAGCATGAAGCTTTGTTGAAAAACATGAAGAGCCAGAAAAGGTGTGAAAAATATTAAGAGCATGAAAAGGTGTGAAAAATATGCGGAGCATGAAACTGTGTTCAAAAACATGAAGAGCCTGAAAAGTTGTGAAAAATATGAAGAGCTTCAAAAGGGGTCAAAAATATGAGGAGCATGAAACTGTCTGAAAAATAGGAGGAACATGAAACGGTGTTCCAAAACATGAAGAGCCTGAAAAGGTGTGAAAAATATGAAGAGCTTCAAAAGGTGTCAAAAATATGAGGAGCAAGAAACGGTTTGAAAATTAGGAGGAGCATGAAGCCGTGTTCAACAACTTGAAGAGCCTGAAATGGTGTGAAAAATATAAAGAGCTTCAAAAGGTGTCAAAGATATGAGGAGCATGAAACGGTCTGAAAAATAGGAGGAGCATTAAGCTGTGTTGAAATTCAGGAAGAGCATGAAAAGGTGTGAAATATATGAAGAGCTTCAAAAGGTGTCAAAAATATGAGGAGCATTAAACGGTCTGAAATATAGGAGGAGCATGAAGTGGTGTTCAAAAACGTGAAGAGCCTGAAAAGGTGTGAAAAATATGAAGAGCTTCAAAAGGTGTCAAAAATATGAGGAGCATGAAACGGTCTGAAAAATAGGAAGAGCATGAAATGGTGTTCAAAAACATGAAGAGCCTCAAAAAGTGTGTAATATATGAAGAGCTTCAAAAGCTGTCAAAAATATGAAGATCATGAAACGGTCTGAAAAATAGGAGGAGCATGAAATGGTGGTCAAAAACATGAAGACTTGGAAAAGTGTGAAATATATGAAGATCTTCAGAAGGTGTCAAAAATATGAGGAGCATGGAACGGTCTGAAAAATAGGAGGAGCATGAAGCGTTGTTGAAAAACATGAAGAGCCTGAAAAGGTGTGAAAAATATTAAGAGCATGAAAAGGTGTGAAAAATATGCGGAGCATGAAACTGTGTTCCAAAACATGAAGAGCCTGAAAAGGTGTGAAAAATATGAAGAGCTTCAAAAGGTGTCAAAAATATGAGGAGCAAGAAACGATCTGAAATTTAGGAGGAGCATGAAGCCGTGTTCAACAACTTGAAGAGCCTGAAATGGTGTGAAAAATATAAAGAGCTTCAAAAGGTGTCAAAGATATGAGGAGCATGAAACGGTCTGAAAAATAGGAGGAGCATGATACGGCATTGAAAAACATAAAGAGCCTGAAAAGGTGTGAAAAATATGAAGAGCTTCAAAAGGTGTCAAAAATATGACGAGTATTAAATGGTATGAAAAATAGGAGGAGCATGTAACGGTGTTCAAAAACATGAAGAGCCTGAAAGGTATGAAAAATATGCAGAGCTTCCTGACACAGGCGGGCGGAGGTGGACTCTTATTCAGGCAGCCCAGCAATCCCACTTCTGGGCATACACACTGAGGAAACCAGATCTGAAAGAGACACGTGCACCCCAATGTTCACCGCAGCCCTGTTTATAATAGCCAGGACATGGAAGCAACCTAGATGCCCATCAGCAGATGAATGGATAAGGAAGCTGTGGTACATATACACCATGGAATATTACTCAGTCATTAAAAAGAATTCATTTGAACCAGTCCTAATGAGATGGATGAAGCTGGAGCCCATTATACAGAGTGAAGTAAGCCAGAAAGATAAAGAACATTACAGCATACTGACACATGTATATGGAATTTAGAAAGGTGATAACGATAACCCTATATGCAGAACAGAAAAAGAGACACAGAAATACAGAACAGACTTTTGAACTTTGTGGGAGAATGTGAGGGTGGGATATTTCAAAAGAACAGCATGTATACTATCTATGGTGAAACAGATCACCAGCCCAGGAGGGATGCACGAGACAAGTGCTCCGGCCTGGTGCACTGGGAAGACCCGGAGGAATCGGGTGGAGAGGGAGGTGGGAGGGGGGATCGGGATTGGGAATACATGTAAATCCATGGCTGATTGATATCAATGTATGACAAAACCCACTGGAAAAAAATAATAATAATAATAATTAAAAAAAAAACTAAAAAAAAAAAAAAGAAAAATATGCAGAGCTTCAAAACGTCTCAAAAACATGAGGAGCCTGAAACGGTCTGAAAAATAGGAGGAGCTTGAAACGGTGTTCAAAACCATGAAGAGCCTGAAAAGGTTTGAAAAATATGAAGAGCATGAAAATGTGTGAAAAATATGAGGAGAATGAAACTGTGTTCAAAAACATGAAAATCCTGAAAAGGTGTGAAAAATATGAAGAGCTTCAAAACGTCTCAAAAATATGAGCAGCATGAAACAGTCAGAAAATAGAAGGAACCTGAAGCGGTGTTCAAAAACATGAAGAGCCTGAAAAGGTGTGAATAATATGAAGAGCTTCAAAAGGTGTCAAAATATGAGGAGCATGATACAGTCTAAAAATAGGAGGAGCATGAAACGGTGTTGAAAACATGAAGAGCCTGAAAAGGTGTGAAAAATATGAAGAGCTTCAAAAGGTGTCAAAAAGATGAGGAACATGAAACGGTGTTCAAAAACATGAAGAGCCTGAAAAGGTGTGAAAAATACGAAGAGCTTCAAAAGGTGTCAAAAATAAGAGGAGCATGAAACGGTCTGAAAAATAGGAGGAGCATGAAGCCGTGTTGAAAAATATGACGAGCCTGAAAAGGTGTGAAAAAATATGAAGAGCTTCAAATGGTGTCAAAAATTTGAGGAGCATGAAACGGTCTGAAAAAGAGGAGGAGCAAGAAGCGGTTTTGAAAAACATGAAGAGCCTGAAAAGGTGTGACAACTATGAAGCGCTTCAAAAGGTGTCAAAATTATGGGAAGCATTAAACGGTCTGAAAAACAGGAGGAGCATCAAATGGTGTTCAAAGACGTGAAGAGCATGAAAAGGTGTGCAATATAATAAGAGCTTCAAAAGGTGTCAAAAATATGAGGAGCATGAAACGGTGTTAAAAAACATGAAAAGCCTGAAAAGTTGTGAAAAATATGAAGAGCTTCAAAGGTGTGAAAAATATGAGGAGCATGAAACGGTCTGAAAAATAGGAGGAGAATCAAATGGTGTTCAAAGACGTGAAGAGCATGAAAAGGTGTGCAATATAAGAAGAGCTTCAAAAGGTGTCAAAAATATGAGGAGCATGAAACTGTCTGAAAAATAGGAGGAGCATGAAGTGGTTTTGACAAACATGAAGAGCCTGAAAAGGTGTGAAAAATATGAAGAGCTTCAAAAGATGTCAAAAATATGAGGAGCATGAAACGGTCTGAAAAATAGGAGGAGCATGGTTTGGTATTGAAAAACAGAAAGAGCCTGAAAAGGTGTGAAAAATATGAAGAGCTTCAAAATGTGTCAAAAATATGTGGAGCATGAAACGGTTTAAAAAATAGGAGGAGCATGAAACGGACTTCAAAAACATGAAGAGCCTGAAAAGGTGTGAAAAATATGAAGAGCTTCAAAAGGTGTGAAAAATAGGAAGAGCTTCAAAAGGTGACAAAAATATGAGGAGCATGAAAAGCTCTGAAAAATAGGAGGAGCAAGAAGCGGTGTAGAAAAACATGAAGAGCCTGAAAAGGTGTGAAATCTATGGAGAGCTTCAAAAGGTGTCAAAAATATGAGGAGCATGAAACGGTATCAAATAAAGGAGGAGCATGAAGTTGTGTTGAAAAATATGAAGAGCCTGAAAAGGTGTGAAAAATATGAAGAGCTTCAAAAGGTGTCAAAAATATGAGGAGCAAGAAACGGTCTGAAAAATAGGAGGAGCATTAATCGGTGTTCAAAAATATGAAGAGCATGGCAAGCTGTGAAAAATATGAAGAGCTTCAAAAGGTGTCAAAAATATGAGGAGCATGAAACGATCTGAAAAATAGGAGGAGAATGACGTGGTGTTGAAATACATGAAGAGCCTGAAAAAGGTGTGAAACATATGAGGAGCCTGAAACGGTCTGAAAGAGAGGAGGAGCATGAAACGGTGTTGAAAAACATGAGGAGCATGGAAAGGTGTGAAAAATATGAAGAGCTTCAAAAGGTGTCAAAAATATGAGGAGCATGAAACGGTCTGAAAAATAGGAGGAGCATGAAACCTTGTTGAAAAATATGAAGAGCCTGAAAAGGTGTGAAATATATGAAGAGCTTCAAAATGTGTCAAAAATATGACGAGCATGAAACCCTCTTAAAAATAGGAGGAGGATGAAGCGGTGTTCAAAAACATGAAGAGCCTGAAAAGGTGTGAAAAATATGAAGAGCTTCAAAAAGTGTCAAAAATTAGATTAGCATGAAAGGGTCTGAACAATAGGAGGAGCCTGAAGAGGTGTTGAAAAACATGAAGAGCTGAAAAAGTGTGAAAAATATGAAGAGCTTCAAAAATATGAAAATTAAGAAGAGCTTCAAAAGGTGTGAAATATATGCAGAGCTTCAAAAGTTGTCAAAAATATGAGGAGAATGAAACCATCTGAAAAATACGAGGAGCATGAAGTGTTGTTGAAAAACATGAAGAGCCTGAAAAGGTGTGACAAATATGAAGAGCTTCAAAAGATGTCAAAAATATGAGGAGCATGAAACGGTCTGGAAAATAGGAGGAGCATGAAGCGGTGTTGAAAAACATGAAGAGCCTGAAAAGGTGTGAAAAATATATAGAGCTTCAAAAGATGTCAAAAATATGAGGAGCATGAAACGGTCTGAAAAATAGGAGGAGCATGAAGTGGTGTTGAAAATCATGAAGAGCCTGAAAAGGTGTGAAAAATATGAAGAGCTTCAAAATGTGTCAAAAATATTACGAGCATGAAACCCTCTTAAAAATAGGAGGAGGATGAAGCGGTGTTCAAAAACATGAAAAGCCTGAAAAGGTGTGAAAAATATGAAGAGCTTCAAAAGGAGTGAAATACATGAGGAGCATGAAAAGGTGTTCAAAAACATGCAGAGACTTAAAAGGTGTGAAAAATATGAAGAGCTTCAAAAAGTGTCAAAAATTAGATTAGCATGAAAGGGTCTGAACAATAGGAGGAGCCTGAAGAGGTGTTGAAAAACATGAAGAGCCCGAAAAAGTGTGAAAAATATGAAGAGCTTCAAAAATATGAAAATTATGAAGAGCTTCAAAAGGTGTGGAATATATGCAGAGCTTCAAAAGTTGTCAAAAATATGAGGAGAATGAAACCGTCTGAAAAATACGAGGAGCATGAAGTGTTGTTGAAAAACATGAAGAGCCTGAAAAGGTGTGAAAAATATGAAGAGCTTCAAAAGATGTCAAAAATATGAGGAGCATGAAACGGTCTGGAAAATAGGAGGAGCATGAAGGGGTGTTGAAAAACATGAAGAGCCTGAAAAGGTGTGAAAAATATATAGAGCTTCAAAAGATGTCAAAAATATGAGGAGCATGAAATGGTCTGAAAAATAGGAGGAGCATGAAGCGGTGTTGAAAACCATGAAGAGCCTGAAAACGTGTGAAAAACATGAAGAGCTTCAAAAGTTTTGAAAAATAAGAAGAGCTTCAAAAGGTGTCAAAAATGAGATCTGCATGAAATGGTCTGAAAAATAGGAGGAGCATGAAGTGGTGTTGAAAAAAATGAAGAGCCTGAAAAGGTGTGAAAAATATGAAGAGCTTCTAAAGGTGTGAAATACATGAGGAAGATGAAACGGGCTGAAAAATAGGAGAAGCATGAAGTGCTGTGGAAAAACATGAAGAGCCTGAAAAGGTGTGAAAAATATGAAGAGCTTCAAAAGGTGTGAAATACATGAGGAGCATGAAACTCTCTGAAAAATAGAAGGAGCATTAAGTGTTGTTCAAAAACATGAAGAGCCTAAAATGGTGTGAAAAATATGAAGAGCTTCAAAAGGTGTGAAAAACATGAGGAGCATGATATGGTCTGAAAAATAGCAGGAGCATGAAGCGGTGTTGAAAAACTTGAACAGCCAGAAAAGGTGTGAAAATTATGAAAAGCTTCAAAATGTGGCAAAACTATGCGGAGCATGAAACGGTCTGAAAAATACGAGGAGACTGAAGCGGTGTTCAAAACCATGAAGAGTCTGAAAAGGTGTGAAAAATATGAAGAGCTTCAAAATGTGTCAAAAATATGAGGAGCATGAAACGGTCTGAAAAATAGCAGGAGCATGAAGCGGTGTTGAAAAACATGAAGAGCCTGATAACGTGTGAAAAATATGAAGAGCTTCAAAAGGTGTGAAAAATATGAAGAGCTTCAAAAGTGTCAAAAATGAGATGAGCATGAAACGGTCCGAAAAATAAGAGGAGCATGAAGTGGTGTTGAAAAAAAAGAAGAGCCTGAAAAGGTGTGAAATATATGAAGACCATTAAAAGGTGTCAAAAACATGAGGAGAAAGAAACGTTCTGATAAATAGGAGGAGCATGAAGCGGTGTTGGAAAACATGAAGAGCCTTAAAACGTGTGAAAAATATGAAGAGCTTCAAATGTGTCAAAAATGAGATGAGCATGAAATGGTCTGAAAAATAAGAGGAGCTTGAGGTGGAGTTGAAAAAAAAGAAGAGCCTGAAAAGGTGTGAAATATATGAAGACCTTCAAAAGGTGTTAAAAATATGAGGAGAATGAAACGGTCTGAATAATAGGAGGAGCATGAAGCGGTGTTGAAAATCATGAAGAGCCTGAAAGGTGTGAAAAATATGGAGAGATTCTAAATGTTTCAAAATGAGAAGAGCATGAAACGGTCTGAAAAATAAGAGGAGCATGAAGTGGTGGTGAAAAACATGTAGAGCGTGAAAAGGTGTGAAAAATATGAAGAGCTTCTAAAGGTGTCAAAAATATGAGGAGCATGAAACGGTCTGAAAAATAGGAGGATCATGAAGCGGTGTTCAAAAACATGAAAAGCCTGAAAAGGTGTGAAAATATGAAGAGCTTCAAAAAGTGTCAAAAATATGAGGTGCATGAAACGGTCTGAAAACAAGAAGGAGCATGAAGTGGTGTGGAAAAACATGAAGAGACTGAAAAGGTGTGAAAAATATGAAGAGCTTCAAAAGGTGTGAAATACATGAGGAGCATGAAATTCTCTGAAAAATAGGAGGAACATGAAGCTGTGTTAAAAACATGAAGAGCCTGAAAAGGTGTGAAAAATATGAAGAGCTCTAAAAGCTGTGAAAAATATGAGGAGCATGAAAACGTCTGAAAAACAGAAGCAGCATGAAACGGTGTTGAAAAACATGAAGAGCCTGCAAACGTGTGAAAAATATGAAGAGCTTCAAAAGCTGTGAAATATATGAAGAGCTTCAAAAGGTGTCAAAAATGAGATGAGCATGAAACGGTCTGAAAAATAGGAGGAGCATGAAACGGTGATCAGAAACATGAAGAGCCTGAAAAAGTGTGAAAAATATGAAGAGATTCAAAAGGTGTCAAAAATATGAGGAGCATGAAACGGTGTTGAAAAACATGAAGAGCCTGAAAAGGTGTGAAAAATATGAACTGCTTCAAAAAGTGTCAAAAATATGAGGAGCATGAAACGGTCTGAAAAATAGGAGGAGCATGAAGCGGTGTTGAAAAAAAGAAGAGACTGAAAAGGTGTGAAAAATATGAAGAGCATCAAAAGGTGTCAAAAATATGAGGAGAATGATCGGTCTCAAAAATAGGAGGAGTACGAAGCGGAGTTGAAAAACATGAAGAGCCTGAAAACGCGTGAAAAATATGAAGAGCTTCAAAAGGTGTGAAAAATATGAAGAGATTCAAATGTGTCAAAAATGAGATGAGCATGAAACGGTTTGAAAAATAGGAGGAGCATGAAGTGGTGTTGAAAAAAAGAAGAGACTGAAAAGGTGTGAAAAATATGAAGAGCATCAAAAGGTGTCAAAAATATGAGGAGAATGAAACGGTCTCAAAAATAGGAGGAGTACGAAGCAGTGTTCAAAAACATGAAGAGCCTGAAAAGGTGTGAAAAATATGAAGAGCTTCAGAAGATGTCACAAATATGAGGAGCATGAAACGGTCTGGAAAATAGGAGGAGCATGAAGCGGTGTTGAAAAACATGAAGAGCCTGAAAAGGTGTGAAAAATATATAGAGCTTCAAAAGTTGTCAAAAATATGAGGAGCATGAAACGGTCTGAAAAATAGGAGGAGCATGAAGCGGTGTTGAAAAACATGAAGAGCCTGAAAACGTGTGAAAAACATGAAGAGCTTCAAAAATTTTGAAAAATAAGAAGAGCTTCAAAAGGTGTCAAAAATGAGATCTGCATGAAATGGTCTGAAAAATAGGAGGAGCATGAAGTGGTGTTAAAAAAAGAAGAGCCTGAAAAGGTGTGAAAAATATGAAGAGCCTCAAAACGTGTCAAAAATATGAGGAGCATGAGACGGTCTGAAAAATAGGAGGAGCATGACGGGGTTCAAAAACATGAAGAGCCTGAAAAGGTGTGAAAAATATGAAGAGTTTCAAAAGATGTGAAAAATATGAAGAACTTCAAAAGCTCTCAAAAATTAAATGAGTATGAAACGGTCTGAAAAATAGGAGGAGCATGAAACCGTGCTCAAAAACATGAAGAGCCTGAAAAGGTGTGAAAAATATGAAGAGCTTCAAAAGCTGTGAAATATATGAAGAGCTTCAAAAGGTGTCAAAAATGAGATGAGCATGAAACGGTCTGAAAAATAGGAGGAGCATGAAACGGTGATCAGAAACATGAAGAGCCTGAAAAAGTGTGAAAAATATGAAGAGATTCAAAAGGTGTCAAAAATATGAGGAGCATGAAACGGTGTTGAAAAACATGAAGAGCCTGAAAAGGTGTGAAAAATATGAACTGCTTCAAAAAGTGTCAAAAATATGAGGAGCATGAAACGGTCTGAAAAATAGGAGGAGCATGAAGCGGTGTTGAAAAAAAGAAGAGACTGAAAAGGTGTGAAAAATATGAAGAGCCTCAAAAGGTGTCAAAAATATGAGGAGAATGATCGGTCTCAAAAATAGGAGGAGTACGAAGCGGAGTTGAAAAACATGAAGAGCCTGAAAACGCGTGAAAAATATGAAGAGCTTCAAAAGGTGTGAAAAATATGAAGAGATTCAAATGTGTCAAAAATGAGATGAGCATGAAACGGTTTGAAAAATAGGAGGAGCATGAAGTGGTGTTGAAAAAAAGAAGAGACTGAAAAGGTGTGAAAAATATGAAGAGCATCAAAAGGTGTCAAAAATATGAGGAGAATGAAACGGTCTCAAAAATAGGAGGAGTACGAAGCAGTGTTCAAAAACATGAAGAGCCTGAAAAGGTGTGAAAAATATGAAGAGCTTCAAAAGATGTCACAAATATGAGGAGCATGAAACGGTCTGGAAAATAGGAGGAGCATGAAGCGGTGTTGAAAAACATGAAGAGCCTGAAAAGGTGTGAAAAATATATAGAGCTTCAAAAGTTGTCAAAAATATGAGGAGCATGAAACGGTCTGAAAAATAGGAGGAGCATGAAGCGGTGTTGAAAAACATGAAGAGCCTGAAAACGTGTGAAAAACATGAAGAGCTTCAAAAATTTTGAAAAATAAGAAGAGCTTCAAAAGGTGTCAAAAATGAGATCTGCATGAAATGGTCTGAAAAATAGGAGGAGCATGAAGTGGTGTTAAAAAAAGAAGAGCCTGAAAAGGTGTGAAAAATATGAAGAGCCTCAAAACGTGTCAAAAATATGAGGAGCATGAGACGGTCTGAAAAATAGGAGGAGCATGACGGGGTTCAAAAACATGAAGAGCCTGAAAAGGTGTGAAAAATATGAAGAGTTTCAAAAGATGTGAAAAATATGAAGAGCTTCAAAAGCTCTCAAAAATTAAATGAGTATGAAACGGTCTGAAAAATAGGAGGAGCATGAAACCGTGCTCAAAAACATGAAGAGCCTGAAATGGTGTGAAAAATATGAAGAGCTTCAAAACGTGTGAAAAATATGAAGAGCTTCAGAAGGTGTGAAATACATGAGGAGCATGAAACGGTCTGAAAAATAGGAGGATCATGCAACAGTGTTCAAAAACATGAAGAGCCTGAAAAGGTGTGAAAAATATGAAGAGCCTCAAAACGTGTCAAAAATATGAGGAGCATGAAACGGTTTGAAAAATAGGAGAAGCATGAAGCGGTTGTGAAAAACATGAAGAGCCTGAAAACGTGTAAAAATATGAAGAGCTTCAAAACGTGTGAAAAATATGAAGAGCTTCAGAAGGTGTGAAATACATGAGGAGCATGAAACGGGCTGAAAAATAGAAGGAGCATCAAGCTGTGTTGAAAAATATGAAGAGCCTGAAAAGGTGTGAAAAATATGAAGAGCTTCAAAACATGTCAAAAATATGAGGAACATGAAAGAGTCTGAAAAATAGGAGGAGCATGAAACGGTGTTCAAAATATGAAGGGCCTGAAAAGGTGTGAAATATATGAAGAGCCTCAAAACGTGTCAAAAATATGAGGAGCATGAAACTGTCTGAAAAATAGGAGGAGCATGAAGCGGTGTTGAAAAACATGAAGAGACTGAAAACGTGTGAAAAATATGAAGAGCTTCAAAAGATTTGAAAAATATGAAGAGATTCAAAAGGTGTGAAAAATATGAAGAGCTTCAAAAGGTGTCAAAAATGAGATGAGCATGAAACGGTTTGAAAAATAGGAGGAGCATGAAACGTTCTGAAAAATAGGAGGAACATGAATCGGTGTTGAAAACATAAAGAGCCTGAAAAGCTGTGAAAAATATGAGAGCTTCAAAACGTGTGAAATACATGAGAAGCATGAAACGGTTTGAAAAATAGAAGGAGAATGAAGCGGTGTTTAAAAACATGAAGAGCCTGAAAAGGTGTGAAGTATATGAAGAGCTTCAAAATGTGTCAAAATTATGAGAAGCATGCAACAGTCTAGAAAATGGGATGAGCTTAAAACGGTGTTGAAAAACATGAAGGGCCTGAAAAGGTGTGAAATATATGAAGAGATTCAAAAGGTGTCAAAAATATGAGGAGCATGAAACGGTCTGAAAAATATGAGGATCATGAAGCGGTTGTGAAAAACATGAAAAGCCTGAAAAGGTGTGAAAAATATGAAGAGCATCAAAAGGTGTGAAAAATATGAAGAGCTTCAAAAGGTGTCAAATATATGAGGAGCATGAAACGGTCTGAAAAAAAGGAGGAGCATGAAACGTTGTTTAAAAGATGAAGAGCCTGAATAGGTGTGAAAAGTATGAAGAGCTTCAAAAGGTGTGAAATATATGAGGAGCATGAAACGGTCTGAAAAATAGAAGGAGCATCAAGCTGTGTTGAAAAATATGAAGAGCCTGAAAAGGTGTGAAAAATATGAAGAGCTTCAAAACGTGTAAAAAATATGAGGAACATGAAAGAGTCTGAAAA
This sequence comes from Dama dama, assembly GCF_033118175.1. NCBI lineage: Eukaryota > Metazoa > Chordata > Mammalia > Artiodactyla > Cervidae > Dama > Dama dama. The sequence continues at coordinate 63,585,370 of NC_083688.1, read as the reverse complement.
ATAGGAGGAGCATGAAACGGTGTTCAAAATATGAAGGGCCTGAAAAGGTGTGAAATATATGAAGAGCCTCAAAACGTGTCAAAAATATGAGGAGCATGAAACTGTCTGAAAAATAGGAGGAGCATGAAGCGGTGTTGAAAAACATGAAGAGACTGAAAACGTGTGAATAATATGAAGAGCTTCAAAAGGTTTGAAAAATATGAAGAGATTCAAAAGGTGTGAAAATATGAAGAGTTTCAGAAGGTGTCAAAAATGAGATGAGCATGAAACGGTTTGAAAAATAGGAGGAGCATGAAACGTTCTGAAAAATAGGAGGAACATGAATCGGTGTTGAAAACATAAAGAGCCTGAAAAGGTGTGAAAAATATGAGAGCTTCAAAACGTGTGAAATACATGAGAAGCATGAAACGGTTTGAAAAATAGAAGGAGAATGAAGCTGTGTTGAAAAACATGAAGAGACTGAAAAGGTGTAAAAAATATGAAGAGCTTCAAAACGTTTCAAAAAAATGAGGAGAATGAAACGGTCTGAAAAATAGGAGGATCATGAAGCGGTGTTGAGAAACATGAAGAGCCTGAAAAGGTGTGAAAAATATGAAGAGCCTCAAAACGTGTCAAAAATATGAGGAGCATGAGACGGTCTGAAAAATAGGAGGAGCATGACGGGGTTCAAAAACATGAAGAGCCTGAAAAGATGTGAAAAATATGAAGAGTTTCAAAAGATGTGAAAAATATGAAGAGCTTCAAAAGCTCTCAAAAATTAAATGAGCATGAAACGGTCTGAAAAATAGGAGGAGCATGAAACCGTGTTCAAAAACATGAAGAGCCTGAAAAGGTGCGAAAAATATGAAGAGCTTCAAAACGTGTGAAAAATATGAAGAGCTTCAGAAGGTGTGAAATACATGAGGAGCATGAAACGGTCTGAAAAATAGGAGGATCATGAAACAGTGTTCAAAAACAAGAAGAGCCTGAAAAGATGTGAAAAATATGAAGAGGTTCAAAAGGTGTGAAATACATGAGGAGCATGAAACGGTTTGAAAAATAGGAGGAGCATGAAGCGGTGTTCAAAAACATGAAGAGCCTGAAATGCTGTGAAAAATATGAAGAGCATCAAAAGGTGTGAAAAATATGAAGAGCTTCAAAAGGTGTCAAAAATATGAGGAGCATGAAACGGTCTGAAAAAAAGGAGGAGCATGAAACGTTGTTCAAAAGATGAAGAGCCTGAATAGGTGTGAAAAGTATGAAGAGCTTCAAAAGGTGTGAAATATATGAAGAGCTTCAAAAGGTGTCAAAAATATGAGGAGCATGAAACGGTCTGAAAAAAAGGAGGAGCATGAAACGTTGTTCAAAAGATGAATAGCCTGAATAGGTGTGAAAAATATGAAGAGCATCAAAAGGTGTGAAAAATATGAAGAGCTTCAAAAGGTGTCAAAAATATGAGGAGCATGAAACGGTCTGAAAAATAGAAGGAGCATCAAGCTGTGTTGAAAAATAGGAAGAGCCTGAAAAGGTGTGAAAAATATGAAGAGCTTCAAAACGTGTCAAAAATATGAGGAACATGAAAGAGTCTGAAAAATAGGAGGAGCATGAAACGGTGTTCAAAATATGAAGGGCCTGAAAAGGTGTGAAATATATGAAGAGCCTCAAAAAGTGTCAAAAATATGAAGAGCATGAAACTGTCTGAAAAATAGGAGGAGCATAAAGCGGTGTTGAAAAACATGAAGAGACTGAAAACGTGTGAATAATATGAAGAGCTTCAAAAGGTTTGAAAAACATGAAGAGAATCAAAAGGTGTGAAAAATATGAAGAGCTTCAGAAGATGTCAAAAATGAGATGAGCATGAAACGGTTTGAAAAATAGGAGGAGCATGAAACGATCTGAAAAATAGGAGGCGCATAATCGGTGTTGAAAACATTAAGAGCATGAAAAGGTGTGAAAAATACAAAGAGCTTCAAAAGGTGTCAAAAATACGATGTGCATGAAACGGTCTGAAAAATAGGAGGGGCATGAAGTTGTTTTGAAAAATATGAAGAGCCTTAAAAGGTGTGAAAAATATGAAGAGCTTCAAAAGGTGTCAAAAATATGAGGAGCATGAGACGGTCTGAAAAATAGGAGGAGCATGACGGGGTTCAAAAACATGAAGAGCTTGAAAAGGTGAGAAAAATATGAAGAGTTTCAAAAGATGTGAAAAATATGAAAGCTTCAAAAGCTCTCAAAAATTAAATGAGCATGAAACGGTCTGAAAAATAGGAGGAGCATGAAACGGTGTTGAAAAACATGAAGAGCCTGAAAAGGTGTGGAAAATATGAGAGCGTCAAAAGGTGTGAAATACATGAGAAGCATCAAACGGTCTGAAAAATAGAAGGAGAATGAAGCTGTGTTGAAAAACATGAAGAGACTGACAAGGTGTAAAAAATATGAAGAGCTTCAAAAGGTTTCAAAAAAATGAGGAGAATGAAACGGTCTGAAAAATAGGAGGATCATGAAGCGGTGTTTAAAAACATGAAGAGCCTGAAAAGGTGTGAAAAATATGAAGAACTTCAAAAGGTGTCAAAATTATGAGGAACATGAAACGGTCGCAAAAATAGGAGGAGCATGAAACGGTGTTCAAAAACATGAAGAGCCTGAAAAGGTGTGAAAAATATGAAGAGCCTCAAAACGTGTCAAAAATATGAGGAGCATGAAACGGTTTGAAAAATAGGAGGAGCATGAAGCGGTGTTGAAAAACATGAAGAGCCTGAAAACGTGTAAGAATATGAAGAGCTTCAAAACGTGTGAAAATTACGAAGAGCTTCAGAAGGTGTGAAATACATGAGGAGCATGAAACGGTCTGAAAAATAGGAGGAGCATGAAACCCTGTTCAAAAACATGAAGAGCCTGAAAAGGTGTGAAAAATATGAAGAGCTTCAAAAGGTGGCAAAAATAGGATGAGCATGAAACGTTCTGAAAATTAGGAGGAGTATGAAGCGGTGTTGAAAAACATGGTGAGCGTGAAAAGGTGTGAAAAATATGAAGAGCTTCAAAAGTTGTCAAAAATATAAGGAGCATGAAACGGTCTGAAAATTGGAGGAGCATGAAGCGGTGTTGAAAAAGATGGAGAGCCTGAAACATTGTGAAATACATGAAGAGCTTCAAAAGGTTTCAAAAATATGAGGAGCATGAAACGGTCTGAAAAATAGGAGGAGCATGAAGCGGTTGTGAAAAACATGAAATGCCTGAAAAAGTGTGAAATATATGAACAGCTTCAAAAGGTGTGAAAAATATGAGGAGTTTCAACAGGTGTGAAAAATATGAGGAGCATGAAACGGTCTGAAAAATAGGAGGAGCATGAAACGGTCTTCAAATACATGAAGAGCCTGAAATGGTGTGAAATATATGAAGAGCTTCAAAAGTTGTCAAAAATATGAGGAGCATGAAACGGTCTGAAATATAGGAGGAGCATAAAGCTGTGTTGAAAAATATGAAGAGGCTGAAAAGTTGTGAAAAATATGAAGAGCTTCTAAAGGTGTCAAAAATATGAGGAGCATGAAACGGTCTGAAAAATAGGAGGAGCATGAAGTGGTGTTCAAAAACATGAAGAGCCTGAAAAGGTGTGAAAAATATGAAGAGCTTCAAAACGTGTCAAAAATATGAGGAGCATGAAATGGTCTGAAAAATAGAAGCAGCATGAAACGGTTTTGAAAAACATGAAGAGCCTGAAAACGTGTGAAAAATATGAAGAGCTTCAAAAGGTGTGAAAAATATAAAGAGCTTCAAAGGTGACAAAAAAGAGATGAGCATGAAACGGTCTGAAAAATAGGAGGAGCATGAAGTGGTGGTGAAAAACATGAAGAGCCTGAAAAGGTGTGAAAAATATGAAGAGCTTCAAAATGTTTCAAAAATATGAAGAGCATGAAACGGTCTGAAAATCAGGAGGATCATGAAGCGGTGTTCAAAAACATGAAGAGCCTGAAAAGGTGTGAAAAATATGAAGAGCTCAAAAAGTGTCAAAAATATGAGGAGCATGAAACGATCTGAAAAATACGAGGAGCATGAAGCAGTGTTCAAAAACATGAAGAGCCTGAAAAGGTGTGAAAAATATGAAGAGCTTCAAAAGGTGTGAAATATATGAGGAGAATGAAACGGTCTGAAAAATAGGAGGATCATGAAGCGGTTTTCAGAAACATGAAGAGCATGAAAAGGTGTGAAAAATATGAAGAGCTTCAAAAGGTGTGAAATATATGAGGAGAATGAAACGGTCTGAAAAATAGGAGGATCATGAAGCGGTTTTCAGAAACATGAAGAGCCTGAAAAGGTGTGAAAAATATGAAGAGCTTCAAAAGGTGTCATAAATATGAGGAGCATGAAACGGTCTAAAAAATAGGAGGAGGATGAAACGGTGATCAAAAACATGAAGAGCCTGAAAAGGTGTGAAAAATATGAAGAGCTTCAAAAGGTGTGAAATACATTAGGAGCATTAAACTCTCTGAAAAAAAGGAGGAGCATGAAGCGGTGTTCAAAAACATGAAGAGCCTGAAAATGTGTGAAAAATATGAAGAGCTTCACAAGGCGTCAAAATTGAGATGAGCATGAAACGGTCTGAAAAATAGGAGGAGCATGAAGCCGTGTTGAAAAACATGAAGAGCCTGAAAAGTTGTGAAAAATATGAAGAGGTTCAAAAGGTGTGAAATACATAAGCAGCATGAAACGGTCTGAAAAATAGGAGGAGCATGAAGCGGTGTTCAAAAACATGAAGAGCCTGAAAAGTTGTGAAAAATATGAAGAGGTTCAAAAGGTGTGAAATACATAAGCAGCATGAAACAGTCTGAAAAATAGGAGGAGCATGAAGCGGTGTTCAAAAACATGAAGAGCCTGAAAAGTTGTGAAAAATATGAAGAGGTTCAAAAGGTGTGAAATACATAAGCAGCATGAAACGGTCTGAAAAATAGGAGGAGCATGAAGCGGTGTTAAAAAACATGAAGAGCCTGAAAATGTGTGAAAAATATGAAGAGCTTCAAAAGGTGTGAAATACATGAGGAGCATGAAACGGTCTGAAAAAGAGGAGGAGCATGAAGCGGTGTTCAAAAACATGAAGAGCCTGAAATTGTGTGAAAAATATGAAGAGTTTCAAAAGGTTTCAAAAATATGAGGAGCATGAAACGGTCTGAAAAATAGGAGGAGCATGAAACGGTATTCAAAAACATGAAGAGCCTGAAAATCTGTGAAAAATATGAAGAGCTTCAAAAGGTGTGAAAAATATGAAGAGCCTGAAAATCTGTGAAAAATATGAAGAGCTTCAAAAGGTGTGAAAAATATGAAGAGCTTCAAAAGGTGTGAAAAATATGAAGAGCCTGAAAATCTGTGAAAAATATGAAGAGCTTCAAAAGGTGTGAAAAATATGAAGAGCTTCAAAAGGTGTGAAAAATATGAAGAGCTTCAAAAAGTGTCAAAAACATGAGGAGCTTCAAAAGCTGTCAAAATTATGAGGAGCATGAAACGGTCTGAAAAATAGGAGCAGCATGAAACGTTGTCCAAAATCTTGAAGAGACTGAAAATGTGTGAAACATATGAAGAGCTTCAAAAGGTGTGAAATACAAGAGAAGCATGAATCTGTCTGAAAAATAGGAGGAGCATGAAGCGGTGTTGAAAAACATGAAGAACCAGAAAAGGTGTGAAAAATATGAAGAGCTTCCAAAGATGTCAAAAATATGAGGAGCTTGAAACTGTCTGAAAAATAGGAGCAGCATGAAATGGTGTTCAAAAACATGAAGAGACTGAAAAGGTGTGAAAATATGAAGAGCTTCACAAGGTGTGAAATACATGAGGAGCATGAAGCGGTCTGAAAAATAGGAGGAGCATGATGCAGTTTTGAAAAACAGAAAGGGCCTGAAAACGTGTGAAAAATATGAAGAGCTTCAAAAGGTGTGAAAAATATGAAGAGCTTCAAATGTGTCAAAAATGAGATGAGCATGAAACGGTCTGAAAAATAGGAGAAGCATGAAACGGTGTTCAAAAACATGAAGAGCCTGAAAAGGTGTGAAACATATGAAGAGCCTCAAAACGTGTCAAAATTATGAGGAGCATGAAACGGTCTGAAAAATAAGAGGAGCATGAAACGGTCTGAAAAATAAGAAGAGAATGATGTGGTGTTGAAAAACATGAAGAGCCTGAAAAGGTGTGACAAATATAAAGAGTTTCAAAAGGTGTCAATAATAAGCGTTGCATGAAACAGTCTGAAAAATAGGAGGAGCGTGAAGCGGTGTTGAAAAACATGAAGAGCCTGAAAAGGTGTGAAAAATATGAAGAGCTTCAAAAGGTGTCAAAAATATGAGTAGCATGAAACGGTCTGAAAAAGAGGAGGAGAATGAAATGGTCTGAAAATAGGAGGAGCATGAAGCGGTGTTGAAAAACATGAAGAGCCTGAAACGGTGTGAAATATATGAAGAGCCTCAAAACGTGTCAAAATTATGACGAGCATGAAACGGTCTGAAAAATAAGAGGAGCATGAAACGGTCTGAAAAATAAGGAGAGAATGACGCGGTGTTGAAAAACATGAAGAGCCTGAAAAGGTATGAAAAATATGAAGAGCTTCAAAAGGTGTGAAAAATATGAAGAGGTTCAAAAGGTGTCATAAATGAGATGAGCATGAAACGGTCTAAAAACAGGAGGAGCATGAAGTGGTGTTGAAAAACATGAAGAGCCTGAAAAAGTGTGAAATATATGAAGAGATTCAAAAGTTGTCAAAAATATGAGGAGTATGAAACGGTCTGAAAAATAGGAAGAGCATGAAAAGGTCTGAAAAATAGGAGGAGCATGAAGCATTGTTCAAAAACATGAAGAAAATGAAAAAGTGTGAAATATATGAAGAGCTTCAAAAGGTGTGAAAAATATGAGGAGCATGAAACGGTCTGAAAAATAGGAGGAACATGAAGTGGTGTTGAAAAACATGAAGAGCCTGAAAAGGTGTGAAAAAGATGAAGAGCTTCAAAAATTGTCAAAAATATGAGGAGCATGAAACGGTCTGAAATATAAGACGAGCATGAAGTAGTTTTGAAAAACATGAACAGCCTGAAAAGTGTGAAAAATATGAAGAGCTTCTAAAGGTGTCAAAATATGAGGAGCATGAAACGGTCTGAAAAATAGGAGCAGCATGAAATGGTGTTCAAAACTTGAAGAGCCTGAAAAGGTGTGAAACATATGAAGAGCTTCAAACGGTGTGAAATAAATGAGGAGCATGAAACGTTCTGAAAAATAGGAGGAGCATGAAGCGGTATTCAAAAATATAAAGAGCCTGAAAAGGTGTGAAAAATGTGAAGAGCTTCGAAGGTGTGAAATACAGGAGGAGCATGAAACGATCTGAAAAATAGGACGAGCATGAAGCGGTGTGGAAAAATATGAGGAACCTGAAAAGGTGTGAAAAATATGTAGAGCTTCAAAAGGTGCCAAATATATGAGGAGCACGAAACGGTCTGAAAAAGAGGAGGAGCATTAAACGGTGTTCAAAAACATGAAGTGACTGAGAAGGTGTGAAAAATATGAAGAGCTTCAAAAGGTGTGAAATATATGAGGAGCATGAAACGGTCTGAAAAATAGGAGGAGCATGAAACGGTGTTCAAAAACATGAGGAGCCTGAAAAGCTGTGAAATATATGAAGAGCTTCAAAAGGTGTGGAAAATATGAAGAGCTTGAAAAGGGGTCAAAAATTAGATGATCCTGAAACGGTTTGAAAAATAGGAGGAGCATGAAGTGGTGTTGTAAAACATGAAGAGCCTGAGGAGTGTGAAATATATGATGAGGTTCAAAAGGTGTGAAAAATATGAAGAGCTTCAAAAGCTGTCAAAAATGAGATGAACATGAAACTGTCTGAAAATAGGAGGGGCATGAAATGGTGTTGAAAAATATGAAGAGCCTGAAAAGGTGTGAAATATATGAAGAGCTTCAAAAAGTGTCAAAAATATGAGGAGCATGAAACGATCTGAAAAATAGGAGGAGCATGAAGCGGTGTTGAAAAACTGAAGAGCCTGAAAACGTGTGAAAAATATGAAGAGCTTCAAAAGGTGTGAAAATATGAAGAGCTTCAAAAGGTGTGAAATATATGAGGAGCATGAAACGGTCTGAAAAATAGGAGGAGCATGAAGCGGTGTTCAAAAACATGAAGAGCCTGAAAAGGTGTGAAAAATATGAAGAGCTTCAAAAGGTGTCAAAAATATGAGGAGCATGAAACAGACTGAAAAATAGGAGGAGCAAGAAGCGCTGTTCAAAAACATGAAGAGTCTGAAAATGTGTGAAAAACATGAAGTGTTTCAAAAGGTGTCAAAAATATGAGGAGCATGAAACGGTCTGAAAAATAGGAAGAGCATGAAACGGTGTTGAAAAACATGAGGAGCCTGAAAATGTGTGAAAAATATGAAGAGCTTCAAAAGGTGTCAAAAATATGAGGAGCATCAAACCTTCTGAAAAATGGGAGGAGCATGAAGTGGTGTTCAAAAACATGAAGAGCCTGAAATTGTGTGAAAAATATGAAGAGTTTCAAAAGGTGTCAAAAATATGAAGAGCCTGAAAATCTGTGAAAAATATGAAGAGCTTCAAAAGGTGTGAAAAATATGAAGAGCCTGAAAATCTGTGAAAAATATGAAGAGCTTCAAAAGGTGTGAAAAATATGAAGAGCTTCAAAAGGTGTCAAAAATGAGATGAGCATGAAACGGTCTGAAAAATAGGAGAAGCATGAAACGGTGTTCAAAAACATTAAGAGCCTGAAAAGGTGTGAAACATATGAAGAGCCTCAAAACGTGTCAAAATTATGAGGAGCATGAAATGGTCTGAAAAATAAGAGGAGCATGAAACGGTCTGAAAAATAAGAAGAGAATGACGCGGTGTTGAAAAACATGAAGAGCCTGAAAAGGTGTGATAAATATAAAGAGTTTCAAAAGGTGTCAATAATAAGCGTTGCATGAAACAGTCTGAAAATTAGGAGGAGCGTGAAGCGGTGTTGAAAAACATGAAGAGCCTGAAAAGGTGTGAAAAATATGAAGAGCTTCAAAAGGTGTCAAAAATATGAGTAGCATGAAACGGTCTGAAAAAGAGGAGGAGAATGAAACGGTCTGAAAATAGGAGGAGCATGAAGCGGTGTTGAAAAACATGAAGAGCCTGAAAAGGTATGAAAAATATGAAGAGCTTCAAAAGGTGTGAAAAATATGAGGAGCTTCAAAAGGTGTCAAAATTATGAGGAGCATGAAACGGTGTTCAAAACATGAAAAGCCTGAAAAGGTGTGAAAAAAATGATTAGCTTCAAAAGGTGTGAAGAATATGTGGAGCATGAAATGATCTGAAAAATAGGAGGAGAATGAATGGGTGTTGAAAAACATGAAGAGCCTGAAAAGATGTGAAAAATATGAAGACCTTCAAAATGTGTCAAAAATATGAGGAGCATGAAATGGTCTGAAATAGGAGGAGCATCAAACGTTGTTGAAAAACATGAAGAGCCTGAAAAGCTGTGAAAAATATGAAGAGCTACAAAAGGTGTAAAATATGTGAGGAGCATGAAACGGTCTGAAAAATTGGAGAAGGATGAAGTGGTGTTCAAAATCAAGAAGAGCCTGAAAATGTGTGAAAAATATGTAGGGCTTCCAAACATGTCAAATATATGAGGAGCATGAAACTATCAGATATATAGGAGGAGCATGAAGCGGTGTTGAAAAACATGAAGAGCCTGAAAAGGTGTGAAAAATATGAAGAGCTTCAAAAGGTGTGATAAATATGAGGAGCCTGAAACAGTTTGAAATATAGGAGGAGCATGAAACGGTGATGAAGAACATGAAGAGCCGGGAAGGGTGTCAAAAACATGAAGAGCTTCAAAGGTGTCAAAAATATGAGGAGCATGAAACAATCTGAAAAATAGGAGGAGCATTAAGCGGTGTTCAAAAACATGAAGAGCCTGAAAAGGTGTGAAAAATATGAAGAGCTTCAAAACGTGTCAAAAATATGAGGAGCATGAATCGGTCTGAAAAATAGGAGGAGCATGAAGCTGTGTTCAAAAACATGAAGAGACTGAAAAGGTGTGAAAAATATGAAGAGCTTCAAAATGCGTCAAAATATGAGGAGCATGAAACCGTCTGAAATATAGGAGGAGCATGAAGAGGTGTTTAAAAATATGAAGAGCCTGAAAAGGTGTGAAAAATATGAAGAGCATGAAAATGTGTGAAAAATATGCGGAGCATGAAACTGTGTTCAAAAACATGAAGAGCCTGAAAAGGTGTGAAAAATATGAAGAGCTTCAAAAGGTGTCAAAAATATGAGGAGCATGAAACGGTCTGAAAAATAGGAGGAGCATGAAACGGTGTTCAAAAACATGAAGAGCCTGAAAAGGTGTGAAAAATATGAAGAGCATGAAAATGTGTGAAAAATATGAGGAGAATGAAACTGTGTTCAAAAACATGAAAATCCTGAAAAGGTGTGAAAAATATGAAGAGCTTCAAAACGTCTCAAAAACATGAGGAGCATGAAACAGTCTGAAAATAGAAGGAGCCTGAAGCAGTGTTAAAAAACATGAAGAGCCTGAAAAGGTGTGAAACATATGAAGAGCCTCAAAACGTGTCAAAATTATGAGGAGCATGAAACGGTCTGAAAAATAAGAGGAGCATGAAACGGTCTGAAAAATAAGAAGAGAATGACGCGGTGTTGAAAAACATGAAGAGCCTGAAAAGGTGTGACAAATATAAAGAGTTTCAAAAGGTGTCAATAATAAGCGTTGCATGAAACAGTCTGAAAAATAGGAGGAGCGTGAAGCGGTGTTGAAAAACATGAAGAGCCTGAAAAGGTGTGAAAAATATGAAGAGCTTCAAAAGGTGTCAAAAATATGAGTAGCATGAAATGGTCTGAAAAAGAGAGGAAAATGAAACGGTCTGAAAATAGGAGGAGCATGAAGCGGTGTTGAAAAACATGAAGAGCCTGAAAAGGTATGAAAAATATGAAGAGCTTCAAAAGGTGTGAAAAATATGAGGAGCTTCAAAAGGTGTCAAAATTATGAGGAGCATGAAACGGTGTTCAAAACATGAAAAGCCTGAAAAGGTGTGAAAAAAATGATTAGCTTCAAAAGGTGTGAAGAATATGTGGAGCATGAAATGATCTGAAAAATAGGAGGAGAATGAATTGGTGTTGAAAAACATGAAGAGCCTGAAAAGATGTGAAAAATATGAAGACCTTCAAAATGTGTCAAAATATGAGGAGCATGAAATGGTCTGAAATAGGAGTAGCATCAAACGTTGTTGAAAAACATGAAGAGTCTGAAAAGCTGTGAAAAATATGAAGAGCTACAAAAGGTGTAAAATATATGAGGAGCATGAATCGGTCTGAAAAATTGGAGAAGGATGAAGTGGTGTTCAAAATCAAGAAGAGACTGAAAATGTGTGAAAAATATGAAGGGCTTAAAAACATGTCAAATATATGAGGAGCATGAAACTATCTGATATATAGGAGGAGCATGAAGCGGTGTTGAAAAACATGAAGAGCCTGAAAAGGTGTGAAAAATATGAAGAGCTTCAAAAGGTGTGAAAAATATGAGGAGCCTGAAAGTTTGAAAAATAGGAGGAGCATGAAACGGTGATGAAGAACATGAAGAGACGGGAAGGGTGTCAAAAATATGAAGAGCTTCAAAGGTGTCAAAAATATGAGGAGTATGAAACAATCTGAAAAATAGGAGGAGCATTAAGCGGTGTTCAAAAACATGAAGAGCCTGAAAAGGTGTGAAAAATATGAAGAGCTTCAAAACGCGTCAAAATATGAGGAGCATGAAACCGTCTGAAATATAGGAGGAGCATGAAGAGGTGTTGAAAAATATGAAGAGCATGAAAATGTGTGAAAAATATGCGGAGCATGAAACTGTGTTCAAAAACATGAAGAGCCTGAAAAGGTATGAAAAATATGAAGAGCTTCAAAAGGTGTCAAAAATATGAGGAGCATGATACGGTCTAAAAATAGGAGGAGCATGAAACGGTGTTGAAAACATGAAGAGCCTGAAAAGGTGGGAAAAATATGAAGAGCTTCAAAAGGTGTCAAAAATATGAGGAACATGAAACGGTGTTCAAAAACATGAAGAGCCTGAAAAGGTATGAAAAATATGAAGAGCTTCAAAATGTGTCAAAAATATGAGGAGCATGAAACGGTCTGAAAAATAGGAGGAGCATGAAATGGTGTTCAAAACCATGAAGAGCCTGAAAAGGTGTGAAATATATAAAGAGATTCAAAGGGTGTCAAAAATATGAGGACCATGAAACGGTTTGAAAAATACGAGGAGCAAGAGACCGTGTTCAAAAACATGAAGAGCCGGAAAAAGTTTGAAAAATATGAAAAGCTTGAAAAGGTGGCAAAAATATGAGGAGCATTAAACGGTCTGAAATATAGGAGGAGCATGAAGTGGTGTTCAAAAACGTGAAGAGCCTGAAAAGGTGTGAAAAATATGAAGAGCTTCAAAAGGTGTCAAAAATATGAGGAGCATGAAACGGTCTGAAAAATAGGAAGAGCATGAAATGTTGTTCAAAAACATGAAGAATTGGAAAGGTGTGAAAAATATGAAGATCTTCAGAAGGTGTCAATAATATGAGGAGCATGAAACGGTCTGAAAAATAGTAGGAGCATGAAGTGGTGTTGAAAAACATGAAGAGCCTGAAAAGGTGTGAAAAATATGAAGAGCTTCAAAAGGTGTCAAAAATATCAGGAGCATGGAACGGTATGAAAAATAGGAGGAGCATGAAGCTTTGTTGAAAAACATGAAGAGCCAGAAAAGGTGTGAAAAATATTAAGAGAATGAAAAGGTGTGAAAAATACGCGGAGCATGAAACTGTGTTCAAAAACATGAAGAGCCTGAAAAGTTGTGAAAAATATGAAGAGCTTCAAAAGGGGTCAAAAATATGAGGAGCATGAAACTGTCTGAAAAATAGGAGGAACATGAAACGGTGTTCCAAAACAGGAAGAGCCTGAAAAGGTGTGAAAAATATGAAGAGCTTCAAAAGGTGTCAAAAATATGAAGAGCAAGAAACGGTTTGAAAATTAGGAGGAGCATGAAGCCGTGTTCAACAACTTGAAGAGCCTGAAATGGTGTGAAAAATAAAAAGAGCTTCAAAAGGTGTCAAAGATATGAGGAGCATGAAACGGTCTGAAAAATAGGAGGAGCATTAAGCTGTGTTGAAATTCAGGAAGAGCATGAAAAGGTGTGAAATATATGAAGAGCTTCAAAAGGTGTCAAAAATATGAGTAGCATTAAACGGTCTGAAATATAGGAGGAGCATGAAGTGGTGTTCAAAAACGTGAAGAACCTGAAAAGCTGTGAAAAATATGAAGAGCTTCAAACGGGGTCAAAAATATGAGGAGAATGAAAATGTCTGAAAAATAGGAGGAACATGAAACGGTGTTCCAAAACATGAAGAGCCTGAAAAGGTGTGAAAAATATGAAGAGCTTCAAAAGGTGTCAAAATATGAGGAGCATGAAACGGTCTGAAAAATAGGAGGAGCATGAAATGGTGGTCAAAAACATGAAGACTTGGAAAAGTGTGAAATATATGAAGATCTTCAGAAGGTGTCAAAAATATGAGGAGCATGGAACGGTCTGAAAAATAGGAGGAGCATGAAGCGTTGTTGAAAAACATGAAGAGCCTGAAAAGGTGTGAAAAATATTAAGAGCATGAAAAGGTGTGAAAAATATGCGGAGCATGAAACTGTGTTCCAAAACATGAAGAGCCTGAAAAGGTGTGAAAAATATGAAGAGCTTCAAAAGGTGTCAAAAATATGAGGAGCAAGAAACGGTCTGAAGTTTAGGAGGAGCATGAAGCCGTGTTCAACAACTTGAAGAGCCTGAAATGGTGTGAAAAATATAAAGAGTTTCAAAAGGTGTCAAAGATATGAGGAGCATGAAACGGTCTGAAAAATAGGAGGAGCATGATACGGCATTGAAAAACATAAAGAGCCTGAAAAGGTGTGAAAAATATGAAGAGCTTCAAAATGTGTCAAAAATATGACGAGCATGAAACCCTCTTAAAAATAGGAGGAGGATGAAGCGGTGTTCAAAAACATGAAGAGCCTGAAAAGGTGTGAAAAATATGAAGAGCTTCAAAAAGTGTCAAAAATTAGATTAGCATGAAAGGGTCTGAACAATAGGAGGAGCCTGAAGAGGTGTTGAAAAACATGAAGAGCCTGAAAAAGTGTGAAAAATATGAAGAGCTTCAAAAATATGAAAATTAAGAAGAGCTTCAAAAGGTGTGAAATATATGCAGAGCTTCAAAAGTTGTCAAAAATATGAGGAGCATGAAACTTTCAGAAAAATAGGAGGAGCCTGAACCGGGTTCAAAAACATGAAGAGCCTGAAAAGGTGTGAAAAATATGAAGAGCTTCAAAAGGTGTGAAATACATGAGGAGCATGAAACGGTCTGAAAAATAGGAGGAGCATGAAGTGATGTTCAAAAACATGAAGAGCCTGAAAATGAGTGAGAAATATGAAAAGCTTCAAAAGCTGTCAAAAATATGAGGGGCATGAAACGGTCTGAAAAATAGGAGGAGCATGAAGTGGTGTTGAAAAACATGAAGAGCATGAAAAATTGTGAAAAATATGAAGAGCTTCAAAAGGTGTCAAATATATGAGGAGTATGAAACGGTCTGAAAAATAGGAGGAGCATGAAGCGGTGTTCAAAAACATTAAGAGCCTGAAAAGGTGTGAAAAATATGAAGAGCTTCAAAAGGTGTCAAAAATATGAGGAGCATGAAACGGTCTGAAAAATAGGACGAGCATGAAGGGGTGTTCAAAAACATGAAGAGCCTGAAAAGGTGTGAAAATTATGAAGAGCTTCAAAATATGTCAAAAATATGACGAGGATGAAACCCTCTTAAAAATAGGAGGAGAATGAAGCGGTGTTCAAAAACATGAAGAGCCTGAAAATGTGTGCAAAATATGAAGAGCTTCAAAAGGTGTGAAATATATGAGGAGCATGAAACGGTGTTCAAAAACATGCAGAGACTGAAAAGGTGTGAAAAATATGAAGAGCTTCAAAAAGTGTCAAAAATTAGATTAGCATGAAAGGGTCTGAAAAATAGGAGGAGCCTGAAGTGGTGTTGAAAAACATGAAGAGCCTGAAAAAGTGTGAAAAATATGAAGAGCTTCAAAAATATGAAAATTATGAAGAGCTTCAAAAGGTGGAAAAAATATGAAGAGCTTCAAAAGATGTCAAAAATGAGATGAGCATGAAACGGTCTGAAAAATAGGAGGAGCATGAAGTGGTGTTGAAAATCATGAAGAGCCTGAAACGGTGTGAAAAATATGCAGAGCTTCAAAAGGTATCAAAAATATGAGGAGCATGAAACGGTCTGAAAAATACGAGGAGCATGAAGTGGTGCTGAAAACCATGAAGAACGTGAAAAGGTGTGAAAAATATGAAGAGCTTCAAAAGGTGTCAAAAATATGAGGAGCATGAAACGGTCTGAAAAATAGGACGAGCACAAGCGATGTTCAAAAACATGCACAGACTGAAAAGGTGTGAAAAATATGAAGAGCTTCATGAGGTGTCAAAAATATGAGGAGTATGAAACGGTCTGAAAAATAGGAGGAGCATGAAGCACTGTTCAAAAACATGAAGAGGATGAAAAGGTGTGAAAAATATGAAGAGCTTCAAAAAGTGTCAAAAATATGAGGAACATGAAACGGCCTGAAAAATACGAGGAGCATGAAGCGGTGTTGAAAAACATGAAGAGCCTGAAAAGGTGTGAAAAATATGAAGAGCTTCAAAAGGTGTGAAATACATGAGGAGCATGAAACGGTCTGAAAAATAGGAGGAGCATGAAGCGGTGTTGAAAAACATGAAGAGCCTGAAAAGGTGTGAATAATATGAAGAGCCTCAAATCGTGTCAAATATATGAGAAGTATGAAACGGTATGATAATTAGCAGGAGCATGAAGCGGTGTTGAAAAACAGGAAGAGTCTGAAATCGTGTGAAAAATATGAATAGCTTTAAAAGGTGTCAAAAATATGAGGAGCATGAAACGTTCTGAAAAATAGGAGGATCATGAAACAGTGTTCAAAAACATGAAGAGCCTGAAAATGTGTGAAAAATATGAAGAGCCTGAAAACGTGTCAAAAATATGAGGAGTATGAAACGGTCTGAAAAATAGGAGGAGGATGAAGCGGTGTTCAAAAACATGAAGAGCCTGAAAAGTTGTGAAAAATATGAAAAGCTTCAAAATGTGTCAAAAATGAGATGAGCATGAAACGGTTTGAAAAACAGGAGGAGCATGAAGTGGTGTTGAAAAAAAAGAAGAGACTGAAAAGGTGTGAAATATATGAGGATCATAAAAAGGTGTCAAAAATATGAGGAGCATGAAAAGGTCTGCAAAAAGCAGGAGCATGAAGTGGTGTTGAAAAACCTGAAGAGTCTGAAATCGTGTGAAAAATATGAAGAGCTTCAAAAGTTATCAAAAATATGAGGAGCAATAAATGGTCTGAAAAATTGGAGGAGCATGAAACGGTATTCAAAAACAGGAAGAGCCTGAAAAGTTGTGAAAAATATGAAGAGCTTCAAAAGCTGTAAAATATGAGGAGCATGAAACGGTCTGAAAAATTGGAGGAGCATGAAGCAGTGTTCAAAAACATGAAGAGCCTGAAAAGGTGTGAAAAATATGAAGAGCTTCAAAAGGTGTCAAAAATATGAGGAGCATGAAACTTTCTGAAAAATAGGAGGAGCATGAAACGGTGTTCAAAATTATGAAGAGCCTACAAAGATGTGAAAAATATGAGAGCTTCAAAAGGTGTGAAATACATGAGGAGCATGAAACATTCTGAAATATAGGAGGAGCATGAAAAGGTGTTCAAAAACATGAAGAGCTTCAAAAGGTGTCAAAAGTATGACGAGCATGAAACGGTCTGAAAAATAGAAGGATCATGAAGCGGTGTTCAAAAACATGAAGAGCCTGAAAAGGTGTGAAAAATATGCACAGCGTCAAGAGGTGTGAAATACATGAGCAGCATGAAAAGGTCTGAAAAATAGGAGGAGCATGAATCGGTGTTGAAAAACATGAAGAGCCTGAAAAGGTGTGAAAAATATGAAGAGCTTCAAAGGGTGTCAAAATTATGAGGAGCATGAAACGGTCTGAATAATAGGAGGAGCATGAAGTGGAGTTGAAAAACGTGAAGAGCCTAAAAAAGTGTTAAATATATGAAGAGCTTCAAAAGTTGTGAAATATATGAGGAGCTTCAAAAGTTGTCAAAAATAAGAGGAGCATGAAACGGTCTGAAAAATAGCAGGAGCATGAAGCGGTGTTTAAAAACATGAAGAGCCTGAAAAGGTGTGAAGTATATGAAGAGCTTCAAAATGTGTCAAAATTATGAGAAGCATGCAACGGTCTAGAAAATGGGATGAGCTTAAAACGGTGTTGAAAAACATGAAGGGCCTGAAAAGGTGGGAAATATATGAAGAGATTCAAAAGGTGTCAAAAATATGAGGAGCATGAAACGGTCTGAAAAATATGAGGATCATGAGGCGGTTGTGAAAAACATGAAAAGCCTGAAAAGGTGTGAAAAATATGAAGAGCATCAAAAGGTGTGAAAAATATGAAGAGCTTCAAAAGGTGTCAAATATATGAGGAGCATGAAACGGTCTGAAAAAAAGGAGGAGCATGAAACGTTGTTCAAAAGATGAAGAGCCTGAATAGGTGTGAAAAGTATGAAGAGCTTCAAAAGGTGTGAAATATATGAGGAGCATGAAACGGTCTGAAAAATAGAAGGAGCATCAAGCTGTGTTGAAAAATATGAAGAGCCTGAAAAGGTGTGAAAAATATGAAGAGCTTCAAAACGTGTCAAAAATATGAGGAACATGAAAGAGTCTGAAAAATAGGAGGAGCATGAAACGGTGTTCAAAATATGAAGGGCCTGAAAAGGTGTGAAATATATGAAAAGCCTCAAAACGTGTCAAAAATATGAGGAGCATGAAACTGTCTGAAAAATAGGAGGAGCATGAAGCGGTGTTGAAAAACATGAAGAGACTGAAAACGTGTGAATAATATGAAGAGCTTCAAAAGGTTTGAAAAATATGAAGAGATTCAAAAGGTATGAAAAATATGAAGAGCTTCAAAAGGTGTCAAAAATGAGATGAGCATGAAACGGTTTGAAAAATAGGAGGAGCATGAAACGTTCTGAAAAATAGGAGGAACATGAATCGGTGTTGAAAACATAAAGAGCCTGAAAAGGTGTGAAAAATATGAGAGCTTCAAAACGTGTGAAATACATGAGAAGCATGAAACGGTTTGAAAAATAGAAGGAGAATGAAGCTGTGTTGAAAAACATGAAGAGACGGAAAAGGTGTAAAAAATATGAAGAGCTTCAAAAGGTTTCAAAAAAATGAGGAGAATGAAACGTTCTGAAAAATAGGAGGATCATGAAGCGGTGTTGAGAAACATGAAGAGCCTGAAAAGGTGTGAAAAATATGAAGAGCCTCAAAACGTGTCAAAAATATGAGGAGCATGAGACGGTCTGAAAAATAGGAGGAGCATGACGGGGTTCAAAAACATGAAGAGCCTGAAAAGGTGTGAAAAATATGAAGAGTTTCAAAAGATGTGA
The DNA here is from genome assembly GCF_033118175.1 of Dama dama. Lineage (NCBI taxonomy): Eukaryota > Metazoa > Chordata > Mammalia > Artiodactyla > Cervidae > Dama > Dama dama. The sequence continues at coordinate 63,566,805 of NC_083688.1, read as the reverse complement.
AAAATATGAAGAGCTTCAAAAGCTCTCAAAAATTAAATGAGTATGAAACGGTCTGAAAAATAGGAGGAGCATGAAACCGTGTTCAAAAACATGAAGAGCCTGAAAAGATGTGAAAAATATGAAGAGCTTCAAAACGTGTGAAAAATATGAAGAGCTTCAGAAGGTGTGAAATACATGAGGAGCATGAAACGGTCTGAAAAATAGGAGGATCATGAAACAGTGTTCAAAAACATGAAGAGCCTGAAAAGGTGTGAAAAATATGAAGAGCCTCAAAACGTGTCAAAAATATGAGGAGCATGAAGCGGTTTGAAAAATAGGAGAAGCATGAAGCGGTTGTGAAAAACATGAAGAGCCTGAAAACGTGTAAAAATATGAAGAGCTTCAAAACGTGTGAAAAATATGAAGAGCTTCAGAAGGTGTGAAATACATGAGGAGCATGAAACGGGCTGAAAAATAGAAGGAGCATCAAGCTGTGTTGAAAAATATGAAGAGCCTGAAAAGGTGTGAAAAATATGAAGAGCTTCAAAACATGTCAAAAATATGAGGAACATGAAAGAGTCTGAAAAATAGGAGGAGCATGAAACGGTGTTCAAAATATGACGGGCCTGAAAAGGTGTGAAATATATGAAGAGCCTCAAAACGTGTCAAAAATATGAGGAGCATGAAACTGTCTGAAAAATAGGAGGAGCATGAAGCGGTGTTGAAAAACATGAAGAGACTGAAAACGTGTGAAAAATATGAAGAGCTTCAAAAGATTTGAAAAATATGAAGAGATTCAAAAGGTGTGAAAAATATGAAGAGCTTCAAAAGGTGTCAAAAATGAGATGAGCATGAAACGGTTTGAAAAATAGGAGGAGCATGAAACGTTCTGAAAAATAGGAGGAACATGCATCGGTGTTGAAAACATAAAGAGCCTGAAAAGGTGTGAAAAATATGAGAGCTTCAAAACGTGTGAAATACATGAAAAGCATGAAACGGTTTGAAAAATAGAAGGAGAATGAAGCGGTGTTTAAAAACATGAAGAGCCTGAAAAGGTGTGAAGTATATGAAGAGCTTCAAAATGTGTCAAAATTATGAGAAGCATGCAACGGTCTAGAAAATGGGATGAGCTTAAAACGGTGTTGAAAAACATGAAGGGCCTGAAAAGGTGGGAAATATATGAAGAGATTCAAAAGGTGTCAAAAATATGAGGAGCATGAAACGGTCTGAAAAATATGAGGATCATGAAGCGGTTGTGAAAAACATGAAAAGCCTGAAAAGGTGTGAAAAATATGAAGAGCATCAAAAGGTGTGAAAAATATGAAGAGCTTCAAAAGGTGTCAAATATATGAGGACCATGAAACGGTCTGAAAAAAAGGAGGAGCATGAAACGTTGTTCAAAAGATGAAGAGGCTGAATAGGTTTGAAAAGTATGAAGAGCTTCAAAAGGTGTGAAATATATGAGGAGCATGAAACGGTCTGAAAAATAGAAGGAGCATCAAGCTGTGTTGAAAAATATGGAGAGCCTGAAAAGGTGTGAAAAATATGAAGAGCTTCAAAACGTGTCAAAAATATGAGGAACATGAAAGAGTCGGAAAAATAGGAGGAGCATGAAACGGTGTTCAAAATATGAAGGGCCTGAAAAGGTGTGAAATATATGAAGAGCCTCAAAACGTGTCAAAAATATGAGGAGCATGAAACTGTCTGAAAAATAGGAGGAGCATGAAGCGGTGTTGAAAAACATGAAGAGACTGAAAACGTGTGAAAAATATGAAGAGCTTCAAAAGATTTGAAAAATATGAAGAGATTCAAAAGGTGTGAAAAATATGAAGAGCTTCAAAAGGTGTCAAAAATGAGATGAGCATGAAACGGTTTGAAAAATAGGAGGAGCATGAAACGTTCTGAAAAATAGGAGGAACATGAATCGGTGTTGAAAACATAAAGAGCCTGAAAAGGTGTGAAAAATATGAGAGCTTCAAAAAGTGTGAAATACATGAGAAGCATGAAACGGTTTGAAAAATAGAAGGAGAATGAAGCGGTGTTTAAAAACATGAAGAGCCTGAAAAGGTGTGAAGTATATGAAGAGCTTCAAAATGTGTCAAAATTATGAGAAGCATGCAACGGTCTAGAAAATGGGATGAGCTTAAAACGGTGTTGAAAAACATGAAGGGCCTGAAAAGGTGGGAAATATATGAAGAGATTCAAAAGGTGTCAAAAATATGAGGAGCATGAAACGGTCTGAAAAATATGAGGATCATGAAGCGGTTGTGAAAAACATGAAAAGCCTGAAAAGGTGTGAAAAATATGAAGAGCATCAAAAGGTGTGAAAAATATGAAGAGCTTCAAAAGGTGTCAAATATATGAGGACCATGAAACGGTCTGAAAAAAAGGAGGAGCATGAAACGTTGTTCAAAAGATGAAGAGGCTGAATAGGTTTGAAAAGTATGAAGAGCTTCAAAAGGTGTGAAATATATGAGGAGCATGAAACGGTCTGAAAAATAGAAGGAGCATCAAGCTGTGTTGAAAAATATGAAAGCCTGAAAAGGTGTGAAAAATATGAAGAGCTTCAAAACGTGTCAAAAATATGAGGAACATGAAAGAGTCGGAAAAATAGGAGGAGCATGAAACGGTGTTCAAAATATGAAGGGCCTGAAAAGGTGTGAAATATATGAAGAGCCTCAAAACGTGTCAAAAATATGAGGAGCATGAAACTGTCTGAAAAATAGGAGGAGCATGAAGCGGTGTTGAAAAACATGAAGAGACTGAAAACGTGTGAATAATATGAAGAGCTTCAAAAGGTTTGAAAAATATGAAGAGTTTCAGAAGGTGTTAAAAATGAGATGAGCATGAAACGGTTTGAAAAATAGGAGGAGCATGAAACGTTCTGAAAAATAGGAGGAACATGAATCGGTGTTGAAAACATAAAGAGCCTGAAAAGGTGTGAAAAATATGAGAGCTTCAAAACGTGTGAAATACATGAGAACCATGAAACGGTTTGAAAAATAGAAGGAGAATGAAGCTGTGTTGAAAAACATGAAGAGACTGAAAAGGTGTAAAAAATATGAAGAGCTTCAAAACGTTTCAAAAAAATGAGGAGAATGAAACGGTCTGAAAAATAGGAGGATCATGAAGCGGTGTTGAGAAACATGAAGAGCCTGAAAAGGTGTGAAAAATATGAAGAGCCTCAAAACGTGTCAAAAATATGAGGAGCATGAGAAGGTCTGAAAAATAGGAGGAGCATGACGGGGTTCAAAAACATGAAGAGCCTGAAAAGGTGTGAAAAATATGAAGAGTTTCAAAAGATGTGAAAAATATGAAGAGCTTCAAAAGCTCTCAAAAATTAAATGAGCATGAAACGGTCTGAAAAATAGGAGGAGCATGAAACCGTGTTCAAAAACATGAAGAGCCTGAAAAGGTGCGAAAAATATGAAGAGCTTCAAAACGTGTGAAAAATATGAAGAGCTTCAGAAGATGTGAAATACATGAGGAGCATGAAACGGTCTGAAAAATAGGAGGATCATGAAACAGTGTTCAAAAACAAGAAGAGCCTGAAAAGGTGTGAAAAATATGAAGAGCTTCAAAAGGTGTGAAATACATGAGGAGCATGAAACGGTTTGAAAAATAGGAGGAGCATGAAGCGGTGTTCAAAAACATGAAGAGCCTGAAATGCTGTGAAAAATATGAAGAGCATCAAAATGTGTGAAAAATATGAAGAGCTTCAAAAGGTGTCAAAAATATGAGGAGCATGAAACGGTCTGAAAAAAAGGAGGAGCATGAAACGTTGTTCAAAAGATGAAGAGCCTGAATAGGTGTGAAAAGTATGAAGAGCTTCAAAAGGTGTGAAATATATGAAGAGCTTCAAAAGGTGTCAAAAATATGAGGAGCATGAAACGGTCTGAAAAAAAGGAGGAGCATGAAACGTTGTTCAAAAGATGAAGAGCCTGAATAGGTGTGAAAAATATGAAGAGCATCAAAAGGTGTGAAAAATATGAAGAGCTTCAAAAGGTGTCAAAAATATGAGGAGCATGAAACGGTCTGAAAAATAGAAGGAGCATCAAGCTGTGTTGAAAAATAGGAAGAGCCTGAAAAGGTGTGAAAAATATGAAGAGCTTCAAAACGTGTCAAAAATATGAGGAACATGAAAGAGTCTGAAAAATAGGAGGAGCATGAAACGGTGTTCAAAATATGAAGGGCCTGAAAAGGAGTGAAATATATGAAGAGCCTCAAAAAGTGTCAAAAATATGAAGAGCATGAAACTGTCTGAAAAATAGGAGGAGCATAAAGCGGTGTTGAAAAACATGAAGAGACTGAAAATGTGTGAATAATATGAAGAGCTTCAAAAGGTTTGAAAAACATGAAGAGAATCAAAAGGTGTGAAAAATATGAAGAGCTTCAGAAGATGTCAAAAATGAGATGAGCATGAAACGGTTTGAAAAATAGGAGGAGCATGAAACGATCTGAAAAATAGGAGGCGCATAATCGGTGTTGAAAACATTAAGAGCATGAAAAGGTGTGAAAAATACAAAGAGCTTCAAAAGGTGTCAAAAATACGAGGCGCATGAAACGGTCTGAAAAATAGGAGGGGCATGAAGTTGTTTTGAAAAATATGAAGAGCCTTAAAAGGTGTGAAAAATATAAAGAACTTCAAAAGGTGTCAAAAATATGAGGAGCATGAGACGGTCTGAAAAATAGGAGGAGCATGACGGGGTTCAAAAACATGAAGAGCCTGAAACCGTGAGAAAAATAAGAAGAGCTTCAAAAATGTGAAAAATATGAAGAGCTTCAAAAGGTATGAAAAATATGAAGAGCTTCAAAAGTTGTCAAAAATTAGATGAGCATGAAACGGTCTGAAAAATAGGAGGTGCATGAAGCGGTGTTCAAAATCATGAAGAGCCTGAAAAGGTGTGAAAAATATGAAGAGCTTCAAAAAGTGTAAAAAATATGAGGAGCATGAAACGGTCTGAAAAAAAGGAGGAGCATGAAGTGGTGTGGAAAAACATGAAGAGACTGAAAAGGTGTGAAAAATATGAAGAGCTTCAAAAGGTGTGAAATACCTGAGGAGCATGAAACTCTCTGAAAAATAGGAGGAGCATGAAGCTGTGTTAAAAACATGAAGAGCCTGAAAAGATGTGAAAAATATGAAGAGCTTTAAAAGCTGTGAAATATATGAGGAGCATGAAACCGTCTGAAAAATAGGAGGAGCATGAAGCGGTGTTGAAAAACATGAAGAGCCTGAAAAGGTGTGAAAAATATGAAGAAATTCAAAGGGTGTCAAAAATATGAGGAGCATGAAACGGTGATGAAAAACATGAAGAGCCTGAAAAGGTGTGAAAAATATGAACAGCTTCAAAAAGTGTCAAAAATATGAGGAGCATGAAACGGTCTGAAAAATAGGAGGAGCATGAAGCGGTGTTGAAAAACATGAAGAGCCTGAAAAGGTGTAAAAAATATGAAGAGATTCAAAAGGTGTCAAAAATATGAGGAGCATGAAACGGTGTTGAAAAACATGAAGAGCCTGAAAAGGTGTGAAAAATATGAACAGCTTCAAAAAGTGTCAAAAATATGAGGAGCATGAAACGGTCTGAAAAATAGGAGGTGCATGAAGCGGTGTTGAAAAACATGAAGAGCCTGAAAAAGTGTGAAAAATATGAAGAGCTTCAAAAAGGTGTGAAAAATATGAAGAGCTTCAAAAGGTGTGAAATATATGAAGAGCTTCAAAATGTGTCAAAAATATGAGGATCATGAAACGGTCTGAAAAATAGGAGGAGGATGAAGCGGTGTTGAAAAACATGAAGAGCCTGAAAAGGTGTGAAAAATATGATGAGCTTCAGAAATGTGAAAAATATGAAGAGCTTCAAAAGGTGTGAAAATTATGAAGAGCATGAAACGGTCTGAAAAATAGGAGGAGCATGAAAAGGTGTTCAAATACATGAAGAGCCTGAAAATGTGCGAATAAAATGAAGAGCTTCAAAAGGTGTGAAATACATGAAGAGCATGAAACTCTCTGACAAATAGGAGGAGCATGTAGTGGTGTTCAAAAACATGAAGAGTCTGAAAAGGTGTGAAAAATATGAAGAGCTTCAAAAAGTGTCAAAAATATGAGGAGCATGAAACGGTCTGAAAAATAGGAGGAGCATGAAGCGGTCTTGAAAAACATGAAGAGCCTGAAAACGTGTGAAAAATATGAAGAGCTTCAAAACGTGTAAAAAATATGGGGAGCATGAAACGGTCTGCAAAAAAGGAGGAGCATGAAGTGGTGTTGAAAAACTTGAACAGCGAGAAAATGTGTGAAAAATATGAAAAGCTTCAAAAGGTGGTAAAAATATGCGGAGCATGAAACGGTCTGAAAAATAGGAGGAGCATGAAGCGGTGTTCAAAAACATGAAGAGCCTGAAAAGGTGTGAAAAATATGAAGAGCTTAAAAATGTGTCAAAATATGAGGAGCATGAAACGGTCTGAAAAATAGGAGGAGCATGAAGCGTTGTTGAAAAACATGAAGAGCCTGAAAAGTTGTGAAAAATATGAAGGGCTTCAAAAGGTGTGAAAAATATCAAGAGCTTCAAATGTGTCAAAAATGAGATGAGCATGAAACGGTCTGAAAAATAAGAGGAGCATGAAGTGGTGTTGAAAAAAAGAAGAGGCTGAAAAGGTGTGAAATATATGAAGACCTTCAAAAGGTGTCAAAAATAGGAGGAGAATGAAACGTTCTGAATAATAGGAGGAGCATGAAGCGGTGTTGAAAAACATGAAGAGCCTGAAAACATGTGAAAAATATGAAGAGCTTCAAAAGGTGTGAAAAATATGAAGAGCTTCAAATGTGTCAAAAATGAGATGAGCATGAAACGGTCTGAAAAATAAGAGGAGCATGAAGTGGAGTTTAAGAAAAAGAAGAGCCTGAAAAGTTGTGAAATATACGAAGACCTTCAAAAGGTGTCAAAAATATGAGGAGTATGAAATGGTCTGAAAAATAGGAGGAGCATGAATAGGTGTTGAAAAACATGAAGAGCCTGAAAAGGTGTGAAAAATATGAAGAGATTCAAAAGGTGTCAAAAATATGAGTAGCATGAAACGGTATTGAAAAACATGAAGAGCCTGAAAAGGTGTGAAAAATATGAACAGCTTCAAAATGTGTCAAATATATGAGGATCATGAAACGGTCTGAAAAATAGGAGGAGCATGAAGCGGTGTTGAAAAACATGAAGAGCCTGAAAACGTGTGAAAAATATGAAGAGCTTCAAAAGGTGTGAAAAATATGAAGAGCTTCAAATGTGTCAAAAATGAGATGAGCATGAAACGGTTTGAAAAATAGGAGGAGCATGAAGTGGTGTTGAAAAAAAGGAGACTGAAAAGGTGTGAAAAATATGAGGATCATCAAAAGGTGTGAAAAATATGAGGAGCATGAAAAGGTCTGCAAAAAGGAGGAGCATGAAGTGGTGGTGAAAAACTTGAAGAGCGTGAAAAGGTGTGAAAAATATGAAAAGCTTCAAAATCTGTCAAAAATATGAGGAGCATGAAACGGTCTGAAAAATAGGAGGCGCATGAAGCGGTGTTCAAAAACATGACGAGCCTGAAAAGGTGTGAAAAATATGAAGAGCTTCAAAAGGTGTCAAAAATATGAGGAGCAGGAAATGGTCTGCAAAATAGGAGGAACATGAAACGGTGATCAAAAACATGAAGAGCCTGAAAAGGTGTGAAAAATATGAAGAGCTTCAAAAGTTGTCAAAAATGAGATGAGCATGAAACGGTCTGAAAAATAAGAGGAGCATGAAGTGGAGTTGAAAAAAAAAGAAGAGCCTGAAAAGATGTGAATATATGAAGACCTTCAAAAGGTTTCAAAAATATGAGGAGAATGAAACGGTCTAAATAATAGGAGGAGCATGAAGCGGTGTTGAAAAACATGAAGAGCCTGAAAAGGTGTGAAAAATATAGAGAGATTCTAAAGGTTTCAAAATGAGAAGAGAATGAAACTGTCTGAAAAATAAGAAGAGCATGAAGTGGTGGTGAAAATCATGAAGAGCCTGAAAAGGTGTGAAAAATATGAAGAGCTTCTAAAGGTGTCAAAAATATGAGGAGCATGAAACGGTCTGAAAAATAGGAGGATCATGAAGCGGTGTTCAAAAACATGAAAAGCCTGAAAAGGTGTGAAAATATGAAGAGCTTCAAAAAGTGTAAAAAATATGAGGAGCATGAAACGGTCTGAAAAAAAGGAGGAGCATGAAGTGGTGTGGAAAAACATGAAGAGACTGAAAATGTGTAAAAAATATCAAGAGCTTCAAAAGGTGTGAAATACATGAGGAGCATGAAACTCTCTGAAAAATAGGAGGAGCATGAAGCTGTGTTAAAAACATGAAGAGCCTGAAAAGATGTGAAAAATATGAAGAGCTTTAAAAGCTGTGAAAAATATGAGGAGCATGAAACCGTCTGAAAAATAGGAGGAGCATGAAACGTTGTTCAAAAACATGAAAAGCCTGAAAAGTTGTGAAAAATATGAAGAGCTTCAAAAGGTGTGAAAAAGAGGAGGAGTATGAAGCGGTGTTCAAAAACATGAAGAGCCTGAAAGGGTGTGAAAAATATGAAGAGCTTCAAAAGGTGTCAAAAATATGAGAAGTATGAAACTGTCTGAAAAATATGAGGAGCATGAAACGGTTTTCAAAAACACCAAGAGCCTGAACAGTTGTGAAAAATATAAAGAGCTTCAAAACGTGTCAAAAATATGAGGAGCATGAAATGGTCTGAAAAACAGGAGGAGGATGAAGTGGTGTTGAAAAACATGAAGAACCTGAAAAGTTGTCAAAAATATGAAGAACTTCAAAATGTGTCAAAAATATGAGGAGCATGAAACGGTCTGAAAAATATGAGGAGCATGAAGTGGTGTTCAAAAACATGAAGAGCCTGAAAAGGTGTGAAAATATGAAGAGCTTCAAAACGTGTCAAAAATATGAGGAGCATGAATCGGTCTGAAAAATAGGAAGAGCATGAAACGGTGTTCAAAAACATGAAGAGCCTGAAAAGCTGTGAAAAATATGAAGAGCTTCATGGTGTGAAATACATGAGGGGCATGAATCGGTCTGAAAAATAGGAGGAGAATGAAGCAGTGTTGAAAAACATGAAGAGCCTCAAAAGGTGTGAAAAATATGAAGAGCTTCAAAAGGTGTTAAAAATATGAACAGCTTAAAAAAGTGCCAAAAATGAGATGAGCATGAAATGGTCTGAAAAGAAGGAGGAGCATGAAGTGGTGTTGTAAAAAATGTAGAGCCTGAAAAGGTGTAAAATATCTGAAGAGATTCAAAAGGTGTCAAAATTATGAGGAGCAAGAAACGGTTTGGAAAATAGGACGAGCATGAAGTGGTGTTGAAAAACATGAAGAGCCTGAAAAGGTGTGAAAAATATGAAGAGCTTCAAAAGGTGTGAAAAATAGGAGGAGTATGAAGCGTTGTTGAAAAACATGAAGAGCCTGAAAAGGTGTGAAAAATATGAAGAGCTTCAAAAGGTTTCAAAAATATGAGGAGCTTCAAAAGGTGTCAAAAATATGAGGAGCATGAAACGGTCTGAAAAATCGGAAGAGCATTGTAACATTGTTGAAAAACATGAAGAGCCTGAAAAGGTGTGAAAAATATGAAGAGCTTCAAAAGGTGTCAAATATATAAGGAGCATGAAACGGTCTGAAAAATCGGAGGAGTATGAAGTGGTGTTGAAAAACATGAAGAGCCTGAAAAGGTGTGAAAAATATGAAGAGCTTCAAAAGGTGTCAAATATATAAGGAGCATGAAACGGTCTGAAAAATCGGAGGAGTATGAAGTGGTGTTGAAAAACATGAAGAGCCTGAAAAGGTGTGAAAAATATGAAGAGCTTCAAAAGGTGTCAAAATATGAGGAGCATGAAACGGTCTGAACAATAGGAGGAGCATGAAGCGGTGTTGAAAAATATGAAGAGCCTGAAAAGGTGTGAAAAATATGAAGAGCTTCAAAAGGTTTCAAAAATATGAGGAGCATAAAACGGTCTGAAAAATAGTAGGAGCATGAAACGGTGTTCAAAAACATGAGGAGCCTGAAAAGGTGTGAAAAATATGAAGAGCTGCAAAAGGTGTGAAACAAATGAAGAGCATGGAACGGTCTGAAACATAGGAGGAGCATGAAGCGGTGTTGAAAAACATGAAGAGCCTGAAAAGGTATGAAAATTATGAAGAGCTTCAGAAGGTGTCAAAAATATGAGTAGCATGAGACGGTCTGAAAAATAAGAGGAGCATGAATCCGTGTTGAAAAACATGAAGAGCCTGAAAAGGTGTAAAAAACATGAAGAGTTTCAAAAGGTGTCAAAAATATGAGGAACATGAAACGGTCGCAAAATAGGAGGAGCATGAAGTGGGGTTGAAAATCATGAAGAGCTGAAAAGGTGTGTAAAATATGAAGAGCTTCAAAAGGACTGAAATACATGAGGAGCATGAAACTCTCTGAAAAATAGGAGGAGCATGAAGCTGTGTTAAAAACATGAAGAGCCTGAAAAGTTGTGAAAAATATGAAGAGCTTCAAAAGGTGTGAAAAATATGAAGAGCTTCAAAATCTGTCAAAAATGAGATGAGCATGAAACGGTCTGAAAAATAGGAGCAGCATGAAGTGGTGTTGAAAAACATGAAGAGCCTAAAAAAGTGTGAAATATATGAAGAGCTTCAAAAGGTGTGAAAAATATTAGGAGCTTCAAAAGCTGTCAAAAATGAGATGATCATGAAGCGATCTGAAAAATAGGAGGAGCATGAGGTACTGTTGAAAAACATGAAGAGCCTGAAAAACTGTGAATATATGAAGAGCTTCAAAAGGTGTGAAAAATATGAAGAGCTTCAAAAGGTGACAAAATATGAGGAGAATGAAACGGTCTGAAAAATAGGAGGAGCATGAAGCGGTGTTTAAAAATATGAAGAGCCTGAAAAGGTGTGAAAAATATGAAGAGCTTGAAAATATGTCAAAAATATGAGTAGCATGAAACGGTCTGAAAAATAAGAGGAGCTTGAAATGGTGTTCAAAAACATGAAGAGCCTGAAAAGGTGTGAAAAATATGAAGAGCTTCAAAAGGTGTGAAATACAATAGGAGCATGAAACGGTCTGTAAAATAGGAGAATCATGAAACGGTGTTGAAATACATGAAGAGCCTGAAAAGGTGTGAAATATATGAAGAGATTCAAAAGGTGTGAAAAATATGAGGAGCATGAAACGGTCTGAAAAATAGGAGAGGCTGAAACGTTGTGGAAATACATGAAGAGCCTAAAAATATGTGAAAAATATGAAGAGCTTCAAAAGGAGTGAAATACATGAGGAGCATAAAACGGTCTGAAAAATAGGAGGAGCATGAAGCAGTGTTGAAAAACATGAAGAGCCTTAAAAGGTGTGAAAAATATGAAGAGCTTCAAAAGGTGTGAAAAATATGAGGAGCATGAAAGGGTCTGAAAAATAAGAGGATCATGAAGCCTAGTTGAAAAACATGTAGAGCCTGAAAAGGTGTAAAAAATATGAAGAGCTTCAAAAGGTGTCAAAATAAGAGGAGCATGAAACGGTCTGAAAAAGAGGAGGAGCAAGAAGTGGTGCTGAAAAACATGAAGAGCCTAAAAGGTGTGAAAAATATGAAAAGCTTCAAAAGATGTCACAAATATGAGGAGCATGAAACGGTCTGAAAAATAGGAGGAGCATGAAACGGTGTTCAAAAACATGAAGAGCCTGAAAAGGTTTGAAAAATATGAAGACCTTCAAAAGGTATGAAAAATATTAGGAACATGAAACGGTCTTAAAATAGGAGGAGCATGAAGTGGTGTTGAAAAACATGAAGAGCCTGAAAAGGTGTAATAAATATGAAGAGCTTCAAAAGCTGTCAAAAATGAGATGAGCATGAAACGGTCGGAGAAATAGGAGAAGCATGAAGTGGTGTTGAAAAACATGAAGTGCCTGAAAAAGTGTGAAATATATGAAGAGCTTCAAAAGGTGTGAAATATATGAAGAACTTCAGAAGGTGTCAAAAATATGAGCAGCATGAAACTGTCTGAAAAATAAGAGGAGCATTGGAACATTGTTCAAAAACTTGAAGAGCCTGAAAAGGTGTGAAAAATATGAAGAGCTTCAAAAGGTGTCAAAAATATGAGGAGCATGAAAATGTCTGAAAAATAGGAGGAGCATGAAGCGGTGTTGAGAAACATGAAGAGCCTGAAAAGGTGTGAAAAATATGAAGAGCTTGAAAAGGTGTCAAATATATGAGGAGCATGAAACGGTCTGAAAAATAGGAGGAGCATGAAACGGTGTTGAAAAACATGAAGAGCCTTAAAAGGTGTGAAATATAGAAGGAGCTTCAAAAGGTGTCAAAAATATGAGGAGCATTAAACGGTCTGAAAAATAGGAGGAGCATGAAACGGTGTGAAAAACATGAAGAGCCTGAAAAGGTGGGAAAAAATATGAAGAGCTTCAAAAGGTGTGAACAATATGAGGAGCAAGAAACGTTCTGAAAAATAGGAGGAGCATGAAGCGGTGTTGAAAAACATGAGGAGCCTGAAAATGTGTGAAAAATATGAAGAGCTTCAAAAGGTGTCAAAAATATGAGGAGCATCAAACCTTCTGAAAAATGGGAGGAGCATGAAGTGGTGTTCAAAAACATGAAGAGCCTGAAATTGTGTGAAAAATATGAAGAGTTTCAAAAGGTGTCAAAAATATGAAGAGCCTGAAAATCTGTGAAAAATATGAAGAGCTTCAAAAGGTGTGAAAAATATGAAGAGCCTGAAAATCTGTGAAAAATATGAAGAGCTTCAAAAGGTGTGAAAAATATGAAGAGCTTCAAAAGGTGTCAAAAATGAGATGAGCATGAAACGGTCTGAAAAATAGGAGAAGCATGAAACGGTGTTCAAAAACATTAAGAGCCTGAAAAGGTGTGAAACATATGAAGAGCCTCAAAACGTGTCAAAATTATGAGGAGCATGAAATGGTCTGAAAAATAAGAGGAGCATGAAACGGTCTGAAAAATAAGAAGAGAATGACGCGGTGTTGAAAAACATGAAGAGCCTGAAAAGGTGTGATAAATATAAAGAGTTTCAAAAGGTGTCAATAATAAGCGTTGCATGAAACAGTCTGAAAATTAGGAGGAGCGTGAAGCGGTGTTGAAAAACATGAAGAGCCTGAAAAGGTGTGAAAAATATGAAGAGCTTCAAAAGGTGTCAAAAATATGAGTAGCATGAAACGGTCTGAAAAAGAGGAGGAGAATGAAACGGTCTGAAAATAGGAGGAGCATGAAGCGGTGTTGAAAAACATGAAGAGCCTGAAAAGGTATGAAAAATATGAAGAGCTTCAAAAGGTGTGAAAAATATGAGGAGCTTCAAAAGGTGTCAAAATTATGAGGAGCATGAAACGGTGTTCAAAACATGAAAAGCCTGAAAAGGTGTGAAAAAAATGATTAGCTTCAAAAGGTGTGAAGAATATGTGGAGCATGAAATGATCTGAAAAATAGGAGGAGAATGAATGGGTGTTGAAAAACATGAAGAGCCTGAAAAGATGTGAAAAATATGAAGACCTTCAAAATGTGTCAAAAATATGAGGAGCATGAAATGGTCTGAAATAGGAGGAGCATCAAACGTTGTTGAAAAACATGAAGAGCCTGAAAAGCTGTGAAAAATATGAAGAGCTACAAAAGGTGTAAAATATGTGAGGAGCATGAAACGGTCTGAAAAATTGGAGAAGGATGAAGTGGTGTTCAAAATCAAGAAGAGCCTGAAAATGTGTGAAAAATATGTAGGGCTTCCAAACATGTCAAATATATGAGGAGCATGAAACTATCAGATATATAGGAGGAGCATGAAGCGGTGTTGAAAAACATGAAGAGCCTGAAAAGGTGTGAAAAATATGAAGAGCTTCAAAAGGTGTGATAAATATGAGGAGCCTGAAACAGTTTGAAATATAGGAGGAGCATGAAACGGTGATGAAGAACATGAAGAGCCGGGAAGGGTGTCAAAAACATGAAGAGCTTCAAAGGTGTCAAAAATATGAGGAGCATGAAACAATCTGAAAAATAGGAGGAGCATTAAGCGGTGTTCAAAAACATGAAGAGCCTGAAAAGGTGTGAAAAATATGAAGAGCTTCAAAACGTGTCAAAAATATGAGGAGCATGAATCGGTCTGAAAAATAGGAGGAGCATGAAGCTGTGTTCAAAAACATGAAGAGACTGAAAAGGTGTGAAAAATATGAAGAGCTTCAAAATGCGTCAAAATATGAGGAGCATGAAACCGTCTGAAATATAGGAGGAGCATGAAGAGGTGTTTAAAAATATGAAGAGCCTGAAAAGGTGTGAAAAATATGAAGAGCATGAAAATGTGTGAAAAATATGCGGAGCATGAAACTGTGTTCAAAAACATGAAGAGCCTGAAAAGGTGTGAAAAATATGAAGAGCTTCAAAAGGTGTCAAAAATATGAGGAGCATGAAACGGTCTGAAAAATAGGAGGAGCATGAAACGGTGTTCAAAAACATGAAGAGCCTGAAAAGGTGTGAAAAATATGAAGAGCATGAAAATGTGTGAAAAATATGAGGAGAATGAAACTGTGTTCAAAAACATGAAAATCCTGAAAAGGTGTGAAAAATATGAAGAGCTTCAAAACGTCTCAAAAACATGAGGAGCATGAAACAGTCTGAAAATAGAAGGAGCCTGAAGCGGTGTTAAAAAACATGAAGAGCCTGAAAAGGTGTGAAACATATGAAGAGCCTCAAAACGTGTCAAAATTATGAGGAGCATGAAACGGTCTGAAAAATAAGAGGAGCATGAAACGGTCTGAAAAATAAGAAGAGAATGACGCGGTGTTGAAAAACATGAAGAGCCTGAAAAGGTGTGACAAATATAAAGAGTTTCAAAAGGTGTCAATAATAAGCGTTGCATGAAACAGTCTGAAAAATAGGAGGAGCGTGAAGCGGTGTTGAAAAACATGAAGAGCCTGAAAAGGTGTGAAAAATATGAAGAGCTTCAAAAGGTGTCAAAAATATGAGTAGCATGAAATGGTCTGAAAAAGAGAGGAAAATGAAACGGTCTGAAAATAGGAGGAGCATGAAGCGGTGTTGAAAAACATGAAGAGCCTGAAAAGGTATGAAAAATATGAAGAGCTTCAAAAGGTGTGAAAAATATGAGGAGCTTCAAAAGGTGTCAAAATTATGAGGAGCATGAAACGGTGTTCAAAACATGAAAAGCCTGAAAAGGTGTGAAAAAAATGATTAGCTTCAAAAGGTGTGAAGAATATGTGGAGCATGAAATGATCTGAAAAATAGGAGGAGAATGAATTGGTGTTGAAAAACATGAAGAGCCTGAAAAGATGTGAAAAATATGAAGACCTTCAAAATGTGTCAAAATATGAGGAGCATGAAATGGTCTGAAATAGGAGTAGCATCAAACGTTGTTGAAAAACATGAAGAGTCTGAAAAGCTGTGAAAAATATGAAGAGCTACAAAAGGTGTAAAATATATGAGGAGCATGAATCGGTCTGAAAAATTGGAGAAGGATGAAGTGGTGTTCAAAATCAAGAAGAGACTGAAAATGTGTGAAAAATATGAAGGGCTTCCAAACATGTCAAATATATGAGGAGCATGAAACTATCTGATATATAGGAGGAGCATGAAGCGGTGTTGAAAAACATGAAGAGCCTGAAAAGGTGTGAAAAATATGAAGAGCTTCAAAAGGTGTGAAAAATATGAGGAGCCTGAAAGTTTGAAAAATAGGAGGAGCATGAAACGGTGATGAAGAACATGAAGAGACGGGAAGGGTGTCAAAAATATGAAGAGCTTCAAAGGTGTCAAAAATATGAGGAGTATGAAACAATCTGAAAAATAGGAGGAGCATTAAGCGGTGTTCAAAAACATGAAGAGCCTGAAAAGGTGTGAAAAATATGAAGAGCTTCAAAACGCGTCAAAATATGAGGAGCATGAAACCGTCTGAAATATAGGAGGAGCATGAAGAGGTGTTGAAAAATATGAAGAGCATGAAAATGTGTGAAAAATATGCGGAGCATGAAACTGTGTTCAAAAACATGAAGAGCCTGAAAAGGTATGAAAAATATGAAGAGCTTCAAAAGGTGTCAAAAATATGAGGAGCATGATACGGTCTAAAAATAGGAGGAGCATGAAACGGTGTTGAAAACATGAAGAGCCTGAAAAGGTGGGAAAAATATGAAGAGCTTCAAAAGGTGTCAAAAATATGAGGAACATGAAACGGTGTTCAAAAACATGAAGAGCCTGAAAAGGTATGAAAAATATGAAGAGCTTCAAAATGTGTCAAAAATATGAGGAGCATGAAACGGTCTGAAAAATAGGAGGAGCATGAAATGGTGTTCAAAACCATGAAGAGCCTGAAAAGGTGTGAAATATATAAAGAGATTCAAAGGGTGTCAAAAATATGAGGACCATGAAACGGTTTGAAAAATACGAGGAGCAAGAGACCGTGTTCAAAAACATGAAGAGCCGGAAAAAGTTTGAAAAATATGAAAAGCTTGAAAAGGTGGCAAAAATATGAGGAGCATTAAACGGTCTGAAATATAGGAGGAGCATGAAGTGGTGTTCAAAAACGTGAAGAGCCTGAAAAGGTGTGAAAAATATGAAGAGCTTCAAAAGGTGTCAAAAATATGAGGAGCATGAAACGGTCTGAAAAATAGGAAGAGCATGAAATGTTGTTCAAAAACATGAAGAATTGGAAAGGTGTGAAAAATATGAAGATCTTCAGAAGGTGTCAATAATATGAGGAGCATGAAACGGTCTGAAAAATAGTAGGAGCATGAAGTGGTGTTGAAAAACATGAAGAGCCTGAAAAGGTGTGAAAAATATGAAGAGCTTCAAAAGGTGTCAAAAATATCAGGAGCATGGAACGGTATGAAAAATAGGAGGAGCATGAAGCTTTGTTGAAAAACATGAAGAGCCAGAAAAGGTGTGAAAAATATTAAGAGAATGAAAAGGTGTGAAAAATACGCGGAGCATGAAACTGTGTTCAAAAACATGAAGAGCCTGAAAAGTTGTGAAAAATATGAAGAGCTTCAAAAGGGGTCAAAAATATGAGGAGCATGAAACTGTCTGAAAAATAGGAGGAACATGAAACGGTGTTCCAAAACAGGAAGAGCCTGAAAAGGTGTGAAAAATATGAAGAGCTTCAAAAGGTGTCAAAAATATGAAGAGCAAGAAACGGTTTGAAAATTAGGAGGAGCATGAAGCCGTGTTCAACAACTTGAAGAGCCTGAAATGGTGTGAAAAATAAAAAGAGCTTCAAAAGGTGTCAAAGATATGAGGAGCATGAAACGGTCTGAAAAATAGGAGGAGCATTAAGCTGTGTTGAAATTCAGGAAGAGCATGAAAAGGTGTGAAATATATGAAGAGCTTCAAAAGGTGTCAAAAATATGAGTAGCATTAAACGGTCTGAAATATAGGAGGAGCATGAAGTGGTGTTCAAAAACGTGAAGAACCTGAAAAGCTGTGAAAAATATGAAGAGCTTCAAACGGGGTCAAAAATATGAGGAGAATGAAAATGTCTGAAAAATAGGAGGAACATGAAACGGTGTTCCAAAACATGAAGAGCCTGAAAAGGTGTGAAAAATATGAAGAGCTTCAAAAGGTGTCAAAATATGAGGAGCATGAAACGGTCTGAAAAATAGGAGGAGCATGAAATGGTGGTCAAAAACATGAAGACTTGGAAAAGTGTGAAATATATGAAGATCTTCAGAAGGTGTCAAAAATATGAGGAGCATGGAACGGTCTGAAAAATAGGAGGAGCATGAAGCGTTGTTGAAAAACATGAAGAGCCTGAAAAGGTGTGAAAAATATTAAGAGCATGAAAAGGTGTGAAAAATATGCGGAGCATGAAACTGTGTTCCAAAACATGAAGAGCCTGAAAAGGTGTGAAAAATATGAAGAGCTTCAAAAGGTGTCAAAAATATGAGGAGCAAGAAACGGTCTGAAGTTTAGGAGGAGCATGAAGCCGTGTTCAACAACTTGAAGAGCCTGAAATGGTGTGAAAAATATAAAGAGTTTCAAAAGGTGTCAAAGATATGAGGAGCATGAAACGGTCTGAAAAATAGGAGGAGCATGATACGGCATTGAAAAACATAAAGAGCCTGAAAAGGTGTGAAAAATATGAAGAGCTTCAAAATGTGTCAAAAATATGACGAGCATGAAACCCTCTTAAAAATAGGAGGAGGATGAAGCGGTGTTCAAAAACATGAAGAGCCTGAAAAGGTGTGAAAAATATGAAGAGCTTCAAAAAGTGTCAAAAATTAGATTAGCATGAAAGGGTCTGAACAATAGGAGGAGCCTGAAGAGGTGTTGAAAAACATGAAGAGCCTGAAAAAGTGTGAAAAATATGAAGAGCTTCAAAAATATGAAAATTAAGAAGAGCTTCAAAAGGTGTGAAATATATGCAGAGCTTCAAAAGTTGTCAAAAATATGAGGAGCATGAAACTTTCAGAAAAATAGGAGGAGCCTGAACCGGGTTCAAAAACATGAAGAGCCTGAAAAGGTGTGAAAAATATGAAGAGCTTCAAAAGGTGTGAAATACATGAGGAGCATGAAACGGTCTGAAAAATAGGAGGAGCATGAAGTGATGTTCAAAAACATGAAGAGCCTGAAAATGAGTGAGAAATATGAAAAGCTTCAAAAGCTGTCAAAAATATGAGGGGCATGAAACGGTCTGAAAAATAGGAGGAGCATGAAGTGGTGTTGAAAAACATGAAGAGCATGAAAAATTGTGAAAAATATGAAGAGCTTCAAAAGGTGTCAAATATATGAGGAGTATGAAACGGTCTGAAAAATAGGAGGAGCATGAAGCGGTGTTCAAAAACATTAAGAGCCTGAAAAGGTGTGAAAAATATGAAGAGCTTCAAAAGGTGTCAAAATTATGAGGAGCATGAAACGGTGTTCAAAACATGAAAAGCCTGAAAAGGTGTGAAAAAAATGATTAGCTTCAAAAGGTGTGAAGAATATGTGGAGCATGAAATGATCTGAAAAATAGGAGGAGAATGAATTGGTGTTGAAAAACATGAAGAGCCTGAAAAGATGTGAAAAATATGAAGACCTTCAAAATGTGTCAAAATATGAGGAGCATGAAATGGTCTGAAATAGGAGTAGCATCAAACGTTGTTGAAAAACATGAAGAGTCTGAAAAGCTGTGAAAAATATGAAGAGCTACAAAAGGTGTAAAATATATGAGGAGCATGAATCGGTCTGAAAAATTGGAGAAGGATGAAGTGGTGTTCAAAATCAAGAAGAGACTGAAAATGTGTGAAAAATATGAAGGGCTTCCAAACATGTCAAATATATGAGGAGCATGAAACTATCTGATATATAGGAGGAGCATGAAGCGGTGTTGAAAAACATGAAGAGCCTGAAAAGGTGTGAAAAATATGAAGAGCTTCAAAAGGTGTGAAAAATATGAGGAGCCTGAAAGTTTGAAAAATAGGAGGAGCATGAAACGGTGATGAAGAACATGAAGAGACGGGAAGGGTGTCAAAAATATGAAGAGCTTCAAAGGTGTCAAAAATATGAGGAGTATGAAACAATCTGAAAAATAGGAGGAGCATTAAGCGGTGTTCAAAAACATGAAGAGCCTGAAAAGGTGTGAAAAATATGAAGAGCTTCAAAACGCGTCAAAATATGAGGAGCATGAAACCGTCTGAAATATAGGAGGAGCATGAAGAGGTGTTGAAAAATATGAAGAGCATGAAAATGTGTGAAAAATATGCGGAGCATGAAACTGTGTTCAAAAACATGAAGAGCCTGAAAAGGTATGAAAAATATGAAGAGCTTCAAAAGGTGTCAAAAATATGAGGAGCATGATACGGTCTAAAAATAGGAGGAGCATGAAACGGTGTTGAAAACATGAAGAGCCTGAAAAGGTGGGAAAAATATGAAGAGCTTCAAAAGGTGTCAAAAATATGAGGAACATGAAACGGTGTTCAAAAACATGAAGAGCCTGAAAAGGTATGAAAAATATGAAGAGCTTCAAAATGTGTCAAAAATATGAGGAGCATGAAACGGTCTGAAAAATAGGAGGAGCATGAAATGGTGTTCAAAACCATGAAGAGCCTGAAAAGGTGTGAAATATATAAAGAGATTCAAAGGGTGTCAAAAATATGAGGACCATGAAACGGTTTGAAAAATACGAGGAGCAAGAGACCGTGTTCAAAAACATGAAGAGCCGGAAAAAGTTTGAAAAATATGAAAAGCTTGAAAAGGTGGCAAAAATATGAGGAGCATTAAACGGTCTGAAATATAGGAGGAGCATGAAGTGGTGTTCAAAAACGTGAAGAGCCTGAAAAGGTGTGAAAAATATGAAGAGCTTCAAAAGGTGTCAAAAATATGAGGAGCATGAAACGGTCTGAAAAATAGGAAGAGCATGAAATGTTGTTCAAAAACATGAAGAATTGGAAAGGTGTGAAAAATATGAAGATCTTCAGAAGGTGTCAATAATATGAGGAGCATGAAACGGTCTGAAAAATAGTAGGAGCATGAAGTGGTGTTGAAAAACATGAAGAGCCTGAAAAGGTGTGAAAAATATGAAGAGCTTCAAAAGGTGTCAAAAATATCAGGAGCATGGAACGGTATGAAAAATAGGAGGAGCATGAAGCTTTGTTGAAAAACATGAAGAGCCAGAAAAGGTGTGAAAAATATTAAGAGAATGAAAAGGTGTGAAAAATACGCGGAGCATGAAACTGTGTTCAAAAACATGAAGAGCCTGAAAAGTTGTGAAAAATATGAAGAGCTTCAAAAGGGGTCAAAAATATGAGGAGCATGAAACTGTCTGAAAAATAGGAGGAACATGAAACGGTGTTCCAAAACAGGAAGAGCCTGAAAAGGTGTGAAAAATATGAAGAGCTTCAAAAGGTGTCAAAAATATGAAGAGCAAGAAACGGTTTGAAAATTAGGAGGAGCATGAAGCCGTGTTCAACAACTTGAAGAGCCTGAAATGGTGTGAAAAATAAAAAGAGCTTCAAAAGGTGTCAAAGATATGAGGAGCATGAAACGGTCTGAAAAATAGGAGGAGCATTAAGCTGTGTTGAAATTCAGGAAGAGCATGAAAAGGTGTGAAATATATGAAGAGCTTCAAAAGGTGTCAAAAATATGAGTAGCATTAAACGGTCTGAAATATAGGAGGAGCATGAAGTGGTGTTCAAAAACGTGAAGAACCTGAAAAGCTGTGAAAAATATGAAGAGCTTCAAACGGGGTCAAAAATATGAGGAGAATGAAAATGTCTGAAAAATAGGAGGAACATGAAACGGTGTTCCAAAACATGAAGAGCCTGAAAAGGTGTGAAAAATATGAAGAGCTTCAAAAGGTGTCAAAATATGAGGAGCATGAAACGGTCTGAAAAATAGGAGGAGCATGAAATGGTGGTCAAAAACATGAAGACTTGGAAAAGTGTGAAATATATGAAGATCTTCAGAAGGTGTCAAAAATATGAGGAGCATGGAACGGTCTGAAAAATAGGAGGAGCATGAAGCGTTGTTGAAAAACATGAAGAGCCTGAAAAGGTGTGAAAAATATTAAGAGCATGAAAAGGTGTGAAAAATATGCGGAGCATGAAACTGTGTTCCAAAACATGAAGAGCCTGAAAAGGTGTGAAAAATATGAAGAGCTTCAAAAGGTGTCAAAAATATGAGGAGCAAGAAACGGTCTGAAGTTTAGGAGGAGCATGAAGCCGTGTTCAACAACTTGAAGAGCCTGAAATGGTGTGAAAAATATAAAGAGTTTCAAAAGGTGTCAAAGATATGAGGAGCATGAAACGGTCTGAAAAATAGGAGGAGCATGATACGGCATTGAAAAACATAAAGAGCCTGAAAAGGTGTGAAAAATATGAAGAGCTTCAAAATGTGTCAAAAATATGACGAGCATGAAACCCTCTTAAAAATAGGAGGAGGATGAAGCGGTGTTCAAAAACATGAAGAGCCTGAAAAGGTGTGAAAAATATGAAGAGCTTCAAAAAGTGTCAAAAATTAGATTAGCATGAAAGGGTCTGAACAATAGGAGGAGCCTGAAGAGGTGTTGAAAAACATGAAGAGCCTGAAAAAGTGTGAAAAATATGAAGAGCTTCAAAAATATGAAAATTAAGAAGAGCTTCAAAAGGTGTGAAATATATGCAGAGCTTCAAAAGTTGTCAAAAATATGAGGAGCATGAAACTTTCAGAAAAATAGGAGGAGCCTGAACCGGGTTCAAAAACATGAAGAGCCTGAAAAGGTGTGAAAAATATGAAGAGCTTCAAAAGGTGTGAAATACATGAGGAGCATGAAACGGTCTGAAAAATAGGAGGAGCATGAAGTGATGTTCAAAAACATGAAGAGCCTGAAAATGAGTGAGAAATATGAAAAGCTTCAAAAGCTGTCAAAAATATGAGGGGCATGAAACGGTCTGAAAAATAGGAGGAGCATGAAGTGGTGTTGAAAAACATGAAGAGCATGAAAAATTGTGAAAAATATGAAGAGCTTCAAAAGGTGTCAAATATATGAGGAGTATGAAACGGTCTGAAAAATAGGAGGAGCATGAAGCGGTGTTCAAAAACATTAAGAGCCTGAAAAGGTGTGAAAAATATGAAGAGCTTCAAAAGGTGTCAAAAATATGAGGAGCATGAAACGGTCTGAAAAATAGGACGAGCATGAAGGGGTGTTCAAAAACATGAAGAGCCTGAAAAGGTGTGAAAATTATGAAGAGCTTCAAAATATGTCAAAAATATGACGAGGATGAAACCCTCTTAAAAATAGGAGGAGAATGAAGCGGTGTTCAAAAACATGAAGAGCCTGAAAATGTGTGCAAAATATGAAGAGCTTCAAAAGGTGTGAAATATATGAGGAGCATGAAACGGTGTTCAAAAACATGCAGAGACTGAAAAGGTGTGAAAAATATGAAGAGCTTCAAAAAGTGTCAAAAATTAGATTAGCATGAAAGGGTCTGAAAAATAGGAGGAGCCTGAAGTGGTGTTGAAAAACATGAAGAGCCTGAAAAAGTGTGAAAAATATGAAGAGCTTCAAAAATATGAAAATTATGAAGAGCTTCAAAAGGTGGAAAAAATATGAAGAGCTTCAAAAGATGTCAAAAATGAGATGAGCATGAAACGGTCTGAAAAATAGGAGGAGCATGAAGTGGTGTTGAAAATCATGAAGAGCCTGAAACGGTGTGAAAAATATGCAGAGCTTCAAAAGGTATCAAAAATATGAGGAGCATGAAACGGTCTGAAAAATACGAGGAGCATGAAGTGGTGCTGAAAACCATGAAGAACGTGAAAAGGTGTGAAAAATATGAAGAGCTTCAAAAGGTGTCAAAAATATGAGGAGCATGAAACGGTCTGAAAAATAGGACGAGCACAAGCGATGTTCAAAAACATGCACAGACTGAAAAGGTGTGAAAAATATGAAGAGCTTCATGAGGTGTCAAAAATATGAGGAGTATGAAACGGTCTGAAAAATAGGAGGAGCATGAAGCACTGTTCAAAAACATGAAGAGGATGAAAAGGTGTGAAAAATATGAAGAGCTTCAAAAAGTGTCAAAAATATGAGGAACATGAAACGGCCTGAAAAATACGAGGAGCATGAAGCGGTGTTGAAAAACATGAAGAGCCTGAAAAGGTGTGAAAAATATGAAGAGCTTCAAAAGGTGTGAAATACATGAGGAGCATGAAACGGTCTGAAAAATAGGAGGAGCATGAAGCGGTGTTGAAAAACATGAAGAGCCTGAAAAGGTGTGAAAAATATGAAGAGCCTCAAATCGTGTCAAATATATGAGAAGTATGAAACGGTATGATAATTAGCAGGAGCATGAAGCGGTGTTGAAAAACAGGAAGAGTCTGAAATCGTGTGAAAAATATGAATAGCTTTAAAAGGTGTCAAAAATATGAGGAGCATGAAACGTTCTGAAAAATAGGAGGATCATGAAACAGTGTTCAAAAACATGAAGAGCCTGAAAATGTGTGAAAAATATGAAGAGCCTGAAAACGTGTCAAAAATATGAGGAGTATGAAACGGTCTGAAAAATAGGAGGAGGATGAAGCGGTGTTCAAAAACATGAAGAGCCTGAAAAGTTGTGAAAAATATGAAAAGCTTCAAAATGTGTCAAAAATGAGATGAGCATGAAACGGTTTGAAAAACAGGAGGAGCATGAAGTGGTGTTGAAAAAAAAGAAGAGACTGAAAAGGTGTGAAATATATGAGGATCATAAAAAGGTGTCAAAAATATGAGGAGCATGAAAAGGTCTGCAAAAAGCAGGAGCATGAAGTGGTGTTGAAAAACCTGAAGAGTCTGAAATCGTGTGAAAAATATGAAGAGCTTCAAAAGTTATCAAAAATATGAGGAGCAATAAATGGTCTGAAAAATTGGAGGAGCATGAAACGGTATTCAAAAACAGGAAGAGCCTGAAAAGTTGTGAAAAATATGAAGAGCTTCAAAAGCTGTAAAATATGAGGAGCATGAAACGGTCTGAAAAATTGGAGGAGCATGAAGCAGTGTTCAAAAACATGAAGAGCCTGAAAAGGTGTGAAAAATATGAAGAGCTTCAAAAGGTGTCAAAAATATGAGGAGCATGAAACTTTCTGAAAAATAGGAGGAGCATGAAACGGTGTTCAAAATTATGAAGAGCCTACAAAGATGTGAAAAATATGAGAGCTTCAAAAGGTGTGAAATACATGAGGAGCATGAAACATTCTGAAATATAGGAGGAGCATGAAAAGGTGTTCAAAAACATGAAGAGCTTCAAAAGGTGTCAAAAGTATGACGAGCATGAAACGGTCTGAAAAATAGAAGGATCATGAAGCGGTGTTCAAAAACATGAAGAGCCTGAAAAGGTGTGAAAAATATGCACAGCGTCAAGAGGTGTGAAATACATGAGCAGCATGAAAAGGTCTGAAAAATAGGAGGAGCATGAATCGGTGTTGAAAAACATGAAGAGCCTGAAAAGGTGTGAAAAATATGAAGAGCTTCAAAGGGTGTCAAAATTATGAGGAGCATGAAACGGTCTGAATAATAGGAGGAGCATGAAGTGGAGTTGAAAAACGTGAAGAGCCTAAAAAAGTGTTAAATATATGAAGAGCTTCAAAAGTTGTGAAATATATGAGGAGCTTCAAAAGTTGTCAAAAATAAGAGGAGCATGAAACGGTCTGAAAAATAGCAGGAGCATGAAGCGGTGTTTAAAAACATGAAGAGCCTGAAAAGGTGTGAAGTATATGAAGAGCTTCAAAATGTGTCAAAATTATGAGAAGCATGCAACGGTCTAGAAAATGGGATGAGCTTAAAACGGTGTTGAAAAACATGAAGGGCCTGAAAAGGTGGGAAATATATGAAGAGATTCAAAAGGTGTCAAAAATATGAGGAGCATGAAACGGTCTGAAAAATATGAGGATCATGAGGCGGTTGTGAAAAACATGAAAAGCCTGAAAAGGTGTGAAAAATATGAAGAGCATCAAAAGGTGTGAAAAATATGAAGAGCTTCAAAAGGTGTCAAATATATGAGGAGCATGAAACGGTCTGAAAAAAAGGAGGAGCATGAAACGTTGTTCAAAAGATGAAGAGCCTGAATAGGTGTGAAAAGTATGAAGAGCTTCAAAAGGTGTGAAATATATGAGGAGCATGAAACGGTCTGAAAAATAGAAGGAGCATCAAGCTGTGTTGAAAAATATGAAGAGCCTGAAAAGGTGTGAAAAATATGAAGAGCTTCAAAACGTGTCAAAAATATGAGGAACATGAAAGAGTCTGAAAAATAGGAGGAGCATGAAACGGTGTTCAAAATATGAAGGGCCTGAAAAGGTGTGAAATATATGAAAAGCCTCAAAACGTGTCAAAAATATGAGGAGCATGAAACTGTCTGAAAAATAGGAGGAGCATGAAGCGGTGTTGAAAAACATGAAGAGACTGAAAACGTGTGAATAATATGAAGAGCTTCAAAAGGTTTGAAAAATATGAAGAGATTCAAAAGGTATGAAAAATATGAAGAGCTTCAAAAGGTGTCAAAAATGAGATGAGCATGAAACGGTTTGAAAAATAGGAGGAGCATGAAACGTTCTGAAAAATAGGAGGAACATGAATCGGTGTTGAAAACATAAAGAGCCTGAAAAGGTGTGAAAAATATGAGAGCTTCAAAACGTGTGAAATACATGAGAAGCATGAAACGGTTTGAAAAATAGAAGGAGAATGAAGCTGTGTTGAAAAACATGAAGAGACGGAAAAGGTGTAAAAAATATGAAGAGCTTCAAAAGGTTTCAAAAAAATGAGGAGAATGAAACGTTCTGAAAAATAGGAGGATCATGAAGCGGTGTTGAGAAACATGAAGAGCCTGAAAAGGTGTGAAAAATATGAAGAGCCTCAAAACGTGTCAAAAATATGAGGAGCATGAGACGGTCTGAAAAATAGGAGGAGCATGACGGGGTTCAAAAACATGAAGAGCCTGAAAAGGTGTGAAAAATATGAAGAGTTTCAAAAGATGTGAAAAATATGAAGAGCTTCAAAAGCTCTCAAAAATTAAATGAGTATGAAACGGTCTGAAAAATAGGAGGAGCATGAAACCGTGTTCAAAAACATGAAGAGCCTGAAAAGATGTGAAAAATATGAAGAGCTTCAAAACGTGTGAAAAATATGAAGAGCTTCAGAAGGTGTGAAATACATGAGGAGCATGAAACGGTCTGAAAAATAGGAGGATCATGAAACAGTGTTCAAAAACATGAAGAGCCTGAAAAGGTGTGAAAAATATGAAGAGCCTCAAAACGTGTCAAAAATATGAGGAGCATGAAGCGGTTTGAAAAATAGGAGAAGCATGAAGCGGTTGTGAAAAACATGAAGAGCCTGAAAACGTGTAAAAATATGAAGAGCTTCAAAACGTGTGAAAAATATGAAGAGCTTCAGAAGGTGTGAAATACATGAGGAGCATGAAACGGGCTGAAAAATAGAAGGAGCATCAAGCTGTGTTGAAAAATATGAAGAGCCTGAAAAGGTGTGAAAAATATGAAGAGCTTCAAAACATGTCAAAAATATGAGGAACATGAAAGAGTCTGAAAAATAGGAGGAGCATGAAACGGTGTTCAAAATATGACGGGCCTGAAAAGGTGTGAAATATATGAAGAGCCTCAAAACGTGTCAAAAATATGAGGAGCATGAAACTGTCTGAAAAATAGGAGGAGCATGAAGCGGTGTTGAAAAACATGAAGAGACTGAAAACGTGTGAAAAATATGAAGAGCTTCAAAAGATTTGAAAAATATGAAGAGATTCAAAAGGTGTGAAAAATATGAAGAGCTTCAAAAGGTGTCAAAAATGAGATGAGCATGAAACGGTTTGAAAAATAGGAGGAGCATGAAACGTTCTGAAAAATAGGAGGAACATGCATCGGTGTTGAAAACATAAAGAGCCTGAAAAGGTGTGAAAAATATGAGAGCTTCAAAACGTGTGAAATACATGAAAAGCATGAAACGGTTTGAAAAATAGAAGGAGAATGAAGCGGTGTTTAAAAACATGAAGAGCCTGAAAAGGTGTGAAGTATATGAAGAGCTTCAAAATGTGTCAAAATTATGAGAAGCATGCAACGGTCTAGAAAATGGGATGAGCTTAAAACGGTGTTGAAAAACATGAAGGGCCTGAAAAGGTGGGAAATATATGAAGAGATTCAAAAGGTGTCAAAAATATGAGGAGCATGAAACGGTCTGAAAAATATGAGGATCATGAAGCGGTTGTGAAAAACATGAAAAGCCTGAAAAGGTGTGAAAAATATGAAGAGCATCAAAAGGTGTGAAAAATATGAAGAGCTTCAAAAGGTGTCAAATATATGAGGACCATGAAACGGTCTGAAAAAAAGGAGGAGCATGAAACGTTGTTCAAAAGATGAAGAGGCTGAATAGGTTTGAAAAGTATGAAGAGCTTCAAAAGGTGTGAAATATATGAGGAGCATGAAACGGTCTGAAAAATAGAAGGAGCATCAAGCTGTGTTGAAAAATATGGAGAGCCTGAAAAGGTGTGAAAAATATGAAGAGCTTCAAAACGTGTCAAAAATATGAGGAACATGAAAGAGTCGGAAAAATAGGAGGAGCATGAAACGGTGTTCAAAATATGAAGGGCCTGAAAAGGTGTGAAATATATGAAGAGCCTCAAAACGTGTCAAAAATATGAGGAGCATGAAACTGTCTGAAAAATAGGAGGAGCATGAAGCGGTGTTGAAAAACATGAAGAGACTGAAAACGTGTGAAAAATATGAAGAGCTTCAAAAGATTTGAAAAATATGAAGAGATTCAAAAGGTGTGAAAAATATGAAGAGCTTCAAAAGGTGTCAAAAATGAGATGAGCATGAAACGGTTTGAAAAATAGGAGGAGCATGAAACGTTCTGAAAAATAGGAGGAACATGAATCGGTGTTGAAAACATAAAGAGCCTGAAAAGGTGTGAAAAATATGAGAGCTTCAAAAAGTGTGAAATACATGAGAAGCATGAAACGGTTTGAAAAATAGAAGGAGAATGAAGCGGTGTTTAAAAACATGAAGAGCCTGACAAGGTGTGAAGTATATGAAGAGCTTCAAAATGTGTCAAAATTATGAGAAGCATGCAACGGTCTAGAAAATGGGATGAGCTTAAAACGGTGTTGAAAAACATGAAGGGCCTGAAAAGGTGGGAAATATATGAAGAGATTCAAAAGGTGTCAAAAATATGAGGAGCATGAAACGGTCTGAAAAATATGAGGATCATGAAGCGGTTGTGAAAAACATGAAAAGCCTGAAAAGGTGTGAAAAATATGAAGAGCATCAAAAGGTGTGAAAAATATGAAGAGCTTCAAAAGGTGTCAAATATATGAGGACCATGAAACGGTCTGAAA
Source organism: Dama dama (assembly GCF_033118175.1). NCBI lineage: Eukaryota > Metazoa > Chordata > Mammalia > Artiodactyla > Cervidae > Dama > Dama dama. The sequence continues at coordinate 63,538,021 of NC_083688.1, read as the reverse complement.
AAAAGGAGGAGCATGAAACGTTGTTCAAAAGATGAAGAGGCTGAATAGGTTTGAAAAGTATGAAGAGCTTCAAAAGGTGTGAAATATATGAGGAGCATGAAACGGTCTGAAAAATAGAAGGAGCATCAAGCTGTGTTGAAAAATATGAAAGCCTGAAAAGGTGTGAAAAATATGAAGAGCTTCAAAACGTGTCAAAAATATGAGGAACATGAAAGAGTCGGAAAAATAGGAGGAGCATGAAACGGTGTTCAAAATATGAAGGGCCTGAAAAGGTGTGAAATATATGAAGAGCCTCAAAACGTGTCAAAAATATGAGGAGCATGAAACTGTCTGAAAAATAGGAGGAGCATGAAGCGGTGTTGAAAAACATGAAGAGACTGAAAACGTGTGAATAATATGAAGAGCTTCAAAAGGTTTGAAAAATATGAAGAGTTTCAGAAGGTGTTAAAAATGAGATGAGCATGAAACGGTTTGAAAAATAGGAGGAGCATGAAACGTTCTGAAAAATAGGAGGAACATGAATCGGTGTTGAAAACATAAAGAGCCTGAAAAGGTGTGAAAAATATGAGAGCTTCAAAACGTGTGAAATACATGAGAACCATGAAACGGTTTGAAAAATAGAAGGAGAATGAAGCTGTGTTGAAAAACATGAAGAGACTGAAAAGGTGTAAAAAATATGAAGAGCTTCAAAACGTTTCAAAAAAATGAGGAGAATGAAACGGTCTGAAAAATAGGAGGATCATGAAGCGGTGTTGAGAAACATGAAGAGCCTGAAAAGGTGTGAAAAATATGAAGAGCCTCAAAACGTGTCAAAAATATGAGGAGCATGAGAAGGTCTGAAAAATAGGAGGAGCATGACGGGGTTCAAAAACATGAAGAGCCTGAAAAGGTGTGAAAAATATGAAGAGTTTCAAAAGATGTGAAAAATATGAAGAGCTTCAAAAGCTCTCAAAAATTAAATGAGCATGAAACGGTCTGAAAAATAGGAGGAGCATGAAACCGTGTTCAAAAACATGAAGAGCCTGAAAAGGTGCGAAAAATATGAAGAGCTTCAAAACGTGTGAAAAATATGAAGAGCTTCAGAAGATGTGAAATACATGAGGAGCATGAAACGGTCTGAAAAATAGGAGGATCATGAAACAGTGTTCAAAAACAAGAAGAGCCTGAAAAGGTGTGAAAAATATGAAGAGCTTCAAAAGGTGTGAAATACATGAGGAGCATGAAACGGTTTGAAAAATAGGAGGAGCATGAAGCGGTGTTCAAAAACATGAAGAGCCTGAAATGCTGTGAAAAATATGAAGAGCATCAAAATGTGTGAAAAATATGAAGAGCTTCAAAAGGTGTCAAAAATATGAGGAGCATGAAACGGTCTGAAAAAAAGGAGGAGCATGAAACGTTGTTCAAAAGATGAAGAGCCTGAATAGGTGTGAAAAGTATGAAGAGCTTCAAAAGGTGTGAAATATATGAAGAGCTTCAAAAGGTGTCAAAAATATGAGGAGCATGAAACGGTCTGAAAAAAAGGAGGAGCATGAAACGTTGTTCAAAAGATGAAGAGCCTGAATAGGTGTGAAAAATATGAAGAGCATCAAAAGGTGTGAAAAATATGAAGAGCTTCAAAAGGTGTCAAAAATATGAGGAGCATGAAACGGTCTGAAAAATAGAAGGAGCATCAAGCTGTGTTGAAAAATAGGAAGAGCCTGAAAAGGTGTGAAAAATATGAAGAGCTTCAAAACGTGTCAAAAATATGAGGAACATGAAAGAGTCTGAAAAATAGGAGGAGCATGAAACGGTGTTCAAAATATGAAGGGCCTGAAAAGGAGTGAAATATATGAAGAGCCTCAAAAAGTGTCAAAAATATGAAGAGCATGAAACTGTCTGAAAAATAGGAGGAGCATAAAGCGGTGTTGAAAAACATGAAGAGACTGAAAATGTGTGAATAATATGAAGAGCTTCAAAAGGTTTGAAAAACATGAAGAGAATCAAAAGGTGTGAAAAATATGAAGAGCTTCAGAAGATGTCAAAAATGAGATGAGCATGAAACGGTTTGAAAAATAGGAGGAGCATGAAACGATCTGAAAAATAGGAGGCGCATAATCGGTGTTGAAAACATTAAGAGCATGAAAAGGTGTGAAAAATACAAAGAGCTTCAAAAGGTGTCAAAAATACGAGGCGCATGAAACGGTCTGAAAAATAGGAGGGGCATGAAGTTGTTTTGAAAAATATGAAGAGCCTTAAAAGGTGTGAAAAATATAAAGAACTTCAAAAGGTGTCAAAAATATGAGGAGCATGAGACGGTCTGAAAAATAGGAGGAGCATGACGGGGTTCAAAAACATGAAGAGCCTGAAACCGTGAGAAAAATAAGAAGAGCTTCAAAAATGTGAAAAATATGAAGAGCTTCAAAAGGTATGAAAAATATGAAGAGCTTCAAAAGTTGTCAAAAATTAGATGAGCATGAAACGGTCTGAAAAATAGGAGGTGCATGAAGCGGTGTTCAAAATCATGAAGAGCCTGAAAAGGTGTGAAAAATATGAAGAGCTTCAAAAAGTGTAAAAAATATGAGGAGCATGAAACGGTCTGAAAAAAAGGAGGAGCATGAAGTGGTGTGGAAAAACATGAAGAGACTGAAAAGGTGTGAAAAATATGAAGAGCTTCAAAAGGTGTGAAATACCTGAGGAGCATGAAACTCTCTGAAAAATAGGAGGAGCATGAAGCTGTGTTAAAAACATGAAGAGCCTGAAAAGATGTGAAAAATATGAAGAGCTTTAAAAGCTGTGAAATATATGAGGAGCATGAAACCGTCTGAAAAATAGGAGGAGCATGAAGCGGTGTTGAAAAACATGAAGAGCCTGAAAAGGTGTGAAAAATATGAAGAAATTCAAAGGGTGTCAAAAATATGAGGAGCATGAAACGGTGATGAAAAACATGAAGAGCCTGAAAAGGTGTGAAAAATATGAACAGCTTCAAAAAGTGTCAAAAATATGAGGAGCATGAAACGGTCTGAAAAATAGGAGGAGCATGAAGCGGTGTTGAAAAACATGAAGAGCCTGAAAAGGTGTAAAAAATATGAAGAGATTCAAAAGGTGTCAAAAATATGAGGAGCATGAAACGGTGTTGAAAAACATGAAGAGCCTGAAAAGGTGTGAAAAATATGAACAGCTTCAAAAAGTGTCAAAAATATGAGGAGCATGAAACGGTCTGAAAAATAGGAGGTGCATGAAGCGGTGTTGAAAAACATGAAGAGCCTGAAAAAGTGTGAAAAATATGAAGAGCTTCAAAAAGGTGTGAAAAATATGAAGAGCTTCAAAAGGTGTGAAATATATGAAGAGCTTCAAAATGTGTCAAAAATATGAGGATCATGAAACGGTCTGAAAAATAGGAGGAGGATGAAGCGGTGTTGAAAAACATGAAGAGCCTGAAAAGGTGTGAAAAATATGATGAGCTTCAGAAATGTGAAAAATATGAAGAGCTTCAAAAGGTGTGAAAATTATGAAGAGCATGAAACGGTCTGAAAAATAGGAGGAGCATGAAAAGGTGTTCAAATACATGAAGAGCCTGAAAATGTGCGAATAAAATGAAGAGCTTCAAAAGGTGTGAAATACATGAAGAGCATGAAACTCTCTGACAAATAGGAGGAGCATGTAGTGGTGTTCAAAAACATGAAGAGTCTGAAAAGGTGTGAAAAATATGAAGAGCTTCAAAAAGTGTCAAAAATATGAGGAGCATGAAACGGTCTGAAAAATAGGAGGAGCATGAAGCGGTCTTGAAAAACATGAAGAGCCTGAAAACGTGTGAAAAATATGAAGAGCTTCAAAACGTGTAAAAAATATGGGGAGCATGAAACGGTCTGCAAAAAAGGAGGAGCATGAAGTGGTGTTGAAAAACTTGAACAGCGAGAAAATGTGTGAAAAATATGAAAAGCTTCAAAAGGTGGTAAAAATATGCGGAGCATGAAACGGTCTGAAAAATAGGAGGAGCATGAAGCGGTGTTCAAAAACATGAAGAGCCTGAAAAGGTGTGAAAAATATGAAGAGCTTAAAAATGTGTCAAAATATGAGGAGCATGAAACGGTCTGAAAAATAGGAGGAGCATGAAGCGTTGTTGAAAAACATGAAGAGCCTGAAAAGTTGTGAAAAATATGAAGGGCTTCAAAAGGTGTGAAAAATATGAAGAGCTTCAAATGTGTCAAAAATGAGATGAGCATGAAACGGTCTGAAAAATAAGAGGAGCATGAAGTGGTGTTGAAAAAAAGAAGAGGCTGAAAAGGTGTGAAATATATGAAGACCTTCAAAAGGTGTCAAAAATAGGAGGAGAATGAAACGTTCTGAATAATAGGAGGAGCATGAAGCGGTGTTGAAAAACATGAAGAGCCTGAAAACATGTGAAAAATATGAAGAGCTTCAAAAGGTGTGAAAAATATGAAGAGCTTCAAATGTGTCAAAAATGAGATGAGCATGAAACGGTCTGAAAAATAAGAGGAGCATGAAGTGGAGTTTAAGAAAAAGAAGAGCCTGAAAAGTTGTGAAATATACGAAGACCTTCAAAAGGTGTCAAAAATATGAGGAGTATGAAATGGTCTGAAAAATAGAAGGAGCATGAATAGGTGTTGAAAAACATGAAGAGCCTGAAAAGGTGTGAAAAATATGAAGAGATTCAAAAGGTGTCAAAAATATGAGTAGCATGAAACGGTATTGAAAAACATGAAGAGCCTGAAAAGGTGTGAAAAATATGAACAGCTTCAAAATGTGTCAAATATATGAGGATCATGAAACGGTCTGAAAAATAGGAGGAGCATGAAGCGGTGTTGAAAAACATGAAGAGCCTGAAAACGTGTGAAAAATATGAAGAGCTTCAAAAGGTGTGAAAAATATGAAGAGCTTCAAATGTGTCAAAAATGAGATGAGCATGAAACGGTTTGAAAAATAGGAGGAGCATGAAGTGGTGTTGAAAAAAAGGAGACTGAAAAGGTGTGAAAAATATGAGGATCATCAAAATGTGTGAAAAATATGAGGAGCATGAAAAGGTCTGCAAAAAGGAGGAGCATGAAGTGGTGGTGAAAAACTTGAAGAGCGTGAAAAGGTGTGAAAAATATGAAAAGCTTCAAAATCTGTCAAAAATATGAGGAGCATGAAACGGTCTGAAAAATAGGAGGCGCATGAAGCGGTGTTCAAAAACATGACGAGCCTGAAAAGGTGTGAAAAATATGAAGAGCTTCAAAAGGTGTCAAAAATATGAGGAGCAGGAAATGGTCTGCAAAATAGGAGGAACATGAAACGGTGATCAAAAACATGAAGAGCCTGAAAAGGTGTGAAAAATATGAAGAGCTTCAAAAGTTGTCAAAAATGAGATGAGCATGAAACGGTCTGAAAAATAAGAGGAGCATGAAGTGGAGTTGAAAAAAAAAGAAGAGCCTAAAAAGATGTGAATATATGAAGACCTTCAAAAGGTTTCAAAAATATGAGGAGAATGAAACGGTCTAAATAATAGGAGGAGCATGAAGCGGTGTTGAAAAACATGAAGAGCCTGAAAAGGTGTGAAAAATATAGAGAGATTCTAAAGGTTTCAAAATGAGAAGAGAATGAAACTGTCTGAAAAATAAGAGGAGCATGAAGTGGTGGTGAAAATCATGAAGAGCCTGAAAAGGTGTGAAAAATATGAAGAGCTTCTAAAGGTGTCAAAAATATGAGGAGCATGAAACGGTCTGAAAAATAGGAGGATCATGAAGCGGTGTTCAAAAACATGAAAAGCCTGAAAAGGTGTGAAAATATGAAGAGCTTCAAAAAGTGTAAAAAATATGAGGAGCATGAAACGGTCTGAAAAAAAGGAGGAGCATGAAGTGGTGTGGAAAAACATGAAGAGACTGAAAATGTGTAAAAAATATCAAGAGCTTCAAAAGGTGTGAAATACATGAGGAGCATGAAACTCTCTGAAAAATAGGAGGAGCATGAAGCTGTGTTAAAAACATGAAGAGCCTGAAAAGATGTGAAAAATATGAAGAGCTTTAAAAGCTGTGAAAAATATGAGGAGCATGAAACCGTCTGAAAAATAGGAGGAGCATGAAACGTTGTTCAAAAACATGAAAAGCCTGAAAAGTTGTGAAAAATATGAAGAGCTTCAAAAGGTGTGAAAAAGAGGAGGAGTATGAAGCGGTGTTCAAAAACATGAAGAGCCTGAAAGGGTGTGAAAAATATGAAGAGCTTCAAAAGGTGTCAAAAATATGAGAAGTATGAAACTGTCTGAAAAATATGAGGAGCATGAAACGGTTTTCAAAAACACCAAGAGCCTGAACAGTTGTGAAAAATATAAAGAGCTTCAAAACGTGTCAAAAATATGAGGAGCATGAAATGGTCTGAAAAACAGGAGGAGGATGAAGTGGTGTTGAAAAACATGAAGAACCTGAAAAGTTGTCAAAAATATGAAGAACTTCAAAATGTGTCAAAAATATGAGGAGCATGAAACGGTCTGAAAAATATGAGGAGCATGAAGTGGTGTTCAAAAACATGAAGAGCCTGAAAAGGTGTGAAAATATGAAGAGCTTCAAAACGTGTCAAAAATATGAGGAGCATGAATCGGTCTGAAAAATAGGAAGAGCATGAAACGGTGTTCAAAAACATGAAGAGCCTGAAAAGCTGTGAAAAATATGAAGAGCTTCATGGTGTGAAATACATGAGGGGCATGAATCGGTCTGAAAAATAGGAGGAGAATGAAGCAGTGTTGAAAAACATGAAGAGCCTCAAAAGGTGTGAAAAATATGAAGAGCTTCAAAAGGTGTTAAAAATATGAACAGCTTAAAAAAGTGCCAAAAATGAGATGAGCATGAAATGGTCTGAAAAGAAGGAGTAGCATGAAGTGGTGTTGTAAAAAATGTAGAGCCTGAAAAGGTGTAAAATATCTGAAGAGATTCAAAAGGTGTCAAAATTATGAGGAGCAAGAAACGGTTTGGAAAATAGGACGAGCATGAAGTGGTGTTGAAAAACATGAAGAGCCTGAAAAGGTGTGAAAAATATGAAGAGCTTCAAAAGGTGTGAAAAATAGGAGGAGTATGAAGCGTTGTTGAAAAACATGAAGAGCCTGAAAAGGTGTGAAAAATATGAAGAGCTTCAAAAGGTTTCAAAAATATGAGGAGCTTCAAAAGGTGTCAAAAATATGAGGAGCATGAAACGGTCTGAAAAATCGGAAGAGCATTGTAACATTGTTGAAAAACATGAAGAGCCTGAAAAGGTGTGAAAAATATGAAGAGCTTCAAAAGGTGTCAAATATATAAGGAGCATGAAACGGTCTGAAAAATCGGAGGAGTATGAAGTGGTGTTGAAAAACATGAAGAGCCTGAAAAGGTGTGAAAAATATGAAGAGCTTCAAAAGGTGTCAAATATATAAGGAGCATGAAACGGTCTGAAAAATCGGAGGAGTATGAAGTGGTGTTGAAAAACATGAAGAGCCTGAAAAGGTGTGAAAAATATGAAGAGCTTCAAAAGGTGTCAAAATATGAGGAGCATGAAACGGTCTGAACAATAGGAGGAGCATGAAGCGGTGTTGAAAAATATGAAGAGCCTGAAAAGGTGTGAAAAATATGAAGAGCTTCAAAAGGTTTCAAAAATATGAGGAGCATAAAACGGTCTGAAAAATAGTAGGAGCATGAAACGGTGTTCAAAAACATGAGGAGCCTGAAAAGGTGTGAAAAATATGAAGAGCTGCAAAAGGTGTGAAACAAATGAAGAGCATGGAACGGTCTGAAACATAGGAGGAGCATGAAGCGGTGTTGAAAAACATGAAGAGCCTGAAAAGGTATGAAAATTATGAAGAGCTTCAGAAGGTGTCAAAAATATGAGTAGCATGAGACGGTCTGAAAAATAAGAGGAGCATGAATCCGTGTTGAAAAACATGAAGAGCCTGAAAAGGTGTAAAAAACATGAAGAGTTTCAAAAGGTGTCAAAAATATGAGGAACATGAAACGGTCGCAAAATAGGAGGAGCATGAAGTGGGGTTGAAAATCATGAAGAGCTGAAAAGGTGTGTAAAATATGAAGAGCTTCAAAAGGACTGAAATACATGAGGAGCATGAAACTCTCTGAAAAATAGGAGGAGCATGAAGCTGTGTTAAAAACATGAAGAGCCTGAAAAGTTGTGAAAAATATGAAGAGCTTCAAAAGGTGTGAAAAATATGAAGAGCTTCAAAATCTGTCAAAAATGAGATGAGCATGAAACGGTCTGAAAAATAGGAGCAGCATGAAGTGGTGTTGAAAAACATGAAGAGCCTAAAAAAGTGTGAAATATATGAAGAGCTTCAAAAGGTGTGAAAAATATTAGGAGCTTCAAAAGCTGTCAAAAATGAGATGATCATGAAGCGATCTGAAAAATAGGAGGAGCATGAGGTACTGTTGAAAAACATGAAGAGCCTGAAAAACTGTGAATATATGAAGAGCTTCAAAAGGTGTGAAAAATATGAAGAGCTTCAAAAGGTGACAAAATATGAGGAGAATGAAACGGTCTGAAAAATAGGAGGAGCATGAAGCGGTGTTTAAAAATATGAAGAGCCTGAAAAGGTGTGAAAAATATGAAGAGCTTGAAAATATGTCAAAAATATGAGTAGCATGAAACGGTCTGAAAAATAAGAGGAGCTTGAAATGGTGTTCAAAAACATGAAGAGCCTGAAAAGGTGTGAAAAATATGAAGAGCTTCAAAAGGTGTGAAATACAATAGGAGCATGAAACGGTCTGTAAAATAGGAGAATCATGAAACGGTGTTGAAATACATGAAGAGCCTGAAAAGGTGTGAAATATATGAAGAGATTCAAAAGGTGTGAAAAATATGAGGAGCATGAAACGGTCTGAAAAATAGGAGAGGCTGAAACGTTGTGGAAATACATGAAGAGCCTAAAAATATGTGAAAAATATGAAGAGCTTCAAAAGGAGTGAAATACATGAGGAGCATAAAACGGTCTGAAAAATAGGAGGAGCATGAAGCAGTGTTGAAAAACATGAAGAGCCTTAAAAGGTGTGAAAAATATGAAGAGCTTCAAAAGGTGTGAAAAATATGAGGAGCATGAAAGGGTCTGAAAAATAAGAGGATCATGAAGCCTAGTTGAAAAACATGTAGAGCCTGAAAAGGTGTAAAAAATATGAAGAGCTTCAAAAGGTGTCAAAATAAGAGGAGCATGAAACGGTCTGAAAAAGAGGAGGAGCAAGAAGTGGTGCTGAAAAACATGAAGAGCCTAAAAGGTGTGAAAAATATGAAAAGCTTCAAAAGATGTCACAAATATGAGGAGCATGAAACGGTCTGAAAAATAGGAGGAGCATGAAACGGTGTTCAAAAACATGAAGAGCCTGAAAAGGTTTGAAAAATATGAAGACCTTCAAAAGGTATGAAAAATATTAGGAACATGAAACGGTCTTAAAATAGGAGGAGCATGAAGTGGTGTTGAAAAACATGAAGAGCCTGAAAAGGTGTAATAAATATGAAGAGCTTCAAAAGCTGTCAAAAATGAGATGAGCATGAAACGGTCGGAGAAATAGGAGAAGCATGAAGTGGTGTTGAAAAACATGAAGTGCCTGAAAAAGTGTGAAATATATGAAGAGCTTCAAAAGGTGTGAAATATATGAAGAACTTCAGAAGGTGTCAAAAATATGAGCAGCATGAAACTGTCTGAAAAATAAGAGGAGCATTGGAACATTGTTCAAAAACTTGAAGAGCCTGAAAAGGTGTGAAAAATATGAAGAGCTTCAAAAGGTGTCAAAAATATGAGGAGCATGAAAATGTCTGAAAAATAGGAGGAGCATGAAGCGGTGTTGAGAAACATGAAGAGCCTGAAAAGGTGTGAAAAATATGAAGAGCTTGAAAAGGTGTCAAATATATGAGGAGCATGAAACGGTCTGAAAAATAGGAGGAGCATGAAACGGTGTTGAAAAACATGAAGAGCCTTAAAAGGTGTGAAATATAGAAGGAGCTTCAAAAGGTGTCAAAAATATGAGGAGCATTAAACGGTCTGAAAAATAGGAGGAGCATGAAACGGTGTTGAAAAACATGAAGAGCCTGAAAAGGTGGGAAAAAATATGAAGAGCTTCAAAAGGTGTGAACAATATGAGGAGCAAGAAACGTTCTGAAAAATAGGAGGAGCATGAAGCGGTGCTCAAAAACATGAAGAGCCTGAAAAGTTGTGAAAAATGTGAAGAGCTTCAAAAGGTGTCAAAACTATGAGGAGCATGAAACGGTCTCAAAAATGGGAGGAGCATGAAGCGGTGTTCAAAAACATGAAGAGCCTGGAATTGTGTGAAAATTATGAAGAGCCTCAAACCGTGTCAAATATACGAGGAGCATGAAACGGTCTGAAAAATAGGAGGAGCATGAAGCGGTGTTGAAAAACATGAAGAGCCTGAAAATGTGTGAAAATATGAAGAGCTTCATAGGTGTGAAAAATATGAAGAGCTTCAAAAGGTGTCAAAAATGAGATGAGCATGAAACGGTCTGAATAATAGGAGGAGCAAGAAGTGGTGTTGAAAAACATGACGAGCCTGAAAAGTTGTGAAAAATATGAAGAGCTTCAAAAGGTTTCAAAAATATGAGGAGCATGAAACGGTCTGAAAAATACGAGGAGCATGAAATCCTGTTCAAATACATGAAGAGACTGAAAAGGTGTGAAAAATATGAAGAGCTTCACAAGGTGTGAAATACATGAGGAACATGAAACGGTCTGAAAAATAGGAGGAGCATCAAGGTGTGTTCAAAAATATGAAGAGCCTGAAAAGGTGTGAAAAATATGAAGAGCTTCAAAAGGTGTCAAAAATATGAGGAACATGAAAAGGCCTGAAAATAAGGAGAAGCATGAAGCGGTGTTCAAAATCATGAAGAGCCTTAAAAGGTGTGAAAAATATTAAAAGCTTCAAAATCTGTCAAAAACATGAGAAGCATGAAACGGTCTGAAAATTAGGAGGGGCATGAAACGGTGTTCAAAAACATGAAGATCATGAAAATGTGTGAAAAATATGAAGAGCTTCCAAAATTGTCAAAAATATGACGAGCATGAAACGGTCTGAAAAATAGGAGGGGCATGAAGCGGTGTTGAAAACATGAAGAGCCTGAGAAGGTGTGAAATATATGAAGAGCTTCAAATGGTGTCAAAAATATGAGGAGCATGAAACGGTCTGAAAAATAGGAGGAGCAAGAAGCGATGTTGAAAATCATGAAGAGACTGAAAAGGTGTGAAAAATATGAAGAGCTTCAAAAATTGTCAAAAATATGAGGAGCATGAAACGGTCTGAAAAATAAGAGGAGCATGAAGTGGTGTTGAAAAACATGAAGAGCCTGAAAAGGTGTGAAAAATATGAAGAGCTTCAAAAGGTGTGAAATACATGAGGAGCATGAAACGGTCTGAAAAATAGCAGGAGCATGAAGCGGTGTTGTAAAAAATGAATAGACTGAAAAGGTGTCAAAAATATGAAGAGCTTCAAAAGGTTTGAAAATTATGAGGAGCATGAAACGGTCTGAAAATAGGAGGATCATGCAGCAGTGTTGAAAAACATGAAGAGCCTGAAAATGTGTGAAAAATATGAAGAACTTCAAAAGGTGTGAAAAATATGAAGAGCTTCAAAACGTGACAAAAATGAGATGAGCATGAAACGGTCTGAAAAATAGGAGGAGCATGAAGTGGTGTTGAAAACAGGAAGAGCCTGAAAAGGTGTGAAAAACATGAAGAGCCTCAAAACGTGTCAAAAATATGAGGAGCATGAAACGGTCTGAAAAATAGGAGGAGGATGAAGCAGTGTTGAAAAACATGAAGAGCCTGAAAAGGTGTGAAAAATATGAAGAGCTTCAGAAATGTGAAAAATATGAAGACCTTCAAAAGGTGTCAAAAATATGAGGAGCATGAAACGGTCTGAAAAATAGGTGGAGCATGAAGCGGTATTGTAAGATATGAAGAGTCTGGAAAGGATTGAAAAATAACAACATCCTCAAAAAATTTCAAAAATATGAGGAGCATGAAACGGTGTGAAAAATAGGAGGAGCATGAAGCGGTGTTCAAAAACATGAAGAGCCTGAAAAGGTGTGAGAAATATGAAGAGCTTCAAAACCTGTCAAAATATGAGGAGCATGAAACGGTCTGAAAAATAGGAGGATCATGAAGCGCTGTCGAAAAACATGAAGAGCATTAAAGGGTGTGAAATATATGAAGAGCTTCAAAAGGTTTGAAATATATGAGGAGCTTGAAACGGTCTGAAAAATAGGAGGAGCATGAAGTGGTGTTGAAAAACATGAAGAGGTTTAAAAGGTGTGAAAAATATGAAGAGCTTCAAAAGGTGTCAATAATATGAGGAGCATGAAACGGTCTGAAAAATGTGAGTAGCATGAAACGGTGTTCAAAAACATGAAGAGCCTGAAAAGGTGTGAAAAATATGAAGAGCTTCAAAAAGTGTGAAATACATGAGGAGCATGAAACGGTCTGAAAAATAAGAGAAGCGTTAAGTTGTGTTGAAAAACATGAAGGGCCTGAAAAGGTGTGAGAAATATGAAGAGTTTCAAAAGGTGTCAATAATATGAGGAGCATGAAACGGTCTGAAAAATACGAGGAGGATGAAGTAGTGTTCAAAAACATGAAGAGCCTGAAAAGGTGTGAAAAATATGAAGAGCTTTAAAAGGTGTCAAAATATGAGGAGCATGAAACGTTCTGAAAAATAGGAGGATCAAGAAACGGTGTTCAAAAACATGAAGAGCCTGAAAAGGTGTGAAAAATATGAAGAGCCTCAAAAAATGTCAAAAATATAAGGAGTATGAAATGGTCTCAAAAATAGGAGGAGCTTGAAGCGGTGTTGAAAAACTTGAAGAGCCTGAAACCGGGTGAAAAATATGAAGAGCTTCAAAAATGTGAAAAATATGAAGAGCTTCAAAAGGTTTGAAAAATATGAAAAGCTTCAAAAGGTGTCAAAAATTAAATGAGCATGAAACGGTCTGAAAAATAGGATGTGCATGAAGCGGTGTTGAAAATCATGAAGAGCCTGAAAAGGTGTGAAAAATATGAAGAACTTCAAAAGATGTAAAAAATGATATGTGCATGAAACGGGCTGAAAAATCGGAGGAGCATGAAGTGGTGTTGAAAAACATGAAGAGCCTGAAAATGTGTGAAATATATGAACAGGTTCAAAATGTGTCAAATATATGAGGAGCATGAAACGGTCTGAAAAATAGCAGGAGCATGAAGCGGTGTTGAAAAACATGAAGAGCCTGAAAATGTGTGAAAAATATGAAGAACTTCAAAAGGTGTCAAAAATATGAGGAGCATGGAACGGTCTGAAAAGTTGGAGGAGCATGAAGTCGTTGTGAAAAACATGAAGAGCCTGAAAAGGTGTGCAAAATTTGAAGAGCTTCCAAAGGTGTGAAATTCATGAGGAGATGAAACGGTCTGAAAAATAGGAGGGGCATGAAGCGGTGTTGAAAAACATGAAGAGTCTGAAAAGGTGTGAGAAATATGAAGAGTTTCAAAAGACGTGAAAAATATGAAGAGCTTCAAAAGATATAAATAATGAGATGATCATGAAACGGTCTGAAAAATAAGAGGAGCATGAAGCGGTGTTGAAAAACAATAAGAGTCTGAAAAGGTGTGAGAAATATGAAGAGATTCAAAAGGTGTCAAAATTATTAGGAGCATGAAAGGGTCTGCAAAAAAGGAGAAGCATGAAGTGGTGTTGAAAAACATGAAGAGCCTGAAAAGGTGTGAAAAATATGAAGAGCTTCAAAAGGTGTGAAAAATATGAGGAGCTTGAAACGGTCTGAAAAATAGGAGGAGCATGAAACGGTGTTCAAAAACATGAAGAGCCTGAAAAGGTGTGAAAAATATGAAGAGCTTTAAAAGGTGTCAAAATATGAGGAGCATGAAACGTTCTGAAAAATAGGAGTATCAAGAAACTGTGTTCAAAAACATGAAGAGGCTGAAATGGTGTGAAAAATATGAAGAGCCTCAGAAAATGTCAAACATATAAGGAGTATGAAATGGTCTCAAAAATAGGAGGAGCATGAAGCGGTCTTGAAAACCATGAAGAGCCTGAAACCGTGAGAAAAATAAGAAGAGCTTCAAAAATGTGAAAAATATGAAGAGCTTCAAAAGGTATGAAAAATATGAAGAGCGTCAAAAGTTGTCAAAAATTAGATGAGCATGAAACGGTCTGAAAAATAGGAGGTGCTTGAAGCGGTGTTGAAAATCATGAAGAGCCTGAAAAGGTGTGAAAAATATGCAGAGCTTCAAAAGCTGTGAAAAATATGAAGAGCTTCAAAAGGTGTCAAAAATATGAGGAGCATGAAATGAACGGAAAAATAGGAGGAGCATGAAGCGGTGTTCTAAAATATGAAGAGCCTGAAAAGGTGTGAAAAATATGAAGAGCTTCAAAAGGTGTCAAAAATATGAGTAGCATGAAATGGGCTGAAAAATAGAAGGAGCATGAATCGGTGTTCAAAATCATGAAGAGCCTGAAAAGGTGTGAAAAATATGAAGAGCTTCAAAAAGTGTAAAAAATATGAGGAGCATGAAACGGTCTGAAAAAAAGGAGGAGCATGAAGTGGTGTGGAAAAACATGAAGAGACTGAAAAGGTGTGAAAAATATGAAGAGCTTCAAAAGGTGTGAAATACATGAGGAGCATGAAACTCTCTGAAAAATAGGAGGAGCATGAAGCTGTGTTAAAAACATGAAGAGCCTGAAAAGATGTGAAAAATATGAAGAGCTTTAAAAGCTGTGAAATATATGAGGAGCATGAAACCGTCTGAAAAATAGGAGGAGCATGAAGCGGTGTTGAAAAACATGAAGAGCCTGAAAAGGTGTGAAAAATATGAAGAAATTCAAAAAGTGTCAAAAATATGAGGAGCATGAAACGGTCTGAAAAATAGGAGGAGCATGAAGCGGTGTTGAAAAACATGAAGAGCCTGAAAAGGTGTGAAAAATATGAAGAGATTCAAAAGGTGTCAAAAATATGAGGAGCATGAAACGGTGTTGAAAAACATGAAGAGCCTGAAAAGGTGTGAAAAATATGAACAGCTTCAAAAAGTGTCAAAAATATGAGGAGCATGAAACGGTCTGAAAAATAGGAGGTGCATGAAGCAGTGTTGAAAAACATGAAGAGCCTGAAAACGTGTGAAAAATATGAAGAGCTTCAAAAAGGTGTGAAAAATATGAAGAGCTTCAAAAGGTGTGAAATATATGAAGAGCTTCAAAATGTGTCAAAAATATGAGGAGCATGAAACGGTCTGAAAAATAGGAGGAGGATGAAGCGGTGTTGAAAAACATGAAGAGCCTGAAAAGGTGTGAAAAATATGATGAGCTTCAGAAATGTGAAAAATATGAAGAGCTTCAAAAGGTGTGAAAATTATGAAGAGCATGAAACGGTCTGAAAAACAGGAGGAGCATGAAAAGGTGTTCAAATACATGAAGAGCCTGAAAATGTGCGAATAAAATGAAGAGCTTCAAAAGGTGTGAAATACATGAAGAGCATGAAACTCTCTGACAAATAGGAGGAGCATGTAGTGGTGTTCAAAAACATGAAGAGTCTGAAAAGGTGTGAAAAATATGAAGAGCTTCAAAAAGTGTCAAAAATATGAGGAGCATGAAACGGTCTGAAAAATAGGAGGAGCATGAAGCGGTCTTGAAAAACATGAAGAGCCTGAAAACGTGTGAAAAATATGAAGAGCTTCAAAACGTGTAAAAAATATGGGGAGCATGAAACGGTCTGCAAAAAAGGAGGAGCATGAAGTGGTGTTGAAAAACTTGAACAGCGAGAAAATGTGTGAAAAATATGAAAAGCTTCAAAAGGTGGTAAAAATATGCGGAGCATGAAACGGTCTGAAAAATAGGAGGAGCATGAAGCGGTGTTCAAAAACATGAAGAGCCTGAAAAGGTGTGAAAAATATGAAGAGCTTAAAAATGTGTCAAAATATGAGGAGCATGAAACGGTCTGAAAAATAGGAGGAGCATGAAGCGTTGTTGAAAAACATGAAGAGCCTGAAAAGTTGTGAAAAATATGAAGGGCTTAAAAAGGTGTGAAAAATATGAAGAGCTTCAAATGTGTCAAAAATGAGATGAGCATGAAACGGTCTGAAAAATAAGAGGAGCATGAAGTGGTGTTGAAAAAAAAGAAGAGGCTGAAAAGGTGTGAAATATATGAAGACCTTCAAAAGGTGTCAAAAATATGAGGAGAATGAAACGTTCTGAATAATAGGAGGAGCATGAAGCGGTGTTGAAAAACATGAAGAGCCTGAAAACGTGTGAAAAATATGAAGAGCTTCAAAAGGTGTGAAAAATATGAAGAGCTTCAAATGTGTCAAAAATGAGATGAGCATGAAACGGTCTGAAAAATAAGAGGAGCATGAAGTGGAGTTTAAGAAAAAGAAGAGCCTGAAAAGTTGTGAAATATATGAAGACCTTCAAAAGGTGTCAAAAATATGAGGAGTATGAAATGGTCTGAAAAATAGGAGGAGCATGAATAGGTGTAGAAAAACATGAAGAGCCTGAAAAGGTGTGAAAAAAATGAAGAGATTCAAAAGGTGTCAAAAATATGAGTAGCATGAAACGGTATTGAAAAACATGAAGAGCCTGAAAAGGTGTGAAAAATATGAACAGCTTCAAAATGTGTCAAATATATGAGGATCATGAAACGGTCTGAAAAATAGGAGGAGCATGAAGCGGTGTTGAAAAACATGAAGAGCCTGAAAACGTGTGAAAAATATGAAGAGCTTCAAAAGGTGTGAAAAATATGAAGAGCTTCAAATGTGTCAAAAATGAGATGAGCATGAAACGGTTTGAAAAATAGGAGGAGCATGAAGTGGTGTTGAAAAAAAAGGAGACTGAAAAGGTGTGGAAAATATGAGGATCATCAAAAGGTGTGAAAAATATGAGGAGCATGAAAAGGTCTGCAAAAAGGAGGAGCATGAAGTGGTGGTGAAAAACTTGAAGAGCCTGAAAAGGTGTGAAAAATATGAAAAGCTTCAAAATCTGTCAAAAATATGAGGAGCATGAAACGGTCTGAAAAATAGGAGGCGCATGAAGCGGTGTTCAAAAACATGACGAGCCTGAAAAGGTGTGAAAAATATGAAGAGCTTCAAAAGGTGTCAAAAATATGAGGAGCAGGAAATGGTCTGCAAAATAGGAGGAACATGAAACGGTGATCAAAAACATGAAGAGCCTGAAAAGGTGTGAAAAATATGAAGAGCTTCAAAAGTTGTCAAAAATGAGATGAGCATGAAACGGTCTGAAAAATAAGAGGAGCATGAAGTGGAGTTGAAAAAAAAAGAAGAGCCTGAAAAGATGTGAATATATGAAGACCTTCAAAAGGTGTCAAAAATATGAGGAGAATGAAACGGTCTAAATAATAGGAGGAGCATGAAGCGGTGTTGAAAAACATGAAGAGCCTGAAAAGGTGTGAAAAATATGGAGAGATTCTAAAGGTTTCAAAAATGAGAAGAGAATGAAACGGTCTGAAAAATAAGAGGAGCATGAAGTGGTGGTTAAAATCATGAAGAGCCTGAAAAGGTGTGAAAAATATGAAGAGCTTCTAAAAGTGTAAAAAATATGAGGAGCATGAAACGGTCTGAAAAAAAGGAGGAGCATGAAGTGGTGTGGAAAAACATGAAGAGACTGAAAATGTGTGAAAAATATCAAGAGCTTCAAAAGGTGTGAAATACATGAGGAGCATGAAACTCTCTGAAAAATAGGAGGAGCATGAAGCTGTGTTAAAAACATGAAGAGCCTGAAAAGATGTGAAAAATATGAAGAGCTTTAAAAGCTGTGAAAAATATGAGGAGCATGAAACCGTCTGAAAAATAGGAGGAGCATGAAGCGGTGTTGAAAAACATGAAGAGCCTGAAAAGGTGTGAAAAATATGAACAGATTCAAAGGGTGCCAAATATATGAGGAGCATGAAACGGTGTTGAAAAACATGAAGAGCCTGAAAAGGTGTGAAAAATATGAACAGCTTCAAAAAGTGTCAAAAATATGAGGAGCATGAAACGGTCTGAAAAATAAGAGGTGCATGAAACGGTGTTGAAAAACATGAAGAGCCTGAAAACGTGTGAAAAATATGAAGAGCTTAAAAAAAGTGTGAAAAATATGAAGAGCTTCAAAAGGTGTGAAATATATGAAGAGCTTCAAAATGTGTCAAAAATATGAGGATCATGAAACGGTCTGAAAAATAGGAGGAGGATGAAGCGGTGTTGAAAAACATGAAGAGCCTGAAAAGGTGTGAAAAATATGATGAGCTTCAGAAATGTGAAAAATATGAAGAGCTTCAAAAGGTGTGAAATATATGAAGAGCATGAAACGGTCTGAAAAATATGAGGAGCATGAAAAGGTGTTCAAATACATGAAGAGCCTGAAAATGTGCGAATAAAATGAAGAGCTTCAAGAGGTGTGAAAAACATGAGGAGCATGAAACTGTCTAAAAAATAGGAGGAGCATGAAATGGTGTTCAAAAACATGAAGAGCGTGAAAAGATGTGAAAAATATGAGGAGCTTCAAAAGGTGTCAAAAATACGAGGAGCATGAAACGGTCTGAAAAATAGGAGGAGCATGAAGCGTTGTTCAAAAAAGTGAAGAGCCTGAAAAGGTGTGAAAAATATGAAGAGGTTCAAAACGTGTCAAAAATATGAGGAGCATGAAACGGTCTGAAAAATAGAAGCCGCATGAAGCGGTGTTGAAAAACATGAAGAGCCTGAAAACGTGTGAAAAATATGAAGAGCTTCAAAGTTGTGAAAAATATGAAGAGCTTTAAAAGGTGTCAAAAATGAGATGAGCATGAAACAGTCTGAAAAATAGGAGGAGCATGAAGTGGTGCTGAAAAAAAAGAAGAGCCTGTAAAGTTGTGAAATATATGAAGAGCTTCAAAAGGTGTCAAAATATGAGGAGAATGAAGCGGTCTGAAAAATAGGAGGAGCATGAAGCAGTGTTGACAAACATGAAGAGCCTGAGAAGGTGTGAGAAATATGAAGAGCTTTAAAAGGTGTCAAATATGAGGAGCAGGAAACGGTCTGAAAAATAGGAGGAGCATGGAACAGTGATCAAAAACATGAAGAGCCTGAAAAGGTGTGAAAAATATGAAGAGCTTCAAAAGGTGTGAAATACATGAGGAGCATGAAACGGGCTGAAAAATAGGAGAAGCATGAAGTGGTGAGGAAAAACATGAAGAGCCTGAAAATGTGTGAAGAATATGAAGAGCTTCAAAAGGTGTGAAATACATGAGGGCCATGAAACTCTCTGAAAAATAGGAGGAGCATGAAGCGGTGTTCAAAAACATGAAGAGCGTTACATGTTGTGAAAAATATGAAAAGCTTCAAAAGTTGTCAAAAATGAGATGAGCTTGAAACGGTCTGAAAAATAGGAAGAGCATGAAGCGGTTTTGAAAAACATGAAGAGCTGAAAACGTGTGAAAAATATGAAGAGCTTCAAAATTGTCAAAAATATGAGGAGCAAAAAACGGTCTGAAAAAAAAGGAGAAGCATGAAGCGTGTTCAAATACATGAAAAGCTTGAAAAGGTGTGAAAAATATGAAGAGCTTCAAAACGTGTCAAAATATGAGGAGCATGAAACGGTCTGAAAAATAGAAGCAGCATGAAGCGGTGTTGAAAAACCTGAAGAGCCTCAAAACGTGTGAAAAATATGAAGAGCTTCAAAGTTTTGAAAAATATGAAGAGCTTCAAAAGGTGTGAAAATTATGAAGAGCATGAAACGGTCTGAAAAATAGGAGGAGCATGAAAAGGTGTTCAAATATATGAAGAGCCTGAAAAGGTGTGAAAAATATGAACAGCTTCAAAATGTGTCAAATATATGAGGATCATGAAACGGTCTGAAAAATAGGAGGAGCATGAAGCGGTGTTGAAAAACATGAAGAGCCTGAAAACGTGTGAAAAATATGAAGAGCTTCAAAAGGTGTGAAAAATATGAAGAGCTTCAAATGTGTCAAAAATGAGATGAGCATGAAAAGGTCTGAAAAATATGAGGAGCATGAAGTGGTGTTGAAAACAAAGAAGAGCCTGTAAAGGTGTGAAATATATGAAGAGCTTCAAATGGTGTCAAAATATGAGGAGAATGAAGCGGTCTGAAAAATAGGAGGAGCATGAAGCGGTGTTGAAAAACATGAAGTGCCTGAGAAGGTGTGAAAAATATGAAGAGCTTCTAAAGGTGTCAAAAATATGAGGAGCATTAAACGGTCTGAAAAATAGGAGGAGCATGAAGTGGTGTTGAAAAACATGAAGAGCCTGAAAAGGTGTGAAAAATATGAAGAGCTTCAAAAGGTGTCAAAAATATGAGGAGTATGAAACGGTCTGCAAAATAGGAGGATCATGTAGTGGTGTTCAAAAACCTGATGAGCATGAAAAGGTATGAAAAATATGAAGAGTTTCAAAATGTGTCAAATATGATGAGCATGAAACGGTCTGAAAAATAGGAGGAGCATGGAACAGTGATCAAAAACATGAAGAGCCTGAAAAGGTGTGAAAAATATGAAGAGCTTCAAAAGGTGTGAAATACATGAGGAGCATGAAACGGGCTGAAAAATAGGAGAAGCATGAGGTGGTGTGGAAAAACATGAAGAGCCTGAAAAGGTGTGAAAAATATGAAGAGCTTCAAAAGGTGTGAAATACATGAGGAGCATGAAACTCTTTGAAAATTAGGAGAAGCATGAAGCAGTGTTCAAAAACATGAAGAGCCTGAAGTGTTGTGAAAAATATGAAAAGCTTCAAAAGTTGTCAAAAATGAGATGAGCTTGAAACAGTCTGAAAAATCGGAAGAGCATGAAGCGGTGTTGAAAAACATGAAGAGCTGAAAACGTGTGAAAAATATGAAGAGCTTCAAAAGGTGTCAAAAATATGAGGAGCAAAGAATGGTCTGAAAACTAGGAGAAGCATGAAGCGTGTTCAAATACATGAAAAGCCTGAAAAGGTGTGAAAAATATGCAGAGCTTCAAAAGGTGTTAAAAATATGAGGAGCATGAAGCGGTCTGAAAAATAGTAGGAGCATGAAGAGGTGTTCAAAATCATGAAGAGCCTGAAAAGTTGTGAAAAATATGAAGAGCTTCAAAAGGTGTGAAAAACATGAGGAGCATGAAACCGTTTGAAAAATAGGAGGAACATAAAGCAGTGTTGAAAAACATGAAGAGCCTGAAAAGGTGTGAAAAATATGAAGAGCTTCAAAAGGTGTCAAAAATATGAGGAGCATGAAACGGTCTGAAAAATAGGTGGAGCAAGAAACGTTGTTGAAAAACCCGAAGAGCCTGAAAAGGAGTGAAATATATGAAGAGCTTCAAAAGGTGTGAAAAACATGAGGAGCATGAAACCCTTTGAAAAATAGGAGGAACATGAAGCGGTGTTGAAAAACATGAAGAGCCTGAAAAGGTGTGAAAAATATGAAGAGCTTCAAAAGGTGTCAAAAATATGAGGAGCATGAAACGGTCTGAAAAATAGGAGGAGAATGAAGCGGTGTTCAAAAACACGAAGAGCCTGAAAAGGTGTTAAAAATATGCAGAGCTTCAAAAGGTGTCAAAAATATGAGGAGCATGAAACGGTCTGAAAAATAGGAGGAGCATGAAGAGTTGTTGAAAAACCCGAAGAGCCTGAAAAGGTGTGAAAAATATGAAGAGCTTGAAAAGGTTTGAAAAATATGAGGAGCATGAAACGTTCTGAAATATAGGAAGAGCAAGAAACGGTGTTGAAAAACATGAAGAGCCTGAAAAGGTGTGAGAAATATGAAGACCTCCAAAAGGTGTATAAAATATGAAGAGCTTCAAACTGTGTGAAAAGTATGAGGAGCATGAAAGGGCCTGAAAAATAGGAGGAGCATTAAGCGGTGTTGAAAAACATGAAGAGCCAGAAAAGGTGTCAAAAATATGAAGAGCTTCAAAAGGTGTGAAAAATATGAAGAGCTTCAAAAGGTGTCAAATTATGAGGAGCATGACACGGTCTGAAAAATAGGAGTAGCATGAAGTGGTGTTGAAAACATGAAGAGCCTAAAAAGGTGTGAAAAACATAAAGAGCTTCAAAAAGCGTCAAAAATATGAGGAGCATGAAATGGTCTGAAAAATAGGAGGAGAATGAAGCGGTGTTCAAAAACACGAAGAACCTGAAAAGGTGTTAAAAATATGAAGAGCTTCAAAAGGTGTCAAAAATATGAGAAGCTGAAACGGTCTGAAAAATAGGAGGAGCATTAAGCGGTGTTGAAAAACATGAAGAGCCTGAAAAGGTGTGAAAAACATGAAGAGCCTGAAAAGAGGTGAAATATATGGAGAGCTTCAAAAGGTGTCAAAAATATGAGGAGCATGAAAAGGTCTGAAAAATAGGTGGAGCATGAAGCGGTGTTGAAAATCATGAAGAGCCTGAAAAGGTGTGAAAAATATGAAGAGCTTCAAAAGGTGTCAAAAATATGAGGAGCATGAAACTGTCTGAACAATAGGAGCAGCATGAAACGATGTTGAAAAATATGAAGAACCTGAAAAGATGTGAAAAATATGAAGAGCTTCAAAAGGTGTGAAAAATATGAGGAGCACGAAACAGTCTGAAAAATAGGAGGAGCATGAAGCGGTGTTGAAAAAGATGATGAGCCTGAAAAGGTGTGAAATATATGAAGAGCTTCAAAAGGTGTCAAAAATATGACGAGCATGAAAAGGTCTGAAATATATGAGGAGTATGAAGCCGCGTTTAAAAACATGACGAGCCTGAAGAGGTGTGAAAAATATGAAGAGGTTCAAAAGGTGTCAAAAATATGAGGAGCATGAAAAGTTCTGAAAAATAGGTGGAGCATGAAACGTTGTTGAAAAACCCGAAGAGCCTGAAAAGGAGTGAAATATATGAAGAGCTTCAAAAGGTGTGAAAAACATGAGGAGCATGAAACCGTTTGAAAAATAGGAGGAACATAAAGCGGTATTGAAAAACATGAAGAGCCTGAAAAGGTGTGAAAAATATGAAGAGCTTCA
Organism: Dama dama; assembly: GCF_033118175.1. Classification (NCBI taxonomy): domain Eukaryota; kingdom Metazoa; phylum Chordata; class Mammalia; order Artiodactyla; family Cervidae; genus Dama; species Dama dama. Next base: position 63,515,095 of record NC_083688.1, on the reverse strand, counting down.
AAAGGTGTCAAAAATATGAGGAGCACGAAACGGTCTGAAAAATAGGAGGAGAATGAAGCGGTGTTCAAAAACACGAAGAGCCTAAAAAGGTGTTAAAAATATGAAGAGCTTCAAAAGGTGTCAAAAACATGAGGAGCATGAAACGGTCTGAAATACAGGAGGAGCATGAAGAGGTGTTGAAAAACATGAAGAGCCTGAAAAGGTGTGAAAATATGAAGAGCTTCAAAAGGTTTGAAAAATATGAGGAGCATGAAAAGTTCTGAAATATAGGAAGAGCATGAAACGGTGTTGAAAAACATGAAGAGCCTGAAAAGGTGTGAGAAATATGAAGACCTCCAAAAGGTGTATAAAATATGAAGAGCTTCAAACTGTGTGAAAAGTATGAGGAACATGAAAGGGCCTGAAAAATAGGAGGAGCATTAAGCGGTGTTGAAAAACATGAAGAGCCAGAAAAGGTGTGAAAAACATGAAGAGCCTGAAAAGGGGTGAAATATATGCAGAGCTTCAAAAGGTGTCAAAAATATGAGGAGCATGAAAAGGTCTGAAAAATAGGAGGAGCATGAAGCGGTGTTGAAAAACATGAACAGCCTGAAAAGGTGTGAAAAATATGAAGAAATTCGAAAGGTGTCAAATATATGAGGAGCATGAAACGGTCTGAAAAATAGGAGGAGCATGAAGCGGTGTTGAAAATCACGAAGAGCCTGAAATGGTGTGAAAAATATGAAGAGCTTCAAAAGATGTCAAAAATATGAGGAGCATGAAACTGTCTGAACAATAGGAGCAGCATGAAGCGGTGTTGAAAAATATGAAGAACCTGAAAAGATGTGAAAAATATGAAGAGCTTCAAAAGGTGTGAAAAATATGAGGAGCAGGAAACAGTCTGAAAAATAGGAGGAGCATGAAGCGGTGTTGAAAAAGATGGTGAGCCTGAAAAGGTGTGAAATATATGAAGAGCTTAAAAAGGGGTCAAAAATATGAGGAGCATGAAACGGTCTGAAATATAGGAGGAGTATGAAGCCTCGTTTAAAAACATGACGAGCCTGAAGAGGAGTGAAAAATATGAAGTGGTTCAAAAGGTGTGAAAAATATGAGGAGCATGAAACGTTCTGAAAAATAGGAGGAGCATGAAGCGGTGTTGAAAAAGATGAAGAGCCTGAAAAGGTGTGAAATAATGGAGAGCTTCAAAGGTGTCAAAAATATGAGGAGCATGAAACGTTCTGAAAAATAGGAGGAGCATAAAACAGTGTTCAATAATATGAAGAGTCTGAAAAACTGTGAAAAATATGAAGAGCTTCAAAAGGTGTCAAAAATATGAGGAGCATGAAAAGTTCTGAAAAATAGGTGGAGCAAGAAATGTTGTTGAAAAACCCGAAGAGCCTGAAAAGGAGTGAAATATATGAAGAGCTTCAAAAGGTGTGAAAAATATGAGGAGCATGAAACCGTTTGAAAAATAGGAGGAACATGAAGCGGTGTTGAAAAACATGAAGAGCCTGAAAAGGTGTGAAAAATATGAAGAGCTTCAAAAGGTGTCAAAAATATGAGGAGCATGAAATGGTCTGAAAAATAGGAGGAGCATGAAGAGGTGTTGAAAAACATGAAGAGCCTGAAAAGGTGTGAAAAATATGAAGAGCTTCAAAATGTTTGAAAAATATGAGGAGCATGAAACGTTCTGAAATATAGGAAGAGCATGAAACGGTGTTGAAAAACATGAAGAGCCTGAAAAGGTGTGAGAAATATAAAGACCTCCAAAAGGTGTATAAAATATGAAGAGCTTCAAAATGTGTGAAAAGTATGAGGAGCATGAAACGGTCTGAAAAACAGGAGGAGCATGAAGCGGTGTTGAAAAACATGAAGAGCCTGAAAAGGTGTGAAATAATGGAGACCTTCAAAAGGTGTCAAAAATATGAAGAGCATGAAACGTTCTGAAAAATGGGAGGAGCATAAAAAGGTGTTCAAAAATATGAAGAGTCTGAAAAACTGTGAAAAATATGCAGAGCTTCAAAAGGTGTCAAAAATATTAGGAGCATGAAAAGTTCTAAAAAATAGGAGGAGCATGAAACGTTGTTGAAAAACCCGAAGAGCCTGAAAAGGATGAAATAAATGAAGAGCTTCAAAAGGTGTGAAAAACATGAGGAGCATGAAACCGTGTGAAAAATAGGAGGAACATGAAGCGGTGTTGAAAAACATGAAGATCCTGAAAAGGTGTGAAAAATATGAAGAGCTTCAAAAGGTGTCAAAAATATAAGGAGCATGAAACGGTCTGAAAAATAGGAGGAGAATGAAGCGGTGTTCAAAAACACGAAGAGCCTGAAAAGGTGTTAAAAATATGAAGAGCTTCAACAGGTGTCGAAAATATGAGGAGCATGAAACGGTCTGAAAAATAGGAGGAGCATGAAGAGGTGTTGAAAAACATGAAGAGCCTGAAAAGGTGTGAAAAATATGAAGAGCTTCAAAAGGTTTGAAAAAGATGAGGAGCATGAAACGGTCTGAAATATAGGAAGAGCATGAAACGGTGTGAAAAACATGAAGAGCCTGAAAAGGTGTGAAATATATGAAGAGCTTCAAAAAGTGTCAAAAATATGAGGAGCATGAAACGGTCTGAAAAACAGGAGGAGCATTAAGTGGTGTTGAAAAACATGAAGAGACTGAAAAGGTGTGAAAAACATGAAGAGCCTGAAAAGGGGTGAAATATATGCAGAGCTTCAAAAGGTGTCAAAAATATGAGGAGCTTGAAAAGGTCTGAAAAATAGGAGGAGCATGAAGCGGTGTTGAAAAACATGAACAGCCTGAAAAGGTGTGACAAATATGAAGAACTTCGAAAGGTGTCAAAAATATGAGGAACATGAAAAGGCCTGAAAATAAGGAGAAGCATGAAGCGGTGTTCAAAATCATGAAAAGCCTTAAAAGGTGTGAAAAATATTAAAAGCTTCAAAATCTGTCAAAAACATGAGGAGCATGAAACGGTCTGAAAATTAGGAGGGGCATGAAACGGTGTTCAAAAACATGAAGATCATGAAAATGTGTGAAAAATATGAAGTGCTTCCAAAATTGTCAAAAATATGACGAGCATGAAACGGTCTGAAAAATAGGAGGGGCATGAAGCGGTGTTGAAAACATGAAGAGCCTGAGAAGGTGTGAAATATATGAAGAGCTTCAAAAGGTGTCAAAAATATGAGGAGCATGAAACGGTCTGAAAAATAGGAGGAGCAAGAAGCGATGTTGAAAATCATGAAGAGACTGAAAAGGTGTGAAAAATATGAAGACCTTCAAAAGGTGTCAAAAATATGAGGAGCATGAAACGGTCTGAAAAATAAGAGGAGCATGAAGTGGTGTTGAAAAACATGAAGAGCCTGAAAAGGTGTGGAAAATATGAAGAGCTTCAAAAGGTGTGAAATACATGAGGAGCATGAAACGGTCTGAAAAATAGCAGGAGCATGAAGCGGTGTTGTAAAAAATGAATAGACTGAAAAGGTGTCAAAAATATGAAGAGCTTCAAAAGGTTTGAAAATTATGAGGAGCATGAAACGGTCTGAAAAATAGGAGGATCATGCAGCAGTGTTGAAAAACATGAAGAGCCTGAAAATGTGTGAAAAATAAGAAGAACTTCAAAAGGTGTGAAAAATATGAAGAGCTTCAAAACGTGACAAAAATGAGATGAGCATGAAACGGTCTGAAAAATAGGAGGAGCATGAAGTGGTGTTGAAAACATGAAGAGCCTGAAAAGGTGTGAAAAACATGAAGAGCCTCAAAACGTGTCAAAAATATGAGGAGCATGAAACGGTCTGAAAAATAGGAGGAGGATGAAGCAGTGTTGAAAAACATGAAGAGCCTGAAAAGGTGTGAGAAATATGAAGAGCTTCAAAACCTGTCAAAATATGAGGAGCATGAAACGGTCTGAAAAATAGGAGGATCATGAAGCGCTGTCGAAAAACATGAAGAGCATTAAAGGGTGTGAAATATATGAAGAGCTTCAAAAGGTTTGAAATATATGAGGAGCTTGAAACGGTCTGAAAAATAGGAGGAGCATGAAGTGGTGTTGAAAAACATGAAGAGGTTGAAAAGGTGTGAAAAATATGAAGAGCTTCAAAAGGTGTCAATAATATGAGGAGCATGAAACGGTCTGAAAAATGTGAGTAGCATGAAACGGTGTTCAAAAACATGAAGAGCCTGAAAAGGTGTGAAAAATATGAAGAGCTTCAAAAAGTGTGAAATACATGAGGAGCATGAAACGGTCTGAAAAATAAGAGAAGCGTTAAGTTGTGTTGAAAAACATGAAGGGCCTGAAAAGGTGTGAGAAATATGAAGAGTTTCAAAAGGTGTCAATAATATGAGGAGCATGAAACAGTCTGAAAAATACGAGGAGGATGAAGTAGTGTTCAAAAACATGAAGAACCTGAAAAGGTGTGAAAAATATGAAGAGCTTTAAAAGGTGTCAAAATATGAGGAGCATGAAACGTTCTGAAAAATAGGAGGATCAAGAAACGGTGTTCAAAAACATGAAGAGCCTGAAAAGGTGTGAAAAATATGAAGAGCCTCAAAATATGTCAAAAATATAAGGAGTATGAAATGGTCTCAAAAATAGGAGGAGCTTGAAGCGGTGTTGAAAAACTTGAAGAGCCTGAAACCGTGTGAAAAATATGAAGAGCTTCAAAAATGTGAAAAATATGAAGAGCTTCAAAAGGGGTCAAAAATGAGATGATCCTGAATGGTTTGAAAAATAGGAGGAGCATGAAGTGGTGTTGTGAAACATGAAGAGCCTGAAAATGTGTGAAATATATGAACAGCTTCAAAATGTGTCAAATATATGAGGAGCATGAAACGGTCTGAAAAATAGCAGGAGCATGAAGCGGTGTTGAAAAACATGAAGAGCCTGAAAATGTGTGAAAAATATGAAGAACTTCAAAAGGTGTCAAAAATATGAGGAGCATGGAACGGTCTGAAAAGTTGGAGGAGCATGAAGTCGTTGTGAAAAACATGAAGAGCCTGAAAAGGTGTGCAAAATTTGAAGAGCTTCCAAAGGTGTGAAATTCATGAGGAGATGAAACGGTCTGAAAAATAGGAGGGGCATGAAGCGGTGTTGAAAAACATGAAGAGTCTGAAAAGGTGTGAGAAATATGGAGAGTTTCAAAAGACGTGAAAAATATGAAGAGCTTCAAAAGATATAAATAATGAGATGAGCATGAAACGGTCTGAAAAATAAGAGGAGCATGAAGCGGTGTTGAAAAACATGAAGAGTCTGAAAAGGTGTGAGAAATATGAAGAGATTCAAAAGGTGTCAAAATTATTAGGAGCATGAAAGGGTCTGCAAAAAAGGAGAAGCATGAAGTGGTGTTGAAAAACATAAAGAGCCTGAAAAGGTGTGAAAAATATGAAGAGCTTCAAAAGGTGTGAAAAATATGAGGAGCTTGAAACGGTCTGAAAAATAGGAGGAGCATGAAACGGTGTTCAAAAACATGAAGAGCCTGAAAAGGTGTGAAAAATATGAAGAGCTTTAAAAGGTGTCAAAATATGAGTAGCATGAAACGTTCTGAAAAATAGGAGTATCAAGAAACGGTGTTCAAAAACATGAAGAGGCTGAAATGGTGTGAAAAATATGAAGAGCCTCAGAAAATGTCAAACATATAAGGAGTATGAAATGGTCTCAAAAATAGGAGGAGCATGAAGCGGTCTTGAAAACCATGAAGAGCCTGAAACCGTGAGAAAAATAAGAAGAGCTTCAAAAATGTGAAAAATATGAAGAGCTTCAAAAGGTATGAAAAATATGAAGAGCTTCAAAAGTTGTCAAAAATTAGATGAGCATGAAACGGTCTGAAAAATAGGAGGTGCATGAAGCTGTGTTGAAAATCATGAAGAGCCTGAAAAGGTGTGAAAAATATGCAGAGCTTCAAAAGCTGTGAAAAATATGAAGAGCTTCAAAAGGTGTCAAAAATATGAGGAGCATGAAATGAACGGAAAAATAGGAGGAGCATGAAGCGGTGTTCTAAAATATGAAGAGCCTGAAAAGGTGTGAAAAATATGTAGAGCTTCAAAAGGTGTCAAAAATATGAATTGCATGAAATGGGCTGAAAAATAGAAGGAGCATGAATCGGTGTTCAAAATCATGAAGAGCCTGAAAAGGTGTGAAAAATATGAAGAGCTTCAAAAAGTGTAAAAAATATGAGGAGCATGAAACGGTCTGAAAAAAAGGAGGAGCATGAAGTGGTGTGGAAAAACATGAAGAGACTGAAAAGGTGTGAAAAATATGAAGAGCTTCAAAAGGTGTGAAATACATGAGGAGCATGAAACTCTCTGAAAAATAGGAGGAGCATGAAGCTGTGTTAAAAACATGAAGAGCCTGAAAAGATGTGAAAAATATGAAGAGCTTTAAAAGCTGTGAAATATATGAGGAGCATGAAACCGTCTGAAAAATAGGAGGAGCATGAAGCGGTGTTGAAAAACATGAAGAGCCTGAAAAGGTGTGAAAAATATGAAGAAATTCAAAGGGTGTCAAAAATATGAGGAGCATGAAACGGTGATGAAAAACATGAAGAGCCTGAAAAGGTGTGAAAAATATGAACAGCTTCAAAAAGTGTCAAAAATATGAGGAGCATGAAACGGTCTGAAAAATAGGAGGAGCATGAAGCGGTGTTGAAAAACATGAAGAGCCTGAAAAGGTGTGAAAAATATGAAGAGATTCAAAAGGTGTCAAAAATATGAGGAGCATGAAACGGTGTTGAAAAACATGAAGAGCCTGAAAAGGTGTGAAAAATATGAACAGCTTCAAAAAGTGTCAAAAATATGAGGAGCATGAAACGGTCTGAAAAATAGGAGGTGCATGAAGCGGTGTTGAAAAACATGAAGAGCCTGAAAACGTGTGAAAAATATGAAGAGCTTCAAAAAGGTGTGAAAAATATGAAGAGCTTCAAAAGGTGTGAAATATATGAAGAGCTTCAAAATGTGTCAAAAATATGAGGAGCATGAAACGGTCTGAAAAATAGGAGGAGGATGAAGCGGTGTTGAAAAACATGAAGAGCCTGAAAAGGTGTGAAAAATATGATGAGCTTCAGAAATGTGAAAAATATGAAGAGCTTCAAAAGGTGTGAAAATTATGAAGAGCATGAAACGGTCTGAAAAATAGGAGGAGCATGAAAAGTTGTTCAAATACATGAAGAGCCTGAAAATGTGCGAATAAAATGAAGAGCTTCAAAAGGTGTGAAATACATGAAGAGCATGAAACTCTCTGACAAATAGGAGGAGCATGTAGTGGTGTTCAAAAATATGAAGAGTCTGAAAAGGTGTGAAAAATATGAAGAGCTTCAAAAAGTGTCAAAAATATGAGGAGCATGAAACGGTCTGAAAAATAGGAGGAGCATGAAGCGGTCTTGAAAAACATGAAGAGCCTGAAAACGTGTGAAAAATATGAAGAGCTTCAAAACGTGTAAAAAATATGGGGAGCATGAAACGGTCTGCAAAAAAGGAGGAGCATGAAGTGGTGTTGAAAAACTTGAACAGCGAGAAAATGTGTGAAAAATATGAAAAGCTTCAAAAGGTGGTAAAAATATGCGGAGCATGAAACGGTCTGAAAAATAGGAGGAGCATGAAGCGGTGTTGAAAAACATGAAGAGCCTGAAAAGGTGTGAAAAATATGAAGAGCTTAAAAATGTGTCAAAATATGAGGAGCATGAAACGGTCTGAAAAATAGGAGGAGCATGAAGCGTTGTTGAAAAACATGAAGAGCCTGAAAAGTTGTGAAAAATATGAAGGGCTTCAAAAGGTGTGAAAAATATGAAGAGCTTCAAATGTGTCAAAAATGAGATGAGCATGAAACGGTCTGAAAAATAAGAGGAGCATGAAGTGGTGTTGAAAAAAAAGAAGAGGCTGAAAAGGTGTGAAATATATGAAGACCTTCAAAAGGTGTCAAAAATATGAGGAGAATGAAACGTTCTGAATAATAGGAGGAGCATGAAGCGGTGTTGAAAAACATGAAGAGCCTGAAAACGTGTGAAAAATATGAAGAGCTTCAAAAGGTGTGAAAAATATGAAGAGCTTCAAATGTGTCAAAAATGAGATGAGCATGAAACGGTCTGAAAAATAAGAGGAGCATGAAGTGGAGTTTAAGAAAAAGAAGAGCCTGAAAAGTTGTGAAATATATGAAGACCTTCAAAAGGTGTCAAAAATATGAGGAGTATGAAATGGTCTGAAAAATAGGAGGAGCATGAATAGGTGTTGAAAAACATGAAGAGCCTGAAAGGGTGTGAAAAATATGAAGAGCTTCAAAAGGTGTCAAAAATATGAGAAGTATGAAACTGTCTGAAAAATATGAGGAGCATGAAACGGTTTTCAAAAACACCAAGAGCCTGAACAGTTGTGAAAAATATAAAGAGCTTCAAAACATGTCAAAAATATGAGGAGCATGAAATGGTCTGAAAAACAGGAGGAGGATGAAGTGGTGTTGAAAAACATGAAGAACCTGAAAAGTTGTCAAAAATATGAAGAACTTCAAAATGTGTCAAAAATATGAGGAGCATGAAACGGTCTGAAAAATAGGAGGAGCATGAAGCGGTGTTCAAAAACATGAAGAGCCTGAAAAGGTGTGAAAATATGAAGAGCTTCAAAACGTGTCAAAAATATGAGGAGCATGAATCGGTCTGAAAAATAGGAAGAGCATGAAACGGTGTTCAAAAACATGAAGAGCCTGAAAAGCTGTGAAAAATAGGAAGAGCTTCATGGTGTGAAATACATGAGGGGCATGAATCGGTCTGAAAAATAGGAGGAGAATGAAGCAGTGTTGAAAAACATGAAGAGCCTCAAAAGGTGTGAAAAATATGAAGAGCTTCAAAAGGTGTTAAAAATATGAACAGCTTAAAAATGTGCCAAAAATGAGATGAGCCTGAAATGGTCTGAAAAGAAGGAGGAGCATGAAGTGGTGTTGTAAAAAATGTAGAGCCTGAAAAGGTGTAAAATATCTGAAGAGATTCAAAAGGTGTCAAAATTATGAGGAGCAAGAAACGGTTTGGAAAATAGGACGAGCATGAAGTGGTGTAGAAAAACATGAAGAGCCTGAAAAGGTGTGAAAAATATGAAGAGCTTCAAAAGGTGTGAAAAATAGGAGGAGTATGAAGCGTTGTTGAAAAACATGAAGAGCCTGAAAAGGTGTGAAAAATATGAAGAGCTTCAAAAGGTTTCAAAAATATGAGGAGCTTCAAAAGGTGTCAAAAATATGAGGAGCATGAAACGGTCTGAAAAATCGGAAGAGCATTGTAACATTGTTGAAAAACTTGAAGAGCCTGAAAAGGTGTGAAAAATATGAAGAGCTTCAAAAGGTGTCAAATATATAAGGAGCATGAAACGGTCTGAAAAATCGGAGGAGTATGAAGTGGTGTTGAAAAACATGAAGAGCCTGAAAAGGTGTGAAAAATATGAAGAGCTTCAAAAGGTGTCAAAATATGAGGAGCATGAAACGGTCTGAAAAATAGGAGGAGCATGAAGCGGTGTTGAAAAATATGAAGAGCCTGAAAAGGTGTGAAAAATATGAAGAGCTTCAAAAGGTTTCAAAAATATGAGGAGCATAAAACGGTCTGAAAAATAGTAGGAGCATGAAACGGTGTTCAAAAACATGAGGAGCCTGAAAAGGTGTGAAAAATATGAAGAGCTGCAAAAGTGTGAAACAAATGAAGAGCATGGAACGGTCTGAAACATAGGAGGAGCATGAAGCGGTGTTGAAAAACATGAAGAGCCTGAAAAGGTATGAAAATTATGAAGAGCTTCAGAAGGTGTCAAAAATATGAGTAGCATGAGACGGTCTGAAAAATAAGAGGAGCATGAAGCCGTGTTGAAAAACATGAAGAGCCTGAAAAGGTGTAAAAAACATGAAGAGTTTCAAAAGGTGTCAAAAATATGAGGAACATGAAACGGTCGCAAAATAGGAGGAGCATGAAGTGGGGTTGAAAATCATGAAGAGCTGAAAAGGTGTGTAAAATATGAAGAGCTTCAAAAGGACTGAAATACATGAGGAGCATGAAACTCTCTGAAAAATAGGAGGAGCATGAAGCTGTGTTAAAAACATGAAGAGCCTGAAATGTTGTGAAAAATATGAAGAGCTTCAAAAGGTGTGAAAAATATGAAGAGCTTCAAAATCTGTCAAAAATGAGATGAGCATGAAACGGTCTGAAAAATAGGAGCAGCATGAAGTGGTGTTGAAAAACATGAAGAGCCTAAAAAAGTGTGAAATATATGAAGAGCTTCAAAAGGTGTGAAAAATATTAGGAGCTTCAAAAGCTGTCAAAAATGAGATGATCATGAAGCGATCTGAAAAATAGGAGGAGCATGAGGTACTGTTGAAAAACATGAAGAGCCTGAAAAACTGTGAATATATGAAGAGCTTCAAAAGGTGTGAAAAATATGAAGAGCTTCAAAAGGTGACAAAATATGAGGAGAATGAAACGGTCTGAAAAATAGGAGGAGCATGAAGCGGTGTTTAAAAATATGAAGAGCCTGAAAAGGTGTGAAAAATATGAAGAGCTTGAAAATATGTCAAAAATATGAGTAGCATGAAACGGTCTGAAAAATAAGAGGAGCTTGAAATGGTGTTCAAAAACATGAAGAGCCTGAAAAGGTGTGAAAAATATGAAGAGCTTCAAAAGGTGTGAAATACAATAGGAGCATGAAACGGTCTGTAAAATAGGAGAATCATGAAACGGTGTTGAAACACATGAAGAGCCTGAAAAGGTGTGAAATATATGAAGAGATTCAAAAGGTGTGAAAAATATGAGGAGCATGAAACGGTCTGAAAAATAGGAGAGGCTGAAACGTTGTGGAAATACATGAAGAGCCTAAAAATATGTGAAAAATATGAAGAGCTTCAAAAGGAGTGAAATACATGAGGAGCATAAAACGGTCTGAAAAATAGGAGGAGCATGAAGCAGTGTTGAAAAACATGAAGAGCCTTAAAAGGTGTGAAAAATATGAAGAGCTTCAAAAGGTGTGAAAAATATGAGGAGCATGAAAGGGTCTGAAAAATAAGAGGATCATGAAGCCTAGTTGAAAAACATGTAGAGCCTGAAAAGGTGTAAAAAATATGAAGAGCTTCAAAAGGTGTCAAAAATAAGAGGAGCATGAAACGGTCTGAAAAAGAGGAGGAGCAAGAAGTGGTGCTGAAAAACATGAAGAGCCTAAAAGGTGTGAAAAATATGAAAAGCTTCAAAAGATGTCACAAATATGAGGAGCATGAAACGGTCTGAAAAATAGGAGGAGCATGAAACGGTGTTCAAAAACATGAAGAGCCTGAAAAGGTTTGAAAAATATGAAGACCTTCAAAAGGTATGAAAAATATGAGGAACATGAAACGGTCTTAAAATAGGAGGAGCATGAAGTGGTGTTGAAAAACATGAAGAGCCTGAAAAGGTGTAATAAATATGAAGAGCTTCAAAAGCTGTCAAAAATGAGATGAGCATGAAACGGTCGGAGAAATAGGAGAAGCATGAAGTGGTGTTGAAAAACATGAAGTGCCTGAAAAAGTGTGAAATATATGAAGAGCTTCAAAAGGTGTGAAATATATGAAGAACTTCAGAAGGTGTCAAAAATATGAGCAGCATGAAACTGTCTGAAAAATAAGAGGAGCATTGGAACATTGTTCAAAAACTTGAAGAGCCTGAAAAGGTGTGAAAAATATGAAGAGCTTCAAAAGGTGTCAAAAATATGAGGAGCATGAAAATGTCTGAAAAATAGGAGGAGCATGAAGCGGTGTTGAGAAACATGAAGAGCCTGAAAAGGTGTGAAAAATATGAAGAGCTTGAAAAGGTGTCAAATATATGAGGAGCATGAAACGGTCTGAAAAATAGGAGGAGCATGAAACGGTGTTGAAAAACATGAAGAGCCTTAAAAGGTGTGAAATATAGAAGGAGCTTCAAAAGGTGTCAAAAATATGAGGAGCATTAAACGGTCTGAAAAATAGGAGGAGCATGAAACGGTGTTGAAAAACATGAAGAGCCTGAAAACGTGTGAAAATATGAAGAGCTTCAAAAATATGAAAAATATGAAGACTTCAAAGGGTGAGAAAAATATGAAGTGCTTCAAAAGGTGTCAAAAATATGAGGAGCATGAAACGGTCAGAAAAATATGAGGAGCATGAAGATGTGTTGAAAAACATGAAGAGCCTGAAAAGGTGTGAAAAATATGAAGAGCTTCAAAAGGTGTGAAAAATATGAGGAGCATGAAACGTTCTGAAAAATAGGAGGAGCATGAAGCGGTGTTGAAATACATGAAGAGCCTGAAAACGTGTGAAAAATATGAAGAGCTTCAAAAGGTGTGAACAATATGAGGAGCAAGAAACGTTCTGAAAAATAGGAGGAGCATGAAGCGGTGCTCAAAAACATGAAGAGCCTGAAAAGTTGTGAAAAATGTGAAGAGCTTCAAAAGGTGTCAAAACTATGAGGAGCATGAAACGGTCTCAAAAATGGGAGGAGCATGAAGCGGTGTTCAAAAACATGAAGAGCCTGGAATTGTGTGAAAATTATGAAGAGCCTCAAACCGTGTCAAATATACGAGGAGCATGAAACGGTCTGAAAAATAGGAGGAGCATGAAGCGGTGTTGAAAAACATGAAGAGCCTGAAAATGTGTGAAAATATGAAGAGCTTCATAGGTGTGAAAAATAGGAAGAGCTTCAAAAGGTGTCAAAAATGAGATGAGCATGAAACGGTCTGAATAATAGGAGGAGCAAGAAGTGGTGTTGAAAAACATGACGAGCCTGAAAAGTTGTGATAATATGAAGAGCTTCAAAAGGTTTCAAAAATATGAGGAGCATGAAACGGTCTGAAAAATACGAGGAGCATGAAATCCTGTTCAAATACATGAAGAGACTGAAAAGGTGTGAAAAATATGAAGAGCTTCACAAGGTGTGAAATACATGAGGAACATGAAACGGTCTGAAAAATAGGAGGAGCATCAAGGTGTGTTCAAAAATATGAAGAGCCTGAAAAGGTGTGAAAAATATGAAGAGCTTCAAAAGGTGTCAAAAATATGAGGAACATGAAAAGGCCTGAAAATAAGGAGAAGCATGAAGCGGTGTTCAAAATCATGAAGAGCCTTAAAAGGTGTGAAAAATATTAAAAGCTTCAAAATCTGTCAAAAACATGAGGAGCATGAAACGGTCTGAAAATTAGGAGGGGCATGAAGTGGTGTGGAAAAACATGAAGAGACTGAAAATGTGTAAAAAATATCAAGAGCTTCAAAAGGTGTGAAATACATGAGGAGCATGAAACTCTCTGAAAAATAGGAGGAGCATGAAGCTGTGTTAAAAACATGAAGAGCCTGAAAAGATGTGAAAAATATGAAGAGCTTTAAAAGCTGTGAAAAATATGAGGAGCATGAAACCGTCTGAAAAATAGGAGGAGCATGAAGCGTTGTTCAAAAACATGAAAAGCCTGAAAAGTTGTGAAAAATATGAAGAGCTTCAAAAGGTGTGAAAAAGAGGAGGAGTATGAAGCGGTGTTCAAAATCATGAAGAGCCTGAAAGGGTGTGAAAAATATGAAGAGCTTCAAAAGGTGTCAAAAATATGAGAAGTATGAAACTGTCTGAAAAATATGAGGAGCATGAAACGGTTTTCAAAAACACCAAGAGCCTGAACAGTTGTGAAAAATATAAAGAGCTTCAAAACATGTCAAAAATATGAGGAGCATGAAATGGTCTGAAAAACAGGAGGAGGATGAAGTGGTGTTGAAAAACATGAAGAACCTGAAAAGTTGTCAAAAATATGAAGAACTTCAAAATGTGTCAAAAATATGAGGAGCATGAAACGGTCTGAAAAATAGGAGGAGCATGAAGCGGTGTTCAAAAACATGAAGAGCCTGAAAAGGTGTGAAAATATGAAGAGCTTCAAAACGTGTCAAAAATATGAGGAGCATGAATCGGTCTGAAAAATAGGAAGAGCATGAAACGGTGTTCAAAAACATGAAGAGCCTGAAAAGCTGTGAAAAATATGAAGAGCTTCATGGTGTGAAATACATGAGGGGCATGAATCGGTCTGAAAAATAGGAGGAGAATGAAGCAGTGTTGAAAAACATGAAGAGCCTCAAAAGGTGTGAAAAATATGAAGAGCTTCAAAAGGTGTTAAAAATAAGAACAGCTTAAAAATGTGCCAAAAATGAGATGAGCATGAAATGGTCTGAAAAGAAGGAGGAGCATGAAGTGGTGTTGTAAAAAATGTAGAGCCTGAAAAGGTGTAAAATATCTGAAGAGATTCAAAAGGTGTCAAAATTATGAGGAGCAAGAAACGGTTTGGAAAATAGGACGAGCATGAAGTGGTGTAGAAAAACATGAAGAGCCTGAAAAGGTGTGAAAAATATGAAGAGCTTCAAAAGGTGTGAAAAATAGGAGGAGTATGAAGCGTTGTTGAAAAACATGAAGAGCCTGAAAAGGTGTGAAAAATATGAAGAGCTTCAAAAGGTTTCAAAAATATGAGGAGCTTCAAAAGGTGTCAAAAATATGAGGAGCATGAAACGGTCTGAAAAATCGGAAGAGCATTGTAACATTGTTGAAAAACTTGAAGAGCCTGAAAAGGTGTGAAAAATATGAAGAGCTTCAAAAGGTGTCAAATATATAAGGAGCATGAAACGGTCTGAAAAATCGGAGGAGTATGAAGTGGTGTTGAAAAACATGAAGAGCCTGAAAAGGTGTGAAAAATATGAAGAGCTTCAAAAGGTGTCAAAATATGAGGAGCATGAAACGGTCTGAAAAATAGGAGGAGCATGAAGCGGTGTTGAAAAATATGAAGAGCCTGAAAAGGTGTGAAAAATATGAAGAGCTTCAAAAGGTTTCAAAAATATGAGGAGCATAAAACGGTCTGAAAAATAGTAGGAGCATGAAACGGTGTTCAAAAACATGAGGAGCCTGAAAAGGTGTGAAAAATATGAAGAGCTGCAAAAGTGTGAAACAAATGAAGAGCATGGAACGGTCTGAAACATAGGAGGAGCATGAAGCGGTGTTGAAAAACATGAAGAGCCTGAAAAGGTATGAAAATTATGAAGAGCTTCAGAAGGTGTCAAAAATATGAGTAGCATGAGACGGTCTGAAAAATAAGAGGAGCATGAAGCCGTGTTGAAAAACATGAAGAGCCTGAAAAGGTGTAAAAAACATGAAGAGTTTCAAAAGGTGTCAAAAATATGAGGAACATGAAACGGTCGCAAAATAGGAGGAGCATGAAGTGGGGTTGAAAATCATGAAGAGCTGAAAAGGTGTGTAAAATATGAAGAGCTTCAAAAGGACTGAAATACATGAGGAGCATGAAACTCTCTGAAAAATAGGAGGAGCATGAAGCTGTGTTAAAAACATGAAGAGCCTGAAATGTTGTGAAAAATATGAAGAGCTTCAAAAGGTGTGAAAAATATGAAGAGCTTCAAAATCTGTCAAAAATGAGATGAGCATGAAACGGTCTGAAAAATAGGAGCAGCATGAAGTGGTGTTGAAAAACATGAAGAGCCTAAAAAAGTGTGAAATATATGAAGAGCTTCAAAAGGTGTGAAAAATATTAGGAGCTTCAAAAGCTGTCAAAAATGAGATGATCATGAAGCGATCTGAAAAATAGGAGGAGCATGAGGTACTGTTGAAAAACATGAAGAGCCTGAAAAACTGTGAATATATGAAGAGCTTCAAAAGGTGTGAAAAATATGAAGAGCTTCAAAAGGTGACAAAATATGAGGAGAATGAAACGGTCTGAAAAATAGGAGGAGCATGAAGCGGTGTTTAAAAATATGAAGAGCCTGAAAAGGTGTGAAAAATATGAAGAGCTTGAAAATATGTCAAAAATATGAGTAGCATGAAACGGTCTGAAAAATAAGAGGAGCTTGAAATGGTGTTCAAAAACATGAAGAGCCTGAAAAGGTGTGAAAAATATGAAGAGCTTCAAAAGGTGTGAAATACAATAGGAGCATGAAACGGTCTGTAAAATAGGAGAATCATGAAACGGTGTTGAAACACATGAAGAGCCTGAAAAGGTGTGAAATATATGAAGAGATTCAAAAGGTGTGAAAAATATGAGGAGCATGAAACGGTCTGAAAAATAGGAGAGGCTGAAACGTTGTGGAAATACATGAAGAGCCTAAAAATATGTGAAAAATATGAAGAGCTTCAAAAGGAGTGAAATACATGAGGAGCATAAAACGGTCTGAAAAATAGGAGGAGCATGAAGCAGTGTTGCAAAACATGAAGAGCCTTAAAAGGTGTGAAAAATATGAAGAGCTTCAAAAGGTGTGGAAAATATGAGGAGCATGAAAGGGTCTGAAAAATAAGAGGATCATGAAGCCTAGTTGAAAAACATGTAGAGCCTGAAAAGGTGTAAAAAATATGAAGAGCTTCAAAAGGTGTCAAAAATAAGAGGAGCATGAAACGGTCTGAAAAAGAGGAGGAGCAAGAAGTGGTGCTGAAAAACATGAAGAGCCTAAAAGGTGTGAAAAATATGAAAAGCTTCAAAAGATGTCACAAATATGAGGAGCATGAAACGGTCTGAAAAATAGGAGGAGCATGAAACGGTGTTCAAAAACATGAAGAGCCTGAAAAGGTTTGAAAAATATGAAGACCTTCAAAAGGTATGAAAAATATGAGGAACATGAAACGGTCTTAAAATAGGAGGAGCATGAAGTGGTGTTGAAAAACATGAAGAGCCTGAAAAGGTGTAATAAATATGAAGAGCTTCAAAAGCTGTCAAAAATGAGATGAGCATGAAACGGTCGGAGAAATAGGAGAAGCATGAAGTGGTGTTGAAAAACATGAAGTGCCTGAAAAAGTGTGAAATATATGAAGAGCTTCAAAAGGTGTGAAATATATGAAGAACTTCAGAAGGTGTCAAAAATATGAGCAGCATGAAACTGTCTGAAAAATAAGAGGAGCATTGGAACATTGTTCAAAAACTTGAAGAGCCTGAAAAGGTGTGAAAAATATGAAGAGCTTCAAAAGGTGTCAAAAATATGAGGAACATGAAAAGGCCTGAAAATAAGGAGAAGCATGAAGCGGTGTTCAAAATCATGAAGAGCCTTAAAAGGTGTGAAAAATATTAAAAGCTTCAAAATCTGTCAAAAACATGAGGAGCATGAAACGGTCTGAAAATTAGGAGGGGCATGAAGTGGTGTGGAAAAACATGAAGAGACTGAAAATGTGTAAAAAATATCAAGAGCTTCAAAAGGTGTGAAATACATGAGGAGCATGAAACTCTCTGAAAAATAGGAGGAGCATGAAGCTGTGTTAAAAACATGAAGAGCCTGAAAAGATGTGAAAAATATGAAGAGCTTTAAAAGCTGTGAAAAATATGAGGAGCATGAAACCGTCTGAAAAATAGGAGGAGCATGAAGCGTTGTTCAAAAACATGAAAAGCCTGAAAAGTTGTGAAAAATATGAAGAGCTTCAAAAGGTGTGAAAAAGAGGAGGAGTATGAAGCGGTGTTCAAAATCATGAAGAGCCTGAAAGGGTGTGAAAAATATGAAGAGCTTCAAAAGGTGTCAAAAATATGAGAAGTATGAAACTGTCTGAAAAATATGAGGAGCATGAAACGGTTTTCAAAAACACCAAGAGCCTGAACAGTTGTGAAAAATATAAAGAGCTTCAAAACATGTCAAAAATATGAGGAGCATGAAATGGTCTGAAAAACAGGAGGAGGATGAAGTGGTGTTGAAAAACATGAAGAACCTGAAAAGTTGTCAAAAATATGAAGAACTTCAAAATGTGTCAAAAATATGAGGAGCATGAAACGGTCTGAAAAATAGGAGGAGCATGAAGCGGTGTTCAAAAACATGAAGAGCCTGAAAAGGTGTGAAAATATGAAGAGCTTCAAAACGTGTCAAAAATATGAGGAGCATGAATCGGTCTGAAAAATAGGAAGAGCATGAAACGGTGTTCAAAAACATGAAGAGCCTGAAAAGCTGTGAAAAATATGAAGAGCTTCATGGTGTGAAATACATGAGGGGCATGAATCGGTCTGAAAAATAGGAGGAGAATGAAGCAGTGTTGAAAAACATGAAGAGCCTCAAAAGGTGTGAAAAATATGAAGAGCTTCAAAAGGTGTTAAAAATAAGAACAGCTTAAAAATGTGCCAAAAATGAGATGAGCATGAAATGGTCTGAAAAGAAGGAGGAGCATGAAGTGGTGTTGTAAAAAATGTAGAGCCTGAAAAGGTGTAAAATATCTGAAGAGATTCAAAAGGTGTCAAAATTATGAGGAGCAAGAAACGGTTTGGAAAATAGGACGAGCATGAAGTGGTGTAGAAAAACATGAAGAGCCTGAAAAGGTGTGAAAAATATGAAGAGCTTCAAAAGGTGTGAAAAATAGGAGGAGTATGAAGCGTTGTTGAAAAACATGAAGAGCCTGAAAAGGTGTGAAAAATATGAAGAGCTTCAAAAGGTTTCAAAAATATGAGGAGCTTCAAAAGGTGTCAAAAATATGAGGAGCATGAAACGGTCTGAAAAATCAGAAGAGCATTGTAACATTGTTGAAAAACTTGAAGAGCCTGAAAAGGTGTGAAAAATATGAAGAGCTTCAAAAGGTGTCAAATATATAAGGAGCATGAAACGGTCTGAAAAATCGGAGGAGTATGAAGTGGTGTTGAAAAACATGAAGAGCCTGAAAAGGTGTGAAAAATATGAAGAGCTTCAAAAGGTGTCAAAATATGAGGAGCATGAAACGGTCTGAAAAATAGGAGGAGCATGAAGCGGTGTTGAAAAATATGAAGAGCCTGAAAAGGTGTGAAAAATATGAAGAGCTTCAAAAGGTTTCAAAAATATGAGGAGCATAAAACGGTCTGAAAAATAGTAGGAGCATGAAACGGTGTTCAAAAACATGAGGAGCCTGAAAAGGTGTGAAAAATATGAAGAGCTGCAAAAGTGTGAAACAAATGAAGAGCATGGAACGGTCTGAAACATAGGAGGAGCATGAAGCGGTGTTGAAAAACATGAAGAGCCTGAAAAGGTATGAAAATTATGAAGAGCTTCAGAAGGTGTCAAAAATATGAGTAGCATGAGACGGTCTGAAAAATAAGAGGAGCATGAAGCCGTGTTGAAAAACATGAAGAGCCTGAAAAGGTGTAAAAAACATGAAGAGTTTCAAAAGGTGTCAAAAATATGAGGAACATGAAACGGTCGCAAAATAGGAGGAGCATGAAGTGGGGTTGAAAATCATGAAGAGCTGAAAAGGTGTGTAAAATATGAAGAGCTTCAAAAGGACTGAAATACATGAGGAGCATGAAACTCTCTGAAAAATAGGAGGAGCATGAAGCTGTGTTAAAAACATGAAGAGCCTGAAATGTTGTGAAAAATATGAAGAGCTTCAAAAGGTGTGAAAAATATGAAGAGCTTCAAAATCTGTCAAAAATGAGATGAGCATGAAACGGTCTGAAAAATAGGAGCAGCATGAAGTGGTGTTGAAAAACATGAAGAGCCTAAAAAAGTGTGAAATATATGAAGAGCTTCAAAAGGTGTGAAAAATATTAGGAGCTTCAAAAGCTGTCAAAAATGAGATGATCATGAAGCGATCTGAAAAATAGGAGGAGCATGAGGTACTGTTGAAAAACATGAAGAGCCTGAAAAACTGTGAATATATGAAGAGCTTCAAAAGGTGTGAAAAATATGAAGAGCTTCAAAAGGTGACAAAATATGAGGAGAATGAAACGGTCTGAAAAATAGGAGGAGCATGAAGCGGTGTTTAAAAATATGAAGAGCCTGAAAAGGTGTGAAAAATATGAAGAGCTTGAAAATATGTCAAAAATATGAGTAGCATGAAACGGTCTGAAAAATAAGAGGAGCTTGAAATGGTGTTCAAAAACATGAAGAGCCTGAAAAGGTGTGAAAAATATGAAGAGCTTCAAAAGGTGTGAAATACAATAGGAGCATGAAACGGTCTGTAAAATAGGAGAATCATGAAACGGTGTTGAAACACATGAAGAGCCTGAAAAGGTGTGAAATATATGAAGAGCTTCAAAAGGAGTGAAATACATGAGGAGCATAAAACGGTCTGAAAAATAGGAGGAGCATGAAGCAGTGTTGAAAAACATGAAGAGCCTTAAAAGGTGTGAAAAATATGAAGAGCTTCAAAAGGTGTGAAAAATATGAGGAGCATGAAAGGGTCTGAAAAATAAGAGGATCATGAAGCCTAGTTGAAAAACATGTAGAGCCTGAAAAGGTGTAAAAAATATGAAGAGCTTCAAAAGGTGTCAAAAATAAGAGGAGCATGAAACGGTCTGAAAAAGAGGAGGAGCAAGAAGTGGTGCTGAAAAACATGAAGAGCCTAAAAGGTGTGAAAAATATGAAAAGCTTCAAAAGATGTCACAAATATGAGGAGCATGAAACGGTCTGAAAAATAGGAGGAGCATGAAACGGTGTTCAAAAACATGAAGAGCCTGAAAAGGTTTGAAAAATATGAAGACCTTCAAAAGGTATGAAAAATATGAGGAACATGAAACGGTCTTAAAATAGGAGGAGCATGAAGTGGTGTTGAAAAACATGAAGAGCCTGAAAAGGTGTAATAAATATGAAGAGCTTCAAAAGCTGTCAAAAATGAGATGAGCATGAAACGGTCGGAGAAATAGGAGAAGCATGAAGTGGTGTTGAAAAACATGAAGTGCCTGAAAAAGTGTGAAATATATGAAGAGCTTCAAAAGGTGTGAAATATATGAAGAACTTCAGAAGGTGTCAAAAATATGAGCAGCATGAAACTGTCTGAAAAATAAGAGGAGCATTGGAACATTGTTCAAAAACTTGAAGAGCCTGAAAAGGTGTGAAAAATATGAAGAGCTTCAAAAGGTGTCAAAAATATGAGGAGCATGAAAATGTCTGAAAAATAGGAGGAGCATGAAGCGGTGTTGAGAAACATGAAGAGCCTGAAAAGGTGTGAAAAATATGAAGAGCTTGAAAAGGTGTCAAATATATGAGGAGCATGAAACGGTCTGAAAAATAGGAGGAGCATGAAACGGTGTTGAAAAACATGAAGAGCCTTAAAAGGTGTGAAATATAGAAGGAGCTTCAAAAGGTGCCAAAAATATGAGGAGCATTAAACGGTCTGAAAAATAGGAGGAGCATGAAACGGTGTTGAAAAACATGAAGAGCCTGAAAACGTGTGAAAATATGAAGAGCTTCAAAAATATGAAAAATATGAAGAGCTTCAAAGGGTGAGAAAAATATGAAGTACTTCAAAAGGTGTCAAAAATATGAGGAGCATGAAACGGTCAGAAAAATATGAGGAGCATGAAGATGTGTTGAAAAACATGAAGAGCCTGAAAAGGTGTGAAAAATATGAAGAGCTTCAAAAGGTGTGAAAAATATGAGGAGCATGAAACGTTCTGAAAAATAGGAGGAGCATGAAGCGGTGTTGAAATACATGAAGAGCCTGAAAACGTGTGAAAAATATGAAGAGCTTCAAAAGGTGTGAACAATATGAGGAGCAAGAAACGTTCTGAAAAATAGGAGGAGCATGAAGCGGTGCTCAAAAACATGAAGAGCCTGAAAAGTTGTGAAAAATGTGAAGAGCTTCAAAAGGTGTCAAAACTATGAGGAGCATGAAACGGTCTCAAAAATGGGAGGAGCATGAAGCGGTGTTCAAAAACATGAAGAGCCTGGAATTGTGTGAAAATTATGAAGAGCCTCAAACCGTGTCAAATATACGAGGAGCATGAAACGGTCTGAAAAATAGGAGGAGCATGAAGCGGTGTTGAAAAACATGAAGAGCCTGAAAATGTGTGAAAATATGAAGAGCTTCATAGGTGTGAAAAATATGAAGAGCTTCAAAAGGTGTCAAAAATGAGATGAGCATGAAACGGTCTGAATAATAGGAGGAGCAAGAAGTGGTGTTGAAAAACATGACGAGCCTGAAAAGTTGTGAAAAATATGAAGAGCTTCAAAAGGTTTCAAAAATATGAGGAGCATGAAACGGTCTGAAAAATACGAGGAGCATGAAATCCTGTTCAAATACATGAAGAGACTGAAAAGGTGTGAAAAATATGAAGAGCTTCCAAAATTGTCAAAAATATGACGAGCATGAAACGGTCTGAAAAATAGGAGGGGCATGAAGCGGTGTTGAAAACATGAAGAGCCTGAGAAGGTGTGAAATATATGAAGAGCTTCAAAAGGTGTCAAAAATATGAGGAGCATGAAACGGTCTGAAAAATAGGAGGAGCAAGAAGCGATGTTGAAAATCACGAAGAGACTGAAAAGGTGTGAAAAATATGAAGACCTTCAAAAGGTGTCAAAAATATGAGGAGCATGAAACGGTCTGAAAAATAAGAGGAGCATGAAGTGGTGTTGAAAAACATGAAGAGCCTGAAAAGGTGTGAAAAATATGAAGAGCTTCAAAAGGTGTGAAATACATGAGGAGCATGAAACGGTCTGAAAAATAGCAGGAGCATGAAGCGGTGTTGTAAAAAATGAATAGACTGAAAAGGTGTCAAAAATATGAAGAGCTTCAAAAGGTTTGAAAATTATGAGGAGCATGAAACGGTCTGAAAAATAGGAGGATCATGCAGCAGTGTTGAAAAACATGAAGAGCCTGAAAATGTGTGAAAAATATGAAGAACTTCAAAAGGTGTGAAAAATATGAAGAGCTTCAAAACGTGACAAAAATGAGATGAGCATGAAACGGTCTGAAAAATAGGAGGAGCATGAAGTGGTGTTGAAAACATGAAGAGCCTGAAAAGGTGTGAAAAACATGAAGAGCCTCAAAACGTGTCAAAAATATGAGGAGCATGAAACGGTCTGAAAAATAGGAGGAGGATGAAGCAGTGTTGAAAAACATGAACAGCCTGAAAAGGTTTGAAAAATATGAAGAGCTTCACAAATGTGAAAAATATGAAGACCTTCAAAAGGTGTCAAAAATATGAGGAGCATGAAACGGTCTGAAAAATAGGTGGATCATGAAGCGGTATTGTAAGACATGAAGAGTCTGGAAAGGATTGAAAAATAAGAACATCCTCAAAAAATGTCAAAAATATGAGGAGCATGAAACGGTGTGAAAAATAGGAGGAGCATGAAGCGGTGTTCAAAAACATGAAGAGCCTGAAAAGGTGTGAGAAATATGAAGAGCTTCAAAACCTGTCAAAATATGAGGAGCATGAAACGGTCTGAAAAATAGGAGGATCATGAAGCGCTGTCGAAAAACATGAAGAGCATTAAAGGGTGTGAAATATATGAAGAGCTTCAAAAGGTTTGAAATATATGAGGAGCTTGAAACGGTCTGAAAAATAGGAGGAGCATGAAGTGGTGTTGAAAAACATGAAGAGGTTGAAAAGGTGTGAAAAATATGAAGAGCTTCAAAAGGTGTCAATAATATGAGGAGCATGAAGCGGTCTGAAAAATGTGAGTAGCATGAAACGGTGTTCAAAAACATGAAGAGCCTGAAAAGGTGTGAAAAATATGAAGAGCTTCAAAAAGTGTGAAATACATGAGGAGCATGAAACGGTCTGAAAAATAAGAGAAGCGTTAAGTTGTGTTGAAAAACATGAAGGGCCTGAAAAGGTGTGAGAAATATGAAGAGTTTCAAAAGGTGTCAATAATATGAGGAGCATGAAACGGTCTGAAAAATACGAGGAGGATGAAGTAGTGTTCAAAAACATGAAGAGCCTGAAAAGGTGTGAAAAATATGAAGAGCTTTAAAAGGTGTCAAAATATGAGGAGCATGAAACGTTCTGAAAAATAGGAGGATCAAGAAACGGTGTTCAAAAACATGAAGAGCCTGAAAAGGTGTGAAAAATATGAAGAGCCTCAAAAAATGTCAAAAATATAAGGAGTATGAAATGGTCTCAAAAATAGGAGGAGCTTGAAGCGGTGTTGAAAAACTTGAAGAGCCTGAAACCGTGTGAAAAATATGAAGAGCTTCAAAAATGTGAAAAATATGAAGAGCTTCAAAAGGTTTGAAAAATATGAAAAGCTTCAAAAGGTGTCAAAAATTAAATGAGCATGAAACGGTCTGAAAAATAGGATGTGCATGAAGCGGTGTTGAAAATCATGAAGAGCCTGAAAAGGTGTGAAAAATATGAAGAGCTTCAAAAGATGTCAAAAATGATATGTGCATGAAACGGGCTGAAAAATCGGAGGAGCATGAAGTGGTGTTGAAAAACATGAAGAGCCTGAAAATGTGTGAAATATATGAACAGCTTCAAAATGTGTCAAATATATGAGGAGCATGAAACGGTCTGAAAAATAGCAGGAGCATGAAGCGGTGTTGAAAAACATGAAGAGCCTGAAAATGTGTGAAAAATATGAAGAACTTCAAAAGTTGTCAAAAATATGAGGAGCATGGCACGGTCTGAAAAGTTGGAGGAGCAAGAAGTCGTTGTGAAAAACATGAAGAGCCTGAAAAGGTGTGCAAAATTTGAAGAGCTTCAAAAGGTGTGAAATTCATGAGGAGATGAAACGGTCTGAAAAATAGGAGGGCATGAGGCGGTGTTGAAAAACATGAAGAGTCTGAAAAGGTGTGAGAAATATGAAGAGTTTCAAAAGACGTGAAAAATATGAAGAGCTTCAAAAGATATAAATAATGAGATGAGCATGAAACGGTCTGAAAAATAAGAGGAGCATGAAGCGGTGTTGAAAAACATGAAGAGTCTGAAAAGGTGTGAGAAATATGAAGAGATTCAAAAGGTGTCAAAATTATTAGGAGCATGAAAGGGTCTGCAAAAAAGGAGAAGCATGAAGTGGTGTTGAAAAACATGAAGAGCCTAAAAGGTGTGAAAAATATGAAGAGCTTCAAAAGGTGTGAAAAATATGAGGAGCTTGAAACGGTCTGAAAAATAGGAGGAGCATGAAACGGTGTTCAAAAACATGAAGAGCCTGAAAAGGTGTGAAAAATATGAAGAGCTTTAAAAGGTGTCAAAATATGAGGAGCATGAAACGTTCTGAAAAATAGGAGTATCAAGAAACGGTGTTCAAAAACATGAAGAGGCTGAAATGGTGTGAAAAATATGAAGAGCCTCAGAAAATGTCAAACATATAAGGAGTATGAAATGGTCTCAAAAATAGGAGGAGCATGAAGCGGTCTTGAAAACCATGAAGAGCCTGAAACCGTGAGAAAAATAAGAAGAGCTTCAAAAATGTGAAAAATATGAAGAGCTTCAAAAGGTATGAAAAATATGAAGAGCTTCAAAAGTTGTCAAAAATTAGATGAG
Organism: Dama dama; assembly: GCF_033118175.1. Classification (NCBI taxonomy): domain Eukaryota; kingdom Metazoa; phylum Chordata; class Mammalia; order Artiodactyla; family Cervidae; genus Dama; species Dama dama. The sequence goes on along the minus strand of NC_083688.1, from coordinate 63,489,985 downwards.
CATGAAACGGTCTGAAAAATAGGAGGTGCATGAAGCGGTGTTGAAAATCATGAAGAGCCTGAAAAGGTGTGAAAAATATGCAGAGCTTCAAAAGCTGTGAAAAATATGAAGAGCTTCAAAAGGTGTCAAAAATATGAGGAGCATGAAATGAACGGAAAAATAGGAGGAGCATGAAGCGGTGTTCTAAAATATGAAGAGCCTGAAAAGGTGTGAAAAATATGAAGAGCTTCAAAAGGTGTCAAAAATATGAGTAGCATGTAATGGGCTGAAAAATAGAAGGAGCATGAATAGGTGTTCAAAATCATGAAGAGCCTGAAAAGGTGTGAAAAATATGAAGAGCTTCAAAAAGTGTAAAAAATATGAGGAGCATGAAACGGTCTGAAAAAAAGGAGGAGCATGAAGTGGTGTGGAAAAACATGAAGAGACTGAAAAGGTGTGAAAAATATGAAGAGCTTCAAAAGGTGTGAAATACATGAGGAGCATGAAACTCTCTGAAAAATAGGAGGAGCATGAAGCTGTGTTAAAAACATGAAGAGCCTGAAAAGATGTGAAAAATATGAAGAGCTTTAAAAGCTGTGAAATATATGAGGAGCATGAAACCGTCTGAAAAATAGGAGGAGCATGAAGCGGTGTTGAAAAACATGAAGAGCCTGAAAAGGTGTGAAAAATATGAAGAAATTCAAAGGGTGTCAAAAATATGAGGAGCATGAAACGGTGATGAAAAACATGAAGAGCCTGAAAAGGTGTGAAAAATATGAACAGCTTCAAAAAGTGTCAAAAATATGAGGAGCATGAAACGGTCTGAAAAATAGGAGGAGCATGAAGCGGTGTTGAAAAACATGAAGAGCCTGAAAAGGTGTGAAAAATATGAAGAGATTCAAAAGGTGTCAAAAATATGAGGAGCATGAAACGGTGTTGAAAAACATGAAGAGCCTGAAAAGGTGTGAAAAATATGAACAGCTTCAAAAAGTGTCAAAAATATGAGGAGCATGAAACGGTCTGAAAAATAGGAGGTGCATGAAGCGGTGTTGAAAAACATGAAGAGCCTGAAAACGTGTGAAAAATATGAAGAGCTTCAAAAAGGTGTGAAAAATATGAAGAGCTTCAAAAGGTGTGAAATATATGAAGAGCTTCAAAATGTGTCAAAAATATGAGGAGCATGAAACGGTCTGAAAAATAGGAGGAGGATGAAGCGGTGTTGAAAAACATGAAGAGCCTGAAAAGGTGTGAAAAATATGATGAGCTTCAGAAATGTGAAAAATATGAAGAGCTTCAAAAGGTGTGAAAATTATGAAGAGCATGAAACGGTCTGAAAAATAGGAGGAGCATGAAAAGGTGTTCAAATATATGAAGAGCCTGAAAATGTGCGAATAAAATGAAGAGCTTCAAAAGGTGTGAAATACATGAAGAGCATGAAACTCTCTGACAAATAGGAGGAGCATGTAGTGGTGTTCAAAAATATGAAGAGTCTGAAAAGGTGTGAAAAATATGAAGAGCTTCAAAAAGTGTCAAAAATATGAGGAGCATGAAACGGTCTGAAAAATAGGAGGAGCATGAAGCGGTCTTGAAAAACATGAAGAGCCTAAAAACGTGTGAAAAATATGAAGAGCTTCAAAACGTGTAAAAAATATGGGGAGCATGAAACGGTCTGCAAAAAAGGAGGAGCATGAAGTGGTGTTGAAAAACTTGAACAGCGAGAAAATGTGTGAAAAATATGAAAAGCTTCAAAAGGTGGTAAAAATATGCGGAGCATGAAACGGTCTGAAAAATAGGAGGAGCATGAAGCGGTGTTCAAAAACATGAAGAGCCTGAAAAGGTGTGAAAAATATGAAGAGCTTAAAAATGTGTCAAAATATGAGGAGCATGAAACGGTCTGAAAAATAGGAGGAGCATGAAGCGTTGTTGAAAAACATGAAGAGCCTGAAAAGTTGTGAAAAATATGAAGGGCTTAAAAAGGTGTGAAAAATATGAAGAGCTTCAAATGTGTCAAAAATGAGATGAGCATGAAACGGTCTGAAAAATAAGAGGAGCATGAAGTGGTGTTGAAAAAAAAGAAGAGGCTGAAAAGGTGTGAAATATATGAAGACCTTCAAAAGGTGTCAAAAATATGAGGAGAATGAAACGTTCTGAATAATAGGAGGAGCATGAAGCGGTGTTGAAAAACATGAAGAGCCTGAAAACGTGTGAAAAATATGAAGAGCTTCAAAAGGTGTGAAAAATATGAAGAGCTTCAAATGTGTCAAAAATGAGATGAGCATGAAACGGTCTGAAAAATAAGAGGAGCATGAAGTGGAGTTTAAGAAAAAGAAGAGCCTGAAAAGTTGTGAAATATATGAAGACCTTCAAAAGGTGTCAAAAATATGAGGAGTATGAAATGGTCTGAAAAATAGGAGGAGCATGAATAGGTGTTGAAAAACATGAAGAGCCTGAAAAGGTGTGAAAAATATGAAGAGATTCATAAGGTGTCAAAAATATGAGTAGCATGAAACGGTATTGAAAAACATGAAGAGCCTGAAAAGGTGTGAAAAATATGAACAGCTTCAAAATGTGTCAAATATATGAGGATCATGAAACGGTCTGAAAAATAGGAGGAGCATGAAGCGGTGTTGAAAAACATGAAGAGCCTGAAAACGTGTGAAAAATATGAAGAGCTTCAAAAGGTGTGAAAAATATGAAGAGCTTCAAATGTGTCAAAAATGAGATGAGCATGAAACGGTTTGAAAAATAGGAGGAGCATGAAGTGGTGTTGAAAAAAAAGGAGACTGAAAAGGTGTGAAAAATATGAGGATCGTCAAAAGGTGTGAAAAATATGAGGAGCATGAGAAGGTCTGCAAAAAGGAGGAGCATGAAGTGGTGGTGAAAAACTTGAAGAGCCTGAAAAGGTGTGAAAAATATGAAAAGCTTCAAAATCTGTCAAAAATATGAGGAGCATGAAACGGTCTGAAAAATAGGAGGCGCATGAAGCGGTGTTCAAAAACATGACGAGCCTGAAAAGGTGTGAAAAATATGAAGAGCTTCAAAAGGTGTCAAAAATATGAGGAGCAGGAAATGGTCTGCAAAATAGGAGGAACATGAAACGGTGATCAAAAACATGAAGAGCCTGAAAAGGTGTGAAAAATATGAAGAGCTTCAAAAGTTGTCAAAAATGAGATGAGCATGAAACGGTCTGAAAAATAAGAGGAGCATGAAGTGGAGTTGAAAAAAAAAGAAGAGCCTGAAAAGATGTGAATATATGAAGACCTTCAAAAGGTGTCAAAAATATGAGGAGAATGAAACGGTCTAAATAATAGGAGGAGCATGAAGCGGTGTTGAAAAACATGAAGAGCCTGAAAAGGTGTGAAAAATATGGAGAGATTCTAAAGGTTTCAAAAATGAGAAGAGAATGAAACGGTCTGAAAAATAAGAGGAGCATGAAGTGGTGGTGAAAATCATGAAGAGCCTGAAAAGGTGTGAAAAATATGAAGAGCTTCTAAAGGTGTCAAAAATATGAGGAGCATGAAACGGTCTGAAAAATAGGAGGATCATGAATCGGTGTTCAAAAACATGAAAAGCCTGAAAAGGTGTGAAAATATGAAGAGCTTCAAAAAGTGTAAAAAATATGAGGAGCATGAAACGGTCTGAAAAAAAGGAGGAGCATGAAGTGGTGTGGAAAAACATGAAGAGACTGAAAATGTGTGAAAAATATCAAGAGCTTCAAAAGGTGTGAAATACATGAGGAGCATGAAACTCTCTGAAAAATAGGAGGAGCATGAAGCTGTGTTAAAAACATGAAGAGCCTGAAAAGATGTGAAAAATATGAAGAGCTTTAAAAGCTGTGAAAAATATGAGGAGCATGAAACCGTCTGAAAAATAGGAGGAGCATGAAGCGGTGTTGAAAAACATGAAGAGCCTGAAAAGGTGTGAAAAATATGAACAGATTCAAAGGGTGTCAAATATATGAGGAGCAGGAAACGGTGTTGAAAAACATGAAGAGCCTGAAAAGGTGTGAAAAATATGAACAGCTTCAAAAAGTGTCAAAAATATGAGGAGCATGAAACGGTCTGAAAAATAGGAGGTGCATGAAACGGTGTTGAAAAACATGAAGAGCCTGAAAACGTGTGAAAAATATGAAGAGCTTCAAAAAGGTGTGAAAAATATGAAGAGCTTCAAAAGGTGTGAAATATATGAAGAGCTTCAAAATGTGTCAAAAATATGAGGATCATGAAACGGTCTGAAAAATAGGAGGAGGATGAAGCGGTGTTGAAAAACATGAAGAGCCTGAAAAGGTGTGAAAAATATGATGAGCTTCAGAAATGTGAAAAATATGAAGAGCTTCAAAAGGTGTGAAATATATGAAGAGCATGAAACGGTCTGAAAAATATGAGGAGCATGAAAAGGTGTTCAAATACATGAAGAGCCTGAAAATGTGCGAATAAAATGAAGAGCTTCAAAAGGTGTGAAAAACATGAGGAGCATGAAACTGTCTAAAAAATAGGAGGAGCATGAAATGGTGTTCAAAAACATGAAGAGCGTGAAAAGATGTGAAAAATATGAGGAGCTTCAAAAGGTGTCAAAAATACGAGGAGCATGAAACGGTCTGAAAAATAGGAGGAGCATGAAGCGTTGTTCAAAAAAGTGAAGAGCCTGAAAAGGTGTGAAAAATATGAAGAGCTTCAAAACGTGTCAAAAATATGAGGAGCATGAAACGGTCTGAAAAATAGAAGCAGCATGAAGCGGTGTTGAAAAACATGAAGAGCCTCAAAACGTGTGAAAAATATGAAGAGCTTCAAAGTTGTGAAAAATATGAAGAGCTTCAAAAGATGTCAAAAATGAGATGAGCATGAAACGGTCTGAAAAATAGGAGGAGCATGAAGTGGTGTTGAAAAAAAAGAAGAGCCTGTAAAGGTGTGAAATATATGAAGAGCTTCAAATGGTGTCAAAATATGAGGAGAATGAAGCGGTCTAAAAAATAGGAGGAGCATGAAGCGGTGTTGAAAAACATGAAGTGCCTGAGAAGGTGTGAAAAATATGAAGAGCTTCTAAAGGTGTCAAAAATATGAGGAGCATTAAACGGTCTGAAAAATAGGAGGAGCATGAAGTGGTGTTGAAAAACATGAAGAGCCTGAAAAGGTGTGAAAAATATGAAGAGCTTCAAAAGGTGTCAAAAATATGAGGAGTATGAAACGGTCTGCAAAATAGGAGGATCATGTAGTGGTGTTCAAAAACCTGATGAGCATGAAAAGGTATGAAAAATATGAAGAGTTTCAAAATGTGTCAAATATGATGAGCATGAAACGGTCTGAAAAATAGGAGGAGCATGGAACAGTGATCAAAAACATGAAGAGCCTGAAAAGGTGTGAAAAATATGAAGAGCTTCAAAAGGTGTGAAATACATGAGGAGCATGAAACGGGCTGAAAAATAGGAGAAGCATGAGGTGGTGTGGAAAAACATGAAGAGCCTGAAAAGGTGTGAAAAATATGAAGAGCTTCAAAAGGTGTGAAATACATGAGGAGCATGAAACTCTTTGAAAATTAGGAGAAGCATGAAGCAGTGTTCAAAAACATGAAGAGCCTGATGTGTTGTGAAAAATATGAAAAGCTTCAAAAGTTGTCAAAAATGAGATGAGCTTGAAACAGTCTGAAAAATCGGAAGAGCATGAAGCGGTGTTGAAAAACATGAAGAGCTGAAAACGTGTGAAAAATATGAAGAGCTTCAAAAGGTGTCAAAAATATGAGGAGCAAAGAATGGTCTGAAAACTAGGAGAAGCATGAAGCGTGTTCAAATACATGAAAAGCCTGAAAAGGTGTGAAAAATATGCAGAGCTTCAAAAGGTGTTAAAAATATGAGGAGCATGAAGCGGTCTGAAAAATAGGAGGAGCATGAAGCGGTGTTCAAAAACATGAAGAGCCTGAAAAGTTGTTGAAAAATATGAAGGGCTTCAAAAGGTGTGAAAAATATGAAGAGCTTCAAATGTGTCAAAAATGAGATGAGCATGAAACGGTCTGAAAAATAAGAGGAGCATGAAGTGGTGTTGAAAAAAAAGAAGAGGCTGAAAAGGTGTGAAATATATGAAGACCTTCAAAAGGTGTCAAAAATATGAGGAGAATGAAACGTTCTGAATAATAGGAGGAGCATGAAGCGGTGTTGAAAAACATGAAGAGCCTGAAAACGTGTGAAAAATATGAAGAGCTTCAAAAGGTGTGAAAAATATGAAGAGCTTCAAATGTGTCAAAAATGAGATGAGCATGAAACGGTCTGAAAAATAAGAGGAGCATGAAGTGGAGTTTAAGAAAAAGAAGAGCCTGAAAAGTTGTGAAATATATGAAGACCTTCAAAAGGTGTCAAAAATATGAGGAGTATGAAATGGTCTGAAAAATAGGAGGAGCATGAATAGGTGTTGAAAAACATGAAGAGCCTGAAAAGGTGTGAAAAATATGAAGAGATTCAAAAGGTGTCAAAAATATGAGTAGCATGAAACGGTATTGAAAAACATGAAGAGCCTGAAAAGGTGTGAAAAATATGAACAGCTTCAAAATGTGTCAAATATATGAGGATCATGAAACGGTCTGAAAAATAGGAGGAGCATGAAGCGGTGTTGAAAAACATGAAGAGCCTGAAAACGTGTGAAAAATATGAAGAGCTTCAAAAGGTGTGAAAAATATGAAGAGCTTCAAATGTGTCAAAAATGAGATGAGCATGAAACGGTTTGAAAAATAGGAGGAGCATGAAGTGGTGTTGAAAAAAAAGGAGACTGAAAAGGTGTGAAAAATATGAGGATCATCAAAAGGTGTGAAAAATATGAGGAGCATGAAAAGGTCTGCAAAAAGGAGGAGCATGAAGTGGTGGTGAAAAACTTGAAGAGCCTGAAAAGGTGTGAAAAATATGAAAAGCTTCAAAATTTGTCAAAAATATGAGGAGCATGAAACGGTCTGAAAAATAGGAGGCGCATGAAGCGGTGTTCAAAAACATGACGAGCCTGAAAAGGTGTGAAAAATATGAAGAGCTTCAAAAGGTGTCAAAAATATGAGGAGCAGGAAATGGTCTGCAAAATAGGAGGAACATGAAACGGTGATCAAAAACATGAAGAGCCTGAAAAGGTGTGAAAAATATGAAGAGCTTCAAAAGTTGTCAAAAATGAGATGAGCATGAAACGGTCTGAAAAATAAGAGGAGCATGAAGTGGAGTTGAAAAAAAAAGAAGAGCCTGAAAAGATGTGAATATATGAAGACCTTCAAAAGGTGTCAAAAATATGAGGAGAATGAAACGGTCTAAATAATAGGAGGAGCATGAAGCGGTGTTGAAAAACATGAAGAGCCTGAAAAGGTGTGAAAAATATGGAGAGATTCTAAAGGTTTCAAAAATGAGAAGAGAATGAAACGGTCTGAAAAATAAGAGGAGCATGAAGTGGTGGTGAAAATCATGAAGAGCCTGAAAAGGTGTGAAAAATATGAAGAGCTTCTAAAGGTGTCAAAAATATGAGGAGCATGAAACGGTCTGAAAAATAGGAGGATCATGAAGCGGTGTTCAAAAACATGAAAAGCCTGAAAAGGTGTGAAAATATGAAGAGCTTCAAAAAGGTGTGAAAAATATGAAGAGCTTCAAAAGGTGTGAAATATATGAAGAGCTTCAAAATGTGTCAAAAATATGAGGATCATGAAACGGTCTGAAAAATAGGAGGAGGATGAAGCGGTGTTGAAAAACATGAAGAGCCTGAAAAGGTGTGAAAAATATGGAGAGATTCTAAAGGTTTCAAAAATGAGAAGAGAATGAAACGGTCTGAAAAATAAGAGGAGCATGAAGTGGTGGTGAAAATCATGAAGAGCCTGAAAAGGTGTGAAAAATATGAAGAGCTTCTAAAGGTGTCAAAAATATGAGGAGCATGAAACGGTCTGAGAAATAGGAGGATCATGAAGCGGTGTTCAAAAACATGAAAAGCCTGAAAAGGTGTGAAAATATGAAGAGCTTCAAAAAGGTGTGAAAAATATGAAGAGCTTCAAAAGGTGTGAAATATATGAAGAGCTTCAAAATGTGTCAAAAATATGAGGATCATGAAACGGTCTGAAAAATAGGAGGAGGATGAAGCGGTGTTGAAAAACATGAAGAGCCTGAAAAGGTGTGAAAAATATGGAGAGATTCTAAAGGTTTCAAAAATGAGAAGAGAATGAAACGGTCTGAAAAATAAGAGGAGCATGAAGTGGTGGTGAAAATCATGAAGAGCCTGAAAAGGTGTGAAAAATATGAAGAGCTTCTAAAGGTGTCAAAAATATGAGGAGCATGAAACGGTCTGAAAAATAGGAGGATCATGAAGCGGTGTTCAAAAACATGAAAAGCCTGAAAAGGTGTGAAAATATGAAGAGCTTCAAAAAGGTGTGAAAAATATGAAGAGCTTCAAAAGGTGTGAAATATATGAAGAGCTTCAAAATGTGTCAAAAATATGAGGATCATGAAACGGTCTGAAAAATAGGAGGAGGATGAAGCGGTGTTGAAAAACATGAAGAGCCTGAAAAGGTGTGAAAAATATGATGAGCTTCAGAAATGTGAAAAATATGAAGAGCTTCAAAAGGTGTGAAATATATGAAGAGCATGAAACGGTCTGAAAAATATGAGGAGCATGAAAAGGTGTTCAAATACATGAAGAGCCTGAAAATGTGCGAATAAAATGAAGAGCTTCAAAAGGTGTGAAAAACATGAGGAGCATGAAACTGTCTAAAAAATAGGAGGAGCATGAAATGGTGTTCAAAAACATGAAGAGCGTGAAAAGATGTGAAAAATATGAGGAGCTTCAAAAGGTGTCAAAAATACGAGGAGCATGAAACGGTCTGAAAAATAGGAGGAGCATGAAGCGTTGTTCAAAAAAGTGAAGAGCCTGAAAAGGTGTGAAAAATATGAAGAGCTTCAAAACGTGTCAAAAATATGAGGAGCATGAAACGGTCTGAAAAATAGAAGCAGCATGAAGCGGTGTTGAAAAACATGAAGAGCCTCAAAACCTGTGAAAAATATGAAGAGCTTCAAAGTTGTGAAAAATATGAAGAGCTTCAAAAGATGTCAAAAATGAGATGAGCATGAAACGGTCTGAAAAATAGGAGGAGCATGAAGTGGTGTTGAAAAAAAAGAAGAGCCTGTAAAGGTGTGAAATATATGAAGAGCTTCAAATGGTGTCAAAATATGAGGAGAATGAAGCGGTCTGAAAAATAGGAGGAGCATGAAGCGGTGTTGAAAAACATGAAGTGCCTGAGAAGGTGTGAAAAATATGAAGAGCTTCTAAAGGTGTCAAAAATATGAGGAGCATTAAACGGTCTGAAAAATAGGAGGAGCATGAAGTGGTGTTGAAAAACATGAAGAGCCTGAAAAGGTGTGAAAAATATGAAGAGCTTCAAAAGGTGTCAAAAATATGAGGAGTATGAAACGGTCTGCAAAATAGGAGGATCATGTAGTGGTGTTCAAAAACCTGATGAGCATGAAAAGGTATGAAAAATATGAAGAGTTTCAAAATGTGTCAAATATGATGAGCATGAAACGGTCTGAAAAATAGGAGGAGCATGGAACAGTGATCAAAAACATGAAGAGCCTGAAAAGGTGTGAAAAATATGAAGAGCTTCAAAAGGTGTGAAATACATGAGGAGCATGAAACGGGCTGAAAAATAGGAGAAGCATGAGGTGGTGTGGAAAAACATGAAGAGCCTGAAAAGGTGTGAAAAATATGAAGAGCTTCAAAAGGTGTGAAATACATGAGGAGCATGAAACTCTTTGAAAATTAGGAGAAGCATGAAGCAGTGTTCAAAAACATGAAGAGCCTGATGTGTTGTGAAAAATATGAAAAGCTTCAAAAGTTGTCAAAAATGAGATGAGCTTGAAACAGTCTGAAAAATCGGAAGAGCATGAAGCGGTGTTGAAAAACATGAAGAGCTGAAAACGTGTGAAAAATATGAAGAGCTTCAAAAGGTGTCAAAAATATGAGGAGCAAAGAATGGTCTGAAAACTAGGAGAAGCATGAAGCGTGTTCAAATACATGAAAAGCCTGAAAAGGTGTGAAAAATATGCAGAGCTTCAAAAGGTGTTAAAAATATGAGGAGCATGAAGCGGTCTGAAAAATAGGAGGAGCATGAAGCGGTGTTCAAAAACATGAAGAGCCTGAAAAGTTGTGAAAAATATGAAGGGCTTCAAAAGGTGTGAAAAATATGAAGAGCTTCAAATGTGTCAAAAATGAGATGAGCATGAAACGGTCTGAAAAATAAGAGGAGCATGAAGTGGTGTTGAAAAAAAAGAAGAGGCTGAAAAGGTGTGAAATATATGAAGACCTTCAAAAGGTGTCAAAAATATGAGGAGAATGAAACGTTCTGAATAATAGGAGGAGCATGAAGCGGTGTTGAAAAACATGAAGAGCCTGAAAACGTGTGAAAAATATGAAGAGCTTCAAAATATGAGGAGCATGAAAAGGTCTGCAAAAAGGAGGAGCATGAAGCGGTGGTGAAAAACTTGAAGAGCCTGAAAAGGTGTGAAAAATATGAAAAGCTTCAAAATCTGTCAAAAATATGAGGAGCATGAAACGGTCTGAAAAATAGGAGGCGCATGAAGCGGTGTTCAAAAACATGACGAGCCTGAAAAGGTGTGAAAAATATGAAGAGCTTCAAATGTGTCAAAAATGAGATGAGCATGAAACGGTCTGAAAAATAAGAGGAGCATGAAGTGGAGTTTAAGAAAAAGAAGAGCCTGAAAAGTTGTGAAATATATGAAGACCTTCAAAAGGTGTCAAAAATATGAGGAGTATGAAATGGTCTGAAAAATAGGAGGAGCATGAATAGGTGTTGAAAAACATGAAGAGCCTGAAAAGGTGTGAAAAATATGAAGAGATTCATAAGGTGTCAAAAATATGAGTAGCATGAAACGGTATTGAAAAACATGAAGAGCCTGAAAAGGTGTGAAAAATATGAACAGCTTCAAAATGTGTCAAATATATGAGGATCATGAAACGGTCTGAAAAATAGGAGGAGCATGAAGCGGTGTTGAAAAACATGAAGAGCCTGAAAACGTGTGAAAAATATGAAGAGCTTCAAAAGGTGTGAAAAATATGAAGAGCTTCAAATGTGTCAAAAATGAGATGAGCATGAAACGGTTTGAAAAATAGGAGGAGCATGAAGTGGTGTTGAAAAAAAAGGAGACTGAAAAGGTGTGAAAAATATGAGGATCGTCAAAAGGTGTGAAAAATATGAGGAGCATGAAAAGGTCTGCAAAAAGGAGGAGCATGAAGTGGTGGTGAAAAACTTGAAGAGCCTGAAAAGGTGTGAAAAATATGAAAAGCTTCAAAATCTGTCAAAAATATGAGGAGCATGAAACGGTCTGAAAAATAGGAGGCGCATGAAGCGGTGTTCAAAAACATGACGAGCCTGAAAAGGTGTGAAAAATATGAAGAGCTTCAAAAGGTGTCAAAAATATGAGGAGCAGGAAATGGTCTGCAAAATAGGAGGAACATGAAACGGTGATCAAAAACATGAAGAGCCTGAAAAGGTGTGAAAAATATGAAGAGCTTCAAAAGTTGTCAAAAATGAGATGAGCATGAAACGGTCTGAAAAATAAGAGGAGCATGAAGTGGAGTTGAAAAAAAAAGAAGAGCCTGAAAAGATGTGAATATATGAAGACCTTCAAAAGGTGTCAAAAATATGAGGAGAATGAAACGGTCTAAATAATAGGAGGAGCATGAAGCGGTGTTGAAAAACATGAAGAGCCTGAAAAGGTGTGAAAAATATGGAGAGATTCTAAAGGTTTCAAAAATGAGAAGAGAATGAAACGGTCTGAAAAATAAGAGGAGCATGAAGTGGTGGTGAAAATCATGAAGAGCCTGAAAAGGTGTGAAAAATATGAAGAGCTTCTAAAGGTGTCAAAAATATGAGGAGCATGAAACGGTCTGAAAAATAGGAGGATCATGAAGCGGTGTTCAAAAACATGAAAAGCCTGAAAAGGTGTGAAAATATGAAGAGCTTCAAAAAGTGTAAAAAATATGAGGAGCATGAAACGGTCTGAAAAAAAGGAGGAGCATGAAGTGGTGTGGAAAAACATGAAGAGACTGAAAATGTGTGAAAAATATCAAGAGCTTCAAAAGGTGTGAAATACATGAGGAGCATGAAACTCTCTGAAAAATAGGAGGAGCATGAAGCTGTGTTAAAAACATGAAGAGCTTGAAAAGATGTGAAAAATATGAAGAGCTTTAAAAGCTGTGAAAAATATGAGGAGCATGAAACCGTCTGAAAAATAGGAGGAGCATGAAGCGGTGTTGAAAAACATGAAGAGCCTGAAAAGGTGTGAAAAATATGAACAGATTCAAAGGGTGTCAAATATATGAGGAGCATGAAACGGTGTTGAAAAACATGAAGAGCCTGAAAAGGTGTGAAAAATATGAACAGCTTCAAAAAGTGTCAAAAATATGAGGAGCATGAAACGGTCTGAAAAATAGGAGGTGCATGAAACGGTGTTGAAAAACATGAAGAGCCTGAAAACTTGTGAAAAATATGAAGAGCTTCAAAAAGGTGTGAAAAATATGAAGAGCTTCAAAAGGTGTGAAATATATGAAGAGCTTCAAAATGTGTCAAAAATATGAGGATCATGAAACGGTCTGAAAAATAGGAGGAGGATGAAGCGGTGTTGAAAAACATGAAGAGCCTGAAAAGGTGTGAAAAATATGATGAGCTTCAGAAATGTGAAAAATATGAAGAGCTTCAAAAGGTGTGAAATATATGAAGAGCATGAAACGGTCTGAAAAATATGAGGAGCATGAAAAGGTGTTCAAATACATGAAGAGCCTGAAAATGTGCGAATAAAATGAAGAGCTTCAAAAGGTGTGAAAAACATGAGGAGCATGAAACTGTCTAAAAAATAGGAGGAGCATGAAATGGTGTTCAAAAACATGAAGAGCGTGAAAAGATGTGAAAAATATGAGGAGCTTCAAAAGGTGTCAAAAATACGAGGAGCATGAAACGGTCTGAAAAATAGGAGGAGCATGAAGCGTTGTTCAAAAAAGTGAAGAGCCTGAAAAGGTGTGAAAAATATGAAGAGCTTCAAAACGTGTCAAAAATATGAGGAGCATGAAACGGTCTGAAAAATAGAAGCCGCATGAAGCGGTGTTGAAAAACATGAAGAGCCTGAAAACGTGTGAAAAATATGAAGAGCTTCAAAGTTGTGAAAAATATGAAGAGCTTCAAAAGGTGTCAAAAATGAGATGAGCATGAAACGGTCTGAAAAATAGGAGGAGCATGAAGTGGTGCTGAAAAAAAAGAAGAGCCTGTAAAGTTGTGAAATATATGAAGAGCTTCAAAAGGTGTCAAAATATGAGGAGAATGAAGCGGTCTGAAAAATAGGAGGAGCATGAAGCAGTGTTGACAAACATGAAGAGCCTGAGAAGGTGTGAGAAATATGAAGAGCTTTAAAAGGTGTCAAATATGAGGAGCAGGAAACGGTCTGAAAAATAGGAGGAGCATGGAACAGTGATCAAAAACATGAAGAGCCTGAAAAGGTGTGAAAAATATGAAGAGCTTCAAAAGGTGTGAAATACATGAGGAGCATGAAACGGGCTGAAAAATAGGAGAAGCATGAAGTGGTGAGGAAAAACATGAAGAGCCTGAAAATGTGTGAAGAATATGAAGAGCTTCAAAAGGTGTGAAATACATGAGGGCCATGAAACTCTCTGAAAAATAGGAGGAGCATGAAGCGGTGTTCAAAAACATGAAGAGCGTTACATGTTGTGAAAAATATGAAAAGCTTCAAAAGTTGTCAAAAATGAGATGAGCTTGAAACGGTCTGAAAAATAGGAAGAGCATGAAGCGGTTTTGAAGAACATGAAGAGCTGAAAACGTGTGAAAAATATGAAGAGCTTCAAAATTGTCAAAAATATGAGGAGCAAAAAACGGTCTGAAAAAAAAGGAGAAGCATGAAGCGTGTTCAAATACATGAAAAGCTTGAAAAGGTGTGAAAAATATGAAGAGCTTCAAAACGTGTCAAAATATGAGGAGCATGAAACGGTCTGAAAAATAGAAGCAGCATGAAGCGGTGTTGAAAAACATGAAGAGCCTCAAAACGTGTGAAAAATATGAAGAGCTTCAAAGTTTTGAAAAATATGAAGAGCTTCAAAAGATGTCAAAAATGAGATGAGCATGAAACGGTCTGAAAAATAGGAGGAGCATGAAGTGGTGTTGAAAAAAAAGAAGAGCCTGTAAAGGTGTGAAATATATGAAGAGCTTCAAAAGGTGTTAAAAATATGAGGAGCATGAAGCGGTCTGAAAAATAGGAGGAGCATGAAGCGGTGTTCAAAAACGTGAAGAGCCTGAAAAGTTGTGAAAAATATGAAGAGCTTCAAAAGGTTTGAAATACATGAGGAGCATTAAACGGTCTGAAAAATAGGAGGAGCATGAAGAGGTGTTCAAAATCATGAAGAGCCTGAAAAGTTGTGAAAAATATGAAGAGCTTCAAAAGGTGTGAAAAACATGAGGAGCATGAAACCGTTTGAAAAATAGGAGGAACATAAAGCGGTGTTGAAAATCATGAAGAGCCTGAAAAGGTGTGAAAAATATGAAGAGCTTCAAAAGGTGTCAAAAATATGAGGAGCATGAAACGGTCTGAAAAATAGGTGGAGCAAGAAACGTTGTTGAAAAACCCGAAGAGCCTGAAAAGGAGTGAAATATATGAAGAGCTTCAAAAGGTGTGAAAAACATGAGGAGCATGAAACCGTTTGAAAAATAGGAGGAACATGAAGCGGTGTTGAAAAACATGAAGAGCCTGAAAAGGTGTGAAAAATATGAAGAGCTTCAAAAGGTGAAACGGTCTGAAAAATAGGAGGAGAATGAAGCGGTGTTCAAAAACACGAAGAGCCTGAAAAGGTGTTAAAAATATGAAGAGCTTCAAAAGGTGTCAAAAATATGAGGAGCATGAAACGGTCTGAAAAATAGGAGGAGCATGAAGAGTTGTTGAAAAACCCGAAGAGCCTGAAAAGGTGTGAAAAATATGAAGAGCTTGAAAAGGTTTGAAAAATATGAGGAGCATGAAACGTTCTGAAATATAGGAAGAGCAAGAAACGGTGTTGAAAAACATGAAGAGCCTGAAAAGGTGTGAGAAATATGAAGACCTCCAAAAGGTGTATAAAATATGAAGAGCTTCAAACTGTGTGAAAAGAATGAGGAGCATGAAAGGGCCTGAAAAATAGGAGGAGCATTAAGCGGTGTTGAAAAACATGAAGAGCCAGAAAAGGTGTGAAAAATATGAAGAGCTTCAAAAGGTGTGAAAAATATGAAGAGCTTCAAAAGGTGTCAAATTATGAGGAGCATGACACGGTCTGAAAAATAGGAGTAGCATGAAGTGGTGTTGAAAACATGAAGAGCCTAAAAAGGTGTGAAAAACATAAAGAGCTTCAAAAAGCATCAAAAATATGAGGAGCATGAAATTGTCTGAAAAATAGGAGGAGAATGAAGCGGTGTTCAAAAACACGAAGAGCCTGAAAAGGTGTTAAAAATATGAAGAGCTTCAAAAGGTGTCAAAAATATGAGAAGCTGAAACGGTCTGAAAAATAGGAGGAGCATTAAGCGGTGTTGAAAAACATGAAGAGCCTGAAAAGGTGTGAAAAACATGACGAGCCTGAAAAGAGGTGAAATATATGGAGAGCTTCAAAAGGTGTCAAAAATATGAGGAGCATGAAAAGGTCTGAAAAATAGGTGGAGCATGAAGCGGTGTTGAAAATCATGAAGAGCCTGAAAAGGTGTGAAAAATATGAAGAGCTTCAAAAGGTGTCAAAAATATGAGGAGCATGAAACTGTCTGAACAATAGGAGCAGCATGAAACGGTGTTGAAAAATATGAAGAACCTGAAAAGATGTGAAAAATATGAAGAGCTTCAAAAGGTGTGAAAAATATGAGGAGCACGAAACAGTCTGAAATACAGGAGGAGCATGAAGAGGTGTTGAAAAACATGAAGAGCCTGAAAAGGTGTGAAAATATGAAGAGCTTCAAAAGGTTTGAAAAATATGAGGAGCATGAAAAGTTCTGAAATATAGGAAGAGCATGAAACGGTGTTGAAAAACATGAAGAGCCTGAAAAGGTGTGAGAAATATGAAGACCTCCAAAAGGTGTATAAAATATGAAGAGCTTCAAACTGTGTGAAAAGTATGAGGAACATGAAAGGGCCTGAAAAATAGGAGGAGCATTAAGCGGTTTTGAAAAACATTAAGAGCCAGAAAAGGTGTGAAAAACATGAAGAAATTCGAAAGGTGTCAAATATATGAGGAGCATGAAACGGTCTGAAAAATAGGAGGAGCATGAAGCGGTGTTGAAAATCATGAACAGCCTGAAAAGGTGTGAAAAATATGAAGAAATTCGAAAGGTGTCAAAAATATGAGGAGCGTGAAGCGGTGTTGAACAACAGGAAGAGCCTGAAAAGGTGTGAAGTATATGAAGAGCTTCCAAAGGTGTCAAAGATATGAGGAGCATGAAACGGTCTGAAAAATTGGAGGAGCATGAAAAAGTGTTCAAAAATATGAAGAGCATGAAAAGTTGTGAAAAATTTGAAGAGCGTCAAAAGGTGTCAAAAATATGAGGAGCATGAAACGGTCTGAAAAATTGGAGGAGCATGAAACAGTGTTGAAACATGAAGAGACCAAAAAGGTGTGAAAAATTTGAAGAGCTTCAAAAAGTGTGAAAAATATGAAGAGCTTCAAAAGTTGTGAAAAATATGAGGAGCATGAAACGGTCTAAAAAATAGGAGGAGTATGAAGCGGTGTTCAAAAACATGAAGAGCCTGAAAATGTGTGAAAAATATGAAGAGCTTCAAAACCTTTCAAAAATATGAGGAGCATGAAACGGTTTGAAAAATAGGAGGAGCATGAAGCGGTGTTGAAAACATGAAGAGCCTGAAAATGTGTGAAAAATATGAAGAGCTTCAAAAGGTGTCAAATATATGAGGAGCATGAAACGGTCAGAAAAATAGGAGGAGCATGAAACAGTTTTCAAAAACATGAATAGCCTGAAAAAGTGTGAAATATATGAAGACCTTCAAAAGGTGTCAAAAATATGTGGAGCATGAAACGGTCTGAAAAATAGGAGTAGCATGAAGCGGTGTTGAAAAACATGAAGAGCCTGAAAAAGTGTGAAAAATAAGAAGAGCTTTCAAAGGTGTCAAAAATATGAGGAGCATGATACGTTCTGAAAAATAGGAGGAGCATGAAACGGTGTTGAAAAACATGAAGAGCCTGAAAAGGTGTGAAAAATATGAAGAGCTTCAAAAGGTGTCAAAAATATGAGGAGCATGATACGGTCTGAAAAATAGGAGTAGCATGAAGCGGTGTTGAAAAACATGAAGAGCCTGAAAAAGTGTGAAAAATATGAAGAGCTTTCAAAGGTGTCAAATATATGAGGAGCATGAAACGGTTTTGAAAACATGAAGAGCCTGAAAAGGTGTCAAAAAAATGAAGCGTTTCAAAAGGTGTCATAAATTTGAGGAACATGAAACTGTCTGAAAAATAGGAGTAGCATGAAACCGTGTTGAAAAACAAGAATAGCATGTAAAGGTGTGAAAAATATGAAGAGCTTCAAAATGTGTCGAAAATATGAGGAACATGAAACGGTATAAATAATAGGAGGATCACGAAACTGTCTGAAAAATTGGAGGAGCATGAAACGCTGTTGATAAATATGAAGAGCATGAAAATGTGTGAAAAATATGAAGAACTTCAAAAGGGGTCAAAAATATGAGGAGCATGAAACGGTGTGAAAAATAAGAGGAGCATGAAACAGTCCAAAAAATATGTGGAGCATGAAACAGTTTGAAAAATAGCAGGAGCATGAAGCGATGTTGAAAAACATGAAGAGCATGAAAAGGTGTGAAAAATATGAAGAGCTTCAAAAGTTGTCAAAATTTGAGGAGCATGAAACGGTCTGAAAATAGGAGGAGCATGAAACGGTATGAAAAATGGGAGGAGCATGGAAAGGTGTTCAAAAATATGAAGAGCCTGAAAAGGTGTGAAAAATACGAAGAGCTTCAAAAGGTGTCAAAAATATGAGGAGCATGAAGTGGTGATGAAAAACATGAAGAGCCTGAAAAGGTGTGAAATATATGAAGAGTTTCATAAGGTGTCAAAAATAGGAGGAGCATGAAACGGTCTGAAAAATAAGAGGAGCATGAAGCGGTGTTCAAAATCATGAAGCCTGAAATGGTGGGAAAACTATGAAGAGCTTCAAAAGGTGTGAAAAACATGAGGAGCATGAAACGGTCTGAAAAAGAGGTGGAGCCTGAAACGGTGTTGAAAAACAAGAAGAGCTTGACAAGGTGTGAAAAATATGAAGAGCTTCAAAAGAAGTCAAAAATATGACGAACATGAATCTTTCTGAAAAATAGGAGGAGCATGAAACGGAGTTCAAAAACATGAAGAGCCTGAAAAGGTGTGAAAAATATGAAGAGCTTCAAAAGGTGTCAAATATAGGAGGAGCATGAAACGGTCTGAAAAATAGGAAAGGCACGAAACGGTGTTCAAAAACATGAAGAGCCTGAGAAGGTGTGAAAAATATGACGAGTTTCAAAGGTGTCAAAAATATGAGGAGCATGATACGGTCTGAAAAATTGGAGGAGCATGAAACGGTCTGAAAAATATGAGGAGCATGAAAAGGTCTGAAAAATAAGAGGAGCAATAAACGGTGTTGAAAAACATGAAGAGCATGGAAAGGTGTGAGAAATAAGAAGAGCTTCAAAAGGTGTCAAAATTATGAGGAGCTCGAATTACTCTGAAAAATAAGAGGAGCGTGAACCGGTGTTGAAAAGCATGAAGAGCATGAAAAGGTCTGAAAAATATGAAGAGCTTCAAAATATGTCAAATATATGAGGAGCATGAAATGGTCTGAAAAATAAGAGGAGCATGAAACGGTGTTGAAAAACAAGAAGAGACAGAAAAGGTGTGAAATATATGAAGAGCTTCAAAAGGTTTCAAAAATATGAGGAGCATGAAACGGTCTGAAAAATTGGAGGAGCATGAAACGGTGTTGAAAAATATGAAGAGCCTGAAAAGGTTTGAAAAATATGAAGAGCGTCAAAAGGTGTCAAAAATATGAGGAGAATGAAGTGGTGTTGAAAAACATGAAGAACCTGAAAAAGTGTGAAATATATGAAGAGATTCAAAAGGAGTCAAAAATATGAGGAACATGAAACGAACTGACAAATAGGAGTAGCATGAAACGGTGTTCAAAAGTATGAAGAGCCTGAAAAGGTGTGAAAAATATGAAGAGCTTCAAAAGGTGTCAAAAATATGAGGAGCGTGAAGCGGTGTTGAACAACAGGAAGAGCCTGAAAAGGTGTGAAGTATATGAAGAGCTTCCAAAGGTGTCAAAGATATGAGGAGCATGAAACGGTCTGAAAAATTGGAGGAGTATGAAAAGGTGTTCAAAAATATGAAGAGCCTGAAAAGTTGTGAAAAATTTGAAGAGCGTCAAAAGGTGTCAAAAATATGAGGAGCATGAAACGGTCTGAAAAATTGGAGGAGCATGAAACAGTGTTGAAACATGAAGAGACCAAAAAGGTGTGAAAAATTTGAAGAGCTTCAAAAAGTGTGAAAAATATGAAGAGCTTCAAAAGGTGTGAAAAATATGAGGAGCATGAAACGGTCTAAAAAATAGGAGGAGTATGAAGCGATGTTCAAAAACATGAAGAGCCTGAAAATGTGTGAAAAATATGAAGAGCTTCAAAACCTTTCAAAAATATGAGGAGCATGAAACGGTTTGAAAAATAGGAGGAGCATGAAGCGGTGTTGAAAACATGAAGAGCCTGAAAATGTGTGAAGAATATAAAGAGCTTCAAAAGGTGTCAAATATATGAGGAGCATGAAACGGTCTGAAAAATAGGAGGAGCATGAAACGGTTTTCAAAAACATGAATAGCCTGAAAAAGTGTGAAATATATGAAGACCTTCAAAAGGTGTCAAAAATATGTGGAGCATGAAACGGTCTGAAAAATAGGAGTAGCATGAAGCCGTGTTGAAAAACATGAAGAGCCTGAAAAAGTGTGAAAAATAAGAAGAGCTTTCAAAGGTGTCAAAAATATGAGGAGCATGATACGTTCTGAAACATAGGAGGAGCATGAAACGGTGTTGAAAAACATGAAGAGCCTGAAAAAGTGTGAAAAATATGAAGAGCTTCAAAAGGTGTCAAAAATATGAGGAGCATGATACGGTCTGAAAAATAGGAGTAGCATGAAGCGGTGTTGAAAAACATGAAGAGCCTGAAAAAGTGTGAAAAATATGAAGAGCTTTCAAAGGTGTCAAATATATGAGGAGCATGAAACGGTTTTGAAAACATGAAGAGCCTGAAAAGGTGTCAAAAAAATGAAGCGTTTCAAAAGGTGTCATAAATTTGAGGAACATGAAACTGTCTGAAAAATAGGAGTAGCATGAAACGGTGTTGAAAAACAAGAATAGCATGTAAAGGTGTGAAAAATATGAAGAGCTTCAAAATGTGTCGAAAATATGAGGAACATGAAACAATATAAATAATAGGAGGATCACGAAACTGTCTGAAAAATTGGAGGAGCATGAAACGCTGTTGATAAATATGAAGAGCATGAAAATGTGTGAAAAATATGAAGAAATTCAAAAGGGGTCAAAAATTTGAGGAGCATGAAACGGTGTGAAAAATAAGAGGAGCATGAAACAGTCCGAAAAATATGTGGAGCATGAAACGGTTTGAAAAATAGGAGGAGCATGAAGCGATGTTGAAAAACATGAAGAGCATGAAAAGGTGTGAAAAATATGAAGAGCTTCAAATGTTGTCAAAATTTGAGGAGCATGAAACGGTCTGAAAAAGAGGAGGAGCATGAAGCCATGTTGAAAAACATGAACATCCTGAAAAGGTGTGAAATAAATGAAGAGTTTCAAAACGTGTCAAAAATATCAGGAGCATGAAACGGTCTGAAAAATAGGAGGAGCATGAAGCCGTCTTGAAAACCATGAAGAGCCTGAAAATGTGTGAAACATATGAAGAGCTTCAAAATGTGTCAAAAATATTAGGAGCATGAAACGGTCTGCAATACAGGAGGAGCATGAAGCGGTCTTGAAAGACATGAAGAGCCTGAAAAGGTGTGAAAAATATGAAGAGCTTCAAAAGGTGTCAAAAATATGAGGAACATGAAACGGTCTAAAAAAAAAAAGCGGAGCATGAAGTGATGTTTACAAACATGAAGAGCCTGAAAAGGTGTGAAAAATATGAAGAGCTTCAAAAGGTGTCAAAAATATGAGAACCATGAAACGGTCTGAAAAATAGGAGGAGCATGAAGCGATGTTGAAAAACATGAAGAGCCTGAAAAGGTGTGAAAAATATGAGGAGCTTCAAAAGGTGTCAAAAATATGAGAACCATGAAACGGTCTGAAAAATAGGAGGAGCATGAAACGTTCTGAAAAATATGAGGAGCATGAAACGGTCTGAAAAATAAGAGGAGCAATAAACAGTGTTGAAAAACATGAAGAGCATGAAAAGGTGTGAGAAATAAGAAGAGCTTCAAAAGGTGTCAAAAATATGAGGAGCATGAAACGGGTTTGAAAACATGAAGAGCCTGAAAAGGTTTGAATTATATGCAGAGCTTGAAACGGTGTCAAAGATATGAGGAGCATGAAACGGTCTGAAAAATAGGAGGAGCATGAAGCGGTATTGAAAAAATGAAGAGCCTGAAAAGTTTGAAATATATGCAGAGCTTGAAAAGGTGTCAAAGATATGAGGAGCATGAAACGGTCTGAAAAATAGGAGGAGCATGAAGCGGTGTTGAAAAACATGAAGTGCCTGAAAAGGTGTGAAATATATGAAGTGCTTCAAAAGGTGTCAAAAATATGAGGAACAGGAAACGGTCTGAAAAATAAGAGGAGCATGAAGCGATGTTAAAAACATGAGGAGCATGAAACGGTCAGAAAAATAGGAGGAGCATGAAGCGGTGTTGAAAAACATGAAGAGCCTGAAAAGGTGTGAAAAATATGAAGAGTTTCAAAAGGTGTCAAAAATATGAGGAGCTTGAAACCGTCTGAAAAGTAGGAGGAGCATGAAGCGGTGTTGAAAAACATGAAGAGCCTGAAAAGGTTTGAAATATATGAAGAGCTTCAAAAGGTGTCAAAAATATGAGGAGCATGATACGTCCTGAAAAATAGGAGGAGCATGAAGCGGTGTTGAAAAACATGAAGAGCCTGAAAAGGTGGGAAAATTATGAAGAGTTTCAAAAGGTGTCAAAAATATGAGCAGCATAAAACGGTCTGAAAAATAGGGGGAGCATGAAGCGGTGTTGAAAAACATGAAGAGCCTGAAAAGGTGGGAAAATTATGAAGAGTTTCAAAAGGAGTCAAAATTATGAGGAGCATGATACGGTCTGAAAAATAGAGGAGCATGAAACGGTGTTGAAAACATGAAGAGCATGAAAAGGTGTGAAAAATATGAAGAGCTTCAAAACGTGTCAAAAATATGAGGAGCATGAAGTGGTGATGAAAAACATGAAGAGCCTGAAAAGGTGTGAAATATCTGAAGAGCTTTAAAAGGTGTCAAAAATATGAGAACCATGAAACGGTCTGAAAAATAAGAGGAGCATGAAACGGTCTGAAAAATATGAGGAGCATGAAACGGTCTGAAAAATAGTAGGAGCATGAAGCGGTGTTGAAAAACATGAAGAGCCTGATAAGGTGTGAAATAATGAAGAGCGTAAAAAGGTGTGAAAAATATGAAGAGCTTCAAAAGGTGTGAAGTTATGAAGAGTTTCAAAAGGTGTCAAAAATATGAGGAACATGAAACTTTCTGAAAAATAGGAGGATCATGAAGTGCTGTTGAAAAACATGAAGAGCCTGAAAAGGTGTGAAAACTATGAAGAGCTTCAAAAAGTGAGAAAAATATGAAGAGCTTCAAAAGGTGTGAAAAATATGAGGAGCATGAAACGGTCTAAAATATAGGAGGAGCATGAAGCGGTGTTCAAAAACATGAAGAGCCTGAAAATGGGTGAAATATATGAAGAGCTTCAAAAGGTGTCAAAAACATGAGGAGCATGAAACGGTGTTGAAAACATGAAGAGCCTGAAAAGGTTTGAAATATATGAAGAGCTTCAAAACGTGTCAAAGATATGAGGAGCATGAAACGGTCTGAAAAATAGGAGGAGCATGAAGCGGTGTTGAAAAACATGAAGAGCCTGAAAGGGTGTGAAATATATGAAGAGCTTCAAAAGGTGTCAAAAATATGAGGAACATGAAACGGTCTGAAAAATAGGAGGAGCATGAAGCGGTGTTGAAAATATGAAGAGCCTGAAAAGGTGTGAAAAATATGAAGAGCTTCAAAAGTTGTCAAAAATATGAGGAGCATGAAAAGGTCTGAAAAATAGGAGGAGCATGAAACGGTGTTCAAAAACATGAGTAGCCTGAAAAAGTGTGAAATATATGAAGACCTTCAAAAGGTGTCAAAAATATGAGGATATGAAACGGTCTGAAAAATAGTAGGAGCATGAAGTGGTGTTGAAAAGCATGAAGAGCCTGAAAAGGTGTGAAAAATATGAAGAGCTTCAAAATGTGTGAAAAATTTGAGGAGCATGAAACGGTCTGAAAAATAGGACGAGCATAAAACGATGTGGAAAAGCATTAAGAGCCTGAAAAGGTGTGAAAAATATGAAGAGCTTCAAAGGTGTGAAAATTTTGAGGAGCATGAAACGGTCTGAAAAATAGGAGAGCATGGAGCGGTGTTCAAAAACATGTAGAGCCTGAAAAGGTGTGAAAAATATGAGGAGCATGAATCTTTCTGAAAAATAGGAGGAGCATGAAGCAGTGTTGAGAAACATGAAGAGCCTGAAAATATGTGAAAAATATGAAGAGTTTCAAAATGTTTCAAAATATGAGGAGCTTGAAACGGTCTGAAAAATAGGAGGAGCATGAAGCAGTGTTGAAAAACATGAAGCGCCTGAAAAGGTGTGAAAAATATGAAGAGCTTCAAAAGATGTCGAAAATATGTGGAACATGAAACTGTATGAATAATAGGAGGAGCACGAAACTGTCTGAAAAATAGGAGGAGCATGAAACGGTGTTGAAAAACATGAAGAGCATGAAAAGGTTTAAAAAATATGAAGAGCTTCAAAAGGGGTAAAAAATATAAGGAGCATGAAACAGTCTGAAATATATGAGGAGCATGAAACGGTCTGAAATATAGGAGGAGCATGAAACTGTGTTGAAAAGCATGAAGAGCATGAAAATGTGTTGAATAACATGAAGACCACGAAAAGGTGTGAAAAATATGAAGATCTTCAAAAGGTGTCAAAAACATGAGGAGCATGAAACGGTCTGAAAATTAAGAGGAGCATGAAACGGTCTGAAAATTAAGAGGAGCATGAAACGGACTGAAAAATAGGAGGAGTATGAATCGCTTTGAAAAGTAGGAGGAGCATGAAGCGATGTTGAAAAACATGAGGGGCATGAAAAGGTGTGAAAAATATGAGGAGCATGAAGCGTTCTGAAAAATAGGAGGAGCATGAAGCGGTGTTGAAAAACATGAAGCGCCTGAAAAGGTGTGAAAAATATGAAGAGCGTCAAAAGGTGTCGAAAATATTAGGAACATGAAACGGTATGAATAACAGGAAGAGCACGAAACTGTCTGAAAAATAGGAGGAACATGAAACGGTGTTGAAAAACATGAAGAGCATGAAAAGGTTTGAAAAATATGAAGAGCTTCAAAAGGCGTCGAAAATATGAGGAATATGAAACGGTATGAAAAATAGGAGGAGCTCGAAAGTGTCTGAAAAATAGAAGGAGCATGAAACGGTTTGAAAAACATGAAGAGCATGAAATGTGTGAAAAATATGAAGACCTTCAAAAGGGGTCAAATATATGAGGAGAATGAAATGGTCTGAAATATATGAGGAGCATGAAACGGTCTGAAAAATAGGAGGAGCATGAAGCGCTGTTGAACAACAAGAAGAGCCTGAAAAGGTGTGAAAAATATGAAGACCTTCAAAAGGTGTCAAATATATTAGGAGCATGAAACGGTCTGAAAAATAGGAGGAGCATGAAGCGGTGTTGAAAAACATGAAGAGCCTGAAAAGGTGTGAAAAATATGAAGAGCTTCAAAAGGTGTCAAAAATATGACGAGGATGAAACTGTCTGAAAAATAGGAGGATCATGAAGCGGTGTTGAAAAACATGAAGAGCCTGATAAGGTGTGAAAAATATGAAGAGCTTCAAAATGTGTCAAAAATATGAGGAGCATGAAAAAGTCTGAAAAATAGGAGGAGCATGAAGCGGTGTTCAAAAACATGAAGAGCCTGAAAAGATGTTAAATAATGAAGAGCGTAAAAAGGTGTGAAAAATATGAAGAGCTTCAAAAGTTGTGAAGTTATGAAGAGTTTCAAAAGGTGTCAAAAATATGAGGAACATGAAACTTTCTGAAAAATAGGAGGATCATGAAGTGCTGTTGAAAAACATGAAGAGCCTGAAAAGGTGTGAAATATACGAAGAGCTTCAAAATGTGTCAAAAATATGAGGATATGAAACGGTCTGAAAAACAGGAGGAGCATGAAGCGGTGTTGAAAAACATGAAGAGCCTGAAACGGTGTGAAAAACATGAAGAGCCTGAAAAGGTGTGATGAATATGAAGAGGTTCAAAAGGTGTTCAAAAATATGAGGAGCAGGAAACGGTCTGAAAAATAGGAGGAGTGTGAAACTATGTTGAAAAACATGAAGTGCATGAAAATTGGTGAAAAATATGAAGAGCTTCAAAAGGTGTCAAAAATATGAGTAGCATGAAACAGTCTGAAAAATTGGAGGAGCATGAAGTGGTGTTGAAAATCATGAAGAGCCTGAAAAGGTGTGAAAAATATGAAGAGCTTCAAAAGGTGTGAAAAATATGAAGAGCTTCAAAAGGTGTGAAAAATATGAGGAGCATGAAACAGTCTGAAAAATAGGAGGAGCATGAAGCCGTGTTCAAAAACATGAACACCCTGAAAAGGTGTGAAAAATATGAGGAGCTTCAAAAGGTGTGAAATACATGAGGAGCGTTAAACGGTCTGAAAAATATGAGGAGCATGAAGTGTTGTTGAAAAACATGAAGAGCCTGAAAATGTGTGAAAAATATGAACAGCTTCAAAAAGTGTGAAATACGTGAGGAGGATTAAACGGTCTGGAAAATAGGAGGAACATGAAGCGGTGTTGAAAAACATGAAGGCCTGAAAACGTGTGAAAAATATGAAGAGCTTCAAAAAGTGTGAAAAATATGAAGAGCTTCAAAAGGTGTCAAAAATTAGATGAGCATGAAACGATCTGAAAAATAGGAGGAGCATGAAGTGATGTTGAAAAAAATGAAGAGCCTGAAAAGGTTTGAAAAATATGAAAAGCTTCAAAAGGTGTCAAAAATATGAGGAGTATGAAACTGTCTCAAAAATAGGAGGAGCATGAAGCGGTGTTCAAAAACATGAAGAGCCTGAAAAGGTGTGAAAAATATGAGGAGCTTCAAAAGGTGTGAAATACATGAGAATTATTAAACGGTCTGAAAAATAGGAGGAGCATGAAGTGATGTTGAAAAAAATGAAGAGCCTGAAAATGTTTGAAAAATATGAAGAGCTTCAAAAGATGTCAAAAATATGAGGAGTATGAAACGGTCTGAAAAACAGGAGGAGCATGAAGCGGTGTTCAAAAACATGAAGAGCCTGAAAACGTGTGAAAAATATGAAGAGCTTCAAAAGATGTGAAAAATATGAAGAGCTTAACAAGGTGTGAAATACATGAGGAGCATGAAACTCTCTGAAAAATAGAAGAAGCATGAAGTGGTGTTCAGAAACATGAAGAGCCTGAAAAGGTGTGAAAAATATGAAGAGCTTCAAAAGGTGTGAAAAATATGAAGAGCTTCAAAAAGTGTGAAATACATGAGGAGGATTAAATGGTCTGAAAAATAGGAGGAGCATGAAGCGGTGTTGAAAAACATGAAGAGCCTGAAAACGTGTGAAAAATATGAAGAGCTTCAAAAGGTATGTAAAATATGAAGAGCTTCAAAAAGTGTGGAATACATGAGGAGGATTAAATGGTCTGAAAAAAAGGAGGAGCATGAAGCGGTGTTGAAAAACATGAAGAGCCTGAAAAATTGTGAAAAATATGAAGAGTCTCAAAAGGTGTGAAATACATGAGGAGCATGAAACTCTCTGAAAAATAGAAGGAGCATGAAACGGTGTTCAAAAACATGAAGAGCCTGAAAAGGTGTGAAAAATATGAACAGCTTCAAAAAGTGTGAAATACGTGAGGAGGATTAAACGGTCTGAAAAATAGGAGGAGCATGAAGTGGTGTTGAAAAACATGAAGAGCCTGAAAAGTTGTGAAAAATATGAAGAGTTTCAACAGGTGTGAAATACATGAGGAGCATGAAACTCCCTGAAAAATAGAAGGAGCATGAAACGGTGTTAAAAAACATGAAGAGCCTGAAAAGGTGTGAAAAATATGAACAGATCAAAAAGTGTGAAATACGTGAGGAGGATTAAACGGTCTGAAAAATAGGAGGAGCATGAAGCGGTGTTGAAAAACATGAAGGCATGAAACGTGTGAAAAATATGAAGAGCTTCAAAAGGTGTGAAAAATACGAAGAGCTTCAACAGGTGTCAAAAATTAGATGAGCATGAAACGATCTGAAAAATAGGAGGAGCATGAAGTGGTGTTCAAAAAAATGAAAAGCGTGAAAAGTTTTGAAAAATATGAAAAGCTTCAAAAGGTGTCAAAAATATGCGGAGCATGAAACTGTCTCAAAAATAGGAGGAGCATGAAGCGGTGTTCAAAAACAAGAAGAGCCTGAAAAGGTGTGAAAAATATGAAGAGCTTCAAAAGGTGTCAAAAATATGAGGAGCATGAAACGGTCTGAAAAAAAGGAGGAGCATGAAGCCGTGTTGAAAAACATAAAGAGCCTGAAAAAGTGTGAAAAATATGAGGAGCTTCCAAAGGTGTGAAATACATGTGGAGCATTAAACGGTCTGAAAAACAGGATGAGCATGAAGAGGTGTTGAAAAATATGAAGAGCCTGAAAAGGTGTGAAAAATATGAAGAGCTTCAAAAGGTGTAAAAAATATGAAGAGCTTCAAAAGGTGTCAAAAATATGAGGAGCATGAAACGATCTGAAAAATAGGAGGAGCATGAAGAGGTGTTCAAAAACATGAAGAGCCTGAAAACGTGTGAAAAATATGAAGACCTTCAAAAGGTGTGAAAAATATGAAGAGCTACAAAAGGTGTCAAAAATGAGATGTGCATGAAACGGACTGAAAAATAGTAGGAGCATGAAGAGTTGTTGAAAAACATGAAGAGCTTGAAAAGGTGTGAAATATATGAAGAGCTTCAAAAGGTGTAAAAAATATGAAGAGCTTCAAAAGGTGTCAAAAATATGAGGAGCATGAAGCGGTCTGAAAAAGAGGAGGAGCATGAAACGGTGTTCAAAAACATGAAGAGCCTGAAAAGTTGTGAAAAATATGAAGAGATTCAAAAGTTGTGAAATACATGAGGAGCATGAACCGGTCTGAAAAATAGGAGGAGCATGAAGCGGTGTTGAAAACCATGAAGAGCCTGAAAAAGTGTGAAAAATATGAAGAGCTTCAAAAGGTGTCAAAATATAAGGAGCATGAAGCGGCCTGAAAAATAGGAGAAGCAAGAAGCGGGGTTGAAAAACATGAAGAGTCTGAAAAGCTGTGAAAAATATGAAGAGCTTCAAAAGGTGTGAAAAATATGAAGAGCTTCAAAAGGTGTCAAAAATGAGATGTGCATAAAACGGACTGAAAAATAGTAGGAGCATGAAGAGTTGTTGAAAAACATGAAGAGCCTGAAAAGGTGTGAAATATATGAAGAGCTTCAAAATGTGTCAAAAATATGAGGAGCATGAAACGGTCTGAAAAAAAGGAGGAGCATGAACCGGTGTTGAAAAACATGAAGAGCCTGAAAACGTGTGAAAAATATGAAGAGCTTCTAAAGGTGTGAAAAATATGAAGAGCTTCAAAAGGTGACAAAAATGAGATGTGCATGAAACGGACTGAAAAATAGGAGGAGCATGAAGTGGTGTTGAAAAACATGAAGGGCCTGAAAAGGTGTGAAAAATATGAAGAGCTTCAAAAATGTGAAAAATATGAAGAGCTTCAAAAGGTGTCAAAAATGAGATGAGCATTAAACGGTGTGAAAAATAGGAGGAGCATGAAGTGGGGTTGAAAAACATGAAAAGCCTGAAAAGGTGTGAGTATTATGAAGAGCTTCAAAAGGTGTAAAAATATAAGGTACATGAAACGGTCTGCAAAAAAGTAGGAGCATGAAGTGGTGTTGATAAACATGAAGAGCCTGAAAAGTTGTGAAAAATATGAAGAGCTTCCAAAGGTGTCAAAAAATGAGGAGCATTAAACGGTCTGAAAAATAGGAGGAGCATGAAACGGTGTTCAAAAACATGAAGAGCCTGAAAAGGTGTGAAAAATATGAAGACCTTCAAAATGTGTAAAAAATATGAAGAGCTTCAAAAGGTGTAAAAAATATGAAGAGCTTCAAAAGGGGTCAAAAATTAGATGAGCATGAAATGGTTTGAAAAATAGGAGGAGGATGAAGTGGTATTGAAAAACATGAAGAGCCTGAAAAGGTGTGAAATATATGAAGAGCTTCAAAAGGTGTGAAATATATGAAGAGCTTCAAAGGGTGTCAAAAATATGAGGAACATGAAGCGGTCTGAAAAATAGGAGGAGCATGAAATGGTGTTCAAAAACTTGAATAGACTGAAAAGTTGTGAAAATTATGAAGATATTCAAAAGGTGTGAAATACATGAGGAACATGAAACTGTCTGAAAAATAGGAGGAGCATGAAGCGGTATTGAAAAACATGAAGAGCCTTAAAAGGTGTGAAAAATATGAAGAGCTTCAAAAGGTGTCAAAAATATAAGGAGCATGAAACGGTCTGAAAAATAGGAGAAGCAAGAAGCGGGGTTGAAAAACGTGAAGAGTCTGAAAAGCTGTGAAAAATATGAAGAACTTCAAAAGGTGTGAAAAATATGAGGAGCATGAAACAGCCTGAAATTTAGGGGGAACATGAATCGGTGTTGAAAAACATGAAAAGCCTGAAATGGTGTGAAAAATATGAAGAGCTTCAGAAGTTGTCAAAAATATGCAGAGCATGAAATGATCTGAAATATAGGAGGAGCATGAAACGGTGCTCAAAAACATGAAGAGCCTGAAAAGGTGTGAATTATATGAAGAGCTTCAAAAGGTGTCAAAAATATGAGGAGCATGAAGCGGTGCTGAAAAACATGAAGAGCCTGAAAAGGTGTGAAATATATGAAGAGCTTCAAAAGGTGTGAAAAATATGAAGAGCTTCAAAAGGTGTCAAAAATGAGATGTGCATAAAACGGACTGAAAAATAGTAGGAGCATGAAGAGTTGTTGAAAAACATGAAGAGCCTGAAAAGGTGTGAAATATATGAAGAGCTTCAAAATGTGTCAAAAATATGAGGAGCATGAAACGGTCTGAAAAATAGGAGGAGCATGAAGCGGTGTTGAAAAACATGAAGAGCCTGAAAACGTGTGAAAAATATGAAGAGCTTCTAAAGGTGTGAAAAATATGAAGAGCTTCAAAAGGTGTCAAAAATATGAGGAGCATGAAACGTTCTGAAAAATAGGATTAGCAAGAAACGGTGTTCAAAGACATGAAGAGCCTGAAAAGGTGTGAAAAATATGAAGAGCTTCAAAAAGTGTGAAAAATATGAGGAGAATGAAACGTTCTGAAAAATAGGAGTAGCATGAAACGGTGTTCAAAAGCATGAAGAGCCTGAAAAGGTGTGAAAAATATGAAGAGCTTCAGAAGGTGTCAAAAATATGAAGAGCTTCAAAAGGTGTCAAAAATACGAGGAGCATGAAACTGTCTGAAAAATAGGAGGAGCTTGAAAATGTGTTGAAAAACATGAAGAGTCTGAAAAGGTGTGAAAAAATATGAAGAGCTTCAAAACGTGTGAAAAATATGAAGAGCTTCAAAAGGTGTCATAAATATGAGGAACTTGAAACGGTCAGAAAAATAGGAGGAGCATTAAACGGTGTTAAATACATGAAGAGCCTGAAAAGGTGAGAAATATGAAGAGCTTCAAAATGTTTCAAAAATATGAGGAGCATGAAACGGTCTGAAAAACAGGAGGAGCATGAAACGGTGTTCAAAAACATGAAGAGCCTGAAAAGGTGTGAAAAACATGAAGAGCTTCAAAAGGTGTCAAAAATATGAGGAGCATGAAACTGTCTGAAAAATAGAAGGAGCATGAAACGGTGTTCAAAACATGAAGAGCTGGAAAAGCAGTGAAAAATATGAAGAGCTTCAAAAGGTGTCAAAAATATGAAGAGCATGAAAAGGTCTGAAAATTAGGAGGAGCATGAAACGGTGTTGAAAGCATGAAGAGCCTGAAAAGGTGTGAAATATATGAAGAGCTTCAAAAAGTGTGAAAAATATGAGGAGAATGAAACGTTCTGAAAAATAGGAGTAGCATGAAACGGTGTTCAAAAACATGAAGAGCCTGAAAAGATGTCAAAAATATGAAGAGCTTCAAAAGGTGTCAAAAATATGAAGAGCTTCAAAAGGTGTCAAAAATAGGAGGAGCATGAAACGGTCTGAAAAATAGGAGGAACATCGAACGGTGTTCAAAAACATGAAGAGCCTGAAAAGGTGTGAAATATATGAAGAGCTTCAAAAGGTGTCAAAAATATGAGGAGCATGAAACAGTGTGAAAAATACTAGAAGCATGAAAAGCTGTTGAAAAACTTGAAGAGCCTGAAAAGGTGTGAAATATATGAAGAGCTTCAAACGGTGTGAAATGCATGAGGAGCATGAAACGGTCTGAAAAATACGAGGAGCATGAAACGGTGTTCAAAAACAAGAAGAGCCTGAAAACGTGTGAAAAACATGAAGAGCCTGAAAAGGTGTGAAAATTATGAAGAGCTTCAAAAGTGTCAAAAATATGAGGAAAATGAAACGGTCTGAAAAATAGGAGGCTCATGAAACGGTGTTGAAAAACATGAAAAGCCTGAAAACGTGTCAAAAATATGAAGAGCTTCAGGCTGGCGGGTAAAGCTGGGAGGTACCGGCCGGGGGCGCCGGTTGGAGACATGATTGCAATGTGGGCCTTAGGATTTGAGCCAAAGAAAGAAGAAATTAAAAAGATGATAGCTGAAACTGACAAAGAAGGAATTGGCACCATTAATTTTGAAGAATTTTTTGCCATAATGAGTGTAAAAATGAGTGAAAAGGATGAAAAAGAAGAAATATTGAAGGCTTTCAAACTATTTGATGATGATGATACAGGAAGCGTACCACTGAACAATATCAAGAGGGTTGCTAAGGAGCTAGGGGAAAATTTAACAGATGATGAACTTCAGGAAATGCTTGATGAGGCTGATCATGATGGGGATGGAGAAAGAAACAAGGAAGAATTTTTGAAAATGATGCAAAAGACCACTCTTTATTAACACTGTCTTTTGTGCCTTTTGGAAAGTTGTTAACAAGTTTGTATTTGCTATAAGTTCCATAATAGCTGAATATATTCATTTTCAGTGTTTAAGTTTAGATACATAAACTGGTCTCTTGATGTCTAATCCATGTGAGAAGTTACATGTTGCTACCAATATGTTGTTAAATCTATAACATCAAGAAATAAAATGTAGTGACTTCCTTAAACTATGAATCTGAAGAACAGTATTAATTACAAGTGCTATTTTTTGAGACCCACGTTCTAAAACTTAGATTTTTTATTTAACTTATGGAAATTGGCCCCACATCATAAGCGAGCCATCACTTTCCCTATTATTTTCCTTTTGTGCAATTCTAAAAATGAACATTTGATTTTAAATGATTATTCAGATAAGTAAAGTCTTAAATATAACTGGCAGCATCAAAAGGTGTGAAAAATATAAAGAGCTTCAAACGGTGTCAAAAATGAGATGAGCATGACACTGTCTGAAAAATAGGAGGAGCATGAAATGGTGTTCAAAAACATGAAGAGCCTGAAAAGGTGTGAAATCCATGAAGAGCTTCAAAAGGTGTGAAAAATATGAGGAGCATGAAACGGTCTAAAAATAGGAGGAGCATGAAGTGGTGTTGAAAAACATAAAGAGCTTGAAAAGTTGTGAAAAATATGAGAAGCATAAAACGGTCTGAAAAATAGGAGGAGCATGAAGCGGTGTTGAAAAACATGAAGAGACTGAAAACGTGTGAAAAATATTAAGAGCTTCAAAAGGTGTCAAAAATATGAGGAGCATGAAACGGTCTGAAAAGTAGGAGGAGCATGAAGTAGTGTTGAAAAACATGAAGAGACTGAAAACGTGTGAAAAATATTAAGAGCTTCAAAAGGTGTCAAAAATATGAGGAGCATGAAACGGTCTGAAAAATAGGAGGAGCATGAAGTAGTGTTGAAAAATATGAAGAGCCTGAAAAGGGGTGAAAAATATGAAGAGCTTCAAGAGGTGTGAAAAATATGAGGAGCATGAAACGGTCTGAAAAATCGGAGGAGCATGAAGCGGTGTTGAAAAACATGAAGAGCCTGAAAAAGTGTGAAAAATATGAGGAGCTTGAAAAGAAGTGAAATACATGAGGAGCATTAAACGGTCTGAAAAATAGGAGGAGCATGAAGCGGTGTTGAAAAACATGAAGAGCCTGAGAAGGGGTGAAAAATATGAAGAGCTTCAAGAGGTGTGAAAAATATGAGGAGCATTAAACGGTCTGAAAAATAGGAGGAGCATGAAGCGGTTTTCCAAAACATGAAGAGCCTGAAAAAGTGTGAAAAATATGAGGAGCTTGAAAAGAAGTGAAATACATGAGGAGCATTAAACGGTCTGAAAAATAGGAGGAGCATGAAGCGGTGTTGAAAAACATGAAGAGCCTGAAATGGTGTGAAAAATATGAAGAGCTTCAAAAGGTGTCAAAAATGAGATGAGCATGACACTGTCTGAAAAATAGGAGGAGCATGAAATGGTGTTCAAAAACATGAAGAGGCTGAACAGGTGTGAAATCCATGAAGAGCTTCAAAAGGTGTGAAAAATATGAGGAGCATGAAACGGTCTGAAAAATAGGAGGAGCATGAAGTGGTGTTGAAAAACATAAAGAGCTTGAAAATGTGTGAAAAATATGAGAAGCATTAAACGGTCTGAAAAATAGGAGGAGCATGAAGTGGTGTTGAAAAACATAAAGAGTTTGAAAAGGTGTGAAAAATATGAGAAGCATTAAACGGTCTGAAAAATAGGAGGAGCATGAAGCGGTGTTGAAAAACATGAAGTGACTGAAAACGTGTGAAAAATATGAGGAGCTTGAAAAGAAATGAAATACATGAGGAGCATTAAACGGTCTGAAAAATAGGAGGAGCATGAAGCGGTGTTCAAAAACATGAAGAGCCTGAAATGGTGTGAAAAATATGAAGAGCTTCAAAAGGTGTGAAAAATATGAGGAGCATGAAACGGTCTGAAAAATAGGAAGAGCATGAACCTGTGTTGAAAAACATGAAGAGCCTAAAAAGGTGTGAAAAATATGAAGAGCCTCAAAACGTGTCAAAAATATGAGGAGCATGAAACGGTCTGAAAAATAGGAGGAGCATGAAGCGGTGTTGAAAAACA
Organism: Dama dama; assembly: GCF_033118175.1. Classification (NCBI taxonomy): domain Eukaryota; kingdom Metazoa; phylum Chordata; class Mammalia; order Artiodactyla; family Cervidae; genus Dama; species Dama dama. The sequence continues at coordinate 63,455,423 of NC_083688.1, read as the reverse complement.
TAAAGAGCCTGAAAACGTGTGAAAAATATAAATAGCTTCAAAAGCTGTGAGAAATATGAAGAGCTTTAAAAGGTGTCAAAAATGAGGAGAGCATGAAACGGTCTACAAAATAGGAGGAGCATGAAGTGGTGTTGAAAAACATGAAGAGCCTGAAAAGTTGTGAAATATATGAAGAGCTTCAAAAGGTGTCAAAAATATGAGGAGCATGAAACGGTCTGAAAAATAGGAGGAGCATGAAACGGTGTTCAAAAACATAAAGAGCCTGAAAAGATGTCAAAAATATGAAGAGCTTCAAAAGGTGTCAAAAATATGAGGAGCATGAAACGGTCGGAAAAATATGAGGAGCATGAAGCGATGTTCAAAAACATGGAGAGCCTGAAAAGGTGTGAAAAATATTAAGAGCTTCAAAAGGTGTCAAAAATATGAGGAGCATTAAACCGTCTGAAGAATAGGAGGAGCATGAATCGGTGTTTAAAACATGAAGAGTCTGAAAAGGTGTGAAAAATATGAAGAGCTTCAAAAGTTGTCAAAAACATGAGGAGCATGAAACAGTCTGAAAAATAGGAGGAGTATGAAGTGGTGTTGAGAAACATGAAGAGCCTGAAAAGGTGTGAAAAATATGAAGAGCTTCAAAGGGTGTGAAATTCATGAGGAGCATGAAACGGTCTGAAATATAGGAGGAGCATGAAGCTGGGCTCAAAAACATGAAGAACCTGAAAAGGTGTGAAAAAATGAAGACCTTCAAAAGGTGTCAAAAATATGAGGAGCATTAAACGGTCTGAAAAATAGGAGGAGCATGAAACGGTGTTCAAAAACAAGAAGAGCCTAAAAACGTGTGAAAAACATGAAGAGACTGAAAAGGTGTGAAAATTATGAAGAGCTTCAAAAGGTGTCAAAAATATGAGGAAAATGAAACGGTCTGAAAAATAGGAGGCTCATGAAATGGTGTTGAAAAACATGAAAAGCCTGAAAACGTGTCAAAAATATGAAGAGCTTCAGGCTGACGGGTAAAGCTGGGAGGTTCCGGCCGGGGGCGCAGGTTGGAGACATGATTGCAATGTGGGCCTTAGGATTTGAGCCAAAGAAAGAAGAAATTAAAAAGATGATAGCTGAAACTGACAAAAAAGGAATTGGCACCATTAATTTTGAAGAATTTTTGCCATAATGAGTGTAAAAATGAGTGAAAAGGGTGAAAAAGAAGAAATATTGAAGGCTTTCAAACTATTTGATGATGATGATACAGGAAGTATATCATTGAACAATATCAAGAGGGTTGGTAAGGAGCTAGGGGAAAATTTAACAGATGATGAACTTCAGGAAATGCTTGATGAGGCTGATCATGATGGGGATGGAGAAATAAACAAGGAAGAATTTTTGAAAATGATGCAAAAGACCACTCTTTATTAACACTGTCTTTTGTGCCTTTTGGAAAGTTGTTAACAAGTTTGTATTTGCTATAAGTTCCATAATAGCTGAATATATTCATTTTCAGTGTTTAAGTTTAGATACATAAACTGGTCTCTTGATGTCTAATCCATGTGAGAAGTTACATGTTGCTACCAATATGTTGTTAAATCTATAACATCAAGAAATAAAATGTAGTGACTTCCTTAAACTATGAATCTGAAGAACAGTATTAATTACAAGTGCTATTTTTAGAGCCCCAGTTTCTAAAACTTGGATTTTTTATTTAACTTAAGGAACTTGGCCCCACATCATAAGCCAGCCATCACTTTCCCTATAATTTTCATTTTGTGCAACTCTAAAAATGAACATTTGCTTTTTAACTGATTATTCAGATATGTAAAGTCTTAAATAAAACTGGCAGCATCAAATGTGTGAAAAATATGAAGAGCTTCAAAAGGTGTCAAAAATGAGATGAGCATGACACTGTCTGAAAAATAGGAGGAGCATGAAACGGTGTTCAAAAACATGAAGAGCCTGAAAATGTGTGAAAAATATGAAGAGCTCCAAAAGGTGTCAAAAATATGAGGAGCATGAAAACGTCTGAAAAATAGGAGGAGCATGAAGCGATGTTGAAAAATATGAATAGCCTGAAAAAGTGTGAAAAATATGATGAGCTTCAAAAGGTGTGAAAAATATTAAGAGCTTCAAAAGGTGTCAAAAATGAGATGAGCATGAAACGGTCTGAAAAATAGTAGAAGCATGAAGCGGTGTTGAAAAAAATGAAGAGCCTGAAAAGGTGTGAAATACATGAAGAGCTTCAAAAGGTGTCAAAAATACGAGGAGGATGAAACGGTCTGAAAAACAGGAGGAGCATGAAGCAGTGTTGAAAAACATGAAGAGCCTGAAAAGGTGTTAAAAATATGAAGAGCTTCAAAAGTGTCAAAAACATGAGGAGCATGAAACGTTCAGAAATATAGGAGGTGCATGAAGTGGTGTTCAAAATCATGAAGAGCCTGAAAAGGTGTGAAGTATAGGAAGAGTTTCAAAAGTTGTGAAAAGTAAGAAGAGCTTCAAAAGGTGTCAAAAATGAGACAAGCATGAAACGGTCTGAAATATAGGAGTTGCATGAAGTGGTGTTCAAAAACATGAAGAGCGTGAAAAGGTGTGAAATATATGAAGAGCTTCAAAAGGTGTGAAATGTAAGAAGAGCTTCAAAAGTTGTCAAAAATGAGATGGGCATGAATCGGTCTGAAAAATAGGAGAAGCATGAAGCGGTGTTGAAAAACATGAAGAGTTTGAAAAGGTTTGAACAATATGAAGTGCTTCAAAAGGTGTCAAAAATAAGAAGAGCATGAAACGGTCTGAAAAATAGGAGGAGCATGAAGAGGTGTTCAAAAACATGAAGAGCCTAAAAGGTGTGAAAAATATGAAGAGCTGCAAAAGGTGTGAAAAATATGAAGAGTTACAAAAGGTGTCAAAAATGAGATGTGCATGAAACGGACTGAAAAATAGTAGGAGCATGAAGAGTTGTTGAAAAACATGAAGAGCCTGAAAAGGTGTGAAATATATGAAGAGCTTCAAAAGGTGTCAAAAGTATGAGGAGCATGAAACGGTCTGAAAAATAGGAGGAGCATGAAACGGTGTTGAAAAACATGAAGAGCCTGAAAACGTGTGAAAAATATGAAGACCTTCAAAAGGTGTGAAAAAATATGAAGAGCTTCAAAAGGTGTCAAAAATGAGATGTGCATAAAACGGACTGAAAAATAGGAGGAGCATGAAGTGGTGTTGAAAAACATGAAGGGCCTGAAAAGGTGTGAAAAATATGAAAAGCTTCAAAAGGTGTCAAAAATATGAAGAGCTTCAAAAGGTGTCAAAAAATGAGGAGCATTAAACGGTCTGAAAAATAGGAGAAGCATGAAACGGTGTTAAAAAAACATGAAGAGCCTGAAAAGTTGTGAAATATATGAAGAGCTTCAAAAGGTGTCAAAAATATGAGGAGCATGAAACTGTCTGAAAAATAGGAGGAGCATTAAGCGGTGTTCAAAAACATGAAAAGCCTGAAAAGGTGTGAAAACTATGAAGAACATCAAAAGTTGTCAAATATATGAGGAGCATGAAACGGTCTGAAAAATAGGAGGAGCATGAAACGGTGTTCAAAAGCATGAAGAGCCTGAAAAGGTGTGAAAAATATGAAGACCTTCAAAATGTGTAAAAAATATGAAGAGCTTCAAAAGGGGTCAAAAATACGAAGAGCTTCAAAAGGGGACAAAAATTAGATGAGCATGAAATGGTTTGAAAAATAGGAGGAGCATGAGGTGCTATTGAAAAACATGAAGAGCCTGAAAAGGTGTGAAATATATGAAGAGCTTCAAAAGGTGTAAAAAATATGAAGAGCTTCAAAAGGTGTCAAAAATATGAGGAGCATGAAGCGGTCTGAAAAATAGGAGGAGCATGAAACGGTGTTCAAAAACATGAAGAGCCTGAAAAGTTGTGAAAAATATGAAGAGATTCAAAAGTTGTGAAATACATGAGGAGCATGAACCGGTCTGAAAAATAGGAGGAGCATGAAGCGGTGTTGAAAAACATGAAGAGCCTGAAAAAGTGTGAAAAATATGAAGAGCTTCAAAAAGTGTCAAAAATATAAGGAGCATGAAACGGCCTGAAAAATAGGAGAAGCAAGAAGCGGGGTTGAAAAACATGAAGAGTCTGAAAAGCTGTGAAAAATATGAAGAGCTTCAAAAGGTGTGAAAAATATGAGAAGCATGAAACAGCCTGAAATTTAGGGAGAACATGAAGCGGTTTTGAAAAAAATGAAGAGCCTGAAAAGGTGTGAAAAATATGAAGAGCTTAATAGGTGTCAAAAATATGAGGAGCATGAAGCGGTGTTGAAAAACATGAAGAGCCTGAAAAGGTGTGAAATATATGAAGAGGTTCAAAAGGTGTCAAAAATATGAGGAGCATGAAACGGTCTCAAAAATAGGAGGAGCATGAAGTGGTGTTCAAAAACATGAAGAGCCTGAAAAGGTGTGAAATATATGAAGAGGTTCAAAATGTGTCAAAAATATGAGGAGCATGAAACGGTCTCAAAAATAGGAGGAGCATGAAGTGGTGTTCAAAAACATGAAGAGCCTGAAAATGTGTGATAAATATGAAGATATTAAAAAGGTGTCAAAAATATTAAGAGCATGAAACGGTCTGAAAAATAGAAGGAGCATGAAACGGTGTTCATAAACTTGAAGAGACTAAAAGGTGTGAAAAATATGAAGAGCTTCAAAAGGTGTCAAAAATATGAGGAGTATGAAACGTTCTGAAAAATAGGAGTAGCAAGAAACGGTGTTCAAAGACATGAAGAGCCTGAAAATGTGTGAAAAATATGAAAAGCTTCAAAAAGTGTGAAAAATATGAGGAGAATGAAAGGTTCTGAAAAATAGGAGTAGCATGAAACGGTGTTCAAAAGCATGAAGAGCCTGAAAAGGTGTGAAATATATGAAGAGCTTCAAAAGGTGTCAAAAATATGAAGAGCTTCAAACAGTGTGAAATACATGAGGAGCATGAAACGGTCTGAAAAATACGAGGAGCATGAAACGGTGTTCAAAAACAAGAAGAGCCTGAAAACGTGTGAAAAACATGAAGAGCCTGAAAAGGTGTGAAAATTATGAAGAGCTTCAAAAGTGTCAAAAATATGAGGAAAATGAAACGGTCTGAAAAATAGGAGGCTCATGAAACGTTGTTGAAAAACATGAAAAGCCTGAAAACGTGTCAAAAATATGAAGAGCTTCAGGCTGGCGGGTAAAGCTGGGAGGTACCGGCCGGGGGCGCCGGTTGGAGACATGATTGCAATGTGGGCCTTAGGATTTGAGCCAAAGAAAGAAGAAATTACAAAGATGATAGCAGAAACTGACAAAGAAGGAATTGGCACCATTAAGTTTGAAGAATTTTTTGCCATAATGAGTGTAAAAATGAGTGAAAAGGATGAAAAAGAAGAAATATTGAAGGCTTTCAAACTATTTGATGATGATGATACAGGAAGCATACCACTGAACAATATCAAGAGGGTTGCTAAGGAGCTAGGGGAAAATTTAACAGATGATGAACTTCAGGAAATGCTTGATGAGGCTGATCATGATGGGGATGAAGAAATAAACAAGGAAGAATTTTTGAAAATGATGCAAAAGACCACTCTTTATTAACACTGTCTTTTGTGCCTTTTGGAAAGTTGTTAACAAGTTTGTATTTGCTATAAGTTCCATAATAGCTGAATATATTCATTTTCAGTGTTTAAGTTTATATACATAAACTGGTCTCTTGATGTCTAATCCATGTGACAAGTTACATGTTGCTACCAATATGTTGTTAAAACTATAACATCAAGAAATAAAATGTAGTGACTTCCTTAAACTATGAATCTGAAGAACAGTATTAATTACAAGTGCTATTTTTTGAGACCCACGTTCTAAAACTTAGATTTTTTATTTAACTTATGGAAATTGGCCCCACATCATAAGCCAGCCATCACTTTCCCTATTATTTTCCTTTTGTGCAATTCTAAAAATGAACATTTGATTTTAAATGAATATTCAGATATGTAAAGTCTTAAATATAACTGGCAGCATCAAAAGTTGTGAAAAATATGAAGAGCTTCAAAAGGTGTCAAAAATGAGATGAGCATGACACTGTCTGAAAAATAGGAGGAGCATGAAACGGTGTTCAAAAACATGAAGAGCCTGAAAAGGTGTGAAATCCATGAAGAGCTTCAAAAGGTGTGAAAAATATGAGGAGCATGAAACGGTCTAAAAAATAGGAGGAGCATGAAGTGGTGTTGAAAAACATAAAGAGCTTGAAAAGGTGTGAAAAATATGAGAAGCATTAAACGGTCTGAACAATAGGAGGAGCAGGAAGCGGTGTTGAAAAACATGAAGAGACTGAAAACGTGTGAAAAATATTAAGAGCTTCAAAAGGTGTCAAAAATATGAGGAGCATGAAACGGTCTGAAAAATAGGAGGAGCATGAAGTAGTGTTGAAAAACATGAAGAGACTGAAAACGTGTGAAAAATATTAAGAGCTTCAAAAGGTGTCAAAAATATGAGGAGCATGAAACGGTCTGAAAAATAGGAGGAGCATGAAGTAGTGTTGAATAATATGAAGAGCCTGAAAAGGGGTGAAAAATATGAAGAGCTTCAAGAGGTGTGAAAAATATGAGGAGCATTAAACGGTCTGAAAAATAGGAGGAGCATGAAGCGGTGTTGAAAAACATGAAGAGCCTGAAAAAGTGTGAAAATTATGAGGAGCTTGAAAAGAAGTGAAATACATGAGGAGCATTAAACGGTCTGAAAAATAGGAGGAGCATGAAGTGGTGTTGAAAAACATAAAGAGCTTGAAAAGGTGTGAAAAATATGAGAAGCATTAAACGGTCTGAAAAATAGGAGGAGCATGAAGCGGTGTTGAAAAACATGAAGTGACTGAAAACGTGTGAAAAATATGAGGAGCTTGAAAAGAAGTGAAATACATGAGGAGCATTAAACGGTCTGAAAAATAGGAGGAGCATGAAGCGGTGTTGTAAAACATGAAGAGCCTAAAAAGGGGTGAAAAATATGAAGAGCTTCAAGAGGTGTGAAAAATATGAGGAGCCTTAAACGGTCTGAAAAATAGGAGGAGCATGAAGCGGTGTTCAAAAACATGAAGAGCCTGAAAAAGTGTGAAAAATATGAGGAGCTTGAAAAGAAGTGAAATACATGAGGAGCATTAAACGGTCTGAAAAATAGGAGGAGCATGAAGCGGTGTTGAAAAACATGAAGAGCCTGAATATGTGTGAAAAATATGAAGAGCTTCAAAAGGTGTCAAAAATGAGATGAGCATGAAACGGTCTGAAAAATAGAAGGAGCATGAAGCGGTGTTGAAAAACATGAAGAGCCTGAAAAGGTGTGTAATGTATGAAGAGTCTCAAAACGTGTCAAAAATATGAGGAGCATGAAACGGTCTGAAAAATAGGAGGAGCATGAACCTGTGTTGAAAAACAAGAAGAGCCTAAAAAGGTGTGAAAAATATGAAGAGCCTCCAAACGTGTCAAAAATATGAGGAGCATGAAACGGTCTGAAAAATAGGAGGAGCATGAAGCGGTGTTGAAAAACATAAAGAGCCTGAAAACGTGTGAAAAATATAAAGAGCTTCAAAAGCTGTGAGAAATATGAAGAGCTTTAAAAGGTGTCAAAAATGAGGAGAGCATGAAACGGTCTACAAAATAGGAGGAGCATGAAGTGGTGTTGAAAAACATGAAGAGCCTGAAAAGTTGTGAAATATATGAAGAGCTTCAAAAGGTGTCAAAAATATGAGGAGCATGAAACGGTCTGAAAAATAGGAGGAGCATGAAACGGTGTTCAAAAACATAAAGAGCCTGAAAAGGTGTCAAAAATATTAAGAGCTTCAAAAGGTGTCAAAAATATGAGGAGCATGAAACGGTCGGAAAAATATGAGGAGCATGAAGTGATGTTCAAAAACATGGAGAGCCTGAAAAGGTGTGAAAAATATGAAGAGCTTCAAAAGGTGTCAAAAATATGAGGAGCATGAAACCGTCTGAAGAATAGGAGGAGCATGAATCGGTGTTTAAAACATGAAGAGTCTGAAAAGGTGTGAAAAATATGAAGAGCTTCAAAAGGTGTCAAAAACATGAGGAGCATGAAACAGTCTGAAAAATAGGAGGAGTATGAAGTGGTGTTGAGAAACATGCAGAGCCTGAAAAGGTGTGAAAAATATGAAGATCTTCAAAGGGTGTGAAATTCATGAGGAGCATGAAACGGTCTGAAATATAGGAGGAGCATGAAGCTGGGCTCAAAAACATGAAGAACCTGAAAAGGTGTGAAAAAATGAAGACCTTCAAAAGGTGTCAAAAATATGAGGAGCATTAAACGGTCTGAAAAATAGGAGGAGCATGAAACGGTGTTCAAAAACAAGAAGAGCCTAAAAACGTGTGAAAAACATGAAGAGACTGAAAAGGTGTGAAAATTATGAAGAGCTTCAAAAGGTGTCAAAAATATGAGGAAAATGAAACGGTCTGAAAAATAGGAGGCTCATGAAACGGTGTTGAAAAACATGAAAAGCCTGAAAACGTGTCAAAAATATGAAGAGCTTCAGGCTGGCGGGTAAAGCTGGGAGGTTCCGGCCGGGGGCGCAGGTTGGAGACATGATTGCAATGTGGGCCTTAGGATTTGAGCCAAAGAAAGAAGAAATTAAAAAGATGATAGCTGAAACTGACAAAGAAGGAATTGGCACCATTAATTTTGAAGAATTTTTTGCCATAATGAGTGTAAAAATGAGTGAAAAGGATGAAAAAGAAGAAATATTGAAGGCTTTCAAACTATTTGATGATGATGATACAGGAAGTATATCATTGAACAATATCAAGAGGGTTGCTAAGGAGCTTGGGGAAAATTTAACAGATGATGAACTTCAGGAAATGCTTGATGAGGCTGATCATGATGGGGATAGAGAAATAAACAAGGAAGAATTTTTGAAAATGATGCAAAAGACCACTCTTTATTAACACTGTCTTTTGTGCCTTTTGGAAAGTTGTTAACAAGTTTGTATTTGCTATAAGTTCCATAATAGCTGAATATATTCATTTTCAGTGTTTAAGTTTAGATACATAAACTGGTCTCTTGATGTCTAATCCATGTGAGAAGTTACATGTTGCTACCAATATGTTGTTAAATCTATAACATCAAGAAATAAAATGTAGTGACTTCCTTAAACTATGAATCTGAAGAACAGTATTAATTACAAGTGCTATTTTTAGAGCCCCAGTTTCTAAAACTTGGATTTTTTATTTAACTTATGGAACTTGGCCCCACATCATAAGCCAGCCATCACTTTCCCTATTATTTTCATTTTGTGCAACTCTAAAAATGAACATTTGCTTTTTAACTGATTATTCAGATATGTAAAGTCTTAAATAAAACTGGCAGCATCAAATGTGTGAAAAATATGAAGAACTTCAAAAGGTGTCAAAAATGAGATGAGCATGACACTGTCTGAAAAATAGGAGGAGCATGAAACGGTGTTCAAAAACATGAAGAGCCTGATAAGGTGTGAAAAATATGAAGAGCTCCAAAAGGTGTCAAAAATATGAGGAGCATGAAAACGTCTGAAAAATAGGAGGAGCATGAAGCGATGTTGAAAAATATGAATAGCCTGAAAAAGTGTGAAAAATATGATGAGCTTCAAAAGGTGTGAAAAATATTAAGAGCTTCAAAAGGTGTCAAAAATGAGATGAGCATGAAACGGTCTGAAAAATAGTAGAAGCATGAAGCGGTGTTGAAAAAAATGAAGAGCCTGAAAAGGTGTGAAATACATGAAGAGCTTCAAAAGGTGTCAAAAATACGAGGAGGATGAAACGGTCTGAAAAACAGGAGGAGCATGAAGCAGTGTTGAAAAACATGAAGAGCCTGAAAAGGTGTTAAAAATATGAAGAGCTTCAAAAGTGTCAAAAACATGAGGAGCATGAAACGTTCAGAAATATAGGAGGTGCATGAAGTGGTGTTCAAAATCATGAAGAGCCTGAAAAGGTGTGAAGTATAGGAAGAGTTTCAAAAGTTGTGAAAAGTAAGAAGAGCTTAAAAAGGTGTCAAAAATGAGACAAGCATGAAACGGTCTGAAATATGGGAGTTGCATGAAGTGGTGTTCAAAAACATGAAGAGCGTGAAAAGGTGTGAAATATATGAAGAGCTTCAAAAGGTGTGAAATGTAAGAAGAGCTTCAAAAGTTGTCAAAAATGAGATGGGCATGAATCGGTCTGAAAAATAGGAGAAGCATGAAGCGGTGTTGAAAAACATGAAGAGTTTGAAAAGGTTTGAACAATATGAAGTGCTGCAAAAGGTGTCAAAAATAAGAAGAGCATGAAACGGTCTGAAAAATAGGAGGAGCATGAAGAGGTGTTCAAAAACATGAAGAGCCTAAAAGGTGTGAAAAATATGAAGAGCTGCAAAAGGTGTGAAAAATATGAAGAGTTACAAAAGGTGTCAAAAATGAGATGTGCATGAAACGGACTGAAAAATAGTAGGAGCATGAAGAGTTGTTGAAAAACATGAAGAGCCTGAAAAGGTGTGAAATATATGAAGAGCTTCAAAAGGTGTCAAAAATATGAGGAGCATGAAACGGTCTGAAAAATAGGAGGAGCATGAAACGGTGTTGAAAAACATGAAGAGCCGGAAAACGTGTGAAAAATATGAAGACCTTCAAAAGGTGTGAAAAATATGAAGAGCTTCAAAAGGTGTCAAAAATGAGATGTGCATGAAACGGACTGAAAAATAGGAGGAGCATGAAGTGGTGTTGAAAAACATGAAGGGCCTGAAAAGGTGTGAAAAATATGAACAGCTTCAAAAGGTGTCAAAAATATGAAGAGCTTCAAAAGGTGTCAAAAAATGAGGAGCATTAAACGGTCTGAAAAATAGGAGAAGCATGAAACGGTTTTAAAAAAACATGAAGAGCCTGAAAAGGTGTGAAATATATGAAGAGCTTCAAAAGGTGTCAAAAATATGAGGAGCATGAAACTGTCTGAAAAATAGGAGGAGCATGTAGCGGTGTTCAAAAACATGAAAAGCCTGAAAAGGTGTGAAAACTATGAAGAGCATCAAAAGTTGTCAAATATATGAGGAGCATGAAACGGTCTGAAAAATAGGAGGAGCATGAAACGGTGTTCAAAAGCATGAAGAGCCTGAAAAGGTGTGAAAAATATGAAGACCTTCAAAATGTGTAAAAATTATGAAGAGCTTCAAAAGGGGTCAAAAATATGAAGAGCTTCAAAAGGGGTCAAAAATTAGATGAGCATGAAATGGTTTGAAAAATAGGAGGAGCATGAGGTGCTATTGAAAAACATGAAGAGCTTGAAAAGGTGTGAAATATATGAAGAGCTTCAAAAGGTGTAAAAAATATGAAGAGCTTCAAAAGGTGTCAAAAATATGAGGAGCATGAAGCGGTCTGAAAAATAGGAGGAGCATGAAACGGTGTTCAAAAACATGAAGAGCCTGAAAAGGTGTGAAAAATATGAAGAGATTCAAAAGTTGTGAAATACATGAGGAGCATGAACCGGTCTGAAAAATAGGAGGAGCATGAAGCGGTGTTGAAAAACATGAAGAGCCTGAAAAAGTGTGAAAAATATGAAGAGCTTCAAAAGGTGTGAAAAATATGAGAAGCATGAAAAGCCTGAAATTTAGGGAGAACATGAAGCGGTGTTGAAAAACATGAAGAGCCTGAAAAGGTGTGAAAAATATGAAGAGCTTCAAAAGGTGTCAAAAATATGAGGAGCATGAAGCGGTGTTGAAAAACATGAAGAGCCTGAAAAGGTGTGAAATATATGAAGAGGTTCAAAAGGTGTCAAAAATATGAGGAGCATGAAACGGTCTCAAAAATAGGAGGAGCATGAAGTGGTGTTCAAAAACATGAAGAGCCTGAAAAGGTGTGAAATATATGAAGAGGTTCAAAAGGTGTCAAAAATATGAGGAGCATGAAACGGTCTCAAAAATAGGAGGAGCATGAAGTGGTGTTCAAAACATGAAGAGCCTGAAAATGTGTGATAAATATGAAGATCTTAAAAAGGTGTCAAAAATATTAAGAGCATGAAACGGTCTGAAAAATAGAAGGAGCATGAAACGGTGTTCATAAACTTGAAGAGACTAAAAGGTGTGAAAAATATGAAGAGCTTCAAAAGATGTCAAAAATATGAGGAGTATGAAACGTTCTGAAAAATAGGAGTAGCAAGAAACGGTGTTCAAAGACATGAAGAGCCTGAAAATGTGTGAAAAATATGAAAAGCTTCAAAAAGTGTGAAAAATATGAGGAGAATGAAAGGTTCTGAAAAATAGGAGTAGCATGAAACGGTGTTCAAAAGCATGAAGAGCCTGAAAAGGTGTGAAATATATGAAGAGCTTCAAAAGGTGTCAAAAATATGAAGAGCTTCAAACGGTGTGAAATACATGAGGAGCATGAAACGGTCTGAAAAATACGAGGAGCATGAAACGGTGTTCAAAAACAAGAAGAGCCTGAAAACGTGTGAAAAACATGAAGAGCCTGAAAAGGTGTGAAAATTATGAAGAGCTTCAAAAGGTGTCAAAAATATGAGGAAAATGAAACTGTCTGAAAAATAGGAGGCTCATGAAACGGTGTTGAAAAACATGAAAAGCCTGAAAACGTGTCAAAAATATGAAGAGCTTCAGGCTGGCGGGTAAAGCTGGGAAGTACCGGCCGGGGGCGCCGGTTGGAGACATGATTGCAATGTGGGCCTTAGGATTTGAGCCAAAGAAAGAAGAAATTAAAAAGATGATAGCTGAAACTGACAAAGAAGGAATTGGCACCATTAATTTTGAAGAATTTTTTGACATAATGAGTGTAAAAATGAGTGAAAGGGATGAAAAAGAAGAAATATTGAAGGCTTTCAAACTATTTGATGATGATGATACAGGAAGCATATCACTGAACAATATCAAGAGGGTTGCTAAGGAGCTAGGGGAAAATTTAACAGATGATGAACTTCAGGAAATGCTTGATGAGGCTGATCATGATGGGGATGGAGAAATAAACAAGGAAGAATTTTTGAAAATGATGCAAAAGACCACTCTTTATTAACACTGTCTTTTGTGCCTTTTGGAAAGTTGTTAACAAGTTTGTATTTGCTATAAGTTCCATAATAGCTGTATATATTCATTTTCAGTGTTTAAGTTTATATACATAAACTGGTCTCTTGATGTCTAATCCATGGGAGAAGTTACATGTTGCTACCAATATGTTGTTAAATCTATAACATCAAGAAATAAAAGGTAGTGACTTCCTTAAACTATGAATCTGAAGAACAGTATTATTTACAAGTGCTATTTTTTGAGACCCACGTTCTAAAACTTAGATTTTTTATTTAACTTATGGAAATTGGCCCCACATCATAAGCCAGCCATCACTGTCCCTATTATTTTCCTTTTGTGCAATTCTAAAAATGAACATTTGATTTTAAATGATTATTCAGATATGTAAAGTCTTAAATATAACTGGCAGCATCAAAAGGTGTGAAAAATATGAAGAGCTTCAAAAGGTGTCAAAAATGAGATGAGCATGACACTGTCTGAAAAATAGGAGGAGCATGAAATGGTGTCCAAAAACATGAAGAGCCTGAAAAGGTGTGAAATCCATGAAGAGCTTCAAAAGGTGTGAAAAATATGAGGAGCATGAAACGGTCTGAAAAATAGGAGGATCATGAAGTGGTGTTGAAAAACATAAAGAGCTTGAAAAGGTGTGAAAAATATGAGAAGCATTAAACGGTCTGAAAAATAGGAGGAGCATGAAGCGGTGTTGAAAAACATGAAGAGACTGAAAACGTGTGAAAAATATTAAGAGCTTCAAAAGGTGGCAAAAATATGAGGAGCATGAAACGGTCTGAAAAATAGGGGAAGCATGAAGTAGTGTTGAAAAACATGAAGAGCCTGAAAAGGGGTGAAAAATATGAAGAGCTTCAAGAGGTGTGAAAAATATGAGGAGCATTAAACGGTCTGAAAAATAGGAGGAGCATGAAGCGGTGTTGAAAAACATGAAGAGCCTGAAAAAATGTGAAAAATATGAGGAGCTTGAAAAGAAGTGAAATACATGAGTAGCATTAAACGGTCTGAAAAATAGGAGGAGCATGAAGTGGTGTTGAAAAACATGAAGAGCCTGAAAAGGGGTGAAAAATATGAAAAGCTTCAAGAGGTGTGAAAAATATGAGGAGCATTAAACGGTCTGAAAAATAGGAGGAGCATGAAGCGGTTTTCAAAAACATGAAGAGCCTGAAAAAGTGTGAAAAATATGAGGAGCTTGAAAAGAAGTGAAATACATGAGTAGCATTAAACGGTCTGAAAAATAGGAGGAGCATGAAGCGGTGTTCAAAAACATGAAGAGCCTGAAAAGGTGTGAAAAATATGAAGAGCTTCAAAAGGTGTCAAAAATATGAAGAGCTTCAAAAGGTGTCAAAAATAGGAGGAGCTTCAAAAGGTGTCAAAAATAGGAGGAGCATGAAACGGTCTGAAAAATAGGAGGAACATCGAACGGTGTTCAAAAACATGAAGAGCCTGAAAAGGTGTGAAATATATGAAGAGCTTCAAAAGGTGTCAAAAATATGAGGAGCATGAAACAGTGTGAAAAATACTAGGAGCATGAAAAGCTGTTGAAAAACATGAAGAGTCTGAAAAGGTGCGAAAAATATGAAGAGCTTCAAAAGGTGTCAAAAATATGAGGAGCATGAAACGGTCTGAAAAATAGGAGGAGCATGAAGCGGTGTTCAAAAACATGAAGCCTGAAATGGTGTGAAAAATATGAAGAGCTTCAAAAGGTTTGAAAAATAGAAGGAACATGAAACGGTCTGAAAAATAGGAGGAGCATGAAACGGTCTGAAAAATAGGAGGAACATCGAACGGTGTTCAAAAACATGAAAAGCCTGATAAGGTGTCAAATATATGAAGAGCTTCAAAAGGTATGAAAAATATGAAGAGCATGAAACGGTCTGAAAATAGGAGGAGCATGAAGCAGTGTTGAAAAACATGAAGAGCCTCAAAAGATGTGAAAAATATGAAGAGCTTCAAAATGTTTAAAAAATATGTGGAGCATGAAAGTGTCTGAAAAATAGGAGGAGCATGAAACGGCGTTGAAAAATATGAGGAGAATGAAACGGTCTGAAAAATAGGAGGAGCATGAAACGGTGTTGAAAAACATGAAGAGACTGAAAATGTCTGAAAAATATGAAGAGCTTCAAACGATGTCAAAAACATAGGGAGCATGAAACGGTCTGAAAAATAGGAGGAGCATGAAAAGGTGTTGAAAACATGAAGAGCCTTAAAAGGTGTGAAAAATATGTAGAGCTTAAAAAGGTGTCAAAATAGAGGAGCATGAAACGGTCTGAAAATTAGGAGGAGCATGAAGCTGTGTTGAAAACATGAAGAGCCTGAAGAGGCGTGAAATATATGAAGAGCTTCAAAATGTGTCAAAAATAGTAGGAGCATGAAACATTCTGAAAAATAGGAGGAACACGAAGTGGTGTTGAAATACATGAAGTGCCGGAAAAGGTGTGAAAAATATGAAGAGCTTCAAAAGGTGTCAAAAATATGAGGAGCATGAAACGGTCTGAAAAATAGGAGGAGACATGAAGTGGTGTTGAAAAACATGGAGAGCCTGAAAAGGTGTGAAAAATATGAAGAGCTTAAAAAGGTGTCAAAAATATGAGGAGCATGATACGGTCTGAAATATAAGGGAGCATGAAACGGTGTTCAAAACCACGAGCAGCCTGAAAAGGTGTGAAAAATATGAAGAGCTTAAAAATGTGTGAAAAATATGACGAGCATGAAACGGTCGGAAAAATAGGAGGAGCGTGAAGGGGTGTTCAAAAACATGAAGAGCCTGAAAAGGTGTGAAAAATATGAAGAGCTTCAAAAGGTGTCAAAAATATGAGGAGCATGAAATGATCTGAAATATAGGAGGAGCATGAAGCGGTGTTGAAAAACATGAAGAGCCTGAAAAGTTGTGAAAAAAATGAAGAGCTTCAAAATTTGTCAAATATATGAAGAGCATGAAACGGTCTGAAATTTAGGAGGAGCATGAAGTGGTGTAGAAAAGCATGAACAGACTGAAAAGGTGTTAAAAATATGAACAGCTTCAAAAGGTGTGAAAAATATGAGGATCATGAAACGTTCTCAAAAATAAGAGGAGCATGAAGCGGTGTTGAAAAACATGAAGAGCCTAAAAAGGTATGAATAATATGAAGAGCTTCAAAAGTTGTCAAAAATATGCAGAGCATGAAATGATCTGAAATATAGGAGGAGCATGAAATTGTGCTCAAAAACATGAAGAGCCTGAAAAGGTGTGAATTATATGAAGAGCTTCAAAAGGTGTCAAAAATATGAGGAGCATGAAGCGGTGTTGAAAAACATGAAGAGCCTGAAAAGGTGTGAAATATATGAAGAGGTTCAAAAGTTGTCAAAAATATGAGGAGCATGAAACGGTCTCAAAAATAGGAGGAGCATGAAGTGGTGTTCAAAAACATGAAGTGCCTGAAAAGGTGTGAAAAATATGAAGAGATTCAAAAGGTGTCAAATATTTGAGGAGGATGAAACGGTCTGAAAAATAGGAGGAGCGTGAAACGGTGTTCAAAAACATGAAGAGCCTGAAAATGTGTGATAAATATGAAGATCTTAAAAAGGTGTCAAAAATATTAAGAGCATGAAACGGTCTGAAAAATAGAAGGAGCATGAAACGGTGTTCATAAACTTGAAGAGACTAAAAGGTGTGAAAAATATGAAGAGCTTCAAAAGGTGTCAAAAATATGAGGAGTATGAAACGTTCTGAAAAATAGGAGTAGCAAGAAACGGTGTTCAAAGACATGAAGAGCCTGAAAAGTTGTGAAAAATATGAAGAGCTTCAAAAAGTGTGAAAAATATGAGGAGAATGAAACGTTCTGAAAAATAGGAGTAGCATGAAACGGTGTTCAAAAGCATGAAGAGCCTGAAAAGGTGTGAAAAATATGAAGAGCTTCAAAAGGTGTCAAAAATATGAAGAGCTTCAAAAGGTGTCAAAAATAGGAGGAGCATGAAACGGTGTCAAAAATAGGAGAAGCATGAAATGGTGTTCAAAAACATGAAGCCTGAAATGGTGTGAAAAATATGAAGAGCTTCAAAAGGTGTGAAAAATATGAAGAGTTTGAAACAGTCTGAAAAATAGGAGAAGCATGAAACGGTGTTCAAAAACATGAAGCCTGAAATGGTGTGAAAAATATGAAGAGCTTCAAAAGGTTTGAAAAACAGAAGGAACATGAAACGGTCTGAAAAATAGGAGGAGCATGAAGCGGTGTTCAAAAACATGAAGCCTGAAATGGTGTGAAAAATATGAAGAGCTTCAAAAGGTTTGAAAAATAGGAGGAACATGAAACGGTCTGAAAAATAGGAGGAGCATGAAAGGTGTTGAAAAACAGGAAAAGCCTGATAAGGTGTCAAATATATGAAGAGATTCATAAGGTATGAAAAATATGAAGAGCATGAAACGGTCTGAAAATAGGAGGAGCATGAAGCGGTGTTGAAAAACATGAAGAGTCTGAAAAGGTGCGAAAAATATGAAGAGCTTCAAAAGGTGTCAAAAATATGAGGAGCATGAAACGGTGTCAAAAATAGGAGAAGCATGAAATGGTGTTCAAAAACATGAAGCCTGAAATGGTGTGAAAAATATGATGAGCTTCAAAAGGTGTGAAAAATATGAGGAGTTTGAAGCAGTCTGAAAAATAGGAGAAGCATGAAACGGTGTTCAAAAACATGAAGCCTGAAATGGTGTGAAAAATATGAAGAGCTTCAAAAGGTTTGAAAAATAGAAGGAACATGAAACGGTCTGAAAAATAGGAGGAGCATGAAGCGGTGTTCAAAAACATGAAGCCTGAAATGGTGTGAAAAATATGAAGAGCTTCAAAAGGTTTGAAAAATAGGAGGAACATGAAACGGTCTGAAAAATAGGAGGAGAATGAAACGGTGTTGAAAAACATTAAAAGCCTGATAAGGTGTCAAATATATGAAGAGCTTCATAAGGTATGAAAAATATGAAGAGCATGAAATGGTCTGAAAATAGAAGGAGCATGAAGCAGTGTTGAAAACCATGAAGAGCCTCAAAAGATGTGAAAAATATGAAGAGCTTCAAAATGTTTAAAAAATATGTGGAGCATGAAAGTGTCTGAAAAATAGGAGGAGCATGAAACGGCGTTGAAAAACATGAGGAGCATGAAACGGTCGGTAAAATAGGAGGAGCATGAAACGGTGTTGAAAAACATGAAGAGACTGAAAATGTGTGAAAAATATGAAGAGCCTCAAACGATGTCAAAAACATACGGAGCATGAAACGGTCTGAAAAATAGGAGGAGCATGAAACGGTGTTGAAAACATGAAGAGCCTTAAAAGGTGTGAAAAATATGTAGAGCTTAAAAATGTGTCAAAATATGAGGAGCATGAAACGGTCTGAAAATTAGGAAGAGCATGAAGCTGTGTTGAAAACATGAAGAGCCTGAAGAGGCGTGAAATATATGAAGAGCTTCAAAATGTGTCAAAAATATGAGGAGCGTGAAACATTCTGAAAAATAGGAGGAACACGAAGTGGTGTTGAAATACATGAAGTGCCGGAAAAGGTGTGAAAAATATGAAGAGCTTCAAAAGGTGTCAAAAATATGAGGAGCATGAAACGGTCTGAAAATTGGAGGAGCATGAAGCGGTGTTGAAAAACATGAAGAGCCTGAAAATGTGTGAAATATATGAAGAGCTTCAAAAGGTGTCAAAAATATGAGGATCTTGAAACGGTCTCAAAAATAGGAGGAGCATGAAGTGGTGTAGAAAAGCATGAACAGACTGAAAAGGTGTTAAAAATATGAACAGCTTCAAAAGGTGTGAAAAATATGAGGATCATGAAACGTTCTCAAAAATAAGAGGAGCATGAAGCGGTGTTGAAAAACATGAAGAGCCTAAAAAGGTATGAATAATATGAAGAGCTTCAAAAGTTGTCAAAAATATGCAGAGCATGAAATGATCTGAAATATAGGAGGAGCATGAAACGGTGCTCAAAAACATGAAGAGCCTGAAAAGGTGTGAAATATATGAAGAGCTTCAAAAGGTGTCAAAAATATGAAGAGCTTCAAACGGTGTGAAATACATGAGGAGCATGAAACGGTCTGAAAAATACGAGGAGCATGAAACGGTGTTCAAAAACAAGAAGAGCCTGAAAACGTGTGAAAAACATGAAGAGCCTGAAAATGTGTGAAAATTATGAAGAGCTTCAAAAGTGTCAAAAATATGAGGAAAATGAAACGGTCTTAAAAATAGGAGGCTCATGAAACGGTGTTGAAAAACATGAAAAGACTGAAAACGTGTCAAAAATATGAAGAGCTTCAGGCTGGAGGGTAAAGCTGGGAGGTACCGGCCGGGGGCGCCGGTTGGAGACATGATTGCAATGTGGGCCTTAGGATTTGAGCCAAAGAAAGAAGAAATTAAAAAGATGATAGCTGAAACTGACAAAGAAGGAATTGGCACCATTAATTTTGAAGAATTTTTTGCCATAATGAGTGTAAAAATGAGTGAAAAGGATGAAAAAGAAGAAATATTGAAGGCTTTCAAACTATTTGATGATGATGATACAGGAAGCATATCACTGAACAATATCAAGAGGGTTGCTAAGGAGCTAGGGGAAAATTTAACAGATGATGAACTTCAGGAAATGCTTGATGAGGCTGATCATGATGGGGATGGAGAAATAAACAAGGAAGAATTTTTGAAAATGATGCAAAAGACCACTCTTTATTAACACTGTCTTTTGTGCCTTTTGGAAAGTTGTTAACAAGTTTGTATTTGCTATAAGTTCCATAATAGCTGAATATATTCATTTTCAGTGTTTAAGTTTAGATACATAAACTGGTCTCTTGATGTCTAATCCATGTGAGAAGTTACATGTTGCTACCAATATGTTGTTAAATCTATAACATCAAGAAATAAAATGTAGTGACTTCCTTAAACTATGAATCTGAAGAACAGTATTAATTACAAGTGCTATTTTTAGAGCCCCAGTTTCTAAAACTTAGATTTTTTATTTAACTTATGGAAATTGGCCCCACATCATAAGCCAGCCATCACTTTCCCTATTATTTTCCTTTTGTGCAATTCTAAAAATGAACATTTGATTTTAAATGATTATTCAGATATGTAAAGTCTTAAATATAACTGGCAGCATCAAAAGGTGTGAAAAATATGAAGAGCTTCAAAAGGTGTCAAAAATGAGATGAGCATGAAACTGTCTGAAAAATAGGAGGAGCATGAAATGGTGTTCAAAAACATGAAGAGCCTGAAAAGGTGTGAAATCCATGAAGAGCTTCAAAAGGTGTGAAAAATATGAGGAGCATGAAACAGTCTGAAAAATAGGAGGAGCATCAAGTGGTGTTGAAAAACATAAAGAGCTTGAAAAGGTGTGAAAAATATGAGAAGCATTAAACGGTCTGAAAAATAGGAGGAGCATGAAGCGGTGTTGAAAAACATGAAGAGACTGAAAACGTGTGAAAAATATTAAGAGCTTCAAAAGGTGTCAAAAATATGAGGAGCATGAAACGGTCTGAAAAATAGGAGGAGCATGAAGTAGTGTTGAAAAACATGAAGAGACTGAAAACGTGTGAAAAATATTAAGAGCTTTAAAGGTGTCAAAAATATGAGGAGCATGAAACGGTCTGAAAAATAGGAGGAGCATGAAGAAGTGTTGAAAAATATGAAGAGCCTGAAAAGGGGTGAAAAATATGAAGAGCTTCAAGAGGTGTGAAAAATATGAGGAGCATTAAACGGTCTGAAAAATAGGAGGAGCATGAAGCGGTGTTGAAAAACATGAAGAGCCTGAAAAGGGGTGAAAAATATGAAGAGCTTCAAGAGGTGTGAAAAATATGAGGAGCATTAAACGGTCTGAAATATAGGAGGAGCATGAAGCGGTTTTCAAAAACATGAATAGCCTGAAAAAGTGTGAAAAATATGAGGAGCTTGAAAAGAAGTGAAATACATGAGGAGCATTAAACGGTCTGAAAAATAGGAGGAGCATGAAGCGGTGTTGAAAAACATGAAGAGCCTGAATATGTGTGAAAAATATGAAGAGCTTCAAAAGGTGTCAAAAATGAGATGAGCATGACACTGTCTGAAAAATAGGAGGAGCATGAAATGGTGTTCAAAAACATGAAGAGGCTGAACAGGTGTGAAATCCATGAAGAGCTTCAAAAGGTGTGAAAAATATGAGGAGCATGAAACGGTCTGAAAAATAGGAGGAGCATGAAGTGGTGTTGAAAAACATAAAGAGCTTGAAAAGGTGTGAAAAATATGAGAAGCATTAAACGGTCTGAAAAATAAGAGGAGCATGAAGTGGTGTTGAAAAACATAAAGAGCTTGAAAAGGTGTGAAAAATATGAGAAGCATTAAATGGTCTGAAAAATAGGAGGAGCATGAAGCGGTGTTGAAAAACATGAAGTGACTGAAAACGTGTGAAAAATATGAGGAGCTTGAAAAGAAGTGAAATACATGAGGAGCATTAAACGGTCTGAAAAATAGGAGGAGCATGAAACAGTGTTCAAAAACAAGAAGAGCCTAAAAACGTGTGAAAAACATGAAGAGCCTGAAAAGGTGTGAAAATTATGAAGAGCTTCAAAAGGTGTCAAAAATATGAGGAAAATGAAACGGTCTGAAAAATAGGAGGCTCATGAAACGGTGTTGAAAAACATGAAAAGCCTGAAAACGTGTCAAAAATATGAAGAGCTTCAGGCTGGCGGGTAAAGCTGGGAGGTTCCGGCCGGGGGCGCAGGTTGGAGACATGATTGCAATGTGGGCCTTAGGATTTGAGCCAAAGAAAGAAGAAATTAAAAAGATGATAGCTGAAACTGACAAAGAAGGAATTGGCACCATTAATTTTGAAGAATTTTTTGCCATAATGAGTGTAAAAATGAGTGAAAAGGATGAAAAAGAAGAAATATTGAATGCTTTCAAACTATTTGATGATGATGATACAGGAAGTATATCATTGAACAATATCAAGAGGGTTGCTAAGGAGCTAGGGGAAAATTTAACAGATGATGAACTTCAGGAAATGCTTGATGAGGCTGATCATGATGGGGATGGAGAAATAAACAAGGAAGAATTTTTGAAAATGATGCAAAAGACCACTCTTTATTAACACTGTCTTTTGTGCCTTTAGGAAAGTTGTTAACAAGTTTGTATTTGCTATAAGTTCCATAATAGCTGAATATATTCATTTTCAGTGTTTAAGTTTAGATACATAAACTGGTCTCTTGATGTCTAATCCATGTGAGAAGTTACATGTTGCTACCAATATGTTGTTAAATCTATAACATCAAGAAATAAAATGTAGTGACTTCCTTAAACTATGAATCTGAAGAACAGTATTAATTACAAGTGCTATTTTTAGAGCCCCAGTTTCTAAAACTTGGATTTTTTATTTAACTTATGGAAATTGGCCCCACATCATAAGCCAGCCATCACTTTCCCTATTATTTTCATTTTGTGCAACTCTAAAAATGAACATTTGCTTTTTAACTGATTATTCAGGTATGTAAAGTCTTAAATAAAACTGGCAGCATCAAAAGGTGTGAAAAATATGAAGAGCTTCAAAAGGTGTCAAAAATGAGATGAGCATGACACTGTCTGAAAAATAGGAGGAGCATGAAACGGTGTTCAAAAACATGAAGAGCCTGAAAAGGTGTGAAAAATATGAAGAGCTCCAAAAGGTGTCAAAAATATGAGGAGCATGAAAACGTCTGAAAATTAGGAGGAGCATGAAGCGATGTTGAAAAATATGAATAGCCTGAAAAAGTGTGAAAAATATGATGAGCTTCAAAAGGTGTGAAAAATATTAAGAGCTTCAAAAGGTGTCAAAAATGAGATGAGCATGAAACGGTCTGAAAAATAGTAGAAGCATGAAGCGGTGTTGAAAAAAATGAAGAGCCTGAAAAGGTGTGAAATACATGAAGAGCTTCAAAAGGTGTCAAAAATACGAGGAGGATGAAACGGTCTGAAAAACAGGAGGAGCATGAAGCAGTGTTGAAAAACATGAAGAGCCTGAAAAGGTGTTAAAAATATGAAGAGCTTCAAAAGTGTCAAAAACATGAGGAGCATGAAACGTTCAGAAATATAGGAGGTGCATGAAGTGGTGTTCAAAATCATGAAGAGCCTGAAAAGGTGTGAAGTATAGGAAGAGTTTCAAAAGTTGTGAAAAGTAAGAAGAGCTTCAAAAGGTGTCAAAAATGAGATAAGCATGAAACGGTCTGAAATATAGGAGTTGCATGAAGTGGTGTTCAAAAACATGAAGTGCCTGAAAAGGTGTGAAAAATATGAAGAGATTCAAAAGGTGTCAAATATTTGAGGAGGATGAAACGGTCTGAAAAATAGGAGGAGCGTGAAACGGTGTTCAAAAACATGAAGAGCCTGAAAATGTGTGATAAATATGAAGAGCTTAAAAAGGTGTCAAAAATATTAAGAGCACGAAACGGTCTGAAAAATAGAAGGAGCATGAAACGGTGTTCATAAACTAGAAGAGACTAAAAGGTGTGAAAAATATGAAGAGCTTCAAAAGGTGTCAAAAATATGAGGAGCATGAAACGTTCTGAAAAATAGGAGTAGCATGAAGTGGTGTTCAAAAACATGAAGTGCCTGAAAAGGTGTGAAAAATATGAAGAGATTCAAAAGGTGTCAAATATTTGAGGAGGATGAAACGGTCTGAAAAATAGGAGGAGCGTGAAACGGTGTTCAAAAACATGAAGAGCCTGAAAATGTGTGATAAATATGAAGAGCTTCAAAAGGTGTCAAAAATATGAAGAGCTTCAAAAGGTGTCAAAAATAGGAGGAGCATGAAACGTTCTGAAAAATAGGAGGAACATCGAATGGTGTTCAAAAACATGAAGAGCCTGAAGAGGCGTGAAATATATGAAGAGCTTCAAAATGTGTCAAAAATATGAGGAGCATGAAACATTCTGAAAAATAGGAGGAACACGAAGTGGTGTTGA
Organism: Dama dama; assembly: GCF_033118175.1. NCBI lineage: Eukaryota > Metazoa > Chordata > Mammalia > Artiodactyla > Cervidae > Dama > Dama dama. The sequence goes on along the minus strand of NC_083688.1, from coordinate 63,431,458 downwards.
AATACATGAAGTGCCGGAAAAGGTGTGAAAAATATGAAGAGCTTCAAAAGGTGTCAAAAATATGAGGAGCATGAAACGGTGTCAAAAATAGGAGAAGCATGAAATGGTGTTCAAAAACATGAAGCCTGAAATGGTGTGAAAAATATGAAGAGCTTCAAAAGGTTTGAAAAATAGGAGGAACATGAAACGGTCTGAAAAATAGGAGGAGCATGAAGCGGTGTTCAAAAACATGAAGCCTGAAATGGTGTGAAAAATATGAAGAGCTTCAAAAGGTTTGAAAAATAGGAGGAACATGAAATGGTCTGAAAAATAGGAGGAGCATGAAGCGGTGTTGCAAAACATGAAGAGCCTGAAAAGGTGTGAGTAATATGAAGAGCTTGAAAAGGTTTCAAAAATATGAGGGGCACGAAACGTTCTGAAAAATAGGAGGAGCATGAAGCGGTGTTGAAAAACATGAAAAGCCTGATAAGGTGTCAAATATATGAAGAGCTTCATAAGGTATGAAAAATATGAAGAGCATGAAACGGTCTGAAAATAGGAGGAGCATGAAGCAGTGTTGAAAAACATGAAGAGCCTCAAAAGATGTGAAAAATATGAAGAGCTTCAAAATGTTTAAAAAATATGTGGAGCATGAAAGTGTCTGAAAAATAGGAGGAGCATGAAACGGCGTTGAAAAACATGAGGAGAATGAAACGGTCTGAAAAATAGGAGGAGCATGAAATGGTGTTGAAAAACATGAAGAGACTGAAAATGTGTGAAAAATATGAAGAGCTTCAAAAGATGTCAAAAACATACATAGCATGAAACGGTCTGAAAAATAGGAGGAGCATGAAACGGTGTTGAAAACATGAAGAGCTGGAAAAGCAGTGAAAAATATGTAGAGCTTAAAAAGGTGTCAAAATATGAGGAGCATGAAACGGTCTGAAAATTAGGAGGAGCATGAAGCTGTGTTGAAAACATGAAGAGCCTGAAGAGGCGTGAAATATATGAAGAGCTTCAAAATGTGTCAAAAATATGAGGAGCTTGAAACATTCTGAAAAATAGGAGTAACACGAAGTGGTGTTGAAATACATGAAGTGCCGGAAAAGGTGTGAAAAATATGAAGAGCTTCAAAAGGTGTCAAAAATATGAGGAGCATGTAACGGTCTGAAAAATAGGAGGAGACATGAAGTGGTGTTGAAAACATGAAGAGCTTGAAATGGTGTGAAAAATATGACGAGCTTCAAAAGGTGTCAAAAATATAAAGAGCATGAAACGGTCTGAAAAATAGGAGGAGCATGAAACGGTGTTGAAAAACATGAAAAGCCTGATAAGGTGTGAAATATATGAAAAGCTTCAAAAGGTGTCAAAAATATGAAGAGCATGAAACGTTCTGAAAAATAGGAGGAGCATGAAGCGGTGTTGAAAAACATGAAGAGCCTGAAAAGGTGTCAATAATATGAAGAGATTCAAAACGTGTGAAAAATATGAAGAGCTTCAAAAGGTGTCAAAAAATGAGGAGCATGAAACGGTCTGAAAAATAGGAGGAGCATGAAGCGGTGTTGAAAAACATGGAGAGCCTGAAAAGGTGTGAAAAATATGAAGAGCTTCAAAAGGTGTCAAAAATATGAGGAGCATGATACGGTCTGAAATATAAGGGAGCATGAAACGGTGTTCAAAAACACGAGCAGCCTGAAAAGGTGTGAAAAATATGAAGAGCTTAAAAATGTGTGAAAAATATGACGAGCATGAAACGGTCGGAAAAATAGGAGGAGCGTGAAGGGGTGTTCAAAAACATGAAGAGCCTGAAAAGGTGTGAAAAATATGAAGAGCTTCAAAAGGTGTCAAAAATATGAGGAGCATGAAATGATCTGAAATATAGGAGGAGCATGAAGCGGTGTTGAAAAACATGAAGAGCCTGAAAAGGTGTGAAAAAAATGAAGAGCTTCAAAATTTGTCAAATATATGAAGAGCATGAAACGGTCTGAAATTTAGGAGGAGCATGAAGTGGTGTAGAAAAGCATGAACAGACTGAAAAGGTGTTAAAAATATGAACAGCTTCAAAAGGTGTGAAAAATATGAGGATCATGAAACGTTCTCAAAAATAAGAGGAGCATGAAGCGGTGTTGAAAAACATGAAGAGCCTAAAAAGGTATGAATAATATGAAGAGCTTCAAAAGTTGTCAAAAATATGCAGAGCATGAAATGATTGAAATATAGGAGGAGCATGAAACGGTGCTCAAAAACATGAAGAGCCTGAAAAGGTGTGAATTATATGAAGAGCTTCAAAAGGTGTCAAAAATATGAGGAGCATGAAGCGGTGTTGAAAAACATGAAGAGCCTGAAAAGGTGTGAAATATATGAAGAGGTTCAAAAGGTGTCAAAAATATGAGGAGCATGAAACTGTCTCAAAAATAGGAGGAGCATGAAACGGTGTTAAATACATGAAGAGCCTGAAAAGGTGAGAAATATGAAGAGCTTCAAAATGTTTCAAAAATATGAGGAGCATGAAACGGTCTGAAAAACAGGAGGAGCATGAAACGGTGTTCAAAAACATGAAGAGCCTGAAAAGGTGTGAAAAATATGAAGAGCTTCAATTCTTGTCAAAAATATGAGGAGCATGAAACTGTCTGAAAAATAGAAGGAGCATGAAACGGTGTTCAAAACATGAAGAGCTGGAAAAGCAGTGAAAAATATGAAGAGCTTCAAAACGTGTCAAAAATATGAAGAGCATGAAACGGTCTGAAAATTAGGAGGAGCATGAAACGGTGTTGAAAGCATGAAGAGCCTGAAAAGGTGTGAAAAATATGAAGAGCTTCAAAAAGTGTGAAAAATATGAGGAGAATGAAACGTTCTGAAAAATAGGAGTAGCATGAAACGTTGTTCAAAAACGTGAAGAGCCTGAAAAGGTGTGAAAAATATGAAGAGCTTCAAAAGGTGTCAAAAATATGAAGAGCTTCAAAAGGTGTCAAAAATAGGAGGAGCATGAAACGGTCTGAAAAACAGGAGGAGCATGAAGCAGTGTTGAAAAACATGAAGAGCCTGAAAAGGTGTTAAAAATATGAAGAGCTTCAAAAGTGTCAAAAACATGAGGAGCATGAAACGTTCAGAAATATAGGAGGTGCATGAAGTGGTGTTCAAAATCATGAAGAGCCTGAAAAGGTGTGAAGTATAGGAAGAGTTTCAAAAGTTGTGAAAAGTAAGAAGAGCTTCAAAAGGTGTCAAAAATGAGACAAGCATGAAACGGTCTGAAATATAGGAGTTGCATGAAGTGGTGTTCAAAAACATGAAGAGCCTAAAAGGTGTGAAAAATATGAAGAGCTGCAAAAGGTGTGAAAAATATGAAGAGCTACAAAAGGTGTCAAAAATGAGATGTGCATGAAACGGACTGAAAAATAGTAGGAGCATGAAGAGTTGTTGAAAAACATGAAGAGCCTGAAAAGGTGTGAAATATATGAAGAGCTTCAAAAGGTGTCAAAAATATGAGGAGCATGAAACGGTCTGAAAAATAGGAGGAGCATGAAACGGTGTTGAAAAACATGAAGAGCCTGAAAACGTGTGAAAAATATGAAGACCTTCAAAAGGTGTGAAAAATATGAAGAGCTTCAAAAGGTGTCAAAAATGAGATGTGCATGACACGGACTGAAAAATAGGAGGAGCAAGAAGTGGTGTTGAAAAACATGAAGGGCCTGAAAAGGTGTGAAAAATATGAACAGCTTCAAAAGGTGTGAAAAATATGAAGAGCTTCAAAAGGTGTCAAAAAATGAGGAGCATTAAACGGTCTGAAAAATAGGAGAAGCATGAAACGGTGTTAAAAAAACATGAAGAGCCTGAAAAGGTGTGAAATATATGAAGAGCTTCAAAAGGTGTCAAAAATATGAGGAGCATGAAACTGTCTGAAAAATAGGAGGAGCATTAAGCGGTGTTTAAAAACATGAAAAGCCTGAAAAGGTGTGAAAACTATGAAGAGCATCAAAAGTTGTCAAATATATGAGGAGCATGAAACGGTCTGAAAAATAGGAGGAGCATGAAACGGGGTTCAAAAACAAGAAGACCCTGAAAACGTGGGAAAAACATGAAGAGCCTGAAAAGGTGTGAAAATTATGAAGAGCTTCAAAAGGTGTCAAAAATATGAGGAGCAGGAAATGGTCTGATATATAAGAGCAGCATAAAACCGTGTTAAAAAACATGAAGAGCTTGAAAAGGTGTGAAAAATATGAAGAGCTTCAAAGGGTGTGAAATACATGAGGAGCATGAAACGGTCTGAATAATAGGAGGAGCATGAAACGGGGTTCAAAAACAAGAAGACCCTGAAAACGTGTGAAAAACATGAAGAGCCTGAAAAGGTGTGAAAATTATGAAGAGCTTCAAAAGGTGTCAAAAATATGAGGAGCATGAAACGGTCTGAAAAATAGGAGGCTCATGAAACTGTGTTGAAAAACATGAAAAGCCTGAAAACGTGTCAAAAATATGAAGAGCTTCAGGCTAGCGGGTAAAGCTGGGAGGTCCCGGCCGGGGACGCCGGTTGGAGACATGATTGCAATGTGGGCCTTAGGATTTGAGCCAAAGAAAGAAGAAATTACAAAGATGATAGCTGAAACTGACAAAGAAGGAATTGTCACCATTAATTTTGAAGAATTTTTTGCCATAATGAGTGTAAAAATGAGTGAAAAGGATGAAAAAGAAGAAATATTGAAGGCTTTCAAACTATTTGATGATGATGATACAGGACGTATATCATTGAACAATATCAAGAGGGTTGCTAAGGAGCTAGGGGAAAATTTAACAGATGATGAACTTCAGGAAATGCTTGATGAGGCTGATCATGATGGGGATGGAGAAATAAACAAGGAAGAATTTTTGAAAATGATGCAAAAGACCACTCTTTATTAACACTGTCTTTTGTGCCTTTTGGAAAGTTGTTAACAAGTTTGTATTTGCTATAAGTTCCATAATAGCTGAATATATTCATTTTCAGTGTTTAAGTTTATATACAAAAACTGGTCTCTTGATGTCTAATCCATGTGAGAAGTTACATGTTGCTACCAATATGTTGTTAAATCTATAACATCAAGAAATAAAATGTATTGACTTCCTTAAACTATGTATCTGAAGAACAGTACTAATTACAAGTGCTATTTTTAGAGCCCCAGTTTCTAAAACTTGGATTTTTTATTTAACTTATGGAACTTGGCCCCACATCATAAGCCAGCCATCACTTTCCCTATTATTTTCCTTTTGTGCAACTCTAAAAATGAACATTTTCTTTTTAACTGATTATTCAGATATGTAAAGACTTAAATAAAACTGGCAGCATCAAAAGGTGTGAAAAATATGAAGAGCTTCAAAAGGTGTCAAAAATATGAGGAGCATGAAACGGTGTTCAAAAACATGAAGAGCCTGAAAAGGTGTGAAAAATATGAAGAGCTTGAAAAGGTGTCAAAAATATGAGGACCATGAAACGGTCTGAAAAATAGGAGGAACATGAAGCGGAGTTCAAAAACACGAAGTGCTTGAAAAGGTGTGAAAAACATGAAGAGCTTCAAAAGGTGTGAAAAATATGAAGAGCTTCAAAAGGTGTCAAAAAAGACATGAGAATGAAACGGTCTGAAAAATAGGAGGAGCATGAAGTGGTGTTCAAAAACATGAAGAGCCTGAAAAGTTGTGAAAAATATGAAGAGATTCAAAAGGTGTCAAATATATGAGGAACATGAAACGGTGTGAAAAATAGGAAGAGCATGAAGCAGTGTTGAAAAACATGAAGAGACTGAAAAGGTGTGAAAAATATGAAGAGCTTCAAAAGGTGTGAAAAATATGAATACCTTCAAAAGGTGTCAAACATATGAGGAGCAAGAAACGGTCTGAAAAATAGGAGGAGCATGAAGCGGAATTCAAAGATATGGAGAGCCTGAAAAGGTGTGAAAAATATGAAGAGATTCAAAAGGTGTCAAATATATGAGGAACATGAAACGGTGTGAAAAATAGGAAGAGCATGAAGTGGTGTTCAAAAACATGAAGAGACTGAAAAGGTGTGAAAAATATGAAGAGCTTCAAAAGGTGTGAAAAATATGAATACCTTCAAAAGGTGTCAAAGATGAGATGAGCATGAAACGGTCGGAAAAATAAGAGGAGCATGAAACAGTCAGAAAAATAGGAAGAGCATGAAACGGTGTGGAAAAACATGGAGAGCCTGAAAAGGTGTGAAAAATATGAAGAGCTATAAAAGGTGTGAAAAATATTTGGAACATGAAACGATCTGAAGTATAGGAGGATCACGAAGCGGTGTTGAAAAACATGAAGAGCCGGAAAAGGTGTGAAAAATATGAAGAGCTTCAAAATGTGTCAAAAATATGAGGAACATGAAACGGTGTGAAAAATAGGAAGAGCATGAAGCGGTGTTGAAAAACATGAAGAGCCTGAAAAGGTGTGAAAAATATGAAGAGCTTCAAAAGGTGTCAAACATATGAGGAGCAAGAAACGGTCTGAAAAATAGGAGGAGCATGAAGCGGAATTCAAAGATATGGAGAGCCTGAAAAGGTGTGAAAAATATGAAGAGATTCAAAAGGTGTCAAATATATGAGGAGCATGAAACGTTCTGAAAAAGGAGTAGCATGAAACGGTGTTTAAAAACATGAAGAGCCTGGAAATGTGTGAAAAATGTGAAGAGCCTCAAAAAGTGTCAAAAACATGAGGAGCATGAAACGATCTGAAAAATAGGAGGAACATGAAGCAGTGTTGAAAAACATGAAGAGCCTGAAAAAGTGTGAAAAATATGAAGAGCTTCAAAAGGTGTCAAATTATGAGGAGCATGAAACGGTCTGAAAGATAGGAGGAGCATGAATCGGTGTTGAAAAACATGGAGAGCCTGCAAAGGTGTGAAAAATATGAAGAGCTTCAAAAGGTGTCAAACATATGAGGAGCAAGAAACGGTCTGAAAAATAGGAGGAGCATGAAGCGGAATTCAAAGATATGGAGAGCCTGAAAAGGTGTGAAAAATATGAAGAGATTCAAAATGTGTCAAAAATATGAGGAACATGAAACGGTGTGAAAAATAGGAAGAGCATGAAGCAGTGTTGAAAAACATGAAGAGACTGAAAAGGTGTGAAAAATATGAAGAGCTTCAAAAGGTGTGAAAAATATGAATACCTTCAAAAGGTGTCAAAGATGAGATGAGCATGAAACGGTCGGAAAAATAAGAGGAGCATGAAACAGTCAGAAAAATAGGAAGAGCATGAAACGGTGTGGAAAAACATGGAGAGCCTGAAAAGGTGTGAAAAATATGAAGAGCTATAAAAGGTGTGAAAAATATTTGGAACATGAAACGATCTGAAGTATAGGAGGATCATGAAGCGGTGTTGAAAAACATGAAGAGCCGGAAAAGGTGTGAAAAATATGAAGAGCTTCAAAATGTGTCAAAAATATGAGGAACATGAAACGGTGTGAAAAATAGGAAGAGCATGAAGCGGTGTTGAAAAACATGAAGAGCCTGAAAAGGTGTGAAAAATATGAAGAGCTTCAAAAGGTGTCAAACATATGAGGAGCAAGAAACGGTCTGAAAAATAGGAGGAGCATGAAGCGGAATTCAAAGATATGGAGAGCCTGAAAAGGTGTGAAAAATATGAAGAGATTCAAAAGGTGTCAAATATATGAGGAGCATGAAACGTTCTGAAAAAGGAGTAGCATGAAACGGTGTTTAAAAACATGAAGAGCCTGGAAATGTGTGAAAAATGTGAAGAGCCTCAAAAAGTGTCAAAAACATGAGGAGCATGAAACGATCTGAAAAATAGGAGGAACATGAAGCAGTGTTGAAAATCATGAAGAGCCTGAAAAAGTGTGAAAAATATGAAGAGCTTCAAAAGGTGTCAAATTATGAGGAGCATGAAACGGTCTGAAAGATAGGAGGAGCATGAATCGGTGTTGAAAAACATGGAGAGCCTGCAAAGGTGTGAAAAATATGAAGAGCTTCCAAAGTTGTCCAAAATATGAGGATCATGAATCGGTTTGAAAATAGGAGGAGCATGAAACTGTGTTCCCAAACATGAAGAGCCTGAAGAGATGTGAAAAAATGAAGAGCTTCAAAAGGTGTGAAAAATATGAAGAGCTTCAAAAGGTGTCAAAAATAGGAGGAGCATGAAACCGTCTGAAAAATAGGAGGAGAATGAAGCGGTGTTGAAAAACATGAAGAGCCTGAAAACGTTTGAAAAATATGAAGAGCTTCAAAACGTGTCCAAAATATGAAGGGCTTCAAAAGGTGTCAAAAATAGGAGGAGCATGAAATGTTCTGAAAAAGGAGGAGCATGAAACGGTGTTCAAAAACATGAAGAGCCTGGAAAGGTGTGAAAAATATGAAGAGCCTCAAAACGTGTAAAATATATGCGGAGCATGAAATGGTCTGAAAAATAGGAGGAGCATGAAGCGGTGTTGAAAAACATAAAGAGCCTGAAAAGGTGTGAAAAATATGAAGAGCTTCAAAACGTTTCCAAAATATGAGGAGCGTTAAACGGACTGAAAAATAGGAGGAGCATGAAGCGGTTTTGAAAAAGATGAAGAGCGTGATAAGGTGTGAAATATATGAAGAGTTTCAAAAGGTGACAAAAATATGAGGAACATGAAACGGTCTGAAAAATAGGAGGAGCACGAAATGGTCTGAAAAAAAGGTGGAGCATGAAACGGTTTGGAAAAACATGAAGAGCCTGAAAACGTGTGAAAAATAGGAATAGTTTCAAAAAGTGTCAAAAATATGAGCAGCATGAAACGGCCTGTAAAATAGGAGAAGCAGGAAGCGGTGTTCAAAAATATAAAGAGTCTGAAAATTTGTGAAAAATAGGAAGAGTTTCAAAAAGTGTCAAAAATATGAGGAGCATGAAACGGTCTGAAAAATAGGAGGAGCATGAAGCGGTGTTCAAAAATATAAAGAGACTGAAAATTTGTGAAAAATAGGAAGAGTTTCAAAAAGTGTCAAAAATATGAGGAGCATGAAACGGTCTGTAAAATTGGAGAGGCAGGAAGTGGTGTTCAAAAATATAAAGAGCCTGAAAAGGTGTGAAAAACATGAACAGCTTCAAAAGCGGTGAGAAATATGAAGAGCTTCAAAAGGTGACAAAAATGAGATGAGCATGAAACGGTCTGAAAATTACGAGGAGCATGAAGTGGTGTTGAAAAACATGAAGAGCCTCAAATGGTGTCAAATATATGAAGAGATTCAAAAGGTGTCAAAAATATGAGGAACATGAAACTTTCTAAAAATGGAGGAGCATGAAACGGTGTGGAAAAACATGAAGAGCCTGAAAAGGTGTGAAAAATATGAAGAGCTTCAAATAGTGTGAAAAATATGAAGAGGCTCAAAATATGTCAAGAATATGAGGAGCATGAAACGGTCTGAAAAAAAGGAAGAGCATGATGTGGTGTTGAAAAACTTGAAGAGCCTGAAAAGGTGTGAAAAATATGAAGAGCTTCAAAATGTGTCAAAATATGAAGAGCATGAAACGGTCTGAAAAATAGGAGGAGCATGAAGCGGTGTTCAAAAACATGAAGAGCGTGGAAAGGTGTGAGAAATATAAAGAGCTTCAAAGGGTGTGAAAAATATGAGGAGCATAAAACGGTCTGAAAAATACGAGGAGCATGAAGTGGTGTTGAAAAACATGAAGAGCCTGAAAAGGTGTGAAAAATATGAAGAGCTTCAAAAGGTGTCAAAATTATGAGGAGTATGAAACGGTCTGAAAATAGGAGGAGCATGAAACGGTGTAAAAAATCATTAAGAGCCTGAAAAGGTGTGAAAAATATGAAGAGCTTCAAAAGGTGTGAAAAATATGAGGAGCATGGAACGGTCTGAAATATAGGAGAAGCATGAAGGGGTGTTGAAATACATGAAGAGCTTGAAAAGGTGTGAAAAATATGAAGAGCCTCAAAACGTGTCAAAAATATGAGGAGAGTGAAACGGTCTGAAAAATAGGAGGAGCCTGAATCCGTGTCCAAAAACATAAAGAGCCTGAAAACGTGTGAAAAATATGAAGAGCTTCAAAAGGTGTGAAAAATATGAATACCTTCAAAAGGTGTCAAAGATGAGATGAGCATGAAACGGTCGGAAAAATAAGAGGAGCATGAAACGGTCGGAAAAATAGGAAGAGCATGAAACGGTGTGGAAAAACATGGAGAACGTGAAAAGGTGTGAAAAATATGAAGAGCTATAAAAGGTGTGAAAAATATTTGGAACATGAAACGATCTGAAGTATAGGAGGATGATGAAGCGGTGGTGAAAAACATGAAGAGCCGGAAAAGGTGTGAAAAATATGAAGAGCTTCAAAATGTGTCAAAAATATGAGGAACATGAAACGGTGTGAAAAATAGGAAGAGCATGAAGCGGTGTTGAAAAACATGAAGAGCCTGAAAAGGTGTGAAAAATATGAAGAGCTTCAAAAGGTGTGAAAAATATGAATACCTTCAAAAGGTGTCAAAGATGAGATGAGCATGAAACGGTCGGAAAAATAAGAGGAGCATGAAACGGTCAGAAAAATAGGAAGAGCATGAAATGGTGTGGAAAAACATGGAGAGCCTGAAAAGGTGTGAAAAATATGAAGAGCTATAAAAGGTGTGAAAAATATTTGGAACATGAAACGATCTGAAGTATAGGAGGATCATGAAGCGGTGTTGAAAAACATGAAGAGCCGGAAAAGGTGTGAAAAATATGAAGAGCTTCAAAATGTGTCAAAAATATGAGGAACATGAAACGGTGTGAAAAATAGGAAGAGCATGAAGCGGTGTTGAAAAACATGAAGAGCCTGAAAAGGTGTGAAAAATATGAAGAGCTTCAAAAGGTGTCAAACATATGAGGAGCAAGAAACGGTCTGAAAAATAGGAGGAGCATGAAGCGGAATTCAAAGATATGGAGAGCCTGAAAAGGTGTGAAAAATATGAAGAGATTCAAAAGGTGTCAAATATATGAGGAGCATGAAACGTTCTGAAAAAGGTGTAGCATGAAACGGTGTTTAAAAACATGAAGAGCCTGGAAATGTGTGAAAAATGTGAAGAGCCTCAAAAAGTGTCAAAACATGAGGAGCATGAAACGATCTGAAAAATAGGAGGAGCATGAAGCAGTGTTGAAAAACATGAAGAGCCTGAAAATGTGTGAAAAATATGAAGAGCTTCAAAAGGTGTCAAATTATGAGGAGCATGAAACGGTCTGAAAGATAGGAGGAGCATGAATCGGTGTTGAAAAACATGGAGAGCCTGAAAAGGTGTGAAAAATATGAAGAGCTTCCAAAGTTGTCCAAAATATGAGGATCATGAATCGGTTTGAAAATAGGAGGAGCATGAAACTGTGTTCCCAAACATGAAGAGCCTGAAGAGATGTGAAAAAATGAAGAGCTTCAAAAGGTGTGAAAAATATGAAGAGCTTCAAAAGGTGTCAAAAATAGGAGGAGCATGAAACCGTCTGAAAAATAGGAGGAGCATGAAGCAGTGTTGAAAAACAAGAAGAGCCTGAAATCGTGTGGAAAATATGAAGAGCTTCAAAAGGTGTGAAAAATATTAAGAGCTTCAAATGGTGTAAATAATGTAATGAGCATGAAACGGCCTGAAAAATAGGAGGAGCATGAAGTGGTGTTGAAAAATATGAAGAGCCTGAAAAGGTGTGAAAAATATGAAGAGCTTCAAAACGTGTCCAAAATATGAGGAGCATTAAACGGACTGAAAAATAGGAGGAGCATGAAACAGTTTTGAAAAAGATGAAGAGCGTGATAAGGTGTGAAATATATGAAGAGTTTCAAAAGGTGACAAATATATGAGGAACATGAAACGGTCTGAAAAATAGGAGAAGCACGAAATGGTCTGAAAAAAAGGTGGAGCATGAAACGGTTTGGAAAAACATGAAGAGCCTGAAAACGTGTGAAAAATAGGAATAGTTTCAAAAAGTGTTAAAAATATGAGCAGCATGAAACGGCCTGTAAAATAGGAGAAGCAGGAAGCGGTGTTCAAAAATATAAAGAGTTTGAAAATTTGTGAAAAATAGGAAGAGTTTCAAAAAGTGTCAAAAATATGAGGAGCATGAAACGGTCTGAAAAATAGGAGGAGCATGAAGCGGTGTTCAAAAATATAAAGAGTCTGAAAATTTGTGAAAAATAGGAAGAGTTTCAAAAAGTGTCAAAAATATGAGGAGCATGAAACGATCTGTAAAATTGGAGAGGCAGGAAGTGGTGTTCAAAAATATAAAGAGCCTGAAAAGGTGTGAAAAACATGAACAGCTTCAAAAGCTGTGAGAAATATGAAGAGCTTCAAAAGGTGACAAAAATGAGATGAGCATGAAATGGTCTGAAAATTACGAGGAGCATGAAGTGGTGTTGAAAAACATGAAGAGCCTCAAATGGTGTCAAATATATGAAGAGATTCAAAATGTGTCAAAAATATGAGGAACATGAAACTTTCTAAAAATGGAGGAGCATGAAACGGTGTGGAAAAACATGAAGAGCCTGAAAAGGTGTGAAAAATATGAAGAGCTTCAAATAGTGTGAAAAATATGAAGAGGCTCAAAATATGTCAAGAATATGAGGAGCATGAAACGGTCTGAAAAATAGGAAGAGCATGATGTGGTGTTGAAAAACTTGAAGAGCCTGAAAAGGTGTGAAAAATATGAAGAGCTTCAAAATGTGTCAAAATATGAGGAGCATGAAACGGTCTGAAAAATAGGAGGAGCATGAAGCGGTGTTCAAAAACATGAAGAGCCTGGAAAGGTGTGAGAAATATAAAGAGCTTCAAAGGGTGTGAAAAATATGAGGAGCATAAAACGGGCTGAAAAATAGGAGGAGCATGAAGTGGTGTTGAAAAACATGAAGAGCCTGAAAAGGTGTGAAAAATATGAAGAGCTTCAAAAGGTGTCAAAATTATGAGGAGTATGAAACGGTCTGAAAATAGGAGGAGCATGAAACGGTGTTAAAAATCATTAAGAGCCTGAAAAGGTGTGAAAAATATGAAGAGCTTCAAAAGGTGTGAAAAATATGAGGAGCATGAAACGGACTGAAATATAGGAGAAGAATGAAGGGGTGTTGAAATACATGAAGAGCTTGAAAAGGTGTGAAGAATATGAAGAGCCTCAAAACGTGTCAAAAATATGAGGAGAGTGAAACGGTCTGAAAAATAGGAGGAGCCTGAATACGTGTCCAAAAACATAAAGAGCCTGAAAACGTGTGAAAAATATGAAGAGCTTCAAAAGGTGTGAAAAATATGAATACCTTCAAAAGGTGTCAAAGATGAGATGAGCATGAAACGGTCGGAAAAATAAGAGGAGCATGAAACGGCTGGAAAAATAGGAAGAGCATGAAACGGTGTGGAAAAACATGGAGAGCCTGAAAAGGTGTGAAAAATATGAAGAGCTATAAAAGGTGTGAAAAATATCTGGAACATGAAACGATCTGAAGTATAGGAGGATCATGAGGCGGTGTTGAAAAACATGAAGAGCCTGAAAAGGTGTGAAAAATATGAAGAGCTTCAAAATGTGTCAAAAATATGAGGAACATGAAACGGTGTGAAAAATAGGAAGAGCATGAAGCGGTGTTGAAAAACATGAAGAGCCTGAAAAGGTGTGAAAAATATGAAGAGCTTCAAAAGGTGTGAAAAATATGAAGAGCTTCAAAAGCTTTCAAAAATATGAGGAGCATGAAACAGTCTGAAAAATAGGAGGAGCATGAAGCGGTGTTGAAAAACATGAAAAGCCTGAAAAGGTGTGAAAAATATGAAGAGCTCCAAAAGGTGTGAAAAATATGAAGAGCATGAAACGTTCTGAAAAATCGGAGGAGCATGAAACGTTGTTCAAAAACATTAAGAGCCTGAAAAGGTGTGAAAAATATGAAGAGCTTCAAAAGGTGTCAAACATATGAGGAGCAAGAAACGGTCTGAAAATAGGAGGAGCATGAAGCGGTGTTGAAAATTATGAAGAGCCTGAAAAGATGTGAAAAATATGAAAAGCTTCAAAAGGTGTCAAAAATATGAAGACCATGAAATGGTCTGAAAATAGGAGGAGCATGAAGCGGTGTTGAAAATTATGAAGAGCCTGAAAAGGTGTGAAAAATACAAAGAGCTTCAAAAGGTTTCAAAAATATGAGGAGCATGAAACGGTCTGAGAAATAGGAGGAGAATGAAGTGGTGTTGAAAACATGAAGAGCCAGTAAAGGTGTGAAAAATATGAAGAGTTTCAAAGGTGTCAAAAATATGAGGAGCATGAAACGGTCTGATAAATAGGAGGAGCATGAAACGATGTTCAGAAACATGAAGAGCCTGAAAAGGTGTGAAAAATATGAAGAGCTTCAAAACTTGTGAAATATATGAAGAGTTTCAAAAGGTGTCAAAAATCTGAGGAGCAGGAAACGGTCTGAACAATAGGAGGAGCATGATGTGGTGTTGAAAAACATGAAGAGCCTGAAAAGATGTGAAAAATATAAAGAGCCTGAAAAGGTGTGAAAAATATGAAGAGTTTCAAAAGGTGTCAAAAATATGAGGAGCATGAAGCGGTCTGATCAATAGGAGGAGCATGATGTGGTGTTGAAAAACATGAAGAGCCTGAAAAGTTGTGAAAAAATATAAAGAGCCTCAAAAGGTGTGAACAATATGAAGAGCTTCAAAAGGTGTCAAAAATATGAGGAGCATAAAACAGTCTGAAAAATAGGAGGAGCATGAAACGGTGTTGAAATACATGAAGAGCCTGAAAAGGTGTGAAATATATGAAGAGCTTCAAAAGGTGTCAAACATATGAGGAGCAAGAAACTGTCTGAAAAATAGGAGGAGCATGAAGCGGTATTCAAAAATATGGAGAGCCTGAAAAGGTGTGAAGAATATGAAGAGATTCAAAAGGTGTCAAAAATATGAGGAGCATGAAACGTTCTGAAAAAGGAGTAGCATGAAACGGTGTTTAAAAACATGAAGAGCCTGGAAATGTGTGAAAAATGTGAAGAGCCTCAAAAAGTGTCAAAAACATGAGGAGCATGAAACGATCTGAAAAATAGGAGGAACATGAAGCAGTGTTGAAAAACATGAAGAGCCTGAAAAGGTGTGAAAAATATGAAGAGCTTCAAAAGGTGTCAAATTATGAGGAGCATGAAACGGTCTGAAAGATAGGAGGAGCATGAATCAGTGTTGAAAAACATGGAGAGCCTGAAAAGGTGTGAAAAATATGAAGAGCTTCCAAAGTTGTCAAAAATATGAGGATCATGAAACGGTTTGAAAATAGGAGGAGCATGAAACTGTGTTCCCAAACATGAAGAGCCTGAAGAGGTGTGAAAAAATGAAGAGCTTCAAAAGGTGTGAAAAATATGAAGAGCTTCAAAATGTGTCAAAAATAGGAGGAGCATGAAACCGTCTGAAAAATAGGAGGAGAATGAAGTGGTGTTGAAAAACATGAAGAGCCTGAAAACGATTGAAAAATATGAAGAACTTCAAAAGGTGTGAAAAATATGAAGGGCTTCAAAAGGTGTCAAAAATAGGAGGAGCATGAAATGTTCTGAAAAAGGAGGAGCATGAAACGGTGTTCAAAAACATGAAGAGACTGGAAAGGTGTGAAAAATATGAAGAGCTTCAAAATGTGTCAAAATATGAGGAGCATGAAACGGTCTGAAAAATAGGAGGAGCATGAAGCGGTGTTCAAAAGCATGAAGAGCCTGGAAAGGTGTGAGAAATATAAAGAGCTTCAAAGGGTGTGAAAAATATGAGGAGCATAAAACGGGCTGAAAAATACGAGGAGCATGAAGTGGTGTTGAAAAACATGAAGAGCCTGAAAAGGTGTGAAAAATATGAAGAGCTTCAAAAGGTGTCAAAAATATGAGGAGCATGAAGCGATCTGAAAAATCGGAGGAGCATGAAGCGGTGTTGAAAAACATGAAGAGCCTGAAAACGTGTGAAAAATATGAAGAGCTTCAAAAGCTGTTAGAAATATGAAGAGCTTCAAAAGGTTTCAAAAATGAGATGAGCATGAAAAGGTCTGAAAAAATAGGAGTAGCATGAAGTGGTGTTGAAAAACATGAAGAGCCTGAAAAGGTGTGAAATATATGAAGAGCTTCAAAACGTGTCAAAAATATGAGGAGCATGAAACGGTCTGAAAAATAGGAGGAGCATGAAACAGTGTGGAAAAACATGGAGAGCCTGAAAATTGTGAAAAATAGGAAGAGCTTCAAAAGGTGTCAAAAATATGTGGAGCATGAAACGGTCTGAAAAACAGGAGGAGCATGAGGCGGTGTTCAAAAATATGATGAGCCTGAAAAGGTGTGAAAAATATGAAGAGCTTCAAAAGGTGTGAAAAATATGAGGAGCATGAAACGGTCTGAAATATAGGACAGCATGAAGGGGTGTTGAAAAACATGAAGAGCTTGAAAAGGTGTGAAAAATATGAAGAGCTTCAAAAGGCGTCAAAAATATGAGGAGATGAAAAGGTCTGAAAAATAGGAGGGGCATGAAGCCGTGTTCAAAAACATGAAGAGCCTGAAAACGTGTGAAAAATATGAAGAGCTTCAAAAAATGTGAGAAATATGAGTAGCATAATACGGTCTGAAAAATAGGAGGAGCATGAAAAGTTGTTCAAAAACATGAAGAGCCTGAAAACCGCTAAAAAATATGAAGAGCTTCAAACGGTGTGAAATACATGAAGAGCATGAAACGGTCTGAAAAATAGGAGGAGCATGAAGTGGTGTACAAAACACTGAAGAGCCTGAAACGGTGTGAAAAATATGAAGAGCTTCAAAAGTTGTCAAAAAAATGAGGTGCAAGAAAGGGTCTGAAAAATAGAAGGAGCATGAAGCTTTGTTAAAAAACATGAAGAGCCTGAAATGGTGTGAAAAATATGAAGACCTTCAAAAGATGTCAATAATATGAGGAGCATGAAACGGTCTGAAAAATGGAGGAGCACGAAGCGGTGTTCAAAAACATGAAGAGCTGGAAAAGGTATGCAAAATATGAAGAGCTTCAAAAGGTGTCAAAAATATCAGGAGCATGAAACGGTCTGAAAAAGAGGAAAAGCATGAATCCGTGTTCAAAAACATGAAGAGGCTGAAAAGGTGTGAAAAATACGAAGAGCTTAAAAAGGTGTGAAAAATATGAAGAGCTTCAAAAGGTGTTAAAAATGAGATGAGCATGAAACGATCTGAAAAATAGGCGGAGCATGAAGCGGTGTTGAAAAAATTGAAGAGCCTGAAAGGTGTGAAAAATATGAAGAGCTTCAAAAATGTGGAAATTATGAAGAGCTTCAAAAGGTGGCAAAATTCGATTAGCTTGAAATGGTCTGAAAAATAGGAGGAGCATGAAGTGGTGCTGAAAAACATGAAGAGCCTGAAAAGGTGTCAAAAATATGAAGGATTTCCAAAGGTGTTAAAAATATGAGGAGCATGAAACAGTTTGAAAAACAGGAGGAGCATGATGTGGTGTTGAAAAACATGAAGAGCCTGAAAAGGTGTGAAAAATATAAAGAGCCTGAAAAGGTGTGAAAAATATGAAGAGTTTCAAAAGGTGTCAAAAATATGAGGAGCATGAAACGGTCTGAACAATAGGAGGAGCATGATGTGGTGTTGAAAAACATGAAGAGCCTGAAAAGGTGTGAAAAATATAAAGAGCCTCAAAAGGTGTGAACAATATGAAGAGCTTCAAAAGGTGTCAAAAATATGAGGAGCATAAAACAGTCTGAAAAATAGGAGGAGCATGAAACGGTGTTGAAATACATGAAGAGCCTGAAAAGGTGTGAAATATATGAAGAGCTTCAAAAGGTGTCAAAAATATGAGGAGCATGAAACGGTGTTCAAAAACTTGAAGGGCCTGAAAAGGTGGGAAAAATATGAAGAGATTAAAAGGTGTTAAAAATATGAGGAGCATGAAATGATCTAAAAAATAGAAGGAGCATGAAGAGGTGTTGAAAATAATGAAGAGCCTGAAAAGATGTGAAAAATATGAAAAGATTCAAAAGGTGTCAAAAATATGAAGAGCATGAAAGGGTCTGAAAAATAGGAGGAGCATGAAGCGGTGTTGAAAATTATGAAGAGAATGAAAAGGTGTGAAAAATATGAAGAGCTTTAAAAGGAGTCAAATATATGAAGAGCATGAAACGTTCTGAAAATTATGAGGAGCATGATATGGTCTGAAAAATACAAGGAGCATGAAATGGTCTGCAAAATATTTGGAGCATGAAACAGTCTGAAAAATACGAGGAGCATGAAATGGTCTGAAAAATATAAGGATCATGAAACGGTCTATAAAATAGGAGAAGGTTGAAACGGTGTTCAAAAACATGAAGAGCCTGAAAGGTGTGAAAAATATGAAGAACTTCAAAAGGTGTCACAAATATTAGGAGCATGAAACGGTCTGAAAAATAGGAGGAACATTAAGTGGTGGTGAAAAACATGAAGAGAATGAAAAGGTGTGAAAAATAGGAAGAGCTTTAAAAGGTATCAAAAATATGAGGAGCATGAAACGCTCTGAAAAATAGGAGTAGCATGAAATGGTGTTGAAAACATGAAGACCATGAAAAGGTGTGAAAAATATGAAGAGCTTCAAAAGGTGTCAAAAATATGAGGAGCATGAAATGGTCTGAAAAATAGGAGGAGCAAGAAACGGTGATCAAAAACATGAAGAGCCTGAAAAGGTGTGAAAAATATGACGAGCTTCAAAAGGTGTGAAAAACATGAGGAGCATTAAACGGGCTGAAAAATAGGAGAAGCATGAAGTGGTGTTGAAAAACGTGAAGAGCCTGAAAAAGTGTGAAAAATATGAAGAGCTTCAGAAGGTGTGAAAAATATGAAGAGCTTCAACAGGTGTCAAAAATTAGATGAGCATGAAACGGTCTGAAAAACTGGAGGAAAAAGAAGTAGTGTTGAAAAAAATGAAGAGCCTGAAAAGGTGTGAGAAATATGAAGAGCTTCAAAAGGTGTCAAAAATATGAGGAGCATGAAACGGTCTGAAAAATAGGAGGAGCATGAAGCGGTGTTGAAAAACATGAAGAGCCTGAAAAGGTGTGAAAAATATGAAGAGCTCAAAAATGTGTCATATATATGTGGAGCATGAAACCGTTTGAAAAATAGGAGGAGCATGAAACGGTGATTAAAAACATGAAGAGCCTGAAAAGGTGTGAAAAATATGAAGAGTTTCAAAAGGTGTGAAATACATGAGGAGCATGAAACTCTCTGAAAAAAAGGAGGAGCATGTAGCGGTGTCAAAAACATGAAGAGCCTAAAAAGTTGTGAGAAATATGAAGAGCTTCAAAAGATGTGAAATACATGAGGAGCATGAAACTCTCTGAAAAATAGGAGGAGCATGAAGCGGTGTCAAAAACATGAAGAGCCTAAAAAGTTGTGAGAAATATGAAGAGCTTCAAAAGGTGTCAAAAATGAGATAGGCATGAAACGGTCTGAAAAATAGGAGGAGTATGAAGCGGTGTTGAAAAACATGAAGAGCCTAAAACGTTGTGAAAAATATGAAAAGCTTCAAAAGGGGTCAAAAATGAGATGAGCATGAAACGGTCTGAAAAATAGGAGGATCATGTAACGGTGTTGAAAAACATGAAAAGCCTGAAAAGGTGTGAAAAATATGAGGAGCTTCAAAAGGTGTGAAAAATAAGAGGAGCATGAAACGGTCTGAAAAATAGGAGGAGCATGAAGCGGTTTTCAAAAACATGAAGTGCCTGAAAAGGTCTGAAAAATATGAAGAGCTTGAAAAGGTGTGAAATATATGATAAGCTTCAAAAGGTGTCAAAAATGAGAGGAGCATGAAACGGTGTGAAAAATAGGAGGAGCATGAATCGGATTTAAAAAAAAATGAAGAGGCTGAAAAGGTGTGAAATATATGAAGAGCTTCAAGAGGTGTCAAAAATATGAAGAGCAGGAAGTGGTCTGAAAAATAGGAGGATCATGAAGCGGTGTTTAAAAACATGAAGAGCCTGAAAAGGTGTGAAAAATATGAAGAGCTTCAAAAGGTGTGAAAAATATGAGGAGCATTAAACGGTCTGAAAAATAGAAGTGGCATGAAATGGTGTTCAAAAACATGAAGAGCCTGAAAAGGTGTGAAAATTATGAAGAGCTTCAAAAGGTGTGAAATACATGAGGAGCATGATACAGTCTGAAAAATAGGAAAAGCATGAAGTGGTGATGAAAAACATGAAGAGCCTGAAAAGGAGTGAAAAATATGAAGAGCTTCAAAAGGTGTCAAACATATGAAGATCATGAAACGGTCTGAAAAATAGGAGGATCATGAAGCAGTGTTCAAAAACATGAAGAGCCTTAAAATGTGTGAAAAATATTCAGAGCTCGAAAATGTGTCATATATATGTGGAGCATGAAACCGTCTGAAAAATAGGAGGAGCATGAAACGGTGATTAAAAACATGAAGAGCCTGAAAAGGTGTGAAAAATATGAAGAGTTTCAAAAGGTGTGAAATACATGAGGAGCATGAAACTCTCAGAAAAAAAGGAGGAGCATGTAGCGGTGTCAAAAACATGAAGAGCCTAAAAAGTTGTGAGAAATATGAAGAGCTTCAAAAGATGTGAAATACATGAGGAGCATGAAACTCTCTGAAAAATAGGAGGAGCATGAAGCGGTGTCAAAAACATGAAGAGCCTAAAAAGTTGTGAGAAATATGAAGAGCTTCAAAAGGTGTCAAAAATGAGATGAGCATGAAACGGTCTGAAAAATAGGAGGAGTATGAAGCGGTGTTGAAAAACATGAAGAGCCTAAAACGTTGTGAAAAATATGAAAAGCTTCAAAAGGGGTCAAAAATGAGATGAGCATGAAACGGTCTGAAAAATAGGAGGATCATGTAACGGTGTTGAAAAACATGAAAAGCCTGAAAAGGTGTGAAAAATATGAGGAGCTTCAAAAGGTGTGAAAAATAAGAGGAGCATGAAACGGTCTGAAAAATAGGAGTAGCATGAAGCTGTGTTCAAAAACATGAAGAGCCTGAAAAGGTGTGAAAAATATGAGGAGGATGAAACGGTCTGAAAATTAGGAGGAGCATGAAGCGGTGTTCAAAAAAAAAAGAGCCTGAAAAGGTGTTAAAAATATGAAGAGCTTCAAAAGGTGTAAAAAATATGAGGAGCCTGAAACGGTCTGAAATAGAGAAGCAGCATGAAACGGTGTTGAAAAACATGAAGGCCCTCAAAAGGTGTGAAAAATATGAAGAGCTTCAAAAGGTATGAAATACATGAGGATCATGAAACGGTCTGAAAAATAGGAGGAGCATGAAACGGTGTTCAAAAACAGGAAGAGCCTGAAAATTTGTGAAAAATATGAAGAGCTTCAAAAGGTGTCAAAAATATGAGCAGCATGAAACGGTCTGAAAAATAGGAGGAGCATGAAGCGGTGTTCAAAAACATGAAAAGCCTGAAAAGGTGTGAAAAATATGAAGAGCCCCAAACCGTGTCAAAAATGAGATGAGCATAAAACTGTCTGAAAAATAGGAGTAGCATGAAGTGGTTTTGAAAAAAAGGAAGAGGCTGTAAAGGTGTGAAATATATGAAGAGCTTCTAACAGTGTCAAAAATATGAGGAGAATGAAAGCGTCTGAAAAATAGGAGGAGCATGAAGCTGTGTTGAAAAACATGAAGAGCCTGAAAAGGTTGGAAAAATATGAAGAGCTTCTAAAGGTGTGAAAAATATGAGGAGCATGAAACGGTCTGAAAAATGGGAGGAGCATGAAGTGGTGTTGAAAAACATGAAGAGCCTGAAGGTGTGAAAAATATGAAGAGCTTCAAAAGGTGTCAAAAATATGAGGAGCATGAAACGGTCTGAAAAATAGGAGGATCATGAAGCGGGGTTCAAAAACATGGAAAACCTGAAAAGGTGTGAAAAATATGAAGAGCTTCAAAAAGTATCAAAAATATGAGGAGCAAGAAACGGTCTGAAACATAGGAGGAGCATGAAGCAGTGTACAAAAACATGAAGAGCCTGAAAAGGTGTGAAAAATATGAAGAGCTTCAAAAGGTGTGAAATACATGAGGAGCAAGAAACGGTCTGAAAAATAGGAGAAGCATGAAGTGGTGTGGAAAAACATGAAGAGCCTAAAAAGTTGTGAGAAATATGAAGAGCTTCAAAAGATGTGAAATACATGAGGAGCATGAAACTCTCTGAAAAATAGGAGGAGCATGAAGCGGTGTCAAAAACATGAAGAGCCTAAAAAGTAGTGAGAAATATGAAGAGCTTCAAAAGGTATCAAAAATGAGATGAGCATGAAACGGTCTGAAAAAAAGGAGGAGTATGAAGCGGTGTTGGAAAACATGAAAAGCCTAAAAAGTTGTGAAAAATATGAAAAGCTTCAAAAGGGGTCAAAAATGAGATGAGCATGAAACGGTCTGAAAAATAGGAGGATCATGTAACGGTATTGAAAAACATGAAAAGCCTGAAAAGGTGTGAAAAATATGAGGAGCTTCAAAAGGTGTGAAAAATATGAGGAGGATGAAACGGTCTGAAATTTAGGAGGAGCATGAAGCGGTGTTCAAAAAAAAAAAAGAACCTGAAAAGGTGTTAAAAATATGAAGAGCTTCAAAAGGTGTAAAAAATATGAGGAGCATGAAACGGTCTGAAATAGAGAAGCAGCATGAAACGGTGTTGAAAAACATTAAGGTCCTCAAAAGGTGTGAAAAATATGAAGAGCTTCAAAAGGTGTCAAACATATGAAGAGCATGAAACCGTCTGAAAAATAGGAGGATCATGAAGCAGTGTTCAAAAACATGAAGAGCCTGAAAATGTGTGAAAAATATTCAGAGCTTCAAATTTTGTCAAATATATGAGGAGCTTGAAAAGGTCTGAAAAATAGGAGGAGCATGACACGGTGTTGAAAACATGAAGAGCATGAAAAGGTGTGAAAAAGATGAAGAGATTCTAAAGCTGTCAAAAATATGAGGAGCCTGAAACGGTCTGAAAAATATGAAGAGATCCAATAGTTGTAAAAAATATGAGGAGCATTAAATGGTGTTCAGAAACATGAGAGCCTGAAAAGCTGTTAAAAATATGAAGAGCTTCAAAAGTTGTCAAAAATATGAGGAACATGAAACCGTCTGAAAAATAGGAGGAGCATGACACGGTGTTGAAAAACATGAAGAGCATGAAAAGGTGTGAAAAATATGAAGAGATTCAAAAGCTGTCAAAAATATGAGGAGGCTGAAACGGTCTGAAAAATAGGAGGAACATGAAGTGGGGTTGAAAAAGATGAAGAGCCTGAAAAGGTGTGAAAAATATGAAGAGCTTCAAAAGGAGTCAAAAATATGAGGAGCATGAAAAGGTCTGAAAAATAGGAGGAGCATGAAGCGGTGTTGAAAAACATGAAGAGCCTGAAAAGGTGTGAAATATATGAAGAGCTTAAAAATGTGTCAAAAATATCAGGAGCATGAAATGATCTGAAAAATAGGAGGAACATGAAACGGTCTGAAAAATATGAGGAGCATGAAGTGGTGTTCAAAAACATGAAGAGCGTAAAAAGGTTTGAAAATTATGAGGAGCATGAAACCGTCTGAAAAATAGGAGGAGCATGACTCGGTGCTGAAAAACATGAAGAGCCTTAAAATGTGAAAAAATATGACGAGCTTTAAAGGTGTGAAAAATATGAGGAGCATGAAACCGTGTGAAAAATAGGAAGAGCATGAAGCGGTGTTGAAAAACAAGAAGAGCCTGAAAAGGTGTGAAAAATATGAAGAGCTTCAAAAGGTGTCAAAAATATGAGGAGCATGAAATGATCTGAAAAATAGGAGGAACATAAAACGGTCTGAAAAATAGGAGCAGCATGAAACGGTGTGCAAAAAAATGAAGAGCCTGAAAACGTGTGAAAAATATGAAGAGCCTCAAAAGGTGTGAAAAATATGAAGAGCTTCAAAAGCTGTCAAAAATGAGATGAGCATGAAGCGGTCTGAAAAATAGGAGGAGCATGAAGTCGTGTTGAAAAACATGAAGAGCCTGAAAAGGAGTGAAAAATATGAAGAGCTTCATAAGTTGTCAAATATATGAGCACCATGAAACGGTCTGAAAAATAGGAGAAGCATGAAGCTGTGCTCAAATACATGAAGAGCCTGAGAAGCTGGGAAAAATATGAAGAGCTTCAAAATGTGTGAAAAATATGAAGAGCTTCAAAGGTGTCAAAAATATGAGGAGCATGAAACGGTCGCAAAAACAGCAGGCGCATGAAGTGGTGTTTAAAAACATGAAGAGCCTAAAAAGGTTTGAAATATATGAAGAGCTTAAAAAGTTGTCAAAAATATGAGGAGTATGAAACGTTCTGAAAAATAGGAAGAACATGAAACGGTGTTCAAAAATATGAAGAGCCTTGAATGGTGTGAAAAATATAAAGAGCCCCATAAAGTGTCAAAAATATGAGGAGCATGAAACGGTCTCAAAAATAGGAGCAGCATGAAAAGGTGTTCAAAAACATGAAGAGCCTGAAAAGGTGTGAAAAATATGAACAGCTTCAAAAGGTGTCAAATATAAGAGGAGCATGAAACGGTCTTAAAAACAGGAGAAGCATGAAGCTGTGCTCAAAAACATGAAGAGCCTAAGAAGGTGTGAAAAATATGAAGAGCTTCAAAATGTGTGAAAAATATGAAGAGCTTGAAAAGGTGTCAAAAATATGAGGAGCATGAAAAGGTCTGAAAAATAGGAGGAGAATGAAGTGGTGTTGAAAAAAATGAAGAGCGTGAAAAGGTGTGAGAAATATGAAGAGCTTCAAAAATGTGAAAAATATGAAGAGCTTCAAAAGGTGTCAAAAATATGAGGTGCATGAAACGGTCTGAAAAATAGGAGGAGCATGAAGCGGTGTTGAAAAACATGAGGAGCCTGAGAACTTGTGAAAAATATGAAGAGCTTCAAAAGGTGTCAAAAATGAGATGAGCATGAAACGGTCTGAAATATAGGAGGAGCATGAAGTGGTGTTGAAAAAAATGAAGAGCCTGAAAAGGTGTGAAAATTATGAAGAGCTTCAAAAGGTGTCAAAAATATGAGGAGCATGAAGTGGTCTGAAAAATAGGAGGATCATGAAGCGGTGTTCAAAAACATGAAGTGCCTGAAAAGATCTGAAAAATATGAAGAGCTTGAAAAGGTGTGAAATATATGAAGAGCTTCAAAAGGTGTTAAAAATGAGAGGAGCATGAAACGGTGTGAAAAATAGGAGGAGCATGAAGTGGTTTTAAAAAAAATGAAGAGGCTGAAAAGGTGTGAAATATATGAAGAGCTTCAAGAGGTGTCAAAAATATGAAGAGTATGAAGTGTTCTGAAAAATAGTAGGATCATGAAGCGGTGTTCAAATACATGAAGAGCCTGAAAAGGTGTGAAAAATATGAAGAGCTTCAAAAGGTGTGAAAAATATGAGGAGCATGAAACGGTCTGAAAAATAGAAGCGGCATGAAATGGTGTTCAAAAACATGAAGAGCCTGAAAAGGTGTGAAAATTATGAAGAGCTTCAAAAGGTGTGAAATACATGAGGAGCATGAAACAGTCTGAAAAATACGAGAAGCATGAAGTGGTGTTGAAAAACATGAAGAGCCTGAAAAGGAGTGAAATATATGAAGAGCTTCAAAAGGTGTCAAACATATGAAGATCATGAAACAGTCTGAAAAATAGGAGGATCATGAAGCAGTGTTCAAAAACATGAAGAGCCTGAAAATGTGTGAAAAATATTCAGAGCTTCAAAATGTGTCAAATATATGTGGAGCATGAAACCGTCTGAAAAATAGGAGGAGCATGAAACGGTGATTAAAAACATGAAGAGCCTGAAAAGGTGTGAAAAATATGAAGAGTTTCAAACGGTGTGAAATACATGAGGAGCATGAAACAGGCCGAAAAATAGGAGAAACATGAAGTGGTGTGGAAAAACATGAAGAGCCTAAAAAGTTGTGAGAAATATGAAGAGCTTCAAAGATGTGAAATACATGAGGAGCATGAAACTCTCTGAAAAATAGGAGGAGCATGAAGCGGTGTCAAAAACATGAAGAGCCTAAAAAGTTGTGAGAAATATGATGAGCTTCAAAAGGTGTCAAAAATGAGATGAGCATGAAACGGTCTGAAAAATAGGAGGAGTATGAAGCGGTGTTGAAAAACATGAAGAGCCTAAAAAGTTGTGAAAAATATGAAAAGCTTCAAAAGGGGTCAAAAATGAGATGAGCATGAAACGGTCTGAAAAATAGGAGGATCATGTAACGGTGTTGAAAAACATGAAAAGCCTAAAAAGGTGTGAAAAATATGAGGAGCTTCAAAAGGTGTGAAAAATAAGAGGAGCATGAAACGGTCTGAAAAATAGGAGTAGCATGAAGCTGTGTTCAAAAACATGAAGAGCCTGAAAAGGTGTGAAAAATATGAGGAGGATGAAACGGTCTGACAATTAGGAGGAGCATGAAGCGGTGTTCAAAAAAAAAAAGAGCCTGAAAAGGTGTTAAAAATATGAAGAGCTTCAAAAGGTGTAAAAAATATGAGGAGCATGAAACGGTCTGAAATAGAGAAGCAGCATGAAACGGTGTTGAAAAACATGAAGGCCCTCAAAAGGTGTGAAAAATATGAAGAGCTTCAAAAGGTGTCAAACATATGAAGAGCATGAAACCGTCTGAAAAATAGGAGGATCATGAAGCAGTGTTCAAAAACATGAAGAGCCTGAAAATGTGTGAAAAATATTCAGAGCTTCAAAATGTGTCAAATATATGAGAAGCATGAAAAGGTCTGAAAAAAAGGAGGAGGATGAAACGGTGATTAAAAACATGAAGAGCCTGAAAAGGTGTGAAAAATATGAAGAGCTTCAAAATGTGTGAAATACATGAGGAGCATGAAACAGGACGAAAAATAGGAGAAGCATGAAGTGGTGTGGAAAAACATGAAGAGCCTGAAAAGTTGTGAAAAATATGAAGAGCTTCAAAAGATGTGAAATACATGAGGAGCATGAAACTCTCTGAAAAATAGGGGGATCATGAAGCGGTGATCAAAAACATGAAGAGCCTGAAAAGGTGTGAAAAATATGAAGAGCTTCAAAAGGTGTGAAATTCATGAGGATCATGAAAAGGTCTGAAAAATAGGAGAAGCATGAAGTGGTGTTGAAAAACATGAAGAGCCTGAAAAAGTGTGAAAAATATGAAGAGCTTCAGAAGGTGTGAAAAATATGAGGAGCTTCAAAAGGTGTCAAAAATTAGATGAGCATGAAACGGTCTGAAAAATTGGAGGAGCAAGAAGTAGTGTTGAAAAAAATGAAGAGCCTGAAAAGGTGTGAAAAATATGAAGAGCTTCAAAAGGTGTAAAAAATATGAGGAGCATGAAACGGTCTGAAAAATTGGAGGAGCATGAAGCGGTGTTGAAAAACATGAAGAGCCTGAAAAGGTGTGAAAAACATGAAGAGCTTAAAAAGGTGTCAAAATTACAAGGAGCATGAAACGGTCTGAAAAATAGGAGGAGCATGAAGCGGTGTTCAAAAGTATGAAGAGCCTGAAAAGGTGTGAAAAATATGAAGAGCTTCAAAAGGTGTCAGAAATATGAGGCGCATGAAACGGTCTGAAAAAGAGGAGGAGCATGAAGCGGTGTTCAAAACATGAAGAGCCTTAAAAGGTGTGAAAAATATGAAGAGCTTCAAAAGGTGTCATAAATATGAGAAGCATGAAACGCTCTGAAAAATAGGAGGAGCATGAAGCGGTGTTGAAAAACATGAGGAACCTGAGAACTTGTGAAAAATATGAAGAGCTTCACAAGGTGTCAAAAATGAGATGAGCATGAAACGGTCTGAAATATAGGAGGAGCATGAAGTGGTGTTGAAAAAAATGAAGAGCCTGAAAAGGTGTGAAAAATGTGAACAGCTTCAAAAGGTGTCAAAAATATGAGGAGCATGAAACGGTCTGAAAAATAGGAGGAGTATGAAGCGGTGTTCAAAATCATGAAGTGCGTGAAAAGGTCTGAAAAATATGAAGAGCTTGAAAAGGTGTGAAAAATATGAAGAGCTTCAAAAGGTGTGAAATACATGAGGAGCATGAAACGGTCTGAAAAATAGGAGAAGCATGAAGTGGTGTGGAAAAACATGAAGAGCCTAAAAAGTTGTGAGAAATATGAAGAGCTTCAAAAGGTATCAAAAATGAGATGAGCATGAACGGTCTGAAAAATAGGAGGAGTATGAAGCGGTGTTGAAAATCATGAAGAGCCTAAAAAGTTGTGAAAAATATGAAAAGCTTCAAAACGGGTCAAAAATGAGATGAGCATGAAACGGTCTGAAAAATAGGAGGATCATGTAACGGTGTTGAAAAACATGAAAAGCCTGAAAAGTTGTGAAAAATATGTGGAGCTTCAAAAGGTGTGAAAAATAAGAGGAGCATGAAACGGTCTGAAAAATAGGTGTAGCATGAATCTGTGTTCAAAAACATGAAGAGCCTGAAAAGGTGTGAAAAATATGAGGAGGATGAAACGGTCTGAAAATTAGGAGGAGCATGAAGCGGTGTTCAAAAAAAAAAGAGCCTGAAAAGGTGTTAAAAATATGAAGAGCTTCAAAAGGTGTAAAAAATATGAGGAGCATGAAACGGTCTGAAATAGAGAAACAGCATGAAACGGTGTTGAAAAACATGAAGGCCCTCAAAAGGTGTGAAAAATATGAAGAGCTTCAAAAGGTGTCAAACATATGAAGAGCATGAAACCGTCTGAAAAATAGGAGGATCATGAAGCAGTGTTCAAAAACATGAAGAGCCTGAAAAGGTGTGAAAAATATTCAGAGCTTCAAAATGTGTCAAATATACCAGGAGCATGAAAAGGTCTGAAAAATAGGAGGAGCATGACACGGTGTTGAAAACATGAAGAGCATGAAAAGGTGTGAAAAAGATGAAGAGATTCTAAAGCTGTCAAAAATATGAGGAGCCTGAAACGGTCTGAAAAATATGAAGAGATCCAATAATTGTCAAAAATATGAGGAGCATTAAATGGTGTTCAGAAACATGAGAGCCTTGAAAGGTGTTAAAAATATGAAGAGCCTGAAAAGGAGTGAAAAATATGAAGAGCTTCAACAGGTGTCAAAAATATGAGGAGAATGAAATGATCTGAAAAATAGGAGGAACATGAAACGGTCTGAAAAATAGGAGGATCAAGAAGCCATGTTGAAAAACATGAAGAGCCTGAAAATGTGTGAAAAATATGAAGAGCTTCAAAAGGTGTCAAAAATATGAGGAGCATGAAACAGTCTGAAATATAGGAGGAGAATGAAGCGGTGTTGAAAAACCTGAAGAGACTGAAAACGTGTGAAATATATGAAGAGCTTCAAAAGGTGTGAAAAATATGAAGAGCTTCAAAAGGTGTCTAAAATATGACGAGCATGAAACGGTCTGAAAAATATGAGGATCATGAAGCGCTGTGCAAAAACATGATGAGCCTGAAAAGGTGTGAAAAATATGAAGAGCTTCAAAAGGTGTGAAAAATATGAGGAGAATGAAAGGGTCTGAAAAACAGGTGGAGCATGAAACAGTGTTTAAAAACATGAAGAGCCTAAAAAGGTGTGAAAAATATGAAGAGCTCAAAAGGTGCCAAAAATATGAGGAGCATGAAACGGTCTGAAAAATAGGAGGAGCATGAAGTGGTGTTGAAAAATATGAAGAGCCTGAAAAGGTGTGAAATATATGAAGAGCTTCAAAATGTGTCAAAAATATGAGGAGCATGAAACGGTCTGAAAAACAGGAGGAGCATGAAACGGTGTTCAAAAACATGAAGAGCCTGAAAAGTTGTGAAAAATATGAAGAGCTTCAAGTTGTGAAATACATGAGGAGCATGTATCGGTCTGAATAATAGGAGAAGAATGAAACTATGTTGAAAAACATGAAGAGCCTCAAAACGTGTAAAAATATGAAGAGCTCAAAAGGTGTCAAAAATATGAAGGGCTTCAAAAAGTGCGAAAAATGAGATGAGCATGAAATGGTCTGAAAAAGGAGGAGCAAGAAGTGGTGTTGAAAAACATGAAGAGCCTGAAAAGGTGTAAAATATATGAAGAGATTCAAAAGGTGTCAAAAATATGAGGAGCTTGAAACGGTCTGAAAAATTGGACGATCATGAAGCAGTGTTGAAAAACATGAAGAGCCTGAAAAGTTGTGAAAAATATGAAGAACTTCAAAGGTGTCAAAAATGTGAGGAGCATGAAACGGTCTGAAAAATAGGAGGAGCATGAAATCGTGTTCAAAAACATGAAGAGCCTGAAAAGGTGTGAAAAATATTAAGAGCTTCAAAATGTGTGAAATACATGAGGAGCATGAAACGGTCTGAAAAGGAGGAGGAGCATGAAGCTGTGTTCAAAATCATGAAGATCCTAAAAACGTGTGAAAAATATGAAGAGCTTCAAAAGGTGTGAAAAATATGAAGAGGTTCAAAAGAAGTCAAAATATGAGGAGCATGAAACGGTCTGAAAAGTAGGAGAGGCATGAATTTGTGTTGAAAAACATGAAGAGCCCGAAAAGGTGTGAAAAATATGAACAGCTTCAAAAGGTGTGAAATACATGAGGAGCATGAAACTGTCTGAAAAATAGGAGGTGCATGAAGTGGTATTCAAAAACATGAAGAGCCTGAAAAGGTGTGAATAATATCAAGAGGTTCAAAAGGTGTGAAAAAAATGAGGAGCATGATACGGTGTGAAAAATAGGAGGAGCATGAAGCGGTGTTCAAAACATGAAGAGCCTGAAAAGATGTGCAAAATATGAAGAGCTTCAAAAGGTGTGAAATACATGAGGAGCATGAAACTGTCTGAAAAATAGGAGGAGCATGAAAAGCTGTTCAAGAACATGAAGAGCCTGAAAAGGTGTGAAAAATATAAAGAGCTTCAAAAGGTGTGAAATACATGTGGAGCATTAAACGGTCTGAAAAATAAGAGGAGCATGAAGTGGTGTTGAAAAACATGAAGAGCCTGAAATGGTGTGAAATAAATGAAGAGCTTCAAAAGGTGTGAAAAATATGAAGAGCTTCTAAAGGAGTCAAAAATATGAGGAGCATGAAACTGTCTGAAAAATAGGAGGAGCATGAAAAGGTGTTCAAGAACATGAAGAGCCTGAAAAGCTGTGAAAAATATAAAGAGCTTGAAAAGCTGTGAAATACATGCGGAGCATGAAACGGTCTGAAAAATAGGAGGAGCATGAAAAGGTGTTCAAAAACATGAAAGCCTAAAAAGGTGAGAAAAATATGAAGAGCTTCAAAGGTGTTAAATACATGAGGAGCATGAAACGGTCTGAAAATTAGGAGGAGCATGAAGAGTTGTCAAAAACATGAAGAGCCTGAAAAGGTGTGGAAAATATGAAAAGCTTCAAAATGTGTCAAATAATGAGGAGCATGAAACGGTCTGAAAAATAGGAGGACCATGAAACGGTCTTCAAAACATAAAGAACCTGAAAAGGTGTGAAAAATATGAAGAGCTTTTAAAGGTGTCAAAAATATGAGGAGCATGAAACGGTCTGAAAAAGAGGAGGAGCATGAAACCGTGTTCAAAAACATGAAGAGCCTGAACATGTGTGAAAAATATGAAGAGCTTCAAAAGGTGTCAAATATGAGATGAGCATGAAACGGTCTGAAAAATCGGAGGAGCATGAAGTGGGGTTGAAAATCATGAAGAGCATGAAAAGGTGTGTAAAATATGAAGAGCTTCAAAAGGAGTGAAATACATGAGGAGCATGAAACCGTCTGAATTATAGGAGGAGCATGAAACGGTGTTGAAAAACATGAAGAGCCTCAAAAGGTGTGAAAAATATGAAGAGCTCAAAAGGTGTCAAAAATATGAAGAGCTTCAAAAAGTGCGAAAAATGAGATGAGCATGAAATGGTCTGAAAAAGGAGGAGCATGAAGTGGTGTTGAAAAACATGAAGAGCCTGAAAAGGTGTGAAAAATTTGACGAGCTTCAAAAATGTGAAAAATATGAAGAGCTTCAAAAGATGTGAAATATATGAAGAGCTTCAAAAGGTGTCAAAAATTAGATGAGCATGAAACGGTCTGAAAAATAGGAGGAGCATGAAGTGGTGTTGAAAAACATGAAGAGCCTGAAAATCTGTGAAATATATGAAGTGCTTCAAAAGGTGTGAAAAATATGAAGAGCTTCAAAAGCTGTCAAAAATATGAAGAGCATGACAAGGTCGCAAAAATAGGAGGAACTTGAAGTGGTGTTCGAAAACATGAAGAGTCTGAAAAGGTGTGAAATATAAGAAGAGCTTCAAAAGGTGTCAAAATTATGAGGAGTATGAAACGGTCTGAAAAATAGGAGGATCATGAAACAGTGTTGAAAACCATGAAGAGCCTGAAAAGGTGTGAAAAATATGAAGAGCTTCAAAACGAGTCAAAAATATGAGGAGCATGAAACTGTCAGAAAAATAGGAGGAGCATGATGCAGTGTTGAAAAATATGAAGAGCCTGAAAACGTGTGAAAAATATGAAGATCTTCAAAAGGTATGAAATATATGAAGAGCTTCAAAAGGTGTCAAAAATGAGATGACCATGAAACGGTCTGAAAAATAGAAGGAGCATGAAGTTTTTTTCAAAAAAATGAAGAGCCTGAAAAGGTGTGAAGTATATGAAGATTTCAAAAGGTGTCAAAAATATGAGGAGCATAAAACAGTCTGAAAAATAGGAGGAGCATGAAGTCATGTTGAAAAACAAGAAGAGCCTGAAAATGTGTGAAAAATACGAAGAGCTTCAAAAGGTGTCACAAATAAGAGGAGCATGAAACGGTCTGAAATATATGAGGAGCATGAAGCAGTGTTCAAAAACATGAAGAGCCTGAGAACGTGTGAAAAATATGAAGAGCTTCTAAAAGTGTGAAAAATATGAAGAGCTTCAAAAGGTGTCAAAAATGAGATGAGCATGAAACGGTCTGAAAAATAGGAGGAGCATGAAGTGGTGTTGAAAAACATGATGAGCCTGAAAAAGTGTGAAATATATGAAGAGCTTCAAAAGTTGTCAAAAATATGAGGAGCATGAAACGGTCTGAAAAATAGGAGGAGCATGAAGCGGTGTTGAAAAACATGAAGAGCCTGAAAAGGTGTGAAAAATATGAAGAGCTTCAAAAGGTGTCAAAATTATGAGGAGCATGTACGGTCTGGAAAATAGGAGGAGCATGAAGCGGTCTTGAAAACCATGAAGAGCCTGAAAAGGTGTGAAAAATAAGAAGAGCTTCAAAATGTTTCAAAATTATGAGGAGAATGAACGGTCTGAAAAATAGGAGGAGCATGAAGCGGTGTTGAAAAACAAGAAGAGCCTGAAAAGGTGTGAAAAATATGAAGAACTTCAAAAGGTGTGAAGTACATGAGGAGCATTAAACGCTCTGAAAAATAGGAGAAGCATGAAGTTTTTTTTCAAAAACATGAAGAGCCTGAAAAGGTGTGAAATATATGAAGATCTTCAAAAGGTGTGAAAAATATGAGGGGCATGAAACGGTCTGAAAAATACGAGGTGCATGAAGCGGTGTTGAAAACATGAAGAGCCTGAAAACGTGTGAAAAATATGAAAAGCTTCAAAAGGTGTGAAAAATATGAAGAGCTTCAAACGGTGTGAAAAATATGAAGAGCTTCAAAATGTGTCAAAAATGAGATGAGCATGAAATGGCCTAAAAAATAGGAGGAGCATGAAGTGTTGGTGAAAAACATGAAGAGCCTGAAAAAGTGTGAAGTATATGAAGAGATTCAAAAGGTGTCAAAAATATGAGGAGCATGAAACGGTCTGAAAAATAGGAGGAGCATGAAGCGGTGTTGAAAAACATGAAGACCTGAAAAGCTGTGAAAAATATGAAGAGCTTGAAAAGGTGTGAAAAATATGAGGAGCATGAAACCGTTTGAAAAATAGGAGGAGCATGAAGCGGTGTTCAATAATATGAAGAGCCTGAAAATGTGTGAAAAATATGAAGAACTTCAAAATTTTCAAAAATATGAGGAGCATGAAAAGATCTGAAAAATAGGAGGAGCATGAAACGGTGTTCAAAAATATGAAGAGCCTGGAATGGTGTGAAAAATATGAGAGCCCCAAAACGTGTCAAAAATGTGAGGAGCATGAAACGGTCTGAAACACACGAGGAGCATGAAGTGGTGTTCAAAAACATAAAGAGCCTGAAAAGGTGTGAAATATATGAAGAGCATCAAAAGGTGTGAAAAATATGAGGAGCATGAAACGGTGTGAAAAATATGAGGATCATGAAGCGTTGTGCAAAAACATGATGAGCCTGAAAAGGTGTGAAAAATATGAAGAGCTTCAAAAGGTGTGAAAAATATTAGGAGCATGAAACGATCTGAAAAATAGGAGGAGCATGAAACGGTGTTCAAAAACATGAAGAGCCTGAAAATGTGTGAAAAATATGAAGAGCTTCAAAAGGTGTCAAAAATATGAGGAGCATGAAAAGGCCTCAAATATAGGAGGAGCTTGAATCGCGGATGAAAAACATGGAGAGCCTGAAAAGGTGTGAAAAATATGAAGAGCTTAAAAACGTGTCAAAAATATGAGGAGCATGATACGGTCTCCAAAATAGGAGGAGCATGAAGCGGTCTTGAAAAACATGAAGAGCCTGAAAAGGTGTGAAAAATATGAAGAGCTTCAAAAGGTGTCAAATATATGAGGAGCATGAAACGGTCTGAAAAATAGGAGGAGCATGAAGTGGTGTTGAAAAACATGAAGTGCCTGAAATGGTGTGAAATATATGAAGAGCTTCAAAAGGTGTGAAAAATATGAAGAGCTTCAAATGGTGAGAAATATATGAGGAGCATGAAACGGTCTGAAAAATAGGAGAATCAAGAAGCGGTGTTGAAAAACATGAAGAGTCTGAAAAGGTCTGAAAAATATGAAGAGCTTCAAAAGGTGTGAAATACATGAGGAGCATGAAACGGTCTGAAAAATAGGAGGATCATGAAGCGGTGTGGAAAAATATGAAGAGCCTGAAAACGTGTGAAAAATATGAAGAGCTTCAAAAAGTGTCAAGAATGAGATGAGCATGAAATGGTCTGAAAAATAGGAGGAGCATGAAGCGGTGTAGAAAAACATTAAGAGCCTGAAAAGGTGTGAAAAATATGAAGAGCTTCAAAAGATGTGAAAAATATGAAGAGCTTCAAAAGGTGTGAAATATATGAGGAGCATGAAACGGTCTGAAAAATAGGAGGAGCATGAAGCGGTGTTCAAAAAAATGAAGAGCCTGAAATGGTGTGAAAAATATGAAGAGCTTCAAAAAGTGTCAAAAATATGAAGAGCTTCAAAAGATGTGTAATACATGAGGAGTATGAAACGCTCTGAAAAACAGGAGGAGCATGAAGCGGTGTTCAAAAACATGAAGAGCCTGAAAAGGTGTGAAAAATATGAAGAGCTTCAAAAGGTGTCAAATATATGAGGAGCATGAAACGGTCTGAAAAATAGGAGGAGCATGAAGCGGTGTTCAAAAACATGAAGAGCCTGAAAAGGTGTGAAATATATGAAGAGCTTCAAAAGGTGTCAAATATAAGAGGAGCATGAAACAGTCTGAAAAATAGGAGGAGCATGAAGCGGTGTAGAAAAACATGAAGAGCCTGAAAAGGTGTGAAAAATATGAACAGCTTCAAAAGGTGTGAAAAATATGAAGACATTCAAATGTGTCAAAATTATGAGGAGCAAGAAACGGTCTGAAAATAGGAGGAGAATGAAACGGTGTTGAAAAACATGAAGAGCCTGAAAAGGTGTGAAAAATATGAAGAGCTACATAAGGTGTCAAAAATATGAGGAGCATGAATCGGTCTGAAAAATAGGAAGAGCATGAAGCCGTGTTAAAGAACATGAAGAGCCTGGAAGGGTGTAAAAAATATGAATAGCTTCAAAAGGTGTCAAAAATATAAGGAACATCAAACGGTCTGAAAAATAGAAGGAGGATGAAGTGGTGTTGAAAATCAGGAAGAACCTGAAAAGGTGTGTAAAATATGAAGAGCCGCAAAATGTGTGAAATACATGAGAAGCATGAAACGGTCTGAAAAATAGGAGGAGCATGAAGCGGTGTTCAAAAATATGAAGAGCCTGAAAATTTGTGAAAACTATGAAGCGCTTCAGAAGGTGTCAAAAATGAGATGAGCATGAAACGGTCTGAAAAATAGGAGGAGCATGAAGTGGTGTTAAAAAGCATTAAGAGCCTGAAAATGTGTGAAATATACGAAGAGCTTCAAAAGATTTCAGAAATGAGAGGAGCAAGAAACGGTCTGAAAAATAGGAGGAGCATGAAGCGGTGTTGAAAAACATGAAGAGCCTGAAAAGGTGTGAAAAATATGAATAGTTTCAAAAGATGTGAAAAAAATGAAGAACTTCAAAAGCTGTCCAAAATGAGATGAGCATGAAACGGTCTGAGAAATAGGAGAAGCATGAAGTGGTGTTGAAAAACATGAAGAGCTTGAAAAAGTGTGAAATATATGAAGAGCTTCAAAAGGTGTGAAAAATATGAAGAGCTTCAAAAGGTGTCAAAAATATGAGGAGCATTAAACGGTCTGAAAAATAGGAGGAGCATTGTAACATTGTTGAAAAAATTGAAGAGCCTGAAAAGGTGTGAAAAATATGAAGAGCTTCAAAAGGTGTCAAAAATATGAGGAGCATGAAAAGGTCTGAAAAATAGGAGGAGCATGAAGCGGTGTTGAAAAACATGAAGAGCCTGAAAAGGTGTGAAAAATATGAAGAGCTTCAAAAGGTTTCAAAAATATAAGGAGCATGAAACGGTCTGAAAAATAGTAGGAGCATGAAACGGTGTTCAAAAAGATGAGAAGCCTGAAAAGGTGTGAAAAATATAAAGAGGTTCAAAATGTGTGAAATACATGAGGAGCATGAAACGGTCTGAAAAATAGGAGGAGCATGAAGCGTTGTTGAAAAACATGAAGAGCCTGAAAAGGTGTGAAAATTATGAAGAGCTTCAAAGGGTGTGAAAAATATGAGGAGCACGAAACGGTCTAAAAAATAAGAGGAGCATGAAGCCGTGTTGAAAAACATGAAGAGCCTGAAAAGGAGTAAAAAACATGAAGAGCTTCAAAAGGTGTCAAAAATATGAGGAAAATGAAACGGTCTGAAAATTAGGAGGAGCATGAAGTGGGGTTGAAAATCATGAAGAGTCTGAAAAGGTGTGTAAAATGTGAAGAGCTTCAAAAGGAGTGAAATACATGAGGAGCATGAAACCCTCTGAATTATAGGAGGAGCATGAAGCGGTGTTCATAAACATGAAGAGCCTGAAAAGGTGTGAAAAATATGAAGAGCTTCAAAAGCTGTCAAATATGAGATGAGCATGAAACGGTCTGAAAAATAGGAGGAGCATGAAACGGTGTGGAAATACATGAAGTGCCTGAAATGGTGTGAAAAATATGAAGAGCTTTAAAACGTGTCAAAAATATGAGGAGCATGAAACGGTCTGAAAAATAGGAGAAGCATGAAGCGGTGTTCAAAAACATGAAGAACCTTAAAAGGTGTGAAAAATATGATGAGCTTCAAAAGGTGTCAAAAATATGAGGAGCATGAAACGGTCTGAAAAATAAGAGGAGTATGAAGCGGTGTTCAAAAACATGAAGAACCTTAAAAGGTGTGAAAAATATGAAGAGCTTCAAAAGGTGTCAAAAATATGAGGAGCATGAAATGGTCTGAAAAATAGGAGGAGCATGAAACGGTGTTGAAATACATGAAGTGCCTGAAATGGTGTGAAAAATATGAAGAGCTTTAAAACGTGTCAAAAATATGAGGAGCATGAAACGGTCTGAAAAATAGGAGGAGCATGAAGCGGTGTTCAAAAACGTGAATAGCCTGAAAAGGTGTGAAAAATTTGAAGAGCTTCAAAAGGTGTGAAATCCATGAGGAGCATGAAACGGTCTGAAAAATAGGAGGAGCAGGAAGCTGTTTTCAAAAACATGAGAGCCTGAAAAGGTTTGAAAAATATGAAGAGGTTCAAAAGGTGTGAAATACATGAGGAGCATGAAACGGTCTGAAAAATAGGAGGAGCATGAAACGGTGTTCAAAAACATGAAGATCCGGAAAAGGTGTGAAACATATGAAGAGCTTCAAAAGGTGTGAAATACATGAGGAGCATGAAACGGCCTGAAAAATAGGAGGAGCAGGAAGATGTGTTCAAAAATATGAAGAGCCTGAAAAGGTGTGAAAAATATGAAGAGCTTCAAAAGGTGTCAAATGTATGAGGAGGATGAAACGGTCTGAAAAATAGGAGGAGCATGAAGCGGTGTTCAAAAACATGAGGAGCCTAAAAAGGTGTGAAAAATATGAAGAGCTACAAAAGGTGTCAAAAATGTGAGGAGCATGAAACGGGGTTCAAAAACATGAAGAGACGGAAAATGTCTGAAAAATATGAAGAGCCTCAAAACGTGTCAAAAATATGAAGAGCTTCAGAAGGTGTGAAAAATATGAGGAGCATGATACGGTGTGAAAAATTAGAGAGGCATGAAACGGTGTTCAAAAACATGAAGAGCCTGAAAACGTGTGAAAAATATGAAGAGCTTGAAAAGGTGTCAAAAATATGGACAGCTTCAAAAGGTGTAAAAAATGAGATGAGCATGAAGCGATCTGAAAAATAGGAGGAGCATGAAGTGATGTTGAAAAATATGAAGAGCCTGAAAAGGTGTGAAAAATATGAAGAGCTTCAAAAGGTGTCAAAAATATGAGGAGCATGAAACGGTCTGAAAATTAGGAGGATCATGAAACAGTGTTCAAAAACATGAAGAGCCTGAAAAGGTGTGAAAAATATGAAGAGCTTCAAAAGGTGTGAAATATATGAGGAGCCTGAAACGGTCTGAAAAATAGGAGGAGCATGAAGCTGTGTTCAAACACATGAGAGCCTGAAAAGGTGTGAGAAATATGAAGAGCTTCAAAAGGTGTGAAATACATGAAGACCATGAAACGGTCTGAAAATTAAGAGGAGCATGAAACAGTGTTGAAATACATGAAGAGCCTGAAATGGTGTGAAAAATATGAAGTACTTAAAAAGGTGGGAAAAATATGAAGAGCTTCAATAGGTGTCAAAAATGTGATTAGCATGAAACGGTCTGAAAAATAGGAGGAGCATGAAGCGGTGTTAAAAAAAATGAAGAACTTGAAAAGGTGTGAAAAATATGACAAGCTTCAAAAGGTTCAAATATGAGGAGCATGAAACGGTCTGAAAAGAGGAGGATCATGATGCGGTGCTGAAAAACATGAAGAGCCTGAAAAGCTGTGACAAATATGAAAAGCTTCAAAAGGTGTCAAAAATATGAAGACCATGAAACGATCTAAAAAATAGGAGGAGAATGAAGCGGTTTTCAAAAACATGAGGAGCCAGAAAAGGTGTGGAAAATATGAAGAGCTTCAAAAGGTCTCAAAATATGAGGAGCATGAAACGGTATGAAAAATAGGAGGAGCATGAAACGGTGTTCAAAAACAGGAAGAGCTTGAAAAGGTGTGAAAAATATGAAGAGCTTCAAAAGGTGTGAAATACATGAGGAGCATGAAACGGTCTGAAAAATAGGAGGAGCAAGAAGCTGTGTTCAAAAACATGAGAGCCTGAAAAGGTGTGAAAAATAGGAAGAGCTTCAAAAGGTGTGAAATACATGAAGAGCATGAAACGGTCTGAAAAATGGGAGGAGCATGAAACGGTGTTCAAAAACATGAGAGCCTGAAAAGGTGTGAAAAATATGAAGAGCTTCAAAAAGTGTGAAATACATGAGGAGCATGAAACGATCTGAAAAATAGGATGAGCATGAAGCGGTGTTCAAAAACATGAAGAGCCTGAAAAGGTGTGAAAAATATGAAGAGCTTAAAATGGTGTCAAAAATATGAGGAGCCTAAAACGGTCTGAAAAATAGGAGGAGCATGAAGCGGTGTTGAAAAACATGAAGAGCCTGAAAAGGTGTGAAAAATATGAAGAGCTGCAAAAGGTGTGAAATACATGAAGAGCTTGAAACGGTCTGAAAATAGTAGGAGCATGAAGCGGTGTTCAAAATCATGAAGAGCCTGTAAAGGTGTGAAAAATATGAAGAGCTTCAAAAGGTGTCAAATATATGAGGAGCATGAAACGATCTGCAAAATAGGAGGAGCGTGAAGCGGTGTTCAAAAACTTGAAGAGCCTGAAAAGGTGTGAAATATATGAGGACTTTCAAAAGGTGTCTACACTAAGAAGAGCATGAAACGGTCTGAAAAATAGAGGAGCATGAATCGGTGTTCAAAACATGAAGTGCCTGAAAATGTGTGAAACAATGAAGTGCTTCAAAAGGTGTGAAATATATGAGGAGCAAAAACGGTCTGAAAAATAGTAGGAGCAAGAAGCGGTGTTCAAAAACATGAATAGCCTGAAAAGTTGTGAAAAATATGAAGACCTTCAAAAGGTGGGAAATACAAGAGGAGCATGAAACGGTATGAAAAATAGGAGGATCATAAAACGGTGTTGAAAAACATGAAGAGCCTGAAAAGGTGTGAAATATATGAAGAGCTTCAAAGGGTGTGAAATACATGAGGAGCATGAAACGGTCTGAAAAATAGAGGAGCATGAAGCAGTCTTCAAAAACATGAAGAGCCTGAAAAAGTGTGAAAAATATGAAGAGCTTCAAACGGTGTCAAAAATATGAGGAGCATGAAATGGTCTGAAATATAGGAGGAGCATGAAACGGTGTTCAAAAACATGAAGAGCCTGAAATGTTGTGAAAAATACGAACAGCTTCAAAAGGTGTGAAAAATATGAAGAGCTTCAAAATGTGTCAAAAATATGAGGAGCATGAAACGGTCTGAAATATAGGAGGAGCATGAAACGCTGTTCAAAAACATGAAGAGCCTGCAATGGTGTGAAAAATATGAAGAGCCCCAAAACGTGTCGAAAACATGAGAAGCATGAAACGGTCTGAAAAATAGGAGCAGCATGAAATGGTGTTCAAAAACATGAAGAGCCTGAAAAGGTGTGAAAAATATGAACAGCTTCAAAAGATGTCAAAAATATGAGGAACATGAAACGGTCTGAAAATAGGAGGAGCATGAAGCAGTGTTGAAAAACATGAAAAGCCTGAAAAGGTGTGAAAAATATGAAGAGCTTCAAAAGTTGTCAAAAATATGAGGAGCATGAAACGTTCTGAAAATAGGAGGAGCATGAAGCGGTGTTGAAAAACATGAAGAGCCTGAAAAGGTGTGAAAAATATGAAGAGCTTCAAAAGGTGTCAAAAATATGAGGAACATGAAACGGTCTGAAAAATAGAAGGCACATGAAGCGGTGTTTAAAAACATGAAGAGCCTGTAAAGCTGTGAAAAATATGAAGAGCTTCAAAAGGTGTCAAAAATATGAGGAACATGAAACGGTCTGAAAAATAGGAGGAGCATGAAACGGTGTTCAAAAACATGAAGAGCCTGAAAAGGTATGGAAAATATGAAGAGCTTCAAAAGGTGTTAAAAATATGAGGAACCTGAAACGGTCTCAAAAATAGGAGGAGCATGAAACGGTGATCAGAAACATGAAGAGCCTGAAAAGGTTGAAAAATATGAAGACCTTCAAAAGGTGTGAAATATATAAGGCGCATGAAACTCTCTGAAAAATAGGAGGAGCAAGAAGCAGTGTTGAAAAACATCAAGAGCCTGAAAAGGTGTGAAAAATATGAAGACCTTCAAAAGGTGTGAAATACATGAGGCGCATGAAACTCTCTGAAAATTAGGAGGAGCAAGAAGCAGTGTTCAAAAACATGAAGAGCCTGAAAAGGTGTGAAAAATATGAAGACCTTCAAAAGGTGTGAAATACATGAGGCGCATGAAACTCTCTGAAAATTAGGAGGAGCAAGAAGCAGTGTTCAAAAACATGAAGAGCCTGAAAAGGTGTGAAAAATATGAAGAGCTTCAAAAGGTGTCAAAAATGAGATGAGCATGAAACCGTCTGAAAAATAGGAGGAGCATGAAGTAGTGTTGAAAAACATGAAGAACCTGAAAAGCTGTGAGAAATATGAAGAGCTTCAAAATGTGGGAAAATATGAAGAGCTTCAAAACGTGTCAAAAATATGAGGATATTGAAATGGTCTGAAAAATAGGAGGAGCAAGAAAGGGTGTTGAAAACCTGAAGAGCCTGAAAAGGTGTGAAATATATGAAGAGCTTCAAAAGGTGTGAAAAATATGAAGAGCTTCAAAAGGTGTCAAAAATGAGATGAGCATGAAACCGTCTGAAAAATAGGAGGAGCATGAAGAAGTGTTGAAAAACATGAAGAACCTGAAAAGCTGTGAGAAATATGAAGAGCTTCAAAAGGTGGGAAAATATGAAGAGCTTCAAAACGTGTCAAAAATATGAGGAGCATGAAATGGTCTGAAAAATAGGAGGAGCAAGAAATGGTGTTGAAAACATGAAGAGCCTGAAAAGGTGTGAAATATATGAAGAGCTTCAAAAGGTGTGAAAAATATGAAGAGCTTCAAAAGGTGTCAAAAATGAGATGAGCATGAAACCGTCTGAAAAATAGGAAGAGCATGAAGTAGTGTTGAAAAACATGAAGAACCTGAAAAGCTGTGAGAAATATGAAGAGCTTCAAAATGTGTCAAAAATATGAGGAGCATGAAACGGTCTGAAAAAGAGGAGGAGCAGGAAGCAATGTTGAGAAACATGAAGAGCCTGAAAATGTGTGAAAAATATGAAGAGCTTCTAAAGGTGTCAAAAATATGAGGAGCATGAAACGGTCTTAAAAATACGAGGAGCATGAAGTGGTGTTGAAAAACATGAAGAGCCTGAAAAGGTGTGAAATATATGAAGAGCTTCAAAAGGTGTCAAATATATGAGGAGCATGAAACGGTCTAAAAAATAGGACGATCATGAAACGCTGTTGAAAAACATGAAGAGCCTGAAAAGGTGTGAAAAATATGAAGAGCTTCAAAAGGTGTCAAAAATATGAGGAGCATGAAACGGTTTTAAAAATAAGAGGAGCATGTAGTGGTGTTGAAAAACATGAAGAGCCTGAAAAGATGTGAAAAATATGAAGAGCTTCAAAAGGTGTGAAATATATGAGGTGCAAAAAACGGTCTGAAAAATAGGAGGAGCATGAAGCGGTGTTGAAAAACACGAAGAGCCTGAAAAGGTGTGAAAAATATGAAGAGCTTCAAAAGGTGTCAAAAATATGAGGAGCACGAAACGTTCTGAAAAATAGGAGGAGCATGAAGCAGTGTTGAAAAACATGAAGAGCCTGAAAAGGTGTGAAAAATATGAACAGCTTCAAACGGTGTCAAAAATATGAGGAGCATGAAACGGTCTAAAAAATAGGAGTACCATGAACCGGTGTTGAAAAACATGAGGAGCCTGAAAAGGTGTGAAAAATATTAAGAGCTTCAAAATGTGTGAAAAATATGAAGAGCTTCAAAAGGTGTCAAAAAAGAGATGAGCATGAAACGGTCTGAAAAATAGGAGGAGAATGAAGTGGTGTTGAAAAAAATGAGGAGCCTGAAAAGGTGTGAAAAATATGAAGAGCTTCAAAAGGTGTCAAAAATGAGATGATCATTAAACGGTCTGAAAAATAGGAGGAGAATGAAGTGGTGTTGAAAAACATGAAGAGCCTGAAAAGGTGTGAAAAATATGAAGAGCTTCAAAAGGTGTGAAATACATGAGGAGCATGAAACGGGTTGAAAATTAGGAGAAGCATGAAGTGGTGTGGAAAAACATCAAGAGCCTGAAAAGGTGTGAAAAATATGAAGAGCTTCAAAAGGTGTGAAATACATGAGGAGCAAGAAACGGTCTGAAAAATTGGAGGTTCAAGAAGCGGTGTTCAAAAACATGAAGAGCCTGAAAAGGTGTGAAATATATGAAGAGCTTCAAAAGGTGTGAAATACATGAGGAGCATGAAATGGTCTGAAAAATAGGAGGAGCATGAAGTGGTGTTCAAAAACATGAAGATCCTGAAAAGTTGTGAAAAATGTGAAGAGCTTCAAAAGGTGTGAAATACATGAGGAGCATGAAACTGTTTGAAAAATAGGAGGAGCATGAAGTGGAGTTCAAAAACATGAAGAGGCTGAAAAGGTGTGAAAAATATATAGAGCTTAAAAGATGTGAAAAAAGGAGGAGCATGAAGCGGTGTTCAAAACCATGAAGAGCCTGAAAAGGTGTGAAAAATATGAAGAGCTTCAAAAGGTGTCAAAAATATGAGGAGCATGATATGGTCTGAAAAATAGGAGGAGAAAGAAGCGGTGTTGAAAACATGAAGAGCCTGAAAAGGTGTGAAATATATGAAGAGCTTCAAAAGGTGTGAAAAATATGAGGAGCATGAAATGGTCTGAAAAATAGGAGGAGCAAGTAGCGGTGTTGAAAAACATGAATAACCTGAAAACGTGTGAAAAATATGAAGAGCTTCAAAAGGTGGGAAAATATGAAGAGCTTCAAACCGTGTCAAAAATATGAGGAGCATGAAATGGACTGAAAAATAGGAGGAGCATGAAGTGGTGTTGAAAACATGAAGAGCCTGAATAGGTGTGAAATATATGAAGAGCTTCAAAAGGTGTGAAAAATATGAGGAGCATGAAATGGTCTGAAAAATAGGAGGAGCATGAAGCCGTGTTGAAAAACATGAAGAGCCTGAAAAGGTGTGAAAAATAAGAAGAGCTTAAAATGGTGTCAAAAATATGAGGAGCATGAACGGGTCTGAAAAATAGGAGGAGCATGAAGCGGTGTTGAAAAACTTGAAGAGCCTGAAAAGGTGTGAAAAATATGAAGAGCTTCAAAAGGTGTCAAAAATATGAGGAGCATGAAGCGGTCTGAAAAATACGAGGAGCATGAAACCGTGTTGAAAAACATGAGGAGTCTGAAAACGGGTGAAAAATATGAAGAACTACAAAAGTTGTGAAAGATATGAAGAGCTTCAAAAGGTGTCAAAAATGAGATGAGCATGAAACGGTCTGAAAAATAGTAGGAGCATGAAGTGGTGTTCAAAGAAAAGAAGAGCCTGAAAAGGTGTGAAAAATATGAAGAGCTTCAAAAGGTGTGAAAAATAGGAGGAACATGAAGCGGTGTTGAAGAACATAAAGAGCATGAAAACTTGTGAAAATTATGAAGAGCTTCAAAAGGTGTGAAAA
Organism: Dama dama; assembly: GCF_033118175.1. NCBI lineage: Eukaryota > Metazoa > Chordata > Mammalia > Artiodactyla > Cervidae > Dama > Dama dama. The sequence continues at coordinate 63,386,562 of NC_083688.1, read as the reverse complement.
ATATGAACAGCTTCAAAAAGTGTCAAAAATGAGATCAGGATGAAGCGGTCTGAAATATAAGAGGAGCATAAAGTGTTGTTGAATAACATGAAGAGCCTGAAAAGGTTTGAAAAATATGAAGAGCTTCAAAAGGTGTGAAATATAGGAGGAGCATGAAGAGGTGTTCAAAAAAATGAAGAGCCTGAAAAGTTGTGAAAAATATAAAGAGCTTCAAAAGGTGTCAAAAATATGAGGAGCATGAAACGGTCTGAAAAATAGGAGGCACATGAAGCGGTCTTCAAAAACATGAAGAGCCTGAAAAGGTGTGAAAAATATGAAGAACTTCAAAAGGTGTCAAAAATATGAGGAGCATGAAACGGTCTGAAAATTAGGAGGAGCAAGAAGCGGTGTTGAAAATCATAAAGAGCCTGAAAACGTGTGAAAAATATGAAGAGCTTCAAAAGGTGTGAAAAATATGAAGAGTTTCAAAAGATGTCAAAAATGAGATGAGCATGAAACGGTCTGAAAAATAGGGGGAGCATGAATTTGTGTTGAAAAACATGAATAGCCTGAAAATGTGTGAAATATTTGAAGAGCTTCAAACGCTGTCAAAAATATGAGGAGCATGAAATGGTCTGAAATATAGGAGGAGCATGAAACGGTGTTCAAAAACATGAAGAGCCTGAAAAGTTGTGAAAAATATGAAGAGCTTCAAAAGGTGTGAAAAATATGAGGAGCTTCAAAAGGTGTCAAAAATATGAGGAGCATGAAAAGGTCTGAAAAATAGGAGGAGCATGAAGTGGTGTTCAAAAAAATGACGAGCCTGAAAAGGTGTGAAATATATGAAGAGCTTTAAAAGGTGTCAAAAATTTGAGGAGCATGAAACGGTCTGAAAAATAGGAGGAGCATGAAGCGGTGTTGAAAAACATGAAGAGCCTGAAAAAGTGTGAGAAATATGAAGAGCTTCAAAAGGTGTCAAAAATATGAAGAGCTTCAAAAGGTGTCAAAAATGAGATGAGCATGAAGAAGTCTGAAAAATATTTGGAGGATGAAGTGGTGTTGAAAAACATTAAGAGCCTGAAAAGGTGTGAAATTTATGAAGAGCTTCACAAGGTGTCAAAATATGAGGAGCATGGAACGGTCTGAAAATAGGAGGAGCATGATGCGCTGTTCAAAAACATGTGGAGCCTGAAAAGGAGTGAAAAATATGAAGAGCTTCAAAAGGTTTCAAAAATATGAGGAGCATGAAATGACCTGAAAAATAGGAGGAGCATGAAACAGTGTTCAAAAACATGAAGAGCCTGAAAAGGTGTGAAAAAATTGAAGAGCTTCAAAAGGTGTCAAAAATATGAAGAGCCTGAAACGGTATGAAGAATCGAAGGAGCATGAAACGCTGTTCAAAAACATGAGGAGCCTGAAAAGGAGTGAAATATATGAAGAGCTTCAAAAGGGGTGAAATACAAGTGGAGCATGAAACGGTCTGAAAAATAGGAGGAGCATGAAGCCGTGTTCACAAATATGAAGAGCTGAAAAGGTGTGAAAAATATGAAGAGCTTCAAAAGGTGTCAGAAATATGAGGAGCATGAAACGGTCTGAAAAATGGGAGGAGCAAGAAGCGGTGTTCAGAATAATGAAGAGCCTGAAAAAGTGTGAAAAATATGAAGAGCTTCAAAAGTTGTCAAATACATGAGGAGCATTATACGGTCTGAAAAATAGGAGGAGCATGAAGCAGTGTTCAAAAACATGAAGAGCCCGAAAAGGTGTGAAAAAATATGAAGAGATTCAAAACGTGTGAAAAATAGGAGGAGCATGAAGCGGTGTTCAAAAACATGAAGAGCCTGAAAAGGTGTGAAAAATATGCAGAGCTTCAAAAGGTGTGAAATACATGAGGAGCATGAAACGGTCTGAAAAATAGGAGAAGCATGAAGTGGTGTGGAAAAACATGAAGAGCCTGAAAAGGTGAGAAAAATAGGAAGGGCTTCAAAAGGTGTGAAAAATATGAGGAGCATGATACAGTAGACAAAATAGGAGGAGCATGAGGCGGAGTTCAAAAACATGAAGAGGCTGAAAAGGTGTGAAAAATATGAAGAGCTTCAAAAGGTGTGAAAAATATGAGGAGCATGAAACTGTCTGAAAAAGAAGAGGAGCATGAAGCGATGTTCAAACACATGAAGAGCCTGAAAAGGTGTGAAAAATATGAAGAGCTTCAAAAGGTGTGAAATACAAGAGAAGCAAGAAATAGTATGAAAAATAGGAGGAGCATGAATCAGTGTTCAAAAACATGAAGAGTCCGAAAAGGTGTGAAAAAATATGAAGAGATTCAAAACGTGTGAAAAATAGGAGGAGCATGAAGCGGTGTTCAAAAACATGAAGAGCCTGAAAAGGTGTGAAAAACATGAAGAGCTTCAAAATGTGTGAAAAATATGAGGAGCATGAAACGGTCTGAAAAATAGGAGGAGCATGAAGCCGTGTTGAAAAACATGAAGAGCCTGAAAAGGTGTGAAACATATGAAGAGCTTCAAAAGGTGTGAAATACATGAGGAGCATGAAACGGTTTGAAAAATAGGAGCAGCATGAAGCGGTGTTCAAAAACAAGAAGAGCCTGAAAAGGTGTGAAAAATATGAAGAGCTTCAAAACGTGTGAAAAATATGAGGAGCATGAAACTGTCTGAAAAAGAATAGAAGCATGATGCGGTGTTCAAACACCTGAAGAGCCTGAAAAGGTGTGAAAAATATGAAGAGCTTCAAAAGGTGTGAAATACAAGAGAAGCAAGAAACAGTATGAAAAATAGGAGGAGCATGAAGTGGTGTTGAAAAACATGAAGAACCTGAAAAGGTGTGAAAAAATTGAAGAGCTTCAAAAGGTGTCAAAAATATGAGGAGCATGAAACGGTATGAAGAATAGAAGGAGCATGAAACGCTGTTCAAAAACATGAGGAGCCTGAAAAGGAGTGAAATATATGAAGAGCTTCAAAAGGGGTGAAATACAAGTGGAGCATGAAAAGGTCTGAAAAATAGTAGGAGCATGAAGCGGTGTTCAAAAACATGAAGAGCTGAAAAGGTGTGAAAAATATGAAGAGCTTCAAAAGGTGTCAGAAATATGAGGAGCATGAAACGGTCTAAAAAATAGGAGGAGCAAGAAGCGGTGTTCAGAATAATGAAGAGCCTGAAAAAGTGTGAAAAATATGAAGAGCTTCAAAAGGTGTGAAAAATATGAGGAGCATGAAACGGTCTGAAAAATAGGAGGAGCATGAAGCCGTGTTGAAAAACATGAAGAGCCTGAAAATGTGTGAAACATATGAAGAGCTTCAAAAGGTGTGAAATACATGAGGAGCATGAAACGGTTTGAAAAATAGGAGGAGCATGAAGCGGTGTTCAAAAACAAGAAGAGCTTGAAAATGTGTGAAAAATATGAAGAGCTTCAAAAGGTGTCAAAAATAGGAGCATCATGAAGCGGTGTTCAAAAACATGAAGAGCATGAAAAGGTGTGAAAAATATGAAAAGCTTCAAAAGGTGTCAAAAATATGAGGAGCATGAAACGGTCTGAAAAATAGGAGAAGCATGAAGTCTTGTTGAAAAAGATGAAGAGCCCGAAATCGTGTAAAAAATATGTAGAAATTCAAAGGGTGAGAAATATATGAAGAGCTTCAAAACGTGTCAAAAATATGAAGAGCATGAAACGGTCTGGAAAATAGGATGAGCATGAAAAGGTGGTGAAAAACATGAAGAGCCTCAAAATGTGTGAAAAATATGAAAAGCTTCAAAAGGTGTGAAAATATGAAGTGCTTCAAAATTGTCAAAAATGAGAGAAGCATGAAACCGTCTGAAAAATAGGAGGAGCATGAAGCGGTGTTCAAAAAAATGAAGAGCCTGAAAAGGTGTGAAATATATGAAGAGCTTCAAAAGGTGATAAAATTATGAGGAGCATGAAACGGTCTGTAAAATAGGAGGAGCATGAAGCGATGTTGAAAAACATGCAGAGCCTGAAAAGGTGTGAAATATATGAAGAGTTTCAAAAGGTGTCAAAAATATGAGGAGCACGAAACGGTGTGAAAAATAGGAGGAGCATGAAACGGTGTTCAAAAACATGAAGAACATGAAAAGGTGTGAAAAATATGAAGAGCTTCAAAAGGTGTGAAAAATATGAGGAGCATGAAACGGTCTTTAAATTAGGAGCAGCATGAAGCGGTGTTCAAAAACATGAAGAGCATGAAAAGATGTGAAAAATATGAAGAGCTTCAAAAGGTGTGAAAAATATGAGGAGCATGAAACGGTCTGAAAAATAGGAGGAGCATGAGCCGTGTTGAAAAACATGAAGAGCCTGAAAAGGTGTGAAACATATGAAGAGCTTCAAAAGGTGTGAAATACATGAGGAGCATGAAACGGTTTGAAAAATAGGAGGAGCATGAAGCGGTGTTCATAAACAAGAAGAGCTTGAAAATGTGTGAAAAATATGAAGAGATTCAAAAGGTGTCAAAAATAGGAGGAGCATGAAGCGGTGTTCAAAAACATGAAGAGCCTGAAAAGGAGTGAAAAATATGAAAGCTTCAAAAGGTGTCAAAAATATGAGGAGCATGAAACGGTCTGAAAATTAGGAGGAGCAAGAAGTGGTGTTGAAAATCATAAAGAGCCTGAAAACGTGTGAAAAATATGAAGAGCTTCAAAAGCTGTGAAAAATATGAAGAGTTTCAAAAGATGTCAAAAATGAGATGAGCATGAAACGGTCTGAAAAATAGGGGGAGCATGAATTTGTGTTGAAAAACATGAATAGCCTGAAAATGTGTGAAATATTTGAAGAGCTTCAAACGCTGTCAAAAATATGAGGAGCATGAAATGGTCTGAAATATAGGAGGAGCATGAAACGGTGTTCAACATTATGAAGAGCATGAAAAGGTGTGAAAAATATGAAGAGCTTCAAAATGTGTCAAAAACATGAGGATCGTAAAACGATGTGAAAAATAGGAGGAGCAAGAAGCGGTGTTGATGACATGAAGACCTTGAAAAGGTGTGAAAAATATGGAGAGCTTCAAGGGTTTCAAAAATATGAGGAGCATAAAACGGGCTGAAAAATAGGAGGAGCATGAAGCGGTGTTGAAAAACATGAAGAGCCTGAAAAGGTGTGAAAAACATGAAGAGCTTCTAAAGGTGTCAAAAATATGTGGAGCATGAAACGGTCTGGAAAATAGGAGGAGCATGAAGCGCTGTTCAAAAACATGAAGAGGCTGAAAAGGTGTGAAAAATATGAAGAGCATCAAAAGGTGTCAAATACATGAGGTGCATGAAACAGCTTCAAAAATAGGATGAGCAAGAAATGGTTTTGAAAAGGTGAAGCGCCTGAAAAGGTGTGAAACATATGAAGAGCTTCAAAAGGTGTCAAAAATATGAGAAGCATGAAACGACTGAAAATAGGAGGAGCATGAAGCGGTGTTGAAAAACAAGAAGAGTCTGAAAAGGTGTGAAATATATGAAGGGCTTCAAAAGGTTTTAAAAATGAGATGATAATGAAGCGGTCTGAAAAATTAGAGGAGCAAGAAGCGCTGTTGAAAACCATGAAGACCCTCAAAAGGTGTGAAAAATATGAAGAGCTTCAAAAGCTGTGAAAAATATGAAGAGCTTCAAAAGGAGACAAACATATAAGGAGCATGAAACGGTCTGAAAAATAGGAGGAGCATGAAGGTGTGCTCAAAAACATGAAGAGCCTGAAAAGGTGTGAAAAATATGAAGAGCTTCAAAAGGTGTCAAAATATGAGGAGCATGAAAAAGTCTGAAAAATAGGAGGAGCAAGAAACGGTGTTCAAAAATATAAAGAGCCTGAAAAGGTGTGAAAAATATGAACAGCTTCAGAAGGTGTCAAAAATATGAGGAGCATGAAATGGTCTGAAATATAGGAGGATCATGAGTGGTGTTCAAAAACATGAAGAGCCTGAAAAGGTGTGAAAAACATGAAGAGCTTCAAAAGGTGTGAAAAGTATGAGGCGCATGAAATGGTCGGAAAAATAGGAGGAGCATGAAATGGTGTTTAAACACATGAAGAGACTGAAAAGGTGTGAAAAACATGAAGAGCTTCAAATCGTGTGAAATACATGAGGAGCATGAAACGGTCTGAAAAATAGGAGGAGCATGAATGTGTGCTAAAAAACATGAAGACGCTGAAAAGATGTGAAAAACATGAAGAGCTTCAAAAGGTGTGAAAAGTATGAGGAGCATGAAATGGTCGGAAAAATAGGAGGAGCATGAAGCAGTGTTCAAAAATATGAAGAGCCTGAAAAGGTGTGAACAATATGAAAAGCTTCAAAATGTGTCAAAAATGACATGAGCCTGAAACGGTCTGAAAAATAGCAGGAGAATGAAGTGGTGTTGAAAAACATGAACAGCCTAAAAATGTGTGAAATATATGAGGAGCTTCAAAAGGTGTCAAAAATATGAGGAGCATGAAACCTCCTGAAAACTAGGAGGAGTATGAAGCGTTGTTCAAAAACATGAAGAGCCTGAAAAGGTGTGAAACATGTGAAGAGCTTCAAAATGTGTCAAAAATATGAGGAGCATGAAACCGTCTGAAAAATAGGAGGAACATGAAACGGTCTGAAAAATAGGAGGAGCATGAAGCGGTGTTCAAAAACATGAAGAGCCTGAAAAGGTGTGAAAAATATGAAGAGCTTGAAAAGGTGTCAAAAATATGAGGAGCATGAAATGATCTGAAAAATAGGAGGAACATGAAACGGTCTGAAAAATAGGAGGAGCATGAAGCCGTGTTCAAAAACATGAAGAGCATGAAAAGGTGTGAAATATATGAAGAGCTTCAAGAGGTGTCAAAAATATGAAGAGTATGAAGTGTTCTGAAAAATAGTAGGATCATGAAGCGGTGTTCAAAAACATGAATAGCCTGAAAAGGTGTGAAAAATTTGAAGAGCTTCAAAAGGTGTGAAATCCATGAGGAGCATGAAACGGTCTGAAGAATAGGCGGAGCAGGAAGCTGTTTTCAAAAACATGAGAGCCTGAAAAGGTTTGAAAAATATGAAGAGGTTCAAAAGGTGTGAAATACATGAGGAGCATGAAACGGTCTGAAAAATAGGAGGAGGATGAAACGGTGTTCAAAAACATGAAGAGCCGGAAAAGGTGTGAAACATATGAAGAGCTTCAAAAGGTGTGAAATATATGAGGAGCATGAAACGGCCTGAAAAATAGGAGGAGCAGGAAGCTGTGTTCAAAAATATGAAGAGCCTGAAAAGGTGTGAAAAATATGAAGAGCTTCAAAAGGTTTGAAAAATATCAGGAGCATGAAACGGTCTGAAAAATAGGAGGAGTATGAAGCGGTGTTCAAAAACATGAAGAACCTTAAAAGGTGTGAAAAATATGAAGAGCTTCAAAAGGTGTCAAAAATATGAGGAGGATGAAACGGTCTGAAAAATAAGAGGAGCATGAAGCGATGTTCAAAAACATGAGGAGCCTGAAAAGGTGTGAAAAATATAAAGAGCTACAAAAGGTGTCAAAAATGTGAGGAGCATGAAACGGGGTTCAAATACATGAGGAGACTGAAAATGTCTGAAAAATATGAAGAGCCTCAAAATGTGTCAAAAATATGAAGAGCTTCAGAAGGTGTGAAAAATATGAGGAGCATGATACGGTGTGAAAATTTAGAGAGGCATGAAACGGTGTTCAAAATCATGAAGAGCCTGAAAACGTGTGAAAAATATGAAGAGCTTGAAAAGGTGTCATAAATATGAACAGCTTCAAAAGGTGTCAAAAATGAGATGAGCATGAAGCGATCAGAAAAATAGGAGGAGCGTGAAGCGGTGTTCAAAAACATGAAGAGTCTGAAAAGGTGTAAAAATATGAAGAGCGTCAAAAGGTGTGAAAAATATGAGGAGCTTCAAATGGTGTCAAAAGTATGCGGGGCATGAAACTGTCTGAAAAATAGGAGGAACATGAAGCGGTGTTCAAAAAAATGAAGAGATTGAAAAGGTGTGAAAAATATGACAAGCTTCAAAAGGTGTCAAATATGAGGAGCATGAAACGGTCTGAAAAGAGGAGGATCATGATGCGGTGCTGAAAAACCTGAAGAGCCTGAAAAGCTGTGACAAATATGAAGAGCTTCAAAAGGTGTCTAAAATATGAAGAGCATGAAACGATCTGAAAAATAGGAGGACAATGAAGCGGTTTTCAAAAACATGAGGAGCCAGAAAAGGTGTGGAAAATATGAAGAGCTTCAAAAGTTGTCAAAATATGAGGAGCATGAAACGGTATGAAAACTAGGAGGAGCATGAAACGGTGTTCAAAAACAGGAAGAGCTTGAAAAGGTGTGAAAAATATGAAGAGCTTCAAAAGGTGTGAAATACATGAGGAGCATGAAACGGTCTGAAAAATAGGAGGAGCAAGAAGCTGTGTTCAAAAACATGAGAGCCTGAAAAGGTGTGAAAAACATGAAGAGCTTCAAAAGGTGTCAAAAATATGAGGAGCATGAAACGGTCTGAAAAATAGGAGGAGCATCAGGCGGTGTTGAAAAACATGAAGAGCCTGAAAACGTGTGAAAAATATGAAGATCTTCAAAAGGTGTGAAAAATATGAACAGCTTCAAAAGGTGTAAAAAATGAGATGAGCATGAAGCGATCTGAAAAATAGGAGGAGCATGAAGTGATGTTGAAAAATATGAAGAGCCTGAAAAGGAGTGAAAAATATGAAGAGCTTCAAAAGGTGTGAAAAATATGAGGAGCATGAAACGGTCTGAAAAATAGGAGGATCATGCAGTGGTGTTGAAAAACATGAAGAGCCTTAAAACGTGCGAAAAATATGAAGAGCTTCAAAAGGTGTGAAAACTATGAAGAGCTTCAAAATGTGTCAAAAATGAGATGAGCATGAAACGGTCTGAAAAATAGGAGGATCATGCAGTGGTGTTGAAAAACATGAAGAGCCTGAAAACGTGTGAAAAATATGAAGAGCTTCAAAAGGTGTGAAAATTATGAAGAGCTTCAAAATGTGTCAAAAATGAGATGAGCATGAAACGGTCTGAAAAATAGGAGGATCATGCAGTGGTGTTGAAAAACATGAAGAGCCTGAAAACGTGTGAAAAATATGAAGAGCTTCAAAAGGTGTGAAAACTATGAAGAGCTTCAAAATTTGTCAAAAATGTGATGAGCATGAAACGGTCTGAAAAATAGGAGGAGCTTGAAACGGTGTTCAAAAACATGAAGAGCATGAAAAGGTGTGAAAAATATGAAGAGATTCAAAAGCTGTGAAATACATGTGGAGCATAAAACGGTCTCAAAAATAGGAGGAGCATGAAGCGGTGTTCGAAAACATGAAGAGCCTGACAAGGTGTGAAAAATATAAAGAGCTTCAAAAGGTGTGAAATACATGAGGAGCATGTAACGGTCTGAAAAATAGGAGGAGCATGAAGTGGTGTGGAAAAAGCTGAAGAGCCTGAAAAGTTGTGAAAAATATGAAGAGCTTCAAAAGGTGTCAAAAATATGAGGAGCATGAAACGGTCTGAAAAATAGGAGGAGCATGAAACGCTGATCAAAAACATGAAGAGCCTGAAAGGTGGGAAAATTATGAAGAGATTCAAAAGGTGTGAAATACATGAGGAGCATCAAAGGGTCTGAAAATTAGGAGGAGCATGAAGAAGTGTTTAGTAACATGAAGAGCCTGAAAAGGTACGAAAAATATGGAGAGCTTCAAAAGGTGTCAAAAATATGAGGAGTATGAAACGGTTTGAAAAATAGGAGGAGCTTGAAACGGTGTTCAAAAACATGAAGAGCATGAAAAGATGTGAAAAATATGAAGACATTCAAAAGCTATGAAATACATGTGGAGCATAAAACGGTCTCAAAAATAGGAGGAGCATGAAGCGGTGTTCGAAAACATGAAGAGCCTGACAAGGTGTGAAAAATATAAAGAGCTTCAAAAGGTGTGAAATACATGAGGAGCATGTAACGGTCTGAAAAATAGGAGGAGCATGAAGTGGTGTGGAAAAAGCTGAAGAGCCTGAAAAGTTGTGAAAAATATGAAGAGCTTCAAAAGGTGTCAAAATTATGAGGAGCATGAAACGGTCTGAAAAATAGGAGGAGCATGAAGTGGTGTTCAAAAACATGAAGAGCCTGAAAAATTGTGAAAAATATGAAGAGCTTCAAAAAGTGTCAAAAATATGAGGAGAATGAAAAGTTTTGAAAAATAGGAAGAGCATGAAGCAGTGTTTAAAAACATGAAGATCATGAAAAGGTGTGAAAAATATTAAGATCTTCAAAAGGTGACAAAAATATGTGGAGCATGAAACGGTCTGAAAAATAGGAGGAGAATGAAATGGTTTTGAAAAAGATGAAGATCCTGAAATTGTTTGAAATATGTGAAGAGCTTCAAAAGATGTCAAATATATGATGAGCATGAAACAGTCTGAAAAATAGGAAGAGCATGAAGTGGTGTTGAAAAACATGAAGAACCTGAAAACTTGTGAAAAATACGAAGAGCTTCAAAAGGTGTCAAAAATATGAGGAGCAAGAAACGGTCTGAAAAATAGGAGGAGCATGAAGCGGTGGTCAAATACATGAAGAGCATGAAAAGGTGTTAAAAATATGAAGAGCTTCAAAAGGTGTCATATATATGAAAAGCATGAAACGACTGAAAAATAGGTGGAGCATGAAGCGGTCATCAAAAACAGAAAGAGCCTGAGAAGGTGTTAAAAATATGAGGAGCTTCAAAAGGTGTCAAAAATATGAGGAGCATGAAACCGTGTGAAAAATAGGATGAGCATGAAATGGTTTTGAAGAAGATGAAGAGCATGAAATGGTGTGAAAAATATGAAGAGCTTCAAAAGGTGTCAAAAATATGAGAAGCATGAAACGGTCTGAAAAATAGGATGAGCATGAAATGGTTTTGAAGAAGATGAAGAGCATGAAATGGTGTGAAAAATATGAAGAGCTTCAAAAGGTGTCAAAAATATGAGAAGCATGAAATGAGTGAAAAAAAGGAGGAGCATGAAGCAGTGTTGAAAAACATGAAGAGCATGAAAAGGTGTGAAAAATATGAAGAGCTTCAAAAGGTGTCACATAAATGAGGAGAATGTAATGGTCTGAAAAATAGGAGGAGCATGAAGCGGTGTTTAAAAACATGAAGATCCTGCAAAGGTGTGTAAAATATGAAGAGCTTCAAAAGGTGTCAAAAATATGAGGAGCAAGAAACGGTCTGAAAAATAGGAGGAGCATGAAGCGGTGGTCAAATACATGAAGAGCATGAAAAGGTGTGAAAAATATGAAGAGCTTCAAAAGGTGTCACATAAATGAGGAGAATGTAACGGTCTGAAAAATAGGAGGAGCATGAAGCGGTGTTTAAAAACATGAAGATCCTGCAAAGGTGTGTAATATATGAAGAGCTTCAAAAGGTGTCAAAAATATGAGGAGCATGAAACAGTCTGAAAAATAGCATGAGATTGATATGGTTTTGAAAAAGATTAAGAGCATGAAAAGGTGTGAAAAATATGAAGAGCTTCAAAACGTGCCAAAAATATGAGGAGCATGAAACGGTCTGAAAAAGAGGAGGAGCATGAAGCGGTGTTGAAAAACATGAAGAGCCAGACAAGGTGTGAAATATATGAAGAGCTTCAAAAGGTGCCAAAAATATGAGGAATCTGAAACGGTGTGAAAAATAGGAGGTGCATGAAGCAGTGTTCAAAAATATGAAGAGCCTGAAAAATTGTGAAAAATAGGAAGAGCTTCAAAAAGTGTCAAAAATATTAGGAGAATGAAAAGCTCTGAAAAATAGGAAGAGCATGAAGCGGTGTTTAAAAACATGAAGATCCTGAAAAGGTGTGAAAAATATGAAGAGCTTCAAAATTTGTCAAAAATATGAGGAGCATGACACAGTCTGAAAATTAGGATGAGAATGAAACTGTTTTGAAAAAGATGAAGAGCAAGAAAACGTGTGAAAATTATGAAGAGGTTCCAAAGTTATCAAAAATATGAGAAGCATGAAACGGTATGAAAATAGAAGCAGCATGAAGCGGTGTTGAAAAACATGAAATCCTGAAAAGGTGTGAAATATATGAAGAGCTTCAAAAGGTGTCAAAAATATGAGGAGCATGAAACGGTCTGAAAAATAGGAGGAGCCTGAAGCTTTGATGAGAAATATGAAGAACCTGAAACGGTGTGAAAAATATGAAGAGCTTCAAAAGGTGCCAAAAATATGAGGAATCTGAAACGGTGTGAAAAATAGGAGGTGCATGAAGCAGTGTTCAAAAATATGAAGAGCCTGAAAAATTGTGAAAAATAGGAAGAGCTTCAAAAAGTGTCAAAAATATTAGGAGAATGAAAAGCTCTGAAAAATAGGAAGAGCATGAAGCGGTGTTTAAAAACATGAAGATCCTGAAAAGGTGTGAAAAATATGAAGAGCTTCAAAATTTGTCAAAAATATGAGGAGCATGACACAGTCTGAAAATTAGGATGAGAATGAAACTGTTTTCAAAAAGATGAAGAGCAAGAAAACGTGTGAAAATTATGAAGAGGTTCCAAAGTTATCAAAAATATGAGAAGCATGAAATGACTGAAAAATAGGAGGAGCACAAAGCGGTGTTGAAAAACATGAAGAGCCTGAAAAGGTGTGAAAAATATGAAGAGCTTCAAAAGTTGTCAAAAATATGAGGAGCAAGAAACAGTCTGAAAATTAGGATGAGAATGAAACTGTTTTGAAAAAGATGAAGAGCATGAAAAGGTGTGAAAAATACGAAGAGCTTCAAAAGGTGTCAAAAATATGAGGAGCATGAAACGGTCTGAAAAATTGGAGGAGCATGAAGCGGTGGTCAAATACATGAAGAGCATGAAAAGGGGTGAAAAATATGAAGAACTTCAAAAGGTGTCAAAAATATGAGAAGCATGAAATGACTGAAAAATAGGAGGAGCATGAAGCGGTGCTGAAAAACATGAAGAGCCTGAAAAGGTGTGAAAAATATGAAGAGCTTCAAAAGGTGTCAAAAATATGAGGAGCATGAAACAGTCTGAAAAATAGGAGGAGCAAGAAGCAGTGTTTAAAAACATGAAGATCCTGAAAAGCTTTGAAAAATATGAAGAGCTTCAGACGGTGTCAAAAATATGAGGCGCATGAAAAGGTCGGAAAAATAGGAGGAGCATGAAGCGGTGGTTAAAAGATGAAGACCTTAAAAGGTGTAAATAATATGAAGAGATTCAAAAGTTGTCAAAAATATAAGGAGCATGAAACATTCTGAAAAATAGGATGAGAATGAAACGGTTCTGAAAAACAGGAAGAGCATAAAAAGGTGTGAAAAATATGAAGAGCTTCAAAAGTTGTCAAAAATATGAGGAGCATGAAACAGTCTGAAAAATAGGAGGAGCATGAAACTGTGTTCAAAAACATGAAGAGCCTGAAAAGGTGTGAAAAATATGAAGAACTTCAAAAGGTGTCAAAACTATGATTAGCATGAAACAGTCTGAAAAATAGGATGAGCACGAAATTGTTTTGAAGAATATGAAGAGCATGAAAAGGTGTGGAAAATATGAAGAGCTTCAAAAGGTGTCAAAAATATGAGAAGCATGAAATGAGTGAAAAAAAGGAGGAGCATGAAGCGGTGTTGAAAAACATGAAGAGCATGAAAAGGTGTGAAAAATATGAAGAGCTTCAAAAGGTGTGAAATACATGAGGAGCATGAAACGGTCTGAAAAATATGAGGAGCATGAAGCGTTGTTCAAAAACATGAAGAGCCTCAAAACTTGTCAAAAATATGAGGACCATGAAACGGTCTGAAAAATAGGAGGAACATGAACTGGTGTTGAAAAAGATGAAGAGCCTGAAAAGGTGTGAAATATATGAAGAGCTTCAAAAAATGTCAAAAATATGAGGAGCAAGTAACGGTCTGAAAAATAGGAGGAGCATGAAGCTGTGTTCAAAAACATGAAGAGCCTGAAAAGTTGTGGAAAATATGAAGAGCTTCAAAAGCTGTCAAATATATGAGGAGCATGAAACGGTCTGAAAATTAGGAGGAGCATGAAACGGTCTAAAAAATAGGAGGAGCATGAAGCTGTGTTCAAAAACATGAAGAGCCTGAAAAGGTGTGAAAAATATGAAGAGCTTCAAAATGTGAGAAAAATATGAGGAGAATGAAACGGTCTGAAAAATAGGAGAAGCGTGAAGCAGTTTTTAAAAACACGAAGAGCCTTAAAATGTGTGAAAAATATGAAGAGCTTCAAAAGCTGTCAAAAAAATGAGGAGGATGAAACGGTGAAAATTAGGAGGAGCATGAAGTGGTGTTGAAAAACATGAAGAGCCTGAAAAGGTGTGAAAAATATGAAGAGCTTCAAAAAATGTCAAAAATATGAGGAGCATGAAACAGTCTGAAAAATAAGTTGAGCATGAAATGGTTTTGAAAAATAAGTTGAGCATGAAATGGTTTTGAAGAAGATGAAGAGCATGAAAAGGTGTGAAAAATATGAAGAGCTTCAAAAGGTGTCAAAAATATGAGGAGCATGAAACGGTCTGAAAATGGGAGGAGCATGAAACGGTCTGAAAAATATGAGGAGCATGAAACTGTGTTGAAAAAAGAGAAGAGCCTGAAAAGGTGTGAAAAATAGGAGGAGCTTCAAAAGGTTTCAAAAATATGAGGAGCATGAAACGCTCTGAAAAATAGGAGGAGCATGATGCGGTCTCAAAAATATGAGGAGCATGAAACGGTCTGCAAAATAAGAGGATCATGAAGCGGTGTTGAAAAACATGAACAGCTTCCTTATCCATTCATCTGCTGATGGGCATCTAGGTTGCTTCCATGTCCTGGCTGTTATAAACAGTGCTGCGATGAACATTGGGGTGCACGTGTCTCTTTCAGATCTGGTTTCCTCAGTGTGTATGCCCAGAAGTGGGATTGCTGGGTCATATGGCAGTTCTATTTCCAATTTTTTAAGAAATCTCCACACTGTTTTCCATAGCGGCTGTACTAGTTTGCATTCCCACCAACAGTGTAAGAGGGTTCCCTTTTCTCCACACCCTCTCCAGCATTTATTGCTTGTAGACTTTTGGATAGCAGCCAACCTGACTGGCGTGTAATGGTACCTCATTGTGGTTTTGATTTGCATTTCTCTAATAATGAGTGATGTTGAGCATCTTTTCATGTGTTTGTTAGCCATTTGTAAGTCTTCTTTGGAGAAATGTCTGTTTAGTTCTTTGGCCCATTTTTTGATTGGGTCATTTATTTTTCTGGAATTGAGCTGCAGGAGTTGCTTGTATATTTTTGAGATTAATCTTTTGTCTCTTTCTTCATTTGCTATAATTTTCTCCCAATCTGAGGGCTGTCTTTTCACCTTACTTATAGTTTCCTTTGTAGTGCAAAAGCTTTTAAGTTTCATTAGGTCCCATTTGTTTAGTTTTGCTTTTACTTCCAATATTCTGGGAGGTGGGTCATAGAGGATCTTGCTTTGATTTATGTCGGAGAGTGTTTTGCCTATGTTCTCCTCTAGAAGTTTTATAGTTTCTGGTCTTACATTTAGATCTTTAATCCATGAACGGATAAGGAAGCTGTGGTACATATACACCATGGAATATTACTCAGCCATTAAAACGAATTCATTTGAACCAGTCCTAATGAGATGGATGAAGCTGGAGCCCATTATACAGAGTGAAGTAAGCCAGAAAGATAAAGAACATTACAGCATACTGACACATGTATATGGAATTTAGAAAGGTGATAACGATAAACCTATATGCAGAACAGAAAAAGAGACACAGAAATACAGAACAGAATTTTGAACTTTGTGGGAGAATGTGAGGGTGGGATATTTCAAAAGAACAGCATGTATACTATCTATGGTGAAACAGATCACCAGCCCAGGTGGGATGCACGAGACAAGTGCTCCGGCCTGGTGCACTGGGAAGACCCAGAGGAATCGGGTGGAGAGGGAGGTGGGAGGGGGGATCGGGATGGGGAATACATGTAAATCCATGGCTGATTCATATCAATGTATGACAAAACCCACTGGAAAAAAAAAATAAAAATAAAAATAAAAAAAAAGAAAAACATGAACAGCCTGAAAAGGTGTGAAAAATATGAAGAGTTTCAAAAGGTGTGAAATACATGAGGAGCATGAAATGGTCTGAAAAATAGGAGGAGCATCAAGCGGTGTTCAAAAACATGAAGAGCTTGAAAAGGTGTGAAAAATATGAAAAGCTTCAAAAGGTGTCAAAAATGAGGTGAGCAGGAAACGGTCTGAAAATAAGGAGGGGCATGAAGCGGTGTTGAAAACATTAAGAGCCTGAAAAGGTGTGAGAAATATGAAGAGCTTCAAAATGTGAGAAATATGAAGAGCTTCAAAAGATGTGAAATATATGAAGAGCTTCAAAACGTGTCAAAAAAGAGATGAGCATGAAACGGACTGAAAAATAGGAGGAGCAAGAAGCGGTGTTGAAAATCATGAAGAGCCTGAAAAGGTGTGAAAAATACGAAGAGCGTCAAAAGGTGTCAAAAATATGAGGAGCATCAAATGGTTTGAAAAATAGGAGGAACATGAAGTGGTGTTGAAAAACGTGAAGAGCCTGAAAAGGTGAGAAAAATATGAAGAGCTTCAAAATGTGTGAAATACATGAGGAGCATGAAACGGTCTGAAAAATAGGAGGACCATGAAGCCATGTTGAAAAACATGAAGAGGCTGAAAAGGTGTGAAAAATATGAAGAACTTCAAAAGGTGTGAAAAATATGAGGAGCATGAAACGGTCTGAAAAATAGGAGGAGCATGAAGCCATGTTGAAAAACATGAAGAGGCTGAAAAGGTGTGAAATATATGAAGAGCTTCAAAAGGTGTGAAAAATATGAGTAGCTTCAAAAGGTGTCAAAATATGAGGAGCCTGAGACGGTCTGAAAAATAGGAGGAGCATGAAGTGGTGTTGAAAAATATGAAGAGCCTGAAAAGTTGTGAAATATATGAGGAGCTTCAAAAGGTGTCAAAAATAAGAAGAGCATGATACCGTCTGAAAAATAGAGAAGCATGAAGTGGTGTTGAAAATCATGAAGAGCCTATAAAGATGTGAAAAATATGAAGAGCTTCAAAAGGTGTCAAAAATATGAGGAACATGAAAAGGTCTGAAAAATAGAGGAGCATGAAGTCGTGTTGAAAATCATGAAGAGCCTATAAAGATGTGAAAAATATGAAGAGCTTCAAAAGGTGTCAAAAATATGAGGAACATGAAAAGGTCTGAAAAGTAGGAGGAGCAAGAAGCTGTGTTAAAAAATATGAGAGCCTGAAAAGGTGGGAAAAATGTGAATAGCTTCAAAAGGTGTGAAATATATGAGAAGCATGAAACGGTCTGACAAATAGGAGGAGCATGAAGCGGTGTTCAAAAACATGAAGAGCCTGAAAAGGTGTGAAAAATATAAAGAGCTTCAAAAGGTGTGAAATACATGACGAGCATAAAACGGTCTGACAAATAGGAGGATCATGAAGCGGTGTTGAAAAACATGAAGAACCTGAAAAGGTGTGAAAAATATGAAGAGCTTCAAAAGGTATCAAAAATAGGAGGAGCATGAAACGGTGTTGAAAAACATGAAGAGCCTGGAAAGGTGTGAAATATATGAAGAGATTCAAAAGTGTCACAAATAGGAGGAACATGAAACGGTCTGAAAAATAGGAGGAGCATGAAGTGGAGTTGAAAAAAATGAATAGCCTGAAAAGGTGTGAAAAATATTAGGAGCATGAAACAGTCTGAAAATAGGAGGAGCATCAAATGGTGCTGAAAAACATGGAGAGCCTGAAAAGGTTTGAAAAATATGAAGAGCTTCAAAAGGTGTCAAAAATATGAGGAGCATGAAATGGTCTGAAAAATAGGAGGAGCATGTAATGGTGTTGAAAACCACGAAGAGCCTGAAGAGGAGTGAAATACATGAAGAGCTTCAAAAGGTGTCATAAATATGAGAAGCATGAAATTATGTTCAAAAACATGAAGAGCCTGAAAATGTGTGAAAAATATGAGGAGCATGAAACGGTCTTAAAAATATGTGGAGCATGAAGCGGTGATCAAAAACATGAAGAGCCTGACAAGGTGTGAAAAATATGAAGAGGTTCAAAAAGTGTCAAAAATATGAGGAGCATGAAACTGTTCTGAAAAATAGGTGCAGCATAAAGCGGTGTTGAAAAACATGAAGGGTCAGAAAATTTGTGAAACATATGAAGAGCTTCAAAAGTTGAAAAAATATGAGGAGCATGAAACGGTCTGAAACATAGGAGGAGCATGAAGGAGTGTTCAAAACATGCAGAGCCTGAAAAGGTGTGAAAAATATGAAGAGCTCCAAAAGTTGTCAAAAATATGAGGAGCAGGAAACGGTCTGAAAAATAGGAGGAGCATGAAACGGTGTTCAAAAACTTGAAGATACTGAAAAGATGTGAAAAATATGAAGAGCTTCAAAAGGTGTCAAAATATGAGGAGCACGAAACATTCTGAAAAATAAGAGGAGTATGAAACGGTGTTGAACAACATGAAGAGCATGAAAAGGTGTGAAAAATATGAAGAGATTAAAAAGGTGTCAAAATATGAGGAGCATGAAACGGTCTGAAAAATAGGAGGAGCATGAAGTGGTGTTGAAAAACATGAAGAGCCTGAAAATGTGTGAAAAATATAAAGAGCTTCAGAAGGTGTGAATAATATGAGGAGCATGAAGCGGTGTTCAAAAACCTGAAGATACTGAAAAGGTGTGAAAAATATGAAGAGCTTCAAAAGGTGTCAAAAATATGAGGAGCATGAAACGGTCTGAAAAATATTAGGAGCATGAAACGGTGTTGAAAACCTGAAGCGCCTGAAAAGGTGTGAAACATATGAAGAGTTTCAAAACATGTAAAAACATGAGGAGCATGAAACGGTGTTCAGAAACATGAAGAGCCTGAAAATGTGTGAAATATATGAAGAGCTTCAAAAGGTGTCAATTATATAAGGAGCATGAAACGGTCTGAAAAAAAGCAGGAGCGTGAAACGGTGTTCAAAAACATGAAGAGCCTGAAAAAGTGTGAAATATATGAAGAGGTTCAAAAGGTGTCAAAAATATGAGGAACATGAAACGGTCTGAAAAATAGGAGGAGCAAGAATCGGTGTTGAAAAAAAGAAGAGCTTGAAAAGTTGTGAAATATATGAAGAGCTTCAAAATGTGTCAAAAATATGAGGAGCATGAAGCGTTCTGAAGATTAGGAGGAGCATGAAAAAGTCTTCAAAAACATGAAGAGCCTGAAAAGGTGTGAAAAATATGAAGAGCTTCAAAAGGTGTCAAAAATATGAGGTGCATGAAACGGTCTGAAAAATAGGAGGAGCATGAAACGGTGTTCAAAAACATGAAGAGCCCGAAAAGGTGTGAAACATATCAAAAGCATGAAAAGGTGTGAAATATATGAGGAGCCTGAAACGGTCTGCAAAACAGGAGGAGCATGAATCGGTGTTGAAAAAAATGAAGAGCATGAAAAGGTGTGAAAAATATGAAGAGCTTCAAAAGGTGTCAAAAATATGAGGAGGAAGAAACCTTGTGAAAAAATGAGGGGGAAGAAGTGGTGTCCAAAAACATGAAGAGCCTGAAAAAGTGTGAAAAACATGAAGAGCTTCAAAAGGTGTCAAAAATGTGAGGAGCATGAAACAGTCTGAAAAATAGGAGGAGCATGAAACGGTGTTCAAAAACATGAAGAGCCTGAAAAGGTGGGAAAAATATGAAAAGGTTCAAAAGTGTAAAAAATATGAGGAGCAAGAAACGGTCTGAAAAATAGGAGGAGCATGAAATGGTGTTCAGAAACATGAAGAGCCTGAAAAGGTTTGAAATATATGAAGAGCTTCAAAAGGTGACAAAAATATGAGGAGCATGAAACGGTCTAAAAAATAGGAGGAGCATGAAGTGGTGTTGAAAAACATGAAGAGCCTGAAAAGGTGTAAAAAATATGAAGAGCTTCAAAAGGTGTGAAAAATATGAGGAGCATGAAACGATCTGAAACATAGTAGGAGCATGAAGTGTTGTTCAAAAACATGAAGAGCCTGAAAAGTTGTGAAATATATGAAGAGTTTCAAAAGGTGTCAAAAATATGAGGAGCATGACATGGTCTGAAAAATAGGAGGAGCATGAAGCAGTGTTGAAAAAAATGAAGAGCCTGAAAAGGTGTGAAAAATATGAAGAGGTTCAAAAAGTTTGAAAAATATGAAGAGCTTCAAAAGGTGTCAAAAATATGAGGAGCAAGAAACGGTCTTAAAAATAGGAGGATCATGAAGCGGTGTTCAAAAACATGAAGAGCCTGAAAAAGTGTGAAAAATATGAAGAGCTTCAAAAGGTGTAAAAAACATGAAGAGCTTCAAAAGGTGTGAAAATATGAAGAGTTTCAAAAGGTGTCAAACATATGAGGAGCATGAAACGGTCTGAAAAATAGGAGGAGCATGAAACGGTGTTCAAAACCATGAAGAGACTGAAAAGGTGTGAAATATATGAAGACTTCAAAAGGTGTCAAAAATATGAGGAGCATGAAACGGTCTGAAAAATATTAGGACCATGAAACGGTGTTGAAAACCTGAAGCGCCTGAAAAGGTGTGAAAAATATGAAGAGTTTCAAAACATGTAAAAATATGAGGAGCATGAAACGGTGTTCAGAAACATGAAGAGCCTGAAAAAGTGTGAAATATATGAAGAGCTTCAAAAGGTGTCAAATATATAAGGAGCATGAAAAGGTCTGAAAAATAGCAGGAGCGTGAAACGGTGTTCAAAAACATGAAGAGCCTGAAAAAGTGTGAAATATATGAAGAGGTTCAAAAGGTGTCAAAAATATGAGGAGCACGAAACATTCTGAAAAATAAGAGGAGTATGAAACGGTGTTGAACAACATGAAGAGCATGAAAAGGTTTGAAAAATATGAAGAGATTAAAAAGGTGACAAAATATGAGGAGCATGAAACGGTCTGAAAAATAGGAGGAGCATGATGTGGTGTGGAAAATATGAAGAGCCTGAAAAGGTGTGAAATATATGAAGAGCTTCAAAAGGTGTCAAAAATATGAGGAGCATGAAAAGTTCTGAAAAATAGGAGTAGAATGAAGCGGTGTTCAAAAACATGAAGAGCTTGAGAAGGTGTGAAATATATGAAGAGCTTCAAAAGATGTGATAAATAGGAGGAGCATGAAGCGCTGTTCAAACACATGAAGAGCCTGAAAAGGTGTGAATAATATGAAGAGCTTCAAATGGTGAAAAAATATGAGGAGCATGAAACGGTCTGAAACATAGGAGGAGCATGAAGGAGTGTTCGAAACATGCAGAGCCTGAAAAGGTGTGAAAAATATGAAGAGCTCCAAAAGTTGTCAAAAATATGAGGAGCAGGAAACGGTCTGAAAAATAGGAGGAGCAAGAAACGGTGTTCAAAAACTTGAAGATACTGAAAAGATGTGAAAAATATGAAGAGCTTCAAAAGGTGTCAAAACATGAGGAGCACGAAACATTCTGAAAAATAAGAGGAGTATGAAACGGTGTTGAACAACATGAAGAGCATGAAAAGGTGTGAAAAATATGAAGAGATTAAAAAGGTGTCAAAATATGAGGAGCATGAAACGGTCTGAAAAATAGGAGGCGCATGAAGTGGTGTTCAAAAACATGAAGAGCCCGAAAAGGTGTGAAAAATATGAAGAGCTTCAAAAGGTGTCAAATATATGAGGAGCATGAAACTGTCTGAAAAATAAGAGGAGTATGAAACGGTGTTCAAAATCATTAAGAGCCTGAAAAGGTGTCAAAAATATGAGGAGCATGAAACAGTCTGAAAATAGGAGGAGCATGAAACGGTGTTGGAAAACATGAAGAGCATGAAAAGGTGTGAAAAATATGAAGAGCTTCAAAAGGTGTCAAATAGGAGTAGCATGAAACAGTGTTCAAAAACATGAAGAGCCTGAAAAGGTGTGCAAAATTTGAAGAGCTTCAAAACATATGAAAAATTTGAGGAGCATGAAACGGTCTGAAAAATAGGAGGAGCATGAAACGGTCTTGAAAAACATGAAGAGCATGAAACGGTCTAAAAAATAGGAGGAGCATGAAATGGTGTTCAAAAACATGAAGATCCTGAAAACATGTGAAAAATATGAAGCATTTCAAAAGGTGTGAAAAATATGAGAAGCATAAAGCGGTTATCAAAAACTTGAAGATACTGAACAGGGGTGAAAAATATGAAGAGCTTCAAAAAGTGGCAGAAATATGAGGAGCATGAAACGGTCTGAAAAATAGGAGGAGCATGAAGTGGTGTTGAAAAACATGAAGAGCCTGAAAATGTGTGAAAAATATGAAGAGCTTCAGAAGGTATGAATAATATGAGGAGCATGAAGCGGCGTTCAAAAACTTGAAGATACTGAAAAGGTGTGAAAAATATGAAGAGCTTCAAAAGGTGTCAAAAATATGAGGAGCATGAAACGGTCTGAAAAATATTAGGAGCATGAAACGGTGTTGAAAAACACGAAGAGCCTAAAAAGCAGTGAAAAATATGAAAAGCTTCAAAAGGTGTCAAATATATAAGGAGCATGAAACGGTCTGAAAAATAGGAGCAACCTGAAACGGTGTGGAAAAACATGAAGAGACTGAAAATGTGTGAAAAATATGAAGAGCTTCAAAAGGTTTCAAAATTATGATGCGCATGAAACTGTCTTAAAAATAGGAAGAGCATGAAGCGCTGTTGAAAAACATGAAGAGCCTGAAAAGGTGTGAAATATATGAAGAGCTACAAAATGTGTCAAAAATATGAGGAGCATGAAGCGTTCTGAAAAATAGGAGGAGCATGAAACGGTGTTGAAAAACACGAAGAGCCTAAAAAGGAGTGAAATATATGAAGAGCTTCAAAAGAAGTCAAAAATATAAGAAGCATGAAACGGTCTGAAAAATAGGAGGAGCATGAAGCGGTGTTGAAAAATATGAAGAGCCTGAAAAGGTGTGATATATAAGAAGCGCTTCAAAAGGTGTGAAAAAAATTAGTCGCATGAACGGTCTGAAAAATAGGAGGAGCATGAAATGGTGTTGAAAAACATGAAGAGCCTGAAAAGGTGTGAAACATATGAAGAGCTTCAAAAGGTGTCAAAAATGAGAGGAGAAAGAAACGGTCAGAAAAATAGGAGGAGTATGAAGTGGTGTTGAAAAACATGAAGAGCCAGAAAAGGTGTGAAACATATGAAGAGCTTCAAAAGGTGTGAAAAACATGAAGAGCTTCAAAAGGTGTCAAAAATGTGAGGAGCATGAAACGGTCTGAAAAATAGGAGGAGCATGAACCGGTGTTGAAAAACATGAAGAGCCTGAAAAGGTGTGAAACATATGAAGACCTTCAAAAGGTGTCAAAAATATGAGGAGCATGAAACGGTGTTAAAATCATGAAAAGCCTGAAAAGTTGTGATAAATGTATAGAGCTTAAAAGGTGTGAAAAATATGAGGAGCAATAAACGGTCGGGAAAATAGGAGGAGAATGAAGTGGTGTTGAAAAACATGAAGAGCCTGAAATGGTGTGAAAAATATGAAGAGCTTCAAAAGGTGTCAAAAATATGAGCAGCATGAAACTGTATGGAAATTAGAAGGAGCTGGAAGTGGTGTTGAAATACATGAAGAGCCTCAAAAGGTGTGAAATACATGAAGAGCTTCAAAAGGTGTCAAAATTATGAGGAGCATGAAACAGTGTTCAAAAAGATGAAAAGCCTGAAAAACTGTGAAGAATATAAATAGCTTCAAAAGGTGTGAAACAGATGAGGAGCATGAAATGGTCTGAAAAATAGGAGGAGCACGAAGCGGTGTTGAAAAACATGAACAGCCTGAAAAGGTGTGAAATATATGAAGGGCTTCAAACGGTGTCAAAAATATGAGGAGCACAAAACAGTGTTCAAAAACATGAAAAGCCTGAAAAACTGTGAAGAATATAAAGAGCTTAAAAAGGTATGAAACAGATGAGGAGCATGAAACGGTGATGAAAAACATGAAGAGCATGAAAAGGTGTGAATATAGGAAGAGATTCAAAAGGTGTCAAAAATATGAGGAGCACGACACTGTCCGAAAAATTGTAGGAGAATGAAACGGTCTGAAAAATAGGAGGAGCATGAAATGGTGTTCAAAAACATGAAGAGCCTGAAAAGGTGTGAAATATATGAAGAACTTAAAAAGGTGTCAAAAATATGAGGAGCATGAAACAGTCAAAAAATAAGAGGAGCATGAGACGGTGTTGAAAAAATGAAGACCATAAAGAGGTGTGAAAAATATGAAGAGCTTCAAAAGGTGTCAAAATTATGAGGAGCATGAAACGGTCTGAAAAATAGGAGGAGCATGAAGCGGTCTTGAAAAACATGAAGAGCCTGAAAAGGTGTGAAATATATGAAGACCATCAAAAGGTGTCAAAAATATGAGGAGCATGAAACGGTGTTAAAAACATGAAAAGCCTGAAAAGTTGAGATAAATATATAGAGCTTTAAAAGGTGTGAAAAATATGAGGAGCAATAAACGGTCTGAAAAATAGGAGGAGAATGAAGTGGTGTTGAAAAACATGAAGAGCCTGAAATGGTGTGAAAAATATGAAGTGCTTCAAAAGGTGTCAAAAATATTAGGAGCATGAAACGGTCTGAAAAATAGGAGGAGCCTGAAGCGGTGTTGAAATACATGAAGAGCCTGAACAGGTGTGAAATACATGAAGAGCTTCAAAAGGTGTCAAAAATATAAGGAGCATGAAACAGTGTTCAAAAGCATGAAAGGCCTGATAACCTAAAGAATATAAAGAGCTTCAAAAGGTGTGAAACAGATGAGGAACATGAAATGGTCTGAAAAAAAGGAGGAGCATGAAGTGGTGCTGAAAAACCTGAGGAGCTTGAAAAGGTGTGAAATATTTGAAGAGCTTCAAAATGTGTCAAAAATATGAGGAGCATGAAACGGTCAAAAAAATAAGCGGAGCATGAAGCGGTGGTTAAAAACATGAAGAGCCTGAAAAGGGGTGAAAAACATGAAGAGCTTCTAAATGAGTTAAAAATATGAGAAGCATGAAACGACTGAAAAATAGGAGGAGCATGAAACGGTGTTGAAAAACATGAAGAGCCTGAAAATTTTGAAATATATGAACAGCTTCAATGGTGTCAAAACTAGGAGGAGCATGAAACAGTCTGAAAAATAGGAGAAGCATGAAGCGGTGTTGAAAAACATGAATAGCCTAAAAAGAAGTGAAAAATATGAAGAGCTTCAAAAGGTGTCAAAAATATGAGGAGCATGAAACGGTATGAAAAATAGGAGGAGCATGAAACGGTGTTCAAAAACCTGAAGAGCCTGAAAAGGTGTGAAAAATATGAAGAGCTTCAAAAGGTGTCAAAAATATGAGAAGCATGAAACGAATGAAAAATAGGAGGAGCATGAAGAGGTGCTGAAAAACATTAAGAGCCTGAAAAGGTGTGAAATATATGAAGAGCTTCAAAAGGTGTCATAAATATCAGGAGCATGAAACGGTCTGAAAAATAGGAGGAGCATGAAGCGGTGTTTAAAAACATGAAGTGCCTGAAAAGGTGTGAAAAATATGAAGAGCTTCAAAAGATCTCAAAAATATGAGGAGCATGAAACGGTCTGAAAAATAGGAGGAGCATGAAGCGGTCCTCAAAAACATGAAGAGCCTGAAAAGTTGTGAAAAATATGAAGAGCTTCAAAAGGTGTCAAAAATATGAGGTGCATTAAACAGTGTGAAAAATAGGAGGAGTATGAAACGGTGTTGAAAAACATGAAAAGCATGAAAAAGTGTGAAAAATATGAAGAATTTCAAAGGGTGTCAAAAATATGAGAAGCATGAAGCGGTCTGAAAAATAGGAGAAGGATGAAGCGGTGTTGCAAAATATGAATAGCGTGAAAAGCTGTGAAATATATGAAGAGCTTCAAAAGGTGTCAAAAATATGAGGAGCATGAAACGGTCTGAAATATAGGAGAAGCATGAAGCGGTGTTGAAAAACATGCAGAGCAGGAAAAGGTGTGAAAAATATGAAGAGCTTCAAAAGGTGTCAAGAATATGAGGAGCATGAAACGGTCTGAAAAATAGGAGGAACATGAAGCTGTGTTCAAAAACATGAAAAGCCTGAAAAGATGTGAAAAATATGAAGAGCTTCAAAAGGTGTCAAAAATATGAGGAGCATGAAACGTTCTGAAAAATAGGAGGTGCATGAAGAGGTGTTGAAAATCATGAAGAGCCTGAAAAGGTGTGAAAAATATGAAAAGCTTCAAAAGGTGTCAAAAATGAGATGAGCATGAAACGGTCTGAAAAATAGGAGGAGCATGAAGCGGTGTTGAAAATCATGAAGAGCCTGAAAAGGTGTGAAAAATATGAAGAGCTTCAAAAGGTGTGAAATACATGAGGAGGATTAAACGGTCAGAAAAACAGGAGGAGCATGAAGCGTTGTTGAAAAACATGAACAGCCTGAAAAGGTGTGAAAAATATGAAGAGCTTCTAAAGGTGTCAAAAATATGAGGAGCAAGAAATGGTCTTAAAAATATGAGGAACATAAAGTGGTGTTGAAAAACATGAAGAGCCTGAAAAGGTGTGAAATATATGAAGAGCTTCTAAAGGTGTCAAAAATATGAGGAGCATGAAACGGTCTTAAAAATAGGAGGACGATGAAGCGGTGTTCAAAAACTTGAAGAGGATGAAAAGGTGTGAAAAATATGAAGAGCTTTAAAAGGTGTCCAAAATATGAGGAGCATGAAACGGTCTTAAAAATAAGAGGAGGATGAGGCGGTGTTGAAAAACTTGAAGAGGATGAAAAGGTGTGAAAAATATGAAGAGTCTCAAAACGTGTCAAATATATGAGGAGTATGAAACGGTATGATAAATAACAGGAGCATGAACCGGTGTTGAAAAACATGAAGAGTCTGAAATCGTGTGAAAAATATGAAGAGCTTCAAAAGGTGTGAAAAATATGAAGAGCTTCAAAAGGTGTCAAAAATATGAGGAGAATGAAATGGTCTGCAACATAGGAGGAGCATGAAATGGTGTTCAAAAACATGAAGAGCCTGAAGGTGTGAAAAATATGAAGTGATTCAAAAGGTGTGAAATACATGAGGAGGATTAAACGGTCTGAAATATAGGAGGAGCATGAAGCGGTGTTGTAAAACATGAAGAGCCTGAAAACGTGTGAAAAATATGAAGAGCTTCAAAAGGTGTGAAAAATATGAAGAGCTTCAAAAAGTGTCAAAAATTAGATGAGCATGAAACGGTCTGAAAAATAGGAGTAGCATGAAGTGGTGTTGAAAAATATGAAGAGCCTGAAAATGTTTGAAAAATATGAAGAGCTTCAAAATGTGTGAAAAATATGAAGAGCTTCAAAAGGTGTCAAAATGAGATGAGCATGAAACGTTCTGAAAAATAGGAGGAGAATGAAGCGGTGTTGAAAAACATGAAGAGCCTGAAAACGTGTGAAAAATATGAAGAGCTTCAAAAGGTGTGAAAAATATGAAGAGCTTCAAATGGTGTCTAATATTAGATGAGCCTGAAAAGGTCTGAAAAATAGGAGGAGCATGAAGTGGTGTTGAAAAAAATGAAGAGCCTGAAGAGGTGTGAAAAATATGAAAAGCTTCAAAAGGTGTCAAAAATATGAGGAGCATGAAACGGTCTGAAAAATAGGAGGAGCCTGAAGCGGTGTTCAAAAACATGAAGAGCCTGAAAAGGTGTGAAAAATATGAAGAGCTTCAAAAGGTGTCAAAATGAGATGAGCATGAAACGGTCTGAAAACTGGAGGGGAATGAAGCGATGTTGAAAATCATCAAGAGCCTGAAAAGGTGTGAGAAATATGAAGAGCTTCAAAAAGTGTCTAATATATGAGGAGCATGAAACAATCTGAAAAATAGGAGGAGCATGAAGCGGTGTTCAAAAATATGAAGAGCCTGAAAAGGTGTGAAATATATGAAGAGCTTCAAAAGTTGTCAAAAATATGAGGAGCATGAAACGGTCTGAAAAATAGGAGGAACATGAAGCGGTGTTCAAAAACATGAAAAGCCTGAAAAGGTGTGAAATATATGAAGAGCTTGAAAAGGTGTCAAAAATATGAGGAGCATGAAACGGTCTGAAAAATAGGAGGAGCATGAAGTGGTGTTGAAAAAATTGAAAACCCTGAAAAGGTGTGAAAAATATGAAAAGCTTCAAAAGATGTGAAAAATATGAAGAGCTTCAAAAGGTGTCAAAAATATGAGGAGCATGAAACCGTCTGAAAAATAGGAGGATTATGAAACGGTGTTCAAAAACATGAAGAGCCTGAATAGGTGTGAAAAATATGAAAAGCCTCAAAATTGTCAAAAATATGAGGAGCATGAAACGGTCTGAAAATGAGGAGGAGCATGAAGCAGTGTTGAAAAACATGAAGAGCCTGAAAAGGTGTGAAAAATATGAAGAATTTCAAAAGGTTGAAATATATGAGGTGCAAGAAACGGTCTGAAAAATATTAGGAGCATGAAGCGGTGTTGAAAAACAAGAAGAGCCTGAAAAGGGTTGAAAATAATGAAGAGTTTCAAAAGGTGTGAAATATATGAGGTGCAAGAAACGGTCTGAAAAATATTAGGAGCATGAAGCGGTGTTGAAAAACATGAAGAGCCTGAAAAGGTGTGAAAAATATTAAGAACTTCAAAAGGTGTCAAAAACATGAGGAGCATGAAACGGTCTGAAAAATAGGAGGAGCATGAAGCGGTGTTCACAAATATGAAGAGCCTGAAAAGGTGTGAAAAATATGAAGAGTTTCAAAAGTTGTGAAATATATGAGATGCATGAAACGGTCTGAAAAATATTAGGAGCATGAATCGGTGTTGAAAAACATGAAGAGCCTGAAAAGGTGTGAAAAATATGAAGAGCTTCAAAAGGTGTCAAAAATATGAGGAGCATGAAAGGTTCTGAAAAATATGAAGAGCATAAAGCCGTGATGAAAAACATGAAGAGCTTGAAAAAGTGTGAAAAATATGAAGAGCTTCAAAAGGTGTCAAAAATATGAGGAGCATGAAACGGTCTGAAAAATAGGAGGAGCATGAAGGGGTGTTGAAAAACATGAAGAGCCTGAAAAGGTGTGAAAATATGAAGAGATTCAAAAATATGAAAAATATGAAGAGCTTCAAAAGGTGTGACAAATATGAAGAGCTTCAAAAGGTATCAAAAATGAGATGAGCATGAAACGGTCTGAAAAATAGGAGGAGCATGAAGCGGTGTTGAAAAACATGAAGAGCCTGAAAAGGTGTGAAAAATATGAAGTGCTTCAAAAGGTGTCAAAAATATGAGGAGCATGAAACGGTCTGAAAAATAGGAGGAGCATGAAGGGGTGTTGAAAAACATGAAGAGCCTGAAAAGGTGTGAAAATATGAAGAGATTCAAAAATATGAAAAATATGAAGAGCTTCAAAAGGTGTGACAAATATGAAGAGCTTCAAAAGGTATCAAAAATGAGATGAGCATGAAACGGTCTGAAAAATAGGAGGAGCATGAAGCGGTGTTGAAAAACATGAAGAGCCTGAAAAGGTGTGAAAAATATGAAGTGCTTCAAAAGGTGTCAAAAATATGAGGAGCATGAAACGGTCTGAAAAATAGGAGGAGCATGAAGGGGTGTTGAAAAACATGAAGAGCCTGAAAAGGTGTGAAAATAAGAAGAGTTTCAAAAATATGAGAAATATGAAGAGCTTCAAAAGGTATCAAAATGAGATGAGCATGAACCGGTCTGAAAAATAGGAGGAGCATGAAGTGGGGTTGAAAAAATGAAAAGCCTGAAAAGGTGTGAAATATATGAAGTGCTTCAAAGGTGTCAAAAATATGAGGAGAATGAAACGGTCTGAAAAATAGAAGGGGCATGAAGTGGTGTTGAAAAACATGAAGAGCCTGAAAACGTGTGAAAAATATGAAGACCTTCAAAAAGTGTGAAAAATATGAAGAGTTTCAAAAAGTGTCAAAATGAGATGAGCATGAAACGGTCTGAAAAACAGGAGGAGAATGAAGCGGTGTTGAAAATCATCAAGAGCATGAAAAGGTGTGAAAAATATGAAGAGCTTCAAAAGGTGTGAAAAATATGAAGAGCTTCAAAAAGTGTCAAAATTTAGATGAGCATGAAACGGTCTGAAAAAAAAGGAGTAGCATGAAGTGGTGTTGAAAAATATGAAGAGCCTGAAAACGTGTGAAAAATATGAAGAGCTTCAAAATGTGTGAAAAATATGAAGAGCTTCAAAAGGTGTCAAAATGAGATGAGCATGAAACGGTCTGAAAAATTGGAGGAGCATGAAGCGGTGTTTAAAAACATGAAGAGCCTGAAAAGCTGTGAGAAATATGAAGAGCTTCAAAAGGTGTGAAAAATATGAAGAGCTTCAAAACGTGTCCAAATGATATGAGAATGAAACGGTCTGAAACATAGGAGGAGCATGAAATGGTGTTCAAAAACATGAAGAGCCTGA
This sequence comes from Dama dama, assembly GCF_033118175.1. Lineage (NCBI taxonomy): Eukaryota > Metazoa > Chordata > Mammalia > Artiodactyla > Cervidae > Dama > Dama dama. The sequence goes on along the minus strand of NC_083688.1, from coordinate 63,356,220 downwards.
AAAGATGTGAAAAATATGAAGTGATTCAAAAGGTGTGATATACATGAGGAGGATTAAACGGTCTGAAATATAGGAGGAGCATGAAGCGGTTTTGAAAAACATGAAGAGCCTGAAAACGTGTGAAAAATATGAAGAGCTTCAAAAGGTGTGAAAAATATGAAGAGCTTCAAAAAGTGTCAAAAATTAGATGAGCATGAAACGGTCTGAAAATAGGAGTAGCATGAAGTGGTGTTGAAAAATATGAAGAGCCTGAAAACGTGTGAAAAATATGAAGAGCTTCAAAATGTGTGAAAAACATGAAGAGCTTCAAAAGGTGTCAAAATGAGATGAGCATGAAACGGTCTGAAAAATAGGAGGAGCATGAAAAGTTGTTCAAAAACATGAAGAGCCTGAAAAGGTGTGAAAAATATGAAGAGCTTCAAAAGGTGTGAAATTCATGAGGAGCATTAAACGGTCTGAAAAATAGGAGGAGCATGAAGCGGTGTTCTAAAACATGAAGAGCCTGAAAAGGTGTGAAATATATGAAGAGCTTCAAAAGGTGTCAAAAATATGAGGAGCATGAAACGTTCTGAAAAAGAGGAGGAGAATGAAGCGGTGTTGAAAAACATTAAGAGCCTGAAAAGGTGTGAAAAATATGAAGAGCTTCAAAAGGTGTGAAATAGATGAGGAGCATTAAATGGTCTAAAAAATAGGAGGAGCATGAAGCGGTGTTCAAAAACATGAAGAGCCTGAAAAGGTGTGAAATATATGAAGAGCTTCAAAAGTTGTCAAAAATATGAGGAGCATGAAACGGTCTGAAAAATAGGAGGAGCATGAAACGGTGATCAAAAACATGAAGAGCCTGAAAAGGTGTGAAAAACATGAAGAGATTCAAAAGCTGTGAAATACATGAGGAGCATGAAACGGGCTGAAAAATAGGAGAAGCATGAAGTGGTGTGGAAAAACATGAAGAGCCTGAAAAGTTGTGAAAAATATGAAGAGCTTCAAAAGGTGTGAAAAATATGAGGAGCAAGAAATGGTCTGAAAAATAGGAGGATTATGAAACGGTGTTCAAAAACAAGAAGAGCCTGAAAAGGTGTGAAAAATAGTAAAAGCCTCAAAAAGTGTCAAAAATATGAGGAGCATGAAACGGTCTGAAAAATTGCAGGAGCATGAAGTGGTGTTGAAAAACATGAAGAGTCTGAAAACGTGTGAAAATAAGAAGAGCTTAAAAAATATGAGAAATATGAAGAGCTTCAAAAGGTATCAAAATGAGATGAGCATGAACCGGTCTGAAAAATAGGAGGAGCATGAAGTGGGGTTGAAAAAATGAAAAGCCTGAAAAGGTGTGAAATATATGAAGTGCTGCAAAGGTGTCAAAAATATGAGGAGAATGAAACGGTCTGAAAAATAGGAGGAGCATGAAGTGGTGTTGAAAAACATGAAGAGCCTGAAAACGTGTGAAAAATATGAAGACCTTCAAAAAGTGTGAAAAATATGAAGAGTTTCAAAAGGTGTGAAAAAAGAGATGAGCATGAAACGGTCAGAAAAACAGGAGGAGAATGAAGCGGAGTTGAAAATCATCAAGAGCATGAAAAGGAGTGAAAAATATGAAGAGCTTCAAAAGGTGTCAAAAAGGGATGAGCATGAAAAGGTCTGAAAAATAGGAGGAGCAAGAAGTGGTGTTGAAAAAAATGAGAAGCCTGAAAAGGTGTGAAATATATGAAGAGCTTCAAAAGGTGTGAAATACATGAGGAGCATGAAACTCTCTGAAAAATAGAAGGAGCATGAAGTGTTGTTGTAAAACATGAAGAGCCTGAAAAGGTGTGAAATATATGAAGAGCTTCAAAAGGTGCCCAAAATATGAGTAGCATGAAACGGTCTGAAAAATAGGAGGAGAATGAAACGGTGATCAAAAACATTAAGAGCCTGAAAAGGTGTGAAAAACATGAAGAGATTCAAAAGCTGTGAAATACATGAGGAGCATGAAACGGGCTGAAAAATAGGAGAAGCATGAAGTGGTGTGGAAAAACATGAAGAGCCTGAAAAGTTGTGAAAAATATGAAGAGCTTCAAAAGGTGTGAAAAATATGAGGAGCAAGAAATGGTCTGAAAAATAGGAGGATTATGAAACGGTGTTCAAAAACAAGAAGAGCCTGAAAAGGTGTGAAAAATAGTAAAAGCCTCAAAAAGTGTCAAAAATATGAGGAGCATGAAACGGTCTGAAAAATTGCAGGAGCATGAAGTGGTGTTGAAAAACATGAAGAGTCTGAAAACGTGTGAAAATAAGAAGAGCTTAAAAAATATGAGAAATATGAAGAGCTTCAAAAGGTATCAAAATGAGATGAGCATGAACCGGTCTGAAAAATAGGAGGAGCATGAAGTGGGGTTGAAAAAATGAAAAGCCTGAAAAGGTGTGAAATATATGAAGTGCTGCAAAGGTGTCAAAAATATGAGGAGAATGAAACGGTCTGAAAAATAGGAGGAGCATGAAGTGGTGTTGAAAAACATGAAGAGCCTGAAAACGTGTGAAAAATATGAAGACCTTCAAAAAGTGTGAAAAATATGAAGAGTTTCAAAAGGTGTGAAAAAAGAGATGAGCATGAAACGGTCAGAAAAACAGGAGGAGAATGAAGCGGTGTTGAAAATCATCAAGAGCATGAAAAGGAGTGAAAAATATGAAGAGCTTCAAAAGGTGTCAAAAAGGGATGAGCATGAAAAGGTCTGAAAAATAGGAGGAGCAAGAAGTGGTGTTGAAAAAAATGAGAAGCCTGAAAAGGTGTGAAATATATGAAGAGCTTCAAAAGGAGTGAAATACATGAGGAGCATGAAACTCTCTGAAAAATAGAAGGAGCATGAAGTGTTGTTGTAAAACATGAAGAGCCTGAAAAGGTGTGAAAAATATGAAGAGCTTCAAAAGGTGCCCAAAATATGAGGAGCATGAAACGGTCTGAAAAATAGGAGGAGCATGAAGCGGTGTTGAAAAACATGAAGAGCCTAAAAAGGTGTGAAAAATATGAAGAGCTTCAAAAGGTGTCCAAAATATGAGGAGCATGAAACTCTCTGAAAAATAGGAGGAGCATGAAGTGGTGTTCAAAAACATGAAGAGTCTTAAAAGGTGTGAAAAATATGAAGAGCTTCAATAGGTGTGAATAATATGAGGAGCAGGATACGGTCTGAAATACAGGAGGAGCATGAAGTGGTGTTGAAAAACATGAAGAGGCTGAAAAGGTGTGAAAATATGAAGAATTCAAAAATATGAAAAATATGAAGAGCTTCAAAAGGTGTGACAAATATGAAGAGCTTCAAAAGGTTTCAAAAATGAGATGAGCATGAAAAGGTCTGAAAAATAGGAGGCGCATGAAGCGATGTTGAAAATCATGAAGAGCCTGAAAAGGTGTGAAAAATATAAAGAGCTTCAAAAGGTGTGAAAAATATGAAGAGCTTCAAAAGGTGTCAAAATGAGATGAGCATGAAACGGTCTGAAAAATAGGAGGAGCATGAAGCGGTATTGAAAAACATGAAGAGCCTGAAAAGATGTGAAAATATGAAGAGATTCAAAAATATGAAAAATATGAAGAGCTTCAAAAGGTGTGATAAATATGAAGAGCTTCAAAAGGTATCAAAAATGAGATGAGCATGAAACGGTCTGAAAAATAGGAGGAGCATGAATCGGTGTTGAAAAACATGAAGAGCCTGAAAAGGTGTGAAAATAGGAAGAGATTCAAAAACTTGAAAAATATGAAGAGCTTCAAAAGGTGTGACAAATATGAAGAGCTTCAAAAGGTATCAAAAATGAGATGAGAATGAAACGGTCTGCAAAATAGGAGGAGCATGAAGCGGTGTTGAAAATCATGAAGAGCCTGAAAAGGTGTGAAAAATATGAAGAGCTTCAAAAGGTGTGAAAAATATGAAGAGCTTCAAAAGGTGTGAAAAATATGAAGATCTTCAAAAGGTGTCAAAATGAGATGAGAATGAAACGGTCTGAAAAACAGGAGGAGAATGAAGCGGTGTTGAAAATCATCAAGAGCCTGAAAAGGTGTGAAAAATATGAAGATCTTCAAAAGGAGTCAAAAATATGAGGACCATGAAACGGTCTGAAAAATAGGAGGAGCATGAAACGGTGTTCAAAAACATGAAGAGCCTGAAAAGGTGTGAAAAATATGAAGAGCTTCAAAAGGTGTGAAATACATGAGGAGCATTAAACGGTCTGAAAAATAGGAGGAGCATGAAGCGGTGTTCTAAAACATGAAGAGCCTGAAAAGGTGTGAAATATATGAAGAGCTTCAAAAGGTGTCAAAAATATGAGGAGCATGAAAAGGTGTGAAAATATGAAGAGCTTCAAAAATATGAAACACATCAACAGCCTGAAAAGGTGTGACAAATATGAAGAGCTTCAAAAGGTATCAAAAATGAGATGAGCATGAAAAGGTCTGAAAAATAGGAGGAGCATGAAGTGGTGTTGAAAAACATGAAGAGCCCAAAAGGTGTGAAAAACATGAAGAGATTCAAAAGCTGTGAAATACATGAGGAGCATGAAACGGGCTGAAAAATAGGAGAAGCTTGAAGTGGTGTGGAAAAACATGAAGAGCCTGAAAAGTTGTGAAAAATATGAAGAGCTTCAAAAGGTGTGAAAAATATGAGGAGCAAGAAATGGTCTGAAAAATAGGAGGATTATGAAACGGTGTTCAAAAACAAGAAGAGCCTGAAAAGGTGTGAAAAATAGTAAAAGCCTCAAAAAGTGTCAAAAATATGAGGAGCATAAAACGGTCTGAGAAATTGCAGGAGCATGAACTGGTGTTGAAAAAAATGAAGAGTCTGAAAACGTGTGAAAATAAGAAGAGCTTCAAAAATATGAGAAATATGAAGAGCTTCAAAAGGTATCAAAATGAGATGAGCATGAACCGGTCTGAAAAATAGGAGGAGCATGAAGTGGGGTTGAAAAAATGAAAAGCCTGAAAAGGTGTGAAATATATGAAGTGCTTCAAAGGTGTCAAAAATATGAGGAGAATGAAACGGTCTGAAAAATAGGAGGAGCATGAAGTGGTGTTGAAAAACATGAAGAGACTGAAAACGTGTGAAAAATATGAAGACCTTCAAAAAGTGTGAAAAATATGAAGAGTTTCAAAAGGTGTCAAAATGAGATGAGCATGAAACGGTCTGAAAAACAGGAGGAGAATGAAGCGGTGTTGAAAATCATCAAGAGCATGAAAAGGTGTGAAAAATATGAAGAGCTTCAAAAGGTGTCAAAAAGGGAAGAGCATGAAAAGGTTTGAAAAATAGGAGGAGCAAGAAGTGGTGCTGAAAAAAATGAGAAGCCTGAAAAGGTGTGAAATATATGAAGAGCTTCAAAAGGTGTGAAATACATGAGGAGCATGAAACTCTCTGAAAAATAGAAGGAGCATGAAGTGTTGTTGTAAAACATGAAGAGCCTGAAAAGGTGTGAAAAATATGAAGAGCTTCAAAAGGTGTCCAAAATATGAGGAGCATGAAACGGTCTGAAAAATAGGAGGAGCATGAAGTGTTGTTGTAAAACATGAAGAGCCTGAAAAGGTGTGAAAAATATGAAGAGCTTCAAAAGGTGTCCAAAATATGAGGAGCATGAAACGGTCTGAAAAACAGGAGGAGCATGAAGCGGTGTTTAAAAACATGAAGAGCCTGAAAAGCCGTGAGAAATATGAAGAGCTTCAAAAGGTGTCAAAAATATGAGGAGCATGAAACGGGCTGAAAAATAGGAGGAGCATGACGCCGTGATCAAAAACATGAAGAGCCTGAAAAGGTGTGAAAAATATGAGGAACCTCAAACGGTGTGAATTACATGAGGAGCATTAAACGGTCTGAAAAATAGGAGGAGCATGAAGCGGTGTTGAAAAACATGAAGAGCCTGAAAACTTGTGAAAAATATGAAGAGCTTCAAAAGGTGTGAAATATATGAAGAGCTTCAAAAGGTATCAAAAATGAGATGAGCATGAAACGGTCTGAAAAATAGGAGGAGCATGAATCGGTGTTGAAAAACATGAAGAGCCTGAAAAGGTGTGAAAATAGGAAGAGATTCAAAAACTTGAAAAATATGAAGAGCTTCAAAAGGTGTGACAAATATGAAGAGCTTCAAAAGGTATCAAAAATGAGATGAGAATGAAACGGTCTGCAAAATAGGAGGAGCATGAAGCGGTGTTGAAAATCATGAAGAGCCTGAAAAGGTGTGAAAAATATGAAGAGCTTCAAAAGGTGTGAAAAATATGAAGAGCTTCAAAAGGTGTGAAAAATATGAAGAGCTTCAAAAGGTGTGAAAAATATGAAGATCTTCAAAAGGTGTCAAAATGAGATGAGAATGAAACGGTCTGAAAAACAGGAGGAGAATGAAGCGGTGTTGAAAATCATCAAGAGCCTGAAAAGGTGTGAAAAATATGAAGATCTTCAAAAGGAGTCAAAAATATGAGGACCATGAAACGGTCTGAAAAATAGGAGGAGCATGAAACGGTGTTCAAAAACATGAAGAGCCTGAAAAGGTGTGAAAAATATGAAGAGCTTCAAAAGGTGTGAAATACATGAGGAGCATTAAACGGTCTGAAAAATAGGAGGAGCATGAAGCGGTGTTTTAAAACATGAAGAGCCTGAAAAGGTGTGAAATATATGAAGAGCTTCAAAAGGTGTCAAAAATATGAGGAGCATGAAAAGGTGTGAAAATATGAAGAGCTTCAAAAATATGAAACACATCAACAGCCTGAAAAGGTGTGACAAATATGAAGAGCTTCAAAAGGTATCAAAAATGAGATGAGCATGAAAAGGTCTGAAAAATAGGAGGAGCATGAAGTGGTGTTGAAAAACATGAAGAGCCCAAAAGGTGTGAAAAACATGAAGAGATTCAAAAGCTGTGAAATACATGAGGAGCATGAAACGGGCTGAAAAATAGGAGAAGCTTGAAGTGGTGTGGAAAAACATGAAGAGCCTGAAAAGTTGTGAAAAATATGAAGAGCTTCAAAAGGTGTGAAAAATATGAGGAGCAAGAAATGGTCTGAAAAATAGGAGGATTATGAAACGGTGTTCAAAAACAAGAAGAGCCTGAAAAGGTGTGAAAAATAGTAAAAGCCTCAAAAAGTGTCAAAAATATGAGGAGCATAAAACGGTCTGAGAAATTGCAGGAGCATGAACTGGTGTTGAAAAAAATGAAGAGTCTGAAAACGTCTGAAAATAAGAAGAGCTTCAAAAATATGAGAAATATGAAGAGCTTCAAAAGGTATCAAAATGAGATGAGCATGAACCGGTCTGAAAAATAGGAGGAGCATGAAGTGGGGTTGAAAAAATGAAAAGCCTGAAAAGGTGTGAAATATATGAAGTGCTTCAAAGGTGTCAAAAATATGAGGAGAATGAAACGGTCTGAAAAATAGGAGGAGCATGAAGTGGTGTTGAAAAACATGAAGAGACTGAAAACGTGTGAAAAATATGAAGACCTTCAAAAAGTGTGAAAAATATGAAGAGTTTCAAAAGGTGTCAAAATGAGATGAGCATGAAACGGTCTGAAAAACAGGAGGAGAATGAAGCGGTGTTGAAAATCATCAAGAGCATGAAAAGGTGTGAAAAATATGAAGAGCTTAAAAAGGTGTCAAAAAGGGAAGAGCATGAAAAGGTTTGAAAAATAGGAGGAGCAAGAAGTGGTGCTGAAAAAAATGAGAAGCCTGAAAAGGTGTGAAATATATGAAGAGCTTCAAAAGGTGTGAAATACATGAGGAGCATGAAACTCTCTGAAAAATAGAAGGAGCATGAAGTGTTGTTGTAAAACATGAAGAGCCTGAAAAGGTGTGAAAAATATGAAGAGCTTCAAAAGGTGTCCAAAATATGAGGAGCATGAAACGGTCTGAAAAATAGGAGGAGCATGAAGTGTTGTTGTAAAACATGAAGAGCCTGAAAAGGTGTGAAAAATATGAAGAGCTTCAAAAGGTGTCCAAAATATGAGGAGCATGAAACGGTCTGAAAAACAGGAGGAGCATGAAGCGGTGTTTAAAAACATGAAGAGCCTGAAAAGCCGTGAGAAATATGAAGAGCTTCAAAAGGTGTCAAAAATATGAGGAGCATGAAACGGGCTGAAAAATAGGAGGAGCATGACGCCGTGATCAAAAACATGAAGAGCCTGAAAAGGTGTGAAAAATATGAGGAACCTCAAACGGTGTGAATTACATGAGGAGCATTAAACGGTCTGAAAAATAGGAGGAGCATGAAGCGGTGTTGAAAAACATGAAGAGCCTGAAAACTTGTGAAAAATATGAAGAGCTTCAAAAGGTGTGAAATATATGAAGAGCTTCAAAAGGTGTCAAAATGAGATGAGAATGAAACGGTCTGAAAAACAGGTGGAGCATGAAGTGGTGTTGAAAAAAATGAAGAGCCTGAAAAGGTGTGAAATATATGAAGAGCTTCAAAAGGTGTGAAAAATATGAGGAGAACGAAACGGTGTGAAAAATAGGAGGAGCATGGAGTGCTGTTGAAAAACATGAAGAGCCTGAAAAGCTGTGAGAAATATGAAGAGCTTCAAAAGGTGTGAAAAATATGAAGAGCTTCAAAAGGTGTCAAAAATATGAGGAGAATGAAACGGTCTGCAACATAGGAGGAGCATGAAATGGTGTTCAAAAACATGAAGAGCCTGAAAAGGTGTGTAAAATATGAAGTGATTCAAAAGGTGTGAAATACATGAGGAGGATTAAACGGTCTGAAACATAGGAGGAGCATGAAGCGGTGTTGAAAAACATGAAGAGCCTGAAAACGTGTGAAAAATATGAAGAGCTTCAAAAGGTGTAAAAAATATGAAGAGCTTCAAAAAGTGTCAAAATTTAGATGAGCATGAAACGGTCTGAAAAATAGGAGTAGCATGAAGTGGTGTTGAAAAATATGAAGAGCCTGAAAACGTGTGAAAAATATGAAGAGCTTCAAAATGTGTGAAAAATATGAAGAGCTTCAAAGGTGTCAAAATGAGATGAGCATGAAACGGTCTGAAAAAAAGGAGGAGCATGAAGCGGTGTTTAAAAACAAGAAGAGCCTGAAAAGCTGTGAGAAATATGAAGAGCTTCAAAAGGTGTGAAAAATATGAAGAGCTTCAAAACGTGTCAAAATGAGATGAGAATGAAACGGTCTGAAACATAGGAGGAGCATGAAATGGTGTTCAAAACATGAAGAGCCTGAAGAGGTGTGAAAAATATGAAGTGATTCAAAAGGTGTGAAATACATGAGGAGGATTAAACGGTCTGAAATATAGGAGGAGCATGAAGCGGTTTTGAAAAACATGAAGAGCCTGAAATCGTGTGAAAAATATGAAGAGCTTCAAAAGGTTTGAAAAATATGAAGAGCTTCAAAAAGTGTCACAAATTAGATGAGCATGAAACGGTCTGAAAAATAGGAGTAGCATGAAGTGGTGTTGAAAAATATGAAGAGCCTGAAAACGTGTGAAAAATATGAAGAGCTTCAAAATGTGTGAAAAATATGAAGAGCGTCAAAAGGTGTCAAAATGAGATGAGCATGAAACGGTCTGAAAAAAAGGAGGAGCATGAAGCGGTGTTTAAAAACATGAAGAGCCTGAAAAGCTGTGAGAAATATGAAGAGCTTCAAAAGGTGTCAAAAATATGAGGAGCATGAAACGGTCTGAAAAATAGGAGGAGCATGACGCCGTGTTGAAAAATATGAAGAGCCTGAAAACGTGTGAAAAATATGAAGAGCTTCAAAAGGTGTGAAAAATATGAAGAGCTTCAAAATGTGTCTAAAATATGAGGAGCATGAAACAATCTGAAAAATAGGAGGAGCATGAAGCGGTGTTCAAAAATATGAAGAGCCTGAAAAGGTGTGAAATATATGAAGAGCTTCAAAAGGTGTCAAAAATATGAGGAGCATGAAACGGTCTGAAAAATAGGAGGAGCATGAAACGGTGTTCAAAAACATGAAGAGCCTGAAAAGGTGTGAAAAATATGAAGAGCTTCAAAAGGTGTGAAATACATGAGGAGCATTAAACGGTCTGAAAAATAGGAGGAGCATGAAGCGGTGTTCTAAAACATGAAGAGCCTGAAAAGGTGTGAAATATATGAAGAGCTTCAAAAGGTGTCAAAAATATGAGGAGTATGAAACGTTCTGAAAAAGAGGAGGAGAATGAAGCGGTGTTGAAAAACATCAAGAGCCTGAAAAGGTTTGAAAAATATGAAGAGCTTCAAAAGGTGTGAAATAGATGAGGAGCATTAAATGGTCTAAAAAATAGGAGGAGCATGAAGCGGTGTTCAAAAACATGAGGAGCCTGAAAAGGTGTGAAATATATGAAGAGCTTCAAAAGTTGTCAAAAATATGAGGAGTATGAAACGTTCTGAAAAAGAGGAGGAGAATGAAGCGGTGTTGAAAAACATCAAGAGCCTGAAAAGGTTTGAAAAATATGAAGAGCTTCAAAAGGTGTGAAATAGATGAGGAGCATTAAATGGTCTAAAAAATAGGAGGATAATGAAACGGTGTTCAAAAACAAGAAGAGCCTGAAAAGGTGTGAAAAATAGTAAAAGCCTCAAAAAGTGTCAAAAATATGAGGAGCATGAAACGGTCTGAAAAATTGCAGGAGCATGAAGTGGTGTTGAAAAACCTGAAGAGTCTGAAAACGTGTGAAAATAAGAAGAGCTTAAAGAATATGAGAAATATGAAGAGCTTCAAAAGGTATCAAAATGAGATGAGCATGAACCGGTCTGAAAAATAGGAGGAGCATGAAGTGGGGTTGAAAAAATGAAAAGCCTGAAAAGGTGTGAAATATATGAAGTGCTTCAAAGGTGTCAAAAATATGAGGAGAATGAAACGGTCTGAAAAATAGGAGGAGCATGAAGTGGTGTTGAAAAACATGAAGAGCCTGAAAACGTGTGAAAAATATGAAGACCTTCAAAAAGTGTGAAAAATATGAAGAGTTTCAAAAGGTGTGGAAAAAGAGATGAGCATGAAACGGTCAGAAAAATAGGAGGAGAATGAAGCGGTGTTGAAAATCATCAAGAGCATGAAAAGGTGTGAAAAATATGAAGAGCTTCAAAAGGTGTGAAAAATATGAAGAGCTTCAAAATGTGTCTAAAATATGAGGAGCATGAAACAATCTGAAAAATAGGAGGAGCATGAAGCGGTGTTCAAAAATATGAAGAGCCTGAAAAGGTGTGAAATATATGAAGAGCTTCAAAAGGTGTCAAAAATATGAGGAGCATGAAACGGTCTGAAAAATAGGAGGAGCATGAAACGGTGATCAAAAACATGAAGAGCCTGAGAGGTGTGAAAAACATGAAGAGATTCAAAAGCTGTGAAATTAATGAGGAGCATGAAACGGGCTGAAAAATAGGAGAAGCATGAAGTGGTGTGGAAAAACATGAAGAGCCTGAAAAGTTGTGAAAAATATGAAGAGCTTCAAAAGGTGTGAAAAATATGAGGAGCAAGAAATGGTCTGAAAAATAGGAGGATTATGAAACGGTGTTCAAAAACAAGAAGAGCCTGAAAAGGTGTGAAAAATAGTAAAAGCCTCAAAAAGTGTCAAAAATATGAGGAGCATGAAACGGTCTGAAAAATTGCAGGAGCATGAAGTGGTGTTGAAAAACCTGAAGAGTCTGAAAACGTGTGAAAATAAGAAGAGCTTAAAGAATATGAGAAATATGAAGAGCTTCAAAAGGTATCAAAATGAGATGAGCATGAACCGGTCTGAAAAATAGGAGGAGCATGAAGTGGGGTTGAAAAAATGAAAAGCCTGAAAAGGTGTGAAATATATGAAGTGCTTCAAAGGTGTCAAAAATATGAGGAGAATGAAACGGTCTGAAAAATAGGAGGAGCATGAAGTGGTGTTGAAAAACATGAAGAGCCTGAAAACGTGTGAAAAATATGAAGACCTTCAAAAAGTGTGAAAAATATGAAGAGTTTCAAAAGGTGTGAAAAAAGAGATGAGCATGAAACGGTCAGAAAAATAGGAGGAGAATGAAGCGGTGTTGAAAATCATCAAGAGCATGAAAAGGTGTGAAAAATATGAAGAGCTTCAAAAGGTGTCAAAAAGGGATGAGCATGAAAAGGTCTGAAAAATAGGAGGAGCAAGAAGTGGTGTTGAAAAAAATGAGAAGCCTGAAAAGGTGTGAAATATATGAAGAGCTTCAAAAGGTGTGAAATACATGAGGAGCATGAAACTCTCTGTGAAATAGAAGGAGCATGAAGTGTTGTTGTAAAACATGAACAGCCTGAAAAGGTGTGAAAAATATGAAGAGCTTCAAAAGGTGTCCAAAGTATGAGGAGCATGAAACGGTCTGAAAAAAAGGAGGAGCATGAAGCGGTGTTGAAAAACATGAAGAGCCTGAAAAGGTGTGAAAAATATGAAGAGCTTCAAAAGGTGTCCAAAATATGAGGAGTATGAAACGGTCTGAAAAACAGGAGGAGCATGAAGCGGTGTTTAAAAACATGAAGAGCCTGAAAAGCTGTGAGAAATATGAAGAGCTTCAAAAGGTGTCAAAAATATGAGGAGCATGAAACGGTCTGAAAAATAGGAGGGGCATGAGGCCGTGTTCAAAAACATGAAAACCTGAAAAGGTGTGAAAAATATGAGGAACTTCAAACGGTGTGAAATACATGAGGAGCATTAAACAGTCTAAAAAATAGGAGGAGCATGAAGCGGTGTTGAAAAACATGAAGAGCCTGAAAACTTGTGAAAAATATGAAGAGCTTCAAAAGGTGTGAAAAATATGAAGAGCTTCAAAAGGTGTCAAAATGAGATGAGAATGAAACGGTCTGAAAAACAGGAGGAGCATGAAGTGGTGTTGAAAAAAATGAAGAGCCTGAAAAGGTGTGAAATATATGAAGAGCTTCAAAAGGTGTGAAAAATATGAGGAGAACGAAACGGTGTGAAAAATAGGAGGAGCATGGAGTGGTGTTGAAAAACATGAAGAGCCTGAAAAGCTGTGAGAAATATGAAGAGCTTCAAAAGGTGTCCAAAATATGACGAGCATGAAACGGTCTGAAAAATAGGAGGAGCATGAAGCGGTGTTGAAAAACATGAAGAGCCTAAAAAGGTGTGAAAAATATGAAGAGCTTCAAAAGGTGTCCAAAATATGAGGAGCATGAAACGGTCTGAAAAATAGGAGGAGCATGACGCCGTGCTCAAAAACATGAAGAGCCTGAAAAGGTGTGAAAAATATGAGGAACTTCAAACGGTGTGAAATACATGAGGAGCATTAAACGGTCTGAAAAATAGGAGGAGCATGAAGCGGTGTTGAAAAACATGAAGAGCCTGAAAACGTGTGAAAAATATGAAGAGCTTCAAAAGGTGTGAAAAATATGGAGAGCATGAAACGGTGTGAAAAATAGAAGCAGCATGAAACGGTGATCAAAAACATGAAGAGCCTGAAAAGGTGTGAAAAATATGAAGAGCTTCAAAAGGTGTCCAAAATATGAGGAGCATGAAACGGTCTGAAAAATAGGAGGAGGATGAAGCGGTGTTGAAAAACATGAAGAGCCTGAAAAGGTGTGAAAAATATGAGGAGAATGAAACGTTCTGAAAAATAGAAGAAGCATGAAATGGTGTTGAAAAACATGAAGAGCCTGAAAAGGTGTGAAAAAGATGAAGAGCTTCAAAAGGGGTCAAAAATATGAGGAGCATGAAACGGTCTGAAAGATAGGAGGAGAATGAAACGGTGATCAGAAACATGAAGAGCCTGAAAAGGTGTGAAAAATATGAAGAGCTTCAAAACGTGTCAAAATGAGATGAGAATGAAACGGTCTGAAACATAGGAGGAGCATGAAATGGTGTTCAAAACATGAAGAGCCTGAAAAGGTGTGAAAAATATGAAGTGATTCAAAAGGTGTGAAATACATGAGGAGGATTAAACGGTCTGAAATATAGGAGGAGCATGAAGCGGTTTTGAAAAACATGAAGAGCCTGAAATCGTGTGAAAAATATGAAGAGCTTCAAAAGGTGTGAAAAATATGAAGAGCTTCAAAAAGTGTCAAAAATTAGATGAGCATGAAACGGTCTGAAAAATAGGAGTAGCATGAAGTGGTGTTGAAAAATATGAAGAGCCTGAAAACGTGTGAAAAATATGAAGAGCTTCAAAATGTGTGAAAAATATGAAAAGCTTCAAAAGGTGTCAAAATGAGATGAGCATGAAACGGTCTGAAAAAAAGGAGGAGCATGAAGCGGTGTTTAAAAACATGAAGAGCCTGAAAAGCTGTGAGAAATATGAAGAGCTTCAAAAGGTGTCAAAAATATGAGGAGCATGAAACGGTCTGAAAAATAGGAGGAGCATGACGCCGTGTTGAAAAATATGAAGAGCCTGAAAACGTGTGAAAAATATGAAGAGCTTCAAAAGGTGTGAAAAATATGAAGAGCTTCAAAATGTGTCTAAAATATGAGGAGCATGAAACAATCTGAAAAATAGGAGGAGCATGAAGCGGTGTTCAAAAATATGAAGAGCCTGAAAAGGTGTGAAATATATGAAGAGCTTCAAAAGGTGTCAAAAATATGAGGAGCATGAAACGGTCTGAAAAATAGGAGGAGCATGAAACGGTGTTCAAAAACATGAAGAGCCTGAAAAGGTGTGAAAAATATGAAGAGCTTCAAAAGGTGTGAAATACATGAGGAGCATTAAACGGTCTGAAAAATAGGAGGAGCATGAAGCGGTGTTCTAAAACATGAAGAGCCTGAAAAGGTGTGAAATATATGAAGAGCTTCAAAAGGTGTCAAAAATATGAGGAGTATGAAACGTTCTGAAAAAGAGGAGGAGAATGAAGCGGTGTTGAAAAACATCAAGAGCCTGAAAAGGTTTGAAAAATATGAAGAGCTTCAAAAGGTGTGAAATAGATGAGGAGCATTAAATGGTCTAAAAAATAGGAGGAGCATGAAGCGGTGTTCAAAAACATAAAGAGCCTGAAAAGGTGTGAAATATATGAAGAGCTTCAAAAGTTGTCAAAAATATGAGGAGCATGAAACGGTCTGAAAAATAGGAGGAGCATGAAACGGTGATCAAAAACATGAAGAGCCTGAGAGGTGTGAAAAACATGAAGAGATTCAAAAGCTGTGAAATACATGAGGAGCATGAAACGGGCTGAAAAATAGGAGAAGCATGAAGTGGTGTGGAAAAACATGAAGAGCCTGAAAAGTTGTGAAAAATATGAAGAGCTTCAAAAGGTGTGAAAAATATGAGGAGCAAGAAATGGTCTGAAAAATAGGAGGATTATGAAACGGTGTTCAAAAACAAGAAGAGCCTGAAAAGGTGTGAAAAATAGTAAAAGCCTCAAAAAGTGTCAAAAATATGAGGAGCATGAAACGGTCTGAAAAATTGCAGGAGCATGAAGTGGTGTTGAAAAACCTGAAGAGTCTGAAAACGTGTGAAAATAAGAAGAGCTTAAAGAATATGAGAAAAATGAAGAGCTTCAAAAGGTATCAAAATGAGATGAGCATGAACCGGTCTGAAAAATAGGAGGAGCATGAAGTGGGGTTGAAAAAATGAAAAGCCTGAAAAGGTGTGAAATATATGAAGTGCTTCAAAGGTGTCAAAAATATGAGGAGAATGAAACGGTCTGAAAAATAGGAGGAGCATGAAGTGGTGTTGAAAAACATGAAGAGCCTGAAAACGTGTGAAAAATATGAAGACCTTCAAAAAGTGTGAAAAATATGAAGAGTTTCAAAAGGTGTGAAAAAAGAGATGAGCATGAAACGGTCAGAAAAATAGGAGGAGAATGAAGCGGTGTCGAAAATCATCAAGAGCATGAAAAGGTGTGAAAAATATGAAGAGCTTCAAAAGGTGTCAAAAAGGGATGAGCATGAAAAGGTCTGAAAAATAGGAGGAGCAAGAAGTGGTGTTGAAAAAAATGAGAAGCCTGAAAAGGTGTGAAATATATGAAGAGCTTCAAAAGGTGTGAAATACATGAGGAGCATGAAACTCTCTGTGAAATAGAAGGAGCATGAAGTGTTGTTGTAAAACATGAACAGCCTGAAAAGGTGTGAAAAATATGAAGAGCTTCAAAAGGTGTCCAAAGTATGAGGAGCATGAAACGGTCTGAAAAAAAGGAGGAGCATGAAGCGGTGTTGAAAAACATGAAGAGCCTGAAAAGGTGTGAAAAATATGAAGAGCTTCAAAAGGTGTCCAAAATAGAGGAGCATGAAACGGTCTGAAAAACAGGAGGAGCATGAAGCGGTGTTTAAAAACATGAAGAGCCTGAAAAGCTGTGAGAAATATGAAGAGCTTCAAAAGGTGTCAAAAATATGAGGAGCATGAAACGGTCTGAAAAATAGGAGGGGCATGACGCCGTGTTCAAAAACATGAAAGCCTGAAAAGGTGTGAAAAATATGAGGAACTTCAAACGGTGTGAAATACATGAGGAGCATTAAACAGTCTAAAAAATAGGAGGAGCATGAAGCGGTGTTGAAAAACATGAAGAGCCTGAAAACTTGTGAAAAATATGAAGAGCTTCAAAAGGTGTGAAAAATATGAAGAGCTTCAAAAGGTGTCAAAATGAGATGAGAATGAAACGGTCTGAAAAACAGGAGGAGCATGAAGTGGTGTTGAAAAAAATGAAGAGCCTGAAAAGGTGTGAAATATATGAAGAGCTTCAAAAGTTGTGAAAAATATGAGGAGAACGAAACGGTGTGAAAAATAGGAGGAGCATGGAGTGGTGTTGAAAAACATGAAGAGCCTGAAAAGCTGTGAGAAATATGAAGAGCTTCAAAAGGTGTCCAAAATATGAGGAGCATGAAACGGTCTGAAAAATAGGAGGAGCATGAAGCGGTGTTGAAAAACATGAAGAGCCTAAAAAGGTGTGAAAAATATGAGGAACTTCAAACGGTGTGAAATACATGAGGAGCATTAAACGGTCTGAAAAATAGGAGGAGCATGAAGCGGTGTTGAAAAACATGAAGAGCCTGAAAACGTGTGAGAAATATGAAGAGGTTCAAAAGGTGTGAAAAATATGGAGAGCATGAAACGGTGTGAAAAATAGAAGCAGCATGAAACGGTGATCAAGAACATGAAGAGCCTGAAAAGGTGTGAAAAATATGAAGAGCTTCAAAAGGTGTCCAAAATATGAGGAGCATGAAACGGTCTGAAAAATAGGAGGAGCATGAAGCGGTGTTGAAAAACATGAAGAGCCTGAAAAGGTGTGAAAAATATGAGGAGAATGAAACGTTCTGAAAAATAGAAGAAGCATGAAATGGTGTTGAAAAACATGAAGAGCCTGAAAAGGTGTGAAAAAGATGAAGAGCTTCAAAAGGGGTCAAAAATATGAGGAGCATGAAACGGTCTGAAAGATAGGAGGAGAATGAAACGGTGATCAGAAACATGAAGAGCCTGAAAAGGTGTGAAAAATATGAAGAGATTCAAAAGGTGTGAAATACATGAGGAGCATGAAACTCTCTGAAAAATAGGAGGAGCATGAAGTGGTGTTCAAAAACATGAACAGTCTTAAAAGGTGTGAAAAATATGAAGAGCTTCAATAGGTGTGAATAATATGAGGAGCAGGATACGGTCTGAAAAACAGGAGGAGCATGAAGTGGTGTTGAAAAAAATGAAGAGCCTGAAAAGGTGTGAAATATATGAAGAGCTTCAAAAGGTGTGAAAAATATGAGGAGAACGAAAAGGTGTGAAAAATAGGAGGAGCATGGAGTGGTGTTGAAAACCATGAAGAGCCTGAAAAGCTGTGAGAAATATGAAGAGCTTCAAAAGGTGTCAAAAATATGAAGAGCTTCAAAAGGTGTCAAAAATATGAGGAGAATGAAAAGGTCTGCAACATAGGAGGAGCATGAAATGGTGTTCAAAAACATGAAGAGCCTGAAAAGGTGTGAAAAATATGAAGTGATTCAAAAGGTGTGAAATACATGAGGAGAATTAAACGGTCTGAAATACAGGAGGAGCATGAAGCGGTTTTGAAAAACATGGAGAGCCTGAAAACGTGTGAAAAATATGAAGAGCTTCAAAAGGTGTGAAAAATATGAAGAGCTTCAAAAAGTGTCAAAAATTAGATGAGCATGAAACGGTCTGAAAAATAGGAGTAGCATGAAATGGTGTTGAAAAATATGAAGAGCCTGAAAACGTGTGAAAAATATGAAGAGCTTCAAAATGTGTGAAAAATATGAAGAGTTTCAAAAGGTGTCAAAATGAGATGAGCATGAAACGGTCTGAAAAATAGGAGGAGCATGAAGTGGTGTTGGAAAACATGAAGAGCCTGAAAAGGTGTGAAAAATAAGAAGAGCTTCTAAAGGTGTCAAAAATATGAGGAGCATGAAACGGTCTGAAAAGTAGGAGCAGCATGAGGCTGTGTTGAAAACCTTGAAGAGCCTGAAAAGGTGTGAAAAATATGAGGAGCTTTAAAATGTGTCATAAATATGAGGAGCATGAAACGGTCTGAAAAATAGGAGAAGCATGAAATGGTGATCAAAAACATGAAGAGCCTGAAAAGGTGTGAAAAATATGAAGAGCTTCAAAAGGCGTGAAACACATGAGGAGCATGTAACGGGCTGAAAAATAGGAGAACCATGAAGTGGTGTGCAAAAACATGAAGAGCCTGAAAAGGTGTGAAAAATATGAAGAGCTTCAAAAGGTGTGAAATACATGAGGAACATGAAACTCTCTGAAAAATAGGAG
Source organism: Dama dama (assembly GCF_033118175.1). Lineage (NCBI taxonomy): Eukaryota > Metazoa > Chordata > Mammalia > Artiodactyla > Cervidae > Dama > Dama dama. Next base: position 63,337,649 of record NC_083688.1, on the reverse strand, counting down.
GAGCAAGAAGCAGTGTTGAAAAACATCAAGAGCCTGAAAATGTGTGAAAAATATGAAGACCTTCAAAAGGTGTGAAATACATGAGGCACATGAAACTCTCTGAAAATTAGGAGGAGAAAGAAGCAGTGTTCAAAAACATGAAGAGCCTGAAAAGGTGTGAAAAATATGAAGACCTTCAAAAGGTGTGAAATATATGAGGCGCATGAAACTCTCTGATAATTAGGAGGAGCAAGAAGCAGTGTTCAAAAACATGAAGAGCCTAAAAACTTGTGAAAAATATGAAGAGCTGCAAAAGGGGTCAAAAATATGAAGAACATGAAACCGTCTGAAAAATAGGAGGAGCATGTGGTGGTGTTGAAAAACATGAAGAGCCTGAAAACGTTTGAAAAATATGAAGAGCTTTAAAAGGTGTGAAAAATATGAAGAGCTTCAAAAGGTTTGAAATATATGAAGAGCTTCAAAATGTTTCAAAAATATGAGGAGCATGAAACGGTCTGAAAAATAGGAGGAGCATGAAGTGTTGTTCAAAAACATGAAGAGCCTGAAAAGATGTGAAAAATATGAGGAGCTTCAAAAGGTGTCAAAAATACGAGGAGCATGAAACGGTCTGAAAAATAGAAGCAGCATGAAGCGGTGTTGAAAAACATGAAGAGCCTGAAAACGTGTGAAAAATATGAAGAGCTTCAAAGTTGTGAATAATATGAAGAGCTTCTAAAGGTGTCAAAAATGAGATGAGTATGAAACGGTCTGAAAAATAGCAGGAGCATGAAGCGGTGTTGAAAACCATGAAGCGCCGGAAAAGGTGTGAAAAATATGAAGAGCTTCAAAAGGTGTCAAAAATATGAGGAGCATGAAACAGTCTGAAAAATAATATGAGCATGAAGTGTTGTTGAAAACATGAAGAGATTGAAATGTTGTGAAAAATATGAAGAGCTTCAAAATGTGTGAAATATATGAGGAGCATGAAACGGTCTGAAAAACAGGAGTTGCATGAAGTATTTTTGAAAACATGAAGAGATTGAAAAGTTGTGAATAATATGAAGAGCTTCAAAAGGTGTCAAATATATGAGGGGGATGAAATGGTCTGAAAAATAGGAGGATCATGAAGCGGTGTTGAATAAGTAGAAGAGCCTGAAAAGGTGTGAAAAACAGGAAGAGTTTCAAAAGGTGTCAAAAATATGAGGAGTATGAAACGGTCTGAAAAAAAATAGGAGCATGAAACGGTGTTGAGAAACATGAAGAGCCTGAAAAGGTGTGAAAGATATGAAAGATTCAAAAGGTGTAAAACATATGAGGAGCATGAAACAGTCTGAAAAATAGGAGGACCATGAAACGGTTTTGAAAAAGATGAAAAGCATGAAAAGGTGTGAAAAATATTAAGAGCTTCAAAAGGTGTCAAAATATGAGGAGCATGAAACGGTCTGAAAAATAGGAGGAGCATGAAGCTGTCGTCAAAAACATGAAGAGCCTGAAAAGGTGTGAAAAATATGAAGAGCTTCAAAAGATGTGAAAAATATGAGGAGCATGAAACGGTCTGAAAAATAGAAGCAGCATGAAACGGTGATGAAAAACATGATGAGCCTGAAAAGTTGTGAATAATATGAAGAGCTTCAAAAGGTGTCAAATATATGAGGAGCATGAAACGGTCTGAAAAATAGGAAGATCATGAAGTGGTGTTGAAAAATAAGAAGAGCCTGAAAATGTGTGAAAATTATGAAGAGCTTCAAAAGGTGTGAAAAATAGGAGGAGCATGAAGTGGTGTTGAAAAACATTAAGAGGTTGAAAAAGTCTGAAAAATATGAAGAGCTTCAAAAGGTGTCAAAAATATGAGGAGCATGAAACGGTCTGTAAAATAGGAGGATCATGAAGCGGTGTTGAAAAACATGAAGAGCCTGAAAAAGTGTGAAAAATATGAAGAGCCTCAAAAGGTGTCAAAAACATGAGGAGCTGAAACCGAATGAAAAACAGGAGGAGCAATAAGCGGTGTTGAAAAACATGAAGAGTTTGAAAACGTGTGAAAAATATGAAGAGCTTCAAAAGGTGTGAAAAATATAAAGAGCTTCAAAAGGTGTGAAAAAAAGGAGGAGCATGAAATGGTCTGAAAGATAGGAGGAGCATGAAGCGGTGTTCAAAACATGCAGAGCCTGAAAAGGTGTGAAAAATATGAAAAGCTTCAAAAGATGTCAAAAATATGAGGAGCATGAAACGGTCTGAAATATAGTAGGAGCATGAAGCGCTGTTCAAAAACAGGAAGAGCCTGAAAAGTTTTGAAAAATATGAAGAGCTGCAAAAGGTGTGAAATACAAGAGGAGCATGAAACTTGCTGAAAAATAGGAGAAGCATGAAGTGGTGTGGAAAAACATGAAGAGCCTGAAAAGGTGTGAAAAATATGAAAAGCTTCAAAAGGTGTCAAAAATGACATGAGCATGAAACGGTCTGAAAAATAGGAGGTGCATGAAGCGTTGTTGAAAAACATGAAGAGCCTGAAAAGGTGTGAGAAATATGAAGAACTTAAAAACGTGTCAAAAATATGAGAAGCATGAAACGGTCTTAAAAATACAAGGAGCATGAAGCGGTGTCGAAAAACATGAATAGCCTGAAAATGTGTGAAATATATGAAGAGCTTAAAAATGTGTCAAGTATATGAGGAGCATGAAACGGTCTGAAAAATAGGAGGATCATGCAACAGTGTTGAAAAACATGACGAGCCTGAAATTGTGTGAAAAATATGAAGAGCTTCCAAAGTTGTCAAAAATATGAGGAGCATGAAACGGCCTGAAAAATAGGAGGAGCATGAAGCTGTGTTCAAAACATGAAGAGCCTGAAAATGTGTGAAATATATAAAGAGCTTCAAAAAGTGTCAAAAATATGAGGAGCATGAAACGGTCTGAATAATAGGAGGAGAATGTAACGGTGATCAAAAACATGAAGAGCCTGAAAAGGTGTGAAATATATAAAGAGCTTCAAAAAGTGTCAAAAATATGAGGAGCATGAAACGGTCTGAAAAATAGGAGGAGCATGAAGCGGTGTTCAAAAACATGAAGAGCCTGAAAAGTTGTGAAAAATATGAAAAGCTTCAAAAGGTGTCAAAAATGAGATGAGCATGAAACGGTCTGCAAAATAGGAGGAGCATGAAGTGGTGTAGAAAAACATGAAGAGCCTGAAAAGGTGTGAAAAATATGAAGAGCTTCAAAAGGTGTGAAAAATATGAGGAGAATGAAACGTTCTGAAAAATAGAAGAACCATGAAATGGTGTTGAAAAACATGAAGAGCCTGAAAAGGTGTGAAAAATATGAAGAGCTTCAAAAGGTGTGAAATACATGAGGAGCATGAAACGGTCTGAAAAATAGGAGAAGCATTAAGTGGTGTAGAAAAAAAAAAAAAAAAAGAGCCTGAAAAGGTGTGAAAAATATGAAGAGCTTCAAAAGGTGTGAAAAATATGAGGAGCATGAAACGGTCTGAAATAAAGGAGGAACATGAAGTGGTGTTGAAAAACATGAAGAGCCTTAGAACGTGTGAAAAATATGAGGAGCTTGAAAATGTGTGAAAAATATGAGGAGCTTCAAAAGGTGTCAAAAATGAGATGAGCATGAAACGGTCTGAAAAATAGGAGGAGCATGAAGTGATGTTGAAAAACATGAAGAGCCTGAAAAGGTGTCAAAAATATGAAGAGCTTCAAAAGGTGTGAAAAATATGAAGAGCTTCAAAACGTGTCAAAAGTGTCAGGAGCATGAAACGGTATGGAAAATAGGATGAGTATGAAGCGGTGGTTAAAAACATGAAGAGCCTGAAAACGTGTGAAAAATATGAAGAGCTTCAAAAGGTGTGAAAAATATGAAGAGCTTCAAAAGGTGTCAAAAATACGAAGAGCATGAAACGGTCTGGAAAATAGGAGCATCATGAAGCGGTGTTCAAAAACATGAAGAGCATGAAAAGTTGTGAAAAATATGAGGAGCTTCAAAAGGTGTCAAAAATATGAGGAGCATGAAACGGTCTGAAAAATAGGAGAAGCATGAAGTGGTGTTGAAAAAGATGAAGAGCCCGAAATCGTGTGAAAAATATGAAGAAATTCAAAGGGTGAGAAATATATGAAGAGCTTCAAAACGTGTCAAAAATATGAAGAGCATGAAACGGTCTGGAAAATAGGATGAGCATGAAACGGTGGTGAAAAACATGAAGAGGCTCAAAATGTGTGAAAAAAATGAAAAGCTTCAAAAGGTGTGGAAATATGAAGTGCATCAAAATTGTCAAAAATGAGAGAAGCATGAAACAGTCTGAAAAATAGGAGGAGCATGAAGCGGTGTTCAAAAACATGAAGAGCTGAAAAGGTGTGAAAAATATGAAGAGCTTCAAAGGTGTCAGAAATATGAGGAGCATGAAACGGTCTAAAAAATAGGAGGAGCAAGAAGCGGTGTTCAGAATAATGAAGAGCCTGAAAAAGTGTGAAAAATATGAAGAGCTTCAAAAGTTGTCAAATACATGAGGAGCATTATACGGTCTGAAAAATAGGAGGAGCATGAAGCAGTGTTCAAAAACATGAAGAGTCCGAAAAGGTGTGAAAAAATATGAAGAGATTCAAAACGTGTGAAAAATAGGAGGAGCATGAAGCGGTGTTCAAAAACATGAAGAGCCTGAAAAGGAGTGAAAAATATGAAGAGCTTCAAAAGGTGTGAAAAATATGAGGAGCATGAAACGGTCAGAAAAATAGGAGGAGCATGAAGCCGTGTTGTAAAACATGAAGAGCCTGAAAAGGTGTGAAAAATATGAAGAGCTTCAAAAGGTGTGAAATACATGAGGAGCATGAAACGGTTTGAAAAATAGGAGGAGCATGAAGCGGTGTTCAAAAACAAGAAGAGCTTGAAAATGTGTGAAAAATATGAAGAGCTTCAAAAGGTGTCAAAAATAGGAGGAGCATGAAGCGGTGTTCAAAAACATGAAGAGCCTGAAAAGGAGTGAAAAATATGAAGAGCTTCAAAAGGTGTCAAAAATATGAGGAGCATGAAACGGTCTGAAAATTAGGAGGACCAAGAAGCGGTGTTGAAAATCAGAAAGAGCCTGAAAACGTGTGAAAAATATGAAGAGCTTCAAAAGCTGTGAAAAATATGAAGAGTTTCAAAAGATGTCCAAAATGAGATGAGCATGAAACGGTCTGAAAAATAGGGGGAGCAAGAATTTGTGTTGAAAAACATGAATAGCCTAAAAATGTGTGAAATATTTGAAGAGCTTCCAAAGGTGTGAAATACATGAGGAGCATGAAACGGTCTGAAAAATAGGAGGAGCATGAAGCGGTGTTCAAAAACATGAAGAGCCTGAAAACGGGTGAAAAATATGAAGAGCTTCAAAATGTGTGAAAAATATGAATAGCTTCAAAAGGTGTGAAAAATATGAGGAGCATGATACAGTAGACAAAATAGGAGGATCATGAGGCGGAGTTCAAAAACATGAAGTGCCTGAAAAGGTGTGAAAAATATGAAGAGCTTCAAAAGATGTGAAAAATATGAGGAGCATGAAATGATCTGAAAAATAGAAGCAGCAAGAAACGGTGTTGAAAAACATGAAGAGCCTGAAAAGGTGAGAAAAATATGAAGAGCTTCAAAAGGTGTGAAAAATATGAGGAGCATGATACAGTAGACAAAATAGGAGGATCATGAGGCGGAGTTCAAAAACATGAAGAGCCTGAAAAGGTGTGAAAAATATGAAGAGCTTCAAAAGGTGTGAAAAATATGAGGAGCATGAAATGGTCTGAAAAATAGAAGCAGCAAGAAACGGTGTTGAAAAACATGAAGAGCCTGAAAAGGTGTGAAAAATATGAAGAGCTTCAAAAGGTGTGAAAAATATGAGGAGCATGATACAGTAGACAAAATAGGAGGAGCATGAGGCGGAGTTGAAAAACATGAAGAGCCTGAAAAGGTGTGAAAAATAAGAAGAGCTTCTAAAGGTGTCAAATATGAGATGAGCATGAAATAGTCTGAAAAATAGGAGGAGCATGAAGTGGTGTTGAAAAACATGAAGAGCCTGAAAAAGTGTGAAATATATGAAGAGCTTCAAAAGGTGAGAAAAATATGAGGAGCATGAAACGGTCTGAAAAATAGGAGGAGCATGAAACGGTGATCAAAAACATGAAGAGCCTGAAAAAGTGTGAAAAATATGAAGAGCTTCAAAAGGTGAGAAATACATGAGGAGCATGAAACTCTCTGAAAAATAGGAGGAGCAGGAAGTCGTGTTCAAAAACATGAAGAGCCTGAAAAGGTGTGAAAAATACGAAGAGCTTCAAAAGGTGTGAAAAATATGAGGAGCATGATACGGTCTGAAAAATAGGAGGAGCATGAAGCGGTTTTCAAAAACATGAAGAGCCTGAAAAGTGGTGAAAAATATGAAAAGCTTCAAAAGGTGTCAAAAATGAGATGAGCATGAAACGTTGTGAAAAATAGGAGGTTCATGAAACGGTGTTTAAAAACATGAAGAGCCTGAAAAGGTGTGAAAAATATGAAGAGCTTCAAAAGGTGTGAAAAATATGAGGAGCATGATACAGTAGACAAAATAGGAGGAGCATGAGGCAAAGTTGAAAAACATGAAGAGCCTGAAAAGGTGTGAAAAATAAGAAGAGCTCCTAAAGGTGTCAAAAATGAGATGAGCATGAAACGGTCTGAAAAATAGGAGTAGCATGAAGTGGGGTAGCAAAACATGAAGAGCCTTAAAAGGTGTGAAAAATAAGAAGAGCTTCTAAAGGTGTCAAATATGAGATGAGCATGAAACAGTCTGAAAAATAGGAGGAGCATGAAGTGTTGTTAAAAAACATGAAGAGCCTGAAAAGTGTGAAAAATATGAAGAATTTCAAAAGGTGTCAAAAATATGAGGGGCAAGAAACGGTCTGAAAAATACGAAGAGCATGAAGCTGTGTTCAAAAACATGAAGAGCCTGAAAAGGTGTGAAAAATATGAAGAGTTTCAAAAGGTGTGAAATTCCTGAGGAGCATGAAACGGTCTATAAAATAGGAGGAGCATGAAGCGCTGTTGAAAAACATGCAGAGACTGAAATCTTGTGAAAAATATGAAGAGCTTCAAAAGGTGTGAAAAATATGAAGAACTTCAAAAGGTGTCAAAAAAGAGATGAGCATGAAACGGTCTAAAAAATAGGAGGAGCATGAAGTAGTGTTGAAAAAAATGAAGAGCCTGAAAAGGTGTGAAATATATGAAGAGCTTCAAAATGTGTGAAAAATATGAGGAGCACGAAATGGTCTGAAAAATAGGAGGATCATGAAACGGAGTTCAAAAACATGAAGAGCCTGAAAAGGTGTGAAAAATAGGAATAGCTTTAAAAGGTGTCAAAAATTTGAGGAGCATGAAACGTTCTGAAAAATAGGAGGATCATGAAACGATGTTCAAAAACATGAAGAGCCTGAAAAGGTGTGAAAAATATGAATAGCTTTAAAAGGTGTCAAAAATATGAGGAGCATGAAACGTTCTGAAAAAAGGAGGATCATGAAACGGTGTTCAAAAATTTGAAGAGCCTGAAAATGTTTGAAAAATATGAATACCTTTAAAAGGTGTCAAAAATATGAGGAGAATGAAACGTTTTGAAAAGTAGGAGGATCATGAAACGGTGTTCAAAAACATGAAGAGCCTGAAAAGGTGTGAAAAATATGAAGAGCCTCAAAACGTGTCAAAAATATGAGGAGCATGAAACGGTCTGAAAAATACGAGGAGCTAGAAGTGGTTGTGAAAAACATGAAGAGCCTGAAAACGTGTGCAAATATGAAGAGCTTCAAAAGGTGTGAAATACATGAGGAGCATGAAACGGGCCGAAAATTAGGAGGAGGATGAAGAGGTGTAGAAAAACATGAAGAACATGAAAAGTTGTTAAAAATTTGAAGAGCTTCAAAAGTTGTGAAAATTATGAGGAGCATGAAACTCTCTGAAAAATAGGAGGACTAAGAAGCGGTGTTGAAAAACATGAAGAGCCTGAAAAGGTGTGAAAAATATGAAGAGCTTCAAAAGGTGTCAAATATATGAGGAGCATGAAACGGTCTCAAAAATAGGAGGAGCATGAAGCGGTGTTCAAAAACATGAAGAGCCTGAAAAGGTGTGAAAAATATGAAGAGACTCAAAACGTGTCAAAAATATAAGGAGTATAAAACGGTCGGAAAAATAGCAGGAGCATGAAGCGATGTGGAAAAATATGAGGAGTCTGAAAACGTGTGAAAAATATGAAGAGCTTCAAAACGTGTGAAATACATGAGGAGCATGAAACGGTCTGAAAAATAGGAGGAGCATGAAAAGGTGATCAAAAACATGGAGAGCCTGAAAAAGTGGGAAAAATATGAAGAGCTTCCAAAGGCGTGAAATACATGAGGAGCATGAAACGGTCTGTAAAAATGGAGGAGCATGAAGAGGTGTTGAAAAACATGAAGAGCCTGAAAAGGTGTTAAAAATATGAAGAGCTTCAAAAGGTGTGAAAAATATGAGGAGCATGAAACGGTCTGAAAAATAGGAGGACCAAGAAGCGGTGTTGAAAAACATGAAGAGCCTGAAAAGGTGTGAAAAATATGAAGAGCTTCAAAAGGTGTAAATATATGAGGAGAATGAAACGGTCTGAAAAATAGGAGGAGCATGAAGCCGTGTTGAAACACATGAAGAGCCTGAAAAGGTGTGAAAAATATGAAGAGCTTCAAAAGGTGTCAAATATATGAGGAGCATGAAACGGTCGGAAAAATAGCAGGAGCATGAAGCCGTGTTGAAAAACATGAAGAGTCTGAAAACGTGTGAAAAATATGAAGAGCTTCAAAAATGTGAGAAATATGAAGAGCTTCAAAAGGTGTGAAAAATAGGAAGAGCTTCAAAAGGTGTCAAAAAAGCGATGAGCATGAGGGTCTGAAAAATAGGAGGAGCATGAAGTGGTGTTGAAAATCATGAAGATCCTGAAAAGGTGTGAAATATCTGAAGAGCTTCAAAAGGTGTCAAAAATATGAGGAGCATGAATCGGTCTAAAAAATAGGAGGAGCATGAAGCGGTGTTCAACACTATGAAGAGCATGAACAGGTGTGAAAAATATGAAGAGCTTCAAAATGTGTCAAAAACATGAGGATCGTAAAACGATGTGAAAAATAGGAGGAACAAGAAGCGGTGTTGATGACATGAAGCCCTTGAAAAGGTGTGAACAATATGAAGAGCTTCAAGGGTTTCAAAAATATGAGGAGCATAAAACGGGCTGAAAAATAGGAGGAGCATGAAGCGGTGTTGAAAAACATGAAGAGCCTGAAAAGGTGTGAAAAACATGAAGAGCTTCTAAAGGTGTCAAAAATATGTGGAGAATGAAACGGTCTGGAGAATAGGAGGAGAATGAAGCGCTGTTCAAAAACCTGAAGAGCCTGAAAAGGTGTGAAAAATATGAAGAGCTTCAAAAGACGTGAAATACATGAGGTGCATTAAATGGTCTGAAAAATAGGAGGAGCATGAAGTGTTGTTGAAAAACATGAAGAGCTTGAAAACGTGTGAAAAATATGAAGAGCATCAAAAGATGTCAAAAATATGAGGAGCATGAAACAGTCTGAAAAATAGGAGGAGCATGATGCATTGTTGTAAAACATGAAGAGCCTGAAAAGGTGTGAAAAATATGAAGAGCTTCAAAAGGTGTGAAAAATATGAAGAGCTTCAAAAGGTGTGAAAAATATGAAGACCTTCAAAAGGTGTGAAAAATATGAAGAGCTTCAAAAGGTGTTAAAAATATGAGGAGCATGAAACGATCTGAAAAATAGGAGGAGCATGATAGGGTGTTCAAAAATATGAAGAGCCTGAAAAGCTGTGAAAAATATGAAGAGCTTCTAAACGTGTCAAAAATATGATGAGCATGAAACGGTCTGAAAAATTGGAGGAGAATGAAACGGTGTTGAAAAACATGAAGAGCCTGAAAAGGTGTGAAAAATATGAAGAGCTTCAAAAGGTGTCAAATACATGAGGTGCATGAAACAGCTTGAAAAATAGGATGAGCAAGAAACGGTTTTGAAAAGGTGAAGCGCCTGAAAAGGTGTGAAACATATGAAGAGCTTCAAAAGGTGTCAAAAATATGAGAAGCATGAAACGACTGAAAAATAGGAGGAGCATGAAGCGCTTTTAAAAACATGAAGAGCCTGAAAAGGAGTGAAATAATGAAGAGCTTCAAAACGTGTTAAATATGAGAAGCATGAAACGGTCTGAAAAATAGGAGGAGCATGAAGCTGTGTTCAAAAACATGAAGAGCCTGAAAAGGTGTGAAAAATATGAAGAGCTTCAAAAGGTGTCAAAAATATGAGGAGCATGAAACAGTCTGAAAAATAGGAGGAGCATGAAACTTTGTTCAAAAACATGAAGTGCCTGAAAATGTGTGAAAAATATGAAGAGCTTCAAAAGACGTGAAATACATGAGGTGCATTAAATGGTCTGAAAAATAGGAGGAGCATGAAGTGTTGTTGAAAAACATGAAGAGCTTGAAAACGTGTGAAAAATATGAAGAGCATCAAAAGATGTCAAAAATATGAGGAGCATGAAACAGTCTGAAAAATAGGAGGAGCATGATGCATTGTTGTAAAACATGAAGAGCCTGAAAAGGTGTGAAAAATATGAAGAGCTTCAAAAGGTGTGAAAAATATGAAGAGCTTCAAAAGGTGTGAAAAATATGAAGACCTTCAAAAGGTGTGAAAAATATGAAGAGCTTCAAAAGGTGTTAAAAATATGAGGAGCATGAAACGGTCTGCAAATTAGGAGGAGCATGAAGCGGTGTTGAAAAACATGAAGAGCCTGAAAAGGTGTGAAAAATTAGAAGAGCTTCAAAAGGTGTGAAAAATATGAACAGCATCAACACGTGTCAAAATTAGGAGGAGCATGAAACGGTCTGCAAATTAGGAGGAGCATGAAGTGGTGTTGAAAACATGAAGAGCATGAAAAGATGTGAAATATATGAAGAGCTTCAAAAGGTATCAAAAATATGAGGAGCATGAAACGGTATGAAAAATAGGAGGAGCATGAAGCGGTGTTGAAAACATGAAGAGCCTGAAAAGGTGTGAAATATATGTAGAGCTTCAAAAGGTGTCAAAAATTAGATGAGCATGAAAAGGTCTGAAAAATAGGAGGAGCATGAAACGGTGTTGAAAAACATGAAGAGCCTGAAAAGTTTTGAAAAATATGAAGAGCTTCAAAAGGATTGAAATACATGAGGAGAATGAAACGGTCTGTAAAATAGCAGAAGCATGAAGCGGTGTTCAAAATCATGAAGAGCCTGGAAAGGTGCGAAAAATATGAAGAGCTTCAAAAGATTTGAAAAATATGAGGAGCATGAAAAGGTCTGAAAAATAGGAGGAGCATGAAGCGGTGTTTAAAAACATGAAGATCCTGAAAAGGTGTAAAAAATATGAAGAGCTTCAAATGATGTGAAAAACATCAAGAACTTCAAAAGGTGTCAAAAATGAGATGAGCATGAAACGGTCTGAATAATAGGAGGAACATGAAGTGGTGTTGAAAAACATGAAGAGACTGAAAAGGTGTGAAAAATATGAAGTGCTTCAAATGGTGTGAAATACATGAGGAGCATGAAACGGTCTGAAAAATGGGAGGAGCATGAAGGTGTGCTCCAAAACATGAAGAGCCTGAAAAGGTGTGAAAAATATGAAGAGCTTCAAAAGGTGTGAAATATATGAGGAGCATGAAACAGTCTGAAAATTAGTAGGAGCATATAGCGGTGTTGAAAAACATGAAGAGCCTGAAAAAGTGTGAAAAATATGAAGAGCTTCGAAAATTGTCAAAAATATGAGGAGCATGAAAAGTCTGAAAAATAGGACGAGCAAGAAACGGTGTTCAAAAATATAAAGAGCCTGAAAAGGGGTGAAAAATATGAACAGTTTCAGAAGGTGTCAAAAATATGAGGAGCATAAAACGGTCTGAAAAACAGGAGGAGCATGAAATGGTGTTTAAATACATGAAGAGACTGAAAAGGTGTGAAAAACATGAAGAGCTTCAAATGGTGTGAAATACATGAGGAGCATGAAACGGTCTGAAAAATAGGAGGAGCATGAATGTGTGCTAAAAAACATGAAGAGCCTGAAAAGGTGTGAAAAACATGAAGAGCTTCAAAAGGTGTGAAAAGTATGAGGAGTATGAAACGGTCGGAAAAATAGGAGGAGCATGAAGCAGTGTTCAAAAATATGAAGAGCCTGAAAAGGTGTGAAAAATATGAAGAGCTTCAAAATGTGTGAAAAATATGAACAGGTTCAAAAGGTGTAAATATGAGATGAGCATGAAACGGTCTGAAAAATAGGAGGAGCATGAAGTGGTGTTGGAAAACATGAATAGCCTGAAAAGGTGTGAAAAATATGAAGAGCTTCAAACGGTGTCAAAAATATGAGGAGCATAAAACGGTCTGAAAAATAGGAGGAGCATGAAGCGGTGTTGAAAAACATGAAGAGATTGAAAAGGTGTGAAAAATATGAAGAGCTTCAAAAGGGATCAAACATATGAGGAGCATGAAACGGTCTGAAAAATAGGATGAGCATGAAACGGTTTTTTAAAAGATGAAGAGCATGAAAAGGTGTGAAAAATATGAAGAGCTTCAAAATGTGTAAAAAATTTGAGGAGCATGAAACGGTCTGAAAAATAGGAGGAGCATGAAGCGGTCCTCAAAAACATGAAGAGCCTGTAAAGGTGTGAAAAATATGAAGAGCTTCAAAATGTGTCAAACATATGAGGAGCATGAAACAGTCTGAAAAATAGGATGAGCATGAAACGGTTTTTTAAAAGATGAAAAGCATGAAAAGGTGTGAAAAATATGAAGAGCTTCAAAATGTTTAAAAAATTTGAGGAGCATGAAATGGTCTGGAAATTAGGAGGAGCATATAGCGGTGTTGAAAAACATGAAGAGCCTGAAAAGGTGTGAAAAATATGAAGAGCTTCCAAAATTGTCAAAAATATGAGGAGCATGAAAAAGTCTGAAAAATAGGAGGAGCAAGAAACGGTGTTCAAAAATATAAAGAGCCTGAAAAGGTGTGAAAAATATGAACAGCTTCAGAAGGTGTCAAAAATATGAGGAGCATAAAACGGTCTGAAAAACAGGAGGAGCATGAAATGGTGTTTAAATACATGAAGAGACTGAAAAGGTGTGAAAAACTTGAAGAGCTTCAAAAGGTGTGAAAAGTATGAGGAGTATGAAACGGTCGGAAAAATAGGAGGAGCATGAAGCAGTGTTCAAAAATATGAAGATCCTGAAAAGGTGTGAAAAATATGAAGTGCTTCAAATGGTGTGAAATACATGAGGAGCATAAAACGGTCTGAAAAATGGGAGGAGCATGAAGGTGTGCTCCAAAACATGAAGAGCCTGAAAAGGTGTGAAAAATATGAAGAGCTTCAAAAGGTGTGAAATATATGAGGAGCATGAAACAGTCTGAAAATTAGTAGGAGCATATAGCGGTGTTGAAAAACATGAAGAGCCTGAAAAAGTGTGAAAAATATGAAGAGCTTCCAAAATTGTGAAAAATATGAGGAGCATGAAAAAGTCTGAAAAATAGGAGGAGCAAGAAACGGTGTTCATAAATATAAAGAGCCTGAAAAGGTGTGAAAAATATGAACAGCTTCAGAAGGTGTCAAAAATATGAGGAGCATGAAACGGTCTGAAAAATAGGAGGATCATGAAGCGGTGTTGAGAAACATGAAGAGCCTGAAAAAATGTGAAAAATATGAAGAGCTTCAAAAGGTGTGAAAAATATGAGGTGCATGAAACGGTCTGAAAAATAGGAGGAGCATGAAACGGTGATCAAAAACATGGAGAGCCGGAAAAGGTGGGAAAAATATGAAGAGCTTCAAAAGGCGTGAAATACATGAGGAGCATGAAACGGTCTGCAAAAAAGGAGGAGCATGAAGTGGTGTGGAAAAACATGAAGAGCCTGAAAAGGTGTGAAAAATATGAAGAGCTTCAAAAGGTGTGAAATACAAGAGGAGCATGATACGGTCTGAAAAATAGGAGGAGCATGAAGTGATGTTGAAAAATATGAAGAGCCTGAAAAGGTGTGAAATATATGAAGAGTTTCAAAAGGTGTCAAAAATATGAGGAGAATGAAACGGTCAGAAAAATAGGAGGAGCATGAAGCGGTGTTGAGAAACATGAAGAGCCTGAAAAGCTGTGTAAAATATGAAGGGCTTCTAAAGGTGTCAAAAATATGAGGAGTATGAAACGTTCTGAAAAATAGGAGGAGCATGAAGCAGTGTTGAAAAACATGAAAAGACTGAAAAGGTGTGAAAAATATGAAGAGCTTCAAAAGGTGTCAATAATATGAGGTGCATGAAACAGTCTGAAAAATAGGAAGAGCATGAAGCGGTTTTCAAAAACATGAAGAGCCTGAAAAGGTGTCAAAAATATGAAGAGCTTCAAAAGGTGTCAAAATATTAGGAGCATGAAACGACTGAAAAATAGTAGGAGCATGAAGCGGTGTTGAAAAACATGAAGAGCCTGAAAATGTGTGAAATATATGAGGACCTTCAAAAGGTGTCAAAAATATGAGGAGTATGAAACCGCCTGAAAACTAGGAGGAGTATGGAGCGGTGTTCAAAAACATGAAGAGCCTGCAAAGGTGTGAAAAATAAGAAGAGCTGCAAAAGGTGTCAAAAATATGAGGAGCATGAAATGATCTGAAAAATAGGAGGAACATGAAACGGTCTGAAAAATAGGAGGAGCATGAAGCGGTCTCCAAAAACCTGAAGAGCCTTAAAGGTGTGAAATATATGAAGAGTTTCAAAAGGTGTCAAAAATGAGATGAGCATGAAACGGTCTGATAAATAGGAGGAGCATGAAACGGTGATCAAAAACATGAAGAGCCTGAAAAGGTGTAAAAAATATGAAGAGTTCAAAAGGTGTCAAAAATATGAGGAGTGTGAAACTGTGTTGAAAAACATGACAAGAATGAAAAGGTGTGAAAAATATGAAGATCTTCAAAACGTGTCAAAATTTGAGAAGCATGAAATGGTCTCATATATGAGGAGCATGAAACGGTGTTGAAAAAACATGAAGAGCATGAAAAGTTGTGAAAAATATGAAGAGCTTCAAAATGTACCAAAAATATGAAGAGCATGAAATGGTCTGAAAAAGAGGAGGATCATGAAGCAGTTTTGAAAAATATGAAGAGCCTGAAAAGTTATGAAATATATGAAGAGCTTCAAAAGGTGTCAAAATATGAGGAGCATGAAACGGTCTGAAAAATAGGAGGAGCATGAAGCGGTGTTGAAAAACATGAAGAGCCTGAAAAGGTGTGAAAAATATGCAGAGCTTCAAAACGTGTCAAAAATAAAAGGAGTGTGAAACGGTCTGAAAAGTAGGAGCAGCATGAAACCGTGTTTAATAACATCAAGAGCCTGAAAAGGTGTGAAAAATATGAAGAGCTTCAAAAGGTGTGAAATACATGAGGAGCTTGAAACGGTCTGAAAATAGTAGGAGCATGAAGCTGTGTTCAAAATCATGAAGAGCCTGTAAAGGTGTGAAAAATATGAAGAGCTTCAAAAGGTGTCAAAAATATGAGGAGCATGAAACGATCTGAAAAATAGGAGGAGCGTGAAGCGGTGTTCAAAAACTTGAAGAGCCTGAAAAGGTGTGAAATATATGAGGACTTTCAAAAGGTGTCTACAATAAGAAGAGCATGAAACGGTCTGAAAAATAGAGGAGCATGAAGCGGTGTTCAAAACATGAAGAGCCTGAAAATGTGTGAAACATATGAAGTGCTTCAAAAGGTGTGAAATATATGAGGAGCAAAAACGGTCTGAAAAATAGTAGGAGCATGAAGCGGTGTTCAAAAACATGAATAGCCTGAAAAGTTGTGAAAAATATGAAGACCTTCAAAAGGTGGGAAATACAAGAGGAGCATGAAACGGTATGAAAAATAGGAGGATCATAAAACGGTGTTGAAAAACATGAAGAGCCTGAAAAGGTGTGAAATATATGAAGAGCTTCAAAAGGTGTGAAAAATATGAAGAGCTTAAAAAGGTGTCAAAAATATGAGGAGCATGAAACGGTCTGAAATATAGGAGGAGCATGAAACGCTGTTCAAAAACATGAAGAGCCTGCAATGGTGTGAAAAATATGAAGAGTCCCAAAACGTGTAGACAACATGAGAAGCATGAAACGGTCTGAAAAATAGGAGCAGCATGAAATGGTGTTCAAAAACATGAAGAGCCTGAAAAGGTGTGAAAAATATGAAGAGCTTCAAAAGGTGTCAAAAATATGAGGAGCATGAAACGGTCTGAAAAATAGGAGGAGCATGAAGCTGTGCTCAAATACATGAAGAGCCTGGGAAGGTGGGAAAAATATGAAGAGCTTCTAAATGTGTGAAAAATATGAGGAGCATGAACCGGTCTCAAAAATAGGAGGAGCATGAAGTGGTGTTCAAAAACATGAAGAGCCTGAAAAGGGGTGAAAAATATGAAGAGCTTCAAAAGGTGTCAATAATAAGAGGTGCATGAAACAGTTTGAAATATAGGAGGAGAAAGAAACGATCTGAAAAATAGGAGGAGCATGAAGCGGTGTTGAAAAACATGAAGAGCCTGAAAAGGTGTGACAAATATAAAGAGATACAAAAGGTGTGAAAAATATGAGGAGCATTAAACGGTCTGAAAAATAGGAGAAGCATGAAACGGTGTTAGAAACATGAAGAGCATGAAAAGGTGTGAAAAAAAGGAAGAGCTTCAAAAGGTGTCAAAAATATGAGGAACATGAAACGTTTTGAAAAATAGAAGGAGCATGAAGCGGTGTGGAAAAAGATGATGAGCCTGAAAAGGTGTGAAAAATATGAAGAGCTTCAAAAGGTGTGAAAAATATGAAGAGCATGAAACGGTCTGAAAAATAGGAGTAGCATAAAGCGGTATTCAAAACCATGAAGAGCCTGAAAAGGTGTGAATAATATGAAGAGCTTCAAAATGTGTCATAAATATGAGGAGCATGAAACCGTCTCAAAATTAGGAGGAGCACGAAGCGGTTTTCAAAAATATGGAGAGCCTGTAAGGTATGAGAAATATGAAGAGCCTCAACAGTTGTCTAAAATATGAAGAGCATGAAACGGTCTGAAAAATAGGAGGAGCATGAAACGGTGTTCAAAAACATGAAGTGCCTGAAAAGGAGTGAAAAATATGAACAGCTTCAAAAGATGTCAAAAATATGAGGAGCATGAAACGGACTGAAAATAAGAGGAGCATGAAGCGTTGTTGAAAAACATGAAGAGCCTTCAAAGGTGTGAAAAATATGAAGAGTTTCAAAAGGTGTCAAAAATATGAGGAACATGAAACGGTCTGAAAAATTGAAGGCGCATGAAGCGGTGTTTAAAAACATGAAGAGCCTGTAAAGCTGTGAAAAATATGAAGAGCTTCAAAAGGTGTCAAAAATATGAGGAACATGAAACGGTCTGAAAAATAGGAGGAGCATGAAACGGTGTTCAAAAACATGAAGAGTCTGAAAAGGTATGGAAAATATGAAGAGCTTCAAAAGGTGTTAAAAATATGAGGAACCTGAAACGGTCTCAAAAATAGGAGGAGCATGAAACGGTCTGAAAAATAGGAGTAGCATGAAGCGGTGTTGAAAAACATGAAGAGCCTGAAAAGGTGTGAATAACATGAAGAGCTTCAAAAGGTGTGAAAAGTATGAGGAGCATGAAACGGTCGGAAAAATAGAAGGAGCATGAAGCGGTGTTGAAAAACATGAAGATCCTGAAAAGGTGTGAAAAATATGAGGAGCTTCAAAAGGTGTGAAAAATATGAAGAGCTTCAAAATGTGTCAAAAATGAGATGAGCATGAAACGGTCTGAAAAATATGAGGAGATTGAAGTTGTGTTGAAAAACATGAAAGCCTGAAAAGGTGTGAAATATATGAGGAGCTTGAAAAGGTGTCAAAAATATGAGAAGCATGAAACGATCTGAAAAATAGGAGGTGCATGAAGTGATGTTGAAAAACATGAAGGCCTGAAAAGGTGTGAAAAATATGAGGAGCTTCAAAAGGTGTGAAAAATATGAAGAGCTTCAAAATGTGTCAAAAATGAGATGAGCATGAAACGGTCTGAAAAATATGAGGAGATTGAAGTTGTGTTGAAAAACATGAAGAGCCTGAAAAGGTGTGAAAAATATGAAGAGCTTCAAAAGGTGTCAAGTATATGAGGAGCATGAAACGGTAGGAAAAATAGGAGGAACATGAAGCGGTGTTCAAAAACATGAAGAGCCAGAACAGGTTTGAAATATCAGAAGAGCTTCAAAGGGTGTCAAAATTATGAGGAGCATGAAACAGTCTGAAAAATAGGAGGAGCATGAAACAGTGTTGAAAAACATGAAGAGCCTGAAAAGGTGTGAAAAATATGAAGAGCTTCAAAAGGTATGAAAAATATGAAGAGCTTCAAAATGTGTCAAAAAAGAGATGAGCATGAAACGGTCTGAAAAATAGGTGGAGCATGAAGTTGTGTTCAAAAAAATGAAGAGCCTGAAATGGTGTGAAATATATGAAGATTTCAAAAGGTGTCAAAAATATGAGGAGCATGAAACGGTCTAAAATATATATTAGGAGCATGAACCGGTGTTCAAAAACATGAAGGCCTGAAAAGGTGTGAAAAATATGAGGAGCTTCAAAAAGTGTGAAAAATATGAAGAGCTTCAAATGTGTCAAAAATGAGATGAGCATGAAACGGTCTGAAAAATATGAGGAGATTGAAGTTGTGCTGAAAAACATGAAGAGCCTGAAAAGGTGTGAAGTATATGAGGAGCTTGAAAAGGTGTCAAAAATATGAGAAGCATGAAACGATCTGAAAAATAGGAGGTGCATGAAGTGATGTTGAAAAACATGAAGGCCTGAAAAGGTGTGAAAAATATGAGGAGCTTCAAAAGGTGTGAAAAATATGAAGAGCTTCAAAATGTGTCAAAAATGAGATGAGCATGAAACGGTCTGAAAAATATGAGGAGATTGAAGTTGTGTTGAAAAACATGAAGAGCCTAAAAAGGTGTGAAATATATGAGGAGCTTCAAAAGGTGTCAAAAATATGACGAGCATGAAACGGTCTGAACAATAGGAGGAGCATGAAGTGATGTTGAAAAACATGAAGAGCCTGAAAAGGTGTGAAAAATATGAAGAGCTTCAAAAGGTGTCAAATATATGAGGAGCATGAAACGGTCTGAAATATAGGAGGAGCATGAAGCGTTGTTGAAAATATGAAGAGCCTGAAAACATGTGAAAAATATGAGGAGCTTCAAAAGGTGTGAAAAATATGAAGAGCTTCAAAAGATGTCAAAAATGAGATGAGCATGAAACGGTCTGAAAAATAGGAGGAGCAAGAAGTGGAGTTGAAAACCATGAAGAGCATGAACAGGTGTGAAATATATGAGGAGCTTCAAAATGTGTCAAAAATATGAGGAGCATGAACGTTCTGAAAAATAGGAAGTGCATGAATTGGTGTCGAAAAACATGAAGAGCATGAAAAGGTGTGAAAAATATGAACAGCTTCAAAAGGTGTCAAAAATATGAGGAGCATGAAACGGTCTAAAAAATAGGAGAATCATGCAGCGGTGTTGAAAAACATGAACAGCCTGAAAAGGTGTGAAAAATATGAAGTGCTACAAAAGGTGTCAAATATATGAGTAGCATGAAATGGTCTGAAAAATAGGAGCAGCATGAAACGGTTTTGAAAAACATGAAGAGTCTGAAAAGGTGTGAAAATTAGGAAGAGCTTCAAAAGGTGTCAAAAATATGAGGAGCATGAAACAGTCTGAAAAATAGGATGAGCATGAAATGGTTTTGAAGAATATGAAGAGCATGAAAAGGTGTGAAAAATATGAAGAGCTTCAAAAGGTGTCAAAAATATGAGAAGCATGAAATGAGTGAAAAAAAGGAGGAGCATGAAGAGGTGTTGAAAAACATGAAGAGCATGAAAAGGTGTGAAAAATATGAAGAGCTTCAAAAGGTGTCACATATATGAGGACCATGAAACGGTCTGAAAAATAGGAGGAGCATGAACCATTGTTTAAAAACATGAAGATCCTGAAAAGGTGTGGAAAAATATGAAGAGCTTCAAAAGGTGTCAAAAATATGAGGAGCATGAAACAGTCTGAAAAATAGGATGAGCATGATACGGTTTTGAAAAAGATGAAGAGCATGAAAAGGTGTGAAAAATATGAAGAGCTTCAAAAGGTGTCAATAATATGAGCATGAAACGGTCTGAAAAATAGGAGGAGCCTGAAGCTTTGATGAGAAACATAAAGAGCCTGAAACGGTGTGAAAAATATGAAGAGCTTCAAAAAATGTCAAAAATATGAGGAGCATGAAACAGTCTGAAAAATAAGATGAGCATGAAATGGTTTTGAAGAAGATGAAGAGCATGAGAAGGTGTGAAAAATATGAAGAGATTCAAATGTGCCAAAAATATGAGGAGCATGAAACAGTCTGCAAAATAGGATGAGCATGAAATGGCTTTGAAGAAGATGAAGAGAATGAAAATGTGTGAAAAATATGAAGAGCTTCAAAAGGTGTCAAAAATATGAGAAGCATGAAATGACTAATAAATAGGAGGAGCACAAAGCGGTGTTGAAAAACATGAAGAGCCTGACAAGGTGTGGAAAATATGAAGAGCTTCAAAAGGTGTCAAAAATATGAGGAATCTGAAAGGGTCTGAAAAATAGGAGGTGCATGAAGCGGTGTTCAAAAACATGAAGAGCCTGAAAAATTGTGAAAAATACGAAGAGCTTCAAAAAGTGTCAAAAATATGAGGAGAATGAAAAGTTTTGAAAAATAGGAAGAGCATGAAGCAGTGTTTAAAAACATGAAGATCATGAAAAGGTGTGAAAAATATGAAGATCTTCAAAAGGTGACAAAAATATGTGGAGCATGAAACGGTCTGAAAAATAGGAGGAGAATGAAATGGTTTTGAAAAAGATGAAGATCCTGAAATTGTTTGAAATATGTGAAGAGCTTCAAAAGGTGCCAAAAATATGAGGAATCTGAAACGTTGTGAAAAATAGGAGGTGCATGAAGCAGTGTTCAAAAATATGAAGAGCCTGAAAAATTGTGAAAAATAGGAATAGCTTCAAAAAGTGTCAAAAATATGAGGAGAATGAAAAGCTCTGAAAAATAGGAAGAGCATGAAGCGGTGTTTAAAAACATGAAGATCCTGAAAAGGTGTGAAAAATATGAAGAGCTTCAAAATTTGTCAAAAATATGAGGAGCATGACACAGTCTGAAAATTAGGATGAGAATGAAACTGTTTTGAAAAAGATGAAGAGCAAGAAAACGTGTGAAAATTATGAAGAGGTTCCAAAGTTATCAAAAATATGAGAAGCATGAAACGGTATGAAAATAGAAGCAGCATGAAGCGGTGTTGAAAAACATGAAATCTGAAAAGGTGTGAAAAATATGAAGAGCTTCAAAAAGTGTCAAAAATATGAGGAGCATGAAACAGTCTGAAAAATAGGATGAGCATGAAATGGTTTTGAAGAAGATTAAGAGCATGAGAAGGTGTGAAAAATATGAAGAGATTCAAATGTGCCAAAAATATGAGGAGCATGAAACAGTCTGCGAAATATGATGAGCATGAAATGGTTTTGAAGAAGATGAAGAGAATGAAAATGTGTGAAAAATATGAAGAGCTTCAAAAGGTGTCAAAAATATGAGAAGCATGAAATGACTGAAAAATAGGAGGAGCACAAAGCGGTGTTGAAAAACATGAAGAGCCTGAAAAGGTGTGAAAATATGAAGAGCTTCAAAAGGTGTCAAAAATATGAGAAGCATGAAATGACTGAAAAATAGGAGGAGCACAAAGCGGTGTTGAAAAACATGAAGAGCCTGAAAAGGTGTGAAAAATATGAAGAGCTTCAAAAGTTGTCAAAAATATGAGGAGCAAGAAACAGTCTGAAAATTAGGATGACAATGAAACTGTTTTGAAAAAGATGAAGAGCATGAAAAGGTGTAAAAAATACCAAGAGCTTCAAAAGGTGTCAAAAATATGAGGAGCATGAAACGGTCTGAAAAATAGGAGGAGCATGAAGCGGTGGTCAAATACATGAAGAGCATGAAAAGGGGTGAAAAATATGAAGAACTTCAAAAGGTGTCAAAAAGATGAGAAGCATGAAATGACTGAAAAATAGGAGGAGCATGAAGCGGTGCTGAAAAACATGAAGAGCCTGAAAAGGTGTGAAAATATGAAGAGCTTCAAAAGGTGTCAAAAATATGAGAAGCATGAAATGAGTGAAAAAAAGGAGGAGCATGAAGCGGTGTTGAAAAACATGAAGAGCATGAAAAGGTGTGAAAAATATGAAGAGCTTCAAAAGGTGTGAAATACATGAGGAGCATGAAACGGTCTGAAAAATATGAGGAGCATGAAGCGTTGTTCAAAAACATGAAGAGCCTCAAAACTTGTCAAAAATATGAGGACCATGAAACGGTCTGAAAAATAGGAGGAACATGAACTGGTTTGAAAAACATGAAGAGCCTGAAAAGGTTTGAAATATATGAAGAGCTTCAAAAAATGTCAAAAATATGAGGAGCAAGAAACGGTCTGAAAAATAGGAGGAGCATGAAGCTGTGTTCAAAAACCTGAAGAGCCTGAAAAGTTGTGGAAAATATGAAGAGCTTCAAAAGCTGTCAAATATATGAGGAGCATGAAACGGTCTCAAAATTAGAAGGAGCATAAAACGGTCTGAAAAATAGGAGGAGCATGAAGCTGTGTTCAAAAACATGAAGAGCCTGAAAAGGTGTGAAAAATATGAAGAGCTTCAAAATGTGAGAAAAATATGAGGAGAATGAAACGGTCTGAAAAATAGGAGAACTGTGAAGCGGTTTTTAAAAACATGAAGAGCCTTAAAATGTGTGAAAAATATGAAGAGCTTCAAAAGCTGTCAAAAAAATGAGGAACATGAAACGGTCTGAAAAATAGGAGGAGCATGAAGTGGTGTTGAAAAACATGAAGAGCCTGAAAAGGTGTGAAAAATATGAAGAGCTTCAAAAGTTGTCAAAAATATGAGGAGCATGAAACGGTCTGAAAATGGGAGGAGCATGAAACGGTCTGAAAAATATGAGGAGCATGAAACTGTGTTGAAAAAAGAGAAGAGCCTGAAAAGGTGTGAAAAATAGGAGGAGCTTCAAAAGGTTTCAAAAATATGAGGAGCATGAAACGCTCTGAAAAATAGGAGGAGCATGAAGCGGTCTCAAAAATATGAGGAGCATGAAACGGTCTGCAAAATAAGAGGATCATGAAGCGGTGTTGAAAAACATGAACAGCTTCCTTATCCATTCATCTGCTGATGGGCATCTAGGTTGCTTCCATGTCCTGGCTGTTATAAACAGTGCTGCGATGAACATTGGGGTGCACGTGTCTCTTTCAGATCTGGTTTCCTCAGTGTGTATGCCCAGAAGTGGGATTGCTGGGTCATATGGCAGTTCTATTTCCAATTTTTTAAGAAATCTCCACACTGTTTTCCATAGCGGCTGTACTAGTTTGCATTCCCACCAACAGTGTAAGAGGGTTCCCTTTTCTCCACACCCTCTCCAGCATTTATTGCTTGTAGACTTTTGGATAGCAGCCAACCTGACTGGCGTGTAATGGTACCTCATTGTGGTTTTGATTTGCATTTCTCTAATAATGAGTGATGTTGAGCATCTTTTCATGTGTTTGTTAGCCATTTGTAAGTCTTCTTTGGAGAAATGTCTGTTTAGTTCTTTGGCCCATTTTTTGATTGGGTCATTTATTTTTCTGGAATTGAGCTGCAGGAGTTGCTTGTATATTTTTGAGATTAATCTTTTGTCTCTTTCTTCATTTGCTATAATTTTCTCCCAATCTGAGGGCTGTCTTTTCACCTTACTTATAGTTTCCTTTGTAGTGCAAAAGCTTTTAAGTTTCATTAGGTCCCATTTGTTTAGTTTTGCTTTTACTTCCAATATTCTGGGAGGTGGGTCATAGAGGATCTTGCTTTGATTTATGTCGGAGAGTGTTTTGCCTATGTTCTCCTCTAGAAGTTTTATAGTTTCTGGTCTTACATTTAGATCTTTAATCCATGAACGGATAAGGAAGCTGTGGTACATATACACCATGGAATATTACTCAGCCATTAAAACGAATTCATTTGAACCAGTCCTAATGAGATGGATGAAGCTGGAGCCCATTATGCAGAGTGAAGTAAGCCAGAAAGATAAAGAACATTACAGCATACTGACAAATGTATATGGAATTTAGAAAGGTGATAACGATAAACCTATATGCAGAACAGAAAAAGAGACACAGAAATACAGAACAGAATTTTGAACTTTGTGGGAGAATGTGAGGGTGGGATATTTCAAAAGAACAGCATGTATACTATCTATGGTGAAACAGATCACCAGCCCAGGTGGGATGCACGAGACAAGTGCTCCGGCCTGGTGCACTGGGAAGACCCAGAGGAATCGGGTGGAGAGGGAGGTGGGAGGGGGGATCGGGATGGGGAATACATGTAAATCCATGGCTGATTCATATCAATGTATGACAAAACCCACTGGAAAAAAAAAATAAAAATAAAAAAAAAAAAAGAAAAAAAAAGAAAAACATGAACAGCCTGAAAAGGTGTGAAAAATATGAAGAGTTTCAAAAGGTGTGAAATACATGAGGAGCATGAAACGATCTGAAAAATAGGAGGAGGATCAAGCGGTGTTCAAAAACATGAAGAGCTTGAAAAGGTGTGAAAAATATGAAAAGCTTCAAAAGGTGTCAAAAATGAGGTGAGCAGGAAACGGTCTGAAAATTAGGAGGGGCATGAAGTGGTGTTGAAAACATTAAGAGCCTGAAAAGGTGTGAGAAATATGAAGAGCTTCAAAATGTGAGAAATATGAAGAGCTTCAAAAGATGTGAAAAATATGAAGAGCTTCAAAAGGTGTCAAAAAAGAGATGAGCATGAAACGGACTGAAAAATAGGAGGAGCAAGAAGCGGTGTTGAAAATCATGAAGAGCCTGAAAAGGTGTGAAAAATACGAAGAGCGTCAAAAGGTGTCAAAAATATGAGGAGCATCAAACGGTTTGAAAAATAGGAGGAACATGAAGTGGTGTTGAAAAACATGAAGAGCCTGAAAAGGTGAGAAAAATATGAAGAGCTTCAAAATGTGTGAAATACATGAGGAGCATGAAACGGTCTGAAAAATAGGAGGACCATGAAGCCATGTTGAAAAACATGAAGAGGCTGAAAAGGTGTGAAAAATATGAAGAACTTCAAAAGGTGTGAAAAATATGAGGAGCATGAAACGGTCTGAAAAATAGGAGGAGCATGAACCGGTGTTCAAAAACATGAAGAGCCTGCAAAGGGGTGAAAAATATGAAGAGTTTCAAAAGGTGTCAAAAATATGAGCAGCATGAATCGGTGTTCAAAAACATGAAGAGCCTGAAAAAGTGTGAAATATGAAGAGCTTCAAAAGGTGTCATAAATATGAGGAGCATGAAACGGTCTGAAAAATAGAAGGAGCATGATGCGGTGTTCAAAAACATGAAGCCTGAAAAGGTGTGAAAAATATGAAGAGTTTCAAAAGGTGTCAAAAATATGAAGAGCATGAAACTGTCTGAAAAATAGGAGGAAAATGAAGCGGTGTTGAAAAACATGAAGAGCCTGAAAACGTTTCAAAAACATGAAGAGCTTCAAAACATGTGAAAAATATGAAGAGCTTCAAAAGGTGTCAAAAATGAGATGAGCATGAAACGGTCTGAAAAATTGGAGGAGGATGAAGTGGTTTTGAAAAACATGAAGAGCCTGAAAATGTGTAAAATATATGAAGAGCTTCAAAAGGTGTCAAAAATATGAGGAGCATGAAACGGTCTGAAATAGAGGAGGAGCATGAAACGGTGTTCAAAAACATGAGGAGCCTGAAAAGGTCTGAAAAATATGAACAGCTTTAAAAGGTGTGAAAAATATGAGGAGCTTCAAAAGGTGTGAAAAATAAGAGGAGAATGAAAGGGTCTGAAAAATAGGAGAAGCATGAAGTGGTGTGGAAAAACATGAAGAACCTGAAAAGGAGTGAACAATATGAAGAGCTTCAAAAGATGTGAAATACATAAGGAGCATGAAACGATCTGAAAAATTGAAGGAGCGTGAAGCTGTGTTGAAAAACATGAAGAGCCTGAAAAGGTGTGAAAAATATGAAGAGTTTCAAAAGGTGTCAAAAATATGAAGAGCATGAAACGGTCTGAAAAATAGGAGGAACAAGAAGCGGTGTTGAAAAACATAAAGAGCCTGAAAACGTTTCAAAAACATGAAGAGCTTCAAAACATGTGAAAAATATGAAGAGCTTCAAAAGGTGTCAAAAATGAAATGAGCATGAAACGGTCTGAAAAATAGGAGGAAAATGAAGCGGTGTTGAAAAACATGAAGAGCCTGAAAACGTTTCAAAAACATGAAGAGCTTCAAAACATGTGAAAAATATGAAGAGCTTCAAAAGGTGTCAAAAATGAGATGAGCATGAAACGGTCTGAAAAATTGGAGGAGGATGAAGTGGTTTTGAAAAACATGAAGAGCCTGAAAATGTGTAAAATATATGAAGAGCTTCAAAAGGTGTCAAAAATATGAGGAGCATGAAACGGTCTGAAATAGAGGAGGAGCATGAAACGGTGTTCAAAAACATGAGGAGCCTGAAAAGGTCTGAAAAATATGAACAGCTTTAAAAGGTGTGAAAAATATGAGGAGCTTCAAAAGGTGTGAAAAATAAGAGGAGAATGAAAGGGTCTGAAAAATAGGAGAAGCATGAAGTGGTGTGGAAAAACATGAAGAACCTGAAAAGGAGTGAACAATATGAAGAGCTTCAAAAGATGTGAAATACATAAGGAGCATGAAACGATCTGAAAAATTGAAGGAGCGTGAAGCTGTGTTGAAAAACATGAAGAGCCTGAAAAGGTGTGAAAAATATGAAGAGTTTCAAAAGGTGTCAAAAATATGAAGAGCATGAAACGGTCTGAAAAATAGGAGGAACAAGAAGCGGTGTTGAAAAACATAAAGAGCCTGAAAACGTTTCAAAAACATGAAGAGCTTCAAAACATGTGAAAAATATGAAGAGCTTCAAAAGGTGTCAAAAATGAAATGAGCATGAAACGGTCTGAAAAATTGGAGGAGGATGAAGTGGTTTTGAAAAACATGAAGAGCCTGAAAATGTGTAAAATATATGAAGAGCTTCAAAAGGTGTCAAAAATGAGATGAGCATGAAACTGTTCTGAAAAATAGGTGCAGCATAAAGCGGTGTTGGAAAACATGAAGGGTCTGAAAATGTGTGAAATATATGAAGAGCTTCAAAAGGTGAAAAAATATGAGGAGCATGAAACGGTCTGAATCATAGGAGGAGCATGAAGGAGTGTTCAAAACATGCAGAGCCTGAAAAGGTGTGAAAAATATGAAGAGCTCCAAAAATTGTCAAAAATATGAGGAGCAGGAAACGGTCTGAAAAATAGGAGGAGCATGAAACGGTGTTCAAAAACTTGAAGATACTGAAAAGATGTGAAAAATATGAAGAGCTTCAAAAGGTGTCAAAATATGAGGAGCACGAAACATTCTGAAAAATAAGAGGAGTATGAAACGGTGTTGAACAACATGAAGAGCATGAAAAGTTGTGAAAAATATGAAGAGATTAAAAAGGTGTCAAAATATGAGGAGCATGAAACGGTCTGAAAAATAGGAGGAGCATGAAGTGGTGTTCAAAAACATGAAGAGCCCGAAAAGGTGTGAAAAATATGAAGAGCTTCAAAAGGTGTCAAATATATGAGGAGCATGAAACTATCTGAAAAATAAGAGGAGTATGAAACGGTGTTGAAAAAAATGAAGAGCATGAAAAGTTGTGAAAAATATGAAGAGCTTCAAAAGGTGTCAAAAATATGCGGAGCATAAAATGGTCTGAAAAATAGGAGGAGCATGAAAAGGTGTTCAAAAATATGAAGAGCCTGAAAAGGCATGAAATATAAGAAGATCTTCAAAAAATGTCAAAATTATGAGGAGCATGAAACGGTCTGAAAAATAGGAGGAGCATGAAGCGGTGTTCAAAAACATGAAGAGCCTGAAATGGTGTGAAAAATAAGAGGAGCATGAAACGGTCTGAAAAATATGAGGAACATGAAGCGGTTTTTCAAAACATGAAGAGCCTGAAAACATGTGAAAAATATGAAGCACTTCAAAAGGTGTCAAAAATATGAGGAGCATGAAACGGTCTGAAAAATAGGAGGAAAATGAAACGGTGTTCAAAATCATTAAGAGCCTGAAAATGTGTGAAAAATATGAAGAGCTTCAGAAGGTGTGAAAAATATGAAAAGCATGAAGCGGTTATCAAAAACTTGAAGATACTGAACAGGTGTGAAAAATATGAAGAGCTTCAAAAGGTGTCAAAAATATGAGGAGCATGAAACGGTATGAAAAATAGGAGGAGCATGAAACGGTGTTCAAAAACATGAAGAGACTGAAAAGTTGTGAAAAATATGAAGAGCTTCAGAAGGTGTGAAAAATATGAGAAGCATGAAGCGGTTATCAAAAATTTGAAGATACTGAACAGGTGTGAAAAATATGAAGAGCTTCAAAAGGTGTCAAAAATATGAGGAGCATGAAACGGTCTGAAAAATAGGAGGAAAATGAAATGGTGTTCAAAATAATTAAGCGCCTGAAAAGTTGTGAAAAATATGAGGAGCATGAAACGGTCTGAAAAAAAGGCGAAAATGAAGTCGTGTTCAAAGTCATGAAGAGCCTGAAAAAGTGTGAAAAACATGAAGAGCTTCAAAAGGTGTCAAAAATATGAGGAGCATGAAACAGTCTGAAAAATAGGTGGAGCATGAACAGTTTTTCAAATACATGAAGAGCCTGATAAGGTGTGAAAAATATGAAGAGCTTCAAAAGGTGTCAAATATTTGAGTGCATGAAACGGTCTGAAAAATAGGAGGAGCATGAAGCGGTGTTGAAAAGCATGAAGAGCATGAAAAGGTGTGAAATATATGAAGAGCTTCAAAAGGTGTCAAAAATATGAGGAGCATGAAATGGTCTGAAAAATAGGAGGAGCATGAAGCCGTGTTGAAAAACTTGAAGAGCCTGAAAAGGTGTGAAATATATGAAGAGCTTCAAAACGTGTCAAATATATGAGGAGCATGAAACGATCTGAAAATTATGAGCAGCATGAAGCGGTGTTGTAAAACATAAAGAGCCTGAAAAGTTGTAAAAAATATGAAGAGCTTCAAAAGGTGTCAAAAATATGAAGAGCATGAAACGGTCTGAAAAATAGGAGGAGCATGAACCAGTGTTGAAAAACAGGAAGAGCCTGAAACGTTTTGAAAAATATGAAGAGCTTCAAAACGTGTGAAAAATAGCAGTAGCATGAAACGGTGTTCAAAAACTTGAAGATCCTGAAAAGGTGTGAAAAATATGAAGAGATTAAAAGGTGTCAAAAATATGAGAAGCATGAAACGTTCTGAAAAATAGGAGGAGCATGAAGCGGTGTTTAAAAACATGAAGAGCCTGAAAACGTGTGAAAAATATGAAGAGCTTCAAAAGTGTGAAAAATATGAAGAGCTTCAAAAGGTGTCAAATAGGAGTAGCATGAAACGGTGTTCAAAAACATGAAGAGCCTGAAAAGGTGTGCAAAATTTGAAGAGCTTCAAAAGGTGTCAAAAATATGAGGAGCATGAAACGGTCTGAAATATAGGAGGAGAATGAAGCGGTGCTGAAAAATATGAAGAGCCTGAAAAGGTGTGAAAAATATGAAGAGCTTCAAAAGGTGTCAAAAATATGAGGAGCATGAAACGGTCTGAAAAATATGAGGAGCAGGAAACGGTCTGAAAAATCGGAGGAGCATGAAACGGTCTTGAAAAACATGAAGAGCATGAAACCGTCTGAAAAATAGGAGGAGCATGAAACGGTGTTCAAAAACATGAAGATCCTGAAAACATGTGAAAAATATGAAGCGCATCAAAAGGTGTCAAAAATATGAGGAGCATGAAACGGTCTGAAACATAGGAGGAAAATGAAACGGTGTTCAAAATCATTAAGAGCCTGAAAAGGTGTGAAAAATATGAAGAGCTTCAGAATGTGTGAAAAATATGAGAAGCATGAAGCGGTTATCAAAAACTTGAAGATACTGAACAGGGGTGAAAAATATGAAGAGCTTCAAAAAGTGGCAAAAATATGAGGAGCATGAAACGGTGTTCAAAAACATGAAGAGCCTGAAAAGTTGTGAAAAATATGAAGAGCTTCAGAAGGCGTGAAAAATATGAGGAGCATGAAGCGGTGTTCAAAAATTTGAAGATACTGAAAAGATGTGAAAAATATGAAGAGCTTCAAAAGGTGTCAAAAATATGAGGAGCATGAAACGGTCTGAAAAATAGGAGGAAAATGAAACGGTGTTCAAAATCATTAAGAGCCTGAAAAGGTGTGAAAAATATGAAGAGCTTCAAAAGGTGTCAAAAATATGAGGAGCATGAAACGGTCTGAAAAATATTAGGAGCATGAAACGGTGTTGAAAAACATGAAGAGCCGTAAAAGGAGTGAAAAATATGAAGAGCTTCAAAAGGTGTCAAATATATAAGGAGCATGAAACGGTCTTAAAAATAGGAGCAGCCTGAAACGGTGTGGAAAAACATGAAGAGACTGAAAATGTGTGAAAAATATGAAGAGCTTCAAAAGGTTTCAAAATTATGATGCGCATGAAACTGTCTTAAAAATAGGAAGAGCATGAAGCGGTGTTGAAAAACATGAAGAGCCTGAAAAGGTGTGAAATATATGAAGAGCTACAAAATGTGTCAAAAATATGAAGAGCATGAAGCGTTCTGAAAAATAGGAGGAGCATGAAACGGTGTTGAAAAACACGAAGAGCCTAAAAAGGAGTGAAATATATGAAGAGCTTCAAAGAAGTCAAAAATATAAGAAGCATGAAACGGTCTGAAAAATAGGAGGAGAATGAAGCGGTGTTGAAAAACATGAAGAGCCTGAAAAGGTGTGAAAAATATGAAGAGCTTCAAAAGTTTTCAAAAGTATGAGGAGCATGATACGGTCTGAAAAATAGGAGCAGCATGAAGCGGTGTTAAAAAATATAAACAACCTGAAAAGGTGTGAAATATATGAAGAGCTTCAAAAGGTGTCAAAAATATGAGGAGCTGAAAACGCTCTGAATATTAGGGGGAGCATGAAACGGACTTCAAAAACATGAAGAGCCTGAAAAGGTGTTAAAAATATGAAGAGCTTCAAAACTTGTCAATAATATAACGAGAATGAATCGGTCTGAAAAATAGGAGGAGCATGAAGCGGTGTTGAAAAACATGAAAAGCCTGAAAAGGTGTGAAAAATAAGGAGAGCTTCAAAAGGTGTCAAAAATATGAGGAGCATGAAATGGTCTGAAAAACAGGAGGAGCATGACGCGGTGTTGAAAAACATGAGGAGCCTGAAAAGGTGTGAAATATATGAAGAGCTTCAAAAGGTGTCAAAAATATGAGGAGCATGAAAAGGTCTGAAGAATAGGAGGAGTAAGAAGCGGTGTTGAAAAACATGAAGAGCCTGAAAAGGTGTGAAAAACATGAAGAGCTTCAAAATTGTCAAAAATATGAGGAGCATGAAACGGTTTGAAAAATAGGAGGAGCATGAAGCGGTGTTGCAAAACATGAAGAGCCTGAAAAGGTGTGAAAAACATGAAGAGCCTGAAAATGTGTGAAATATATGAAGAGCTTCAAATGGTGTCAAAAATATGAGGAGCATGAAACGGCGTTCAAAAACAAGAAGAACCTGAAATGGTGTGAAAAATATGAAGAACTTAAAAAAGTGTCAAAAATAGGAGGAGTTTCAAAGGGTCCGAAAAATAGGAAGAGCATGAAGGGGTGTTGCAAAATATGAAGACCCTGAAAAGGTATGAATTATATGAAGAGCTTCAAAAGGTGTCAAAAATATAAGAAGCATGAAACGGTCTTAAAAATAGGAGGAGCATGAAACGGTGTTGAAAAACATGAAGAGCCTGAAAATGTGTGAAAAATATGAAGAGCTTCAAAAGGTGTCAAAAATAGAAGGAGCATGAAGCGGAGTTGAAAAACATGAAGAGCTTCAAAATGTGTCAAAAATATGAGGAGCATGAAATGGTCTGAAAAATAGGAGGAGCATGTAATGGTGTTGAAAACCACGAAGAGCCTGAAGAGGAGTGAAACACATGAAGAGCTTCAAAAGGTGTCATAAATATGAGAAGCATGAAATGGTGTTCAAAAACATGAAGAGCCTGAAAATGTGTGAATAATATGAGGAGCATGAAAGGGTCTTAAAAATATGTGGAGCATGAAGCGGTGTTCAAAAACATGAAGAGCCTGACAAGGTGTGAAAAATATGAAGAGGTTCACAAAGTGTCAAAAATATAAGAAGCATGAAACTGTTCTGAAAACTAGGTGCAGCATAAAGCGGTGTTGAAAAACATGAAGGGTCTGAAAATGTGTGAAACATATGAAGAGCTTCAAAAGGTGAAAAAATATGAGGAGCATGAAACGGTCTGAAACATAGGAGGAGCATGAAGGAGTGTTCAAAACATGCAGAGCCTGAAAAGGTGTGAAAAATATGAAGAGCTCCAAAAGTTGTCAAAAATATGAGGAGCAGGAAACGGTCTGAAAAATAGGAGGAGCATGAAACGGTGTTCAAAAACTTGAAGATACTAAAAAGATGTGAAAAATATGAAGAGCTTCAAAAAGTGTAAATATATGAGGAGCACGAAACATTCTGAAAAATAAGAGGAGTATGAAACGGTGTTGAACAACATGAAGAGCATGAAAAGGTGTGAAAAATATGAAGAGATTAAAAAGGTGTCAAAAATATAAGGAGCGTGAAACGGTCTGAAAAATAGAAGGCGCATGAAGTGGTGTTCAAAAACATGAAGAGCCCGAAAAGGTGTGAAAAATATGAAGAGCTTCAAAAGGTGTCAAATATATGAGGAGCATGAAACTGTCTGAAATATAAGAGGAGTATGAAACGGTGTTCAAAATCATTAAGAGCCTGAAAAGGTGTCAAAAATATGAGGAGCAGGAAACAGTCTGAAAATAGCAGGAGCATGAAACGGTGTTGAAAAACATGAAGAGCATGAAAAGGTGTGAAAAATATTAAGAGCTTCAAAAGGTGTCAAATAGGAGTAGCATGAAACTCTGTTCAAAAACAAGAAGAGCCTGAAAAGGTGTGCAAAATTTGAAGAGCTTCAAAACGTGTGAAAATATGAGGTGCATGAAACGGTCTGAAAAATAGGAGGGGCATGAAACGGTCTTGAAAAACATGAAGAGCATGAAACGGTCTGAAAAATAGGAGGAGCATGAAATGGTGTTCAAAAACATGAAGATGCTGAAAACATGTGAAAAATATGAAGCGCTTCAAAAGGTGTCAAAAATATGAGGAGCATGAAACGGTCTGAAAAATAGGAGGAGCATGAAGCTGTGTTCAAAAACATGAAGAGCCTGAAAAGGTGTGAAAAATATGAAGAGCTTCAAAAGGTGTCAAAAATATGAGGAGCATAAAACGCTCTGAATATTAGGGGGAGCATGAAACGGTCTTCAAAAACATGAAGAGCCTGAAAAGGTGTTAAAAATATGAAGAGCTTCAAAACTTGTCAATAATATAATGAGAATGAAACGGTCTGAAAAATAGGAGGAGCATGAAGCGGTGTTGAAAAACATGAAAAACCTGAAAAGGTGTGAAAAATAAGAAGAGCTTCAAAAGGTGTCAAAAATATGAGGAGCATGAAACGGTCTGAAAAACAGGAGGAGCATGACGCGGTGTTGAAAAACATGAGGAGCCTGAAAAGGTGTGAAATATATGAAGAGCTTCAAAAGGTGTCAAAAATATGAGGAGCATGAAAAGGTCTGAAGAATAGGAGGAGTAAGAAGCGGTGTTGAAAAACATGAAGAGCCTGAAAAGGTGTGAAATACATGAAGAGCTTCAAAATTGTCAAAAATATGAAGAGCATGAAACGGTTTGAAAAATAGGAGGAGCATGAAGCGGTGTTGCAAAACATGAAGAGCCTGAAAAGGTGTGAAAAACATGAAGAGCCTGAAAATGTGTGAAATATATGAAGAGCTTCAAAATGTGTCAAAAATATGAGGATCATGAAACAGTCTGAAAAATATGAGGAGCATGAAACGGTGTTCAAGAACATGAAGGGCCTGAAAAGGTGTGAAAAACATGAAGAGACTGAAAAGGTGTGAAATATATGAAAAGCTTCATAATGTGTCAAAAATATGAGGAGCATGAAGCGGTGTTGAAAAACATGAAGATCCTGAAAAGAAGTGAAATATATGACGACCTTCAAAAGGTGTCAAAAATATGAGGAGCATGAAGCGTTGTTGAAAAACATGAAGAGTCTGAAAAGGTGTGAAATATATGAAGAGCTTCAAAAGGTTTCAAAAATATGAGGAGCACGAAACGGTCTGAAAAATAGGAGTAGCATGAAGCGGTGTTGAAAAACATGAAGAGCCTGAAAAGGTGTGAAAAATATTAAGAGCTTCAAAACGTGTCAAAAATATGAGGAGCATGAAACGGTCTGAAAAATCGGAGGAGCATGAGTGGTGTTGAAATACATGAAGAGGCTGAAAAGGTGTGATATATATGAAGAGTTTCAAAACGTGTCATAAATATGAGGAGTATGAAACAGTCTGAAAAATACGAGGAGCATGAAGCGGTGTTCAAAACCATGAAGAGCCTGAAAAGGTGTGAAATATATGAAGAGCTTCAAGGGTGTCAAAAATATGAGGAACATGAAACAGTCTGAAAAATAGAAGGAGCATGAAACGGTGTTGAAAAACATGAAGAGCCTGAAAAGGTGTGAAAAACATGAAGAGCCTGAAAAGTTGTGAAAAACATGAAGAGCCTGAAAAGCTGTGAGAAAGATGAAGAGCCTCAAAAGGTGTAAAATATATGAAGAGTTTCAATAGGTGTCAAAAATATGAGGAGCATGAAACGGTCTGAAAAATAGGAGGAGCATCAAATGGTGCTGAAAAACATGAAGAGCCTGAAAAGGTTTGAGAAATATGAAGAGCTTCAAAAGGTGTCAAAAATATGAGGAGCATGAAACGGTCTGAAAAATAGGAGGAGCATGTAATGGTGTTGAAAACCCCGAAGAGCCTGAAGAGGAGTGAAATACATGAAGAACTTCAAAAGGTGTCAAAAATATGAGAAGCATGAAATGGTGTTCAAAAACATGAAGAGCCTGACAAGGTGTGAAAAATATGAAGAGGTTCAAAAAGTGTCAAAAATATGAGGAGCATGAAACTGTTCTGAAAAATAGGTGCAGCATAAAGCGGTGTTGGAAAACATGAAGGGTCTGAAAATGTGTGAAATATATGAAGAGATTCAAAAGTTGAAAAAATATGAGGAGCATGAAACGGTCTGAAACATAGGAGGAGCATGAAGGAGTGTTCTAAACATGCAGAGCCTGAAAAGGTGTGAAAAATATGAAGAGCTCCAAAAGTTGTCAAAAATATGAGGAGCATGAAACAGTCTGAAAAATAGGAGGAACATGAAGCGGTGTTCAAAAACATGAAGAGCCTGAAGAGGTGTGAAATATATGAAGAGATTCAAAAGGTGTCAAAAATATGAGGAGCATGAAACGGTCTGAAAAATAGGAGGAGTATGAAGCGGTGTTGAAAAACATTAAAAGCCTGACAAGGTGTGAAAAATACGAAGAGCTTCAAAAGGTGTCAAAAATATGAGGAGCATGAAACGGTCTGAAAAATAGGAGGAGCATTAATCGTTGTTGAAAAACATGAAGAGCCTGAAATAGTGTGAGAAATATGAAGAGCTTCAAAAGGTGTCAGAAATGAGAGGAGCATGAAACGGTCTGAAAAATAGGAGGAGCATGAAGCGGTGTTCAAAACATGAAGAGCCTGAAACACTGTGAAAAATATGAAGAGCTTCAAAAGGTGTGAAAAATATGAAGAGCGTCAAAAGGTGTCAAAAATAGGAGGAGCATGAATCGGTCTAAAAATTAGGAGGAGCATGAAGCGGTGTTCAAAAACATGAAGAGCCTGAAAAGGTGTGAAAAATATGAAGAGCTTCAAAAGGTGTGAAAAATATGAGGATCATGAAACGGTCTGAAAAATAAGAGGACCATGAAGCGGTGTTGAAAAATATGAAGAGCCTGAAAAAGTGTGAAAAATATGAAGAGCTTCAAAACGTGTCAACAATATGAGGAGCATGAAGCGGTTTTCAAGAATATGAAGAGCATTAAAAAGTGCAAAAAATGTGAAGAGCTTCAAAAGGTGTAAAAATATGAGGAGCATGAAACGGTCTGAAAAATAAGAGGATCACGAAACGTTCTGAAAAACAGGAGGAGCATGAAACAGTGTTGAAAAACATGAAGAGCCTGAAAAGGATTGGAAAATATGAAGAAGTTCAAAAAGTGCCAAATATATGAGGAGCATGAAACGGTCTGAAAAATTGGAGGAACATGAAACGGTGCTCAAAAACATGAAGAGCCTGAAAAGGTGTGAAAAATATGAAGAGCTTCAAAAGGTGTCAAAAATATGAGGAGCATGAAACGGTCTGAAAAAGAGGAGGAGCATGAAGTGGTGTTCAAAAACATGAAGCCGGAAATGATGTGAAAAATATGAAGAGCTTCAAAAGGTGTGAAAAATATGAGGAGCATGAAACAGTCTGAAAAATAGGAGGAGCATTAAACAGTGTTGAAAAATAAGGAGAGCCTGAAAAGGTGTGAAAAATATGAAGAGCTTCAAAACGTGTGAAAAATATGAAGAGCTTCAAAAGGTGTGAAAAATATGAGGAGCATGATACGGTCTGAAAAATAGGAGGAGCATTAAATAGTTTTGAAAAATATGGAGAGCCTGAAAAGGTGTGAAAAATATGAAGAGCTTCAAAAGGTGTCAAAAATATGAAGAGCCTCAAAAGGTGTCAAAAATATGAGGAGCATGAAACGGTCTGAAAAATAGGAGGAGCATGAAGCGATATTGAAAAACATGAAGAGCCTTAAAAATGTGTGAAAAATATGAAGAGCTTCAAAAGGTGTCAAATATATGAGGAGCACGAAACGGTCTGAAAAATAGGAGGAGCATGAAGCGGTGTTCAAAAACATGAAGAGCCTGAAAAGGTGTGAAAAACATGAAGAGCTTCAAAGGGTGTCAAAAATATGAGGAGCATGAAACGTTCTGAGAAATAGGAGGAGAATGAAGCGATGTTCAGAACCAAGAAGAGACTGAACAGGTGAGAAAAATATCAAGAGCTTCAAAAGGTGTGAAAATATGAAGAGCTTCAAAAGGTGTGAAAATATTAGGAGCATGAAACGGTCTGAAATATAGGAGGAGCATGAAGCGGTGTTCAAAAACATGAGGAGCCTGAAAAGGTGTGACAAACATGAAGAGCCTGAAAAGGTGTGAAATATATGAAGAGGTTCAAAAGGTGTGAAAAATTTGAAGAGCTTCAAAAATTGTCAAAAATATGATGAGCAAGAATCGATCTGAAAAATAGGTGGAGAAGGAAGTGGTGTTGAAAAACATGAAGAGACTGAAAAGGTGTGAAAATATGAAGACCATCAAAAGGTGTCAAAAATAGGAGTAGCATGAAACGGTGTTCAAAATCATGAAGAGCCTGAATAGGAGTGAAAAATATGAAGAGCTTCAAAAGGTGTAAAAAATATGAGGAGCATGAAACGGTCTGAAAAATAGGAGGAGCATGAAACGGTGTTGAAAAACATGAAGAGTCTGAAAAGGTGTGAAAAATATTAAGAGCTTCAAAAGGTGTCAAAAATATGAGGAGCATGACGGTCTGAAAAATAGGAAGAGCATGAGTGGTGTTGAAATACATGAAGAGGCTGAAAAGGTGTGAAATATATGAAAAGCTTCAAAACGTGTCATAAATATGAGGTGTATGAAACAGTCTGAAAAATAGGAGGAGCATGAAGCGGTGTTCAAAACCATGAAGAGCCTGAAAAGGTGTGAAATATATGAAGAGCTTCAAGGGTGTCAAAAATATGAGGAGCATGATACAGTCTGAAAAATAGAAGGAGCATGAAACGGTGTTGAAAAACATGAAGAGCCTGAAATGGTGTTAAAAACATGAAGAGCCTGAAAAGGTGTGAAAAAGGTGAAGAGCCTCAAAAGGTGTGAAATATATGAAGAGCTTCAATAGGTGTCAAAAATATGAGGAGCATGAAACGGTCTGAAAAATAGGAGGAGCATGACGCGGTGTTGAAAATCATGAAGAGCCTGAAAAGTTGTGAAAAACACGAAGAGCCTGAAAAGGTGTGAAAAACATGAAGAGCCTCAAAAGGTGTGAAATATATGAAGAGCTTCAAAAGGTATAAAAATATGAGAAGCATGAAACGATCTGAAAAATAGGTGGAGCAAGAAGTGGTGTTGAAAAACATGAAGCGCATGAAAATGTGTGAAAAATATGAAGAGCTTCGAAGGTGTCAAAAATATGAGGAGCATGAAAACGTCTGAAAAATAGGAGGAGCATGAAGCGGTGTGAAAAACTTGAAAGAGCCTGAAAAGCTGTGAAAAAAATGAAGAGCTTCAAAAGGTGTCAAAAATTTGAGGAGCATGAAACGGTCTGAAAACTAGGAGGAGCATGAAGCAGTGATGAAAAACATGAAGAGCCTGAAAAGGTGTGAAATATATGAAGAGCTTCAAAAGGCGTCAAAAATAGGAGGAGCATGAAAAGCTCTGAAAAATAGGAGGAGCATGAGGCGGTGTTGAAAAACATGAAGAACCTGAAATGGTGTGAAAAATATGAAGAACTTAAAAACGTGTCAAAAATAGGAGGAGTTTCAAAGGGTCCAAAAAAAGGAAGAGCATGAAGGGTTGTTGCAAAACATGAAGAGCCTGAAAAGGTGTGAAAAACATGAAGAGCCTGAAAAGGTGTAAAAATATGAAGAGCTCCAAAAAGTGTCAAAAATATGAGGAGCATGAAACGATCTGAAACATAGTAGGAGCATGCAGCATTGTTCAAAAACATGAAGAGCCTGAAAGGGTGTGAAATATATGAAGAGCTTCAAAAGTGTCAAAAATATGAGGAGCATGACATGGTCTTAAAAATAGGAGGAGCATGAAGCGGTGTTGAAAAACATGAAGAGCCTGAAAAGGTGTGAAATATATGAAGAGCTTCACAAGGTGTCAAAAATATAAGAAGCATGAAACGGTCTTAAAAATAGGAGGAGCATGAAACGGTGTTGAAAAACATGAAGAGCCTGAAAATGTGTGAAAAATATGAAGAGCTTCAAAAGGTGTCAAAAATAGAAGGAGCATGAAGCGGAGTTGAAAAACATGAAGAGCTTCAAAATGTGTCAAAAATATGAGGAGCATGATACGGTCTCAAAAATAGGAGGAGCATGAAGCGGTGTTGAAAAACATGAAGAGCCTGGAAAGGTGTGAAATAGATGAAGAGATTCAAAAGTGTCACAAATAGGAGGAACATGAAACGGTCTGAAAAATAGGAGGAGCATGAAGTGGAGTTGAAAAAAATGAATAGCCTGAAAAGGTGTGAAAAATATTAGGAGCATGAAACAGTCTGAAAATAGGAGGAGCATCAAATGGTGCTGAAAAACATGGAGAGCCTGAAAAGGTTTGAAAAATATGAAGATCTTCAAAAGGTGTCAAAAATATGAGGAGCATGAAATGCTCTGAAAAATAGGAGGAGCATGTAATGTTGTTGAAAACCACGAAGAGCCTGAAGAGGAGTGAAATACTTGAAGAGCTTCAAAAGGTGTCATATATATGAGAAGCATGAAATGGTGTTCAAAAACATGAAGAGCCTGAAAATGTGTGAAAAATATGAGGAGCATGAAACGGTCTTAAAAATATGTGGAGCATGAAGCGGTGTTCAAAAACATGAAGAGCCTGACAAGGTGTGAAAAATATGAAGAGGTTCAAAAAGTGTCAAAAATATGAGGAGCATGAAACGGTCTGAAAAATAGGTGCAGCATAAAGCGGTGTTGAAAAACATGAAGGGTCTGAAAATGTGTGAAACATATGAAGAGCTTCAAAAGGTGAAAAAATATGAGGAGCATGAAACGGTCTGAAAAATAGGAGGCGCATGAAGTGGTGTTCAAAATCATGAAGAGCCCGAAAAGGTGTGAAAAATATGAAGAGCTTCAAAAGGTGTCAAATATATGAGGAGGATGAAACTGTCTGAAAAATAAGAGGAGTATGAAACGGTGTTCAAAGTCATTAAGAGCCTGAAAAGGTGTCAAAAATATGAGGAGCAGGAAACAGTCTGAAAATAGGAGGAGCATGAAACGGTGTTGAAAAACATGAAGAGCATGAAAAGGTGTGAAAAATATGAAGAGCTTCATAAGGTTTCAAAATTATGATGCGCATGAAACTGTCTTAAAAATAGGAAGAGCATGAAGCGGTGTTGAAAAACATGAAGAGCCTGAAAAGGTGTGAAATATATGAAGAGCTACAAAATGTGTCAAAAATATGAGGAGCATGAAGCGTTCTGAAAAATAGGAGGAGCATGAAACGGTGTTGAAAAACACGAAGAGCCTAAAA
This sequence comes from Dama dama, assembly GCF_033118175.1. Lineage (NCBI taxonomy): Eukaryota > Metazoa > Chordata > Mammalia > Artiodactyla > Cervidae > Dama > Dama dama. The sequence goes on along the minus strand of NC_083688.1, from coordinate 63,297,208 downwards.
AGGAGTGAAATATATGAAGAGCTTCAAAAGAAGTCAAAATATAAGGAGCATGAAACGGTCTGAAAAATAGGAGGAGCATGATGCGGTGTTGAAAAACATAAAGAGCCTGAAAAGGTGTGAAATATATGAAGAGGTTCAAAAGGTGTCAAAAATAGGAGGAGCATGAAACAGTTTGAAAAATAGGAAGAGCATGAAATGGTGTTGAAAAACATGAAGAGCCTGAAAAGGTGTGAATAATATGAAGAGCTTCAAAAGGAGTCAAATATATGAGGAGCATGAAACTGTCTGAAAAATAGGAGGAGCATGAAACGGTGTTGCAAAACATGAAGAGCCTGAAAAGGTGTGAAATATATGAAGAGCTTCAAAAGTTTTCAAAAGTATGAGGAGCATGATACGGTCTGAAAAATAGGAGGAATATGAAGCGGTGTTGAAAAGTGAAGAGCCTGAAAAGGTGTGAAAAACATGAAGCGCTTCAAAAGTTGTCAAAAATATGAGGAACATGAAACGGTCTGAAAAATAGGAGGAGCAAGAATCGGTGTTGAAAAAAAGAAGAGCCTGAAAAGTTGTGAAATATATGAAGAACTTCAAAACGTGTCAAATATATGAGGAGCATGAAACGGTCTGAAAAATAGGAGCAGCATGAAGCGGTGTTAAAAAACATAAACAGCCTGAAAAGGTGTGAAATATATGAAGAGCTTCAAAAGGTGTCAAAAATATGAGGAGCATAAAACGCTCTGAATATTAAGGGGAGCATGAAACGGTCTTCAAAAACATGAAGAGCCTGAAAAGTTGTTAAAAATATGAAGAGCTTCAAAACTTGTCAATAATATAATGAGAATGAAACGGTCTGAAAAATAGGAGGAGCATGAAGCGGTGTTGAAAAACATGAAAAGCCTGAAAAGGTGTGAAAAATAAGAAGAGCTTCAAAAGGTGTCAAAAATATGAGGAACATGAAACGGTCTGAAAAATAGGAGGAGCAAGAATCGGTGTTGAAAAAAAGAAGAGCCTGAAAAGCTGTGAAATATATGAAGAACTTCAAAAGGTGTCAAATATATGAGGAGCATGACACGGTCTGAAAAATAGGAGCAGCATGAAGCGGTGTTAAAAAACATAAACAGCCTGAAAAGGTGTGAAATATATGAAGAGCTTCAAAAAGTGTCAAAAATATGAGGAGCATAAAACGCTCTGAATATTAGGGGGAGCATGAAACGGTCTTCAAAAACATGAAGAGCCTGAAAAGTTGTTAAAAATATGAAGAGCTTCAAAACTTGTCAATAATACAATGAGAATGAAACGGTCTGAAAAATAGGAGGAGCATGAAGCGGTGTTGAAAAACATGAAAAGCCTGAAAAGGTGTGAAAAATAAGAAGAGCTTCAAAAGGTGTCAAAAATATGAGGAGCATGAAACGTTCTGAAAAATAGGAGGAGCATGACGCGGTGTTGAAAAACATGAGGAGCCTGAAAAGGTGTGAAATATATGAAGAGCTTCAAAAGGTGTCAAAAATATGAGGAACATGAAACAGTCTGAAAATTATGAGGAGCATGAAACGGCATTCAAAAACATGAAGAACCTGAAATGGTGTGAAAAATATGAAGAACTTAAAAACGTGTCAAAAATAGGAGGAGTTTCAAAGGGTCCGAAAAATAGGAAGAGCATGAAGGGGTGTTGCAAAACATGAAGAGCCTGAAAAGGTGTGAAAAACATGAAGAGCCTGAAAAGGTGTAAAAAATATGAAGAGCTTCAAAAAGTGTCAAAAATATGAGGAGCATGAAACGATCTGAAACATAGTAGGAGCATGCAGCATTGTTCAAAAACATGAAGAGCCTGAAAGGGTGTGAAATATATGAAGAGCTTCAAAAGGTGTCAAAAATATGAGGAGCATGACATGGTCTTAAAAATAGGAGGAACATGAAGCGGTGTTGAAAAACATGAAGAGCCTGAAAAGGTGTGAAATATATGAAGAGCTTCACAAGGTGTCAAAAATATAAGAAGCATGAAACGGTCTTAAAAATAGGAGGAGCATGAAACGGTGTTGAAAAACATGAAGAGCCTGAAAATGTGTGAAAAATATGAAGAGCTTCAAAAGGTGTCAAAAATAGAAGGAGCATGAAGCGGGGTTGAAAAACATGAAGAGCTTCAAAATGTGTCAAAAATATGAGGAGCATGATACGGTCTCAAAAATAGGAGGAGCATGAAGCGGTGTTGAAAAACATGAAGAGCCTGGAAAGGTGTGAAATATATGAAGAGATTCAAAAGTGTCACAAATAGGAGGAACATGAAACGGTCTGTAAAATAGGAGGAGCATGAAGTGGAGTTGAAAAAAATGAATAGCCTGAAAAAGTGTGAAAAATATTAGGAGCATGAAACAGTCTGAAACTAGGAGGAGCATCAAATGGTGCTGAAAAACATGGAGAGCCTGAAAAGGTTTGAAAAATATGAAGAGCTTCAAAAGGTGTCAAAAATATGAGGAGCATGAAATGGTCTGAAAAATAGGAGGAGCATGTAATGTTGTTGAAAACCACGAAGAGCCTGAAGAGGAGTGAAATACATGAAGAGCTTCAAAAGGTGTCATAAATATGAGAAGCATGAAATGGTGTTCAAAAACATGAAGAGCCTGAAAATGTGTGAAAAATATGAGGAGCATGAAACGGTCTTAAAAATATGTGGAGCATGAAGCGGTGTTCAAAAACATGAAGAGCCTGACAAGGTGTGAAAAATATGAAGAGGTTCAAAAAGTGTCAAAAATATGAGGAGCATGAAACTGTTCTGAAAAATAGGTGCAACATAAAGCGGTGTTGAAAAACATGAAGGGTCTGAAAATGTGTGAAACATATGAAGAGCTTCAAAAGGTGAAAAAATATGAGGAGCATGAAACGGTCTGAAAAATAGGAGGCGCATGAAGTGGTGTTCAAAAACATGAAGAGATCGAAAAGGTGTGAAAAATATGAAGAGCTTCAAAAGGGGTCAAATATATGAGGAGCATGAAACTGTCTGAAAAATAAGAGGAGTATGAAACGGTGTTCAAAGTCATTAAGAGCCTGAAAAGGTGTCAAAAATACGAGGAGCAGGAAACAGTCTGAAAATAGGAGGAGCATGAAACGGTGTTGAAAAACATGAAGAGCATGAAAAGGTGTGAAAAATATGAAGAGCTTCAAAAGGTGTCAAATAGGAGTAGCATGAAACGGTGTTCAAAAACATGAAGAGCCTGAAAAGGTGTGCAAAATTTGAAGAGCTTCAAAACGTGTGAAAATATGAGGTGCATGAAACGGTCTGAAAAATAGGAGGAGCATGAAATGGTGTTCAAAAACATGAAGATCCTGAAAACATGTGAAAAATATGAAGCGCTTCAAAAGGTGTCAAAAATATGAGGAGCATGAAACGGTCTGAAAAATAGGAGGAAAATGAAACGGTGTTCAAAATCATTAAGAGCCTGAAAAGGTGTGGAAAATATGAAGAGCTTCAGAAGGTGTGAAAAATATGAGAAGCATGAAGCGGTTATCAAAAACTTGAAGATACTGAACAGGTGTGAAAAATATGAAGAGCTTCAAAAAGTGGCAAAAATATGAGGAGCATGAAATGGTATGAAAAATAGGAGGAGCATGAAACGGTGTTCAAAAACATGAAGAGCCTGAAAAGCTGTGAAAAATATGAGGAGCATGAAACGGTCTGAAAAATAGGAGGAAAATGAAACGGTGTTCAAAATCATTAAGAGCCTGAAAAGCTGTGAAAAATATGAGGAGCATGAAACGGTCTGAAAAATAGGAGGAGCATGAAGTGGTGTTGAAAAACATGAAGAGCCTGAAAATGTGTGAAAAATATGAAGAGCTTCAGAAGGTGTGAATAATATGAGGAGCATGAAGCGGTGTTCAAAAACTTGAAGATACTGAAAAGGTGTGAAAAATATGAAGAACTTCAAAAGGTGTCAAAAATATGAGGAGCATGAAACGGTCTGAAAACTAGGAGGGGCATGAAGCGGTGTGTAAAAACATGAAGAGCCTGAAAAGGTGTGAAAAATATGAAGAGCTTCAAAAGTTGTAAAATATATGAGGAGCATGAAACGGTCTGAAAAATAGGAGGAGCATGAAGCGGTGTTGAAAAATATGAAGAGCCTGAAAAGGTGTGAAAAATATGAAGAGTTTCAAAACATGTAAAAATATGAGGAGCATGAAACGGTGTTCAGAAACATGAAGAGCCTGAAATGGTGTGAAAAATATGAAGAGCTTCAAAAGGTGTCAAAAATATGAGGAGCATGAAGCGTTCTGAAAAATAGGAGGAGCATGAAACGGTGTTGAATAAGACGAAGAACCTTAAAAGGAGTGAAAAATATGAAGAGCTTCAAAAGGTGTCAAATATATAAGGAGCATGAAACGGTCTGAAAAATAGGAGCAGCCTGAAACGGTGTGGAAAAACATGAAGAGACTGAAAATGTGTGAAAAATATGAAGAGCTTCATAAGGTTTCAAAATTATGATGCGCATGAAACTGTCTTAAAAATAGGAAGAGCATGAAGCGGTGTTGAAAAACATGAAGAGCCTGAAAAGGTGTGAAATATATGAAGAGCTACAAAATGTGTCAAAAATATGAGGAGCATGAAGCGTTCTGAAAAATAGGAGGAGCATGAAACGGTGTTGAAAAACACGAAGAGCCTAAAAAGGAGTGAAATATATGAAGAGCTTCAAAAGAAGTCAAAATATAAGGAGCATGAAACGGTCTGAAAAATAGGAGGAGCATGATGCGGTGTTGAAAAACATAAAGAGCCTGAAAAGGTGTGAAATATATGAAGAGGTTCAAAAGGTGTCAAAAATAGGAGGAGCATGAAACAGTTTGAAAAATAGGAAGAGCATGAAATGGTGTTGAAAAACATGAAGAGCCTGAAAAGGTGTGAATAGTATGAAGAGCTTCAAAAGGAGTCAAATATATGAGGAGCATGAAACTGTCTGAAAAATAGGAGGAGCATGAAACGGTCTGAAAAATAGGAGGAGCATGAAACGGTGTTGCAAAACATGAAGAGCCTGAAAAGGTGTGAAATATATGAAGAGCTTCAAAAGTTTTCAAAAGTATGAGGAGCATGATACGGTCTGAAAAATAGGAGGAGCATGAAGCGGTGTTGAAAAGTGAAGAGCCTGAAAAGGTGTGAAAAACATGAAGCGCTTCAAAAGTTGTCAAAAATATGAGGAACATGAAACGGTCTGAAAAATAGGAGGAGCAAGAATCGGTGTTGAAAAAAAGAAGAGCCTGAAAAGTTGTGAAATATATGAAGAACTTCAAAACGTGTCAAATATATGAGGAGCATGAAACGGTCTGAAAAATAGGAGCAGCATGAAGCGGTGTTAAAAAACATAAACAGCCTGAAAAGGTGTGAAATATATGAAGAGCTTCAAAAGGTGTCAAAAATATGAGGAGCATAAAACGCTCTGAATATTATGGGGAGCATGAAACGGTCTTCAAAAACATGAAGAGCCTGAAAAGGTGTTAAAAATATGAAGAGCTTCAAAACTTGTCAATAATATAATGAGAATGAAACGGTCCGAAAAATAGGAGGAGCATGAAGCTGTGTTGAAAAACATGAAAAGCCTGAAAAGGTGTGAAAAATAAGAAGAGCTTCAAAAGGTGTCAAAAATATGAGGAACATGAAACGGTCTGAAAAATAGGAGGAGCAAGAATCGGTGTTGAAAAAAAGAAGAGCCTGAAAAGCTGTGAAATATATGAAGAACTTCAAAAGGTGTCAAATATATGAGGAGCATGAAACGGTCTGAAAAATAGGAGCAGCATGAAGCGGTGTTAAAAAACATAAACAGCCTGAAAAGGTGTGAAATATATGAAGAGCTTCAAAAAGTGTCAAAAATATGAGGAGCATAAAACGCTCTGAATATTAGGGGGAGCATGAAACGGTCTTCAAAAACATGAAGAGCCTGAAAAGGTGTTAAAAATATGAAGAGCTTCAAAACTTGTCAATAATATAATGAGAATGAAACGGTCTGAAAAATAGGAGGAGCATGAAGCGGTGTTGAAAAACATGAAAAGCCTGAAAAGGTGTGAAAAATAAGAAGAGCTTCAAAAGGTGTCAAAAATATGAGGAGCATGAAACGTTCTGAAAAATAGGAGGAGCATGACGCGGTGTTGAAAAACATGAGGAGCCTGAAAAGGTGTGAAATATATGAAGAGCTTCAAAAGGTGTCAAAAATATGAGGAACATGAAACAGTCTGAAAATTATGAGGAGCATGAAACGGCATTCCAAAACATGAAGAACCTGAAATGGTGTGAAAAATATGAAGAACTTAAAAACGTGTCAAAAATAGGAGGAGTTTCAAAGGGTCCGAAAAATAGGAAGAGCATGAAGGGGTGTTGCAAAAGATGAAGAGCCTGAAAAGGTGTGAAAAACATGAAGAGCCTGAAAAGGTGTAAAAAATATGAAGAGCTTCAAAAAGTGTCAAAAATATGAGGAGCATGAAACGATCTGAAACATAGTAGGAGCATGCAGCATTGTTCAAAAACATGAAGAGCCTGAAAGGGTGTGAAATATATGAAGAGCTTCAAAAGGTGTCAAAAATATGAGGAGCATGACATGGTCTGAAAAATAGGAGGAACATGAAGCGGTGTTGAAAAACATGAAGAGCCTGAAAAGGTGTGAAATATATGAAGAGCTTCACAAGGTGTCAAAAATATAAGAAGCATGAAACGGTCTTAAAAATAGGAGGAGCATGAAACGGTGTTGAAAAACATGAAGAGCCTGGAAAGGTGTGAAATATATGAAGAACTTCAAAAGGTGACAAAAATATGAGGAGCAAGAAACGGTCTAAAAAATAGGAGGAGCATGAAGTGGTGTTGAAAAACATGAAGAGCCTGAAAAGGTGTAATAAATATGAAGAGCTTCAAAAAGTGTCAAAATAGAAGGAGCATGAAGCGGAGTTGAAAAACATGAAGAGCTTCAAAATGTGTCAAAAATATGAGGAGCATGATACGGTCTCAAAAATAGGAGGAGCATGAAGCGGTGTTGAAAAACATGAAGAGCCTGGAAAGGTGTGAAATATATGAAGAGATTCAAAAGTGTCACAAATAGGAGGAACATGAAACGGTCTGTAAAATAGGAGGAGCATGAAGTGGAGTTGAAAAAAATGAATAGCCTGAAAAAGTGTGAAAAATATTAGGAGCATGAAACAGTCTGAAAATAGGAGGAATATCAAATGGTGCTGAAAAACATGGAGAGCCTGAAAAGGTTTGAAAAATATGAAGAGCTTCAAAAGGTGTCAAAAATATGAGGAGCATGAAATGGTCTGAAAAATAGGAGGAGCATGTAATGTTGTTGAAAACCACGAAGAGCCTGAAGAGGAGTGAAATACATGAAGAGCTTCAAAAGGTGTCATAAATATGAGAAGCATGAAATGGTGTTCAAAAACATGAAGAGCCCGAAAATGTGTGAAAAATATGAGGAGCATGAAACGGTCTTAAAAATATGTGGAGCATGAAGCGGTGTTCAAAAACATGAAGAGCCTGACAAGGTGTGAAAAATATGAAGAGGTTCAAAAAGTGTCAAAAATATGAGGAGCATGAAACTGTTCTGAAAAATAGGTGCAACATAAAGCGGTGTTGAAAAACATGAAGGGTCTGAAAATGTGTGAAACATATGAAGAGCTTCAAAAGGTGAAAAAATATGAGGAGCATGAAACGGTCTGAAAAATAGGAGGCGCATGAAGTGGTGTTCAAAAACATGCAGAGCCTGAAAAGGTGTGAAAAATATGAAGAGCTTCGAAAGGGGTCAAATATATGAGGAGCATAAAACTGTCTGAAAAATAAGAGGAGTATGAAACGGTGTTCAAAGTCATTAAGAGCCTGAAAAGGTGTCAAAAATACGAGGAGCAGGAAACAGTCTGAAAAATAAGAGGAGTATGAAACGGTGTTCAAAGTCATTAAGAGCCTGAAAAAGTGTGAAAAATATGAAGAGCTTCAAAAGGTGTAAAAAACATTAAGAGCTTCAAAAGGTGTGAAACATATGAAGAGCTTCAAAAGGTGAAAAAATATGAGGAGCATGAAACGCTCTGAAAAATAGGAGGCGCATGAAGTGGTGTTCAAAAACATGAAGAGCCCGAAAAGGTGTGAAAAATATGAAGAGCTTCAAAAGGTGTCAAATATATGAGGAGCATGAAACTGTCTGAAAAATAAGAGGAGTATGAAACGGTGTTCAAAGTCATTAAGAGCCTGAAAAGGTGTCAAAAATATGAGGAGCAGGAAACAGTCAGAAAATAGGAGGAGCATGAAACGGTGTTGAAAAAAATGAAGAACATGAAAAGATGTGAAAAATATGAAGAGCTTCAAAAGGTGTCAAATAGGAGTAGCATGAAACGGTGTTCAAAAACATGAAGAGCCTGAAAAGGTGTGCAAAATTTGAAGAGCTTCAAAACGTGTGAAAATATGAGGTGCATGAAACGGTCTGAAAAATAGGAGGAGCATGAAACGGTCTTGAAAAACATGAAGAGCATGAAACGGTCTGAAAAATAGGAGGAGCATGAAATGGTGTTCAAAAACATGAAGATCCTGAAAACATGTGAAAAATATGAAGCGCTTCAAAAGGTGTCAAAAATATGAGGAGCATGAAACGGTCTGAAAAATAGGAGGAAAATGAAACGGTGTTCAAAATCATTAAGAGCCTGAAAAGGTGTGAAAAATATGAGGAGCATGAAACGGTGTGAAAAAAAGGTGAGAATGAAGTTGTGTTCAAAGACATGAAGAGCCCGAAAAGTGTGTAAAATATGAAGAGCTTCAAAAGGTGTCAAAAATACGAGGAGCATGAAAAGGTCTGAAAAATAGGAGGAGCATGAAGTGGTGTTGAAAAACATGAAGAGCCTGAAAATGTGTGAAAAATATGAAGAGCTTCAGAAGGTGTGAATAATATGAGGAGCATGAAGCGGTGTTCAAAAACTTGAAGATACTGAAAAGGTGTGAAAAATATGAAGAGCTTCAAAAGGTGTCAAAAATATGAGGCCATGAAATGGTCTGAAAAATATTAGGAGCATGAAACGGTGTTGAACACCTGAAGCGCCTGAAAAGGTGTGAAAAATATGAAGAGTTTTAAAACATGTAAAAATATGAGGAACATGAAAAGGTCTGAAAAATAGGAGGAGCAAGAATCGGTGTTGAAAAAAAGAAGAGCTTGAAAAGTTGTGAAATATATGAAGAGCTTCAAAATGTGTCAAATATATGAGGAGCATGAAACGGTCTAAAAATAGGAGCAGCATGAAGCGGTGTTGAAAAACATAAACAGCCTGAAAAGTTGTGAAATATATGAAGAGCTTCAAAATGTGTCAAAAATATGAGGAGCATGAAACGTTCTGAAGATTAGGAGGAGCATGAAAAAGTCTTCAAAAACATGAAGAGCCTGAAAAGGTGTGAAACATATGAAAAGCATGAAAAGGTGTGAAATATATGAGGAGCCTGAAACGGTCTGCAAAACAGGAGGAGCATGAATCGGTGTTGAAAAAAATGAAGAGCATGAAAAGGTGTGAAAAATATGAAGAGCTTCAAAAGGTGTCAAAAATATGAGGAGGAAGAAACCTTGTGAAAAAATGAGGGGGAAGAAGTGGTGTCCAAAAACATGAAGAGCCTGAAAAAGTGTGAAAAACATGAAGAGCTTCAAAAGGAGTCAAAAATATGAGGAGGATGAAACAGTCTGAAAAATAGGAGGAGCATGAAACAGTGTTCAAAAACATGAAGAGCCTGAAAAGGTGGGAAAAATATGAAAAGGTTCAAAAGTGTAAAAAATATGAGGAGCAAGAAACGGTCTGAAAAATAGGAGGAGCATGAAACGGTGTTCAGAAACATGAAGAGCCTGAAAAGGTGTGAAATATATGAAGAACTTCAAAAGGTGACAAAAATATGAGGAGCAAGAAACGGTCTAAAAAATAGGAGGAGCATGAAGTGGTGTTGAAAAACATGAAGGCCTGAAAAGGTGTAATAAATATGAAGAGCTTCAAAAAGTGTCAAAAATATGAGGAGCATGAAACGATCTGAAACATAGTAGGAGCAAGAAGTGTTGTTCAAAAACATGAAGAGCCTGAAAAGTTGTGAAATATATGAAGATTTTCAAAAGGTGTCAAAAATATGAGGAGCATGACATGGTCTGAAAAATAGGAGGAGCATGAAGCAGTGTTGAAAAACATGAAGAGCCTGAAAATGTGTGAAAAATATGAAGAGGTTCAAAAAGTGTGAAAAATATGAAGAGCTTCAAAAGGTGTAAAAAACATGAAGAGTTTCAAAAGGTGTGAAAATATGAAGAGTTTCAAAAGGTGTCAAACATATGAGGAGCATGAAACGGTCTGAAAAATAGGAGGAGCATGAAACGGTGTTCAAAACCATGAAGAGACTGAAAAGGTGTGAAATATATGAAGACTTCAAAAGGTGTCAAAAATATGAGGAGCATGAAACGGTCTGAAAAATATTAGGAGCATGAAACGGTGTTGAAAACCTGAAGCGCCTGAAAAGGTGTGAAAAATATGAAGAGTTTCAAAACATGTAAAAATATGAGGAGCATGAAACGGTGTTCAGAAACATGAAGAGCCTGAAAAAGTGTGAAATATATGAAGAGGTTCAAAAAGTGTCAAAAATATGAGGAACATGAAACGGTCTGAAAAATAGGAGGAGCAAGAATCGGTGTTGAAAAAGGAAAAGCTTGAAAAGTTGTGAAATACATGAAGAGCTTCAAAATGTGTCAAATATATGAGGAGCATGAAACGGTCTGAAAAATAGGAGCAGCACGAAGCGGTGTTGAAAAACATAAACAGCCTGAAAAGTTGTGAAATATATGAAGAGCTTCAAAATGTGTCAAAAATATGAGGAGCATGAAACGTTCTGAAGATTAGGAGGAGCATGAAAAAGTCTTCAAAAACATGAAGTGCCTGAAAAGGTGTGAAAAATATGAAGAGCTTCAAAATGTGTCAAGAATATGAGGAGCATGAAATGGTCTGAAAAATAGGAGGAGCATGAAACGGTGTTCAAAAACATGAAGAGACTGAAAAGGTGTGAAACATATGAAAAGCATGAAAAGGTGTGAAATATATGAGGAGCCTGAAACGGTCTGCAAAACAGGAGGAGCATGAATCGGTGTTGAAAAAAATGAAGAGCATGAAAAGGTGTGAAAAATATGAAGAGCTTCAAAAGGTGTCAAAAAAATGAGGAGGAAGAAACCTTGTGAAAAAATGAGGGGGAAGAAGTGGTGTCCAAAAACATGAAGAGCCTGAAAAAGTGTGAAAAACATGAAGAGCTTCAAAAGGTGTCAAAAATATGAGGAGCATGAAACGGTCTAAAAAATAGGAGGAGCATGAAGTGGTGTTGAAAAACATGAAGAGCCTGAAAAGGTGTAAAAAATATGAAGAGCTTCAAAAGGTGTCAAAAATATGAGGAGCATGAACGGTCTGGAAAATAGGAGGAGCATGAAACGGTGTTCAGAAACATGACGAGCCTGAAAAGTTGTGAAATATATGAAGAGCTTCAAAAGGTGTCAAAAATATGAGGAGCATGACATGGTCTGAAAAATAGGAGGAGCATGAAGGAGTGTTGAAAAACATGAAGAGCCTGAAAAGGTGTGAAAAATATGAAGAGGTTCAAAAAGTTAGAAAAATATGAAGAGCTTCAAAAGGTGTCAAAAATATGAGGAGCATGAAACGGTCTGAAAAATAGGAGGATCATGAAGCGGTGTTCAAAAACATGAAGAGCCTGAAAAAGTGTGAAAAATATGAAGAGCTTCAAAAGGTGTAAAAAACATGAAGAGCTTCAAAAGGTGTGAAACATATGAAGAGCTTCAAAAGGTGAAAAAATATGAGGAGCATGAAACGCTCTGAAAAATAGGAGGCGCATGAAGTGGTGTTCAAAAACATGAAGAGCCCGAAAAGGTGTGAAAAATATGAAGAGCTTCAAAAGGTGTCAAATATATGAGGAGCATGAAACTGTCTGAAAAATAAGAGGAGTATGAAACGGTGTTCAAAGTCATTAAGAGCCTGAAAAGGTGTCAAAAATATGAGGAGCAGGAAACAGTCAGAAAATAGGAGGAGCATGAAACGGTGTTGAAAAAAATGAAGAACATGAAAAGATGTGAAAAATATGAAGAGCTTCAAAAGGTGTCAAATAGGAGTAGCATGAAACGGTGTTCAAAAACATGAAGAGCCTGAAAAGGTGTGCAAAATTTGAAGAGCTTCAAAACGTGTGAAAATATGAGGTGCATGAAACGGTCTGAAAAATAGGAGGAGCATGAAACGGTCTTGAAAAACATGAAGAGCATGAAACGGTCTGAAAAATAGGAGGAGCATGAAATGGTGTTCAAAAACATGAAGAGGCTGAAAACATGTGAAAAATATGAAGCGCTTCAAAAGGTGTCAAAAATATGAGGAGCATGAAACGGTCTGAAAAATAGGAGGAAAATGAAACGGTGTTCAAAATCATTAAGAGCCTGAAAAGGTGTGAAAAATATGAGGAGCATGAAACGGTGTGAAAAAAAGGTGAGAATGAAGTTGTGTTCAAAGACATGAAGAGCCCGAAAAGTGTGTAAAATATGAAGAGCTTCAAAAGGTGTCAAAAATACGAGGAGCATGAAAAGGTCTGAAAAATAGGAGGAGCATGAAGTGGTGTTGAAAAACATGAAGAGCCTGAAAATGTGTGAAAAATATGAAGAGCTTCAGAAGGTGTGAATAATATGAGGAGCATGAAGCGGTGTTCAAAAACTTGAAGATACTGAAAAGGTGTGAAAAATATGAAGAGCTTCAAAAGGTGTCAAAAATATGAGGCCATGAAATGGTCTGAAAAATATTAGGAGCATGAAACGGTGTTGAACACCTGAAGCGCCTGAAAAGGTGTGAAAAATATGAAGAGTTTTAAAACATGTAAAAATATGAGGAACATGAAAAGGTCTGAAAAATAGGAGGAGCAAGAATCGGTGTTGAAAAAAAGAAGAGCTTGAAAAGTTGTGAAATATATGAAGAGCTTCAAAATGTGTCAAATATATGAGGAGCATGAAACGGTCTAAAAATAGGAGCAGCATGAAGCGGTGTTGAAAAACATAAACAGCCTGAAAAGTTGTGAAATATATGAAGAGCTTCAAAATGTGTCAAAAATATGAGGAGCATGAAACGTTCTGAAGATTAGGAGGAGCATGAAAAAGTCTTCAAAAACATGAAGAGCCTGAAAAGGTGTGAAACATATGAAAAGCATGAAAAGGTGTGAAATATATGAGGAGCCTGAAACGGTCTGCAATACAGGAGGAGCATGAATCGGTGTTGAAAAAAATGAAGAGCATGAAAAGGTGTGAAAAATATGAAGAGCTTCAAAAGGTGTCAAAAATATGAGGAGGAAGAAACCTTGTGAAAAAATGAGGGGGAAGAAGTGGTGTCCAAAAACATGAAGAGCCTGAAAAAGTGTGAAAAACATGAAGAGCTTAAAAGGAGTCAAAAATATGAGGAGGATGAAACAGTCTGAAAAATAGGAGGAGCATGAAACAGTGTTCAAAAACATGAAGAGCCTGAAAAGGTGGGAAAAATATGAAAAGGTTCAAAAGTGTAAAAAATATGGGGAGCAAGAAACGGTCTGAAAAATAGGAGGAGCATGAAACGGTGTTCAGAAACATGAAGAGCCTGAAAAGGTGTGAAATATATGAAGAACTTCAAAAGGTGACAAAAATATGAGGAGCAAGAAACGGTCTAAAAAATAGGAGGAGCATGAAGTGGTGTTGAAAAACATGAAGAGCCTGAAAAGGTGTAATAAATATGAAGAGCTTCAAAAAGTGTCAAAAATATGAGGAGCATGAAACGATCTGAAACATAGTAGGAGCATGAAGCGTTGTTCAAAAACATGAAGAGCCTGAAAAGTTGTGAAATATATGAAGAGTTTCAAAAGGTGTCAAAAATATGAGGAGCATGACATGGTCTGAAAAATAGGAGGAGCATGAAGCAGTGTTGAAAAACATGAAGAGCCTGAAAAGGTGTGAAAAATATGAAGAGGTTCAAAAAGTGAGAAAAATATGAAGAGCTTCAAAAGGTGTAAAAAACATGAAGAGCTTCAAAAGGTGTGAAAATATGAAGAGTTTCAAAAGGTGTCAAACATATGAGGAGCATGAAACGGTCTGAAAAATAGGAGGAGCATGAAACGGTGTTCAAAACCATGAAGAGACTGAAAAGGTGTGAAATATATGAAGACTTCAAAAGGTGTCAAAAATATGAGGAGCATGAAACGGTCTGAAAAATATGAGGAGCATGAAACGGTGTTCAGAAACATGAAGAGCCTGAAAAAGTGTGAAATATATGAAGAGGTTCAAAAAGTGTCAAAAATATGAGGAACATGAAACGGTCTGAAAAATAGGAGGAGCAAGAATCGGTGTTGAAAAAGGAAAAGCTTGAAAAGTTGTGAAATACATGAAGAGCTTCAAAATGTGTCAAACATATGAGGAGCATGAAACGGTCTGAAAAATAGGAGCAGCATGAAGCGGTGTTGAAAAACATAAACAGCCTGAAAAGTTGTGAAATATATGAAGAGCTTCAAAATGTGTCAAAAATATGAGGAGCATGAAACGTTCTGAAGATTAGGAGGAGCATGAAAAAGTCTTCAAAAACATGAAGAGCCTGAAAAGGTGTGAAAAATATGAAGAGCTTCAAAATGTGTCAAGAATATGAGGAGCATGAAATGGTCTGAAAAATAGGAGGAGCATGAAACGGTGTTCAAAAACATGAAGAGACAGAAAAGGTGTGAAACATATGAAAAGCATGAAAAGGTGTGAAATATATGAGGAGCCTGAAACGGTCTGCAAAACAGGAGGAGCATGAATCGGTGTTGAAAAAAATGAAGAGCATGAAAAGGTGTGAAAAATATGAAGAGCCTCAAAAGGTGTCAAAATTATGAGGAACTTGAAACGGTCTCAAATATAGGAGGAGAATAAAACGGTGTTGAAAAATATGTAGATCGTGAAAAGGTGTGAAAAATTTGTACAGCCTCAAAAGGAGTGAAAAATATGAGCAGCATGAAATGGTCTGAAAAATAGGAGGACCATGAAACGGTGTTCAAAACCATGAAGAGACTGAAAAGGTGTGAAATATATGAAGACTTCAAAAAGGTGTCAAAAATATGAGGAGCATGAAACGTTCTGAAATATAGGAGGAGCATGAAGCGGTGTTCAAAAACTTGAAGAGCCTGAAAATCTGTGAAAAATATGAAGAGCTTAAAAGGTGTCAAAAATATGAAGAGCATGAAATGGTCTGAAAAATAGGAGAAGCATGAAATTGTGTTCAAAAACATGAAGAGCCTGAAAGGTGTGAAAAACTTGAAAGGCTTCAAAACGTGTCAAAATTATGAGGAGAATGAAACAGTCTGAAAAATAGGAGGAACATGAAGCGGTTTTTAAAAACATGAAGAGCCTGAAAAGGGTTGAAAAATATGAAGAGCTTCAAAGAGTGTGAAATATATGAGGAGCATGAAACGCTCTGAAAAATAGGAGGAGCATGAGCGGTGTTCAAAAACATGAAGAGCCTGAAAAGGTGTGAAAAATATGAAGAGCTTCAAAAGGTGTGAAAAATATGAGGAGCATGAAAGGGTCTGAAAAATAGGAGGAGCATGATGTGGTGTTGAAAAATTTGAAGAGCCTGAAAAGGTGTGAAATATATGAAGAGCTTCAAAAGGTGTCAAAAATATGAGGAGCATGAAAAGTTCTGAAAAATAGGAGTAGAATGAAGCGGTGTTCAAAAACATGAAGAGCTTGAAAAGGTGTGAAATATATGAAGAGCTTCAAAAGATGTGATAAATAGGAGGAGCATGAAGCGGTGTTCAAACACATGAAGAGCTTGAAAAGGTGTGAAATATATGAAGAGCTTCAATAAGTGTGAAAAATAGGAGGAGCATGAAGCTTTGTTCAAAAACAAGAAGAACCTGAAAAGGTGTGAAATATATGAAGAGCTTCAAAAGGTGTCAAAAATATGAGGAGCATGAAACAGTCTGAAATAGGAGGAGCATGAAACTGTGTTGAAAAACATGAAGAGCATGAAAAGGTGTGAAGAATATGAAGAGCTTCAAAAGGTGTCAAAAATATGAGAAGCTTGAAACGGTTTGAAAAATAGGAGGAGCATGAAGCGGAGTTGAAAAACATGAAGAGCCTGAAAAGGTGTGAAAAATATAAAGAGCTTCAAAAGTGTGAAAATTATGAGGAGCATGAAATAGTCTGAAAAATAGGAGGAGCATGAAACAGTGTTGAAAAACATGAAGAGCCCGAAAAGGTGTGAAAATCATGAAGAGCCTGAAAAGGTGTAAAAAATATTAAGAGCTTCAAAAGGTGTCAAAAATATGAGGAGCATGAAATGGTCTGAAAAATAGGAGGAGCATGAAACGGTGTTCAAAAACTTGAAGAGCCTGAAAATCTGTGAAAAATATGAAGAGCTTAAAAGGTTTCAAAAATATGAGGAGCATGAAATGGTCTGAAAAATAGGAGGAGCATGAAACGGTGTTCAAAAACATGAAGAGCCCTTAAAGGTGTGAAAATCATGAAGAGCCTGAAAAGGTTTAAAAAATATTAAGAGCTTCAAAAGGTGTCTAAAATATGAGGAGCATGAAATGGTCTGAAAAATAGTAGTAGCATGAAGCGGTGTTCAAAAACTTGAAGAGCCTGAAAATCTGTGAAAAATATGAAGAGCTTAAAAGGTGTCAAAAACATGAGGAGCATGAAATGGTCTGAAAAATAGTAGGAGCATGAAACGGTGTTCAAAAACATGAAGAGGCTGAAAGGTATGAAAAATATGAAGAGCTTCAAAAGGTGTCAAAAATATAAGGAGCATGAAACAGTCTAAAAAATAGGAGAAGCAAGAAGCAGTGTTGAAAAACATGAAGAGCCTGAAAAGGTGTGAAATATATGAAGAGCTTCAAAAGGTGTCAAAAATGTGAGGAGCATGAAGAGATCTGATAAATAGGAGGAGCATGAAGCCGTGTTCAAAAACATGAAGAGCCTGAAAACGTGTGAAAAATATGAAGACCTTCAAAAGGTGTCAAAAACAGGAGGAGCATGAAACGGTCTGAAAAATAGTAGAGGCATGAAACGGTGTTGAAAGACGTGAAGAGCCTGAAAAGGTGTGAAAAATATCAAGAGCTTCAAAAATGTGTCAAAAATATGAGGAGTATGAACCGGTCTGAAAAATAGGAGGAGCATGAAACGGTGTTGAAAAACATGAAGAGCATGAAAAGGATTGAAAAATATGAAGAGCTTCAAAAGGTGTGAAAAATAGGAGTAGCATGAACCGGTGTTCAAAAACTTGAAGAGCCTGAAAATGTGTTAAAAATATGAAGAGCTTAAAAGGTTTCAAAAATATGAGGAACATGAAATGGTCTGAAAAATAGGTTGAGCATGGAAGGGTGTTCAAAAACATGAAGAGCCTGAAAGGTGTGAATAATATGAAGCCTTGAAAACGTAGCAAAAATATGAGGAGCATGAAACGGTCTGAAAAATAGGAGGAGCATGAAGCGCTGTTCAAAATCATGAAGAGCATGAAAACGGGTGAAATATATGAAGAGCTTCAAAAGGTGTGAAAAATATGAAGAGTTTCAATAGGTTTAAAAAATGTGAGGAGAAAGAAACGGTCTGAAAAATAGGAGGAGCATGAAAGGTGTTGAAAAACATGAAGAGCCTGAAAAGGTGTAAAAAATATGAAGAGCTTCAAAAAGTGTCAAAAATATGAGGAGCATGAAACGATCTGAAACATAGTAGGAGCATGAAGCGTTGTTGAAAAACATGAAGAGCCTGTAAAGGTGTGAAATATATGAAGAGCTTCAAAAGGTGTCAAAAATATGAGGAGCATGACATGGTTTGAAAAAAATGAGGAGCATGAAGCGGTGTTGAAAAACATGAAGAGCCTGAAAAGGTGTGAAATATATGAAGAGCTTCAAAAGGTGTCAAAAATATAAGAAGCATGAAACGGTCTTAAAAATAGGAGGAGCATGAAACGGTGTTGAAAAACATGAAGAGCCTGAAAATGTGTGAAAAATCTGAAGAGCTTCAAAAGGTGTCAAAAATAGAAGGAGCATGAAGCGGAGTTGAAAAACATGAAGAGCTTCAAAATGTGTCAAAAATATGAGGAGCATGATACGGTCTCAAAAATAGGAGGAGCATGAAGCGGTGTTGAAAAACATGAAGAGCCTGGAAAGGTGTGAAATATATGAAGAGATCCAAAAGTGTCAAAAATATGAGGATCATGAAATGGTCTTAAAAATATGAGGAGCATGTAATGGTGTTGAAAACCACGAAGAGCCTGAAGAGGAGTGAAATACATGAAGAGCTTCAAAAGGTGTCATAAATATGAGAAGCATGAAATGGTGTTCAGAAACATGAAGAGCCTGAAAATGAGTGAAAAATATGAGGAGCATGAAACGGTCTTAAAAATATGTGGAGCATGAAGCGGTGTTCAAAAACATGAAGAGCGTGACAAGGTGTGAAAAATATGAAGAGGTTCAAAAAGTGTCAAAAATATGAGGAGCATGAAACTGTTCTGAAAAATAGGTGCAGCATAAAGCGGTGTTGAAAAACATGAAGGGTCTGAAAATGTGTGAAACATATGAAGAGCTTCAAAAGGTGAAAAAATATGAGGAGCATGAAACGGTCTGAAACATAGGAGGAGCATGAAGGAGTGTTCAAAACATGCAGAGCCTGAAAAGGTGTGAAAAATATGAAGAGCTCCAAAAGTTGTCAAAAATATGAGGAGCAGGAAACGGTCTGAAAAATAGGAGGAGCATGAAACGGTGTTCAAAAACTTGAAGATACTGAAAAGATGTGAAAAATATGAAGAGCTTCAAAAGGTGTCAAAATATGAGGAGCACGAAACATTCTGAAAAATAAGAGGAGTATGAAACGGTGTTGAACAACATGAAGAGCATGAAAAGGTGTGAAAAATATGAAGAGATTAAAAAGGTGTCAAAATATGAGGAGCATGAAACGGTCTGAAAAATAGGAGGCGCATGAAGTGGTGTTCAAAAACATGAAGAGCCCGAAAAGGTGTGAAAAATATGAAGAGCTTCAAAAGGGGTCAAAAATATGAGGAGCATGAAACAGTCTGAAAATAGGAGGAGCATGAAACGGTGTTGAAAAACATGAAGAGCCTGAAAAGGTGTGAAAAAATATGAAGACCTTCAAAACGTGTCAAATATGAGGATCATGAAACGATCTTAAAAATAGGAGGAGCATGAAGCGGTGTTCAAAAACATGAAGAGCCTGAAAAGGTGTGAAATATATGAAGAGCTTCAAAAGGTGTGAAATATATGAGGAGCATGAAACGGTGTGAAAAATAGGAGGAGCATGAAATGGTGTTCAGAAACATGAAGAGCCTGAAAAGGTGTGAAAAATATGAAGAGCTTCACAAGGTGTGAAAAATATGAGGAGCATGAAACGGTCTGAAAAATAGGAGGAACATGAAACGGTGTTGAAAACATGAAGAGCATGAAAAGGTGTGAAAAATATGAAGAGCTTCAAAAGGTGTCAAAAATATGAAGATCTTCAAAAGGTGTGAAAAATATGAGGAGCATGAAACGATCTGAAAATATGAGGAGCATGAACCGGGCTGAAAAATAGGAATAGCATGAAACGGTGTTGAAAAACATGAAGAGCATGAAAAGGATTGAAAAATATGAAGAGCTTCACAAGGTGTGAAAAATATGAGGAGCATGAAACGATCTGAAATATAGGAGTAGCATGAAGTGGTGTTGAAAACCATGAAGAGACTGAAAAGGTTTGAAAAATATGAAGAGCTTCAAAAGGTGTGAAAAATATGAAGATCTTCAAAAGGTGTGAAAAATATGCGGAGCATGAAACGATCTGAAAATAGGAGGAGCATGAAACGGTGTTGAAAAACATGAAGAGCCTGAAAACGTGTGAAAAATATCAAGAGCTTCAAAAATGTGTCAAAAATAGGAGGAGCATGAAACAGTCTGAAAAATAGGAGGAGCATGAAACGGTGTTTAAAAACATGAAGAGCCTGAAAATGTGTGAAAAATATCAAGAGCTTCAAAAGGTGTCAAAAATATGAGGAGCATGAACCGGGCTGAAAAATAGGAATAGCATGAAACGGTGTTGAAAAACATGAAGAGCATGAAAAGGATTGAAAAATATGAAGAGCTTCAAAAGGTGTGAAAAATAGGAGTAGGATGAAGCGGTGTTCAAAAACTTGAAGAGCCTGAAAATGTGTTAAAAATATGAAGAGCTTAAAAGGTTTCAAAAATATGAGGAACAGGAAATGGTCTGAAAAATAGGTTGAGCATGGAAGGGTGTTCAAAACATGAAGAGCCTGAAAGGTGTGAATAATATTAAGCCTTCAAAACGTAGCAAAAATATGAGGAGCATGAAACGGTCTGAAAAATAGGAGGAGCACGAAGCGCTGTTCAAAATCATGAAGAGCCTGAAAACGGGTGAAATATATGAAGAGCATCAAAAGGTGTCAAAAATATGAGGAGCATGAAGCGGTCTGAAAAAATAGGAGGAGCATGAAGTGGTGTTCAAAACATGAAGAGCCTGAAAAGGTGTGAAAAATATGAAGAGCTTCAAAAGGTGTCAAAAATATGAGGAGCATGAAACGATCTGAAAAATAGGAGGAGCATCAAGCGGTGTTCAAAAACATGAAGAGCCTGCAAAGGTGTGAAAAACATGAAGAGCTTCAAAAGGTTTTAAAAATATGAGGAGCATGAAACGGTCTGAAAAAAAGGACGAGCATGAATCGATGTTGAAAAACATGAAGAGCCTGAAAAGGTGTGAAAAATATGAACAGCTTCAAATGGTGTCTAAAATAGGAGTAGCATGAAGCGGTGTTCCAAATCTTGAAGAGCCTGAAAATGTATTAAAAATATGAAGAGCTTAAAAGGTGTCAAAATTATGAGGAGCATGAAATGGTCTGAAAAATAGGAGGAGCATGAAACGGTGTTCAAAAACATGAAGAGTCTGAAAGGTGTGAAAAATATGAAGGGCTTCAAAACGTGTCAAAATTATGACGAGCATGAAACGGTCTGAAAAACACGAGTAGCATGAAGCGGTGTTGAAAAACATGAAGAGCCTGAAAATGTGTGAAAACATGAAGAGCTTCAAAACATGTCAAAGTTATGACGAGCATGAACCGGTCTGAAAAATAAGAGGAGCATGAAACGGTGTTGAAAAACATGAAGAGCATGAAAAGGATTGAAAAATATGAAGAGCTTCAAAAGTTTTCATAAATAGGAATAGCATGAAGCGGTGTTCAAAAACTTGAAGAGCCTGAAAATGTGTTAAAAATATGAAAGCTTAAAAGGTTTCAAAAATATGAGGAGCATGAAATGGTGTGAAAAATAGGAGGAGCATGAAGCGGTGTTGAAAAACATGAAGAGCCTGAAAACGTGTGAAAACATGAAGAGCTTCAAAAGGTGTGAAAAATATGAAGAGTTTCAATAGGTGTAAAAAATATGAGGAGAATGAAACGGTCTGAAAAATAGGAGGAGCATGAAAGGTGTTGAAAAACATGAAGAGCCTGAAAAGGTGTGAAATATATGAAGAGCTTCAAAAGGTGTCAAAAATATGAGGAGCATGAAAAGGTCTGAAGAAAAGGAGGAGTAAGAAGTGGTGTTGAAAAACATGTGGAGACTGAAAAGGTGTGAAATACATGAAGAGCTTCAAAATTGTCAAAAATCTGAGGAGCATGAAACGGTCTGAAAAATAGGAGGAGCATGAAGCGGTGTTGCAAAATATGAAGAGCCTGAAAAGGTGTGAAAAACATGAAGAGCCTGAAAAGGTGTAAAAAATATGAAGAGCTTCAAAAAGTGTCAAAAATATGAGGAGCATGAAACGATCTGTAACATAGTAGGAGCATGAAGCATTGTTCAAAAACATGAAGAGCCTGAAAAGGTGTGAAATATATGAAGAACTTCAAAAGGTGTCAAAAATATGAGGAGCATGACATGGTCTGAAAAATAGGAGGAGCATGAAGCGGTGTTGAAAAACATGAAGAGCCTGAAAAGGTGTGAAATATATGAAGAGCTTCAAAAGGTGTCAAAAATATAAGAAGCATGAAACGGTCTTAAAAATAGGAGGAGCATGAAACGGTGTTGAAAACATGAAGAGCCTGAAAAGGTGTGAAAAATATGAAGAGCTTCAAAAAGTGTCAAAAATATGAGGAGCATGAAACGGTTTGAAAAATAGGAGGAGCATGAAACGGTGTTGAAAACATGACGAGCCTGAAAATGTGTGAAAAATATGAAGAGCTTCAAAAGGTCTCAAAAATAGAAGGAGCATGAAGCGGAGTTCAAAAACATGAAGAGCTTCAAAATGTGTCAAAAATATGAGGAGCATGATACGGTCTCAAAAATAGGAGGAGCATGAAGCGGTGTTGAAAAACATGAAGAGCCTGGAAAGGTGTGAAATATATGAATAGATTCAAAAGTGTCAAAAATATGAGGAGCATGAAAAGGTCTGAAAAATAGGAGGAGCATGTAATGATGTTGAAAACCACGAAGAGCCTGAAGAGGAGTGAAATACATGAAGAGTTTCAAAAGATGTCATAAATATGAGAAGCATGAAATGGTGTTCAAAAACATGAAGAGCCTGAAAATGTGTGAAAAATATGAGGAGCATGAAACGGTCTTAAAAATATGTGGAGCATGAAGCGGTGTTCAAAAACATGAAGAGCCTGCCAAGGTGTGAAAAATATGAAGAGGTTCAAAAAGTGTCAAAAATATGAGGAGCATGAAACTGTTCTGAAAAATAGGTGCAGCATAAAGCGGTGTTGAAAAACATGAAGGGTCTGAAAATGTGTGAAACATATGAAGAGCTTCAAATGGTGAAAAAATATGAGGAGCATGAAACGGTCTGAAACATAGGAGGAGCATGAAGGAGTGTTCAAAACATGCAGAGCCTGAAAAGGTGTGAAAAATATGAAGAGCTCCAAAGGTTGTCAAAAATATGAGGAGCAGGAAACGGTCTGAAAAATAGGAGGAGCATGAAACGGTGTTCAAAAACTTGAAAATACTGAAAAGATGTGAAAAATATGAAGAGCTTCAAAAGGTGTCAAAATATGAGGAGCACGAAACATTCTGAAAAATAAGAGGAGTATGAAACGGTGTTGAACAACATGAAGAGCATGAAAAGGTGTGAAAAATATGAAGAGATTAAAAAGGTGTCAAAATATGAGGAGCATGAAACGGTCTGAAAAATAGGAGGCACATGAAGTGGTGTTCAAAAACATGAAGAGCCCGAAAAGGGGTGAAAAATATGAAGAGCTTCAAAAGGTGTCAAATATATGAGGAGCATGAAACTGTCTGAAAAATAAGAGGAGTATGAAACGGTGTTCAAAATCATTAAGAGCCTGAAAAGGTGTCAAAAATATGAGGAGCATGAAACAGTCTGAAAATAGGAGGAGCATGAAACGGTGTTGGAAATCATGAAGAGCCCGAAAAGGTGTGAAAAATATGAAGAGCTTCAAAAGGTGTCAAAAATATGAGGAGCATGAAACAGTCTGAAAATAGGAGGAGCATGAAACGGTGTTCAAAAACATGAAGAGCCTGAAAAGGTGTGAAAAAATATGAAGACCTTCAAAACGTGTCAAATATGAGGATCATGAAACGATCTTAAAAATAGGAGGAGCATGAAGCGGTGTTCAAAAACATGAAGAGCCTGAAAAGGTGTGAAATATATGAAGAGCTTCAAAAGGTGTGAAATATATGAGGAGCATGAAACGGTGTGAAAAATAGGAGGAGCATGAAATGGTGTTCAGAAACATGAAGAGCCTGAAAAGGTGTGAAAAATATGAAGAGCTTCACAAGGTGTGAAAAATATGAGGAGCATGAAACGGTCTGAAAAATAGGAGGAACATGAAACGGTGTTGAAAACATGAAGAGCATGAAAAGGTGTGAAAAATATGAAGAGCTTCAAAAGGTGTCAAAAATATGAGGAGCATCAAACGATCTGAAATATAGGAGTAGCATGAAGTGGTGTTGAAAACCATGAAGAGACTGAATAGGTTTGAAAAATATGAAGAGCTTCAAAACGTGTGAAAAATATGAAGATCTTCAAAAGGTGTGAAAAATATGAGGAGCATGAAATGGTCTGAAAATAGGAGGAGCATGAAACGGTGTTGAAAAACATGAAGAGCCTGAAAACGTGTGAAAAATATCAAGAGCTTCAAAAATGTGTCAAAAATAGGAGGAGCATGAAACAGTCTGAAAAATAGGAGGAGCATGAAACGGTGTTGAAAAACATGAAGAGCCTGAAAATGTGTGAAAAATATCAAGAGCTTCAAAAGGTGTCAAAAATATGAGGAGCATGAACCGGGCTGAAAAATAGGAGGAGCATGAAACGGTGTTGAAAAACATGAAGAGCATGAAAAGGATTGAAAAATATGAAGAGCTTCAAAAGGTGTGAAAAATAGGAGTAGCATGAAGCGGTGTTCAAAAACTTGAAGAGCCTGAAAATGTGTTAAAAATATGAAGAGCTTAAAAGGTTTCAAAATATGAGGAACAGGAAATGGTCTGAAAAATAGGTTGAGCATGGAAGGGTGTTCAAAACATGAGGAGCCTGAAAGGTGTGAATAATATTAAGCCTTCAAAACGTAGCAAAAATATGAGGAGCATGAAATGGTCTGAAAAATAGGAGGAGCACGAAGCGCTGTTCAAAATCATGAAGAGCCTGAAAACGGGTGAAATATATGAAGAGCATCAAAAGGTGTCAAAAATATGAGGAGCATGAAGCGGTCTGAAAAAATAGGAGGAGCATGAAGTGGTGTTCAAAACATGAAGAGCCTGAAAAGGTGTGAAAAATATGAAGAGCTTCAAAAGGTGTCAAAAATATGAGGAGCATGAAACGATCTGAAAAATAGGAGGAGCATCAAGCGGTGTTCAAAAACTTGAAGAGCCTGCAAAGGTGTGAAAAACATGAAGAGCTTCAAAAGGTTTTAAAAATATGAGGAGCATGAAACGGTCTGAAAAAAAGGACGAGCATGAATCGATGTTGAAAAACATGAAGAGCCTGAAAAGGTGTGAAAAATATGAACAGCTTCAAATGGTGTCTAAAATAGGAGTAGCATGAGGCGGTGTTCCAAATCTTGAAGAGCCTGAAAATGTGTTAAAAATATGAAGAGCTTAAAAGGTGTCAAAATTATGAGGAGCATGAAATGGTCTGAAAAATAGGAGGAGCATGAAACGGTGTTCTAAAACATGAAGAGCCTGAAAGGTGTGAAAAATATGAAGAGCTTCAAAAGGTGTCAAAAATATGAAGAGCATGAAACGGGCTGAAAAATAGGAGGAGCATGAAGCGGTGTTGAAAAACATGAAGAGCCTGAAAATGTGTGAAAACATGAAGAGCTTCAAAACGTGTCAAAGTTATGACGAGCATGAACCGGTCTGAAAAATAAGAGGAGCATGAAACGGTGTTGAAAAACATGAAGAGCATGAAAAGGTTTGAAAAATATGAAGAGCTTCAAAAGTTTTCATAAATAGGAATAGCATGAAGCGGTGTTCAAAAACTTGAAGAGCCTGAAAATGTGTTAAAAATATGAAAGCTTAAAAGGTGTCAAAATTATGAGGAGCATGAAATGGTCTGAAAAATAGGAGGAGCATGAAACGGTGTTCTAAAACATGAAGAGCCTGAAAGGTGTGAAAAATATGAAGAGCTTCAAAAGGTGTCAAAAATATGAAGAGCATGAAACGGGCTGAAAAATAGGAGGAGCATGAAGCGGTGTTGAAAAACATGAAGAGCCTGAAAATGTGTGAAAACATGAAGAGCTTCAAAACGTGTCAAAGTTATGACGAGCATGAACCGGTCTGAAAAATAAGAGGAGCATGAAACGGTGTTGAAAAACATGAAGAGCATGAAAAGGATTGAAAAATATGAAGAGCTTCAAAAGTTTTCATAAATAGGAATAGCATGAAGCGGTGTTCAAAAACTTGAAGAGCCTGAAAATGTGTTAAAAATATGAAAGCTTAAAAGGTTTCAAAAATATGAGGAGCATGAAATGGTGTGAAAAATAGGAGGAGCATGAAGCGGTGTTGAAAAACATGAAGAGCCTGAAAACGTGTGAAAACATGAAGAGCTTCAAAAGGTGTGAAAAATATGAAGAGTTTCAATAGGTGTAAAAAATATGAGGAGAATGAAACGGTCTGAAAAATAGGAGGAGCATGAAAGGTGTTGAAAAACATGAAGAGCCTGAAAAGGTGTGAAATATATGAAGAGCTTCAAAAGGTGTCAAAAATATGAGGAGCATGAAAAGGTCTGAAGAATAGGAGGAGTAAGAAGTGGTGTTGAAAAACATGAGGAGACTGAAAAGGTGTGAAATACATGAAGAGCTTCAAAATTGTCAAAAATCTGAGGAGCATGAAACGGTCTGAAAAATAGGAGGAGCATGAAGCGGTGTTGAAAAACATGAAGAGCCTGAAAAGGTGTGAAAAAATATGAAGACCTTCAAAAGGTGTCAAAATATGAGGATCATGAAACGATCTTAAAAATAGGAGGAGCATGAAGCGGTGTTCAAAAACATGAAGAGCCTGAAAAGGTGTGAAATATATGAAGAGCTTCAAAAGGTGTGAAATATATGAGGAGCATGAAACGGTGTGAAAAATAGGAGGAGCATGAAATGGTGTTCAGAAACATGAAAAGCCTGAAAAGGTGTGAAAAATATGAAGAGCTTCACAAGGTGTGAAAAATATGAGGAGCATGAAACGGTCTAAAAAATAGGAGGAGCATGAAACGGTGTTGAAAACATGAAGAGCATGAAAAGGTGTGAAAAATATGAAGAGCTTCAAAAGGTGTCAAAAATATGAAGATCTTCAAAAGGTGTGAAAAATATGAGGAGCATGAAACGATCTGAAAATATGAGGAGCATGAACCGGGCTGAAAAATAGGAATAGCATGAAACGGTGTTGAAAAACATGAAGAGCATGAAAAGGATTGAAAAATATGAAGAGCTTCACAAGGTGTGAAAAATATGAGGAGCATGAAACGATCTGAAATATAGGAGTAGCATGAAGTGGTGTTGAAAACCATGAAGAGACTGAAAAGGTTTGAAAAATATGAAGAGCTTCAAAAGGTGTGAAAAATATGAAGATCTTCAAAAGGTGTGAAAAATATGAGGAGCATGAAACGATCTGAAAATAGGAGGAGCATGAAACGGTGTTGAAAACATGAAGAGCCTGAAAAGGTGTGAAAAATATGAAGAGCTTCAAAATGAGTCAAAAATATGAGGAGCAGGAAAGGGTCTGAAAAAAAGGAGGAGCAAGAGTTGGTGTTTAAAAAGAAGAAGCGACTGAAATCTGTGAAATATATGAAGAGCTTCAAAAGATGTCAATAATATGAGGAGCATGAAACGGTCCTAAAAATAGGAGAAGCATGAAGCGGTGTTGAAAAACATGAAGAGCCTGAAAACGTGTGAAAAATATCAAGAGCTTCAAAAATGTGTCAAAAATAGGAGGAGCATGAAACAGTCTGAAAAATAGGAGGAGCATGAAACGGTGTTTAAAAACATGAAGAGCCTGAAAATGTGTGAAAAATATCAAGAGCTTCAAAAGGTGTCAAAAATATGAGGAGCATGAACCGGGCTGAAAAATAGGAATAGCATGAAACGGTGTTGAAAAACATGAAGAGCATGAAAAGGATTGAAAAATATGAAGAGCTTCAAAAGGTGTGAAAAATAGGAGTAGGATGAAGCGGTGTTCAAAAACTTGAAGAGCCTGAAAATGTGTTAAAAATATGAAGAGCTTAAAAGGTTTCAAAAATATGAGGAACAGGAAATGGTCTGAAAAATAGGTTGAGCATGGAAGGGTGTTCAAAACATGAAGAGCCTGAAAGGTGTGAATAATATTAAGCCTTCAAAACGTAGCAAAAATATGAGGAGCATGAAACGGTCTGAAAAATAGGAGGAGCACGAAGCGCTGTTCAAAATCATGAAGAGCCTGAAAACGGATGAAATATATGAAGAGCATCAAAAGGTGTCAAAAATATGAGGAGCATGAAGCGGTCTGAAAAAATAGGAGGAGCATGAAGTGGTGTTCAAAACATGAAGAGCCTGAAAAGGTGTGAAAAATATGAAGAGCTTCAAAAGGTGTCAAAAATATGAGGAGCATGAAACGATCTGAAAAATAGGAGGAGCATCAAGCGGTGTTCAAAAACATGAAGAGCCTGCAAAGGTGTGAAAAACATGAAGAGCTTCAAAAGGTTTTAAAAATATGAGGAGCATGAAACGGTCTGAAAAAAAGGACGAGCATGAATCGATGTTGAAAAACATGAAGAGCCTGAAAAGGTGTGAAAAATATGAACAGCTTCAAATGGTGTCTAAAATAGGAGTAGCATGAAGCGGTGTTCCAAATCTTGAAGAGCCTGAAAATGTGTTAAAAATATGAAGAGCTTAAAAGGTGTCAAAATTATGAGGAGCATGAAATGGTCTGAAAAATAGGAGGAGCATGAAACGGTGTTCAAAAACATGAAGAGTCTGAAAGGTGTGAAAAATATGAAGGGCTTCAAAACGTGTCAAAATTATGACGAGCATGAAACGGTCTGAAAAACACGAGTAGCATGAAGCGGTGTTGAAAAACATGAAGAGCCTGAAAATGTGTGAAAACATGAAGAGCTTCAAAACATGTCAAAGTTATGACGAGCATGAACCGGTCTGAAAAATAAGAGGAGCATGAAACGGTGTTGAAAAACATGAAGAGCATGAAAAGGATTGAAAAATATGAAGAGCTTCAAAAGTTTTCATAAATAGGAATAGCATGAAGCGGTGTTCAAAAACTTGAAGAGCCTGAAAATGTGTTAAAAATATGAAAGCTTAAAAGGTTTCAAAAATATGAGGAGCATGAAATGGTGTGAAAAATAGGAGGAGCATGAAGCGGTGTTGAAAAACATGAAGAGCCTGAAAACGTGTGAAAACATGAAGAGCTTCAAAAGGTGTGAAAAATATGAAGAGTTTCAATAGGTGTAAAAAATATGAGGAGAATGAAACGGTCTGAAAAATAGGAGGAGCATGAAAGGTGTTGAAAAACATGAAGAGCCTGAAAAGGTGTGAAATATATGAAGAGCTTCAAAAGGTGTCAAAAATATGAGGAGCATGAAAAGGTCTGAAGAATAGGAGGAGTAAGAAGTGGTGTTGAAAAACATGAGGAGACTGAAAAGGTGTGAAATACATGAAGAGCTTCAAAATTGTCAAAAATCTGAGGAGCATGAAACGGTCTGAAAAATAGGAGGAGCATGAAGCGGTGTTGCAAAATATGAAGAGCCTGAAAAGGTGTGAAAAACATGAAGAGCCTGAAAAGGTGTAAAAAATATGAAGAGCTTCAAAAAGTGTCAAAAATATGAGGAGCATGAAACGATCTGTAACATAGTAGGAGCATGAAGCGTTGTTCAAAAACATGAAGAGCCTGAAAAGGTGTGAAATATATGAAGAGCTTCAAAAGGTGTCAAAAATATGAAGAGCATGACATGGTCTGAAAAATAGGAGGAGCATGAAGCGGTGTTGAAAAACATGAAGAGCCTGAAAAGGTGTGAAATATATGAAGAGCTTCAAAAGGTGTCAAAAATATAAGAAGCATGAAACGGTCTTAAAAATAGGAGGAGCATGAAACGGTGTTGAAAACATGAAGAGCCTGAAAAGGTGTGAAAAATATGAAGAGCTTCAAAAAGTGTCAAAAATATGAGGAGCATGAAACGGTTTGAAAAATAGGAGGAGCATGAAACGGTGTTGAAAACATGACGAGCCTGAAAATGTGTGAAAAATATGAAGAGCTTCAAAAGGTCTCAAAAATAGAAGGAGCATGAAGCGGAGTTCAAAAACATGAAGAGCTTCAAAATGTGTCAAAAATATGAGGAGCATGATACGGTCTCAAAAATAGGAGGAGCATGAAGCGGTGTTGAAAAACATGAAGAGCCTGGAAAGGTGTGAAATATATGAATAGATTCAAAAGTGTCAAAAATATGAGGAGCATGAAAAGGTCTGAAAAATAGGAGGAGCATGTAATGATGTTGAAAACCACGAAGAGCCTGAAGAGGAGTGAAATACATGAAGAGTTTCAAAAGATGTCATAAATATGAGAAGCATGAAATGGTGTTCAAAAACATGAAGAGCCTGAAAATGTGTGAAAAATATGAGGAGCATGAAACGGTCTTAAAAATATGTGGAGCATGAAGCGGTGTTCAAAAACATGAAGAGCCTGACAAGGTGTGAAAAATATGAAGAGGTTCAAAAAGTGTCAAAAATATGAGGAGCATGAAACTGTTCTGAAAAATAGGTGCAGCATAAAGCGGTGTTGAAAAACATGAAGGGTCTGAAAATGTGTGAAACATATGAAGAGCTTCAAATGGTGAAAAAATATGAGGAGCATGAAACGGTCTGAAACATAGGAGGAGCATGAAGGAGTGTTCAAAACATGCAGAGCCTGAAAAGGTGTGAAAAATATGAAGAGCTCCAAAGGTTGTCAAAAATATGAGGAGCAGGAAACGGTCTGAAAAATAGGAGGAGCATGAAACGGTGTTCAAAAACTTGAAAATACTGAAAAGATGTGAAAAATATGAAGAGCTTCAAAAGGTGTCAAAATATGAGGAGCACGAAACATTCTGAAAAATAAGAGGAGTATGAAACGGTGTTGAACAACATGAAGAGCATGAAAAGGTGTGAAAAATATGAAGAGATTAAAAAGGTGTCAAAATATGAGGAGCATGAAACGGTCTGAAAAATAGGAGGCACATGAAGTGGTGTTCAAAAACATGAAGAGCCCGAAAAGGGGTGAAAAATATGAAGAGCTTCAAAAGGTGTCAAATATATGAGGAGCATGAAACTGTCTGAAAAATAAGAGGAGTATGAAACGGTGTTCAAAATCATTAAGAGCCTGAAAAGGTGTCAAAAATATGAGGAGCATGAAACAGTCTGAAAATAGGAGGAGCATGAAACGGTGTTGGAAATCATGAAGTACATGAAAAGGTGTGAAAAATATGAAGAGCTTCAAAAGGTGTGAAAAATATGAGAAGCATAAAGCGGTTATCAAAAATTTGAAGATACTGAACAGGGGTGAAAAATATGAAGAGCTTCAAAAAGTGGCAAAAATATGAGGAGCATGAAACTGTATGAAAAATAGGAGGAGCATGAAACGGTGTTCAAAAACATGAAGAGCCTGAAAAGTTGTGAAAAATATGAAGAGCTTCAGAAGGTGTAAAAAATATGAGGAGCATGAAGCGGTGTTCAAAAACTTGAAGATACTGAAAAGGTGTGAAATATATGAAGAGCTACAAAATGTGTCAAAAATATGAGGAGCATGAAGCGTTCTGAAAAATAGGAGGAGCATGAAACGGTGTTGAAAAACACAAAGAGCCTAAAAAGGAGTGAAATATATGAAGAGCTTCAAAAGAAGTCAAAAATATAAGAAGCATGAAACGGTCTGAAAAATAGGAGGAGCATGAAGCGGTGTTGAAAAATCTGAAGAGCCTGAAAAGGTGTGAAAAATATGAAGAGTTTCAAAACATGTAGAAATATGAGGAGCATGACACGGTGTTCAGAAACATGAAGAGCCTGAAATGGTGTGAAAAATATGAAGAGCTTCAAAAGGTGTCAAAAATATGAGGAGCATGAAGCGTTCTGAAAAATAGGAGGAGCATGAAACCGTGTTGAATAAGACGAAGAGCCTAAAAAGGAGTGAAAAATATGAAGAGCTTCAAAAGGTGTCAAATATATAAGGAGCATGAAACGGTCTGAAAAATAGGAGCAGCCTGAAACGGTGTGGAAAAACATGAAGAGACTGAAAATGTGTGAAAAATATGAAGAGCTTCATAAGGTTTCAAAATTATGATGCGCATGAAACTGTCTTAAAAATAGGAAGAGCATGAAGCGGTGTTGAAAAACATGAAGAGCCTGAAAAGGTGTGAAATATATGAAGAGCTACAAAATGTGTCAAAAATATGAGGAGCATGAAGCGTTCTGAAAAATAGGAGGAGCATGAAACGGTGTTGAAAAACACGAAGAGCCTAAAAAGGAGTGAAATATATGAAGAGCTTCAAAAGAAGTCAAAATATAAGGAGCATGAAACGGTCTGAAAAATAGGAGGAGCATGACGCGGTGTTGAAAAACATGAGGAGCCTGAAAAGGTGTGAAATATATGAAGAGCTTCAAAATTGTCAAAAATATGAGGAGCATGAAACGGTCTGAAAAATAGGAGGAGCATGAAGCGGTGTTGCAAAACATGAAGAGCCTGAAAAGGTGTGAAAAACATGAAGATCCTGAAAATGTGTGAAATATATGAAGAGCTTCAATTGGTGTCAAAAATATGAGGATCATGAAACAGTCTGAAAAATATGAGGAGCATGAAACGGCGTTCAAAAACATGAAGAACCTGAAATGGTGTGAAAAATATGAAGAACTTAAAAACGAGTCAAAAATAGGAGGAGTTTCAAAGGGTCCGAAAAATAGGAAGAGCATAAAGGGGTGTTGCAAAACATGAAGAGCCTGAAAAGATGTGAAAAACATGAAGAGCCTGAAAAGGTGTAAAAAATATGAAGAGCTTCAAAAAGTGTCAAAAATATGAAGAGCATGAAACGATCTGAAACATAGTAGGAGCATGCAGCATTGTTCAAAAACATGAAGAGCCCGAAAAGGTGTGAAATATATGAAGAGCTTCAAAAGGTGTCAAAAATATGAGGAGCATGACATGGTCTGAAAAATAGGAGGAGCATGAAGCGGTGTTGAAAAACATGAAGAGCCTGAAAAGGTGTGAAATATATGAAGAGCTTCACAAGGTGTCAAAAATATAAGAAGCATGAAACGGTCTTAAAAATAGGAGGAGCATGAAACGGTGTTGAAAAACATGAAGAGCCTGAAAATGTGTGAAAAACATGAAGAGCTTCAAAATGTGTCAAACATCTGAGGAGCATGATACGGTCTCAAAAATAGGAGGAGCATGAAGCGGTGTTGAAAAACATGAAGAGCCTGGAAAGGTGTGAACTATATGAAGAGATTCAAAAGTGTCACAAATAGGAGGAACATGAAACGGTCTGAAAAATAGGAGGAGCATGAACTGGAGTTGAAAAAAAATGAATAGCCTGAAAAGGTGTGAAAAATATTAGGAGCATGAAACAGTCTGAAAATAGGAGGAGCATCAAATGGTGCTGAAAAACATGGAGAGCCTGAAAAGGTTTGAAAAATATGAAGAGCTTCAAAAGGTGTCAAAAATATGAGGATCATGAAATGGTCTGAAAAATAGGAGGAGCATGTAATGGTGTTGAAAACCATGAAGAGCCTGAAGAGGAGTGAAATACATGAAGAGCTTCAAAAGGTGTCAAAATATGAGAAGCATGAAATGGTGTTCAAAAACATGAAGAGTCTGAAAATGTGTGAAAAATATGAGGAGCATGAAACTGTCTTAAAAATATGTG
This sequence comes from Dama dama, assembly GCF_033118175.1. Lineage (NCBI taxonomy): Eukaryota > Metazoa > Chordata > Mammalia > Artiodactyla > Cervidae > Dama > Dama dama. The sequence goes on along the minus strand of NC_083688.1, from coordinate 63,263,855 downwards.
GAGCATGAAGCGGTGTTCAAAAACATGAAGAGCCTGACAAGGTGTGAAAAATATGAAGAGGTTCAAAAAGTGTCAAAAATATGAGGAGCATGAAACTGTTCTGAAAAATAGGTGCAGCATAAAGCGGTGTTGAAAAACATGAAGGGTCTGAAAATGTGTGAAACATATGAAGAGCTTCAAAAGGTGAAAAAATATGAGGAGCATGAAACGGTCTGAAACATAGGAGGAGCATGAAGGAGTGTTCAAAACATGCAGAGCCTGAAAAGGTGTGAAAAATATGAAGAGCTCCAAAAGTTGTCAAAAATATGAGGAGCAGGAAACGGTCTGAAAAATAGGAGGAGCATGAAACGGTGTTCAAAAACTTGAAGATACTGAAAAGATGTGAAAAATATGAAGAGCTTCAAAAGGTGTCAAAATATGAGGAGCACGAAACATTCTGAAAAATAAGAGGAGTATGAATCGGTGTTGAACAACATGAAGAGCATGAAAAGGTGTGAAAAATATGAAGAGATTAAAAAGGTGTCAAAATATGAGGAGCATGAAACGGTCTGAAAAATAGGAGGCGCATGAAGTGGTGTTCAAAAACATGAAGAGCCCAAAAAGGTGTGAAAAATATGAAGAGCTTCAAAAGGTGTCAAATATATGAGGAGCATGAAACTGTCTGAAAAATAAGAGGAGTATGAAACGGTGTTCAAAGTCATTAAGAGCCTGAAAAGGTGTCAAAAATATGAGGAGCAGGAAACAGTCTGAAAATAGGAGGAGCATGAAACGGTGTTGAAAAATATGAAGAGAATGAAAAGGTGTGAAAAATATGAAGAGCTTCAAAAGGTGTCAAATAGGAGTAGCATGAAATGGTGTTCAAAAACATGAAGAGCCTGAAAAGGTGTGCAAAATTTGAAGAGCTTCAAAACGTGTGAAAAATATGAGGAGCATGAAACGGTCTGAAAAATAGGAGGAGCATGAAACGGTCTTGAAAAACATGAAGAGCATGAAACGGTCTGAAAAATAGGAGGAGCATGAAATGGTGTTCAAAAACATGAAGAGCCTGAGAAGGTGTGAAAAATATGAGGAGCATGAAACGGTCTGAAAAAAAGGCGAGAATGAAGTCGTGTTCAAAGACATGAAGAGCCCGAAAAGGTGTGTAAAATATGAAGAGCTTCAAAAGGTGTCAAAAATATGAGGAGCATGAAACAGTCTGAAAAATAGCAGGAGCATGAAGTGGTGTTGAAAAACATGAAGAGCCTGAAAATGTGTGAAAAATATGAAGTGCTTCAGAAGGTGTGAATAATATGAGGAGCAAGAAGCGGCGTTCAAAAACTTGAAGATACTGAAAAGGTGTGAAAAATATGAAGGACTTCAAAAGGTTTCAATAATATGAGGAGCATGAAACTTTCTGAAAATATGCGGAACACGAAACTGTCTGAAAAATAGGAGGAGCATGAAACGGTGTTGAAAAACATGAAGAGCAGGAATAAGTGTGAAAAATATGAAGAGCGTCAAAAGGTGATAAAAATATGAGGAGCATGAAACGGTCTGAAAACTAGGAGGAGCAAGAAACGGTGTTGAAAAACATGAAGAGCCTGAAAAGGTGTGAAAAATATTAAGAGCTTCAAAATGTGTCAAAAATACGAGGAGCATCAAGCGGTCTGAAAATTAGGAGGAGCATGAAACGGTGTTGAAAAACCTGAAGTGCCTTAAAAGGTGTGAAGAATATGAAGAGAGTCAAAAGGTGTCAAAAATATGAGGAGAGTGAAATGGACTGAAAAATATGGGGTGCATGAAACGGTCTGAACAATCAGAGAAGCATGAAACTGAGTTGAAAAACATGAAGAGCTGTGAAAGTTTTGAAAAATATGAAGAGCTTCAAAAAGTGTCAAAAATATGAGGAGCATGAAACGGTCTCAAAAGTAGGAGGAGCAGAAACGGTCCGAAAAATAGATAGAACATGAAACGGTGTTTAAAATCATGAAGAGCTTCAAAAGGTGACAAAAATATGAGGAGCATGAAACGGTCTGAAAACACTGAGGAGCATGAAACGGTCTGCAAAATAGGAGGAGCATGAAACGGTGTTGAAAAACAAGAAGAGCTTCAAAAGGTGTCAAAAATATGAGGATCATGAAATGAACTGAAAGATAGGAGGAGCATGAAGTGGTGTTGAAAAAAATGAAGAGCCTGAAAAGGTATGAAAAATATGAAGAGCTTCAAAAGTTTTGAAAAATATGAAGAGCTTCAAAAGGTGTTAAAAATATGATGAGCTTCAAAAGGTGTCAAAAATATGAGGAGCATGAAACGGTCTGAAAAATAGGAGGAGAATGAAGCGGTGTTGAAAAACATGAAGAGCCTGAAAAGGTGTGAAAAATATGAAGAGATTCAAAAGGTGTCAAAAATATGAGGAGCATGAAACAGTCTGAAAAATAGGAGGAGCATGAAGTGGTGTTGAAAAACAAGAAGAGCCTTAAAAGGCGTTAAAAATATGAAGAGCTTCAAAAGGTGTCAAAAATATGAGGAGCATGAAACAGTCTGAAAAATAGGAGGAGCATGAGGAGGTGTTGAAAAATATGAAGAGCATGAAACGGTTTGAAAAACATGAAGAGCTTCAAAACGTATCAAAAACAGGAGTAGCATGAAACGTTCGGAAAAATATGAGGAGCATGAAACGCTGTTCAAAATCATGAAGAGCCTGAAAAGGTGTGAAAAATATGAAGAGCTTAAAAGGTGTCTGCAATATGAGAAGCATGAAATGGTCTGAAAAATATGAGGGGCATGAAGCCGTGTTTAGAAACATGAAGAGCCTGAAAATGTGTGAAAAATATGAAGAGCTTCAAAAGGTGTGAAAAATATGAGGAGCATGAATTGGTCTGAAAAATAGCAGGAGCATGAGGCGGTGTTGAAAAACATGAAAAGCCCTAAAAGGTGTGAAAAATATGAACAGCTCTAAGGTTTGAAAAATATGAAGAACTTCAAAAGATGTCAAAAATATGAGGAGCATGAAACAGTCTGAAAAATAGGAGGAGCATGAAACAGTGTTGAAAAACATGAAGACCATGAAAAGGATTGAAAAATATGAAGAGCTTCAAAAGGTGTCAAAAATAGGAGTAGCATGTAGCGTTGTTCAAAAACTTGAAGAGCCTGAAAATGTGTGAAAAATATGAAGAGCTTAAAAAGTGTCAGAAATATGAGGAGCATGAAATGGTCTGAAAAATAGGAGGAGCATGAAACGGTGTTGTAAAACATGAAGAGCCTGAAAGGTGTGAAAAATATGAAGGGCTTCAAAAGGTGTGAAAAATATGAAGAGCATGAAACGGTCTGAAAAATAGGAGGAGCATGAAGCAGTGTTGAAAAACATGAAGAGCCTGAAAAGGTGTGAAAAATATGAAGAGCTTCAAAAGGTGTCAAAAATATGAGGATCATGAATCGATCTTAAACATAGGAGGAGCATGAAGCGGTATTCAAAAACATGAAGAGCCTGAAAAGCTGAGAAAAATATGAAGAGCTTCAAAAGGTGTGAAATATATGAGGAGCATGAAACGGTCTGAAAAATAGGAGGAGACTGAAACGGTGTTCAGAAACATGAAGAGCCTGAAAAGGTGTGAAAAATATGAAGAGCTTCAAAAGGTGTGAAAAACATGAGGAGCAGGAAACAGTCTGAAAAATAGGAGGAGCATGAAGTGTTGTTGAAAATCATGAAGAGCCTGAAACGGTGTGAAAAATATGAAGAGCTACAAAAGGTTTGAAAAATATGAAGAGCTTCAAAAGATGTGAAAATTATGAGGAGCATGAAACAGTCTGAAAAATAGGAGGAGAATGGAATGGTTATGAAAAACATGAAGAGCATGAAAGGATTGAAAAATATGAAGAGCTTGAAAATGTGTCAAAAATAGGAGTAGCATGAAGCGGTGTTCAAAAACATGAAGAGCCTGAAAAGGTGTGAAAAATATGAACAGCTTCAAAAGGTGTGAAAAATATGAAGAGCTTCAAAAGGTGTGAAAAATATGAGGAGCATGAAACGGTCTGAAAAATAGGAGGAGCATGAAACGGTGTTGAAAGACGTGAAGAGCCTGAAAAGGTGTGAAAAATATCAAGAGCTTCAAAAGTGTCAAAAATATGAGGAGCATGAAACACTCTGAAAAATAGGAGGAGCATGAAGCTGTGTTCAAAAAAATGAAGAGCCTGAAAAGGTGTGAAATATATGAAGAGCTTTAAAATGTGTCAAAAATATGAGGAGCTAGAAACGGTCTGAAAAATAGAAGGAGCATGAAAGAGTGTTCAAAAACATAAGGAGCCTGAAAAGGTGTGAAAATTTGAAGAGCTTCAAAAGGAGTCAAAAATATGAGGAGCATGAAACGGTTTGAAAAACAGGAGGAGCATAGAGCGATGTTGAAAAACATGAAGAGCCTGAAAATGTGTTAAAAATATGAAGAGCTTCAAAAGGTGTCAAAATTATGAGGAGCATGAAACGGTCTGAAAAATAGGAGGAGCATGAAGCTGTGTTGAAAAATATGAAGAGCCTGAAAAGGTGTGAAAAATATGAAGAGTTTCAAAAGGTGTCAAAAATATGAGGAGCATGAAACGGTCAGAAAAATATGAGGAGCATGACACGGTGTTCAAAAACATGAAGAGCCTGAAAAGGTGTGAAATTTATGAAGAGTTTCAAAAGGTGTCAAAAATATGAAGAGCATGAAACGGTCTGAAAAATAGGAGGAGCATGCAGCGGTGTCGAAAAACATGAGAAGCCTGAAAAGGTGTTCAAAAACATGAAGTGCCTGGAAAGATGTGAAAAATATGAAGAGCTTCAAAACGTGTCAAAAATATGAGGGGCATGAAACGGTCTGAAAAATAGGAGGAACATGAAGTGGTGTTGAAAAACATGAAAAGCCTGAAAAGTTGTGAAAAATATGAGGAGCTTCAAAAGGTGTGAAAATTAAGAGTAGCATGAAACGGTGTGAAAATAGGAGGAGCATGAAGCAGTGTTGAAAAACATGAAGAGCCCGAAAAGGTGTGAAAAATAGGAAGAGCTCAAAAGGTGTAAAAATATGAAGAGCTTCAAACGGTGTCAGAAATATGAAGAGTAAGAAACGGTCTGAACAATAGGAGGAGCATGAAATGGTGTTGAAAAACATGAAGAGCCTGAAAAGGTGTGAAAAATATGAAGAGGTTCAAAAGGTGTCAAAAATATGAGGAGCATGAAACGGTATGAAAAATACAAGGAGCATGATGCGGTGTTCAGAATCATGAAGAGCCTGAAAATGTGTGAAATATATGAAGAGCTTCAAACGGTGTCCAAAATATGAGGAGCATGAAACGGTTTGAAAAACAGGAGGAGCATAGAGTGATGTTGAAAAACATGAAGAGCCTGAAAATGTGTTAAAACTATGAAGAGCTTCAAAAGGTGTCAAAAATATGAGGAGCACGAAATGGTCTGTAAAATAGGAGGATCATGAAGCGGTGTTGAAAAACATGAAAAGCCTGAAAACTTGTGCAAAATATGAAGAGCTTCAAAAAGTGTGAAAAATATGAAGAGCTTCAAATCGTGTCAAAAATGAGAGGAGCATGAAACGGTCTTAAAAATAGGAGGAGCATGAAGTGGTGTTGAAAAACATGAAGAGTCTGAAAAGGTGTGAAATATATGAAGAGCTTCAAAAGGAGTCAATAATATGAAGAGCATGAAACGGTCTGAAAAATAGGAGGAGCATGAAGCGTTGTTGAAAAATATGAAAAGCCTGAAAAGGTGTGAAAAATATGAGGAGCTTCAAAAGGTGTGAAAATTAAGAGTAGCATGAAACGTTGTGAAAATAGGAGGAGCATGAAGCAGTGTTGAAAAACATGAAGAGCCCGAAAACGTGTGAAAAATAGGAAGAGCTCAAAAGGTGTAAAAATATGAAGAGCTTCAAAAGGTGTCAAAAATGAGATGAGCATGAAGCGGTCTGAAAAATAGGAGGAGCATGAAACGGTGTTCAAAAACATGAAGAGCCTGAAAAGGTGTGAAAAATATGAAGAGCTTCAAAAGGTGTCAAAAATATGAACAGCTTCAAAAGGTGTCAAAAATGAGATGAGCATGAAGCGGTCTGAAAAATAGGAGGAGCATGAAGTGGTGTTGAAAAACAAGAAGTGCCTGAAAAGGTGTGAAAAATATGAAGAGCGTCAAAAGGTGTGAAAAATATGAGGAGCATGAAACGTTCTGAAAAAGAGGAGGAGCATAAAACTGTGTTCAAAAACATGAAGAGCCTGAAAAGTTGTGAAAAATCTGAAGAGCTTCAAAAGGTGTCAAATATATGAGGAGCATGAAACTGTCTGAGATATAGGAGGAGCATGAAGCAGTGTTTAAAAACATGAAGACCCTGAAAAGTTGTGAAAAATATGAAGAGGTTCTAAAAGTGTCAAAAATATGAGGAGCATGAAACAGTCTTTAAAATAGGATGAGAATGAGACGGTTTTGAAAAAGATGAAGAGCATGAAAAGGTGTGAAAAACATGAAGAGCTTTAAAAGGTGTAAAAATTATGAGAGGCATGAAACGACTGAAAAATAGGAGGAGCATGATGCGGTGGTCAAAAACATGAAGAGCCTGAAAAGGTGTGAAAAATATAAAGAGCTTCAGAAGGTGTCAAAAATATTAGGAGCATGAAACAGTATGAAACATAGGATGAGCATGAAACTTTTTTGAAAAAGATGAAGAGCATGAAAAGGTGTGAAAAATATGAAGAGCTTCAAAAGATGTTAAAAATATGAGGAGCATGAAACTTTCTGAAAAATTGGAGGAGCATGAAGCGGTGTTGAAAAACATGAAGAGCCTGAAAAGGTGTGAAATGTATGAAGAGCTTCAAAAGTTGTCAAAAATATGAGGAGCATAAAACGGTCTGAAAAATAGGAGAAGCATGAAGCGGTGTTGAAAAACATGAAAAGCCTGAAAAGGTAGAAAAATATGAAGAGCTTCAAAAAGTGTCAACAATATGAGGAGCATGAAACGGTCTGAAAATTAGGAAGAGCAAGAAACTGTGTTGATAAACATGAAGAGCCTGAAAAGGTGTGAAAAATATGAAGAGCTTCAAAAGGTCTCAAATATATGAGGAGCATGAAACAGTGTGAAAAATAGGATGAGCATGAAACGGTTTTAAAAAGACGAAGAGCCTAAAAAGTGTGACATATATGAAGAGCTTCAAAAGGTGTGAAATACATGAGGAGGTCGAAACGGTCTGAAAATAGTAGGAGCATGAAGCGGCGTTGAAAAACATGAAGAGCCTGAAAACGTGTGAAAAATATGAAGAGCTTCAAAAGGTGTGAAATATATGAAGAGCTACAAAAGGTGTCAAAAATATGAGGAGCATGAACCGGTCTGAAATATAGGAGGAGCATGAAGTGGTGTTGAAAAACATGAAGAGCCTGAAAAGGTGTGAAAAATATGAAGAGCTTCAAAACCTGTCAAAAATATGAGGAGAATGAAACGGTCTGAAAAATAGGAGGAGCATGAAGTGGTGTTGAAAAACATGAAGTGCCTGAAAAGTTGTGAAAAATATGAAGAGCTTCAAAAGGTGTGAAAAACATGAGGAGCTTCAAAAGGTGTCAAAAATATGAGGAGCCTGAAACGGTCTGAAAAATAGGAGGAGCATGATACGGTGTTCAAAAATATGAAGAGCCTGAAAAGGTGTGAAAAACATGAATATCTTCAAAAGGGGTCAAAAATATGAGGAGCATGAAACGATCTGAAAAATAGGAGGAGCATGAAGTGGTGTTCAAAAACATGAAGAGCCTGAAAAGGTGTGAAAAACATGAAGAGCCTCAAAACGTGTCAAAAATATGAGGAGCAAGAAACGGTCTGAAAAATAGGAGGAGCATGAAGCGCTGTTGAAAAACATGAAGAGCCTGAAAACGTGTGAAAAATATGAAGAGCTTCAAAAGGTGTGAAATATATGAAGAGCTTCCAAAGGTGTCAAAAATGAGATGAGCATGAAAAGGTCTGAAAAATAGGAGGAGCATGAAGTGGTCGTGAAAATCATGAAGTGCCTGAAAAGGTGTGAAATATATGAAGAGCTTCAAAAGTTGTTAAAAAATGAGGAGGTTCAAAAGGTGTCAAAAATATGAGGAGCATGAAACGGTCTGAAAAATAGGAGGAGCATGAAACGGTGTTCAAAAACATGAAGAGCCTGAAAAGGTGTGAAAAATATGAAGAGCTTGAAAAGGTGTGAAATACATGAGGAGCCTGAAGCGGTCTGAATAATACGAGGAGCATGAAACGGTGTTGAAAATCATGAAGAGCCTGAAAAGGTGTGAAAAATATGAAGAGCTTCAAAAGGTGTCAAAAATATGAGGAGCATGAAACAGTCTGAAAAATAGGAGGAGCATGAAATGGTGTTCAAAAACATGAAGAGCCTGAAAAGTTGTGAAAAATATGAAGAGCTTCAAAAGGTGTCAAAAATTAGATGAGCAAGAAAAGGTCTGAAAAATACGAGGTGCATGAAACGGTGATCAAAAAAATGAAGAGCCTGAAAAGGTGTGAAAAATATGAAGAGCTTCAAAAATGTGAAAAATATGAAGAGCTTTAAAAGGTGTGAAAAATATGAGGAGCATGACACGGTCTGAAAAATAGGAGGAGCATGAAGTGGTGTTCAAAATATGAAGAGCGTGAAAAGGTGTGAAAAATATCAAGAGCTTCAAAAGGTCTGAAAAATATGAGGAGCATGAAACTGTCTGAAAAATAGGAGGAGCATGAAGCGGTGTTGAAAAACATGAAAAGCCTGAAAAGGGGTGAAAAATATGAAGAGCTTCAAAAGGTGTGAAAAATATGAGGAGCATGAAATGGGCTGAAAAATAGGAGTCGCAAGAAGCGGTGTTCAAAAACATGAAGAGCCAGAAAAGGTGTGAAAAATATGAAGAGCTTCAAAAGCTGTGAAAAATATGAAGAGCTTCAAAACGTGTCAAAAATGAGATGAGCATGAAACGGTCTGAAAAATAGGAGGAGCAAGAAGCGTTTTGGAAAACATGAAGAGCCTGAAAAAGTGTGAAAAATATGAAAAGCTTCAAAAGATGTCAAAAATATGAGGAGCATGAAACGGTCTGAAATATAGGAGGATCATGAAGCGGTGTTCAAAAACATGAAGAGCCTGAAAAGGTGTGAAAAATATGAAGAGCTTCAAAAGTTGTGAAAAATATGAGGAGCATGAAACGGTCTGCAAACCTGGAGGAGCATGAAGCGGTGTTGAAAAACATGAAAAGCCTGAAAAGGTGTGAAAAATATGAAGAGCTTCAAAAGGTGTCAAAAATATGAGGAGCATGAAACGGTCTGAAAAATAGGAGTCGCAAGAAGCGGTGTTGAAAACATGAAGAGCCTGAAAACGTTTGAAAATTATGAAGAGCTTCAAAAGTTGTGAAAAATATGAAGAGCTTCAAAACGTGTCAAAAATGAAATGAGCATGAAACGGTCTGAAAAATAGGAGGAGCATGAAGCGGTGGTGAAAAACATGAAGAGTCTGAAAACGTGTGAAAAATATGAAGAGCTTCAAAAATGTGAAAAATTAGAAGAGCTTCAAAAGGTGTGAAAAATATGAGGAGCATAAAACGGTCTGAAAAAAAGCAGGAGCATGAAGCGTTGTTGAAAAACATGAAGAGCCTGAAAAGGTGTGAAATATATGAAGAGCTTCAAAAGGTGTCAAAAAAGAGATGAGCATGAAACGGTCTGAACAATAGGAGGAGCTTGAAGCTCTGCTCAAAAAGATGAAGAGCCTGAGAAGGCGTGAAAAATATGAAGAGCTTCAAAAGGTGTGAAAAATATGAGGAGCATGAAACGGTCTGCAAAATTAGGAGGAGCATGAAGTGGTGTTCAATAATATGAAGAGCCTGAAAAGGTGTGAAAAATATGACGAGCTTCCAAAGTTGTCAAAAATATGAGGAGCATGAAAAGGTCTGAAAAATAGGAGCATGAAGCGGTGTTCAATAATATGAAGAGCCTGAAAATATGTGAAAAATATGAAGAGCTCCAAAAGTTGTCAAAAATATGAGGAGCATCAAACGGTCTCAAAATTGGGAGGAGCGTGAAGCAAGATGTGAAAAACATGAAGAGCCTGAAAAGGTGTGACATATATAAAGAGCTTCAAAAGGTGTGAAAAATATGAGGTGCATGAAACGGTCTGAAAAATAGGAGGAGCATGAAGTGGTGTTGAAAAACATGAAGAGACTGAGAAGGTGTGAAAAGTATGAAGACCTTCAAAAGGTGTCAAAAATATGAGGTGCATGAAACGGTCTGAAAAATAGGGGGAGCATAAAGCGGTTTTGAAAAACATGAAGAGCCTGAAAAGGTTTGAAATATATGAAGAGATTCAAAACTTGTCAAATATGAGGAGCATGAAACGGTCTGAAAATTAGGAGGAGCATGAAGCGGTGTTGAAAAACATGAAGTGCCTGAAGAGGTGTGAAATATATGAATAGCTTCAAAACGTGTCAAATATGAGGAGCATGAAACGGTCTGAAAAATAGGAGGAGCATGAAGCGGTGTTGAAAAAAATGAAGAGCTTGAAAAGGTGTGAAAAATATGAAGAGTTTCAAAAGGTGTCAAAAATATAGGAGAATGAAACGGTCTGAAAAATAGGAGGAACATGAAACGGTGTTCAAAACATGAAGAACTGAAAAGGTGTGAAAAATATGAAGAGCTTCAAAAGGTGTCAAAAATATGAGGAGCATGAAACTTTCTGAAAAATAGGAGGAGCATGAAGCTGTGTTCAAAAACAAGAAGAGCCTGAATTTATGTGAAATATATGAAGAGCTTCAAAATGTGTTAAAAATATGAGGAGCGTGAAACAGTATGAAAAATTGGAGGAGCATGAAACGGTGTTCAAAAACATGAAGAACCTGAAAAGGTGTGAAAAATATGAAGAGCTTCAAAATGTGTTAAAAATATGAGGAGCGTAAAACTGTCTGAAAAATTGGAGGACCATGAAACGGTGTTCAAAAACATGAAGAACCTGAAAAGGTGTGAAAAATATGAAGAGCTTCAAAAGGTGTGAAAAATATGAAGAGCTTCAAAAGGTGTCAAAAATTAGATGAGCAAGAAAAGGTCTGAAATATAGGAGTAGAATAAAGTGGTGTTGAAAAAATGAAGAGCCTGAAAAGGTGTGAAATATATGAAGAGTTTCAAAAGGTGTGAAAAAAATGAAGAGCTTCAAAAGCTGTCAAAAATATGAGGAGCATGAAAAGGTCTGAAAAATAGGAGGTGCATGAAAGGTGTTCAAAAACATGAAGTGCCTGAAAAGGTGTGAAAAATATGAAGAGCTTCAAAAACGTGAAAATATGAAGAGCTTCAAAAGGTGTCAATAATACGAGGAGCATGAAACGGTCTGAAAAATAGGAGGAGCATGAAGCGGTGGTGAAAAACATGAAGAGCTTCTAAAATTGTCAAAAATATCAGGAGCATGAAACGGTCTGAAAAATAGGAGGAGCATGAAGTGGTGTTGAAAAACATGAAGAGCCTGAAAAGGTGTGAAAAATATGAAGAGCTTCAAAAGGTGTCAAAAATATGGGAGCATGAAACGGTCTCAAAAATAGGAGAAGCATGAATTGGTCTGAAAAATAGCAGGAGCATGAAAGGGTCTGAAAAATTGGAGGAGCATGAAACGGTCTGAAAAATTGGAGGAGCATGAAGCGGTGTTCAAAAATACGGAGAGCCTGAAAAGGTAAGAAAAATATGAAGAGCTTCAAAAGGTGTGAAAAATATGAGGAGCATGAAACGGTCTGAAAAATAGGAGGAGCATGAAGCGGTGTTGAAAAACATGAAGAGCATGGAAAGGTGTGAAAAATATGAAGAGCTTCAAAAGGTGTGAAATACATGGGGAGCATGAAACGGGCTGAAAAAAAGGAGAAGCATGAAGTGGTGTGGAAAATCATGAAGAGCCTGAAAAGGTGTGAAAAATATGAAGAGCTTCAAAAGTTGTGAAAAATATGAAGAGCTTTAAAAGCTGTCAAAAATGAGATGAGAATGAAACGGTCTGAGAAATAGGAGAAGCATGAAGTGGTGTTGAAAAACATGAAGAGGTTCAAAAAGTGTGAAATATATGAAGAGCTTCAAAGGGTGTGAAATATATGAAGAGCTTCAAAAGGTGTCAAAAATATGAGGAGCATGAAAAGGTCTGAAAAATAGGAGCAGCATGAAACGGTGTTGAAAAACATGAAGAGCCTGAAAAGGTGTGAAAAATATGAAGAGCTTCAAAAGGTGTCAAATATATGAGGAGCATGAAACGGTCTGAAAAATAGGAGGAGAATGAAGTGGTGTTGAAAAACATGAAGAGCCTGAGAAGGTGTGAAAAATATGAAGAGCTTCAAAAGGTGTCAAAAATATGAGGTGCATGAAACGGTCTGAAAAATAGGAGGAGCATGAAGCGGTGTTGAAAAACATGAAGAGCCTGAAAAGGTGTGAAAAATATGAAGAGCTTCAAAAGGTTTCAAAAATATGAGGAGCATGAAACGGTCTGAAAAATATTAGGAGCATAAAACGGTGTTCAAAAACATGAGGAGCCTGAAAAGGTGTGAAAAATATGAAGAGCTTCAAAAGGTTTTAAAAATATGAGGAGCATGAAACGGTCTGAAAAATAGGAGGAGCATTGTAGCGTTGTTCAAAAACTTGAAGACCCTGAAATGGTGTGAAAAATATGAAGAGCTTCAAAAGCTGTCAAAAATATGAGGAGCATGAAACGGTCTGAAAAATAGGAGGAGCATGAAGCGGTGTAGAAAAACATGAAGAGCCTGAAAAGTTGTGAAAAATATGAAGAGCTACAAAAGGTGTCAAAAATAGGAGGAGCATAAAATGGTCTGCAAAATAGGAGGATCATGAAGCGGTGTAGAAAAACATGAAGAGCCTGAACAGGTGTGAAAAATATGAAGAGCTTCAAAAGCTGTGAAAAATATGAGGAGCATGAAATGGTCTGAAAAATAGGAGGAGCAGGAAGTGGTGTTGAAAATCATGAAGAGCCTGAAAAGGTGTGTAAAATAGGAAGAGCTTCAAAATGTGTGAAATACATGAGGAACATGAAACGGTCTGAAAAATAGGAGGAGCATGAAGTGGTGTTCAAAAACATGAAGAGCATGGAAAGGTTGAAAAATATGAAGAGCTTCAGAACGTGTCAAAAATATGAGGAGCAAGAAACGGCCTGATAAATAGGAGGAGCATTAAACGGTGTTCAAAAATATGAGGAGCAAGAAACGGTCTGAAAAATAGGAGAAGCATGAAGTGGTGTTGAAAAAAATGAAGAGCCTGAAAAAGGTGTGAAAATTATGAGGAGTATGAAACGGTCTGAAAAATAGGAGGAGCATGAAACGGTCTGAAAAATAGGAGGAGCATGAAGTGGTGTTGAAAAAAATGAAGAGCCTGAAAAAGGTGTGAAAATTATGAGGAGAATGAAACGCTCTGAAAAATAGGAGGAGCATGAAAAGGTCTGAAACATAGGAGGAGCATGAAGTGGTGTTCAAAAACATGAAGAGCCTGAAAAGGTGTGAAATATATGAAGAGCTTCAAAAGGTGTCAAAAATATGTGGAGCACGAAACGGTCTGAAAAATAGGAGGAGCATGAAGTGGTGTTGAAAAATATGAAGAGCTTCTAAAATTGTCAAAAATATCAGGAGCATGAAACGGTCTGAAAACTAGGAGGAGCATGAAGTGGTGTTGAAAAACATGAAGAGCCTGAAAAGGTGTGAAAAATATGAAGAGCTTCAAAAGGTGTCAAAAATATGGGAGCATGAAACGTTCTGAAAAATAGGAGGAGCATGAAGCGGTGTTGAAAAACATGAAGAGCCTGAAAAGATGTGAAAAATATGAACAACTTCAAAAGGTTTCAAAAATATTAGGAGCATGAAACGGTCTGAAAAATAGGAGGAGCATTGTAGCGTTGTTCAAAAACTTGAAGAGCCTGAAATGGTGTGAAAAATATGAAGAGCTTCAAAAGCTGTCAAAAATATGAGGAGCATGAAACGGTCTGAAAAATAGGAGGAGCATGAAGCGGTGTAGAAAAACATGAAGAGCCTGAAAAGGTGTGAAAAATATGAAGAGCTTCAAAAGGTGTGAAAAATATGAGGAGCATGAAACGGTCTGAAAAATAGGAGGAGAATGAAGCGGTGTGGAAAAACATGAAGAGGCTGAAAAGGTGTGAAAAATATGAAGAGCTTCAAAAGGTGTGAAAAATATGAGGAGCATGAAACGGTCTGAAAAATAGGAGGAGCATGAAGCGGTGTTGAGAAACATGAAGAGCCTGAAAAAGTGTGAAATATATGAAGAGCTTCAAAAGGTGTGAAATATATGAAGAGCTTCAAAAGGTGTCAAAAATATGAGGAGCATGAAAAGTTCTGAAAAATAGGAGCAGCATGAAGCAGTGTAGAAAAACATGAAGAAGTTGAAAAGGTGTGAAAAATATGAAGAGCTTCAAAAGGTGTCAATAATAAGAGGTGCATGGAACAGTCTAAAAAATAGGATGAGCATGAAACGGTCTGAAAAATTGGAGGAGCATGAAGCGGTGTTCAAAAACATGAAGAGCCAGAAATGGTGTGAAAAATATGAAGAGCTTCAAAAGGTGTCAAAAATATGAGGAGCATGAAACGGTATCAAAAATAGGAGAAGCATGAAACGGTCTGAAAAATAGCAGGAGCATGAAAGGGTCTGAAAAATTGGAGGAGCATGAAGCGGTGTTCAAAAATACGGAGAGCCTGAAAAGTTAAGAAAAATATGAAGAGCTTCAAAAGGTGTCAAAAATATGAGGAGCATGAAACGGTCTGAGAAATAGGAGGAGCATGAAGCGGTGTAGAAAAACATGAAGAGGCTGAAAAAGTGTGAAAAATATGAAGAGCTTCAAAAGGTGTGAAAAATATGAGGAGAATGAAACGGTCTGAAAAATAGGAGGAGCATGAAGCTGTGTTGAGAAACATGAAGAGCCTGAAAAGGTGTGAAAAATATGAAGAGCTTCAAAAGGTGTCAATAATAAGAGGTGCATGGAACAGTCTAAAAAATAGGATGAGCATGAAACGGTCTGAAAAATTGGAGGAGCATGAAGCGGTGTTCAAAAACATGAAGAGCCAGAAATGGTGTGAAAAATATGAAGAGCTTCAAAAGGTGTCAAAAATATGAGGAGCATGAAACGGTCTCAAAAATAGGAGAAGCATGAAACGGTCTGAAAAATAGCAGGAGCATGAAAGGGTCTGAAAAATTGAAGGAGCATGAAACGGTCTGAAAAATTGGAGGAGCATGAAGCGGTGTTCAAAAATACGGAGAGCCTGAAAAGGTAAGAAAAATATGAAGAGCTTCAAAAGGTGTGAAAAATACGAGGAGCATGAAACGGTCTGAAAAATAGGAGAAGCATGAAGTGGTGTGGAAAAACAAGAAGAGCCTGTAAAGGTGTGAAAAATATGAAGAGCTTCAAAAGGTGTCAAAAATATGAGGAGCATGAAACGGTCCAAAAAATAGGAGGAGCATGAAGCAGTGTTCAAAAATATGAAGAGCCTGAAAACGTGTGAAAAATATGAAGAGCTTCAAAAGGTGTGAAATACATGAGGAGCATGAAACGGTCTGAAAAATAGGAGGAGCATGAAGCGGTTTTGAAAAACATGAAGAGCCTGAAAACGTGTGAAAAATATGAAGAGCTTCAAAAGGTGTGAAATAAATGAGGATCATGAAACGGTCTGAAAAATAGGAGGAGCATGAAACGGTGTTCAAAAAGAGGAAGAGCCTGAAAATTTGTGAAAAATATGACAGCTTCAAAAGGTGTCAAAAATATGACCAGCATGAAACTGTCTGAAAAATAGGAGGAGCATGAAGCGGTGTTCAAAACATGAAAAGCCTGAAAAGGTGTGAAAAATATGAAGAGCCTCAAAACGTGTCAAAAATGAGAAGAGCATGAAACTGTCTGAAGAATAGGAGTAGCATGAAGTGGTGTTGAAAAAAAAGAAGACACTGAAAAGGTGTGAAATATATGAAGAGCTTCTAACAGTGTCAAAAATATGAGGAGAATGAAAGCATCTCAAAAATAGGAGGAGCATGAAGCTGTGTTGAAAAACATGAAGAGCCTGAAAAAGTTTGAAAAATATGAAGAGCTTCTAAAGGTATGAAAAATATGAGACGCATGAAACGGTCTGAAAAATGGGAGGAGCATGAAGTGGTGTTGAAAAACATGAAGAGCCTGAAAAGGTGTGAAAAATATAAAGAGCTTCAAAAGGTGTGAAATACATGAGGAGCATGAAACGGGGTGAAAAATAGGAGAAGCATGAAGTGGTGTAGAAAAACATGAAGAGCCTGAACAGGTGTGAAAAATATGAAGAGCTTCCAAAGGTGTGAAATACAAGAGGAGCATGAAACAGCCTGAAAAATAGGAGGAGCATGAAGCGGTGTTGAAAAACATGACGAAACAGAAAAGGTGTGATAAATATGAAGAGCTTCAAAAGGTGTGCAAAATATGAAGAGATTCAAAGGGGTCCAAAATATGAGGAGCTTGAAACGGTCTGAAAAGTAGGAGGAGCATGAAACGATGTTCAAAAATTTAAGAGCCTGAAAAGGTGTGAAATATATGAAGAGCTCAAAAGTTGTGAAAAATATGTGGAGCATGAAACGGTCTGAAGAATAGGAGGAGGATTGTAGCATTGTTCAAAAACATGAAGAGCATGAAAAGGTGTGAAAAATATGAAGAGCTTCAAAAGGTGTCAAAAATATGAGGAGCATGAAACGGTCTGAAAAATATGAGGAGCATGAAGTGGTGTTGAAAAACATGAAGAGCCTGAAAAGGTGTGAAAAATATAAAGAGCTTCAAAAGGTGTGAAACACATGAGGAGCATGAAACGGGGTGAAAAATAGGAGAAGCATGAAGTGGTGTAGAAAAACATGAAGAGCCTGAACAGGTGTGAAAAATATGAAGAGCTTCCAAAGGTGTGAAATACAAGAGGAGCATGAAACGGTCTGAAAAATATGAGGAGCATGAAACGGTGTTCAAAACCATGAAGAGCCTGAAAAGGTGTGAAAAATATGAAGAGCTTCAAAAGGTGTCAACAATATGAGCAGCATGAAACGGTCTGAAAAATAGGAGGAGCATGAAACGGTGTTCATAAACATGAAGAGCCTGAAAAAGTGTGAAAAATATGAAGAGCTTCAAAAAGCTGTCAATAATATGAGGAGAATGAAACGGTCTGAAAAACAGGACGATCATGAAGCGGTGTTGAAAAATGTGAAGAGCCTGAAAAGTTGTGAAAAATATGAAGAGCTTCAAAAGGTGTGAAAAATATGAAAAGCTTCAAGAGGTGTCAAAAATGAGATGAGCGTGAAACGGTCTGAAAAATAGGAGGAGCATGAAGTGGTGTTGAAAAATATGAAGAGCTTCTAAAATTGTCAAAAATATCAGGAGCATGAAACGGTCTGAAAACTAGGAGGAGCATGAAGTGGTGTTGAAAAACATGAAGAGCCTGAAAAGGTGTGAAAAATATGAAGAGCTTCAAAAGGTGTCAAAAATATGGGAGCATGAAACGTTCTGAAAAATAGGAGGAGCATGAAGCGGTGTTGAAAAACATGAAGAGCCTGAAAAGATGTGAAAAATATGAACAGCTTCAAAAGGTTTCAAAAATATTAGGAGCATGAAACGGTCTGAAAAATAGGAGGAGCATTGTAGCGTTGTTCAAAAACTTGAAGAGCCTGAAATGGTGTGAAAAATATGAAGAGCTTCAAAAGCTGTCAAAAATATGAGGAGCATGAAACGGTCTGAAAAATAGGAGGAGCATGAAGCGGTGTAGAAAAACATGAAGAGCCTGAAAAGGTGTGAAAAATATGAAGAGCTTCAAAAGGTGTGAAAAATATGAGGAGCATGAAACGGTCTGAAAAATAGGAGGAGAATGAAGCGGTGTGGAAAAACATGAAGAGGCTGAAAAGGTGTGAAAAATATGAAGAGCTTCAAAAGGTGTGAAAAATATGAGGAGCATGAAACGGTCTGAAAAATAGGAGGAGCATGAAGCGGTGTTGAGAAACATGAAGAGCCTGAAAAAGTGTGAAATATATGAAGAGCTTCAAAAGGTGTGAAATATATGAAGAGCTTCAAAAGGTGTCAAAAATATGAGGAGCATGAAAAGTTCTGAAAAATAGGAGCAGCATGAAGCAGTGTAGAAAAACATGAAGAAGTTGAAAAGGTGTGAAAAATATGAAGAGCTTCAAAAGGTGTCAATAATAAGAGGTGCATGGAACAGTCTAAAAAATAGGATGAGCATGAAACGGTCTGAAAAATTGGAGGAGCATGAAGCGGTGTTCAAAAACATGAAGAGCCAGAAATGGTGTGAAAAATATGAAGAGCTTAAAAAGGTGTCAAAAATATGAGGAGCATGAAACGGTATCAAAAATAGGAGAAGCATGAAACGGTCTGAAAAATAGCAGGAGCATGAAAGGGTCTGAAAAATTGGAGGAGCATGAAGCGGTGTTCAAAAATACGGAGAGCCTGAAAAGTTAAGAAAAATATGAAGAGCTTCAAAAGGTGTCAAAAATATGAGGAGCATGAAACGGTCTGAGAAATAGGAGGAGCATGAAGCGGTGTAGAAAAACATGAAGAGGCTGAAAAAGTGTGAAAAATATGAAGAGCTTCAAAAGGTGTGAAAAATATGAGGAGAATGAAACGGTCTGAAAAATAGGAGGAGCATGAAGCGGTGTTGAGAAACATGAAGAGCCTGAAAAGGTGTGAAAAATATGAAGAGCTTCAAAAGGTGTCAATAATAAGAGGTGCATGGAACAGTCTAAAAAATAGGATGAGCATGAAACGGTCTGAAAAATTGGAGGAGCATGAAGCGGTGTTCAAAAACATGAAGAGCCAGAAATGGTGTGAAAAATATGAAGAGCTTCAAAAGGTGTCAAAAATATGAGGAGCATGAAACGGTCTCAAAAATAGGAGAAGCATGAAACGGTCTGAAAAATAGCAGGAGCATGAAAGGGTCTGAAAAATTGAAGGAGCATGAAACGGTCTGAAAAATTGGAGGAGCATGAAGCGGTGTTCAAAAATACGGAGAGCCTGAAAAGGTAAGAAAAATATGAAGAGCTTCAAAAGGTGTGAAAAATACGAGGAGCATGAAACGGTCTGAAAAATAGGAGAAGCATGAAGTGGTGTGGAAAAACAAGAAGAGCCTGTAAAGGTGTGAAAAATATGAAGAGCTTCAAAAGGTGTCAAAAATATGAGGAGCATGAAACGGTCCAAAAAATAGGAGGAGCATGAAGCAGTGTTCAAAAATATGAAGAGCCTGAAAACGTGTGAAAAATATGAAGAGCTTCAAAAGGTGTGAAATACATGAGGAGCATGAAACGGTCTGAAAAATAGGAGGAGCATGAAGCGGTTTTGAAAAACATGAAGAGCCTGAAAACGTGTGAAAAATATGAAGAGCTTCAAAAGGTGTGAAATAAATGAGGATCATGAAACGGTCTGAAAAATAGGAGGAGCATGAAACGGTGTTCAAAAAGAGGAAGAGCCTGAAAATTTGTGAAAAATATGACAGCTTCAAAAGGTGTCAAAAATATGACCAGCATGAAACTGTCTGAAAAATAGGAGGAGCATGAAGCGGTGTTCAAAACATGAAAAGCCTGAAAAGGTGTGAAAAATATGAAGAGCCTCAAAACGTGTCAAAAATGAGAAGAGCATGAAACTGTCTGAAGAATAGGAGTAGCATGAAGTGGTGTTGAAAAAAAAGAAGACACTGAAAAGGTGTGAAATATATGAAGAGCTTCTAACAGTGTCAAAAATATGAGGAGAATGAAAGCATCTCAAAAATAGGAGGAGCATGAAGCTGTGTTGAAAAACATGAAGAGCCTGAAAAAGTTTGAAAAATATGAAGAGCTTCTAAAGGTATGAAAAATATGAGACGCATGAAACGGTCTGAAAAATGGGAGGAGCATGAAGTGGTGTTGAAAAACATGAAGAGCCTGAAAAGGTGTGAAAAATATAAAGAGCTTCAAAAGGTGTGAAATACATGAGGAGCATGAAACGGGGTGAAAAATAGGAGAAGCATGAAGTGGTGTAGAAAAACATGAAGAGCCTGAACAGGTGTGAAAAATATGAAGAGCTTCCAAAGGTGTGAAATACAAGAGGAGCATGAAACAGCCTGAAAAATAGGAGGAGCATGAAGCGGTGTTGAAAAACATGACGAAACAGAAAAGGTGTGATAAATATGAAGAGCTTCAAAAGGTGTGCAAAATATGAAGAGATTCAAAGGGGTCCAAAATATGAGGAGCTTGAAACGGTCTGAAAAGTAGGAGGAGCATGAAACGATGTTCAAAAATTTAAGAGCCTGAAAAGGTGTGAAATATATGAAGAGCTCAAAAGTTGTGAAAAATATGTGGAGCATGAAACGGTCTGAAGAATAGGAGGAGGATTGTAGCATTGTTCAAAAACATGAAGAGCATGAAAAGGTGTGAAAAATATGAAGAGCTTCAAAAGGTGTCAAAAATATGAGGAGCATGAAACGGTCTGAAAAATATGAGGAGCATGAAGTGGTGTTGAAAAACATGAAGAGCCTGAAAAGGTGTGAAAAATATAAAGAGCTTCAAAAGGTGTGAAACACATGAGGAGCATGAAACGGGGTGAAAAATAGGAGAAGCATGAAGTGGTGTAGAAAAACATGAAGAGCCTGAACAGGTGTGAAAAATATGAAGAGCTTCCAAAGGTGTGAAATACAAGAGGAGCATGAAACGGTCTGAAAAATATGAGGAGCATGAAACGGTGTTCAAAACCATGAAGAGCCTGAAAAGGTGTGAAAAATATGAAGAGCTTCAAAAGGTGTCAACAATATGAGCAGCATGAAACGGTCTGAAAAATAGGAGGAGCATGAAACGGTGTTCATAAACATGAAGAGCCTGAAAAAGTGTGAAAAATATGAAGAGCTTCAAAAAGCTGTCAATAATATGAGGAGAATGAAACGGTCTGAAAAACAGGACGATCATGAAGCGGTGTTGAAAAATGTGAAGAGCCTGAAAAGTTGTGAAAAATATGAAGAGCTTCAAAAGGTGTGAAAAATATGAAAAGCTTCAAGAGGTGTCAAAAATGAGATGAGCGTGAAACGGTCTGAAAAATAGGAGGAGCATGAAGTGGTGTTGAAAAACATGAAGTGCCTGAAATGGTGTGAAATATATGAAGAGCTTCAAAAGGTGTGAAATATATGAAGAGATTCACATCGTGAGAAATATATGAGGAGCATGAAACGGTCTGAAATATAGGAGGAGCATGAAGTGGTGTTGACAAACATGAAGTGCTTGAAATGGTGTGAAATATATGAAGAGCTTCAAAAGGTGTGAAATATAAGAAGAGCTTCAAATGGTGAGAAATATATGAGGAGCATGAAACGGTCTGAAAAATAGGAGGATCAAGTTGCGGTGTTCAAAAACATGAAGAGCCTGAAAAGCTGTGAAAAATATGAAGAGCCTCAAGGTGTGAAATACTTGAGGAGCATGAAA
Organism: Dama dama; assembly: GCF_033118175.1. Taxonomy (NCBI): domain Eukaryota; kingdom Metazoa; phylum Chordata; class Mammalia; order Artiodactyla; family Cervidae; genus Dama; species Dama dama. The sequence goes on along the minus strand of NC_083688.1, from coordinate 63,242,436 downwards.
CGGTCTGAAAAATAGGACGAGCATGAAGCCGTGTTCAAAAAAATGAAGAGCCTGTAAAGGTGTGAAAAATATGAAGAGCTTCAAAAAGTGTCAAAAATATGAAGAGCTTCAAAAGATGTGAAATACATGAGGAGCATGAAATGCTCTGAAAAACAGGAGGAGCATGAAGCGGTGTTCAAAAACATGAAGAGCCTGAAAAGGTGTGAAAAATCTGAAGAGCTTCAAAAGGTGTCAAATATATGAGGAGCATGAAACGGTCTGAAAAATAGGAGGAGCATGAAGCGGTGTTCAAAAACATGAAGAGCCTGAAAAGGTGTGAAATATATGAAGAGCTTCAAAACGTGTCAAAAATAAGAGGAGCATGAAACAGTCTGAAAAAAAGGAGGAGCAGGAAACCGTGTTCAAAAACATGAAGAGCCTGAAAAGGTGTGAAAAATTTGAGGTGCTTCAAAAGGTGTGAAAATTAGGAGGAGCATGAAGCGGTTTCAAAAACATGAAAAGCCTGAAAATGTGTGTAAAATATGAAGAGTTTCAAAACGTGTCAAAAATATGAGGAGCATGAAACGGTCTGAAAAATAGGAGGATCAAGAAGCGGTGTTGAAAAACATGAAGATCGGAAAACTTGTGAAAAATATGAAGAGCTTCAACAGGTGTGAAAAATTTGAAGAGCTTCAAAAGGTGTCAAAAATGAGATGAGCATGAAACGGTCTGAGAAATAGGAGAAGCATGAAGTGGTGTTGAAAAACATGAAGAGCTGAAAAAGTGTGAAATATATGAAGAGCTTCAAAAGGTGTGAAAAATATGAAGAGCATGAAACGGTCTGAAAAATAGGAGGAGCACTGTAACATTGTGGAAAAAATTGAAGAGCCTGAAAAGGTGTGAAAAATATGAAGCGCTTCAAAAGGTGTCAAAAATATGAGGAGCATGAAAAGGTCTGAAAAATAGGAGGAGCTTGAAGCGGTGTTGAAGAACATGAAGAGCCTGATAACGTGTGAAAAATATGAAGAGCATGAAAAGGTGTGAAAAATATGAAGAGCTTCAAAAGGTGTCAAAAATATGAGGAGCATGAAAAGGTCTGAAAAATAGGAGGAGCATGAAGCAGTGTTTAAAAACGTGGAGAGCCTGAAAAGGTTTGAAAAATATGAAGAGCTTCAAAAGGTGTGAAATACATGAGGAGGATGAAACCGTCTGAAAAATAGGAGGAGCATGAAACGGTGTTGAAAAACACGAAGGGCCTGAAAAAGTGTGAATAATATGAAGAGCTTCAAAAGGTGTGAAATACATAGGGGCATGAAACGGTCTGAAAAATAGAAGAAGCATGAAGCTGTGTTGAAAAACATGAAGAGCCTGAAAAGATGTGAAAAATATGAAGAGCTTCAAAAGGTGTCAAAAATATGAGGTAAATGAAACGGTCTGAAAAATAGGTGGAGCATGAAGCAGTGTTTAAAAACGTGGAGAGCCTGAAAAGGTTTGAAAAATATGAAGAGCTTCAAAAGGTGTGAAATACATGAGGAGGATGAAACCGTCTGAAAAATAGGCGGAGCATGAAGCGTTGTTCAAATATATGAAGAGCCTGAAAAGGTGTGAAATATATGAAGATTTCAAAAGGTGTCAAAAATATTAGGAGCATGAAACGGTCTGAAAAAAAGGAGGAGCAGGAAACCGTGTTCAAAAACATGAAGAGCCTGAAAAGGTGTGAAAAATATGAAGAGCTTCAAAAGGTGTTAAAAATAGGAGAAGCATGTAGCGGTGTTCAAAAACATGAAGTGCCTGAAAATGTGTGTAAAATATGAAGATCTTCAAAACGTGTCAAAAATATGAGGAGTATGAAACGGTCTGAAAAATAGGTGGATCAAGAATCGGTCTTGAAAAACATGAAGAGCGTGAAAACTTGTGAAAAATATGAAGAGCTTCAAAAGGTGTGAAAAATATGAAAATCTTAAAATGGTGTCAAAAATGAGATGAGCATGAAACGGTATGAAAAACAGTTGGAGCATGATGTGGTGTTGAAAAACATGAAGAGCCTGAAAAGTTGCGAAAAATATGAAGACCTTCAAAAGGTGTCAAAAATATGAGGAGCATGAAAGGGTCTGAAAAGTAGGAGGAGCATGAAACGGTGTTCAAAAACATGAAGAGCCTGAAAAGCTGTGAAAAATATGAAGAGCCTCAAGGTGTGAAATACTTGAGGAGCATGAATCGGTCTGAAAAATAGGAGGAGCATGAAGTGGAGTTCACAAAGATGAAGAGCCAGAAAAGGTGTGAAAAATATGAAGAGCTTCAAAAGATGTCAAAAATATGAGGAGCATGAAACGGTCTGAAAAATAGGAGGAGCATGAAGCCGTGTTCAAAAACATGAAGAGCCTGAAATGGTGTGAAAAACATGAAGAGCCTAAAAGGTGTGAAAAATATGAAAAGCTTGAAAAGATGTCACAAATATGAGGAGCATTAAACGGTCTGAAAAATTGAAGGATCATGAAGCGGGGTTCAAAAACATGAAGAGCCTGAAAACGTTTGAAAAATATGAAGAGCCTCAAAAAGTGTCAAAAATATGAGGAGCATGAAACGGTTTGAAAAATAGGAGGAGCATGAAGCGGTGTTGAAAAACATGAAGAGCCTGAAAAGGGGTGACAAATATGAAGAGATTCAAAAGGTGTCAAAAATATGTGGAGCATGAAACGGTCTGAAATATAGGAGGAGCATGAAACGGTGTTCATAAACATGAAGAGCCTGAAAAGGTGAGAAAAATATGAAGAGCTTCAAAAGGTGTGAAAAATATGAAGAGATTCAAAAGGTGTGAAAAATATGAAGAGCTTCAAAAGATGTGAAATACATGAGGAGGATGAAACGGTCTGAAAAATAGGAGGAGCATGAAGCGGTGTTGAAAAACATGAAAACCTGAAAAGGTGTGAAAAATTTGAGGTGCTTCAAAAGGTGTGAAAATTAGGAGGAGCATGAAGTGGTGTTCAAAAACATGAAAAGCCTGAAAATGTTTGTAAAATATGAGGAGCTTCAAAAAGTGTCAAAAATATGAGGAGCATGAAACGATCTGAAAAATAGGAGGATCAAGAAGCGGTGTTGAAAAACATGAAGATCTGAAAACTTGTGAAAAATATGAAGAGCTTCAAAAGGTGTGAAAAATATGAAGAGCTTCAAAAGGTGTCAAAAATGGGATGAGCATGAAACGGTCTGAAAAATAGGAGGAGCATGAAGCGGTGTTGAAAAACATGAAGAGCCTCAAAAGGTGTGAAAAATATGAAGAGCTTCAAATAGTGTCAATAATGAGATGAGCATGAAATGGTCTGGAAAGAAGGAGGAGCATGAAGTGGTGTTGAAAATCATGAAGAGCCTGAAAAGGTGTGAAATATATGAAGAGATTCAAAAGCTGTCAAAAATATGAGGAGCACGTAACGGTTTGGAAAATAGGAAGAGCATGAAGTGCTGTTGAAAAACATGAAGAGCCTGAAAAGATGTGAAAAATATGAAGAGCTTCAAAAGGTGTCCACAATATGAGGAGCATGAAACTGTCTGAGAAATAGGAGGAGCATGAAGTGGTGCTGAAAAACATGAAGAGCCTAAAAGGTGTGAAAAATATGAAAAGCTTCAAAAGATGTCATAAATATGAGGAGCATGAAACGGTCTGAAAAAATGGATGATCATGAAGCGGTGTTGAAAAACATGAAGAGCCTGAAAAGTTGTGAAAAATATGAACAGCTTCAAAAGGTGTCAAAAATGTGAGGAGCATGAAACGGTCTGAAAAATAGGAGGAGCATGAAACCGTGTCAAAAACATGAAGAGCCTGAAAAGGTGTGAAAAATGAAGAGCTTCAAAAGGTGTGAAATACATGAGAAGCATGAAACGGTATGAAAAATAGGAGGAGCATGAAGCGGTGTTTAAAAACATGAAGAGCCTGAAAAGGTGTGAAAAATATGAAGAGCTTCAAAAGGTGTCAAAACTATGAGGAGTATGAAACGGTCTGAAAAATTGGAGCAGCATGAAACGGTGTTCAAAAACATGAAGAGCCTGAAAAGGTGTGAAAAACATGAAGGGCTTCAAAAGGTGTCAAAAATTAGATTAGCATGAAACGGTCTGAAAAATAGGAGGAGCATGAAGTGGTGTTGAAAAACATAAAGAGCCTGAAAAAGTGTAAAATATCTGAAGAGCTTCAAAAGTTGTGAAAAATATTAGGAGCTTCAAAAGAGGTCAAAAATATGAGGAGCATGAAACGGTTTTGAAAAACACGAAGGGCCTGAAAAGGTTTGAAAAATATGAAGAGATTCAAAAGGTGTGAAATACATAGGGGCAAGAAACGGTCTGAAAAAGAGAAGGAGCATGAAGCTGTGTTGAAAAACATGAAGAGCCTGAAAAGATGTGAAATATATGAAGAGCTTCAAAAGGTGTCAAAAATATGAGGAGCGTGAAACGGTCTGAAAAATAGGTGGAGCATGAAGCAGTGTTTAAAAACATGAAGAGCCTGAAAAGGTGTGAAAAATAGGAAGAGCTTCAAAAGGAGTGAAATACATGAGGAGGATGAAACCGTCTGAAAAATAGGAGGAGCATGAAGCGTTGTTCAAAAATATGAAGAGCCTGAAAATTTGTGAAAACTATGAAGAGTTTCAGAAGGTGTGAAATATATGAAGACCTTCAAAAGGTGTCAAATTTTAGATGAGCATGAAACGGTCTGAAAAATAGACTAACATGAAGTGGTGTTGAAAAACATGAAGAGACTGAAAAGGTGTAGAAAACATGAAGAGCTTCAAAAGCTGTGAAAAATATGAGGAGCACGAAATGCTCTGAAAAATAAGAGGAGCATGAAGCCGTGTTGAAAAACATGAAGAGCCTGAAAAGGTGTAGAAAATATGAAGAGCTTCAAAAGGTGTCAAAAATATGAGGAACATGAAACGGTTTGAAAAATAGGAGGAGCATGAAGTGGGGTTGAAAATCATGAAGAGCCTGAAAAGGTGTGTAAAATATGAAGAGCTTCAAAAGGAGTGAAATACATGAGGAGCATGAAACCGTCTGAATTATAGGAGGAGCATGAAGTGATGTTCATAAACATGAAGAGCCTGAAAAGGTGTGAAATATATGAAGAGCTTCAAAAGGTGTGAAAAATATGAAGAGCTTCAAAAGCTGTCAAAAATGAGATGAGCATGAAACGGTCTGAAAAATAGGACTAACATGAAGTGGTGTTGAAAAACATGAAGAGCCTGAAAAAGTGTGAAATATATGAAGAGCTTCAAAAGGTGTGAAATATATTAGGAGCTTCAAAAGAAGTCAAAAATATGAAGAGCATGATACGGTCTGAAAAATAGGACGAGCATGAAACGGGTTTGAAAATCACGAAGAGCCTGAAAAGGTGTGAAAAATAAGAAGAGCTTCAAAAGGTGTGAAATACATGAGGATCATGAAACTGTCTGAAAAATAGGATGTGCATGAAGTGGTGTTCAAAATCATGAAGAGCCTGAGAACGTGTGAAAAATATGAAGAGCTTCAAAAATGTGAAAAATATGAAGAGCTTCAAAAGGTGTGAAATATATGAGGAGCTTCAAAAGGTGTCAAGAATTAGATGAGCATGAAACGGTCTGAAAAATAGGAGGAGCATGATGTGGTGTTGAAAAACATTAAGAGCCTGAAAAGGTGTGAAATATATGAAGAGCTTCAAAGGTGTGAAAAATATGAGGAGCTTCAAAAGGTGACAAAAAAATGAAGAGCATGAAACAGTCTGAAAAATAGGAGGAGCATGAAGCGGTGTTCAAAAACATGGAGAGCTTGAAAAGGTGTGAAATATATGAAGAGCTTCAAAAGGTGTGAAAAATATGAAGAGCTTCAAAAGGTGTCAAAAAAATGAAGAGCATGAAACGGTCTGAAAATAGGAGGAGCATGAAACGGTGTTCAAAACATGAAGAGCCTTAAAAGGTGTGAAAAATATGAAGAAATTTAAAAGGTGTCAAGAATATGAGGAGTATGAAACGTTCTGAAAAATAGGAGGATCATGAAACGGTGTTCAAAAACATGAAGAGCCTGAAAAGGTGTGAAAAATATGAGTAGCCTCAAAACGTGTCAAAAATATGAGGAGTGTGAAACTTTGTGAAAAATAGCAGGAGCATGAAGCGGTGTTCAAAAGCATGAAGAGCCTGAAAACGTGTGAAAAATTTGAATAGCTTCAAAAATGTGAAAAATATGAAGAGCTTCAAAAGGTGTGAAATATATGAAGAGCTTCAAAAGGTGTCAAAAATTAGATGAGCATGAAACGGTCTGAAAAATAGGAGGAGCATGAAGTGGTGTTGAAAAACATGAAGAGCCTGAAAATGTGTGAAATATATGAAGAGCTTCAAAAGGTGTGAAAAATATGAAGAGCTTCAAAAGGTGTCAAAAATATGAAGAGCATGAAACGGTCGCAAAAATAGGAGGAACTTGAAGTGGTGTTCGAAAACATGAAGAGTCTGAAAAGGTGTGAAATATAAGAAGAGCTTCAAAGGGTGTCAAAATTATGAGGAGCATGAAACGGTCTGAAAAATAGGAGGAACATGAAACAGTGTTGAAAACCATGAAGAGCCTGAAAAGGTGTGAAAAATATGAAGATCTTCAAAAGGTATGAAAAATATGAAGAGCTTCAAAAGGTGTCAAAAATGAGATGACCATGAAACGGTCTGAAAAATAGAAGGAGCATGAAGTTGTTTTTAAACAATGAAGAGCCTGAAAAGGCGGGAAGTATATGAAGATTTCAAAAGGTGTCAAAAATAAGAGGAGCATGAAACGGTCTGAAAAATAGGAGGAGCATGAAGTCATGTTGAAAAACATGAAGAGCCTGAAAATGTGTGAAAAATACGAAGAGCTTCAAAAGGTGTCACAAATAAGAGGAGCATGAAACGGTCTGAAATATATGAGGAGCATGAAGCGGTGTTCAAACACATGAAGAGCCTGAAAACGTGTGAAAAATTTGAAGAGCTTCAAAAATGTGAAAAATATGAAGAGCTTCAAAAGGTGTGAAATATATGAAGAGCTTCAAAAGGTGTTAAAAATTAGATGAGCATGAATCGGTCTGAAAAATAGGAGGAGCATGAAGTGGTGTTGAAAAACAGGAAGAGCCTGAAAATGTGTGAAATATTAGAAGAGCTTCAAAAGGTGTGAAAAATATGAAGAGCTTCAAAAAGTGTCAAAAATATGAAGAGCATGAAACGGTCGCAAAAATAGGAGGAACTTGAAGTGGTGTTCGAAAACATGAAGAGTCTGAAAAGGTGTGAAATATAAGAAGAGCTTCAAAGGGTGTGAAAAATATGAAGAGCTTCAAAAGGTGTCAAAAATATGAAGAGCATGAAACGGTCTGAAAGGTAGGAGAAGCATGAAGCGGTGTTCAAAAACATGAAGAGCCTGAAAAGGTGTGGAAAAAGTGAAGAGCTTCAAAACGTGTCAAAAAAATGAGGAGCATGAAACGGTTTGAAAAATAGTAGGAGCATGAAACGGTGTTCAAAAACCTGAAGAGCCTGAAATGGTGTGAAAAATATGAAGAGTTTAAAAACGTGTGAAATTATGAAGAGCTTCAAAACGAGTCAAAAATATGAGGAGCATGAAACGGTCTGAAAAATAGGAGGAGCATGAAGTGGGGTTGAAAAACATGAAGAGTATGAAAAGGAGTGAAATATATGAAGAGCTTCAAAAGATGTCAAAAATATGAGGAGCATGAAACGGTCTGAAAAATATGAGGAGCATAAAACTGTGTTCAAAAACATGAAGAGCCTGAAAAGGTGTGAAAAATAGGAAGAGCTTCAAAAGGTGTGAAGTATATGAGGAGCATGAAACGGTCTGAAAAATACGAGGATCTTGAAGCGGTGTTGAAAAACCTGAAGGGCATGAAATGTTGTGAAATATATGAAGAGCATCAAAAGGTGTCAAAAATATGAGGAGCATGAAACGGTCTGAAAAATAGGAGGAGCATGAAACGGTGTTGAAAAACATGAAGAGCCTGAAAAGGAGTGAAAAATAAAGAGCTTCAAAAGGTGTCAAAAATATGTGGAGCATGTAACGGTTTGAAAAATAGGAGGAGCATGAACCGGTGTTCAAAAACATGAAGATCCTGAAAAGGTGTGAAAAATACGAAGAGCTTCAAAAGATGTGAAATACATGAGGAGCATGAAACGGTGTATAAAAAAGGAGGAGCATGAAGCGGTGTTGATAAATATGAAGAGCCTGAAAAAGTGTGAAAAATATGAAGAGCTTCAAAAGTTGTGAAAAATAGGAGGAGCATGAAGCGGTGTTGAAAAACATGAAGAGCCTGAAAAGGTGTGAAAAATATGAAGAGCTTCAAAAGGTGTAAAAAATATGAGGAACATGAAACGGTCTGAAAAATAGGAGGAGCATGAAGTGGGGTTGAAAATCATGAAGAGCCTGAAAAGGTGTGTAAAATATGAAGAGCTTCAAAAGGAGTGAAATACATGAGGAGCATGAAACCGTCTGAATTATAGGAGGAGCATGAAGCGATGTTCATAAACATGAAGAGCCTGAAAAGGTGTGAAATATATGAAGAGCTTCAAAAGGTGTGAAAAATATGAAGAGCTTCAAAAGCTGTCAAAAATGAGATGAGCATGAAACGGTCTGAAAAATAGGACTAACATGAAGTGGTGTTGAAAAACATGAAGAGCCTGAAAAAGTGTGAAATATATGAAGAGCTTCAAAAGGTGTGAAATATATTAGGAGCTTCAAAAGGAGTCAAAAATATGAAGAGCATGATACGGTCTGAAAAATAGGACGAGCATGAAACGGGTTTGAAAATCACGAAGAGCCTGAAAAGGTGTGAAAAATAAGAAGAGCTTCAAATGTTGTGAAATACATGAGGATCATGAAACTGTCTGAAAAATAGGATGTGCATGAAGTGGTGTTCAAAATCATGAAGAGACTGAAAATGTGTGAAAAATATGAAGAGCTTCAAAAATGTGAAAAATATGAAGAGCTTCAAAAGGTGTGAAATATATGAGGAGCTTCAAAAGGTGTCAAAAATTAGATGAGCATGAAACGGTCTGAAAAATAGGAGGAGCATGATGTGGTGTTGAAAAACATTAAGAGCCTGAAAAGGTGTGAAATATATGAAGAGCTTCAAAGGTGTGAAAAATATGAGGAGCTTCAAAAGGTGAAAAAAAATGAAGAGCATGAAACAGTCTGAAAAATAGGAGGAGCATGAAGCGGTGTTTAAAAACATGAAGAGCTTGAAAAGGTGTGAAATATATGAAGAGCTTCAAAAGGTGTGAAAAATATGAAGAGCTTCAAAAGGTGTCAAAAAAATGAAGAGCATGAAACGGTCTGAAAATAGGAGGAGCATGAAACGGTGTTCAAAACATGAAGAGCCTTAAAAGGTGTGAAAAATATGAAGAAATTTAAAAGGTGTCAAGAATATGAGGAGTATGAAACGTTCTGAAAAATAGGAGGATCATGAAACGGTGTTCAAAAACATGAAGAGCCTGAAAAGGTGTGAAAAATATGAGTAGCCTCAAAACGTGTCAAAAATATGAGGAGTGTGAAACTTTGTGAAAAATAGCAGGAGCATGAAGCGGTGTTCAAAAGCATGAAGAGCCTGAAAACGTGTGAAAAATTTGAATAGCTTCAAAAATGTGAAAAATATGAAGAGCTTCAAAAGGTGTGAAATATATGAGGAGCTTCAAAAGGTGTCAAAAATTAGATGAGCATGAAACGGTCTGAAAAATAGGAGGAGCATGAAGTGGTGTTGAAAAACATGAAGAGCCTGAAAATGTGTGAAATATATGAAGAGCTTCAAAAGGTGTGAAAAATATGAAGAGCTTCAAAAGGTGTCAAAAATATGAAGAGCATGAAACGGTCGCAAAAATAGGAGGAACTTGAAGTGAAGTGGTGTTCGAAAACATGAAGAGTCTGAAAAGGTGTGAAATATAAGAAGAGCTTCAAAGGGTGTCAAAATTATGAGGAGCATGAAACGGTCTGAAAAAATAGGAGGAACATGAAACAGTGTTGAAAACCATGAAGAGCCTGAAAAGGTGTGAAAAATATGAAGATCTTCAAAAGGTATGAAAAATATGAAGAGCTTCAAAAGGTGTCAAAAATGAGATGACCATGAAACGGTCTGAAAAATAGAAGGAGCATGAAGTTGTTTTTAAACAATGAAGAGCCTGAAAAGGTGGGAAGTATATGAAGATTTCAAAAGGTGTCAAAAATAAGAGGAGCATGAAACGGTCTGAAAAATAGGAGGAGCATGAAGTCATGTTGAAAAACATGAAGAGCCTGAAAATGTGTGAAAAATACGAAGAGCTTCAAAAGGTGTCACAAATAAGAGGAGCATGAAACGGTCTGAAATATATGAGGAGCATGAAGCGGTGTTCAAAAACATGAAGAGCCTGAAAACGTGTGAAAAATTTGAAGAGCTTGAAAAATGTGAAAAATATGAAGAGCTTCCAAAGGTGTGAAATATATGAAGAGCTTCAAAAGGTGTCAAAAATTAGATGAGCATGAATCGGTCTGAAAAATAGGAGGAGCATGAAGTGGTGTTGAAAAACAGGAAGAGCCTGAAAATGTGTGAAATATTAGAAGAGCTTCAAAAGGTGTGAAAAATATGAAGAGCTTCAAAAAGTGTCAAAAATATGAAGAGCATGAAACGGTCGCAAAAATAGGAGGAACTTGAAGTGGTGTTCGAAAACATGAAGAGTCTGAAAAGGTGTGAAATATAAGAAGAGCTTCAAAGGGTGTGAAAAATATGAAGAGCTTCAAAAGGTGTCAAAAATATGAAGAGCATGAAACGGTCTGAAAGGTAGGAGAAGCATGAAGCGGTGTTCAAAAACATGAAGAGCCTGAAAAGGTGTGGAAAAAGTGAAGAGCTTCAAAACGTGTCAAAAAAATGAGGAGCATGAAACGGTCTGAAAAATAGTAGGAGCATGAAACGGTGTTCAAAAACCTGAAGAGCCTGAAATGGTGTGAAAAATATGAAGAGTTTAAAAACGTGTGAAATTAAGAAGAGCTTCAAAACGAGTCAAAAAAATGAGGAGCATGAAACGGTCTGAAAAATAGGAGGAGCATGAAGTGGGGTTGAAAAACATGAAGAGTATGAAAAGGAGTGAAATATATGAAGAGCTTCAAAAGATGTCAAAAATATGAGGAGCATGAAACGGTCTGAAAAATATGAGGAGCATAAAACTGTGTTCAAAAACATGAAGAGCCTGAAAAGGTGTGAAAAATAGGAAGAGCTTCAAAAGGTGTGAAGTATATGAGGAGCATGAAACGGTCTGAAAAATACGAGGATCATGAAGCGGTGTTGAAAAACTTGAAGGGCATGAAATGTTGTGAAATATATGAAGAGCATCAAAAGGTGTCAAAAATATGAGGAGCATGAAACGGTCTGAAAAATAGGAGGAGCATGAAACGGTGTTGAAAAACATGAAGAGCCTGAAAAGGAGTGAAAAATAAAGAGCTTCAAAAGGTGTCAAAAATATGTGGAGCATGTAACGGTTTGAAAAATAGGAGGAGCATGAACCGGTGTTCAAAAACATGAAGATCCTGAAAAGGTGTGAAAAATACGAAGAGCTTCAAAAGATGTGAAATACATGAGGAGCATGAAACGGTGTATAAAAAAGGAGGAGCATGAAGCGGTGTTGATAAATATGAAGAGCCTGAAAAAGTGTGAAAAATATGAAGAGCTTCAAAAGTTGTGAAAAATAGGAGGAGCATGAAGCGTTGTTGAAAAACATGAAGAGCCTGAAAAGGTGTGAAAAATACGAAGAGCTTCAAAAGGTGTGAAAAATATGAAGAGCTTCAAAAGGTGTCAAAAATATGAGGAGCAAGAAAAGGTCTGAAAAACACGAGGAGCATGAGGTGGTGTTGAAAAACATGAAGAGCCTGAAAAGATGTGAAAAATATGAAGAGCTTCAAAATGTGTCAAAAATATGAGGAGCATGAAACGGTCTGAAAAACAAGAGAAGCATGAAGCGGTGTTGAAAAACACGAGGAGCCTGAAAACGTGTGAAAAATATGAAGAGCTTCAAAAGATGTCAAAAATGAGATGAGCATGAAACGGTCTGAAGAAAAGGAGGAGCATGAAGCGGAGTTCACAAAAATGAAGAGCCTGAAAACATGCGAAATATATGAAGCGCTTCAAAAGGTGTGAAATACATGAGGAGCATGAAACAGTTGAAAAATAGGAGGAGCATGAAGTGGTGTTGAAAAACATGAAGAGCCTGAAAAGGTGTGAAAAATATGAAGAGCTTCAAAAGGTACCAAAAATATGAGGAGCATGAAACGGTCTGCAAATAGGACGAGCATGAAGCAGTGTTCAAAAACATGAAGAGCCTGAAAACGTGTGAAATATATGAAGAGCTTCAAAAGGTGTAAAAAATATGAGGAACATGAAACGGTCTGAAAAATAGGAGGAGCATGAAGTGGGGTTGAAAATCATGAAGAGCCTGAAAAGGTGTGTAAAATATGAAGAGCTTCAAAAGGAGTGAAATACATGAGGAGCATGAAACCGTCTGAATTATAGGAGGAGCATGAAGCGATGTTCATAAACATGAAGAGCCTGAAAAGGTGTGAAATATATGAAGAGCTTCAAAAGGTGTGAAAAATATGAAGAGCTTCAAAAGCTGTCAAAAATGAGATGAGCATGAAACGGTCTGAAAAATAGGACTAACATGAAGTGGTGTTGAAAAACATGAAGAGCCTGAAAAAGTGTGAAATATATGAAGAGCTTCAAAAGGTGTGAAATATATTAGGAGCTTCAAAAGGAGTCAAAAATATGAAGAGCATGATACGGTCTGAAAAATAGGACGAGCATGAAACGGGTTTGAAAATCACGAAGAGCCTGAAAAGGTGTGAAAAATAAGAAGAGCTTCAAATGTTGTGAAATACATGAGGATCATGAAACTGTCTGAAAAATAGGATGTGCATGAAGTGGTGTTCAAAATCATGAAGAGACTGAAAATGTGTGAAAAATATGAAGAGCTTCAAAAATGTGAAAAATATGAAGAGCTTCAAAAGGTGTGAAATATATGAGGAGCTTCAAAAGGTGTCAAAAATTAGATGAGCATGAAACGGTCTGAAAAATAGGAGGAGCATGATGTGGTGTTGAAAAACATTAAGAGCCTGAAAAGGTGTGAAATATATGAAGAGCTTCAAAGGTGTGAAAAATATGAGGAGCTTCAAAAGGTGAAAAAAAATGAAGAGCATGAAACAGTCTGAAAAATAGGAGGAGCATGAAGCGGTGTTTAAAAACATGAAGAGCTTGAAAAGGTGTGAAATATATGAAGAGCTTCAAAAGGTGTGAAAAATATGAAGAGCTTCAAAAGGTGTCAAAAAAATGAAGAGCATGAAACGGTCTGAAAATAGGAGGAGCATGAAACGGTGTTCAAAACATGAAGAGCCTTAAAAGGTGTGAAAAATATGAAGAAATTTAAAAGGTGTCAAGAATATGAGGAGTATGAAACGTTCTGAAAAATAGGAGGATCATGAAACGGTGTTCAAAAACATGAAGAGCCTGAAAAGGTGTGAAAAATATGAGTAGCCTCAAAACGTGTCAAAAATATGAGGAGTGTGAAACTTTGTGAAAAATAGCAGGAGCATGAAGCGGTGTTCAAAAGCATGAAGAGCCTGAAAACGTGTGAAAAATTTGAATAGCTTCAAAAATGTGAAAAATATGAAGAGCTTCAAAAGGTGTGAAATATATGAGGAGCTTCAAAAGGTGTCAAAAATTAGATGAGCATGAAACGGTCTGAAAAATAGGAGGAGCATGAAGTGGTGTTGAAAAACATGAAGAGCCTGAAAATGTGTGAAATATATGAAGAGCTTCAAAAGGTGTGAAAAATATGAAGAGCTTCAAAAGGTGTCAAAAATATGAAGAGCATGAAACGGTCGCAAAAATAGGAGGAACTTGAAGTGAAGTGGTGTTCGAAAACATGAAGAGTCTGAAAAGGTGTGAAATATAAGAAGAGCTTCAAAGGGTGTCAAAATTATGAGGAGCATGAAACGGTCTGAAAAAATAGGAGGAACATGAAACAGTGTTGAAAACCATGAAGAGCCTGAAAAGGTGTGAAAAATATGAAGATCTTCAAAAGGTATGAAAAATATGAAGAGCTTCAAAAGGTGTCAAAAATGAGATGACCATGAAACGGTCTGAAAAATAGAAGGAGCATGAAGTTGTTTTTAAACAATGAAGAGCCTGAAAAGGTGGGAAGTATATGAAGATTTCAAAAGGTGTCAAAAATAAGAGGAGCATGAAACGGTCTGAAAAATAGGAGGAGCATGAAGTCATGTTGAAAAACATGAAGAGCCTGAAAATGTGTGAAAAATACGAAGAGCTTCAAAAGGTGTCACAAATAAGAGGAGCATGAAACGGTCTGAAATATATGAGGAGCATGAAGCGGTGTTCAAAAACATGAAGAGCCTGAAAACGTGTGAAAAATTTGAAGAGCTTGAAAAATGTGAAAAATATGAAGAGCTTCCAAAGGTGTGAAATATATGAAGAGCTTCAAAAGGTGTCAAAAATTAGATGAGCATGAATCGGTCTGAAAAATAGGAGGAGCATGAAGTGGTGTTGAAAAACAGGAAGAGCCTGAAAATGTGTGAAATATTAGAAGAGCTTCAAAAGGTGTGAAAAATATGAAGAGCTTCAAAAAGTGTCAAAAATATGAAGAGCATGAAACGGTCGCAAAAATAGGAGGAACTTGAAGTGGTGTTCGAAAACATGAAGAGTCTGAAAAGGTGTGAAATATAAGAAGAGCTTCAAAGGGTGTGAAAAATATGAAGAGCTTCAAAAGGTGTCAAAAATATGAAGAGCATGAAACGGTCTGAAAGGTAGGAGAAGCATGAAGCGGTGTTCAAAAACATGAAGAGCCTGAAAAGGTGTGGAAAAAGTGAAGAGCTTCAAAACGTGTCAAAAAAATGAGGAGCATGAAACGGTCTGAAAAATAGTAGGAGCATGAAACGGTGTTCAAAAACCTGAAGAGCCTGAAATGGTGTGAAAAATATGAAGAGTTTAAAAACGTGTGAAATTAAGAAGAGCTTCAAAACGAGTCAAAAAAATGAGGAGCATGAAACGGTCTGAAAAATAGGAGGAGCATGAAGTGGGGTTGAAAAACATGAAGAGTATGAAAAGGAGTGAAATATATGAAGAGCTTCAAAAGATGTCAAAAATATGAGGAGCATGAAACGGTCTGAAAAATATGAGGAGCATAAAACTGTGTTCAAAAACATGAAGAGCCTGAAAAGGTGTGAAAAATAGGAAGAGCTTCAAAAGGTGTGAAGTATATGAGGAGCATGAAACGGTCTGAAAAATACGAGGATCATGAAGCGGTGTTGAAAAACTTGAAGGGCATGAAATGTTGTGAAATATATGAAGAGCATCAAAAGGTGTCAAAAATATGAGGAGCATGAAACGGTCTGAAAAATAGGAGGAGCATGAAACGGTGTTGAAAAACATGAAGAGCCTGAAAAGGAGTGAAAAATAAAGAGCTTCAAAAGGTGTCAAAAATATGTGGAGCATGTAACGGTTTGAAAAATAGGAGGAGCATGAACCGGTGTTCAAAAACATGAAGATCCTGAAAAGGTGTGAAAAATACGAAGAGCTTCAAAAGATGTGAAATACATGAGGAGCATGAAACGGTGTATAAAAAAGGAGGAGCATGAAGCGGTGTTGATAAATATGAAGAGCCTGAAAAAGTGTGAAAAATATGAAGAGCTTCAAAAGTTGTGAAAAATAGGAGGAGCATGAAGCGTTGTTGAAAAACATGAAGAGCCTGAAAAGGTGTGAAAAATACGAAGAGCTTCAAAAGGTGTGAAAAATATGAAGAGCTTCAAAAGGTGTCAAAAATATGAGGAGCAAGAAAAGGTCTGAAAAACACGAGGAGCATGAGGTGGTGTTGAAAAACATGAAGAGCCTGAAAAGATGTGAAAAATATGAAGAGCTTCAAAATGTGTCAAAAATATGAGGAGCATGAAACGGTCTGAAAAACAAGAGAAGCATGAAGCGGTGTTGAAAAACACGAGGAGCCTGAAAACGTGTGAAAAATATGAAGAGCTTCAAAAGATGTCAAAAATGAGATGAGCATGAAACGGTCTGAAGAAAAGGAGGAGCATGAAGCGGAGTTCACAAAAATGAAGAGCCTGAAAACATGCGAAATATATGAAGCGCTTCAAAAGGTGTGAAATACATGAGGAGCATGAAACAGTTGAAAAATAGGAGGAGCATGAAGTGGTGTTGAAAAACATGAAGAGCCTGAAAAGGTGTGAAAAATATGAAGAGCTTCAAAAGGTACCAAAAATATGAGGAGCATGAAACGGTCTGCAAATAGGACGAGCATGAAGCAGTGTTCAAAAACATGAAGAGCCTGAAAACGTGTGAAAAATATGAAGAGCTTCAAAAGGTGTAAAAAATATGAGGAACATGAAACGGTCTGAAAAATAGGAGGAGCATGAAGTGGGGTTGAAAATCATGAAGAGCCTGAAAAGGTGTGTAAAATATGAAGAGCTTCAAAAGGAGTGAAATACATGAGGAGCATGAAACCGTCTGAATTATAGGAGGAGCATGAAGCGATGTTCATAAACATGAAGGGCCTGAAAAGGTGTGAAATATATGAAGAGCTTCAAAAGGTGTGAAAAATATGAAGAGCTTCAAAAGGTGTCAAAAATATGAGGAGCAAGAAAAGGTCTGAAAAACACGAGGAGCATGAGGTGGTGTTGAAAAACATGAAGAGCCTGAAAAGATGTGAAAAATATGAAGAGCTTCAAAATGTGTCAAAAATATGAGGAGCATGAAACGGTCTGAAAAACAGGAGAAGCATGAAGCGGTGTTGAAAAACATGAGGAGCCTGAAAACGTGTGAAAAATATGAAGAGCTTCAATAATATGAAAAATATGAAGAGATTCATAAGGTGTGAAAAATATGAAGAGCTTCAAAAGATGTCAAAAATGAGATGAGCATGAAACGGTCTGAAGAAAAGGAGGAGCATGAAGCGGAGTTCACAAAAATGAAGAGCCTGAAAACATGCGAAATATATGAAGCGCTTCAAAAGGTGTGAAATACATGAGGAGCATGAAACAGTTGAAAAATAGGAGGAGCATGAAGTGGTGTTGAAAAACATGAAGAGCCTGAAAAGGTGTGAAAAATATGAAGAGCTTCAAAAGGTACCAAAAATATGAGGAGCATGAAACGGTCTGCAAATAGGACGAGCATGAAGCGGTGTTCAAAAACATGAAGAGCCTGAAAAGGTGTGAAAAATATGAAGAGCTTCAAAAGGTGTAAAAAATATGAGGAACATGAAACGGTCTGAAAAATAGGAGGAGCATGAAGTGGGGTTGAAAATCATGAAGAGCCTGAAAAGGTGTGTAAAATATGAAGAGCTTCAAAAGGAGTGAAATACATGAGGAGCATGAAACCGTCTGAATTATAGGAGGAGCATGAAGCGATGTTCATAAACATGAAGAGCCTGAAAAGGTGTGAAATATATGAAGAGCTTCAAAAGGTGTGAAAAATATGAAGAGCTTCAAAAGCTGTCAAAAATTAGATGAGCATGAAACGGTCTGAAAAATAGGACTAACATGAAGTGGTGTTGAAAAACATGAAGAGCCTGAAAAAGTGTGAAATATATGAAGAGCTTCAAAAGGTGTGAAATATTAGGACCTTCAAAAGGAGTCAAAAATATGAAGAGCTTGATACGGTCTGAAAAATAGGACGAGCATGAAACGGGTTTGAAAATCACGAAGAGCCTGAAAAGGTGTGAAAAATAAGAAGAGCTTCAAAAGGTGTGAAATACATGAGGATCATGAAACTGTCTGAAAAATAGGATGTGCATGAAGTGGTGTTCAAAATCATGAAGAGCCTGAAAACGTGTGAAAAATATGAAGAGCTTCAAAAATGTGAAAAATATGAAGAGCTTCAAAAGGTGTGAAATATATGAGGAGCTTCAAAAGGTGTCAAAAATTAGATGAGCATGAAACGGTCTGAAAAATAGGAGGAGCATGATGTGGTGTTGAAAAACATTAAGAGCCTGAAAAGGTGTGAAATATATGAAGAGCTTCAAAGGTGTGAAAAATATGAGGAGCTTCAAAAGGTGACAAAAAAATGAAGAGCATGAAACAGTCTGAAAAATAGGAGGAGCATGAAGCGGTGTTCAAAAACATGAAGAGCTTGAAAAGGTGTGAAATATATGAAGAGCTTCAAAAGGTGTGAAAAATATGAAGAGCTTCAAAAGGTGTCAAAAAAATGAAGAGCATGAAACGGTCTGAAAATTGGAGGAGCATGAAACGGTGTTCAAAACATGAAGAGCCTTAAAAGGTGTGAAAAATATGAAGAAATTTAAAAGGTGTCAAGAATATGAGGAGTATGAAACGTTCTGAAAAATAGGAGGATCATGAAACGGTGTTCAAAAACATGAAGAGCCTGAAAAGGTGTGAAAAATATGAGTAGCCTCAAAACGTGTCAAAAATATGAGGAGTGTGAAACTTTGTGAAAAATAGCAGGAGCATGAAGCGGTGTTCAAAAGCATGAAGAGCCTGAAAACGTGTGAAAAATTTGAATAGCTTCAAAAATGTGAAAAATATGAAGAGCTTCAAAAGGTGTGAAATATATGAAGAGCTTCAAAAGGTGTCAAAAATTAGATGAGCATGAAACGTTCTGAAAAATAGGAGGAGCATGAAGTGGTGTTGAAAAACATGAAGAGCCTGAAAATGTGTGAAATATATGAAGAGCTTCAAAAGGTGTGAAAAATATGAAGAGCTTCAAAAGGTATCAAAAATATGAAGAGCATGAAACGGTCGCAAAAATAGGAGGAACTTGAAGTGGTGTTCGAAAACATGAAGAGTCTGAAAAGGTGTGAAATATAAGAAGAGCTTCAAAGGGTGTCAAAATTATGAGGAGCATGAAACGGTCTGAAAAATAGGAGGAACATGAAACAGTGTTGAAAACCATGAAGAGCCTGAAAAGGTGTGAAAAATATGAAGATCTTCAAAAGGTATGAAAAATATGAAGAGCTTCAAAAGGTGTCAAAAATGAGATGACCATGAAACGGTCTGAAAAATAGAAGGAGCATGAAGTTGTTTTTAAACAATGAAGAGCCTGAAAAGGTGGGAAGTATATGAAGATTTCAAACGGTGTCAAAAATAAGAGGAGCATGAAACGGTCTGAAAAATAGGAGGAGCATGAAGTCATGTTGAAAAACATGAAGAGCCTGAAAATGTGTGAAAAATACGAAGAGCTTCAAAAGGTGTCACAAATACGAGGAGCATGAAACGGTCTGAAATATATGAGGAGCATGAGGCGGTGTTCAAAAACATGAAGAGCCTGAAAACGTGTGAAAAATTTGAAGAGCTTCAAAAATGTGAAAAATATGAAGAGCTTCAAAAGGTGTGAAATATATGAAGAGCTTCAAAAGGTGTCAAAAATTAGATGAGCATGAAACGGTCTGAAAAATAGGAGGAGCATGAAGTGGTGTTGAAAAACAGGAAGAGCCTGAAAATGTGTGAAATATTTGAAGAGCTTCAAAAGGTGTGAAAAATATGAAGAGCTTCAAAAAGTGTCAAAAATATGAAGAGCATGAAACGGTCGCAAAAATAGGAGGAACTTGAAGTGGTGTTCGAAAACATGAAGAGTCTGAAAAGGTGTGAAATATAAGAAGAGCTTCAAAGGGTGTGAAAAATATGAAGAGCTTCAAAAGGTGTCAAAAATATGAAGAGCATGAAACGGTCTGAAAGGTAGGAGAAGCATGAAGCGGTGTTCAAAAACATGAAGAGCCTGAAAAGGTGTGAAAAAAGTGAAGAGCTTCAAAACGTGTCAAAAAAATGAGGAGCATGAAACGGTCTGAAAAATAGTAGGAGCATGAAACGGTGTTCAAAAACCTGAAGAGCCTGAAATGGTGTGAAAAATATGAAGAGTTTAAAAACGTGTGAAAATATGAAGAGCTTCAAAACGAGTCAAAAAAATGAGGAGCATGAAACGGTCTGAAAAATAGGAGGAGCATGAAGTGGTGTTGAAAAACATGAAGAGTATGAAAAGGAGTGAAATATATGAAGAGCTTCAAAAGATGTCAAAAATATGAGGAGCAGGAAACGGTCTGAAAAATATGAGGAGCATAAAACTGTGTTAAAAAACATGAAGAGCCTGAAAAGGTGTGAAAAATAGGAAGAGCTTCAAAAGGTGTGAAGTATATGAGGAGCATGAAACGGTCTGAAAAACACGAGGATCATGAAGCAGTGTTGAAAAACCTGAAGGGCCTGAAATGTTGTGAAATATATGAAGAGCATCAAAAGGTGTCAAAAATATGAGGAGCATGAAACGGTCTGAAAAATAGGAGGAGCATGAAACGGTGTTGAAAAACATGAAGAGCCTGAAAAGGAGTGAAAAATAAAGAGCTTCAAAAGGTGTCAAAAATATGTGGAGCATGTAACGGGTTGAAAAATAGGAGGAGCATGAAGCGGTGTTCAAAAACATGAAGATCCTGAAAAGGTGTGAAAAATACGAAGAGCTTCAAAAGATGTGAAATACATGAGGAGCATGAAACGGTGTATAAAAAAGGAGGAGCATGAAGCGGTGTTGATAAATATGAAGAGCCTGAAAAAGTGTGAAAAATATGAAGAGCTTCAAAAGTTGTGAAAAATAGGAGGAGCATGAAGCGGTGTTGAAAAACATGAAGAGCCTGAAAAGGTGTGAAAAATACAAAGAGCTTCAAAAGGTGTGAAAAATATGAAGAGCTTCAAAAGGTGTCAAAAATATGAGGAGCAAGAAAAGGTCTGAAAAACACGAGGAGCATGAGGTGGTGTTGAAAAACATGAAGAGCCTGAAAAGATGTGAAAAATATGAAGAGCTTCAAAATGTGTCAAAAATATGAGGAGCATGAAACGGTCTGAAAAACAGGAGAAGCATGAAGCGGTGTTGAAAAACATGAGGAGCCTGAAAACGTGTGAAAAATATGACGAGCTTCAAAAATATGAAAAATATGAAGAGATTCATAAGGTGTGAAAAATATGAAGAGCTTCAAAAGATGTCAAAAATGAGATGAGCATGAAACGGTCTGAAGAAAAGGAGGAGCATGAAGCGGAGTTCACAAAAATGAAGAGCCTGAAAAGGTGGAAAATATATGAAGAGCTTCAAAAGGTGTCAAAAATTTGAGGAGCATGAAACAGTCTGAAAAATAGGAGGAGCATGAATTGATTTTGAAAAACATGAAGAGCCTGAAAACATGCGAAATATATGAAGCGCTTCAAAAGGTGTGAAATACATGAGGAGCATGAAACAGTTGAAAAATAGGAGGAGCATGAAGCGGTGTTCAAAAACACGAAGAGCTTGAAAGGTGTGAAAAATATGAAGAGCTTTAAAAGGTGTCAAAAATATGAGGAGCATGAAACGGTCTGAAAAATAGGAGGATCATGAAACGTTGTTCAAAAACATGAAGAGCTTGAAAAGGTGTGAAAAATATGAAGAGCCTCAAAACGTGTCAAAAATATGAGGAGTATGAAACGGTCTGGAAAATAGAAGGAGCATGAAGCGGTGTTGAAAAAGATGAAGAGCCTGAAAACGTGTGAAAAATATGAAGAGTTTCAAAATTATGAAAAATATGAAGAGCTTCAATAGGTGTGAAAAATGTGAAGAGATTCAAAATGTGTCAAAAATGACATGAGCATGAAAGGGTCTGAAAAATACGAGGAGCATGAAGCGGTGTTGAAAATCATGAAGAGCCTGAAAAGGTGTTAAAAATATGAAGAGCCTCAAAAGGTGTGAAATACATGAGGAGCATGAAACGGTCTGAAAAATAGGAGGAGCATGAAGTGGTGTTCAAAAACATGAAGAGCCTGAAAAGGTGTGAGAAATATGAAGAGCTTCAAAAGGTGTCAAAAATATGAGGAGCATGATACTGTCTGCAAAATAGGAGGAGCATGAAGTTGTGTTGAAAAACATGAAAAGCCTGAAAAAGTGTGAAAAATATGAAGAGCTTCAAAAGGTGTCAAATATATGAGGAGTATGAAACGGTCTGAAAAATAGGAGGAGCATGAAGTGGTGTTGAAAAACATGAAGAGCCTGAAAAGGTGTGAAAAATATGAAGAGCTTCAAAACGTGTAAAAAATATGAAGAGCTTCAAAATGTGTCAAAAATGAGATGAGCATGAAACGGTCTAAAAAATAGGAGGAGCATGAAGCGGTGTTCAAAAAAATGCAGAGACTGAAAAATTGTGAAAAATATGAAGAGCTTCAAAAGGTGTAAAAAATAGGAGGAGCGTGTAACGGGTTGAAAAATAGGAGGAGCATGAACCGGTGTTCAAAAACATAAAGAGCATGAAAAGGTGTGAAAAACATGAAGAGCTTCATAAGGTGTCAAAATTAGTTTAGAATGAAAGGGTTTGAAAAATAGGAGGAGCATGAATTGGTGGTGAAAACTTGAAGAGCCTGAAAAGGTGTGAAATATACAAAGAGCTTCAAAAGGTGTGAAAAATATGAAGTGCATCAAAAGGTGTCAAAAATGAGATGAGCATGAAACGGTCTGAAAAATAGGAGGAGCATGAGGTGGTATTGAAAAACATGAAGAGCCTGAAAACGTGTGAAAAATATGAAGAGCTTCAAAAATATGAAAAATATGAAGAGATTCAAAAGGTGTGAAAAATATGAAGAGCTTCAATAGATGTCAAAAATGAGATGAGCATGAAACGGTCTGAAGAAAAGGAGGAGCATGAAGCGGAGTTCACAAAAATGAAGAGCCTGAAAAGGTGGAAAATATATGAAGAGCTTCAAAAGGTGTCAAAAATTTGAGGAGCATGAAACAGTCTGAAAAATAGGAGGAGCATGAATTGGTTTTGAAAAACATGAAGAGACTGAAAACATGCGAAATATATGAAGCACTTCAAAAAGTGTGAAATACATGAGGAGCATGAAACAGTTGAAAAATAGGAGGAGCATGAAGCAGTGTTCAAAAACATGAAGAACTGGAAAAGGTGTGAAAAATATGAAGAGCTTCAAAAGGTGTGAAAATTATGAGGAGCATGAAACGGTCTGAATAATAGGAGGAGCATGAAACTGTGTTCAAAAACATGAAGAGCCTGAAAAGGTGTGAAAAATATGAAG
Organism: Dama dama; assembly: GCF_033118175.1. Lineage (NCBI taxonomy): Eukaryota > Metazoa > Chordata > Mammalia > Artiodactyla > Cervidae > Dama > Dama dama. Next base: position 63,219,393 of record NC_083688.1, on the reverse strand, counting down.
AGCTTCAAACGGATGGAAATACATGGAGAGCATGAAACGACCTGAAAAATAAGAGGAGCATGAAGCGGTGTTGAAAAACATGAAGAGCGTGAAAACGTGTGAAAAATATGAAGAGGTTCAAAACATGTGAAAAATATGAAGAGCTTAAAATGGTGTCAAAAATGAGATGAGCATGAAACGGTCTGAAAAATAGGAGCAGCATGAAACGTTGTTCAAAAACATGAAGAGCCTGAAAAGGTGTGAAAAATATAAAGAGCTTCAAAAGCTGTGAAATACATGCGGAGCATCAAACGGTCTGAAAAATAGGAGGAGCATGAAAAGGTGTTCAAAAACATGAAAGCCTGAAAAGGTGAGAAAAACATGAAGAGCTTCAAAAGGTGTTAAATACATGAGGAGCATGAAACGGTCTGAAAATTAGGAGGAGCATGAAGCGGTGTTCAAAAACATGAAGAGCCTGAAAACGTGTGAAAAATATGAAAAGGTTCAAAATGTGTCAAAAATATGAGGAGCATGAAACGGTCTGAAAAATAGGAGGACCATGAAACGGTCTTCAAAACATAAAGAACCTGAAAAGGTGTGAAAAATATGAAGAGCTTTTAAAGGTGTCAAAAATATGAGGAGCATGAAACGGTCTGAAAAAGAGGAGGAGCATGAAACTGTGTTCAAAAACATGAAGAGCCTGAAAATGTGTGAAAAACATGAACAGCTTCAAAAGGTGTGAAAAATATGAAGAGCTTCAAAAGGTGTCAAAAATGAGATGAGCATGAAACGGTCTGAAAAATCGGAGGAACATGAAGTGGGGTTGAAAAACATGAAGAGCCTGAAAAGGTGTGAAAAATATGAAGAGCTTCAAAATGTGTGAAATACATGAGGAGCATGAAACGGTCTGAAAAGGAGGAGGAGCATGAAGCCGTGTTCAAAATCATGAAGAGCCTAAAAACGTGTGAAAAATATGAAGAGCTCAAAAGGTGTCAAAAATATGAAGAGCTTCAAAAAGTGTGACAAATGAGATGAGCTTGAAATGGTCTGAAAAAGGAGGAGCATGAAGTGGTGTTGAAAAACATGAAGAGCCTGAAAAGGTGTAAAATTTATGAAGAGATTCAAAAGGTGTCAAAAATATGAGGAGCTTGAAACGGTCTGAAAAATTGGAGGATCATGAAGCGGTGTTGAAAAACATGAAGAGCCTGAAAAGGTGTGAAAAATATGAAGAGCTTCAAAATGTGTGAAATACATGAGGAGTATGAAACGGTCTGAAAAGGAGGAGGAGCATGAAGCCGTGTTCAAAATCATGAAGAGCCTAAAAACGTGTGAAAAATATGAAGAGCTTCAAAAGGTGTGAAAAATATGAAGAGGTTCAAAAGGTGTCAAAAATATGAGGAACATGAAACGGTCTGAAAAATAGGAGAGGCATGAATTTGTGTTAAAAAACATGAAGAGCCCAAAAAGGTGTGAAAAATATGAAGAGCTTCAAAAGGTGTGAAATACATGAGGAGCATGAAACTGTCTGAAAAATAGGAGGTGCATGAAGTGGTATTCAAAAACATGAAGAGCCTGAAAAGGTGTGAATAATATGAAGAGGTTCAAAAGGTGTGAAATATATGAGGAGCATGATACGGTGTGAAAAATAGGAGGAGCATGAAGCAGTGTTCAAAACATGAAGAGCCTGAAAAGGTGTGAAAAATATGAAGAGCTTCAAAAGGTGTGAAATACATGAGGAACATGAAACAGTCTGAAAAATAGGAGGAGAATGAAAAGGTGTTCAAGAACATGAAGAGCCTGAAAATGTGTGAAAAATATAAAGAGCATCAAAAGGTGTGAAATACATGCGGAGCATTAAACGGTCTGAAAAATAGGAGGAGCATGAAGTGGTGTTGAAAAACATGAAGAGCCTGAAAAGGTGTGAAATAAATGAAGAGCTTCAAAAGGTGTGAAAAATATGAAGAGCTTCTAAAGGTGTCAAAAATACGAGGAGCATAAAACGGTCTGAAAAATAGGAGGAGCATGAAAAGGTGTTCAAGAACATGAAGAGCCTGAAAAGGTGTGAAAAATATAAAGAGCTTCAAAATCTGTGAAATACATGCGGAGCATGAAATGGTTTGAAAAATAGGAGGAGCATGAAAAGGTGTTCAAAAACATGAAGAGCCTGAAAAGGTGTTAAAAATATGAACAGCTTCAAAAGGTGTGAAAAATATGAAGAGCTTCAAAAGGTGTCAAAAATGAGATGAGCATGAAACGGTCTGAAAAATCGGAGGAGCATGAAGTGGGGTTGAAAATCATGAAGAGCCTGAAAAGGTGTGTAAAATATGAAGAGCTTCAAAAGGAGTGAAATACATGAGGAGCATGAAACTGTCTGAATTATAGGAGGAGCATGAAACGGTGTTGAAAAACATGAAGAGCCTGAAAAGGTGTGAAAAATATGAAGAGCTACAAAAGGTGTGAAAAATATGAAGAGCTTCAAAAGGTGTGAAAAATATGAAGAGCTTCAAAAGGTGTGAAATACATGAGGAGAATGAAACGCTCAGAAAAATAGGAGGAGCATGAAGCGGTGTTGAAAAATATGAAGAGCCTGAAAAGGTGAAAAATATGAAGAGCTTCAAACGCTTTCAAAAATATGAGGAGCATGAAACGGTCTGAAAAATAGGAGCAGCATGAAGTGGTGTTGAAAAACATGAAGAGCCTGAAAAGGTGTGAAAAATATGAAGAGCTTCAAAAGGTGTAAAAAATATGAAGAGCTTCAAAATGTGTCAAAAATGAGATGAGCATGAAACGGTCTAAAAAATAGGAGGAGCATGAAGCGGTGTTCAAAAAATGCAGAGACTGAAAAATTGTGAAAAATATGAAGAGCATCAAAAAGTGTAAAAAATAGGAGGAGCATGAAACGGGTTGAAAAATAGGAGGAGGATGAACCGGTGTTCAAAAACATAAAGAGCATGAAAAGGTGTGAAAAACATGAAGAGCTTCATACGGTGTCAAAATTAGTTTAGAATGAAAGGGTCTGAAAAATAGGAGGAGCATGAAGTGGTGTTGAAAACTAGAAGAGCCTGAAAAGGTGTGAAATATACGACGAGCTTCAAAAGGTGTGAAAAATATGAAGTGCATCAAAAGGTGTCAAAAATGAGATGAGCATGAAATGGTCTGAAAAATAGGAGGAGCATGAAGTGGTATTGAAAAACATGAAGAGCCTGAAAACGTGTGAAAAATATGAAGAGCTTCAAAAATATGAAAAATATGAAGAGATTCAAAAGGTGTGAAAAATATGAAGAGCTTCAAGAGATGTCAAAAATGAGATGAGCATGAAACGGTCTGAAGAAAAGGAGGAGCATGAAGCGGAGTTCAGAAAAATGAAGAGCCTGAAAAGGTGGAAAATATATGAAGAGCTTCAAAAGGTGTCATATATTTGAGGAGCATGAAACAGTCTGAAAAATAGGAGGAGCATGAATTGGTTTTGAAAAACATGAAGAGACTGAAAACATGCGAAATATATGAAGCACTTCAAAAGGTGCGAAATACATGAGGAGCACGAAACAGTTGAAAAATAGGAGGAGCATGAAGCGGTGTTCAAAAACACGAAGAGCTTGAAAGGTGTGAAAAATATAAGGAGCTTTAAAAGGTGTCAAAAATATGAGGAGCTTGAAACGGCCTGAAAAATAGGAGGATCATGAAACGTTGTTCAAAAACATGAAGAGCATGAAAAGGTGTGAAAAATATGAAGAGCCTCAAAACGTGTCAAAAATATGAGGAGTATGAAACGGTCTGGAAAATAGCAGGAGCATGAAGCGGTGTTGAAAAAGATGAAGAGCCTGAAAACGTGTGAAAAATATGAAGAGTTTCAAAATTATGAAAAATATGAAGAGCTTCAATAGGTGTGAAAAATGTGAAGAGATTCAAAATGTGTCAAAAATGACATGAGCATGAAAGGGTCTGAAAAATACGAGGAGCATGAAGCGGTGTTGAAAATCATGAAGAGCCTGAAAAGGTGTTAAAAATATGAAGAGCCTCAAAAGGTGTGAAATACATGAGGAGCATGAAACGGTCTGAAAAATAGGAGGAGCATGAAGTGGTGTTCAAAAACATGAAGAGCCTGAAAAGGTGTGAGAAATATGAAGAGCTTCAAAAGGTGTCAAAAATACGAGGAGCATGATACTGTCTGCAAAATAGGAAGAGCATGAAGTTGTGTTGAAAAACATGAAGAGCCTGAAAAAGCGTGAAATATGAAGAGCTTCAAAAGGTGTCAAATATATGAGGAGTATGAAACGGTCTGAAAAATAGGAGGAGCATGAAGTGGTGTTGAAAAACATGAAGAGCCTGAAAAGGTGTGAAAAATATGAAAAGGTTCAAAATGTGTCAAAAATATGAGGAGCATGAAACGGTCTGAAAAATAGGAGGACCATGAAACGGTCTTCAAAACATAAAGAACCTGAAAAGGTGTGAAAAATATGAAGAGCTTTTAAAGGTGTCAAAAATATGAGGAGCATGAAACGGTCTGAAAAAGAGGAGGAGCATGAAACCGTGTTCAAAAACATGAAGAGCCTGAAAAGGTGTGAAAAATATGAACAGCTTCAAAAGGTGTGAAAAATATGAAGAGCTTCAAAAGGTGTCAAAAATGAGATGAGAATGAAACGGTCTGAAAAATCGGAGGAACATGAAGTGGGGTTGAAAATCATGAAGAGCCTGAAAAAGTGTATAAAATATGAAGAGCTTCAAAAGGAGTGAAAGATTTGAGGAGCATGAAACCGTCTGAATTATAGGAGGAGCATGAAACGGTGTTGAAAAACATGAAGAGCCTCAAAAGGTGTGAAAAATATGAAGAGCTCAAAAGGTGTCTAAAATATGAAGAGCTTCAAAAAGTGTGACAAATGAGATGAGCATGAAACGGTCTGAAAAATAGGAGGAGCATTGTAGCATTGTTCAAAAAATTGAAGAGCCTGAAAAGGTGTGAAAAATATGAGGAGCTTCAAAAGGTGTCAAAAATATGCGGAGCATGAAACGGTCTAAAAAATAGGAGGAGCATGAAACGGTGTTCAAAAACAGGAGGAGCCTGAAACGGTGTGAAAAATATGAGGAGCATGAAACGGTCTAAATATAGGAGGAGCATGAATTGGTGTTGAAAAACATGAAGATCATGAAAAGGCGTGAAAAATATGAAGAGCTGCAAAATGTGTGAAAAATATGAGGAGCATGAAATGGTGTTCAAAAATATGAAAGGCCTGAAAAGTTTTGAAAAATATCAAGAGCTTCAAAAGGTGTGAAAATTATGAGGAGCATGAAAAATAGGAGGAACATGAAGTGTTGTTGAAAAACGTGAAGAGCCTGAAAAGGTTTGAAAAATAGGAAGAGCTTCAAAAGGTGTCAAAAATATGAGTAGCATGAGCCGGTCTGAAAAATAGGAGGACCATGAAGCGATGTTGAAAAACATGAAGCGCATGAAAAGGTGTGAAATATATGAAGAGCTTCAAAAGATGTCAAAAATAATAGGAACATGAAACGTTCTGAAAAATAGAAGGAACATGAAGCGGTGTTCAAAAGCATGAAGAGCCTGAAACGGTGTGATAAATATGAAGAGCTTCAAAAGGTGTGAAAATTATGAGGAGCATGAAAAATAGGAGGAACATGAAGTGTTGTTGAAAAACGTGAAGAGCCTGAAAAGGTTTGAAAAATAGGTAGAGCTTCAAAAGGTGTGAAAAATATGAGTAGCATGAGCCGGTCTGAAAAATAGGAGGACCATGAAGCAATGTTGAAAAACATGAAGCGCATGAAAAGGTGTGAAATATATGAAGAGCTTCAAAAGATGTCAAAAATAATAGGAACATGAAACGTTCTGAAAAATAGAAGGAACATGAAGCGGTGTTCAAAAGCATGAAGAGCCTGAAACGGTGTGAAAAATATGAAGAGCTTCAAAAGGTGTGAAAAATATGAGGAGTATGAAACGTTCTGAAAAATAGGAGGATCATGAAGCGGTGTTCACAAACTTGAAGAGCCTGAAAATATGTGAAATATATGAGGAGCATGAAACGGTTTGAAAAAGAGAGGAGCATGAAGTGGTATTGAAAAACATGAAGAGCCTGAAAATGTGTGAAAAATATGAAGAGCTTCAAAAGGTGTCGAAAATATGAGGAGCATGACACGGTCTGAAAAATAGGAGGAACATGAAGCGGAGTTCACAAAAATGAAGAGCCTGAAAAGGTGGAAAATTTATGAAGAGCTTCAAAAGGTCTCAAAAATTTGAGGAGCATGAAACGATCTGAAAAATAGGAGGAGCGTGAAGCGGTGTTCGAAAACATGAAGAGTTGAAAAGGTGTGAAAAATATGAAGAGCTTCAAAAGTTGTTAAAAATATGAAAAGCATGAAACAGTGTGAAAAATAGGAGTATGAAGCGGTGTTGAAAAACATGAAGAGTCTGAGAAGGTGTGAAAAATATGAAGCGCTTCAAAAGGTGTCAAAAATATGAGGAGCATGAAACGGTCTGAAAAATAGGAGGAGCATGAAGCGGTGTTGAAGAACATGAAGAGCCTGAAAAGGCGTGAAAAATATGAAGCGCTTCAAAAAGTGTCAAAATTATGAGGAGCATGAAACAGTCTGAAAAATAGGAGGAGCATGAATTGGTTTTGAAAAACATGAAGAGCCTGAAAAGGTGTGAAAAATATGAAGAGCTTCAAAAGGTTACAAATATATGAGGATCATGAAACGGTCTGAAAAATAGGAGGAGCATGGAGCGGTGTTCAAAAACATGAAGAGCGTGAAAACGTGTGAAAAATATGAAGAGCTTCAAAAGGTGTCAAAAATATGAGGAGCATGAAACGGTCTGAAAAATAGGAGGAGCATGAAACGGTGTTCAAAAATATGAAGAGCCTGAAAAGGTGTGAAAAATATGAAGAGCTTCAAAAGGTGTCAAAAATATGAGGAGCATGAAACGGTCTGAAAAACAGGAGGATCATGAAGCCGTGTTGAAAAACATGGGGAGCCTGAAAAGGTGTGAAAAATATGAAGAGCTTCAAAAGGTCTCAAAAATATGAGGAGCATGAAATGGTCTGAAAAATGGGAGAAGCATGAAACGGTGTTCAAAAACATGAAAAACCTGAAAAGCTGTGAAAAATATGAACAGCTTCTAAAGGTGTGAAATAAATGAGGAGCATGAAACGGTCTGAAAAATAGGAGGAGCATGAAGCAGTGTTCAAAAACATGAAGAACCGGAAAAGATGTGAAAAATATGAAGAGCTTCAAAAGGTGTCAAAAATATGAGGAGCAGGAAACGGTCTGAAAAATAGGAGGAGCATGAAGTGGTGTTGAAAAACATGAAGAGCCTGAAAAGGTGTGAAGAATATGAAGAGCTTCAAAAGGTGTCAAAAATATGAGGAGAATGAAACGGTCTGAAATATTGGAGGAGCAAGAAACGGAGTTCAACAACATGAAGAGCCAGAAAAGGTGTGAAAAATATGAAGAGCTTCAAAGGTTGTCAAAAATATGAGGAGCATGAATGGTCTGAAAAATAGGAGGAGCATGAAGTGGTGTTCAAAAACATGAAGAGCCTGAAAAGGTGTGAAAAATATGAAGAGCTTCAAAAGGTGTCATATATATGAGGAGCATGAAACGGTCTGAAAAATAGGAGGAGCATGAAGCGGTATTCAAAATATGAAGAGCCAGAAAAGGTGTGAAAAATACGAAGAGCTTCAAAAGGTGTGAAAAATATGAGGAGCATGAAACGGTCTGAAAAATAGAAGGAGCATGAAACTGTGTTCGAAAATATGAAGAGCATGAAAATTTGTGAAAAATATGAAGACCTTCAAAACGTGTCAAAAATGAGATGAGCATGAAACGGTCTGAAAAATAGGAGGAGCATGAAGTGGTGTTGAAAAACATGAAGAGCCTGAAAAGGTGTGAAAAATATGAAGAGCTTCAAAAGGTGTCAAAAATATAAGGAGCATGAAACGGTCTGAAAAATAGGAGGAGCATGAAGCGGTATTCAAAAACATGAAGAGCCTGAAAAGCTGTGCAATTATGTCAAGCTTCAAAAGGTGTGAAAAATATGAGGAGCATGAAACTGTCTGAAAAATAGGAGGAGCATGAAGCGGTGTTGAAAAACATGAAGAGCCTGAAAATGTGTGAAAAATATGAAGAGTTCAAAAGGTGTCAAAAACATGAGGAGAATGAAACGGTCTGAAATATTGGAGGAGCAAGAAACGGAGTTCAAAAACATGAAGAGCCAGAAAAGGTGTGAAAAATATGAAGAGCTTCAAAAGGTGTCATATATATGAGGAGATTGAAACGGTCTGAAAAATAGGAGGAGCATGAAGCGGTGTTAAAGAACATGAAGAGCCTGAAAAGGTGTGAAGTATATGAAGAGCTTCAAAAGGTGTCAAAAATATGAGGGGCATGAAACGGTCTGAAAAATAGGAGGAGCATGAAACGGTGTTAAAAAACATGAAGAGCTTCAAAAGGTGTGAAACATATAAAGAACTTCAAAATGTGTCAAAAATATGAGGAGCAGGAAACGGTCTGAAAAATAGGAGGAGCATGAAGTGGTGTAGAAAAACATGAAGACCGTGAAAAGGTGTGAAAAATATGAAGAGCTTCAAAAGGTATAAAAAATGAGAGCAGCATGAAACGGTCTGAAAAATAGGAGGAGCATGAAGTGGAGCTGAAAAACATGAAGAGCCTGAAAAGGTGTGAAAAATATGAAGAGCTTTAAAAGGTGTGAAAATTATGACGAGCATGAAACGGTCTGAAAAATTGGAGGAGCATGAAGCTGTGTTCAAAAACATGAAGAGCCAGAAAAGGTGTGAAAAAGATGAAGAGCTTCAAAATGTGTCAAAAATATGAGGAGCAAGAAACGGTCGGAAAATAGGAGGAGCATGAAACGATCTGAAAAATATGAGGAGCATGAAGCTGTGTTCAAAAACATGAAGAGCCTGAAAAGGTGTGAAAAATATGAAGAGCCTGAAAAGGTGTGAAAAATATGAAGAGCTTCAAAAGGTGTGAAAAATATGAGGAGCATGAAACTGTCTGAAAAATAGGAGGAGCATGGATCGGTGTTCAAAAACATGAAGAGCCTGAAAAGGTGTGAAAAATATGAAGAGCTTCAAAAAGTGTCAAATATAAGAGGAGAAAGAAACGGTCTGTAAAAAATGAGGAGCATGAAGCGGTGTTCAAAAACATGAAGAGCCTGAAAAGGTGTGAAAAATATGAAGAGCTTCAAAAGCTGTCAAAAATGAGATGAGCATGAAACGGTCTGAAAAAAGGAGGAGCAAGAAGCGTTGTTGAAAATCTTGAAGAGCTTGAAAAGATGTGAAAAATATGAAGAGCTTCAAAAGGTTTCAAAAATATGAGGATCATGAAACGGTCTGAAAAATAGGAGCAACATGAAACGGTCTGAAAAATAAGAGGAGCATGAACTGGTGCTGAAAATCCTGAAGAGCCTGAAAAGGTGTGAAAAATATGAAGAGCTTCAAAAGGTGTAAAAAATGAGATGAGCATTAAACGGTCTGAAAAATAGGAGGAGCATGAACTGGTGCTGAAAATCCTGAAGAGCCTGAAAAGGTGTGAAAAATATGAAGAGCTTCAAAAGGTGTGAAAAATATAGGAGCATGAAACGGTCTGAAAAATAGGAGGAGCATGGATCGGTGTTCAAAAACATGAAGAGCCTGAAAGTTGTGAAAAATATGAAGAGCTTCAAAAAGTGTCAAATATATGAGGAGAAAGAAACGGTCTGAAAAAAAGGAGGAGCATGAAGCGGTGTTCAAAAACATGAAGAGCCTGAAAAGGTGTGAAAAATATGAAGAGCTTCAAAAGCTGTCAAAAATGAGATGAGCAGGAAACGGTCTGAAAAAAAGCAGGAGCATGAAGCGTTGTTGAAAATCTTGAAGAGCTTGAAAAAGTGTGAAAAATATGAAGAGTTTCAAAAGGTTTCAAAAATATGAGGATCATGAAACGGTCTGAAAAATAGGAGCAACATGAAACGGTCTGAAAAATAAGAGGAGCATGAAATGGTGTTGAAAAACAGGAAGAGCCTGAAAATGTGAGAAAAATATGAAGAGCTTCAAAAGGTTTCAAAAATATGAGGAGCATGAAACTTTCTGAAAGAGGAGGAGCATGAAACCGTGTTCAAAAACATGAAGAGCCTGAAAAGGTGTGAAAAATATGAAGAGCCTTAAAAAATGTCAAAAATATGAGGAGTATGAAACGGTCTGAAAAATAGCAGGAGCATGAAGCGGTGTTGAAAAACATGAAGAGCCTGAAAAGGTGTGAAAAATATGAAGAGCTTCAAAAGGTGTAAAAAATGAGAGCAGCATGAAACGGTCTGAAAAATAGGAGGAGCATGAAGTGGAGCTGAAAAACATGAAGTGCCTGAAAAGTTGTGCAAAATATGAAGAGCTTCAAAAGGTGTAAAAAATGAGATGAGCATGAAACGGTCTGAAAAATAGGAGGAGCATGAAGGGGAGCTGAAAAACCTGAAGAGCCTGAAAAGGTGTGAAAAATATGAAGAGCTTCAAAAATTTGAAAAATATGAGGAGCATGAAACGGTGAAAAATAGGAGGAGCATGAAGCGGGGTTGAAAAACATGAACAGTCTGAAAAGGTGTGGAAAATATGTATAACTTCAAAAGGTGTTAAATACATGAGGAGCATGAAACGGTCTGAAAAATAAGAGGAGCATGAAGCGGTGTTCAAAAACATGAAGAGCCTGAAAAGCTGTGAAAAATATGAAGAGCTTCAAAAGGTGTAAAAAATATGAGGAGCATGATATGGTTTGAAAAATAGGATTAGCATGAAGCGGTGTTCAAAACATGAAGAGCCTGAAAAGTTGTGAAAAATATGAAAAGCTTCAAAAGGTGTCAAAAATGAGATGAGCATGAAACCTTCTGAAAAATAGGAGGTGCATGAAGCGGTGTTGAAAAACATGAAGAGCCTGAAACGGTGTGAAATATATGAAGAGCTTCAAAAGGTGTCAAAAATATGAGGACAATGAAACGGTCTGCAAAATAGGAGGAGCATGAAGCGGTGTTGAAAATCATGAATAGCCTGAGAAGGTGTAACAAATATGAAGAGCTTCAAAAGGTGTGAAATACATGAGGAGCATGAAACGGTCTGCAAAATAGGAAGAGCATGAAGCGGTATTGAAAATCATGAAGAGCCTGAAAAGGTGTGAAAAATATGAAGAGCTTCAAAAGGTGTGAAAAATATGAAGAGCTTCAAAAGGTGTGAAAAATATGAAGAGCTTCAAAAGGTGTCAAAATGAGATGAGTATGAAACGGTCTGATAAACAGGAGGAGAATGAAGCGGTGTTGAAAATAATCAAGAGCCTGAAAAGGTGTGAAAAATATGAAGAGCTTCAAATGGTGTCAAATATTAGATGAGCATGAAACGGTCTTAAAAATAGGAGGAGCATGAAGCGATGTTCAAAAACATGAAGAGCCTGAAAAGGTGTGAAAAATATGAAGAGCTTCAAAAGGTGTCAAAATGAGATGAGCATGAAACGGTCTGAAAACAGGAGGGGAATGAAGCGATGTTGAAAATCATCAAGAGCCTGAAAAGGTGTGAGAAATATGAAGAGCTTCAAAAGGTGTCTAAAATATGAGGAGCATGAAACAACCTGAAAAATAGTAGGAGCATGAAGCGGTGTTCAAAAATATGAGGAGCCTGAAAAGGTGTGAAATATATGAAGAGCTTCAAAAGTTGTCAAAAATATGAGGAGCATGAAACGGTCTGAAAAATAGGAGGAACATGAAGCGGTGTTCAAAAACATGAAGAGCCTGAAAAAGTGTGAAAAATATGAAGAGCTTCAAAAATATGAAAAATATGAAGAGATTTAAAACGTGTGAAAAATATGAAGAGCTTCAAGAGATGTCAAAAATGAGATGAGCATGAAACGGTCTGAAGAAAAGGAGGAGCATGAAGCGGAGTTCAGAAAAATGAAGAGCCTGAAAAGGTGGAAAATATATGAAGAGCTTCAAAAGGTGTCAAAAATTTGAGGAGCATGAAACAGTCTGAAAAATAGGAGGAGCATGAAACTGTGTTCAAAAACATGAAGAACTGGAAAAGGTGTGAAAAATATGAAGAGCTTCAAAAGGTGTGAAAATTATGAGGAGCATGAAACGGTCTGAATAATAGGAGGAGCATGAAACTGTGTTCAAAAACATGAAGAGCCTGAAAAGGTGTGAAAAATATGAAGAGCTTCAAAGGGTTGGAAATACAAGGAGAGCATGAAACGGTCTGAAAAATAAGAGGAGCATGAAGCGGTGTTGAAAAACATGAAGAGCCTGAAAGGGTGGGTAAAATATGAAGAGCTTCAAAAGGTGTCAAAAATATGAGGAGCCTGAAACGGTTTGAAAAATAGGAGGAGCATTAAACGGTGTTCAAAAACATGAAGAGTCTGAAAAGGTGTGAAAAATATGAAGACCTTCAAAAGGTTGGAAATACAGGAGGAGCATGAAACGGTCTGAAATATAGGAGGAGCATGAAAAGGTGTTAAAAAACATGAAGAGCTTCAGAAGGTGTGAAACATATGAGGAGCATGAAACGGTCGGAAAAATAGGAGCAGAATGAAACGGTGTTAAAAAACATGAAGAACTTCAAAAGGTGTGAAACATATGAAGAGCTTCAAAAGGTGTCAAAAATATGAGGAGCATGAAACGGTCTGAAAAATAGGAGAAGAATGAAGTGGTGTTGAAAAACATGAAGTGTCTGAAAAGGTGTGAAAAATATGAAGAGCTTCAAAAGGTGTCAAAAATATAAGGAGCATGAAACGGTCTGAAAAGTAGGAGGAGCATGAAACGTTGTTGAAAAACATGAAGAGCCTGAAAAGGTGTGAAAAATATGAAGATCTTCAAAATGTGTCAAAAATATGAGTAGCATGAAATGGTCTGAAAAATAGGAGGGGCATGAATTGGTTTTGAAAAACATGAAGAGACTGAAAACATGCGAAATATATGAAGCACTTCAAAAGGTGTGAAATACATGAGGAGCATGAAACAGTTGAAAAATAGGGGGAGCATGAAGCGGTGTTCAAAAACATGAAGAGCCTGAAAAGGTGTGAAAAATATGAGGAGCATGAAACGGTCTAAATATAGGAGGAGCATGAATTGGTGTTGAAAAACATGAAGATCATGAAAAGGCGTGAAAAATATGAAGAGCTGCAAAATGTGTGAAAAATATGAGGAGCATGAAATGGTGTTCAAAAATATGAAAGGCCTGAAAAGTTTTGAAAAATATGAAGAGCTTCAAAAGGTGTGAAAATTATGAGGAGCATGAAAAATAGGAGGAACATGAAGTGTTGTTGAAAAACGTGAAGAGCCTGAAAAGGTTTGAAAAATAGGAAGAGCTTCAAAAGGTGTCAAAAATATGAGTAGCATGAGCCGGTCTGAAAAATAGGAGGACCATGAAGCGATGTTGAAAAACATGAAGCGCATGAAAAGGTGTGAAATATATGAAGAGCTTCAAAAGATGTCAAAAATAATAGGAACATGAAACGTTCTGAAAAATAGAAGGAACATGAAGCGGTGTTCAAAAGCATGAAGAGCCTGAAACGGTGTGATAAATATGAAGAGCTTCAAAAGGTGTGAAAATTATGAGGAGCATGAAAAATAGGAGGAACATGAAGTGTTGTTGAAAAACGTGAAGAGCCTGAAAAGGTTTGAAAAATAGGTAGAGCTTCAAAAGGTGTGAAAAATATGAGTAGCATGAGCCGGTCTGAAAAATAGGAGGACCATGAAGCAATGTTGAAAAACATGAAGCGCATGAAAAGGTGTGAAATATATGAAGAGCTTCAAAAGATGTCAAAAATAATAGGAACATGAAACGTTCTGAAAAATAGAAGGAACATGAAGCGGTGTTCAAAAGCATGAAGAGCCTGAAACGGTGTGAAAAATATGAAGAGCTTCAAAAGGTGTGAAAAATATGAGGAGTATGAAACGTTCTGAAAAATAGGAGGATCATGAAGCGGTGTTCACAAACTTGAAGAGCCTGAAAATATGTGAAATATATGAGGAGCATGAAACGGTTTGAAAAAGAGAGGAGCATGAAGTGGTATTGAAAAACATGAAGAGCCTGAAAATGTGTGAAAAATATGAAGAGCTTCAAAAGGTGTCGAAAATATGAGGAGCATGACACGGTCTGAAAAATAGGAGGAACATGAAGCGGAGTTCACAAAAATGAAGAGCCTGAAAAGGTGGAAAATTTATGAAGAGCTTCAAAAGGTCTCAAAAATTTGAGGAGCATGAAACGATCTGAAAAATAGGAGGAGCGTGAAGCGGTGTTCGAAAACATGAAGAGTTGAAAAGGTGTGAAAAATATGAAGAGCTTCAAAAGTTGTTAAAAATATGAAAAGCATGAAACAGTGTGAAAAATAGGAGTATGAAGCGGTGTTGAAAAACATGAAGAGTCTGAGAAGGTGTGAAAAATATGAAGCGCTTCAAAAGGTGTCAAAAATATGAGGAGCATGAAACGGTCTGAAAAATAGGAGGAGCATGAAGCGGTGTTGAAGAACATGAAGAGCCTGAAAAGGCGTGAAAAATATGAAGCGCTTCAAAAAGTGTCAAAATTATGAGGAGCATGAAACAGTCTGAAAAATAGGAGGAGCATGAATTGGTTTTGAAAAACATGAAGAGCCTGAAAAGGTGTGAAAAATATGAAGAGCTTCAAAAGGTTACAAATATATGAGGATCATGAAACGGTCTGAAAAATAGGAGGAGCATGGAGCGGTGTTCAAAAACATGAAGAGCGTGAAAACGTGTGAAAAATATGAAGAGCTTCAAAAGGTGTCAAAAATATGAGGAGCATGAAACGGTCTGAAAAATAGGAGGAGCATGAAACGGTGTTCAAAAATATGAAGAGCCTGAAAAGGTGTGAAAAATATGAAGAGCTTCAAAAGGTGTCAAAAATATGAGGAGCATGAAACGGTCTGAAAAACAGGAGGATCATGAAGCCGTGTTGAAAAACATGGGGAGCCTGAAAAGGTGTGAAAAATATGAAGAGCTTCAAAAGGTCTCAAAAATATGAGGAGCATGAAATGGTCTGAAAAATGGGAGAAGCATGAAACGGTGTTCAAAAACATGAAAAACCTGAAAAGCTGTGAAAAATATGAACAGCTTCTAAAGGTGTGAAATAAATGAGGAGCATGAAACGGTCTGAAAAATAGGAGGAGCATGAAGCAGTGTTCAAAAACATGAAGAACCGGAAAAGATGTGAAAAATATGAAGAGCTTCAAAAGGTGTCAAAAATATGAGGAGCAGGAAACGGTCTGAAAAATAGGAGGAGCATGAAGTGGTGTTGAAAAACATGAAGAGCCTGAAAAGGTGTGAAGAATATGAAGAGCTTCAAAAGGTGTCAAAAATATGAGGAGAATGAAACGGTCTGAAATATTGGAGGAGCAAGAAACGGAGTTCAACAACATGAAGAGCCAGAAAAGGTGTGAAAAATATGAAGAGCTTCAAAGGTTGTCAAAAATATGAGGAGCATGAATGGTCTGAAAAATAGGAGGAGCATGAAGTGGTGTTCAAAAACATGAAGAGCCTGAAAAGGTGTGAAAAATATGAAGAGCTTCAAAAGGTGTCATATATATGAGGAGCATGAAACGGTCTGAAAAATAGGAGGAGCATGAAGCGGTATTCAAAATATGAAGAGCCAGAAAAGGTGTGAAAAATACGAAGAGCTTCAAAAGGTGTGAAAAATATGAGGAGCATGAAACGGTCTGAAAAATAGAAGGAGCATGAAACTGTGTTCGAAAATATGAAGAGCATGAAAATTTGTGAAAAATATGAAGACCTTCAAAACGTGTCAAAAATGAGATGAGCATGAAACGGTCTGAAAAATAGGAGGAGCATGAAGTGGTGTTGAAAAACATGAAGAGCCTGAAAAGGTGTGAAAAATATGAAGAGCTTCAAAAGGTGTCAAAAATATAAGGAGCATGAAACGGTCTGAAAAATAGGAGGAGCATGAAGCGGTATTCAAAAACATGAAGAGCCTGAAAAGCTGTGCAATTATGTCAAGCTTCAAAAGGTGTGAAAAATATGAGGAGCATGAAACTGTCTGAAAAATAGGAGGAGCATGAAGCGGTGTTGAAAAACATGAAGAGCCTGAAAATGTGTGAAAAATATGAAGAGTTCAAAAGGTGTCAAAAACATGAGGAGAATGAAACGGTCTGAAATATTGGAGGAGCAAGAAACGGAGTTCAAAAACATGAAGAGCCAGAAAAGGTGTGAAAAATATGAAGAGCTTCAAAAGGTGTCATATATATGAGGAGATTGAAACGGTCTGAAAAATAGGAGGAGCATGAAGCGGTGTTAAAGAACATGAAGAGCCTGAAAAGGTGTGAAGTATATGAAGAGCTTCAAAAGGTGTCAAAAATATGAGGGGCATGAAACGGTCTGAAAAATAGGAGGAGCATGAAACGGTGTTAAAAAACATGAAGAGCTTCAAAAGGTGTGAAACATATAAAGAACTTCAAAATGTGTCAAAAATATGAGGAGCAGGAAACGGTCTGAAAAATAGGAGGAGCATGAAGTGGTGTAGAAAAACATGAAGACCGTGAAAAGGTGTGAAAAATATGAAGAGCTTCAAAAGGTATAAAAAATGAGAGCAGCATGAAACGGTCTGAAAAATAGGAGGAGCATGAAGTGGAGCTGAAAAACATGAAGAGCCTGAAAAGGTGTGAAAAATATGAAGAGCTTTAAAAGGTGTGAAAATTATGACGAGCATGAAACGGTCTGAAAAATTGGAGGAGCATGAAGCTGTGTTCAAAAACATGAAGAGCCAGAAAAGGTGTGAAAAAGATGAAGAGCTTCAAAATGTGTCAAAAATATGAGGAGCAAGAAACGGTCGGAAAATAGGAGGAGCATGAAACGATCTGAAAAATATGAGGAGCATGAAGCTGTGTTCAAAAACATGAAGAGCCTGAAAAGGTGTGAAAAATATGAAGAGCCTGAAAAGGTGTGAAAAATATGAAGAGCTTCAAAAGGTGTGAAAAATATGAGGAGCATGAAACTGTCTGAAAAATAGGAGGAGCATGGATCGGTGTTCAAAAACATGAAGAGCCTGAAAAGGTGTGAAAAATATGAAGAGCTTCAAAAAGTGTCAAATATAAGAGGAGAAAGAAACGGTCTGTAAAAAATGAGGAGCATGAAGCGGTGTTCAAAAACATGAAGAGCCTGAAAAGGTGTGAAAAATATGAAGAGCTTCAAAAGCTGTCAAAAATGAGATGAGCATGAAACGGTCTGAAAAAAGGAGGAGCAAGAAGCGTTGTTGAAAATCTTGAAGAGCTTGAAAAGATGTGAAAAATATGAAGAGCTTCAAAAGGTTTCAAAAATATGAGGATCATGAAACGGTCTGAAAAATAGGAGCAACATGAAACGGTCTGAAAAATAAGAGGAGCATGAACTGGTGCTGAAAATCCTGAAGAGCCTGAAAAGGTGTGAAAAATATGAAGAGCTTCAAAAGGTGTAAAAAATGAGATGAGCATTAAACGGTCTGAAAAATAGGAGGAGCATGAACTGGTGCTGAAAATCCTGAAGAGCCTGAAAAGGTGTGAAAAATATGAAGAGCTTCAAAAGGTGTGAAAAATATAGGAGCATGAAACGGTCTGAAAAATAGGAGGAGCATGGATCGGTGTTCAAAAACATGAAGAGCCTGAAAGTTGTGAAAAATATGAAGAGCTTCAAAAAGTGTCAAATATATGAGGAGAAAGAAACGGTCTGAAAAAAAGGAGGAGCATGAAGCGGTGTTCAAAAACATGAAGAGCCTGAAAAGGTGTGAAAAATATGAAGAGCTTCAAAAGCTGTCAAAAATGAGATGAGCAGGAAACGGTCTGAAAAAAAGCAGGAGCATGAAGCGTTGTTGAAAATCTTGAAGAGCTTGAAAAAGTGTGAAAAATATGAAGAGTTTCAAAAGGTTTCAAAAATATGAGGATCATGAAACGGTCTGAAAAATAGGAGCAACATGAAACGGTCTGAAAAATAAGAGGAGCATGAAATGGTGTTGAAAAACAGGAAGAGCCTGAAAATGTGAGAAAAATATGAAGAGCTTCAAAAGGTTTCAAAAATATGAGGAGCATGAAACTTTCTGAAAGAGGAGGAGCATGAAACCGTGTTCAAAAACATGAAGAGCCTGAAAAGGTGTGAAAAATATGAAGAGCCTTAAAAAATGTCAAAAATATGAGGAGTATGAAACGGTCTGAAAAATAGCAGGAGCATGAAGCGGTGTTGAAAAACATGAAGAGCCTGAAAAGGTGTGAAAAATATGAAGAGCTTCAAAAGGTGTAAAAAATGAGAGCAGCATGAAACGGTCTGAAAAATAGGAGGAGCATGAAGTGGAGCTGAAAAACATGAAGTGCCTGAAAAGTTGTGCAAAATATGAAGAGCTTCAAAAGGTGTAAAAAATGAGATGAGCATGAAACGGTCTGAAAAATAGGAGGAGCATGAAGGGGAGCTGAAAAACCTGAAGAGCCTGAAAAGGTGTGAAAAATATGAAGAGCTTCAAAAATTTGAAAAATATGAGGAGCATGAAACGGTGAAAAATAGGAGGAGCATGAAGCGGGGTTGAAAAACATGAACAGTCTGAAAAGGTGTGGAAAATATGTATAACTTCAAAAGGTGTTAAATACATGAGGAGCATGAAACGGTCTGAAAAATAAGAGGAGCATGAAGCGGTGTTCAAAAACATGAAGAGCCTGAAAAGCTGTGAAAAATATGAAGAGCTTCAAAAGGTGTAAAAAATATGAGGAGCATGATATGGTTTGAAAAATAGGATTAGCATGAAGCGGTGTTCAAAACATGAAGAGCCTGAAAAGTTGTGAAAAATATGAAAAGCTTCAAAAGGTGTCAAAAATGAGATGAGCATGAAACCTTCTGAAAAATAGGAGGTGCATGAAGCGGTGTTGAAAAACATGAAGAGCCTGAAACGGTGTGAAATATATGAAGAGCTTCAAAAGGTGTCAAAAATATGAGGACAATGAAACGGTCTGCAAAATAGGAGGAGCATGAAGCGGTGTTGAAAATCATGAATAGCCTGAGAAGGTGTAACAAATATGAAGAGCTTCAAAAGGTGTGAAATACATGAGGAGCATGAAACGGTCTGCAAAATAGGAAGAGCATGAAGCGGTATTGAAAATCATGAAGAGCCTGAAAAGGTGTGAAAAATATGAAGAGCTTCAAAAGGTGTGAAAAATATGAAGAGCTTCAAAAGGTGTGAAAAATATGAAGAGCTTCAAAAGGTGTCAAAATGAGATGAGTATGAAACGGTCTGATAAACAGGAGGAGAATGAAGCGGTGTTGAAAATAATCAAGAGCCTGAAAAGGTGTGAAAAATATGAAGAGCTTCAAATGGTGTCAAATATTAGATGAGCATGAAACGGTCTTAAAAATAGGAGGAGCATGAAGCGATGTTCAAAAACATGAAGAGCCTGAAAAGGTGTGAAAAATATGAAGAGCTTCAAAAGGTGTCAAAATGAGATGAGCATGAAACGGTCTGAAAACAGGAGGGGAATGAAGCGATGTTGAAAATCATCAAGAGCCTGAAAAGGTGTGAGAAATATGAAGAGCTTCAAAAGGTGTCTAAAATATGAGGAGCATGAAACAACCTGAAAAATAGTAGGAGCATGAAGCGGTGTTCAAAAATATGAGGAGCCTGAAAAGGTGTGAAATATATGAAGAGCTTCAAAAGTTGTCAAAAATATGAGGAGCATGAAACGGTCTGAAAAATAGGAGGAACATGAAGCGGTGTTCAAAAACATGAAAAGCCTGAAAATGTGTGAAATATATGAAGAGCTTGAAAAGGTTTCAAAAATATGAGGAGCATGAAACGGTCTGAAAAGTAGGAGGAGCATGAAGCGGTGTTAAAAAACATGAAGAGCCTGAAAAGGTGTGAAAATATGAAGAGATTCAAAAACATGAAAAATATGAAGAGCTTCAAAAGGTGTGACAAATATGAAGAGCTTCAAAAGGTGTCAAAATGAGATGAGCATGAAACGGTCTGAAAAATAGGAGGAGCATGAAGCGGTGTTGAAAAACATGAAGAGCCTGAAAAGGTGTGAAAATATGAAGAGATTCAAAAATGAAAAATATGAAGAGCTTAAAAAGGTGTGACAAATATGAAGAGCTTCAAAAGGTATCAAAAATGAGATGAGCATGAAACGGTCTGAAAAATAGGAGGAGCATGAAGCGGTGTTGAAAATCATGAAGAGCAAGAAAAGGTGTGAAAAATATGAAGAGCTTCAAAAGGTGTGAAAAATATGAAGAGCTTCAAAAGGTGTGAAAAATATGAAGAGCTTCAAAAGGTGTCAAAATGAGATGAGAATGAAACGGACTGAAAAACAGGAGGAGAATGAAGCGGTGTTGAAAATCATCAAGAGCCTGAAAAGGTGTGAAAAATATGAAGAGCTTCAAAAGGAGTCAAAAATATGAGGAGCATGAAACGGTCTGAAAAATAGGAGGAGCATGAAACGGTGTTCAAAAACATGAAGAGCCTGAAAAGGTGTGAAAAATATGAAGAGCTTCAAAAGGTGTGAAATACATGAGGAGCATTAAACGGTCTGAAAAATAGGAGGAGCATGAATCGTTGTTCTAAAACATGAAGAGCCTGAAAAGGTGTGAAATATATGAAGAGCTTGAAAAGGTGTCAAAAATATGAGGAGCATGAAAAGGTGTGAAAATATGAAGAGCTTCAAAAATATGAAAAATATGAAGAGCTTCAAAAGGTGTGACAAATATGAAGAGCTTCAAAAGGTATCAAAAATGAGATGAGCATGAAAATGTCTGAAAAATAGGAGGAGCATGAAGTGGTGTTGAAAAACATGAAGAGCCCAAAAAGGTGTGAAAAATATGAAAAGCTTCAAAAGGTGTCAAAAATATGAGGAGCATGAAACGGTCTCAAAAATAGGAGGAGCATGAAGCGGTGTTCAAAAACATGAAGAGCCTGAAAAGTTGTGAAAAATATGAGGAGCTTAAAAAGTGTAAAATACATGAGGAGCATTAAACGGTCTGAAAAATAGGAGGAGCATGAAGCGGTGTTGAAAAACATGAAGAGCCTGAAAAGGTGTGAAAATATGAAGAGCTTCAGAAATATGAAAAATATGAAGAGCTTCAAAAGGTGTGACAAATATGAAGAGCTTCAAAAGGTATCAAAAATGAGAAGAGCATGAAAAGGTCTGAAAAATAGGAGGAGCATGAAGCGATATTGAAAATCATGAAGAGCCTGAAAAGGTGTGAAAAAAATAAAGAGTTTCAAAAGGTGTGAAAAATATGAAGAGCTTCAAAAGGTGTCTAAATGAGATGAGCATGAAACGGTCTGAAAAATAGGAGGAGCATGAAGCTGTGTTGAAAAACATGAAGAGCCTAAAAAGGTGTGAAAATATGAAGAGATTCAAAAACATGAAAAATATGAAGAGCTTCAAAAGGTGTGACAAATATGAAGAGCTTCAAAAGGTATCAAAAATGAGATGAGCATGAAACGGTCTGAAAAATAGGAGGAGCATGAAGCGGTGTTGAAAATCATGAAGAGCCTGAAAAGGTGTGAAAAATATGAAGAGATTCAAAAGGTGTGAAAAATATGAAGAGCTTCAAAAGGTGTGAAAAATATGAAGAGCTTCAAAAGGTGTGAAATACATGAGGAGCATTAAACGGTCTGAAAAATAGGAGGAGCATGAAGCGGTGTTCTAAAACATGAAGAGCCTGAAAAGGTGTGAAATATTTGAAGAGCTTCAAAAGGTGTCAAAAATATGAGGAGCATGAAACTTTCTGAAAAAGAGGAGGAGAATGAAGCGGTGTTGAAAAACATCAAGAGCCTGAAAAGGTGTGAAAAATATGAAGAGCTTCAAAAGGTGTGAAATAGATGAGGAGCATTAAATGGTCTAAAAAATAGGAGGAGCATGAAGCGGTGTTCAAAAACATGAAGAGCCTGAAACGGTGTGAAATATATGAAGAGCTTCAAAAGGTGTCAAAAATATGAGGAGCATGAAACGGTATGAAAAATAGGAGGAGCATGAAGCAGTTTTGAAAAACATGAAGAGCCTGAAAAGGTGTGAAAAATATGAAGAGATTCAAAAGGTGTCAAAAATATGAGGAGCATGAAATGGTGTTGAAAAACATGAAGAGCCTGAAAAGGTGTGAAAAACATGAACAGCTTCAAAAAGTGTCAAAAATATGAGGAGCATGAAACGGTCTGAAAAATAGGAGGAGCATGAAGCGGTGTTGAAAAACATGAAGAGCCTGAAAACGTGTGAAAAATATGAAGAGCTTATAAAGGTGTCAAATTTATGAGGAGAATGAAACGTAATGAAAAATAGGAGGAGCATGAAACTGTGTTGAAAACATGAAGAGCCTGAAAAGGTGTGAAAAATAAGAAGAGCTTCTAAAGGTGTCAAAAATATGAGGAGCATGAAACGGTCTGAAAAATAGGAGCAGCATGAGGCTGTGTTGAAAACCATTAAGCGCCTGAAAAGGTGTGAAAAATATGAAGACCTTCAAAAGGTGTGAAATACATGAGGAACAGGAAACTCTCTGAAAAATAGGAGGAGCAAGAAGCAGTGTTGAAAAACATCAAGAGCCTGAAAAGGTGTGAAAATTATGAAGACCTTCAAAAGGTGTGAAATACATGAGGCGCATGAAACTCTCTGAAAATTAGGAGGAACAAGAAGCAGTGTTCAAAAACATGAAGAGCCTGAAAAGGTGTGAAAAATATGAGAGCTTCAAAAGGTGTCAAAAATATGAGGAGCATGAAACGGTCTGAAAAATAGGAGGAGCATGAATCGGTGTTCAAAAACATGAAGAGCTTGAAAGGTGTGAAAAATATGAAGAGCTTTAAAAGGTGTCAAAAATATGAGGAGCATGAAACGTTCTGAAAAAGAGGAAGATCATGAAACGTTGTTCAAAAAAATTAAGAGCTTGAAAAGGTGTGAAAAATATGAAGAGCCTCAAAACGTGTCAAAAATATGAGGAGTATGAAACGGTCTGGAAATTAGCAGGAGCATGAAGCGGTGTTCAAAAACATGAAGAGCCTGAAAAGGTGTGAAAACTATGAAGAGCTTCAAAAGGTGTGAAAATATGAAGAGCTACAAAAGGTGTAAAAATTTAGATGAGCATGAAACGGTCTGAAAAATAGGAGGAGCATGAAACGGTGATGAAAAACATGAAGAGCCTGAAAAGGTGTCAAATATATGAAGAGCTTCAAAAGGTGTGAAAAATATGAAGAGCTTCAAAAGGTGTCAAATTTATGAGGAGCATGAAACGGTCTGAAAAATAAGCGGAGCATGAAACGGTGTTCAAAAACATAAAGAGCTTGAAAAGGTGTGAAATATATGAAGAGTTTCAAAACGTGTGAAATACATGAGGAGCATGAAACGATCTGAAAAAAAGGAGGACCATGAAGCGGTGTTCAAATACATGAAGATCCTGAAAAAGTGTGAAAAATATGAAGAGCTTCAAAAGGTGTCAAAAATGAGATATGCATGAAACGGTCTGAAAAATAGGAGGAGCATGAAGTGGTTGTTAAAAACATGAAGAGCCTGAAAAGGTGTGAAAAATATGAAGAGCTTCAAAAGGTGACAAAAATGTGATGAGAATGAAACGGTCTGAAAAATATGAGGAGCATGAAGCGGTGTTGGAAATCATGAAGAGTCTGAAAAGATGTGAAATATATGAAGAGCTTCAAAAGGTGTCAAAAATATGAGGAGCATGAAATGGTCTGAAAAATAGGAGGAGCATGAAACGATATTCAAAACATGAAGAGCCTGAAGAGGTGTGAAATATATGAAGAGCTTCAAAAGGTGTGAAATACATGAGGAGCATGGAACGGTCTGAGAAATAGGAGAAGCATGAAGTTGTGTTGAAAAACGTGAAGAGTCTGAAAAGGTGTGAAAAATATGAAGAGGTTCAAAAGGTGTGAAAAATATGACGAGCATGATACGGACTTAAAAATAGGAGGAGCATGAAGCGGTGTTCAAAAACATGAAGAGCCTGAAAAGTTGTGAAAAATATGAAAAGCATGAAAAGGTTTCAAAAATATGAGGAGCATGAAACGATCTGAAAAATAGGAGGAGCATGAAGCGGTGTTCAAAAACATGAAGAGGCTAAAAAGTTGTGAAAAATATGAAGAGCTTCAAAACGTGTGAAATACATGAGGAGCATGAAACGGTCTGAAAAATAGGAGGAGCATGAAGTGGTGTTCAAAAACATGAAAAGCCTGAAAAGCTGTGAAAAATATGAAGAGCTTCAAAAGGTGTGCAAAATATGAGGAGCATGAAACGGTCTGAAAAATTAGAGGAGCATGAAGAGGTGTTCAAAAATATGAAGAGCCTAAAAAGGTGTGAAAAATATGAAGAGCTTCAAAAAGTGTCAAAAATATGAGGAGCATGAAACGTTCTGAAAAATAGGAGAAGGGTGAAACTGTGTTCAAAAACATGAAGAGCCTGAAAAGGTGTGAAAAATATGGAGAGCTTCAAAACGTGTCAAAAATATGAGGAGCATGAAACGGTCTGAAAATAGGAGAAGCATGAAACTGTGTTCAAAAACATGAAGAGCCTGAGAAGGTGTGAAAAATATGAAGAGCTTCAAAACGTGTCAAAAATATGAGGAGCATGAAACGGTCTGAAATATAGGAGAGGCAAGAAGCGGTGTTGAAAACATGAACAGCCTGAAAAGGTGTGAAAAATATGAAGAGCTTCAAAAGCTGTGAAAAATATGAAGAGCTTCAAAAGGTATGAAATACATGAGGAGTATGAAACTGTCTTGAAAATAGGAGGAGCATGAAGTGGTGTTAAAAAACATGAAGAGGCTTAAAAGGTGTGAAAAATATGAAGAGCTTCAAAAGGCGTGAAAAATATGAGGAGCATGAAACGGTCTGAAAAATAGGAGGAGCATGAAGCCGTGTTGAAAAACATGAAGAGCCTGAAAAAGTGTGAAATACATGAAGAGCTTCAAAAGGTGTAAAAAATATGAGGAGATTCAAAAGGTGTCAAAAATATGAGGAGCATGAAACGGTCTGAAAAAGAGGAGGAGGATGAATCGGTGTTGAAAATCCTGAAGAGCCTGAAAAGGTGTGAGAAATATGAAGAGCTTCAAAAGGTGTCAAAAATATGAAAAGCTTCAAAAGGTGTCAAAAATGAGAGGAGTATGAAGCGGTCTGAAAAATAGGAGGAGCATGAAGCGGTGTTCAAAAACATGAAGAGCCTGAAAAGTTGTGAAAAATATGAAGAGCTTCAAAAGGTGTCAAAAATGAGATGAGCATGAAACGGTCTGAAAAATAGGAGGAGCATGATGTGGTGTTGAAAAAAAAGAAGAGACGGAAAAGGTGTGAAATATATGAAGGGCTTCAAAAGGTGTCAAAAATATGAGGAGAATGATGCGGTCTGAAAAATAGGAGGAGCATGAAGCGGTGTTAAAAAACAGGAAAAGCCTGAAAAGTTGTGAAAAATATGAAGAGCTTCAAAAGTTGTCAAAAATATGAGGAGCATGAAAAGGTCAGAAAAATAGGAGGATCATGAAGCGATATTCAAAAACATGAAGAGCCTGAAAATGTGTGCAAAATATGAAGAACTTCAAAAGGTGTCAAAAATACGAGGATCATGAAAAGGTCTGAAAAATAGGAGGATCATGAAGCGGTGTTCAAAAACATGAAGAGCCTGAAAAGGTGTGAAAAATATGAAGAGCTTCAAAATGTGTCAAAAATATGAGGAGTATGAAACGGTCTGCAAAAAAGGAGGAGCATGAAGTGGTGTTGAAAAACTTGAAGAGCCTGACAAGGTGTGAAAAATATGAAAAGCTTCAAAAGTTGTCAAAAATATGAGGAGCATGAAACGGTCTGAAAAATAGGAGGAGCATGAAGCGGTGTTCAAAAACATGAAGAGCCTGAAAAGGTGTGAAAAATATGAAGAGCTTCAAAAGGTGTCAAAAATATGAGGAGCATGAAACGGTCTGAAAAATAGGAGGATCATGAAGCGGTGTTGAAAACATGAAGAGCCTGAAAAGGTGTGAAAAATATGAAGAGCTTCAAAAGGTGTCAAAAATTTGAGGAGCATGAAACGGTCTGAAAAATACCAGGAGCATGAAGAGGTGTTGAAAAACATGAAGAGCCTGAAAACGTGTGAAAAATATGAAGAGCTTCAATAGGTGTGAAATACATGAGGAGCATTAAATGGTCTGAAAAATAGGAGGAGCATGAAGTGGTGTTCAAAAACATGAAGAGCCTAAAAAAGGTGTGAAAAATATGAAGATTTCAAAAGGTTTCAAAAATGAAATGAGCATGAAACGGTCTGAAAAATAGAAGGAGTATGATCTGATGTTGAAAAAAAGGAAGAGACTGAAAAGGTGTGAAATATATGAAGAGCTTCAAAAAGTGTGAAATATATGAGGAGCATTAAACGGCCTGAAAAATAGGTGAAGCATGAAGCGGTGTTCAAAAACATGAAGAGCCTGAAAACGTGTGAAAAATATGAAGAGCTTCAAAAGGTGTGAAATACATGAGGAGCATTAAACGATCTGAAATATAGGAGAAGCATGAAGAGGAGTTCAAAAACAGGAAGAGCCTGAAAAGTTGTGAAAAATATGAAGAGCTTCAAAAGTTGTCAAAAATATGAGGAGCATGAAACGGTCTGAAAAATAGGAGGAGCATGAAGAAGTGTTCAAAAATATGAAGAGCCTGAAAAGGTGTGAAAAATATGAATAGCTTCAAAAGGTGTGAAATACATGAGGAGCATGAAACTGTTTGAAAAATAGGAGGAGCATGAAGCGGTGTTCAAAACCATGAAGAGCCTGAAAAGGTGTGAAAAATATGAAGAGCTTCAAAAGGTGTCAAAAATATGAGGAGCATGATATGGTCTGAAAAATAGGAGGAGCAAGAAGCGGTGTTGAAAAAAAAGAAGAACCTGAAAACGTGTGAAAAATATGAAGAGCTTCAAAAGGTGGGAAAATATGAAGAGCTTCAAAACGTGTCAAAAATATGAGGAGCATGAAATGGTCTGAAAAATAGGAGGAGCATGAAGTGGTGTTGAAAACATGAAGAGCCTGAAAAGGTGTGAAAAATAAGAAGAGCTTAAAATGGTGTCAAAAATATGAGGAGCATGAACGGGTCTGAAAAATAGGAGGAGCATGAAGCGGTGTTGAAAAACTTGAAGAGCCTGAAAAGGTGTGAAAAATATGAAGAGCTTCAAAAGGTGTCAAAAATATGAGGAGCATGAAGCGGTCTGAAAAATACGAGGAGCATGAAACGGTGTTGAAAAACATGAAGAGTCTGAAAACGTGTGAAAAATATGAAGAACTACAAAAGGTGTGAAAAATATGAAGAGCTTCAAAAGGTGTCAAAAATGAGATGAGCATGAAATGGTCTGAAAAATAGTAGGAGCATGAAGTGGTGTTCAAAGAAATGAAGAGCCTGAAAAGGTGTGAAATATATGAAGAGTTTCAAAAGGTGTCAAAAATATGAGGAGAATGAAGCGGTGTCAAAAACATGAAGAGCCTTAAAAAGTGTGAAATATGAAGAGCTTCAAAAGTTGTCAAAAAAATGTGGAGCATGAAACGGTCTGAAAAATTGGAAGAGCATGAAACGGTGTTCAAAAATATGAAGAGCCTGAAAAGGAGTGAAAAATATGAAGAGACTCAAAACGTGTCAAAAATATGAGGAGCATGAAATGGTCTGAAAAATAGGAGGAGTATGAAGTTGTGTTGAAAAACATGAAGAGCCTGAAAAGGTGTGAAAAATATGAAGAGCTTCAAGAGTTGTGAAATACATGAAGAGCATGAAACGGTCTTAAAAATAGCAGGAGCATGAAGTGTGTTCAAAAATATGAAGAGCCTGAAAAGGAGTAAAAAATATGAAGAGACACAAAACGTGTCAAAAATATGAGGAGCATGAAACGGTCTGAAAAATAAGAGGAGCATGATACCTTGTTCAAAAACATGAAGAGCCTGAAAAGATGTGAAAAATATGAAGAGCTTCAAGAGGTGTGCAATACATGAGGAGCATTAAACGGTGTGAAAAATAGGAGGAGCATGAAGTGTTCTTGAAAAAGATGAAGAGCCTGAAAAGGTGTGAAAAATATGAACAGTTTCAAAGGTTTGAAATACATGAGGATCATGAAATGGTTTGAAAAATAGGAGGAGCATGAAGCGGTGTTCAAAAACATGAAGAGCCTGAAAAGGCTTGGAAAATATGAAGAGCTTCAAAAGGTGTGAAATAAATGAGGAGCATGAAACGGTCTGAAAAATAGGAGGAGCAAGAAGCGGTGTTGAAAAACATGAAGAGCCTGAAAACGTGTGAAAAATATGAAGAGTTTGAAAAGGTATGAAAAATATGAAGAACTTCAAAAGGTGTCAAAAAAGAGATGTGCATGAAACCGTCTGAAAAAGAGGGGAAGCATGAAGCAGTGTTGAAAAACATGAAGAGCCTGAAAAGGTGTGAAAAATATGAAGAGCTTCAAAAGGTGTCAAAAATATGAGGAGCATGAAACGGTCTGAAAAATAGGAGGAGCATGAAACCGTGTTCAAAAACATGAATAGCGTGAAAAGGTGTGAAAAATATGAAGAGCTTCAAAAGGTGTAAAAAATAGGAGGAGCATGAAGCGGTGTTAAAAAACATGAAAAGCCTGAAAAGGTGTGAAAAATATGAAGAGCTTCAAAATGTGTCAAAAATATGAGAAGCATGAAACGCTCTGAAAAATATGAGGAGCATGAAACGATGTTCAAAAATATGAAGAGCCTGAAAAGGTGTGAAAAATATGAAGAGCTTCAAAAGGTCTGAAAAATAGGAGGAGAATGAAGTGGTGTTGAAAAACATGAAGAGCCTGAAAAGGTGTGAAAAATATGAAGAGCTTCAAACGTGTCAATCATATGAGCAGCAAGAATCGGTCTGAAATATGCAGGAGCATGAAACGGTGTTCAAAAACATGAAAAGCCTGAAAAGTTGTGAAAATATGAAGAGCTTCAAAAGGTGTGAAATATATGAAGACCTTCAAAAGGTGTCAAAAATGAGATGAGCATTAAACGGTCTGAAAAAGAGGAGGAGCATGAAGCGGTGTTGAAAAACATGAAGAGCCTGAAAACGTGTGAGAAATATGAAGAGCCTCAAAAGTTGTCAAAAATATGAAGAGCTTCAAAAGGTGTCAAAAATGAGAGGAGCATGAAGCGGTCTGAAAAATAGGAGGAGGAGGAAGTGGTGTTGAAAAACATGAAGAGCCTGAAAAGGTGTGAAATATATGAAGAGCTTCAAAAGGTGTCAAAAATATGAGGAGCCTGAAACGGTCTGAAAAATAGTAGGAGCAAGACAAGGTGTTCAAAAACATGAAGAGGCTGAAAAGGAGTGAAAAAAATGAAGAGCTTCAAAAGGTGTCAAAAATATGCGGAGCACGAAACGGTGTGAAAAATAGAAGCAGCATGAAACGGTGTTCAAAAACATGAAGAGCCTGAAAAGGTGTGAAAAATATGAAGAGCTTCAAAAGGTGTGAAATACATGAGGAGCATTAAACTGTCTGAAAAATAGGAGGAGCATGAAGCGGTGTTCAAAAACATGAAGAGCCTGAAAAGGTGTGAAAAATATGAAGAGCTTCAAAAGGTGTGAAATACATGAGGAGCATTAAACTGTCTGAAAAATAGGAGGAGCATGAAGCGGTGTTCAAAAACATGAAGAGCCTGAAAAGGTGTCAAAAATATGAAGAGCTTCAAAAGGTGTGAAAAATATGAAGAGCTTCAAAACGTGTCAAAAATGTCAGGAGCATGAAACGGTATGGAAAATAGGATGAGCATGAAGCGGTGGTTAAAAACATGAAGAGCCTGAAAACGTGTGAAAAATATGAAGAGCTTCAAAAGGTGTGAAATACATGAGGAGCATGAAACTGTTTGAAAAATAGGAGGAGCATGAAGCGGTGTTCAAAACCATGAAGAGCCTGAAAAGGTGTGAAAAATATGAAGAGCTTCAAAAGGTGTCAAAAATATGAGGAGCATGATATGGTCTGAAAAATAGGAGGAGCAAGAAGCGGTGTTGAAAAAAAAGAAGAACCTGAAAACGTGTGAAAAATATGAAGAGCTTCAAAAGGTGGGAAAATATGAAGAGCTTCAAAACGTGTCAAAAATATGAGGAGCATGAAATGGTCTGAAAAATAGGAGGAGCATGAAGTGGTGTTGAAAACATGAAGAGCCTGAAAAGGTGTGAAAAATAAGAAGAGCTTAAAATGGTGTCAAAAATATGAGGAGCATGAACGGGTCTGAAAAATAGGAGGAGCATGAAGCGGTGTTGAAAAACTTGAAGAGCCTGAAAAGGTGTGAAAAATATGAAGAGCTTCAAAAGGTGTCAAAAATATGAGGAGCATGAAGCGGTCTGAAAAATACGAGGAGCATGAAACGGTGTTGAAAAACATGAAGAGTCTGAAAACGTGTGAAAAATATGAAGAACTACAAAAGGTGTGAAAAATATGAAGAGCTTCAAAAGGTGTCAAAAATGAGATGAGCATGAAATGGTCTGAAAAATAGTAGGAGCATGAAGTGGTGTTCAAAGAAATGAAGAGCCTGAAAAGGTGTGAAATATATGAAGAGTTTCAAAAGGTGTCAAAAATATGAGGAGAATGAAGCGGTGTCAAAAACATGAAGAGCCTTAAAAAGTGTGAAATATGAAGAGCTTCAAAAGTTGTCAAAAAAATGTGGAGCATGAAACGGTCTGAAAAATTGGAAGAGCATGAAACGGTGTTCAAAAATATGAAGAGCCTGAAAAGGAGTGAAAAATATGAAGAGACTCAAAACGTGTCAAAAATATGAGGAGCATGAAATGGTCTGAAAAATAGGAGGAGTATGAAGTTGTGTTGAAAAACATGAAGAGCCTGAAAAGGTGTGAAAAATATGAAGAGCTTCAAGAGTTGTGAAATACATGAAGAGCATGAAACGGTCTTAAAAATAGCAGGAGCATGAAGTGTGTTCAAAAATATGAAGAGCCTGAAAAGGAGTAAAAAATATGAAGAGACACAAAACGTGTCAAAAATATGAGGAGCATGAAACGGTCTGAAAAATAAGAGGAGCATGATACCTTGTTCAAAAACATGAAGAGCCTGAAAA
Organism: Dama dama; assembly: GCF_033118175.1. Taxonomy (NCBI): domain Eukaryota; kingdom Metazoa; phylum Chordata; class Mammalia; order Artiodactyla; family Cervidae; genus Dama; species Dama dama. Next base: position 63,188,381 of record NC_083688.1, on the reverse strand, counting down.
GATGTGAAAAATATGAAGAGCTTCAAGAGGTGTGCAATACATGAGGAGCATTAAACGGTGTGAAAAATAGGAGGAGCATGAAGTGTTCTTGAAAAAGATGAAGAGCCTGAAAAGGTGTGAAAAATATGAACAGTTTCAAAGGTTTGAAATACATGAGGATCATGAAATGGTTTGAAAAATAGGAGGAGCATGAAGCGGTGTTCAAAAACATGAAGAGCCTGAAAAGGCTTGGAAAATATGAAGAGCTTCAAAAGGTGTGAAATAAATGAGGAGCATGAAACGGTCTGAAAAATAGGAGGAGCAAGAAGCGGTGTTGAAAAACATGAAGAGCCTGAAAACGTGTGAAAAATATGAAGAGTTTGAAAAGGTATGAAAAATATGAAGAACTTCAAAAGGTGTCAAAAAAGAGATGTGCATGAAACCGTCTGAAAAAGAGGGGAAGCATGAAGCAGTGTTGAAAAACATGAAGAGCCTGAAAAGGTGTGAAAAATATGAAGAGCTTCAAAAGGTGTCAAAAATATGAGGAGCATGAAACGGTCTGAAAAATAGGAGGAGCATGAAACCGTGTTCAAAAACATGAATAGCGTGAAAAGGTGTGAAAAATATGAAGAGCTTCAAAAGGTGTAAAAAATAGGAGGAGCATGAAGCGGTGTTAAAAAACATGAAAAGCCTGAAAAGGTGTGAAAAATATGAAGAGCTTCAAAATGTGTCAAAAATATGAGAAGCATGAAACGCTCTGAAAAATATGAGGAGCATGAAACGATGTTCAAAAATATGAAGAGCCTGAAAAGGTGTGAAAAATATGAAGAGCTTCAAAAGGTCTGAAAAATAGGAGGAGAATGAAGTGGTGTTGAAAAACATGAAGAGCCTGAAAAGGTGTGAAAAATATGAAGAGCTTCAAACGTGTCAATCATATGAGCAGCAAGAATCGGTCTGAAATATGCAGGAGCATGAAACGGTGTTCAAAAACATGAAAAGCCTGAAAAGTTGTGAAAATATGAAGAGCTTCAAAAGGTGTGAAATATATGAAGACCTTCAAAAGGTGTCAAAAATGAGATGAGCATTAAACGGTCTGAAAAAGAGGAGGAGCATGAAGCGGTGTTGAAAAACATGAAGAGCCTGAAAACGTGTGAGAAATATGAAGAGCCTCAAAAGTTGTCAAAAATATGAAGAGCTTCAAAAGGTGTCAAAAATGAGAGGAGCATGAAGCGGTCTGAAAAATAGGAGGAGGAGGAAGTGGTGTTGAAAAACATGAAGAGCCTGAAAAGGTGTGAAATATATGAAGAGCTTCAAAAGGTGTCAAAAATATGAGGAGCCTGAAACGGTCTGAAAAATAGTAGGAGCAAGACAAGGTGTTCAAAAACATGAAGAGGCTGAAAAGGAGTGAAAAAAATGAAGAGCTTCAAAAGGTGTCAAAAATATGCGGAGCACGAAACGGTGTGAAAAATAGAAGCAGCATGAAACGGTGTTCAAAAACATGAAGAGCCTGAAAAGGTGTGAAAAATATGAAGAGCTTCAAAAGGTGTGAAATACATGAGGAGCATTAAACTGTCTGAAAAATAGGAGGAGCATGAAGCGGTGTTCAAAAACATGAAGAGCCTGAAAAGGTGTGAAAAATATGAAGAGCTTCAAAAGGTGTGAAATACATGAGGAGCATTAAACTGTCTGAAAAATAGGAGGAGCATGAAGCGGTGTTCAAAAACATGAAGAGCCTGAAAAGGTGTCAAAAATATGAAGAGCTTCAAAAGGTGTGAAAAATATGAAGAGCTTCAAAACGTGTCAAAAATGTCAGGAGCATGAAACGGTATGGAAAATAGGATGAGCATGAAGCGGTGGTTAAAAACATGAAGAGCCTGAAAACGTGTGAAAAATATGAAGAGCTTCAAAAGGTGTGAAAAATATGAAGAGCTTCAAAAGGTGTCAAAAATACGAAGAGCAAGAAACGGTCTGGAAAATAGGAGCATCATGAAGCGGTGTTCAAAAACATGAAGAGCATGAAAAGGTGTGAAAAATATGAAGAGCTTCAAAAGGTGTCAAAAATGAGATGAGCATGAAACGGTCTGAAAAATAGGAGGAGCATGAAGCGGTGTTAAAAAACATGAAGAGCTTGAAAGGTGTGAAAAATATGAAGAGCTTTAAAAGGTGTCAAAAATATGAGGAGCATGAAACGTTCTGAAAAATAGGAAGATCATGAAACGTTGTTCAAAAAAATTAAGAGCTTGAAAAGGTGTGAAAAATATGAAGAGCCTCAAAACGTGTCAAAAATATGAGGAGTATGAAACGGTCTGGAAATTAGCAGGAGCATGAAGCAGTGTTCAAAAACATGAAGAGCGTGAAAAGGTGTGAAAACTATGAAGAGCTTCAAAAGGTGTGAAAATATGAAGAGCTACAAAAGGTGTAAAAATTTAGATGAGCATGAAACGGTCTGAAAAATAGGAGGAGCATGAAACGGTGATGAAAAACATGAAGAGCCTGAAAAAGTGTCAAATATATGAAGAGCTTCAAAAGGTGTGAAAAATATGAAGAGCTTCAAAAGGTGTCAAATTTATGAGGAGCATGAAACGGTCTGAAAAATAAGCGGAGCATGAAACGGTGTTCAAAAACATAAAGAGCTTGAAAAGGTGTGAAATATATGAAGAGTTTCAAAACGTGTGAAATACATGAGGAGCATGAAATGATCTGAAAAAAAGGAGGACCATGAAGCGGTGTTCAAATACATGAAGATCCTGAAAAAGTGTGAAAAATATGAAGAGCTTCAAAAGGTGTCAAAAATGAGATATGCATGAAACGGTCTGAAAAATAGGAGGAGCATGAAGTGGTTGTTAAAAACATGAAGAGCCTGAAAAGGTGTGAAAAATATGAAGAGCTTCAAAAGGTGACAAAAATGTGATGAGCATGAAACGGTCTGAAAAATATGAGGAGCATGAAGCGGTGTTGGAAATCATGAAGAGTCTGAAAAGATGTGAAATATATGAAGAGCTTCAAAAGGTGTCAAAAATATGAGGAGCATGAAATGGCCTGAAAAATAGGAGGAGCATGAAACGATATTCAAAAACATGAAGAGCCTGAAGAGGTGTGAAATATATGAAGAGCTTCAAAAGGTGTGAAATACATGAGGAGCATGGAACGGTCTGAAAAATAGGAGAAGCATGAAGTTGTGTTGAAAAACGTGAAGAGTCTGAAAAGGTGTGAAAAATATGAAGAGGTTCAAAAGGTGTGAAAAATATGACGAGCATGATACGGATAAAAATAGGAGGAGCATGAAGCGGTGTTCAAAAACATGAAGAGCCTGAAAAGTTGTGAAAAATATGAAAAGCATGAAAAGGTTTCAAAAATATGAGGAGCATGAAACGATCTGAAAAATAGGAGGAGCATGAAGCGGTGTTCAAAAACATGAAGAGGCTAAAAAGTTGTGAAAAATATGAAGAGCTTCAAAACGTGTGAAATACATGAGGAGCATGAAACGGTCTGAAAAATAGGAGGAGCATGAAGCGGTGTTCAAAAACATGAAAAGCCTGAAAAGGTGTGAAAAATATGAAGAGCTTCAAAAGGTGTGCAAAATATGAGGAGCATGAAACGGTCTGAAAAATTAGAGGAGCATGAAGAGGTGTTCAAAAATATGAAGAGCCTAAAAAGGTGTGAAAAATATGAAGAGCTTCAAAAAGTGTCAAAAATATGAGGAGCATGAAACGTTCTGAAAAATAGGAGAAGCGTGAAACTGTGTTCAAAAACATGAAGAGCCTGAAAAGGTGTGAAAAATATGGAGAGCTTCAAAACGTGTCAAAAATATGAGGAGCATGAAACGGTCTGAAAAATAGGAGAAGCATGAAACTGTGTTCAAAAACATGAAGAGCCTGAGAAGGTGTGAAAAATATGAAGAGCTTCAAAACGTGTCAAAAATATGAGGAGCATGAAACGGTCTGAAATATAGGAGAGGCAAGAAGCGGTGTTGAAAACATGAACAGCCTGAAAAGGTGTGAAAAATATGAAGAGCTTCAAAAGCTGTGAAAAATATGAAGAGCTTCAAAAGGTATGAAATACATGAGGAGTATGAAACTGTCTTGAAAATAGGAGGAGCATGAAGCGGTGTTAAAAAACATGAAGAGGCTTAAAAGGTGTGAAAAATATGAAGAGCTTCAAAAGGCGTGAAAAATATGAGGAGCATGAAACGGTCTGAAAAATAGGAGGAGCATGAAGCCGTGTTGAAAAACATGAAGAGCCTGAAAAAGTGTGAAATACATGAAGAGCTTCAAAAGGTGTAAAAAATATGAGGAGATTCAAAAGGTGTCAAAAATATGAGGAGCATGAAACGGTCTGAAAAAGAGGAGGAGCATGAATCGGTGTTGAAAATCCTGAAGAGCCTGAAAAGGTGTGAGAAATATGAAGAGCTTCAAAAGGTGTCAAAAATATGAAAAGCTTCAAAAGGTGTCAAAAATGAGAGGAGTATGAAGCGGTCTGAAAAATAGGAGGAGCATGAAGAGGTGTTGAAAAACATGAAAAGCCTGAAATTGTGTGAGAAATATGAAGAGACTCAAAACGTGTCAAAAATATGAGGAGTATGTAATGGTCGGAAAAATAGCAGGAGCATGAAGCGATGTGGAAAAACATGAGGAGTCTGAAAACGTGTGAAAAATATGAAGAGCTTCAAAAGGTTTGAAAGACATGAGGAGCATGAAACGGTCTGAAAAATAGGAGGAGCATGAAACGGTGATCAAAAACATGAAGAGCCTGAGAAGGTGTGAAATATATGAAGAGCTTCAAAAGGCGTGAAATACATGAGGAGCATGAAACGGTCTGCAAAAAAGGAGGAGCATGAAGTGGTGTGGAAAAACATGAAGAGCCTGAAAAGGTGTGAAAAATATGAAGAGCTTCAAAAGGTGTGAAATATATGAGGAGCATGATACGATCTGAAAATTAGGAGGAGCATGAAGCGGCGTTCAAAAACATGAAGAGCCTGAAAAGGTGTGAAAAATATGAAAAGCTTCAAAAGGTGTCAAAAATGAAATGAGCATGAAACGGTCTGAAATTTAGGAGCATGAAGCGGTGTTGAAAAACATGAAAAGCCTGAAATTGTGTGAGAAATATGAAGAGACTCAAAACGTGTCAAAAATATGACGAGTATGAAACGGTCTGAAAAATAGGAGGAGCATGAAGCGGTGTTCAAAAACATGAAGAGCCTAAAAAGGTGTGAAAAATATGAAAAGCTTCAAAAGGTTTCAAAAATATGAGGAGTATGAAACGTTATGATAAATAGCAGGAGCATGAAGCGGTGTTGAGAAACATGAAGAGCCTGAAAACGTGTGAAAAATATGAAGAGCTTCAAAAGGGGTCAAGTATATGAGGAGCATGAAACGGTCTGAAAAATAGGATGAGCAAGAAACGGTTTTTTAAAAGATGAAGAGCATGAAAAGGTGTGAAAAATATGAAGAGCTTCAAAATGTGTAAAAAATTTGAGTAGCATGAAACGGTCTGAAAAATAGGAGGAGCATGAAGCGGTCCTCAAAAACATGAAGAGCCTGAAAAAGTGTGAAAAATATGAAGAGCTTCAAAATGTGTCAAACATATGAGGAGCATGAAACAGTCTGAAAAATAGGATGAGCAAGAAACGGTTTTTTAAAAGATGAAAAGCATGAAAAGGTGTGAAAAATATGAAAAGCTTCAAAAAGTGTAAAAAATTTGAGGAGCATGAAACGGTCTGGAAATTAGGAGGAGCATGAAGCGGTGTTCAAAAACATGAAGAGCCTGAAAAGGTGTGAAAAATATGAAGAGCTTCAAAAAGTGTGAAAAATATGAGGTGCATGAAACGGTCTGAAAAATAGGAGGAGCCTGAAGGGGTGTTGAAAAACATGAAGAGCCTGAAAAGGCGTGAAAAATATGAAGAGCTTCAAAATGTGTCAATTATATGAGGTGCATGAAACAGTCTGAAAAATATGAGGAGCATAAAACGGTGTTGAAAAACATGAAGAGCATGAAAAGGTGTGAAATATATGAAGAGCTGCAAAAGGTGTCAAAAATATGAGTAGCATGAAACGGTCTGAAAACTAGGAGGGGCATGAAGCGGTGTGTAAAAACATGAAGAGCCTGAAAAGGTGTGAAAAATATGAAGAGCTTCAAAAGTTGTAAAATATATGAGGAGCATGAAACGGTCTGAAAAATATGAGGAGCATGAAGCGGTGGTCAAAAACATCAAGAGCCTGAAAAGATGTGAAAAATATGAAGAGCTTTAAAAGGTGTCAAAATATGAGGAGCATAAAACGGTCTGAAAAATAGGAGGAGCATGAAGCAATGTTGAAAAACATGAGGAGCCTGAAAAGGTGTGAAATATATGAAGAGCTTCAAAAGGTGTCAAAAATATGAGGAGCATGAAACCGTCTGAAAAATAGGATGAGAATGAAACGGTTTTGAAAAAGATGAAGGGCATGAAAAGGTGTGAAAAATATGAAGAGCTTCAAAAGGTGTCAAAAATATGAGAAGCATGAAACGGTATGAAAAATAAGAGGAGCATGAAGCGGTGTTGAAAAACATGAAGAGCTCGAAAAGGTGTGAAGAATCTGAAGAGCTTCAAAAGGTGTCAAAAATATGAGGAGCATGAAACAGTCTGAAAAATAGTAGGAGTATGAAACTGTGTTCAAAAACATGAAGAGCCTGAAAAGGAGTGCAAAATATGAAGAGCTTCAAAAGGTGTAAAATATATGAGGAGCATGAAACGGTCTGAAAAATAGGAGGAGCATGAAGCGGTGGTCAAAAATAAAAAGAGCCTGAAAAGGTTTGAATAAGATGAAGAGCTTCAAAAGGTGTCAAACATATGAGGAACATGAAACAGTCTGAAAAATAGGATGAGCATGAAACGGTTTTTTAAAAGAAGTAGGGCATGAAAAGTTGTGAAAAATATGAAGAGCTTCAAAAGTTGTCAAAAATATGAGAAGCATGAAACAGCCTGAAAAATTGGATAAGCATGAAACGGTTTTGAAAAAGATGAATAGAATGAAAAGGTGTGAAAATTATGAAGAGCTTCAAAAAGTGTCAAAAATATGAGAAGCATGAAACGACTGAAAAATAGGAGGAGCATGAAGCGCTGTTTAAAAACATGAAGAGCCTGAAAAGGTGTGAAAATTATGAAGAGCTTCAAAAGGTTTCAAAAATATGAGGAGCATGAATCGGTCTAAAAATAGGAGGAGCATGAAGCGGTGTTCAACACTATGAAGAGGATGAAAAGGTTTGAAAAATATGAAGAGCTTCAAAATGTGTCAAAAACATGAGGATCGTAAAACGATGTGAAAAATAGGAGGAGCAAGAAGCGGTGTTGATAACATGAAGACCCTGAAAAGGTGTGAAAAACATGAAGAGCTTCTAAAGGTGTCAAAAATATGTGGAGCATGAAACGGTCTGGAAAATAGGAGGAGCATGAAGCGGTGTTCAAAAACATGAAGAGCCTGAAAAGGTGTGAAAATTATGAAGAGCTTCAAAAGGTTTCAAAAATATGAGGAGCATGAATCGGTCTAAAAATAGGAGGAGCATGAAGCGGTGTTCACCACTATGAAGAGGATGAAAAGGTGTGAAAAATATGAAGAGCTTCAAAATGTGTCAAAAACATGAGGATCGTAAAACGATGTGAAAAATAGGAGGAGCAAGAAGCGGTGTTGATAACATGAAGACCCTGAAAAGGTGTGAAAAACATGAAGAGCTTCTAAAGGTGTCAAAAATATGTGGAGCATGAAACGGTCTGGAAAATAGGAGGAGCATGAAGCGGTGTTCAAAAACATGAAGAGCCTGAAAAGGTGTGAAAAATATGAAGAGCTTCAAAAGGTGTGAAATACATGAGGAGCATGAAACTGTCTGAAAAATAGGAGGATCATGAAGCGGTGTTGAAAAACATTAGGAGCGTGAAAAGATGTGGAAAATATGAAGAGCTTCAAAAGGTGGCAAATATATGAGGTGCATGAAACAGTTTGAAAAATAGGATGAGCAAGAAACGGTTTTGAAAAGGTGAAGCGCCTGAAAAGGTGTGAAATATATGAAGAGCTTCAAAAGGTGTCAAAAATATGAGAAGCATGAAACAACTGAAAAATAGGAGGAGCATGAAGCACTTTTAAAAACATGAAGAGCCTGAAAAGGTGTGAAATAATGAAGAGCTTCAAAACTTGTTAAATATGAGGAGCATGAAACGGTCTGAAAAATAGGAGGAGCATGAAGCTGTGTTCAAAAACATGAAGAGCCTGAAAAGGTGTGAAAAATATGAAGAGCTTCAAAAGGTGTCAAAAATATGAGGAGCATGAAACAGTCTGAAAAATAGGAGGAGCATGATTCATTGTTGTTAAACATGAAGAGCCTGAAAAGGTTTGAAAAATATGAAGAGCTTCAAAAGGTGTGAAAAATATGAAGAGCTTCAAAAAACGTGAAATACATGAGGTGCATTAAATGGTCTGAAAAATAGGAGGAGCATGAAGCGTTGTTGAAAAACATGAAGAGCTTGAAAAGGTGTGAAAAATATGAAGAGCATCAAAAGATGTCAAAAATATGAGGAGCATGAAACAGTCTGAAAAACAGGAGGAGCATGATGCATTGTTGTAAAACATGAAGAGCCTGAAAAGGTGTGAAAAATATGAAGAGCTTCAAAAGGTGTGAAAAATATGAGGAGCATGAAACGTTCTGAAAAATAGGAGGAGCATGAAACGCTGATCAAAATCATGAAGAGCCTGAAAATGTGTGAAAAATATAAAGAGCTTGAAAAGGTGTGAAATACATGAGGAGCATGAAACGGTCTGAAAAATATGAGAAGCATGAAGTGGTGTTCAAAAACATGAAAAGCCTGAAAACGTGTGAAAAATATGAAGAGCTTCAAAAGGTGTGAAAAATATGAGGAGCATGATACGGCCTGAAAAATAGGAGGAGCATGAAGCGGTGTTGAAAAACATGAAGAGCCTGAAATATTGTGAAATATATGAAGGGCTTCAAAATATGTGAAAAATATGAGGAGCTTCATGATGTGTCAAAAATATGAGGAGCAGGAAACGGTCTGAAATATAGGAGGAGCATGAAGTGGTTTTGAAAAACTTGAAGAGCCTGAAAAGCTGTGAAAAATATGAAGAGCTTCAAAAGGTGTGAAATACATGAGGAGCATTAAACGGTCTGAAAAATAGGAGGAGCATGAAGCGGTGTTCAAAAACATGAAGAGACTGAAAAGGTGTGAAAAATATAAAGAGCTTCAAAAGGTGTGAAATACATGAGGAGCATGAAACGGTCTGAAAAATATGAGAAGCATGAAGTGGTGTTCAAAAACATGAAGAGCCTGAAAACGTGTGAAAAATATGAAGAGTTTCAAAAGGTGTGAAAAATATGAGGAGCATGATACGGTCTCAAAAATAGGAGGAGCATGAAGCGGTGTTCAGAAACATGAAGAGCCTGTCAAGGTGTGAAAAATATAAAGAGCTTCAAAAGGTGTGAAATACATGAGGAGCATGAAACGGTCTGAAAAATAGGAGGAGCACGAAGTGGTGTGGAAAAAGATGAAGAGCCTGAAAAATTGTGAAAAATATGAAGAGCTTCAAAAGGTGTCAAAAATATGAGGAGCGTGAAACGATCTGAAAAATAGAAGCAGCAGGAAACGGTGTTGAGAAACATGAAGAGCCTGAAAAGGTGTGTAAAATATGAATAGCTTCAAAAGGTGTCAAAATGAGATGAGTATGAAACGGTCTGCAAAATAGGAGGAGCATGAAGCGTTGTTCAACAACTTGAAGAGCCTGAAAAGGTGTGAAAAATAGACAGAGCTTCAAAAGGTGTGAAAAATATGAGGAGCATGAAACGGTCTGAAAAATAGGGGGATCCTGAAGTGGTGTTGAAAAATATGAAGAGCGTGAAAATGTGTGAAAAATATGAAGAGCTTTAAAAGGTGTCAAAAATAAGAGGAGCATGAAACGGTCTGAAAAATAGGAGGAGCATGAAGCTGTGTTCAAAAATATGAAGAGCCTGAAAAGGTGTGAAAAATATGAAGAGCATGAAACGGTCTGAAAAATAGAAGCTGCATGAAACGCTGTTGAAAAACATGAAGAGCCTGAAAACGTATGAAAAATATGAAGAGCTTCAAAATGTGTGAAAAATATGAAGAGCTTCAAAAGGTGTCAAAAATGAGATGAGCATGAAACGGTCTGAAAAATAAAAGGAGCATGAAGTGGTGTTGAAAAACATGAGGAGCCTGAAAAGTGTGAAAAATATGAATAGCTTCTAAAGGTGTCAAAAATATGAGGAGCATGAAACGGTCTGAAAAATAGGAGGAGCATGAAGTCGTGTAGAAAAACATGAAGAGCCTGAAAGGTTCTGAAAAATATGAAGAGCTTCTAAAGGTGTCAAAAATATGAGTAGCATGAAACAGTCTGAAAAATAGGAGGAGCATGAAGCTGTGTTCAAAAACATGAAGAGCCTGAAAAGGTGTGAAATATATGAAGAGCTTCAAAAGGTGTCAAAATGAGATGAGCATGAAACGGTCTGAAAAATAGGAGGAGCATGAAGTGGTGTTGAAAAAAATGAAAAGCCTGAAAAGGTGTGAAATATATGAAGAGCTTCAAAAGGTGTCAAAAATATGAGGAGAATGAAACGGTCTGGAAAATAGGAGGAGCATGAAATGGTGTTCAAATCATGAAGAGCCTGAAAATGTGTGAAAAATATGAAGAGCTTCAAAAGGTGTGAAAAATATGAGGAGCATGAAACGGTCTGAAAAATAGGAGGAGCATGAAGCAGTGTTCAAAAATATGAAAAGCCTGAAAAGTTGTGAAAAATATGAAGAGCTTCAAAACGTGTCAAAAATATTAGGAGCATGAAACGGTCAGAAAAATAGGAGGAGCATGAAACGGTGTTGAAAAACATGAAGAGCCTGAAAAGGTGTGAGAAATATGAAGAGCTTCAAAAGGTGTCAAAAATATGAGGAGCATGAAACGGTCTGAAAAATAGGCGGAGCAAGAAGGGGTGTTGAAAAACATGAAGAGCCTGAAAATGTTTGAAAAATACAAAGAGCTTCAAAAGATGTGAAAAATATGAAGAGCTTGAAAAGGTGTCAAAAATGAGATGAGCATGAAACGGTCTGAAAAATAGGAGGAGCATGAAGCGGTGTTGAAAAACCTGAAGAGCCTGAAAAGGTGTGTTAATTATGAACAGGTTCTAAAGGTGTCAAAAATATGAACAGCATGAAACGGTCTTAAAAATACGAGGAGAATGAAGTGGTGTTGAAAAAGATGAAGACCCTGAAAAGGTGTGAAAAATATGAAGAGCATCTAAAGGTTTCAAAAATATGAGGAGCATGAAACGGCCTGAAAATAGGAGGAGCATGAAGCGGTTTTGAAAAACATGAAGAGCCTGAAAAGGTGTGTTAATTATGAAGAGGTTCTAAAGGTGTCAAAAATATGAGGAGCATGAAACGGTCTGAAAAATAGGAGGAGCATGAAGTGGTGTTGAAAAACTTGAAGAGCCTGAAAAGATGTGAAAAATATGAAGAGCTTCAAAAGGTGTCAAAAATGAGATGAGCATGAAACGTTTCTGAAAAATAGGAGGAGCATGAAACGGTGTTCAAAAACAAGAAGAGCCTGAAAACGTGTGAAAAACATGAAGAGCCTGAAAAGGTGTGAAAATTATGAAGAGCTTCAAAAGGTGTCAAAAATATGAGGAGCATGAAACGGTCTGAAAAATAGGAGGCTCATGAAACGGTGTTGAAAAACATGAAAAGCCTGAAAACGTGTCAAAAATATGAAGAGTTTCAGGCTGGTGGGTAAAGCTGGGAGGTCCCGGCCGGGGGCGCCGGTTGGAGACATGATTGCAATGTGGGCCTTAGGATTTGAGCCAAAGAAAGAAGAAATTAAAAAGATGATAGCTGAAACTGACAAAGAAGGAATTGGCACCATTAATTTTGAAGAATTTTTTGCCATAATGAGTGTAAAAATGAGTGAAAAGGATGAAAAAGCAGAAATATTGAAGGCTTTCAAACTATTTGATGATGATGATACAGGAAGAATATCATTGAACAATATCAAGAGGGTTGCTAAGGAGCTAGGGGAAAATTTAACAGATGATGAACTTCAGGAAATGCTTGATGAGGCTGATCATGATGGGGATGGAGAAATAAACAAGGAAGAATTTTTGAAAATGATGCAAAAGACCACTCTTTATCAACACTGTCTTTAGTGCCTTTTGGAAAGTTGTTAACAAGTTTGTATTTGCTATAAGTTACATAATAGCTGAATATATTCATTTTCAGTGTTTAAGTTTATATACATAAACTGGTCTCTTGATGTCTAATCCATGTGAGAAGTTACATGTTGCTACCAATATGTTGTTAAATCTATAACATCAAGAAATAAAATGTAGTGACTTCCTTAAACTATGAATGTGAAGAACAGTACTAATTACAAGTGCTATTTTTAGAGCCCCAGGTTCTAAAACTTAGATTTTTTATTTCACTTATGGAAATTGGCCCCACATCATAAGCCAGCCATCAATTTCCCTATTATTTTCCTTTTGTGCAACTCTAAAAATGACATTTGCTTTTTAACTGATTATTCAGATATGTAAAGTCTTAAATAAAACTGGCAGCATTAAAAGGTGTGAAAAATATGAAGAGCTTCAAAAGGTGTCAAAAATGAGATGAGCATGAAACTGTCTGAAAAATAGGAGGAGCATGAAACGGTGTTCAAAAACATGAAGAGTCTGAAAAGGTGTGAAAAATATGAAGAGCTTAAAAAGGTGTCAAATACGAGATGAGCATGAAACGGTCTGAAAAATAGGAGGAGCATGAAACGGTGTTCAAAAACCTGCAGAGCCTGAAAAGGTGTGAAAAATATGAAGAGCTTCAAAAGGTATCAAAAACATGAGGAGCATGAACGGACTGAAAATTAGGAGGAGTATGAAGCGGGCTTGAAAAACATGAAGAGCTTGAAAAGGTGTGAATAATATGAAGAGCTTCAAAATGTTTCAAAAATATGAGGAGCATGAACGGTCTGAAAAATAGGCGGAGTATGAAGCGGTGTTGCAAAACATGAAGAGCCTGAAAAGGTGTGAAAAATATGAAGAGCTTCAAAAGGTGTTCAAAAAGGAGATGACCATGAAACGATCTGAAAAATAGGAGAAGGATGAAGCAATGTTGAAAAAAATGAAGAACCTGAAAAGGTGTGAAATACATGATGAGCTTTAAAAGGTGTCAAAAATATGAGGAGCATGAAACTGTCTGAAAAATAGGAGGAGCATGAAGCGGTGTTGAAAAACATGAAGAGCCTGAAAAGATGTGAAAAATATGAAGAGCTTCAAAAGGTGTCAAAAATATGATGTGAAAAATATGAAGAGCTTCTAAAGGTGTCAAAAATATGAGAAGCATGAAATGGTCTGAGAAATAGGAGGAGCATGAAACGGTGTTCAAAAACATGAAGAGCCTGAAAAGGTGTGAAAACCATGAAGACCTTCAAGGGTGTGAAAAATATGAAGAGCTTCAAAAGTTGTGAAAAATTAGATGAGCATGAATCGGTCTGAAAAATAGGAGGAGAATGAAACGGTGTTCAAAAACATGACGAGCCTGAAAAGGTGTGAAAAACATGAAGACCTTCAAGGTGTGAAATATATGAAGAGCTTCAAAAGGTGTGAAAAATATGAAGAGTTTCAAAATGTGTCAAAAATATGAGGAGCATGAAGCGGTCTGAAAAATAGGAGGAGCTGATGTGGTGTTGAAAAACATGAAGAGCCTGAAAAGGTGTGAACAATATGAAGAGCTTCAAAAGGTGTCAAAAATATTAGGAACATGAAACGGTCCGAAAAATAGGAAGAGGATGAAATGCTGTTCAAAAACATGAAGAGCCTAAAATGTGTGAAAAATATGAAGAGCTTCAAAATGTGTGAAATACATGAGGAGCATGAAACGGTCTGAAAAATAGGAGGAGCATGAAGCGCTGTTGAAAAACATGAAGAGTCTGAAAAGGTGTGAAAAATATGAAGAGCTTCAAAAGGTGTCAAAAATATGAGGAGCATGAAACGGTCTGAAAAATAGGAAGAGCATGAAACGGTGTTCAAAAACATGAAGAGCCTAAAAGGTATGAAAAATATGAAGAGCTTCAAAAAGTGTGAAATACATGAGTAGCATGAAACGGTCTGAAACATAGGAGGAGCATGAAGCGGTGTTGAAAAAATGAAGAACCTGAAAAGGTGTGCAAAATATGAAGAGCTTCAAAAGGTGGCAAAAATATGAGGAGCATGAAACGGTCTGAAAAATAGGAATAGCATGAAGTGATGTGGAAAAACATGAAGAGCCTGAAAAAGTGTTAAAAATATGAAGAGCTTCAAAAGGTGTCAAAAATATGAGGAACATGAAACTGTCTGAAAAATAGGAAGAGCATGAAACGGTGTTCAAAAACATGAAGAGCCTAAAAGGTATGAAAAATATGAAGAACTTCAAAAGTGTGAAATACATGAGTAGCATGAAACGGTCTGAAAAATAGGTGGAGTATGAAGCGGTGTTGCAAAACATGAAGAGCCTGAAAAGGTGTGAAAAATATGAAGAGCTTCAAAAGGTGTTCAAAAAGGAGATGACCATGAAACGATCTGAAAAATAGGAGAAGGATGAAGCGATGTTGAAAAAAATGAAGAACCTGAAAAAGTGTGAAATACATGATGAGCTTTAAAAGGTGTCAAAAATATGAGGAGCATGAAACTGTCTGAAAAATAGGAGGAGCATGAAGCGGTGTTGAAAAACATGAAGAGCCTGAAAAGGTGTGAAAAATATGAAGAGCTTCAAAAGGTGTCAAAAATATGATGTGAAAAATATGAAGAGCTTCTAAAGGTGTCAAAAATATGAGAAGCATGAAATGGTCTGAGAAATAGGAGGAGCATGAAACGGTGTTCAAAAACATGAAGAGCATGAAAAGGTGTGAAAAATATGAAGAGCTTCAAAAGTTGTGAAAAATTAGATGAGCATGAATCGGTCTGAAAAATAGGAGGAGAATGAAACGGTGTTCAAAAACATGACGAGCCTGAAAAGGTGTGAAAAACATGAAGACCTTCAAGGTGTGAAATATATGAAGAGCTTCAAAAGGTGTGAAAAATATGAAGAGTTTCAAAATGTGTCAAAAATATGAGGAGCATGAAGCAGTCTGAAAAATAGGAGGAGCATGATGTGGTGTTGAAAAACATGAAGAGCCTGAAAAGGTGTGAACAATATGAAGAGCTTCAAAAGGTGTCAAAAATATTAGGAACATGAAACGGTCCGAAAAATAGGAAGAGGATGAAATGCTGTTCAAAAACATGAAGAGCCTAAAATGTGTGAAAAATATGAAGAGCTTCAAAATGTGTGAAATACATGAGGAGCATGAAATGGTCTGAAAAATAGGAGGAGCATGAAGCGCTGTTGAAAAACATGAAGAGTCTGAAAAGGTGTGAAAAATATGAAGAGCTTCAAAAGGTGTCAAAAATATGAGGAGCATGAAACGGTCTGAAAAATAGGAGGAGCATGAAGCGGTGTTGAAAAACATGAAGAGCCTGAAAAGGTGTGCAAAATATGAAGAGCATCAAAAGGTGTCAAAAAAATGAGGAGCATTAAATGGTTTGAAAATTAGGATGAGCATGAAGCGGTGTTCAAAAACATGAAGAGCACGAAAATGTGTGAAAAATATGAAGAGCTTCAAAAGGTGTCAAAAATATGAGGAGCATGAAATGATCTGAAAAATAGGAGGAGAATGAAGCAGTGTTCAAAAACATGAAGAGCCTGAAAAGGTGTGAAAACTCTGAAGAGCATCAAAAGTTGTCAAATATATGAGGAGCATGAAGCGGTCTGAAAAATAGGAGGAGCATGAAACGGTGTTCAAAAACATGAAGAGCTTAAAAAGGTGTGAAAAACATGAAGACCTTCAAGTTGTGAAATATATGAAGAGCTTCAAAAAGTGTGATAAATATGAAGAGTTTCAAAATGTGTCAAAAATATGAGGAGCATGAAGCGGTCTGAAAAATAGGAGGAGAATGAAGTGGTGTTGAAAAACATTAAGAGCCTGAAAAGGTGTGAAATATATGAAGAGCTTTAAAAGGCGTCAAAAGTATGAGGGCATGAAACGGTCTGAAAAATAGTAGGAGCATGAAGCGGTATTGAAAAACATGAAGAGCCTGAAAAGGTATCAAAAATATGAAGAGCTTCAAAAGCTGTCAAATATAGGAGGAGCATGAAACGGTCTGAAAAATAGGAGGATCATGAAGCGGTTTTGAAAAACATGAAGAGCCTGAAAAGGTGTGAAAAAGATGAAGACCTTCAAAGGTGTGAAATATATGAAGAGCTTCAAAAGGTGTGAAAAATATGAAGAGTTTCAAAATGTGTCAAAAATATGAGGAGCATGAAGCGGTCTGAAAATTAGGAGGAGCATGAAGTGGTGTTGAAAAACATGAAGAGCCTGAAAAGGTGTGAACAATATGAAGAGCTTCAAAAGGTGTCAAAAATATGAGGAACATGAAACGGTCCGAAAAATAGGAAGAGCATGAAATGCTGTTCAAAAACATGAAGAGCCTAAAATGTGTGAAAAATATGAAGAGCTTCAAAATGTGTGAAATACATGAGGAGCATGAAACGGTCTGAAAAATAGGAGGAGCATGAAGCGCTGTTGAAAAACATGAAGAGTCTGAAAAGGTATGAAAAATATGAAGAGCTTCAAAAGGTGTCAAAAATATGAGGAGCATGAAATGGTCTGAAAAAAGGAGGAGCATGAAGCTGTGTTGAAAAACATGAAGAGCCTGAAAAGGTGTGCAAAATATGAAGAGCTTCTGAAGGTGTCAAAAATATGAGGAGCATGAAATGATCTGAAAAATTGGAGGAGCATGAAGCTGTGTTCAAAAACATGAAGAGCATGAAAAGGTGTGAAAAATCTGAAGAGCATCAAAAGTTGTCAAATATATGAGGAGCATGAAACGGTCTGAAAAATAGCAGGAGCATGAAGCGGTGTTGAAAAACATGAAGAGCCGGAAAAACTGTGAAAAATAAGAAGAGCTTCAAAAACGTAAAAACTATGAAGAGCTTCAAAAGGTGTGAAAAATATGAGATCTTCAAAAGGTGTAAAAAATGAGATGAGCATGAAACGGTCTGAAAAATAGGAGGAGCATGAAGCGGTGTTGAAAATCATGAAGAGCCTGAAAAGGTGTGAGAAATAAGAAGAGCTTCAAAAGATGTCAAAAATATAAGCTGCATGAAAAGGTCTGCAAAAAAGGAGGAGCATGAAGTGGTGTTGAAAAACATGAAGAGCTTCAAAAGGTGTGAAAAATATGAAGAGTCAAAAGGTGTCAAAAATATGAGGAGCAAGAAACGGTCTGAAAAATAGGAGAAGCATGAAGCGGTGTTCAAAAACTTGAAGAGCCTGAAGAGGTGTGAAAAATATGAAGAGCTTCAAAAGGTGTCAAAAAAATGAGAAGCATTAAATGGTCTGAAAAATAGGAGAAGCATGAAACGGTGTTCAAAAATATGAAGGACCTGAAAACATGTGTAAAATATGAACAGCCTCAAAAAGTGTCAAAAATATGAAAGTATGAAACGTCCTGAAAAATAGCAGGAGCATGAAGCGGTGCCGAAAAATATGAAGAGCCGGAAAAAGTGTGAAAAAGAAGAAGAGCTTCAAAAACGTAAAAAATATGAAGAGCTTCAAAAGGTGTGAAAAATATGAAGAGCTTCAAAAGGTGTCAAAAATGAGATGAGCATGAAAGGGTCTGAAAAATAGGAGGATCATGAAGCGGTGTTGGAAATCATGAAGAGCCTGAAAAGGTGTGAAAAATATGAAGAGATTCAAAAGATGTGAAAAATATGAAGAGCTTCTAAAGGTGTCAAAAATATGAGAAGCATGAAATGGTCTGAGAAATAGGAGGATCATGAAACGGTGTTCAAAAACATGAAGAGCCTGAAAAGGTGTGAAAAATATGAAGAGCTTTAAAAGGTGTGAAATACATGAGGAGCATGAAACGGTCTGAAAAATAGGAGGAGCATGAAACCGTGTTCAAAAACATGAAGAGCCTGAAAAGTTGTGAAAAATATGAAGAGCTTCAAACGGTTGGAAATACATGAGGAGCAAGAAACGGTGTTGAAAAACATGAAGAGCCTGAAAATGTGTGAAAAATATGAAGAGCTTCAAAAGGTGTCAAAAATATGAGGAGCATGAACCGGTCTGAAAAATAGTAGGAGCATGAAGCGGTGTTCAAAAACATGAAGAGCATGAAAAGGTGTGAAAAATATGAAGAGCTTCAAAAGGTGTCAAAAATATGAGGAGCATGAACCGGTCTGAAAAATAGGAGGAGCATGAAGCAGTGCTCAAAAACATGAAGAGCCTGAAAAGGTGTGAAAAATATGAAGAGCTTCAAAAGGTGTCAAAAATATGAGGAGCATGAAACGGTCTGAAAAATAGGAAGAGAATGAAGCGGTGTTGAAAAACATGAAAAGCCTGAAAAGGTGTGAAAAATATGAAGAGCTTCAAAAGGTGTCAAAAATATGAGGAGCATGAAACGGTCTGAAAAATAGGAGGAGCATGAAACGGTCTGAAAAATGGGAGGAGCATGAAGCGGTGTTGAAAAACATGAAGAGCCTGAAAACTTGTGAAAAACATGAAGAGCTTAAAAGTTGTGAGAAATATGAAGAGCTTCAAAAGATGTCAAAAATGAGACGAGCATGAAACGGTCTGGAAAATAGGACGAGCATGAAGCGGTGTTGAAAACATGAAGAGCCAGAAAAGGTGTGAAAAATATGAAGAGCTTCAATAAGTGTCAAAAATATGAAGAGCATGAAACGGTCTGAAAAATAGGAGGAGCATGAAGTGATGTTGAAAAACATGAAGAGCCTAAAAAGGTGTGAAAAATATGAAGAGCTTCAAAACGTGTCAAAAATATGAGGAGCATGAAACGGTCTGAAAAAAGAAGGATCATGAAGCCGTGTTGAAAAACATGGGGAGCCTGAAAAGGTGTGAAAAATATGAAGAGCTTCAAAAGGTGTCAAAAATATGACGAGCATGAAACGGTCTGAAAAATAGGAGGAGAATGAAACGGTGTTCAAAAACATGAAGAGCCTGAAAAGTTGTGAAAAATATGAAGAGCTTCAAACGGTTGGAAATATATGAGGAGCATGAAACCGTCTTGAAAAACATGACGAGCCTGAAAAGGTGGGTAAAATATGAAGAGCTTCAAAAGGTGTGAAATACATGAGGAGCATGAATCGGTCTGAAAAATAGGAGGAGCATGAAGTAGTGTTTAAAAACATGAAGAGACTGAAAAGGTGTGAAAAATATGAAGAGCTTCAAAAGGTGTCAAAATATGAGGAGCATGAAACGGTCTGAAACATAGGAGGAGCATGAATCGGTTTTGAAAAACATGAAGAGCCTGAAAATGTGTGAAAAATATGAAGATCTTCAAAAGGTGTGAAAATATGAGGAGCATGAAACGGTCTGAAAAACAGGAGGATCATGAAGCCGTGTTGAAAATCATGGGGTGCCTGCAAAGGTGTGAAAAATATGAAGAGCTTCAAAAGGTCGGAAATACATGAGGAGCATGAAATGGTCTGGAAAATAGGAAGAGCATTAAGCGGTGTTGAAAAACATGAAGAGCCTGAAAAGGTGGATAAAATATGAAGAGCTTCAAAAGGTGTCAAAAATATGAGGAGCATGAAACGGTCTGAAAAATAGGAGAAGCATGAAGTGGTGTGAAAAACATGAAGAGCCTGAAAACGTGTGAAAAATATGAAGAGCTTCAAAAGATGAGAAAAATATGAGGAGCATTAAACGGTCTGAAAATTAGGAGGAGCATGAAGCGGTGTTGAAAACCATGAAGAGTCTGAAAACGTGTGAAAAATATTAAGAGCTTCAAAAGTTGTCAAAAATATGAGGAGCATGAAACGGTCTGAAAAATAGGAGGAGCATGAAGTCGTGTTGAAAAACATGAAGAGTCTAAAAGGGTGTGAAAAATATGAAGAGCTTCAAAAGGTGTGAAAAATATGATGAGCATGAAACGGTCTGAAAAATAGGAGTCGCATGAAACGGTGTTCAAAAACATGAAGAGACTGAAAAGGTGTGAATAATATGAAGAGCTTGAAAAGATGTGAAATACATGAGGAGCATTAAACGGTCTGAAAAATAGGAGAAGCATGAAATGGTGTTCAAAAACACGAAGAGCCTGAAAAGGTGTGAAAAATATGAGGAGCATGAAACGGTCTGAAAAATAGGAGGAGCATGAAGCGGTGTTCAAAAACATGAAGAGCCTGAAAAGGTGTGAAAAATATGAAGAACATCAAAAGGTGTCAAAAATATGAGGAGCAAGAAACGGACTGAAAAATAGGAGGAGCATGAAACGGTATGATGCAGTGTTTAAAAACATGAAGAGCCTGAAAAGGTGTGAAAAATATGAAGAGCTTCAAAAGGTGTCAAAATTTTGAGGAGCATGAAACGGTGTGCAAAAACATGAAGAGCCTGAAAACGTGTGCAAAACATGAAGAGCCTGAAAAGGTGTGAAAATAATGAAGAGCTTCAAAAGGTGTTAAAAATATGAAGAGCTTCAAAAGGTGTCAAATAGGAGATGAGCATGAAACGGTCTGAAAAATAGGAGGAGCATGAAACGGTGTTGAAAAACATGAAAAGCCTGAAAAAGTGTCAAAAATATGAAGAGCTTCAAAAGTTGTGAAAAATATGAAGAGCTTCAAAAGGTGTCAAATACGAGATGAGCATGAAACGGTCTGAAAAATAGGAGGAGCATGACGTGGTGTTGAAAACATGAAGAGCATGAAAAGGTGTTAAAAATATGAAGAGCTTCAAAAGGTGTCAAAAATATGAGGAGCATGAAACGGTCTGAAAAATAGGAGGAACATGAAGTGGTGTTGAAAAACTTGAAGAACCTGAAAAGATGTGAAAAATATGAAGAGCTTCAAAAGGTGTCAAAAATATGAGGAACATGAAACGGTCTGAAAAATAGGAGGAGCATGAAACGGTGTTCAAAAACAAGAAGAGCCTAAAAACGTGTGAAAAACATGAAGAGCCTGAAAAGGTGTGAAAATTATGAAGAGCTTCAAAAGGTGTCAAAAATATGAGGAGCATGAAACGGTCTGAAAAATAGGAGGCTCATGAAACGGTGTTGAAAAACATGAAAAGCCTGAAAACGTGTCAAAAATATGAAGAGCTTCAAAAGGTGTGAAAAATATGAAGAGCTTCAAAAGGTGTCAAATACGAAATGAGCATGAAACGTTTCTGAAAAATAGGAGGAGCATGAAGTGGTGTTGAAAACATGAAGAGCATGAAAAGGTGTTAAAAATATGAAGAGCTTCAAAAGGTGTCAAAAATATGAGGAGCATGAAACGGTCTGAAAAATAGGAGGAGCATGAAGTGGTGTTGAAAAACTTGAAGAGCCTGAAAAGATGTGAAAAATATGAAGAGCTTCAAAAGGTGTCAAAAATATGAGGAACATGAAACGGTCTGATAAATAGGAGGAGCATGAAACGGTGTTCAAAAACAAGAAGAGCCTGAAAACGTGTGAAAAACATGAAGAGCCTGAAAAGGTGTGAAAATTATGAAGAGCTTCAAAAGGTGTCAAAAATATGAGGAGCATGAAACGGTCTGAAAAATAGGAGGCTCATGAAACGGTGTTGAAAAACATGAAAAGCCTGAAAACGTGTCAAAAATATGAAGAGTTTCAGGCTGGCGGGTAAAGCTGGGAGGTCCCGGCCGGGGGCGCCGGTTGGAGACATGATTGCAATGTGGGCCTTAGGATTTGAGCCAAAGAAAGAAGAAATTAAAAAGATGATAGCTGAAACTGACAAAGAAGGAATTGGCACCATTAATTTTGAAGAATTTTTTGCCATAATGAGTGTAAAAATGAGTGAAAAGGATGAAAAAGCAGAAATATTGAAGGCTTTCAAACTATTTGATGATGATGATACAGGAAGAATATCATTGAACAATATCAAGAGGGTTGCTAAGGAGCTAGGGGAAAATTTAACAGATGATGAACTTCAGGAAATGCTTGATGAGGCTGATCATGATGGGGATGGAGAAATAAACAAGGAAGAATTTTTGAAAATGATGCAAAAGACCACTCTTTATCAACACTGTCTTTAGTGCCTTTTGGAAAGTTGTTAACAAGTTTGTATTTGCTATAAGTTCCATAATAGCTGAATATATTCATTTTCAGTGTTTAAGTTTATATACATAAACTGGTCTCTTGATGTCTAATCCATGTGAGAAGTTACATGTTGCTACCAATATGTTGTTAAATCTATAACATCAAGAAATAAAATGTAGTGACTTCCTTAAACTATGAATGTGAAGAACAGTACTAATT
Source organism: Dama dama (assembly GCF_033118175.1). Classification (NCBI taxonomy): domain Eukaryota; kingdom Metazoa; phylum Chordata; class Mammalia; order Artiodactyla; family Cervidae; genus Dama; species Dama dama. The sequence goes on along the minus strand of NC_083688.1, from coordinate 63,166,085 downwards.
ACAAGTGCTATTTTTAGAGCCCCAGGTTCTAAAACTTAGATTTTTTATTTCACTTATGGAAATTGGCCCCACATCATAAGCCAGCCATCAATTTCCCTATTATTTTCCTTTTGTGCAACTCTAAAAATGACATTTGCTTTTTAACTGATTATTCAGATATGTAAAGTCTTAAATAAAACTGGCAGCATTAAAAGGTGTGAAAAATATGAAGAGCTTCAAAAGGTGTCAAAAATGAGATGAGCATGAAACGGTCTGAAAAATAGGAGGAGCATGAAGCGCTGTTGAAAAACATGAAGAGTCTGAAAAGGTGTGAAAAATATGAAGAGCTTCAAAAGGTGTCAAAAATATGAGGAGCATGAAACGGTCTGAAAAATAGGAGGAGCATGAAGCGCTGTTGAAAAACATGAAGAGCCTGAAAAGGTGTGAATAATATGAAGAGCTTCAAAATGTTTCAAAAACATGAGGAGCATGAACGGTCTGAAAAATAGGAGGAGGATGAAGCGGTGTTGAAAAACATGAAGACCCTGAAAAGGTGTGAAAAACATGAAGAGCTTCAAAATGTGTCTAAAATGAGATGAGCATGATACGGTCTGAAAAATAGGAGGAGCATGTAGTGGTGTTGAAAAACATGAAGAGCCTGAAAAGGTGTGAAATGTATGAAGAGCTTTAAAAGGTGTCAAAAATATGAGGAGCATGAAATGATCTGAAAAATAGGAGGAGCATGAATCGGAGTTGAAAAACATGAAGAGCTTGAAAAGGTGTGAAAAATATGAAGAGCTTCAAAAGGTGTCACAAATATGAGGAGCATGAAACGGTCTGAAAAATAGGAAGAGCATGAAACGGTGTTCAAAAACATGAAGAGCCTAAAAGGTATGAAAAATATGAAGAGCTTCAAAAAGTGTGAAATACATGAGTAGCATGAAACGGTCTGAAACATAGGAGGAGCATGAAGCGGTGTTGAAAAAATGAAGAACCTGAAAAGGTGTGCAAAATATGAAGAGCTTCAAAAGTTGGCAAAAATATGAGGAGCATGAAACGGTCTGAAAAATAGGAATAGCATGAAGTGATGTGGAAAAACATGAAGAGCCTGAAAAAGTGTTAAAAATATGAAGAGCTTCAAAGGTGTCAAAAATATGAGGAACATGAAACAGTCTGAAAAATAGGAAGAGCATGAAACGGTGTTCAAAAACATGAAGAGCCTAAAAGGTATGAAAAATATGAAGAACTTCAAAAGTGTGAAATACATGAGTAACATGAAACGGTCTGAAAAATAGGTGGAGGATGAAGCGGTGTTGCAAAACATGAAGAGCCTGAAAAGGTGTGAAAAATATGAAGAGCTTCAAAAGGTGTTCAAAAAGGAGATGACCATGAAACGATCTGAAAAATAGGAGAATGATGAAGCGATGTTGAAAAAAATGAAGAACCTGAAAAAGTGTGAAATACATGATGAGCTTTAAAAGGTATCAAAAATATGAGGAGCATGAAACTGTCTGAAAAATAGGAGGAGCATGAAGCGGTGTTGAAAAACATGATGAGCCTGAAAAGGTGTGAAAAATATGAAGAGCTTCAAAAGGTGTCAAAAATATGAGGAACATGAAACGGTCCGAAAAATAGGAAGAGCATGAAATGCTGTTCAAAAACATGAAGAGCCTAAAATGTGTGAAAAATATGAAGAGCTTCAAAATGTGTGAAATACATGAGGAGCATGAAACGGTCTGAAAAATAGGAGGAGCATGAAGCGCTGTTGAAAAACATGAAGAGTCTGAAAAGGTGTGAAAAATATGAAGAGCTTCAAAAGGTGTCAAAAATATGAGGAGCATGAAATGGTCTGAAAAAAAGGAGGAGCATGAAGCGGTGTTGAAAAACATGAAGAGCCTGAAAAGGTGTGCAAAATATGAAGAGCTTCTGAAGGTGTCAAAAATATGAGGAGCATGAAATGATCTGAAAAATTGGAGGAGCATGAAGCTGTGTTCAAAAACATGAAGAGCATGAAAAGGTGTGAAAAATCTGAAGAGCATCAAAAGTTGTCAAATATATGAGGAGCATGAAACGGTCTGAAAAATAGCAGGAGCATGAAGCGGTGTTGAAAAACATGAAGAGCCGGAAAAACTGTGAAAAATAAGAAGAGCTTCAAAAACGTAAAAACTATGAAGAGCTTCAAAAGGTGTAAAAAATATGAGATCTTCAAAAGGTGTAAAAAATGAGATGAGCATGAAACGGTCTGAAAAATAGGAGGAGCATGAAGCGGTGTTGAAAATCATGAAGAGCCTGAAAAGGTGTGAGAAATAAGAAGAGCTTCAAAAGATGTCAAAAATATAAGCTGCATGAAACGGTCTGCAAAAAAGGAGGAGCATGAAGTGGTGTGGAAAAACATGAAGAGCTTCCAAAGGTGTGAAAAATATGAAGAGTCAAAAGGTGTCAAAAATATGAGGAGCAAGAAACGGTCTGAAAAATAGGAGAAGCATGAAGCGGTGTTCAAAAACATGAAGAGCCTGAAGAGGTGTGAAAAATATGAAGAGCTTCAAAAGGTGTCAAAAAAATGAGGAGCATTAAATGGTCTGAAAAATAGGAGGAGCATGAAACGGTGTTCAAAAATATGAAGGACCTGAAAAGGTGTGTAAAATATGAACAGCCTCAAAAAGTGTCAAAAATATGAAAGTATGAAACGCCCTAAAAAATAGCAGGAGCATGAAGCGGTGCCGAAAAAGATGAAGAGCCGGAAAAAGTGTGAAAAAGAAGAAGAGCTTCAAAAACGTAAAAAATATGAAGAGCTTCAAAAGATGTGAAAAATATGAAGAGCTTCAAAAGGTGTCAAAAATGAGATGAGCATGAAAGGGTCTGAAAAATAGGAGGATCATGAAGCGGTGTTGGAAATCATGAAGAGCCTGAAAAGGTGTGAAAAATATGAAGAGATTCAAAAGATGTGAAAAATATGAAGAGCTTCTAAAGGTGTCAAAAATATGAGAAGCATGAAATGGTCTGAGAAATAGGAGGATCATGAAACGGTGTTCAAAAATATGAAGAGCCTGAAAAGGTGTGAAAAATATGAAGAGCTTTAAAAGGTGTGAAATACATGAGGAGCATGAAACGGTCTGAAAAATAGGAGGAGCATGAAACCGTGTTCAAAAACATGAAGAGCTAGAAAAGTTGTGAAAAATATGAAGAGCTTCAAACGGTTGGAAATACATGAGGAGCAAGAAACGGTGTTGAAAAACATGAAGAGCCTGAAAATGTGTGAAAAATATGAAGAGCTTCAAAAGGTGTCAAAAATATGAGGAGCATGAACCGGTCTGAAAAATAGTAGGAGCATGAAGCGGTGTTCAAAAACATGAAGAGCATGAAAAGGTGTGAAAAATATGAAGAGCTTCAAAAGGTGTCAAAAATATGAGGAGCATGAACCGGTCTGAAAAATAGGAGGAGCATGAAGAAGTGCTCAAAAACATGAAGAGCCTGAAAAGGTGTGAAAAATATGAAGAGCTTCAAAAGGTGTCAAAAATATGAGGAGGATGAAACGGTCTGAAAAATAGGAAGAGAATGAAGCGGTGTTGAAAAACATGAAAAGCCTGAAAAGGTGTGAAAAATATGAAGAGCTTCAAAAGGTGTCAAAAATATGAGGAGCATGAAACGGTCTGAAAAATAGGAGGAGCATGAAACGGTCTGAAAAATGGGAGGAGCATGAAGCGGTGTTGAAAAACATGAAGAGCCTGAAAACTTGTGAAAAACATGAAGAGCTTAAAAGTTGTGAGAAATATGAAGAGCTTCAAAAGATGTCAAAAATGAGACGAGCATGAAACGGTCTGGAAAATAGGACGAGCATGAAGCGGTGTTGAAAACATGAAGAGCCAGAAAAGGTGTGAAAAATATGAAGAGCTTCAATAAGTGTCAAAAATATGAAGAGCATGAAACGGTCTGAAAAATAGGAGGAGCATGAAGTGATGTTGAAAAACATGAAGAGCCTAAAAAGGTGTGAAAAATATGAAGAGCTTCAAAACGTGTCAAAAATATGAGGAGCATGAAACGGTCTGAAAAAAGAAGGATCATGAAGCCGTGTTGAAAAACATGGGGAGCCTGAAAAGGTGTGAAAAATATGAAGAGCTTCAAAAGGTGTCAAAAATATGATGAGCATGAAACGGTCTGAAAAATAGGAGGAGAATGAAACGGTGTTCAAAAACATGACGAGCCTGAAAAGCTGTGAAAAACATGAAGACCTTCAAGGTGTGAAATATATGAAGAGCTTCAAAAGGTGTGAAAAATATGAAGAGTTTCAAAATGTGTCAAAAATATGAGCAGCATGAAGCAGTCTGAAAAATAGGAGAAGCATGATGTGGTGTTGAAAAACATGAAGAGCCTGAAAAGGTGTGAACAATATGAAGAGCTTCAAAAGGTGTCAAAAATATTAGGAACATGAAACGGTCCGAAAAATAGGAAGAGGATGAAATGCTGTTCAAAAACATGAAGAGCCTAAAATGTGTGAAAAATATGAAGAGCTTCAAAATGTGTGAAATACATGAGGAGCATGAAACGGTCTGAAAAATAGGAGGAGCATGAAGCGCTGTTGAAAAACATGAAGAGTCTGAAAAGGTGTGAAAAATATGAAGAGCTTCAAAAGTTGTCAAAAATATGAGGAGCATGAAACGGTCTGAAAAATAGGAGGAGCATGAAGCGGTGTTGAAAAACATGAAGAGCCTGAAAAGGTGTGCAAAATATGAAGAGCATCAAAAGGTGTCAAAAAAATGAGGAGCATTAAATGGTTTGAAAATTAGGATGAGCATGAAGCGGTGTTCAAAAACATGAAGAGCACGAAAATGTGTGAAAAATATGAAGAGCTTCAAAAGGTGTCAAAAATATGAGGAGCATGAAATGATCTGATAAATAGGAGGAGAATGAAGCAGTGTTCAAAAACATGAAGAGCCTGAAAAGGTGTGAAAACTCTGAAGAGCATCAAAAGTTGTCAAATATATGAGGAGCATGAAGCGGTCTGAAAAATAGGAGGAGCATGAAACGGTGTTCAAAAACATGAAGAGCTTAAAAAGGTGTGAAAAACATGAAGACCTTCAAGTTGTGAAATATATGAAGAACTTCAAAAAGTGTGATAAATATGAAGAGTTTCAAAATGTGTCAAAAATATGAGGAGCATGAAGCGGTCTGAAAAATAGGAGGAGAATGAAGTGGTGTTGAAAAACATTAAGAGCCTGAAAAGGTGTGAAATATATGAAGAGCTTTAAAAGGCGTCAAAAGTATGAGGGCATGAAACGGTCTGAAAAATAGTAGGAGCATGAAGCGGTATTGAAAAACATGAAGAGCCTGAAAAGGTATCAAAAATATGAAGAGCTTCAAAAGCTGTCAAATATAGGAGGAGCATGAAACGGTCTGAAAAATAGGAGGATCATGAAGCGGTTTTGAAAAACATGAAGAGCCTGAAAAGGTGTGAAAAAGATGAAGACCTTCAAAGGTGTGAAATATATGAAGAGCTTCAAAAGGTGTGAAAAATATGAAGAGTTTCAAAATGTGTCAAAAATATGAGGAGCATGAAGCGGTCTGAAAATTAGGAGGAGCATGAAGTGGTGTTGAAAAACATGAAGAGCCTGAAAAGGTGTGAACAATATGAAGAGCTTCAAAAGGTGTCAAAAATATGAGGAACATGAAACGGTCCGAAAAATAGGAAGAGCATGAAATGCTGTTCAAAAACATGAAGAGCCTAAAATGTGTGAAAAATATGAAGAGCTTCAAAATGTGTGAAATACATGAGGAGCATGAAACGGTCTGAAAAATAGGAGAAGCATGAAGCGCTGTTGAAAAACATGAAGAGTCTGAAAAGGTGTGAAAAATATGAAGAGCTTCAAAAGGTGTCAAAAATATGAGGAGCATGAAATGGTCTGAAAAAAAGGAGGAGCATGAAGCGGTGTTGAAAAACATGAAGAGCCTGAAAAGGTGTGCAAAATATGAAGAGCTTCTGAAGGTGTCAAAAATATGAGGAGCATGAAATGATCTGAAAAATTGGAGGAGCATGAAGCTGTGTTCAAAAACATGAAGAGCATGAAAAGGTGTGAAAAATCTGAAGAGCATCAAAAGTTGTCAAATATATGAGGAGCATGAAACGGTCTGAAAAATAGCAGGAGCATGAAGCGGTGTTGAAAAACATGAAGAGCCGGAAAAACTGTGAAAAATAAGAAGAGCTTCAAAAACGTAAAAACTATGAAGAGCTTCAAAAGGTGTGAAAAATATGAGATCTTCAAAAGGTGTAAAAAATGAGATGAGCATGAAACGGTCTGAAAAATAGGAGGAGCATGAAGCGGTGTTGAAAATCATGAAGAGCCTGAAAAGGTGTGAGAAATAAGAAGAGCTTCAAAAGATGTCAAAAATATAAGCTGCATGAAACGGTCTGCAAAAAAGGAGGAGCATGAAGTGGTGTTGAAAAACATGAAGAGCTTCAAAAGGTGTGAAAAATATGAAGAGTCAAAAGGTGTCAAAAATATGAGGAGCAAGAAACGGTCTGAAAAATAGGAGAAGCATGAAGCGGTGTTCAAAAACATGAAGAGCCTGAAGAGGTGTGAAAAATATGAAGAGCTTCAAAAGGTGTCAAAAAAATGAGGAGCATTAAATGGTCTGAAAAATAGGAGGAGCATGAAACGGTGTTCAAAAATATGAAGGACCTGAAAAGGTGTGTAAAATATGAACAGCCTCAAAAAGTGTCAAAAATATGAAAGTATGAAACGTCCTTAAAAATAGCAGGAGCATGAAGCGGTGCCGAAAAACATGAAGAGCCGGAAAAAGTGTGAAAAAGAAGAAGAGCTTCAAAAACGTAAAAAATATGAAGAGCTTCAAAAGGTGTGAAAAATATGAAGAGCTTCAAAAGGTGTCAAAAATGAGATGAGCATGAAAGGGTCTGAAAAATAGGAGGATCATGAAGCGGTGTTGGAAATCATGAAGAGCCTGAAAAGGTGTGAAAAATATGAAGAGATTCAAAAGATGTGAAAAATATGAAGAGCTTCTAAAGGTGTCAAAAATATGAGAAGCATGAAAAGGTATGAGAAATAGGAGGATCATGAAACGGTGTTCAAAAACATGAAGAGCCTGAAAAGGTGTGAAAAATATGAAGAGCTTTAAAAGGTGTGAAATACATGAGGAGCATGAAACGGTCTGAAAAATAGGAGGAGCATGAAACCGTGTTCAAAAACATGAAGAGCCTGAAAAGTTGTGAAAAATATGAAGAGCTTCAAACGGTTGGAAATACATGAGGAGCAAGAAACGGTGTTGAAAAACATGAAGAGCCTGAAAATGTGTGAAAAATATGAAGAGCTTCAAAAGGTGTCAAAAATATGAGGAGCCTGAAAAGGTCTGAAAAATAGTAGGAGCATGAAGCGGTGTTCAAAAACATGAAGAGCATGAAAAGGTGTGAAAAATATGAAGAGCTTCAAAAGGTGTCAAAAATATGAGGAGCATGAACCGGTCTGAAAAATAGGAGGAGCATGAAGCAGTGCTCAAAAACATGAAGAGCCTGAAAAGGTGTGAAAAATATGAAGAGCTTCAAAAGGTGTCAAAAATATGAGGAGCATGAAACGGTCTGAAAAATAGGAAGAGAATGAAGCGGTGTTGAAAAACATGAAAAGCCTGAAAAGGTGTGAAAAATATGAAGAGCTTCAAAAGGTGTCAAAAATATGAGGAGCATGAAACGGTCTGAAAAATAGGAGGAGCATGAAACGGTCTGAAAAATGGGAGGAGCATGAAGCGGTGTTGAAAAATATGAAGAGCCTGAAATCTTGTGAAAAACATGAAGAGCTTAAAAGTTGTGAGAAATATGAAGAGCTTCAAAAGATGTCAAAAATGAGACGAGCATGAAACGGTCTGGGAAATAGGACGAGCATGAAGCGGTGTTGAAAACATGAAGAGCCAGAAAAGGTGTGAAAAATATGAAGAGCTTCAATAAGTGTCAAAAATATGAAGAGCATGAAACGGTCTGAAAAATAGGAGGAGCATGAAGTGATGTTGAAAAACATGAAGAGCCTAAAAAGGTGTGAAAAATATGAAGAGCTTCAAAACGTGTCAAAAATATGAGGAGCATGAACCGGTCTGAAAAATAGGAGGAGCATGAAGCAGTGCTCAAAAACATGAAGAGCCAGAAAAGGTGTGAAAAATATGAAGAGCGTCAATAAGTGTCAAAAATATGAAGAGCATGAAACGGTCTGAAAAATAGGAGGAGCATGAAGTGATGTTGAAAAACATGAAGAGCCTAAAAAGGTGTGAAAAATATGAAGAGCTTCAAAACGTGTCAAAAATATGAGGAGCATGAAACGGTCTGAAAATAGAAGGATCATGAAGCCGTGTTGAAAAACATGGGGAGCCTGAAAAGGTGTGAAAAATATGAAGAGCTTCAAAAGGTGTCAAAAATATGACGAGCATGAAACGGTCTGAAAAATAGGAGGAGAATGAAACGGTGTTCAAAAACATGAAGAACCTGAAAAGGTGTGAAAAACATGAAGCGCTTTAAAAGGTGTGAAATACATGAGGAGCATGAAACGGTCTGAAAAATAGGAGGAGCATGAAACCGTGTTCAAAAACATGAAGAGCCTGAAAAGTTGTGAAAAATATGAAAAGCTTCAAACGGTTGGAAATATATGAGGAGCATGAAACCGTCTTGAAAAACATGACGAGCCTGAAAAGGTGGGTAAAATATGAAGAGCTTCAAAAGGTGTGAAATACATTAGGAGCATGAATCGGTCTGAAAAATAGGAGGAGCATGAAGTAGTGTTTAAAAACATGAAGAGACTGAATAGGTGTGAAAAATATGAAGAGCTTCAAAAGGTGTGAAATACATGAGGAGCATGGAAAAGTCTGTAAAATAGGAGGAGCATCAAGCGGTGTTCAAAAATATGAAGAGCCTGAAAAGGTGTGAAAAATATGAAGAGCTTCAAAAGGTGTGAAATACATGAGGAGCATGAATCGGTCTGAAAAATAGGAGGAGCATGAAGTAGTGTTTAAAAACATGAAGAGACTGAATAGGTGTGAAAAATATGAAGAGCTTCAAAAGGTGTCAAAATATGAGGAGCATGAAACGGTCTGAAACATAGGAGGAGCATGAATCGGTTTTGAAAAACATGAAGAGCCTGAAAATGTGTGAAAAATATGAAGATCTTCAATAGGTGTCAAAATATGAGGAGCATGAAACGGTCTGAAAAACAGGAGGATCATGAAGCCGTGTTGAAAAACATGGGGAGCCTGCAAAGGTGTGAAAAATATGAAGAGCTTCAAAAGGTCGGAAATACATGAGGAGCATGAAATGGTCTGGAAAATAGGAAGAGCATTAAGCGGTGTTGAAAAACATGAAGAGCCTGAAAAGGTGGATAAAATATGAAGAGCTTCAAAAGGTGTCAAAAATATGAGGAGCATGAAACGGTCTGACAAATAGGAGAAGCATGAAGTGGTGTGAAAAACATGAAGAGCCTGAAAACGTGTGAAAAATATGAAGAGCTTCAAAAGTTATGAAAAATATGAAGAGCATCAAAAGGTGATAAAAATGAGATGAGCATGAAACGGTCTGAAAAATATGAGGAGCATGAAGCGGTGTTGGAAATCATGAAGAGTCTGAAAAGATGTAAAATATATTAAGAGCTTCAAAAGGTGTCAAAAATATGAGGAGCCTGAAACGGTCTGAAAAATAGGAGGAGCATGAAGCGGTGTTGAAAAACATGAAGAACCTGAAAAGGTGTGAAAAATATGAAGAGCTTCAAAAGGTGTCAAAACTATGAGGAGCATGAAACGGTCTGAAAAATAGGAGGAGCATGAAAGGGTGTTCAAATGCATGAAGAGCCTGAAAAGGTGTGAAAAATATGAAGAGCTTCAAAAGGTGTGAAATACATGAGGAACACGAAACAGTCTGGAAAATAGGATGAGCATGAAGTTGTGTTGAGAAACATGAAGAGACTGAAAAGGTGTGAAAAATATGAAGAGGTTCAAAAGGTGTGAAAAATATGACGAGTATGATACGGTCTGAAAAATAGGAGGAGCATGAAGCTCTGTTCAAAAACATGAAGATCCTGAAAAGTTGTGAAAAATATGGAAAGCTTCAAAACTTGTCAAAAATATGAGGAGCATGAAACATTCTGAAAAATAGGAGGATCATGAAGCGGTGTTCAAAATCATGAAGAGGCTGAAAAGGTGTGAAAAATATGAAGAGCTTCAAAAGGTGTGAAATACATGAGGAGCATGGAAAAGTCTGTAAAATAGGAGGAGCATCAAGCGGTGTTCAAAAATATGAAGAGCCTGAAAAGGTGTGAAAAATATGAAGTGCTTCAAAAGGTGTGAAAAACAGGAGGAGCATGAAACGGGCTGAAAAATAGCAGGAGCATGAAGCGGTGTTCAAAAACATGAAGAGCCTGAAAAGTTGTGAAAAATATGAAGAGCTTCAAAAGGTGTCAAAAATATGAGGAGCATGAAAAGGTCTGAAAAATAGGAGGAGAATGAAACGGTGTTCAAAAACATGAAGAGCCTGAAAAGGTGTGAAAAATATGAAGAGGTTTAGAAGGTGTGAAATACATGAGGAGCACGAAACGGTCTGAAAAATAGGAGGAGCATGAAACCGTGTTCAAAAACATGAAGAGCCTGAAAATTTGTGAAAAATATGAAGAGCTTCAAACGGTTGGAAATATATGAGGAGCATGAAACCGTCTTGAAAAACATGACGAGCCTGAAAAGGTGGATAATGAAGAGCTTCAAAAGGTGTCAAAAATATGAGGGGCATGAAACGGTATGAAAAATAGGAGAAGCGTGAAGTGGTGTTGAAAAACATGAAGAGCCTGAAAACGTGTGAAAAATATGAAGAGCTTCAAAAGTTGTGAAAAATATGAAGAGCATCAAAAGGTGATAAAAATGAGATGAGCATGAAACGGTCTGAAAAATATGAGGAGCATGAAGCGGTGTTGGAAATCATGAAGAGTCTGAAAAGGTGTGAAATATATTAAGAGCTTCAAAAGGTGTCAAAAATATGAGGAGCATGAAACGGTCTGAAAAATAGGAGGAGCATGAAAGGGTGTTCAAATGCATGAAGAGCCTGAAAAGGTGTGAAAAATATGAAGAGCTTCAAAAGGTGTCAAAACTATGAGGAGCATGAAACGGTCTGAAAAATAGGAGGAGCATGAAAGGGTGTTCAAATGCATGAAGAGCCTGAAAAGGTGTGAAAAATATGAAGAGCTTCAAACGGTGTGAAATACATGAGGAACATGAAACGGTCTGGAAAATAGGATGAGCATGATGTTGTGTTGAAAAACATGAAGAGACTGAAAAGGTGTGAAAAATATGAAGAGGTTCAAAAGGTGTGAAAAATATGACGAGTATGATACGGTCTGAAAAATAGGAGGAGCATGAAGCTCTGTTCAAAAACATGAAGATCCTGAAAAGTTGTGAAAAATATGGAAAGCTTCAAAACTTGTCAAAAACATGAGGAGCATGAAACATTCTGAAAAATAGGAGGATCATGAAGCGGTGTTCAAAATCATGAAGAGGCTGAAAAGGTGTGAAAAATATGAAGAGCTTCAAAACGTGTGAAATACATGAGGAGCATGGAAACGTCTGAAAAATAGGAGGAGCATCAAGCGGTGTTCAAAAACATGAAGAGCCTGAAAAGGTGTGAAAAATATGAAGAGCTACAAAAGGTGTCAAAAATATGAGGAGCATGAAACGGTCTGAAAAATAGGAGGAGAATGAAACGGTGCTCAAAAACATGAAGAGCCTGAAAAGGTGTGAAAAATATGAAGAGCTTTATAAGGTGTGAAATACATGAGGAGCATGAAACGGTCTGAAAAATAGGAGGAGCATGAAACCGTGTTCAAAAACATGAAGAGCCTGAAAAGTTGTGAAAAATATGAAGAGCTTCAAACGGTTGGAAATACATGAGGAGCATGAAACGGTGTTGAAAAACATGAAGAGCCTGAAAACGTGTGAAAAATATGAAGAGCTTCAAAAAATGTCAAAAATGAGATGAGCATGAAACGATCTGAAAAATAGGAGCAGCATGAAACGGTGTTCAAAAACATGAAGAGCCTGAAAAGGTGTGAAAAATATGAAGAGCTTCAAACGGTGTGAAATACATGAGGAGCATGAAACTCTCTGAAAAATAGGAGGAGCATGAAGCGGTTTTGAAAAACATGAAGAGCCTGAAAAGGTGAGAAAAATATGAAGAGCTTCAAAAGGTGTCAAAAATATGAGGAGCATGAAACGGTCTGAAAAATAGGAGGAGCATGAAACGGTGTTCAAAAACATGAAGAGCCTGAAAAGGTGTGAAAAATATGAAGAGCTTCAAAACGTGTCAAAAATATGAGGAGCATGAAACGGTCTGAAAAATAGGAGGAGCAAGAAGCGGTGTTGAAAAAGATTAAGAGCCTGAAAACGTTTGAAAAATATGAAGAGCTTCAAAAGGTGTGGAAAATATGAAGAGCTTCAAAATGTGTCAAAAGCGAGATGAGTATGAAACGGTCTGAAAAATAGGAGGAGCATGAAGTGGTGTTGAAAAACATGAAGAGCCTGAAAATGTGTGAAATATATGAAGAGCTTCAAAATGTGTCAGAAATGAGAGAAGCATGAAACGGTCGGAAAAATAGGATGAGCAAGAAGGGGTGTTGAAAAACATGAGGAGCCTGAAAAGGTTTGAGAAATATGAAGAGCTTCAAAAGCTGTGAAAAATATGAAGAGCTTCAAAAGTTGATAAAATGAGACGAACATGACACAGTTTGAAAAATAGGAGGAGCATGAAACCGTGTTCAAAAACATGAAGAGCCTAAAAATGTTGAAAAATATGAAGAGCTTCAAAAGGTGTGAAAAATATGAGGAGCATAAAACGGTCTGAAAAATAGGAGAAGCATGAAGTGGTGTTGAAAAACATGAAGAGTCTGAAAACGTGTGAAATATATGAAGAGCTTCAAAAGGTGTCAAAAATATGAGGAGCATCAAACGGTCTGAAAAATAGGAGGAACACAAGTGGTGTTCAAAAACATGAAGAGCCTGAAAAGGTGTGAAAAACATGAAGAGATTCAAAAGGTGTCAAAAATATGAGGAGCATGAATCGGTGTTGAAAAACATGAAGAGCCTGAAAAGGTGTGAAAAATATGAAGAGCTTCAAAAGGTGTCAAAAATATGAGGAGCATGAATCGGTGTTGAAAAACATGAAGAGCCTGAAAATGTGTGAAAAATATGAAGAGCTTCAAAAGGTGTCAAAAATATGAGGAGCATGAACCGGTCTGAAAAATAGGAGGAGCATGAAGCGGTGTTCAAAAATATGAAGAGCATTAAAAGGTGTGAAACATATGAAGAGCTTCAAAAGGTGTCAAAAATATGAGGAGCATGAAACGGTCTGAAAAATAGGAAGAGCATGAAGCGGTGTTGAAAAACATGAAGAGCCTGAAAACGTGTGAAAAACATGAAGAGCTTAAAAGTTGTGAGAAATATGAAGAGCTTCAAAAGGTGTCAAAAATGAGACGAGCGTGAAACGGTCTGGAAAATAGGACGAGCATGAAGCAGTGTTGAAAAACATGGGGAGCCTGAAAAGGTGTGAAAAATATGAAGAGCTTCAAAAGGTGTCAAAAATATGAGGAGCATGAAACGGTCTGAAAAATAGGAGCAGCATGAAGCGGTGTAATAAACATGAAGAGCCTGAAAAGGTGTGAAAAATATGAAGAGCTTCAAAAGGTGTGAAAAAAATGAAGAGCTTCAAAATGTGTCAAAAATATGAGGAGCATGAAAAGATCTGAAAAATAGGAGCAGCATGAAACGGTGTTGAAAGACATGAAGAGCCTGAAAACGTTTGAAAAATATGAAGAGCTTCAAAAGGTGTTGAAAATATGAAAAGCTTCAAAATGTGTCAAAAGTGAGATGAGCATGAAACGGTCTGAAAAATAGGAGGAGCATGAGGGGTGTTGAAAAACATGAAGAGCCTGAAAATGTGTGAAATATATGAAGAGCTTCAAAAGTTGTCAGAAATGATAGAAACATGAAACGGTCTGAAAAATAGGATGAGCAAGAAGGGGTGTTGAAAAACATGAAGAGCCTGAAAACGTGTGAAAAATACGAAGAGCTTCAAAAGATGTGGGAAAATATGACGAGCTTCAAAAGGTGTCAAAAATGAGATGAGCATGAAACGGTCTGAAAAATAGGAGGAGCATGAAGCGGTGTTGAAAAACATGAAGAACCTGAAAAGCTGTGAGAAATATGAAGAGCTTCAAATTGTGTCAAAAATATGAGGAGCATGAAACGGTCTGAAAAATAGGAGGAGCATGAAGCGGTCTTGAAAAACATGAAGAACCTGAAAAGCTGTGAGAAATATGAAGAGCTTCAAATGGTGTCAAAAATATGAGGAGCATGAAACCGTCTGAAAAATAGGAGGAGCATGAAGCGGTGTTGAAAAACATGAAGTACCTGAAAAGCTGTGAGAAATATGAAGAGCTTCAAATGGTGTCAAAAATATGAGGAGCATGAAATGGTCTGAAAAATAGAAGGAGCATGAAGCGGTGTTCAAAAACATGAAGAGCCTGAAGTTGTGTGAAAAATATGAAGAGCTTCAAAAGGTGTCAAAAATATGAGGAGCATGAAACGGTCTGAAAAATAGGAGGAGCATGAAACGGTGTTCAAAAACATGAAGAGCCTGAAAAGCTGTGAAAAATATGAAGAGCTTCAAAAGGTGTCAAAAATATGAGGAGCATGAAACGGTCTGAAAAACAGGAGTAGCATGAAGTGGTGTTGAATAACATCAAGAGCCTGAAAAGGTGTGAAAAATATGTAGAGCTTCATAAGGTGTGAAATTCATGAGGAGCATGAAACGATCTGAAAAATATGAGAAGCATGAAGTGGTGTGGAAAAACATGAAGAGCCTGAAAAGGTGTGAAAAATATGAAGAGCTTCAAATGGTGTCAAAAATATGAGAAGAATGAAACGGTCTGAAAGATAGATGCGGCATGAAATGGTGTTGAAAAACATGAAGTGCCTGAAAAGTTGTGAAAAATATGAAGAGCTTCAAAAGGTGTGAAATATATGAGGACCATGAAACGGGCTGAAAAATAGAAGCATGAAGTGGTGTGGAAAAACATGAAGAGCCTGAAAAGGTGTGAAAAATATGAAGAGCTTCAAAAGGAGTGAAATATATTAGGAGCATGAAACTCTTGAAAAATAGGAGGAGCATGAAGCGGTGTTCAAAAACATGAAGAGCCTAAAAAGTTGTGAAAAATATGAAAAGTTTCAAAAGGTGTCAAAAATGAGATGAGCAGGAAACGGTCTGAAAAATAGGAGGATCATGAAACGGTGTTGAAAAACATGAAGAGCCTGAAATGGTGTGAAAAATATGAAGAGTTTCAAAAGTTGTCAAAAATGAGATGAGCATGAAACGGTCTGAAAAATAGGAGGAGCATGAAGCTGTGTTCAAAAATATGAACAGCCTGAAAAGGTGTGAAAAATATGAAGAGCTTCAAAAGGTGTGAAAAATATGAGGAGCATGAAACGTTCTGAAAAAGAAGCAGCATGAAACGGTGTTGAAAAACATGAAGAGCCTGAAAACGTGTGAAAAATATGAAGAGCTTCAAAAGGTGTGAAAAAATATGAGGAGCATGAAACGGCCTGAAAAATAGAAGCAGCATGAAACGGTGTTGAAAAATATGAAGAGCCTGAAAAGGTGTGAAAAATATGAAGAACTTCAAAAGGCGTCAAAAATATAAAGAGCATGAAACGGTCTGTAAAATAGGAGGTTCATGAAGCGGTGTTCAAAATCATGAAGAGCCTGAAAACGTGTGAAAAATATGAAGAGCTTCAAAAGGTGTCAAAAATATGAGGAGCATGAAACGTTCTGAAAAATAGGAGGAGCATGCAACGGTGATCAAAAACATGAGGAGCCTGAAAAGGTGTGAGAAATATGAAAAACTTCAAAAGGTGTGAAATACATGAGAGCATGAAACGGTCTGAAAAATATGAGAAGCATGAAGTGGTGTGGAAAAACATGAAGAGCCTGAAAAGGTGTGAAAAATATGAAGAGCTTCAAATTGTGTCAAAAATATGAGAAGCATGAAACGGTCTGAAAGATAGGAGGAGCATGAAACGGTGATCAGAAACATGAAGAGCCTGAAAAGGTGTGAAAAATATGAAGAGCTTTAAAAGGTGTTAAAAATATGAGGAGCATGAAACGGTCTGAAAAATAGGAGGATTATGAAACGGTGTTCAAAAACATGAAGAGCCTTAAAAGGTGGGAAAAATATGAAGAGCCTCAAAACGTGTCAAAAATATGAGGAGTATGAAACGGTATGATAAATAGCAGGAGCATGAACCGTTGTTGAAAAACATGAAGAGTCTGAAATCGTGTGAAAAATATGAATAGCTTCAAAAATGGGAAAAATATGAAGAGCTTCAAACGATGTGAATAATATGCAAAGCTTCAAAAGATGTCAAAAATGAGATGAGCATGAAACGGTCTGAAAAATAAGAGGGGCAGGAAATCGTGTTCAAAAATATGAAGAGCCTGAAAAGGTGTGAAAAATATGAAGAGTTTCAAAAGGTGTGAAAAATATGAGGAGCATGATACGGTCTGAAAAATAGGAGGAGCATGAAGCGGTGTTCAATAACATGAACAGCCTGAACAGGTGTGGAAAATATGTGTAGCTTCAAAAGGTTTTAAATACATGAGGAGCATGAAACTGTCTGAAAAATAAGATTAGCATGAAGCAGTGTTCAAAAACATGAAGAGCCTGAAAAGGTGTGAAAAATATGAAGAACTTTAAAAGGTGTCAAAAATATGAGGAGCATGAAACGGTCTGAAAAATAGGAGGATTATGAAACGGTGTTCAAAAACATGAAGAGCCTGAAAAGGTGTGAAAAATATGAAGAGTCTCAAAACGTGTCAAAATTATGAGGAGAACGAAACAGTTGGAAAAATAGGAGGAGCATGAAGCGGTGCTGAAAAACATAAAGAGCCTGAAAAGCTGTGAGAAATATGAAGAGCTTCAAAAGGTGTCAAAAAAATGAGGAGCATGAAACGGTGTGAAAAATACGAGGAGCATGAAGTGGTGTTGAAAAACATGAAGAGCCTGAATAGCTGTGAGAAATATGAAGAGCTTCAAAAGGTGTCAAAAATATGAGGAGATTGATACGGTCTGAAAAATAGGAGGAGCTGAAGCGGTGTTGAAAAACATGAAGAGTCTGAAAACGTGTGAAATTATGAAGAGCTTCAAAAATATGAAAAATATGAAGAGCTTCAAAAGGTGTCAAAAATGAGATGAGCATGAAACGGTCTGAAAAATAGGAGGACCATGAAGCCGTGTTGAAAAACCTCAAGAGCCTGAAAAGGTGTGAAAAATATGAAGAGCTTCAAAAGGTGTCAAAAATATGAGGAGCATGAAACGGTCTGAAAAATAGGAGGAGCATGAAGCGGTGTTAAAAAACATGAAGAGCCTGAAAAGGTGTGAAAAATATGTAGAGTTTCTAAGGGTGTCAAAATGAGATGAGCATGAAACGTTCTGAAAAATAGGAGGAGAATGAAGAGGTGTTGAAAATCATCAAGAGCCTGAAAAGGTTAGAAAAATATGAAGAGCTTCAAAAGGTGTCAAAAAGAGATGAGCATGAAAAGGTCTGAAAAATAGGAGGAGCATGAAGTGGTGTTGAAAAAATGAAAACCCTGAAAAGGTGTGAAATATATGAAGAGCTTCAAAAGGTGTGAGATGCATGAGGAGAATGAAACGATCTGAAAAATAGCAGGAGCATGAAGCTGTGTTGAAAAAATTGAAGTGTCTGAAAAGTGTGAAAATATGAAGAGCTTCAAAAATATGAAAAATATGAAGCGCTTCAAAAGGTGTGAAAAATATGAAGAGCTTCAAAAGGTGTCAAAAAGAGTTGAGCATGAAAAGGTCTGAAAAATAGGAGGAGCATGAAGTGGTGTTGAAAAAAATGAAGAGCCTGAAAAGGTGTGAAATATATGAAGAGCTTCAAAAGGTGTGAAAAATATGAGGAGAATGAAACGGTGTGAAAAATAGGAGGAGCATGGAGTGGGGTTGAAAAACATGAAGAGCCTGAAAAGCTGTGAGAAATATGAAGAGCTTCAAAAGGTGTGAAAAATATGAAGAGCTTCAAAAGGTTTCAAAAATATGAGGAGAATGAAACGGTCTGCAACATAGGAGGAGCATGAAATGGTGTTCAAAAACATGAAGAGCCTTAAAAGGTGTGAAAAATATGAAGTGATTCAAAAGGTGTGAAATACATGAGGAGGAATAAACGGTCTGAAACATAGGAGGAGCATGAAGCTGTGTTGAAAAACATGAAGAGCCTGAAAACGTGTTAAAAATATGAAGAGCTTCAAAAGGTGTGAAAAATATGAAGAGCTTCAAAAGGTGTCAAAAATATGAGGAGCATGAAACGTTCTGAAAAATATGAAGAGCATGAAGCCATGTTGAAAAACATGAAGAGCCTGAAAAAGTGTGAAAAATATGAAGAGCTTCAAAAGGTGTCAAAAATATGAGGAGCATGAAACGGTCTGAAAATAGGAGGAGCATGAAGCGGTGTTGAAAAACATGAAGAGCCTGAAAACGTGTGAAAAATATGAAGTGCTTCAAAAGGTGTCAAAAATATGAGGAGCATGAAACGGTCGGAAAAATAGGAGCAGCATGAAACGGTGATTAAAACATGACGAGCCTGAAAAGGTGTGAAAAATATGAAGAGCTTCAAATGGTGTGAAAAATATGAGGAGCATGTAACGGTCTGAAATATAGGAGGAGCATGAACCGGTGTTCAAAAACATGAAGAGCCTGAATAGGTGTGAAAAATATGAAGAGCTTTAAAAGGTGTCAAATATATGAGGAGCATGGAATGGTCTGAAAAATAGGAGGAGCATGAAGCGGTGTTGAAAAACATGAAGAGCCTGAAAAGTTGTGAAAATTATGAACAGCTTCAAAATGTGTGAAAAATATGAGGAGCATGAAACGGTGAAAAATAGGAGGAGCATGAAGCGGTGTTGAAAAACATGAATAGTCTGAAAAGGTGTGGAAAATATGTATAGCTTCAAAAGGTGTAAAAAATATGAGGAGCATGATATGGTTTGAAAAATAGGATTAGCATGAAGCGGTGTTTAAAACATGAAGAGCCTGAAAAGGTGTGAAAAATATGGAGACCATGAAACGGTGTGAACAATAGAAGCAGCATGAAACGGTGTTGAAAAACATGAAGAGCATAAAAAGGTGTGAAAAATATGAAGAGGTTCAAAAGGTGTCAAAAATATGAGGAGCATGAAACGTTCTGAAAATTAGGAGGATCATGAGCGGTGTTAAAAAACATGAAGAGCCTGAAAAGGTGTGAAAAATATGAAGAGCTTCAAAAGGTGTCAAAAATATGAGGAGCATGAAACGGTCTGAAAGATAGGAGGAGAATGAAACGGTGATCAGAATCATGAAGAGCCTGAAAAGGTGTGAAAAATATGAAGAGCTTCAAAAGGTGTGAAATTCATGAAGAGCATGAAACGGTCTGAAAAATGGGAGAAGCATGAAGTGGTGTGGAAAAACATGAAGAGCCTGAAAAGTTGTGAAAAATATGAAGAGCTTAAAAAGGTGTGAAATACATGAGGAGCATGAAACTCTCTGAAAAATAGGAGGAGCATGAAGTGGTGTTCAAAAACATGAGGAGTCTTAAAAGGTGTGAAAAATATGAAGAGCTTCAATAGGTGTGAATAATATGAGGAGCAGGATACGGTCTGAAAAATAGGAGGAGCATGAAGCGGTGTTCAAAAACATGAAGAGCCTGAAAAATTGTGAAAAATATGAAAAGCTTGAAAAGGTGTCAAAAATGAGATGAGCATGAAACGGTCTGCAAAAAAGGAGGAGCATGAAGTGGTGTTGAAAAACTTGAACAGCCAGAAAAGGTGTGAAAAATATGAAAAGCTTCAAAAGGTGGCAAAAATTTGCGGACCATGAAATGGTCTGAAAAATAGGAGGAGACTGAAGCGGTGTTTAAAAACATGAAAAGTCTGAAAACGTGTGAAAAATATGAAGAGCTTCAAAATTTGTCAAAAATATGAGGAGCATGAAACGGTCTGAAAAATAGCAGGAGCATGAAGCGGTGTTGAAAAACATGAAGAGCCTGAAAAGGTGTGAAAAATATGAAGAGATTCAAAAGGTGTCAAAAATATGAGGAGCATGAAATGGTGTTGAAAAACATGAAGAGCCTGAAAAGATGTGAAAAACATGAACAGCTTCAAAAAGTGCCAAACATATGAGGAGCAAGAAACGGTCTGAAAAATAGGATGAGCAAAGCGGTGTTGAAAAACATGAAGAGCCTCAAAACGTGTGAAAAATATGAAGAGCTTCAAAAGGTGTGAAAAATATGAAGAGCTTCAAATGTGTCAAAAATGAGATGAGCATGAAACGGTCTGAAAAATAGGAGGAGCATGAAGTGGATTTGAAAAAAATGAAGAGAGTGAAAAGTGTGAAAAATATGAAAAGCTTCAAAAGGTGTCAAAAATGACATGAGCATTAAACGGTTTGAAAAAAAGGAGGAGCATGAAGTGGTGTTGAAAAAAAAGAAGAGACTGAAAAGTCTGAAAAATATGAGGATCATCGAAAGGTGTCAAAAATATGAGGAGCATGAAAAGGTCTGCAAAAAGGAGGAGCATGAAGTGGTGTTGAAAATCTTGAAGAGCCTGAAAAGGTGTGAAAAATATGAAAAGCTTCAAAATCTGTCAAAAATATGAGGAGCATGGAACGGTCTGAAAAATAGGAGGCGCATGAAGCGGTGTTCAAAAACATGACGAGCCTGAAAAGGTGTGAAAAATATGAAGAGCTTCAAAAGGTGTCAAAAATATGATGAGAATGAAACGGTCTGAAAAATAGGAAGAGCATGAAGCTGTGTTGAAAACATGAAGAGCCTGAAAAGGTGTGAAAAATATGAAGAGCTTCAAAAGGTGTCAAAAATATGATGAGAATGAAACGGTCTGAAAAATAGGAAGAGCATGAAGCTGTGTTGAAAACATTAAGAGCCTGAAAAGGTGTGAAAAATAAGAAGAGCTTCTAAAGGTGTCAAAAATATGAGGAGCATGAAACGGTCTGAAAAATAGCAGGAGCATGAAGCGGTGTTGAAAAACATGAAGAGCCTGAAAGGTGTGAAAAATATGAAGAGATTCAAAAGGTGTCAAAAATATGAGGAGCATGAAATGGTGTTGAAAAACATGAAGAGCCTGAAAAGGTGTGAAAAACATGAACAGCTTCAAAAAGTGTCAAATATATGAGGAGCATGAAACGGTCTGAAAAATAGGAGGAGCAAAGCGGTGTTGAAAAACCTGAAGAGCCTCAAAACGTGTGAAAAATATGAAGAGCTTCAAAAGGTGTGAAAAATATGAAGAGCTTCAAAATGTGCGAAATACGTGAGGAGCATGAAACGGTCTGAAAAATAGGAGGAGCATTAACCAGTGTTCAAAAACATGAAGAGCCTGAAAAGGTGTGAAAAATATGAAGAGCTTCAAAAAGTGTCAAAAATATGAAGAGCATGAAATGTTCTGAAAAATAGGAGGATCATGAAGCAGTGTTCAAAAACATGAAGAGCCTGAAAAGGTGTGTAAAATATGAAGAGCTTCAAAAGGTGTGAAAAATATGAGGGGCATGAAACGGTCTGAAAAATTGAAGCGGCATGAAATGGTGTTGAAAAACATGAAGAGCCTGAAAAGGTGTGAATAATATGAAGAGCTTCAAAACGTGTGAAATACATGAGGAGCATGAAACGGGCTGAAAAATAGGAGAAGCATGAAATGGTGTGGAAAAACATGAAGAGCCTGAAAAGGTGTGAAAAATATGAACAGCTTTAAAAGGTGTGAAATACAATAGGAGCATGAAACTCTCTGAAAAATAGGAGGAGCATGAAGTGGTGTTCAAAAACATGAAGAGCCTAAAAAGTTGTGAAAAATATGAAAAGCTTCAAAAGGTGTCAAAAATGAGATGAGCATGAAACGGTCTGAAAAATAGGAGGATCATGAAACGGTGTTGAAAGACATGAAGATCCTGAAAA
This sequence comes from Dama dama, assembly GCF_033118175.1. Lineage (NCBI taxonomy): Eukaryota > Metazoa > Chordata > Mammalia > Artiodactyla > Cervidae > Dama > Dama dama. The sequence continues at coordinate 63,144,083 of NC_083688.1, read as the reverse complement.
GGCGTCAAAAATATGAAGAGTTTCAAAAGGTGTCAAAAATATGAGGAGCATGAAACGGTCTGAAAAATAGGAGGAGCATGTAGCTGTGTTCAAAAACATGAAGAGCCTGAAAAGGTGTGAAAAATATGAAGAGCTTCAAAAGGTGTGAAAAATATGGAGAGCATGAAACGGTGTGAACAATAGAAGCAGCATGAAACGGTGTTGAAAAACATGAAGAGCATGAAAAGGTGTGAAAAATATGAAGAGGTTCAAAAGGTGTCAAAAATATGAGGAGCATGAAACGTTCTGAAAAATAGGAGGAGCATGAAACGGTGATCAAAAACATGAAGAGCCTGAAAAGGTGTGAAAAATATGAAGAGCTTCAAAAGCGGTCAAAAATATGAGAAGCATGAAACGTTCTGAAATTTAGGAGGATCATGAGCGGTGTTCAAAAATATAAAGAGCCTGAAAAGTTGTGAAAAATAGTAAAAGCCTCACAAAGTGTCAAAAATATGAGGAGCATGAAACGGTCTGAAAAATTGCAGGAGCATGAAGTGGTGTTGAAAAACATGAAGAGTCTGAAAACGTGTGAAAATAAGAAGAGCTTCAAAAATATGAGAAATATGAAGAGCTTCAAAAGGTATCAAAATGAGATGAGCATGAACCGGTCAGAAAAAAAGGAGGAGCATGAAGTGGGGTTGAAAAAATGAAAAGCCTGAAAAGGTGTGAAATATATGAAGTGCTTCAAAGGTGTCAAAAATATGAGGAGAATGAAACGGTCTGAAAAATAGGAGGAGCATGAAGTGGTGTTGAAAAACATGAAGAGCCTGAAAACGTGTGAAAAAAATGAAGACCTTCAAAAAGTGTGAAAAATATGAAGAGTTTCAAAAGGTGTGAAAAAAGAGATGAGCATGAAAAGGTCTGAAAAATAGGAGGAGCATGAAGCGGTGTTGAAAATCATGAAGAGCCTGAAAAGGTGTGAAAAATATCAAGAGCTTCAAAAGGTGTCAAAATGAGATGAGCATGAAACGGTCTGAAAAACAGGAGGAGAATGAAGCGGTGTTGAAAATCATCAAGAGCATGAAAAGGTGTGAAAAATATGAAGAGCTTCAACAGATGTGAAAAATATGCAAAGCTTCAAAAGGTGTCAAAAATGAGATGAGCATGAAACGGTCTGAAAAATAAGAGGAGCATGAAGTCGTGTTCAAAAATATGAAGAGCCTGAAAAGGTGTGAAAAATATGAAGAGCTTCAAAAGGTGTGAAAAAGATGAAGACCTTGAAAAGGTGTGAAAAAAGAAATGAGCATGAAAAGGTCTGTAAAATAGGAGGAGCATGAAGCGGTGTTGAAAATCATGAAGAGCCTGAAAAGGTGTAAAAAATATGAAGAGTTTCTAAAAGTGTCAAAATGAGATGAGCATGAAACGGTCTGAAACATAGGAGGAGAATGAAGAGGTGTTGAAAATCATCAAGAGCCTGAAAAGGTGTGAAAAATATGAAGAGCTTCAAAAGGTGTGAAGTACATGACGAGCATGAAACTCTTTGAAAAATAGAAGGAGCTTGAAGTGTTGTTGTAAAACATGAAGAGCCTGAAAACGTGTGAAAAATGTGAAGTGCTTCAAAAGGTGTCAAAAATATGAGGAGCATGAAACGGTCTGAAAAATAGGAGGAGCATGAAACGGTGATTAAAACATGACGAGCCTGAAAAGGTGTGAAAAATATGAAGAGCTTCAAAATGTGTGAAATACATGAGGAGCATGAAACGGTCTGAAAAATAGGAGGAGCATTAACCAGTGTTCAAAAACATGAAGAGCATGAAAAGGTGTGAAAAATATGAAGAGCTTCAAAAGGTTTCAAAAATATGAAGAGCATGAAATGTTCTGAAAAAATAGGAGGATCATGAAGCAGTGTTCAAAAACATGAAGAGCCTGAAAAGGTGTGTAAAATATGAAGAGCTTCAAAAGGTGTGAAAAATATGAGGAGCATGAAACAGTCTGAAAAATAGAAGCGGCATGAAATGGTGTTGAAAAACATGAAGAGCCTGAAAAGGTGTGAATAATATGAAGAGCTTCAAAACGTGTGAAATACATGAGGAGCTTGAAATGGGCTGAAAAACAGGAGGAGCATGAAGCGGTGTATAAAAACATGAAGAGCCTGAAAATTTGTGTAAAATATGAAGAGCTTCAAAAGGTGTGAAAAACATGAAGAGCTTCAAAAGGTGTCCAAAATATGAGGAGCATGAAACGGTCTGAAAAACAGGAGGAGCATGAAGCGGTGTTTAAAAACATGAAGAGCCTGAATAGCTGTGAGAAATATGAAGAGCTTCAAAAGGTGTCAAAAATATGAGGAGCATGAAACGGTCTGAAAAATAGGAGGAGCATGACGCCGTGTTAAAAAACATGAAGAGCCTGAAAAGGTGTGAAAAATATGAAGAACTTCAAACGGTGTGAAATACATGAGGAGCATTAAACGGTCTGAAAAATAGGAGGAGCATGAAGCGGTGTTGAACAACATGAAGAGCCTGAAAATTTGTGAAAAATATGAAGAGCTTCAAAAGGTGTGAAAAATATGAAGAGCTTCAAAAGGTGTCAAAATGAGATGAGAATGAAATGGTCTGAAAAACAGGAGGAGCATGAAGTGGTGTTGAAAAAAATGAAGAGCCTGAAAAGGTGTGAAATATATGAAGAGCTTCAAAAGGTGTGAAAAATATGAGGAGAACGAAACGGTGTGAAAAATAGGAGGAGCATGGAGTGGGGTTGAAAAACATGAAGAGCCTGAAAAGCTGTGAGAAATATGAAGAGCTTCAAAAGGTGTGAAAAATATGAAGAGCTTCAAAAGGTTTCAAAAATATGAGGAGAATGAAACGGTCTGCAACATAGGAGGAGCATGAAATGGTGTTCAAAAACATGAAGAGCCTTGAAAGGTGTGAAAAATATGAAGTGATTCAAAAGGTGTGAAATACATGAGGAGGAATAAACGGTCTGAAACATAGGTGGAGCATGAAGCTGTGTTGAAAAACATGAAGAGCCTGAAAACGTGTGAAAAATATGAAGAGCTTCAAAAGGTGTGAAAAATATGAAGAGCTTCAAAAAGTGTCAAAAATTAGATGAGCATGAAACGGTCTGAAAAATAGGAGTAGCATGAAGTGGTGTTGAAAAATATGAAGAGCCTGAAAAGGTGTGAAAAATATGAAGAGCTTCAAAATGTGTGAAAAATATGAAGAGCTTCAAAAGGTGTCAAAATGAGATGAGCATGAAACGGTCTGAAAAATAGGAGGAGAATGAAGCGGTGTTGAAAAACATGAAGAGCCTGAAAACGTGTGAAAAATATGAAGAGCTTCAAAAGGTGTGAAAAATATGAAGAGCTTCAAATGGTGTCAAATATTAGATGAGCCTGAAACGGTCTGAAAAATAGGAGGAGCATGAAGTGGTGTTGAAAAAAATGAAGAGCCTGAAGAGGTGTGAAAAATATGAAAAGCTTCAAAAGGTGTCAAAAATATGAGGAGCACGGAACGGTCTGAAAAATACGAGGAGCATGAAGCGGTGTTCAAAAACATGAAGAGCCTGAAAAGGTGTGAAAAATATGAAGAGCTTCAAAAGGTGTCAAAATGAGATGAGCATGAAACGGTCTGAAAAACAGGAGGAGAATGAAGCGATGTTGAAAATCATCAAGAGCCTGAAAAGTTGTGAGACATATGAAGAGCTTCAAAAGATGTCTAAAATATGAGGAGCATGAAACAATCTGAAAAATAGGAGGAGCATGAAGCGGTGTTCAAAAATATGAAGAGCCTGAAAAGGTGTGAAATATATGAACAGCTTCAAAAGGTGTCAAAAATATGAGGAGCATGAAACGGTCTGAAAAATAGGAGGAACATGAAGCGGTGTTCAAAAACATGAAAAGCCTGAAAATGTGTGAAAAATATGAAGAGCTTCAAAAGGTGTCAAAATGAGATGAGCATGAAACGGTCTGAAAAATAGGAGTAGCATGAAGTGGTGTTGAAAAATATGAAGAGCCTGAAAAGGTGTGAAAAATATGAAGAGCTTCAAAATGTGTGAAAAATATGAAGAGCTTCAAAAGGTGTCAAAATGAGATGAGCATGAAACGGTCTGAAAAATAGGAGGAGCATTAACCAGTCTTCAAAAACATGAAGAGCATGAAAAGGTGTGAAAAATATGAAGAGCTTCAAAAGGTGTCAAAAATATGAAGAGCATGAAATGTTCTGAAAAATAGGAGGATCATGAAGCAGTGTTCAAAAACATGAAGAGCCTGAAAAGGTGTGTAAAATATGAAGAGCTTCAAAAGGTGTGAAAAATATGAGGAGCATGAAACGGTCTGAAAAATAGAAGCGGCATGAAATGGTGTTGAAAAACATGAAGAGCCTGAAAAGGTGTGAATAATATGAAGAGCTTCAAAACGTGTGAAATACATGAGGAGCTTGAAATGGGCTGAAAAACAGGAGGAGCATGAAGCGGTGTATAAAAACATGAAGAGCCTGAAAATTTGTGTAAAATATGAAGAGCTTCAAAAGGTGTGAAAAACATGAAGAGCTTCAAAAGGTGTCCAAAATATGAGGAGCATGAAACGGTCTGAAAAACAGGAGGAGCATGAAGCGGTGTTTAAAAACATGAAGAGCCTGAATAGCTGTGAGAAATATGAAGAGCTTCAAAAGGTGTCAAAAATATGAGGAGCATGAAACGGTCTGAAAAATAGGAGGAGCATGACGCCGTGTTCAAAAACATGAAGAGCCTGAAAAGGTGTGAAAAATATGAAGAACTTCAAACGGTGTGAAATACATGAGGAGCATTAAACGGTCTGAAAAATAGGAGGAGCATGAAGCGGTGTTGAACAACATGAAGAGCCTGAAAATTTGTGAAAAATATGAAGAGCTTCAAAAGGTGTGAAAAATATGAAGAGCTTCAAAAGGTGTCAAAATGAGATGAGAATGAAATGGTCTGAAAAACAGGAGGAGCATGAAGTGGTGTTGAAAAAAATGAAGAGCCTGAAAAGGTGTGAAATATATGAAGAGCTTCAAAAGGTGTGAAAAATATGAGGAGAACGAAACGGTGTGAAAAATAGGAGGAGCATGGAGTGGGGTTGAAAAACATGAAGAGCCTGAAAAGCTGTGAGAAATACGAAGAGCTTCAAAAGGTGTGAAAAATATGAAGAGCTTCAAAAGGTTTCAAAAATATGAGGAGAATGAAACGGTCTGCAACATAGGAGGAGCATGAAATGGTGTTCAAAAACATGAAGAGCCTTGAAAGGTGTGAAAAATATGAAGTGATTCAAAAGGTGTGAAATACATGAGGAGGAATAAACGGTCTGAAACATAGGTGGAGCATGAAGCTGTGTTGAAAAACATGAAGAGCCTGAAAACGTGTGAAAAATATGAAGAGCTTCAAAAGGTGTGAAAAATATGAAGAGCTTCAAAAAGTGTCAAAAATTAGATGAGCATGAAACGGTCTGAAAAATAGGAGTAGCATGAAGTGGTGTTGAAAAATATGAAGAGCCTGAAAAGGTGTGAAAAATATGAAGAGCTTCAAAATGTGTGAAAAATATGAAGAGCTTCAAAAGGTGTCAAAATGAGATGAGCATGAAACGGTCTGAAAAATAGGAGGAGAATGAAGCGGTGTTGAAAAACATGAAGAGCCTGAAAACGTGTGAAAAATATGAAGAGCTTCAAAAGGTGTGAAAAATATGAAGAGCTTCAAATGGTGTCAAATATTAGATGAGCCTGAAACGGTCTGAAAAATAGGAGGAGCATGAAGTGGTGTTGAAAAAAATGAAGAGCCTGAAGAGGTGTGAAAAATATGAAAAGCTTCAAAAGGTGTCAAAAATATGAGGAGCACGGAACGGTCTGAAAAATACGAGGAGCATGAAGCGGTGTTCAAAAACATGAAGAGCCTGAAAAGGTGTGAAAAATATGAAGAGCTTCAAAAGGTGTCAAAATGAGATGAGCATGAAACGGTCTGAAAAACAGGAGGAGAATGAAGCGATGTTGAAAATCATCAAGAGCCTGAAAAGTTGTGAGACATATGAAGAGCTTCAAAAGGTGTCTAAAATATGAGGAGCATGAAACAATCTGAAAAATAGGAGGAGCATGAAGCGGTGTTCAAAAATATGAAGAGCCTGATTAGGTGTGAAATATATGAAGAGCTTGAAAAGGTGTCAAAAATATGAGGAGAATGAAACGGTCTGAAAAATAGGAGGAAGATGAAGCGGTGTTAAAAAACATGAAGAGCCTGAAAAGGTGTGAAAAATATGAAGAGTTTCTAAAAGTGTCAAAATGAGATGAGCATGAAACGGTCTGAAAAATAGGAGGAGAATGAAGCGGTGTTGAAAAACATGAAGAGCCTGAAAACGTGTGAAAAATATGAAGAGCTTCAACCGGTGTGAAAATTATGAAGAGCTTCAAATGGTGTCAAATATTAGATGAGCTTGAAACGGTCTGAAAAATAGGAGGAGCATGAAGCGGTGTTCAAAAATATGAAGAGCCTGAAAAGGTGTGAAATATATGAAGAGCTTGAAAAGGTGTCAAAAATATGAGGAGAATGAAACGGTCTTAAAAATAGGAGGAAGATGAAGCGGTGTTAAAAAACATGAAGAGCCTGAAAAGGTGTGAAAAATATGAAGAGCTTCAAAAGGTGTGAAATACATGAGGAGCATGAAACTCTTTGAAAAATAGAAGGAGCTTGAAGTGTTGTTGTAAAACATGAAGAGCCTGAAAAGGTGTGAAAAATATGAAGAGCTTCAAAAGGTGTCAAAAATATGAAGAGCATGAAATGTTCTGAAAAATAGGAGGATCATGAGGCAGTGTTCAAAAACATGAAGAGCCTGAAAAGGTGTGTAAAATATGAAGAGCTTCAAAAGGTGTGAAATACATGAGGAGCATGAAACGGTCTGAAAAATAGGAGGAGCATTAACCAGTGTTCAAAAACATGAAGAGACTGAAAAGGTGTGAAAAATATGAAGAGCTTCAAAAGGTGTCAAAAATATGAAGAGCATGAAATGTTCTGAAAAATAGGAGGATCATGAAGCAGTGTTCAAAAACATGAAGAGCCTGAAAAGGTGTGTAAAATATGAAGAGCTTCAGAAGGTGTGAAAAATATGAGGAGCATGAAACGGTCTGAAAAATAGAAGCGGCATGAAATGGTGTTGAAAAACATGAAGAGCCTGAAAAGGTGTGAATAATATGAAGAGCTTCAAAACGTGTGAAATACATGAGGAGCATGAAACGGGCTGAAAAATCGGAGAAGCATGAAATGGTGTGGAAAAACATGAAGAGCCTGAAAAGGTGTGAAAAATATGAACAGCTTTAAAAGGTGTGAAATACAATAGGAGCATGAAACTCTCTGAAAAATAGGAGGAGCATGAAGTGGTGTTCAAAAACATGAAGAGCCTAAAAAGTTATGAAAAATATGAAAAGCTTCAAAAGGTGTCAAAAATGAGATGAGCATAAAACGGTCTGAAAAATAGGAGGATCATGAAACGGTGTTGAAAGACATGAAGATCCTGAAAAGGCGTCAAAAATATGAAGAGTTTCAAAAGGTGTCAAAAATATGAGGAGCATGAAACGGTCTGAAAAATAGGAGGAGCATGTAGCTGTGTTCAAAAACATGAAGAGCCTGAAAAGGTGTGAAAAATATGAAGAGCTTCAAAAGGTGTGAAAAATATGGAGAGCATGAAACGGTGTGAACAATAGAAGCAGCATGAAACGGTGTTGAAAAACATGAAGAGCATGAAAAGGTGTGAAAAATATGAAGAGTTTCAAAAGGTGTCAAAAATATGAGGAGCATGAAACGTTCTGAAAAATAGGAGGAGCATGAAGCGGTGTTGAAAAACATGAAGAGCCTGAAAAGGTGTGAAAAATATGAAGAGCTTCAAAGTTGTGAAAAATATGAAGAGCTTCAAAAGGTGTCAAAAATGAGATGAGTATGAACCGGTCTGAAAAATAGGAGGAGCATGAAGCGGTGTTGAAAAACATGAAGCGCCAGAAAAGGTGTGAAAAATATGAAGAGCTTCAAAAGGTGTCAAAAATATGAGGAGCATGAAACAGTCTGAAAAATAATATGAGCATGAAGTGTTTTTGAAAACATGAAGAGACTGAAAAGTTGTGAATAATATGAAGCGCTTCAAAAGGTGTCAAATATATGAGGAGGATGAAATGGTCTGAAAAATAGGAGGATCATGAAGCGGTGTTGAAAAAGTAGAAGAGCCTGAAAAGTTGTGAAAAACAGGAAGAGTTTCAAAAGGTGTCAAAAATATGAGGAGCATGAAACGGTCTGAAAAATAATAGGAGCAAGAAACGGTGATGACAATCATGAAGACCCTGAAAAGGTGTGAAAAATATGAAGAGATTCAAAAGGTCTCAAACATATGAGGAGCATGAAACAGTCTGAAAAACAGGATGAGCATGAAACGGTATTGAAAAAGATGAAGAGCAGGAAAAGGTGTGAAAAATATGAAGAGCTTAAAAACGTGTCAAAAATATGAGGAGCATGAAACGGTTTGAAAAATAGAAACAGCATGAAGCGGTGTTCAAAAACATGAAGAGCCTGAAAAGTGTGAAGAATATGAAGAGCTTCAAAAGGTGTCAAAAATATGAGGAGCATGAAACGGTCTGAAAAATAAGAGGAGCATGAAGCGGTGTTGAAAAACATGAAGAGTCTGAAAACGTATGAAAAATATGAAGAGCTTCAAAAGATGTGAAAAATATGAAGAGCTTCAAAAGGCGTCAAAAATATGAGGAGCATGAAACGGTCTGAAATATAGGAGAGGCATGAAGTTGTGTTGAAAAATATGAAGAGCCTGAAAAGGTCTGAAATATATGAGGAGCATGAAACTGTCTGAAAAATAGGAGGTGCATGAAGTGGTGTTCAAAAACATGAAGAGCCTGAAAAGGTGTGAAAAATATGAAGAGCTTCAAAAGGTGTCAAAAATATGAGGAGCATGAAACGGTCTGAAAAATAAGATGAGCATGAAACGGTTTTTAAAAAGATGAAGAGCATGAAAAGATGGGAAAAATATGTAGAGCTTCAAAATTTGTCAAAATTATGAGAAGCATGAAACGGTCTGAAAAATAGGAGGAACGTGAAGTGTTGTTGAAAAACATGAAGAGCCTGAAAAAGTGTGAAATATATGAAGAGCTTCAAAAGATCTGAAAAATATGAGGAGCAGGAAACGGTCTGAAAAATATGAGGAGCATGAAACGGTCTGAAAAATATGAGGAGCATGAAGCGGTCATCAAAAACAGGAAGAGCCTGAAAAGGTGTGAAAAATATGAAGAGCTTCAAAAGGTGTGAAAAATATGAGGAGCATGAAACGGTCTGAAAAATAGGAGGAGCATGAAACGGTGTTCAAAAACATGAAGAGCATGAAAAGATGTGAAAAATATGAAGAGCTTCAAAAGGTGTCAAACATATGAGAAGCATGAAACGGTCTGAAAAATAGGAGGAGCATGAAACGGTGTTGAAAAACATGAAGAGCCTGAAATGGTGTGAAAATGTGAAGAGCTTCAAAATGTGTCAAAAATATGAGGAGCCTGAAAAGGTCTGAAAAATAGTAGGAGCATGAAACGGTGTTGAAAAACATGAAGAGCCTGAAAAGATGTGAAAAATATGAAGAGCTTCAAAGGTGTCAAAAATATGAGGAGCATAAAACGGTCTAAAAAATAGGAGGAGCATGAAGTGGTCGTCAAAAACAGGAAGAGCCCGAAAAGGTGTGAAAAATATGAAGAGCTTCAAAATGTGTCAAACATATGAGAAGCATGAAACGGTCTGAAAAATAGGAGGAGCACGAAACGGTGTTGAAAAACATGAAGAGCCCGAAAAGGTGTGAAAAATATGAAGAGCTTCAAAATGTGTCAAAAATATGAGGAGCATGAAACTGTCTGAAAAATAGGAGGAGCATGAAGCGGTGTTGAAAAACATGAAGAGCCTGAAAAGGTGTGAAATATATGAAGAGCTTCAAAACATTTCAGAAATGAGAGGAGCATGAATCGGTCTGAAAAATAGGAGAAGCATGAAGCGGTGTTGAAAAACATGAAGAGCCTGAAAAGGTGTGAAAAATATGAATATTTCAAAAGATGTGAAAAATATGAAGAACTTCAAAAGCTCTCAAAAATGAGATGAGCATGAAACGGTCTGAGAAATAGGAGAAGCATGAAGTGGTGTTGAAAAACATGAAGAGCCTGAAAAGGTGTGAAAAATAGGAAGAGCTTCAAAAAATGTCAAAAATATGAGGAGCATGAAATGGTCTGAAAAATAGGAGCAGCATGAAACGGTGTTCAAAAACATGAAGAGCCTTTAAAGGTGTGAAAAATAGGACAAGCCTCAAAACGTGTCAAAAATATGAGGAGCATGAAACGGTCTGAAAAATAATAGGAGCATGAAGCGGTGTTGAAAAACATGAAGAGTCTGAAAAGGTGTGAAAAATATGAAGAGCTTCAAAAGGTATAAAAAATATGAGGAGCATGAAACGGTCTGAAAAATATGAGGAGCATGAAGCTATGTTGAAAAATATGAAGAGCTTGAAAAGCTTTGAAATATATGAAGAGCTTCAAAAGGTGTGAAATACATGAGGAGCATGAAACGATCTGAAAAATAGGAGGAGCATGAAACGGTGTTCAAAAACATGAAGAGCCTGAAAAGGTGTGAAAAATATGAAGAGCTTCAAAAAATGTCAAAAATATGAGGAGCATGAAATGGTCTGAAAAATAGGAGCAACATGAAACGGTGTTCAAAACATGAAGAGCCTGAAAAAGTGTGAAAAATATGAAGAGGTTCAAAAGGTGTGGAATACATGAGGAGCATGAAACGGTCTGAAAAAAAACAGGAGCATGAAGCGGTGTTGAAAAACATGAAGAGCCTGAAAAGATGTGAAAAATATGAAGAGCTTCAAAAGGTGTCAAAATTATGAGGAGCATGAAACGATCTGAAAAATAGGAGGAGCATGAAGCGGTGTTCAAAAACATGAAAAGCCTGAAAAGGTGTGAAAAATATGAAGAGCTTCAAAAGGTGTCAAAAATATGAGGAGCATGTTTGGAATGAAAAAGAGGAGCAGCATGAAGCGGTGTTGAAAAACATGAAGAGCCTGAAAAGGTGTGAAAAATATGAAGAGCTTCAAAAGGTGTTAAAAATACGAGGAGCATGAAACGGTCTGAAATATAGCAGGACCATGAAGCAGTGTTGAAAAGCATGAAGAGCTTGAAAAGGTGTGAAAAATATGAAGAGCTTCAAAAGGTGTCAAAAATATGAAGAGCTTCAAAAGGTGTCAAAAATGAGATGAGCATGAAACGGTCTAAAAACTAGGAGGAGCATGAAGTGGTGTGGAAAAACATGAAAAGCCTGAAAAGGTTTGAAAAATATGAAGAGTTTCAAAAGGTGTGAAATACATGAGGAGCAAGAAACGGTCTGAAAAATAGGAGAAGCATGAAGCGGTGTTGAAAAACATGAAGAGCCTGAAAAGGTGTGAAAAATATGAACAGCTTCAAAAGGTGTGAAATACATGAGGAGCATGAAACGGTCTGAAAAATAGGAGTAGCATGAGACGGTGTTGAAAAACATGAAGAGCCTGAAAAGATGCGAAAAATATGAAGAGCTTCAAAGGTGTCAAAATTATGAGGAGCATGAAACGATCTGAAAAATAGGAGGAGCATGAAGCGGTGTTCAAAAACACGAAAAGCCTGTAAAAGTGTGAAAAATATGAAGAGCTTCAAAAGGTGTCAAAAATATGAGGAGCATGGAACGGTCTGAAAAATAGGAGGAGCATGAAGCTGTGTTCAAAAACATGAAGAGCCTGAAAAGGTGTGAAAAATATGAAGAGCCTCAAAACGTGTCAAAAATATGAGGAGTATGAAACGGTCTGGAAATTAGCAGGAGCATGAAGCGGTGTTGAAAAACATGAAGAGCCTGAAAACGTGTGAAAGATATGAAGAGCTTCAAAAATGTGAAAAATATGAACAGCTTCATAAGGTGTGAAAAATATGAAGAGCCTCCAAAGTTGTCAAAAATGAGATGAGCATGAAACGGTGTGAAAAATAGGAGGAGCATGAAGCGGTTTTAAAATTCATAAAGAGCCAAAAAAGGTTTGAAAAATATGAAGAGCTTCAAAAGGTGTCAAAAATATGAAGAGCTTCAAAATTTGTGAAAAATATGAGGAGCATGAAACGGTCTGAAAAACAGGAGGAGCATGAAGCAGTGTTCAGAAACATGAAGAGCCTGAAAAGGTGTGAAAAATATGAAGAGCTTCAAAAGGTGAGAAAAATATGAAGAGCTTCAAAAGGTGTCAAAAATTAGATTAGCATGAAAGGGTCTGAAAAATAGGAGGAGCATGAAGTGATGTTGAAAAACATGAAGAGCCTGAGAAGGTGTGAAATATATGAAGAGCTTCAAAAGGTGTGAAAAATATGAAGAGCTTCAAAAGTTGTGAAAAATATGAGGAGCATAAAACGGTCTGAAAAACAGGAGGAGCATGAAACGGGGTTCAAAAACATGAAGAGCCTGAAAAGGTGTCAAAAATATGAAGAGCTTCAAAAGGTGTGATATACATGAGGAGCATGAAACGGTCTGAAAAATAGGAGGACCATGAAGCGTCGTTCAAAAACATGAAGAGCCTGAAAAGGTGTGAAAAATATGAAGAGCTTCAAAAGGTGTCAAATATATGAGGAGCATGACGGTCTGAAAAATAGGAGGAGCATGAAGCGGTGTTCAAAAACATGAAGAGCCTGAAAAGGTGTGAAAAATATGAAGAGCTTTAAAAGATGTGAAAATACGAAGAGCTTCAAAAGATGTGAAAAATACGAAGAGCTTCAAAAGGTGACAAAAATGTGATGAGCATGAAACGGTCTGAAAAATATGAGGAGCTTGAAGCGGTGTTGGAAATCATGAAGAGTCTGAAAAGCTGTGAAATATATGAAGAGCTTCAAAAGGTGTCAAAAATATGAGGAGCATGAAACGGTGATTAAAACACGACGAGCCTGAAAAGGTGTGAAAAATATGAAGAGCTTCAAAAGGTGTGAAATACATGAGGAGCATGAAACGGTCTGAAAAATAGGAGGAGCATTAACCAGTGTTCAAAAACATGAAGAGCCTGAAAAGGTGTGAAAAATATGAAGAGCTTCAAAAGGTGTCAAAAATATGAAGAGCATGAAATGTTCTGAAAAATAGGAGGATCATGAAGCAGTGTTCAAAAACATGAAGAGCCTGAAAAGGTGTGTATAATATGAAGAGCTTCAAAAGGTGTGAAAAATATGAGGAGCATGAAACGGTCTGAAAAATAGAAGCGGCATGAAATGATGTTGAAAAACATGAAGAGCCTGAAAAGGTGTGAATAATATGAACAGCTTCAAAAGGTGTGAAATAAAATAGGAGCATGAAACTCTCTGAAAAATAGGAGGAGCATGAAGTGGTGTTCAAAAACATGAAGAGCCTAAAAAGTTGTGAAAAATATGAAAAGCTTCAAAAGGTGTCAAAAATGAGATGAGCATGAAACGGTCTGAAAAATAGGAGGATCATGAAACGGTGTTGAAAGACATGAAGATCCTGAAAAGGCGTCAAAAATATGAAGAGTTTCAAAAGGTGTCAAAAATATGAGGAGCATGAAACGGTCTGAAAAAAAGGAGGAGCATGTAGCTGTGTTCAAAAACATGAAGAGCCTGAAAAGGTGTGAAAAATATGAAGAGCTTCAAAAGGTGTGAAAAATATGGAGAGCATGAAACGGTGTGAACAATAGAAGCAGCATGAAACGGTGTTGAAAAACATGAAGAGCATGAAAAGGTGTGAAAAATATGAAGAGGTTCAAAAGGTGTCAAAAATATGAGGAGCATGAAACGTTCTAAAATTAAGAGGATCATGAGTGGTGTTCAAAAACATGAAGAGCCTGAAAAGGTGTGAAAAATATGAAGAGCTTCAAAAGGTGTCAAAAATATGAGGAGCATGAAATGGTCTGAAAGATAGGAGGAGAATGAAACGGTTATCAGAATCATGAAGAGCCTGAAAAGGTGTGAAAAATATGAAGAGCTTCAAAAGGTGTGAAATTCATGAGGAGCATGAAACGGTATGAAAAATGGGAGAAGCATGAAGTGGTGTGGAAAAACATGAAGAGCCTGAAAAGTTGTGAAAAATATGAAGAGCTTAAAAAGGTGTGAAATACATGAGGAGCATGAAACTCTCTGAAAAATTGGAGGAGCATGAAGTGGTGTTCAAAAACATGAGGAGTCTTAAAAGGTGTGAAAAATATGAAGAGCTTCAATAGGTGTCAAAAATATGAGGAGCATGAAACGGTCTGAAAAATAGCAGGAGCATGAAGCGGTGTTGAAAATCATGAAGAGCATGAAAACGTGTGAAAAATATGAAGAGCTTCAAAAGGTGTCAAAAATATGAGGAGCATGAAATGGTGTTGAAAAACATGAAGAGCCTGAAAAGGTGTGAAAAACATGAACAGCTTCAAAAAGTGTCAAATATATGAGGAGCATGAAACGGTCTGAAAATAGGAGGAGCAAAGCGGTGTTGAAAAACATGAAGAGCCTCAAAACGTGTGAAAAATATGAAGAGCTTCAAAAGGTGTGAAAAATATGAAGAGCTTCAAATGTGTCAAAAAAGAGATGAGCATGAAACGGTCTGAAAAATAGGAGGAGCATGAAGTGGATTTGAAAAAAATGAAGAGAGTGAAAAGGTGTGAAAAATATGAAAAGCTTCAAACGGTGTCAAAAATGACATGAGCATGAAACGGTTTGAAAAAAAGGAGGAGCATGAAGTGGTGTTGAAAAAAAAAGAAGAGACTGAAAAGTGTGAAAAATATGAGGGTCATCGAAAGGTGTCAAAAATATGAGGAGCATGAAAAGGTCTGCAAAAAGGAGGAGCATGAAGTGGTGTTGAAAAACTTGAAGAGCCTGAAAAGGTGTGAAAAATATGAAAAGCTTCAAAATCTGTCAAAAATATGAGGAGCATGAAAGGGTCTGAAAAATAGGAGGCGCATGAAGCGGTGTTCAAAAACATGACGAGCCTGAAAAGGTGTGAAAAATATGAAGAGCTTCAAAATGTGTCAAAAATATGAGGAGCATGAAACTGTCTGAAAAATAGGAGGAGCATGAAGCTGTGTTGAAAACATGAAGAGCCTGAAAAGGTGTGAAAAATAAGAAGAGCTTCAAAAGGTGTGAAAAATATGAGGAGCATGAAACGGTTTGAAAAATAGGAGCAGCATGAGGCTGTGTTGAAAACCATGAAGAGCCTGAAAAGGTGTGAAAAATATGAGGAGCTTTAAAAGGTATCAAAAATATGAGGAGCATGAAACGGTCTGAAAAATAGGAGAAGCATGAAATGGTGATCAAAAACATGAAGAGCCTGAAAACGTGTGAAAAATATGAAGACCTTCAAAACGTGTCAAAAATATGAGGAGCATGAAACGGTCTGTAAAATATGAGGAGCATGAAGCTAAGTTGAAAAACATGAAGAGCTTGAAAAGCTTTGAAATATATGAAGAGCTTCAAAAGTTGTGAAATACATGAGGAGCATGAAACGATCTGAAAAATAGGAGGAGCAAGAAGCAGTGTTCAAAAATATGAAGAGCCTGAAAACTTGTGAAAAATATGAAGAGCTTCAAAAGGGGTCAAAAATATGAAGATCATGAAACCATCTGAAAAATAGGAGGAGCATGAGGTGGTGTTGAAAAACATGAAGAGCCTGAAAACGTGTGAAAAATATGAAGAGCTTTAAAAGGTGTGAAAAATATGAAGAGCTTCAAAAGTTTAAAATATATGAAGAGCTTCAAAATGTGTCAAAAATATGAGGAGCATAAAACGGTCTGAAAAATAGGAGGAGCATGAAGTGGTGTTCAAAAACATGAAGAGCCTGAAAAGATGTGAAAAATATGAGGAGCTTCAAAAGGTGTCAAAAATACGAGGAGCATGAAACCGTCTGAAAAATAGGAGGAGCATGAAGCGTTGTTCAAAAACGTGAAGAGCCTGAAAAGGTGTGAAAAATATGAAGAGCTTCCAAACGTGTCAAAATTATGAGGAGCATGAAACGGTCTGAAAAATAGAAGCAGCATGAAGCGGTGTTCAAAAACATGAAGAGCCTGAAAACGTGTGAAAAATATGAGGAGCTTCAAAGTTGTGAAAAATATGAAGAGCTTCAAAAGGTGTCAAAAATGAGATGAGTATGAACCGGTCTGAAAAATAGGAGGAGCATGAAGCGGTGTTGAAAAACATGAAGCGCCAGAAAAGGTGTGAAAAATATGAAGAGCTTCAAAAGGTGTCAAAAATATGAGGAGCATGAAACAGTCTGAAAAATAATATGAGCATGAAGTGTTGTTGAAAACATGAAGAGATTGAAATGTTGTGAAAAATATGAAGAGCTTCAAAAGGTGTCAAATATATGAGGAGCGTGAAACGGTCTGAAAAATAGGAGGAGCATGAAGTGTTTTTGAAAACATGAAGAGACTGAAAAGTTGTGAATAATATGAAGCGCTTCAAAAGG
The DNA here is from genome assembly GCF_033118175.1 of Dama dama. NCBI lineage: Eukaryota > Metazoa > Chordata > Mammalia > Artiodactyla > Cervidae > Dama > Dama dama. The sequence goes on along the minus strand of NC_083688.1, from coordinate 63,127,634 downwards.
TGTCAAATATATGAGGAGGATGAAATGGTCTGAAAAATATGAGGATCATGAAGCGGTGTTGAAAAACATGAAGAGTCTGAAAACGTATGAAAAATATGAAGAGCTTCAAAAGATGTGAAAAATATGAAGAGCTTCAAAAGGCGTCAAAAATATGAGGAGCATGAAACGGTACTGAAATATAGGAGAGGCATGAAGTTGTGTTGAAAAATATGAAGAGCCTGAAAAGGTGTGAAATATATGAAGAGCTTGAAAAGGTCTGAAATATATGAGGAGCATGAAACTGTCTGAAAAATAGGAGGTGCATGAAGTGGTGTTCAAAAACATGAAGAGCCTGAAAAGGTGTGAAAAATATGAAGAGCTTCAAAAGGTGTCAAAAATATGAGGAGCATGAAACTGTCTGAAAAATAGGATGAGCATGAAACGGTTTTTAAAAAGATGAAGAGCATGAAAAGATGGGAAAAATATGTAGAGCTTCAAAAGGTGTCAAAATTATGAGAAGCATGAAACGGTCTGAAAAATAGGAGGAACATGAAGTGTTGTTGAAAAACAGGAAGAGCCTGAAAAAGTGTGAAATATATGAAGAGCTTCAAAAGGTCTGAAAAATATGAGGAGCAGGAAACGGTCTGAAAAATATGAGGAGCATGAAACGGACTGAAAAATATGAGGAGCATGAAGCTGTCATCAGAAACAGGAAGAGCCTGAAAAGGTGTGAAAAATATGAAGAGCTTCAAAAGGTGTGAAAAATATGAGGAGCATGAAACGGTCTGAAAAATAGGAGGAGCATGAAACGGTGTTCAAAAACATGAAGAGCATGAAAAGATGTGAAAAATATGAAGAGCTTCAAAAGGTGTCAAACATATGAGAAGCATGAAACGGTCTGAAAAATAGGAGGAGCACGAAACGGTGTTGAAAAACATGAAGAGCCTGAAATGGTGTGAAAATGTGAAGAGCTTCAAAATGTGTCAAAAATATGAGGAGCCTGAAAAGGTCTGAAAAATAGTAGGAGCATGAAACGGTGTTGAAAAACATGAAGAGCCTGAAAAGATGTGAAAAATATGAAGAGCTTCAAAAGGAGTCAAAAATATGAGGAGCATAAAACGGTCAAAAAATAGGAGGAGCATGAAGTGGTCGTCAAAAACAGGAAGAGCCCGAAAATGTGTGAAAAATATGAAGAGCTTCAAAATGTGTCAAAAATATGAGGAGCATGAAACTGTCTGAAAAATAGGAGGAGCATGAAGCGGTGTTGAAAAACATGAAGAGCCTGAAAAGGTGTGAAATATATGAAGAGCTTCAAAAGATTTCAGAAATGAGAGGAGCATGAATCGGTCTGAAAAGTAGGAGAAGCATGAAGCGGTGTTGAAAAACATGAAGAGCCTGAAAAGGTGTGAAAAATATGAATATTTCAAAAGATGTGAAAAATATGAAGAACTTCAAAAGCTGTCAAAAATGAGATGAGCATGAAACGGTCTGGGAAATAGGAGAAGCATGAAGTGGTGTTGAAAAACATGAAGAGCCTGAAAAGGTGTGAAAAATAGGAAGAGCTTCAAAAAATGTCAAAAATATGAGGAGCATGAAATGGTCTGAAAAATAGGAGCAGCATGAAACGGTGTTCAAAAACATGAAGAGCCTTTAAAGGTGTGAAAAATAGGACAAGCCTCAAAACGTGTCAAAAATATGAGGAGCATGAAACGGTCTGAAAAATAATAGGAGCATGAAGCGGTGTTGAAAAACATGAAGAGTCTGAAAAGGTGTGAAAAATATGAAGAGCTTCAAAAGGTATAAAAAATATGAGGAGCATGAAACGGTCTGAAAAATATGAGGAGCATGAAGCTATGTTGAAAAATATGAAGAGCTTGAAAAACTTTGAAATATATGAAGAGCTTCAAAAGGTGTGAAATACATGAGGAGCATGAAACGATCTGAAAAATAGGAGGAGCATGAAACGGTGTTCAAAAACATGAAGAGCCTGAAAAGGTGTGAAAAATATGAAGAGCTTCAAAAAATGTCAAAAATATGAGGAGCATGTAATGGTCTGAAAAATAGGAGCAGCATGAAACGGTGTTCAAAAACATGAAGAGCCTGAAAAGGTGTGAAAAATATGAAGAGCTTCAAAAAATGTCAAAAATATGAGGAGCATGTAATGGTCTGAAAAATAGGAGCAGCATGAAACGGTGTTCAAAACATGAAGAGCCTGAAAAGGTGTGAAAAATATGAAGAGGTTCAAAAGGTGTGGAATACATGAGGAGCATGAAACGGTCTGAAAAAAAACAGGAGCATGAAGCGGTGTTGAGAAACATGAAGAGCCTGAAAAGATGTGAAAAATATGAATAGCTTCAAAACGTGTCAAAATTATGAGGAGCATGAAACGATCTGAAAAATAGGAGGAGCATGACGCGGTGTTCAAAAACATGAAAAGCCTGAAAAGGTGTGAAAAATATGAAGAGCTTCAAAAAGTGTCAAAAATATGAGGAGGATGATTGGAATGAAAAAGAGGAGCAGCATGAAGCGGTGTTGAAAAACATGAAGAGCCTGAAAACGTGTGAAAAATATGAAGAGCATCAAAAGGTGTTAAAAATACGAGGAGCATGAAACGGTCTGAAATATAGCAGGAGCATGAAGTCGTGTGGAAAAACATGAAAAGCCTGAAAAGGTTTGAAAAATATGAAGAGTTTCAAAAGGTGTGAAATACATGAGGAGCAAGAAACGGTCTGAAAAATAGGAGAAGCATGAAGCGGTGTTGAAAAACATGAAGAGCCTGAAAAGGTGTGAAAAATATGAAGAGCTTCAAAAGGTGTCAAACATATGAGAAGCATGAAACGGTCTGAAAAATAGGAGGAGCACGAAACGGTGTTGAAAAACATGAAGAGCCTGAAATGGTGTGAAAATGTGAAGAGCTTCAAAATGTGTCAAAAATATGAGGAGCCTGAAAAGGTCTGAAAAATAGTAGGAGCATGAAACGGTGTTGAAAAACATGAAGAGCCTGAAAAGATGTGAAAAATATGAAGAGCTTCAAAAGGAGTCAAAAATATGAGGAGCATAAAACGGTCAAAAAATAGGAGGAGCATGAAGTGGTCGTCAAAAACAGGAAGAGCCCGAAAATGTGTGAAAAATATGAAGAGCTTCAAAATGTGTCAAAAATATGAGGAGCATGAAACTGTCTGAAAAATAGGAGGAGCATGAAGCGGTGTTGAAAAACATGAAGAGCCTGAAAAGGTGTGAAATATATGAAGAGCTTCAAAAGATTTCAGAAATGAGAGGAGCATGAATCGGTCTGAAAAGTAGGAGAAGCATGAAGCGGTGTTGAAAAACATGAAGAGCCTGAAAAGGTGTGAAAAATATGAATATTTCAAAAGATGTGAAAAATATGAAGAACTTCAAAAGCTGTCAAAAATGAGATGAGCATGAAACGGTCTGGGAAATAGGAGAAGCATGAAGTGGTGTTGAAAAACATGAAGAGCCTGAAAAGGTGTGAAAAATAGGAAGAGCTTCAAAAAATGTCAAAAATATGAGGAGCATGAAATGGTCTGAAAAATAGGAGCAGCATGAAACGGTGTTCAAAAACATGAAGAGCCTTTAAAGGTGTGAAAAATAGGACAAGCCTCAAAACGTGTCAAAAATATGAGGAGCATGAAACGGTCTGAAAAATAATAGGAGCATGAAGCGGTGTTGAAAAACATGAAGAGTCTGAAAAGGTGTGAAAAATATGAAGAGCTTCAAAAGGTATAAAAAATATGAGGAGCATGAAACGGTCTGAAAAATATGAGGAGCATGAAGCTATGTTGAAAAATATGAAGAGCTTGAAAAACTTTGAAATATATGAAGAGCTTCAAAAGGTGTGAAATACATGAGGAGCATGAAACGATCTGAAAAATAGGAGGAGCATGAAACGGTGTTCAAAAACATGAAGAGCCTGAAAAGGTGTGAAAAATATGAAGAGCTTCAAAAAATGTCAAAAATATGAGGAGCATGTAATGGTCTGAAAAATAGGAGCAGCATGAAACGGTGTTCAAAAACATGAAGAGCCTGAAAAGGTGTGAAAAATATGAAGAGCTTCAAAAAATGTCAAAAATATGAGGAGCATGTAATGGTCTGAAAAATAGGAGCAGCATGAAACGGTGTTCAAAACATGAAGAGCCTGAAAAGGTGTGAAAAATATGAAGAGGTTCAAAAGGTGTGGAATACATGAGGAGCATGAAACGGTCTGAAAAAAAACAGGAGCATGAAGCGGTGTTGAGAAACATGAAGAGCCTGAAAAGATGTGAAAAATATGAATAGCTTCAAAACGTGTCAAAATTATGAGGAGCATGAAACGATCTGAAAAATAGGAGGAGCATGACGCGGTGTTCAAAAACATGAAAAGCCTGAAAAGGTGTGAAAAATATGAAGAGCTTCAAAAAGTGTCAAAAATATGAGGAGGATGATTGGAATGAAAAAGAGGAGCAGCATGAAGCGGTGTTGAAAAACATGAAGAGCCTGAAAACGTGTGAAAAATATGAAGAGCATCAAAAGGTGTTAAAAATACGAGGAGCATGAAACGGTCTGAAATATAGCAGGAGCATGAAGTGGTGTGGAAAAACATGAAAAGCCTGAAAAGGTTTGAAAAATATGAAGAGTTTCAAAAGGTGTGAAATACATGAGGAGCAAGAAACGGTCTGAAAAATAGGAGAAGCATGAAGCGGTGTTGAAAAACATGAAGAGCCTGAAAAGGTGTGAAAAATATGAAGAGCTTTAAAAGATGTGAAAAATATGAAGAGCTTCAAAAGGCGTCAAAAATATGAGGAGCATGAAACGGTCTGAAATATAGGAGAGGCATGAAGTTGTGTTGAAAAATATGAAGAGCCTGAAAAGGTGTGAAATATATGAAGAACTTGAAAAGGTCTGAAATATATGAGGAGCATGAAACTGTCTGAAAAATAGGAGGTGCATGAAGTGGTGTTCAAAAACATGAAGAGCCTGAAAAGATGTGAAAAATATGAAGAGCTTCAAAAGGTGTCAAAAATATGAAGAGCTTCAAAAGGTGTCAAAAATGAGATGAGCATGAAACGGTCTAAAAACTAGGAGGAGCATGAACTGGTGTGGAAAAACATGAAAAGCCTGAAAAGGTTTGAAAAATATGAAGAGTTTCAAAAGGTGTGAAATACATGAGGAGCAAGAAACGGTCTGAAAAATAGGAGAAGCATGAAGCGGTGTTGAAAAACATGAAGAGCCTGAAAAGGTGTGAAAAATATGAAGAGCTTCAAAAGGTGTGAAATACATGAGGAGCATGAAACGGTCTGAAAAATAGGAGTAGCATGAGACGGTGTTGAAAAACATGAAGAGCCTGAAAAGATGTGAAAAATATGAAGAGCTTCAAAAGGTGTCAAAATTATGAGGAGCATGAAACGATCTGAAAAATAGGAGGAGCATGAAGCGGTGTTCAAAAACACGAAAAGCCTGTAAAAGTGTGAAAAATATGAAGAGCTTCAAAAGGTGTCAGAAATATGAGGAGCATGAATCGGTATGAAAAAGAGGAGGAGCATGAAGCGGTGTTCAAAAACATGCAGAGTCTGAAAAGGTGTGAAAAATATGAAGAGCTTCAAAAGGTGTCAAAAATATGAGGAGCATGAATCGGTATGAAAAAGAGGAGGAGCATGAAGCGGTGTTGAAAAACATGAAGAGCCTGAAAAAGTGTAAAAAATATGAAGAGCTTCAAAAGATGTGAAAAATATGAACAGCTTCAAAAGGTGTCAAAAATGAGATGAGCATGAAGCGGTGTGAAAAAAGGAGGAGCATGATGCGGTGTGCAAAAACATGAACAGCCTGAAAACGTGTGAAAAATATGAAAATCTTCAAAAGGTGTCAAAAATATGAGGAGCATGAAACGATCTGAAAAATAAGAGGAGCATGAAGTGGTGTTGAAAAACATGAAGTGCCTGAAAAGGTGTGAAAAACATGAAGAGCTTCAAAAGGTGTCAAAAATATGAGGAGCATGAAACGGTCTGAAAAATAGGAGGAGCCTGAAGCTGTTTTCAAAAACATGAAGAGCCTGAAAAGGTGTGAAAAATATGGAGAGCCTCAAAACGTGTCAAAAATATGAGGAGTATGAAACGGTCTGGAAATTAGCAGGAGCATGAAGCGGTGTTGAAAAACATGAAGAGCCTGAAAACGTGTGAAAAATATGAAGAGCTTCAAAAATGTGAAAAATATGAACAGCTTCATAAGGTGTGAAAAATATGAAGAGCCTCAAAATTTGTCAAAAATGAGATGAGCATGAAACGGTGTGAAAAATAGGAGGAGCATGAAGCGGTTTTAAAATTCATAAAGAGCCGAAAAAGGTTTGAAAAATATGAAGAGCTTCAAAAGGTGTCAAAAATATGAAGAGCTTCAAAAGGTGTCAAAAATGAGATGAGCATGAAACGGTCTAAAAAGTAGGAGGAGCATGAACTGGTGTGGAAACACATGAAAAGCCTGAAAAGGTTTGAAAAATATGAAGAGTTTCAAAAGGTGTGAAATACATGAGGAGCAAGAAACGGTCTGAAAAATAGGAGAAGCATGAAGCGGTGTTGAAAAACATGAAGAGCCTGAAAAGGTGTGAAAAATATGAAGAGCTTCAAAAGGTGTGAAATACATGAGGAGCATGAAACGGTCTGAAAAATAGGAGTAGCATGAGACGGTGTTGAAAAACATGAAGAGCCTGAAAAGATGTGAAAAATATGAAGAGCTTCAAAAGGTGTCAAAATTATGAGGAGCATGAAACGATCTGAAAAATAGGAGGAGCATGAAGCGGTGTTCAAAAACACGAAAAGCCTGTAAAAGTGTGAAAAATATGAAGAGCTTCAAAAGGTGTCAAAAATATGAGGAGCATGAATCGGTATGAAAAAGAGGAGGAGCATGAAGCGGTGTTCAAAAACATGCAGAGTCTGAAAAGGTGTGAAAAATATGAAGAGCTTCAAAAGGTGTCAAAAATATGAGGAGCATGAATCGGTATGAAAAAGAGGAGGAGCATGAAGCGGTGTTGAAAAACATGAAGAGCCTGAAAAAGTGTAAAAAATATGAAGACCTTCAAAAGATGTGAAAAATATGAAGAGCTTCAAAAGGTGTCAAAAATGAGATGAGCATGAAGCGGTCTGAAAAAAGGAGGAGCATGATGCGGTGTGCAAAAACATGAACAGCCTGAAAAGGTGTGAAAAATATGAAAATCTTCAAAAGGTGTCAAAAATATGAGGAGCATGAAACGATCTGAAAAATAAGAGGAGCATGAAGTGGTGTTGAAAAACATGAAGTGCCTGAAAAGGTGTGAAAAACATGAAGAGCTTCAAAAGCTGTCAAATATGAGGAGCATGAAACGGTCTCAAGAATCGGAGGAGCATGAAGAAGTGTTCAAAAACATGAAGAGCCTGAAAAGGTGTGAAAAATATGAAGTGCTTCAAAAGGTGTCACATATGAGGAGCATGAAACGGTATGATAAATAGCAGGAGCATGAAGCGGTGTTGAAAAACATGAAGAGTCTGAAATCTTTTGAATTATGAAGAGCTTCAAAATGTTAAAAATACGAAGAGCTTCAAAATGTGTAAAAAATATGAAGATCTTCAAAAGGTGTCAAAAATTAGATGAGCATGAAACGGTCTAAAAAATAGGAGGAGCAACAAGTAGTGTTGAAAAAAATGAAGAGCCTGAGAAGGTGTGAAAAATATGAAGAGCTTCAAAAGGTGTCAAAAATGAGATGATAATGAAGCGGTCTGAAAAATTGGAGGAGCATGAAGCGCTTTCGAAAACCATGAAGAGCCTGAAAAGGTGTGAAAAATATGAAGAGCTTCAAAAGGTGTGAAAAATATGAAGAGCTTCAAAAGGAGACAAAGATATAAGGAGCATGAAACTGTCTGAAAAATAGGAGGAGCATGAAATGGTGTTGAAAAACATGAAGAGCCTGAAAACGTGTGAAAAATATGAAGAGTTTCAAAAGATGTGAAAAATAAGAAGAGCTTCAAAAGGTTTCAAATATATGAGGAGCATGAAACGGTCTGAAAAATAGGAGGAGTATGAAGCGATGTTGAAAAACTTGAAGAGGCTGAAAACGTGTGAAAAATATGAAGAGCTTCAAAACGTGTGAAAATATGAAGAGCTTCCAAAGGTGTCAAAAATGAGATGAGCATGAAACGGTCTGAAAAATAGGAGGACTATGAAGTGGTGGTGAAAAATATGAAGAGCCTGAAAAGGTGTGAAATATATGAAGAGCTTCAAAAGGTTTCAAAAATATGAGGAGCATGAAACGGTCTGAAAAATATGAGGAGCATGAAGCGGTGTTCAAAAATATGAAGAGTCAGAAAAGTTGTGAAAATTATGAAGAGCTTCAAAAGGTGTCAAAAATATGAGGAGCATGAAACGGTCTGAAAAATAGGAGGAGCATGAAACGGTGTTCAAAAACATGAAGAGCCTGAAAAGGTGTGAAAAATAGGAAGAGCTTCAAAAGATGTGAAATATATGAGGAACATGAAACGGTGTGAAAAATAGGAGGAGCATGAAGCTGTGTTCAAAAACATGAGGGCCGGAAAAAGTGTGAAATATATGAAGAGCTTCAAAAGTTGTGAAATACATGAGGAGCATGAAACAGTTTGAAAAATAGGAGGAACATGAAGCGGGGTTCAAAAACATGAAGAGCCTGAAAAGTTGTGAAAAATATGAAGAGCTTCAAAATGTGTCAAAAATATAAGGAGCATGAAACGGTCTGAAAAATAGGAGGAGCATGAAGTGTTGTTAAAATGCATGAAGAGCCTGAAAAGGTGTGAAAAACATGAAGAGCTTCAAATGTGGCAAAAATATGAGGAGCATGAAACGGTCTGAAAAATAGGAGGAGCATGAAACGTTGTTCAAAAACATGAAGAGCCTAAAAAGGTGTGAAAATTAGTAAGAGCTTCGAAAGGTGTGAAAAAAATGAGGAGCATGAAAAGGTCTGAAAAATAGGAGGAGCATGAAGTGGTGTTGAAAAACATGAAGAGCCTGAAAACGTGTGAAAAATATGAGGAGATTCAAAAGATGTCAAAAATATGAGGAGCATGAAGCGGTCCGAAAAATAGGAAGAGCATGAAGCGGTGTTGAAAACATTAAGAGCCTGAAAAGGTGGGAAATATATAAAGAGCTTGAAAAGGTGTCAAAAATATGAGGAGCATGAAACGGTGTGAAAAATAGGAGAAGCATGAAGTGATGTTGAGAAAACTGAAGAGACTGAAAAGGTGTGAAAAATATGAAGAGCTACAAAAGATGTGAAATATATGAGGAGCATGAAATGATCTGAAAAATAGGAGGAGCATGAAACGGTGTTGAAAAACATGAAGAGCCTGAAAAGGTGTGAAAATTATGAAGACCATCAAAATGTGTCAAAAAAAAGGAGGAGCATGAAATGGTGTTCAAAAACATGAAGAGCCCGAAAAAGTGTGAAAACTATTAAGATCTTCAAAAGTTGTCAAAAATATGAGGAGCATGAAACGATCTGAAAAATAGGAGTAACATGAAGCACCGTTGAAAAACATGAAGAGCCTGAAAAGGTGTGAAAAATATGAACAGCTTCAAAAGGTGTCAAAAATATGAGGAGCATGAAACAGTCTGAAAAATAAGAGGAGCATGAAGCAGTGTTGAAAAACATGAAGAGTATGAAAAGGTGTGAAAAATATGAAGAGCATTAAAAGGTGTCAAAAATATGAGGAGCATGAAACGGTCTGAAAAAAAGGAGGAGTATGAAGCGGTGTTGAAAACAAGAAAAGCCTGAAAATGTGTGAAAAATATGAAGAGCTTCCAAAGGTGTGAAAAATATGAATAGCTTCGAAATGTGTCAATAATGAGAGGAGCATGAAACGGTGTGAAAAATAGGAGGAGCATGAAGCGGTGTGCAAAAAGATGAAGAGCCTGAAAGGGTGTGAAAAATATGAAGAGCTTCAAAAGGTGTCAAAAATATGAGGAGCATGAAACGGTCTGAAAAATAGGAGGAGCATGAAGCGGTGTTGAAAAACATGAAGAGCCTAAAAAGGTGTGAAAAATATGAAGAGCTTCAAAAGGTGTCAAAAATATGAGGAGCATGAAACAGTCTGAAAAATACGAGGAGCATGAAACGGTGTTCAAAAACATGAAGAGCCTGAAAAGTTGTGAAAAATATGAAGAGCTTCAAAAGATGTCAAAAATAAGAGGAGCATGAAACGGTCTGCAAACATGGAGTAGCATGAAGTGGTGTTGAAAAACATGAAGAGACTGAAAAGGTGTGAAAAATATGAAAAGCTTCAAAAGACGTCAAAAATATGAGGAGCATGAAATGGTCTGAAATATAGGAGGATCATGAAGCGGTGATCAAAAACATGAAGAGCCTGAAAAGGTGAGAAAAATATGAAGAGCTTCAAAAGCTGTGAAAAATATCAAGAGCTTCAAAAAGTGTCAAAAATGAGATGAGCATGAAAGGGTCTGAAAAATAGGAGGAGCAAGAAGCGTTTTTGAAAAACATGAAGAGCCTGAGAAGGTGTGAAAAATATGAAAAGCTTCAAAAGATGTCAAAAATATGAGGAGCATGAAACGGTCCGAAATATAGGAGGAGCATGAAGCGGTGTTCAAAAACATGAAGATCCTGAAAAGGTGAGAAAAATATGAAGAGCTTCAAAAGGTGTCAAAAATATGAGGAGCATGAAACGGTCTGAAAAATAGGAGGATCATGAAGCAGTGTTCGAAAAAATGAAGAGCCTGAAAAGATGTGAAAAATATGAAGAGCTTCAAAATGTGTGAAAAATATGAGGAGCATGAAACGGTCTGCAAACATGGAGTAGCATGAAGTGGTGTTGAAAAACATGAAGAGACTGAAAAGTTGTGAAAAATATGAAAAGCTTCAAAAGACGTCAAAAATATGAGGAGCATGAAATGTTCTGAAATATAGGAGGATCATGAAGTGGTGTTCAAAAACATGAAGAGCCTGAAAAGGTGAGAAAAATATGAAGAGCTTCAAAAGGTGTCAAAAATATGAGGAGCATGAAACGGTCTGAAAAATAGGAGGAGGATGAAGCGGTGTTGAAAAACATGAAGAGCCTGAAAAGTTGTGAAAAATATGAAGAGCTTCAAAAATGTGAAAAATATGAAGAGCTTCAAAAAGTGTGAAAAATATGAAGAGCTTCAAAAAGTGTGAAAAATATGAGGAGTATGAAACGGTCTGAAAAATAGCAGGAGCATGAAGCGGTGGTGAAAAACATGAAGAGTCTGAAAACGTGTGAAAAACATGAAGAGCCTGAAACGGTGTGAAAAATATGAAGAGCTTCAAAAATGTGAAAAATATGAAGAGCTTCAAAAGGTGTGAAACATATGAGGAGCATGAAAGGGTCTGAAAAATAGCAGGAGCATGAAGCGGTGGTGAAAAACATGAAGAGTCTGAAAACGTGTGAAAAATATGAAAAGCTTCAAAAATGTGAAAAATATGAAGAGTTTTAAAAGGTGTGAAAAATATGAGGAGCATGCCACGGTCTCAAAAATAGGAGGAGCATGAAGCGGTTTTGAAAAACATGAAGAGCGTGAAAGGGTGTGAGAATTATGAAGAGCTTCAAAAGGTGTGAAATACATGAGGAGCATGAAACGGGCTGAAAAATAGGAGAAGCATGAAGTGGTGTGGAAAAACATGAAGAGCCTGAAAATGTGTGAAAAATATGAAGAGCTTCACAAGTTGAGAAATACATGAGGAGCATGAAACTCTCTGAAAAACAGAAGGAGCATGAAGCAGTGTTCAAAAACAAGAAGAGCCTGAAAAGGTGTGAAAATATGAAGAGCTTCAAAAGGTGTGAAAAATATGAAGAGCTTCAAAAGGTGTCAAAAATCAGATGAGTATGAAACGGTCTGAAAATTTGGAGGACCAAGAAGTAGATTGAAAAAAATGAAGAGCCTGAAAAGGTGTGAAAAATATGAAAAGCTTCAAAAGGTGTCAAAAATATGAGGAGCGTGAAACGGTCTGAAAAATAGCAGGAGCATGAAGCGGTGTTGAAAAACATGAAGAGCTTGAAAAGGTGTAAAAAATATGAACAGCTTCAAAAGGTGTCAAAAACATGAGAAGCATGAAACGGTCTGAAAAATAGGAGGAGCATGAAGCGGTGTTGAAAAACATGAGGAGCCAGAGAACTTGTGAAAAATATGAAGAGCTTCAAAAGGTGTCAAAAATGAGATGAGCATGAAACGGTCTGAAAACTAGGATGAGCATGAAGGGGTGTTCAAAAACATGAAGAGCCTGAAAAGGTGTGAAAAAATATGAAGAGCTTCAAAAGGTGTCAAAAATATGAAGAGCATGAAACGGTCTGAAACATAGGAGGAGCAAGAAACGGTGATCAAAAACATGAACAGCCTGAAAAGGTGTGAAAAATATGACGAGCTTCAAAAGGTGTGAAAAACATGAGGAGCATGAAACGGTCTGAAAAATAGGTGGAGCATGAAGCGGTGTTGAAAAATATGAAGAGCCTGGAAAGGTGTGCAAAATATGAAGAGCTTCAAAAGGTGTGAAATATATGAAGAGCTTCAAAAGGTGTCAAAAATGAGATGAGCATGAAACGGTCTGAAAAATAGGAGGAGCATGAAACGGTGATCAAAAACATGAAGAGCCTGAAAAGGTGTGAAAAATATGAAGAGCTTCAAAAGGTTTCAAAAATATGAGTTGCATGAAATCGTCTGAAAAATAGGAGGAGCATGAAGTGGTGTTGAAAAACATGAAGAGCCTGAAAAGGTGTGAAAAATATGAAGAGCTTCAAAAGGTTTCAAAAATATGAGTTGCATGAAATGGTCTGAAAAATAGGAGGAGCAAGAAGCGGTGTTAAAAAACATGAAGAGCCTGAAAAGGTGTGAAAAATATGACGAGCTTCAGAAGGTGTGAAAAATATGAAGAGCTTCAACAGGTGTCAAAGATTAGATGAGCATGAAACGGTCTGAAAAATTGGAGGAGCAAGAAGTAGTGTTGAAAAAAATGAAGAGCCTGAAAAGGTGTAAAAAATATGAAAAGCTTCAAAAGGTGTCAAAAATATGAGGAGCATGAAACGGTCTGAAAAATAGGTGGAGCATGAAGCGGTGTTGAAAAATATGAAGAGCCTGGAAAGGTGTGCAAAATATGAAGAGCTTCAAAAGATGTGAAATATATGAAGAGCTTCAAAAGGTGTCAAAAATGAGATGAGCATGAAACGGTCTGAAAAATAGGAGGAGCATGAAACGGTGATCAAAAACATGAAGAGCCTGAAAAGGTGTGAAAAATATGAAGAGATTCAAAATGTGTGAAATACATGAGGAGCATGAAACGGGCTGAAAAATAGGAGAAGCATGAAGGGGTGTGGAAAAACATGAAGAGCCTGAAAAGGTTTGAAAAATATGAAGAGCTTCAAAAGTGTGAAATACATGAGGAGCATAAAACTTTCTGAAAAATAGGAGGAGCATGAAGCGGTGTTCAAAAACATGAAGAGCCTGAAAAGTTGTGAAAATTATGAAAAGCTTCAAAAGGTGTTAAAAATGAGATGAGAATGAAACGGTCTGAAAAATAGGAGGATCAAGAAATGGTGTTGAAAAACATGAAGAGCCTAAAAACGTGTGAAAAATATGAAGAGCTACAAAAGGTGTCAAAAATGAGATGAGCATGAAACGGTCTAAAAAATAGGAGGAGCGAGAAGTGGTGTTCAAAAATATGAAGAGCCTGAAAAGGTGTGAAAAATATGAAGAGCTTCAAAAGGTGTGAAAAATATGAGGAGCATGAAACGGTCTGAAAAATAGAAGTGGCATGAAATGGTGTTCAAAAACATGAAGAGCTGAAAAGGTGTGAAAAATATGAAGAGCTTCAAAAGGGGTGAAATACATGAGGAGCATGAAACGGTCTGAAAATTAGGAGAAGCATGAAGTGGTGTTGACAAACATGAAGAGCCTGAAAAGTTGTGAAAAATATGAAGAGCTTCAAAAGGTGTCAAACATATGAAGAGCATGAAACCGTCTGAAAAATAGGAGGATCATGAAGCAGTGTTCAAAAACATGAAGAGCCTGAAAATGTGTGAAAAATATTCAGAGCTTCAAAATGTGTCAAATATATGAGGAGCATGAAACGGTCTGAAAAATAGGAGGAGGATGAAACGGTGATTAAAAACATGAAGAGCCTGAAAAGGTGTGAAAAATATGAAGAGATTCAAAAGGTGTGAAATACATGAGGAGCATGAAACAGGCCGAAAAATAGGAGAAGCATGAAGTGGTGTGGAAATACATGAAGAGCCTGAAAAGGTGTGAAAAATATGAAGGGCTTCTAAAGGTGTCAAAAATATGAGGAGCATGAAGGTCTGAAAAATAGGAGGAGCTTGAAGCGGTGTTCAAAAATATGAAGAGCCTGAAAACGTGTGAAAAAATATGAAGAGCTTCAAAAGGTGTGAAGAATATGAAGAGCTTCAAAAGGTGTCAAAAATGAGATGAGCATGAAACGGTCTGAACAAAAGGAGGAGCATGAAGTGGTGTTGAAAAAAAAAGAAGAGCCTGAAAAGGTGTGAAATATATGAAGAGCTTCAAAAGGTGTCAAAAATATGAGGAGCATGAAACGGTGTGAAATATAGGAGGACCATGAAAAGGTGTTAAAAAACATGAAGAGCCTCAAAAGGTGTGAAACATATGAGGAGCATGAAACGGTATGAAAAGTAGGAAGAGCATGAAGTGGTGTTGAAAAACATGAAGAGCCTCAACAGGTGTGAAAAATATGAAGAGCTTCAAACTGTGTCAAATATATGAGAAACATGAAACGGTATGAAAAATAGGAGGAGCATGAAGTGGTGTTCAAAAACATGAAAAGCCTGAAAAGGTGTGAAATATATGAAGAGCTTCAAAAGGTGTCAAAATATGTGGAGCACGAAACGGTCTGAAAAATAGGAGGAGCATGAAGTGGTTTTGAAAAATATGAAGAGCTTCTAAAATTGTCAAAAATATCAGGAGCATGAAACGGTCTGAAAAATAGGAGGAGCATGAAGTGGTGTTGAAAAACATGAAGAGCCTGAAAAGGTGTGAAAACTATGAAGAGCTACAAAAGTTGAAAAATACATGAGGAGCATGAAACTCTCTTTAAAATAGAAGGAGCATGAAGCGGTGTTCAAAAACAAGAAGAGCCTGAAAAGGTGTGAAAATATGAAGAGCTTCAAAAGGTGTGAAAAATATGAAGAGTTTCAAAAGGTGTCAAAAATTACATGAGCATGAAACGGTCTGAAAATTTGGAGGAGCAAGAAGTAGTGTTGAAAAAAATGAAGAGCCTGAAAAGGTGTGAAAAATATGAAAAGCTTCAAAAGGTGTCAAAAATATGAGGAGCATGAAACGGTCTGAAAAATAGCAGGAGCATGAAGCGGTGTTGAAAAACATGAAGAGCTTGAAAAGGTGTGAAAAATATGAAGAGCTTCAAAAGGTGTCAAAAATATGAGAAGCATGAAACGGTCTGAAAAATATGAGGAGCATGAAGCGGTGTTGCAAAACATGAGGAGCCAGAGAACTTGTGAAAAATATGAAGAGCTTCAAAAGGTGTCAAAAATGAGATGAGCATGAAACGGTCTGAAAAATAGGAGGAGCATGAAGCTGTGTTGAAAAACATGAAGAGTCTGAAAAGTTGTGAAAGATATGAAGAGTTTCTAAAGATGTCAAAAATATGAGAAGCATGAAACGTTCTGAAAAATAGAAGGAGCATGAAGCGGTGTTGAAAGACATGAGGAGCCAGAGAACTTGTGAAAAATATGAAGAGCTTCAAAAGGTGTGAAAAATATGAGGAGCATGAAACGGTCTGAAAATTAGAAGTGGCATGAAATGGTGTTCAAAAACATGAAGAGCTGAAAAGCTGTGAAAAATATGAACAGCTTCAAAAGGGGTGAAATACATGAGGAGCATGAAACGGTCTGAAAATTAGGAGAAGCATGAAGTGGTGTTGAAAAACATGAAGAGCCTGAAAAGGTGTGAAAAATATGAAGAGCTTCAAAAGGTGTCAAACATATGAAGAGCATGAAACCGTCTGAAAAATAGGAGGATCATGAAGCAGTGTTCAAAAACATGAAGAGCCTGAAAATGTGTGAAAAATATTCAGAGCTTCAAAATGTGTCAAATATATGAGGAGCATGAAACGGTCTGAAAAATAGGAGGAGGATGAAACGGTGATTAAAAACATGAAGAGCCTGAAAACGTGTGAAAAATATGAAGAGCTTCAAAAGGTGTGAAATACATGAGGAGCATGAAACAGGCCGAAAAATAGGAGAAGCATGAAGTGGTGTGGAAAAACATGAAGAGCCTGAAAAGGTGTGAAAAATATGAAGGGCTTCTAAAGGTGTCAAAAATATGAGGAGCATGAAGGTCTGAAAAATAGAAGGAGCATGAAGCGGTGTTGAAAGACATGAGGAGCCAGAGAACTTGTGAAAAATATGAAGAGCTTCAAAAGGTGTGAAAAATATGAGGAGCATGAAACGGTCTGAAAATTAGAAGTGGCATGAAATGGTGTTCAAAAACATGAAGAGCTGAAAAGCTGTGAAAAATATGAACAGCTTCAAAAGGGGTGAAATACATGAGGAGCATGAAACGGTCTGAAAATTAGGAGAAGCATGAAGTGGTGTTGAAAAACATGAAGAGCCTGAAAAGGTGTGAAAAATATGAAGAGCTTCAAAAGGTGTCAAAAATATGAGGAGCATGAAACGGTCTGACAAATAGGACGAGCATGAAGAGGCGTTTAAAAAAAAGAAGAGCCTGAAAAGGTGTGAAATATATGAAGAGCTTCAAAAGGTGTCAAAAATATGAGGAGAATGAAACGGTCTGAAAAATAGGAGGAGCATGATGTGGTGTTGAAAAACATGAAGAGCCTGAAAAGGTGTGAAAAATATGAAGAGCTTCAAAAGGTGTGAAATACATGAGGACCATGAAACAGGCCGAAAAATAGGAGAAGCATGAAGTGGTGTGGAAAAACATGAAGAGCCTGAAAAGGTGTGAAAAATATGAAGAGCTTCAAAAGGTGTGAAATACATGAGGAGCATGAAACGGTCTGAAAAATAGGAGAAGCATGAAGTGGTGTTGAAAAACATGAAGAGCCTGAAAAGGTGTGAAAAATATGAAGAGCTTCAAAAGGTGTGAAATACATGAGGAGCATGAAACAGGCCGAAAAATAAGAGAAGCATGAAGTGGTGTGGAAAAACATGAAGAGCCTAAAAAGTTGTGAGAAATATGAAGAGCTTCAAAAGATGTGAAATACATGAGGAGCATGAAACTCTCTGAAAAATAGGAGGAGCATGAAGCGGTGTTCAAAAATACGAAGAGCCTAAAAAGTTGTGAGAAATATGAAGAGCTTCAAAAAGTGTCAAAATTGAGATCAGCATGAAACGGTCTGGAAATAGGAGGAGCATGAAGCAGTGTTGAAAAACATGAACAGCATAAAAAGTTGTGAAAAATATGAAAAGCTTCAAAAGGGGTCAAAAATGAGAAGAGCATGAAACGGTCTGAGAAATAGGAGGATCAAGAAACGGTGTTGAAAAACATGAAGAGCCTGAAAACGTGTGAAAAATATGACGAGCTACAAAAGGTGTCAAAAATGAGATGAGCATGAAACGGTTTGAAAAATAGGAGGAGCGAGAAGCGGTGTTCAAAAATATGAAGAGCCTGAAAAGGTGTGAAAAATATGAAGAGCTTCCAAAGGTGTGAAAAATATGAGGAGCATGAAACGGTCTGAAAAATAGAAGTGGCATGAAATGGTGTTCAAAAACATGAAGAGCTGAAAAGGTGTGAAAAATATGAAGAGCTTCAAAAGGGGTGAAATACATGAGGAGCATGAAACGGTCTGAAAATTAGGAGAAGCGCGAAGTGGTGTTGAAAAACATGAAGAGCCTGAAAAGGTGTGAAAAATATGAAGAGCTTCAAAAGGTGTCAAACATATGAAGAGCATGAAACCGTCTGAAAAATAGGAGGATCATGAAGCAGTGTTCAAAAACATGAAGAGCCTGAAAATGTGTGAAAAATATTCAGAGCTTCAAAATGTGTCAAATATATGAGGAGATTGAAACGGTCTGAAAAATAGGAGGAGGATGAAACGGTGATTAAAAACATGAAGAGCCTGAAAACGTGTGAAAAAATATGAAAAGCTTCAAAATTTTGAAGAATATGAAGAGTTTCAAAAGGTGTCAAAAATATGAGGAGCATGAAACGGTCTGAAAAATAGGAGGAGCATGAAATGGTGATCAAACACATGAAGGGCCTGAAAAGTTTTGAAAAATATAAAGAGCTTCAAAAGGTGTGAAATTCATGAGGAGCATGAAACTCTCTGAAATATAGGAGGAGCATGAAGCGGTTAGCAACAACATGAAGAGCCTGAAATGTAGTGAAAAATATGCAAAGCTTCTACAGGTGTTAAAGATGAGATGAGCATGAAACGGTCTGAAAAATAGGAGGATCAAGAAACGGTGTTGAAAAACATGAAGAGCCAGAAAAAGTGTGAAAAATATGAAGAGCTACAAAAGGTGTCAAAAATGAAATGAGCATGAAACGGTCTGACAAATAGGACGAGCATGAAGATGCGTTGAAAAAAAAGAAGAGCCTGAAAAGGTGTGAAATATATGAAGAGCTTCAAAAGGTGTCAAAAATATGAGGAGAATGAAACGGTCTGAAAAATAGGAGGAGCATGATGGGTGTTCAAAAATATGAAGAGCCTGAAAAGGTGTGAAAAATATGAAGAGCTTCAAAAGGTGTCAAAAATATGAGGAGCATGAAACGGTCTGAAAAATAGGAGGAGCATGAAATGGTGATCAAACACATGAAGGGCCTGAAAAGTTTTGAAAAATATAAAGAGCTTCAAAAGGTGTGAAATACATTTGGACATGAAACGGTCTGAAAAATAGGAGGAGCATGAGGCGGTTTTCAAATACATGAAGAGCCTGAAAAGTGTGAAAAATATGAAGTGCTTCAAAAGGTGTCAAAAACATGAGGAGCATGAAACGGTCTGAAAAATAGGAGGAGCATGAGGCGGTTTTCAAATACATGAAGAGCCTGAAAAGGTGTGAAAAAAATGAAGATATTCAAAAGGTGTCAAAAATATGAGGAGCATGAAACGTTCTGAAAAATAGGAGGAGCATGAAGCGGTTTTGAAAAATATGAAGTGCCTGAAAAGGTGTGAAATATATGAAGAGCTTCAAAACTTTTCAAATATGAGGAGCATGAAACGGTCTGAAAAATAACAGTAGATGCAGTGGTGTTCAAAAACATGAAGAGCCGGAAAATGTGTGAAAAATACGAAGAGCTTCAAAAGGTGTCAAAATATGAGGAGCATGAAACGGCCTGAAAAGTAGGAGGAGCATGAAACGGTATGAAAAATAGGAGGAGCATGAATCGGTGTTCAAAAACATGAAGAGCTTGAAAAGGTGTGAAATATATGAAGAGCTTCAAAAGGTGTCAAAAATAGGAGGAGAATGAAACTGTCTGACATAAAAGAGGAGCATGAAGCGGTGTTGAAAACCATGAAGAGCCTGAAAAGTTGTGAAAAATATGAAGAGCTTCAAAAAGTGTCAAACATAGTAGGAGCATAAAACGGTCTTAAAAATAGGAGGAGCATGAAGCCGTGTTCAAAAACATGAAGAGCCTGAAAATGTGTGAAAAATATGAAGAGCTTCAAAAGGATTGAAATACATGAGGAGCACGAAACGGTCTGAAAAAAAAGAGGAGTTTGAAGCGGTGTTGAAAAACATGAAGAGCCTGAAAAGGTGTGAAAATATGGAGAGCTTCAAAAGGTGCCCAAAATATGAGGAGCATGAAACGGTCTGAAAAATAGAGGGAGCATTAAGTGGTGTTGAAAAACATGAAGAGGCTGAAAAGGTGTGAAAAATATGAAGAGCTTCAAAAGATGTCAAAAATATGAGGAGCATGAAACCGTCTGAAAAATAGGAGGAGCATGAAACGGTGTTGAAAACCATGAAGAGCCTGAATAGGTGTGAAAAATATGAAAAGCCTCAAAATTGTCAAAATTATGAGGAGCATGAAACGGTCTGAAAAAGAGGAGGAGCATGAAGCAGTGTTGAAAAACATGAAGAGCCTGAAAAGTTGTGAAAAATATGAAGAGTTTCAAAAGGTGTGAAATATATGAGGTGCAAGAAACGGTCTGAAAAATATAAGGAGCATGAAGCGGTGTTGAAAAACAAGAAGAGCCTGAAAAGGTGTGAAAAATATGAAAAGCTTCAAAAGATGTGAAAAATATGAAAAGCTTCAAAAGGTGTCAAAAATGAGATGAGCATGAAACGGTTTGAAAAATAGGAGGAGCATCAAGTGGTGTTGAAAAAAAAGAAGAGACTGAAAAGGTGTGAAAAATATGAGGATCATCAAAAGGTGTCAAAAATATGAGGAGCATGAAAAGGTCTGCAAAAAGGAGGAGCATGAAGAGGTGTTGAAAAACTTGAAGAGCCTGAAAAGGTGTGAAAAATATGAAAAGATTCAAAATCTGTCATAATATGAGGAGCATGAAACGGTCTGAAAAATAGGAGGAGCATGAAGCAGTGTTCAATAATATGAAGAGCCTGAAAAGGTGTGAAAAATATGAAGAGCTTCAAAAGTGTGAAAAATATTTGGAGCATAAAACGGTCTGAAAATAGGAGGAGCATGAAGTGGTGTTGAAAAAAATGAAAAGCCTGAAAAGGTGTGAATTATAGGAGGAGCTTTAAAAGGTGTCAAAAAAATGAAGAGAATGAAACGGTCTGTAAAATAGGCGGAGCATGAAGCGGTGTTGAAAAACATGAAGAGCCTGAAGAGGTGTGAAAAATATGAAGAGCTTCAAAAGGTGTGAAAAATATGAGGTGCATGAAATGGTCTGAAAAATAGGAGGAGCATGAAGCGGTGTTGAAAAACATGAAGAGCCAGAAAAGGTGTGAAAAATATGAAGACCTTCAAAAGGTGTGAAAAATATGAAGAGCTTCAAAAGGTGTCAAAAATTAGATGAGCATGAAACGGTCTGAAAAATAGGAGGAGCATGAAGTGGTGTTGAAAAAAATGAAGAGCCTGAAAAGGCGTGAAAAATATGAACGACTTCAAAAGATGTGAAATATATGAAGAGCTTCAAAAGGTGTCAAAAATATGAGGAGCATGAAACGGTCTGAAAAATAGGAGGAGCATGAAACGGTGTTCAAAAACATGAAGAGCCTGAAAAGGTGTGAAAAATAGGAAAAGCCTCAAAACGTGTCAAAAATATAGGGGCATGAAACGGTCTGAAAAATTGCAGGAGCATGAAGCGGTGTTGAAAAACATGAAGAGTCTGAAAACTTGTGAAAATATGAAGAGCTTCAAAAATAGTAAAAATATGAAGAGCTTCAAAAGTTGTGAAAAATATGAAGAGATTCCAAAGGTGTCAAAAATGAGATGAGCATGAAACGGTCTGAAAAATAGGAGGAGCATGAAGCGGTGTTGAAAATCATGAAGAGCCTGAAAAGGTGTGAACAATATGAAAAGCTTCAAAAGGTGTCAAAATGAGATGAGCATGAAACGCTCTGAAAAATAGGAGCAGCATGAAGTGTTGTTGAAAAAAATGAAAAGCCTGAAAAGGTGTGAAACATATGAAGAGCTTCAAAAGGTGTCAAAAATATGAGGAGAATGAAACGGTCTGCAAAATAGGAGGAGCATGAAGCCGTGTTCAAAAATATGAACAGTATGAAAAGGTGTGAAAAATATGAGGAGCTTCAAAATGTGTCAGAATATGAGGAGCATGAAACGGCCTGAAAAATAGGAGGAGCATGAAACGGTCTGAAAAATAGGAGGAGCAAGAATCGGTGTTGAAAACATGAAGAGCATGAAAAAGTGTGAAAAATATGAAGAGCTTCAAAAGGTATCAAAAATATGAGGAGCATGA
This sequence comes from Dama dama, assembly GCF_033118175.1. Classification (NCBI taxonomy): domain Eukaryota; kingdom Metazoa; phylum Chordata; class Mammalia; order Artiodactyla; family Cervidae; genus Dama; species Dama dama. The sequence goes on along the minus strand of NC_083688.1, from coordinate 63,105,811 downwards.
AACGTTCTGAAAAGTAGGAGGAGCCTAAAGCGGTTTTGAAAAACATAAGAGCCTGAAAAGGTGTGAAATATATGAAGAGCTTCAAAACTTGTCAAATATGAGGAGCATGAAACGGTCTGAAAATTAGGAGGAGCATGAAGCCGTGTTGAAAAACATGAAGTGCCTGAAAAGGTGTGAAATATATGAAGAGCTTCAAAACGTGTCAAATATGAGGAGCATGAAACGGTCTGAAAAATAGGAGAAGCATGAAGCTGTGTTCAAAAACATGAGAACCAGAAAAGGTGTGAAAAATATGAAGAGCTTCAAAAGGTGTGAAATATATGCGGAGCATGAAACGGTCTGAAATATAGGAGGATCATGAAGCGGTGTTCAAAACGTGAAGAGACTGAAAAGGTGTGAAAAATATGAAGAGCTTCAAACGGTGTCAAAAATATGAGGAGCATGAAACGGTCTGAAAAATAGGAGGAGCATGAAGCGGTGTTCAAAAACATGAAGAGCCTGAAAAGGTGTGAAAAATATGAAGAGCTCAAAAGGTGTCAAAAGTATTAGGAGCAGCAACGGTCTGAAAAATAGGAGGAGCATGAAACGGTGTTCAAAAACATGAAGAGCCTGGAAAGGTGTGAAAATTATGAAGAGTTTCAAAAGGGTTTAATATATGAGGAACATGATACGGTCTAAAAAATCGGAGGAGCATGAAGCGGTGTTGAAAAATATGAAGAGCCAGTAAAGGAGTGAAATAAATGAAGAGCTTCAAAAGGTGTCAAAAATATGAGGAGCAGGAACGGTCTGAAAAATAGCAGGAGCATGAAACGGTGTTCAAAAACATGAAGAGCCTGGAAAGGTGTGAAAATTATGAAGAGCTTCAAAAGGGTGTAATATATGAGGAACATGAAACGGTCTAAAAAATAGGAGGAGCATGAAGCGGTGTTGAAAAATATGAAGAGCCAGTAAAGGAGTGAAATAAATGAAGAGCTTCAAAAGGTGTCAAAAATATGAGGAGCAGGAACGGTCTGAAAAATAGCAGGAGCATGAAACGGTGTTCAAAAACATGAAGAGCCTGGAAAGGTGTGAAAATTATGAAGAGCTTCAAAAGGGTGTAATATATGAGGAACATGAAACGGTCTAAAAAATAGGAGGAGCATGAAGCGGTGTTGAAAAATATGAAGAGCCAGTAAAGGAGTGAAATAAATGAAGAGCTTCAAAAGGTGTCAAAAATATGAGGAGCATGAAACGGTCGGAAAAATAGGAGGAGGATGAAGCGGTGTTCAAAAACATGATGAGCCTGTAAAGGTGTGAAAAATATGAAGAGACTCAAAACGTGTCAAAATTATGAGGAGTATGAAACGGTCGGAAAAATAGCAGGAGCATGAAGCGGTGTTGAAAAACATAAAAAGTCTGAAAACGTGTGGAAAATATGAAGAGGTTCATAAATGTGAAAAATATGAAGAGCCTCAAAAGGTGTCAAAATGAGATGAGCAAGAAAAGGTCTGAAAAATAGGAGTAGCATGAAGCGGTGTTGAAAAACATGAAGAGCCTGAAAATGTGTGAAAAATATGAAGAGCTTCAAAAGGTGTGAAATACATGAGGAGCATGAAATTCTCTGAAAAATAGGAGGAGCATGAAGTGGTGTTGAAAAACATGAAGAGCCTGAAAATGTGTGAAAAATATGAAGAGCTTCAAAAGGTGTGAAATACATGAGGAGCATGAAATTCTCTGAAAAATAGGAGGAGCATGAAGTGGTGTTGAAAAACATGAAGAGATTGAAAAGGTGTGAAAAATATGAAAGCTTCAAAAGGTGTCAAAATATGAGGAGCATGAAACGGCATGAAAAATAGCAGGAGCATGAAGCGGTGTTGAAAAACATGAAGAGCCTGAAAAGATGTGAAAAATATGAAGAGCTTCAAAAGGTGTCAAAATATGAGGAGCATGAAACGGTCTGAAAAATAGCAGGAGCATGAAGCGGTGTTGAAAAACATGAAGAGCCTGAAAAGTTGTGAAAAATATGAAGAGCTTCAAAAAGTGTCAAAAATATGAGGAGCATGAAATGGTCTGCAAAAAAGGAGGAGCATGAAGTGGTGTTGAAAAACATGAAGAGCTTGAAAAGGTGTGAAAAATATGAAGAGCTTCAAAAGCTGTCAAAATTGAGATGAGCATGAAACGGTCTAAAAAATAGGAGGAGAATGAAGTGGTCTTCAAAAACATGAAGAGCATGAAAAGGTGTGAAAATATAAAGAGCTTCAAAAGGTGTCAAAAATATGAGGAGCATGAAACGGTCTGAAAAACAGGAGGAACATGAAGCGGTGTTCAAACACATGAAGAGCCTGAAAATGTGTGAAAATTATGAAGATCTTAAAAAGGTGTCAAAATTATGAGGAACATGAAAAGGTTTGAAAAATAGGAGGAGCATGAAACAGTGTTGAAAAACATGAAGAGTCTGAAGAGGTGTGAAAAATATGAAGACCTTCAAAAGCTTTGAAAAATATGAAGAATTTCCAAAGGTGTCAAAAATGAGATGAGCATGAAACGGTCTCAAAAATAGGAGGAACATGAAGTTGTGTTCAAAAACATGTACAGCTTGACAAGGTGTGCAAAATATGAAGAGCTTCAAAAGGTGTCAAAAATATGAGGAGGATGAAATGGTCTGAAAAATAGGAGGAGCATGAAGCGGTGTTCTAAAACATGAAGAGCCTAAAAAAGTGTGAAAAAAATGAAGAGCTTCAAAAGGTGTGAAAAATAGGAGGTGCATTAAACGGTGTTCAAACACAAGAAGAGCCTGAAAAGGTGTGAAAAATATGAAGAGCTTCAAAAGGTGTCAAAAATATGTGGAGCATGAAACGGTCTGAAAAATAGGAGGAGCATGAAGTGTTGTTTAAAAGCATGAAGAGCCTAAACAGGTGTGAAAAATATGAAGAGCTTAAAAAGGTGTGAAAAAAAAAGAAGAGCTTCAAAAGGTGTCAAAAATATGAGGAGCATGAAACGGTCTGAAAATAGGAGGAGCATGAAACGGTGTTCAAATACATGAAGAGCCTAAAAAGGTGTGAAAAATATGAAGAGCTTCAAAAGGTGTGAAAATATGAAGACCTGCAAAAGGTGTAAAAATCGATGAGCATGAAATGATCTGAAAATTAGGAGCAGCACGAAGCGGTGTTGAAAAACATGAAGAACCTGAAAACGTGTAAAATATATGAAGAGCTTCAAAAAATATGAGAAATATGAACAGCTTCAAAATGTGTCAAAAATGAGATGAGCATGAAGCGGTCTGAAAAAAGGAGGAGCATGAAGTGGTGTTGAAAAACATGAAGAGCCTGAAAAGGTGTGAAATATATGAAGAGTTTCAAAAGATGTCAAAAATATGAGGAGGATGAAACGGTCTGAAAAATAGGAGGAGCATCAAACTGTGCTGAAAAACATGAAGAGCCTGAAAAGGTGTGAAATATATGAAGAGTTTCAAAAGATGTCAAAAATATGAGGAGCATGACACGGTCTGAAAAATAGGAGGAGCATGAAGTGGTGTTGAAAAACATGAAGTGCCTGAAAAGTTGTGAAATATATGAAGAGTTTCAAAAGGTGTCAAAAATATGAGGAGAATGAACTGGTCTGAAAAATAGGAGGAGCATGAAATGGTGTTGAAAAACATGAAGTGCCTGAAAAGTTGTGAAATATATGAAGAGCTTCAAAAGGTGTGAAAAATATGAGGAGCTTCAAAAGGTGTCAAAAATATGAGGAGCCTGAAACGGTATGAAAAATAGGAGGAGGATGATACTGGGTTCCAAAACATGAAGAGCCTGAAAAGGTGAGAAAAATATGAAGAGCTTGAAAAGATGTGAAATACATGTGGAGCATGAAACGGTCTGAAAAATACAAGAAGCATGAATCGGAGTTCAAAAACATGAAGAGCCTGAAAAGGTGTGAAAAATATGAAGAGCTTCGAAAGGTGTCAAAAATATGAGGAGCATGAAACGGTCTGAAAAATAGGAACAGCGTGAAGCGGTGTTCAAAAACATGAAGAGCCTGAAAAGGTGTGAAAAACATGAAGATCTTCAAAAGGGGTCAAAAATATGAGCAGCATGAAACGATCTGAAAAATAGGAGGAGCATGAAGTGGTGTTCAAAAACATGAAGAGCCTGAAAAGGTGTGAAAAACATGAAAGGCCTCAAAACGTGTCAAAAATATGAGGAGCATGAAACGGCCTGAAAAATAGGAGGAGCATGAAGCGGTGTTGAAAAACATTAAGAGCCTGAAAACGTGTGAAAAATATGAAGAGCTTCAAAAGGTGTGAAAAATATGAAGAGCTTCCAAAGATGTCAAAAATGAGATGAGCATGAAACGGTCTGAAAAATAGGAGGAGCATGAAGTGGTCGTGAAAATCATGAAGTGCCTGAAAAGGTGTGAAATATATGAAGAGCTTCAAAAGTTGTGAAAAAATGAGGAGGTTCAAAAGGTGTCAAAAATAGGAGGAGCATGAAACGGTCTGAAAAATAGGAGGAGCATGAAACGGTGTTCAAAAACATGAAGAGCCTGAAAAGGTGTGAAAAATATGAAGAGCTTGAAAAGGTGTGAAATACATGAGGACCTGAAGCGGTCTGAAAAATAGGAGGAGCATGAAACGATGTTGAAAAACATGAAGAGCCTGAAAAGGTGTGAACAATATGAAGAGCTTCAAAAGGTGTCAAAAATATGAGGAGCATGAAACAGATTGAAAAATAGGAGGAGAATGAAGCGGTGTTGAAAAACATGAAGAACCTGAAAAGCTGTGAAAAATATGAAGAGCTTCAAAAGGTGTGAAAAATATGAACAGCTTCAAAAGGTGTGAAAAATGAGATGAGCATGAAGCGGTCTGAAAAATAGGAGCATGAAGTGCTGTCGAAAAACATGAAGAGCATGAAAAGGTGTGAAATATATAAAGATCTACAAAAGGTGTCAAAAATTTGGGGAGCATGAAACGGTCTGAAAAATAGGAGGAGCATGAAGTGTTGTAGAAAAACATGAAGAGCCTGAAAATGTGTGAAAAATATGAAGATCTACAAAAGGTGTCAAAAATATGAGGAGCATGAAACGGTCTGACAAATAGGAGGAGCATGAAGCGGTGTTCAAAAACATGAAGAGCCTGAAAAGGTGTGAAAAATATGAAGAGCTTCAAAAGGTGTGAAAAATATGAGGAACATGAAACGGTCTGAAAAACAGGGGGAGCAAGAAGCGGTCTTGAAAATCATGAAGAGCCTGAAAACGTGTGAAAAATATGAAGAGTTTCAAAAGGTGTGAAAAATGGGAAGAGCTTCAAAAGGTGTCAAAAATATGAGGAGCATGAAACGGTCTGAAAAATAGGAGCAGCATGAAACGGTGTTCAAAAACATGAAGAGCCTGAAAAGGTGTGAAAAATATGAAGAGCTTCAAAAGGTGTGAAATATATGAGGAACATGAAACGGTCTGAAAAACAGGAGGAGCAAGAAGCGGTGTTGAAAATCATGAAGAGCCTGAAAACGTGTGAAAAATATGAAGAGTTTCAAATGGTGTGAAAAATGGGAAGAGCTTCAAAAGGTGTCAAAAATATGAGGAGCATGAAACGGTCTGAAATATAGCAGTAGCATGTGGCGGTATTGAAAAGCATGAAGAGCCTAAAAAGGTGTGAAAAATATGAAGAGCTTCAAAAGGTGTGAAAAATATGAAAAGCATCAAACAGTCTGAAAAATAGGAGGACCATGATGCGGTGTTCAAAAAAATGTAGACCCTGAAAAGGTGTGAAACATTTGAAGTGCTTCAAAAGGTGTCATAAATGAGATGAGTATGAAGCGGTCTGAAAAAAGGAGGAGCATGAAGTGGTGTTGAAAAACATGAAGAGCCTGAAAAGTTGTGAAATATATGAAGAGTTTCAAAAGATGTCAAAAATATGAGGAGCATGAAACGGTCTGAAAAATAGGAGGAGCATAAAACTGTGCTGAAAATCATGAAGAGCATGAAAACGTGTGAAAAATATGAAGAGCTTCAAAAGGGAAGAATGACATTAAGAGCTTGAATACGAGTCAAAAAGAGATGAGCATGAAACGTTTTGAAAAATAGGAGGAGCATGAAATGGTGTTCAAAAAAATGAAGACACTGAAAAGGTTTGAAATATATGAAGAGCTTCAAAAGGTGTCAAAAATATGAGGAGCAGGAAACGGTCTGAAAAATAGGAGGAGCATGAAAGGGTGTTCAAATGCATGAAGAGCCTGAAAAGGTGTGAAAAATATGAAGAGCTTCAAAAGGTGTGAAATACATGAGGAGGTTGAAACGGTCTGAAAATAATAGGAGCATGAAGCGGTGTTGAAAAACATGAAGAGCCTGAAAACGTGTGAAAAATATGAAGAGCTTCAAAAGGTGTGAAAAATATGAAGAGCTTTCAAAGGTGTCAAAAATGAGATGCGCAGGAAACGGTCTGAAAAATAGGAGGAGCATGAAGCGGTGTTCAAAAACATGAAGAGCCTGAAAAGGTGTGAAAAATATGAAGAGCTTCAAAAGGTTTCAAAAATATGAGGAGCATGAAACGGTCTGAAAAGTAGGAGGAGCAAGAAGCGGTCGTCAAAAATATGAAGAGCCTGAAAAAGTGTGAAAAATATGAAGTGCTTCAAAAGATGTCAAAAATATGAGGAGCATGAAACGGTCTGAAAAGTAGGAGGAGCATGAAGCACTGTTGTAAAACATGAAGAGCCTGAAAAAGTGTGAAAAATATGAAGAGCTTCAAAAGGTGTGAAAAATATGAAGAGCTTTTAAAGGTGTCAAAAATGAGATGAGCAGGAAACGGACTGAAAAATAGGAGGAGCATGAAGCGGTGTTCAAAAACATGAAGAGCCTAAAAAGGTGTGAAAAATATGAAGAGCTTCAAAAGGTGTGAAAAATATCAAGAGCTTGAAAAGGTGTCAAAAATGAGATGAGCATGAAACGGTCTGAAAAATAGAAGGAGCATAAAGTGGTGTTGAAAAACAAGAAGAGCCTGAAAAGTTGTGAAATATATTAAGAGCTTCAAAAGGTGTCAAAAATATGAGGAGCATGAAAAGGTCTGAAAAATAGGAGGAGCATGAAGTGGTATTGAAAAACATGAAGAGCCGGAAAAGGTTTGAAAAATATGAAGAGCTTCAAAAAGTATCAAAAATATGAGGAGCATGAAACGGTCTGAAAAACAGGAGGAGCAAGAAGCGGCGTTGAAAATCATGAAGAGCCTGAAAAGGTGTGAAAAATATGAAGAGCTTCAAAAGGTGTGAAAAATATGAAGAGCTTCAAAAGGTGTCAAAAATATGAGGAACATGAAACGGTCTGAAAAATAGGAGCAGTATGAAACGATGTTCAAAAACATGAAGAGCCTGAAAAGGTGTGAAAAATATGAAGAGCTTCAAAAGGTGTGAAAAATATGAGGAACATGAAACGGTCTGAAAAACAGGAGGAGCAAGAAGCGGCGTTGAAAATCATGAAGAGCCTGAAAACGTGTGAAAAATATGAATAGTTTCAAAAGGTGTGAAAAATATGAAGAGCTTCAAAAGGTGTCAAAAATGAGATGAGCATGAAACGGTCAGAAAAAGAGGAGGAACATGAAGCAGTGTTCAAAAACATGAAGCGTCTGAAAAGGTGTGAAAAATGTGAAGAGCTGCAAAAAGTGTCAAAACTATGAAGAGCATGAAACGGTCGGAAATATAGCAGTAGCATGAAGCGGTATTGAAAAGCATGAAGAGACTAAAAAGGTGTGAAAAATATGAAGAGCTTCAAAAGGTGTCAAAAATATGAGGAACATGAAACGGTCTGAAAAATAGGAGGAGCATGAAGTAGTGTTGAAAAACATGAAAACACTGAAAATGTGTGAAAAATATGAAGAGCTTCAAAAGGTGTGAAATACATGAGGTGCATGAAACGGTCTGAAAAATAGGAGGAGCATGAAGCTGTGTTCAAAAACATGAAGAGCCTAAAAAGGTGTGAAAAATATGAAGAGCTTCAAAAGGTGTGAAAAATATGAGGAGCATGAAACAGTCTGAAAAATAGGAGGAGCATGATGCGGTGTTCAAAAAAATGAAGACCCTGAAAAGTTGTGAAATATGAAGAGCTTCAAAAGGTGTCAAAAATATGAGGAGCATGAAATGGTGTGAAATATAGGAGGAGCATGAAACGGTGTTGAGAAACATGAAGAGCCTGAAAAGGTGTGAAAAATATGAAGAGCTTCAAAAGGTGTGAAATATATGAGGAGCATTAAACGGTCTGAAAAATAGGAGGAGCATGAAGTGGTGTTCTAAAACATGAAGAGCCTAAAAAGGTGTGAAAAATATGAAGAGCTTCAAAAGGTGTGAAAAATAGGAGGTGCATTAAGCGGTGTTAAAACACAAGAAAAGCCTGAAACGGTGTGAAAAATATGAAGAGCTTCAAAAGGTGTGAAAAATAGGAGGTGCATGAAGCGGTGTTCAAACACAAGAAGAGCCTGAAAAGGTGTTAAAAATATGAAGAGCTTCAAAAGGTGTCAAAAATATGAGGAGCATGAAACGGTCTGAAAAATAGGAGGAGCATGAAACGGTGTTCAAAAACAGGAAGAGCCTAAAAAGGTGTGAAAAATGTGAAGAGCTTCAAAACGTGTTAAAAATATGTGGAGCATGAAACGGTCTGAAAAATAGGAGGAGCACGAAGTGTTGTTTAAAAACATGAAGAGCCTGAAAAGGTGTGAAATATATGAAGAGGTTAAAAATGTGTGAAAAAAAAGAAGAGCTTCAAAAGGTGTCAAAAATATGAGGAGCATGAAACGGTCTGAAAAATATGAGGAGCATGAAACGGTGTTCAAATACATGAAGAGCCTAAAAAGGTGTGAAAAATATGAAGAGCTTCAAAAGGTGTGAAAAAATGAGGAGGTTCAAAAGGTGTCAAAAATATGAGGAGAATGAAACGGTCTGAAAAATAGGAGGGGCTTGAAACGGTGTTCCAAAACATGAAGAGCCTGAAAAGATGTGAAATATATGAACAGATTCAAAAGCTGTGAAAAATATGAGGAGCATGAAACAGTTTGAAAAATAGGAGAAGCATGAAACAGTGTTGAAAACATGAAGAGCATGACAAGTGTGAAAAATATAAAGAGCATTAAAAGGTGTCAAAAATATGAGGAGCATGAAATGGTCTGGAAAAAAGGAGGAGTATGAAGCGGTGTTGAAAACATGAAAAGCCTGAAAATGTGTGAAAAATATGAAGAGCTTCCAAAGGTGTGAAAAATATGAATAGCTTCGAAATGTGTCAATATTGAGAGGAGCATGAAACGGTGTGAAAAATAGGAGGAGCATGAAGCGGTGTGCAAAAAGATGAAGAGCCTGAAAATGTGTGAAATATATGAAGAGCTTCAAAAGGTGTCAAATATATGAGGAGAATGAAACGGTCTGAAAAATAGGAGGCGCATGAAGTGGTGTTGACAAACATGAAGAGCTGAAAAGCTGTGAAAAATATGAAGAGCTTTAAAAGGTCTCAAATATATGCGGAGCATGAAATTTTCTGAAAATTAGGAGGAGCATGAAACGTTGTTCAAAACATGAAGAGCCTCAAAAGGTGTGAAAAATATAAAGAGCTTCAAAACCTGTAAAACATTGAGGAGCATGAAACGATCTGAAAAATAGGAAGAGCATGACGCAGTGTTGAAAAACATGAAGAGGCTGAAAAGGCGTGAAAAATATGAAGAACTTCAAAATGTGTCAAAAATGTGAGGAGATTGAAACGGTCTGAAAAATATGAGGAGCATGAAACGGTGTTGAAAAACATGAAGAGCCTTAAAAAATGTGAAAAATATGAAGAGCTTCAAAACGTGTCAAAAATATGAGGAGACTGAAACGGTCTGAAAAATATGAGGAGCATGAAACGGTGTTGAAAAACATGAAGAGCCTTAAAAAATGTGAAAAATATGAAGAGCTTCCAAATGTGTCAAAAACAGGAGGAGATGAAACGGTGTTCAAAACCTGAAGAGCCTGAAAAGGTGTGAAAAATATGAAGAGCTTCAAAAGGTGTCAAAAAATATGAGGAGCATGAAACGGTCTGAACAAAAGGAGGAGCATGAAGCGGTGTTGAAGAACATGAAGAGCCTGCAAAGGTGTGAAAATATGAAGAGCTTCAAAAGGTGTCAAAAATATGAGAAGCATGAAACGGTCTGAAATATAGGAGGAGCATGAAACGGTGTTCAAAAACATGAAGAGCCTGAAAAGGTGTGAAAAATATGAAGAGCTTCAAAAGGTGTGAAAAATTTGAAGAGATTAAAAAGGTGTGAGATACAGTAGGAGCATGAAACGGTCTGAAAAGTAGGAGGAGCATGAAGCAGTGTTGAAAAACATGAAGAGCCTGAAAAGGTGTGAAAAATATGAACAGCTTCAAAAGGTGTGAAAAATATGAGGAGCATGAAACGGTCTGAAAATTAAGAGAGGCTGAAACATTGTGGAAATACATGAAGAGCCTAAAAATGTGTGAAAAATATGAAGAGCTTCAAAAGGAGTGAAATACATGAGTAGCATGAAACGGTCTGAAAAATAGGAGGAGCATGAAGCGGTGTTGAAAAACATGAAGAGCCTGAAAAGGTGTGAAAAATATGAAGAGCTTCAAAAGGTGTGAAAAATATGAACAGCTTCAAAAGGTGTGAAAAATGAGATGAGCATGAAGCGGTCTGAAAAATAGGAGGAGCATGAAGTGTTGTCGAAAAACATGAAGAGCATGAAAAGGTGTGAACAATATGAAGAGGTTCAAAAGGTGTCAAATATATGAGGAGCATGAAACAGTCTGAAAAATAGGAGGAGCATGAAGCGGTGTTGAAAAACATGAAGAACCTGAAAACGTGTGAAAAATATGAAGAGCTTCAAAAGGTGTGAAAAATATGAACAGCTTCAAAAGGTGTGAAAAATGAGATGAGCATGAAGCGGTCTGAAAAATAGGAGGAGCATGAAGTGTTGTCGAAAAACATGAAGAGCATGAAAAGGTGTGAAATATATGAAGATCTAGAAAAGGTGTCAAAAATATGCGGAGCATGAAACGGTCTGAAAAATAGGAGGAGCATGAAGTGTTGTAGAAAAACCTGAAGAGCCTGAAAATGTGTGAAAAATATGAAGATCTACAAAAGGTGTCAAAAATATGAGGAGCATGAAACGGTCTGACAAATAGGAGGAGCATGAAGCGGTGTTGAAAAACATGAAGACCCTGAAAAGCTGTGAAAAATATGAAGAGCTACAAAAGGTGTGAAAAATATGTGGAGCATGAAAGGGTCAGAATTATAGGAGGAGCATGAAGTGGTGTTGAAAAACATGAATAGCATGAAAAGGTGTGAAAAATATGAAGAGCTTCAATAGGTGTGAAAAATATGAGGAGCATGAAAAGGTCTGAAAAATAGTAGGAACATGAAGTGGTGTTGAAAAACATGAAGAGCCTGAAAAGGTGTGAAAATGAAGAAGAGCTTCAAAAGGTGTCAAAAATGACATGAGCATGAAACGGTCTGAAAAATAGGAGGAGCATGAAGTGGTCGTGAAAATCATGAAGAGCCTGAAAAGGTGTGAAACATATGAATAGCTTCCAAAGGTGTCAAAAATGAAGTGAGAATGAAACGGTCTGAAAAATAGGAGGAGCATGAATAGGTGTTCTAAAACATGAAGAGCCTGAACAGGTGTGAAACATATGAATAGCTTCCAAAGGTGTCAAAAATGAAATGAGAATGAAACGGTCTGAAAAATAGGAGGAGCATGAATAGGTGTTCTAAAACATGAAGAGCCTGAACAGGTGTGAAACATATGAATAGTTTCCAAAAGTGTCAAAAATGAAATGAGCATGAAACGGTCTGAAAAATAGGAGGAGCATGAATAGGTGTTCTAAAACATGAAGAGCCTAAATAAGTGTGAAACATATGAATAGCTTCCAAAAGTGTCAAAAATGAAATGAGAATGAAACGGTCTGAAAAATAGGAGGAGCATGAAGCGGTGTTCAAAAATATGAAGAGTCTGAAAAGGTGTGAAATATATGAAGAGCTTCAAAATGTGTCAAAAATGAGATGAGCATGAAACGGTCTGAAAAATAGGAGGAGCATGAAGTGGTGTTGAAAACATGAAGAGCCTAAAAAAGTGTGAAATATATGAAGAGCTTCAAAAGGTGTCAAAAATATGAGGAGCATGAAACGGTCAGAAAAATATGAGCATCATGAAGCGGTGTTGAAAAACATGAAGAGCTTGAAATGTGTGAAAAATATGAAGAGCTTCAAAAGGTGTGAAAAATAAGAAGAGCTTCAAAAGCTGTCAAAAATGAGCTGAGCATGAAACGGTCTGAAAAATAGGAGGAGCATGAATAGGTGTTCTAAAACATGAAGAGCCTAAACAAGTGTGAAACATATGAATAGCTTCCAAAAGTGTCAAAAATGAAATGAGAATGAAACGGTCTGAAAAATAGGAGGAGCATGAAGCGGTGTTCAAAAATATGAAGAGTCTGAAAAGGTGTGACAAATATGAAGAGCTTCAAAAGGTGTCAAAAATATGAGGAGCATGAAACGGTTTGAAATAGGAGGAGCATGAAGCGGTGTTCAAAAACATGAAGAGCCTGAAAAGTTGTGAAAAATATGAAGAGCTTCAAAAGGTGTCAAAAATATGAGGAGCATGAAACGGTCTGAAAAATAAGAGGAGCATGAAGTGGTGTGGAAAAACAAGAAGAGCCTGAAAAGGTGTGAAAAATATGAAAGGCTTCAAAAGGTGTCAAAAATATGAGGAGCATGAAACAGTCTGAAAAATAGGAGGAGCATGAAACGTTCTGAAAAATAGGAGGAGAATGAAGCAGTGTTCAAAATCATGAAGAGCCTGAAAAGGTGTGAAGAATATGAAGAGTTTCAAAAGGTGTTAAATATGTGAGGAGCACGAAACGGTCTTAAAAATAGGAGGAAAATGAAACGGTGTTGAAAAATATGAAGAGCCTGAAAAGGTGTAAAAAATATGAAGAGCTTCAAAAGGTGTCAAAAATATCAGGAGCATGAAACGGTCTGAAAAATAGGAGGAGCATGAAACGGTGTTCAAAAACATGAAGAGCCTCAAAAAGTACAAAAAATATTAAGAGCTTCAACACGTCTCAAATACATGAGGTGCATGAAACGGTCTGAAAAAAGGAGCATGAAACCGTGTTCAACAACGTGAAGAGCCTGAAAGGTGTGAAAAGTATGAAGAGCTTCAAAACGTGTCAAAAATATGAGGAGCATGAAACGTTCTGAAAAATAGGAGGAGCATGAAGCGGTGTTGAAAAACATGAAGAGCCTGAAAACGTGTGAAAAATATGAAGGGTTTCAAAAGGTGTGAAAAATATGAACAGCTTCAAAAAGTGTCAAAAATGAGATGAGCATGAAGCAGTCTGAAAAATGGTGGAGCATGAAGTGTTGTTGAAAAACATGAAGAGCCTGAAATCGTGTGAAAAATATGAAGAGCTTCAAAAGGTGTGAAATACATGAGGAGAATTAATCGGTCTCAAAAATAGGAGTAGCATGAAGCGGTGTTGAAAAACATGAAGAGCCTGAAAAGGTGTGAAAAATATGAAGAGCTTCAAAAGGTGTGAAAAATACGAGGAGCATGAAGAGGTGTTCAAAAACATGAAAAGCCTGAAATGTTGTAAAAAATATGAAAAGCTTCAAAAGGTGTCAAAAATATGAGGAGCATGAAACGGTCTGAAAAACCGGAGGAGCATGAAGCGGTGTTCAAAAACATGAAGAGCCTGAAAAGATGTGAAAAATTTGAAGAGCTTCAAAAATGTGAAAAATATGAAGAGCTTCAAAAGGTGTGAAATATATGAAGAGCTTCAAAAGGTGTCAAAAATTAGATGAGCATGAAACGGTCTGAAAAATAGGAGGAGCATGAAGTGGTTTTGAAAAACAGGAAGCGCCTGAAAAGGTGTGAAAAATATGAAGAGCTTCAAAATGTGTCAAAAATATGAGGAGCATGAAATGGTATGAACAAGAGGAGGAGCCTGAAAAGGAGTTCAAAAACTTGAAGAGCCTGAAAAGATGTGAAAAATATGAAGAGCTTCAAAATATGTTAAAAATTGGAGGAGCATGAAACGGTCTGAAAAATATGAGGAGCAAGAAACGGTGTGAAAAATATGAAGATCTTCAAAAGGTGTCAAAATTATGAGGAGCATGACACGGTCAGAAATATAGGAGGAGGATGATGCGGATTTGAAAAACATGAAGAGTCTGAAAAGGTGTGAAAATTATGAAGCGCTTCAAAAGGTGTCAAAATTATGGGGAGCATTAAACGGTCTGAAAAACAGGAGGAGCATCAAATGGTGTTCAAAGACGTGAAGAGCATGAAAAGGTGTGCAATATAATAAGAGCTTCAAAAGGTGTCAAAAATATGAGGAACATGAAACGGTCTGAAAAATAGGAGGGGCATGATTTGGTATTGAAAAACAGAAAGAGCCTGAAAAGGTGTGAAAAATATGAAGAGCTTCAAAAGGTGTCAAAAATATGTGGAGCATGAAACGGTTTAAAAAATAGGTGGAGCATGAAACGGACTTCAAAAACATGAAGAGCCTGAAAAGGTGTGAAAAATATGAAGAGCTTCAAAAGGTGTCAAAAATATGAGGAGCATGAAACGGTCTGAAAAATAGGAGGAGCATGAAGTGGTATTGAAAAACAGAAAGAGCCTGAAAAGGTGTGAAAAATATGAAGAGCTTCAAAAGGTGTCAAAAATATGAGGAGCATGAAAGGGTTTAAAAAATAGAAGGAGCACGAAATGGTCTTCAAAAATATGAAGTGCCTGAAAAGGTGTGAAAAATATGAAGAGCTTCAAAAGGTGTCAAACATATGAGGAGCATGAAACAGTGTTCAAAAACATGAAAAGCCTGAAAAGTTGTGAAATATATGAAGAGCTTCAAAAGGTGTCAAAAATGTGAGGAGCATGAAACGGTCTGAAAAATAGAAGGAACATAAAGCGGTGTTGAAAAACATGAAGAACCTGAAAAGGTGTGTTAAAATATGAAGAGCTTCAAAAGGTGTCAAAAATATGAGGAGCATGAAACAGTCCGAAAAATAGGAGCAGCATGAAGCGGATTTGAAAAACATGAAGAGCCTTAAAAGATGTCAAAAATATGAAGCACTTCAAAAGGTTTCAAAAATATAAGGAGCATGAAACGGTCTGAAAAATAGGAGGAGCATGAAACGCTTTTCAAATCGTGAAGAGCCGGAAAAGGTGTGAAAAATATGAAGAACTTCAAAAGCTGTCAAAAATATGAGGAGTATGAAACGGTGTTCAAAAACATGAAAAGCCTGAAAATGTGTGAAATATATGAAGAGCTCCAAAAGGTGTCAAAAATAGGAGGAGCATGAAGCGGTGTAGAAAAACCTGAAGAGCCTGAAAAGGTGTGAAAAATATGAAGATCTTCAAAAGGTGTCAAAAATATGAGGAGCATGACACGGTCAGAAATATAGCAGGAGCATGAAGTGGTGTTGAAAACATGAAGAACCTGAAAAGTTGTGAAATGATGAAGAGCTTCAAAAGGTGTCAAATATATGAGCAGCATGAAACGTTCTGAAAAATTGGAGGTGCAAGAAACGATGTTCCAAACATGAAGAGCCTGAAAAGGTGTGAAAAATATGAAGGGCTTCAAAACGTACCAAAAATATGAGGAGCATGAAACGGTTTGAAAAACAGGAGGAGCATGAAGCCGTGTTGAAAAACATGAAGAGCCTGAAAAGGTGTGAAAAATATGAAGAGCTTCAAAATGTATCAAAAATATGAGGAGCATGAAACGGTCTGAAAAATAAGAGGAGCATGAAGCGGTGTTGAAAAATATGAACAGCATGAAAACGTGTGAAAAATATGAAGAGCTTCAAAAGGTGTGAAAAATATGAAAAGCTTCTAAAGGTGTCAAAAATGAGATGGGCATGAAACGGTCTGAAAATTAGGAGGAGCATGAAGTGGTGTTGAAAAACATGAAGAGACTGAAAAGGTGTGAAATATACGATGAGCTTCAAAAGGTGTGAAAATATGAAGAGCTTCACAAGGTGTCAAAAATATGAGGAGCATGAAACGGTCTGAAAAATAGGAGGAGCATGAAGCGGTGTTCAAAAACATGAAGAGCCTGAAAAGGTGTGAAATATATGAAGAGCCTCAAAGGTGTCAAAAATATGAGGAGCAAGAAACGGTCTGAAAAATAGGAGGAGCTTAAGCGGGTTGAAAAATATGAAGAGCCTGAAACGATGTGAAAAATATGAAGAGCTTCAAAAGGTGTCAAATATATGAGGAGCATGAAACGGTCTGAAAAATTGGAGAAGCATGAAGTTGTGTTCAAAAAAATGAAGAGCCTGAAAAGGTGCGAAAAATATGAGGAGCTTCAAAAGGTGTCAAATATATGAGGACCATGAAACGGTCTGAAAAATATGAGGAGCAAGAAACTGTTTTCAAAAACATGAAGAGCCTCAAAAAGTGTGAAAAGTATGAAGAGCTTCAAAGGATGTCAAAAATATGAGGAGCATGAAAATGTCTGAAAAATAGGAAGAGAATGAAGCGGTGTAGAAAAACATGAAAAGCCTGAAAAGGTGTGAAAAATATAAAGAGCTTCAAAAGGTGTCAAAAAGATGAGGAGCATGAAACGGTCTGAAATAAAGGAGGAGAATGAAGCAGTGTTGAAAAACATGAAAAGCCTGAAAAGGTGTGAAAAATATGAAGAACTTCAAAAGGTGTCAAAAATATGAGGAGCATGAAACGGTCTGAAAAATAGGAGGAGCATGAAGTGGTTTTGAGAAACATGAAGAGCCTGAAAAAGTTGTGAAACATATGAGGAGAATGAAACGGTCTGAAAAATAGGAGGAGCATGAAGTGGTGTAGAAAAACATGAAGACCCTGAAAAAATGTGAAAAATATGAAGAGCTTCAAAAGGTGTCAAAAATATGAGGAGCTTGAAACGGTCTGAAATATAAGAGGAGCGTGAAAAGGTGTTAAAACATGAAGAGCTTAAAAAGGTGTGAAACATATGAGGAGCATGAAAAGGTCTGAAAAATAGTAGGAGCATGAAGCGGTGTTGAAAAACATGAAAAGCCAGAAAAGGTGTGAAAAATATGAAGAGCTTCAAAGGGTGACAAAAATATGAGGAGCATGAAATGTTCTGAAAAATAGGAGGAGCATGAAGCGGTGTAGAAACACATGAAGAGCCTGAAAAGGTGTGAAATCTATGGAGAGCTTCAAAAGGTGTCAAAAATATGAGGGGCATGAAACGGTCTCAAATAAAGGAGGAGCATGAAGTGGTGTAGAAAAATATGAAGAGCCTGAAAAGGTGTGAAAAATATGAAGAGCTTCAAAAGGTGTCAAAAATATGAGGAGCAAGAAACGGTCTGAAAAACAGGAGGAGCATTAATCGGTGTTCAAAAATATGAAGAGCCTGGAAAGCTGTGAAAAATATGAAGAGCTTCAAAAGGTGTCAAAAATATGAGGAGCATGAAACGATCTGAAAAATAGGAGGAGCATGAAGTGGTGTTGAAATACATGAAGAGCCTGAAAAAGGTGTGAAACATATGAGGAGCCTGAAACAGTCTGAAAGAGAGGAGGAGCATGAAACGGTGTTGAAAAACATGAGGAGCATGGAAAGGTGTGAAAAATATGAAGAGCTTCAAAAGGTGTCAAAAATATGAGGAGCATGAAACTGTCTGAAAAATACGAGGAGCATGAAACCGTGTTGAAAAATATGAAGACCATGAAAGGGTGTGAAAAACATGAAGAGCTTCAAAAGGTGTCAAAAATATGAGGAGCATGAAACGGTCTGAAAAATAGGAGGAACATGAAACGGTTTGACAAATAGGAGGAGCATGAAACGGTGTTGAAAAACATGAAGAACCTGAAAGGTGTCGAAAATATGAAGAGCTTCAAAATGTGTCAAAAATATGAGGAGCATGAAACGGTTTGAAAAATAGGAGGAGCATGAAACGGTGTTGAAAAACATGAAGAACCTGAAAGGTGTCGAAAATATGAAGAGCTTCAAAATGTGTCAAAAATATGAGGAGCATGAAACGATCTGAATAATCGGAGGAGCATGAAAGCGTGTTGAAAAACATGAAGAGCACGGAAAGGTGTGAAAAATATGAAGAGCTTCAAAAGGTGTCAAAAATATGAGGACCATGAAACGGTCTGAAAAATAGGAGGAGCATGAAGCGGTGTTGAAAAACATGAAGAGCCTGAAACGTTGTGAAATATATGAAGAGCTTCAAAAGGTGTAAAAAATATGAGGAGTTTGAAACGGTCTGAAAAATAAGAGGATCTGGTTTCCTCAGTGTGTATGCCCAGAAGTGGAATTGCTGGGTCATATGGCAGTTCTATTTCCAGTTTTTTAAGAAATCTCTACACCGTTTTCCATAGCGGCTGTACTAGTGTGCATTCCCACCAACAGTATAAGAGGGTTCCCTTTTCTCCACTCCCTCTCCAGCATTTATTGCTTGTAGACTTTTGGATAGCAGCCATCCTGACTGGCATGTAATGGTACCTCATTGTGGTTTTGATTTGTATTTCTCTAATAATGAGTGATGCTGAGCATCTTTTCATGTGTTTGTTATCCATCTGTATGTCTTCTTTGGAGAAATGTCTGTTTAGTTCTTTGGCTCATTTTTTATTGGGTCATTTATTTTTCTGGAATTGAGCTGCAGGATTTGCTTGTATATTTTTGAGATTAATCCTTTGTCTGTTTCTTCATTTGCTATTATTTTCTCCCAATCTGAGGGCTGTCTTTTCACCTTACTTATAGTTTCCTTTGTAGTGCAAAAGCTTTTAAGTTTCATTAGGTCCCATTTGTTTAGTTTTGCTTTTATTTCCAATATTCTGGGAGGTGGGTCATAGAGGATCTTGCTTTGATTTATGTCGGAGAGTGTTTTGCCTATCTTCTCCTCTAGGAGTTTTAGTTTCTGGTCTTACATTTAGATCTTTAATCCATTTTGAGTTTATTTTTGTGTATGGTGTTAGAAAGTGTCCTATTTTCATTCTTTTACAAGTGGTTGACCAGTTTTCCCAGCACCACTTGTTAAAGAGGTTGTCTTTTTTCCATTGTATATCCTTGCCTCCTTTGTCAAAGATAAGGTGTCCATAGGTTCGTCTGAAAGAGACACGTGCACCCCAATGTTCATCGCAGCACTGTTTATAATGGCCAGGACATGGAAGCAACCTAGATGCCCGTCAGCAGATGAATGGATAAGAAAGCTGTGGTACATATACACCATGGAATATTACTCAGCCATTAAAAAGAATTCATTTGAATCAGTCCTAATGAGATGGATGAAGCTGGAGCCCATTATACAGAGTGAAGGAAGCCAGAAAGATAAAGAACATTACAGCATACTGACACATGTATATGGAATTTAGAAAGGTGACAACGATAACCCTATATGCAGAACAGAAAAAGAGACACAGAAATACAGAACAGACTTTTAAACTTTGTGGGAGAATGTGAGGGTGGGATATTTCAAAAGAACAGCATGTATGCTATCTATGGTGAAACAGATTACCAGCCCAGGTAGGATGCACGAGACAAGTGCTCCGGCTTGGTGCACTGGGAAGACCCAGAGGAATCGGGTGGAGAGGGAGGTGGGAGGGGGAATCGGGACTGGGAATACATGTAAATCCATGGCTGATTCATATCAAAGTATGACAAAACCCACTGGAAAAAAAATAAAAAAAAATAACAATAAAAAAAAAATAAGGGGAGCGTGAAACGGTGTTCAAAAACATGAAGAGCCTGAAAAGGTGTGGAAATTATGAAGAGCTTCAAAAGGTGTCAAATATATGAGGAGCATAAAACGGTCTGAAAAAAAGGAGGAGCATGAAATGGTGTTGAAAAACATGAAGAGCCTGAAAAGGTGTGAAAAATATGAAGAGCTTCAAAAGGTTTCAAAAATATGAGAGGCATGAATGGTCTGAAATATAGGGGGAGCATGAAGCGGTGTAGAAAAACAAAAGGTGTCAAATATATGAGGAGCATGAAACGGTCTGAAAAAAAGGAGGAGCATGAAATGGTGTTGAAAAACATGAAGAGCCTGAAAAGGTGTGATAAATATGAAGAGTTTCAAAACGTGTCAAAAAGATGAGGAGCATGAAACGGTCTGAAAAATAGGAGAAGCATGAAGCGGTGTTGAAAAATATGAAGAGCCTGAAAAGGTGTGATAAATATGAAGAGTTTCAAAAGGTGTCAAAAAGATGTGGAGCATGAAATGGTTTGAAAAATAGGAGGAGCATGAAACGATGTTGAAAAAAAATGAAGAGCTTGAAAAAGTGAGAAAAATATAAAGAGCTTCAAAAAGTGTGAAAAATATGAAGAGCGTCAAAAGGTGTCAAAAATGAGATGAGCATGAAACGGTCTGAAAAGTAGGAGGAGCATGAAGTGGTGTTGACAAACATGAAGAGCCTGAAAACGTGTGAAAAATATGAAGGGCTTTAACAGGTGTGAAAAATATGAAGAGCTTCCAAAGGTGTCAAAAATATGTGGAGCATGAAACGGTCTGAAAAATAGGAGGAGGAGAAGCGGATTTGAAAAACATGAAGAGCCTGAAATGGTGTGATAATTATGAAGCACTTCAAAAGGTGTCAAAATTATGGGGAGCATTAAACGGTATGAAAAATAGGAGGAGCTTGAAACCTTGTTGAAAAATATGAAGAGCATGAAAAGGTGTGAAAAATATGAAGAGCTTCAAAAGGTGTCTAAATATGAGGAGAAGGAAACGGTCTGAAAAATAGGAGGAGCATGAAACGGTGTTCAAAAACAGGAGGAACATGACAAATTGTGAAAAATATGAAGAGTTTCAAAAGGTGTCAAAAATATGAGGAGCATGAGACGGTCTGAAAAATAGGAGGAGCAAGAAACGGTGTTCAAAAATATGAAGAGCCTGAAAAGTTGTGAAAAATATGAAGAGCTTCAAAAGGTGTCAAAAATATGAGGAGCATGAAACGGTCTGAAAAATATGAGGAGCATGAAACGGTGTTCAAAATCATGCAAACCCTGAAAAGGTGTGAAATATATGAAGAGCTTCAAAAGATATCAAAAATAGGAGGAGCACGAAGCGGTGTAGAAAAACATGAAGAGCCTGAAAAGGTGTGAAAAATATGAAGAGCTTCATAAGGTGTCAAATATATGAGGAGCATGAAACGGTCTGAAAAATGGGAGGAGCATGAGGTGGTGTTCAAAAACATGAAGAGCCTGAAAAGGTGTGAAAAATATGAAGAGCTCCTAAACGTGTCAAAAATATGAGGAGCATGAAACCTTCTTAAAAATTGGAGGAGCATGAAGCGGTGTTCAAAAATCTAAAGAGCCTGAAAAGGTGTGAAAAATATGAAGAGCTTCAAAAGGTGTCAAAAATATGAGGAGCATGAAACGGTCTGAAAAATAGGAGTAGCACGAATGGTGTTCAAAAACATGAAGAGCCTGTTAAGCTGTGAAAAATATGAAGAGCTTCAAAAGGTGTCAAATATATGAGGAGCATGAAACGGTCTGAAATATAGGAGGAGCATGAGGTGGTGTTCAAAAACATGAGGAGCCTGAAAAGGTGGGAAAAATATGAAGAGATTCAGAAGGTGTCAATAATATGAGGAGCATGAAACGGTCTGAAAAATATGAGGAGCATGAATCGGTGTTCAAAAACATGAAGAGCCTGAAAAGGTGTGAAAAATATGAAGAGCATCAAGATTGTCAAAATATGAGGAGCATGAAATGGTCTGAAAAATAGGAGGAGCATGAAACGGTGTTGAAAAACATGAAGATCCTGAAAAAGTGTGAAAAATATGAAGAGCTTCAAAGGTGTCAAAAATATGAGGAGCATGAAACGGTGTGAAAAATAGGAGGAGAATAAAGCGGTGTTGAAAAACATGAAGATCCTGAAAAAGTGTGAAAAATATGAAGAGCTTCAAAAGGTGTCAAAAATATGAGGAACATGAAACGGTGTTCAAAACCATGAAGAGCCTGAAATGGTGTGAAAAATATGAAGAGATTCAAAGGGTGTCAAAAATATGAGGAGCATGAAATGGTCTGAAAAATAGGAGGAGCAAGAGAACGTGTTCAAAAACATGAAGAGCCGGAGAAGGTTTGAAAAATATGAAAAGCTTGAAAAGGTGGCAAAAATATGAGGAGCATGAAACGGTCTGAAAAATAGGAGGAGCATTAAGCTGTGTTGAAATTCAGGAAGAGCATGAAAAGGTGTGCAATATATGAAGAGCTTCAAAATGTGTCAAAAATATGAGGAGCATTAAACGGTCTGAAATATAGGAGGAGCATGAAGTGGTGTTCAAAAACGTGAAGAGCCTGAAAAGGTGTGAAAAATATGAAGAGCTTCAAAAGGTGTCAAAAATATGAGGAGCATGAAACGGTCTGAAAAATAGGAAGAGCATGAAATGGTGTTCAAAAACATGAAGACATGGAAAGGTGTGAAAAATATGAAGAGCTTCAAGAGGTGTCAAAAATATCAGGAGCATGGAACGGTCTGAAAAATAGGAGGAGCATGAAGCGTTGTTGAAAAACATGAAGAGCCTGAAAAGGTGTGAAAAATATGAAGAGCGTGAAAAGGTGTGAAAAATATGCGGAGCATGAAACTGTGTTCAAAAACATGAAGAGCCTGAAAAGTTGTTCAAAATATGAAGAGCTTCAAAAAGGGTCAAAAATGTGAGGAGCATGAGACGGTTTGAAAAATAGGAGGAACATGAAACGGTGTTCCAAAACATGAAGAGCCTGAAAAGGTGTGAAAAATATGAAGAGCTTCAAAAGGTGTCAAAAATATGAGGAGCAAGTAACGGTCTGAAAATTAGGAGGAGCATGAAGCCGTGTTCAACATCTTGAAGAGCGTGAAATGGTGTGAAAAATATGAAGAGCTTCAAAAGGTGTCAAAGATATGAGGAGCATGAAACGGTCTGAAAAATAGGAAGGGCATGAAATGGTATTCAAAAACATGAAGAGGCTGAAAAGGTGTGAAATATATGAAGAGCTTCCAAAGCTGTCAAAAATATGAAGAGCATGAAACGGTCTGAAAAATAGGAGGAGCATGAAATGGTGTTCAAAAACATGAAGACATGGAAAGGTGTGAAAAATATGAAGAGCTTCAAAAGGTGTCAAAAATATGAGGAGAAAGTAACGGTCTGAAAATTAGGAGGAGCATGAAGCCGTGTTCAACATCTTGAAGAGCGTGAAATGGTGTGAAAAATATGAAGAGCTTCAAAAGGTGTCAAAGATATGAGGAGCATGAAACGGTCTGAAAAATAGGAAGAGCATGAAATGGTGTTCAAAAACATGAAGAGGCTGAAAAGTTGTGAAATATATGAAGAGCTTCCAAAGCTGTCAAAAATATGAAGAGCATGAAACGGTCTGAAAAATAGGAGGAGCATATAACGGTGTTCAAAAACATGAAGAGCCTGAAGGGTATGAAAAATATGCAGAGCTTCAAAACTTCTCAAAAACATGAGGAGCATGAAACGGTCTGAAAAATAGGAGGAGTATGAAACGGTGTTCAAAAACATGAAGAGCCTGAAAAGGTGTGAAAAATATGAAGAACATGAAAATGTGTGAAAAATATGAGGAGAATGAAACTGTGTTCAAAAACATGAAAATCCTGAAAAGGTGTGAAAAATATGAAGAGCTTCAAAATGTGTGAAAAATTGGAGGAGTATGAAGCGTTGTTGAAATACATGAAGAGTCTGAAAAGGTGTGAAAAATATAAAAAGCTTCAAAACGTGTCAAAAATATGAGGACCATGAAACTGGCTGAAAAATAGGAGGAGGCTGAAGTGATGTTGAAAAACATGAAGAGCCTGAAAAGGTGTGAAAATCTGAAGAGCTTCAAAAGGTGTGAAATACATGAGGAGCATGAAACGATCTGAAATATAGGAGGAGCATGAAGCGGTGTTGAAAAACATGAAGAGCCTCAAAAGGGGTGAAAAATATGAAGAGCTTCAAAAGGTGTGAAAAATATGAGGAGCATGAATCGGTCTGAAAAATAGGAGAAGCATGAAGTGGTGTTGAAACACATGAAGAGCCATAAAACGTGTGAAAAATATGAAGAGTTTCAAAAGGTGTGAAAAATATGAACACCTTCAAAAGGTGTAAAAAATGAGATGAGCATGAACCGGTGTGAAAAATAGGAGGATCATCAAGTGGTGTTGAAAAACATGAAGAGGCTGAAAAGGTGTGAAAAATATGAAGAGCTTCAAAAGGTGTGAAAAACATGAGGAGCATGAATCGGTCTGAAAAATAGGAGGAGCATGAAGCGGTGTTGAAAAACATGAAGAGCCTGAAAAGGTGTGAAATATATGAAGAGCTTCAAAAGGTGTAAAAAATATGAGGAGTTTGAAACGGTCTGAAAAATAAGAGGATCTGGTTTCCTCAGTGTGTATGCCCAGAAGTGGAATGGCTGGGTCATATGGCAGTTCTATTTCCAGTTTTTTAAGAAATCTCTAAAGCGTTTTCCATAGCGGCTGTACTAGTGTGCATTCCCACCAACAGTATAAGAGGGTACCCTTTTCTCCACTCCCTCTCCAGCATTTATTGCTTGTAGACTTTTGGATAGCAGCCATCCTGACTGGCATGTAATGGTACCTCATTGTGGTTTTCATTTGCATTTCTCTAATAATGAGTGATGTTGAGCATCTTTTCATGTGTTTGTTATCCATCTGTATGTCTTCTTTGGAGAAATGTCTGTTTAGTTCTTTGGCTCATTTTTTATTGGGTCATTTATTTTTCTGGAATTGAGCTGCAGGAGTTGCTTGTATATTTTTGAGATTAATCCTTTGTCTGTTTCTTCATTTGCTATTATTTTCTCCCAATCTGAGGGCTGTCTTTTCACCTTACTTATAGTTTCCTTTGTAGTGCAAAAGCTTTTAAGTTTCATTAGGTCCCATTTGTTTAGTTTTGCTTTTATTTCCAATACTCTGGGAGGTGGGTCATAGAGGATCTTGCTTTGATTTATGTCGGAGAGTGTTTTGCCTATGTTCTCCTCTAGGAGTTTTATAGTTTCTGGTCTTACATTTAGATCTTTAATCCATTTTGAGTTTATTTTTGTGTATGGTGTTAGAAAGTGTTCTATTTTCATTCTTTTACAAGTGGTTGACCAGTTTTCCCAGCACCACTTGTTAAAGAGGTTGTCTTTTTTCCATTGTATATCCTTGCCTCCTTTGTCAAAGATAAGGTGTCCATAGGTTCGTCTGAAAGAGACACGTGCACCCCAATGTTCATCGCAGCACTGTTTATAATAGCCAGGACATGGAAGCAACCTAGATGCCCGTCAGCAGATGAATGGATAAGAAAGCTGTGGTACATATACACCATGGAATATTACTCAGCCATTAAAAAGAATTCATTTGAATCAGTCCTAATGAGATGGATGAAGCTGGAGCCCATTTTACAGAGTGAAGTAAGCCAGAAAGATAAAGAAGATTACAGCATACTGACACATGTATATGGAATTTAGAAAGGTGACAACGATAACCCTATATGCAGAACAGAAAAAGAGACACAGAAATACAGAACAGACTTTTAAACTTTGTGGG
Organism: Dama dama; assembly: GCF_033118175.1. Taxonomy (NCBI): domain Eukaryota; kingdom Metazoa; phylum Chordata; class Mammalia; order Artiodactyla; family Cervidae; genus Dama; species Dama dama. Next base: position 63,080,334 of record NC_083688.1, on the reverse strand, counting down.
AGAATGTGAGGGTGGGATATTTCAAAAGAACAGCATGTATGCTATCTATGGTGAAACAGATCACCAGCCCAGGTAGGAGGCACGAGACAAGTGCTCCGGCTTGGTGCACTGGGAAGACCCAGAGGAATCGGGTGGAGAGGGAGGTGGGAGGGGGAATCGGGACTGGGAATGCATGTAAATCCATGGCTGATTCATATCAAAGTATGACAAAACCCACTGGAAAAAAAATAAAAATAATTAAAAAAAATTAAAAAAAAAATAACAATAAAAAAAAAAATAAGAGGAGCATGAAACGGTGTTCAAAAACATGAAGAGCCTGAAAAGGTGTGGAAATTATGAAGAGCTTCAAAAGGTGTCAAATATATGAGGAGCATAAAACGGTCTGAAAAAAAGGAGGAGCATGAAATGGTGTTGAAAAACATGAAGAGCCTGAAAAGGTGTGAAAAATATGAAGAGCTTCAAAAGGTTTCAAAAATATGAGAGGCATGAACGGTCTGAAATATAGGCGGAGCATGAAGCGGTGTAGAAAAACATGAAGAGCCTGAAAAGGTGTGAAAAATATGAAGAACTTCAAAAGGTGTCAAAAATATGAGCAGGATGAAACGGTCTGAAAAACAGGAGGAGCATGAAACGGTGTTCAAAAACATGAAGAGCCTGGAGAAGTGTGAAAAATATGAAGAGCTTCAAAAGGCGTCAAAAATATGAGGAGCATGAAACGGTCTGAAAAAAAGGAGGAGCATGAAGCGGTGTTGAAAAACATGAAGAGCCTGAAAAGGTGTGAATAATATGAAGAGCTTCAAAAGGTGTCAAAAATATGAGGAGCATGAAACTGTCTGTAAAATAGTAGGAGCATGAAGCGGTGTTGAAAACATGAAGAGCCTGAAAAGGTGTGAAAAATATGAAGAGCTTCAAAAGGTGTCAAAAATATGAGGAGCATGAAACGGTCTGAAAAATAGGAGGAGCATGAAACGGTCTGAAAAATAGGAGGAGCATGAAGCGGTGTTCAAAAACATGAAGAGCCTGAAAAGGTGTGAAATATATGAAGAGCCTCAAAGGTGTCAAATATATGAGGAGCATGAAACGGTCTGAAAAATTGGAGAAGCATGAAGTGGTGTTGAAAAATATGAAGAGCCTGAAAAGGTGCAAAAAATATGAAGAGCTTCAAATGGTTTCAAAAATATAAGGAGCATTAAAAGGTGTGAAATATAGGAGGAGCAGGAAAAGGTGTTCAAAAACATGAAGAGCCTGGAAAGGTGTGAAAAATATGAAGAGCTTCAAAAAGTGTCAAAAATATGAGGAGCATGAAACTGTCTGAAAAATAGGAGGAGCATGAAGTGGTGTTCAGAAACATGAAGAGCCTGAAAAAGTTGTGAAACATATGAGGAGAATGAAACGGTCTGAAAAATAGGAGGAGCATGAAGTGGTGTAGAAAAACATGAAGACCCTGAAAAAGTGTGAAAAATATGAAGAGCTTCAAAAGGTGTCAAAAATATGAGGACCATGAAACGGTCTGAAAAATATGAGGAGCAAGAAACTGTTTTCAAAAACATAAAGAGCCTCAAAAGGTATGAAAAGTATGAAGAGCTTCAAACTGTGACAAACATATGATGAGCATGAAACGGTCTGAAAAATAGGAGGAGCATGAAGTGGTGTTGAAAAACATGAAGACTCTGAAAAAGGTGTGAAACATATGAGGAGCATGAAACGGTCTGAAAAATAGGAGGAGCATGAAGCGGGGTTGAAAAACATGAAGAGCCTGAAAAGTTGTGTAATATATGAAGAGCTTCAAAGGATGTCAAAAATATGAGGAGCATGAAAATGTCTGAAAAATAGGAAGAGAATGAAGCGGTGTAGAAAACCATGAAAAGCCTGAAAAGGTGTGAAAAATATAAAGAGCTTCAAAAGGTGTCAAAACGATGAGGAGCATGAAACGGTCTAAATAAAGGAGGAGAATGAAGCAGTGTTGAAAAACATGAAAAGCCTGAAAAGGTGTGAAAAATATGAAGAACTTCAAAATGTGTCAAAAATATGAGGAGCATGAAACGGTCTGAAAAATAGGAGGAGCATGAAGTGGTGTTGAGAAATATGAAGAGCCTGAAAAAGTTGTGAAACATATGAGGAGAATGAAACGGTCTGAAAAATAGGAGGAGCATGAAGTGGTGTAGAAAAACATGAAGACCCTGAAAAAATGTGAAAAATATGAAGAGCTTCAAAAGGTGTCAAAAATATGAGGAGCTTGAAACGGTCTGAAATATAGGAGGGGCGTGAAAAGGTGTTAAAAAACATGAAGAGCTTAAAAAGGTGTGAAACATATGAGGAGAATGAAAAGGTCTGAAAAATAGTAGGAGCATGAAGCGGTGTTGAAAAACATGAAAAGCATGAAAAGGTGTGAAAAATATGAAAAGCTTCAAAAGGTGACAAAAATATGAGGAGCATGAAAAGCTCTGAAAAATAGGAGGAGCATGAAGCGGTGTAGAAAAACATGAAGAGCCTGCAAAGGTGTGAAATCTATGGAGAGCTTCAAAAGGTGTCAAAAATATGAGGAGCATGAAACGATCTGAATAATCGGAGGAGCATGAAAGCGTGTTGAAAAACATGAAGAGCACGGAAAGGTGTGAAAAATATGAAGAGCTTCAAAAAGTGTCAAAAATATGAGGACCATGAAACGGTCTGAAAAATAGGAGGAGCATGAAGCGGTGTTGAAAAACATGAAGAGCCTGAAAAGGTGTGAAATATATGAAGAGCTTCAAAAGGTGTAAAAAATATGAGGAGTTTGAAACGGTCTGAAAAATAAGAGGATCTGGTTTCCTCAGTGTGTATGCCCAGAAGTGGAATGGCTGGGTCATATGGCAGTTCTATTTCCAGTTTTTTAAGAAATCTCTACAGTGTTTTCCATAGCGGCTGTACTAGTGTGCATTCCCACCAACAGTATAAGAGGGTTCCCTTTTCTCCACTCCCTCTCCAGCATTTATTGCTTGTAGACTTTTGGATAGCAGCCATCCTGACTGGCATGTAATGGTACCTCATTGTGGTTTTCATTTGCATTTCTCTAATAATGAGTGATGTTGAGCATCTTTTCATGTGTTTGTTATCCATCTGTATGTCTTCTTTGGAGAAATGTCTGTTTAGTTCTTTGGCTCATTTTTTATTGGGTCATTTATTTTTCTGGAATTGAGCTGCAGGATTTGCTTGTATATTTTTGAGATTAATCCTTTGTCTGTTTCTTCATTTGCTATTATTTTCTCCCAATCTGAGGGCTGTCTTTTCACCTTACTTATAGTTTCCTTTGTAGTGCAAAAGCTTTCAAGTTTCATTAGGTCCCATTTGTTTAGTTTTGCTTTTATTTCCAATATTCTGGGAGGTGGGTCATAGAGGATCTTGCTTTGATTTATGTCGGAGAGTGTTTTGCCTATCTTCTCCTCTAGGAGTTTTATAGTTTCTGGTCTTACATTTAGATCTTTAATCCATTTTGAGTTTATTTTTGTGTATGGTGTTAGAAAGTGTTCTATTTTCATTCTTTTACAAGTGGTTGACCAGTTTTCCCAGCACCACTTGTTAAAGAGGTTGTCTTTTTTCCATTGTATATCCTTGCCTCCTTTGTCAAAGATAAGGTGTCCATAGGTTCGTCTGAAAGAGACACGTGCACCCCAATGTTCATCGCAGCACTGTTTATAATAGCCAGGACATGGAAGCAACCTAGATGCCCGTCAGCAGATGAATGGATAAGAAAGCTGTGGTACATATACACCATGGAATATTACTCAGCCATTAAAAAGAATTCATTTGAATCAGTCCTAATGAGATGGATGAAGCTGGAGCCCATTTTACAGAGTGAAGTAAGCCAGAAAGATAAAGAAGATTACAGCATACTGACACATGTATATGGAATTTAGAAAGGTGACAACGATAACCCTATATGCAGAACAGAAAAAGAGACACAGAAATACAGAACAGACTTTTAAACTTTGTGGGAGAATGTGAGGGTGGGATATTTCAAAAGAACAGCATGTATGCTATCTATGGTGAAACAGATCACCAGCCCAGGTAGGAGGCACGAGACAAGTGCTCCGGCTTGGTGCACTGGGAAGACCCAGAGGAATCGGGTGGAGAGGGAGGTGGGAGGGGGAATCGGGACTGGGAATGCATGTAAATCCATGGCTGATTCATATCAAAGTATGACAAAACCCACTGGAAAAAAAATAAAAATAATTTTTAAAAAATTAAAAAAAAAAAAAACAATAAAAAAAATAAGAGGAGCATGAAACGCTGTTCAAAAACATGAAGAGCCTGAAAAGGTGTGGAAATTCTGAAGAGCTTCAAAAGGTGTCAAATATATGAGGAGCATTAAACGGTCTGAAAAAAAGGAGGAGCATGAAATGGTGTTGAAAAACATAAAGAGCCTGAAAAGGTGTGAAAAATATGAAGAGCTTCAAAAGGTTTCAAAAATATGAGAGGCATGAACGGTTTGAAATATAGGCGGAGCATGAAGCGGTGTAGAAAAACATGAAGAGCCTGAAAAGGTGTGAATAATATGAAGAGCTTCAAAAGGTGTCAAAAATATGAGGAGCATGAAACGGTCTGAAAAAAAGGAGGAGCATGAAGCGGTGTTGAAAAACATGAAGAGCCTGAAAAGGTGTGAATAATATGAAGAGCTTCAAAAGGTGTCAAAAATATGAGGAGCATGAAACCGTTTGAAAAATAGTAGGAGCATGAAGCGGTGTTGAAAACATGAAGAGCCTGAAAAGGTGTGAAAAATATGAAGAGCTTCAAAAGGTGTCAAAAATATGAGGAGCATGAAACGGTCTGAAAAATAGGAGGAGCATGAAACGGTCTGAAAAATAGGAGGAGCATGAAGCGGTGTTCAAAATCATGAAGAGCCTGAAAAGGTGTGAAATATATGAAGAGCCTCAAAGGTGTCAAATATATGAGGAGCATGAAACGATCTGAAAAATTGGAGAAGCATGAAGTGGTGTTGAAAAATATGAAGAGCCTGAAAAGGTGCAAAAAATATGAAGAGCTTCAAATGGTTTCAAAAATATAAGGAGCATTAAACGGTGTGAAATATAGGAGGAGCATGAAAAGGTGTTAAAAAACATGAAGAGCTTCAAAAGGTGTGAAACATATGAGGAGCATGAAACGGTCTGAAAAATAGGAGGATCATGAAACGGTGTTCAAAAACATGAAGAGCCTGGAAAGGTGTGAAAGATATGAAGAGCTTCAAAAAGTGTCAAAAATATGAGGAGCATGAAACGGTCTGAAAAATAGGAGGAGCATGAAGTGGTGTTCAGAAACATGAAGAGCCTGAAAAAGTTGTGAAACATATGAGGAGAATGAAACTGTCTGAAAAATAGGAGGAGCATGAAGTGGTGTAGAAAAACATGAAGACCGTGAAAAAGTGTGAAAAATATGAAGAGCTTCAAAAGGTGTCAAAAATATGAGGACCATGAAACGGTCTGAAAAATATGAGGAGCAAGAAACTGTTTTCAAAAACATGAAGAGCCTCAAAACGTGTGAAAAGTATGAAGAGCTTCAAACTGTGTCAAAAATATGATGAGCATGAAACGGACTGAATATAGGAAGAGCTTGAAGTGGTGTTGAAAAACATGAAGAGCCTGAAAAAGGTGTGAAACATATGAGAAGCATGAAACGGTCTGAAAAATAGGAGGCGCATGAGACGGTGTTGAAATACATGAAAAGCCTGAAAAGGTGTGAAAAATATGAAGAGCTTCAAAGGATGTCAAAAATATGAGGAGTATGAAAATGTCTGAAAAATAGGAAGAGAATGAAGCGGTGTAGAAAACCATGAAAAGCCTGAAAAGGTGTGAAAAATATAAAGAGCTTCAAAAGGTGTCAAAACGATGAGGAGCATGAAACGGTCTGAAATAAAGGAGGAGAATGAAGCAGTGTTGAAAAACATGAAAAGCCTGAAAAGGTGTGAAAAATATGAAGAACTTCAAAATGTGTCAAAAATATGAGGAGCATGAAACGGTCTGAAAAATAGGAGGAGCATGAAGTGGTGTTGAGAAACATGAAAAGCCTGAAAAAGTTGTGAAACATATGAGGAGAATGAAACGGTCTGAAAAATAGGAGGAGCATGAAGTGGTGTAGAAAAATATGAAGACCGTGAAAAAATGTGAAAAATATGAAGAGCTTCAAAAGGTGTCAAAAATATGAGGAGCTTGAAATGGTCTGAAATATATGAGGAGCGTGAAAAGGTTTTAAAAAACATGAAGAGCTTAAAAAGGTGTGAAACATATGAGGAGCATGAAAAGGTCTGAAAAATAGTAGGAGCATGAAGCCGTGTTGAAAAACATGAAAAGCCTGAAAAGGTGTGAAAAATATGAAGAGCTTCAAAAGGTGACAAAAATATGAGGAGCATGAAAAGCTCTGAAAAATAGGAGGAGCATGAATCGGTGTAGAAAAACATGAAGAGCATGAAAAGGTGTGAAATATATGGAGAGCTTCAAAAGGTGTCAAAAATATGAGGAGCATGAAACGGTCTGAAAAATAGGAGGAGCATTAATCGGTGTTCAAAAATATGAAGAGCCTGGAAAGCTGTGAAAAATATGAAGAGCTTCAAAAGGTGTCAAATATATGAGGAGCATGAAACGATCTGAAAAATAGGAGGAGCATGAAGTGGTGTTGAAATACATGAAGAGCCTGAAAAAGGTGTGAAACATATGAGGAGCCTGAAACGGTCTGAAAAGGAGGAGCATGAAACTGTGTTGAAAAACATGAGGAGCATGGAAAGGTGTGAAAAATATGAAGAGCTTCAAAAGGTGTCAAAAATATGAGGAGCATGAAACTGTCTGAAAAAAAAGGAGGAGCATGAATCGGTGTTGAAAATCATGAAGAGCCTGAAAAAGTGTGAAGAATAAGAAGAGCTTCAAAAGGTGTCAAAAATATGAGGAGCATGAAACGATCTGAAAATTAGGAGGAGCATGAAACCGTGTTGAAAAATATGAAGACCATGAAAGGGTGTGAAAAACATGAAGAGCTTCAAAAGGTGTCAAAAATATGAGGAGCATGAAACGGTCTGAAAAATAGGAGGAACATGAAACTGTTTGACAAATAGGAGGAGCATGAATCTGTGTTGAAAAACATGAAGAACCTGAAAGGTGTCGAAAATATGAAGAGCTTCAAAATGTGTCAAAAATATGAGGAGCATGAAACCGTTTGAAAAATAGGAGGAGCATGAAACAGTGTTGAAAAACATGAAGAACCTGAAAGGTGTCGAAAATATGAAGAGCTTCAAAATGTGTCAAAAATATGAGGAGCATGAAACGATCTGAATAATCAGAGGAGCATGAAAGCGTGTTGAAAAACATGAAGAGCCTGAAAAAGTGAGAAAAATATGAAGAGCTTCAAAAGGTGTGAAAAATATGAAAGGCTTCTAAAGGTGTCAAAAATGAGATGAGTGTGAAAAGGTCTTAAAAAGTAGGAGGAGCATGAAGTGGTGTTGAAAAACATGAAGCGCCTGAAAAGGTGTGAAAAATATGAAGAGCTTCAAAAGGTGTGAAAAATATGAAGAAATTCAAAATGTGTCAAAAATATGTGGAGCATGAAACGGTTTGAAAAATAGGAGGAGCATGAAACGATGTTGAAAAAACTGAAGAGCTTGAAAAAGTGAGAAAAATATGAAGAGCTTCAAAAAGTGTGAAAAATATGAAGAGTGTCAAAAGGTGTCAAAAATGAGATGAGCATGAAACGGTCTGAAAAGTAGGAGGAGCATGAAGTGGTGCTGACAAACATGAAGAGCCTGAAAACGTGTGAAAAATATGAAGGGCTTCAAAAGGTGTTAAAAATATGAAGAGCTTCCAAAGTTGTCAAAAATATGAGGAGCATGAATCGGTCTCAAAAAATAGGAGAGAGCATGAAGCGGTGTTGAAAAACATTAAGAGCCTGAAAAGGTTTGAAAAATATGAAGAACTTCAGAAGTTGTCAAAAATATGAGGAGCATGAAACGGTCTGAACAATAGGAGGACCTTGAAACGGTGTTCATAAACATGAAAAGCCTGAAAAGGTGTGAAAAATATGAAGAACTTCAAAAGGTGTCAAAAATATGAGGAGCATGAAACGGTCTGAAAAATAGGAGGAGCATGAAGTGGTGTTGAGAAACATGAAAAGCCTGAAAAAGTTGTGAAACATATGAGGAGAATGAAACGGTCTGAAAAATAGGAGGAGCATGAAGTGGTGTAGAAAAACATGAAGACCGTGAAAAAGTGTGAAAAATATGAAGAGCTTCAAAAGGTGTCAAAAATATGAGGACCATGAAACGGTCTGAAAAATATGAGGAGCAAGAAACTGTTTTCAAAAACATGAAGAGCCTCAAAACGTGTGAAAAGTATGAAGAGCTTCAAACTGTGTCAAAAATATGACGAGCATGAAACGGGCTGAAATATAGGAAGAGCTTGAAGTGGTGCTGAAAAACATGAAGAGCCTGAAAAAGGTGTGAAACATATGAGAAGCATGAAACGGCCTGAAAAATAGGAGGCGCATGAGACGGTGTTGAAATACATGAAAAGCCTGAAAAGGTGTGAAAAATATGAAGAGCTTCAAAGGATGTCAAAAATATGAGGAGCATGAAAATGTCTGAAAAATAGGAAGAGAATGAAGCGGTGTAGAAAACCATGAAAAGCCTGAACAGGTGTGAAAAATATAAAGAGCTTCAAAAGGTGTCAAAATGATGAGGAGCATGAAACGGTCTGAAATAAAGGAGGAGAATGAAGCAGTGTTGAAAAATATGAAAAGCCTGAAAAGGTGTGAAAAATATGAAGAATTTCAAAAGGTGTCAAAAATATGAGGAGCATGAAACGGTCTGAAAAATAGGAGGAGCATGAAGTGGTGTTGAGAAACATGAAAAGCCTGAAAAAGTTGTGAAACATATGAGGAGAATGAAACGGTCTGAAAAATAGGAGGAGCATGAAGTGGTGTAGAAAAATATGAAGACCGTGAAAAAATGTGAAAAATATGAAGAGCTTCAAAAGGTGTCAAAAATATGAGGAGCTTGAAATGGTCTGAAATATATGAGGAGCGTGAAAAGGTTTTAAAAAACATGAAGAGCTTAAAAAGGTGTGAAACATATGAGGAGCATGAAAAGGTCTGAAAAATAGTAGGAGCATGAAGCGGTGTTGAAAAACATGAAAAGCCTGAAAAGGTGTGAAAAATATGAAGAGCTTCAAAAGGTGACACAAATATGAGGAATATGAAAAGCTCTGAAAAATAGGAGGAGCATGAATCGGTGTAGAAAAACATGAAGAGCATGAAAAGGTGTGAAATCTATGGAGAGCTTCAAAAGGTGTCAAAAATATGAGGAGCATGAAACGGTCTGAAAAATAGGAGGAACATTAATCGGTGTTCAAAAATATGAAGAGCCTGGAAAGCTGTGAAAAATATGAAGAGCTTCAAAAGGTGTCAAATATATGAGGAGCATGAAACGATCTGAAAAATAGGAGGAGCATGAAGTGGTGTTGAAATACATGAAGAGCCTGAAAAAGGTGTGAAACATATGAGGAGCCTGAAACGGTCTGAAAAAGAGGAGGCGCATGAAACGGTGTTGAAAAACATGAGGAGCATGGAAAGGTGTGAAAAATATGAAGAGCTTCAAAAGGTGTCAAAAATATGAGGAGCATGAAACTGTCTGAAAAAAAGGAGGAGCATGAATCGGTGTTGAAAATCATGAAGAGCCTGAAAAAGTGTGAAGAATAAGAAGAACTTCAAAAGGTGTCAAAAATATGAGGAGCATGAAATGATCTGAAAATTAGGAGGAGCATGAAACCGTGTTGAAAAATATGAAGACCATGAAAGGGTGTGAAAAACATGAAGAGCTTCAAAAGGTGTCAAAAATATGAGGAGCATGAAACGGTCTGAAAAATAGGAGGAATATGAAACTGTTTGACAAATAGGAGGAGCATGAAACTGTGTTGAAAAACATGAAGAACCTGAAAGGTGTCGAAAATATGAAGAGCTTCAAAATGTGTCAAAAATATGAGGAGCATGAAACGATCTGAATAATCAGAGGAGCATGAAAGCGTGTTGAAAAACATGAAGAGCCTGAAAAAGTGAGAAAAATATGAAGAGCTTCAAAAGGTGTGAAAAATATGAAAGGCTTCTAAAGGTGTCAAAAATGAGATGAGTGTGAAAAGGTCTTGAAAAGTAGGAGGAGCATGAAGTGGTGTTGAAAAACATGAAGCGCCTGAAAAGGTGTGAAAAATATGAAGAGCTTCAAAAGGTGTGAAAAATATGAAGAAATTCAAAATGTGTCAAAAATATGTGGAGCATGAAACGGTTTGAAAAATAGGAGGAGCATGAAACGATGTTGAAAAAACTGAAGAGCTTGAAAAAGTGAGAAAAATATGAAGAGCTTCAAAAAGTGTGAAAAATATGAAGAGCTTCCAAAGTTGTCAAAAATATGAGGAGCATGAATCGGTCTCAAAAAATAGGAGAGAGCATGAAGCGGTGTTGAAAAACATTAAGAGCCTGAAAAGGTTTGAAAAATATGAAGAACTTCAGAAGTTGTCAAAAATAAGAGGAGCATGAAACGGTCTGAACAATAGGAGGACCTTGAAACGGTGTTCATAAACATGAAAAGCCTGAAAAGGTGTGAAAAATATGAAGAACTTCAAAAGGTGTCAAAAATATGAGGAGCATGAAACGGTCTGAAAAATAGGAGGAGCATGAAGTGGTGTTGAGAAACATGAAAAGCCTGAAAAAGTTGTGAAACATATGAGGAGAATGAAACGGTCTGAAAAATAGGAGGAGCATGAAGTGGTGTAGAAAAACATGAAGACCGTGAAAAAGTGTGAAAAATATGAAGAGCTTCAAAAGGTGTCAAAAATATGAGGATCATGAAACGGTCTGAAAAATATGAGGAGCAAGAAACTGTTTTCAAAAACATGAAGAGCCTCAAAACGTGTGAAAAGTATGAAGAGCTTCAAACTGTGTCAAAAATATGACGAGCATGAAACGGGCGGAAATATAGGAAGAGCTTGAAGTGGTGTTGAAAAACATGAAGAGCCTGAAAAAGGTGTGAAACATATGAGAAGCATGAAACGGCCTGAAAAATAGGAGGCGCATGAGACGGTGTTGAAATACATGAAAAGCCTGAAAAGGTGTGAAAAATATGAAGAGCTTCAAAGGATGTCAAAAATATGAGGAGCATGAAAATGTCTGAAAAATAGGAAGAGAATGAAGCGGTGTAGAAAACCATGAAAAGCCTGAACAGGTGTGAAAAATATAAAGAGCTTCAAAAGGTGTCAAAATGATGAGGAGCATGAAACGGTCTGAAATAAAGGAGGAGAATGAAGCAGTGTTGAAAAACATGAAAAGCCTGAAAAGGTGTGAAAAATATGAAGAATTTCAAAAGGTGTCAAAAATATGAGGAGCATGAAACGGTCTGAAAAATAGGAGGAGCATGAAGTGGTGTTGAGAAACATGAAAAGCCTGAAAAAGTTGTGAAACATATGAGGAGAATGAAACGGTCTGAAAAATAGGAGGAGCATGAAGTGGTGTAGAAAAATATGAAGACCGTGAAAAAATGTGAAAAATATGAAGAGCTTCAAAAGGTGTCAAAAATATGAGGAGCTTGAAATGGTCTGAAATATATGAGGAGCGTGAAAAGGTTTTAAAAAACATGAAGAGCTTAAAAAGGTGTGAAACATATGAGGAGCATGAAAAGGTCTGAAAAATAGTAGGAGCATGAAGCGGTGTTGAAAAACATGACAAGCCTGAAAAGGTGTGAAAAATATGAAGAGCTTCAAAAGGTGACACAAATATGAGGAACATGAAAAGCTCTGAAAAATAGGAGGAGCATGAATCGGTGTAGAAAAACATGAAGAGCATGAAAAGGTGTGAAATCTATGGAGAGCTTCAAAAGGTGTCAAAAATATGAGGAGCATGAAACGGTCTGAAAAATAGGAGGAGCATTAATCGGGGTTCAAAAATATGAAGAGCCTGGAAAGCTGTGAAAAATATGAAGAGCTTCAAAAGGTGTCAAATATATGAGGAGCATGAAACGATCTGAAAAATAGGAGGAGCATGAAGTGGTGTTGAAATACATGAAGAGCCTGAAAAAGGTGTGAAACATATGAGGAGCCTGAAACGGTCTGAAAAAGAGGAGGCGCATGAAACGGTGTTGAAAAATATGAGGAGCATGGAAAGGTGTGAAAAATATGAAGAGCTTCAAAAGGTGTCAAAAATATGAGGAGCATGAAACTGTCTGAAAAAAAGGAGGAGCATGAATCGGTGTTGAAAATCATGAAGAGCCTGAAAAAGTGTGAAGAATAAGAAGAGCTTCAAAAGGTGTCAAAAATATGAGGAGCATGAAATGATCTGAAAATTAGGAGGAGCATGAAACCGTGTTGAAAAATATGAAGACCATGAAAGGGTGTGAAAAACATGAAGAGCTTCAAAAGGTGTCAAAAATATGAGGAGCATGAAACGGTCTGAAAAATAGGAGGAATATGAAACTGTTTGACAAATAGGAGGAGCATGAAACTGTGTTGAAAAACATGAAGAACCTGAAAGGTGTCGAAAATATGAAGAGCTTCAAAATGTGTCAAAAATATGAGGAGCATGAAACGATCTGAATAATCAGAGGAGCATGAAAGCGTGTTGAAAAACATGAAGAGCCTGAAAAAGTGAGAAAAATATGAAGAGCTTCAAAAGGTGTGAAAAATATGAAAGGCTTCTAAAGGTGTCAAAAATGAGATGAGTGTGAAAAGGTCTTGAAAAGTAGGAGGAGCATGAAGTGGTGTTGAAAAACATGAAGCGCCTGAAAAGGTGTGAAAAATATGAAGAGCTTCAAAAGGTGTGAAAAATATGAAGAAATTCAAAATGTGTCAAAAATATGTGGAGCATGAAACGGTTTGAAAAATAGGAGGAGCATGAAACGATGTTGAAAAAACTGAAGAGCTTGAAAAAGTGAGAAAAATATGAAGAGCTTCAAAAAGTGTGAAAAATATGAAGAGCGTCAAAAGGTGTCAAAAATGAGATGAGCATGAAACGGTCTGAAAAGTAGGAGGAGAATGAAGTGGTGTTGACAAACATGAAGAGCCTGAAAACGTGTGAAAAATATGAAGGGCTTCAAAAGGTGTGAAAAATATGAAGAGCTTCCAAAGTTGTCAAAAATATGAGGAGCATGAATCGGTCTCAAAAAATAGGAGAGAGCATGAAGCGGTGTTGAAAAACATTAAGAGCCTGAAAAGGTTTGAAAAATATGAAGAACTTCAGAAGTTGTCAAAAATATGAGGAGCATGAAACGGTCTGAACAATAGGAGGACCTTGAAACGGTGTTCATAAACATGAAGAGCCTGAAAAGGTGTGAAAAATATGAAGAGCTTCAAAATGTATCAAAAATATGAGGAGCATGAAACGGTCTGAAAAATAAGAGGAGCATGAAGCGGTGTTGAAAAATATGAAGAGCATGAAAACGTGTGAAAAATATGAAGAGCTTCAAAAGGTGTGAAAAATATGAAAAGCTTCTAAAGGTGTCAAAAATGAGATGGGCATGAAACGGTCTGAAAATTAGGAGGAGCATGAAGTGGTGTTGAAAAACATGAAGAGACTGAAAATGTGTGAAATGTACGATGAGCTTCAAAAGGTGTGAAAATATGAAGAGCTTCAAAAGGTGTCAAAAATATGAGGAGCATGAAACGGTCTAAAATAGGAGGAGCATGAAGTGGTATTGAAAAACATGAAGAGTTTGAAAAAGGTGTGAAACATATGAGTAGAATAAAACGGTCTGAAAAATAGGAGGAGCATTAAGTGGTGTAGAAAAACATGAAGAGCCTGAAAAGGTGTGAAATATATGAAGAGCTTCAAAAGGTGTCAAAAATATGAGGAGCTTGAAACGGTCTGAAATATAGGAGGGGCGTGAAAAGGTGTTAAAAAACATGAAGAGCTTAAAAAGGTGTGAAACATATGAGGAGAATGAAAAGGTCTGAAAAATAGTAGGAGCATGAAGCGGTGTTGAAAAACATGAAAAGCATGAAAAGGTGTGAAAAATATGAAAAGCTTCAAAAGGTGACAAAAATATGAGGAGCATGAAAAGCTCTGAAAAATAGGAGGAGCATGAAGCGGTGTAGAAAAACATGAAGAGCCTGCAAAGGTGTGAAATCTATGGAGAGCTTCAAAAGGTGTCAAAAATATGAGGAGCATGAAACGATCTGAATAATCGGAGGAGCATGAAAGCGTGTTGAAAAACATGAAGAGCACGGAAAGGTGTGAAAAATATGAAGAGCTTCAAAAAGTGTCAAAAATATGAGGACCATGAAACGGTCTGAAAAATAGGAGGAGCATGAAGCGGTGTTGAAAAACATGAAGAGCCTGAAAAGGTGTGAAATATATGAAGAGCTTCAAAAGGTGTAAAAAATATGAGGAGTTTGAAACGGTCTGAAAAATAAGAGGATCTGGTTTCCTCAGTGTGTATGCCCAGAAGTGGAATGGCTGGGTCATATGGCAGTTCTATTTCCAGTTTTTTAAGAAATCTCTACAGTGTTTTCCATAGCGGCTGTACTAGTGTGCATTCCCACCAACAGTATAAGAGGGTTCCCTTTTCTCCACTCCCTCTCCAGCATTTATTGCTTGTAGACTTTTGGATAGCAGCCATCCTGACTGGCATGTAATGGTACCTCATTGTGGTTTTCATTTGCATTTCTCTAATAATGAGTGATGTTGAGCATCTTTTCATGTGTTTGTTATCCATCTGTATGTCTTCTTTGGAGAAATGTCTGTTTAGTTCTTTGGCTCATTTTTTATTGGGTCATTTATTTTTCTGGAATTGAGCTGCAGGATTTGCTTGTATATTTTTGAGATTAATCCTTTGTCTGTTTCTTCATTTGCTATTATTTTCTCCCAATCTGAGGGCTGTCTTTTCACCTTACTTATAGTTTCCTTTGTAGTGCAAAAGCTTTCAAGTTTCATTAGGTCCCATTTGTTTAGTTTTGCTTTTATTTCCAATATTCTGGGAGGTGGGTCATAGAGGATCTTGCTTTGATTTATGTCGGAGAGTGTTTTGCCTATCTTCTCCTCTAGGAGTTTTATAGTTTCTGGTCTTACATTTAGATCTTTAATCCATTTTGAGTTTATTTTTGTGTATGGTGTTAGAAAGTGTTCTATTTTCATTCTTTTACAAGTGGTTGACCAGTTTTCCCAGCACCACTTGTTAAAGAGGTTGTCTTTTTTCCATTGTATATCCTTGCCTCCTTTGTCAAAGATAAGGTGTCCATAGGTTCGTCTGAAAGAGACACGTGCACCCCAATGTTCATCGCAGCACTGTTTATAATAGCCAGGACATGGAAGCAACCTAGATGCCCGTCAGCAGATGAATGGATAAGAAAGCTGTGGTACATATACACCATGGAATATTACTCAGCCATTAAAAAGAATTCATTTGAATCAGTCCTAATGAGATGGATGAAGCTGGAGCCCATTTTACAGAGTGAAGTAAGCCAGAAAGATAAAGAAGATTACAGCATACTGACACATGTATATGGAATTTAGAAAGGTGACAACGATAACCCTATATGCAGAACAGAAAAAGAGACACAGAAATACAGAACAGACTTTTAAACTTTGTGGGAGAATGTGAGGGTGGGATATTTCAAAAGAACAGCATGTATGCTATCTATGGTGAAACAGATCACCAGCCCAGGTAGGAGGCACGAGACAAGTGCTCCGGCTTGGTGCACTGGGAAGACCCAGAGGAATCGGGTGGAGAGGGAGGTGGGAGGGGGAATCGGGACTGGGAATGCATGTAAATCCATGGCTGATTCATATCAAAGTATGACAAAACCCACTGGAAAAAAAATAAAAATAATTTTAAAAAAATTAAAAAAAAATAACAATAAAAAAAAATAAGAGGAGCATGAAACGCTGTTCAAAAACATGAAGAGCCTGAAAAGGTGTGGAAATTCTGAAGAGCTTCAAAAGGTGTCAAATATATGAGGAGCATTAAACGGTCTGAAAAAAAGGAGGAGCATGAAATGGTGTTGAAAAACATAAAGAGCCTGAAAAGGTGTGAAAAATATGAAGAGCTTCAAAAGGTTTCAAAAATATGAGAGGCATGAACGGTTTGAAATATAGGCGGAGCATGAAGCGGTGTAGAAAAACATGAAGAGCCTGAAAAGGTGTGAATAATATGAAGAGCTTCAAAAGGTGTCAAAAATATGAGGAGCATGAAACGGTCTGAAAAAAAGGAGGAGCATGAAGCGGTGTTGAAAAACATGAAGAGCCTGAAAAGGTGTGAATAATATGAAGAGCTTCAAAAGGTGTCAAAAATATGAGGAGCATGAAACCGTTTGAAAAATAGTAGGAGCATGAAGCGGTGTTGAAAACATGAAGAGCCTGAAAAGGTGTGAAAAATATGAAGAGCTTCAAAAGGTTTCAAAAATATGAGGAGCATGAAACGGTCTGAAAAATAGGAGGAGCATGAAACGGTCTGAAAAATAGGAGGAGCATGAAGCGGTGTTCAAAATCATGAAGAGCCTGAAAAGGTGTGAAATATATGAAGAGCCTCAAAGGTGTCAAATATATGAGGAGCATGAAACGGTCTGAAAAATTGGAGAAGCATGAAGTGGTGTTGAAAAATATGAAGAGCCTGAAAAGGTGCAAAAAATATGAAGAGCTTCAAATGGTTTCAAAAATATAAGGAGCATTAAACGGTGTGAAATATAGGAGGAGCATGAAAAGGTGTTAAAAAACATGAAGAGCTTCAAAAGGTGTGAAACATATGAGGAGCATGAAACGGTCTGAAAAATAGGAGGATCATGAAACGGTGTTCAAAAACATGAAGAGCCTGGAAAGGTGTGAAAGATATGAAGAGCTTCAAAAAGTGTCAAAAATATGAGGAGCATGAAACGGTCTGAAAAATAGGAGGAGCATGAAGTGGTGTTGAGAAACATGAAGAGCCTGAAAAAGTTGTGAAACATATGAGGAGAATGAAACGGTCTGAAAAATAGGAGGAGCATGAAGTGGTGTAGAAAAACATGAAGACCCTGAAAAAGTGTGAAAAATATGAAGAGCTTCAAAAGGTGTCAAAAATATGAGGACCATGAAACGGTCTGAAAAATATGAGGAGCAAGAAACTGTTTTCAAAAACATGAAGAGCCTCAAAACGTGTGAAAAGTATGAAGAGCTTCAAACTGTGTCAAAAATATGATGAGCATGAAACGGGCTGAAATATAGGAAGAGCTTGAAGTGGTGTTGAAAAACATGAAGAGCCTGAAAAAGGTGTGAAACATATGAGAAGCATGAAACGGTCTGAAAAATAGGAGGCGCATGAGACGGTATTGAAATACATGAAAAGCCTGAAAAGGTGTGAAAAATATGAAGAGCTTCAAAGGATGTCAAAAATATGAGGAGCATGAAAATGTCTGAAAAACAGGAAGAGAATGAAGCGGTGTAGAAAACCATGAAAAGCCTGAAAAGGTGTGAAAAATATAAAGAGCTTCAAAAGGTGTCAAAACGATGAGGAGCATGAAACGGTCTGAAATAAAGGAGGAGAATGAAGCAGTGTTGAAAAACATGAAAAGCCTGAAAAGGTGTGAAAAATATGAAGAACTTCAAAATGTGTCAAAAATATGAGGAGCATGAAACGGTCTGAAAAATAGGAGGAGCATGAAGTGGTGTTGAGAAACATGAAAAGCCTGAAAAAGTTGTGAAACATATGAGGAGAATGAAACGGTCTGAAAAATAGGAGGAGCATGAAGTGGTGTAGAAAAATATGAAGACCGTGAAAAAATGTGAAAAATATGAAGAGCTTCAAAAGGTGTCAAAAATATGAGGAGCTTGAAATGGTCTGAAATATATGAGGAGCGTGAAAAGGTTTTAAAAAACATGAAGAGCTTAAAAAGGTGTGAAACATATGAGGAGCATGAAAAGGTCTGAAAAATAGTAGGAGCATGAAGCGGTGTTGAAAAACATGAAAAGCCTGAAAAGGTGTGAAAAATATGAAGAGCTTCAAAAGGTGACAAAAATATGAGGAGCATGAAAAGCTCTGAAAAATAGGAGGAGCATGAATCGGTGTAGAAAAACATGAAGAGCATGAAAAGCTGTGAAATCTATGGAGAGCTTCAAAAGGTGTCAAAAATATGAGGAGCATGAAACGGTCTGAAAAATAGGAGGAGCATTAATCGGTGTTCAAAAATATGAAGAGCCTGGAAAGCTGTGAAAAATATGAAGAGCTTCAAAAGGTGTCAAATATATGAGGAGCATGAAACGATCTGAAAAATAGGAGGAGCATGAAGTGGTGTTGAAATACATGAAGAGCCTGAAAAAGGTGTGAAACATATGAGGAGCCTGAAACGGTCTGAAAAAGAGGAGGAGCATGAAACTGTGTTGAAAAACATGAGGAGCATGGAAAGGTGTGAAAAATATGAAGAGCTTCAAAAGGTGTCAAAAATATGAGGAGCATGAAACTGTCTGAAAAAAAAGGAGGAGCATGAATCGGTGTTGAAAATCATGAAGAGCCTGAAAAAGTGTGAAGAATAAGAAATGCTTCAAAAGGTGTCAAAAATATGAGGAGCATGAAACGATCTGAAAATTAGGAGGAGCATGAAACCGTGTTGAAAAATATGAAGACCATGAAAGGGTGTGAAAAACATGAAGAGCTTCAAAAGGTGTCAAAAATATGAGGAGCATGAAACGGTCTGAAAAATAGGAGGAACATGAAACTGTTTGACAAATAGGAGGAGCATGAATCTGTGTTGAAAAACATGAAGAACCTGAAAGGTGTCGAAAATATGAAGAGCTTCAAAATGTGTCAAAAATATGAGGAGCATGAAACCGTTTGAAAAATAGGAGGAGCATGAAACAGTGTTGAAAAACATGAAGAACCTGAAAGGTGTCGAAAATATGAAGAGCTTCAAAATGTGTCAAAAATATGAGGAGCATGAAACGATCTGAATAATCAGAGGAGCATGAAAGCGTGTTGAAAAACATGAAGAGCCTGAAAAAGTGAGAAAAATATGAAGAGCTTCAAAAGGTGTGAAAAATATGAAAGGCTTCTAAAGGTGTCAAAAATGAGATGAGTGTGAAAAGGTCTTAAAAAGTAGGAGGAGCATGAAGTGGTGTTGAAAAACATGAAGCGCCTGAAAAGGTGTGGAAAATATGAAGAGCTTCAAAAGGTGTGAAAAATATGAAGAAATTCAAAATGTGTCAAAAATATGTGGAGCATGAAAGGGTTTGAAAAATAGGAGGAGCATGAAACGATGTTGAAAAAACTGAAGAGCTTGAAAAAGTGAGAAAAATATGAAGAGCTTCAAAAAGTGTGAAAAATATGAAGAGCGTCAAAAGGTGTCAAAAATGAGATGAGCATGAAACGGTCTGAAAAGTAGGAGGAGCATGAAGTGGTGTTGACAAACATGAAGAGCCTGAAAACGTGTGAAAAATATGAAGGGCTTCAAAAGGTGTGAAAAATATGAACAGCTTCCAAAGTTGTCAAAAATATGAGGAGCATGAATCGGTCTCAAAAAATAGGAGAGAGCATGAAGCGGTGTTGAAAAACATTAAGAGCCTGAAAAGGTTTGAAAAATATGAAGAACTTCAGAAGTTGTCAAAAATATGAGGAGCATGAAACGGTCTGAACAATAGGAGGACCTTGAAACGGTGTTCATAAACATGAAGAGCCTGAAAAGGTGTGAAAAATATGAAGAGCTTCAAAACATATCAAAAATATGAGGAGCATGAAACGGTCTGAAAAATAAGAGGAGCATGAAGCGGTGTTGAAAAATATGAAGAGCATGAAAACGTGTGAAAAATATGAAGAGCTTCAAAAGGTGTGAAAAATATGAAAAGGTTCTAAAGGTGTCAAAAATGAGATGGGCATGAAACGGTCTGAAAATTAGGAGGAGCATGAAGTGGTGTTGAAAAACATGAAGAGACTGAAAATGTGTGAAATATACGATGAGCTTCAAAAGGTGTGAAAATATGAAGAGCTTCAAAAGGTGTCAAAAATATGAGGAGCATGAAACGCTCTAAAATAGGAGGAGCATGAAATGGTGTTGAAAAACATGAAGAGTTTGAAAAAGGTGTGAAACATATGAGTAGAATAAAACGGTCTGAAAAATAGGAGGAGCATTAAGTGGTGTAGAAAAACATGAAGAGCCTGAAAAGGTGTGAAATATATGAAGAGCTTCAAAAGGTGTCAAAAATATGAGGAGCATGAAACGATCTGAAAATTAGGAGGAGCATGAAACCGTGTTGAAAAATATGAAGACCATGAAAGGGTGTGAAAAACATGAAGAGCTTCAAAAGGTGTCAAAAATATGAGGAGCATGAAACGGTCTGAAAAATAGGAGGAACATGAAACTGTTTGACAAATAGGAGGAGCATGAATCTGTGTTGAAAAACATGAAGAACCTGAAAGGTGTCGAAAATATGAAGAGCTTCAAAATGTGTCAAAAATATGAGGAGCATGAAACCGTTTGAAAAATAGGAGGAGCATGAAACAGTGTTGAAAAACATGAAGAACCTGAAAGGTGTCGAAAATATGAAGAGCTTCAAAATGTGTCAAAAATATGAGGAGCATGAAACGATCTGAATAATCAGAGGAGCATGAAAGCGTGTTGAAAAACATGAAGAGCCTGAAAAAGTGAGAAAAATATGAAGAGCTTCAAAAGGTGTGAAAAATATGAAAGGCTTCTAAAGGTGTCAAAAATGAGATGAGTGTGAAAAGGTCTTAAAAAGTAGGAGGAGCATGAAGTGGTGTTGAAAAACATGAAGCGCCTGAAAAGGTGTGGAAAATATGAAGAGCTTCAAAAGGTGTGAAAAATATGAAGAAATTCAAAATGTGTCAAAAATATGTGGAGCATGAAAGGGTTTGAAAAATAGGAGGAGCATGAAACGATGTTGAAAAAACTGAAGAGCTTGAAAAAGTGAGAAAAATATGAAGAGCTTCAAAAAGTGTGAAAAATATGAAGAGCGTCAAAAGGTGTCAAAAATGAGATGAGCATGAAACGGTCTGAAAAGTAGGAGGAGCATGAAGTGGTGTTGACAAACATGAAGAGCCTGAAAACGTGTGAAAAATATGAAGGGCTTCAAAAGGTGTGAAAAATATGAACAGCTTCCAAAGTTGTCAAAAATATGAGGAGCATGAATCGGTCTCAAAAAATAGGAGAGAGCATGAAGCGGTGTTGAAAAACATTAAGAGCCTGAAAAGGTTTGAAAAATATGAAGAACTTCAGAAGTTGTCAAAAATATGAGGAGCATGAAACGGTCTGAACAATAGGAGGACCTTGAAACGGTGTTCATAAACATGAAGAGCCTGAAAAGGTGTGAAAAATATGAAGAGCTTCAAAACATATCAAAAATATGAGGAGCATGAAACGGTCTGAAAAATAAGAGGAGCATGAAGCGGTGTTGAAAAATATGAAGAGCATGAAAACGTGTGAAAAATATGAAGAGCTTCAAAAGGTGTGAAAAATATGAAAAGCTTCTAAAGGTGTCAAAAATGAGATGGGCATGAAACGGTCTGAAAATTAGGAGGAGCATGAAGTGGTGTTGAAAAACATGAAGAGACTGAAAATGTGTGAAATATACGATGAGCTTCAAAAGGTGTGAAAATATGAAGAGCTTCAAAAGGTGTCAAAAATATGAGGAGCATGAAACGCTCTAAAATAGGTGGAGCATGAAACGGTGTTGAAAAACATGAAGAGTTTGAAAAAGGTGTGAAACATATGAGTAGAATAAAACGGTCTGAAAAATAGGAGGAGCATTAAGTGGTGTAGAAAAACATGAAGAGCCTGAAAAGGTGTGAAATATATGAAGAGCTTCAAAAGGTGTCAAAAATATGAGGAGCTTGAAACGGTCTAAAATATAGGAGGGGCGTGAAAAGGTGTTAAAAAACATGAAGAGCTTCAAAAGGTATGAAACATATGAGGAGCATGAAACGGTCTGAAATATAGGTGGAGCATGAAGTGATGTTGAGAAACATGAAGAGCCTGATAAGGTGTGAAATATATGAAAAGCTTCAAAATGTGTCAAAAATATGAGGAGAATGAAAAGGTCTGAAAAATAGGAAGAGCATGAAGTGGTGTTGAAAAACGTGAAGAGCCTATAAAGGACTGAAAAATATGAAGAGCTTCCAAAGGTGTGAAAAATATGAGGAGCATTTATCGGGCTAAAAAATAGGAGGAGCGTGAAACGGTGTTCAAAAACATCAAGAGCCTGAAAAGGTGTGTAAAATATGAAGAGATTCAAAAGATGTGAAATACATGAGGAGCATTAAACGGTCTGAAAAATAGGAGGAGCATGAAGCGGTGTTCAAAAACATGAAGAACCAGGAAAGGTGTGAAAATTATGAAGAGCTTCAAAATGTGTCAAACATATGAGGAGCATGAAACGGTCTGAAACATGGGAGGAGCATGAGTGGTGTTCAAAAACATGAAGACATGGAAAGGTGTGAAAAATATAAAGAGCTTCAAAAGGTGTCAAAAATATGAGGAGAATGAAACGGTCTGAAAAATAGGAGGAGCATGAAGTAGTCTTGAAAAACATGAAGAGCCTGAAAAGGTGTGAAAAATATGAAGAGCTTCAAAAGGTGTCCAAAATATGAGGAGCATGAAACGATCTGAAAAATAGGAGGAGCATGAAGTAGTCTTGAAAAACATGAAGAGCCTGAAAAGGTGTGAAAAATATGAAGAGCTTCAAAAGGTGTCAAAAATATGAGGAGCATGAAACGGTCTGAAAAATAGGAGGAGCATTAATCTGTGTTCAAAAATATGAAGAGCCTGTAAAGCTGTGAAAAATATGAAGAGCTTCAAAAGGTGTCAAATATATGAGGAGCATGAAACGATCTGAAAAATAGGAGGAGCATGAAGTGGTGTTGAAATACATGAAGAGCCTGAAAAAGGTGTGAAACATATGAGGAGCCTGAAACGGTCTGAAAGAGAGGAGAAGCATGAAACGGTGTTGAAAAACATGAGGAGCATGGAAAGGTGTGAAAAATATGAAGAGCTTCAAAAGGTGTCAAAAATATGAGGAGCATGAAACAGTCTGAAAAAAAGGAGGAGCATGAATCGGTGTTGAAAATCATGAAGAGCCTGAAAAAGTGTGAAGAATAAGAAGAGCTTCAAAAGGTGTCAAAAATATGAGGAGCATGAAACGATCTGAAAATTAGGAGGAGCATGAAACCGTGTTGAAAAATATGAAGACCATGAAAGGGTGTGAAAAACATGAAGAGCTTCAAAAGGTGTCAAAAATATGAGGAGCATGAAACGGTCTGAAAAATTGGAGGAACATGAAACTGTTTGACAAATAGGAGGAGCATGAAACTGTGTTGAAAAACATGAAGAACCTGAAAGGTGTCGAAAATATGAAGAGCTTCAAAATGTGTCAAAAATATGAGGAGCATGAAACCGTTTGAAAAATAGGAGGAGCATGAAACAGTGTTGAAAAACATGAAGAACCTGAAAGGTGTCGAAAATATGAAGAGCTTCAAAATGTGTCAAAAATATGAGGAGCATGAAACGATCTGAATAATCAGAGGAGCATGAAAGCGTGTTGAAAAACATGAAGAGCCTGAAAAAGTGAGAAAAATATGAAGAGCTTCAAAAGGTGTGAAAAATATGAAAGGCTTCTAAAGGTGTCAAAAATGAGATGAGTGTGAAAAGGTCTTAAAAAGTAGGAGGAGCATGAAGTGGTGTTGAAAAACATGAAGCGCCTGAAAAGGTGTGAAAAATATGAAGAGCTTCAAAAGGTGTGAAAAATATGAAGAAATTCAAAATGTGTCAAAAATATGTGGAGCATGAAACGGTTTGAAAAATAGGAGGAGCATGAAACGATGTTGAAAAAACTGAAGAGCTTGAAAAAGTGAGAAAAATATGAAGAGCTTCAAAAAGTGTGAAAAATATGAAGAGCGTCAAAAGGTGTCAAAAATGAGATGAGCATGAAACGGTCTGAAAAGTAGGATGAGCATGAAGTGGTGTTGACAAACATGAAGAGCCTATAAATGTGTGAAAAATATGAAGGGCTTCAAAAGGTGTGAAAAATATGAAGAGCTTCCAAAGTTGTCAAAAATATGAGGAGCATGAATCGGTCTCAAAAAATAGGAGAGAGCATGAAGCGGTGTTGAAAAACATTAAGAGCCTGAAAAGGTTTGAAAAATATGAAGAACTTCAGAAGTTGTCAAAAATATGAGGAGCATGAAACGGTCTGAACAATAGGAGGACCTTGAAACGGTGTTCATAAACATGAAGAGCCTGAAAAGGTGTGAAAAATATGAAGAGCTTCAAAACGTATCAAAAATATGAGGAGCATGAAACGGTCTGAAAAATAAGAGGAGCATGAAGCGGTGTTGAAAAATATGAAGAGCATGAAAACGTGTGAAAAATATGAAGAGCTTCAAAAGGTGTGAAAAATATGAAAAGCTTCTAAAGGTGTCAAAAATGAGATGGGCATGAAACGGTCTGAAAATTAGGAGGAGCATGAAGTGGTGTTGAGAAACATGAAGAGCCTGATAAGGTGTGAAATATATGAAAAGCTTCAAAATGTGTCAAAAATATGAGGAGAATGAAACTGTCTGAAAAATAGGAGGAGCATGAAGCGGTTTTGAAAAACATGAAAAGACTGAAAGTGTGTGAAAAATATGAAGAGCTTCAAAAGGTGTCAAAAATATAAGGAGCATGAAACGGTCTGAAAAATAGGAAGAGCATGAAGTGGTGTTGAAAAACGTGAAGAGCCTATAAAGGACTGAAAAATATGAAGAGCTTCCAAAGGTGTGAAAAATATGAGGAGCATTTATCGGGCTAAAAAATAGGAGGAGCGTGAAACGGTGTTCAAAAACATCAAGAGCCTGAAAAGGTGTGTAAAATATGAAGAGCTTCAAAAGATGTGAAATACATGAGGAGCATTAAACGGTCTGAAAAATAGGAGGAGCATGAAGCGGTGTTCAAAAACATGAAGAACCAGGAAAGGTGTGAAAATTATGAAGAGCTTCAAAATGTGTCAAACATATGAGGAGCATGAAACGGTCTGAAACATAGGAGGAGCATGAGTGGTGTTCAAAAACATGAAGACATGGAAAGGTGTGAAAAATATGAAGAGCTTCAAAAGGTGTCAAAAATATGAGGAGCATGAAACCGTCTGAAAAATAGGAAGAGCATGAAATGGTGTTCAAAAACATGAAGAGCCTGAAAAGGTGTGAAATATATGAAGAGCTTCAAAAGCTTTCAAAAATATGAACAGCATGAAACGTCTGAAAAATAGGAGGAGCATGAAATGGTGTTGAGAAACATGAAGAGCCTGAAAAGGCGTGAAAAATATGAAGAGCTTCAAAAGGTGTCAAAAATATGAGGAGCATGAAACAGTCTGAAATATAGGAGGAGCATGAAGCGGATTTGAAAAACATGAAGAGCCTGAAAAGTTGTGACAATTATTAAGCGCTTCAAAAGCTGTCAAAATTATGGGGAGCATTAAACGGTCTGAAAAATAGGAGGAGCATGAAATGGTGTTGAAAAATATAAAGAGCTTTAAAAGGTGTGAAAAATATGAAGAGCTTCAAAAGGTGTCAAAAATATGTGGAGCATGAAACGGTGTTCAAAAACATGAAAAGCCTGAAAAGTTGTGAAATATATGAAGAGCTTCAAAACGTGTCAAAAATATGAGGAGCATGAAACGGTTTAAAAAATAAGAGGAGCATGAAACGGTGTTCAAAAACATGAAGAGCCTGAAAAGGTGTGAAAAATATGAAGAGCTTCAAAAGGTGTCAAAAATATGAGGACCATGAAACGGTCTGAAAAATAGGAGGAGCATGAAGCGGTGTTGAAAAACATGAAGAGCCTGAAAATTTGTGAAATATATGAAGAGCTTCAAAAGGTGTAAAAAATATGAGGAGTTTGAAACGGTCTGAAAAATAAGACGATCTGGTTTCCTCAGTGTGTATGCCCAGAAGTGGAATTGCTGGGTCATATGGCAGTTCTATTTCCAGTTTTTTAAGAAATCTCTACATCGTTTTCCATAGTGGCTGTACTAGTGTGCATTCCCACCAACAGTATAAGAGGGTTCCCATTCTCCACTCCCTCTCCAGCATTTATTGCTTGTAGACTTTTGGATAGCAACCATCCTGACTGGCATGTAATGGTACCTCATTGTGGTTTTCATTTGCATTTCTCTAATAGTGAGTGATGTTGAGCATCTTTTCATGTGTTTGTTATCCATCTGTATGTCTTCTTTGGAGAAATGTCTGTTTAGTTGTTTGGCTCATTTTTTATTGGGTCATTTATTTTTCTGGAATTGAGCTGCAGGATTTGCTTGTATATTTTTGAGATTAATCCTTTGTCTGTTTCTTCATTTGCTATTATTTTCTCCCAATCTGAGGGCTGTCTTTTCACCTTACTTATAGTTTCCTTTGTAGTGCAAAAGCTTTTAAGTTTCATTAGGTCCCATTTGTTTAGTTTTGCTTTTATTTCCAATATTCTGGGAGGTGGGTCATAGAGGATCTTGCTTTGATTTATGTCGGAGAGTGTTTTGCCTATCTTCTCCTCTAGGAGTTTTATAGTTTCTGGTCTTACATTTAGATCTTTAATCCATTTTGAGTTTATTTTTGTGTATGGTGTTAGAAAGTGTTCTATTTTCATTCTTTTACAAGTGGTTGACCAGTTTTCCCAGCACCACTTGTTAAAGAGGTTGTCTTTTTTCCATTGTATATCCTTGCCTCCTTTGTCAAAGATAAGGTGTCCATAGGTTCGTCTGAAAGAGCCACGTGCACCCCAATGTTCATCGCAGCACTGTTTATAATAGCCAGGACATGGAAGCAACCTAGATGCCCATCAGCAGATGAATGGATAAGGAAGCTGTGATACATATACACCATGGAATATTACTCAGCCATTATAAAGAATTCATTTGAACCAGTCCTCATGAGATGGATGAAGCTGAAGCCTATTATACAGAGTGAAGTAAGCCAGAAAGATAAAGAACATTACAGCATACTGACACATGTATATGGAATTTAGAAAGGTGATAACGATAACCCTATATGCAGAACAGAAAAAGAGACACAGAAATACAGAACAGACTTTTGAACTTTGTGGGAGAATGTGAGGGTGGGATATTTCAAAAGAACAGCATGTATCCTATCTATGGTGAAACAGATCACCAGCCCAGGTGGGATGAACGAGACAAGTGCTCCGGCCTGGTGCACTGGGAAGACCCAGAGGAATCGGGGGGAGAGGGAGGTGTGAGGGGGGATCGGGATTGGGAATACATGTAAATCCATGGCTGATTCATATCAATGTATGACAAAACCCACTGGAAAAAAAAAATATGAGGAAAATGAAACAGTCTGAAAAATAGGAGGAGCATGAAGCGGTGTTGAAAATCATGAAGAGCCTGAAAAGGTGTGAAAAATATGAAAAGCTTCAAAAGATGTGAAAAATATGAAGAGCTTCCAAAGGTGTCAAAATGAGATGAGCATGAAACGGTCTGAAAAATAGAAGGAGCATGAAGTGGTGTTGAAAAAAATGAAAAGCCTTAAAATGTGTGAAATATATGAAGAGCTTCAAAAGGTGTCAAAAATATGAGGAGCATGAACGGTGTGAAAAACAGGAGGAGCATGAAGCGGTGTTCAAAAAAATGAATAGCCTGAAAATGTGTGACAAATATGAAGAGCTTCAAAGGTGTCATAAATATGAGGAGCATGAACGGTGTGAAAAATAGGAGGAGCATGAAATGGTGTTCAAAAACATGAAGAGCCTGAAAAGGTGTGAAAAATATGAACAGTTTCAAAAAGTGTGAAATACATGAGGAGAATTAAACGGTCTGAAAAATAGGAGGAGCATGAAATGGTGTTCAAAAACATGAAGAGCCTGAAAAGGTATGAAAAATATGAACAGTTTCAAAAAGTGTGAAATACATGAGGAGAATTAAACTGTCTGAAAAATAGGAGGAGCATGAAGCGGTGTTGAAAAAAATGAAGAAACTGAAAAGGTGTGAAAAATATGAAAAGCTTCAAAAGGTGTCAAAAATATGAGGAGCATGAAACTGTCTCAAAAATAGGAGGAGCATGAAGCGGTGTTCAAAAACAAGAAGAGCCTGAAAAGGTGTGAAAAATATGAAGAGCTTCAAAAGGTGTCAAAAATATGAGGAGCATGAAACGGTTTTGAGAAACATCAATAGCCTGAAAATATGTGAAAAATATGAAGAGCATAAAAATATGTGAAAAATATGAGGAGCATGAAACGGTTTTGAGAAACATGAATAGCCTGAAAATATGTGAAAAATATGAAGAGCATAAAAATATGTGAAAAATATGAGGAGCATGAAACTGTGTTCAAAACATGAAGAGCCTGAAAAGGTGTGAAAAATATGAAGATCTTCAGAAGGTGTCAAAATTGAAGGCATTTCCCCTGAAATCAGGAACAAGACAAGGATGCCCACTCTCACCACTACTATTCAACATAGTGTTGGAAGTTCTGGCCACAGCAATCAGAGCAGAAAAAGAAGTAAAAGGAATCCAGATAGGAAAAGAAGAAGTAAAACTCTCACTGTTTGCAGATGACATGATCCTCTACATAGAAAACCCTAAAGACTCTACCAGAAAATTACTAGAACTAATCAATGAATATAGTAAAGTTGCAGGATATAAAATTAACACACAGAAATCCCTTGCATTCCTATATACTAACAATGAAAAAACAGACAGAGAAATTAAGGAAACAATACCATTCACCATTGCAACAAAAAGAATAAAATACTTAGGAGTATATCTACCTAAAGAAACAAAGGACCTATACATAGAAAACTATAAAACACTGATGAAAGAAATCAAAGAGGACACAAACAGATGGAGAAACATACCGTGTTCATGGATTGGAAGAATTAATATTGTCAAAATGGCTATTCTACCCAAAGCAGTCTATAGATTCAATGCAATCCCTATCAAGCTACCAATGGTATTTTTCACAGAACTAGACCAAAGAATTTCACAATTTGTATGGAAATACAAAAAACCTCGAATAGCCAAAGTAATCTTGAGAAAGAAGAATGGAGCTGGAGGAATCAACCTGCCTGACTTCAGACTCTACTACAAAGCCACAGTCATCAAGACAATATGGTACTGGCACAAAGACAGAAATATAGATCAATGGAACAGAATAGAAAGCCCAGAGATAAATCCACGAACCTATGGACACCTTATCTTTGACAAAGGAGGCAAGGATATACAATGGAAAAAAGACAACCTCTTTAACAAGTGGTGCTGGGAAAACTGGTCAACCACTTGTAAAAGAATGAAACTAGAACACTTTCTAACACCATACACAAAAATAAACTCAAAATGGATTAAAGATCTAAATGTAAGACCAGAAACTATAAAACTCCTAGAGGAGAACATAGGCAAAACACTCTCTGACATAAATCAAAGCAAGATCCTCTATGACCCACCTCCCAGAATATTGGAAATATAAGCAAAACTAAACAAATGGGACCTAATGAAACTTAAAAGCTTTTGCACTACAAAGGAAACTATAAGTAAGGTGAAAAGACAGCCCTCAGATTGGGAGAAAATAATAGCAAATGAAGAAACAGACAAAGGATTAATCTCAAAAATATACAAGCAACTCCTGCAGCTCAATTCCAGAAAAATAAATGACCCAATCAAAAAATGGGCCAAAGAACTAAACAGACATTTCTCCAAAGAAGACATACAGATGGCTAACAAACACATGAAAAGATGCTTAACATCACTCATTATTAGAGAAATACAAATCAAAACCACAATGAGGTACCATTACACGCCAGTCAGGATGGCTGCTATCCAAAAGTCTACAAGCAATAAATGCTGGAGAGGGTGTGGAGAAAAGGGAACCCTCTTACACTGTTGGTGGGAATGCAAACTAGTACAGCCGCTATGGAAAACAGTGTGGAGATTTCTTAAAAAACTGGAAATAGAACTGCCATATGACCCAGCAATCCCACTTCTGGGCATACACACTGAGGAAACCAGAACTGAGAGACACGTGCACCCCAATGTTCATCGCAGCACTGTTTATAATAGCCAGGACATGGAAGCAACCTAGATGCCCATCAGCAGATGAATGGATAAGGAAGCTGTGGTACATATACACCATGGAATATTACTCAGCCATTAAAAAGAATTCATTTGAACCAGTCCTAATGAGATGGATAAAGCTGAAGCCCATTATACAGAGTGAAGTAAGCCAGAAAGATAAAGAACATTACAGCATACTGACACATGTATATGGAATTTAGAAAGGTGATAACGATAACCCTATATGCAGAACAGAAAAAGAGACACAGAAATACAGAACAGACTTTTGAACTTTGTGGGAGAATGTGAGGGTGGGATATTTCAAAAGAACAGCATGTATCCTATCTATGGTGAAACAGATCACCAGCCCAGGTGGGATGAACGAGACAAGTGCTCCGGCCTGGTGCACTGGGAAGACCCAGAGGAATCGGGGGGAGAGGGAGGTGTGAGGGGGGATCGGGATTGGGAATACATGTAAATCCATGGCTGATTCATATCAATGTATGACAAAACCCACTGGAAAAAAAAATATGAGGAAAATGAAACAGTCTGAAAAATAGGAGGAGCATGAAGCGGTGTTGAAAATCATGAAGAGCCTGAAAAGGTGTGAAAAATATGAAAAGCTTCAAAAGATGTGAAAAATATGAAGAGCTTCCAAAGGTGTCAAAATGAGATGAGCATGAAACGGTCTGAAAAATAGAAGGAGCATGAAGTGGTGTTGAAAAAAATGAAAAGCCTTAAAATGTGTGAAATATATGAAGAGCTTCAAAAGGTGTCAAAAATATGAGGAGCATGAACGGTGTGAAAAACAGGAGGAGCATGAAGCGGTGTTCAAAAACATGAATAGCCTGAAAATGTGTGACAAATATGAAGAGCTTCAAAGGTGTCATAAATATGAGGAGCATGAACGGTGTGAAAAATAGGAGGAGCATGAAATGGTGTTCAAAAACATGAAGAGCCTGAAAAGGTGTGAAAAATATGAACAGTTTCAAAAAGTGTGAAATACATGAGGAGAATTAAACGGTCTGAAAAATAGGAGGAGCATGAAATGGTGTTCAAAAACATGAAGAGCCTGAAAAGGTATGAAAAATATGAACAGTTTCAAAAAGTGTGAAATACATGAGGAGAATTAAACTGTCTGAAAAATAGGAGGAGCATGAAGCGGTGTTGAAAAAAATGAAGAAACTGAAAAGGTGTGAAAAATATGAAAAGCTTCAAAAGGTGTCAAAAATATGAGGAGCATGAAACTGTCTCAAAAATAGGAGGAGCATGAAGCGGTGTTCAAAAACAAGAAGAGCCTGAAAAGGTGTGAAAAATATGAAGAGCTTCAAAAGGTGTCAAAAATATGAGGAGCATGAAACGGTTTTGAGAAACATCAATAGCCTGAAAATATGTGAAAAATATGAAGAGCATAAAAATATGTGAAAAATATGAGGAGCATGAAACGGTTTTGAGAAACATGAATAGCCTGAAAATATGTGAAAAATATGAAGAGCATAAAAATATGTGAAAAATATGAGGAGCATGAAACTGTGTTCAAAACATGAAGAGCCTGAAAAGGTGTGAAAAATATGAAGATCTTCAGAAGGTGTCAAAATTGAAGGCATTTCCCCTGAAATCAGGAACAAGACAAGGATGCCCACTCTCACCACTACTATTCAACATAGTGTTGGAAGTTCTGGCCACAGCAATCAGAGCAGAAAAAGAAGTAAAAGGAATCCAGATAGGAAAAGAAGAAGTAAAACTCTCACTGTTTGCAGATGACATGATCCTCTACATAGAAAACCCTAAAGACTCTACCAGAAAATTACTAGAACTAATCAATGAATATAGTAAAGTTGCAGGATATAAAATTAACACACAGAAATCCCTTGCATTCCTATATACTAACAATGAAAAAACAGACAGAGAAATTAAGGAAACAATACCATTCACCATTGCAACAAAAAGAATAAAATACTTAGGAGTATATCTACCTAAAGAAACAAAGGACCTATACATAGAAAACTATAAAACACTGATGAAAGAAATCAAAGAGGACACAAACAGATGGAGAAACATACCGTGTTCATGGATTGGAAGAATTAATATTGTCAAAATGGCTATTCTACCCAAAGCAGTCTATAGATTCAATGCAATCCCTATCAAGCTACCAATGGTATTTTTCACAGAACTAGACCAAAGAATTTCACAATTTGTATGGAAATACAAAAAACCTCGAATAGCCAAAGTAATCTTGAGAAAGAAGAATGGAGCTGGAGGAATCAACCTGCCTGACTTCAGACTCTACTACAAAGCCACAGTCATCAAGACAATATGGTACTGGCACAAAGACAGAAATATAGATCAATGGAACAGAATAGAAAGCCCAGAGATAAATCCACGAACCTATGGACACCTTATCTTTGACAAAGGAGGCAAGGATATACAATGGAAAAAAGACAACCTCTTTAACAAGTGGTGCTGGGAAAACTGGTCAACCACTTGTAAAAGAATGAAACTAGAACACTTTCTAACACCATACACAAAAATAAACTCAAAATGGATTAAAGATCTAAATGTAAGACCAGAAACTATAAAACTCCTAGAGGAGAACATAGGCAAAACACTCTCTGACATAAATCAAAGCAAGATCCTCTATGACCCACCTCCCAGAATATTGGAAATATAAGCAAAACTAAACAAATGGGACCTAATGAAACTTAAAAGCTTTTGCACTACAAAGGAAACTATAAGTAAGGTGAAAAGACAGCCCTCAGATTGGGAGAAAATAATAGCAAATGAAGAAACAGACAAAGGATTAATCTCAAAAATATACAAGCAACTCCTGCAGCTCAATTCCAGAAAAATAAATGACCCAATCAAAAAATGGGCCAAAGAACTAAACAGACATTTCTCCAAAGAAGACATACAGATGGCTAACAAACACATGAAAAGATGCTTAACATCACTCATTATTAGAGAAATACAAATCAAAACCACAATGAGGTACCATTACACGCCAGTCAGGATGGCTGCTATCCAAAAGTCTACAAGCAATAAATGCTGGAGAGGGTGTGGAGAAAAGGGAACCCTCTTACACTGTTGGTGGGAATGCAAACTAGTACAGCCGCTATGGAAAACAGTGTGGAGATTTCTTAAAAAACTGGAAATAGAACTGCCATATGACCCAGCAATCCCACTTCTGGGCATACACACTGAGGAAACCAGAACTGAGAGACACGTGCACCCCAATGTTCATCGCAGCACTGTTTATAATAGCCAGGACATGGAAGCAACCTAGATGCCCATCAGCAGATGAATGGATAAGGAAGCTGTGGTACATATACACCATGGAATATTACTCAGCCATTAAAAAGAATTCATTTGAACCAGTCCTAATGAGATGGATGAAGCTGAAGCCCATTATACAGAGTGAAGTAAGCCAGAAAGATAAAGAACATTACAGCATACTGACACATGTATATGGAATTTAGAAAGGTGATAACGATAACCCTATATGCAGAACAGAAAAAGAGACACAGAAATACAGAACAGACTTTTGAACTTTGTGGGAGAATGTGAGGGTGGGATATTTCAAAAGAACAGCATGTATCCTATCTATGGTGAAACAGATCACCAGCCCAGGTGGGATGAACGAGACAAGTGCTCCGGCCTGGTGCACTGGAAAGACCCAGAGGAATCGGGGGGAGAGGGAGGTGGGAGGGGGGATCGGGATTGGGAATACATGTAAATCCATGGCTGATTCATATCAATGTATGACAAAATCCACTGGAAAACAAAATATGAGGAGCATGAAACAGTCTGAAAAATAGAAGGAGCATGAAACGGTGATCAAAAACATGAAGAGCCTGAAAAGGTGTGAAAAATATGAAGAGATTCAAAAGGTGTGAAAAATATGAAGAGCTTCAAAAAGTGTGAAATACATGAGGAGGATTAAACGGTCTGAAAAATACGAGGAGCATGAAGCCGTGTTCAAAAACCTGAAGAGCATGAAACGCTGTTGAGAAACATGAAGAGCATGAAAAGATGTGAAAAATAAGAAGAGCATGAAAAAGTGTGAAAAATATGAGGAGCATGAAACGGTCTGAAAAATACGAGGAGCAGGAAGCCGTGTTAAAAAACCTGAAGAAACTGAAAAGGTGTGAAAAATATGAAGAGCTTCAAAAGGTGTCAAATTTATGAGGAGCATGAAACCGTCTGAAAAATAGGAGGAGCATGAAATGGTGTTCAAAAACATGAAGAGCCTGAAAGGTGTGAAAAATATGAAGAGCATGAAAATGTGTGAAAAATATGAGGAGCATGAAACTGTGTTCAAAAAAATGCAGAGCCTGAAAAGGTGTGAAAAATATGAATAACTTCAAAACGTGTCAAAAATATGAGGAGCATGAAACTGTCTGAAAAAGGAGGAGCATGAAGCGGTGTTGAAAAATATGAAGAGCCTGAAAAGGTGTGAAATATATGACGAGCTTAAAAAGGCGTGAAATATATGAGGAACCTGAAACGCTCTGAGAAACAGGAGGAGAATGAAGCGGTGTTGAAAAATATGAAGAGCCTTAAAAGGTGTTAACAATATTAGGAGCCTGAAACAGTCTGAAAAATAGGAGGCGCATGAAGCGGTGTTGAAATACATGAAGAGCCTGTAAAGGTTTGAAAAATATGAAGAGCTTCAAAAGGTGTGAAAAATATGAAGAGCTTCAAAATGTGTCAAAAATAAGAGGAGCATGACACGGTCTGAAAAATATGAGGAGCATGAAGCGGTGTTCAAAAATATGAAGAGTCTGAAAAAGTGGGGAAATTATGAGGAGCATGATACGGTCTGAAAAATAGGTGGAGCATGAAGCGGTGTTCAAAAACATGAAGAGCCTGACAGGTGTGAAAAATACGAAGAGCTTCAAAGAGTGTGAAAAATATGAGGAGCATGAAACGGTCTGAAAAAAAGGAGAAGCATGAAGCGGTGCTCAAAAACATGAAGAGCCCTAAAAGGTGTGAAAAACATGAAGAGCTTCAAAAGGTGTCAAAAATATGAGGTGTATGAAACGTTCTTAAAAATAGAAGGAGCATGAAACGGTGTTCAAAAATATGAAGAGCCCGAAAAGGTGTGAAAAATATGAAGAGCTTCAAAAGGTGTGAAATACACGAGGAGCATGAAACGGTCTGAAGAATAGGAGGAGCATGAAGCGGTGTTAAAAATATGAAGAGCCCGAAAAGGTGTGAAAAATATGAAGAGCTTCAAAAGTTGTGAAAAGTATGAGGAGCATGAAACGGTCTGAAAAATAGCAGGAGCATGAAACGGTGTTGAAAAACATGAAGAGCCTGAAAAGGTGGGAAAAATATGAAGAGCTTCAAAAGGTGTGAAAAGTATGAGGAGCATGAAACGGTCTGAAAAATAGTAGGAGCATGAAGCGGTGTTCAAAAACATGAAGAGCCTGAAAAGGTGTGAAAAATATGAAGAGCTTCAAAAGTTGTCAAATATATGAGGAGCATGAAACGCTCTGAAAAATAGGTGAAGCATGAAGTTCTGTGGAAAAACATGAAGAGCCTGAAAAGTTGTGAAAAATATGAAGAGCTTCAAAAAGTGTCAATTATATGAGGTACATGAAACGGTCTGAAAAAAAGGAGAGGCATGAAACGGTGTGAAAAACAGGAGGAGCATGAAGCGGTGTTGAAAAACATGAAGAGCCTGAAAAGGTGTGAAAAATATGAAGAGCTTCAAAAGGTGTGAAAAATATGACGAGCATGAAACGGTCTGAAAAATTGGAGGAGCATGAAGCGGTGTTGAAATACATGAAGAGCCTGTAAAGGTTTGAAAAATATGAAGAGCTTCAAAAGGTGTGAAAAATATGAAAGGCTTCAAAATGTGTCAAAAATAAGAGGAGAATGACACGGTCTGAAAAATAGGAGGAGCATGAAGCGGTGTTGAAATACATGAAGAGCCTGTAAAGGTTTGAAAAATATGAAGAGCTTCAAAAGGTGTGAAAAATATGAAGAGCTTCAAAATGTGTCAAAAATAAGAGGAGCATGACACGGTCTGAAAAATAGGAGGAGCATGAAGCGGTGTTGAAAAACATTAAGAGCCTGAAAAGGTGTAAAAAACATGAAGAGCCTGAAAAGGTGTGAAATATACGAAGAGCCTCAAAAGGTGTCAAAATTATGAGGAGCATGAACGGTCTGAAAAATAGGAGGAGCATGAAGTGGTGTTGAAAAACATGAAGAGGCTGAAAGAAGTGAAATATATGAAGAGATTCAAAAGGTGTCAAAAATATGAGGAGCATGAAACCGTCTGACAAATAGGAGGAGCATGAAGCGGTGTTGAAAACATGAAGACCCTGAAAAGGTATGAAAAATATGAAGAGCTACAAAAGGTGTCAAAAATATGAGGAGCATGAAACGGTCTGATAAATAGGAGGAGCATGAAATGGTGTTCAAAAACATGACAGCCTGAAAAGGTGTGAAAAATATGAAGAGCTTCAAAACGTGTTAAAAATATGAGGACCGTGAAACCGTCTGAAAAATAGGAGGAGCATGAAACGGTGTTG
The DNA here is from genome assembly GCF_033118175.1 of Dama dama. NCBI lineage: Eukaryota > Metazoa > Chordata > Mammalia > Artiodactyla > Cervidae > Dama > Dama dama. Next base: position 63,043,809 of record NC_083688.1, on the reverse strand, counting down.
AAAACATGAAGAGCCTGAAAAGGTGTGAAAAATATGAAGAGCTTCAAAATGAGTCAAAAATATGAGGAGCAGGAAAGGGTCTGAAAAAAAGGAGGAGCAAGAGTTGGTGTTGAAAAAGAAGAAGCGACTGAAATCTGTGAAATATATGAAGAGCTTCAAAAGATGTCAATAATATGAGGAGCATGAAACGGTCCTAAAAATAGGAGAAGCATGAAGCGGTGTTGAAAAACATGAAGAGCCTGAAAATGTGTGAAAAATATGAGGAGCAAGTAACGGTCTGAAAAATAAGAGGAGCATGATGCGGAGTTGAAAAACATGAAGAGCCTGAAAAGGTGTGAAAAATATGAAGAGTCTGAAAACGTGTGAAATATATGAAGAGCTTCAAAAGGTGTCAAAAATTTGAGGAGCATGAAACGGTCTGAAATATAGGAGGAGCATGAAGCGGTGTTGAAAAGCATGAAGAGCCTGAAAAGGTGTGAAAAATATGAAGAGTCTGAAAACGTGTCAAAGATATGAAGGGCTTCACAAGGTGTCAAAAATATGAGGAGCATGAAACGGTCTGAAATATAGGAGGAGCATGAAGCAGTGTTGAAAATCATGAAGAGCCTGAAAACGTGTGAAATATATGAAGAGCTTCAAAAGGTGTCAATAATATGAGGAGCATGAAGCGGTGTTGAAAAACATGAAGAGCCTGAAAAGGTGTGAAAAATATGAAGAGCTTCAAAAGGTGTCAAAAATATGAGGAGCATGAAACGGTCTGAAATATAGGAGGAGCATGAAGCGCTGTTGAAAAAGATTAAGAGCCTGAAAATGTGTGAAAAATATGAAGAGCTTCAAAAAGTGTCAAAAATATGAGGAGCATGAAACGGTCTAAAAATTAGGAGGAGCATGAAGCGGTGTTGAAAAACATGAAGAGCCTTAAAGGTGTGAAATATATGAAGAGCTTCAAAAGTTGTCAAAAATTTGAGGAGCATGAAGCGGTGTTGAAAAACATGAAGAGCCTGAAAAGGTGTGAAATATATGAAGAGCTTCAAAAGCTGTCAAAAATATGAGGAGCATGAAACCGTCTGAAAAATAGGAGGAGCATGAAGCGGTGTTGAAAACATGAAGAACCTGAAAAGGTATGAAAAATATGAAGAGCTACAAAAGGGGTCAAAAATATGAGGAGCATGAAACGGTCTGAAAAATAGGAGGAGCATGAAATGGTGTTCAAAAACATGACAGCCTGAAAAGGTGTGAAAAACATGAAGAGCTTGAAAAAGTGTGAAAAATATGAGGACCATGAAACCGTCTGAAAAATTGGAGGAGCATGAAACGGTGTTGAAAACATGAGGAGCCTGAAAAGCTGTGAAAGATATGAAGAGATTCAAAAGGTGTCATAAATATGACGAGCATGAAACGGTCTGAAAAATAGGAGGAACATGAGGCGTTGTTGAAAAACATGAAGAGCCTGAAAAGGTGTGAAAAATATGAAGAGCTTCAAAAGGAGTCAAAAATATGAGGAGCAGCAAAGGGTCTGAAAATTAGAAGGAGCATGAAGCGGTGTTTAAAAACATGAAGAGGCTGAAAGGTGTGAAATATATGAAGAGCTTCAACAGGTGTCAAAAATTTGAGGAGCATGAAGCGGTGTTGAAAAACATGAAGAGCCTGAAAAAGTGTGAAATATAAGAAGAGATTCAAAAGGTGTCAAAAATATGAGGAGCATGAAACGGCCTGAAAAATAGGAGGAGCATGAATAGGTGTTCAAAAACATGACAGCCTGAAAAGGTGTGAAAAATATGAAGATCTTCAAAACGTGAGAAAAATATGAGGACCATGAAACCGTCTGAAAAATACGAGGAGCATGAAACTGTACTGAAAACATGAAGATCCTGAAAACGTGTGAAAAATAGGAAGAGCTTCAAAAGATGTCAAAAATATGACGAGCATGAAACGGTCTGAAAAATAGGAGGAGCATGAAGCAGTGTTGAAAAACCTTAAGAGCCTGAAAAGGTGTGAAAAATATGAAGAGCTTCAAAAAGTGTCAAATATATGAGGAGCATGAAACGGTCTGAAAATTAGGAGGAGCATGAAACGGTGTTGAAAAACATAAAGAGCCTGAAAAGAGTGAAATATATGAAGAGCTTCAAAAGGTGTCAAAAATATGAGGAGCATGAAACGGTCTGAAAAATAGGAGGAGCATGAAGCGGTGTTGAAAAACATGAAGAGCCTGAAATGAGTGAAATATATGAAGAGCTTCAAAAGGTGTCAAAAATATGAGGAGCATGAAACGGTCTGAAAAATAGGAGGAGCATGAAGCGGTGTTGAAAAACATGAAGAGCCTGAAAATGTGTGAAAACTATTAAGAGCTTCAAAAGGTGTCAAAAATATGAGGAGCATGAAACGGTCTGAAAAATAGGAGGAGCATGAAACGGTGTTGAAAAATATGAAGAGCCTGAAAAGGTGTGAAATATATGTATAGGTTCAGAACGTGTCAAAAATATGAGGAGCATGAAACGATCTGAAAAATAGGAGAAGATTGAAGCGGTGTTGAAAAACATGAAGAGTCTGAAAAGTTGTGAACAATATGAAGAGATTCAAAGGTGTCAAAAATATGAGGAGGATGAAATGGTGTTCAAAAACATGAAGAGCCTGAAAAGGTGTGAAAAATATGAACAGCTTAAAAAGGTGTCAAAAATATGAGGAGCATGAAACGCTCTGAAAATAGGAGGAGGATGAAACCGTGTTGAAAATCATGAAGAGCATGAAAAGGTGTGAAAAATATGAAGAGCTTCAAAAGGTGTCAAATATATGAGGAGCACGAAACGGTCTGAAAAATAGGAGGAGCATGAAAAGGTGTTCAAAACATGAAGAGCCTGAAAATGTGTGAAAATTATGAAGAGCTTCAAAAGGTGTGAAAAATATGAGGAGCGTGAAGTTGTGTTCAAAAACATGAAGAGCTTGAATAGGTGTGAAATATACGAAGAGCTTCAAAAGGTGTGAAAAATAGGAGGAGCATGAAGCAGTGTTCAAAAACATGAAAAGCCTGAAAAGGTGTGAAATATATGAAAAGCTTCAAAAGGTGTCAAAAATATGAGGAGCATGAAACGCTCTGAAAATAGGAGCAGGATGAAACCGTGTTGAAAAACATGAAGAGCATGAAAAGGTGTGAAAAATATGAAGAGCTTCAAAAGGTGTCAAAAATCTGAGGAGCATGAAACGGTCTGAAAAAGAGGAGGAGCACGAATCGGTGTTGAAAAACTTGAAGATCCTGATAAGGTGTGAAAAATATGAAGAGCTTCAAAAGGTGTCAAAAATATGAGGAGCATGAAACGGTCTGAAAAATAGGAGGAGCATGAAGTTGTGTTGAAAAACATGAAGAGCCTGAAAAGGTGTGAAATGTATGAAGAGCTTCAAAAGGTGTCAAAAGTATGAGGAGCATGAAACGGCCTGAAAAATAGGAGGAGCATGAAAAGGTGTTCAAAAACATGAAGAGCTTGAAAAGGTGTGAAATATATGAAGAGCTTCAAAACGTGTGAAAAATAGGAGGAGCATGAAGAGTTTTTCAAAAACATGAAGAGCTTGAAAAGGTGTGAAATATATGAAGAGCTTCAATAGCTGTGAAAAATAGGAGTAGCATGAAGCTTTGTTCAAAAACATGAAGAACCTGAAAAGGTGTGTAATATATGAAGAGCTTGAAAATGTGTCAAAAATATGACGAAAACGAAATGGTCTGAAAAATATGAGGAGCATGAAACATTCTGAAAATAGAAGGAGCATGAAACGGTGTTGAAAAACATGAAGATCATGAAAAGGTGTGAAAAATATGAACAGCATCAAAACGTGTCAAAAATATGAGGAGCTTGAAAAGGTGTTCAAAAACATGAAGAGCATGAAAATGTGTGAAAAATATGAAGAGCTTCAAAAGGTGTCAAAAATATGAGGAGCATGAAACGGTCTGAAAAATAGGAGGAGCAAGAAGAGGTGTTGAAAAACATGAAGAGCCTGAAAAGGTGTGAAAAATATGAAGAGCTTCAAAAGGTGTCAAAAAAATGAGGAGCATAAAACGGTCTGAAAAATAGGAGGAGCATGAAACGGTGTTGAAAAACATGAAGAGCCTGGAATGGTGGGAAAAATATGAAGAGCCTCAAAACGTGTGAGAAATATGAGGGGCATGAAACGGTCTGAAAAATAGGAGGAGCATGAAACGGTGACCAAAAACATGAAGAGGCTGAAAATGTGTGAATAATATTAAGAGCTTCAAAAGGTGTGAAATATACGAAGAGCTTCAAAAGGTGTCAAAAATATGAGGAGCATGAAACGGTCTGAAAAACAGGAGGAGCATGAAGCGGTGTTGAAAAACATGAAGCGTCTAAAAAGGTGTGAAAAATTTGAAGATCTTCAAAAGGTGTGAAAAATATGCGGAGCATGAAACGGTCTGAAAAATAGGAGGAGAATGAAACGGTGTTGAAAAACATGAAGTGCATGAAAAGGTGTGAAAAATATGGAGACCATCAAAGGGTGTCAAAATATGAATAGTGTGAAACTTTGTTGAAAAACATGACAAGCATGAAAAGGTGTGAAAAATATGAAGATCTTCAAAAGGTGTCAAAAATATGAGAAGCATGAAATGGTCTGAAAAATATGAGGAGCATGAAACGGTGTTGAAAATACATGAAGAGCATGAAAAGGTGTGAAAAATATGAAGAGCTTCAAAAGCTTTCAAAAATACTAGAAGCATGAAACGGTCTGAAAACTAAGAGGAACATGAAACGGTGTGAAAAAACATGAAGAGTTTCAAAAGGTGTCAAAAATATGAGGAGCATGAAACAGTCTGAAAAATATGAGAAGCATGAAACGGTCTGAAATAAAAGACGAGCATGAAACGTTGTTGAAAAACATGAAGTGCATGAAAAGGTTTGAAAAATATGAAGAGCTTCAAAACGTGTCAAAAATATGAGCAGCATGAAACTGTATGAAAAATAGGAGGAGCATGAAAAAGTGTTGAGAAACATGAAGAGCATGAAAATGTGTAAAAAATATGATGGGCTTCAAAAGATTTCAAAAATATGAGGAGCATGAAACGGTCTGACAAATAGGAGGAGCATGAAACTGTGTTGAAATCATGAAGAGCCTGAAAAGGTGTGAAAAATACGAAGAGATTCAAAAGGTGTGAAAAATATGAGGAGCATGAAACGGTCTGAAAAACAGGAGGAGCATGAAGCGGTGTTGAAAAACATGAAGCGTCTAAAAAGATGTGAAAAATTTGAAGATCTTCAAAAGGTGTGAAAAATATGCGGAGCATGAAACGGTCTCAAAAATAGGAGGAGAAAGAAACGGTGTTCAAAAACATGAAGAGCATGAAAAGGTGTGAAATATATGAAGAGCTTCAAAAGGTGTCAAAAATATGAGGAGCATGAAACGGTCTGAAATATAGGAGGAGCATGAAGCGGTGTTGAAAAACATGAAGAGCCTTAAAGGTGTGAAATATATGAAGAGCTTCAAAAGTTGTCAAAAATTTGAGGAGCATGAAGCGGTGTTGAAAAACATGAAGAGCCTGAAAAGGTGTGAAATATATGAAGAGCTTCAATAGCTGTCAAAAATATGAGGAGCATGAAACCGTCTGAAAAATAGGAGGAGCATGAAGCGGTGTTGAAAACATGAAGAACCTGAAAAGGTATGAAAAATATGAAGAGCTACAAAAGGGGTCAAAAATATGAGGAGCATGAAACGGTCTGAAAAATAGGAGGAGCATGAAATGGTGTTCAAAAACATGACAGCCTGAAAAGGTGTGAAAAACATGAAGAGCTTGAAAAAGTGTGAAAAATATGAGGACCATGAAACCGTCTGAAAAATTGGAGGAGCATGAAACGGTGTTGAAAACATGAGGAGCCTGAAAAGCTGTGAAAGATATGAAGAGATTCAAAAGGTGTCATAAATATGACGAGCATGAAACGGTCTGAAAAATAGGAGGAACATGAGGCGTTGTTGAAAAACATGAAGAGCCTGAAAAGGTGTGAAAAATATGAAGAGCTTCAAAAGGAGTCAAAAATATGAGGAGCAGCAAAGGGTCTGAAAATTAGAAGGAGCATGAAGCGGTGTTTAAAAACATGAAGAGGCTGAAAGGTGTGAAATATATGAAGAGCTTCAACAGGTGTCAAAAATTTGAGGAGCATGAAGCGGTGTTGAAAAACATGAAGAGCCTGAAAAAGTGTGAAATATAAGAAGAGATTCAAAAGGTGTCAAAAATATGAGGAGCATGAAACGGCCTGAAAAATAGGAGGAGCATGAATAGGTGTTCAAAAACATGACAGCCTGAAAAGGTGTGAAAAATATGAAGATCTTCAAAACGTGAGAAAAATATGAGGACCATGAAACCGTCTGAAAAATACGAGGAGCATGAAACTGTACTGAAAACATGAAGATCCTGAAAACGTGTGAAAAATAGGAAGAGCTTCAAAAGATGTCAAAAATATGACGAGCATGAAACGGTCTGAAAAATAGGAGGAGCATGAAGCAGTGTTGAAAAACCTTAAGAGCCTGAAAAGGTGTGAAAAATATGAAGAGCTTCAAAAAGTGTCAAATATATGAGGAGCATGAAACGGTCTGAAAATTAGGAGGAGCATGAAACGGTGTTGAAAAACATAAAGAGCCTGAAAAGAGTGAAATATATGAAGAGCTTCAAAAGGTGTCAAAAATATGAGGAGCATGAAACGGTCTGAAAAATAGGAGGAGCATGAAGCGGTGTTGAAAAACATGAAGAGCCTGAAATGAGTGAAATATATGAAGAGCTTCAAAAGGTGTCAAAAATATGAGGAGCATGAAACGGTCTGAAAAATAGGAGGAGCATGAAGCGGTGTTGAAAAACATGAAGAGCCTGAAAATGTGTGAAAACTATTAAGAGCTTCAAAAGGTGTCAAAAATATGAGGAGCATGAAACGGTCTGAAAAATAGGAGGAGCATGAAACGGTGTTGAAAAATATGAAGAGCCTGAAAAGGTGTGAAATATATGTATAGGTTCAGAACGTGTCAAAAATATGAGGAGCATGAAACGATCTGAAAAATAGGAGAAGATTGAAGCGGTGTTGAAAAACATGAAGAGTCTGAAAAGTTGTGAACAATATGAAGAGATTCAAAGGTGTCAAAAATATGAGGAGGATGAAATGGTGTTCAAAAACATGAAGAGCCTGAAAAGGTGTGAAAAATATGAACAGCTTAAAAAGGTGTCAAAAATATGAGGAGCATGAAACGCTCTGAAAATAGGAGGAGGATGAAACCGTGTTGAAAATCATGAAGAGCATGAAAAGGTGTGAAAAATATGAAGAGCTTCAAAAGGTGTCAAATATATGAGGAGCACGAAACGGTCTGAAAAATAGGAGGAGCATGAAAAGGTGTTCAAAACATGAAGAGCCTGAAAATGTGTGAAAATTATGAAGAGCTTCAAAAGGTGTGAAAAATATGAGGAGCGTGAAGTTGTGTTCAAAAACATGAAGAGCTTGAATAGGTGTGAAATACACGAAGAGCTTCAAAAGGTGTGAAAAATAGGAGGAGCATGAAGCAGTGTTCAAAAACATGAAAAGCCTGAAAAGGTGTGAAATATATGAAAAGCTTCAAAAGGTGTCAAAAATATGAGGAGCATGAAACGCTCTGAAAATAGGAGCAGGATGAAACCGTGTTGAAAAACATGAAGAGCATGAAAAGGTGTGAAAAATATGAAGAGCTTCAAAAGGTGTCAAAAATCTGAGGAGCATGAAACGGTCTGAAAAAGAGGAGGAGCACGAATCGGTGTTGAAAAACTTGAAGATCCTGATAAGATGTGAAAAATATGAAGAGCTTCAAAAGGTGTCAAAAATATGAGGAGCATGAAACGGTCTGAAAAATAGGAGGAGCATGAAGTTGTGTTGAAAAACATGAAGAGCCTGAAAAGGTGTGAAATGTATGAAGAGCTTCAAAAGGTGTCAAAAGTATGAGGAGCATGAAACGGCCTGAAAAATAGGAGGAGCATGAAAAGGTGTTCAAAAACATGAAGAGCTTGAAAAGGTGTGAAATATATGAAGAGCTTCAAAACGTGTGAAAAATAGGAGGAGCATGAAGAGTTTTTCAAAAACATGAAGAGCTTGAAAAGGTGTGAAATATATGAAGAGCTTCAATAGCTGTGAAAAATAGGAGTAGCATGAAGCTTTGTTCAAAAACATGAAGAACCTGAAAAGGTGTGTAATATATGAAGAGCTTGAAAATGTGTCAAAAATATGACGAAAACGAAATGGTCTGAAAAATATGAGGAGCATGAAACATTCTGAAAATAGAAGGAGCATGAAACGGTGTTGAAAAACATGAAGATCATGAAAAGGTGTGAAAAATATGAACAGCATCAAAACGTGTCAAAAATATGAGGAGCTTGAAAAGGTGTTCAAAAACATGAAGAGCATGAAAATGTGTGAAAAATATGAAGAGCTTCAAAAGGTGTCAAAAATATGAGGAGCATGAAACGGTCTGAAAAATAGGAGGAGCAAGAAGAGGTGTTGAAAAACATGAAGAGCCTGAAAAGGTGTGAAAAATATGAAGAGCTTCAAAAGGTGTCAAAAAAATGAGGAGCATAAAACGGTCTGAAAAATAGGAGGAGCATGAAACGGTGTTGAAAAACATGAAGAGCCTGGAATGGTGGGAAAAATATGAAGAGCCTCAAAACGTGTGAGAAATATGAGGGGCATGAAACGGTCTGAAAAATAGGAGGAGCATGAAACGGTGACCAAAAACATGAAGAGGCTGAAAATGTGTGAATAATATTAAGAGCTTCAAAAGGTGTGAAATATACGAAGAGCTTCAAAAGGTGTCAAAAATATGAGGAGCATGAAACGGTCTGAAAAACAGGAGGAGCATGAAGCGGTGTTGAAAAACATGAAGCGTCTAAAAAGGTGTGAAAAATTTGAAGATCTTCAAAAGGTGTGAAAAATATGCGGAGCATGAAACGGTCTGAAAAATAGGAGGAGAATGAAACGGTGTTGAAAAACATGAAGTGCATGAAAAGGTGTGAAAAATATGGAGACCATCAAAGGGTGTCAAAATATGAGGAGTGTGAAACTTTGTTGAAAAACATGACAAGCATGAAAAGGTGTGAAAAATATGAAGATCTTCAAAAGGTGTCAAAAATATGAGAAGCATGAAATGGTCTGAAAAATATGAGGACCATGAAACGGTGTTGAAAATACATGAAGAGCATGAAAAGGTGTGAAAAATATGAAGAGCTTCAAAAGCTTTCAAAAATACTAGAAGCATGAAACGGTCTGAAAACTAAGAGGAACATGAAACGGTGTGAAAAAACATGAAGAGTTTCAAAAGGTGTCAAAAATATGAGGAGCATGAAACAGTCTGAAAAATATGAGAAGCATGAAACGGTCTGAAATATAAGACGAGCATGAAACGTTGTTGAAAAACATGAAGTGCATGAAAAGGTTTGAAAAATATGAAGAGCTTCAAAACGTGTCAAAAATATGAGCAGCATGAAACTGTATGAAAAATAGGAGGAGCATGAAAAAGTGTTGAGAAACATGAAGAGCATGAAAATGTGTAAAAAATATGATGGGCTTCAAAAGATTTCAAAAATATGAGGAGCATGAAACGGTCTGACAAATAGGAGGAGCATGAAACTGTGTTGAAATCATGAAGAGCCTGAAAAGGTGTGAAAAATACGAAGAGATTCAAAAGGTGTGAAAAATATGAGGAGCATGAAACGGTCTGAAAAACAGGAGGAGCATGAAGCGGTGTTGAAAAACATGAAGCGTCTAAAAAGATGTGAAAAATTTGAAGATCTTCAAAAGGTGTGAAAAATATGCGGAGCATGAAACGGTCTCAAAAATAGGAGGAGAAAGAAACGGTGTTCAAAAACATGAAGAGCATGAAAAGGTGTGAAATATATGAAGAGCTTCAAAAGGTGTCAAAAATTTGAGAAGCACGAAACAGTCTGAAAAATATAGGAGGAGCATGAAGCGGTGTTCAAAAACATGAAGAGCTTGAAAAGGTGTGAAATATATGAAGAGCTTCAAAGTTGTGAAATACAGGAGGAGCATGAAGCGGTGTTCAAAAACATGAAGAGCCTTAAAAGTTGTGAAATATATGAAGAGCCTCAAAAGGTGTCAAAAATATAAGGAGCATGAAATAGTCTGAAAAATAGGAGGAGCATGAAATGGTGTTGAAAAACATAAAGAGCCTGAAAAGGTGTGAAAAATAGGAAGATCTTCAAAAGGTGTCAAAAATATGAGAAACATGAAACGGTCTGAAAAATAGGAGGAGCATGAAACGGTGTGGAGAAACATAAAGAGCCTGAAAAGGTGTGAAAAATAGGAAGATCTTCAAAAGGTGTGAAAAATATGAGGAGCATGAAAGGGTCTTAAAAATAAGAGGAGCATGAAGCGGTGTTGAAAAACATGAACAGCCTGAAAACGTGTGAAAAATATGAAGAGCTTCAAAAGGTGTGAAAATTATGAAGAGCTTCAAAATGTGTCAAAAATGAGATGAGCATGAAACGGTCTGAAAAAAAGGAGGAGCATGAAGTGGTGGTTAAAAACATGAAGAGCATGAAAAGGTGTGAAATATATGAAGAGCTTCAAAAGCTATGAAAAATGAAAGAATCATGAAAAAGTCTGAAAAATAGAAGGAGCATGAAGTGGTGTTGAAAAACGTTAAGAGCCTGAAAAGTAGTGACAAATATAAAGAGCTTCAAAAGGTGTCAGTAATATGAGGAGCATGAAACGGTCTGCAAAAAAGGAGGAGCATGAAGTGTTGTTGAAAAACATGAAGAGCCTGAAAAGGTGTGAAAAATATGAAGAGCTTCAAAAGGTGTGAAATACATGAGGTGCATGAAACTCTCTGAAAAATAGAAGAAGCATGAAGTGCTGTTCAAAAACATGAAAAGTCTTAAAAGGTGTGAGAAATACGAAGAGCTCAAAAGGTGTCAAAAATATGAGGAGCATGAAACGGTCTGAACAATAGGAGGATTATGAAACGGTGTTCAAAAACATGAAGAGCCTGAAAAGGTGTGAAAAATATGAAAAGCCTCAAAATTTGTCAAAATTATGAGGAGCATGAAACGGTCTGAAAAATAGTAGAATCATGAAACGGTGTTGAAACACATGAAGAGCCTGAAAAGGTGTGAAAAATATGAAGAGCTTAAAAAGGTGTGAAAAATATGAAGAGCTTCAAAATGTGTCAAAAATGAGATGAGCATTAAACGGTCTGAAAAATAGGAGGAGCATGAAGCAGTGTTCAAAACATGAAGAGCCCGAAAAGGTGTGAAAAATATGAAGAGCTTCAAAAGGTGTCAAAAATATGAATAGCATGAAAAGGTTTGCAAAAAAGGAGCATGAAGTAGTGTTGAAAAACATGAAGAGCCTGAAAAGGTGTGAAAAATATGAAAAGTTACAAAAGGTGTCAAAAATATGAGGAGCATGAAACGGTCTGAAAAATAGGAGGAGCATGAAGTGGTGTTGAAAAACATGAAGAGCCTGAAAAGGTGTGAAAAATATGAAGAGCTTCAAAAGGTGTCAAAAATATGAGGAGCATGAAACGGTCTGAAAAATAGGAGGATCATGAAACGGTGTTGAAACACATGAAGAGCCTGAAAAGGTGTGAAAAATATGAAGAGCTTAAAAAGGTGTGAAAAATATGAAGAGCTTCAAAATGTGTCAAAAATGAGATGAGCATGAAACGGTCTGAAAAATAGGAGGAGCATGAAGCGGTGTTCAAAACATGAAGAGCCCGAAAAGGTGTGAAAAATATGAAGAGCTTCAAAAGGTGTCAAAAATATGAATAGCATGAAAAGGTTTGCAAAAGGAGCATGAAGTGGTGTTGAAAAACATGAAGAGCCTGAAAAGGTGTGAAAAATATGAAAAGTTTCAAACGGTGTCAAAAATATGAGGAGCATGAAACGGTCTGAAAATAGGAGGAGCATGAAGTGGTGTTGAAAAACATGAAGAGCCTGAAAAGGTGTGAAAAATATGAAGAGCTTCAAAAGGTGTCAAAAATATGAGGAGCATGAAACGGTCTGAAAAATAGGAATAGCATGAAGCGGTGTTCAAAAACATGAAGAGCCTGAAAAGGTTTGAAAAATATGAAGAGCTTCAAAACGTGTCAAAAATATGAGGAGCATTAAATGGTCTGAACAATAGGAGGAGTAAGAAGCGGTGTTGAAAAACATAAACAGCATGAAAACGTATGAAGAATATGAAGAGCTTCAAAAGGTGTGAAAAATATGAAGAGCTTCAAAAGGTGTCCAAATTGAGATGACCATGAAACGGTCTGAAAAATAGGAGGAGCAGGAAGTGGTGTTGAAAAACATGAAGAGCCTGAAAAGGTGTGAAATATATGAAGAGCCTCAAAAGGTGTCAAAAATATGAGGAGCATGAAACGGTCTGAAAAATAGGAGGAGCATGAAGCACTGTTGCAAAACATGAAAAGCCTGAAAAGGTGTGAAGAATATGAAGAGCTTCAAAAATATGAAAAATATGAAGAGCTTCAAAAGGGGTGGAAAATATGAAGAGCTTCAAAATGTGTCAAAAGTGAGATGAGCATGAAACGGTCTGAAAAATAGGAGGAGCATGAAGTGGTGTTGAAAAACATGAAGAGCCTGAAAACGTGTGAAAAACATGAAGAGCTTAAAAGTTGTGAGAAATATGAAGAGCTTCAAAAGGTGTCAAAAATGAGACAAGCGTGAAATGGTCTGGAAAATAGGACGAGAATGAAGCGGTGTTGAAAAACATGGGGAGCCTGAAAAGGTGTGAAAAATATGAAGAGCTTCAAAAGGTGTCAAAAATATGAGGAGCATGAAACGGTCTGAAAAATAGGAGGAGCATTAAACGGTGTTCAAAAACATGAAGAGCCTGAAAAGGTGTGAAAAATATGAAGAGCTTTAAAAGGTGTGAAATACAAGAGGAGCATGAAACAGTCTGAAAAATAGGAGGAGCATGAAACCGTCTTGAAAAACATGAAGAGCCTGAAAAGTTGTGGAAAATATGAAGAGCTTCAAACGGTTGGAAATACATGAGGAGCATGAAACGGTGTTGAAAAACATGAAGAGCCTGAAAAGGTGGGTAAAATATGAAGAGCTTCAAAAAGTGTCAAAAATATGAGGAGCATGAAACGGTCTGAAAAATAGGAGGAGCATTAAACGGTGTTCAAAAACATGAAGAGCCTGAAATGGTGTGAAATATGAAGAGCTTCAAAAGGAGTCAAAAATAGGAGGAGCATGAAACAGTCTGAAAAATAGGAGGAGCATGAAGCGGTGTAAAAAACATGAAGACCCTGAAAAGGTGTGAAAAATATGAAGAGCTTCAAAAGGTTTCAAAAATATGAGGAGCATGAAACGATCTGAAAAATAGGAGAAACATGAAGCGGTGTTCAAAAACATGAAGAGCCTCAAAAGGTGTGAAAAATATGAAGGGCTTCAAAAGGTGTCAAAAATATGAGGAGCATGAAACGGTCTGAAAAATAGGAGGAGCATGAAACGGTGTTCAAAAACATGAAGAGCCTGAAAAGGTGTGAAAAATATGAAGAGCTTCAAAAGGTGTCAAAAATAGGAGGAGCATGAAACGGTCTGAAAAATAGGAGCAGCATGAAGCGGTGTAAAAATCATGAAGAGCCTGAAAAGGTGTGAAAGATGTGAAGACCTTCAAAAGGTGTCAAATATATGAGGAGCATGAAACGGTCTGAAAAATAGGAGGAGCATGAAGTGCTGTTTAAAAACATGAAAAGTCTTAAAAGGTGTGAGAAATACGAAGAGCTTCAAAAGGTGTCAAAATTATGAGGAGCATGAAACGGTCTGAACAATAGGAGGATTATGAAACGGTGTTCAAAAACATGAAGAGCCTGAAAAGGTGTGAAAAATATGAAAAGCCTCAAAATTTGTCAAAATAATGAGGAGCATGAAACGGTCTGAAAAATAGTAGAATCATGAAACGGTGTTGAAACACATGAAGAGCCTGAAAAGGTGTGAAAAATATGAAGAGCTTAAAAAGGTGTGAAAAATATGAAGAGCTTCAAAATGTGTCAAAAATGAGATGAGCATTAAACGGTCTGAAAAATAGGAGGAGCATGAAGAGGTGTTCAAAACATGAAGAGCCCGAAAAGGTGTGAAAAATATGAAGAGCTTCAAAAGGTGTCAAAAATATGAGGAGCATGGACCGGTCTGAAAGTAGGAGGAGCATGAAGCGGTGTTCAAAAACATGAAGAGCATGAAAAGGTGTGAAAAATATGAAGAGCTTCAAAAGGTGTCAAAAATATGAGGAGCATGAAACGGTCTGAAAAATAGGAAGAACATGAAGCGGTGTTGAAAAACATGAAGAGCCTGAAAAGGTGTGAAAAGTATGAAGAGCTTCAAAAGGTGTCAAAAATATGAGGAGCATGAAACGGTCTGAAAAATAGCAGGAGCATGAAACGGTATGAAAAATGGGAGGAGCATGAAGCGGTGTTGAAAAACATGAAGAGCCTGAAAACGTGTGAAAAACATGAAGAGCTTAAAAGTTGTGAGAAATATGAAGAGCTTCAAAAGGTGTCAAAAATGAGATGAGCATGAAAAGGTCTGGAAAATAGGACGAGCATGAAGCGGTGTTGAAAACATGAAGAGCCAGAAAAGGTGTGAAAAATATGAAGAGCTTCAAAAAGTGTCAAAAATATGAAGAGCATGAAACGGTCTGAAAAATAGGAGGAGCATGAAGTGATGATGAAAAACATGAAGAGCCTAAAAAGGTGTGAAAAATATGAAGAGCTTCAAAACGTGTCAAAAATATGAGGAGCATGAAACGGTCTGAAAAACAGTAGGATCATGAAGCCGTGTTGAAAAACATGGGGAGCCTGAAAAGGTGTGAAAAATATGAAGAGCTTCAAAAGGTGTCAAAAATATGAGGAGCATGAAACGGTCTGAAAAATAGGAGGAGAATGAAAAGGTGTTCAAAAACATGAAGAGACTGAAAAGGTGTGAAAAATATGAAGAGCTTTAAAAGGTGTGAAATACATGAGGAGCATGAAACGGTCTGAAAAATAGGAGGAGCATGAAACCGTGTTCAAAAACATGAAGAGCCTGAAAAGTTGTGAAAAATATGAAGAGCTTCAAACGGTTGGCAATACATGAGTAGCATGAAACGGTGTTGAAAAACATGAAGAGCCTGAAAAGGTGGGTAAAATATGAAAGGTTCAAAAGGTGTGAAATACATGAAGAGCATGAATCGGTCTGAAAAATAGGAGCAGCATGAAGTGGTGTTTAAAAATATGAAGAGACTGAATAGGTGTGAAAAATATGAAGAGCTTCAAAAGGTGTCAAAATATGAGGAGCATGAAACGGTCTGAAACATAGGAGGAGCATGAATCGGTTTTGAAAAACATGAAGAGCCTGAAAATGTGTGAAAAATATGAAGATCTTCAAAACGTGTCAAAATATGAGGAGCATGAAACGGTCTGAAAAACAGGAGGATCATGAAGCCGTGTTGAAAAACATGGGGAGCCTGCAAAGGTGTGAAAAATATGAAGAGCTTCAAAAGGTTGGAAATACATGAGGAGCATGAAACGGTCTGGAAAATAGGAAGAGCATGAAGCGGTGTTGAAAAACATGAAGAGCCTGAAAAGGAGGATAAAATATGAAGAGCTTCAAAAGGTGTGGAAAATATGAAGAGCTTCAAAATGTGTCAAAAGCAAGATGAGTATGAAACGGTCTGAAAAATAGGAGGAGCATGAAGTGGTGTTGAAAAACATGAAGAGCCTGACAATGTGTGAAATATATGAAGAGCTTCAAAATGTGTCAGAAATGAGAGAAGCATGAAACGGTCTGAAAAATAGGATGAGCAAGAAGGGGTGTTGAAAAACATGAAGAGCCTGAAAACGTTTGAGAAATATGAAGAGCTTCAAAAGCTGTGAAAAATATGAAGAGCTTCAAAAGTTGTTAAAAATGAGATGAGCATGACACAGTTTGAAACATAGGAGGAGCATGAAACCGTGTTCAAAAACATGAAGAGCCTAAAAAGGTGAAAAATATGAAGAGCTTCAAAAGGTGTGAAAAATATGAGGAGCATAAAACGGTCTGAAAAATAGGAGAAGCATGAAGTGGTGTTGAAAAACATGAAGAGTCTGAAAACGTTTGAAATATATGAAGAGATTCAAAAGGTGTCAAAAATATGAGGATCATGAATCGATGTTGAAAAACATGAAGAGCCTGAAAATGTGTGAAAAATATGAAGAGCTTCAAAAGGTGTCAAAAATATGAGGAGCATGAAACGGTCTGAAAAATAGGAGAAGCATGAAGCGGTGTTGAAAAACAAGAAGAACATGAAAAGGTGTGAAAAATATGAAGAGCTTCAAAAGGTGTCAAAAATATGAGGAGCATGAACCGGTCTGAAAAATAGGAGGAGCATGAAGCTGTGTTCAAAAATATGAAGAGACTGAAAAGGTGTGAAAAATATGAAGAGCTTCAAAAGGTGTGAAAAATATGAGGAGCATGAAACGGTCTGAAAATTAGAAGCAGCATGAAACGGTGTTGAAAAACATGAAGAGCCTGAAAAGGTGTGAAAAATATGAAGAGCTTCAAAAGGTGTGAAATAAATGAGGAGCATGAAACGGTCTGGAATATAGGAGGCGCATGAAGCGGTGTTCAAAAACATGAAGAGCCTGAAAAGGTGTGAAAAATATGAAGAGCTTCTAAAGGTGTCAAAAATATGAGAAGCATGAAACTGTGTGAAAGATAGGAGGAGCATGAAACGGTGATCAGAAACATGAAGAGCCTGAAACGTTGTGAAAAATATGAAGAGCTTCAAAATGTGTGAAATTCATGAGAAGCATGAAAAGGTTTGAAAAATACGAGAAGCATGAAGTGGTGTGGAAAAACATGAAGAACCTGAAAAGGTGTGAAAAATATGAAGAGTTTCAAAAGGTGTCAAAAATATGAAGAGCATGAAACGGTCTGAAAAATAGGAGGAGCATGAAACGGTGATAAAAAATATGAAGAGTCTGAAAAGGTGTGAAAAATATGAAGAGCTTCAATAGGTGTGAAAAATAGGAGAAGCATGAAGCGGTGTTCAAAAATATGAAGAGCCTGATAAGGTGTGAAAAATATGAAAAGTTTGAAAAGGTGTCAAAAATGAGATGAGCATGAAAAGGTCTGACAAATAGGAGGAGCATGAAGCGGTGTTGAAAAACATGAAGAGCCTGAAAAGGTGTGAAAAATATGAATAGCTTCAAAAGGTGTCAAAAATATGAAGAGCATGAAACGGTCTGAAATTTTGGAGGATCATGATCGGTGTTCAAAAACATGAAGAGCCTGAAAAGGTGTGAAAAATATGAAGAGCTTCTAAAGATGTGAAAAATATGAGGAGCATGAAACGGCCTGAAAAATAGAAGCAGCATGAAACGGTGTTGAAAAATATGAAGAGCCTGAAAAGGTGTGAAAAATATGAAGAGCTTCAAAAGGGGTCAAAAATATAAAGAGCATGAAACGGTCTGTAAAATAGGAGGTTCATGAAGCGGTGTTCAAAATCATGAGGAGCCTGAAAACGTGTGAAAAATATGAAGAGCTTCAAAAGGTGTCAAAAATATGAAGAGCATGAAACGGTCTAAAAAATAGGAGGAGCATGAAGCTGTGTTCAAAAATATGAAGAGCCTGAAAAGGTGTGAAAAATATGAAGAGCTTCAAAAGGTGTGAAAAATATGAGGAGCATGAAACGGCCTGAAAAATAGAAGCAGCATGAAACGGTGTTGAAAAATATGAAGAGCCTGAAAAGGTGTGAAAAATATGAAGAGCTTCAAAAGGGGTCAAAAATATAAACAGCATGAAACGGTCTGTAAAATAGGAGGTTCATGAAGCGGTGTTCAAAATCATGAAGAGCCTAAAAACGTGTGAAAAATATGAAGAGCTTCAAAAGGTGTCAAAAATGTGAGGAGCACGAAACTTTCTGAAAAATAGGAGGAGCATGAAGCGGTGTTCAAAAATATGAAGAGCCTGATAACGTGTGAAAAGATGAAAAGTTTGAAAAGGTGTCAAAAATGAGATGAGCATGAAACGGTCTGAAAAATAGGAGTAGCATGAAGCGGTGTTGAAAAACATGAAGAGCCTGAAAAGGTGTGAAAAATATGAAGAGCTTCAAAAGGTGTCAAAAATATGAAGAGCTTCAAAAGGTGTCAAAAATGAGATGAGCATGAAACGGTCTGAAAAATAGGAGGAGCATGAAGTGGTGTTGAAAAAAATGAAGAGCCTGAAAAGGTGTGACATATATGAAGAGCTTCAAAAGGTGTCAAAAATATGAGGAGATTAATACGGTCTGAAAAATAGGAGGAGCATGAAGTGGTGTTGAAAAACATGAAGAGCCTGAATAGCTGTGAGAAATATGAAGAGCTTCAAAAGGTGTCAAAAATATGAAGAGCATGAAACGGTCTGAAAAACAGCAGGAGCATGAAGCGGTGTTGAAAAACATGAAGAGTCTGAAAACGTGTGAAAATGTGAAGAGCTTCAAAAATATGAAAAATATGAAGAGCTTCAAAAGGTGTCAAAAATGAGATGAGCATGAAACGGTCTGAATAATAGGAGGAACATGAAACGGTGTTGAAAAAAATGAAGAGCGTGAAAAGGTGTGAAATATATGAAGAGCTTCAAAAGGTGTTAAAAATATGAGGAGCATGAAACGGTCTTAAAAATAGGAGGACCATGAAGCGGTGTTGAAAAACCTCAAGAGCCTGAAAAGGTGTGAAAAATTTGTAGAGCTTCAAAAGGTGTCAAAAATATGAGGAGCATGAAACGGTCTGAAAATAGGTGGAGCATGAAATGGTGTTGAAAAACATGAAGAGCCTGAAAAGTTGTGAAAAATATGAAGAGCTTCAAAAGGTGTGAATTATATGAGGAGCATGAAAAGTTCTGAAAAATAGGAGGAACATGAAGCGGTGTTCAAAAACATGAAGAGCCTGAAAAGGTGTGAAAAATATGAAGAGCTTCAAAAGGTGTCAAAATTATGAGGAGCATGATACGGTCTGAAAAATAGGAGGAGCATGAAGTGGTGTTGTAAAACATGTAGAGCCTGAAAAATTGGGAAAAATTTGAAGAGCTTCAAAAGTTTTCAAATATATGAGGAGTATGAAACGGTCTGAAAAATAGGAGGAGCATGAAGCGGTGTTCAAAAACATGAAGAGCCTGAAAAGGTGAGAAAAATATGAAGAGCTTCTAAAGGTGTCAATAATATGAGGAGCAAGAAACGGTCTTAAAAATATGAGGAACATGAAGTTGCGTTGAAAAACATGAAGAGCCTGAAAAGGTGTGAAATATATGAAGAGCTTCAAAAGGTGTCAAATATATGAGGAGCATGAAACTGTCGGAAAAATAGGAGGATCATGAAATGGTGTTGAAAAACATGAAGAGCCTGAAAAGTTGAGAAAAATGTGAAGAGCCTCAAAACGTGTCAAAAATATGAGGAGCATGAAACGGTATGATAAATAACAGGAGCATGAACCGGTGTTGAAAAACATGAAGAGTCTGAAAACGTGTGAAAAATATGAAGAACTTAAAAATGTGAAAAATATGAAGAGCTTCAAAAGATGTGAAAAATATGCAAAGCTTCAAAAGGTGTCAAAAATGAGATGAGCATGAAACGGTCTGAAAAATAAGAGGAGCATGAAGTCGTGTTCAAAAATATGAAGAGCCTGAAAAGGTGTGAAAAATATGAAGAGCTTCAAAAGGTGTGAAAAATATGAAGACCTTGAAAAGGTGTGAAAAAAGAAATGAGCCTGAAAAGGTCTGAAAAATAGGAGGAGCATGAAGCGGTGTTGAAAATCATGAAGAGCCTGAAAAGGTGTGAAAAATATGAAGAGCTTCAAAAGGTGTGAAAAAGAGATGAGCATGAAAGGGTCTGAAAAATAGGAGGAGCATGAAGCGGTGTTGAAAATCATGAAGAGCCTGAAAAGGTGTGAAAAATATGAAGAGCTTCTAAAGGTGTGAAAAAGAAATGAGCATGAAAAGGTCTGAAAAATAGGAGGAGCATGAAGCGGTGTTGAAAATCATGAAGAGCCTGAAGAGGTGTGAAATATATGAAGAGCTTCAAAAGGTGTGAAATACATGAGGAGCATGGAACGGTCTGAAAAATAGGAGAAGCATGAAGTTGTGTTGAAAACGTGAAGAGCCTGAAAACGTGTGAAAAATATGAAGAGCTTCAAAAAGTGTCAAAAATATGAGGAGCATGAAACGGTCTGAAAAATAGGAGAAGCATGAAACTGTGTTCAAAAACATGAAGAGCCTGAAAAGGTGTGAAAAATATAAAGAGCTTCAAAAGGTGTCAAAATATGAGGTGCATGAAAAGGTCTGAAAAATAGGAGGATCATGAAACGGTGTTGAAAAACATGAAGAGCCTGAAAAGGTGTGAAAAATATGAAGAGCTTCAAAAGGTGTCAAAAATGAGATGAGCATGAAACGGTCTGAAAAATAAGAGGAGCATGAAGCGGTGTTCAAAAATATAAAGAGCCTGAAAAGGTGTGAAAAATATAAAGAGCTTCAAAAGGTGTCAAAAATATGAGGTGCATGAAAAGGTCTGAAAAATAGGAGGATCATGAAACTGTGCTCAAAAACATGAAGAGCCTGAAAAGGTGTAAAAAATATGAAGAGCTTCAAAAGGTGTCAAAAATATGAGGAGCATGGAACAGTCTGAAAAATAGGATGAGCATGAAGCTGTGTTCAAAAACATGAAGAGCGTGAAAAGGTGTGAAAAATATGAAGAGCTTTAAAAGATGTGAAAATACGAAGAGCTTCAAAAGATGTGAAAAATATTAAGAGCTTCAAAAGGTGTCAAAAATATGAGGAGCAGGAAACGGTCTGAAAAATAGGAGGTGCATGAAGCGGTGTTCAAATCATGAAGAGCCTGAAATGGTGTGAAAAATATGAGAGCTTCAAAAGGTGTCAAAAATGACATATGCATGGAACGGTCTGAAAAATAGGAGGAGCATGAAGTGGTTGTTAAAAACATGAAGAGCCTGAAAAGGTGTGAAAAATTTGAAGAGCTTCAAAAGGTGTCAAAATATGAGGAACGTGAAACGGTCTGAAAAATAGAAGGAGCATGAAGTGGTGTTGAAAAACATGAAGAGCCTGAAAATGTGTGAAAATTCTGAAGAGCTTCAGAAGGTGTGAAATACATGAGGAGCACGAAACGGTCTTAAAAATAGGAGGAACATGAAACTGTGTTGAAAAACATGAAGAGCCTGAAGAGGTGTGAAAAATATGAAGAGGTTCAAAGGTGTGAAATACATGAGGATCATGAAACGGTTTGAAAAAATGGAGGAGCATGAAGCAGACTTCAAAAACATGAAGAGCCTGAAAAGGTTTGAAAAATATGAAGAGGTTCAAAGGTGTGAAATATATGAGGATCATGAAACGGTTTGAAAAATTGGAGGAGCATGAAGGAGAGTTCGAAAACATGAAGAGCCTGAAAAGATGTGAAAAACGTGAAGAGCTTCAAAACGTGTGAAAAATATGAGGAGCATGAAACGGTCTGAAAAATAGGAGAAGCAAAAGCGGTGTTCAAAAACATGCGGAGCCTGAAAAGGTGTGAAAAATATGAAGAGCTTCAAAAGGGGTCAAAAATATGAGGAGCATGAAACGGTGTGAAAAATAGGAGGAGCAAGAAACTCTGTTGAAAAACAAGAAGAGTCTGAAAAGGTGTGAAATATATGAAGAGCTTCAAAAGGTGTCAAAAATGAGATGATAATGAAGCGGTCTGAAAAATTGGAGGAGCATGAAGCGCTGTTGAAAACCATGAAGAGCCTGAAAAGGTGTGAAAAATATGAAGAGCTTCAAAAGGAGACAAACATATAAGGAGCATGAAACTGTCTGAAAAATAGGAGGAGCATGAAACGGTGTTGAAAAACATGAAGAGCCTGAAAACGTGTGAAGAATATGAAGAGTTTCAAAAGGTGTGAAAAATAAGAAGAGCTTCAAAAGGTGTCAAAAATATGAGGAGCATTAAACGGTCTGAAAAATAGGAGGAGCATGAAACGTTGTTCAAAAACAGGAAGAGCCTAAAAAGGTGTGAAAAATATGAAGAGCTTCAAAACGTGTCAAATATATGTGGAGCATGAAACGGTCTGAAAAATAGAAGGAGCATGAAGCGGAGTTGAAAAACATGAAGAACCTGAAAACGTGTGAAAAATATGAACAGCTTCAAAAGGTGTGAAAAATGAGATGAGCTGAAGCGGTCTGAAAAATAAGAGGAGCATGAAGTGTTGTTTAAAAGCATGAAGAGCCTGAAAAGGTGTGAAATATATGAAGAGCTTCAAAAGGTGTGAAAAAAAAAGAAGAGCTTCAAAATGTGTCAAAAATATGACGAGCATGAAACGGTCTGAAAAAATAGGAGGAGCATGAAATGGTGTTCAAATACATGAAGAGTCTGAAAAGTTGTGAAAAATATGAAGAGCTTCAAAAGGTGTGAAAATATGAAGACCTGCAAAAGATGTAAAAATCGATGAGCATGAAATGATCTGAAAATTAGGAGCAGCACGAAGCGTTGTTGAAAAACATGAAGAGCCTGAAAAGGTGTGAAATATATGAAGAGTTTCAAAAGGTGTCAAAAATATGAGGAGCATGAAACGGTCTGAAAAATAGGAAGAGCATGAAGTGGTGTTCAAAAAATGTAGACACTGAAAAGGTTTGAAATATATGAAGAGCTTCAAAAGGTGTCAAAATATGAGGAGCATGAAACGGTCTGAAAAATAGGAGCAGCATGAAATGATGTTCAAAAACATGAAGAGCCAGAAAATGTGTGAAAAATATGAAGAGCTTCAAAAGGTTTGAAATACATGAGGAGGTTGAAACGGTCTGAAAATAGTAGGAGCATGAAGCGGCGTTGAAAAAGATGAAGAGCCTGAAAACGTGTGAAAAATATGAAGAGCTTCAAAAGGTGTGAAAAATATGAAGAGCTTTCAAAGGTGTCAAAAATGAGATGCGCAGGAAACGGTCTGAAAAATAGGAGGAGCATGAAGCGGTGTTCAAAAACATGAAGCGTCTGAAAAGGTGTGAAAAATGTGAAGAGCTTCAAAAGGTGTGAAAAATATGAGGAGCATGAAACTGTCTGAAATATAGGAGCAGCATGAAACGGAGTTCAAAAACATGAAGAGCCTGAAAAGGTGTGAAAAATATGTAGAGCTTCAAAAGGTGTGAATAATATGAGGAACATGAAATGGTCTGAAAAACAGGAGGAGCAAGAAGCGGTGTTGAAAATCATGAAGAGCCTGAAAACGTGTGAAAAATATGAAGAGCTTCAAAAGGTGTCAATAAAGAGATGAGCATGAAACGGTCGGAAAAAGAGGAGGAACATGAACCAGTGTTCAAAAACATGAAGCGTCTGAAAAGGTGTGAAAAATGTGAAGAGCTTCAAAAGGTGTGAAAAATATGAGGAGCATGAAAAGGTCTGAAAAATAGTAGGAACATGAAGTGGTTTTGAAAAACATGAAGAGCCTGAAAAGGTGTGAAAATGAAGAAGAGCTTCAAAAGGTGTCAAAAATATGAGGAGCATGAAACGGTCTGAAATATAGCAGTAGCATGAGTCGGTATTGAAAAGCATGAAGAGCCTAAAAAGGTGTGAAAAATATGAAGAGCTTCAAAAGGTGTCAAAAATATGAGGAACATGAAACGGTCTGAAAAATAGAAGGAGCATGAAGTAGTGTTGAAAAACATGAAGACACTGAAAATGTGTGAAAAATATGAAGAGCTTCAAAAGGTGTGAAATACATGAGGTGCATGAAACGGTCTGAAAAATAGGAGGAGCATGAAGCTGTGTTCAAAAATATGAAGAGCCTGAAAAGGTGTGAAATATATGAAGAGCTTCAAAAGGTGTGAAAAATATGAGGAGCATGAAACAGTCTGAAAAACAGGAGGAGCATGATGCGGTGTTCAAAAGAATGAAGACCCTGAAAAGTTGTGAAAAATATGAAGAGCTTCAAAATGTGTCAAATATAAGAGGAGCATGAAATGGTGTGAAATATAGGAGGAGCATGAAACGGTGTTGAGAAACATGAAGAGCCTGAAAAGGTGTGACAAATATGAAGAGCTTCAAACGGTGTGAAAAATGAGATGAGCATGAAGCGGTCTGAAAAATAGGAGGAGCATGAAGTGTTGTTTAAAAGCATGAAGAGCCTGAAAATGTGTGAAATATATGAAGAGCTTCAAAAGCTGTGAAAAAAAAAAGAAGAGCTTCAAAAGCTGTCAAAAATATGAGGAGCATGAAACGGTCTGAAAAATAGGAGGAGCATGAAACGTTGTTCAAATACATGAAGAGCCTAAAAAGGTGTGAAAAATATGAAGAGCTTCAAAAGGTGTGATAATATGAAGACCTGCAAAAGGTGTAAAAATCGATGAGCATGAAATGATCTGAAAATTAGGAGCAGCACGAAGCGGTGTTGAAAAACTTGAAGAGCCTGAAAACGTGTAAAATATATGAAGAGCTTCAAAAGATATGAAAAATATGAATAGCTTCAAAATGTGTCAAAAATGAGATGAGCGTGAAGCGGTCTGAAAAAAGGAGGAGCATGAAGTGGTGTTGAAAAACATGAAGAGCCTGAAAAGGTGTGAAATATATGAAGAGTTTCAAAAGATGTCAAAAATATGAGGAGCATGAAACGCTCAGAAAAACAGGAGGAGCATGGAGCAGTGTTGAAAAACATGAAGAGCATGAAAACGTGTGAAAAATATGAAGAGCTTCAAAAGGTGTGAAAAATATGAAGAGCTTCAAAAGGTGTCAAAAATATGAGGAGCATGAAACGGTGTGAAAAATAGGAGGAGCAAGAAACTGTGTTGAAAAACAAGAAGAGCCTGAAAACGTGTGAAAAATATGAGGAGAATGAAACGGTTTGAAAAATAGGAGTAGCATGAAACGGTCTGAAAAATAGAGACAGCATGGAATGGTGTGGAAAAACATGAAGAGCTTCAAAAGTTGTGAAAAAATGAGGAGGTTCAAAAGGTGTCAAAAATATTAGGAGCATGAAACGGTCTGAAAAATAAGAGGATCATGAAACGGTCTGAAAAATAGGAGCAGCATGAAACGGTGTTGAAAGACATGAAGAGCCTGAAAACGTGTGAAAAATATGAGGAGAATGAAACGGTTTGAAAAATAGGAGTAGCATGAAACGGTCTGAAAAATAGAGGCAGCATGGAATGGTGTGGAAAAACATGAAGAGCTTCAAAAGTTGTGAAAAAATGAGGAGGTTCAAAAGGTGTCAAAAATATGAGGAGCATGAAACGGTCTGAAAAAAAGGAGGAGCATGAAGCGGTGTTGAAAAACATGAAGAACCTGAAAAGGTGTGAAAAATATGAAGAGCTTCAAAAGTTGTCGAAAATAAGAGGTGCATGAAACAGTCTGAAAAATAGGAGGAGCATGAAACTGTCTGAAAAATAGGAGGAGCATGAAGCGGTCTTGAAAAAGATGAACAGCCTGAAAAGGTGTGAAAAATATGAAGAGCTTCCAAAATTGTCAAAAATATGAGGAGCATGAAACGGTCTGAAAAATAGGAGGAGCATGAAACGGTCGGAAAAATAGGAGGAGCATGAAACGGTGTTGAAAAACATGAAGAGCCTGAAAACGTGTGAAAAATATGAAGAGCTTCAAAAGGTGTGAAAAATAGGAGCAGCTTCAAAATCTTTCAAAATTTTGAGGAGCAGGAAAAGGTCTGAAAAATAGGAGGATGATGAAGCGGTGTTCAAAAATATGGAGAGCCTGAAATGTTGTGAAAAATATGAAGAGCTTCAAAAGGTGTCAAAATTATGAGGAGCATGAAAAGGTCTGAAAAATAGGAGGAGCAAAAAGGGTGTTCAAAAACATGGAGAGCCTGAAAAGTTGTGAAAAATATGAAGAGCTTCAAAAGGTGTCAAAAATATGAGGAGCATGAAACGGTCTGAAAAATAGGAGGAGCATGAAATGGTGTTCAAATACATGAAGAGACTGGAAAGGTGTGAAAAACATGAAGAGCTTCAAATGGTGTGAAATACATGAGGAGCATGAAACGGTCTGAAAAATAGGAGGA
Source organism: Dama dama (assembly GCF_033118175.1). Taxonomy (NCBI): domain Eukaryota; kingdom Metazoa; phylum Chordata; class Mammalia; order Artiodactyla; family Cervidae; genus Dama; species Dama dama. Next base: position 63,017,811 of record NC_083688.1, on the reverse strand, counting down.
GCATGAAGCTGTGCTCAAAAACATCAAGATCCTGAAAAGGTGTGAAAAATATGAAGAGCTTCAAAAGGTGTGAAAAATATGAGAAGCATGAAACGGTCGGAAAAATAGGAGGAGCATGAAGCGGTGTTCAAAATATGAGGAGCCTGAAAAGGTGTGAAAAATATGAAGAGCTTCAAAAGGTGTCAAAACTATGAGGAGCATGAAACGTCTGAAAAATAGGAGGAGCATGAAATGGTGTGCAAATACATGAAGAGACTGAAAAGGTCAGAAAAACATGAAGAGCTTCAAATGGTGTGAAATGCATGAGGAGCATGAAACAGTCAGAAAAATAGGAGGAGCATGAAGCGGTGTTCAAAAACATGAAGTGCCTGAAAAGGTGTGAAAAATATGAAGAGCTTCAAAAGGTGTGAAAAATGAGTGTAGCATGAAACGGTATGAAAAATAAGAGGAGCATGAAGCGGTGTTGAAAGACATGAAGAGCTTGAAAAGGTGTGAAAAATATGAAGAGCTTCAAAAGGTGTCAAAAATATGAGGAGCATGAAACGGTCTCAAAAATAGGAGGAACATGAAGCGGTGTTCAAAAACCTAGAGAGAGAGAAAAAGTGTGAAAAATTGAAGAACTTCAAAAGCTGTCAAAAATATGACGAGCATGAAACGGTCTGAAAAGTAGGAAGAGCATGAAACGGTGTTCAAAAATATGAAGAGCCTTAAAATGTGTGAAAAATATGAAGAGCTTCAAAAGCTGTCAAAAATATGAGAAGCATGAAACGGTCTGAAAAATATGAGGAGCATGAAGCGGTGTTGAAAAACATGAAGAGCCTGAGAACTTGTGAAAAATATGAAGAGCTTCAAAAGGTGTCAAAAATGAGATGAGCATGAAACGGTCTGAAAAATAGGAGGAGCATGAAGTGGTGTTGAATAACATGAAGAGCCTGAAAGGGTGTGAAAATTATGAAGAGCTTCAAAAGGTGTCAAAAATATGAGGAGCATGAAAGGGTCTGAAAAATAGGAGGAGCAAGAAAAGGTGATCAAAAATATGAAGAGCCTGAAAAGGTGTGAAAAATATGAAGAGCTTCAAAGGTGTCAAAAATATGAGGAGCATGAAACGGTCTGAAAAATAGGAGGAGCAGAAACGGTGATCAAAAACATGAAGAGCCTGAAAAGGTGTGAAAAATATGAAGAGCTTCAAAAGGTGTCAAAAATATGAGGAGCATGAAAGGGTCTGAAAAATAGGAGGAGCATGAAGCCGTGTTCAAAAATATGAAGAGCCTGAAAAGGTGTGAAAAATATGAAGAGCTGAAAATGTGTGAAATATATAAAGAGCTTCAAAGGGTGTCAAAAATATGAGGAGCGTGAAACGGTCTGAAAAATAAGAGGAGCATGAAATGGTGATCAAAACGTGAAGAGCCTGAAAAGGAGAGAAAAATATGAAGAGCTTCAAAAGGTGTGAAATACATGAGGAGCATGAAACGGGCTGAAAAATAGGAGAAGCATGAAGTGGTGTGGAAAAACATGAAGAGCCTGAAAAGGTGTGAAAAATATGAAGAGCTTCAAAAGGTGTGAAATACATGAGGAGCATGAAACTCTCTGAAAAATAGAAGGAGCATGAAGCGGTGTTCAAAAACATGAAGAGCCTGAAAAGGTGTGAAAAATATGAAGAGCTTCAAAAGGTGTCAATAATATGAGGAGCATGAAACGGTCTGAAAAATAGGAGGAGCATGAAGTGGTGTTGAAAAACATGAAGAGCCTGAAAGGGTGTGAGAATTATGAAGAGCTTCAAAAGGTGTGAAATACATGAGGAGCATGAAACGGGCTGAAAAATAGGAGGAGCATGAAGTGGTGTTGAAAAACATGAAGGGCCTGAAAAGGTGTGAAAAATATGAAGAGCTTCAAAAGGTGTCAATAATATGAGGAGCATGAAACGGTCTGAAAAATAGGAGGAGCATGAAGTGGTGTTGAAAAACATGAAGAGCCTGAAAGGGTGTGAGAATTATGAAGAGCTTCAAAAGGTGTGAAATACATGAGGAGCATGAAACGGGCTGAAAAATAGGAGAAGCATGAAGTGGTGTGGAAAACATGAAGAGCCTGAAAAGGTGTGAAAAATATGAAGAGCTTCAAAAGTGGAGAAATACATGAGGAGCATGAAACTCTCTGAAAAATAGAAGGAGCATGAAGCGGTGTTCAAAGACATGAAGAGCCCAAAAAGGTGTGAAAATATGAAGAGCTTCAAAAGGTGTGAAAAATATGAAGAGCTTCAAAAGGTGTCAAAAATTAGATGAGTATGAAACGGTCTGAAAATTTGGAGGAGCAAGAAGTAGTGTTGAAAAAAATGAAGAGCCTGTAAAGGTGTGAAAAATATGAAAAGCTTCAAAAGTGTCAAAAATATGAGGAGCATGAAACGGTCTGAAAAAAAGCAGGAGCATGAAGCGGTGTTGAAAAACATGAAGAGCTTGAAAAGGTGTGAAAAATATGAAGAGCTTCAAAAGGTGTCAAAAATATGAGAAGCATGAAACGGTCTGAAAAACAGGAGGAGCATGAACCGATGTTGAAAAACATGAGGAGCCAGTGAACTTGTGAAAAATATGAAGAGCTTCAAAAGGTGTCAAAAATGAGATGAGCATGAAACGGTCTCAAAAATAGGAGGAGCATGAAGCTGTGTTGAAAAACATGAAGAGTCTGAAAAGTTGTGAAAGATATGAAGAGTTTCTAAAGATGTCAAAAATAGGAGAAGCATGAAACGTTCTGAAAAATAGGAGGAGCATGAAGCGGTGTTGAAAAACATGAGGAGCCAGAGAACTTGTGAAAAATATGAAGAGCTTCAAAAGGTGTCAAAAATGAGATGAGCATGAAACGGTCTGAAAAATAGGAGGAGCATGAAGCGGTGTTGAAAAACATGAAGAGCCTGAAAAGGTGTGAAAAATATGAAGAGCTTCAAAAATGTGAAAAATATGAGGAGCTTAAAAAGGTGTGAAAAATATGAGGAGCATGAAAGGGTCTGAAAAATATCAGGAGAATGAAGTGGTGTTGAAAAACATGAAGAGTCTGAAACTTGTGAAAAACATGAAGAGCCTGAAAGGGTGTGAAAAATATGAATAGCTTCAAAAATGTGAAAAATATGAAGAGCTTCAAAAAGTGTGAAAAATATGAGGAGTATGAAACGGTCTGAAAAATTGCAAGAGCATGAAGCGGTGGTGAAAAACATGAAGAGTCTGAAAACGTGTGAAAAATATGAAGAGCTTCAAAAATGTGAAAAATATGAAGAGTTTTAAAAGGTGTGAAAAATATGAGGAGCATGCCACGGTCTCAAAAATAGGAGGAGCATGAAGCGGTGTTGAAAAACATGAAGAGCCTGAAAAGGTGTGAAAAATAAGAAGAGCTTCAAAAGGTGTGAAAAATACGAAGAGCTTCAAAATGTGTCAAAAATGAGATGAGCATGAAACGGTCTGAAAAATAGGACGAGCATGAAGCGGTGTTGAAAAAAATGAAGAGCCTGAAAAGGTGTGAAATATATGAAGAGCTTCAAAAGGTGTGAAATATATGAGGAGCATGAAACTCTCTGAAAAATAGGAGGAGCATGAAGTGTTGTTCAAAAACATGAAGAGCCTGAAAAGTTGTGAAAAATCTGAAAAGCTTCAAAAGGTGTCAAAAATGAGATGAGCATGAAACGGTCTGAAAAATAGGAGGAGCATGAAGTGGTGTTCAAAAAATGAAGAGCCTGACAAGGTGTGATTTATATGAAGACTTTCAAAAGCTGTCAAAAATATGAGGAGCATGAAACGGTCTGAAAAATAATAGGAGCATGAAATGCTGTTGAAAAACATGAAGAGCTGAAAAGGTCTGAAAAATAGGAAGAGCTTCAAAAGGTGTGAAATATATGAGGAGCATGAAACGGTCTGAAAAATAGGAGAAGCATGAAGCTGTGTTCAAAAACATGAGAACCAGAAATGGTGTGAAAAATATGAAGAACTTCAAAAGGTGTGAAATATATGCGGAGCATGAAACGGTCTGAAAAATAGGAGGAGCATGAAGCGGTGTTCAAAACATGAAGAGACTGAAAAGGTGTGAAAAATATGAAGAACTTCAAAAGGTGTGAAAAATATGAGGAGCATGAAACGGTCTGAAAAATATGAGCAGCATGAAGTGGTGTTCAAAAACATGAAGAGCCTGAAAAGGTGTGAAAAATATGAAGAGCTTCAAAAGGTGTGAAAAATAGGAGGAGCATGAAACGGTGCTCAAAAACATGAAGAGCCTGAAAAGGTGTGAAAAATATGAAAACCTTCAAAAGGTATGAAAAATATGAGGAACATGAAACGGTCTTAAAAATAGGGGGAGCATGAAGTGGTGTTGAAAAACATGAAGAGCCTGAAATGGTGTGAAATATATGAGGAGCTTCAAAAGGTGTCAAAAATAAGAAGAGCATGAAACCGTCTGAAAAATAGAAGAGCATGAAGTGGTGTTGAAAAACATGAAGAGCCTGAAAAGGTGTGATAAATATGAATAGGTTCAAAAGGTGTCAAAAATATGAGGAGCATGAAACGGTCTGAAAAATAGGAGGAGCATGAAGCAGTGTTGAAAAACATGAAGAGTCTGAAAAGGTGTGAAAAATATGAAGAGCTTCAAAAGGTGACAAAAATATAAGGAGCTTGAAACGTTCTGAAAAATAGGAGGAGCATGACGCAGTGTTCAAAAACATGAAGAACCTGAAAAGGTGTGAAAAATATGAAGAGCTTCAAACGGTGTCAAAAATATGAGAAACATGAAACGATCTGAAAAATAGGAGGAGCATGAAGCGGTGTTCAAAAACATGAAGAGTATGAAAAGTTGTGAAAAATATGAAGAGCTTCAAAAGGTGTCAAAAATATGAGGAGCATGAAACGGTCTGAAAAAAAGGAGGAGCATGAAGCCGTGTTCAAAAACATGAAGATCCTGAAATGGTGTGAAAAATATGAAGAGCTTCAAAATGTGTGAAATACATTAGGAGCATGAAACGGTCTGTAAAATAGGAGAAGCATGAAACGGTGTTGAAATACATGAAGAGCCTGAAAAGGTGTGAAAAATATGAAGAGCTTCAAAAGGTGTCAAAAATATGAGGAGCATGAAACGGTCTGAAAAATAGGAGGAGCATGAAGCGGTGTTGAAAAACAGGAAGAGCCTGAAAAGGTGTGAAAAATATGAAGAGCTTCAAAAGGTTTCAAAAATATGAGGAGCATGAAACGGTCTGAAAAATAGTAGGAGCATAAAACGGTGTTCAAAACATGAGGAGCCTGAAAAGGTGTGAAAAATATGAAGAGCTTCAAAAGGTGTGAAATACATGAGGAGCAAGAAACGGACTGAAAATAGGACGAGTATGAAACGGTGTTCAAAATCTTGAAGAGCCTGAAAAGGTGCGAAAAATATAAAGAGCTTCAAAAGGTGTCAAAAATATAAGGAGCATGAAACGGTCTGAAAAAAAGGAGGAGCATGAAGCCGTGTTCAAAAACATGAAGATCGTGAAATGTTGTGAAAAATATGAAGAGCTTCAAAATGTGTGAAATACATTAGGAGCATGAAACGGTCTGTAAAATATGAGAAGCATGAAACGATGTTGAAATACATGAAGAGCTTGAAAAGTTGTGAAATATATGAAGAGCTTCAAAATGTGTGAAAAATATGAGGAGCATGAAACGGTCTGAAAATAGGAGGAGCATGAAATGGTCGGAAAAATAGGAGAAGCATGAAGCGTTGTTCAAAAACATGAAGAGCTTGAAAAGGTGTGAAATATATGAAGAGCTTAAAAAGGTGTCAAAAATATGAGGAGCATGAAACGTTCTGAAAAATAGGCGGAGCATGGAGCGGTGTTGAAAAACATGAAGACCCTGAAAAGGTGTGAAAAATATGAAGAGCTTCAAAAGGTGTCAATAATAAGAGGTGCATGAAACAGTCTGAAAAATAGGAGGAGCATGAAATGGTGTGCAAATACATGAAGAGACTGAAAAGGTCTGAAAAACATGAAAGGCACCAAAAGTTGTCAAAAATATGTGGAGCGTAAAACCGTCTCAAAAATAGGAGGAGCGTGAAGCGGTGATGAAAAACATGAAGAGCGTAAAAACATGTGAAAAATATGAAGAGCTTCAAAAGGTGTCAAAAATATGAGGAGCATGAAACGGTCTCAAAAATAGGAGGAGCAAGAAGCGGTGTTGAAAAACATGAAGACCCTGAAAAGGTGTGAAAAATATGAAGAGCTTCAAAAGGTGTCAATAATAAGAGGTGCATGAAACAGTCTGAAAAATAGGAGGAGCATGAAACTGTCTGAAAAATAGGAGGAGCATGAAGCGGTCTTGAAAATGATTAACAGCCAGAAAACGTGTGAAAAATATGAAGACTTTCCAAAATTGTCAAAAATATGAGGAGGATGAAACGGTCTGAAAAATAGGAGGAGCATGAAACGGTCGGAAAAATAGGAGGAGCATGAAACGGTGTTGAAAAACATGAAGAGCCTGAAAACGTGTGAAAAATATGAAGAGCTTCAAAAGGTGTGAAAAATAGGAGCAGCTTGGAAATCTTTCAAAATTTTGAGGAGCATGAAAAGGTCTGAAAAAAAGGAGGAGCATGAAGCGGTGTTGAAAAACATGAAGAGCCTGAAAAGGTGTGAAAAATATGAAGAGCTTCAAAAGGTTTCAAAAATATGAGGAGCATGAAACGGTCTGAAAAATAGGAGGAGCATGAAGCGGTGCCCAAAAATATGAAGAGACTGAGAAGGAGTGAAAAATATGAGGAGCATGAAACGTTCTGAAATATAGGAGGATGATGAAGCGGTGTTCAAAAATATGGAGAGCCTGAAAAGTTGTGAAAAACATGAAGAGCTTCAAAAGGTGTCAAAATTATGAGGAGCATGAAACGGCTGAAAAATAGAGGGGCATGAAATGGTGTTCAAATACATGAAGAGACTGAAAAGGTCTGAAAAACATGACGAGCTTCAAATGGTGTGAAATACATGAGGAGCATGAAACGGTCTGAAAAATAGGAGGAGCATGAACCTGTGCTCAAAAACAGGAAGAGCCTGAAAAGGTGTGAAAAATATGAAGAGCTTCAAAAGGTGTGAAAAATATGAGAAGCATGAAACGGTCGGAAAAATAGGAGGAGCATGAAGCGGTGTTCAAAATATGAAGAGCCTGAAAAGGTGTGAAAAATATGAAGAGCTTCAAAAGGTGTCAAAACTATGAGGAGCATGAAACGGTCTGAAAAATAGGAGGAGCATGAAATGGTGTGCAAATACATGAAGAGACTGAAAAGGTCTGAAAAACATGACGAGCTTCAAATGGTGTGAAATATATGAGGAGCATGAAACGGTCAGAAAAATAGGAGGAGCATGAAGCGGTGTTCAAAAACATGAAGTGCCTGAAAAGGTGTGAAAAATATGAAGAGCTTCAAAAGGTGTGAAAAATGAGTGTAGCATGAAACGGTATGAAAAATAAGAGGAGCATGAAGCGGTGTTGAAAGACATGAAGAGCCTGAAAAGGTGTGAAAAATATGAAGAGCTTCAAAGGTGTCAAAAATATGAGGAGCATGAAAGGGTCTGAAAAATAGGAGGAGCATGAAGCCGTGTTCAAAAACATGAAGAGCCTGAAAAGGTGTGAAAAATATGAAGAGCTGAAAATGTGTGAAATATATAAAGAGCTTCAAAAGGTGTCAAAAATATGAGAGGCGTTTAACGGTCTGAAAAATAAGAGGAGCATGAAATGGTGATCAAAACGTGAAGAGCCTGAAAAGGAGTGAAAAATATGAAGAGCTTCAAAAGGTGTGAAATACATGAGGAGCATGAAACGGGCTGAAAAATAGGAGAAGCATGAAGTGGTGTGGAAAAACATGAAGAGCCTGAAAAGGTGTGAAAAATATGAAGAGCTTCAAAAGGTGTAAAATACATGAGGAGCATGAAACTCTCTGAAAAATAGAAGGAGCATGAAGCGGTGTTCAAAAACATGAAGAGCCTCAAAAGGTGTGAAAAAAATGAAGAGCTTCAAAAGGTGTCAAAAATATTAGGAGCATGAAACGGACTGAAAAATAGGAGGAGCATGAAGTGGTGTTGAAAAACATGAAGAGCCTGAAAGGGTGTGAAAATTATGAAGAGCTTCAAAAAGTGTCAAATATATGAGGAGCCTGAAACGTTCTGAAAAATAGGAGGAGCATGAAGCGGTGTTGAAAAACATGAGGAGCCAGAGAACTTGTGAAAAATATGAAGAGCTTCAAAAGGTGTCAAAAATATGAGAAGCATGAAACGGTCTGAAAAATAGGAGGAGCATGAAGCGGTGTTGAAAAACATGAGGAGCCAGAGAACTTGTGAAAAATATGAAGAGCTTCAAAAGGTGTCAATAATGAGATGAGCATGAAACGGTCTGAAAAATAGGAGGAGCATGAAGCTGTGTTGAAAAACATGAAGAGTCTGAAAAGTTGTGAAAGATATGAAGAGTTTCTAAAGATGTCAAAAATATGAGAAGCATGAAACGTTCTGAAAAATAGGAGGAGCATGAAGCGGTGTTGAAAAACATGAGGAGCCAGAGAGCTTGTGAAAAATATGAAGAGCTTCAAAAGGTGTCAAAAATGAGATGAGTATGAAACGGTCTGAAAAATAGGAGGAGCGAGAAGTCGTGTTCAAAAATATGAAGAGCCTGAAAAGGTGTGAAAAATATGAAGAGCTTCAAAAGGTGTGAAAAATATGAGGAGCATGAAACGGTCTGAAAAATAGAAGTGGCATGAAATGGTGTTCAAAAACCTGAAGAGCTGAAAAGGTGTGAAAAATATGAAGAGCTTCAAAAGATGTGAAATACATGAGGAGCATGAAACGGTCTGAAAATTAGGAGAAGCATGAAGTGGTGTTGACAAACATGAAGAGCCTGAAAAGGTGTGAAAAATATGAAGAGCTTCAAAAGGTGTCAAACATATGAAGAGCATGAAACCATCTGAAAAATAGGAGGATCATGAAGCAGTGTTCAAAAACATGAAGAGCCTGAAAATGTGTGAAAAATATTCAGAGCTTCAAAATGTGTCAAATATATGAGGAGCATGAAACGGTCTGAAAAATAGGAGGAGGATGAAACGGTGATTAAAAACATGAAGAGCCTGAAAAGGTGTGAAAAATATGAAGAGCTTCAAAAGGTGTGAAATACATGAGGAGCATGAAACAGGCCGAAAAATAGGAGAAGCATGAAGTGGTGTGGAAAAACATGAAGAGCCTGAAAAGGTGTGAAAAATATGAAGGGCTTCTACAGGTGTCAAAAATATGAGGAGCATGAAGGTCTGAAAAATAGGAGGAGCATGAAGCGGTGTTCAAAAACCTGAAGAGCCTGAAAACGTGTGAAAAAATATGAAGAGCTTCAAAAGGTGTGAAAAATATGAAGAGCTTCAAAAGTTGAGAAATACATGAGGAGCATGAAACTCTCTGAAAAATAGAAGGAGCATGAAGCGGTGTTCAAAAACATGAAGAGCCTGAAAAGGTGTGAAAATATGAAGAGCTTCAAAAGGTGTGAAAAATATGAAGAGCTTCAAAAGGTGTCAAAAATTAGATGAGTATGAAACGGTCTGAAAATTTGGAGGAGCAAGGAGTGTTGAAAAAAATGAAGAGCCTGAAAAGGTGTGAAAAACATGAAGAGCTTCAAAAGCTGTGAAATACATGAGGAGCATGAAACTCTCTGAAAAATAGAAGGAGCATGAAGCGGTGTTCAAAAACATGAAGAGTCTGAAAATGTGTGAAAAAAATGAAGAGTTTCTAAAGGTGTCAAAAATATTAGGAGCATGAAACGGTCTGAAAAATAGGAGGAGCATGAAGTGGTGTTGAAAAACATGAAGAGCCTGAAAAGGTGTGAAAAATATGAAGAGCTTCAAAAGGTGTCAATAATATGAGGAGCACGAAACGGTCTGAAAAATAGGAGGAGTATGAAGTGGTGTTGAAAAACATGAAGAGCCTGAAAGGGTGTGAGAATTATGAAGAGCTTCAAAAGGTGTGAAATACATGAGGAGCATGAAACGGGCTGGAAAATAGGAGAAGCATGAAGTGGTGTGGAAAAACATGAAGAGCCTGAAAAGGTGTGAAAAATATGAAGAGCTTCAAAAGTGGAGAAATACATGAGGAGCAAGAAACTCTCTGAAAAATAGAAGGAGCATGAAGCGTTGTTCAAAAACATGAAGAGCCTGAAAAGGTGTGAAAATATGAAGAGCTTCAAAAGGTGTCAAAAATTAGATGAGTATGAAACGGTCTGAAAATTTGGAGGAGCAAGAAGTAGTGTTGAAAAAAATGAAGAGCCTGAAAATGTATGAAAAATATGAAAAGCTTCAAAAGGTGTCAAAAATATGAGGAGCATGAAACGGTCTGAAAAATAGGAGGAGCATGAAGCGGTGTTCAAAAATATGAAGAGCCTAAAAAGTTGTGAGAAATATGAAGAGCTTCAAAAGGTGTCAAAAATGAGATGAGCATGAAACGGTCTGAAAATAGGAGGAGCATGAAGTGGTGTGGAAAAACATGAGGAGCATGAAAAGGTGTGAAAAATATGAAGGGCTTCAAAAGGTGTGAAATACATGAGGAGCATGAAACAGGCCGAAAAATAGGAGAAGCATGAAGTGGTGTGGAAAAACATGAAGAGCATGAAAAGGTGTGAAAAATATGAAGGGCTTCTAAAGGTGTCAAAAATATGAGGAGCATGAAGGTCTGAAAAATAGGAGGAGCATGAAGCGGTGTTCAAAAACCTGAAGAGCCTGAAAACGTGTGAAAAAATATGAAGAGCTTCAAAAGGTGTGAAGAATATGAAGAGCTTCAAAAGGTGTCAAAAATGAGATGAGCATGAAACGGTCTGAAAAAAAGGAGGAGCATGAAGTGGTGTTGAAAAAAAAAGAAGAGCCTGAAAGGTGTGAAATATATGAAGAGCTTCAAAAGGTGTCAAAAATATGAGGAGCATGAAACGGTCTGAAATATAGGAGGAGCATGAAGCGGTGTTGAAAAACATGAAGAGCGTGAAAAGGTGTGAAAAATATGAAGAGCTTCAAAAGGTGTGAAAAATGAGTGTAGCATGAAACGGTATGAAAAATAAGAGGAGCATGAAGCGGTGTTGAAAGACATGAAGAGCCTGAAAAGGTGTGAAAAATATGAAGAGCTTCAAAGGTGTCAAAAATATGAGGAGCATGAAAGGGTCTGAAAAATAGGAGGAGCATGAAGCCGTGTTCAAAAACATGAAGAGCCTGAAAAGGTGTGAAAAATATGAAGAGCTGAAAATGTGTGAAATATATAAAGAGCTTCAAAAGGTGTCAAAAATATGAGAGGCGTTTAACGGTCTGAAAAATAAGAGGAGCATGAAATGGTGATCAAAACGTGAAGAGCCTGAAAAGGAGTGAAAAATATGAAGAGCTTCAAAAGGTGTGAAATACATGAGGAGCATGAAACGGGCTGAAAAATAGGAGAAGCATGAAGTGGTGTGGAAAAACATGAAGAGCCTGAAAAGGTGTGAAAAATATGAAGAGCTTCAAAAGGTGTAAAATACATGAGGAGCATGAAACTCTCTGAAAAATAGAAGGAGCATGAAGCGGTGTTCAAAAACATGAAGAGCCTCAAAAGGTGTGAAAAAAATGAAGAGCTTCAAAAGGTGTCAAAAATATTAGGAGCATGAAACGGACTGAAAAATAGGAGGAGCATGAAGTGGTGTTGAAAAACATGAAGAGCCTGAAAGGGTGTGAAAATTATGAAGAGCTTCAAAAAGTGTCAAATATATGAGGAGCCTGAAACGTTCTGAAAAATAGGAGGAGCATGAAGCGGTGTTGAAAAACATGAGGAGCCAGAGAACTTGTGAAAAATATGAAGAGCTTCAAAAGGTGTCAAAAATATGAGAAGCATGAAACGGTCTGAAAAATAGGAGGAGCATGAAGCGGTGTTGAAAAACATGAGGAGCCAGAGAACTTGTGAAAAATATGAAGAGCTTCAAAAGGTGTCAATAATGAGATGAGCATGAAACGGTCTGAAAAATAGGAGGAGCATGAAGCTGTGTTGAAAAACATGAAGAGTCTGAAAAGTTGTGAAAGATATGAAGAGTTTCTAAAGATGTCAAAAATATGAGAAGCATGAAACGTTCTGAAAAATAGGAGGAGCATGAAGCGGTGTTGAAAAACATGAGGAGCCAGAGAGCTTGTGAAAAATATGAAGAGCTTCAAAAGGTGTCAAAAATGAGATGAGTATGAAACGGTCTGAAAAATAGGAGGAGCGAGAAGTCGTGTTCAAAAATATGAAGAGCCTGAAAAGGTGTGAAAAATATGAAGAGCTTCAAAAGGTGTGAAAAATATGAGGAGCATGAAACGGTCTGAAAAATAGAAGTGGCATGAAATGGTGTTCAAAAACCTGAAGAGCTGAAAAGGTGTGAAAAATATGAAGAGCTTCAAAAGATGTGAAATACATGAGGAGCATGAAACGGTCTGAAAATTAGGAGAAGCATGAAGTGGTGTTGACAAACATGAAGAGCCTGAAAAGGTGTGAAAAATATGAAGAGCTTCAAAAGGTGTCAAACATATGAAGAGCATGAAACCATCTGAAAAATAGGAGGATCATGAAGCAGTGTTCAAAAACATGAAGAGCCTGAAAATGTGTGAAAAATATTCAGAGCTTCAAAATGTGTCAAATATATGAGGAGCATGAAACGGTCTGAAAAATAGGAGGAGGATGAAACGGTGATTAAAAACATGAAGAGCCTGAAAAGGTGTGAAAAATATGAAGAGCTTCAAAAGGTGTGAAATACATGAGGAGCATGAAACAGGCCGAAAAATAGGAGAAGCATGAAGTGGTGTGGAAAAACATGAAGAGCCTGAAAAGGTGTGAAAAATATGAAGGGCTTCTACAGGTGTCAAAAATATGAGGAGCATGAAGGTCTGAAAAATAGGAGGAGCATGAAGCGGTGTTCAAAAACCTGAAGAGCCTGAAAACGTGTGAAAAAATATGAAGAGCTTCAAAAGGTGTGAAAAATATGAAGAGCTTCAAAAGTTGAGAAATACATGAGGAGCATGAAACTCTCTGAAAAATAGAAGGAGCATGAAGCGGTGTTCAAAAACATGAAGAGCCTGAAAAGGTGTGAAAATATGAAGAGCTTCAAAAGGTGTGAAAAATATGAAGAGCTTCAAAAGGTGTCAAAAATTAGATGAGTATGAAACGGTCTGAAAATTTGGAGGAGCAAGGAGTGTTGAAAAAAATGAAGAGCCTGAAAAGGTGTGAAAAACATGAAGAGCTTCAAAAGCTGTGAAATACATGAGGAGCATGAAACTCTCTGAAAAATAGAAGGAGCATGAAGCGGTGTTCAAAAACATGAAGAGTCTGAAAATGTGTGAAAAAAATGAAGAGTTTCTAAAGGTGTCAAAAATATTAGGAGCATGAAACGGTCTGAAAAATAGGAGGAGCATGAAGTGGTGTTGAAAAACATGAAGAGCCTGAAAAGGTGTGAAAAATATGAAGAGCTTCAAAAGGTGTCAATAATATGAGGAGCACGAAACGGTCTGAAAAATAGGAGGAGTATGAAGTGGTGTTGAAAAACATGAAGAGCCTGAAAGGGTGTGAGAATTATGAAGAGCTTCAAAAGGTGTGAAATACATGAGGAGCATGAAACGGGCTGGAAAATAGGAGAAGCATGAAGTGGTGTGGAAAAACATGAAGAGCCTGAAAAGGTGTGAAAAATATGAAGAGCTTCAAAAGTGGAGAAATACATGAGGAGCAAGAAACTCTCTGAAAAATAGAAGGAGCATGAAGCGTTGTTCAAAAACATGAAGAGCCTGAAAAGGTGTGAAAATATGAAGAGCTTCAAAAGGTGTCAAAAATTAGATGAGTATGAAACGGTCTGAAAATTTGGAGGAGCAAGAAGTAGTGTTGAAAAAAATGAAGAGCCTGAAAATGTATGAAAAATATGAAAAGCTTCAAAAGGTGTCAAAAATATGAGGAGCATGAAACGGTCTGAAAAATAGGAGGAGCATGAAGCGGTGTTCAAAAATATGAAGAGCCTAAAAAGTTGTGAGAAATATGAAGAGCTTCAAAAGGTGTCAAAAATGAGATGAGCATGAAACGGTCTGAAAATAGGAGGAGCATGAAGTGGTGTGGAAAAACATGAGGAGCATGAAAAGGTGTGAAAAATATGAAGGGCTTCAAAAGGTGTGAAATACATGAGGAGCATGAAACAGGCCGAAAAATAGGAGAAGCATGAAGTGGTGTGGAAAAACATGAAGAGCATGAAAAGGTGTGAAAAATATGAAGGGCTTCTAAAGGTGTCAAAAATATGAGGAGCATGAAGGTCTGAAAAATAGGAGGAGCATGAAGCGGTGTTCAAAAACCTGAAGAGCCTGAAAACGTGTGAAAAAATATGAAGAGCTTCAAAAGGTGTGAAGAATATGAAGAGCTTCAAAAGGTGTCAAAAATGAGATGAGCATGAAACGGTCTGAAAAAAAGGAGGAGCATGAAGTGGTGTTGAAAAAAAAAGAAGAGCCTGAAAGGTGTGAAATATATGAAGAGCTTCAAAAGGTGTCAAAAATATGAGGAGCATGAAACGGTCTGAAATATAGGAGGAGCATGAAGCGGTGTTGAAAAACATGAAGAGCGTGAAAAGGTGTGAAAAATATGAAGAGCTTCAAAAGGTGTCAAAATTAGATGAGTATGAAACGGTCTGAAAATTTGGAGGAGCAAGAAGTAGTGTTGAAAAAAATGAAGAGCCTGAAAAGGTGTGAAAAATATGAAAAGCTTCAAAAGGTGTCAAATATATGAGGAGCATGAAACGGTCTGAAAAATAGCAGCAGCATGAAGCGGTGTTGAAAAACATGAAGAGCTTGAAAAGGTGTGAAAAATATGAAGAGCTTCAAAAGGTGTCAAAAATATGAGAAGCATGAAACGGTCTGAAAAATAGGAGGAGCATGAAGCGGTGTTGAAAAACATGAGGAGCCAGAGAACTTGTGAAAAATATGAAGAGCTTCAAAAGGTGTCAAAAATGAGATGAGCATGAAACGGTCTGAAAAATAGGAGGAGCATGAAGCTGTGTTGAAAAACATGAAGAGTCTGAAAATTTGTGAAAGATATGAAGAGTTTCTAAAGATGTCAAAATATGAGAAGCATGAAACGTTCTGAAAAATAGGAGGAGCATGAAGCGGTGTTGAAAAACATGAGGAGCCAGAGAACTTGTGAAAAATATGAAGAGCTTGAAAAGGTGTCAAAAATGAGATGAGCATGAAACGGTCTGAAAAATAGGAGAAGCATGAAACTGTGTTCAAAAACCTGAAGAGCCTGAAAAGGTGTGAAAAATATGAAGAGCTTCAAAAGGTGTCAAAAATATGAGGAGCATGAAACGCTCTGAATAATAGGAGGAGCATGAAGCGCTGTTGAAAAACATGAAGAGCCTGAAAACGTGTGAAAAAAGATGAAGAGCTTCAAAAGGTGTGAAAAATATGAAGAGATTCAAAAGGTGTCAAAAATGCCATGCGCATGAAACGGTCTGAAAAATAGGAGGAGCATGAAGTCTTGTTGAAAAAAATGAAGACCCTGAAAAGGTGTGAAATATATGAAGAGCTTCAAAAGGTGTCAAAAATATGAGGAGCACGAAACGGTCTGAAAAATAGGAGGAGCATGAAGCGGTGTTGAAAAACATGAAGAGCGTGAAAAGGTGTGAAAAATATGAAGAGCTTCTAAAGGTGTCAAAAATATGAGGAGCATGAAACGATCTGAAAAATAGGAGGAGCATGAAGCGGTGTTCAAAATCATGAAGAGCCTGGAAAGGTGTGAAAAATATGAAGAGCTTCAAAAGATGTGAAAATAATGAGGAGCATGATACGGTCTGCAAAATAGGCGGTGCATGAAACATTGATCAAAAACATGAAGAGCCTGAAAAGGTGTGAAAAATATGAAGAGCTTCAAAAGGTGTGAAATACATGATGAGCATGAAACGGGTTGAAAAATAGGAGAAGCATGAAGTGGTGTGGAAAAACTTGAAGAGCCTGAAAAGGTGTGAAAAATATGAAGAGCTTCAAAAGGTGTGAAATACATGAGGAGCATGAAACTCTCTGAAGAATAGGAGGAGCATGAAGCGGTGCTCAAAAACATGAAGAGCCTGAAAAGTTGTGAAAAATATGAAGAGCTTCAAAAAGTGTCAAAAATATGAGGAGCATAAAACTCTCTGAAAAATAGAAGGAGCCTGAAGCGGAGTTCAAATACATGAAGAGCCTGAAATGCTGTGAAAAATATGAAGAGCTTCAAAAGGTGTCAAAAATATGAGGAGCATGAAAAGGTCTGAAAAATAGGACGAGCATGAAGCGGTGTTGAAAAACATGAAGAGCCTGAAAAGGTGTGAAAAATATGAATAGCTTCAAAAGATGTGAAAAATATGAAGAGCTTCAAAAGGTGTCAAAAATATGAGGAGCATGAAACGGTGTGAAAAATAGGAGAGGCATGTAGTTGTGTTGAAAAACATGAAGAGCCTGACAAGGTGTGAAATATATGAATAGCTTCAAAAGGTGTAACAAATATGAGGACCATGAAACGGTTTGAAAAATAGGAAGAGCATGATACTGTGTTCAAAAACATGAAGAGCCTGAAAAGGTGTGAAAAATATGAAGAGCTACAAAATGTGTGAAATCTATGAGGTGCATGAAAAGTCTGAAAAATAGGAGGAGCATGAAGCGGTGTTGAAAAACATGAAAAGCCTGAAAAGTTGTGAAAAATATGAAGAGCTTCAAAACGTGTCAAAAATATGAGGAGCATGGAACGGTCTGAAAAGTAGGAGGGGCATGAAGGTGTGTTCAAAAACAGGAAGAGCCTGAAAAGGTGTGAAAAATATGAAGAGCATGAAAAGGCGTGAAAAATGTGAGGAACATGAAACGGTCTGAAAAATATAAGCAGCATGAAACGGTGTTGAAAAACATGAAGAGCCTGAAAACGTGTGAAAAATATGAAGAGCTTCAAAAGGTGTGAAAACTATGAAGAGCTTCAAAGGTGTCAAAAATGAGATGAGCATTAAACGGTCTGAAAAATAAGAGAAGCAGGAAGTGGTGTTGAAAAACATGAAGAGCCTGAAAAGGTGTAAAAAAATATGAAGAGCTTCAAAAGGTGTCAAAAATATGAAGAGCATGAAACGGTCTGAAAAATAGGAGGATCATGAAGCGGTGTTCAAAAACATGAAGAGCTTGAAAAGGTGTGAAAAATACGAAGAGCTTCAAAAGGTGTCAAAAATATGAGAAGCATGAAACGGTCTGAAAAATAGGAGGAGCCTGAAACTGTGATCAAAAACTTGAAGAGCCTGAAAAGGTATGAAAAATATGAAGAGCTTCAAAAGATGTGAAAAATATGAAGAGTTCAAAAGATGTCAAAAATATGAGGAGCTTGAAACGATCTGAAAAATAGGAGGAGCATGAAACGGTGTTGAAAAACATGAAGAGCCTGAAAACGTGTGAAAAAATATGAAGAGCTTCAAAAGGTGTGAAGAATATGAAGAGCTTCAAAAGGTGTCAAAAATGAGATGAGCATGAAATGGTCTGAAAAATAGGAGGAGGATGAAATGGTGATTAAAAACATGAAGAGCCTGAAAAGGTGTGAAAAATACGAAGAGCTTCAAAAGGTGTGAAATACATGAGGAGCATGAAACAGGCCGAAAAATAGGAGAAGCATGAAGTGGTGTGGAAATACATGAAGAGCCTGAAAAGGTGTGAAAAATATGAATAGCTTCTAAAGGTGTCAAAAATATGAGGAGCATGTAGGTCTGAAAAATAGGAGGAGCAGGAAGTGGTGTTGAAAAACATGAAGAGCCAGAAAAGTGTGAAAAATATGAAGAGGTTCAAAAGGTGTCAAAAATATGTGGAGCATGAAACGGTCTGAAAAATAGGAGGAGCATGAAGCGGTGTTGAAAAACATGAAGAGCCTGAAAACGTGTGAAAAAATATGAAAAGCTTCAAAAGGTGTGAAGAAGATGAAGAGTTTCAAAAGGTGTCAAAAATGAGATGAGCATGAAACGGTCTGAAAAATGGAGGAGCGAGAAGCGGTGTTCAAAAATATGAAGAGACTGAAAAGGTGTGAAAAATATGAAGAGCTTCAAAAGGTGTGAAAAATAAGAGGAGCATGAAACGGTCTGAAAAATAGAAGTGGCATGAAATGGTGTTCAAAAACATGAAGAGCTGAAAAGGTGTGAAAAATATGAAGAGCTTCAAAAGGTGTGAAATACATGAGGAGCATGAAACTCTCTGAAAAATAGGAGGAGCATGAAGCGGTGCTCAAAAACATGAAGAGCCTGAAAAGTTGTGAAAAATATGAAGAGCTTCAAAAGGTGTCAAAAATATGAGGAGCATAAAACTCTCTGAAAAATAGAAGGAGCCTGAAGCGGTGTTGAAAAACATGAAAAGCCTGAAAAGGTGTGAAAAATATGAAGAGCTTCAAAAGGTGTCAAAAATATGAGGAGTACGAAACGGTCTGAAAAATAGGAGGAGCATGAAGCGGTGTTGAAAAACATGAAGAGCGTGAAAAGGTGTGAAAAATATGAAGAGCTTCTAAAGGTGTCAAAAATATGAGGAGCATGAAACAATCTGAAAAATGGGAGGGGCATGAAGGTGTGTTCAAAAACAGGAAGAGCCTGAAAAAGTGTGAAAAATATGAAGAGCTTCAAAAGGTGTGAAAACTATGAAGAGCTTCAAAGGTGTCAAAAATGAGATGAGGATGAAACGGTCTGAAAAATAAGAGAAGCAGGAAGTGGTGTTGAGTAACATGAAGAGCCTGAAAAGGTGTAAAAAATATGAAGAGCTTCAAAAAGTGTCAAAAATATGAAGAGCATGAAACGGTCTGAAAAATAGGAGGATCATGAAGCGGTGTTCAAAAACATGAAGAACATGAAATGGTGTGAAAAATATGAAGAGCTTCAAAATGTGTCAAAAATATTAGGAGCATGAAACGGTCTGAAAAATAGGAGGATCCTGAAACTCTGATCAAAAACTTGAAGAGCCTGAAAAGGTGTGAAAAATATGAAGAGCTTTAAAAGATGTGAAAAATATGAAGAACTTCAAAAGGTGTCAAAAATATGAGGAGCTTGAAACGATCTGAAAAATAGGAGGAGCATGAAGCGGTGTTGAAAAACATGAAGAGCCTGAAAACGTGTGAAAAATATGAAGAGTTTCAAAAGGTGTGAAAAATATGAAGAGCTTCAAAAGGTGTCGAAAATGAGATGAGCATGAAACGTTCTGAAAAATAGGAGGAACATGAAGCTGTGTTGAAAACCATGAAGAGCCTGAAAATGTGTGAAAAATATGAAGAGCTGAAAATGTGTGAAATATATGAAGAGCTTCAAAAGGTGTCAAAAATGAGGTGAGCATGAAACGGTCTGAAAAATAAGAGGAGCATGAAATGGTGATCAAAACGTGAAGAGCCTGAAAAGGAGTGAAAAATATGAAGAGCTTCAAAAGGTGTCAAAATGAAATGAGCATGAAACGGTCTGAAAAATAGGAGGAGCATGAAGAGGCGTTGAAAAAAAAGAAGAGCCTGAAAAGGTGTGAAAAATATGAAGAGCTTCAAAAGGTGTCAAAAATATGAGGAGCACGAAACGGTCTGAAAAATAGGAGGAGCATGAAGCGGTGTTGAAAAACATGAAGAGCGTGAAAACGTGTGAAAAATATGAAGAGTTTCAAAAGGTGTGAAAAATATGAAAAGCTTCAAAAGGTGTCGAAAATGAGATGAGCATGAAACGTTCTGAAAAATAGGAGGAACATGAAGCTATGTTGAAAACCATGAAGAGCCTGAAAATGTGTGAAAAATATGAAGAGCTGAAAATGTGTGAAATATATGAAGAGCTTCAAAAGGTGTCAAAAATGAGATGAGCATGAAACGGTCTGAAAAATAAGAGGAGCATGAAATGGTGATCAAAACGTGAAGAGCCTGAAAAGGAGTGAAAAATATGAAGAGCTTCAAAAGGTGTCAAAAATATTAGGAGCATGAAACGGACTGAAAAATAGGAGGAGCAGGAAGTGGTGTTGAAAAACATGAAGAGCCTGAAAGGGTGTGAAAATTATGAAGAGCTTCAAAAGGTGTCAAAAATATGAGGAGCATGAAATTGTCTGAAAAATAGGAGGAGCATGAAGTGGTGTTGAAAAACATGAAGAGCCTGAAAAGGAGTGAAAAATATGAAGAGCTTTAAAAGGTGTAAAAAATATGAGGAGCATGAAACGGTCTGAAAAATAGGAGGAGCATGAAGTGGTGTTGAAAAACATGAAGAGCCTGAAAGGGTGTGAAAATTATGAAGAGCTTCAAAAGGTGTGAAATACATGAGGAGCATGAAACGGGCTGAAAAATAGGAGAAGCATGAAGTGGTGTGGAAAAACATGAAGAGTCTGAAAAGGTGTGAAAAATATGAAGAGCTTCAAAAGTTGAGAAATACATGAGGAGCATGAAACTCTCTGAAAAATAGAAGGAGCATGAAGCGGTTTTCAAAAACATAAAGAGCCTGAAAAGGTGTGAAAATATGAAGAGCTTCAAAAGGTGTGAAAAATATTAAGAGCTTCAAAAGGTGTCAAAAATTAGCTGAGTATGAAACGGTCTGAAAATTTGGAGGAGCAAGAAGTAGTGTTGAAAAAAATGAAGAGCCTGAAAAGCTGTGAAAAATATGAAAAGCTTCAAAAGGTGTCAAAAATATGAGGAGCATGAAACGGTCTGAAAAATAGCAGGAGCATAAAGCGGTGTTGAAAAACATGAAGAGCTTGAAAAGGTGTGAAAATTATGAAGAGCTTCAAAAGGTGTCAAAAATATGAGAAGCATGAACCGGTCTGAAAAATAGGAGGAGCATGAAGCGGTGTTGAAAAATATGAGGAGCCAGAGAACTTGTGAAAAATATGAAGAGCTTCAAAAGGTGTCAAAAATGAGATGAGCAGAAACGGTCTGATGTAGGAGGAGCATGAAGCTGTGTTGAAAAACATGAAGAGTCTGAAAAGGTGTGAAAGATATGAAGAGTTTCTAAAGATCTCAAAAATATGAGGAGCATGAAACGGTCTGAAAAATAGGAGGAGCATGAAGTGGTGTTGAAAAACATGAAGAGCCTGAAAGGGTGTGAAAATTATGAAGAGTTTCAAAAGGTGTCAAAAATATGAGGAGCATGAAACGGTCTGAAAAATAGGAGGAGCATGAAGCGGTGTTGAAAAACATGAAGAGCCTGAAAGAGTGTGAAAATTATGAAGAGTTTCAAAAGGTGTCAAAAATATGAGGAGCATGAAACGGTCTGAAATATAGGAGGAGCATGAAGCGGTGTTCAAAAACATGAAGAGCCTGAAAAGGTGTGAAAAATATGACGAGCTTTAAAAGGTGTGAAAAACATGAGGAGCATGAAACGGGCTGAAAAATAGGAGAAGCATGAAGTGGTGTTGAAAAACATGAAGAGCCTGAAAAAGTGTGAAAAATATGAAGAGCTTCAGAAGGTGTGAAAAATATGAAGACCTTCAACAGGTGTCAAATTTAGATGAGCATGAAAAGGTCTGAAAAATTTGAGGAGCAAGAACTAGTGTTGAAAAAAATGAAGAGCCTGAAAAGGTGTGAAAAATATGAAAAGCTTCAAAAGGTGTGAAATATATGAAGAGCTTCAAAAGGTGTCAAAATGAAATGAGCATGAAACGGTCTGAAAAACAGGAGGAGCATGACGCGGTGTTGAAAATCATAAAGAGCCTGAAAAGTTGGGAAAATTATGAAGAGCTTCCAAAGGTGTGAAATATATGAGGAGCATGAAACAGGCCGAAAAATAGGAGAAGCATGAAGTGGTGTGGAAAAACATGAAGAGCCTAAAAAGTTGTGAGAAATATGAAGAGCTTCAAAAGATGTGAAATACATGAGGAGCATGAAACTCTCTGAAAAATAGGAGGAGCATGAAGCGGTGTTCAAAAATATGAAGAGCCTAAAAAGTTGTGAGAAATATGAAGAGCTTCAAAAGGGGTCAAAAATGAGATGAGCATGAAACCGTCTGAAAAATAGGAGGATCATGTAACGTTGTTGAAAAACATGAAGAGCCTGAAAAGGTGTGAAATATATGAAGAGCTTCTAACAGTGTCAAAAATATGAGGAGAATGAAAGCGTCTGAAAAACAGGAGGAGCATGAAGCTGTGTTGAAAAACATTAAGAGCCTGAAAAGGTGTGAAAAATATGAAGAACTTCTAAAGATGTGAAAAATATGAGGAGCATGAATCGGTCTGAAAAATAGGAGGAGCATGTAGTGTTGTTGAAAAACATGAAGAGCCTGAAGGTGTGAAAAATATGAAGAGCTTCAAAAGGTGTCAAAAATATGAGGAGCATGAAAAGGTTCGAAAAATAGGAGGAGCATGATATGGTGATCAAACACATGAAGGGCCTGAAAAGTTTTGAAAAATATAAAGAGCTTCAAAAGGTATGAAATATATTTGGACATGAAACGGTCTGAAAAATAGTAGGAGCATGAGGCGGTTTTCAAATACATGAAGAGACTGAAAAGTGTGAAAAATATGAAGTGCTTCAAAAGGTGTCAAAAACATGAGGAGCATGAAACGGTCTGCACAATAGGCGCAGCATGAAGCGGTGTTCAAAAACATGAAGAGTCTGAAAAGGTGTGAAAAATATGAAGAGATTCAAAAGGTGTCAAAAATACGAGGAGCATCAAACGGTCTGAAAAAGAGGAGGAGCATGAAGAAGCATTCAAAAACATGAAGAGCCTGAAAAGGTGTGGAAAATATGAAGAGCTTCAAAAGGTGTCAAAAATATGAGGAGTATGAAACGGTCTGAAAAATAGGAGGAGCATGAAGCGATGTTGAAAAATATGAAGGGTCTGAAAAGGTGTGAAAAATATGAAGAGCTTCAAAAGTTGTCAAAAATATGAGGAGCATGAAACGGTCTGAAAAATAGGAGGAGCATGAAACGGTGATCAAAAACATGAAGAGCCTGAAAAGGTGTGGAAAATATGAAGAGCTTCAAAATGTGTGAAATACATGAGGAGCATGAAACGGTCTGAAAAATAGGAGAAGCATGAAGTGATGTGGAAAAACATGAAGAGCCTGAAAAGGTGTGAAAAATATGAAGAGCTTCAAAAGGTGTCAAAAATATGAGGAGCATGAAACTGTCTGAAAAAGAGGAGGAGCATGAAGAAGTGGTCAAAAACATGAAGAGCCTGAAAAGGTGTGAAAAATATGAAGAGCTTCAAAAGGTGTCAAAATATGAGGAGCATGAAACGATCTGAAAAATAGGAGGAGCATGAAGCGGTGTTGAAAACAAGAAGAGACTGAAAAGGTGTGAAAAATATGAAGACGTTCAAAAGGTGTGATATACATGAGGAGCATGAAACTCTCTGAAAAATAGGAGGAGCATGAAATGCTGTTCAAAAAAATGAAGAGCCTGAAAAGGTGAGAAAAATATGAAGAGCTTCAAAAGGTGTGGAAAATATGAGGAGCATGATACGGTAGAAAATATAGGAGGAGCATGAAGCGGAGTTCAAAAACATGAAGAGCCTGAAAACGTGTGAAAAATATGAAGAGCCTCAAAACGTGTCAAAAATATGAGGAGTATGAAACGGTATGATAAATAGCAGGAGCATGAAGCAGTTTTGAAAAACATGAAGAGTCTGAAATCGTGTGAAAAACATGAAGAGCTTCAAAAATGTGAAAAATATGAAGAGCTTCAAAAGGTGTAAAAAATATGAAGAGCCTCAAAAGGTGTCAAAAATTAGATGAGTATGAAACGTTCCAAAAAATAGGAGGAGCAACAAGTAGTGTTGAAAAAAATGAAGAGCCTGAAAAGGTGTGAAAAATATGAAGAACTTCAAAAGGTGTGAAATACATGAGGAGCATGAAACTCTCTGAAAAAGAGAAGGAGCATGAAGTGGGGTTCAAAAACATGAAGAGCCTGAAAAGGTGTGAAAAATATGAAGAGCTTCAAAAGGTGTAAAAAATATGAAGAGCCTCAAAAGGTGTCAAAAATTAGATGAGTATGAAACGTTCCAAAAAATAGGAGGAGCAACAAGTAGTGTTGAAAAAAATGAAGAGCCTGAAAAGGTGTGAAAAATATGAAGAACTTCAAAAGGTGTGAAATACATGAGGAGCATGAAACTCTCTGAAAAAGAGAAGGAGCATGAAGTGGGGTTCAAAAACATGAAGAGCCTGAAAAGGTGTGAAAAATATGAAGAGCTTCAATAGGTGTCAAAAATATGAGGAGCATGAAACGTTCTGACAAAAGGAGGAGCATGAAGTGGTGTTGAAAAACTTGAAGAGCCTGAAAAGGTGTGAAAAATATGAAGAGCTTCAAAAGGTGTGAAAAATATGAGGAGCATGATGCGGTCTGAAAAATAGGAGGAGCATGAAGCGGTGTTCAAAAACATGAAGAGCCTGAAAAGTTGTGAAAAATATGCAAAGCTTCAAAAGGTGTCAAAAATGAGAGGAACATGAAATGGTCTGAAAAATAGGAGGAGCATGAAGTCGAGGTCATAAATATGAAGAGCCTGAAAAGGTGTGAAAAATATGAAGAGCTTCAAAAGGTGTGAAAAATATGAGGAGCATGATACGGTCTGAAAAATAGGAGGAGCATGAAGCGGTGTTCAAAAACATGAAGAGCCTGAAAAGTTATGAAAAATATGCAAAGCTTCGAATGGTGTCAAAAATGAGATGAGCATGAAACGGTCTGAAAAATACGAGGAGCATGAAGCGGTGTTGAAAAACATGAAGAGCTTGAAAAGGTGTGAGAAATAGAACGACTTCAAAAGGTGTGTAAAATATGAGGAGCCTGAAACGGTCTGAAAAATAGGAGGAGCATGAAGTGGTGTTGAAAAACATGAAGAGCCTCAAAAGGTGTGAAAAATATGAAGAGCTTCAATAGGTGTCAAGAATATGAGGAGCATGAAACGGTCTGAAAAAGATGAGGAGCATGAAGCAGTGTTCAAAAACATGAAGAGCCTGAAAAGGTGTGAAAAATATGAAGAGCTTCAAAAGGTGTCAAAATATGAGGAGCATGAAACGATCTGAAAAATAGGAGGATCATGAAGCGGTGTTGAAAAACATGAAGAGCCTGAAAAGGTGTGGAAAATATGAAGAGCGTCAAAAGGTGTCAGAAATATGAGGAGTATGAAACGGTCTGAAAAATAGGAGGAGCATGAAGCGATGTTGAAAAATATGAAGTGTCTGAAAAGGTGTGAAAAATATGAAGAGCTTCAAAATGTGTGAAATACATGAGGAGCATGAAACGGTCTGAAAAATAGCAGAAGCATGAAGTGATGTGGAAAAACATGAAGAGCCTGAAAAGGTGTGAAAAATATGAAGAGCTTCAAAAGGTGTCAAAAATATGAGGAGCATGAAACTGTCTGAAAAAAAGGAGGAGCATGAAGAAGTGTTCAAAAACATAAAGAGCCTGAAAAGGTGTGAAAAATATGAAGAGCTTCAAAAGGTGTCAAAATATGAGGAGCATGAAATGATCTGAAAAATAGGAGGAGCATGAAGCGGTGTTGAAAACATGAAGAGACTGAAAAGGTGTGAAAAATATGAAGAGCTTCAAAAGGTGTCAAAAATATGAAGAGTATGAAACTGTCTGAAAAATAGGAGGAGCATGAAGCGATGTTGAAAAACATGAAGAGTCTGAAAAGGTGTGAAAAATATGAAGAGCTTCAAAAGTATTCAAAAATATGAGGAGCATAAAACGGTCTGAAAAATAGGAGAAGCATGAAGTGATGTGGAAAAATATGAAGAGCCTGAAAAGGTGTGAAAAATATGAACACCTTCAAAAGGTGTGATATACATGAGGAGCATGAAACTCTCTGAAAAATAGGAGGAGCATGAAGTGCTGTTCAAAAACATGAAGAGCCTGAAAAGGTGAGAAAAATATGAAGAGCTTCAAAAGGTGTGAAAAATATGAGGAGCATGATATGGTAGAAAAAATAGGAGGAGCATGAAGCGGAGTTCAAAAACATGAAGAGCCTGAAAAAGTGTGAAAAATATGAAGAGCCTCAAAACGTGTCAAAAATATGAGGAGTATGAAACGGTATGATAAATAGCAGGAGCATCAAGCGGTTTTGAAAAACATGAAGAGTCTGAAATCGTGTGAAAAATATGAAGAGCTTCAAAAATGTGAAAAATATGAAGAGCTTCAACAGGTGTAAAAAATATGAAGAGCCTCAAAAGGTGTCAAAAATTAGATGAGTATGAAACGTTCTAAAAAATAGGAGGAGCAACAAGTAGTGTTGAAAAAAATGAAGAGCCTGAAAACGTGTGGAAAATATGAAGAATTTCAAAAGGTGTGAAAAATATGAGGAGCATGATACGGTCGGAAAAATAAGAGGAGCATGAAGTGGTGTTCAAAAACATGAAGTGCCTAAAAAGTTGTGAAAAATATGCAAAGCTTCAAAAGGTGTCAAAAATGAGAGGAGCATGAAACGGTCTGAAAAATAGGAGGAGCATGAAGCGGTGTTCAAAAACATGAAGTGCCTAAAAAGTTGTGAAAAATATGCAAAGCTTCAAAAGGTGTCAAAAATGAGAGGAGCATGAAACGGTCTGAAAAATAGGAGGAGTATGAAGTCGTGTTCAAAAATATGAAGAGCCTGAAAAGGTGTTTAAAATATGAAGAGCTTCAAAAGGTGTGAAAAATATGAGGAGCATGATACGGTCTGAAAAATAGGAGGAGCGTGAAGCGGTGTTAAAAAACCTGAAGAGCCTGAAAAGGTGTGAAAAATATGAAGACCTTCAAAAGGTGTCAAAAATATGAGGAGCATGAAACGGTTTGAAAAAGAGGAGGAGCATGAAGTGGTGTTAAAAAACATGAAGAGCCTGAAAAGGTGTGAAAAATATGAAGAGATTCAAAAGGTGTCAAAAATATGAGGAGCATGAAACGGTCTGAAAAATAGGAGGAGCATGAAGAGGTGTTAAAAAACATGAAGAGCCTGAAAAGGTGTGAAAAATATGAAGAGTTTCTAAAGGTGTCAAAAATATGAGGAGCCTGAAACGGTCTCAAAAATAGGAGGAGCATGAAGTGGTGTTGAAAAACATGAAGAGCCTGAAAAGGTGTGAAAAATATGAACACCTTCAAAAGGTGTCAAATATGAGGAGCATGAAACGGTATGATAAATAGCAGGAGCATGAAGCGGTGTTGAAAAAAATGAAGAGTCTGAAATCGTTTGAAAATTATGAAGAGCTTCAAAAATGTTAAAAATATGAAGAGCTTCAAATGGTGTAAAAAATATGAAGAGCTTCAAAAGGTGTCAAAAATTAGATGAGCATGAAACGGTCTAAAAAATAGGAGGAGCAACAAGTAGTGTTGAAAAAATGAAGAGCCTGAAAACGTGTGAAAAATATGAAGAACTTCATAATTTCTCAAAAACATGAAGAGCTTCAAAAGGTGTCAAAAATATGAGGAGCATGAAACGGTCTGCAAAAAAAGAGGAGCATGAAGTGATGTTGAAAAACTTCAAGAGCATGAAAAGGTGTGAAAAATATGAAGAGGTTGAAAGGTGTGAAATACATGAGGATCATGAAACGGTTTGAAAAATTGGAGGAGCATGAAACAGAGTTCGAAAACATGAAGAGCCTGAAAAGGTTTGAAAAATATGAAGAGCTTCAAAAGTTGTCAAAAATATGAGGAGCATGAAACGGTCTGAAAAATAGGAGAAGCATGAGGCGGTGTTGAAAAACATGAAGAGCCTGAAAATGTGTGAAAAATGTGAAGAGCTTCAAAAGGTGTGAAAAATATGAGGAGCATGAAACGGTCTCAAAAATAGGAGGAGCATGAAACGGTGTTCAAAAACATGAAGAGCCTGAAAAGGTGTGAAAAATATGAAGAGCTTCAAAAGGTGTGAAAAATATGAAGAGCTTCAAAAGGTGGCAAAAATGAGATGAAAGTGAAACGGTCTGAAAAATAGGCGGAGCATGAAGTGGTGTTGAAAAAAAAGAAGAGACTGAAAAGGTGTGAAATATATGAAGAGCTTCAAAAATGTGAAAAATATGAAGAGGTTCAAAAGGTCTGAAATTCATGAGGTGTATGAAAAGGTCTGAAAAATAGAAGCATGAAGTGATGTTGAAAAACATGAAGAGCCTGAAAAGGTGGGAAAAATACGAAGAGCTTCAAAAGGTGTCAAAAATATGAGGAGCATGAAACGGTCTGAAATATATATTAGGAGCATGAACCGGTCTTCAAAATCATGAAGGCCTGAAAAGGTGTGAAAAATATGAGGAGCTTCGAAAGATGTGAAAAATATGAGGAGCTTCAAAAGGTGTCAAAAATGAGATGAGCATGAAACGGTCTGAAAAATAGGAGGAGCATGAAGTTGTGTTGAAACACATGAAGAGCCTGAAAAGGTGTGATATATATGAGGAGCTTGAAAAGGTGTCAAAAATATGAGGAGCATGAAACGATCTGAAAAATAGGAGGTGCATGAAGTGGTGTTGAAAAACATGAAGAGTCTGAAAAGGAGTGAAAAATATGCAAAGCTTCAAAAGGTGTCAAAAATGAGATGAGCATGAAACGGTCTGAAAAATAGGAGGAGCATGAAGTTGTGTTGAAAAACATGAACAGCCTGAAAAGGTGTGAAAAATATGAAGAGCTTGAAAAAGTGTCAAAAATATGAGGAGCATGAAAAGGTCTGAAAAATAGGAGCAGCATGAAACGGTGTTCAAAAACATGAAGACATTGAAAAGGTGTGAAAAATATGAAGAGGTTCAAAAGGTGTGAAATACATGAGGATCATGAAACGGTCTGAAAAATAGGAGGAGCATGAAGCGGTGTTCTAAAACATGAAGAGCCTAATAAAGTGTCAAAAATATGAAGAGCTTCAAAAGGTGTGAAAAATAGGAGGTGCATTAAGCGGTGTTCAAACACAAGAAGAGCCGGAAACGGTGTGAAAAATATGAAGAGCTTCAAAAGGTGTGAAAAATAGGAGGTGCATGAAGCAGTGTTCAAACACAAGAAGAGCCTGAAAAGGTGTGAAAAATATGAAGAGCTTCAAAAGGTGTCAAAAATATGTGGAGCATGAAATGGTCTGAAAAATAGGAGGAGCATGAAGTGTTGTTTAAAAGCATGAAGGGCCTGAAAAGGTGTGAAATATATGAAGAGCTTCAAAAGGTGTGAAAAAAAAAAGAAGAGCTTCAAAAGGTGTCAAAAATATGAGGAGCATGAAACGGTCTGAAAAATAGGAGGAGCATGAAACGGTGTTCAAATACATGAAGAGCCTAAAAAGGTGTGAAAAATATGAAGAGCTTCAAAAGGTGTGAAAATATGAAGACCTGCAAAACGTATAAAAATCGATGAGCATGAAATGATCTGAAAATTAGGAGCAGCACGAAGCGGTGTTGAAAAACATGAAGAACCTGAAAACGTGTAAAATATATGAAGAGCTTCAAAAGATATGAGAAATATGAACAGCTTCAAAATGTGTCAAAAATGAGATGAGCATGAAGCGGTCTGAAAAAAGGAGGAGAATGAAGTGGTGTTGAAAAACATGAAGAGTCTGAAAAGGTGTGAAATATATGAAGAGTTTCAAAAGATGTCAAAAATATGAGGAGGATGAAACGGTCTGAAAAATAGGAGGAGCATGAAACTGTGCTGAAAATCATGAAGAGCATGAAAACGTGTGAAAAATATGAAGAGCTTAAAAAGGGAAGAATGATATTAAGAGCTTGAATAGGAGTCAAAAAGAGATGAGCATGAAACGTTCTGAAAAATAGGAGGAGCATGAAGTGGTGGTCAAAAAAGGAAGACACTGAAAAGGTTTGAAATATATGAAGAGCTTCAAAAGGTGTGAAAAGTATGAGGAGCATGATACGGTCGAAAAAATAGGAGGAGCATGAAACGGAGTTCAAAAACATGAAGAGCCTGAAAAGGTGTGAAAAATATGAAGAGCCTCAAAAGGTGTCAAAAATATGAGGAGTATGAAACGGTATGATAAATAGCAGGAGCATGAAGCGGTGTTGAAAAACATGAAGAGTCTGAAATCGTTTGAAAATTATGAAGAGCTTCAAAAATGTTAAAAATATGAAGAGCTTCAAAAGGTGTAAAAATATGAAGAGCTTCAAAAGGTGTCAAAACAGAGATGAGCATGAAAAGTTCTGAAAAATAGGAGGAGCATGAAGCGGTGATGAAAATCATGAAGAGCCTGAAAACGTGTGAAAAATATGAAGAACTTCAAAATTTGTCAAAAATATGAAGAGCTTCAAAAGGTGTTAAAATGAGATGAGCATGAAACGATCTGAAAAATAGGAGGAGCATGAAGTGGTGTTGAAAAAATGAAGAGCCTGGAAAGGTGTGAAATATCTGAAGAGCTTCAAAAGGTGTCAAAAATATGAGGAGCATGAAACGGTCGGTAAAATAGGAGGAGCATGAAGCGATGTTGAAAAACATGAATTGTCTGAAAACGTGTGAAAAATATGAAGAGCTTCAAAAGGTGTGAAAAATATGAGGAGCATGATACGGTCTGAAAAATAGGAGGAGCATGAAGCAGTGTTCAAAAACATGAAGAGCCTGAAAAGTTTTGAAAAATATGCAAAGCTTCGAAAGGTGTCAAAAATGAGATGAGCATGAAACGGTCTGAAAAATAGGAGGAGCATGACGCGGTGTTGAAAAGATGAGGAGCCTGAAAACGTGTGAAAAATATGAAGAGCTTCAAAAGGTGTGAAAAATATGAGGAGCATGAAACGGTCTCAAAAATAGGAGGAGCATGAAACGGTGTTCAAAAACATGAAGAGCCTGAAAAGGTGTGAAAAATATGAAGAGCTTCAAAAGGTGTGAAAAATACGAGAAGCATGAAACGGTCTGAAAAAGATGAGGAGCATGAAGCCGTGTTGAAACACAGGAAGAGCCTGAAAAAGTGTGAAAAATATGAAGAGCTTCAAAAGATGTCAAAATATGAGGAACATGAAACGGTCTGAAAAATAAGAGGAGCATGAAGTGGTGTTGAAAAACATGAAGAGGCTGAAAATATGTGAAAATTCTGAAGAGCTTTAAAAGGTGTGAAATACATGTGGAGCACGAAACGGTCTGAAATATAGGAGGAACATGAAGTGGTGTTGAAAAACATGAAGAGCCTGAAGAGGTGTGAAAAATATGAAGAGGTTCAAAGGTGTGAAATACATGAGGATCATGAAACGGTTTGAGAAACTGGAGGAGCATGAAGCAGAGTTCAAAAACATGAAGAGCCTGAAAAGGTTTGAAAAATATGAAGAGGTTCAAAGGTGTGAAATACATGAGGATCATGAAACGGTTTGAAAAATTGGAGGAGCATGAAGAAGAGTTCGAAAACATGAAGAGCCTGAAAAGGTTTGAAAAATATGAAGAGCTCAAAAGGTGTCAAAAATATGAGGAGCATGAAACGATCTGAAAAATAGGAGGAGCATGAAGCGGTGTACAAAAACATGAAGAGCCTGAAAAGGAGTGAAAAATATAAAGAGCTTCAAAAGGTGTCAAATATATGAGGAGCATGAAACGGTCTGCAAAATAGGAGGAACATGAAGCGGTGTTCAAACACATGAAGAGCCTGAAAATGTGTGAAAATTATGAAGATCTTCAAAAGGTGTCAAAATTATGAGGAACATGAAACGGTTTGAAAAATAGGAGGAGCATGAAACAGTGTTGAAAAACATGAAGAGCCTGAAGAGGTGTGAAAAATATGAAGAGCTTCAAAAGCTTTGAAAAATATGAAGAATTTCCAAAGGTGTCAAAAATGAGATGAACATGAAACGGTCTGAAAAATAGGAGGAACATGAAGTGGTGTTCAAAAACATGTACAGCTTGAAAAGGTGTGCAAAATATGAAGAGCTTCAAAAGGTGTCAAAAATATGAGGAGCATGAAACGGTCTGAAAAATAGGAGGAGCATGAAGCGGTGTTCTAAAACATGAAGAGCCTAATAAAGTGTCAAAAATATGAAGAGCTTCAAAAGGTGTGAAAAATAGGAGGTGCATTAAGCGGTGTTCAAACACAAGAAGAGCCGGAAACGGTGTGAAAAATATGAAGAGCTTCAAAAGGTGTGAAAAATAGGAGGTGCATGAAGCAGTGTTCAAACACAAGAAGAGCCTGAAAAGGTGTGAAAAATATGAAGAGCTTCAAAAGGTGTCAAAAATATGTGGAGCATGAAACGGTCTGAAAAATAGGAGGAGCATGAAGTGTTGTTTAAAAGCATGAAGAGCCTGAAAAGGTGTGAAATATATGAAGAGCTTCAAAAGGTGTGAAAAAAAAAGAAGAGCTTCAAAAGGTGTCAAAAATATGAGGAGCATGAAACGGTCTGAAAAATAGGAGGAGCATGAAACGGTGTTCAAATACATGAAGAGCCTAAAAAGGTGTGAAAAATATGAAGAGCTTCAAAAGGTGTGAAAATATGAAGACCTGCAAAACGTATAAAAATCGATGAGCATGAAATGATCTGAAAATTAGGAGCAGCACGAAGCGGTGTTGAAAAACATGAAGAACCTGAAAACGTGTAAAATATATGAAGAGCTTCAAAAGATATGAGAAATATGAACAGCTTCAAAATGTGTCAAAAATGAGATGAGCATGAAGCGGTCTGAAAAAAGGAGGAGAATGAAGTGGTGTTGAAAAACATGAAGAGCCTGAAAAGGTGTGAAATATATGAAGAGTTTCAAAAGATGTCAAAAATATGAGGAGGATGAAACGGTCTGAAAAATAGGAGGAGCATGAAACTGTGCTGAAAATCATGAAGAGCATGAAAACGTGTGAAAAATATGAAGAGCTTAAAAAGGGAAGAATGATATTAAGAGCTTGAATAGGAGTCAAAAAGAGATGAGCATGAAACGTTCTGAAAAATAGGAGGAGCATGAAGTGGTGGTCAAAAAAGGAAGACACTGAAAAGGTTTGAAATATATGAAGAGCTTCAAAAGGTGTGAAAAATATGAGGAGCATGATACGGTCGAAAAAATAGGAGGAGCATGAAACGGAGTTCAAAAACATGAAGAGCCTGAAAAGGTGTGAAAAATATGAAGAGCCTCAAAAGGTGTCAAAAATATGAGGAGTATGAAACGGTATGATAAATAGCAGGAGCATGAAGCGGTGTTGAAAAACATGAAGAGTCTGAAATCGTTTGAAAATTATGAAGAGCTTCAAAAATGTTAAAAATATGAAGAGCTTCAAAAGGTGTAAAAATATGAAGAGCTTCAAAAGGTGTCAAAACAGAGATGAGCATGAAAAGGTCTGAAAAATAGGAGGAGCATGAAGCGGTGTTGAAAATCATGAAGAGCCTGAAAACGTGTGAAAAATATGAAGAACTTCAAAATTTGTCAAAAATATGAAGAGCTTCAAAAGGTGTTAAAATGAGATGAGCATGAAACGATCTGAAAAATAGGAGGAGCATGAAGTGGTGTTGAAAAAATGAAGAGCCTGGAAAGGTGTGAAATATCTGAAGAGCTTCAAAAGGTGTCAAAAATATGAGGAGCATGAAACGGTCGGTAAAATAGGAGGAGCATGAAGCGATGTTGAAAAACATGAATTGTCTGAAAACGTGTGAAAAATATGAAGAGCTTCAAAAGGTGTGAAAAATATGAGGAGCATGATACGGTCTGAAAAATAGGAGGAGCATGAAACAGTGTTCAAAAACATGAAGAGCCTGAAAAGTTATGAAAAATATGCAAAGCTTCGAAAGGTGTCAAAAATGAGATGAGCATGAAACGGTCTGAAAAATAGGAGGAGCATGACGCGGTGTTGAAAAGATGAGGAGCCTGAAAACGTGTGAAAAATATGAAGAGCTTCAAAAGGTGTGAAAAATATGAGGAGCATGAAACGGTCTGAAAAATAGGAGGAGCATGAAACGGTGTTCAAAAACATGAAGAGCCTGAAAAGGTGTGAAAAATATGAAGAGCTTCAAAAGGTGTGAAAAATACGAGAAGCATGAAACGGTCTGAAAAAGATGAGGAGCATGAAGCCGTGTTGAAACACAGGAAGAGCCTGAAAAAGTGTGAAAAATATGAAGAGCTTCAAAAGATGTCAAAATATGAGGAACATGAAACGGTCTGAAAAATAAGAGGAGCATGAAGTGGTGTTGAAAAACATGAAGAGGCTGAAAATATGTGAAAATTCTGAAGAGCTTTAAAAGGTGTGAAATACATGTGGAGCACGAAACGGTCTGAAATATAGGAGGAACATGAAGTGGTGTTGAAAAACATGAAGAGCCTGAAGAGGTGTGAAAAATATGAAGAGGTTCAAAGGTGTGAAATACATGAGGATCATGAAACGGTTTGAGAAACTGGAGGAGCATGAAGCAGAGTTCAAAAACATGAAGAGCCTGAAAAGGTTTGAAAAATATGAAGAGGTTCAAAGGTGTGAAATACATGAGGATCATGAAACGGTTTGAAAAATTGGAGGAGCATGAAGAAGAGTTCGAAAACATGAAGAGCCTGAAAAGGTTTGAAAAATATGAAGAGCTCAAAAGGTGTCAAAAATATGAGGAGCATGAAACGATCTGAAAAATAGGAGGAGCATGAAGCGGTGTACAAAAACATGAAGAGCCTGAAAAGGAGTGAAAAATATAAAGAGCTTCAAAAGGTGTCAAATATATGAGGAGCATGAAACGGTCTGCAAAATAGGAGGAACATGAAGCGGTGTTCAAACACATGAAGAGCCTGAAAATGTGTGAAAATTATGAAGATCTTCAAAAGGTGTCAAAATTATGAGGAACATGAAACGGTTTGAAAAATAGGAGGAGCATGAAACAGTGTTGAAAAACATGAAGAGCCTGAAGAGGTGTGAAAAATATGAAGAGCTTCAAAAGCTTTGAAAAATATGAAGAATTTCCAAAGGTGTCAAAAATGAGATGAACATGAAACGGTCTGAAAAATAGGAGGAACATGAAGTGGTGTTCAAAAACATGTACAGCTTGAAAAGGTGTGCAAAATATGAAGAGCTTCAAAAGGTGTCAAAAATATGAGGAGCATGAAACGGTCTGAAAAATAGGAGGAGCATGAAGCGGTGTTCTAAAACATGAAGAGCCTAATAAAGTGTCAAAAATATGAAGAGCTTCAAAAGGTGTGAAAAATAGGAGGTGCATTAAGCGGTGTTCAAACACAAGAAGAGCCGGAAACGGTGTGAAAAATATGAAGAGCTTCAAAAGGTGTGAAAAATAGGAGGTGCATGAAGCAGTGTTCAAACACAAGAAGAGCCTGAAAAGGTGTGAAAAATATGAAGAGCTTCAAAAGGTGTCAAAAATATGTGGAGCATGAAACGGTCTGAAAAATAGGAGGAGCATGAAGTGTTGTTTAAAAGCATGAAGAGCCTGAAAAGGTGTGAAATATATGAAGAGCTTCAAAAGGTGTGAAAAAAAAAGAAGAGCTTCAAAAGGTGTCAAAAATATGAGGAGCATGAAACGGTCTGAAAAATAGGAGGAGCATGAAACGGTGTTCAAATACATGAAGAGCCTAAAAAGGTGTGAAAAATATGAAGAGCTTCAAAAGGTGTGAAAATATGAAGACCTGCAAAACGTATAAAAATCGATGAGCATGAAATGATCTGAAAATTAGGAGCAGCACGAAGCGGTGTTGAAAAACATGAAGAACCTGAAAACGTGTAAAATATATGAAGAGCTTCAAAAGATATGAGAAATATGAACAGCTTCAAAATGTGTCAAAAATGAGATGAGCATGAAGCGGTCTGAAAAAAGGAGGAGAATGAAGTGGTGTTGAAAAACATGAAGAGCCTGAAAAGGTGTGAAATATATGAAGAGTTTCAAAAGATGTCAAAAATATGAGGAGGATGAAACGGTCTGAAAAATAGGAGGAGCATGAAACTGTGCTGAAAATCATGAAGAGCATGAAAACGTGTGAAAAATATGAAGAGCTTAAAAAGGGAAGAATGATATTAAGAGCTTGAATAGGAGTCAAAAAGAGATGAGCATGAAACGTTCTGAAAAATAGGAGGAGCATGAAGTGGTGGTCAAAAAAGGAAGACACTGAAAAGGTTTGAAATATATGAAGAGCTTCAAAAGGTGTGAAAAATATGAGGAGCATGATACGGTCGAAAAAATAGGAGGAGCATGAAACGGAGTTCAAAAACATGAAGAGCCTGAAAAGGTGTGAAAAATATGAAGAGCCTCAAAAGGTGTCAAAAATATGAGGAGTATGAAACGGTATGATAAATAGCAGGAGCATGAAGCGGTGTTGAAAAACATGAAGAGTCTGAAATCGTTTGAAAATTATGAAGAGCTTCAAAAATGTTAAAAATATGAAGAGCTTCAAAAGGTGTAAAAATATGAAGAGCTTCAAAAGGTGTCAAAACAGAGATGAGCATGAAAAGGTCTGAAAAATAGGAGGAGCATGAAGCGGTGTTGAAAATCATGAAGAGCCTGAAAACGTGTGAAAAATATGAAGAACTTCAAAATTTGTCAAAAATATGAAGAGCTTCAAAAGGTGTTAAAATGAGATGAGCATGAAACGATCTGAAAAATAGGAGGAGCATGAAGTGGTGTTGAAAAAATGAAGAGCCTGGAAAGGTGTGAAATATCTGAAGAGCTTCAAAAGGTGTCAAAAATATGAGGAGCATGAAACGGTCGGTAAAATAGGAGGAGCATGAAGCGATGTTGAAAAACATGAATTGTCTGAAAACGTGTGAAAAATATGAAGAGCTTCAAAAGGTGTGAAAAATATGAGGAGCATGATACGGTCTGAAAAATAGGAGGAGCATGACGCGGTGTTGAAAAGATGAGGAGCCTGAAAACGTGTGAAAAATATGAAGAGCTTCAAAAGGTGTGAAAAATATGAGGAGCATGAAACGGTCTGAAAAATAGGAGGAGCATGAAACGGTGTTCAAAAACATGAAGAGCCTGAAAAGGTGTGAAAAATATGAAGAGCTTCAAAAGGTGTGAAAAATACGAGAAGCATGAAACGGTCTGAAAAAGATGAGGAGCATGAAGCCGTGTTGAAACACAGGAAGAGCCTGAAAAAGTGTGAAAAATATGAAGAGCTTCAAAAGATGTCAAAATATGAGGAACATGAAACGGTCTGAAAAATAAGAGGAGCATGAAGTGGTGTTGAAAAACATGAAGAGGCTGAAAATATGTGAAAATTCTGAAGAGCTTTAAAAGGTGTGAAATACATGTGGAGCACGAAACGGTCTGAAATATAGGAGGAACATGAAGTGGTGTTGAAAAACATGAAGAGCCTGAAGAGGTGTGAAAAATATGAAGAGGTTCAAAGGTGTGAAATACATGAGGATCATGAAACGGTTTGAGAAACTGGAGGAGCATGAAGCAGAGTTCAAAAACATGAAGAGCCTGAAAAGGTTTGAAAAATATGAAGAGGTTCAAAGGTGTGAAATACATGAGGATCATGAAACGGTTTGAAAAATTGGAGGAGCATGAAGAAGAGTTCGAAAACATGAAGAGCCTGAAAAGGTTTGAAAAATATGAAGAGCTCAAAAGGTGTCAAAAATATGAGGAGCATGAAACGATCTGAAAAATAGGAGGAGCATGAAGCGGTGTACAAAAACATGAAGAGCCTGAAAAGGAGTGAAAAATATAAAGAGCTTCAAAAGGTGTCAAATATATGAGGAGCATGAAACGGTCTGCAAAATAGGAGGAACATGAAGCGGTGTTCAAACACATGAAGAGCCTGAAAATGTGTGAAAATTATGAAGATCTTCAAAAGGTGTCAAAATTATGAGGAACATGAAACGGTTTGAAAAATAGGAGGAGCATGAAACAGTGTTGAAAAACATGAAGAGCCTGAAGAGGTGTGAAAAATATGAAGAGCTTCAAAAGCTTTGAAAAATATGAAGAATTTCCAAAGGTGTCAAAAATGAGATGAACATGAAACGGTCTGAAAAATAGGAGGAACATGAAGTGGTGTTCAAAAACATGTACAGCTTGAAAAGGTGTGCAAAATATGAAGAGCTTCAAAAGGTGTCAAAAATATGAGGAGCATGAAACGGTCTGAAAAATAGGAGGAGCATGAAGCGGTGTTCTAAAACATGAAGAGCCTAATAAAGTGTCAAAAATATGAAGAGCTTCAAAAGGTGTGAAAAATAGGAGGTGCATTAAGCGGTGTTCAAACACAAGAAGAGCCGGAAACGGTGTGAAAAATATGAAGAGCTTCAAAAGGTGTGAAAAATAGGAGGTGCATGAAGCAGTGTTCAAACACAAGAAGAGCCTGAAAAGGTGTGAAAAATATGAAGAGCTTCAAAAGGTGTCAAAAATATGTGGAGCATGAAACGGTCTGAAAAATAGGAGGAGCATGAAGTGTTGTTTAAAAGCATGAAGAGCCTGAAAAGGTGTGAAATATATGAAGAGCTTCAAAAGGTGTGAAAAAAAAAGAAGAGCTTCAAAAGGTGTCAAAAATATGAGGAGCATGAAACGGTCTGAAAAATAGGAGGAGCATGAAACGGTGTTCAAATACATGAAGAGCCTAAAAAGGTGTGAAAAATATGAAGAGCTTCAAAAGGTGTGAAAATATGAAGACCTGCAAAACGTATAAAAATCGATGAGCATGAAATGATCTGAAAATTAGGAGCAGCACGAAGCGGTGTTGAAAAACATGAAGAACCTGAAAACGTGTAAAATATATGAAGAGCTTCAAAAGATATGAGAAATATGAACAGCTTCAAAATGTGTCAAAAATGAGATGAGCATGAAGCGGTCTGAAAAAAGGAGGAGAATGAAGTGGTGTTGAAAAACATGAAGAGCCTGAAAAGGTGTGAAATATATGAAGAGTTTCAAAAGATGTCAAAAATATGAGGAGGATGAAACGGTCTGAAAAATAGGAGGAGCATGAAACTGTGCTGAAAATCATGAAGAGCATGAAAACGTGTGAAAAATATGAAGAGCTTAAAAAGGGAAGAATGATATTAAGAGCTTGAATAGGAGTCAAAAAGAGATGAGCATGAAACGTTCTGAAAAATAGGAGGAGCATGAAGTGGTGGTCAAAAAAGGAAGACACTGAAAAGGTTTGAAATATATGAAGAGCTTCAAAAGGTGTGAAAAATATGAGGAGCATGATACGGTCGAAAAAATAGGAGGAGCATGAAACGGAGTTCAAAAACATGAAGAGCCTGAAAAGGTGTGAAAAATATGAAGAGCCTCAAAAGGTGTCAAAAATATGAGGAGTATGAAACGGTATGATAAATAGCAGGAGCATGAAGCGGTGTTGAAAAACATGAAGAGTCTGAAATCGTTTGAAAATTATGAAGAGCTTCAAAAATGTTAAAAATATGAAGAGCTTCAAAAGGTGTAAAAATATGAAGAGCTTCAAAAGGTGTCAAAACAGAGATGAGCATGAAAAGGTCTGAAAAATAGGAGGAGCATGAAGCGGTGTTGAAAATCATGAAGAGCCTGAAAACGTGTGAAAAATATGAAGAACTTCAAAATTTGTCAAAAATATGAAGAGCTTCAAAAGGTGTTAAAATGAGATGAGCATGAAACGATCTGAAAAATAGGAGGAGCATGAAGTGGTGTTGAAAAAATGAAGAGCCTGGAAAGGTGTGAAATATCTGAAGAGCTTCAAAAGGTGTCAAAAATATGAGGAGCATGAAACGGTCGGTAAAATAGGAGGAGCATGAAGCGATGTTGAAAAACATGAATTGTCTGAAAACGTGTGAAAAATATGAAGAGCTTCAAAAGGTGTGAAAAATATGAGGAGCATGATACGGTCTGAAAAATAGGAGGAGCATGACGCGGTGTTGAAAAGATGAGGAGCCTGAAAACGTGTGAAAAATATGAAGAGCTTCAAAAGGTGTGAAAAATATGAGGAGCATGAAACGGTCTGAAAAATAGGAGGAGCATGAAACGGTGTTCAAAAACATGAAGAGCCTGAAAAGGTGTGAAAAATATGAAGAGCTTCAAAAGGTGTGAAAAATACGAGAAGCATGAAACGGTCTGAAAAAGATGAGGAGCATGAAGCCGTGTTGAAACACAGGAAGAGCCTGAAAAAGTGTGAAAAATATGAAGAGCTTCAAAAGATGTCAAAATATGAGGAACATGAAACGGTCTGAAAAATAAGAGGAGCATGAAGTGGTGTTGAAAAACATGAAGAGGCTGAAAATATGTGAAAATTCTGAAGAGCTTTAAAAGGTGTGAAATACATGTGGAGCACGAAACGGTCTGAAATATAGGAGGAACATGAAGTGGTGTTGAAAAACATGAAGAGCCTGAAGAGGTGTGAAAAATATGAAGAGGTTCAAAGGTGTGAAATACATGAGGATCATGAAACGGTTTGAGAAACTGGAGGAGCATGAAGCAGAGTTCAAAAACATGAAGAGCCTGAAAAGGTTTGAAAAATATGAAGAGGTTCAAAGGTGTGAAATACATGAGGATCATGAAACGGTTTGAAAAATTGGAGGAGCATGAAGAAGAGTTCGAAAACATGAAGAGCCTGAAAAGGTTTGAAAAATATGAAGAGCTCAAAAGGTGTCAAAAATATGAGGAGCATGAAACGATCTGAAAAATAGGAGGAGCATGAAGCGGTGTACAAAAACATGAAGAGCCTGAAAAGGAGTGAAAAATATAAAGAGCTTCAAAAGGTGTCAAATATATGAGGAGCATGAAACGGTCTGCAAAATAGGAGGAACATGAAGCGGTGTTCAAACACATGAAGAGCCTGAAAATGTGTGAAAATTATGAAGATCTTCAAAAGGTGTCAAAATTATGAGGAACATGAAACGGTTTGAAAAATAGGAGGAGCATGAAACAGTGTTGAAAAACATGAAGAGCCTGAAGAGGTGTGAAAAATATGAAGAGCTTCAAAAGCTTTGAAAAATATGAAGAATTTCCAAAGGTGTCAAAAATGAGATGAACATGAAACGGTCTGAAAAATAGGAGGAACATGAAGTGGTGTTCAAAAACATGTACAGCTTGAAAAGGTGTGCAAAATATGAAGAGCTTCAAAAGGTGTCAAAAATATGAGGAGCATGAAACGGTCTGAAAAATAGGAGGAGCATGAAGCGGTGTTCTAAAACATGAAGAGCCTAATAAAGTGTCAAAAATATGAAGAGCTTCAAAAGGTGTGAAAAATAGGAGGTGCATTAAGCGGTGTTCAAACACAAGAAGAGCCGGAAACGGTGTGAAAAATATGAAGAGCTTCAAAAGGTGTGAAAAATAGGAGGTGCATGAAGCAGTGTTCAAACACAAGAAGAGCCTGAAAAGGTGTGAAAAATATGAAGAGCTTCAAAAGGTGTCAAAAATATGTGGAGCATGAAACGGTCTGAAAAATAGGAGGAGCATGAAGTGTTGTTTAAAAGCATGAAGAGCCTGAAAAGGTGTGAAATATATGAAGAGCTTCAAAAGGTGTGAAAAAAAAAGAAGAGCTTCAAAAGGTGTCAAAAATATGAGGAGCATGAAACGGTCTGAAAAATAGGAGGAGCATGAAACGGTGTTCAAATACATGAAGAGCCTAAAAAGGTGTGAAAAATATGAAGAGCTTCAAAAGGTGTGAAAATATGAAGACCTGCAAAACGTATAAAAATCGATGAGCATGAAATGATCTGAAAATTAGGAGCAGCACGAAGCGGTGTTGAAAAACATGAAGAACCTGAAAACGTGTAAAATATATGAAGAGCTTCAAAAGATATGAGAAATATGAACAGCTTCAAAATGTGTCAAAAATGAGATGAGCATGAAGCGGTCTGAAAAAAGGAGGAGAATGAAGTGGTGTTGAAAAACATGAAGAGCCTGAAAAGGTGTGAAATATATGAAGAGTTTCAAAAGATGTCAAAAATATGAGGAGGATGAAACGGTCTGAAAAATAGGAGGAGCATGAAACTGTGCTGAAAATCATGAAGAGCATGAAAACGTGTGAAAAATATGAAGAGCTTAAAAAGGGAAGAATGATATTAAGAGCTTGAATAGGAGTCAAAAAGAGATGAGCATGAAACGTTCTGAAAAATAGGAGGAGCATGAAGTGGTGGTCAAAAAAGGAAGACACTGAAAAGGTTTGAAATATATGAAGAGCTTCAAAAGGTGTGAAAAATATGAGGAGCATGATACGGTCGAAAAAATAGGAGGAGCATGAAACGGAGTTCAAAAACATGAAGAGCCTGAAAAGGTGTGAAAAATATGAAGAGCCTCAAAAGGTGTCAAAAATATGAGGAGTATGAAACGGTATGATAAATAGCAGGAGCATGAAGCGGTGTTGAAAAACATGAAGAGTCTGAAATCGTTTGAAAATTATGAAGAGCTTCAAAAATGTTAAAAATATGAAGAGCTTCAAAAGGTGTAAAAATATGAAGAGCTTCAAAAGGTGTCAAAACAGAGATGAGCATGAAAAGGTCTGAAAAATAGGAGGAGCATGAAGCGGTGTTGAAAATCATGAAGAGCCTGAAAACGTGTGAAAAATATGAAGAACTTCAAAATTTGTCAAAAATATGAAGAGCTTCAAAAGGTGTTAAAATGAGATGAGCATGAAACGATCTGAAAAATAGGAGGAGCATGAAGTGGTGTTGAAAAAATGAAGAGCCTGGAAAGGTGTGAAATATCTGAAGAGCTTCAAAAGGTGTCAAAAATATGAGGAGCATGAAACGGTCGGTAAAATAGGAGGAGCATGAAGCGATGTTGAAAAACATGAATTGTCTGAAAACGTGTGAAAAATATGAAGAGCTTCAAAAGGTGTGAAAAATATGAGGAGCATGATACGGTCTGAAAAATAGGAGGAGCATGAAGCAGTGTTCAAAAACATGAAGAGCCTGAAAAGTTTTGAAAAATATGCAAAGCTTCGAAAGGTGTCAAAAATGAGATGAGCATGAAACGGTCTGAAAAATAGGAGGAGCATGACGCGGTGTTGAAAAGATGAGGAGCCTGAAAACGTGTGAAAAATATGAAGAGCTTCAAAAGGTGTGAAAAATATGAGGAGCATGAAACGGTCTGAAAAATAGGAGGAGCATGAAACGGTGTTCAAAAACATGAAGAGCCTGAAAAGGTGTGAAAAATATGAAGAGCTTCAAAAGGTGTGAAAAATACGAGAAGCATGAAACGGTCTGAAAAAGATGAGGAGCATGAAGCCGTGTTGAAACACAGGAAGAGCCTGAAAAAGTGTGAAAAATATGAAGAGCTTCAAAAGATGTCAAAATATGAGGAACATGAAACGGTCT
The DNA here is from genome assembly GCF_033118175.1 of Dama dama. Classification (NCBI taxonomy): domain Eukaryota; kingdom Metazoa; phylum Chordata; class Mammalia; order Artiodactyla; family Cervidae; genus Dama; species Dama dama. The sequence goes on along the minus strand of NC_083688.1, from coordinate 62,974,831 downwards.
GAAAAATAAGAGGAGCATGAAGTGGTGTTGAAAAACATGAAGAGGCTGAAAATATGTGAAAATTCTGAAGAGCTTTAAAAGGTGTGAAATACATGTGGAGCACGAAACGGTCTGAAATATAGGAGGAACATGAAGTGGTGTTGAAAAACATGAAGAGCCTGAAGAGGTGTGAAAAATATGAAGAGGTTCAAAGGTGTGAAATACATGAGGATCATGAAACGGTTTGAGAAACTGGAGGAGCATGAAGCAGAGTTCAAAAACATGAAGAGCCTGAAAAGGTTTGAAAAATATGAAGAGGTTCAAAGGTGTGAAATACATGAGGATCATGAAACGGTTTGAAAAATTGGAGGAGCATGAAGAAGAGTTCGAAAACATGAAGAGCCTGAAAAGGTTTGAAAAATATGAAGAGCTCAAAAGGTGTCAAAAATATGAGGAGCATGAAACGATCTGAAAAATAGGAGGAGCATGAAGCGGTGTACAAAAACATGAAGAGCCTGAAAAGGAGTGAAAAATATAAAGAGCTTCAAAAGGTGTCAAATATATGAGGAGCATGAAACGGTCTGCAAAATAGGAGGAACATGAAGCGGTGTTCAAACACATGAAGAGCCTGAAAATGTGTGAAAATTATGAAGATCTTCAAAAGGTGTCAAAATTATGAGGAACATGAAACGGTTTGAAAAATAGGAGGAGCATGAAACAGTGTTGAAAAACATGAAGAGCCTGAAGAGGTGTGAAAAATATGAAGAGCTTCAAAAGCTTTGAAAAATATGAAGAATTTCCAAAGGTGTCAAAAATGAGATGAACATGAAACGGTCTGAAAAATAGGAGGAACATGAAGTGGTGTTCAAAAACATGTACAGCTTGAAAAGGTGTGCAAAATATGAAGAGCTTCAAAAGGTGTCAAAAATATGAGGAGCATGAAACGGTCTGAAAAATAGGAGGAGCATGAAGCGGTGTTCTAAAACATGAAGAGCCTAATAAAGTGTCAAAAATATGAAGAGCTTCAAAAGGTGTGAAAAATAGGAGGTGCATTAAGCGGTGTTCAAACACAAGAAGAGCCGGAAACGGTGTGAAAAATATGAAGAGCTTCAAAAGGTGTGAAAAATAGGAGGTGCATGAAGCAGTGTTCAAACACAAGAAGAGCCTGAAAAGGTGTGAAAAATATGAAGAGCTTCAAAAGGTGTCAAAAATATGTGGAGCATGAAACGGTCTGAAAAATAGGAGGAGCATGAAGTGTTGTTTAAAAGCATGAAGAGCCTGAAAAGGTGTGAAATATATGAAGAGCTTCAAAAGGTGTGAAAAAAAAAGAAGAGCTTCAAAAGGTGTCAAAAATATGAGGAGCATGAAACGGTCTGAAAAATAGGAGGAGCATGAAACGGTGTTCAAATACATGAAGAGCCTAAAAAGGTGTGAAAAATATGAAGAGCTTCAAAAGGTGTGAAAATATGAAGACCTGCAAAACGTATAAAAATCGATGAGCATGAAATGATCTGAAAATTAGGAGCAGCACGAAGCGGTGTTGAAAAACATGAAGAACCTGAAAACGTGTAAAATATATGAAGAGCTTCAAAAGATATGAGAAATATGAACAGCTTCAAAATGTGTCAAAAATGAGATGAGCATGAAGCGGTCTGAAAAAAGGAGGAGAATGAAGTGGTGTTGAAAAACATGAAGAGCCTGAAAAGGTGTGAAATATATGAAGAGTTTCAAAAGATGTCAAAAATATGAGGAGGATGAAACGGTCTGAAAAATAGGAGGAGCATGAAACTGTGCTGAAAATCATGAAGAGCATGAAAACGTGTGAAAAATATGAAGAGCTTAAAAAGGGAAGAATGATATTAAGAGCTTGAATAGGAGTCAAAAAGAGATGAGCATGAAACGTTCTGAAAAATAGGAGGAGCATGAAGTGGTGGTCAAAAAAGGAAGACACTGAAAAGGTTTGAAATATATGAAGAGCTTCAAAAGGTGTGAAAAATATGAGGAGCATGATACGGTCGAAAAAATAGGAGGAGCATGAAACGGAGTTCAAAAACATGAAGAGCCTGAAAAGGTGTGAAAAATATGAAGAGCCTCAAAAGGTGTCAAAAATATGAGGAGTATGAAACGGTATGATAAATAGCAGGAGCATGAAGCGGTGTTGAAAAACATGAAGAGTCTGAAATCGTTTGAAAATTATGAAGAGCTTCAAAAATGTTAAAAATATGAAGAGCTTCAAAAGGTGTAAAAATATGAAGAGCTTCAAAAGGTGTCAAAACAGAGATGAGCATGAAAAGGTCTGAAAAATAGGAGGAGCATGAAGCGGTGTTGAAAATCATGAAGAGCCTGAAAACGTGTGAAAAATATGAAGAACTTCAAAATTTGTCAAAAATATGAAGAGCTTCAAAAGGTGTTAAAATGAGATGAGCATGAAACGATCTGAAAAATAGGAGGAGCATGAAGTGGTGTTGAAAAAATGAAGAGCCTGGAAAGGTGTGAAATATCTGAAGAGCTTCAAAAGGTGTCAAAAATATGAGGAGCATGAAACGGTCGGTAAAATAGGAGGAGCATGAAGCGATGTTGAAAAACATGAATTGTCTGAAAACGTGTGAAAAATATGAAGAGCTTCAAAAGGTGTGAAAAATATGAGGAGCATGATACGGTCTGAAAAATAGGAGGAGCATGAAGCAGTGTTCAAAAACATGAAGAGCCTGAAAAGTTTTGAAAAATATGCAAAGCTTCGAAAGGTGTCAAAAATGAGATGAGCATGAAACGGTCTGAAAAATAGGAGGAGCATGACGCGGTGTTGAAAAGATGAGGAGCCTGAAAACGTGTGAAAAATATGAAGAGCTTCAAAAGGTGTGAAAAATATGAGGAGCATGAAACGGTCTCAAAAATAGGAGGAGCATGAAACGGTGTTCAAAAACATGAAGAGCCTGAAAAGGTGTGAAAAATATGAAGAGCTTCAAAAGGTGTGAAAAATACGAGAAGCATGAAACGGTCTGAAAAAGATGAGGAGCATGAAGCCGTGTTGAAACACAGGAAGAGCCTGAAAAAGTGTGAAAAATATGAAGAGCTTCAAAAGATGTCAAAATATGAGGAACATGAAACGGTCTGAAAAATAAGAGGAGCATGAAGTGGTGTTGAAAAACATGAAGAGGCTGAAAATATGTGAAAATTCTGAAGAGCTTTAAAAGGTGTGAAATACATGTGGAGCACGAAACGGTCTGAAATATAGGAGGAACATGAAGTGGTGTTGAAAAACATGAAGAGCCTGAAGAGGTGTGAAAAATATGAAGAGGTTCAAAGGTGTGAAATACATGAGGATCATGAAACGGTTTGAGAAACTGGAGGAGCATGAAGCAGAGTTCAAAAACATGAAGAGCCTGAAAAGGTTTGAAAAATATGAAGAGGTTCAAAGGTGTGAAATACATGAGGATCATGAAACGGTTTGAAAAATTGGAGGAGCATGAAGAAGAGTTCGAAAACATGAAGAGCCTGAAAAGGTTTGAAAAATATGAAGAGCTCAAAAGGTGTCAAAAATATGAGGAGCATGAAACGATCTGAAAAATAGGAGGAGCATGAAGCGGTGTACAAAAACATGAAGAGCCTGAAAAGGTGTGAAAAATATAAAGAGCTTCAAAAGGTGTCAAATATATGAGGAGCATGAAACGGTCTGCAAAATAGGAGGAACATGAAGCGGTGTTCAAACACATGAAGAGCCTGAAAATGTGTGAAAATTATGAAGATCTTCAAAAGGTGTCAAAATTATGAGGAACATGAAACGGTTTGAAAAATAGGAGGAGCATGAAACAGTGTTGAAAAACATGAAGAGCCTGAAGAGGTGTGAAAAATATGAAGAGCTTCAAAAGCTTTGAAAAATATGAAGAATTTCCAAAGGTGTCAAAAATGAGATGAACATGAAACGGTCTGAAAAATAGGAGGAACATGAAGTGGTGTTCAAAAACATGTACAGCTTGAAAAGGTGTGCAAAATATGAAGAGCTTCAAAAGGTGTCAAAAATATGAGGAGCATGAAACGGTCTGAAAAATAGGAGGAGCATGAAGCGGTGTTCTAAAACATGAAGAGCCTAATAAAGTGTCAAAAATATGAAGAGCTTCAAAAGGTGTGAAAAATAGGAGGTGCATTAAGCGGTGTTCAAACACAAGAAGAGCCGGAAACGGTGTGAAAAATATGAAGAGCTTCAAAAGGTGTGAAAAATAGGAGGTGCATGAAGCAGTGTTCAAACACAAGAAGAGCCTGAAAAGGTGTGAAAAATATGAAGAGCTTCAAAAGGTGTCAAAAATATGTGGAGCATGAAACGGTCTGAAAAATAGGAGGAGCATGAAGTGTTGTTTAAAAGCATGAAGAGCCTGAAAAGGTGTGAAATATATGAAGAGCTTCAAAAGGTGTGAAAAAAAAAGAAGAGCTTCAAAAGGTGTCAAAAATATGAGGAGCATGAAACGGTCTGAAAAATAGGAGGAGCATGAAACGGTGTTCAAATACATGAAGAGCCTAAAAAGGTGTGAAAAATATGAAGAGCTTCAAAAGGTGTGAAAATATGAAGACCTGCAAAACGTATAAAAATCGATGAGCATGAAATGATCTGAAAATTAGGAGCAGCACGAAGCGGTGTTGAAAAACATGAAGAACCTGAAAACGTGTAAAATATATGAAGAGCTTCAAAAGATATGAGAAATATGAACAGCTTCAAAATGTGTCAAAAATGAGATGAGCATGAAGCGGTCTGAAAAAAGGAGGAGAATGAAGTGGTGTTGAAAAACATGAAGAGCCTGAAAAGGTGTGAAATATATGAAGAGTTTCAAAAGATGTCAAAAATATGAGGAGGATGAAACGGTCTGAAAAATAGGAGGAGCATGAAACTGTGCTGAAAATCATGAAGAGCATGAAAACGTGTGAAAAATATGAAGAGCTTAAAAAGGGAAGAATGATATTAAGAGCTTGAATAGGAGTCAAAAAGAGATGAGCATGAAACGTTCTGAAAAATAGGAGGAGCATGAAGTGGTGGTCAAAAAAGGAAGACACTGAAAAGGTTTGAAATATATGAAGAGCTTCAAAAGGTGTGAAAAATATGAGGAGCATGATACGGTCGAAAAAATAGGAGGAGCATGAAACGGAGTTCAAAAACATGAAGAGCCTGAAAAGGTGTGAAAAATATGAAGAGCCTCAAAAGGTGTCAAAAATATGAGGAGTATGAAACGGTATGATAAATAGCAGGAGCATGAAGCGGTGTTGAAAAACATGAAGAGTCTGAAATCGTTTGAAAATTATGAAGAGCTTCAAAAATGTTAAAAATATGAAGAGCTTCAAAAGGTGTAAAAATATGAAGAGCTTCAAAAGGTGTCAAAACAGAGATGAGCATGAAAAGGTCTGAAAAATAGGAGGAGCATGAAGCGGTGTTGAAAATCATGAAGAGCCTGAAAACGTGTGAAAAATATGAAGAACTTCAAAATTTGTCAAAAATATGAAGAGCTTCAAAAGGTGTTAAAATGAGATGAGCATGAAACGATCTGAAAAATAGGAGGAGCATGAAGTGGTGTTGAAAAAATGAAGAGCCTGGAAAGGTGTGAAATATCTGAAGAGCTTCAAAAGGTGTCAAAAATATGAGGAGCATGAAACGGTCGGTAAAATAGGAGGAGCATGAAGCGATGTTGAAAAACATGAATTGTCTGAAAACGTGTGAAAAATATGAAGAGCTTCAAAAGGTGTGAAAAATATGAGGAGCATGATACGGTCTGAAAAATAGGAGGAGCATGAAGCAGTGTTCAAAAACATGAAGAGCCTGAAAAGTTTTGAAAAATATGCAAAGCTTCGAAAGGTGTCAAAAATGAGATGAGCATGAAACGGTCTGAAAAATAGGAGGAGCATGACGCGGTGTTGAAAAGATGAGGAGCCTGAAAACGTGTGAAAAATATGAAGAGCTTCAAAAGGTGTGAAAAATATGAGGAGCATGAAACGGTCTCAAAAATAGGAGGAGCATGAAACGGTGTTCAAAAACATGAAGAGCCTGAAAAGGTGTGAAAAATATGAAGAGCTTCAAAAGGTGTGAAAAATACGAGAAGCATGAAACGGTCTGAAAAAGATGAGGAGCATGAAGCCGTGTTGAAACACAGGAAGAGCCTGAAAAAGTGTGAAAAATATGAAGAGCTTCAAAAGATGTCAAAATATGAGGAACATGAAACGGTCTGAAAAATAAGAGGAGCATGAAGTGGTGTTGAAAAACATGAAGAGGCTGAAAATATGTGAAAATTCTGAAGAGCTTTAAAAGGTGTGAAATACATGTGGAGCACGAAACGGTCTGAAATATAGGAGGAACATGAAGTGGTGTTGAAAAACATGAAGAGCCTGAAGAGGTGTGAAAAATATGAAGAGGTTCAAAGGTGTGAAATACATGAGGATCATGAAACGGTTTGAGAAACTGGAGGAGCATGAAGCAGAGTTCAAAAACATGAAGAGCCTGAAAAGGTTTGAAAAATATGAAGAGGTTCAAAGGTGTGAAATACATGAGGATCATGAAACGGTTTGAAAAATTGGAGGAGCATGAAGAAGAGTTCGAAAACATGAAGAGCCTGAAAAGGTTTGAAAAATATGAAGAGCTCAAAAGGTGTCAAAAATATGAGGAGCATGAAACGATCTGAAAAATAGGAGGAGCATGAAGCGGTGTACAAAAACATGAAGAGCCTGAAAAGGAGTGAAAAATATAAAGAGCTTCAAAAGGTGTCAAATATATGAGGAGCATGAAACGGTCTGCAAAATAGGAGGAACATGAAGCGGTGTTCAAACACATGAAGAGCCTGAAAATGTGTGAAAATTATGAAGATCTTCAAAAGGTGTCAAAATTATGAGGAACATGAAACGGTTTGAAAAATAGGAGGAGCATGAAACAGTGTTGAAAAACATGAAGAGCCTGAAGAGGTGTGAAAAATATGAAGAGCTTCAAAAGCTTTGAAAAATATGAAGAATTTCCAAAGGTGTCAAAAATGAGATGAACATGAAACGGTCTGAAAAATAGGAGGAACATGAAGTGGTGTTCAAAAACATGTACAGCTTGAAAAGGTGTGCAAAATATGAAGAGCTTCAAAAGGTGTCAAAAATATGAGGAGCATGAAACGGTCTGAAAAATAGGAGGAGCATGAAGCGGTGTTCTAAAACATGAAGAGCCTAATAAAGTGTCAAAAATATGAAGAGCTTCAAAAGGTGTGAAAAATAGGAGGTGCATTAAGCGGTGTTCAAACACAAGAAGAGCCGGAAACGGTGTGAAAAATATGAAGAGCTTCAAAAGGTGTGAAAAATAGGAGGTGCATGAAGCAGTGTTCAAACACAAGAAGAGCCTGAAAAGGTGTGAAAAATATGAAGAGCTTCAAAAGGTGTCAAAAATATGTGGAGCATGAAACGGTCTGAAAAATAGGAGGAGCATGAAGTGTTGTTTAAAAGCATGAAGAGCCTGAAAAGGTGTGAAATATATGAAGAGCTTCAAAAGGTGTGAAAAAAAAAGAAGAGCTTCAAAAGGTGTCAAAAATATGAGGAGCATGAAACGGTCTGAAAAATAGGAGGAGCATGAAACGGTGTTCAAATACATGAAGAGCCTAAAAAGGTGTGAAAAATATGAAGAGCTTCAAAAGGTGTGAAAATATGAAGACCTGCAAAACGTATAAAAATCGATGAGCATGAAATGATCTGAAAATTAGGAGCAGCACGAAGCGGTGTTGAAAAACATGAAGAACCTGAAAACGTGTAAAATATATGAAGAGCTTCAAAAGATATGAGAAATATGAACAGCTTCAAAATGTGTCAAAAATGAGATGAGCATGAAGCGGTCTGAAAAAAGGAGGAGAATGAAGTGGTGTTGAAAAACATGAAGAGCCTGAAAAGGTGTGAAATATATGAAGAGTTTCAAAAGATGTCAAAAATATGAGGAGGATGAAACGGTCTGAAAAATAGGAGGAGCATGAAACTGTGCTGAAAATCATGAAGAGCATGAAAACGTGTGAAAAATATGAAGAGCTTAAAAAGGGAAGAATGATATTAAGAGCTTGAATAGGAGTCAAAAAGAGATGAGCATGAAACGTTCTGAAAAATAGGAGGAGCATGAAGTGGTGGTCAAAAAAGGAAGACACTGAAAAGGTTTGAAATATATGAAGAGCTTCAAAAGGTGTGAAAAATATGAGGAGCATGATACGGTCGAAAAAATAGGAGGAGCATGAAACGGAGTTCAAAAACATGAAGAGCCTGAAAAGGTGTGAAAAATATGAAGAGCCTCAAAAGGTGTCAAAAATATGAGGAGTATGAAACGGTATGATAAATAGCAGGAGCATGAAGCGGTGTTGAAAAACATGAAGAGTCTGAAATCGTTTGAAAATTATGAAGAGCTTCAAAAATGTTAAAAATATGAAGAGCTTCAAAAGGTGTAAAAATATGAAGAGCTTCAAAAGGTGTCAAAACAGAGATGAGCATGAAAAGGTCTGAAAAATAGGAGGAGCATGAAGCGGTGTTGAAAATCATGAAGAGCCTGAAAACGTGTGAAAAATATGAAGAACTTCAAAATTTGTCAAAAATATGAAGAGCTTCAAAAGGTGTTAAAATGAGATGAGCATGAAACGATCTGAAAAATAGGAGGAGCATGAAGTGGTGTTGAAAAAATGAAGAGCCTGGAAAGGTGTGAAATATCTGAAGAGCTTCAAAAGGTGTCAAAAATATGAGGAGCATGAAACGGTCGGTAAAATAGGAGGAGCATGAAGCGATGTTGAAAAACATGAATTGTCTGAAAACGTGTGAAAAATATGAAGAGCTTCAAAAGGTGTGAAAAATATGAGGAGCATGATACGGTCTGAAAAATAGGAGGAGCATGAAGCAGTGTTCAAAAACATGAAGAGCCTGAAAAGTTTTGAAAAATATGCAAAGCTTCAAAAGGTGTCAAAAATGAGATGAGCATGAAACGGTCTGAAAAATAGGAGGAGCATGACGCGGTGTTGAAAAGATGAGGAGCCTGAAAACGTGTGAAAAATATGAAGAGCTTCAAAAGGTGTGAAAAATATGAGGAGCATGAAACGGTCTCAAAAATAGGAGGAGCATGAAACGGTGTTCAAAAACATGAAGAGCCTGAAAAGGTGTGAAAAATATGAAGAGCTTCAAAAGGTGTGAAAAATACGAGAAGCATGAAACGGTCTGAAAAAGATGAGGAGCATGAAGCCGTGTTGAAACACAGGAGGAGCCTGAAAAGGTGTGAAAAATATGAAGAGCTTCAAAAGGTGTCAAAATATGACGAACATGAAACGGTCTGAAAAATAAGAGGAGCATGAAGTGGTGTTGAAAAACATGAAGAGGCTGAAAATATGTGAAAATTCTGAAGAGCTTTAAAAGGTGTGAAATACATGTGGAGCACGAAACGGTCTGAAATATAGGAGGAACATGAAGTGGTGTTGAAAAACATGAAGAGCCTGAAGAGGTGTGAAAAATATGAAGAGGTTCAAAGGTGTGAAATACATGAGGATCATGAAACGGTTTGAGAAACTGGAGGAGCATGAAGCAGAGTTCAAAAACATGAAGAGCCTGAAAAGGTTTGAAAAATATGAAGAGGTTCAAAGGTGTGAAATACATGAGGATCATGAAACGGTTTGAAAAATTGGAGGAGCATGAAGAAGAGTTCGAAAACATGAAGAGCCTGAAAAGGTTTGAAAAATATGAAGAGCTCAAAAGGTGTCAAAAATATGAGGAGCATGAAACGATCTGAAAAATAGGAGGAGCATGAAGCGGTGTACAAAAACATGAAGAGCCTGAAAAGGAGTGAAAAATATAAAGAGCTTCAAAAGGTGTCAAATATATGAGGAGCATGAAACGGTCTGCAAAATAGGAGGAACATGAAGCGGTGTTCAAACACATGAAGAGCCTGAAAATGTGTGAAAATTATGAAGATCTTCAAAAGGTGTCAAAATTATGAGGAACATGAAACGGTTTGAAAAATAGGAGGAGCATGAAACAGTGTTGAAAAACATGAAGAGCCTGAAGAGGTGTGAAAAATATGAAGAGCTTCAAAAGCTTTGAAAAATATGAAGAATTTCCAAAGGTGTCAAAAATGAGATGAACATGAAACGGTCTGAAAAATAGGAGGAACATGAAGTGGTGTTCAAAAACATGTACAGCTTGAAAAGGTGTGCAAAATATGAAGAGCTTCAAAAGGTGTCAAAAATATGAGGAGCATGAAACGGTCTGAAAAATAGGAGGAGCATGAAGCGGTGTTCTAAAACATGAAGAGCCTAATAAAGTGTCAAAAATATGAAGAGCTTCAAAAGGTGTGAAAAATAGGAGGTGCATTAAGCGGTGTTCAAACACAAGAAGAGCCGGAAACGGTGTGAAAAATATGAAGAGCTTCAAAAGGTGTGAAAAATAGGAGGTGCATGAAGCAGTGTTCAAACACAAGAAGAGCCTGAAAAGGTGTGAAAAATATGAAGAGCTTCAAAAGGTGTCAAAAATATGTGGAGCATGAAACGGTCTGAAAAATAGGAGGAGCATGAAGTGTTGTTTAAAAGCATGAAGAGCCTGAAAAGGTGTGAAATATATGAAGAGCTTCAAAAGGTGTGAAAAAAAAAGAAGAGCTTCAAAAGGTGTCAAAAATATGAGGAGCATGAAACGGTCTGAAAAATAGGAGGAGCATGAAACGGTGTTCAAATACATGAAGAGCCTAAAAAGGTGTGAAAAATATGAAGAGCTTCAAAAGGTGTGAAAATATGAAGACCTGCAAAACGTATAAAAATCGATGAGCATGAAATGATCTGAAAATTAGGAGCAGCACGAAGCGGTGTTGAAAAACATGAAGAACCTGAAAACGTGTAAAATATATGAAGAGCTTCAAAAGATATGAGAAATATGAACAGCTTCAAAATGTGTCAAAAATGAGATGAGCATGAAGCGGTCTGAAAAAAGGAGGAGAATGAAGTGGTGTTGAAAAACATGAAGAGCCTGAAAAGGTGTGAAATATATGAAGAGTTTCAAAAGATGTCAAAAATATGAGGAGGATGAAACGGTCTGAAAAATAGGAGGAGCATGAAACTGTGCTGAAAATCATGAAGAGCATGAAAACGTGTGAAAAATATGAAGAGCTTAAAAAGGGAAGAATGATATTAAGAGCTTGAATAGGAGTCAAAAAGAGATGAGCATGAAACGTTCTGAAAAATAGGAGGAGCATGAAGTGGTGGTCAAAAAAGGAAGACACTGAAAAGGTTTGAAATATATGAAGAGCTTCAAAAGGTGTGAAAAATATGAGGAGCATGATACGGTCGAAAAAATAGGAGGAGCATGAAACGGAGTTCAAAAACATGAAGAGCCTGAAAAGGTGTGAAAAATATGAAGAGCCTCAAAAGGTGTCAAAAATATGAGGAGTATGAAACGGTATGATAAATAGCAGGAGCATGAAGCGGTGTTGAAAAACATGAAGAGTCTGAAATCGTTTGAAAATTATGAAGAGCTTCAAAAATGTTAAAAATATGAAGAGCTTCAAAAGGTGTAAAAATATGAAGAGCTTCAAAAGGTGTCAAAACAGAGATGAGCATGAAAAGGTCTGAAAAATAGGAGGAGCATGAAGCGGTGTTGAAAATCATGAAGAGCCTGAAAACGTGTGAAAAATATGAAGAACTTCAAAATTTGTCAAAAATATGAAGAGCTTCAAAAGGTGTTAAAATGAGATGAGCATGAAACGATCTGAAAAATAGGAGGAGCATGAAGTGGTGTTGAAAAAATGAAGAGCCTGGAAAGGTGTGAAATATCTGAAGAGCTTCAAAAGGTGTCAAAAATATGAGGAGCATGAAACGGTCGGTAAAATAGGAGGAGCATGAAGCGATGTTGAAAAACATGAATTGTCTGAAAACGTGTGAAAAATATGAAGAGCTTCAAAAGGTGTGAAAAATATGAGGAGCATGATACGGTCTGAAAAATAGGAGGAGCATGACGCGGTGTTGAAAAGATGAGGAGCCTGAAAACGTGTGAAAAATATGAAGAGCTTCAAAAGGTGTGAAAAATATGAGGAGCATGAAACGGTCTGAAAAATAGGAGGAGCATGAAACGGTGTTCAAAAACATGAAGAGCCTGAAGAGGTGTGAAAAATATGAAGAGCTTCAAAAGCTTTTAAAAATATGAAGAATTTCCAAAGGTGTCAAAAATGAGATGAACATGAAACGGTCTGAAAAATAGGAGGAACATGAAGTGGTGTTCAAAAACATGTACAGCTTGAAAAGGTGTGCAAAATATGAAGAGCTTCAAAAGGTGTCAAAAATATGAGGAGCATGAAACGGTCTGAAAAATAGGAGGAGCATGAAGCGGTGTTCTAAAACATGAAGAGCCTAATAAAGTGTCAAAAATATGAAGAGCTTCAAAAGGTGTGAAAAATAGGAGGTGCATTAAGCGGTGTTCAAACACAAGAAGAGCCGGAAACGGTGTGAAAAATATGAAGAGCTTCAAAAGGTGTGAAAAATAGGAGGTGCATGAAGCAGTGTTCAAACACAAGAAGAGCCTGAAAAGGTGTGAAAAATATGAAGAGCTTCAAAAGGTGTCAAAAATATGTGGAGCATGAAACGGTCTGAAAAATAGGAGGAGCATGAAGTGTTGTTTAAAAGCATGAAGAGCCTGAAAAGGTGTGAAATATATGAAGAGCTTCAAAAGGTGTGAAAAAAAAAGAAGAGCTTCAAAAGGTGTCAAAAATATGAGGAGCATGAAACGGTCTGAAAAATAGGAGGAGCATGAAACGGTGTTCAAATACATGAAGAGCCTAAAAAGGTGTGAAAAATATGAAGAGCTTCAAAAGGTGTGAAAATATGAAGACCTGCAAAACGTATAAAAATCGATGAGCATGAAATGATCTGAAAATTAGGAGCAGCACGAAGCGGTGTTGAAAAACATGAAGAACCTGAAAACGTGTAAAATATATGAAGAGCTTCAAAAGATATGAGAAATATGAACAGCTTCAAAATGTGTCAAAAATGAGATGAGCATGAAGCGGTCTGAAAAAAGGAGGAGAATGAAGTGGTGTTGAAAAACATGAAGAGCCTGAAAAGGTGTGAAATATATGAAGAGTTTCAAAAGATGTCAAAAATATGAGGAGGATGAAACGGTCTGAAAAATAGGAGGAGCATGAAACTGTGCTGAAAATCATGAAGAGCATGAAAACGTGTGAAAAATATGAAGAGCTTAAAAAGGGAAGAATGATATTAAGAGCTTGAATAGGAGTCAAAAAGAGATGAGCATGAAACGTTCTGAAAAATAGGAGGAGCATGAAGTGGTGGTCAAAAAAGGAAGACACTGAAAAGGTTTGAAATATATGAAGAGCTTCAAAAGGTGTGAAAAATATGAGGAGCATGATACGGTCGAAAAAATAGGAGGAGCATGAAACGGAGTTCAAAAACATGAAGAGCCTGAAAAGGTGTGAAAAATATGAAGAGCCTCAAAAGGTGTCAAAAATATGAGGAGTATGAAACGGTATGATAAATAGCAGGAGCATGAAGCGGTGTTGAAAAACATGAAGAGTCTGAAATCGTTTGAAAATTATGAAGAGCTTCAAAAATGTTAAAAATATGAAGAGCTTCAAAAGGTGTAAAAATATGAAGAGCTTCAAAAGGTGTCAAAACAGAGATGAGCATGAAAAGTTCTGAAAAATAGGAGGAGCATGAAGCGGTGATGAAAATCATGAAGAGCCTGAAAACGTGTGAAAAATATGAAGAACTTCAAAATTTGTCAAAAATATGAAGAGCTTCAAAAGGTGTTAAAATGAGATGAGCATGAAACGATCTGAAAAATAGGAGGAGCATGAAGTGGTGTTGAAAAAATGAAGAGCCTGGAAAGGTGTGAAATATCTGAAGAGCTTCAAAAGGTGTCAAAAATATGAGGAGCATGAAACGGTCGGTAAAATAGGAGGAGCATGAAGCGATGTTGAAAAACATGAATTGTCTGAAAACGTGTGAAAAATATGAAGAGCTTCAAAAGGTGTGAAAAATATGAGGAGCATGATACGGTCTGAAAAATAGGAGGAGCATGAAACAGTGTTCAAAAACATGAAGAGCCTGAAAAGTTATGAAAAATATGCAAAGCTTCGAAAGGTGTCAAAAATGAGATGAGCATGAAACGGTCTGAAAAATAGGAGGAGCATGAAGCGGTGCTGAAAAACATGAAGAGCCTGAAAAGGTGTGAGAAATATGAACGGCTTCAAAAGGTGTGAAAAATATGAGGAGCCTGAAACGGTCTGAAAAATAGGAGGAGCATGAAGTGGTGTTGAAAAACATGAAAAGCCTGAAAAGGAGTGAAAAATATGAAGAGCTTCAAAAGGTGTCAAAAATACGAGGAGCATGAAACGGTCTGAAAAAGAGGAGGAGCATGAAGAAGGGTTCAAAAACATGAAGAGAATGAAAAGGTGTGGAAAATATGAAGAGCTTCAAATGGTGTCAAAAATATGAGGAGTATGAAACAGTCTGAAAAATAGGAGGAGCATGAAGCGATGTTGAAAAATATGAAGGGTCTGAAAAGGTGTGAAAATTATGAAGAGCTTCAAAAGTTGTCAAAAATATGAGGAGCATGAAACGGTCTGAAAAATAGGAGGAGCATGAAACGGGGATCAAAAACATGAAGAGCCTGAAAAGGTGTGAAAAATATGAAGAGCTTCAAAATGTGTGAAATACATGAGGAGCATTAAACGGTCTGAAAAATAGGAGAAGCATGAAGTGCTGTTCAAAAACATGAAGAGCCTGAAAAGGTGAGAAAAATATGAAGAGCTTCAAAAGGTGTGAAAAATATGAGGAGCTTGATACGGTAGAAAAAATAGGAGGAGCATGAAGCGGAGTTCAAAAACATGAAGAGCCTGAAAACGTGTGAAAAATATGAAGAGCCTCAAAACGTGTCAAAAATATGAGGAGTATGAAACGGTATGATAAATAGCAGGAGCATGAAGCAGTTTTGAAAAACATGAAGAGTCTGAAATCGTGTGAAAAACATGAACAGCTTCAAAAATGTGAAAAATATGAAGAGCTTCAAAAGGTGTAAAACATATGAAGAGCCTCAAAATGTGTCAAAAATTAGATGAGTATGAAACGTTCTAAAAAATAGGAGGAGCAACAAGTAGTGTTGAAAAAAATGAAGAGCCTGAAAAGGTGTGAAAAATATGAAGAACTTCAAAAGGTGTGAAATACATGAGGAGCATGAAACTCTCTGAAAAAGAGAAGGAGCATGAAGTGGTGTTCAAAAACATGAAGAGCCTGAAAAGGTGTGAAATATATGAAGAGCTTCAAAAGGTATGAAAAATATGAGGTGCATGATATGGTTTGAAAAATAGGATTACCATGAAGCGGTGTTCAAAAACATGAAGAGCCTGAAAAGTTGTGAAAAATATGAAAAGCTTCAAAAGGTGTCAAAAATGAGATGAGCATGAAACGGTCTGAAAAATAGGACGTGCATGAAGCGGTGTTGAAAAACATGAAGAGCCTGAAAAGTTGGAAAAATATGAAGAGCTTCAAAAGATGTGAAAAACATGAAGAGCTTCAAAAGGTGTCAAAATGAGATGAGCATGAAACGGTCTGAAAAATAGGACGTGCATGAAGCGGTGTTGAAAAACATGAAGAGCCTGAAAAGGTGTGAAAAATATGAAGAGCTTCAAAAGATGTGAAAAACATGAAGAGCTTCAAAAGGTGTCAAAATGAGATGAGCATGAAACGGTCTGAAAAATAGGAGGAGCATGAAGTCGTGTTGAAAAAAAGGAAAAGTCTGAAAAGGTGTGAAATATATGAAGAGCTTCAAAAGGAGTCAAAAATATGAGGAGCATGAAACTGTCTGAAAAAGAGGAGGAGCATGAAGAAGTGTTCAAAACATGAAGAGCCTGAAAAGGTGTGAAAAATATGAAGAGCTTCAAAAGGTGTCAAAAATATGAGGAGCATGAAACTGTCTGAAAAAGAGGAGGAGCATGAAGAAGTGTTCAAAAACATGAAGAGCCTGAAAAGGTGTGAAAAATATGAAGAGCTTCAAAAGGTGTCAAAATATGAGGAGCATGAAACGATCTGAAAAATAGGAGGAGCATGAAGCGGTGTTGAAAACAAGAAGAGACTGAAAAGGTGTGAAAAATATGAAGACGTTCAAAAGGTGTGATATACATAAGGAGCATGAAACTCTCTGAAAAATAGGAGGAGCATGAAGTGCTGTTCAAAAACATGAAGAGCCTGAAAAGGTGAGAAAAATATGAAGAGCTTCAAAAGGTGTGAAAAATATGAGGAGCATGGTACGGTAGAAAAAATAGGAGGAGCATGAAGCGGAGTTCAAAAACATGAAGAGCCTGAAAACGTGTGAAAAATATGAAGAGCCTCAAAACGTGTCAAAAATATGAGGAGTATGAAACGGTATGATAAATAGCAGGAGCATGAAGCAGTTTTGAAAAACATGAAGAGTCTGAAATCGTGTGAAAAACATGAAGAGCTTCAAAAATGTGAAAAATATGAAGAGCCTCAAAAGGTGTCAAAAATTAGATGAGTATGAAACGTTCTAAAAAATAGGAGGAGCAACAAGTAGTGTTGAAAAAAATGAAGAGCCTGAAAAGGTGTGAAAAATATGAAGAACTTCAAAAGGTGTGAAATACATGAGGAGCATGAAACTCTCTGAAAAAGAGAAGGAGCATGAAGTGGTGTTCAAAAACATGAAGAGCCTGAAAAGGTGTGAAATATATGAAGAGCTTCAAAAGGTGTGAAAAATATGAGGTGCATGATATGGTTTGAAAAATAGGATTACCATGAAGCGGTGTTCAAAAACATGAAGAGCCTGAAAAGTTGTGAAAAATATGAAAAGCTTCAAAAGGTGTCAAAAATGAGATGAGCATGAAACGGTCTGAAAAATAGGACGTGCATGAAGCGGTGTTGAAAAACATGAAGAGCCTGAAAAGTTGTGAAAAATATGAAGAGCTTCAAAAGATGTGAAAAACATGAAGAGCTTCAAAAGGTGTCAAAATGAGATGAGCATGAAACGGACTGAAAAATAGGACGTGCATGAAGCGGTGTTGAAAAACATGAAGAGCCTGAAAAGGTGTGAAAAATATGAAGAGCTTCAAAAGATGTGAAAAACATGAAGAGCTTCAAAAGGTGTCAAAATGAGATGAGCATGAAACGGTCTGAAAAATAGGAGGAGCATGAAGTCGTGTTGAAAAAAAGGAAAAGTCTGAAAAGGTGTGAAATATATGAAGAGCTTCAAAAGGTGTCAAAAATATGAGGAGAATGAAACGGTCTGAAAAATAGGAGGAGAATGAAGCGATGTTGAAAAACATGAATTGTCTGAAAACGTGTGGAAAATATGAAGAGCTTCATAAATGTGAAAAATATGAAGAGCTTCAAAAGGTGTGAAAAATATGAAGAGCTTGAAAAGGTGTCAAAAAAGAGATGAGCATGAAAAGGTCTGAAAAATAGGAGGAGAATGAAGCGGTGTTGAAAATCATGAAGAGCCTGAAAACGTGTGAAAAATATGAAGAACTTCATAATTTGTCAAAAATATGAAGAGCTTCAAAAGGTGTTAAAATGAGATGAGCATGAAACGATCTGAAAAATAGGAGGAGCATGAAGTGGTGTTGAAAAAATGAAGAGCCTGGAAAGGTGTGAAAAATATGAAGAGCTTCAAAAGGTGTCAAAAATATGAGGAGCATGAAACAATCTGAAAAATAGGAGGAACATGAAGCGGTGTTCAAAAACATGAAAAGCCTGAAAAGGTGTGAAAAATATGAAGAGCTTCAAAATGTGTGAAATACATGAGGAGCATGAAACGGTCTGAAAAATAGGAGAAGCATTAAGTGGTGTGGAAAAACATGAAAAGCCTGAAAAAGTGTGAAAAATATGAAGAGCTTCAAAAGGTGTCAAAAATATGAGGAGCATGAAACGGTCTGCAAAAAAGGAGGAGCATGAAGTGGTGTTGAAAAACATGAAGAGCCTGAAAAGGTGTGAAAAATATGAAGGGCTTCAAAAGGTGTCAAAAATATGAGGAGCATGAAACGGTCTGCAAAAAAGGAGGAGCATGAAGTGGTGTTGAAAAACATGAAGAGCCTGAAAAGGTGTGAAAAATATGAAGAGCTTCAAAAGGTGTCAAAAATATGAGGAGCATGAAACAATCTGAAAAATAGGAGGAGCATGAAGCGGTGTTCAAAAAAATGAAGAGCCTGAAAAGGTGTGAAATATATGAGGAGCTTCAAAAGGTGTCAAAATTATGAGGAGCATGAAACGGTCTGAAAAATAGGAGGAACATGAAGCCGTTTTCAAAAACATGAAAAGCCTGAAAAGGTGTGAAAAATATGAAGAGCTTCAAAATGTGTGAAATACATGAGGAGCATGAAACGGTCTGAAAAATAGGAGAAGCATTAAGTGGTGTGGAAAAACATGAAGAGCCTGAAAAGGTGTGAAAAATATGAAAAGCTTCCAAGGGTGTCAAATTATGAGGAGCATGAAACGATCTGAAAAATAGCAGGAGCATGAAACGGTGTTGAAAAACATGAAGAGTCTGAAAACGTGTGAAAGTATGAAGAGCTTCAAAAATATGAAAAATATGAAGAGGTTAAAAAGGTGTGAAAAATATGAAGAGCTTCAAAACGTGCCAAAAATTAGATGAGCATGAAACGGTCTGAAAAATAGGAGGAGCATGAAGCGGTGTTCAAAAACATGAAGATCCTGAAAAGGGGTGAAAAATATGAATAGCTTCAAAAGGTGTCAAAAATATGAGGAGCATGAAACGTTCTGGAAAATAGGAGGAGCATGAAGCGGTGTTCAAAAACATAAAGAGCCTGAAAAGGTGTGAAAAATATGAAGAGCTTCAAAAGGTGTCAAAAATATGAGGAGCATGAAACGGTCTTAAATATAGGAGGAGGATGAAGTGGTGTTCAAAAACATGACGAGCCTGTAAAGGTGTGAAAAATATGAAGAGACTCAAAACGTGTCAAAATTATGAGGAGTATGAAACGGTCGGAAAAATAGCAGGAGCATGAAGCGATGTTGAAAAACATGAAAAGTCTGAAAACGTGTGGAAAATATGAAGAGGTTCATAAATGTGAAAAATATGAAGAGCCTCAAAAGGCGTCAAAATGAGATGAGCATGAAAAGGTCTGAAAAATAGGAGTAGCTTGAAGCGGTGTTGAAAATCATGAAGAGCCTGAAAAGGTGTGAAAAATATGAAGAGCTTCAAAAGTTGTCAAAAATATGAAGAGCTTCAAAAGGTGTCAAAATGAGATGAACATGAAACGATCTGAAAAATAGGAGGAGCATGAAGTGGTGTTGAAAAAATGAAGAGCCTGGAAAGGTGTGAAATATCTGAAGAGCTTCAAAAGGTGTCAAAAATATGAGGAGCATGAAACGGTCTGCAAAATAAGAGGAGCATGAAGCGGTGTTGAAAAACATGAAGAGCCTGAAAATGTGTGAAAAATATGAAGAGCTTCAAAAGGTGTGAAAAATATGAGGAGCATGATACGGTCTGAAAAATAGGAGGAGCATGAAACGGTGTTCAAAAACATGAAGAGCCTGAAAAGGTGTGAAAAATATGAAGAGCTTCAAAAGGTGTGAAAAATATGAAGAGCTTCAAAAGGTGGCAAAAATGAGATGAACGTGAAACGGTCTGAAAAATAGGCGGAGCATGAAGTGGTGTTGAAAAAAAAGAAGAGACTGAAAAGGTTTGAAATATATGAAAAGCTTCAAAAATGTGAAAAATATGAAGAGGTTCAAAAGGTCTGAAATTCATGAGGTGTATGAAACGGTCTGAAAAATAGGAGCATGAAGTGATGTTGAAAAACATGAAGAGCCTGAAAAGGTGGGAAAAATACGAAGAGCTTCAAAAGGTGTCAAAAATATGAGGAGCATGAAACGGTCTGAAATATATATTAGGAGCATTAACCGGTCTTCAAAATCATGAAGGCCTGAAAAGGTGTGAAAAATATGAGGAGCTTCGAAAGATGTGAAAAATATGAGGAGCTTCAAAAGGTGTCAAAAATGAGATGAGCATGAAACGGTCTGAAAAATAGGAGGAGCATGAAGTTGTGTTGAAACACATGAAGAGCCTGAAAAGGTGTGATATATATGAGGAGCTTGAAAAGGTGTCAAAAATATGAGGAGCATGAAACGATCTGAAAAATAGGAGGTGCATGAAGTGGTGTTGAAAAACATGAAGAGTCTGAAAAGGAGTGAAAAATATGCAAAGCTTCAAAAGGTGTCAAAAATGAGATGAGCATGAAACGGTCTGAAAAATAGGAGGAGCATGAAGTTGTGTTGAAAAACATGAACAGCCTGAAAAGGTGTGAAAAATATGAAGAGCTTGAAAAAGTGTCAAAAATATGAGGAGCATGAAAAGGTCTGAAAAATAGGAGCAGCATGAAACGGTGTTCAAAAACATGAAGACATTGAAAAGGTGTGAAAAATATGAAGAGGTTCAAAAAATGTGTAATACATGAGGATCATGAAACGGTCTGAAAAATATGAGGAGCATGACGCGGTGTTGAAAAGATGAGGAGCCTGAAAACGTGTGAAAAATATGAAGAGCTTCAAAAGGTGTGAAAAATATGAGGAGCATGAAACGGTCTCAAAAATAGGAGGAGCATGAAACGGTGTTCAAAAACATGAAGAGCCTGAAAAGGTGTGAAAAATATGAAGAGCTTCAAAAGGTGTGAAAAATACGAGAAGCATGAAACGGTCTGAAAAAGATGAGGAGCATGAAGCCGTGTTGAAACACAGGAGGAGCCTGAAAAGGTGTGAAAAATATGAAGAGCTTCAAAAGGTGTCAAAATATGACGCACATGAAACGGTCTGAAAAATAAGAGGAGCATGAAGTGGTGTTGAAAAACATGAAGAGGCTGAAAATATGTGAAAATTCTGAAGAGCTTTAAAAGGTGTGAAATACATGTGGAGCACGAAACGGTCTGAAATATAGGAGGAACATGAAGTGGTGTTGAAAAACATGAAGAGCCTGAAGAGGTGTGAAAAATATGAAGAGGTTCAAAGGTGTGCAATACATGAGGATCATGAAACGGTTTGAAAAATTGGAGGAGCATGAAGCAGAGTTCAAAAACATGAAGAGCCTGAAAAGGTTTGAAAAATATGAAGAGGTTCAAAGGTGTGAAATACATGAGGATCATGAAACGGTTTGAAAAATTGGAGGAGCATGAAGAAGAGTTCGAAAACGTGAAGAGCCTGAAAAGGTTTGAAAAATATGAAGAGCTCAAAAGGTGTCAAAAATATGAGGAGAATGAAACGATCTGAAAAATAGGAGGAGCATGAAGCGGTGTACAAAAATATGAAGAGCCTGAAAAGGTGTGAAAAATATAAAGAGCTTCAAAAGGTGTCAAAAATATGAGGAGCATGAAACGGTCTGAAAAATAGGAGGAACATGAAGCGGTGTTCAAACACATGAAGAGCCTGAAAATGTGTGAAAATTATGAAGATCTTCAAAAGGTGTCAAAATTATGAGGAACATGAAACGGTTTGAAAAATAGGAGGAGCATGAAACAGTGTTGAAAAACATGAAGAGCCTGAAGAGGTGTGAAAAATATGAAGAGCTTCAAAAGCTTTGAAAAATATGAAGAATTTCCAAAGGTGTCAAAAATGAGATGAGCATAAAACGGTCTGAAAAATAGGAGGAACATGAAGTGGTGTTCAAAACATGTACAGCTTGAAAAACTGTGCAAAATATGAAAAGCTTCAAAAGGTGTCAAAAATATGAGGAGCATGAAATGGTCTGAAAAATAGGAGGAGCATGAAGCGGTTTTCTAAAACATGAAGAGCCTAATAAAGTGTCAAAAATATGAAGAGCTTCAAAAGGTGTGAAAAATAGGAGGTGCATTAAGCGGTGTTCAAACACAAGAAGAGCCTGAAACGGTGTGAAAAATATGAAGAGCTTCAAAAGGTGTGAAAATTAGGAGGTGCATAAAGCGGTGTTCAAACACAAGAAGAGCCTGAAAAGGTGTGAAAAATATGAAGAGCTTCAAAAGGTGTCAAAAATATGTGGAGCATGAAACGGTCTGAAAAATAGGAGGAGCATGAAGTGTTGTTTAAAAGCATGAAGAGCCTGAAAAGGTGTGAAATATATGAAGAGCTTCAAAAGGTGTCAAAAATATGAGGAGCATGAAACGGTCTGAAAAATAGGAGGAGCATGAAACGGTGTTCAAATACATGAAGAGCCAGAAAGGTGTAAAAAATATGAAGAGCTTCAAAAGGTGTGAAAATATGAAGACCTGCAAAACGTGTAAAAATCGATGAGCATGAAATGATCTGAAAATTAGGAGCAGCACGAAGCGGTGTTGAAAAACATGAAGAACCTGAAAACGTGTAAAATATATGAAGAGCTTCAAAAGATATGAGAAATATGAACAGCTTCAAAATGTGTCAAAAATGAGATGAGCATGAAGCGGTCTGAAAAAAGGAGGAGCATGAAGTGGTGTTGAAAAACATGAAGAGCCTGAAAAGGTGTGAAATATATGAAGAGTTTCTAAAGATGTCAAAAATATGAGGAGGATGAAACGGTCTGAAAAATAGGAGGAGCAAGAAACTGTGCAAAAAATCATGAAGAGCATGAAAACGTGTGAAAAATATGAAGAGCTTAAAAAGGGAAGAATGATATTAAGAGCTTGAAAAGGAGTCAAAAAGAGACGAGCATGAAACGTTCTGAAAAATAGGAGGAGCATGAAGTGGTGGTCAAAAAAGGAAGACACTGAAAAGGTTTGAAATATATGAAGAGCTTCAAAAGGTGTGACAAATATGAGGAGCATGATACGGTCGAAAAAATAGGAGGAGCATGAAACGGAGTTCAAAAACATGAAGAGCCTGAAAAGGTGTGAAAAATATGAAGAGCCTCAAAAGGTGTCAAAAATATGAGGAGTATGAAACGGTATGATAAATAGCAGGAGCATGAAGCGGTGTTGAAAAACATGAAGAGTCTGAAATCGTTTGAAAATTATGAAGAGCTTCAAAAATGTTAAAAATATGAAGAGCTTCAAAAGGTGTAAAAATATGAAGAGCTTCAAAGGGTGTCAAAACAGAGATGAGCATGAAAAGGTCTGAAAAATAGGAGGAGCATGAAGGGGTGTTGAAAATCATGAAGAGCCTGAAAACGTGTGAAAAATATGAAGAACTTCAAAATTTTCAAAAATATGAAGAGCTTCAAAAGGTGTTAAAATGAGATGAGCATGAAACGATCTGAAAAATAGGAGGAGCATGAAGTGGTGTTGAAAAAATGAAGAGCCTGGAAAGGTGTGAAATATCTGAAGAGCTTCAAAAGGTGTCAAAAATATGAGGAGCATGAAACGGTCGGCAAAATACGAGGAGCATGAAGCGATGTTGAAAAACATGAATTGTCTGAAAACGTGTGAAAAATATGAAGAGCTTCAAAAGGTGTGAAAAATATGAGGAGCATGATACGGTCTGAAAAATAGGAGGAGCATGAAGCAGTGTTCAAAAACATGAAGAGCCTGAAAAGTTGTGAAAATTATGCAAAGCTTCGAAAGGTGTCAAAAATGAGATGAGCATGAAACGGTCTGAAAAATAGGAGGAGCATGAAGCGGTGCTGAAAAACATGAAGAGCCTGAAAAGGTGTGAGAAATATGAACGGCTTCAAAAGGTGTGAAAAATATGAGGAGCCTGAAACGGTCTGAAAAATAGGAGGAGCATGAAGTGGTGTTGAAAAACATGAAGAGCCTGAAAAGGTGTGAAAAATATGAAGAGCTTCAAAAGGTGTCAAAAATATGAGGAGCATGAAACTGTCTGAAAAAGAGGAGGAGCATGAAGAAGTGTTCAAAAACATGAAGAGCCTGAAAATGTGTGAAAAATATGAAGAGCTTCAAAAGGTGTCAAAATGAGATGAGCATGAAACGGTCTGAAAAATAGGACGTGCATGAAGCGGTGTTGAAAAACATGAAGAGCCTGAAAAGGTGTGAAAAATATGAAGAGCTTCATAATTTGTCAAAAATATGAAGAGCTTCAAAAGGTGTTAAAATGAGATGAGCATGAAACGATCTGAAAAATAGGAGGAGCATGAAGTGGTGTTGAAAAAATGAAGAGCCTGGAAAGGTGTGAAAAATATGAAGAGCTTCAAAAGGTGTCAAAAATATGAGGAGCATGAAACAATCTGAAAAATAGGAGGAACATGAAGCGGTGTTCAAAAACATGAAAAGCCTGAAAAGGTGTGAAAAATATGAAGAACTTCAAAAGGTGTGAAATACATGAGGAGCATGAAACTCTCTGAAAAAGAGAAGGAGCATGAAGTGGTGTTCAAAAACATGAAGAGCCTGAAAAGGTGTGAAATATATGAAGAGCTTCAAAAGGTGTGAAAAATATGAGGTGCATGATATGGTTTGAAAAATAGGATTACCATGAAGCGGTGTTCAAAAACATGAAGAGCCTGAAAAGTTGTGAAAAATATGAAAAGCTTCAAAAGGTGTCAAAAATGAGATGAGCATGAAACGGTCTGAAAAATATGACGTGCATGAAGCGGTGTTGAAAAACATGAAGAGCCTGAAAAGTTGTGAAAAATATGAAGAGCTTCAAAAGATGTGAAAAACATGAAGAGCTTCAAAAGGTGTCAAAATGAGATGAGCATGAAACGGACTGAAAAATAGGACGTGCATGAAGCGGTGTTGAAAAACATGAAGAGCCTGAAAAGGTGTGAAAAATATGAAGAGCTTCAAAAGATGTGAAAAACATGAAGAGCTTCAAAAGGTGTCAAAATGAGATGAGCATGAAACGGTCTGAAAAATAGGAGGAGCATGAAGTCGTGTTGAAAAAAAGGAAAAGTCTGAAAAGGTGTGAAATATATGAAGAGCTTCAAAAGGTGTCAAAAATATGAGGAGAATGAAACGGTCTGAAAAATAGGAGGAGAATGAAGCGATGTTGAAAAACATGAATTGTCTGAAAACGTGTGGAAAATATGAAGAGCTTCATAAATGTGAAAAATATGAAGAGCTTCAAAAGGTGTGAAAAATATGAAGAGCTTGAAAAGGTGTCAAAAAAGAGATGAGCATGAAAAGGTCTGAAAAATAGGAGGAGCATGAAGCGGTGTTGAAAATCATGAAGAGCCTGAAAACGTGTGAAAAATATGAAGAACTTCATAATTTGTCAAAAATATGAAGAGCTTCAAAAGGTGTTAAAATGAGATGAGCATGAAACGATCTGAAAAATAGGAGGAGCATGAAGTGGTGTTGAAAAAATGAAGAGCCTGGAAAGGTGTGAAAAATATGAAGAGCTTCAAAAGGTGTCAAAAATATGAGGAGCATGAAACAATCTGAAAAATAGGAGGAACATGAAGCGGTGTTCAAAAACATGAAAAGCCTGAAAAGGTGTGAAAAATATGAAGAGCTTCAAAATGTGTGAAATACATGAGGAGCATGAAACGGTCTGAAAAATAGGAGAAGCATTAAGTGGTGTGGAAAAACATGAAAAGCCTGAAAAAGTGTGAAAAATATGAAGAGCTTCAAAAGGTGTCAAAAATATGAGGAGCATGAAACGGTCTGCAAAAAAGGAGGAGCATGAAGTGGTGTTGAAAAACATGAAGAGCCTGAAAAGGTGTGAAAAATATGAAGGGCTTCAAAAGGTGTCAAAAATATGAGGAGCATGAAACGGTCTGCAAAAAAGGAGGAGCATGAAGTGGTGTTGAAAAACATGAAGAGCCTGAAAAGGTGTGAAAAATATGAAGAGCTTCAAAAGGTGTCAAAAATATGAGGAGCATGAAACAATCTGAAAAATAGGAGGAGCATGAAGCGGTGTTCAAAAAAATGAAGAGCCTGAAAAGGTGTGAAATATATGAGGAGCTTCAAAAGGTGTCAAAATTATGAGGAGCATGAAACGGTCTGAAAAATAGGAGGAACATGAAGCCGTTTTAAAAAACATGAAAAGCCTGAAAAGGTGTGAAAAATATGAAGAGCTTCAAAAGGTGTCAAAAATATGAGGAGCATGAAATAATCTGAAAAATAGGAGGAGCATGAAGCGGTGTTCAAAAAAATGAAAAGCCTGAAAAGGTGTGAAATATATGAGGAGCTTCAAAAGGTGTCAAAATTATGAGGAGCATGAAACGGTCTGAAAAATAGGAGGAACATGAAGCCGTTTTCAAAAACATGAAAAGCCTGAAAAGGTGTGAAAAATATGAAGAGCTTCAAAATGTGTGAAATACATGAGGAGCATGAAACGGTCTGAAAAATAGGAGAAGCATTAAGTGGTGTGGAAAAACATGAAGAGCCTGAAAAGGTGTGAAAAATATGAAAAGCTTCCAAGGGTGTCAAATTATGAGGAGCATGAAACGATCTGAAAAATAGCAGGAGCATGAAACGGTGTTGAAAAAGATGAAGAGTCTGAAAACGTGTGAAAGTATGAAGAGCTTCAAAAATATGAAAAATATGAAGAGTTTAAAAAGGTGTGAAAAATATGAAGAGCTTCAAAAGGTGTCAAAAATATGAGGAGCATGAAACGGTCTTAAAAATAGGAGGAGGATGAAGTGGTGTTCAAAAACATGACGAGCCTGTAAAGGTGTGAAAAATATGAAGAGACTCAAAACGTGTCAAAATTATGAGGAGTATGAAACGGTCGGAAAAATAGCAGGAGCATGAAGCGA
This sequence comes from Dama dama, assembly GCF_033118175.1. NCBI lineage: Eukaryota > Metazoa > Chordata > Mammalia > Artiodactyla > Cervidae > Dama > Dama dama. Next base: position 62,948,269 of record NC_083688.1, on the reverse strand, counting down.
TGTTGAAAAACATGAAAAGTCTGAAAACGTGTGGAAAATATGAAGAGGTTCATAAATGTGAAAAATATGAAGAGCCTCAAAAGGCGTCAAAATGAGATGAGCATGAAAAGGTCTGAAAAATAGGAGTAGCTTGAAGCGGTGTTGAAAATCATGAAGAGCCTGAAAAGGTGTGAAAAATATGAAGAGCTTCAAAAGTTGTCAAAAATATGAAGAGCTTCAAAAGGTGTCAAAATGAGATGAACATGAAACGATCTGAAAAATAGGAGGAGCATGAAGTGGTGTTGAAAAAATGAAGAGCCTGGAAAGGTGTGAAATATCTGAAGAGCTTCAAAAGGTGTCAAAAATATGAGGAGCATGAAACGGTCTGCAAAATAAGAGGAGCATGAAGCGGTGTTGAAAAACATGAAGAGCCTGAAAATGTGTGAAAAATATGAAGAGCTTCAAAAGGTGTGAAAAATATGAGGAGCATGATACGATCTGAAAAATAGGAGGAGCATGAAACGGTGTTCAAAAACATGAAGAGCCTGAAAAGGTGTGAAAAATATGAAGAGCTTCAAAAGGTGTGAAAAATATGAAGAGCTTCAAAAGGTGGCAAAAATGAGATGAACGTGAAACGGTCTGAAAAATAGGCGGAGCATGAAGTGGTGTTGAAAAAAAAGAAGAGACTGAAAAGGTTTGAAATATATGAAAAGCTTCAAAAATGTGAAAAATATGAAGAGGTTCAAAAGGTCTGAAATTCATGAGGTGTATGAAACGGTCTGAAAAATAGGAGCATGAAGTGATGTTGAAAAACATGAAGAGCCTGAAAAGGTGGGAAAAATACGAAGAGCTTCAAAAGGTGTCAAAAATATGAGGAGCATGAAACGGTCTGAAATATATATTAGGAGCATTAACCGGTCTTCAAAATCATGAAGGCCTGAAAAGGTGTGAAAAATATGAGGAGCTTCGAAAGATGTGAAAAATATGAAGAGCTTCAAAAGGTGTCAAAAATGAGATGAGCATGAAACGGTCTGAAAAATAGGAGGAGCATGAAGTTGTGTTGAAAAACATGAACAGCCTGAAAAGGTGTGAAAAATATGAAGAGCTTGAAAAAGTGTCAAAAATATGAGGAGCATGAAAAGGTCTGAAAAATAGGAGCAGCATGAAACGGTGTTCAAAAACATGAAGACATTGAAAAGGTGTGAAAAATATGAAGAGGTTCAAAAAATGTGTAATACATGAGGATCATGAAACGGTCTGAAAAATATGAGGAGCATGACGCGGTGTTGAAAAGATGAGGAGCCTGAAAACGTGTGAAAAATATGAAGAGCTTCAAAAGGTGTGAAAAATATGAGGAGCATGAAACGGTCTCAAAAATAGGAGGAGCATGAAACGGTGTTCAAAAACATGAAGAGCCTGAAAAGGTGTGAAAAATATGAAGAGCTTCAAAAGGTGTGAAAAATACGAGAAGCATGAAACGGTCTGAAAAAGATGAGGAGCATGAAGCCGTGTTGAAACACAGGAGGAGCCTGAAAAGGTGTGAAAAATATGAAGAGCTTCAAAAGGTGTCAAAATATGACGAACATGAAACGGTCTGAAAAATAAGAGGAGCATGAAGTGGTGTTGAAAAACATGAAGAGGCTGAAAATATGTGAAAATTCTGAAGAGCTTTAAAAGGTGTGAAATACATGTGGAGCACGAAACGGTCTGAAATATAGGAGGAACATGAAGTGGTGTTGAAAAACATGAAGAGCCTGAAGAGGTGTGAAAAATATGAAGAGGTTCAAAGGTGTGAAATACATGAGGATCATGAAACGGTTTGAGAAACTGGAGGAGCATGAAGCAGAGTTCAAAAACATGAAGAGCCTGAAAAGGTTTGAAAAATATGAAGAGGTTCAAAGGTGTGAAATACATGAGGATCATGAAACGGTTTGAAAAATTGGAGGAGCATGAAGAAGAGTTCGAAAACGTGAAGAGCCTGAAAAGGTTTGAAAAATATGAAGAGCTCAAAAGGTGTCAAAAATATGAGGAGAATGAAACGATCTGAAAAATAGGAGGAGCATGAAGCGGTGTACAAAAACATGAAGAGCCTGAAAAGGTGTGAAAAATATAAAGAGCTTCAAAAGGTGTCAAAAATATGAGGAGCATGAAACGGTCTGAAAAATAGGAGGAACATGAAGCGGTGTTCAAACACATGAAGAGCCTGAAAATGTGTGAAAATTATGAAGATCTTCAAAAGGTGTCAAAATTATGAGGAACATGAAACGGTTTGAAAAATAGGAGGAGCATGAAACAGTGTGGAAAAACATGAAGAGCCTGAAGAGGTGTGAAAAATATGAAGAGCTTCAAAAGCTTTGAAAAACATGAAGAATTTCCAAAGGTGTCAAAAATGAGATGAGCATGAAACGGTCTGAAAAATAGGAGGAACATGAAGTGGTGTTCAAAACATGTACAGCTTGAAAAACTGTGCAAAATATGAAAAGCTTCAAAAGGTGTCAAAAATATGAGGAGCATGAAATGGTCTGAAAAATAGGAGGAGCATGAAGCGGTTTTCTAAAACATGAAGAGCCTAATAAAGTGTCAAAAATATGAAGAGCTTCAAAAGGTGTGAAATATAGGAGGTGCATTAAGCGGTGTTCAAACACAAGAAGAGCCTGAAACGGTGTGAAAAATATGAAGAGCTTCAAAAGGTGTGAAAAATAGGAGGTGCATGAAGCGGTGTTCAAACACAAGAAGAGCCTGAAAAGGTGTGAAAAATATGAAGAGCTTCAAAAGGTGTCAAAAATATGTGGAGCATGAAACGGTCTGAAAAATAGGAGGAGCATGAAGTGTTGTTTAAAAGCATGAAGAGCCTGAAAAGGTGTGAAATATATGAAGAGCTTCAAAAGGTGTCAAAAATATGAGGAGCATGAAACGGTCTGAAAAATAGGAGGAGCATGAAACGGTGTTCAAATACATGAAGAGCCTAAAAAGGTGTAAAAAATATGAAGAGCTTCAAAAGGTGTGAAAATATGAAGACCTGCAAAACGTGTAAAAATCGATGAGCATGAAATGATCTGAAAATTAGGAGCAGCACGAAGCGGTGTTGAAAAACATGAAGAACCTGAAAACGTGTAAAATATATGAAGAGCTTCAAAAGATATGAGAAATATGAACAGCTTCAAAATGTGTCAAAAATGAGATGAGCATGAAGCGGTCTGAAAAAAGGAGGAGAATGAAGTGGTGTTGAAAAACATGAAGAGCCTGAAAAGGTGTGAAATATATGAAGAGTTTCAAAAGATGTCAAAAATATGAGGAGGATGAAATGGTCTGAAAAATAGGAGGAGCATGAAACTGTGCTGAAAATCATGAAGAGCATGAAAACGTGTGAAAAATATGAAGAGCTTAAAAAGGGAAGAATGATATTAAGAGCTTGAATAGGAGTCAAAAAGAGACGTGCATGAAACGTTCTGAAAAATAGGAGGAGCATGAAGTGGTGGTCAAAAAATGAAGACACTGAAAATGTTTGAAATATATGAAGAGCTTCAAAAGGTGTGAAAAATATGAGGAGCATGATACGGTCGAAAAAATAGGAGGAGCATGAAACGGAGTTCAAAAACATGAAGAGCCTGAAAAGGTGTGAAAAATATGAAGAGCCTCAAAAGGTGTCAAAAATATGAGGAGTATGAAACAGTATGATAAATAGCAGGAGCATGAAGCGGTGTTGAAAAACATGAAGAGTCTGAAATCGTTTGAAAATTATGAAGAGCTTCAAAAATGTTAAAAATATGAAGAGCTTCAAAAGGTGTAAAAATATGAAGAGCTTCAAAAGGTGTCAAAACAGAGATGAGCATGAAAAGGTCTGAAAAATAGGAGGAGCATGAAGCGGTGTTGAAAATCATGAAGAGCCTGAAAACGTGTGAAAAATATGAAGAACTTCAAAATTTTCAAAAATATGAAGAGCTTCAAAAGGTGTTAAAATGAGATGAGCATGAAACGATCTGAAAAATAGGAGGAGCATGAAGTGGTGTTGAAAAAATGAAGAGCCTGGAAAGGTGTGAAATATTTGAAGAGCTTCAAAAGGTGTCAAAAATATGAGGAGCATGAAACGGTCGGCAAAATACGAGGAGCATGAAGCGATGTTGAAAAACATGAATTGTCTGAAAACGTGTGAAAAATATGAAGAGCTTCAAAAGGTATGAAAAATATGAGGAGCATGATACGGTCTGAAAAATAGGAGGAGCATGAAGCAGTGTTCAAAAACATGAAGAGCCTGAAAAGTTGTGAAAATTATGCAAAGCTTCGAAAGGTGTCAAAAATGAGATGAGCATGAAACGGTCTGAAAAATAGGAGGAGCATGAAGCGGTGCTGAAAAACATGAAGAGCCTGAAAAGGTGTGAGAAATATGAACGGCTTCAAAAGGTGTGAAAAATATGAGGAGCCTGAAACGGTCTGAAAAATAGGAGGAGCATGAAGTGGTGTTGAAAAACATGAAGAGCCTGAAAAGGTGTGAAAAATATGAAGAGCTTCAAAAGGTGTCAAAAATACAAGGAGCATGAAACGTCTGAAAAAGAGGAGGAGCATGAAGCGATGTTGAAAAATATGAAGGGTCTGAAAAGGTGTGAAAATTATGAAGAGCTTCAAAAGTTGTCAAAAATATGAGGAGCATGAAACGGTCTGAAAAATAGGAGGAGCCTGAAACGGTGATCAAAAACATGAAGAGCCTGAAAAGGTGTGAAAAATATGACGAGCTTCAAAATGTGTGAAATACATGAGGAGCATGAAACGGTCTGAAAAATAGGAGAAGCATGAAGTGATGTGGAAAAACATGAAGAGCCTGAAAAGGTGTGAAAAATATGAAGAGCTTCAAAAGGTGTCAAAAATATGAGGAGCATGAAACTGTCTGAAAAAGAGGAGGAGCATGAAGAAGTGTTCAAAAACATGAAGAGCCTGAAAAGGTGTGAAAAATATGAAGAGCTTCAAAAGGTATCAAAATATGAGGAGCATGAAACAATCTGAAAAATAGGAGGAACATGAAGCGGTGTTCAAAAACATGAAAAGCCTGAAAAGGTGTGAAAAATATGAAGAGCTTCAAAATGTGTGAAATACATGAGGAGCATGAAACGGTCTGAAAAATAGGAGAAGCATTAAGTGGTGTGGAAAAACATGAAGAGCCTGAAAAAGTGTGAAAAATATGAAGAGCTTCAAAAGGCGTCAAAAATATGAGGAGCATGAAACGGTCTGCAAAAAAGGAGGAGCATGAAGTGGTGTTGAAAAACATGAAGAGCCTGAAAAGGTGTGAAAAATATGAAGAGCTTCAAAAGGTGTCAAAAATATGAAGAGCTTCAAAAGGTGTCAAAATGAGATGAACATGAAACGATCTGAAAAATAGGAGGAGCATGAAGTGGTGTTGAAAAAATGAAGAGCCTGGAAAGGTGTGAAATATCTGAAGAGCTTCAAAAGGTGTCAAAAATATGAGGAGCATGAAACGGTCTGCAAAATACGAGGAGCATGAAGCGGTGTTGAAAAACATGAAGAGCCTGAAAATGTGTGAAAAATATGAAGAGCTTCAAAAGGTGTGAAAAATATGAGGAGCATGAAACGGTCTCAAAAATAGGAGGAGCATGAAACGGTGTTCAAAAACATGAAGAGCCTAAAAAGCTGTGAAAAATATGAAGAGCTTCAAAAGGCGTGAAGAATACGAGAAGCATGAAACGGTCTGAAAAAGATGAGGAGCATGAAGCCGTGTTGAAACACAGGAAGAGCATGAAAAGGTGGAAAAATATGAAGAGCTTCAAAAGGTGTCAAAATATGAGGAACATGAAACGGTCTGTAAAATAAGAGGAGCATGAAATGGTGTTGAAAAACATGAAGAGGCTGAAAATATGTGAAAATTCTGAAGAGCTTTAAAAGGTGTGAAATACATGTGGAGCACGAAACGGTCTGAAATATAGGAGGAACATGAAGTGGTGTTGAAAAACATGAAGAGCCTGAAGAGGTGTGAAAAATATGAAGAGGTTCAAAGGTGTGAAATACATGAGGATCATGAAACGGTTTGAAAAATTGGAGGAGCATGAAGCAGAGTTCAAAAACATGAAGAGCCTGAAAAGGTTTGAAAAATATGAAGAGGTTCAAAGGTGTGAAATACATGAGGATCATGAAACGGTTTGAAAAATTGGAGGACCATGAAGAAGAGTTCGAAAACGTGAAGAGCCTGAAAAGGTTTGAAAAATATGAAGAGCTCAAAAGGTGTCAAAAATATGAGGAGCATGAAACGATCTGAAAAATACGAGGAGCATGAAGCGGTGTGCAAAAACATGAAGAGCCTGAAAAGGTGTGAAAAATATAAAGAGCTTCAAAAGGTGTCAAAAATATGAGGAGCATGAAACGGTCTGAAAAATAGGAGGAACATGAAGCGGTGTTCAAACACATGAAGAGCCTGAAAATGTGTGAAAATTATGAAGATCTTCAAAAGGTGTCAAAATTATGAGGAACATGAAACGGTTTGAAAAATAGGAGGAGCATGAAACAGTGTTGAAAAACATGAAGAGCCTGAAGAGGTGTGAAAAATATGAAGAGCTTCAAAAGCTTTGAAAAACATGAAGAATTTCCAAAGGTGTCAAAAATGAGATGAGCATAAAAGGCTCTGAAAAATAGGAGGAACATGAAGTGTTGTTCAAAAACATGTACAGCTTGAAAAGGTGTGCAAAATATGAAGAGCTTCAAAAGGTGTCAAAAATATGAGGAGCATGAAACGGTCTGAAAAATAGGAGGAGCATGAAGCGGTGTTCTAAAACATGAAGAGCCTAATAAAGTGTCAAAAATATGAAGAGCTTCAAAAGGTGTGAAAAATAGGAGGTGCATTAAGCGGTGTTCAAACACAAGAAGAGCCTGAAACGGTGTGAAAAATATGAAGAGCTTCAAAAGGTGTGAAAAATAGGAGGTGCATGAAGCGGTGTTCAAACACAAGAAGAGCCTGAAAAGGTGTGAAAAATATGAAGAGCTTCAAAAGGTGTCAAAAATATGTGGAGCATGAAACGGTCTGAAAAATAGGAGGAGCATGAAGTGTTGTTAAAAGCATGAAGAGCCTGAAAAGGTGTGAAATATATGAAGAGCTTCAAAAGGTGTGAAAAAAAAAGAAGAGCTTCAAAATGTGTCAAAAATATGAGGAGCATGAAATGGTCTGAAAAATAGGAGGAGCATGAAACGGTGTTCAAATACATGAAGAGCCTAAAAAGGTGTGAAAAATATGAAGAGCTTCAAAAGGTGTGAAAATATGAAGACCTGCAAAACGTGTAAAAATCGATGAACATGAAATGATCTGAAAATTAGGAGCAGCACGAAGCGGTGTTGAAAAACATGAAGAACCTGAAAACGTGTAAAATATATGAAGAGCTTCAAAAGATATGAGAAATATGAACAGCTTCAAAATGTGTCAAAAATGAGATGAGCATGAAGCGGTCTGAAAAAAGGAGGAGCATGAAGTGGTGTTGAAAAACATGAAGAGCCTGAAAAGGTGTGAAATATATGAAGAGTTTCAAAAGATGTCAAAAATATGAGGAGGATGAAACGGTCTGAAAAATAGGAGGAGCATGAAACTGTGCTGAAAATCATGAAGAGCATGAAAACGTGTGAAAAATATGAAGAGCTTAAAAAGGGAAGAATGATATTAAGAGCTTGAACAGGAGTCAAAAAGAGATGAGCATGAAACGTTCTGAAAAATAGGAGGAGTATGAAGTGGTGGTCAAAAAATGAAGACACTGAAAAGGTTTGAAATATATGAAGAGCTTCAAAAGGTGTGAAAAATATGAGGAGCATGATACGGTCGAAAAAATAGGAGGAGCATGAAACGGAGTTCAAAATCATGAAGAGCCTGAAAAGGTGTGAAAAATATGAAGAGCCTCAAAAGGTGTCAAAAATATGAGGAGTATGAAACGGTATGATAAATAGCAGGAGAATGAAGCGGTGTTGAAAAACATGAAGAGTCTGAAATCGTTTGAAAATTATGAAGAGCTTCAAAAATGTTAAAAATATGAAGAGCTTCAAAAGGTGTAAAAATATGAAGAGCTTCAAAAGGTGTGAAAAATATGAGGAGCATTATACGGTCTGAAAAATAGGAGGAGCATGAAGCAGTGTTCAAAAACATGAAGAGCCTGAAAAGTTGTGAAAAATATGCAAAGCTTCGAATGGTGTCAAAAATGAGATGAGCATGAAACGGTCTGAAAAATAGGATGAGCATGAAGCGGTGCTGAAAAACATGAAGAGCCTGAAAAGGTGTGAGAAATATGAACGGCTTCAAAAGGTGTGAAAAATATGAGGAGCCTGAAACGGTCTGAAAAATAGGAGGAGCATGAAACTGTGCTGAAAATCATGAAGAGCATGAAAACGTGTGAAAAATATGAAGAGCTTAAAAAGGGAAGAATGATATTAAGAGCTTGAATAGGAATCAAAAAGAGATGAGCATGAAACGTTCTGAAAAATAGGAGGAGCATGAAGTGGTGGTCAAAAAATGAAGACACTGAAAAGGTTTGTAATATATGAAGAGCTTCAAAAGGTGTGAAAAATATGAGGAGCATGATACGGTCGAAAAAATAGGAGGAGCATGAAACGGAGTTCAAAATCATGAAGAGCCTGAAAAAGTGTGAAAAATATGAAGAGCCTCAAAAGGTGTCAAAAATATGAGGAGTATGAAACAGTATGATAAATAGCAGGAGCATGAAGCGGTGTTGAAAAACATGAAGAGTCTGAAATCGTTTGAAAATTAAGAAGAGCTTCAAAAATGTTAAAAATATGAAGAGCTTCAAAACGTGTAAAAATATGAAGAGCTTCAAAAGGTGTGAAAAATATGAGGAGCATGATACGGTCTGAAAAATAGGAGGAGCATGAAGCAGTGTTCAAAAACATGAAGAGCCTGAAAAGTTGTGAAAAATATGCAAAGCTTCGAATGGTGTCAAAAATGAGATGAGCATGAAAAGGTCTGAAAAATAGGAGTAGCATGAAGCGGTGTTGAAAATCATGAAGAGCCTGAAAAGGTGTGAAAAATATGAAGAGCTTCAAAAGGTGTCAAAAATATGAGGAGCATGAAACGGTCTGAAAAATAGCAGGAGCATGAAGCGGTGTTCAAAAACATGAAGAACCTGAAAAGGTGTGAGAAATATCAAGAGCTTCAAAAGGTGTCAAATATATGAGGAGCATAAAACGTTCTGAAAAAGAGGAGGAGCATGAAGCGGTGTTGAAAAACATGAAGAGCCTGAAAAGCTGTGTAAAATATGAAGAGGTTCTAAAGGTGTCAAAAATATGAGAAGCATGAAATGGTCTTAAAAATAGGCGGATAATGAAACAATGTTCAAAAACATGAAGAGCCTGAAAAGGTGTGAAAAATATGAAAAGCCTCAAAACCTGTCAAAAATATGAGGAGTATGAAACGGTCTGAAAAATAGCAGGGGCATGAAGTGGTGTTGAAAAACATGAAGAGTCTGAAAACGTGTGAAAATATGAAGAGCTTCAAAAATATGAAAGATATGAAGGGCTTCAAAAGGTGTGAAAAATATGAAGAACTTCAAAAGGTGTCAAAAATGAGATAAGCATGAAACGGTCCGAAAAATACGAGGAGCATGAAGTGGTGTTGAAAATCTTCAAGAGCCTGAAAAGGTGTGAAAAATATGAAGAGCTTCAAAGATGTGAAAATTAGGAAGAGCTTCAAAAGGTGTCAAAAATATGCGGAGCATGAAACTGTCTGAATAATAGAAGCAGCATGAAACGGTGTTGAAAAACATGAAGAGCCTGAAAAGGTGTGAAAAATATGAAGAGCTTCAAAATGTGTCAAAAATATGAAGAGCATGAAACGGTCTGAAAAATACCAGGAGCATGAAGCGGTGTTGAAAAACATGAAGAGTCTGAAAACGTGTGAAAAACATGAAGAGCCTGAAAAGGTGTGAAAAATATGAAGAGCTTCAAGAGGTTTGAAATACATGAGGAACATGAAACGGATTGAAAATTAGGAGGAGCATGAAGCGGTGTTCAAAAACATGAAGAGCCTGAAAAGTTGTGAAAAATATGAAAAGCTTCAAAAGGTCTCAAATATGAGAAGAGCATGAAACGGTCTGAAAAATAGGAGGAGCCTGAAACGGTGTTGAAAGACATGAAGAGCCTGAAAAGGTGTGAGAAATATGAAGAGCTTCAAAATGTGTGAAAAATATGAAGAGCTTCAAAGGTGTCAAAAATGAGATGAGCATGAAACGGTCTGAAAAATAGGAGAAGCATGAAGTGGTGTGGAAAAATATGAAGACCCTGAAAAGGTGTGAAATATATGAAAAGCTTCAAAAGGTGTCAAAAATGAAATGAGCATGAAACGGTCTGAAAAATAGGCGGAGCATGAAGTGGTGTTGAAAAAATAGAAGAGACTGAAAAGGTGTGAAATATATGAAGAGCTTAAAAAATGTGAAAAATATGAAGAGGTTCAAAAGGTCTGAAATTCATGAGGAGTATGAAACGGTCTGAAAAATAGGAGCATGAAGTGATGTTGAAAAACATGAAGAGCCTGAAAAGGTGGGAAAAATACGAAGAGCTTCAAAAGGTGTCAAAAATATGAGGAGCATGAAACGGTCTGAAATATATATTAGGAGCATGAACCGTTCTTCAAAAACATGAAGGCCTGAAAAGGTGTGAAAATATGAGGAACTTCGAAAGGTGTGAAAAATATGAGGAGCTTGAAAAGGTGTCAAAAATATGAGGAGCATGAAACGATCTGAAAAATATGAGGTGCATGAAGAGGTATTGAAAATCATGAAGAGTCTGAAAATGTGTGAAAAATATGAAGAGCTTCAAAAGATGTCAAAAATATAAGGAGCATGAAACGGTCTGAAAAATAGGAGAATCATGCAGTGGTGTTGAAAAACATGAACAGCCTGAAAAGGTGTGAAAAATATGAAGAGCTTGAAAAGGTGTCAAAATATGAGGAACATGAAACGGTCTGAAAAATAAGAGGAGTATGAAGTGGTGTTGAGAAACATGAAGAGCCTGAAAATATGTGAAAATTCTGAAGAGCTTCAAAAGGTGTGAAATACATGAGGAGCACGAAACGGTCTGAAAAATAGGAGGAACATGAAGTGGTGTTGAAAAACATGATGAGCCTGAAGAGGTGTGAAAAATATGAAGAGGTTCAAAGGTGTGAAATACATGAGGATCATGAAACGGTTTGAAAAATTGGAGGAGCATGAAGCACAGTTGGAAAACATGAAGAGCCTGAAAAGGTTTGAAAAATATGAAGAGCTCAAAAGGTGTCAAAAATATGAGGAGCATGAAGCGATCTGAAAAATAGGAGGAGCATGAAGCGGTGTTCAAAAAGATGAAGAGCCTGAAAAGGTGTGAAAAATATGAAGAGCTTCAAAAGGTGTCAAAAATATGAGGAGCATGAAACGGTCTGAAAAATAGGAGGAACATGAAGCGGTGTTCAAACACATGAAGAGCCTGAAAATGTGTGAAAATTATGAAGATCTTCAAGAGTTGTCAAAATTATGAGGAACATGAAACGGTTTGAAAAACATGAAGAGCCTGAAGAGGTGTGAAAAATATGAAGAGCTTCAAAAGGTTTGAAAAATATGAAGCACTTCCAAAGGTGTCAAAAATGAGATGAGCATGAAACGGTCTGAAAAAAAGGAGGAGCATGAAACGGTGTTGAAAAACTTGAAGAGCCTGAAAAGCTGTGAAAAATATGAAGAGCTTCAAAAGGTGTGAAATATATGAGGAGAATGAAACGGTCTGAAAAACAGGAGGAGCATGAAGCGGTGTTCAAAAACATGAAGTCTGAAAAGTTGTGAAAAATAGGAAGAGTTTCAAAAATGTGAAATACATGAGGAGCATGAAACGGTCTGAAAAATAGGAGGAGCATGAAGTGGTTTTGAAAAACATGAAAAGCCTGAAAAAGTGTGAAATTTATGAAGAGATTTAAAAGGTGTGAAAAATATGAGGAGCTTCAAAAGGTGTCAAAAATATGAGGAGCAGGAAAATGTCTGAAAAATAGGAGGAGCATGAAACGGTGTTCAAAAACATGAAGAGCCTGAAAAGGTGTGAAAAATATAAAGAGCTTCAAAAGGTGTGAAAAATATGAAGAGCTTCAAAAGCTATCAAAATTGAGATGAGCATGAAACGGTCTAAAAAATAGGAGAAGAATGAAGTGGTGTTCAAAAACATGAAGAGCATGAAAAGGTGTGAAAATATAAAGAGCTTCAAAACGTGTGAAAAATATGAGGAGCATGAAACGCTCTGAAAAATAGAAGAAGCATGAAGCGGTGTTCAAAACATGAAGAGTCTGAAAAGGTGTGAAAAATATGAAGAGCTTCAAAAGGTGTGAAAAATAGGAGGTGCATGAAGCAGTGTTCAAACACAAGAAGAGCCTGAAAAGGTGTGAAAAATATGAAGAGCTTCAAAAGTTGTAAAAATATGAGGAGCATGAAACGTTCTGAAAAATAGGAGGAGCATGAAACGGTGTTCAAAAACAAGAAGAGCCTAAAAAGGTGTGAAAAATATGAAGAGCTTCAAAACGTGTCAAAAATATGTGGAGCATGAAACGGTCTGAAAAATAGAAGGAGCATGAAGCGGAGTTGAAAACCATGAAGAACCTGAAAACGTGTGAAATATATGAACAGCTTCAAAAGGTGTGAAAAATGAGTTGAGCATGAAGCGGTTTGAAAAATAGGAGGAGCATGAAGTGTTGTTTAAAAGCATGAAGAGCCTGAAAAGGTGTGAAATATATGAAGAGCTTCAAAAGGTGTGAAAATATGAAGACCTGCAAAAGGTGTAAAAATCGATGAGCATGAAGTGATCTGAAAATTAGGAGCAGCACGAAGCGGTGTTCAAAAACATGAAAAGCCTGAAAAGCTGTGAAAAATAGGAAGAGCTTCAAAAGATGTGAAATATATGAGGAACATGAAACGGCGTGAAAAATAAGAGGAGCATGAAGCTGTGTTCAAAAACATGAGAGCCTGAAAAAGTGTGAAATATATGAAGAGCTTCAAAAAGTGTGAAATACATGAGGAGCATGAAACAGTTTGAAAAATAGGAGGAACATGAAGCGGTGTTCAAAAACATGAAGAGCCTGAAAACGTGTGAAAATAAGTAAGAGCTTCGAAAGGTGTGAAAAATATGAAGAGCATGAAAAGGTCTGAAAAAAAGGAGGAGAATGAAGTGGTGTTGAAAAACATGAAGAGCCTGAAAACGTGTGAAAAATATGAGGAGATTCAAAAGGTGTGAAAAATATGAAGAGCTTCAAAGGTTCTCAAAAATGAGATGAGCATGAAGCGGTCTGAAAAATAGGAGGAGCATGATACGGTGTTCCAAAACATGAAGAGCCTGAAAAGGTGTGAAAAATATGAAGAGCTTGAAAAGATGTGAAATACATGTGGAGCATGAAACCGTCTGAAAAATACAAGAAGCATGAATCGGTGTTCAAAAACATGAAGAGCCTGAAAAGGTTGAAAAATATGAAGAGCTTCGAAAGGTGTCAAAAATTGAGGAGCATGAAACGGTCTGAAAAATAGGAACAGCGTGAAGCGGTGTTCAAAAACATGAAGAGCCTGAAAAGGTGTGAAAAACATGAAGATCTTCAAAAGGGGTCAAAAATATGAGGAGCATGAAACGATCTGAAAAATAGGAGGAGCATGAAGTGGTGTTCAAAAACACAAAGGCCTGAAAAGGTGTGAAAAACATGAAAGGCCTCAAAACGTGTCAAAAATATGAGGAGCATGAAACGGTCTGAAAAATAGGAGGAACATGAAGCGGTGTTGAAAAACATGAAGAGCCTGAAAACGTGTGAAAAATATGAAGAGCTTCAAAAGGTGTGAAAAATATGAAGAGCTTCCAAAGGTGTCAATAATATGATGAGCATGAAACGGTCTGAAAAATAGGAGGAGCATGAAGCGGTATTGAAAAAAATGAAGAGCCTGAAATCTTGTGAAAAATATGAAGAGCTTCAAAAGATGTGAAAATTATGAAGAGCTTCAAAAGGTGTCAAAAATGAGATGAGGATGAAACGGTCTGAAAAATAGGAGGAGCATGAAGCGGTGTTGAAAAACATGAAGAGCATGAAAAGGTGTGAAAAAAAGAAGAGCTTCAAAAGGTGTCAAAAATAGGAGGAGCATGAAAAGGTCTGAAAAATAGGAGGAGCATGAAGTGGTGTTGAAATATATTAAGAGCCTGAAAAAGGTGTGAAACATATGAGGAGCATGAAACGGTCTGAAAAATAGGAGGAGCATGAAGCGATATTGAAAAACATGAAAAGCCTGAAAAGGTGTAAAAAACATGAAGAGCTTCAAAACTTGTCAAAAATGAGATGAGCATGAAACGGTCTGAAAAATAGGAGGAGCATGAAGCAGTGTTGAAAAAAATTAAGAGTCTGAAAAGGTGTGAAAAATATGAAGAGCTTCAAAAGGTGTGAAATATATGAGGAGGATGAAATGGTCTGAAAAATAGGAGGAGAATGCAGCGGTTAAAAAACATGAAGAGCCTGAAAACGTCTGATAAAATATGAAGAGCTTCAAGGTGTCAAAAATATGAGGAGCATGAAACAGTCTGAAAAATAGGAGGAGCATGAAACTGTCTGAAAAATAGGAGAAGCATGAAGCGGAGTTGAAAAACATGAAGAGCATGAAAAGGTGTGAAAAATATGAACAGCTTCAAAAGGTGTCAAATATATGAGGAGCATCAAACGGTCTGAAAAATAGGAGAAGCATGAAGCTGTGCTCAAATACTGAAGAGCCTGAGAAGGTGTGAAAAATATGAAGAGCTTGAAAATGTGTGAAAAATATGAACAGCTTCAAAGGTGTCAAAAATATGAGGAGCATGAAACGGTCTCAAAAATAGGAGGAGCATGAAGCAGTGTTCAAAAATATGGAAAGCCTGAAAAGGTATGAAATATATGAAGAGCTTCAAAAGTTGTCAAAAATATGTGGAGCATGAAACGATCTGAAAAATATGAGGAGCATGAAGCGGGGTTGAAAAATATGAAGAGCCTGGAATGGTGTGAAAAATATGAAGAGCCCCATAACGTGTCAAAAATATGAGGAGCTTAAAACGGTCTGAAAAATAGGAGCAGCATGAAATGGTGTTCAAAAACATGAAGAGCCTGAAAAGGTGTGAAAAATATGAACAGCTTCAAAAGGTGTCAAATATATGAGGAGCATGAAACGGTCTGAAAAATAGGAGAAGCATGAAGCTGTGCTCAAATACATGAAGAGCCTGAAAACGTGTGAAAAATATGAAGAGCTTCAAAATGTGTGAAAAATATGAAGAGCTTCAAAGGTGTCAAAAATATGAGGAGAATGAAAGGGTCGCAAAAATAGGAGGAGCATGAAGCGGTGTTTAAAAACATGAAGAGCCTAAAAAGGTTTGAAATATATGAAGAGCTTAAAAAGTTGTCAAAAATATGAGGAGCATGAAACGGTCTGAAAAATAGGAAGAACATGAAACGGTGTTCAAAAATATGAAGAGCCTGGAATGGTGTGAAAAATATGAAGAGCCCCATAAAGTGTCAAAAATATGAGGAGCATGAAACGGTCTCAAAAATAGAAGCAGCATGAAAAGGTGTTCAAAAACATGAAGAGCCTGAAAAGGTGTGAAAAATATGAACAGCTTCAAAAGGTGTCAAATATATGAGGAGCATGAAACGGTCTTAAAAACAGGAGAAGCATGAAGCTGTGCTCAAATACATGAAGAGCCTTAGAAGGTGTGAAAAATATGAAGAGCTTCAAAATGTGTGAAAAATATGAAGAGCTTGAAAAGGTGTCAAAAATATGAGGAGCATGAAAAGGTCTGAAAAATACGAGGAGCTTGAAGTGGTTTTCAAAAACATAAAGAGCCTGAAAAGGTGTGAAAAATATGAAGAGCTTCAAATGGTGTCAAAAATGAGATGAGCATGAAACGGTCTGAAAAATAAGAGGAGCATGAAATGGTGATCAAAATGTGAAGACCTGAAAAGGTGTGAAAAATATGAAGAGTTTCAAAAGGTGTGAAATACATGAGGAGCATGAAACGGGCTGAAAAATAGGAGAAGCAAGAAGTGGTGTGGAAAAACATGAAGAGCCTGAAAAGGTGTGAAAAATATGAAGAGCTTCAAAAGGTGTGAAATACATGAGGAGCATGAAACTCTCTGAAAAATAGAAGGAGCATGAAGCGGTGTTCAAAAACATGAAGAGCCTGAAAAATTCTGAAAAATATGAAGAGCTTCAAAAGGTGTCAAAAATCAGAGGAGCATGAAACGGTCTGAAAAATAGGAGGAGCATGAAGTGGTGTTGAAAAACATGAAGAGCCTGAAAGGGTGTGAAAATTATGAAGAGCTTCAAAAGGTGTCAAAAATATGAGAAGCATGATATGGTCTGACAAATAGGAGGAGCATGAAGCGGTGTTGAAAAACATGAAGAGCCTGAAAAGGTGTGAAAAATATGAAGAGCTTCAAAAGGTGTCAAAAATATGAGGAGCATGAAACGGTCTGAAAAATAGGAGGAGCAAGAAACGGTGATCAAAAACATGAAGAGCCTGAAAAGGTGTGAAAAATATGAAGATCTTCAAAAGGTGTCAAAAATATGAGGAGCATGAAACGGTCTGAAAAATAGGAGGAGCATGAAGTGGTGTTCAAAAACATGAAGAGCCTGAAAAGGTGTGAAAATATGAAGAGCTTCAAAAGGTGTCAAAAATATGAGGAGCATGAAACGGTCTGAAAAATAGGAGAAGCATGAAGCTGTGCTCAAATACTGAAGAGCCTGAGAAGGTGTGAAAAATATGAAGAGCTTGAAAATGTGTGAAAAATATGAACAGCTTCAAAGGTGTCAAAAATATGAGGAGCATGAAACGGTCCCAAAAATAGGAGGAGCATGAAGTGGTGTTGAAATACATTAAGAGCCTGAAAAGGTGTGAAAAATATGAAGAGCTTCAAAAGGTGTGAAAAATATGAGGAGCGTGAAACGGTCTGAAAAATAGGAGGAGCATGAAGCGTTGTTCAAAAATATGAAGAGGCTGAAAATGTGTGAAAAATATGAAGAGCTTTAAAAGGTATCAAAAATATGGGAAGCATGAAACGGACTGAAAAATACGAGGAGCATGAAGCGGTGTTGACAAACATGAAGAGCTTGAAAAGGTGTGAAAAATATGAAGAGCTTCAAAAGGTGTCAAAAATATGAGGAGCATGAAACGGTGTGAAAAACAGGTGGAGCAAGAAAGAGTGTTGAAAAACATGAAGAGCTTGAAAATGTGTGAAAAATATAAGGAGCTTCAAAAGATGTGAAAAATATGAAGAGCTTCAAAAGGTGTCAAAAATGAGATGAGCAAGAAACGGTTTGAAAAATAGGAGGAGCATGAAGCGGTGTTGAAAAACATGAAGAACCTGAAAAATTGTGAGAAATATGAAGAGCTTCAACAGGTGTCAAAAATATGACGAGCATGAAACGCTCTGAAAAAGAGGAGGACATGAAGCGGTGTTGAAAAACATGAAGAGCCTGAAAAGTAGTGAAAAATATGAAGAGCTTCTAAAGGTGTCAAAAATATGAGGAGCATGTAACGGTCTTAAAAATACGAGGAGCATGAAGTGATGTTGAAAAACATGAATAGCCTGAATATGTGTGAAATATATGAAGAGATTAAAAATGTGACAAATATATGAGGAGCATGAAACGGTCTGAAAAATATGAGGAACATGAAGCGGTGTTCAAATATGAAGAGCCTGAAAATGTGTGAAAAATATGAAGAGCTTCAAAAGGTGTCAAAAATATGAGGAGCATGAATCGGTCTGAAAAATAGGAAGAGCATGAAGCTGTGTTCAAAAACATAAAGAGCCTGAAAATGTGTGAAAAATATGAAGAGCTTCAAAAGGTGTGAAAAATATGAGGAGCATGAAACAGCCTGAAAAATAGGAGGAGCACGAAGTGGTGTTCAAAAACATGAAGAGCCTGAAAAGGTGTGAAAAATATGAAGAGCTTCAAAAGGTGTCAAAAATATGATGAGCATGAAACGGTCTGAAAAATAGGAGGAGCATGAAGCGGTATTGAAAAACATGAAGAGCCTGAAATCTTGTGAAAAATATGAAGAGCTTCAAAAGATGTAAAAATTATGAAGAACTTCAAAAGGTGTCAAAAATGAGATGAGGATGAAACGGTCTGAAAAATAGGAGGAGCATGAAGCGGTGTTGAAAAACATGAAGAGCATGAAAAGGTGTGAAAAAAAGAAGAGCTTCAAAAGGTGTCAAAAATAGGAGGAGCATGAAAAGGTCTGAAAAATACGAGGAGCATAAAGTGGTGTTCAAAAAAATGAAGAGCATGAAAAGGTGTGAAAAATATGAAGAGCTTCAAAAGGTGTCAAAAATATGAGGAGCATGAAACGATCTGAAAAATAAGAGGAGCATGAAGTGGTGTTGAAATACATTAAGAGCCTGAAAAAGGTGTGAAACATATGAGGAGCATGAAACGGTCTGAAAAATAGGAGGAGCATGAAGCGATATTGAAAAACATGAAAAGCCTGAAAAGGTGTAAAAAACATGAAGAGCTTCAAAACTTGTCAAAAATGAGATGAGCATGAAACGGTCTGAAAAATAGGAGGAGCATGAAGCAGTGTTGAAAAAAATTAAGAGTCTGAAAAGGTGTGAAAAATATGAAGAGCTTCAAAAGGTGTGAAATATATGAGGAGCATGAAGCGGTCTGAAAAATAGGAGGAGTATGCAGCGGTTAAAAAACATGAAGAGCCTGAAAACGTCTGATAAAATATGAAGAGCTTCAAGGTGTCAAAAATATGAGGAGCATGAAGCAGTCTGAAAAATAGGAGGAGCATGAAACTGTCTGAAATATAGGAGAAGCATGAAGCGGAGTTGAAAAACATGAAGAGCATGAAAAGGTGTGAAAAATATGAACAGCATCAAAAGGTGTCAAATATATGAGGAGCATCAAACGGTCTGAAAAATAGGAGAAGCATGAAGCTGTGCTCAAATACTGAAGAGCCTGAGAAGGTGTGAAAAATATGAAGAGCTTGAAAATGTGTGAAAAATATGAACAGCTTCAAAGGTGTCAAAAATATGAGGAGCATGAAATGGTCTCAAAAATAGGAGGAGCATGAAGCAGTGTTCAAAAATATGGAAAGCCTGAAAAGGTATGAAATATATGAAGAGCTTCAAAAGTTGTCAAAAATATGTGGAGCATGAAACGGTCTGAAAAGTATGAGGAGCATGAAGCGGGGTTGAAAAACATGAAGAGCCTGGAATGGTGTGAAAAATATGAAGAGCCCCATAACGTGTCAAAAATATGAGGAGCTTAAAACGGTCTGAAAAATAGGAGCAGCATGAAATGGTGTTCAAAAACATGAAGAGCCTGAAAAGGTGTGAAAAATATGAACAGCTTCAAAAGGTGTCAAATATATGAGGAGCATGAAACGGTCTGAAAAATAGGAGAAGCATGAAGCTGTGCTCAAATACATGAAGAGCCTGAAAAGGTGTGAAAAATATGAAGAGCTTCAAAATGTGTGAAAAATATGAAGAGCTTCAAAGGTGTCAAAAATATGAGGAGCATGAAACGGTCGCAAAAATAGGAGGAGCATGAAGCGGTGTTTAAAAACATGAAGAGCCTAAAAAGGTTTGAAATATATGAAGAGCTTAAAAAGTTGTCAAAAATATGAGGAGCATGAAACGGTCTGAAAAATAGGAAGAACATGAAACGGTGTTCAAAAATATGAAGAGCCTGGAATGGTGTGAAAAATATGAAGAGCCCCATAAAGTGTCAAAAATATGAGGAGCATGAAACGGTCTCAAAAATAGAAGCAGCATGAAAAGGTGTTCAAAAACATGAAGAGCCTGAAAAGGTGTGAAAAATATGAACAGCTTCAAAAGGTGTCAAATATATGAGGAGCATGAAACGGTCTTAAAAACAGGAGAAGCATGAAGCTGTGCTCAAATACATGAAGAGCCTTAGAAGGTGTGAAAAATATGAAGAGCTTCAAAATGTGTGAAAAATATGAAGAGCTTGAAAAGGTGTCAAAAATATGAGGAGCATGAAAAGGTCTGAAAAATACGAGGAGCTTGAAGTGGTTTTCAAAAACATAAAGAGCCTGAAAAGGTGTGAAAAATATGAAGAGCTTCAAATGGTGTCAAAAATGAGATGAGCATGAAACGGTCTGAAAAATAAGAGGAGCATGAAATGGTGATCAAAAAGTGAAGACCTGAAAAGGTGTGAAAAATATGAAGAGTTTCAAAAGGTGTGAAATACATGAGGAGAATGAAACGGGCTGAAAAATAGGAGAAGCAAGAAGTGGTGTGGAAAAACATGAAGAGCCTGAAAAGGTGTGAAAAATATGAAGAGCTTCAAAAGGTGTGAAATACATGAGAGGCATGAAACTCTCTGAGAAAAAGAAGGAGCATGAAGCGGTGTTCAAAAACATGAAGAGCCTGAAAAGTTCTGAAAAATGAAGAGCTTCAAAAGGTGTCAAAAATCAGAGGAGCATGAAACGGTCTGAAAAATAGGAGGAGCATGAAGTGGTGTTGAAAAACATGAAGAGCCTGAAAGGGTGTGAAAATTATGAAGAGCTTCAAAAGGTGTCAAAAATATGAGAAGCATGAAACGGTCTGACAAATAGGAGGAGCATGAAGCGGTGTTGAAAAACATGAAGAGCCTGAAAAGGTGTGAAAAATATGAAGAGCTTCAAAAGGTGTCAAAAATATGAGGAGCATGAAACGGTCTGAAAAATAGGAGGAGCAAGAAACGGTGATCAAAACATGAAGAGCCTGAAAAGGTGTGAAAAATATGAAGATCTTCAAAAGGTGTCAAAAATATGAGGAGCATGAAACGGTCTGAAAAATAGGAGGAGCATGAAGCGGTGTTCAAAAACATGAAGAGCCTGAAAAGGTGTGAAAATATGAAGAGCTTCAAAAGGTGTCAAAAATATGAGGAGCATGAAACGGTCTGAAAAATAGGAGAAGCATGAAGCTGTGCTCAAATACTGAAGAGCCTGAGAAGGTGTGAAAAATATGAAGAGCTTGAAAATGTGTGAAAAATATGAACAGCTTCAAAGGTGTCAAAAATATGAGGAGTATGAAACGGTCCCAAAAACAGGAGGAGCATGAAGCAGTGTTCAAAAATATGGAAAGCCTGAAAAGGTATGAAATATATGAAGAGCTTCAAAAGTTGTCAAAAATATGTGGAGCAGGAAACGGTCTGAAAAATAGGAGGAGCATGAAGCGGGGTTGAAAAACATGAAGAGCCTGGAATGGTGTGAAAAATATGAAGAGCCACATAAAGTGTCAAAATTATGAGGAGCTTAAAACGGTCTGAAAAATAGGAGCAGCATGAAATGGTGTTCAAAAACATGAAGAGCCTGAAAAGGTGTGAAAAATATGAACAGCTTCAAAAGGTGTCAAATATATGAGGAGCATGAAACGGTCTGAAAAATAGGAGAAGCATGAAGCTGTGCTCAAATACATGAAGAGCCTGAAAACGTGTGAAAAATATGAAGAGCTTCAAAATGTGTGAAAAATATGAAGAGCTTCAAAGGTGTCAAAAATATGAGGAGAATGAAAGGGTCGCAAAAATAGGAGGAGCATGAAGCGGTGTTTAAAAACATGAAGAGCCTAAAAAGGTTTGAAATATATGAAGAGCTTAAAAAGTTGTCAAAAATATGAGGAGCATGAAACGGTCTGAAAAATAGGAAGAACATGAAACGGTGTTCAAAAATATGAAGAGCCTGGAATGGTGTGAAAAATATGAAGAGCCCCATAAAGTGTCAAAAATATGAGGAGCATGAAACGGTCTCAAAAATAGAAGCAGCATGAAAAGGTGTTCAAAAACATGAAGAGCCTGAAAAGGTGTGAAAAATATGAACAGCTTCAAAAGGTGTCAAATATATGAGGAGCATGAAACGGTCTTAAAAACAGGAGAAGCATGAAGCTGTGCTCAAATACATGAAGAGCCTTAGAAGGTGTGAAAAATATGAAGAGCTTCAAAATGTGTGAAAAATATGAAGAGCTTGAAAAGGTGTCAAAAATATGAGGAGCATGAAAAGGTCTGAAAAATACGAGGAGCTTGAAGTGGTTTTCAAAAACATAAAGAGCCTGAAAAGGTGTGAAAAATATGAAGAGCTTCAAATGGTGTCAAAAATGAGATGAGCATGAAACGGTCTGAAAAATAAGAGGAGCATGAAATGGTGATCAAAATGTGAAGACCTGAAAAGGTGTGAAAAATATGAAGAGTTTCAAAAGGTGTGAAATACATGAGGAGCATGAAACGGGCTGAAAAATAGGAGAAGCAAGAAGTGGTGTGGAAAAACATGAAGAGCCTGAAAAGGTGTGAAAAATATGAAGAGCTTCAAAAGGTGTGAAATACATGAGGAGCATGAAACTCTCTGAAAAATAGAAGGAGCATGAAGCGGTGTTCAAAAACATGAAGAGCCTGAAAAATTCTGAAAAATATGAAGAGCTTCAAAAGGTGTCAAAAATCAGAGGAGCATGAAACGGTCTGAAAAATAGGAGGAGCATGAAGTGGTGTTGAAAAACATGAAGAGCCTGAAAGGGTGTGAAAATTATGAAGAGCTTCAAAAGGTGTCAAAAATATGAGAAGCATGATATGGTCTGACAAATAGGAGGAGCATGAAGCGGTGTTGAAAAACATGAAGAGCCTGAAAAGGTGTGAAAAATATGAAGAGCTTCAAAAGGTGTCAAAAATATGAGGAGCATGAAACGGTCTGAAAAATAGGAGGAGCAAGAAACGGTGATCAAAAACATGAAGAGCCTGAAAAGGTGTGAAAAATATGAAGATCTTCAAAAGGTGTCAAAAATATGAGGAGCATGAAACGGTCTGAAAAATAGGAGGAGCATGAAGTGGTGTTCAAAAACATGAAGAGCCTGAAAAGGTGTGAAAATATGAAGAGCTTCAAAAGGTGTCAAAAATATGAGGAGCATGAAACGGTCTGAAAAATAGGAGAAGCATGAAGCTGTGCTCAAATACTGAAGAGCCTGAGAAGGTGTGAAAAATATGAAGAGCTTGAAAATGTGTGAAAAATATGAACAGCTTCAAAGGTGTCAAAAATATGAGGAGCATGAAACGGTCCCAAAAATAGGAGGAGCATGAAGTGGTGTTGAAATACATTAAGAGCCTGAAAAGGTGTGAAAAATATGAAGAGCTTCAAAAGGTGTGAAAAATATGAGGAGCGTGAAACGGTCTGAAAAATAGGAGGAGCATGAAGCGTTGTTCAAAAATATGAAGAGGCTGAAAATGTGTGAAAAATATGAAGAGCTTTAAAAGGTATCAAAAATATGGGAAGCATGAAACGGACTGAAAAATACGAGGAGCATGAAGCGGTGTTGACAAACATGAAGAGCTTGAAAAGGTGTGAAAAATATGAAGAGCTTCAAAAGGTGTCAAAAATATGAGGAGCATGAAACGGTGTGAAAAACAGGTGGAGCAAGAAAGAGTGTTGAAAAACATGAAGAGCTTGAAAATGTGTGAAAAATATAAGGAGCTTCAAAAGATGTGAAAAATATGAAGAGCTTCAAAAGGTGTCAAAAATGAGATGAGCAAGAAACGGTTTGAAAAATAGGAGGAGCATGAAGCGGTGTTGAAAAACATGAAGAACCTGAAAAATTGTGAGAAATATGAAGAGCTTCAACAGGTGTCAAAAATATGACGAGCATGAAACGCTCTGAAAAAGAGGAGGACATGAAGCGGTGTTGAAAAACATGAAGAGCCTGAAAAGTAGTGAAAAATATGAAGAGCTTCTAAAGGTGTCAAAAATATGAGGAGCATGTAACGGTCTTAAAAATACGAGGAGCATGAAGTGATGTTGAAAAACATGAATAGCCTGAATATGTGTGAAATATATGAAGAGATTAAAAATGTGACAAATATATGAGGAGCATGAAACGGTCTGAAAAATATGAGGAACATGAAGCGGTGTTCAAATATGAAGAGCCTGAAAATGTGTGAAAAATATGAAGAGCTTCAAAAGGTGTCAAAAATATGAGGAGCATGAATCGGTCTGAAAAATAGGAAGAGCATGAAGCTGTGTTCAAAAACATAAAGAGCCTGAAAATGTGTGAAAAATATGAAGAGCTTCAAAAGGTGTGAAAAATATGAGGAGCATGAAACAGCCTGAAAAATAGGAGGAGCACGAAGTGGTGTTCAAAAACATGAAGAGCCTGAAAAGGTGTGAAAAATATGAAGAGCTTCAAAAGGTGTCAAAAATATGATGAGCATGAAACGGTCTGAAAAATAGGAGGAGCATGAAGCGGTATTGAAAAACATGAAGAGCCTGAAATCTTGTGAAAAATATGAAGAGCTTCAAAAGATGTAAAAATTATGAAGAACTTCAAAAGGTGTCAAAAATGAGATGAGGATGAAACGGTCTGAAAAATAGGAGGAGCATGAAGCGGTGTTGAAAAACATGAAGAGCATGAAAAGGTGTGAAAAAAAGAAGAGCTTCAAAAGGTGTCAAAAATAGGAGGAGCATGAAAAGGTCTGAAAAATACGAGGAGCATAAAGTGGTGTTCAAAAAAATGAAGAGCATGAAAAGGTGTGAAAAATATGAAGAGCTTCAAAAGGTGTCAAAAATATGAGGAGCATGAAACGATCTGAAAAATAAGAGGAGCATGAAGTGGTGTTGAAATACATTAAGAGCCTGAAAAAGGTGTGAAACATATGAGGAGCATGAAACGGTCTGAAAAATAGGAGGAGCATGAAGCGATATTGAAAAACATGAAAAGCCTGAAAAGGTGTAAAAAACATGAAGAGCTTCAAAACTTGTCAAAAATGAGATGAGCATGAAACGGTCTGAAAAATAGGAGGAGCATGAAGCAGTGTTGAAAAAAATTAAGAGTCTGAAAAGGTGTGAAAAATATGAAGAGCTTCAAAAGGTGTGAAATATATGAGGAGCATGAAGCGGTCTGAAAAATAGGAGGAGTATGCAGCGGTTAAAAAACATGAAGAGCCTGAAAACGTCTGATAAAATATGAAGAGCTTCAAGGTGTCAAAAATATGAGGAGCATGAAGCAGTCTGAAAAATAGGAGGAGCATGAAACTGTCTGAAATATAGGAGAAGCATGAAGCGGAGTTGAAAAACATGAAGAGCATGAAAAGGTGTGAAAAATATGAACAGCATCAAAAGGTGTCAAATATATGAGGAGCATCAAACGGTCTGAAAAATAGGAGAAGCATGAAGCTGTGCTCAAATACTGAAGAGCCTGAGAAGGTGTGAAAAATATGAAGAGCTTGAAAATGTGTGAAAAATATGAACAGCTTCAAAGGTGTCAAAAATATGAGGAGCATGAAATGGTCTCAAAAATAGGAGGAGCATGAAGCAGTGTTCAAAAATATGGAAAGCCTGAAAAGGTATGAAATATATGAAGAGCTTCAAAAGTTGTCAAAAATATGTGGAGCATGAAACGGTCTGAAAAGTATGAGGAGCATGAAGCGGGGTTGAAAAACATGAAGAGCCTGGAATGGTGTGAAAAATATGAAGAGCCCCATAACGTGTCAAAAATATGAGGAGCTTAAAACGGTCTGAAAAATAGGAGCAGCATGAAATGGTGTTCAAAAACATGAAGAGCCTGAAAAGGTGTGAAAAATATGAACAGCTTCAAAAGGTGTCAAATATATGAGGAGCATGAAACGGTCTGAAAAATAGGAGAAGCATGAAGCTGTGCTCAAATACATGAAGAGCCTGAAAAGGTGTGAAAAATATGAAGAGCTTCAAAATGTGTGAAAAATATGAAGAGCTTCAAAGGTGTCAAAAATATGAGGAGCATGAAACGGTCGCAAAAATAGGAGGAGCATGAAGCGGTGTTTAAAAACATGAAGAGCCTAAAAAGGTTTGAAATATATGAAGAGCTTAAAAAGTTGTCAAAAATATGAGGAGCATGAAACGGTCTGAAAAATAGGAAGAACATGAAACGGTGTTCAAAAATATGAAGAGCCTGGAATGGTGTGAAAAATATGAAGAGCCCCATAAAGTGTCAAAAATATGAGGAGCATGAAACGGTCTCAAAAATAGAAGCAGCATGAAAAGGTGTTCAAAAACATGAAGAGCCTGAAAAGGTGTGAAAAATATGAACAGCTTCAAAAGGTGTCAAATATATGAGGAGCATGAAACGGTCTTAAAAACAGGAGAAGCATGAAGCTGTGCTCAAATACATGAAGAGCCTTAGAAGGTGTGAAAAATATGAAGAGCTTCAAAATGTGTGAAAAATATGAAGAGCTTGAAAAGGTGTCAAAAATATGAGGAGCATGAAAAGGTCTGAAAAATACGAGGAGCTTGAAGTGGTTTTCAAAAACATAAAGAGCCTGAAAAGGTGTGAAAAATATGAAGAGCTTCAAATGGTGTCAAAAATGAGATGAGCATGAAACGGTCTGAAAAATAAGAGGAGCATGAAATGGTGATCAAAAAGTGAAGACCTGAAAAGGTGTGAAAAATATGAAGAGTTTCAAAAGGTGTGAAATACATGAGGAGAATGAAACGGGCTGAAAAATAGGAGAAGCAAGAAGTGGTGTGGAAAAACATGAAGAGCCTGAAAAGGTGTGAAAAATATGAAGAGCTTCAAAAGGTGTGAAATACATGAGAGGCATGAAACTCTCTGAGAAAAAGAAGGAGCATGAAGCGGTGTTCAAAAACATGAAGAGCCTGAAAAGTTCTGAAAAATGAAGAGCTTCAAAAGGTGTCAAAAATCAGAGGAGCATGAAACGGTCTGAAAAATAGGAGGAGCATGAAGTGGTGTTGAAAAACATGAAGAGCCTGAAAGGGTGTGAAAATTATGAAGAGCTTCAAAAGGTGTCAAAAATATGAGAAGCATGAAACGGTCTGACAAATAGGAGGAGCATGAAGCGGTGTTGAAAAACATGAAGAGCCTGAAAAGGTGTGAAAAATATGAAGAGCTTCAAAAGGTGTCAAAAATATGAGGAGCATGAAACGGTCTGAAAAATAGGAGGAGCAAGAAACGGTGATCAAAACATGAAGAGCCTGAAAAGGTGTGAAAAATATGAAGATCTTCAAAAGGTGTCAAAAATATGAGGAGCATGAAACGGTCTGAAAAATAGGAGGAGCATGAAGCGGTGTTCAAAAACATGAAGAGCCTGAAAAGGTGTGAAAATATGAAGAGCTTCAAAAGGTGTCAAAAATATGAGGAGCATGAAACGGTCTGAAAAATAGGAGAAGCATGAAGCTGTGCTCAAATACTGAAGAGCCTGAGAAGGTGTGAAAAATATGAAGAGCTTGAAAATGTGTGAAAAATATGAACAGCTTCAAAGGTGTCAAAAATATGAGGAGTATGAAACGGTCCCAAAAACAGGAGGAGCATGAAGCAGTGTTCAAAAATATCGAAAGCCTGAAAAGGTATGAAATATATGAAGAGCTTCAAAAGTTGTCAAAAATATGTGGAGCAGGAAACGGTCTGAAAAATAGGAGGAGCATGAAGCGGGGTTGAAAAACATGAAGAGCCTGGAATGGTGTGAAAAATATGAAGAGCCACATAAAGTGTCAAAATTATGAGGAGCTTAAAACGGTCTGAAAAATAGGAGCAGCATGAAATGGTGTTCAAAAACATGAAGAGCCTGAAAAGGTGTGAAAAATATGAACAGCTTCAAAAGGTGTCAAATATATGAGGAGCA
Source organism: Dama dama (assembly GCF_033118175.1). NCBI lineage: Eukaryota > Metazoa > Chordata > Mammalia > Artiodactyla > Cervidae > Dama > Dama dama. The sequence goes on along the minus strand of NC_083688.1, from coordinate 62,920,697 downwards.
TGAAAAGGTCTGAAAAATAGGAGAAGCATGAAGCTGTGCTCAAATACATAAAGAGCCTGAAAAGGTGTGAAAAATATGAAGAGCTTCAAAATGTGTGAAAAATATGAAGAGCTTCAAAGGTGTCAAAAATATGAGGAGCATGAAACGGTCGCAAAAATAGGAGGAGCATGAAGCGGTGTTTAAAAACATGAAGAGCCTAAAAAGGTTTGAAATATATGAAGAGCTTAAAAAGTTGTCAAAAATATGAGGAGCATGAAACGGTCTGAAAAATAGGAAGAACATGAAATGGTGTTCAAAAATATGAAGAGCCTGGAATGGTGTGAAAAATATGAAGAGCCCCATAAAGTGTCAAAAATATGAGGAGCATGAAACGGTCTCAAAAATAGAAGCAGCATGAAAAGGTGTTCAAAAACATGAAGAGCCTGAAAAGGTGTGAAAAATATGAACAGCTTCAAAAGGTGTCAAATATATGAGGAGCATGAAACGGTCTTAAAAACAGGAGAAGCATGAAGCTGTGCTCAAATACATGAAGAGCCTTAGAAGGTGTGAAAAATATGAAGAGCTTCAAAATGTGTGAAAAATATGAAGAGCTTGAAAAGGTGTCAAAAATATGAGGAGCATGAAAAGGTCTGAAAAATACGAGGAGCTTGAAGTGGTTTTCAAAAACATAAAGAGCCTGAAAAGGTGTGAAAAATATGAAGAGCTTCAAATGGTGTCAAAAATGAGATGAGCATGAAACGGTCTGAAAAATAAGAGGAGCATGAAATGGTGATCAAAATGTGAAGACCTGAAAAGGTGTGAAAAATATGAAGAGTTTCAAAAGGTGTGAAATACATGAGGAGCATGAAACTCTCTGAAAAAAAGAAGGAGCATGAAGCGCTGTTCAAAAACATGAAGAGCCTGAAAAGTTGTGAAAAATATGAAGAGCTTCAAAAGGTGTCAAAAATCAGAGGAGCATGAAACGGTCTGAAAAATAGGAGGAGCATGAAGTGGTGTTGAAAAACATGAAGAGCCTGAAAGGGTGTGAAAATTATGAAGAGCTTCAAAAGGTGTCAAAAATATGAGGAGCATGAAACGGTCTGACAAATAGGAGGAGCATGAAGCGGTGTTGAAAAACATGAAGAGCCTGAAAAGGTGTGAAAAATATGAATAGCTTCAAAAGGTGTCAAAAATATGAGGAGCATGAAACGGTCTGAAAAATAGGAGGAGCAAGAAACGGTGATCAAAAACATGAAGAGCCTGAAAAGGTGTGAAAAATATGAAGATCTTCAAAAGGTGTCAAAAATATGAGGAGCATGAAACGGTCTGAAAAACTGGAGGAGCATGAAGCGGTGTTCAAAAACATGAAGAGCCTGAAAAGGTGTGAAAATATGAAGAGCTTCAAAAGGTGTCAAAAATATGAGGAGCATGAAACGGTCTGAAAAATAGGAGGAGAATGAGCGGTGTTCAAAAATATGAAGAGCCTGAAAAGGTGTGAAAAATATGAAGAGCTTGAAAATGTGTGAAATATATGAAGAGCTTCAAAAGGTGTCAAAAATGAGATGAGCATGAAACGGTCTGAAAAATAGGAGGAGCAAGAAACGGTGATCAAAAACATGAAGAGCCTGAAAAGGTGTGAAAAATATGAAGATCTTCAAAAGGTGTCAAAAATATGAGGAGCATGAAACGGTCTGAAAAACTGGAGGAGCATGAAGCGGTGTTCAAAAACATGAAGAGCCTGAAAAGGTGTGAAAAATATGAAGAGCTTCAAAAGGTGTCAAAATTACAAGGAGCATGAAACAGTCTGAAAAATAGGAGTATGAAGCGGTGTTCAAAAATATGAAGAGCCTGAAAAGGTGTGAAAAATATGAAGAGCTTCAAAATGTGTCAAAAATATGAGAAGCATGAAACGGTCTGAAATATAGGAGGAGCATGAAGCGGTGTTGAAAAACATGAGGAGCCTGAGAACTTGTGAAAAATATGAAAAGCTTCAAAAGGTGTCAAAATGAGATGAGCATGAAACGGTCTGAAATATAGGAGGAGCATGAAGTGGTGTTGAAAAAAATGAAGAGCCTGAAAAGGTGTGAAATATATGAAGAGCTTCAAAAGGTGTCAAAAATATGAGGAGAATGAAACGGTCTGAAAAATAGGAGGATCATGAAACTGTGTTGAAAAACATGAAGAGTCTGAAAAGGTGGGAAATATATGAAGAGCTGGAAAAGGTGTCAAAAATGAGATGAGCATGAAACGGTGTGAAAACTAGGAGGAGCATGAAACGGTTTTAAAAAAAATGAAGAGGCTGAAAAGGTGTGAAATATATGAAGAGCTTCAAGAGGTGTCAAAAATATGAAGAGCATGAAGTGGTCTGACAAATAGGAGGATCATGAAGCGGTGTTCAAAAACATGAAGAGCCTGAAAAGGTGTGAAAAATATGAAGAGCTTCAAAAGGTGTCAAAAATGAGATGAGCATGAAACGGTCTGAAAAATAGGAGGAGTATGAAGCGGTGTTGAAAAACATGAAGAGCCTAAAAAGTTGTGAAAAATATGAAAAGCTTCAAAAGGGGTCAAAAATGAGATGAGCATGAAACGGTCTGAAAAATAGGAGGATCATGTAACGGTGTTGAAAAACATGAAAAGCCTGAAAAGGTGTGAAAAATATGAGGAGCTTCAAAAGGTGTGAAAAATAAGAGGAGCATGAAACGGTCTGAAAAATAGGAGTAGCATGAAGCTGTGTTCAAAAACATGAAGAGCCTGAAAAGGTGTGAAAAATATGAGCAGGATGAAACGGTCTGAAAATTAGGAGGAGCATGAAGCGGTGTTCAAAAAAAAAATAGAGCCTGAAAAGGTGTTAAAAATATGAAGAGCTTCAAAAAGTGTAAAAAATATGAGGAGCATGAAACGGTCTGAAATAGAGAAGCAGCATGAAACGGTGTTGAAAAACATGAAGTCCCTCAAAAGATGTGAAAAATATGAAGAGTTTCAAAAGGTGTCAAACATATGAAGAGCATGAAACCGTCTGAAAAATAGGAGGATCATGAAGCAGTGTTCAAAAACATGAAGAGCCTGAAAAGGTGTGAAAAATATGACGAGCTTCAAAAGGTGTGAAAAATATGAGGAGCATGAAACAGCCTGAAAAATAGGAGGAGCACGAAGTGGTGTTCAAAAACATGAAGAGCCTGAAAAGGTGTGAAAAATATGAAGAGCTTCAAAAGGTGTCAAAAATATGATGAGCATGAAACGGTCTGAAAAATAGGAGGAGCATGAAGCGGTATTGAAAAACATGAAGAGCCTGAAATCTTGTGAAAAATATGAAGAGCTTCAAAAGATGTAAAAATTATGAAGAACTTCAAAAGGTGTCAAAAATGAGATGAGGATGAAACGGTCTGAAAAATAGGAGGAGCATGAAGCGGTGTTGAAAAACATGAAGAGCATGAAAAGGTGTGAAAAAAAGAAGAGCTTCAAAAGGTGTCAAAAATAGGAGGAGCATGAAAAGGTCTGAAAAATACGAGGAGCATAAAGTGGTGTTCAAAAAAATGAAGAGCATGAAAACGTGTGAAAAATATGAAGAGCTTCAAAAGGTGTCAAAAATATGAGGAGCATGAAACGATCTGAAAAATAAGAGGAGCATGAAGTGGTGTTGAAATACATTAAGAGCCTGAAAAAGGTGTGAAACATATGAGGAGCATGAAACGGTCTGAAAAATAGGAGGAGCATGAAGCGATATTGAAAAACATGAAAAGCCTGAAAAGGTGTAAAAAACATGAAGAGCTTCAAAACTTGTCAAAAATGAGATGAGCATGAAACGGTCTGAAAAATAGGAGGAGCATGAAGCAGTGTTGAAAAAAATTAAGAGTCTGAAAAGGTGTGAAAAATATGAAGAGCTTCAAAAGGTGTGAAATATATGAGGAGCATGAAGCGGTCTGAAAAATAGGAGGAGTATGCAGCGGTTAAAAAACATGAAGAGCCTGAAAACGTCTGATAAAATATGAAGAGCTTCAAGGTGTCAAAAATATGAGGAGCATGAAGCAGTCTGAAAAATAGGAGGAGCATGAAACTGTCTGAAATATAGGAGAAGCATGAAGCGGAGTTGAAAAACATGAAGAGCATGAAAAGGTGTGAAAAATATGAACAGCATCAAAAGGTGTCAAATATATGAGGAGCATCAAACGGTCTGAAAAATAGGAGAAGCATGAAGCTGTGCTCAAATACTGAAGAGCCTGAGAAGGTGTGAAAAATATGAAGAGCTTGAAAATGTGTGAAAAATATGAACAGCTTCAAAGGTGTCAAAAATATGAGGAGCATGAAATGGTCTCAAAAATAGGAGGAGCATGAAGCAGTGTTCAAAAATATGGAAAGCCTGAAAAGGTATGAAATATATGAAGAGCTTCAAAAGTTGTCAAAAATATGTGGAGCATGAAACGGTCTGAAAAGTATGAGGAGCATGAAGCGGGGTTGAAAAACATGAAGAGCCTGGAATGGTGTGAAAAATATGAAGAGCCCCATAACGTGTCAAAAATATGAGGAGCTTAAAACGGTCTGAAAAATAGGAGCAGCATGAAATGGTGTTCAAAAACATGAAGAGCCTGAAAAGGTGTGAAAAATATGAACAGCTTCAAAAGGTGTCAAATATATGAGGAGCATGAAACGGTCTGAAAAATAGGAGAAGCATGAAGCTGTGCTCAAATACATGAAGAGCCTGAAAAGGTGTGAAAAATATGAAGAGCTTCAAAATGTGTGAAAAATATGAAGAGCTTCAAAGGTGTCAAAAATATGAGGAGCATGAAACGGTCGCAAAAATAGGAGGAGCATGAAGCGGTGTTTAAAAACATGAAGAGCCTAAAAAGGTTTGAAATATATGAAGAGCTTAAAAAGTTGTCAAAAATATGAGGAGCATGAAACGGTCTGAAAAATAGGAAGAACATGAAACGGTGTTCAAAAATATGAAGAGCCTGGAATGGTGTGAAAAATATGAAGAGCCCCATAAAGTGTCAAAAATATGAGGAGCATGAAACGGTCTCAAAAATAGAAGCAGCATGAAAAGGTGTTCAAAAACATGAAGAGCCTGAAAAGGTGTGAAAAATATGAACAGCTTCAAAAGGTGTCAAATATATGAGGAGCATGAAACGGTCTTAAAAACAGGAGAAGCATGAAGCTGTGCTCAAATACATGAAGAGCCTTAGAAGGTGTGAAAAATATGAAGAGCTTCAAAATGTGTGAAAAATATGAAGAGCTTGAAAAGGTGTCAAAAATATGAGGAGCATGAAAAGGTCTGAAAAATACGAGGAGCTTGAAGTGGTTTTCAAAAACATAAAGAGCCTGAAAAGGTGTGAAAAATATGAAGAGCTTCAAATGGTGTCAAAAATGAGATGAGCATGAAACGGTCTGAAAAATAAGAGGAGCATGAAATGGTGATCAAAAAGTGAAGACCTGAAAAGGTGTGAAAAATATGAAGAGTTTCAAAAGGTGTGAAATACATGAGGAGAATGAAACGGGCTGAAAAATAGGAGAAGCAAGAAGTGGTGTGGAAAAACATGAAGAGCCTGAAAAGGTGTGAAAAATATGAAGAGCTTCAAAAGGTGTGAAATACATGAGAGGCATGAAACTCTCTGAGAAAAAGAAGGAGCATGAAGCGGTGTTCAAAAACATGAAGAGCCTGAAAAGTTCTGAAAAATGAAGAGCTTCAAAAGGTGTCAAAAATCAGAGGAGCATGAAACGGTCTGAAAAATAGGAGGAGCATGAAGTGGTGTTGAAAAACATGAAGAGCCTGAAAGGGTGTGAAAATTATGAAGAGCTTCAAAAGGTGTCAAAAATATGAGAAGCATGAAACGGTCTGACAAATAGGAGGAGCATGAAGCGGTGTTGAAAAACATGAAGAGCCTGAAAAGGTGTGAAAAATATGAAGAGCTTCAAAAGGTGTCAAAAATATGAGGAGCATGAAACGGTCTGAAAAATAGGAGGAGCAAGAAACGGTGATCAAAACATGAAGAGCCTGAAAAGGTGTGAAAAATATGAAGATCTTCAAAAGGTGTCAAAAATATGAGGAGCATGAAACGGTCTGAAAAATAGGAGGAGCATGAAGCGGTGTTCAAAAACATGAAGAGCCTGAAAAGGTGTGAAAATATGAAGAGCTTCAAAAGGTGTCAAAAATATGAGGAGCATGAAACGGTCTGAAAAATAGGAGAAGCATGAAGCTGTGCTCAAATACTGAAGAGCCTGAGAAGGTGTGAAAAATATGAAGAGCTTGAAAATGTGTGAAAAATATGAACAGCTTCAAAGGTGTCAAAAATATGAGGAGTATGAAACGGTCCCAAAAACAGGAGGAGCATGAAGCAGTGTTCAAAAATATCGAAAGCCTGAAAAGGTATGAAATATATGAAGAGCTTCAAAAGTTGTCAAAAATATGTGGAGCAGGAAACGGTCTGAAAAATAGGAGGAGCATGAAGCGGGGTTGAAAAACATGAAGAGCCTGGAATGGTGTGAAAAATATGAAGAGCCACATAAAGTGTCAAAATTATGAGGAGCTTAAAACGGTCTGAAAAATAGGAGCAGCATGAAATGGTGTTCAAAAACATGAAGAGCCTGAAAAGGTGTGAAAAATATGAACAGCTTCAAAAGGTGTCAAATATATGAGGAGCATGAAAAGGTCTGAAAAATAGGAGAAGCATGAAGCTGTGCTCAAATACATAAAGAGCCTGAAAAGGTGTGAAAAATATGAAGAGCTTCAAAATGTGTGAAAAATATGAAGAGCTTCAAAGGTGTCAAAAATATGAGGAGCATGAAACGGTCGCAAAAATAGGAGGAGCATGAAGCGGTGTTTAAAAACATGAAGAGCCTAAAAAGGTTTGAAATATATGAAGAGCTTAAAAAGTTGTCAAAAATATGAGGAGCATGAAACGGTCTGAAAAATAGGAAGAACATGAAATGGTGTTCAAAAATATGAAGAGCCTGGAATGGTGTGAAAAATATGAAGAGCCCCATAAAGTGTCAAAAATATGAGGAGCATGAAACGGTCTCAAAAATAGAAGCAGCATGAAAAGGTGTTCAAAAACATGAAGAGCCTGAAAAGGTGTGAAAAATATGAACAGCTTCAAAAGGTGTCAAATATATGAGGAGCATGAAACGGTCTTAAAAACAGGAGAAGCATGAAGCTGTGCTCAAATACATGAAGAGCCTTAGAAGGTGTGAAAAATATGAAGAGCTTCAAAATGTGTGAAAAATATGAAGAGCTTGAAAAGGTGTCAAAAATATGAGGAGCATGAAAAGGTCTGAAAAATACGAGGAGCTTGAAGTGGTTTTCAAAAACATAAAGAGCCTGAAAAGGTGTGAAAAATATGAAGAGCTTCAAATGGTGTCAAAAATGAGATGAGCATGAAACGGTCTGAAAAATAAGAGGAGCATGAAATGGTGATCAAAATGTGAAGACCTGAAAAGGTGTGAAAAATATGAAGAGTTTCAAAAGGTGTGAAATACATGAGGAGCATGAAACTCTCTGAAAAAAAGAAGGAGCATGAAGCGGTGTTCAAAAACATGAAGAGCCTGAAAAGTTGTGAAAAATATGAAGAGCTTCAAAAGGTGTCAAAAATCAGAGGAGCATGAAACGGTCTGAAAAATAGGAGGAGCATGAAGTGGTGTTGAAAAACATGAAGAGCCTGAAAGGGTGTGAAAATTATGAAGAGCTTCAAAAGGTGTCAAAAATATGAGGAGCATGAAACGGTCTGACAAATAGGAGGAGCATGAAGCGGTGTTGAAAAACATGAAGAGCCTGAAAAGGTGTGAAAAATATGAATAGCTTCAAAAGGTGTCAAAAATATGAGGAGCATGAAACGGTCTGAAAAATAGGAGGAGCAAGAAACGGTGATCAAAAACATGAAGAGCCTGAAAAGGTGTGAAAATATGAAGAGCTTCAAAAGGTGTCAAAAATATGAGGAGCATGAAACGGTCTGAAAAATAGGAGGAGAATGAGCGGTGTTCAAAAATATGAAGAGCCTGAAAAGGTGTGAAAAATATGAAGAGCTTGAAAATGTGTGAAATATATGAAGAGCTTCAAAAGGTGTCAAAAATGAGATGAGCATGAAACGGTCTGAAAAATTGGAGGAGCATGAAACGGTGTTGAAAAACATGAAGAGCCTGAAAAGGTGTGAAAAATATGAAGAGCTTCAAAAGGTGTCGAAAATATTAGGAGCATGTAACAGTCTGAAAAATAGGAGGAGCATGAAGCAGTGTTGAAAAACATGAAGAGCCTGAAAAGGTGTGAAAAATATGAAGAGCTTCAAAAGGTGTCAAAATTACAAGGAGCATGAAACAGTCTGAAAAATAGGAGTATGAAGCGGTGTTCAAAAATATGAAGAGCCTGAAAAGGTGTGAAAAATATGAAGAGCTTCAAAATGTGTCAAAAATATGAGAAGCATGAAACGGTCTGAAATATAGGAGGAGCATGAAGCGGTGTTGAAAAACATGAGGAGCCTGAGAACTTGTGAAAAATATGAAAAGCTTCAAAAGGTGTCAAAATGAGATGAGCATGAAACGGTCTGAAATATAGGAGGAGCATGAAGTGGTGTTGAAAAAAATGAAGAGCCTGAAAAGGTGTGAAATATATGAAGAGCTTCAAAAGGTGTCAAAAATATGAGGAGAATGAAACGGTCTGAAAAATAGGAGGATCATGAAACTGTGTTGAAAAACATGAAGAGTCTGAAAAGGTGGGAAATATATGAAGAGCTGGAAAAGGTGTCAAAAATGAGATGAGCATGAAACGGTGTGAAAACTAGGAGGAGCATGAAACGGTTTTAAAAAAAATGAAGAGGCTGAAAAGGTGTGAAATATATGAAGAGCTTCAAGAGGTGTCAAAAATATGAAGAGCATGAAGTGGTCTGACAAATAGGAGGATCATGAAGCGGTGTTCAAAAACATGAAGAGCCTGAAAAGGTGTGAAAAATATGAAGAGCTTCAAAAGGTGTCAAAAATGAGATGAGCATGAAACGGTCTGAAAAATAGGAGGAGTATGAAGCGGTGTTGAAAAACATGAAGAGCCTAAAAAGTTGTGAAAAATATGAAAAGCTTCAAAAGGGGTCAAAAATGAGATGAGCATGAAACGGTCTGAAAAATAGGAGGATCATGTAACGGTGTTGAAAAACATGAAAAGCCTGAAAAGGTGTGAAAAATATGAAGAGCTTCAAAAGGTGTCAAAAATATGAGGTGCATGAAACGGTCTGAAAAATAGGAGGAGCATGAAGCGGTGTTGAAAAACATGAGGAGCCTGAGAACTTGTGAAAAATATGAAGAGCTTGAAAAGGTGTCAAAAATGAGATGAGCATGAAACGGTCTGAAATATACGAGGAGCATGAAGTGGTGTTGAAAAAAATGAAGAGCCTGAAAAGGTGGGAAAAATATGAAGAGCTTCAAAAGGTGTCAAAATTACAAGGAGCATGAAACGGCCTGAAAAATAGGAGGAGTATGAAGCGGTGTTCAAAAACATGAAGAGCCTTAAAAGGTGTGAAAAATATGAAGAGCTTCAAAAGGTGTCAAAAATATGAGAAGCATGAAACGGTCTGAAAAATAGGAGGAGCATGAAGCGGTGTTGAAAAACATGAGGAGCCTGAGAACTTGTGAAAAATATGAAGAGCTTGAAAAGGTGTCAAAAATGAGATGAGCATGAAACGGTCTGAAATATAGGAGGAGCATGAAGTGGTGTTGAAAAAAATGAAGAGCCTGAAAAGGTGAGAAAAATATGAAGAGCTTCAAAAGGTGTCAAAAATATGAGGAGCATGAAACGGTCTGAAAAATAGGAGGAGCATGAAGCGGTTTTCAAAAACATGAAGTGCCTGAAAAGGTGTGAAAAATATGAAGAGCTTGAAAAGCTGTGAAATATATGAGGAGCTTCAAAAGGTGTCAAAAATGAGATGAGCATGAAACGGTGTGAAAAATAGGAGGAGCATGAAGCGGTTTTAAAAAAAATGAAGAGGTTGAAAAGGTGTGAAATATATGAAGAGCTTCAAGAGGTGTCAAAAATCAGAGGAGCATGAAACGGTCTGAAAAATAGGAGGAGCATGAAGTGGTGTTGAAAAACATGAAGAGCCTGAAAGGGTGTGAAAATTATGAAGAGCTTCAAAAGGTGTCAAAAATATGAGGAGCATGAAACGGTCTGACAAATAGGAGGAGCATGAAGCGGTGTTGAAAAACATGAAGAGCCTGAAAAGGTGTGAAAAATATGAATAGCTTCAAAAGGTGTCAAAAATATGAGGAGCATGAAACGGTCTGAAAAATAGGAGGAGCAAGAAACGGTGATCAAAAACATGAAGAGCCTGAAAAGGTGTGAAAAATATGAAGATCTTCAAAAGGTGTCAAAAATATGAGGAGCATGAAACGGTCTGAAAAACTGGAGGAGCATGAAGCGGTGTTCAAAAACATGAAGAGCCTGAAAAGGTGTGAAAATATGAAGAGCTTCAAAAGGTGTCAAAAATATGAGGAGCATGAAACGGTCTGAAAAATAGGAGGAGAATGAGCGGTGTTCAAAAATATGAAGAGCCTGAAAAGGTGTGAAAAATATGAAGAGCTTGAAAATGTGTGAAATATATGAAGAGCTTCAAAAGGTGTCAAAAATGAGATGAGCATGAAACGGTCTGAAAAATAGGAGGAGCATGAAACGGTGTTGAAAAACATGAAGAGCCTGAAAAGGTGTGAAAAATATGAAGAGCTTCAAAAGGTGTCAAAATTACAAGGAGCATGAAACAGTCTGAAAAATAGGAGTATGAAGCGGTGTTCAAAAATATGAAGAGCCTGAAAAGGTGTGAAAAATATGAAGAGCTTCAAAATGTGTCAAAAATATGAGAAGCATGAAACGGTCTGAAATATAGGAGGAGCATGAAGCGGTGTTGAAAAACATGAGGAGCCTGAGAACTTGTGAAAAATATGAAAAGCTTCAAAAGGTGTCAAAATGAGATGAGCATGAAACGGTCTGAAATATAGGAGGAGCATGAAGTGGTGTTGAAAAAAATGAAGAGCCTGAAAAGGTGTGAAATATATGAAGAGCTTCAAAAGGTGTCAAAAATATGAGGAGAATGAAACGGTCTGAAAAATAGGAGGATCATGAAACTGTGTTGAAAAACATGAAGAGTCTGAAAAGGTGGGAAATATATGAAGAGCTGGAAAAGGTGTCAAAAATGAGATGAGCATGAAACGGTGTGAAAACTAGGAGGAGCATGAAGCGGTTTTAAAAAAAATGAAGAGGCTGAAAAGGTGTGAAATATATGAAGAGCTTCAAGAGGTGTCAAAAATATGAAGAGCATGAAGTGGTCTGACAAATAGGAGGATCATGAAGCGGTGTTCAAAAACATGAAGAGCCTGAAAAGGTGTGAAAAATATGAAGAGCTTCAAAAGGTGTCAAAAATGAGACGAGCATGAAACGGTCTGAAAAATAGGAGGAGTATGAAGCGGTGTTGAAAAACATGAAGAGCCTAAAAAGTTGTGAAAAATATGAAAAGCTTCAAAAGGGGTCAAAAATGAGATGAGCATGAAACGGTCTGAAAAATAGGAGGATCATGTAACGGTGTTGAAAAACATGAAAAGCCTGAAAAGGTGTGAAAAATATGAGGAGCTTCAAAAGGTGTGAAAAATAAGAGGAGCATGAAACGGTCTGAAAAATAGGAGTAGCATGAAGCTGTGTTCAAAAACATGAAGAGCCTGAAAAGGTGTGAAAAATATGAGCAGGATGAAACGGTCTGAAAATTAGGAGGAGCATGAAGCGGTGTTCAAAAAAAAAATAGAGCCTGAAAAGGTGTTAAAAATATGAAGAGCTTCAAAAAGTGTAAAAAATATGAGGAGCATGAAACGGTCTGAAATAGAGAAGCAGCATGAAACGGTGTTGAAAAACATGAAGTCCCTCAAAGGTGTGAAAAATATGAAGAGTTTCAAAAGGTGTCAAACATATGAAGAGCATGAAACCGTCTGAAAAATAGGAGGATCATGAAGCAGTGTTCAAAAACATGAAGAGCCTGAAAAGGTGTGAAAAATATGACGAGCTTCAAAAGGTGTTAAAAACATGAGGAGCATGAAACGGGCTGAAAAATAGGAGAAGCATGAAGTGGTGTTGAAAAACATGAAGAGCCTGAAAAAGTGTGAAAAATATGAAGAGCTTCAGAAGGTGTGAAAAATATGAAGAGCTTCAACAGGTGTCAAAAATTAGATGAGCATGAAACGGTCTGAAAAATTGGAGGAGCAAGAAGTAGTGTTGAAAAAAATGAAGAGCCTGAAAAGGTGTGAAAAATACGAAGAGCTTCAAAAGGTGTCAAAAATATGAGGAGCATGAAACGGTCTGAAAAATAAGAGGAGCATGAAGCGGTGTTGAAAAACATGAAGAGCCTGAAAAGGGGTGAAAAATATGAAGAGCTTGAAAAGGTGTCAAAAATATGAGGAGCATGTAACAGTCTGAAAAATAGGAGGAGCATGAAGCGGTGTTGAAAAACATGAAGAGCCTGAAAAGGTGTGAAAAATATGAAGAGCTTCAAAAGGAGTCAAAATTACAAGGAGCATGAAACGGCCTGAAAAATAGGAGGAGCATGAAGCGGTGTTCAAAAATATGAAGAGCCTGAAAAGGTGTGAAAAATATGAAGAGCTTCAAAAGGTGTCAAAAATATGAGGTGCATGAAACGGTCTGAAAAATAGGAGGAGCATGAAGCGGTGTTGAAAAACATGAGGAGCCTGAGAACTTGTGAAAAATATGAAGAGCTTGAAAAGGTTTCAAAAATGAGATGAGCATGAAACGGTCTGAAATATACGAGGAGCATGAAGTGGTGTTGAAAAAAATGAAGAGCCTGAAAAGGTGGGAAAAATATGAAGAGCTTCAAAAGGTGTCAAAATTACAAGGAGCATGAAACGGCCTGAAAAATAGGAGGAGTATGAAGCGGTGTTCAAAAACATGAAGAGCCTTAAAAGGTGTGAAAAATATGAAGAGCTTCAAAAGGTGTCAAAAATATGAGAAGCATGAAACGGTCTGAAAAATAGGAGGAGCATGAAGCGGTGTTGAAAAACATGAGGAGCCTGAGAACTTGTGAAAAATATGAAGAGCTTGAAAAGGTGTCAAAAATGAGATGAGCATGAAACGGTCTGAAATATAGGAGGAGCATGAAGTGGTGTTGAAAAAAATGAAGAGCCTGAAAATGTGGGAAAAATATGAAGAGCTTCAAAAGGTGTCAAAAATATGAGGAGCATGAAACGGTCTGAAAAATAGGAGGAGCATGAAGCGGTTTTCAAAAACATGAAGTGCCTGAAAAGGTGTGAAAAATATGAAGAGCTTGAAAAGCTGTGAAATATATGAGGAGCTTCAAAAGGTGTCAAAAATGAGATGAGCATGAAACGGTGTGAAAAATAGGAGGAGCATGAAGCGGTTTTAAAAAAAATGAAGAGGTTGAAAAGGTGTGAAATATATGAAGAGCTTCAAGAGGTGTCAAAAATATGAAGAGCATGAATGGTCTGAAAAATAGGAGGATCATGAAGCGGAGTTCAAAAACATGAAGAGCCTGAAAAGGTGTGAATAATATGATGAGCTTCAAAAGGTGTGAAAAATATGAGGAGCATGAAACGGTCTGAAAAATTGGAGAAGCATGAAGTGGTGTTGAAAAACATGAAGAGCCTGAAAAGGAGAGAAAAATATGAATAGCTTCAAAAGGTGTGAAATACATGAGGAGCATGAAACAGTCTGAAATATAGGAGAAGCATGAAGTGGTGTTGAAAAACATGAAGAGTCTGAAAAGGAGTGAAAAATATGAATAGCTTCAAAAAGTGTCAAACATATGAAGATCATGAAACGGTCTGAAAAATAAGAGGATCCTGAAGCAGTGGTCAAAAACATGAAGAGCCTGAAAATGTGTGAAAAATATTCAGAGCTTCAAAACGTGTGAAATATATGTGGAGCATGAAACCGTCTGAAAAATAGGAGGAGCATGAAACGGTGATTAAAAACATGAAGAGCCTGAAAAGGTGTGAAAAATATGAAGAGCTTCAAAAGGTGTCAAAAATGAGATGAGCATGAAACGGTCTGAAAAATAGGAGGAGTATGAAGCGGTGTTGAAAAACATGAAGAGCCTAAAAAGTTGTGAAAAATATGAAAAGCTTCAAAAGGGGTCAAAAATGAGATGATCATGAAACGGTCTGAAAAATAGGAGGATCATGTAACGGTGTTGAAAAACATGAAAAGCCTGAAAAGGTGTGAAAAATATGAGGAGCTTCAAAAGGTGTGAAAAATAAGATGAGCATGAAACGGTCTGAAAAATAGGAGTAGCATGAAGCTGTGTTCAAAAACATGAAGAGCCTGAAAAGGTGTGAAAAATATGAGCAGGATGAAACGGTCTGAAAATTAGGAGGAGCATGAAGCGGTGTTCAAAAAAAATAGAGCCTGAAAAGGTGTTAAAAATATGAAGAGCTTCAAAAGGTGTAAAAAATATGAGGAGCATGAAACGGTCTGAAATAGAGAAGCAGCATGAAACGGTGTTGAAAAACATGAAGTCCCTCAAAAGATGTGAAAAATATGAAGAGTTTCAAAAGGTGTCAAACATATGAAGAGCATGAAACCGTCTGAAAAATAGGAGGATCATGAAGCAGTGTTCAAAAACATGAAGAGCCTGAAAAGGTGTGAAAAATATGACGAGCTTCAAAAGGTGTGAAAAACATGAGGAGCATGAAACGGGCTGAAAAATAGGAGAAGCATGAAGTGGTGTTGAAAAACATGAAGAGCCTGAAAAGTGTGAAAAATATGAAGAGCTTCAGAAGGTGTGAAAAATATGAAGAGCTTCAACAGGTGTCAAAAATTAGATGAGCATGAAACGGTCTGAAAATTTGGAGGAGCAAGAAGTAGTGTTGAAAAAAATGAAGAGCCTGAAAAGGTGTGAAAAATACGAAGAGCTTCAAAAGGTGTCAAAAATATGAGGAGCATGAAGCGGTCTGAAAAATAAGAGGAGCATGAAGCGGTGTTGAAAAACATGAAGAGCCTGAAAAGGGGTGAAAAATATGAAGAGCTTGAAAAGGTGTCAAAAATATGAGGAGCATGTAACAGTCTGAAAAATAGGAGGAGCATGAAGCGGTGTTGAAAAACATGAAGAGCCTGAAAAGGTGTGAAAAATATGAAGAGCTTCAAAAGGTGTCAAAATTACAAGGAGCATGAAACGGCCTGAAAAATAGGAGGAGCATGAAGCGGTGTTCAAAAATATGAAGAGCCTGAAAAGGTGTGAAAAATATGAAGAGCTTCAAAAGGTGTCAAAAATATGAGAAGCATGAAACGGTCTGAAAAATAGGAGGAGCATGAAGCGGTGTTGAAAAACATGAGGAGCCTGAGAACTTGTGAAAAATATGAAGAGCTTGAAAAGGTGTCAAAAATGAGATGAGCATGAAACGGTCTGAAATATACGAGGAGCATGAAGTGGTGTTGAAAAAAATGAAGAGCCTGAAAAGGTGTGAAAAATATGAAGAGCTTCAAAAGGTGTCAAAATTACAAGGAGCATGAAACGGCCTGAAAAATAGGAGGAGTATGAAGCGGTGTTCAAAAACATGAAGAGCCTTAAAAGGTGTGAAAAATATGAAGAGCTTCAAAAGGTGTCAAAAATATGAGAAGCATGAAACGGTCTGAAAAATAGGAGGAGCATGAAGCGGTGTTGAAAAACATGAGGAGCCTGAGAACTTGTGAAAAATATGAAGAGCTTGAAAAGGTGTCAAAAATGAGATGAGCATGAAACGGTCTGAAATATAGGAGGAGCATGAAGTGGTGTTGAAAAACATGAAGAGCCTGAAAATGTGGGAAAAATATGAAGAGCTTCAAAAGGTGTCAAAAATATGAGGAGCATGAAACGGTCTGAAAAATAGGAGGAGCATGAAGCGGTTTTCAAAAACATGAAGTGCCTGAAAAGGTCTGAAAAATATGAAGAGCTTGAAAAGGTGTGAAATATATGAGGAGCTACAAAAGGTGTCAAAAATGAGATGAGCATGAAACGGTGTGAAAAATAGGAGGAGCATGAAGCGGTTTTAAAAAAAATGAAGAGGCTGAAAAGGTGTGAAATATATGAAGAGCTTCAAGAGGTGTCAAAAATATGAAGAGCATGAATGGTCTGAAAAATAGGAGGATCATGAAGCGGAGTTCAAAAACATGAAGAGCCTGAAAAGGTGTGAATAATATGAAGAGCTTCAAAAGGTGTGAAAAATATGAGGAGCATGAAACGGTCTGAAAAATTGGAGAAGCATGAAGTGGTGTTGAAAAACATGAAGAACCTGAAAAGGAGTGAAAAATATGAATAGCTTCAAAAGGTGTGAAATACATGAGGAGCATGAAACAGTCTGAAATATAGGAGAAGCATGAAGTGGTGTTGAAAAACATGAAGAGCCTGAAAAGGAGTGAAAAATATGAATAGCTTCAAAAGGTGTCAAACATATGAAGATCATGAAACGGTCTGAAAAATAAGAGGATCATGAAGCAGTGGTCAAAAACATGAAGAGCCTGAAAATGTGTGAAAAATATTCAGAGCTTCAAAACGTGTCAAATATATGTGGAGCATGAAACCGTCTGAAAAATAGGAGGAGCATGAAATGGTGATTAAAAACATGAAGAGCCTGAAAAGGTCTGAAAAATATGAAGAGTTTCAAAAGGTGTGAAATACATGAGGAGCATGAAACAGGCCGAAAAATTGGAGAAACATGAAGTGGTGTGGAAAAACATGAAGAGCCTAAAAAGTTGTGAGAAATATGAAGAGCTTCAAAAGATGTGAAATACATGAGGAGTATGAAACTCTCTGAAAAATAGGAGGAGCATGAAGCGGTGTCAAAAACATGAAGAGCCTAAAAAGTTGTGAGAAATATGAAGAGCTTCAAAAGGTGTCAAAAATGAGATGAGCATGAAACGGTCTGAAAAATAGGAGGAGTATGAAGCGGTGTTGAAAAACATGAAGAGCCTAAAAAGTTGTGAAAAATATGAAAAGCTTCAAAAGGGGTCAAAATTGAGATGAGCATGAAACGGTCTGAAAAATAGGAGGATCATGTAACGGTGTTGAAAAATATGAAAAGCCTGAAAAGGTGTGAAAAATATGAGGAGCTTCAAAAGGTGTGAAAAATATGAGGAGCATGAAACGGTCTGAAATAGAGAATCAGCATGAAACGGTGTTGAAAAACATGAAGGCCCTCAAAAGGTGTGAAAAATATGAAGAGCTTCAAAAGGTGTCAAACATATGAAGAGCATGAAACCGTCTGAAAAATAGGAGGATCATGAAGCAGTGTTCAAAAACATGAAGAGCCTGAAAAGGTGTGAAAAATATTCAGAGCTTCAAAATGTGTCAAATATATGAGGAGCATGAAAAGGTCTGAAAAATAGGAGGAGGATGAAACGGTGATTAAAAACATAAAGAGCCTGAAAAGCTGTGAAAAATATGAAGAGCTTCAAAAGGTGTCAAAAATATGAGGAGCATGAAACGGTCTGAAAAATAGGAGGATCATGAAGCGGGGTTCAAAAACATGGAAAACCTGAAAAGGTGTGAAAAATATGAAGAGCTTCAAAAAGTGTCAAAAATATGAGGAGCAAGAAACGGTCTGAAAAAATAGGAGGAGAATGAAGCAGTGTTCAAAAACGTGAAGAGCCTGAAAAGGTGTGAAAAATATGAAGAGCTTCAAAAGGTGTGAAATACATGAGGAGCAAGAAACGGGCTGAAAAATAGGAGAAGCATGAAGTGGTGTGGAAAAACATGAAGAGCCTGAAAAGGTGTGAAAAATATGAAGAACTTCAAAAGGTGTGAAATACATGAGGAGCATGAAACTCTCTGAAAAATAAGAGGAGCATGAAGCGGGGTTCAAAAACATGAAGAGCCTGAAAATTTGTGAAAAATATGAAAATCTTCAAAAGGTGTCAAAAATGAGATGAGCATGAAAAGTTCTTAAAAATAGGAGGATCATAAAACGGTGTTGAAAAACATGAAGAGCCTGAAAAGGTGTGAAAAATATGAAGAGCTTCAAAAGGTGTCAAAAATGAGATGAGCATGAAACGGTCTGAAAAATAAGAGGAGCATGAAGCGGTGTTCAAAAACATGAAGAGCCTGAAAATGTGTGAAAAATATGAAGAGCTTCAAAAGGTGTCAAAAATATGAGGAGCATGAAACGGTCTGAAAAATAGGAGGAGCATGAAGCGCTGTTCAAAAACATGAAGAGCCTGAAAACTTGTGAAAAATATGAAGAGCTTCAAAAGGTGTCAAAAATATGAGGAGCATGAAACGGTCTGAAAAATAGGTGGAGCATGAAGCGGTTTTGAAAAACATGAAGAACCTGAAAAGGTGTGAATGATATGAAGAGCTTCAAAAGGTGTGACATACATGAGGAGCATGAATCGGGGTGAAAAATAGGAGAAGCATGATGTGGTGTGGAAAAAGATGAAGAGCCTGAAAATGTGTGAAAAATATGAAGACCTTCAAAAAGTGTGAAATACATGAGGAGCATGAAACTCTCTGAAAAATAGGAGGAGCATGAGGCGGTGTTCAAAAACATGAAGAGCCTGAAAAGATGTGAAAAATATGAAAATCTTCAAAAGGTGTTAAAAATGAGATGAGCATGAAACGGTCTGAAAAATAGGACGATCAAGAAACGGTGTTGAAAAACATGAAGAGCCTGAATACGTGTAAAATATGAAGAGCTACAAAAGGTGTCAAAAATGAGATGAGCATGAAACGGTCTGAAAAATAGGAGGAGCGAGAAGCGGTGTTCAAAAACATGACGAGCCTGAAAAGGTGTGAAATATATGAAGAGCTTCAAAAGGTGTCAAATATATGAGGAGCATGAAACGGTCTGAAAAATATGAGGAGCATGAAGCCGTGTTCAAAAACATGAAGAGCCTGAAAAGGTGTGAAAAATATGAAGAGCTTCAAAAGGTGTCAAAAATATGAATAGCATGAAACGGTCTGAAAAATAGGAGGAAAATGAAGCAGTGTTGAAAAACATGAAGAGCCTAAAAAGGTGTGAAAAATATGAAGAGCTTCAAAAGGTGTCAAAAATGAGATGAGCATGAAACGGTCTGAAAAATAAGAGGAGCATGAAGCGGTGTTCAAAAACATAAAGAGCCTGAAAAGGTGTGAAAAATATGAAGAGCTTCAAAAGGTGTCAAAAATATGAGGAGCATGAAACGGTCTGAAAAATAGGAGGAGCATGAAGCGCTGTTCAAAAACATGAAGAGCCTGAAAAGTTGTGAAAAATATGAAGAGCTTCAAAAGGTGTCAAAAATATGAGGAGCCTGAAACGGTCTGAAAAATAGGTGGAGCATGAAGCGGTGTTGAAAAACATGAAGAGCCTAAAAAGGTGTGAAAAATATGAAGAGCTTCAAAAGGTGTGAAATACATGAGGAGCATGAAACGGTCTGAAAAATAGGAGGAGCATGAAGCGCTGTTCAAAAACATGAAGAGCCTGAAAAGTTGTGAAAAATATGAAGAGCTTCAAAATGTGTGAAAAATATGAGGTGCATGAAACTGTTTGAAAAATAGGAGGAGCATGAAGCGGTGTTGAAAAACATGAATAGCCTGAAAAGTTGTGAAAAATATGAAGAGCTCAAAATGTGTCAAATATATGAGGAACAGGGAACGGTCTGAAAAATAGGAGGAGCATGAAGCGGTGTTGAAAAACATGAAGAGCCTGAAAAGGTGTGAAAAATATGAAGAGCTTCAAAGGTGTGAAAAATATGAGGAGCATGAAACGGTCTGAAAAATAGAAGCAGCATGAAACGGTCTGAAACACATGAAGAGCCTGAAAACGTGTGCAAAATATGAAGAGCTTCAAAAGTTGTGAAAAATATGAAGAGCATCAAAGGTGTCAAAAATGAGATGCGCATGAAACGGTCTGAAAAATAAGAGAAGCATGAAGTTGTGTTGAAAAACATGAAGAGCCTGAAAAGATGTGAAAAATATGAAGAGTATGAACCGGTCTGAAAAATAGGAGGATCAGGAAGCGGTGTTCAAAAATATGAAGAGCCTGAAAAGGTGTGAAAAATATGAAGAGCTTCAAAATGTGTCAAAAATATGAGAAGCATGAAACGGTCTGAAATATAGGAGGAGCATGAAGCGGTGTTGAAAAACATGAGGAGCCTGAGAACTTGTGAAAAATATGAAAAGCTTCAAAAGGTGTCAAAATGAGATGAGCATGAAACGGTCTGAAATATAGGAGGAGCATGAAGTGGTGTTGAAAAAAATGAAGAGCCTGAAAAGGTGTGAAATATATGAAGAGCTTCAAAAGGTGTCAAAAATATGAGGAGAATGAAACGGTCTGAAAAATAGGAGGATCATGAAACTGTGTTGAAAAACATGAAGAGTCTGAAAAGGTGGGAAATATATGAAGAGCTGGAAAAGGTGTCAAAAATGAGATGAGCATGAAACGGTGTGAAAACTAGGAGGAGCATGAAGCGGTTTTAAAAAAAATGAAGAGGCTGAAAAGGTGTGAAATATATGAAGAGCTTCAAGAGGTGTCAAAAATATGAAGAGCATGAAGTGGTCTGAAAAATAGGAGGATCATGAAGCGGTGTTCAAAAACATGAAGAGCCTGAAAAGGTGTGAAAAATATGAAGAGCTTCAAAAGGTGTCAAAATGAGATGAGCATGAAACGGTCTGAAAAATAGGAGGAGTATGAAGCGGTGTTGAAAAACATGAAGAGCCTAAAAAGTTGTGAAAAATATGAAAAGCTTCAAAAGGGGTCAAAAATGAGATGAGCATGAAACGGTCTGAAAAATAGGAGGATCATGTAACGGTGTTGAAAAACATGAAAAGCCTGAAAAGGTGTGAAAAATATGAGGAGCTTCAAAAGGTGTGAAAAATAAGAGGAGCATGAAACGGTCTGAAAAATAGGAGTAGCATGAAGCTGTGTTCAAAAACATGAAGAGCCTGAAAAGGTGTGAAAAATATGAGCAGGATGAAACGGTCTGAAAATTAGGAGGAGCATGAAGCGGTGTTCAAAAAAAAAATAGAGCCTGAAAAGGTGTTAAAAATATGAAGAGCTTCAAAAAGTGTAAAAAATATGAGGAGCATGAAACGGTCTGAAATAGAGAAGCAGCATGAAACGGTGTTGAAAAACATGAAGTCCCTCAAAGGTGTGAAAAATATGAAGAGTTTCAAAAGGTGTCAAACATATGAAGAGCATGAAACCGTCTGAAAAATAGGAGGAACATGAAGCAGTGTTCAAAAACATGAAGAGCCTGAAAAGGTGTGAAAAATATGACGAGCTTCAAAAGGTGTTAAAAACATGAGGAGCATGAAACGGGCTGAAAAATAGGAGAAGCATGAAGTGGTGTTGAAAAACATGAAGAGCCTGAAAAAGTGTGAAAAATATGAAGAGCTTCAGAAGGTGTGAAAAATATGAAGAGCTTCAACAGGTGTCAAAAATTAGATGAGCATGAAACGGTCTGAAAAATTGGAGGAGCAAGAAGTAGTGTTGAAAAAAATGAAGAGCCTGAAAAGGTGTGAAAAATACGAAGAGCTTCAAAAGGTGTCAAAAATATGAGGAGCATGAAACGGTCTGAAAAATAAGAGGAGCATGAAGCGGTGTTGAAAAACATGAAGAGCCTGAAAAGGGGTGAAAAATATGAAGAGCTTGAAAAGGTGTCAAAAATATGAGGAGCATGTAACAGTCTGAAAAATAGGAGGAGCATGAAGCGGTGTTGAAAAACATGAAGAGCCTGAAAAGGTGTGAAAAATATGAAGAGCTTCAAAAGGAGTCAAAATTACAAGGAGCATGAAACGGCCTGAAAAATAGGAGGAGCATGAAGCGGTGTTCAAAAATATGAAGAGCCTGAAAAGGTGTGAAAAATATGAAGAGCTTCAAAAGGTGTCAAAAATATGAGGTGCATGAAACGGTCTGAAAAATAGGAGGAGCATGAAGCGGTGTTGAAAAACATGAGGAGCCTGAGAACTTGTGAAAAATATGAAGAGCTTGAAAAGGTGTCAAAAATGAGATGAGCATGAAACGGTCTGAAATATACGAGGAGCATGAAGTGGTGTTGAAAAAAATGAAGAGCCTGAAAAGGTGGGAAAAATATGAAGAGCTTCAAAAGGTGTCAAAATTACAAGGAGCATGAAACGGCCTGAAAAATAGGAGGAGTATGAAGCGGTGTTCAAAAACATGAAGAGCCTTAAAAGGTGTGAAAAATATGAAGAGCTTCAAAAGGTGTCAAAAATATGAGAAGCATGAAACGGTCTGAAAAATAGGAGGAGCATGAAGCGGTGTTGAAAAACATGAGGAGCCTGAGAACTTGTGAAAAATATGAAGAGCTTGAAAAGGTGTCAAAAATGAGATGAGCATGAAACGGTCTGAAATATAGGAGGAGCATGAAGTGGTGTTGAAAAAAATGAAGAGCCTGAAAAGGTGAGAAAAATATGAAGAGCTTCAAAAGGTGTCAAAAATATGAGGAGCATGAAACGGTCTGAAAAATAGGAGGAGCATGAAGCGGTTTTCAAAAACATGAAGTGCCTGAAAAGGTGTGAAAAATATGAAGAGCTTGAAAAGCTGTGAAATATATGAGGAGCTTCAAAAGGTGTCAAAAATGAGATGAGCATGAAACGGTGTGAAAAATAGGAGGAGCATGAAGCGGTTTTAAAAAAAATGAAGAGGTTGAAAAGGTGTGAAATATATGAAGAGCTTCAAGAGGTGTCAAAAATATGAAGAGCATGAATGGTCTGAAAAATAGGAGGATCATGAAGCGGAGTTCAAAAACATGAAGAGCCTGAAAAGGTGTGAATAATATGATGAGCTTCAAAAGGTGTGAAAAATATGAGGAGCATGAAACGGTCTGAAAAATTGGAGAAGCATGAAGTGGTGTTGAAAAACATGAAGAGCCTGAAAAGGAGAGAAAAATATGAATAGCTTCAAAAGGTGTGAAATACATGAGGAGCATGAAACAGTCTGAAATATAGGAGAAGCATGAAGTGGTGTTGAAAAACATGAAGAGTCTGAAAAGGAGTGAAAAATATGAATAGCTTCAAAAAGTGTCAAACATATGAAGATCATGAAACGGTCTGAAAAATAAGAGGATCCTGAAGCAGTGGTCAAAAACATGAAGAGCCTGAAAATGTGTGAAAAATATTCAGAGCTTCAAAACGTGTGAAATATATGTGGAGCATGAAACCGTCTGAAAAATAGGAGGAGCATGAAACGGTGATTAAAAACATGAAGAGCCTGAAAAGGTGTGAAAAATATGAAGAGCTTCAAAAGGTGTCAAAAATGAGATGAGCATGAAACGGTCTGAAAAATAGGAGGAGTATGAAGCGGTGTTGAAAAACATGAAGAGCCTAAAAAGTTGTGAAAAATATGAAAAGCTTCAAAAGGGGTCAAAAATGAGATGATCATGAAACGGTCTGAAAAATAGGAGGATCATGTAACGGTGTTGAAAAACATGAAAAGCCTGAAAAGGTGTGAAAAATATGAGGAGCTTCAAAAGGTGTGAAAAATAAGATGAGCATGAAATGGTCTGAAAAATAGGAGTAGCATGAAGCTGTGTTCAAAAACATGAAGAGCCTGAAAAGGTGTGAAAAATATGAGCAGGATGAAACGGTCTGAAAATTAGGAGGAGCATGAAGCGGTGTTCAAAAAAAATAGAGCCTGAAAAGGTGTTAAAAATATGAAGAGCTTCAAAAGGTGTAAAAAATATGAGGAGCATGAAACGGTCTGAAATAGAGAAGCAGCATGAAACGGTGTTGAAAAACATGAAGTCCCTCAAAAGATGTGAAAAATATGAAGAGTTTCAAAAGGTGTCAAACATATGAAGAGCATGAAACCGTCTGAAAAATAGGAGGATCATGAAGCAGTGTTCAAAAACATGAAGAGCCTGAAAAGGTGTGAAAAATATGACGAGCTTCAAAAGGTGTGAAAAACATGAGGAGCATGAAACGGGCTGAAAAATAGGAGAAGCATGAAGTGGTGTTGAAAAACATGAAGAGCCTGAAAAGTGTGAAAAATATGAAGAGCTTCAGAAGGTGTGAAAAATATGAAGAGCTTCAACAGGTGTCAAAAATTAG
This sequence comes from Dama dama, assembly GCF_033118175.1. NCBI lineage: Eukaryota > Metazoa > Chordata > Mammalia > Artiodactyla > Cervidae > Dama > Dama dama. Next base: position 62,896,719 of record NC_083688.1, on the reverse strand, counting down.
ATGAGCATGAAACGGTCTGAAAATTTGGAGGAGCAAGAAGTAGTGTTGAAAAAAATGAAGAGCCTGAAAAGGTGTGAAAAATACGAAGAGCTTCAAAAGGTGTCAAAAATATGAGGAGCATGAAGCGGTCTGAAAAATAAGAGGAGCATGAAGCGGTGTTGAAAAACATGAAGAGCCTGAAAAGGGGTGAAAAATATGAAGAGCTTGAAAAGGTGTCAAAAATATGAGGAGCATGTAACAGTCTGAAAAATAGGAGGAGCATGAAGCGGTGTTGAAAAACATGAAGAGCCTGAAAAGGTGTGAAAAATATGAAGAGCTTCAAAAGGTGTCAAAATTACAAGGAGCATGAAACGGCCTGAAAAATAGGAGGAGCATGAAGCGGTGTTCAAAAATATGAAGAGCCTGAAAAGGTGTGAAAAATATGAAGAGCTTCAAAAGGTGTCAAAAATATGAGGTGCATGAAACGGTCTGAAAAATAGGAGGAGCATGAAGCGGTGTTGAAAAACATGAGGAGCCTGAGAACTTGTGAAAAATATGAAGAGCTTGAAAAGGTGTCAAAAATGAGATGAGCATGAAACGGTCTGAAATATACGAGGAGCATGAAGTGGTGTTGAAAAAAATGAAGAGCCTGAAAAGGTGTGAAAAATATGAAGAGCTTCAAAAGGTGTCAAAATTACAAGGAGCATGAAACGGCATGAAAAATAGGAGGAGTATGAAGCGGTGTTCAAAAACATGAAGAGCCTTAAAAGGTGTGAAAAATATGAAGAGCTTCAAAAGGTGTCAAAAATATGAGAAGCATGAAACGGTCTGAAAAATAGGAGGAGCATGAAGCGGTGTTGAAAAACATGAGGAGCCTGAGAACTTGTGAAAAATATGAAGAGCTTGAAAAGGTGTCAAAAATGAGATGAGCATGAAACGGTCTGAAATATAGGAGGAGCATGAAGTGGTGTTGAAAAAAATGAAGAGCCTGAAAATGTGGGAAAAATATGAAGAGCTTCAAAAGGTGTCAAAAATATGAGGAGCATGAAACGGTCTGAAAAATAGGAGGAGCATGAAGCGGTTTTCAAAAACATGAAGTGCCTGAAAAGGTCTGAAAAATATGAAGAGCTTGAAAAGGTGTGAAATATATGAGGAGCTACAAAAGGTGTCAAAAATGAGATGAGCATGAAACGGTGTGAAAAATAGGAGGAGCATGAAGCGGTTTTAAAAAAAATGAAGAGGCTGAAAACGTGTGAAATATATGAAGAGCTTCAAGAGGTGTCAAAAATATGAAGAGCATGAATGGTCTGAAAAATAGGAGGATCATGAAGCGGAGTTCAAAAACATGAAGAGCCTGAAAAGGTGTGAATAATATGAAGAGCTTCAAAAGGTGTGAAAAATATGAGGAGCATGAAACGGTCTGAAAAATTGGAGAAGCATGAAGTGGTGTTGAAAAACATGAAGAACCTGAAAAGGAGTGAAAAATATGAATAGCTTCAAAAGGTGTGAAATACATGAGGAGCATGAAACAGTCTGAAATATAGGAGAAGCATGAAGTGGTGTTGAAAAACATGAAGAGCCTGAAAAGGAGTGAAAAATATGAATAGCTTCAAAAGGTGTCAAACATATGAAGATCATGAAACGGTCTGAAAAATAAGAGGATCATGAAGCAGTGGTCAAAAACATGAAGAGCCTGAAAATGTGTGAAAAATATTCAGAGCTTCAAAACGTGTCAAATATATGTGGAGCATGAAACCGTCTGAAAAATAGGAGGAGCATGAAACGGTGATTAAAAACATGAAGAGCCTGAAAAGGTCTGAAAAATATGAAGAGTTTCAAAAGGTGTGAAATACATGAGGAGCATGAAACAGGCCGAAAAATTGGAGAAACATGAAGTGGTGTGGAAAAACATGAAGAGCCTAAAAAGTTGTGAGAAATATGAAGAGCTTCAAAAGATGTGAAATACATGAGGAGTATGAAACTCTCTGAAAAATAGGAGGAGCATGAAGCGGTGTCAAAAACATGAAGAGCCTAAAAAGTTGTGAGAAATATGAAGAGCTTCAAAAGGTGTCAAAAATGAGATGAGCATGAAACGGTCTGAAAAATAGGAGGAGTATGAAGCGGTGTTGAAAAACATGAAGAGCCTAAAAAGTTGTGAAAAATATGAAAAGCTTCAAAAGGGGTCAAAATTGAGATGAGCATGAAACGGTCTGAAAAATAGGAGGATCATGTAACGGTGTTGAAAAATATGAAAAGCCTGAAAAGGTGTGAAAAATATGAGGAGCTTCAAAAGGTGTGAAAAATATGAGGAGCATGAAACGGTCTGAAATAGAGAATCAGCATGAAACGGTGTTGAAAAACATGAAGGCCCTCAAAAGGTGTGAAAAATATGAAGAGCTTCAAAAGGTGTCAAACATATGAAGAGCATGAAACCGTCTGAAAAATAGGAGGATCATGAAGCAGTGTTCAAAAACATGAAGAGCCTGAAAAGGTGTGAAAAATATTCAGAGCTTCAAAATGTGTCAAATATATGAGGAGCATGAAAAGGTCTGAAAAATAGGAGGAGGATGAAACGGTGATTAAAAACATAAAGAGCCTGAAAAGGTGTGAAAAATATGAAGAGCTTCAAAAGGTGTCAAAAATATGAGGAGCATGAAACGGTCTGAAAAATAGGAGGATCATGAAGCGGGGTTCAAAAACATGGAAAACCTGAAAAGGTGTGAAAAATATGAAGAGCTTCAAAAAGTGTCAAAAATGTGAGGAGCAAGAAACGGTCTGAAAAAATAGGAGGAGAATGAAGCAGTGTTCAAAAACGTGAAGAGCCTGAAAAGGTGTGAAAAATATGAAGAGCTTCAAAAGGTGTGAAATACATGAGGAGCAAGAAACTCTCTGAAAAATAAGAGGAGCATGAAGCGGTGTTCAAAAACATGAAGAGCCTGAAAATGTGTGAAAAATATGAAGAGCTTCAAAAGGTGTCAAAAATATGAGGAGCATGAAACGGTCTGAAAAATAGGAGGAGCATGAAGCGCTGTTCAAAAACATGAAGAGCCTGAAAACTTGTGAAAAATATGAAGAGCTTCAAAAGGTGTCAAAAATATGAGGAGCATGAAACGGTCTGAAAAATAAGAGGAGCATGAAGCGGTGTTCAAAAACATGAAGAGCCTGAAAATGTGTGAAAAATATGAAGAGCTTCAAAAGGTGTCAAAAATATGAGGAGCATGAAACGGTCTGAAAAATAGGAGGAGCATGAAGCGCTGTTCAAAAACATGAAGAGCCTGAAAACTTGTGAAAAATATGAAGAGCTTCAAAAGGTGTCAAAAATATGAGGAGCATGAAACGGTCTGAAAAATAGGTGGAGCATGAAGCGGTTTTGAAAAACATGAAGAACCTGAAAAGGTGTGAATGATATGAAGAGCTTCAAAAGGTGTGACATACATGAGGAGCATGAATCGGGGTGAAAAGTAGGAGAAGCATGATGTGGTGTGGAAAAAGATGAAGAGCCTGAAAATGTGTGAAAAATATGAAGACCTTCAAAAAGTGTGAAATACATGAGGAGCATGAAACTCTCTGAAAAATAGGAGGAGCATGAGGCGGTGTTCAAAAACATGAAGAGCCTGAAAAGATGTGAAAAATATGAAAATCTTCAAAAGGTGTTAAAAATGAGATGAGCATGAAACGGTCTGAAAAATAGGACGATCAAGAAACGGTGTTGAAAAACATGAAGAGCCTGAATACGTGTAAAATATGAAGAGCTACAAAAGGTGTCAAAAATGAGATGAGCATGAAACGGTCTGAAAAATAGGAGGAGCGAGAAGCGGTGTTCAAAAACATGACGAGCCTGAAAAGGTGTGAAATATATGAAGAGCTTCAAAAGGTGTCAAATATATGAGGAGCATGAAACGGTCTGAAAAATATGAGGAGCATGAAGCCGTGTTCAAAAACATGAAGAGCCTGAAAAGGTGTGAAAAATATGAAGAGCTTCAAAAGGTGTCAAAAATATGAATAGCATGAAACGGTCTGAAAAATAGGAGGAAAATGAAGCAGTGTTGAAAAACATGAAGAGCCTAAAAAGGTGTGAAAAATATGAAGAGCTTCAAAAGGTGTCAAAAATGAGATGAGCATGAAACGGTCTGAAAAATAAGAGGAGCATGAAGCGGTGTTCAAAAACATAAAGAGCCTGAAAAGGTGTGAAAAATATGAAGAGCTTCAAAAGGTGTCAAAAATATGAGGAGCATGAAACGGTCTGAAAAATAGGAGGAGCATGAAGCGCTGTTCAAAAACATGAAGAGCCTGAAAAGTTGTGAAAAATATGAAGAGCTTCAAAAGGTGTCAAAAATATGAGGAGCCTGAAACGGTCTGAAAAATAGGTGGAGCATGAAGCGGTGTTGAAAAACATGAAGAGCCTAAAAAGGTGTGAAAAATATGAAGAGCTTCAAAAGGTGTGAAATACATGAGGAGCATGAAACGGTCTGAAAAATAGGAGGAGCATGAAGCGCTGTTCAAAAACATGAAGAGCCTGAAAAGTTGTGAAAAATATGAAGAGCTTCAAAATGTGTGAAAAATATGAGGTGCATGAAACTGTTTGAAAAATAGGAGGAGCATGAAGCGGTGTTGAAAAACATGAATAGCCTGAAAAGGTGTGAAAAATATGAAGAGCTCAAAATGTGTCAAATATATGAGGAACAGGGAACGGTCTGAAAAATAGGAGGAGCATGAAGCGGTGTTGAAAAACATGAAGAGCCTGAAAAGGTGTGAAAAATATGAAGAGCTTCAAAAGGTGTGAAAAATATGAGGAGCATGAAACGGTCTGAAAAATAGGAGGAGCATGAAGCGGTTTTCAAAAACATGAAGTGCCTGAAAAGGTCTGAAAAATATGAAGAGCTTGAAAAGGTGTGAAATATATGAGGAGCTTCAAAAGGTGTCAAAAATGAGATGAGCATGAAACGGTGTGAAAAATAGGAGGAGCATGAAGCGGTTTTAAAAAAAATGAAGAGGCTGAAAAGGTGTGAAATATATGAAGAGCTTCAAGAGGTGTCAAAAATATGAAGAGCATGAATGGTCTGAAAAATAGGAGGATCATGAAGCGGAGTTCAAAAACATGAAGAGCCTGAAAAGGTGTGAATAATATGAAGAGCTTCAAAAGGTGTGAAAAATATGAGGAGCATGAAACGGTCTGAAAAATTGGAGAAGCATGAAGTGGTGTTGAAAAACATGAAGAACCTGAAAAGGAGTGAAAAATATGAATAGCTTCAAAAGGTGTGAAATACATGAGGAGCATGAAACAGTCTGAAATATAGGAGAAGCATGAAGTGGTGTTGAAAAACATGAAGAGCCTGAAAAGGAGTGAAAAATATGAATAGCTTCAAAAGGTGTCAAACATATGAAGATCATGAAACGGTCTGAAAAATAAGAGGATCATGAAGCAGTGGTCAAAAACATGAAGAGCCTGAAAATGTGTGAAAAATATTCAGAGCTTCAAAACGTGTCAAATATATGTGGAGCATGAAACCGTCTGAAAAATAGGAGGAGCATGAAACGGTGATTAAAAACATGAAGAGCCTGAAAAGGTCTGAAAAATATGAAGAGTTTCAAAAGGTGTGAAATACATGAGGAGCATGAAACAGGCCGAAAAATTGGAGAAACATGAAGTGGTGTGGAAAAACATGAAGAGCCTAAAAAGTTGTGAGAAATATGAAGAGCTTCAAAAGATGTGAAATACATGAGGAGTATGAAACTCTCTGAAAAATAGGAGGAGCATGAAGCGGTGTCAAAAACATGAAGAGCCTAAAAAGTTGTGAGAAATATGAAGAGCTTCAAAAGGTGTCAAAAATGAGATGAGCATGAAACGGTCTGAAAAATAGGAGGAGTATGAAGCGGTGTTGAAAAACATGAAGAGCCTAAAAAGTTGTGAAAAATATGAAAAGCTTCAAAAGGGGTCAAAATTGAGATGAGCATGAAACGGTCTGAAAAATAGGAGGATCATGTAACGGTGTTGAAAAATATGAAAAGCCTGAAAAGGTGTGAAAAATATGAGGAGCTTCAAAAGGTGTGAAAAATATGAGGAGCATGAAACGGTCTGAAATAGAGAATCAGCATGAAACGGTGTTGAAAAACATGAAGGCCCTCAAAAGGTGTGAAAAATATGAAGAGCTTCAAAAGGTGTCAAACATATGAAGAGCATGAAACCGTCTGAAAAATAGGAGGATCATGAAGCAGTGTTCAAAAACATGAAGAGCCTGAAAAGGTGTGAAAAATATTCAGAGCTTCAAAATGTGTCAAATATATGAGGAGCATGAAAAGGTCTGAAAAATAGGAGGAGGATGAAACGGTGATTAAAAACATAAAGAGCCTGAAAAGGTGTGAAAAATATGAAGAGCTTCAAAAGGTGTCAAAAATATGAGGAGCATGAAACGGTCTGAAAAATAGGAGGATCATGAAGCGGGGTTCAAAAACATGGAAAACCTGAAAAGGTGTGAAAAATATGAAGAGCTTCAAAAAGTGTCAAAAATATGAGGAGCAAGAAACGGTCTGAAAAAATAGGAGGAGAATGAAGCAGTGTTCAAAAACGTGAAGAGCCTGAAAAGGTGTGAAAAATATGAAGAGCTTCAAAAGGTGTGAAATACATGAGGAGCAAGAAACTCTCTGAAAAATAAGAGGAGCATGAAGCGGTGTTCAAAAACATGAAGAGCCTGAAAATGTGTGAAAAATATGAAGAGCTTCAAAAGGTGTCAAAAATATGAGGAGCATGAAACGGTCTGAAAAATAGGAGGAGCATGAAGCGCTGTTCAAAAACATGAAGAGCCTGAAAACTTGTGAAAAATATGAAGAGCTTCAAAAGGTGTCAAAAATATGAGGAGCATGAAACGGTCTGAAAAATAAGAGGAGCATGAAGCGGTGTTCAAAAACATGAAGAGCCTGAAAATGTGTGAAAAATATGAAGAGCTTCAAAAGGTGTCAAAAATATGAGGAGCATGAAACGGTCTGAAAAATAGGAGGAGCATGAAGCGCTGTTCAAAAACATGAAGAGCCTGAAAACTTGTGAAAAATATGAAGAGCTTCAAAAGGTGTCAAAAATATGAGGAGCATGAAACGGTCTGAAAAATAGGTGGAGCATGAAGCGGTTTTGAAAAACATGAAGAACCTGAAAAGGTGTGAATGATATGAAGAGCTTCAAAAGGTGTGACATACATGAGGAGCATGAATCGGGGTGAAAAGTAGGAGAAGCATGATGTGGTGTGGAAAAAGATGAAGAGCCTGAAAATGTGTGAAAAATATGAAGACCTTCAAAAAGTGTGAAATACATGAGGAGCATGAAACTCTCTGAAAAATAGGAGGAGCATGAGGCGGTGTTCAAAAACATGAAGAGCCTGAAAAGATGTGAAAAATATGAAAATCTTCAAAAGGTGTTAAAAATGAGATGAGCATGAAACGGTCTGAAAAATAGGACGATCAAGAAACGGTGTTGAAAAACATGAAGAGCCTGAATACGTGTAAAATATGAAGAGCTACAAAAGGTGTCAAAAATGAGATGAGCATGAAACGGTCTGAAAAATAGGAGGAGCGAGAAGCGGTGTTCAAAAACATGACGAGCCTGAAAAGGTGTGAAATATATGAAGAGCTTCAAAAGGTGTCAAATATATGAGGAGCATGAAACGGTCTGAAAAATATGAGGAGCATGAAGCCGTGTTCAAAAACATGAAGAGCCTGAAAAGGTGTGAAAAATATGAAGAGCTTCAAAAGGTGTCAAAAATATGAATAGCATGAAACGGTCTGAAAAATAGGAGGAAAATGAAGCAGTGTTGAAAAACATGAAGAGCCTAAAAAGGTGTGAAAAATATGAAGAGCTTCAAAAGGTGTCAAAAATGAGATGAGCATGAAACGGTCTGAAAAATAAGAGGAGCATGAAGCGGTGTTCAAAAACATAAAGAGCCTGAAAAGGTGTGAAAAATATGAAGAGCTTCAAAAGGTGTCAAAAATATGAGGAGCATGAAACGGTCTGAAAAATAGGAGGAGCATGAAGCGCTGTTCAAAAACATGAAGAGCCTGAAAAGTTGTGAAAAATATGAAGAGCTTCAAAAGGTGTCAAAAATATGAGGAGCCTGAAACGGTCTGAAAAATAGGTGGAGCATGAAGCGGTGTTGAAAAACATGAAGAGCCTAAAAAGGTGTGAAAAATATGAAGAGCTTCAAAAGGTGTGAAATACATGAGGAGCATGAAACGGTCTGAAAAATAGGAGGAGCATGAAGCGCTGTTCAAAAACATGAAGAGCCTGAAAAGTTGTGAAAAATATGAAGAGCTTCAAAATGTGTGAAAAATATGAGGTGCATGAAACTGTTTGAAAAATAGGAGGAGCATGAAGCGGTGTTGAAAAACATGAATAGCCTGAAAAGGTGTGAAAAATATGAAGAGCTCAAAATGTGTCAAATATATGAGGAACAGGGAACGGTCTGAAAAATAGGAGGAGCATGAAGCGGTGTTGAAAAACATGAAGAGCCTGAAAAGGTGTGAAAAATATGAAGAGCTTCAAAGGTGTGAAAAATATGAGGAGCATGAAACGGTCTGAAAAATAGAAGCAGCATGAAACGGTCTGAAACACATGAAGAGCCTGAAAACGTGTGCAAAATATGAAGAGCTTCAAAAGTTGTGAAAAATATGAAGAGCATCAAAGGTGTCAAAAATGAGATGCGCATGAAACGGTCTGAAAAATAAGAGAAGCATGAAGTTGTGTTGAAAAACATGAAGAGCCTGAAAAGATGTGAAAAATATGAAGAGTATGAACCGGTCTGAAAAATAGGAGGATCAGGAAGCGGTGTTCAAAAACATGAAGAGGTTGAAAAGGTGTGAAAATTATGAAGAGCTTCAAAAGGTGTCAAAAATATGAGGAGCATGAAACGGTCTGAAAAATAGGAGGAGCGTGAAAATGTGATCAAAATCTTGAAGAGCCTGAAAAGGTGTGAAAAAAATGACGGGCTTCAAAAGGTGTGAAAAACATGAGGAGCATGAAACGGGCTGAAAAATAGGAGAAGCATGAAGTGGTTTTGAAAAACATGAAGATCCTGAAAAAGTGTGAAAAATATGAAGAGCTTCAACAGGTGTCAAAAATTAGATGAGCCTGAAACGGTCTGAAAAATTGGAGGAGCATGAACCAGTGTTGAAAAAAATGAAGAGCCTGAAAAGGAGTGAAAAATATGAAGAGCTTCAAAAGGTGTCAGAAATATGAGGAGCATGAAACGGTCTGAAAAATAGGAGGAGCATGAAGCGATGTTGAAAAACATGAAGAGCCTGAAAATGTGTGAAAAATATGAAGAGCTTCAAAAGGTGTCAAAAATATGAGGAGCATGTAACAGTCTGAAAAATAGGAGGAGCATGAAGCGGTGTTGAAAAACATGAAGAGCCTGAAAAGGTGTGAAAAATATGAACAGCTTCAAAAGGTGTCAAAATTACAAGGAGCATGAAACGGTCTGAAAAATAGGAGGAGCATGAAGCGGTGTTCAAAAGTATGAAGAGCCTGAAAATGTGTGAAAAATATGAAGAGCTTCAAAAGGTGTCAAAAATATGAGGTGCATGAAACGGGCTGAAAAAGATGAGGAGCATGAAGCGGCGTTCAAAACATGAAGAGCCTTAAAAGTTGTGAAAAATATGAAGAGCTTCAAAAGGTGTCATAAATATGAGAAGCATGAAACGGTCTGAAAAATAGGAGGAGCATGAAGCGGTGTTGAAAAACATGAGGAGCCTGAGAACTTGTTAAAAATATGAAGAGCTTCAAAAGGTGTCAAAAATGAGATGAGCATGAAACGGTCTGAAATATAGGAGGAGCATGAAGTGGTGTTGAAAAAAATGAAGAGCCTGAAAAGGTGTGAAAAATATGAAGAGCTTCAAAAGGTGTCAAAAATATGAGGAGCATGAAACGGTCTGAAAAATAGGAGGGGCATGAAGCGGTGTTGAAAAACATTAAGAGCCTGAAAAGGTGTGAAAAATATGAACAGCTTCCAAAGGTGTGAAAAATATGAAGACATTAAAAGGTGTCAAAATTATGAGGAGCAAGAAACGGTGTGAAAATAGGAGGAGCATGAAACGGTGTTGAAAAACATTAAGAGCCTGAAAAGGTGTGAAAAATATGAACAGCTTCCAAAGGTGTGAAAAATATGAAGACATTAAAAGGTGTCAAAATTATGAGGAGCAAGAAACGGTCTAAAAAATAAGAGGAGCATGAAGCCGTGTTGAAAAACATGAAGAGCCTGAGAAGGTGTAAAAAACATGAAGAGCTTCAAAAGGTGTCAAAAATATGAGGAAAATGAAACGGTCTGAAAAATAGGAGGAGCATGAAGTGGTGGTCAAAAACATAAAGAGCCTGAAAAGGTGTGAAAAATATGAAGAGCTTCAAAACGTGAGAAATATATGAGGAACATGAAACTGTCTTAAAAATAGGAAGAGCTTGAAGCTGTGTTCAAAAACTTGAAGAGCCTGAAAAGGTGTGAAAAGCATGAAGAGCTTCAAAAGGTTTGAAAAATATAAGGAGCATGAAACGGTCTGAAAAATAGTAGGAGCATGAAACGGTGTTCAAAAAGATGAGAAGCCTGAAATGGTGTGAAAAATATGAAGAGCTTCAAAATGTGTGAAATACATGAGGAGCATGAAACGGTCTGAAAAATAGGAGAAGCATGAAGCGTTGTTGAAAAACATGAAGAGCCTGAAAAGGTGTGAAAATTAAGAAGAGCTTCAAAATTTGTGAAAAATATGAGGAGCACGAAACGGTCTAAAAAATAAGAGGAGCATGAAGCCGTGTTGAAAAACATGAAGAGCCTGAAAAGGTGTAAAAAACATGAAGAGCTTCAAATGGTGTCAAAAATATGAGGAAAATGAAACGGTCTGAAAAATAGGAGGAGCATGAAGCGGTGGTCAAAAACATAAAGAGCCTGAAAAGGTGTGAAAAATATGAAGAGCTTCAAAAGGTGAGAAATATATGAGGAACATGAAACTGTCTTAAATATAGGAAGAGCCTGAAGCTGTGTTCAATAACAGGAAGAGCCTGAAAAGGTGTGAAAAGTACGAAGAGATTCAAAAGGTGTCAAAAAAATGAGGAGCATGAAACAGTCTGAAAAATACAAGGAGCATGAAACGGTGTTGAAAAACATGAAGAGCCTGAAAAGGTGTGAAAAATATGAAGAGCTTCAAAAAGTGTCAACAATATGAGGAGCATGAAACGGTCTGAAAAATATGAGGAGCATGAAGCTGTGTTCAAAAACATGAAGAGCCTGAAAAGGTTTGAAAAATATGAAGAGCTTCAAAAGGTGTGAAATTCATGAGGATCATGAAAAGGTCTGAAAAATAGGAGAAGCATGAAATGGTGTGGAAAAACATGAAGAGCCTGTAAAGGTGTGAAAAATTAGAAGAGCTTCAAAAGCTGTGAAAAATATGAGGAGCATGAAACGGTCTGAAAAATAGGAGGAGCATGAAGCAGTGTTCAAAAACATGATGAGCCTGAAAACGTGTGAAAAATACGAAGAGCTTCAAAAGGTGTGAAATACATGAGGAGCATTAAACGGTCTGAAAAATAGGAGGAGCATGAAGCGGTGTTGAAAAACATGAAGAGCCTTAAAACGTGTGAATGATATGAAGAGCTTCAAAAGGTGTGAAATACATGAGGATCATGAAACGGTCTGAAAAATAGGAGGAGCATGAAACGGTGTTCAAAAACAGGAACAGCCTGAAAATTTGTGAAAAATATGAAGAGCTTCAAAAGGTGTCAAAAATATGAGCAGCATGAAAAGGTCTGAAAAATAGGAGGAGCATGAAGCGGTGTTCAAAACATGAAGAGCCTTAAAAGGTGTGAAAAATATGAAGAGCTTCAAAAGGTGTCATAAATATGAGAAGCATGAAACGGTCTGAAAAATAGGAGGAGCATGAAGCGGTGTTGAAAAACATGAGGAGCCTGAGAACTTGTGAAAAATATGAAGAGCTTCAAAAGGTGTCAAAAATGAGATGAGCATGAAACGGTCTGAAATATAGGAGGAGCATGAAGTGGTGTTGAAAAAAATGAAGAGCCTGAAAAGGTGTGAAAAATATGAAGAGCTTCAAAAGGTGTCAAAAATATGAGGAGCATGAAACGGTCTGAAAAATAGGAGGGGCATGAAGCGGTGTTCAAAAACATGAAGTGCCTGAAAAGGTCTGAAAAATATGAAGAGCTTGAAAAGGTGTGAAATATATGAAGAGCTTCAAAAGGTGTCAAAAATGAGATGAGCATGAAACGGTGTGAAAAATAGGAGGAGCATGAAGCGGTTTTAAAAAAAATGAAGAGGCTGAAAACGTGTGAAATATATGAAGAACTTCAAGAGGTGTCAAAAATATGAAGAGCATGAAATGGTCTGAAAAATAGGAGGATCATGAAGCGGTGTTCAAAAACATGAAGAGCCTGAAAAGGTGTGCAAATTATGAAGAGCTTCAAAAGGTGTGAAATACATGAGGAGCATGAAACGGTCTGAAAAATAGGAGAAGCATGAAGTGGTGTTGAAAAACATGAAGAGCCTGAAAAAGAGTGAAAAATATGAATAGCTTCAAAAGGTGTCAAACATATGAAGATCATGACGGTCTGAAAAATATGAGGATCATGAAGCAGTGTTCAAAAACATGAAGAGCCTGAAAATGTGTGAAAAATATTCAGAGCTTCAAAATGTGTCAAATATATGAGGAGCATGAAACCGTCTGAAAAATAGGAGGAGCATGAAACGGTGATTAAAAACATGAAGAGCCTGAAAAGTTGTGAAAAATATGAAGAGCTTCAAAATGTGTGAAATACATGAGGAGCATGAAACAGGCCGAAAAATAGGAGAAGCATGAAGTGGTGTGGAAAAACATGAAGAGCCTAAAAAGTTGTGAGAAATATGAAGAGCTTCAAAAGATGTGAAATACATGAGGAGCATGAAACTCTCTGAAAAATAGGAGGAGCATGAAGCGCTGTCAAAAACATGAAGAGCCTAAAAAGTCGTGAAAAATATGAAAAGCTTCAAAAGGGGTCAAAAATGAGATGAGCATGAAACGGTCTGAAAAATAGGAGGATCATGTAACGGTGTTGAAAAACATGAAAAGCCTGAAAAGGTGTGAAAAATATGAGGAGCTTCAAAAGGTGTGAAATACATGAGGAGCATGAAACGGTCTGAAAAATAGGAGGAGCATGAAGCGGTGTTCAAAAACATGAAGAGCCTTAAAACGTGTGAATGATATGAAGAGCTTCAAAAGGTGTAAAATACATGAGGATCATGAAACAGTCTGAAAAATAGGAGGAGCATGAAACGGTGTTCAAAAACAGAAACAGCCTGAAAATTTGTGAAAAATATGATGAGCTTCAAAAGGTGTCAAAAATATGAGCAGCATGAAACGGTCTGAAAAATAGGAGGAGCATTGTAACATTGTTGAAAAAATTGAAGAGCCTGAAAAGGTGTGAAAAATATGAAGAGCTTCAAAAGGTTTCAAAAATATAAGGAGCATGAAACGGTCTGAAAAATAGGAGGAGCATGAAGCGGTGTTCAAAAAAATGAAGAGCCTGAAATGGTGTGAAAAATATGAAGAGCTTCAAAAAGTGTCAAAAATATGAAGAGCTTCAAAAGATGTGTAATACATGAGGAGCATGAAACGCTCTGAAAAACATGAGGAGCATGAAGCGGTGTTCAAAAACATGAAGAGCCTGAAAAGGTGTGAAAAATATGAAGAGCTTCAAAAGGTGTCAAATATATGAGGAGCATGAAACGGTCTGAAAAATAGGAGGAACATGAAGCGGTGTTCAAAAACATGAAGAGCCTGAAAAGGTGTGAAATATATGAAGAGTTTCAAAAGGTGTCAAAAATTGAGGAGCAAGAAACAGTCTGAAAACTAGGAGGAGCATGAAGCAGTGTAGAAAAACATGAAGAGCCTGAAAAGGTGTGAAAAATATGAACAGCTTCAAAAGGTGTGAAAAATATGAAGACATTCAAAGGTGTCAAAATTATGAGGAGCAAGAAACGGTCTGAAAATAGGAGGAGCATGAAACGGTGTTGAAAAACATGAAGAGCCTGAAAAGGTGTGAAAAATATGAAGAGCTACAAAAGGTGTCAAAAATATGTGGAGCATGAAACGGTCTGAAAAATAGGAAGAGCATGAAGCCGTGTTAAAAAACATGAAGAGCCTGGAAGGGTGTAAAAAATATGAAGAGCTTCAAAAGGTGTCAAAAATATAAGGACCATGAAACGGTCTGAAAAATAGGAGGAGCATGAAGTGGTGTTGAAAATCATGAAGAACCTGAAAAGGTGTGAAAAATATGAAGAGCCGCAAAATGTGTGAAATACATGAGGAGCATGAAACGGTCTGAAAAATAGGAGGAGCATGAAGCAGTGTTGAAAAACATGAAGAGCGTGAAAACCTGTGAAAAATATGAAGAGCTTCAAAAGGTGTGAAAAATATGAAGAGCTTCAAAATGTGTCAAAAATATGAGGAGCATGAAACTGTCTCAAAATTAGGAGGAACATGACGGTGTTCAAAAACCTGAAGAGCCTGGAATGGTGTGAAAAATATGAAGAGCCTCAAAAGGTGTCAAAAATATGAGGAGCATGAAACGGTCTGAAATATAGGAGGATCATGAAGCAGTATTGAAATACATGAAGAGCATGAAAATGTGTGAAAAATATGAAGAGTTTCAAAAGGTGTGAAAAATATGAAGCTTCAAAAGGTGTCAAAAATGAGATGAGCATGAAACGGTCTGAAAAATAGGAGGAGCATGAAGTGGTGTTGAAAAACATGAAGAGCCTAAAAGGTGTGAAATATATGAAGAGCTTCAAAAGGTGTCAAAAATATGAGGAGCATGAAAGTGTCTGAAATATAGGAGGATCATGAAGCGGTGTTCAAAAACATGAAGAGCCTGAAAAGGTGTGAAAAATATGAAGAGCTTCAAAAGGTGTCAAAAAAATGAGGAGTATGAAACGGTCTTAAAAATAGGAGGAGCATGAAGAAGTGTTGAAAAACATGAAGAGCCTGAAAACGTGTGAAAAATATGAAGAGCTTCAAAAGGTGTGAAAAATATGAAGAGCTTCAAAAGGTGTCAAAAAGATGAGGAGCATGAAACGGTCTGAAAAATCGGAGGAGCATGAAGTTGTATTGAAAAACATGAAGAGCCTAAAAGGTGTGAAAAATATGAAGAGCTTCAAAAGGTGTGAAAAATATGAGGAGCATGAAACGGTGAAAAATAGGAGGAGCATAAAGTGATGTTCAAAAACATGAAGAGCCTGAAAAGGTGTGAAAAATATGAGGAGCTTTAAAAGGTGTCAAAAATATGAGGAGCATGAAATGGTCTCAAAATTAGGAGGAGCATGAAGCGGTATTCAAATATATGGAGATCCTGAAAAGGTACTAAAAATATGAAGAGCTTCAAAAGGTGTCAAAATATGAAGAGCATGAAACGTTCTGAAAAAATAGTAGCATGAAAAGGTGTTCAAAAACATGAAGAGCCTGGAAAGGTGTGAAAAATATGAAGAGCATCAAAACGTGTCAAAATTATTAGGAGCATGAAACCGCCTGAAAAATAGGAGGAGCATGAAAAGGTCTGAAAAATAGGAGGAGCATGAAGCAGTGGTGAAAAACCTGAAGAGCCTGAAAAGGCTTGAAATATATGAAGAGCTTCAAAAGGTGTCAAAAATATGAGGAGCAAGAAAACGTCTGAAAAATAGGAGAAGCATGAAGCGGTGTTGAAAAACATGAAGAGAATGAAAAGTTGTCAAAAATATGAAGAGATTCAAATGGTGTCAAAAATATGAGGAGCATGAAACGGCCTGAAAAATAGGAGGAGCATGAAGCGGTGTTCAACAACATGAAGAGACTGAAAAGGTGTGAAAAATATGTAGAGTTTCAAAATGTGTGAAAAATATGAGGAGCAAGAAACGGTCTGAAAAATAGGAGGAGCATGAAGCGGTGATCAAAACATGAAGAGCCTAAAAAGGTGTGAAATATAGGAAGAGCTTCAAATCGTGTCAAATATGAGGAGCATGAAACGTTCTGAAAAATAGGAGGAGCATGAAGCGGTGTTGAAAATCATGAAGTGCCTGAAAAGGTGTGAAATATATGAAGATCTTCAAAAGGTGTCAAAAATAGGAGGAGCATGAAACGGTCTGAAAAGTAGGAGGAGCATGAAGCGGTGTTGAAAAACATGAATAGCCTGAAAAGGTGTGAAATATATGAAGAGTTACAAATGGTGTCAAAAATATGAGGAGCATGAAATGGTCTGAAATATAGGAGGAGCATGAAGCCGTGTTCAAAAACATGAAAAGCCTGAAAAGGTGTGAAAAATATGAAGAGCTTCAAAAGGTGTCAAAATATGAGGAGCATGAAATTCTGAAAAATAGGAGGAGCATGAAACGGTCTGAAAAATAGGAGGAGCAGGAATCGGTGTTGAAAACATGAAGAGCATGAAAAGGTGTGAAAAAACTGAAGGTTTTCAAAAGGTGTGAAAAATATAAGGAGCATGAAACTGTCTGAAAAAAAGGAGGAGCAGGAAGCGGTGTTGAAAAACATGAAGAGCCTCAAAAGGTGTGAAAAATATGAAGAGCTTCAAAAGGTGACAAAAATATGAGGAGCATGAAACGGTCTGAAAAATAGGAGGAGCATGAAGTGGTGTTGAAAAACATGAAGAGCCTGAAAAGGTGTGAAATATATGAAGAGCCTCAAAACGTGTCAAAATTATGAGGAGCATGAAACGGGCTGAAAAATAGGAGGAGCATGAAACGGTCTGAAAAATACGAGGAGCATGAATCGGTGTTGAAAAACATGAAGAGCAAAAAAGGTGTGAAAAATACGAAGAGTTTCCAAAGGTGTCAAAATTATGAAGAGCATGAAACGGCCTGAAAAATAGGAGAAGCATGAAACGGTCTGAAAAAGAGGAGGAGCATGAAGCGGTGTTGAAAAACCTGAAGAGCCTGAAAAGGCGTGAAATATATGAAGAGCTTCAAAAGGTGTCAAAAATAGGAGGAACATGAAACGGTCTGAAAAATAGGAGGAATATGAAGCATTGTTGAAAAACCTGAAGTGCATGAAAAGGTGTGAAAAATATGAAGAGTTTCAAAAGGTTTCAAAACTATGAAGAGCATGAAACGGCCTGAAAAATAGGAGGAGCATGAAACGGCCTGAAAAATAGGAGGAGCATGAAGCCGTGTTCAAAAACATGAAGAGCCTGGAAAGGTGTGAAAAATATGAAGAGCTTCAAAAGGTGTCAAAAATATGAGGAGCAAGAAACAGCCTGAAAAATAGGAGGAGCATGAAGCCGTGTTCAAAAACATGAAGAGCCTGGAAAGGTGTGAAAAATATGAAGAGCTTCAAAAGGTGTGTAATATATGAGGAGCATGAAACGGTCTAAAAAATAGGAGGAGCATGAAGCAGTGTTGATAAACATGAAGAGCCTGGAAAGGTGTGCAATATATGAAGAGCTTCAAAAGGTGTCAACAATAGGAGGAGTATGAAATGGTCTGAAAAAGAAGAGGAGCCTGAAGGGGTGGACGAAAACAGGAAGACGCTGAAAAGGTGTGAAAAATATGAAGAGCTTCAAAAGGTGTCAAAAATATGAGAACTATGAAACGTTCTGAAAAATAGGAGGAGCATGAAGCTGTGTTCAAAAACATAAAGAGACTGAAAATGTGTGAAATATATGAAGAGCTCCAAAAGGTGTGTAATATATGAGGAGCATGAAACGGTCTGAAAAATAGGAGGAGCAAGAAGCTGTGTTCAAAAACATGAGAGCCTGAAAATGTGTGAAATATATGAAGAGCTTCAAAAGGTGTGAAATACATGAGGAGCATGAAACGGTCTGAAAAATAGGAGGAGCATGAAGCGGTGTTCAAAAACATGAAGAGCCTGAAAAAGTGTGAAAAGTATGAAGACTTCAAAAGCTGTCAAAAGTATGAGGAGCATGAAGCGGCGTTGAAAAATATGAAGATCCTGAAAATGTGTGAAAAATATGAAGAGCTTCAAAAGGTGTGAAAAATATGAAAAGCTTCCAAAGTTGTCAAATATGAGATGTGCATGAAACGGTCTGGAAAATAGGACGAGCATGAAGCGGTGTGGAAAAACATGAAGAGCATGAAAACGTGTGAAAAATATGAAGAGCTTCAAAAGGTGTCAAATTTATGAGGAGCACGAAACGGTGTGAAAAATAGGAGGAGCATGAAGCGGTGTTGAAAAACATGAAGAGCCTGAAAAGGTGTGAAAACATGAAGAGCTTCAAAAGGTGTCAAATTTATGAGGAGCACGAAACGGTGTGAAAAATAGGAGGAGCATGAAGCGGTGTTGAAAAACATGAAGAGCCTGAAAAAGTGTGAAAATATGAAGAGCTTCAAAAGGTGTCAAATTTATGAGGAGCACGAAACGGTGTGAAATATAGGAGGAGCATGAAGCGGTGTTGAAAAACATGAAGAGCTTGAAAAGATGTCAAAATTATGAAGAGCTTCAAAAGGTGTCAAAAATATGAGGAGCAAATAAGGTCTGAAAAATAGGAGGAGCATAAAGTGGTGTTCAAAAACATGAAGCGCATTAAAAGCTGTGAAAAATATGAAGAGCTTCAAAATGTGTCAAAATATGAGGAGCATGAAACGGTCTGAAAAATAGGAGGATCATGAAGCGGTGTTGAAAAACACGAAGAGCCTGAAAATGTGTGAAAAATATGAAGAGCTTCAAAAGGTGTCAAAAATATTAGGCGCATGAAAAGGTCTGAAAAATAGTAGGAGCATGAAGCAGTGATGACATACATGAAGAGCCTGAAAAGGTGTGAAAAATACGAAGAGCTTCAAAAGGTGTCAAAACTATGAAGAGCATGAAACGGTCTGAACAATAGGAGGAGCATGAAGCGGTGTTGAAAAACATGCAGAGCATGAAAAGGTGTGAAAAATATGAAGAGCTTCAAAAGGTGTCAAATATATGAGGAGCATGAAACGGTCTAAAAAATAGAGGGGAATGAAGCGCTGTTGAAAAACATGAAGAGCATTAAAAGGTGTGAAAAATATGAGGATTTTCAAAAGGTGTCAAGATATGAAGAGCATTAAACGGTCTGAAAAATAGGAGGAGCATGAAACGGTCTGAAAAATAGGAGGAGCAAGAATCGGTGTTGAAATACATGAAGATCCTGAAAAGATGTGAAAAATATGAAGAGCTTCAAATGGTGTCAAAACTCTGAGGAGGATGAAACGGTCTGAAAAATAGGAGGAGCATGAAACTGTCTGAAAAATAGGAGGAGCATGAAGCGGTGTTGAAAAACCTGAAGAGCAAAAAAGGTGTGAAAAATACGAAGAGTTTCCAAAGGTGTCAAAATTATGAAGAGCATGAAAGGCCTGAAAAATAGGAGGAGCATGAAACGGTCTGAAAAAGAGGAGGAGCATGAAGCGGTGTTGAAAAACCTGAAGAGCCTGAAAAATCGTGAAAAATAAGAAGAGTTTCCAAAGGTGTCAAAATTATGAAGAGCATGAAACGGCCTGAAAAATAGGAGGAGCATGAAACGGTCTGAAAAATAGGAGGAGCATGAAGCGGTGTTGAAAAACCTGAAGAGCAAAAAAGGTGTGAAAAATACGAAGAGTTTCCAAAGGTGTCAAAATTATGAAGAGCATGAAACGGCCTGAAAAATAGGAGGAGCATGAAACGGTCTGAAAAAGAGGAGGAGCATGAAGCGGTGTTGAAAAACCTGAAGAGCCTGAAAAGGCGTGAAATATATGAAGAGCTTCAAAAGGTGTCAACAATAGGAGGAGCATGAAAAGGTCTGAAAAATAGGAGGAATATGAAGCGGTGTTGAAAAACCTGAAGAGCATAAAAAGGTGTGAAAAATACGAAGAGTTTCCAAAGGTGTCAAAACTATGAAGAGCATGAAACGGCCTGAAAAATAGGAGGAGCATGAAATGGTCTGAAAAATAGGAGGAGCATGAAGCGGTGCTGAAAAACTTGAAGAGCAAAAAAGGTATGAAAAATACGAAGAGTTTCCAAAGGTGTCAAAATTATGAAGAGCATGAAACGGCCTGAAAAATAGGAGGAGCATGAAACGGTCTGAAAAAGAGGAGGAGCATGAAGCGGTGTTGAAAAACCTGAAGAGCCTGAAAAGGCGTGAAATATATGAAGAGCTTCAAAAGGTGTCAAAAATAGGAGGAACATGAAACGGTCTGAAAAATAGGAGGAATATGAAGCGTTGTTGAAAAACCTGAAGAGCATGAAAAGGTGTGAAAAATATGAAGAGTTTCAAAAGGTTTCAAAACTATGAAGAGCATGAAACGGCCTGAAAATTAGGAGGAGCATGAAACGGCCTGAAAAATAGGAGGAGCATGAAACGGTCTGAAAAATAGGAGGAACATGAAGCGGTGGTGAAAAACCTGAAGAGCCTGAAAAAGTGTGAAATATATGAAGAGCTTCAAAAGGTGTCAAAAATAGGAGGAGCATGAAACGGTCTGAAAAGTAGGAGGAGCATGAAGCGGTGTTGAAAAACATGAATAGCCTGAAAAGGTGTGAAATATATGAAGAGTTACAAAAGGTGTCAAAAATATGAGGAGCATGAAATGGTCTGAATAATAGGAGGAGCATGAAGCCGTGTTCAAAAACATGAAAAGCCTGAAAAGGTGTGAAAAATATGAAGAGCTTCAAAAGGTGTCAAAATATGAGTAGCATGAAATTCTGAAAAATAGGAGGAGCATGAAACGGTCTGAAAAATAGGAGGAGCAGGAATCGGTGTTGAAAATATGAAGAGCATGAAAAGGTGTGAAAAAACTGAAGATTTTCAAAAGGTGTGAAAAATATGAGGAGCATGAAACTGTCTGAAAAAAAGGAGGAGCAGGAAGCGGTGTTGAAAAACATGAAGAGCCTCAAAAGGTGTGAAAAATATGAAGAGCTTCAAAAGGTGACAAAAATATGAGGATCATGAAACGGTCTGAAAAATAGGAGGAGCATGAAGTGGTGTTGAAAAACATGAAGAGCCTGAAAAGGTGTGAAATATATGAAGAGCCTCAAAACGTGTCAAAATTATGAGGAGCATGAAATGGCCTGAAAAATAGGAGGAGCATGAAACGGTCTGAAAAATAGGAGGAGCATGAGTCGGTGTTGAAAAACATGAAGAGCAAAAAAGGTGTGAAAAATACGAAGAGTTTCCAAAGGTGTCAAAATTATGAAGAGCATGAAACGGCCTGAAAAATAGGAGGAGCATGAAACGGTCTGAAAAAGAGGAGGAGCATGAAGCGGTGTTGAAAAACCTGAAGAGCCTGAAAAGGCGTGAAAAATATGAAGAGCTTCAAAAGGTGTCAAAATATGAGGAGCATTAAACGGTCTGAAAAATAGGAGGAGCATGAAGCGGTGTTGAAAATCATGAAGTGCCTGAAAAGGTGTGAAATATATGAAGAGCTTCATATCGTGTCAAATATCAGGAGCATGAAACGGTCAGAAAAATAGGAGGAGCATGAAGCCGTGTTCAAAAACATGAAGAGCCTGAAAAGGTGTGAAAAATATGAAGAGTTTCAAAAGGTGTCAAAATATGAGGAGCATTAAACGGTCTGAAAAATAGGAGGAGCATGAAACGGTCTGAAAAATAGGAGGAGCATGAAGCCGTGTTCAAAAACATGAAGAGCATGAAAAGGTGTGAAAAATATGAAGAGTTTCAAAAGGTGTCAAAACTATGAGGAGCATGAAACGGCCTGAAAAATAGGAGGAGCATGAAACGGTCTGAAAAATAGGCGGAGCATGAAGCGGTGTTGAAAAACCTGAAGAGCCTGAAAAGGCGTGAAATATATGAAGAGCTTCAAAAGGTGTCAACAATAGGAGGAGCATGAAAAGGTCTGAAAAATAGGAGGAATATGAAGCGGTGTTGAAAAACCTGAAGAGCATAAAAAGGTGTGAAAAATACGAAGAGTTTCCAAAGGAGTCAAAACTATGAAGAGCATGAAACGGCCTGAAAAATAGGAGGAGCATGAAACGGTCTGAAAAATAGGAGGAGCATGAAGCGGTGTTGAAAAACCTGAAGAGCAAAAAAGGTGTGAAAAATACGAAGAGTTTCCAAAGGTGTCAAAACTATGAAGAGCATGAAACGGCCTGAAAAATAGGAGGAGCATGAAACGGTCTGAAAAATAGGAGGAGCATGAAGCGGTGTTGAAAAACCTGAAGAGCCTGAAAAGGCGTGAAATATATGAAGAGCTTCAAAAGGTGTCAAAAATAGGAGGAACATGAAACGGTCTGAAAAATAGGAGGAATATGAAGCATTGTTGAAAAACCTGAAGAGCATGAAAAGGTGTGATAAATATGAAGAGTTTCAAAAGGTTTCAAAACTATGAAGAGCATGAAACGGCCTGAAAAATAGGAGGAGCATGAAACGGCCTGAAAATTAGGAGGAGCATGAAACGGTCTGAAAAATAGGAGGAGCATGAAACGGTGTTGAAAAACCTGAAGAGCCTGAAAAGGCGTGATATATATGAAGAGCTTCAAAAGGTGTCAAAAATAGGAGGAGCATGAAACGGTCTGAAAAATAGGAGGAACATGAAGCGGTTTTGAAAAACCTGAAGAGCCTGAAAAAGTGTGAAATATATGAAGAGCTTCAAAAAGTGTCAAAAATAGGAGGAGCATGAAACGGTCTGAAAAATAGGAAGAGCATGAAGCGGTGTTGAAAAACATGAATAGCCTGAAAAGGTGTGAAATATATGAAGAGTTACAAAAGGTGTCAAAAATATGAGGAGCATGAAATGGTCTGAAATATAGGAGGAGCATGAAGCCGTGTTCAAAAACATGAAAAGCCTGAAAAGGTGTGAAAAATATGAAGAGCTTCAAAAGGTGTCAAAATATGAGTAGCATGAAATTCTGAAAAATAGGAGGAGCATGAAACGGTCTGAAAAATAGGAGGAGCAGGAATCGGTGTTGAAAACATGAAGAGCATGAAAAGGTGTGAAAAAACTGAAGATTTTCAAAAGGTGTGAAAAATATGAGGAGCATGAAACTGTCTGAAAAAAAGGAGGAGCAGGAAGCGGTGTTGAAAAACATGAAGAGCCTGAAAAGGTATGAAAAATATGAAGAGCTTCAAAAGGTGTGAAAAATATGAAGAGGTTCAAAAGGTGTCATAAATGAGATGAGCATGAAACGGTCTAAAAAACAGGAGGAGCATGAAGTGGTGTTGAAAAACATGAAGAGCCTGAAAAAGTGTGAAATATATGAAGAGCTTCAAAAGGTGTCAAAAATATGAGGAGTATGAAACGGTCTGAAAAATAGGAAGAGCATGAAAAGATCTGAAAAATAGGAGGAGCATGAAGCATTGTTCAAAAACATGAAGAAAATGAAAAAGTGTGAAATATATGAAGAGCTTCAAAAGGTGTGAAATATATGAGGGGCATGAAACGGCCTGAAAAATAGGAGGCGCATGAATCGGTCTGAAAAATAGGAGGAGCAAGAAGCGGTGTTGAAAAACATGAAGAGCCTGAAAAGGTGTGAAAATATGAAGAGCTTCAAAAGGTGTCAAATTTATGAGGAGCACGAAACGGTGTGAAAAATAGGAGGAGCATGAAGCGGTGTTGAAAAACATGAAGAGCTTGAAAAGATGTCAAAAATATGAAGAGCTTCAAAAGGTGTCAAAAATATAAGGAGCAAATAAGGTCTGAAAAATAGGAGGAGCATAAAGTGGTGTTCAAAAACATGAAGAGCATTAAAAGTTGTGAAAAATATGAAGAGCTTCAAAATGTGTCAAAATATGAGGAGCATGAAACAGTCTGAAAAATAGGAGGATCATGAAGCGGTGTTGAAAAACACGAAGAGCCTGAAAATGTGTGAAAAATATGAAGAGCTTCAAAAGGTGTCAAAAATATTAGGCGCATGAAAAGGTCTGAAAAATACTAGGAGCATGAAGCAGTGTTGACAAACATGAAGAGCCTGAAAAGGTGTGAAAAATATGAAGAGCTTCAAAAGGTGTCAAAACTATGAAGAGCATGAAACGGTCTGAAAAATAGGAGGAGCATGAAGCGGTGTTGAAAAAAAAGCAGAGCATGAAAATGTGTGAAAAATATGAAGAGCTTCAAAAGGTGTCAAATATATAAGAAGCATGAAACGGTCTAAAAAATAGAGGGGAATGAAGCGCTGTTGAAAAACATGAAGAGCATTAAAAGGTGTGAAAAATATGAGGATTTTCAAAAGGTGTCAAAATATGAAGAGCATTAAACGGTCTGAAAAATAGGAGGAGCATGAAACGGTCTGAAAAATAGGAGGAGCAAGAATCGGTGTTGAAATACATGAAGATCCTGAAAAGATGTGAAAAATATGAAGTGCTTCAAATGTTGTCAAAACTATGAGGAGCATGAAACGGTCTGAAAAATAGGAGGAGCATGAAGCCGTTTTCAAAAACATGAAGAGCATGAAAAGGTGTGAAAAATATGAAGAGTTTCAAAAGGTGTCAAAACTATGAGGAGCATGAAACCGCCTGAAAAATAGGAGGAGCATGAAAATGTCTGAAAAATAGGAGGAGCATGAAGCAGTGGTGAAAAACCTGAAGAGCCTGAAAAGGCTTGAAATATATGAAGAGCTTCAAAAGGTGTCAAAAATATGAGGAGCAAGAAACCATCTGAAAAATAGGAGAAGCATGAAGCGGTGTTGAAAAACATGAAGAGCATGAAAAGTTGTCAAAAATATGAAGAGATTAAAATGGTGTCAAAAATATGAGGAGTATGAAACGGCCTGAAAAATAGGAGGAGCATGAAGCGGTGTTCAAAAACATGAAGAGACTGAAAAGGTGTGAAAAATATGTATAGTTTCAAAATGTGTGAAAAATATGAGGAGCAAGAAACGGTCTGAAAAATAGGAGGAGCATGAAGCGGTGATCAAAACATGAAGAGCCTGAAAAGGTGTGAAATATATGAAGAGCTTCAAATCGTGTCAAATATGAGGAGCATGAAACGTTCTGAAAAATAGGAGGAGCATGAAGCGGTGTTGAAAATCATGAAGTGCCTGAAAAGGTGTGAAATATATGAAGAGCTTCATATCGTGTCAAATATCAGGAGCATGAAACGGTCAGAAAAATAGGAGGAGCATGAAGCCGTGTTCAAAAACATGAAGAGCCTGAAAAGGTGTGAAAAATATGAAGAGTTTCAAAAGGTGTCAAAATATGAGGAGCATTAAACGGTCTGAAAAATAGGAGGAGCATGAAACGGTCTGAAAAATAGGAGGAGCATGAAGCCGTGTTCAAAAATATGAAGAGCATGAAAAGGTGTGAAAAATATGAAGAGTTTCAAAAGGTGTCAAAACTATGAGGAGCATGAAACGGCCTGAAAATAGGAGGAGCATGAAACGGTCTGAAAAATAGGAGGAGCATGAATCGGTGTTGAAAAACCTGAAGAGCCTGAAAAGGCGTGAAATATATGAAGAGCTTCAAAAGGTGTCAACAATAGGAGGAGCATGAAAAGGTCTGAAAAATAGGAGGAATATGAAGCAGTGTTGAAAAACCTGAAGAGCATAAAAAGGTGTGAAAAATACGAAGAGTTTCCAAAGGAGTCAAAACTATGAAGAGCATGAAACGGCCTGAAAAATAGGAGGAGCATGAAACGGTCTGAAAAATAGGAGGAGCATGAATCGGTGTTGAAAAACATGAAGAGCAAAAAAGGTGTGAAAAATACGAAGAGTTTCCAAAGGTGTCAAAACTATGAAGAGCATGAAACGGCCTGAAAAATAGGAGGAGCATGAAACGGTCTGAAAAATAGGAGGAGCATGAAGCGGTGTTGAAAAACCTGAAGAGCCTGAAAAGGCGTGAAATATATGAAGAGCTTCAAAAGGTGTCAAAAATAGGAGGAACATGAAACGGTCTGAAAAATAGGAGGAATATGAAGCGTTGTTGAAAAACCTGAAGAGCATGAAAAGGTGTGAAAAGTATGAAGAGTTTCAAAAGGTTTCAAAACTATGAAGAGCATGAAACGGCCTGAAAAATAGGAGGAGCATGAAACGGCCTGAAAAATAGGAGGAGCATGAAACGGTCTGAAAAATAGGAGGAGCATGAAGCGGTGTTGAAAAACCTGAAGAGCCTGAAAAGGCGTGATATATATGAAGAGCTTCAAAAGGTGTCAAAAATAGGAGGAGCATGAAACGGTCTGAAAAATAGGAGGAACATGAAGCGGTGTTGAAAAACCTGAAGAGCCTGAAAAAGTGTGAAATATATGAAGAGCTTCAAAAAGTGTCAAAAATAGGAGGAGCATGAAACGGTCTGAAAAATAGGAGGAGCATGAAGCGGTGTTGAAAAACTTGAATAGTCTGTAAAGGTGTGAAATATATGAAGAGTTACAAAAGGTGTCAAATATATGAGGAGCATGAAACGGTCTGAAAAATAGGAGGAGCATGAATCGGTGTTGAAAACATGAAGAGCATGAAAAGGTGTGAAAAAACTGAAGATTTTCAAAAGGTGTCAAAAATATGAGGAGCATGAAATTGTCTGAAAAAGAGGAGGAGCATGAAGTGGTGTTCAAAAACATGAAGAGCCTGAAAAGGTGGGAAAAATATGAAGAGCTTCAAAAGGTGTGAAAAATATGAAGAGATTCAAAAGCTGTCAAAAAAGAGCTGAGCCTGTAACGGTCTGAAAAATAGAAGAAGCATGAAGTGGTGTTGAAAAACATGAAGAGCCTGAAAAGGTGTAAAAATATGAAGAGCTTCAAGAGGTGTGATATACATGAGGAGCATGAAACGGTCTGAAAAATAGGAGGAGCATGAAGCGTGTTCAGAAACATGAAGAGCCTGAAAAGGTGTGAAAAATATGAAGAGCTTCAAAGGTGTCAAATATTTGAGGAGCTTCAAAGGTGTCAAAAATGAGATGAGCATGAAACGGTTTGAAAAATAGGAGGAGCATGAAGCGGTGTTCAAAAAATGAAGAGCTTCAAAAGGTGTGAAAAATACGAAGAGCCTCAAAACGTCTCAAAAATATGAGGAGCATGAAACGGTCTGAAAAATAGGAGGAGCTAGAAACGGTGTTCAAAAACATGAAGAGCTTGAAAAGGTGTGAAAAATATGAAGAGCTTCAAAAGGTGTGAAAAATATGAAGAGATTCAAAAGCTGTCAAAAAAGAGCTGAGCATGTAACGGTCTGAAATATAGAAGAAGCATGAAGTGGTGTTGAAAAACATGAAGAGCCTGAAAAGGTGTAAAAATATGAAGAGCTTCAAGAGGTGTGATATACATGAGGAGCATGAAACGGTCTGAAAAATAGGAGGAGCATGAAGCGTGTTCAGAAACATGAAGAGCCTGAAAAGGTGTGAAAAATATGAAGAGCTTCAAAGGTGTCAAATATTTGAGGAGCTTCAAAGGTGTCAAAAATGAGATGAGCATGAAACGGTTTGAAAAATAGGAGGAGCATGAAGCGGTGTTCAAAAAATGAAGAGCTTCAAAAGGTGTGAAAAATACGAAGAGCCTCAAAACGTCTCAAAAATATGAGGAGCATGAAACGGTCTGAAAAATAGAGGAGCATGAAACGGTGTTCAAAAACATGAAGAGACTGAAAAGGTGTGAAAAATATGTATAGTTTCAAAATGTGTGAAAAATATGAGGAGCAAGAAACGGTCTGAAAAATAGGAGGAGCATGAAGCGGTGATCAAAACATGAAGAGCCTGAAAAGGTGTGAAATATATGAAGAGCTTCAAATCGTGTCAAATATGAGGAGCATGAAACGTTCTGAAAAATAGGAGGAGCATGAAGCGGTGTTGAAAATCATGAAGTGCCTGAAAAGGTGTGAAATATATGAAGAGCTTCATATCGTGTCAAATATCAGGAGCATGAAACGGTCAGAAAAACAGGAGGAGCATGAAGCCGTGTTCAAAAACATGAAGAGCCTGAAAAGGTGTGAAAAATATGAAGAGTTTCAAAATGTGTCAAAATATGAGGAGCATTAAACGGTCTGAAAAATAGGAGGAGCATGAAACGGTCTGAAAAATAGGAGGAGCATGAAGCCGTGTTCAAAAACATGAAGAGCATGAAAAGGTGTGAAAAATATGAAGACTTTCAAAAGGTGTCAAAACTATGAGGAGCATGAAACGGCCTGAAAAATAGGAGGAGCATGAAACGGTCTGAAAAATAGGAGGAGCATGAAGCGGTGTTGAAAAACCTGAAGAGCATAAAAAGGTGTGAAAAATACGAAGAGTTTCCAAAGGTTTCAAAACTATGAAGAGCATGAAACGGCCTGAAAAACAGGAGGAGCATGAAACGGTCTGAAAAATAGGAGGAGCATGAAGCGGTGTTGAAAAACCTGAAGAGCAAAAAAGGTGTGAAAAATACGAAGAGTTTCCAAAGGTGTCAAAACTATGAAGAGCATGAAACGGCCTGAAAAACAAGAGGAGCATGAAACGGTCTGAAAAATAGGAGGAGCATGAAGCGCTGTTGAAAAACCTGAAGAGCAAAAAAGGTGTGAAAAATACGAAGAGTTTCCAAAGGTGTCAAAACTATGAAGAGCATGAAACGGCCTGAAAAATAGGAGGAGCATGAAGCGGTGTTGAAAAACCTGAAGAGCCTGAAAAGGCATGAAATGTATGAAGAGCTTCAAAAGGTGTCAAAAATAGGAGGAGCAAGAAACCGTCTGAAAAATAGGAGAAGCATGAAGCGGTGTTGAAAAACATGAAGAGCATGAAAAGTTGTCAAAAATATGAAGAGATTCAAATGGTGTCAAAAATATGAGGAGCATGAAACGGCCTGAAAAATAGGAGGAGCATGAAGCGGTGTTCAAAAACATGAAGAGACTGAAAAGGTGTGAAAAATATGTAGAGTTTCAAAATGTGTGAAAAATATGAGGAGCAAGAAACGGTCTGAAAAATAGGAGGAGCATGAAGCCGTGTTCAAAAACATGAAGAGCATGAAAAGGTGTGAAAAATATGAAGAGTTTCAAAAGGTGTCAAAACTATGAGGAGCATGAAACGGCCTGAAAAATAGGAGGAGCATGAAACGGCCTGAAAAATAGGAGGAGCATGAAGCCGTGTTCAAAAACCTGAAGAGCCCGAAAAGGCGTGAAATATATGAAGAGCTTCAAAAGGTGTCAACAATAGGAGGAGCATGAAAAGGTCTGAAAAATAGGAGGAATATGAAGCGGTGTTGAAAAACCTGAAGAGCATAAAAAGCTGTGAAAAATACGAAGAGTTTCCAAAGGAGTCAAAACTATGAAGAGCATGAAACGGCCTGAAAAATAGGAGGAGCATGAAACGGTCTGAAAAATAGGAGGAGCATGAAGCGGTGTTGAAAAACCTGAAGAGCAAAAAAGGTGTGAAAAATACGAAGAGTTTCCAAAGGTGTCAAAACTATGAAGAGCATGAAACGGCCTGAAAAATAGGAGGAGCATGAAACGGTCTGAAAAATAGGAGGAGCATGAAGCGGTGTTGAAAAACCTGAAGTGCCTGAAAAGGCGTGAAATATATGAAGAGCTTCAAAAGGTGTCAAAAATAGGAGGAACATGAAACGGTCTGAAAAATAGGAGGAATATGAAGCGTTGTTGAAAAACCTGAAGAGCATGAAAAGGTGTGAAAAATATGAAGAGTTTCAAAAGGTGTCAAAACTATGAAGAGCATGAAACGGCCTGAAAAATAGGAGGAGCATGAAATGGCCTGAAAAATAGGAGGAGCATGAAACGGTCTGAAAAATAGGAGGAGCATGAAGCGGTGTTGAAAAACCTGAAGAGCCTGAAAAGGCGTGATATATATGAAGAGCTTCAAAAGGTGTCAAAAATAGGAGGAGCATGAAACGGTCTGAAAAATAGGAGGAACATGAAGCGGTGTTGAAAAACCTGAAGAGCCTGAAAAACTGTGAAATATTTGAAGAGCTTCAAAAAGTGTCAAAAATAGTAGGAGCATGAAACGGTCTGAAAAATAGGAGGAGCATGAAGCGGTGTTGAAAAACATTAATAGCCTGAAAAGGTGTGAAATATATGAAGAGTTACAAAAGGTGTCAAAATATGAGGAGCATGAAATGGTCTGAAATATAGGAGGAGCATGAAGCCGTGTTCAAAAACATGAAAAGCCTGAAAAGGTGTGAAAAATATGAAGAGCTTCAAAAGGTGTCAAAATATGAGGAGCATGAAATTCTGAAAAATATGAGGAGCATGAAACGGTCTGAAAAATAGGAGGAGCAGGAATCGGTGTTGAAAACATGAAGAGCATGAAAAGGTGTGAAAAAACTGAAGATTTTCAAAAGGTGTGAAAAATATGAGGAGCATGAAACGGTCTGAAAAAAAGGAGGAGCAGGAAGCGGTGTTGAAAAACATGAAGAGCCTCAAAAGGTGTGAAAAATATGAAGAGCTTCAAAAGGTGTCAAAACTATGAGGAGCATGAAACGGCCTGAAAAATAGGAGGAGCATGAAACGGCCTGAAAAATAGGAGGAGCATGAAGCCGTGTTCAAAAACCTGAAGAGCCCGAAAAGGCGTGAAATATATGAAGAGCTTCAAAAGGTGTCAACAATAGGAGGAGCATGAAAAGGTCTGAAAAATAGGAGGAATATGAAGCGGTGTTGAAAAACCTGAAGAGCATAAAAAGCTGTGAAAAATACGAAGAGTTTCCAAAGGAGTCAAAACTATGAAGAGCATGAAACGGCCTGAAAAATAGGAGGAGCATGAAACGGTCTGAAAAATAGGAGGAGCATGAAGCGGTGTTGAAAAACCTGAAGAGCAAAAAAGGTGTGAAAAATACGAAGAGTTTCCAAAGGTGTCAAAACTATGAAGAGCATGAAACGGCCTGAAAAATAGGAGGAGCATGAAACGGTCTGAAAAATAGGAGGAGCATGAAGCGGTGTTGAAAACCCTGAAGTGCCTGAAAAGGCGTGAAATATATGAAGAGCTTCAAAAGGTGTCAAAAATAGGAGGAACATGAAACGGTCTGAAAAATAGGAGGAATATGAAGCGTTGTTGAAAAACCTGAAGAGCATGAAAAGGTGTGAAAAATATGAAGAGTTTCAAAAGGTTTCAAAACTATGAAGAGCATGAAACGGCCTGAAAAATAGGAGGAGCATGAAATGGCCTGAAAAATAGGAGGAGCATGAAACGGTCTGAAAAATAGGAGGAGCATGAAGCGGTGTTGAAAAACCTGAAGAGCCTGAAAAGGCGTGATATATATGAAGAGCTTCAAAAGGTGTCAAAAATAGGAGGAGCATGAAACGGTCTGAAAAATAGGAGGAACATGAAGCGGTGTTGAAAAACCTGAAGAGCCTGAAAAACTGTGAAATATTTGAAGAGCTTCAAAAAGTGTCAAAAATAGGAGGAGCATGAAACGGTCTGAAAAATAGGAGGAGCATGAAGCGGTGTTGAAAAACATTAATAGCCTGAAAAGGTGTGAAATATATGAAGAGTTACAAAAGGTGTCAAAATATGAGGAGCATGAAATGGTCTGAAATATAGGAGGAGCATGAAGCCGTGTTCAAAAACATGAAAAGCCTGAAAAGGTGTGAAAAATATGAAGAGCTTCAAAAGGTGTCAAAATATGAGGAGCATGAAATTCTGAAAAATATGAGGAGCATGAAACGGTCTGAAAAATAGGAGGAGCAGGAATCGGTGTTGAAAACATGAAGAGCATGAAAAGGTGTGAAAAAACTGAAGATTTTCAAAAGGTGTGAAAAATATGAGGAGCATGAAACGGTCTGAAAAAAAGGAGGAGCAGGAAGCGGTGTTGAAAAACATGAAGAGCCTCAAAAGGTGTGAAAAATATGAAGAGCTTCAAAAGGTGTCAAAAATATGAGGAGCATGAAACGGTCTGAAAAATAGGAGGAGCATGAAGTGGTCTTGAAAAACACGAAGAGCCTGAAAAGGTGTGAAAAATATGAAGAGCTTCAAAAGGTGTCAAAAATATGAGGAGCATTAAACGGCCTGAAAAATAGGAGGAGCATGAAACGGTCTGAAAAATAGCAGGAGCATGAATCGGTGTTGAAAAACATGAAGAGCATGAAAATGTGTGAAAAATATGAAGAGCTTCAAAAAGTGTCAAAAATATGAGGAGCAAGAAACGGCCTGAAAAATAGGAGGAGCATGAAGCCGTGTTCAAAAACATGAAGAGCCTGGAAAGGTGTGAAAAATATGAAGAGCTTCAAAAGGTGTGTAATATATGAGGAGCATGAAACGGTCTTAAAAATAGGAGGAGCATGAAGCAGTGTTGATAAACATGAAGAGCCTGGTAAGGTGTGCAATATATGAAGAGCTTCAAAAGCTGTCAACAATAGGAGGAGTATGAAATGGTCTGAAAAAGAAGAGGAGCCTGAAGGGGTGGACGAAAACAGGAAGACTCTGAAAAGGTGTGAAAAATATGAAGAGCTTCAAAAGGTGTCAAAAATATGAGAGCTATGAAACGTTCTGAAAAATAGGAGGAGCATGAAGCGGTTTTGAAAAACATGAAGAGACTGAAAACGTTTGAAATAATGAAGAGCTGCAAAAGGTGTGAAAAATATGAGGAGCATGGAACGGTCAGAAAAATAGGAGTAGCATGAAATGTTGTTCAAAAACCTGAAAAGCCTGAAAAGGTGTGAAATATATGAAGAGCTTCAAAAGGTTTCAAAAATATGAGGAGCATGAAACGGTCTGAAAAAATCGGAGGAACATGAAACGGTGTTCCAAATCGTGAAGAGCCTGGAAAGGTGTGAAAAATATGAAGAGCTTCAAAAGGTGTCAAAATATGAGGAGCATGAAATTCTGAAAAATATGAGGAGAATGAAACGGTATGAAAAATAGGAGGAGCATGAATCGGTGTTGAAAACATAAAGAGCATGAAAAGGTGTGAAAAAACTGAAGATTTTCAAAAGGTGTCAAAAATATGAGGAGTATGAAATTGTCTGAAAAAGAGGAGGAGCATGAAGTGGTGTTCAAAAACAGGAAGAGCCTGAAAAGGTGTGAAAAATACGTAGAGCTTCAAAAGGTGTGTAAAATATGAGGAGCATGAAACGGTCTGAAAAATAGGAGGAGCTAGAAACGGTGTTCAAAAACATGAAGAGCTTGAAAAGGTGTGAAAAATATGAAGAGCTTCAAAAGGTGTGAAAAATATGAAGAGATTCAAAAGCTGTCAAAAAAGAGCTGAGCATGTAACGGTCTGAAAAATAGAAGAAGCATGAAGTGGTGTTGAAAAACATGAAGAGCCTGAAAAGGTGTAAAAATATGAAGAGCTTCAAGAGGTGTGATATACATGAGGAGCATGAAACGGTCTGAAAAATAGGAGGAGCATGAAGCGTGTTCAGAAACATGAAGAGCCTGAAAAGGTGTGAAAAATATGAAGAGCTTCAAAGGTGTCAAATATTTGAGGAGCTTCAAAGGTGTCAAAAATGAGATGAGCATGAAACGGTTTGAAAAATAGGAGGAGCATGAAGCGGTGTTCAAAAAATGAAGAGCTTCAAAAGGTGTGAAAAATACGAAGAGCCTCAAAACGTCTCAAAAATATGAGGAGCATGAAACGGTCTGAAAAATAGAGGAGCATGAAACGGTGTTCAAAAACATGAACAGCCTGAAAAGGTGTGAAAAATATGAAGAGCTTCAAAAGGTGTGAAAATATGAAGAGCTTCAAAAGGTGTCAAAAATGTGAGGAGCATGAAACGGTCTGAAAAATATGAGGAGCAAGAAGCGTTGTTGAAAAACATGAAGAACCTGAAAACGGGTGAAAAATATCACGAGCTTCAAAAGGTGTGAAAAATATAAAGAGCTTCAAAAGGTGTCAAAAATGAGATGAGAATGAAACGGTCTGAAAAATAGGAGGAGCATGAAACGTTCTGAAAAAAAGGAGGAGAATGAAGTGGTGTTCAAAATCATGAAGAGCCTGAAAAGGTGTGAAGAATATGAAGAGCTTCAAAAAGTGTCAAATATATGAGGAGCACGAAACGGTCTGAAAAATAGGAGGAGCATGAAATGGTGTTCAAAAACATAAAGAGCCAGAAAAGTTGTGAAAAATATGAAGAGCTTCAAAAGGTGTGAAATATATGAAGAGCTTCAAAAGCTGTCAATAATGAGATGAGAATGAAACGGTCTGAAAAATAGGAGGAGCATGAAGTGGTGTGGAAAACATGAAGAGATTGAAAAAGTGTGAAATATATGAAGAGCTTCAAAAAGTGTGAAAAATATGATGAGCTTCAAAAGGTGTCAAAAATATGAGGAGCATGAAACGGTCTGAAAAATAGGAGGTGCATGAAACTGTGTTCAAAAACATGAAGAGCCTAACAAGGTGTGAAAAATATGAAGAGCATGAAAAGGTGTGAAAAATATGCGGAGCATGAAACTGTGTTCAAAAACATGAAGAGCCTGAAAAGTTGTGAAAAATATGAAGAGCTTCAGAAGGTGTGAAATATATGAAGAGCTTCAAAAGCTGTCAATAATGAGATGAGAATGAAACGGTCTGAAAAATAGGAGGAGCATGAAGTGGTGTGGAAAACATGAAGAGATTGAAAAAGTGTGAAATATATGAAGAGCTTCAAAAAGTGTGAAAAATATGATGAGCTTCAAAAGGTGTCAAAAATATGAGGAGCATGAAACGGTCTGAAAAATAGGAGGTGCATGAAACTGTGTTCAAAAACATGAAGAGCCTAACAAGGTGTGAAAAATATGAAGAGCATGAAAAGGTGTGAAAAATATGCGGAGCATGAAACTGTGTTCAAAAACATGAAGAGCCTGAAAAGTTGTGAAAAATATGAAGAGCTTCAAAAGCGGTCAAAAATATGAGGAGCATGAAACGGTGTGAAAAATAGGAGAAACATGAAACGGTGTTCCAAAACATTAAGAGCCTGAAAAGGTGTGAACAATATGAAGAGCTTCAAAAGGTGTCAAAAATATGAGGAGCAAGAAACGGTCTGAAAATTAGGAGGTGCATGAAGCCGTTTTCAAAAACTTGAAGAGCCTGAAATGGTGTGAAAAATATGAAGAGCTTCAAAAGGTGTCAAAGATATAGGAGCATGAAACGGTCTGAAAAATAGGAGGAGCATGATACGGCATTGAAAAACATAAAGAGCCTGAAAAGGTGTGAAAAATATGAAGAGCTTCAAAAGGTGTCAAAAATATGACGAGCATGAAATGGTATGAAAAATAGGAGGAGCATGTAACGGTGTTCAAAAACATGAAGAGCCTGAAAAGGTATGAAAAAATATGCAGAGCTTCAAAACGTCTCAAAAACATGAGGAGCATGAAACGGCCTGAAAAATAGGAGGAGCATGAAGCCGTGTTCAAAAACATGAAGAGTCTGGAAAGGTGTGAACAATATGAAGAGCTTCAAAATGTGTGTAATATATGAGGAGCATGAAAGGGTCTAAAAAATAGGAGGAGCATGAAGCAGTGTTGATAAACATGAAGAGCCTGGAAAGGTGTGCAATATATGAAGAGCTTCAAAAGGTGTCAACCATATGAGGAGTATGAAATGGTCTGAAAAAGAAGAGGAGCATGAAGCGGTGGTCGAAAACATGAAAACGCTGAAAAGGTGTGAAAAATATGAAGAGCTTCAAAAGTGTCAAAAATATGAGGAGCATGAAACGGTCTGAAAAATAGGAGGAGCATGAAATGATGTTCAAAAACATGAAGAGCCTGAAATGGTGTGAAATATATGAAGAGCTTCAAAAGGTTTCAAATATATGAGGAGCATGAAACGGTCTGAAAAAATCGGAGGAACATGAAACGGTGTTCCAAATCGTGAAGAGCCTGAAAAGGTGTGAAAAATATGAAGAGCTTCAAAAGCTGTCAAAAATGAAATGAGCATGAAACGGTCTGAATAATAGGAGGCGCATGAGACGGTGTTGAAATACATGAAAAGCCTGAAAAGGTGTGAAAAATATGAAGAGCTTCAAAGGATGTCAAAAATATGAGGAGCATGAAAATGTCTGAAAAATAGGAAGAGAATGAAGCGGTGTAGAAAAACATGAAAAGCCTGAAAAGGTGTTAAAAATATAAAGAGCTTCAAAAGGTGTCAAAAAGATGAGGAGCATGAAACAGTCTGAAATAAAGGAGGAGAATGAAGCAGTGTTGAAAAACATGAAAAGCCTGAAAAGGTGTGAAAAATATGAAGAACTTCAAAAGGTGTCAAAAATATGAGGAGCATGAAACGGTCTGAAAAATAGGAGGAGCATGAAGTGGTGTTGAGAAACATGAAGAGCCTGAAAAAGTTGTGAAACATATGAGGAGAATGAAACGGTCTGAAAAATAGGAGGAGCATGAAGTGGTGTAGAAAAACATGAAGACCCTGAAAAAATGTGAAAAATATGAAGAGCTTCAAAAGGTGTCAAAAAAATGAGGAGCATGAAATGGTCTGAAATATAGGAGGAGCGTGAAAAGGTGTTAAAAAACATGAAGAGCTTAAAAAGTTGTGAAACATATGAGGAGCATGAAAAGGTCTGAAATAGAGTAGAAGCATGAAGCGGTGTTGAAAAACATGAAAAGCCTGAAAAGATGTGAAAAATATGAAGAGCTTCAAACGGTGACAAAAATATGAGGAGCATGAAAAGCTCTGAAAAATAGGAGGAGCAAGAAGCGGTGTAGAAAAACATGAAGAGCCTGAAAAGGTGTGAAATCTATGGAGAGCTTCAAAAGGTGTCAAAAATATGAGGAGCATGAAACGGTCTCAAATAAAGGAGGAGCATGAAGTTGTGTTGAAAAATATGAAGAGCCTGAAAAGGTGTGAAAAATATGAAGAGCTTCAAAAGGTGTCAAAAATATGAGGAGCAAGAAACGGTCTGAAAAATAGGAGGAGCATTAATCGGTGTTCAAAAATATGAAGAGCATGGAAAGCTGTGAAAAATATGAAGAGCTTCAAAAGGTGTCAAAAACATGAGGAGCATGAAACGATCTGAAAAATAGGAGGAGCATGACGTGGTGATGAAATACATGAAGAGCCTGAAAAGTTGTTAGAAATATGAAGAGCTTCAAATGATATCCAAAATATGAGGAGCATGAAACGGTTTGAAAAATAGAAGGAGCATGATGTGGTGTTGAAAACAAGAAGTGCATAAAATGTGTGAAAAACATGAAGAGCTTCAAAAGATATCAAATATATGAGGAGCATGTAACGGTCTGAAAATTAGGAGGAGCATGAGGTGGTGTTCAAAAACATGAAGAGCCTGAAAATGTGTGAAAAATATGAAGAGCTTCAAAAGATGTCAAAAATATGAGGAGCCTGAAACGGTCTGAAAAATATGAGGAGCATGAATCGGTGTTCAAAAACATGAAGAGCCTGAAAAGGTGTGATAAATATGAAGAGCATCAAGAGGTGTCAAAATATGAGGAGCATGAAATGGTCTAAAAAATAGGAGAAGCATGAAACGGTGTTCAAAATCATGAAGAGCCTGAAAAAGTGTGAAAAATATGAAGAGCTTCAAAAGGTGTCAAAAATATGAGGAGCATGAAACAGTCTGAAAAATAGGAGGAGCAGAAGCAGATTTGAAAAACATGAAGAGCCTGAAAAGGTGTGATAATTATGAAGCGCTTCAAAAGGTGTCAAAATTATGGGGAGCATTAAACGGTCTGAAAAATAGGAGGAGCATGAAACCTTGTTGAAAAATATGAAGAGCCTGAAAAGGTGTGAAAAATATGAAGAGCTTCAAAAGGTGTGAAAAATATGAGGAGCATGAAACGGTTTAAAAAATAGGAGGAGCATGAAATGGTGTTCAAAAACATGAAGAGCATGAAAAGGTGTGAAATATATGAAGAGCTTCAAAAGGTGTAAAAAATATGAGGAGCTTGAAATGGTCTGAAAAATAAGAGGATCTGGTTTCCTCAGTGTGTATGCCCAGAAGTGGGATTGCTGGGTCATACGGCAGTTCTATTTCCAGTTTTTTAAGAAATCTCCACACTGTTTTCCATAGGGGCTGTACTAGTGTGCATTCCCACCAACCGTGTAAGAGGGTTCCCTTTTCTCCACACCATCTCCAGCATTCATTGCTTGTAGACTTTTGGATAGCAGCCATCCTGACTGGCATATAATGGTACCTCATTGTGGTTTTGATTTGCATTTCTCTAATAATGAGTGATGTTGAGCATCTTTTCATGTGTTTGTTATCCATCTGTATGTCTTCTTTGGAGAAATGTCTGTTTAGTTCTTTGGCTCATTTTTTATTGGGTCATTTATTTTTCTGGAATTGAGCTGCAGGATTTGCTTGTATATTTTTGAGATTAATCCTTTGTCTGTTTCTTCATTTGCTATTATTTTCTCCCAATTTGAGGGCTGTCTTTTCACCTTACTTATAGTTTCCTTTGTAGTGCAAAAGCTTTTAAGTTTCATTAGGTCCCATTTGTTTAGTTTTGCTTTTATTTCCAATATTCTGGGAGGTGGATCATAGAGGATCTTGCTTTGATTTATGTCGGAGAGTGTTTTGCCTATGTTCTCCTCTAGGAGTTTTATAGTTTCTGGTCTTACATTTAGATATTTAATCCATTTTGAGTTTATTTTTGTGTATGGTGTTAGAAAGTGTTCTATTTTCATTCTTTTACAAGTGGTTGACCAGTTTTCCCAGCACCACTTGTTAAAGAGGTTGTCTTTTTTCCATTGTATATCCTTGCCTCCTTTGTCAAAGATAAGGTGTCCATAGGTTCATCTGAAAGAGACACGTGCACCCCAATGTTCATCGCAGCACTGTTTATAATAGCCAGGACATGGAAGCAACCTAGATGCGCGTCAGCTGATGAATGGATAAGAAAGCTGTGGTACATATACACCATGGAATATTACTCAGCCATTAAAAAATTCATTTGAATCAGTCCTAATGAGATGGATGAAGCTGGAGCCCATTATACAGAGTGAAGTAAGCCAGAAAGATAAAGAACATTAGAGCATGCTGACACATGTATATGGAATTTAGAAAGGTGATAACGATAACCCTATATGCAGAACAGAAAAAGAGACACAGAAATACAGAACAGACTTTTGAACTTTGTGGGAGAATGTGAGGGTGGGATATTTCAAATGAACAGCATGTATTCTATCTATGGTGAAACAGATCACCAGCCCAGGTAGGATGCACGAGACAAGTGCTCCGGCTTGGTGCACTGGAAAGACGGAGAGGAATCGGGTGGAGAGGGAGGTGGGAGGGGGGATTGGGATTGGGAATACATGTAAATCCATGGCTGATTCATATCAATGTATGACAAAACCGACTGGGAAAAAAAAATAAAAATAATAAAAAAAAATTTAAAAAAAATAACAATAAAAAAAAATAAGAGGAGCATGAAATGGTGTTCAAAAGCATGAAGGGCCTGAAAAGGTGTGGAAATTATGAAGAGCTTTAAAGGTGTCAAAAATATGAGGATCATGAAACGGTCTGAAAAATAGGAGAAGCAAGAAGCGATGTTGAAAAACATGAAAAACCTGAAAGGGTGTGAAAAATATGAAGAGCTTCAAAAGGTGTGAAAAATATGAGGAGCATGAAACGGTCTGAAAAATAGGAGGAGCATGAAGCGGTGTTCAAAAACATGAAGAGCCTGAAATGGTGTGAAAAATATGAAGAGCTTCAAAAGGTGTGAAAAATATGAGGAGCATGAAACGGTCTGAAAAATAGGAGGAGCATGAAGTGGTGTTGAAAAACATGAAGAGCCTGAAAAGGTGTGAAAAATATAAAGAGCTTCAAAAGGTGTGAATTACATGAGGAGCATGAAACAGTCTGAAAAAAAGGAGGAGCATAAGGCGGTGTTGAAAAACATGAAGAGCCTGAAAAGGTGTGAAAAATATGAAGAGATTCAAAAGGTGTCAATAATATGAGGAG
Organism: Dama dama; assembly: GCF_033118175.1. Lineage (NCBI taxonomy): Eukaryota > Metazoa > Chordata > Mammalia > Artiodactyla > Cervidae > Dama > Dama dama. The sequence continues at coordinate 62,857,098 of NC_083688.1, read as the reverse complement.
CATGTAACGTTCTGAAAAATAGGAGGAGCATGAACCGGTGATCAAAAACATGAGAAGCCTGAAAAGGTGTGATAAATATGAAGAGCTTCAAATGGTGTCAAAAATATGAGAAGCATGAAACGGTCTGAAAGATAGGAGGAGCATGAAACGGTGATCAAAAACATGAGAAGCCTGAAAAGGTGTGATAAATATGAAGAGCTTCAAAAGGTGTGAAAAATATGAAGAGCTCAAAAGGTGTCAAAAATGAGATGAGCATGAAACGGTCTGAAAAATAGGAGGAGCATGAAGCGGTGTTCAAAAACATGAAGAGCCTGAAAACGTGTGAAAAATATGAAGAGCTTCAAAACGTGTCAAATATATGAGGAGCATGAAATGGTCTGAAAAATAGGAGGAGTAAGAAGGGGTGTTGAAAAACATGAAGAGCTTGAAATGGTGTGAAAAATATGAAGAGCTTCAAAAGGTGTGAAATATATGAGGAGCATGAAACGGTCTGAAAAATAGGAGGATCATGAAGTGGTGTTCAAAATCATGAAGAGCCTGAAAACGTGTGAAAAATATGAAGAGCTTCAAAAGGTGTCAAAATTATGAGGAGCATGAAACGGTCTGAAAAATAGGAGTGTCATGAAACGGTGTTGCAAAACATGAAGACCCTGAAAAGGTGTGAAATATATGAAGAGCTTCAAAAGGTGTCAAAAATAAGAGGAGCATGAAATCGTCCGAAAAATATGAGGAGCATGAAACGGTGTTCAAAAACATGAAGAACCTGAAAAGGTGTGAAAAATATAAAGAGCTTCAAAACGGGTCAAAAATATGAGGAGCATGCAACGGTCTGAAAAATAGAAGCAGCATGAAGCGGTGTTGAAATACATGAAGTGTTTGAAAACGTGTGAAAAATATGAAGAGCTTCAAAAAATGTGAAAAATATGAAGAGCTTCCAAAGGTGTGAAAAATTAGATGAGCATGAAAAGGTCTGCAAAATAGGAGGAAAAAGAAGTAGTTTTGAAAAAAATGAAGAGGCTGAAAAGGTGTGAAAAATATGAAAAGCTTGAAAAGGTGTCAAAAATATGAGTAGCATGACGGTCTGAAAAATAGGAGGAGCATGAAGCGGTGTTCAAAAACATGAAGAGCCTGAAAAGGTGTGAAAAATATGAAGAGCTTCAAAAGGTGTGAAAAATATGAGGAGCATGAAACGGTCTGAAAAATAGGAGGAGCATGAAGCGGTGTTCAAAAACATGAAGAGCTTGAAATGGTGTGAAAAATATGAAGAGCTTCAAAAGGTGTGAAAAATATGAGGAGCATGAAACGGTCTGAAAAATAGGAGGATCATGAAGTGGTGTTCAGAATCATGAAGAGCCTGAAAAGGTGTGAAAAATACGAAGAACTTCAAAAGGTGTGAAAAATATGAAGAGCTTCAAAACGTCGCAAAAATGAGATGAACATGAAACGGTCTGAAAAATAGGAGGAGCATGAAGTGTTGTTTAAAAGCATGAAGAGCCTGAAAATGTGTGAAATATATGAAAAGCTTCAAAAGGTGTGAAAAAAAAAGAAGAGCTTCAAAAGGTGTCAAAAATATGAGGAGCATGAAAAGGTCTGAAAAATAGGAGGAGCATGAAACGGTGTTCAAATACATGAAGAGCCTAAAAAGGTGTGAAAAATATGAAGAGCTTCAAAAGGTGTGAAAGTATAAAGACCTGCAAAAGGTGTAAAAATCGATGAGCATGAAATGATCTGAAAATTAGGAGCAGCACGAAGCGGTGTTGAAAAACATGAAGAGCCTGAAAATGTGTAAAATATATGAAGACCTCAAAAGATATGAAAAATATGAACAGCTTCAAAATGTGTCAAAAATGAGATGAGCATGAAGCAGTCGGAAAAAAGAGGAGCATGAAGTGGTGTTGAAAAACATGAAGAGCCTGAAAAGGTGTGAAATATATGAAGAGTTTCAAAAGATGTCAAAAATATGAGGAGCATGAAACGGTCTGAAAAATAGGAGGAGCATGAAGCTGTGTTCAAAAACTTGAGAGCCTGAAAATGTGTGAAAAATATGAAGAGTTTTAAAAGGTGTGAAAATTACGAGGAGCATAAAACGGTCTGAAAAATAGTAGGAGCATGAAGCGGTGATGAAAAATATGAAGAGCCTGAAAAGGTGTGAAAAATATGAAGAGCTTCAAATAGTTTGAAAAATAGGAGGAGCATTAAGCGGTGTTCAAAAACATGAAGAGCTTGAAAAGGTGTGACAAATATGATGAGCTTCAAAAGGTTTGAAAAATAGGAGGAGCATGAAGCGGTGTTCAAAAACATGAAGAGCTTCAAAAGGTATGAAAAATATGAAGAGCTTCAAAAGGTGTCAAAAAAAGAGTTGAGCATGAAACGGTCTGAAAAATAGGAGGAACATGAAGCGGTGTTGAAAAACTTGAAGAGTCTGAAAAGGTGTGAAAAGTACGAAGAGCTTCAAAACGTCTCAAAAATATGAGGAGCATGAGACGGTCTGAAATATAGGAGGAGGATGAAGTTGTGTTGGAAAACATGAAGAGCCAGAATAGGTGTGAAAAATGTGAAGAGCTTCAAAAGGCGTCAAAAATATGAGGAGCATGAAACGGTCTGAAAAATAGGAGGATCATGTAACGGTGATCAAAACCATGAAGAGCCTCAAAAGGTGTGAAAAATATGAGGATCATGAAACGGTCTGAAAAAGATGAGGAACATGAAGCGGTGTTGAAAAACATGAAGAACCTGAAAACGTGTGAAAAATAAGAAGAGCTTCAAAAGGTGTCAAAAATAAGAGGAAAACGATACGGTCTGAAAAATAGGAGGAGCATGAAGTGGTGTGGAAAAACATGAAGGGCCTGAAAAGGTGTGAAAAATATGAAGAGCTTCAAAAGGTGTGAAATATGTGAGGAGCATGAAACTCTCTGAAAAATAGGAGGAGCCTGAAATGGTGTTCAAAAACATGAATAGACTGAAAACGTGTGAAAAATATGAAGAGCTTCAAAAGTTGTGAAAAATATGAACTGCTTCAAAAGGTGTCAAAAATGAGATGAGCATGAAACGGTCTGAGAAATAGGAGGAGCATGAAACCGTCTGAAAAATAGGAGCAGCATGAAACGGTGTTGAAAGACATGAAGAGCTTCAAAATGTGTCAAAAATATGAGGAGAATGAAACGGTTTGAAAAATAGGAGTAGCATTAAACGATCTGAAAAATAGAGGCAGCATGGAATGGTGTGGAAAAACATGAAGAGCTTCAAAAGTTGTGAAAAAATGAGGAGGTTCAAAAGGTGTCAAAAATATGAGGAGCTTGAAACGGTCTGAAAAATAGGAGGGGCTTGAAACGGTGTTCCAAAACATGAAGAGCCTTAAAAGATGTGAAAAATATAAAGAGCATTAAAAGGTGTCAAAAATATGAGGAGCATGAAACAGTTTGAAAAATAGGAGAAGCATGAAACAGGGTTGAAAACATGAAAAGCCTGAAAATGTGTGAAAAATATGAAGAGGTTCCAAAGGTGTGAAAAATATGAATAGCTTCGAAATGTGTCAATAATGAGAGGAGCATGAAACGGTGTGAAAAAGAGGAGGAGCATGAAGCAGTGTGCAAAAACATGAAGAGCCTGAAAAGGTGTGAAAAATATGAAGAGCTTCAAAAGGTGTTAAAGATATGAGGAGCATGAAACGGTCTGAAAAATAGGAGGAGCATGAAACGGTGTTGAAAACATGAAGAGCCTGAAAAGGTGTGAAAAATATGAAGAGCTTCAAAAGATGTCAAAAATATGAGGAGCATGAAGCGGTCCGAAAAGTAGGATGAGCATGAAGTGGTGTTGAAAACATTAAGAGCCTGAAAAGGTGGGAAATATATAAAGAGCTTGAAAAGGTGTCAAAAATATGAGGAGCATGAAACGGTGTGAAAAATAGGAGAAGCATGAAGTGATGTTGAGAAACCTGAAGAGACTGAAAAGGTGTGAAAAATATGAAGAGCTACAAAAGATGTGAAATATATGAGGAGCATGAAATGATCTGAAAAATAGGAGGAGCATGAAATGGTGTTGAAAAACATGAAGAGCTTGAAAAGGTGTGAAAATTATGAAGACCTTCAAAATGTGTCAAAAAAAAGGAGGAGCATGAAATGGTGTTCAAAAACATGAAGAGCCTGAAAAGGTGTGAAAAATATTAAGATCTTCAAAAGGTGTCAAAAATATGAGGAGCATGAAACGGTCTGAAAAATAGGAGGAACATGAAGCACGTTGAAAAACATGAAGAGCCTGAAAAGGTGTGAAAAATATGAAGAGCATTAAAAGGTGTCAAAAATATGAGGTACATGAAACGGTCTGAAAAAAAGGAGGAGTATGAAGCGGTGTTGAAAACATGAAAAGGCTGAAAATGTGTGAAAAATATGAAGAGCTTCCAAAGGTGTGAAAAATATGAATAGCTTCGAAATGTGTCAATAATGAGAGGAGCATGAAACGGTGTGAAAAATAGGGGGAGCATGAAGCGGTGTGCAAAAATATGAAGAGCCTGAAAATGTGTGAAATATATGAAGAGCTTCAAAAGGTGTCAAAAATATGAGGAGAATGAAACGGTCTGAAAAATAGGAGGAGCATGAAGTGGTGTTGACAAACATGAAGAGCTGAAAAGCTGTGAAAAATATGAGGAGCTTTAAAAGGTCTCAAATATATGAGGAGCATGAAATTTTCTGAAAAATAGGAGGAGCATGAAACGTTGTTCATAACATGAAGAGCCTGAAAAGGTGTGAAAAATATAAAGAGCTTCAAAACCTGTCAAACATTGAGGAGCATGAAACGATCTGAAAAACAGGAAGAGCATGACGCAGTGTTGAAAAACATGAAGAGGCTGAAAAGTTGTGAAAAATATGAAGAGCTTCAAAAGGTGTCAGAAATGAGAGAGCATGAAACGGTCTGAAAAATAGGAGAAGCATGAAGCAATGTTCAAAAACATGAACAGCCTGAAAAGGTGTTCAGAAACATGAAGAGCCTGAAAAGTTGTGAAAAATATGAAGATATTCAAAAGGAGTCAAAAATATGAGGAGCATGAAACTGTCAGATAAATAGGAGGAGCATGAGGCGGTGTTGAAAACATGAAGAGCCTGAGAAGTTAAAAAATATAAAGAGCTTCAAAAGGTGTCAAAAACAATATGGAGCATGAAACGGTCTGAAAAATAGGAGGAGCATGAAGCCGTGTTGAAAAACATGAACAGCCTGAAAAGGTGTGAAAAATATGAAGAGCTTCAAAATGTTTGAAAATTATGAGGAGCATGAAACGGTCTGAAAAATAGGAGGAGCATGATGCGAAGTTCAAAAACATGAAGAACCTGAAAATGTGTGAAAAATAAGAAGAGCTTCAAAAGGTGTCAAAATATGAGGTGCATGAAACGGTTTTAAAAATAGGAGAAGCATGAAACAGTGTTGAAAACATGAAGAGCATGAAAAGTTGTGAAATATATGAAGACCTTCAAAAGGTGTCAAAATATGAGGAGCATGAAACGGTCTGAAAATAGGAGGAGCATGAAGCGGAGTGGAAAACATGAAGAGCCTGAAAAGGTGTGAAATATATGAAGAGCTTCAAAAGGTGTCAAAATATGAGGAGCATGAAATGGTCTGAAAAATAAGAGGAGCATGAAGCGGTGATGAAAACCATGAAGAGCCTGAAAAGTTGTGAAATATATGAAGACCTTCAAAATGAATCAAAATATGAAGAGCATGAAACCGTCTGAAAAATAGGAGGATCATGAAGCCGTGTTGAAAACAATGAAGAGCTTCAAAAGGTGTGAAAAATGTGAGGAGCATGAAACGGTCTGAAAAATAGGAGGAACATGAAGCAGTGTTGAAAAACATGAACAGCCTGCAAAGGTGTGAAAAATATGAAGAGCTTCAAAACGTGTCAAAAATATGAGGAGCAGGAAACGGTCTGAAAAATACGAGGAGCATGAAGCGGTGTTGAAAAACATCAAGACTCTTAAAAGATGTGAAAAATATGAAGAGCTTCAAAATGTGTCAAAAAAGGAGGAGGATGAAATGTTGTTAAAAAAACATGAAGAGCCTGAAAAGGTGTGAAATATATGAAGAGCTTCAAAAGGTGTGAAAAATATCAAGAGCTTCAAAAGGTGTGAAATACATGAAGAGCATGAAACTCTCTGAGGAATAGGAGGAGCATGAAATGCTGTTCAAAACATGAAGAGCCTGAAAAGGTGTGAAAAATATGAAGAGCTTCAAAACGTGTCAAAAATATGAGGAGCATCAAACGGTCTGAAAAATAGGAGGAGCACGACGTGTTGTTGAAAAACGTGAATAGCCTGAAAAGGTGTGAATATATGAAGAGCTTCAAAAGGTGTCAAAACTATGAGGAGCATGAAACGGTCTGAAAAATAGGAGGACCATGAAGAGGTGTTGAAAAAAATGAAGAGCCTGAAAAAGTGTGAAAAATATGAAGAGCTTCAAAAGGTGTCAAAAAAATAGGAGAATGAAACGGTCTGAAAAATAGGAGGAGCATGAAATGGTGTTCAAAACATGAAGAGATGAAATGGTGTGAAAAATATGAAGAACTTCAAATGGTGTCAAAAATATGAGGAGCATGAAACGGTCTGAAAAAGAGGAGGAGCATGAAGCGGTGTTGAAAAACATGAAGAGCCTGAAAAGGTGTGAAATATATGAAGAGCTTCAAAAGGTGTCAAACATATGAAGAGCATGAAACGGTCTGAAAAATAGGAGGATCATGAAGCAGTGTTGAAGAACATGAAGAGCCTGAAAAGATGTGAAAAATATGAAGAACTTCTAAAGATGTGAAAAATATGAAGAGCTTCAAAAGTGTCAAAAATTAGATGAGCATGAAACGGTATGAAAAATAGGAGGAGCATGAAGTGGTGTTGAAAAACATGAAGAGCCTGAAAAGGTGTGAAATATATGAAGAGCGTCAAAAGTTGTGAAAAATATGAAGAGCTTCAAAAGGTGTCAAAACTATGAGGAGCATTCAACGGTCTGAAAAATAGGAGGAGCATGAAACGGTGTTCAAAAACATGAAGAGCCTGATAAGGTGTGATAAATATGAAGAGCTTCAAAAGGTGTTAAATTCATGAGGAGCATGAAACGGTCTGAAAAATAGGAGGAGAATAAAGCTGTGTTCAAAAACATGAAGAGCCTGAAAAGGTGTGGAAAATATAAAGAGCTTCAAAAGGTGTGAAAAATATGAAGATCTTCAAAAGGTGTCAAAAATTAGATGCGCATGAAACGGCCTGAAAAATAGGAGGAGCATGAAGAGGTGTTTAAAAAACATGAAGAGCCTGAAAAAGTGTGAAAAATATGAAGAGCTTCAAAAGGTGTCAAAAATAGGAAGAGCATGAAACGGTCTGAAAAACAGGAGGAGCATGAAGCGGCATTGAAAAATATGAAGAGCCTGAAAAGTGGTGAATAATATGAAGAGCTTCAAATTTGTCAAAAATATGAGGAGCATGAAACAGTCTGAAAAATAGGAGGAGCATGAAACGGTGTTCAAAAACATGAAGAGCCTGAAAAGGTGTGAAAAATATGAAGAGCTTCAAAAGGTGTGAAAAATATGAAGAGCTTCAAAAGGTGTCAAATATTGGATGATCAAGAAAAGTTCTGAAAAATAGGAGGAGCATGAAATGTTGTTGAAAAAATGAAGAGCCTGAAAAGGAGTCAAATATATGAAGAGCTTCAAATAGTGTGAAAAATATGAAGAGCTTCAAAAGGTGTCAAAAATACGAGGAGCATGAAACGGTCTGAAAAATAGGAGGAGCATGAAACGGTGTTCAAAAACATGAAGACCCTCAAAAGGTGTGAAAAATATGAAGAGCTTCAAAAGGTGTGAAAAAAATGAGGAGCATGAAACGGTCAGAAAAATAGGAGGACCATGAAGCGGTGTTCAAAAACATGAAGAGCCTGCAAAGGTGTGAAAAATATGAAGAGCTTCTAAAGGTGTCAAAAATATGAGGAGCGTGAAACGGTCTGAAAAACAGGAGAAGCATGAAGCGGTTTTCAAAAATATGAAGAGTCTGAAAAGGTGTGAAAAATATGAAGAGCTTCAAAAGCTGTGAAAAATATGAAGAGCTTCAAAATGTGTCAAAAATGAGATGAGCATGAAACTGTTTGAAAAATAGGAGGAGCAAGAAGCGTTTTTGAAAAACATGAAGAGACTGAAAAGGTGTGAAAAATATGAAGAGCTTTAAAAGGTGTCAAAAATATGAGGAGCATGAAACGGTCTGAAAAATAGGAGGAGCATGAAGTGGTTTTGAAAAACGTGAAGATCCTGAAAAGGTGTGCAAAATATGAAGAGCTTCAAACGTTGTCAAATATATGAGGAGCATGAAACGGTCTGAAAAATAGGAGGAGCATGAAGCGGTGTTGAAAAACATGCAGAGCCTGAAAAGCTGTGAAAATTATGAAGAGCTTCAAAAGGTGTCAAAAATATGAGGAGCATGAAACGGTCTGAAAAATAGGATCAGCATGAAGCGGAGTGGAAAAATATGAAGAGCTTGAAAAGGTGTGAAAAATATGAAGAGCTTCAAAAGGTGTGAAATAAATGAGGAGCATGAAACGGTCTGAAAAATAGGAGGAGCATGAAGCGGTGTTGAAAAACATGAAGAGCCTTAAAAGGTGTGAAAAATATAAAGAGCTTCAAAAGGTGTGAAAAATATGAGGAGCATGAAACGGTCTGAAAAATAGGAGGAGCATGAAGCGGTGTTGAAAAACATGAAAAGCCTGAAAAGGTGTGAAAAATATGAAGAGCTTCAAAAGGTGTCAAAAATATGAGGAGCATGAAACGGTCTGAAAAATAGGAGTTGCAAGAAGCGGTGTTCAAAAACATGAAGAGCCTGAAAACGTGTGAAAAATATGAAGAGCTTCAAAAGCTGTGAAAAATATGAAGAGCTTCAAAATGTGTCAAAAATGAGATGAGCATGAAACTGTTTGAAAAATAGGAGGAGCAAGAAGCGTTTTTGAAAAACATGAAGAGACTGAAAAGGTGTGAAAAATATGAAAAGCTTCATAAGATGTCAAAAATATGAGGAGCATGAAACGGTCTGAATTATAGCAGGAGCATAAAGCGGTGTTCAAAAACATGAAGAGCCTGAAAAGGTGAGAAAAATATGAAGAGCTTCAAAAAGTGTCAAAAATATGAGGAGCATGAAACGGTCTGAAAAATAGGAGGAGCATGAAGCGGTGTTCAAAAACATGAAAAGCCTGAAAAGGTGTGAAAAATATGAAGAGCTTCAAAAGGTGTGAAAAATATGAGGAGCATGAAACGGTCTGCAAACCTGGAGGATCATGAAGTGGTGTTGAAAAACATGAAGAGCCTGAAAAGGATGTGAAAAATATGAAAAGCTTCAAAAAATGTCAAAAATATGAGGAGCATGAAACGGTCTGAAATATAGGAGGATCATGAAGCGGTGTTCAAAAACATGAAGGGCCTGAAAAGGTGTGAAAAATATGAATAGCTTCAAAAGGTGTGAAAAATATGAGGAGCATGAAACGGTCTGCAAACCTGGAGGAGCATGAAGTGGTGTTGAAAAACATGAAGAGCCTGAAAAGGTGTGAAAAATGTGAAAAGCTTCAAAAGGAGTCAAAAATGTGATGAGCATGAAACGGTCTGAAAAATAGGAGGAGCATGAAGTGGTGTTCAAAAAATGAAGAGCGTGAAAAGGAGTGATATATATGAAGAGTTTCAAAAGGTGTCAAAAATATGAGGAGCATGAAACGGTCTGAAAAATACGAGCAGCATGATATGGTCTTGAAAAACATGAAGAACCTGAAAGGTGTGAAAAATATGAAAAGCTTCACAAGGTGTCAAAAATAGGAGGAGCATGATACGGTTTGAAAAAAAGGAGTAGCATGAAGTGGTATTGAAAACATGAATAGCCTGGAGAGGTGTGAAATATATGAAGAGCTTCAAAAGGTGTGAAAAATATGAAAAGCTTCAAAAGGTGTGAAATACATGACGAGCATGAAACTCTCTGAAAAATAGGAGGAGCATGAAGTGGTGTTGAAAAACATGAAGAGCCTGAAAAGCTGTGAAAAATATGAAGAGCTTCAAAAGTTGTGAAATACATGAGGAGCATGAAACGGACTGAAAATTACGAGGAGCATGAAGCTGTGTTCAAAAACATGAAGAGCCTGAAAAGGTGTGAAAAATATGAAGAGCTTGAAAAGGTGTCAAAAATATGAGGAGCATGAAACGGTCTGAAAAATAGGAGGAGAATGAAATGGTATTCAAAAACATGAAGAGCCTGAAAAGGTGTGAAAAATATGAAGAGCCTCAAAACATGTCAAAAATATTAGGAGCATGAAACGGTCTGAAAAATAGGAGGAGCATGAAGCAGTGTTCAAAAACATGAAGAACATGAAAAGGTGTGAAAAATGTGAAGAGCATCTAAAGACGTCAAAAATATGAGGAGCATGAAATGGTCTGAAAAATAGGAGGAGCAGGAAGTGGTGTTGAAAAACATGAAGAGCTTGAAATGGTGTCAAAAATATGAAGAGCTTCAAAAGGTGTCAAAAATATGAGGAGCTTGAAACAGTCTGAAAAATAGGAGGAGCATGAAGCGATGTTGAAAAACATGAAGAGCGTGAAAACGTGTGATAAATATGCAGAGCTTCAAAAGGTGTGAAAAATAGGAGGAGCATGAAGCATTGTTCAAAAACATGAAGAGCCTGAAAATGTTTGAAAAATATGAAGAGCTTCAGAATGTGTCAAAAATATGAGGAGCATGAAAAGTTCTGAAAAATATGAGGAGCATGAAATGGTATTCAAAACCATAAAGATCCTGAAAAGGTTTGAAAAATATGAAGAGCCTCAAAACGTGTCAAAAATATGAGGAGCATGAAACGGTCTGAAAAATAGGAGGAGAATGAAGAGGTGTTGAAAAACATGAAGAGCCTGAAAACGTGTGAAAAATATGAAGAGCTTCAAAAGGTGTGAAATACATGAGATGCATGAAACGGTCTGAAAAATAGGAGGAGAATGAAGCTGTGTTCAAAAACATGAGAGCCTGAAAATGTGTGAAAAATATGAAGAGCTTCAAAAGGTGTGAAATACATGAGGTGCATGAAAAGATCTGAAAAATAGGAGGAGAATGAAGCTGTGTTCAAAAACATGAGAGCCTGAAAATGTGTGAAAAATATGAAGAGCTTCAAAAGGTGTGAAATACATGAGATGCATGAAACGGTCTGAAAAATAGGAGGAGAATGAAGCTGTGTTCAAAAACATGAGAGCCTGAAAATGTGTGAAAAATATGAAGAGCTTCAAAAGAAGTGAAATACATGAGGAGCATGAAACGGTCTAAAAAATAGGAGGAGCATGAAGCAGTGTTCAAAAACATGAAGAGCCTGGAAAGGTGTGAAAAATATGAAGAGCTTCAAAAGAAGTAAAATACATGAGGAGCATGAAACGGTCTAAAAAATAGGAGGAGCATGAAAAGGTCTTCAAAATCATGAAGGGCCTGAAAAGGTGTGAAAAAATATGAAGAGCTTCAAAATGTGTCAAAAATATAGGAGAATGAAACGGTCTGAAAAATAGGAGGAGCATGAAACGGTGTTCAAAACATGAAGAGCTGAAAAGGTGTGAAAAATATGAAGAGCTTCAAAAGGTGTCAAAAATATGAGAAGCATGAAACTCTCTGAAAAATAGGAGGAGCATGAAGCGGTGTTGAAAAACATGAAGAGCCTGAAAAGGTGTGAAATATATGAAGAGCTTCAAAAGGTGTCAAACATATGAAGAGCATGAAACGGTCTGAAAAATAGGAGGATCATGAAGTAGTGTTGAAGAACATGAAGAGCCTGAAAAGATGTGAAAAATATGAAGAACTTCTAAAGATGTGAAAAATATGAAGAGCTTCAAAAGTGTCAAAAATTAGATGAGCATGAAACGGTATGAAAAATAGGAGGAGCATGAAGTGGTGTTGAAAAACATGAAGAGCCTGAAAAGGTGTGAAATATATGAAGAGCGTCAAAAGTTGTGAAAAATATGAAGAGCTTCAAAAGGTGTCAAAACTATGAGGAGCATTCAACGGTCTGAAAAATAGGAGGAGCATGAAACGGTGTTCAAAAACATGAAGAGCCTGATAAGGTGTGATAAATATGAAGAGCTTCAAAAGGTGTTAAATTCATGAGGAGCATGAAACGGTCTGAAAAATAGGAGGAGAATAAAGCTGTGTTCAAAAACATGAAGAGCCTGAAAAGGTGTGGAAAATATAAAGAGCTTCAAAAGGTGTGAAAAATATGAAGATCTTCAAAAGGTGTCAAAAATTAGATGCGCATGAAACGGCCTGAAAAATAGGAGGAGCATGAAGAGGTGTTTAAAAAACATGAAGAGCCTGAAAAAGTGTGAAAAATATGAAGAGCTTCAAAAGGTGTCAAAAATATGAGGTGCATGAAACGGTCTGAAAAACAGGAGGAGCATGAAGCGGCATTGAAAAATATGAAGAGCCTGAAAAGTGGTGAATAATATGAAGAGCTTCAAAAGTTGTCAAAAATATGAGGAGCATGAAACAGTCTGAAAAATAGGAGGAGCATGAAACGGTGTTCAAAAACATGAAGAGCCTGAAAAGGTGTGAAAAATATGAAGAGCTTCAAAAGGTGTGAAAAATATGAAGAGCTTCAAAAGGTGTCAAATATTGGATGATCAAGAAAAGTTCTGAAAAATAGGAGGAGCATGAAATGTTGTTGAAAAAATGAAGAGCCTGAAAAGGAGTCAAATATATGAAGAGCTTCAAATAGTGTGAAAAATATGAAGAGCTTCAAAAGGTGTCAAAAATACGAGGAGCATGAAACGGTCTGAAAAATAGGAGGAGCATGAAACGGTGTTCAAAAACATGAAGACCCTCAAAAGGTGTGAAAAATATGAAGAGCTTCAAAAGGTGTGAAAAAAATGAGGAGCATGAAACGGTCAGAAAAATAGGAGGACCATGAAGCGGTGTTCAAAAACATGAAGAGCCTGCAAAGGTGTGAAAAATATGAAGAGCTTCTAAAGGTGTCAAAAATATGAGGAGCGTGAAACGGTCTGAAAAACAGGAGAAGCATGAAGCGGTTTTCAAAAATATGAAGAGTCTGAAAAGGTGTGAAATATATGAAGAGCTTCAAAGGTGGGAAAAATATGAGGAGCATGAAACGGTCTGCAAACCTGGAGGATCATGAAGTGGTGTTGAAAAACATGAAGAGCCTGAAAAGGATGTGAAAAATATGAAAAGCTTCAAAAAATGTCAAAAATATGAGGAGCATGAAACGGTCTGAAATATAGGAGGATCATGAAGCGGTGTTCAAAAACATGAAGGGCCTGAAAAGGTGTGAAAAATATGAATAGCTTCAAAAGGTGTGAAAAATATGAGGAGCATGAAACGGTCTGCAAACCTGGAGGAGCTTGAAGTGGTGTTGAAAAACATGAAGAGCCTGAAAAGGTGTGAAAAATGTGAAAAGCTTCAAAAGGAGTCAAAAATGTGATGAGCATGAAACGGTCTGAAAAATAGGAGGAGCATGAAGTGGTGTTCAAAAAATGAAGAGCGTGAAAAGGAGTGATATATATGAAGAGTTTCAAAAGGTGTCAAAAATATGAGGAGCATGAAACGGTCTGAAAAATACGAGCAGCATGATATGGTCTTGAAAAACATGAAGAACCTGAAAGGTGTGAAAAATATGAAAAGCTTCACAAGGTGTCAAAAATAGGAGGAGCATGATACGGTTTGAAAAAAAGGAGTAGCATGAAGTGGTATTGAAAACATGAATAGCCTGGAGAGGTGTGAAATATATGAAGAGCTTCAAAAGGTGTGAAAAATATGAAAAGCTTCAAAAGGTGTGAAATACATGACGAGCATGAAACTCTCTGAAAAATAGGAGGAGCATGAAGTGGTGTTGAAAAACATGAAGAGCCTGAAAAGCTGTGAAAAATATGAAGAGCTTCAAAAGGTGTGAAAAATATGAGGAGCATGAAACGGTCTGCAAACCTGGAGGATCATGAAGTGGTGTTGAAAAACATGAAGAGCCTGAAAAGGATGTGAAAAATATGAAAAGCTTCAAAAAATGTCAAAAATATGAGGAGCATGAAACGGTCTGAAATATAGGAGGATCATGAAGCGGTGTTCAAAAACATGAAGGGCCTGAAAAGGTGTGAAAAATATGAATAGCTTCAAAAGGTGTGAAAAATATGAGGAGCATGAAACGGTCTGCAAACCTGGAGGAGCTTGAAGTGGTGTTGAAAAACATGAAGAGCCTGAAAAGGTGTGAAAAATGTGAAAAGCTTCAAAAGGAGTCAAAAATGTGATGAGCATGAAACGGTCTGAAAAATAGGAGGAGCATGAAGTGGTGTTCAAAAAATGAAGAGCGTGAAAAGGAGTGATATATATGAAGAGTTTCAAAAGGTGTCAAAAATATGAGGAGCATGAAACGGTCTGAAAAATACGAGCAGCATGATATGGTCTTGAAAAACATGAAGAACCTGAAAGGTGTGAAAAATATGAAAAGCTTCACAAGGTGTCAAAAATAGGAGGAGCATGATACGGTTTGAAAAAAAGGAGTAGCATGAAGTGGTATTGAAAACATGAATAGCCTGGAGAGGTGTGAAATATATGAAGAGCTTCAAAAGGTGTGAAAAATATGAAAAGCTTCAAAAGGTGTGAAATACATGACGAGCATGAAACTCTCTGAAAAATAGGAGGAGCATGAAGTGGTGTTGAAAAACATGAAGAGCCTGAAAAGCTGTGAAAAATATGAAGAGCTTCAAAAGTTGTGAAATACATGAGGAGCATGAAACGGACTGAAAATTACGAGGAGCATGAAGCTGTGTTCAAAAACATGAAGAGCCTGAAAAGGTGTGAAAAATATGAAGAGCTTGAAAAGGTGTCAAAAATATGAGGAGCATGAAACGGTCTGAAAAATAGGAGGAGAATGAAATGGTATTCAAAAACATGAAGAGCCTGAAAAGGTGTGAAAAATATGAAGAGCCTCAAAACATGTCAAAAATATTAGGAGCATGAAACGGTCTGAAAAATAGGAGGAGCATGAAGCAGTGTTCAAAAACATGAAGAACATGAAAAGGTGTGAAAAATGTGAAGAGCATCTAAAGACGTCAAAAATATGAGGAGCATGAAATGGTCTGAAAAATAGGAGGAGCAGGAAGTGGTGTTGAAAAACATGAAGAGCTTGAAATGGTGTCAAAAATATGAAGAGCTTCAAAAGGTGTCAAAAATATGAGGAGCTTGAAACAGTCTGAAAAATAGGAGGAGCATGAAGCGATGTTGAAAAACATGAAGAGCGTGAAAACGTGTGATAAATATGCAGAGCTTCAAAAGGTGTGAAAAATAGGAGGAGCATGAAGCATTGTTCAAAAACATGAAGAGCCTGAAAATGTTTGAAAAATATGAAGAGCTTCAGAATGTGTCAAAAATATGAGGAGCATGAAAAGTTCTGAAAAATATGAGGAGCATGAAATGGTATTCAAAACCATAAAGATCCTGAAAAGGTCTGAAAAATATGAAGAGCCTCAAAACGTGTCAAAAATATGAGGAGCATGAAACGGTCTGAAAAATAGGAGGAGAATGAAGAGGTGTTGAAAAACATGAAGAGCCTGAAAACGTGTGAAAAATATGAAGAGCTTCAAAAGGTGTGAAATACATGAGATGCATGAAACGGTCTGAAAAATAGGAGGAGAATGAAGCTGTGTTCAAAAACATGAGAGCCTGAAAATGTGTGAAAAATATGAAGAGCTTCAAAAGGTGTGAAATACATGAGGTGCATGAAAAGATCTGAAAAATAGGAGAAGCATGAAGCGGTGTTCAAAAACATGAAGAGCCTGAAAAGGTGTGAAAAATATGAAGACCTTCAAAATGTCTGAAAAATATGATGCATGAAACGGTCAGAAAAATAGGAGGAGCATGAAGCAGTGTTCAAAAACATGAAGAGCCTGAAAAGGTGTGAAATATATGAAAAGCGTCAAAGTTTTCAAAAATATGAGGAGCATGAAACGGTCTGAAAAATAGGAGGAGTATGAAACGGTGTTTAAAAACATGAAGAGGCTGGAAAGGTGTGAAAAATATGAAGAGCTTCAAAAGAAGTGAAATACATGAGGAGCATGAAACGGTCTAAAAAATAGGAGGAGCATGAAAAGGTCTTCAAAATCATGAAGGGCCTGAAAAGGTGTGAAAAAATTTGAAGAGCTTCAAAATGTGTCAAAAATATAGGAGAATGAAACGGTCTGAAAAATAGGAGGAGCATGAAACGGTGTTCAAAACATGAAGAGCTGAAAAGGTGTGAAAAATATGAAGAGCTTCAAAAGGTGTCAAAAATATGAGAAGCATGAAACTCTCTGAAAAATAGGAGGAGCATGAAGCGGTGTTGAAAAACATGAAGAGCCTGAAAAGATGTGAAAAATATGAAGAGCTTCAAAATTTGTCAAATATATGAGGAGCATGAAACGTTCTGAAAAATAGGAGGAGCATGAAGCTATGTTCAAAAACATGAAGAGCCTGAAAAGGTGTGAAATATATGAAGAGCTTCAAAATGTGTTAAAAATAGGAGGAGCGTGAAACGGTCTGAAAAATTGGAGGAGCTTGAAGCTGTGTTCAAAAACATGAAGAGCCTGAAAAGGTGTGAAATATATGAAGAGCTTCAAAATGTGTTAAAAATATGAGGAGCGTGAAACGGTCTGAAAAATTGGAGGAGCATGAAACGGTGTTCAAAAACATGAAGAACCTGAAAAGGTGTGAAAAATATGAAGGGCCTCAAAAGGTGTGAAAAATATGAAGAGCTTCAAAAGGTGTCAAAAATTAGATGAGCAAGAAAAGTTCTGAAAAATAGGAGGAGCATGAAGTGGTGTTGAAAAAATGAAGAGCCTGAAAAGGTGTGAAATATATGAAGAGCCTGAAAAGTTGTGAAAAATATGAACAGCTTCAAAAGGTGTCAAAAATATGAGGAGCATGACACGGTCTGAAAAAAAGGAGGAACATGAAGCGGTGTTGAAAAACATGAAGAGCCTGAAAAGGTGTGAAAAATATGAAGAGTTTCTAAAATATGAAAAATATGAGGAGCTTCAAAAGCTGTGAAAAATATGAGGAGCATGAAACGATCTGAAAAATAGGAGGAGCAAGAAATGGTTTTCAAAACATGAAGAGCCTGAAAAGGTGTGAAATATATGAAGAGATTCAAAAAGTGTGAACAATATGAAGAGCTTTAAAAGGTGTCAAAAAAGAGATGAGCATGAAACGGTCTGAAAAAGAGGAGGAGCATGAAGCAGTGTTGAAAAACATGAAGAGCCTGAAAAAGTGTGAAAAATATGAAGAGCTTCAAAAGGTGTCAAAAATATGAGGAGCTTGAAACGGTCTGAAAAATAGGAGGAGCATGAAGCGGTGTTCAAACATGAAGAGCCTGAAAAGGTGTGAAAAATATGAAGGGCTTCAAAAGGTGTGAAAAATATGAAGAATTTCAAAATCTGTCAAAAATGAGATGAGCATGAAACGGTCTGAAAAATATGAGGAGCATGAAGTGGTGTTGAAAAACATGAAAAGCCTGAAAACGTGTGAAAAATATGAAGAGATTCAAAACGTTTCAAAAATGAGATGAGCATGAAAGGGTCTGAAAAATAGGAGGAGCATGGAACGGTGTTCAAAAACATGAAGAGCCAGCACAATTTGAAAAATATGAAGAGCTTCAAAAGCTGTCAAATATATGAGGAGCATCAAACGGTCCAACAAATAGGAGGAGCATGAAGTGGTGTTGAAAAACATGAAGAGCCTGAAAATGTGTGAAAAATATGAAGAGCTTCAAAAGGTGTCAAAAATATGAGGAGCATGAAACGGTCTGAAAAATGGGAGGAGCATCAAGCTGTGTTCAAAAACAGGAAGAGCCTGAAAAGCTGTGAAAAATATGAAGAGCTTCAAAAGGTGTGAAATACATGAGGAGCATGAAACGGACTGAAAATTACGAGGAGCATGAAGCTGTGCTTAAAAACATTAAGAGCCTGAAAAGCTGTGAAAAATATGAAGAGCTTCAAAAGTTGTGAAATACATGAGGAGCATGAAACGGACTGAAAATTACGAGGAGCATGAAGCTGTGTTCAAAAACATGAAGAGCCTGAAAAGGTGTGAAAAATATGAAGAGCTTCAAAATGTGTCAAATATATGAGGAGCATGAAACGGTCTGAAAAATAGGAGGAGTATGAAGCGGTGTTCAAAAACATGAAGAGCCTGAAAAGGTGTGAAAAATATGAAGAGCTTCAAATGGTGTCACAAATATGAGGAGCATGAAATGGTCTGAACAATAGGAGGAGCATGAAACGGTGTTGAAAAACATGAAGAGCCTGAAAAGATGTGAAAACTATGAAGAGATTCAAAAGGTGTCAAATATGTGAGGAGCATGAAACGGTCTTCTAAATAGCAGCAGCATGAAGCGGTGTTGAAAAACATGAAGAGCCTGAAAAGGTGTGAAAAATATGAAGAGCTTGAAAAGGTGTCAAAAATATGAGGAGCATGAAATGGTCTGAAAAATAGGAGGAGAATGAAATGGTATTCAAAAACATGAAGAGCCTGAAAAGGTGTGAAAAATATGAAGAGCCTCAAAACATGTCAAAAATATGAGGAGCATGAAACGGTCTGAAAAATAGGAGGAGCATGAAGCAGTGTTCAAAAACATGAAGAACATGAAAAGGTGTGAAAAATGTGAAGAGCATCTAAAGACGTCAAAAATAGGAGGAGCATGAAATGGTCTGAAAAATAGGAGGAGCAGGAATTGGTGTTGAAAAACATGAAGAGCTTGAAATGGTGTCAAAAATATGAAGAGCTTCAAAAGGTGTCAAAAATATGAGGAGCTTGAAACAGTCTGAAAATTAGGAGGAGCATGAAGCAGTGTTCAAACATGAAGAGCCTGAAAAGGTGTGAAAAATATGAAGGGCTTCAAAAGGTGTGAAAAATATGAAGAATTTCAAAATCTGTCAAAAATGAGATGAGCATGAAACGGTCTGAAAAATGTGAGGAGCATGAAGTGGTGTTGAAAAACATGAAAAGCCTGAAAACGTGTGAAAAATATGAAGAGATTCAAAACGTGTCAAAAATGAGATGAGCATGAAAGGGTCTGAAAAATAGGAGGAGCATGGAACGGTGTTCAAAAACATGAAGAGCCCGCACAATTTGAAAAATATGAAGAGCTTCAAAAGCTGTCAAATATATGAGGAGCATCAAACGGTCCAACAAATAGGAGGAGCATGAAGTGGTGTTGAAAAACATGAAGAGCCTGAAAATGTGTGAAAAATAGGAAGAGCTTCAAAAGGTGTCAAAAATATGAGGAGCATGAAACGGTCTGAAAAATGGGAGGAGCATCAAGCTGTGTTCAAAAACAGGAAGAGCCTGAAAAGCTATGAAAAATATGAAGAGCTTCAAAAGGTGTGAAATACATGAGGAGCATGAAACGGACTGAAAATTACGAGGAGCATGAAGCTGTGTTCAAAAACATGAAGAGCCTGAAAAGCTGTGAAAAATATGAAGAGCTTCAAAATGTGTCAAATATATGAGGAGCATGAAATGGTCTGAAAAATAGGAGGAGTATGAAGCGGTGTTCAAAAACATGAAGAGCCTGAAAAGATGTGAAAACTATGAAGAGATTCAAAAGGTGTCAAATATGTGAGGAGCATGAAACGGTCTTCTAAATAGCAGCAGCATGAAGCGGTGTTGAAAAACATGAAGAGCCTGAAAAGGTGTGAAAAATATGAAGAGCTTGAAAAGGTGTCAAAAATATGAGGAGCATGAAATGGTCTGAAAAATAGGAGGAGAATGAAATGGTATTCAAAAACATGAAGAGCCTGAAAAGGTGTGAAAAATATGAAGAGCCTCAAAACATGTCAAAAATATGAGGAGCATGAAACGGTCTGAAAAATAAGAGGAGCATGAAGCAGTGTTCAAAAACATGAAGAACATGAAAAGGTGTGAAAAATGTGAAGAGCATCTAAAGACGTCAAAAATATGAGGAGCATGAAATGGTCTGAAAAATAGGAGGAGCAGGAAGCGGTGTTGAAAAACATGAAGAGCTTGAAATGGTGTCAAATATATGAAGAACTTCAAAAGGTGTCAAAATTATGAGGAGCTTGAAACAGTCTGAAAAATAGGAGGAGCATGAAGCGATGTTGAAAAACATGAAGAGCGTGAAAACGTGTGATAAATATGCAGAGCTTCAAAAGGTGTGAAAAATAGGAGGAGCATGAAGCATTGTTCAAAAACATGAAGAGCCTGAAAATGTTTGAAAAATATGAAGAGCTTCAGAATGTGTCAAAAATATGAGGAGCATGAAAAGTTCTGAAAAATATGAGGAGCATGAAATGGTATTCAAAACCATAAAGATCCTGAAAAGGTCTGAAAAATATGAAGAGCCTCAAAACGTGTCAAAAATATGAGGAGCATGAAACGGTCTGAAAAATAGGAGGAGAATGAAGAGGTGTTGGAAAACATGAAGAGCCTGAAAACGTGTGAAAAATATGAAGAGCTTCAAAAGGTGTGAAATACATGAGATGCATGAAACGGTCTGAAAAATAGGAGGAGAATGAAGCTGTGTTCAAAAACATGAGAGCCTGAAAATGTGTGAAAAATATGAAGAGCTTCAAAAGGTGTGAAATACATGAGGTGCATGAAAAGATCTGAAAAATAGGAGAAGCATGTAGCGGTGTTCAAAAACATGAAGAGCCTGAAAAGGTGTGAAAAATATGAAGACCTTCAAAATGTGTGAAAAATATGATGCATGAAACGGTCAGAAAAATAGGAGGAGCATGAAGCAGTGTTCAAAAACATGAAGAGCCTGAAAAGGTGTGAAATATATGAAAAGCGTCAAAGTTTTCAAAAATATGAGGAGCATGAAACGGTCTGAAAAATAGGAGGAGTATGAAACGGTGTTTAAAAACATGAAGAGCCTGGAAAGGTGTGAAAAATATGAAGAGCTTCAAAAGAAGTGAAATACATGAGGAGCATGAAACGGTCTAAAAAATAGGAGGAGCATGAAAAGGTCTTCAAAATCATGAAGGGCCTGAAAAGGTGTGAAAAAATTTGAAGAGCTTCAAAATGTGTCAAAAATATATGAGAATGAAACGGTCTGAAAAATAGGAGGAGCATGAAACGGTGTTCAAAACATGAAGAGCTGAAAAGGTGTGAAAAATATGAAGAGCTTCAAAAGGTGTCAAAAATATGAGAAGCATGAAACTCTCTGAAAAATAGGAGGAGCATGAAGCGGTGTTGAAAAACATGAAGAGCCTGAAAAGATGTGAAAAATATGAAGAGCTTCAAAAGTTGTCAAATATATGAGGAGCATGAAACGGTCTGAAAAATAGGAGGAGCATGAAGCTGTGTTCAAAAACATGAAGAGCCTGAAAAGGTGTGAAATATATGAAGAGCTTCAAAATGTGTTAAAAATAGGAGGAGCGTGAAACGGTCTGAAAAATTGGAGGAGCTTGAAGCTGTGTTCAAAAACATGAAGAGCCTGAAAAGGTGTGAAATATATGAAGAGCTTCAAAATGTGTTAAAAATATGAGGAGCGTGAAACGGTCTGAAAAATTGGAGGAGCATGAAACGGTGTTCAAAAACATGAAGAACCTGAAAAGGTGTGAAAAATATGAAGGGCCTCAAAAGGTGTGAAAAATATGAAGAGCTTCAAAAGGTGTCAAAAATTAGATGAGCAAGAAAAGTTCTGAAAAATAGGAGGAGCATGAAGTGGTGTTGAAAAAATGAAGAGCCTGAAAAGGTGTGAAATATATGAAGAGCCTGAAAAGTTGTGAAAAATATGAAGAGCTTCAAAAGGTGTCAAAAATATGAGGAGCATGACACGGTCTGAAAAATAGGAGGAACATGAAGCGGTTTTGAAAAACATGAGGAGCCTGAAAAGGTGTGAAAAATATGAAGAGTTTCAAAAATATGAAAAATATGAGGAGCATGAAACGATCTGAAAAATAGGAGGAGCAAGAAACGGTTTTCAAAACATGAAGAGCCTGAAAAGGTGTGAAATATATGAAGAGATTCAAAAAGTGTGAACAATATGAAGAGCTTTAAAAGGTGTCAAAAATGAGATGAGCATGAAACGGTCTGAAAAAGAGGAGGATCATGAAGCGTTGTAGAAAAAAAATGAAGAGTCTGAAAAGGTGTTAAATATATGAAGTGCTTCAAAAGTTGTCAAAAATATGAGGAGCATGATACAGTCTGAAAAAGAGGGGAAACATGAAGCGGTGTTGAAAAACATGAAGAGCCTGAAAAAGTGTGAAAAATATGAAGAGCTTCAAAAGGTGTCAAAAATATGAGGAGCATGAAACGGTCTGAAAAATAGGAGGAGCATGAAGCGGTGTTCAAACATGAAGAGCCTGAAAAGTTGTGAAAAATATGAAGGGCTTCAAAAGGTGTGAAAAATATGAAGAATTTCAAAATCTGTCAAAAATGAGATGAGCATGAAACGGTCTGAAAAATATGAGGAGCATGAAGTGGTGTTGAAAAACATGAAAAGCCTGAAAACGTGTGAAAAATATGAAGAGATTCAAAACGTGTCAAAAATGAGATGAGCATGAAAGGGTCTGAAAAATAGGAGGAGCATGGAACGGTGTTCAAAAACATGAAGAGCCAGCACAATTTGAAAAATATGAAGAGCTTCAAAAGCTGTCAAATATATGAATAGCATCAAACGGTCCAAAAAATAGGAGGAGCATGAAGTGGTGTTGAAAAACATGAAGAGCCTGAACATGTGTGAAAAATATGAAGAGTTTCAAAAGGTGTCAAAAATATGAGGAGCATGAAACGGTCTGAAAAATGGGAGGAGCATCAAGCTGTGTTCAAAAACAGGAAGAGCCTGAAAAGCTGTGAAAAATATGAAGAGCTTCAAAAGGTGTGAAATACATGAGGAGCATGAAACGGACTGAAAATTACGAGGAGCATGAAGCTGTGTTCAAAAACATGAAGAGCCTGAAAAGGTGTGAAAAATATGAAGAGCTTCAAAACGTGTGAAAAATATGAAGAGCTTGAAAAGGTGTGAAATACATGAGATGCATGAAACGGTCTGAAAAATAGGAGGAGAATGAAGCTGTGTTCAAAAACATGAGAGCCTGAAAATGTGTGAAAAATATGAAGAGCTTCAAAAGGTGTGAAATACATGAGGTGCATGAAAAGATCTGAAAAATAGGAGAAGCATGAAGCGGTGTTCAAAAACATGAAGAGCCTGAAAAGGTGTGAAAAATATGAAGACCTTCAAAATGTGTGAAAAATATGATGCATGAAACGGTCAGAAAAATAGGAGGAGCATGAAGCAGTGTTCAAAAACATGAAGGGCCTGAAAAGGTGTGAAATATATGAAAAGCGTCAAAGTTTTCAAAAATATGAGGAGCATGAAACGGTCTGAAAAATAGGAGGAGTATGAAACGGTGTTTAAAAACATGAAGAGCCTGGAAAGGTGTGAAAAATATGAAGAGCTTCAAAAGAAGTGAAATACATGAGGAGCATGAAACGGTCTAAAAAATAGGAGGAGCATGAAAAGGTCTTCAAAATCATGAAGGGCCTGAAAAGGTGTGAAAAAATTTGAAGAGCTTCAAAATGTGTCAAAAATATAGGAGAATGAAACGGTCTGAAAAATAGGAGGAGCATGAAACGGTGTTCAAAACATGAAGAGCTGAAAAGGTGTGAAAAATATGAAGAGCTTCAAAAGGTGTCAAAAATATGAGAAGCATGAAACTCTCTGAAAAATAGGAGGAGCATGAAGCGGTGTTGAAAAACATGAAGAGCCTGAAAAGATGTGAAAAATATGAAGAGCTTCAAAAGTTGTCAAATATATGAGGAGCATGAAACGGTCTGAAAAATAGGAGGAGCATGAAGCTGTGTTCAAAAACATGAAGAGCCTGAAAAGGTGTGAAATATATGAAGAGCTTCAAAATGTGTTAAAAATAGGAGGAGCGTGAAACGGTCTGAAAAATTGGAGGAGCTTGAAGCTGTGTTCAAAAACATGAAGAGCCTGAAAAGGTGTGAAATATATGAAGAGCTTCAAAATGTGTTAAAAATATGAGGAGCGTGAAACGGTCTGAAAAATTGGAGGAGCATGAAACGGTGTTCAAAAACATGAAGAACTTGAAAAGGTGTGAAAAATATGAAGGGCCTCAAAAGGTGTGAAAAATATGAAGAGCTTCAAAAGGTGTCAAAAATTAGATGAGCAAGAAAAGTTCTGAAAAATAGGAGGAGCATGAAGTGGTGTTGAAAAAATGAAGAGCCTGAAAAGGTGAGAAATATATGAAGAGCCTGAAAAGTTGTGAAAAATATGAAGAGCTTCAAAAGGTGTCAAAAATATGAGGAGCATGACACGGTCTGAAAAATAGGAGGAACATGAAACGGTGTTGAAAAACATGAAGAGCCTGAAAAGGTGTGAAAAATATGAAGAGTTTCAAAAATATGAAAAATATGAGGAGCTTCAAAAGCTGTGAAAAATATGAGGAGCATGAAACGATCTGAAAAATAGGAGGAGCAAGAAACGGTTTTCAAAACATGAAGAGCCTGAAAAGGTGTGAAATATATGAAGAGATTCAAAAAGTGTGAACAATATGAAGAGCTTTAAAAGGTGTCAAAAATGAGATGAGCATGAAACGGTCTGAAAAAGAGGAGGATCATGAAGCGTTGTAGAAAAAAAATGAAGAGTCTGAAAAGGTGTTAAATATATGAAGAGCTTCAAAAGTTGTCAAAAATATGAGGAGCATGATACAGTCTGAAAAAGAGGGGAAACATGAAGCGGTGTTGAAAAACATGAAGAGCCTGAAAAAGTGTGAAAAATATGAAGAGCTTCAAAAGGTGTCAAAAATATGAGGAGCATGAAACAGTCTGAAAATTAGGAGGAGCATTAAGCGGTGTTCAAACATGAAGAGCCTGAAAAGGTGTGAAAAATATGAAGGGCTTCAAAAGGTGTGAAAAATATGAAGAATTTCAAAATCTGTCAAAAATGAGATGAGCATGAAACGGTCTGAAAAATATGAGGAGCATGAAGTGGTGTTGAAAAACATGAAAAGCCTGAAAACGTGTGAAAAATATGAAGAGATTCAAAACGTGTCAAAAATGAGATGAGCATGAAAGGGTCTGAAAAATAGGAGGAGCATGGAACGGTGTTCAAAAACATGAAGAGCCAGCACAATTTGAAAAATATGAAGAGCTTCAAAAGCTGTCAAATATATGAGGAGCATCAAACGGTCCAAAAAATAGGAGGAGCATGAAGTGGTGTTGAAAAACATGAAGAGCCTGAACATGTGTGAAAAATATGAAGAGCTTCAAAAGGTGTCAAAAATATGAGGAGCATGAAACGGTCTGAAAAATGGGAGGAGCATCAAGCTGTGTTCAAAAACAGGAAGAGCCTGAAAAGCTGTGAAAAACATGAAGAGCTTCAAAAGGTGTGAAATACATGAGGAGCATGAAACGGACTGAAAATTAAGAGGAGCATGAAGCTGTGTTCAAAAACATGAAGAGCCTGAAAAGGTGTGAAAAATATGAAGAGCTTCAAAATGTGTCAAATATATGAGGAGCATGAAACGGTCTGAAAAATAGGAGGAGTATGAAGCGGTGTTCAAAAACATGAAGAGCCTGAAAAGGTGTGAAAAATATGAAGAGCTTCAAATGATGTCACAAATATGAGGAGCATGAAATGGTCTGAACAATAGAAGGAGCATGAAACGGTGTTGAAAAACATGAAGGTCCTGAAAAGATGTGAAAACTATGAAGAGATTCAAAAGGTGTCAAATATATGAGGAGCATGAAACGGTCTTCTAAATAGCAGCAGCATGAAGCGGTGTTGAAAAACATGAAGAGCCTGAAAAGGTGTGAAAAATATGAAGAGCTTGAAAAGGTGTCAAAAATATGAGGAGCATGAAATGGTCTGAAAAATAGGAGGAGAATGAAATGGTATTCAAAAACATGAAGAGTCTGAAAAGGTGTGAAAAATATGAAGAGCCTCAAAACATGTCAAAAATATGAGGAGCATGAAACGGTCTGAAAAATAGGAGGAGAATGAAATGGTATTCAAAAACATGAAGAGCCTGAAAAGGTGTGAAAAATATGAAGAGCCTCAAAACATGTCAAAAATATGAGGAGCATGAAACGGTCTGAAAAATAGGAGGAGCATGAAGCAGAGTTCAAAAACATGAAGAACATGAAAAGGTGTAAAAAATGTGAAGAGCATCTAAAGACGTCAAAAATATGAGGAGCATGAAATGGTCTGAAAAATAGGAGGAGCAGGAAGCGGTGTTGAAAAACATGAAGAGCTTGAAATGGTGTCAAATATATGAAGAACTTCAAAAGGTGTCAAAATTATGAGGAGCTTGAAACAGTCTGGAAAATAGGAGGAGCATGAAGCGATGTTGAAAAACATGAAGAGCGTGAAAACGTGTGATAAATATGCAGAGCTTCAAAAGGTGTGAAAAATAGGAGGAGCATGAAGCATTGTTCAAAAACATGAAGAGCCTGAAAATGTTTGAAAAATATGAAGAGCTTCAGAATCTGTCAAAAATATGAGGAGCATGAAAAGTTCTGAAAAATATGAGGAGCATGAAATGGTATTCAAAACCATAAAGATCCTGAAAAGGTCTGAAAAATATGAAGAGCCTCAAAACGTGTCAAAAATATGAGGAGCATGAAACGGTCTGAAAAATAGGAGGAGAATGAAGAGGTGTTGAAAATCATGAAGAGCCTGAAAACGTGTGAAAAATATGAAGAGCTTCAAAAGGTGTGAAATACATGAGATGCATGAAACGGTCTGAAAAATAGGAGGAGAATGAAGCTGTGTTCAAAAACATGAGAGCCTGAAAATGTGTGAAAAATATGAAGAGCTTCAAAAGGTGTGAAATACATGAGGTGCATGAAAAGATCTGAAAAATAGGAGAAGCATGTAGCGGTGTTCAAAAACATGAAGAGCCTGAAAAGGTGTGAAAAATATGAAGACCTTCAAAATGTGTGAAAAATATGATGCATGAAACGGTCAGAAAAATAGGAGGAGCATGAAGCAGTGTTCAAAAACATGAAGAGCCTGAAAAGGTGTGAAATATATGAAAAGCGTCAAAGTTTTCAAAAATATGAGGAGCATGAAATGGTCTGAAAAATAGGAGGAGTATGAAACGGTGTTTAAAAACATGAAGAGCCTGGAAAGGTGTGAAAAATATGAAGAGCTTCAAAAGAAGTGAAATACATGAGGAGCATGAAACGGTCTAAAAAATAGGAGGAGCATGAAAAGGTCTTCAAAATCATGAACGGCCTGAAAAGGTGTGAAAAAATTTGAAGAGCTTCAAAATGTGTCAAAAATATAGGAGAATGAAACGGTCTGAAAAACAGGAGGAGCATGAAACGGTGTTCAAAACATGAAGAGCTGAAAAGGTGTGAAAAATATGAAGAGCTTCAAAAGGTGTCAAAAATATGAGAAGCATGAAACTCTCTGAAAAATAGGAGGAGCATGAAGCGGTGTTGAAAAACATGAAGAGCCTGAAAAGGTGTGAAAAATATGAAGAGCTTCAAAAGTTGTCAAATATATGAGGAGCATGAAACGGTCTGAAAAATAGGAGGAGCATGAAGCTGTGTTCAAAAACATGAAGAGCCTGAAAAGGTGTGAAATATATGAAGAGCTTCAAAATGTGTTAAAAATAGGAGGAGCGTGAAGCGGTCTGAAAAATTGGAGGAGCTTGAAGCTGTGTTCAAAAACATGAAGAGCCTGAAAAGGTGTGAAATATATGAAGAGCTTCAAAATGTGTTAAAAATATGAGGAGCGTGAAACGGTCTGAAAAATTGGAGGAGCATGAAACGGTGTTTAAAAACATGAAGAACCTGAAAAGGTGTGAAATATATGAAGAGCTTCAAAATGTGTTAAAAATATGAGGAGCGTGAAACGGTCTGAAAAATTGGAGGAGCATGAAACGGTGTTCAAAAACATGAAGAGCCTGAAAATGTGTGAAATATATGAAGAGCTTCAAAATGTGTTAAAAATATGAGGAGCGTGATACGGTCTGAAAAATTGGAGGAGC
The DNA here is from genome assembly GCF_033118175.1 of Dama dama. Taxonomy (NCBI): domain Eukaryota; kingdom Metazoa; phylum Chordata; class Mammalia; order Artiodactyla; family Cervidae; genus Dama; species Dama dama. The sequence continues at coordinate 62,829,113 of NC_083688.1, read as the reverse complement.
TTGAAGCTGTGTTCAAAAACATGAAGAGCCTGAAAAGGTGTGAAATATATGAAGAGCTTCAAAATGTGTTAAAAATATGAGGAGCGTGAAACGGTCTGAAAAATTGGAGGAGCATGAAACGGTGTTTAAAAACATGAAGAACCTGAAAAGGTGTGAAATATATGAAGAGCTTCAAAATGTGTTAAAAATATGAGGAGCGTGAAACGGTCTGAAAAATTGGAGGAGCATGAAACGGTGTTCAAAAACATGAAAAGCCTGAAAATGTGTGAAATATTTGAAGAGCTTCAAAATGTGTTAAAAATATGAGGAGCGTGAAACGGTCTGAAAAATTGGAGGAGCATGAAGCGGTGTTCAAAAACATGAAGAACCTGAAAAGGTGTGAAAAATATGAAGGGCCTCAAAAGGTGTGAAAAATATGAAGAGCTTCAAAAGGTGTCAAAAATTAGATGAGCAAGAAAAGTTCTGAAAAATAGGAGGAGCATGAAGTGGTGTTGAAAAAAATGAAGAGCCTGAAAAGGTGTGAAATATATGAAGAGCCTGAAAAGTTGTGAAAAATATGAAGAGCTTCAAAAGGTGTCAAAAATATGAGGAGCATGACACGGTCTGAAAAATAGGAGGAACATGAAGCGGTGTTGAAAAACATGAAGAGCCTGAAAAGGTGTGAAAAATATGAAGAGTTTCAAAAATATGAAAAATATGAGGAGCTTCAAAAGCTGTGAAAAATATGAGGAGCATGAAACGATCTGAAAAATAGGAGGAGCAAGAAACCGTTTTCAAAACATGAAGAGCCTGAAAAGATGTGAAATATATGAAGAGATTCAAAAAGTGTGAACAATATGAAGAGCTTTAAAAGGTGTCAAAAATGAGATGAGCATGAAACGGTCTGAAAAAGATGAGGAGCATGAAGCGTTGTAGAAAAAAAATGAAGAGTCTGAAAAGGTGTGAAAAATATGAAGAGCTTCAAAAGGTGTCAAAAATATGAGGAGCATGAAACGGTCTGAAAAATAGGAGGAGCATGAAGTGGTGTTCAAACATGAAGAGCCTGAAAAGGTGTGAAAAATATGAAGGGCTTCAAAAGGTGTGAAAAATATGAAGAATTTCAAAATCTGTCAAAAATGAGATGAGCATGAAACGGTCTGAAAAATATGAGGAGCATGAAGTGGTGTTGAAAAACATGAAAAGCCTGAAAACGTGTGAAAAATATGAAGAGATTCAAAACGTTTCAAAAATGAGATGAGCATGAAAGGGTCTGAAAAATAGGAGGAGCATGGAACGGTGTTCAAAAACATGAAGAGCCCGCACAATTTGAAAAATATGAAGAGCTTCAAAAGCTGTCAAATATATGAGGAGCATCAAACGGTCCAAAAAATAGGAGGAGCATGAAGTGGTGTTGAAAAACATGAAGAGCCTGAACATGTGTGAAAAATATGAAGAGCTTCAAAAGGTGTCAAAAATATGAGGAGCATGAAACGGTCTGAAAAATGGGAGGAGCATCAAGCTGTGTTCAAAAAGAGGAAGAGCCTGAAAAGCTGTGAAAAATATGAAGAGCTTCAAAAGGTGTGAAATACATGAGGAGCATGAAACGGACTGAAAATTACGAGGAGCATGAAGCTGTGTTTAAAAACATGAAGAGCCTGAAAAGCTGTGAAAAATATGAAGAGCTTCAAAAGTTGTGAAATACATGAGGAGCATGAAACGGACTGAAAATTACGAGGAGCATGAAGCTGTGTTCAAAAACATGAAGAGCCTGAAAAGGTGTGAAAAATATGAAGAGCTTCAAAATGTGTCAAATATATGAGGAGCATGAAACATTCTGAAAAATAGGAGGGGTATGAAGCGGTGTTCAAAAACATGAAGAGCCTGAAAAGGTGTGAAAAATATGAAAAGCTTCAAAAAGTGTCACAAATATGAGGAGCATGAAATGGTCTGAACAATAGGAGGAGCATGAAACGGTGTTGAAAAACATGAAGGGCCTGAAAAGTTGTGAAAACTATGAAGAGATTCAAAACGTGTCAAAAATATGAGGAGCATGAAATGGTCTGAAAAATAGGAGGAGCAGGAAGCGGTGTTGAAAAACATGAAGAGCTTGAAATGGTGTCAAATATATGAAGAGCTTCAAAAGTTGTCAAAAATATGAGGAGCTTGAAACAGTCTGAAAAATAGGAGGAGCATGAAGCGATGTTGAAAAACATGAAGAGCGTGAAAACGTGTGATAAATATGCAGAGCTTCAAGAGGTGTGAAAAATAGGAGGAGCATGAAGCATTGTTCAAAAACATGAAGAGCCTGAAAATGTTTGAAAAATATGAAGAGCTTCAGAATGTGTCAAAAATATGAGGAGCATGAAAAGTTCTGAAAAATATGAGGAGCATGAAATGGTATTGAAAACCATAAAGATCCTGAAAAGGTCTGAAAAATATGAAGAGCCTCAAAACGTGTCAAAAATATGAGGAGCATGAAACGGTCTGAAAAATAGGAGGAGAATGAAGAGGTGTTGAAAATCATGAAGAGCCTGAAAACGTGTGAAAAATATGAAGAGCTTGAAAAGGTGTGAAATACATGAGATGCATGAAACGGTCTGAAAAATAGGAGGAGAATGAAGCTGTGTTCAAAAACATGAGAGCCTGAAAATGTGTGAAAAATATGAAGAGCTTCAAAAGGTGTGAAATACATGAGGTGCATGAAAAGATCTGAAAAATAGGAGAAGCATGAAGCGGTGTTCAAAAACATGAAGAGCCTGAAAAGGTGTGAAAAATATGAAGACCTTCAAAATGTGTGAAAAATATGATGCATGAAACGGTCAGAAAAATAGGAGAAGCATGAAGCAGTGTTCAAAAACATGATGAGCCTGAAAAGGTGTGAAATATATGAAAAGCGTCAAAGTTTTCAAAAATATGAGGAGCATGAAACGGTCTGAAAAATAGGAGGAGTATGAAATGGTGTTTAAAAACATGAAGAGCCTGGAAAGGTTTGAAAAATATGAAGAGCTTCAAAAGGAGTGAAATACATGAGGAGCATGAAACGGTCTAAAAAATAGGAGGACCATGAAGAGGTCTTCAAAATCATGAAGAGCCTGAAAAGGTGTGAAAAAATATGAAGAGCTTCAAAAGGTGCAAAAAATATGAGGAGCATGAAACGGTCTGAAAAATAGGAGGAGCATGAATCAGTGTTAAAAACATGAAGTGCCTGAAAAGGTGTGAAAAATATGAAGAGCTTCAAAAGGTGTCAAATATATGAGGAGAATGAAACGATCTGAAAAATAGGAGGAGAATGAAGCGGTGTTCAAAAACATGAAGAGCCTGAAAAGGTGTGAAAAAATGAAGAGCTTCAAATGGTGTCACAAATATGAGGAGCATGAAACGGTCTGAACAATAGGAGGAGCATGAAACGGTGTTGAAAAACATGAAGAGCCTGAAAAGATGTGAAAACTATGAAGAGCTTCAAAAGGTGTCTAAAAGAGATGAGCATGAAACGGTCTGAAAAATAGGAGGAGCATGAAGCTGTGTTCAAAATCATGAGAACCAGAAAAGGTGTGAAAAATATGAAGAGCTTCAAAAGGTGTGAAATATATGCGGAGAATAAAACGGTCTGAAAAATAGGAGGATCATGAAGCGGTGTTCAAAACATGAAGAGACTGAAAAGGTGGTAAAATATGAAGAGCTTCAAAAGGTGTGGAAAATATGAGGAGCATGAAACGGTCTGAAAAAGAGGAGGAGCATGAAGCGGGGTTCAAAAACATGACGAGCCTGAAAATGTGTGAAAAATATGAAGAGCTTCAAAAGGTGTCAAAAATGAGATGAGCATGAAATGGTGTGAAAAATTGTAGGAGCATGAAGTGGAGTTGAAAAACGTGAAGAGCCTAAAAAAGTGTTAAATATATGAAGAGCTTCAAAAGGTGTGAAATATATGAGGAGCTTCAAAAGGTGTCAAAAATAAGAGGAGCATGAAACAGTCTGAAAAATAGCAGGAGCATGAAGCGGTGTTTAAAAACATGAAGAGCCTGAAAAGGTGTGAAGTATATGAAGAGCTTCAAAATGTGTCAAAATTATGAGAAGCATGCAACAGTCTAGAAAATGGGACGAGCTTAAAACGGTGTTGAAAAATATGAACAGCCTGAAAAGGTGTGAAATATATGAAGAGCTTCAAAAGGTGTCAAAAATATGAGGAGCATGAAACGGTCTGAAAAATAGGAGGAGCATGAAGCGGTGTTGAAAAACATGAAGAGCCTGAAAAGGGGTGAAAAATATGAAGAGCTTCAAAAGGTGTAAAATATATGAGGAGTATGAAACGGTCTGAAAAATAAGAGGAGCAAGAAGCGGTGTTCAAAAACATGAAGAGCCTGAAAACGTTTGAAAAATATGAAGAGCTTGAATTGGTGTGAAAAATATGAAGAGCTTCAAAAGGTGTCAGAAATGAGAGAGCATGAAACGGTCTGAAAAATAGGAGGAGCATGAAGCAATGTTCAAAAACATGAAGAGCCTTAAAATGTCTGCAAAAAATGAAGCGCTTCAAAAGGTGGGAAAAATATGAAAAGCTTCAAAAGCTGTCAAAAAAGAGGTGAGCATGAAACGGTCTGAGAAATTGGAGCAGCATAAAGCGTTGTTGAAAAACATGAAGAGACTGAAAAGGGTTGAAAAATATGAAGAGTTTCAAAAGATGTGAAAAATATGAAGTGCTTTAAAAGCTCTCAAAAATTAAATGAGCATGAAACGGTCTGAAAAATTGGAGGAGCATGAAACGGTGTTCAAAAACATGAAGAGCCTGAAAAGGTGTGAAAAATATGAAGAGCTTCAAAAGGTGTCAAAATTATGAGGAACATGAAACGGTCGGAAAAATAGGAGGAGCATGAAACGGTGTTCAAAAACATGAAGAGCCTGAAAAGGTGTGAAAAATATGAAGAGCTTCAAAGGTGGCAAAATTAGGAGGAGCATGAAACGTTCTGAAAATTAGGAGGAGCATGAAGCGGTGTTGAAAAACATGATGAGCGTGAAAAGGTGTGAAAAATATGAAGAGATCAAAAGTTGTCAAAAATATAAGGAGCATGAAACGGTCTGAAAATTGGAGGAGCATGAAGTGGTGTTGAAAAACATGAAGAGCCTGAAAAGTTGTGAAATACATGAAGAGCTTCAAAAGGTGTCAAAAATATGAGGAGCATGAAACGGTCTGAAAAATAGGAGGAGCATGAAGCAGTTGTGAAAAACATGAAACGCCTGAAAAAGAGGGAAATATATGAAGAGCTTCAAAAGGTGTGAAAAATACGAGGAGCTTCAACAGGTGTGAAAAATATGAGGAGCATGAAACGGTCTGAAAAATAAAAGGAGAATGAAGCGCTGTTCAAAAAAATGAAGAGCCTGAAAAGGTGTGAAAGATATGAAGGGCTTCAAAAGGTGTCAAAAATATGAGGAGCATGAAACGGTCTGAAAAATAGGAGGAACATAAAATGGTGTTCAAAAACATGAAGGGCCTGAAAAGGTGTGAAATATATGAAGAGCCCCGAAACGTGTCAAAATATGAGGAGCATAAAAGGTCTGAAAAATAGGAGGAGCATGAAACAGTGTTGAAAAACATGAAGAGACTGAACAGGTGTGAAAAATATGAAGAGCTTCAAAAGGTGTGAAATACATGAGGAGCATGAAACGGTCTGAAAAATAGGAGGAGCATAAAGCGGTGTTCAAACACATGAAGAGCCTGAAAAGGTGTGAAATATATGAAGAGATTCAAAAGGTGTCAAAAATATAAGGAGCATGAAACGGTCTGAAAAATAGGAGGAGCATGAAACAGTGTTGAAAAAAATGAAGAGACTGAAAATGTGTGAAAAATATGAGGAGCTTCAAAATGTGTCAAGTTATGAGGAGCATGAAAAGTTCTGAAAAATAGGAGAAACATAAAACGGTGTTCAAAAACATGAAGGGCCTGAAAACGTGTGAAATATATGAAGAGATTCAAAAGGTGTCAAAAATATGAGGAGCATGAAACGGTCTGAAAATTGGAGGAGAATGAAGCGGTGTTGAAAAACATGAAGAGCCTGAAAAGTTGTGAAATACATGAAGAGCTTCAAAAGGTGTCAAAAATATGAGGAGCATGAAACGGTCTTAAAAATAGGAGGAGCATGAAGCGGTTGTGAAAAACAAGAAACGCCTGAAAAAGTGTGAAATATATGAAGAGCTTCAAAAGGTGTGAAAAATACGAGGAGCTTCAACAGGTGTGAAAAATATGAGGAGCATGAAACGGTCTGAAAAATAGGAGGAGCATGAAACGGTGTTCAAAAACATGAAGAGCCTGAAAAGGTGTGAAAAATATGAAGAGCTTCAAAAGGTGTGAAAAATATGAGGAGCATGAAAGGTGTGAAAAATAGGAGGAGCATGAAGCGGTGTTCAAAAAAATGAAGAGACTGAAAATGTGTGAAAAATATGAGGAGCTTCAAAAGGTGTCAAATTATGAGGAGCATGAAGAGGTCTGAAAAATAGGAGGAACATAAAACGGTGTTCAAAAACATGAAGGGCCTGAAAAGGTGTGAAAAATATGAAGAGCTTCAAAAGGTGTCAAATATATGAGGAGGAAGAAACGGTCTGAAAAATATGAGGATCATTAAGCGGTTGTGAAAAACATGAAAAGCCTGAAAAGGTGTGAAAAATATGAAGAGCATCAAAAGGTGTGAAAAATATGAAGAGCTTCAAAAGGTGTCAAATATATGAGGAGCATGAAACGGTCTGAAAAAAAGGAGGAGCATGAAACGTTGTTCAAAATATGAAGAGCCTGAATAGGTGTGAAAAGTATGAAGAGCTTCAAAAGGTGTGAAATATATGAGGAGCATGAAACAGTCTGAAAAATAGAAGGAGCATCAAGCTGTGTTGAAAAATATGAAGAGCCTGAAAAGCTGTGAAAAATATGAAGAGCTTCAAAAGGTGTCAAAAATATGAGCAGCCTGAAACAGTCTGAAAAATAGGAGGAGCATGAAGCGGTGTTCAAAATATGAAGGGCCTGAAAAGGTGTGAAATATATGAAGAGCCGCAAAACGTGTCAAAAATATGAGGAGCATGAAACTGTCTGAAAAATAGGAAGAGCATAAAGGGGTGTTGAAAAACATGAAGAGACTGAAAACGTGTGAATAATATGAAGAGCTTCAAAAGGTTTGAAAAATATGAAGAGATTCAAAAGGTGTGAAAAATATGAAGAGCTTCAGAAGGTGTCAAAAATGAGATGAGCATGAAACGGTTTGAAAAATAGGAGGAGCATGAAACGTTCTGAAAAATAGGAGGAGCATGAATCGGTGTTGAAAACATAAAGAGCATGAAAAGGTGTGAAAAATACGAAGAGCTTCAAAAGGTGTCAAAAATATGAGGCGCATGAAACGGTCTGAAAAACAGGAGGAGCATGAAGCGGTGTTGAAAAACATGAAGAGCCTTAAAAGGTGTGAAAAATATGAAGAGCTTCAAAAGGTGTCAAAAATATGAGGAGCATGAGACGGTCTGAAAAATAGGAGGAGCATGACGGGGTTCAAAAACATGAAGAGCCTGAAAAGGTGTGAAAAATATGAAGAGTTTCAAAAGATGTGAAAAATATGAAGAGCTTCAAAAGCTCTCAAAAATTAAATGAGCATGAAACGGTCTGAAAAATAGGAGGAGCATGAAACGGTGTTCAGAAACATGAAGAGCCTGAAAAGGTGTGAAAAATATGAGAGCTTCAAAACGTGTGAAATACATGAGAAGCATGAAACGGTTTGAAAAATAGAAGGAGAATGAAGCTGTGTTGAAAAACAAGAAGAGACTGAAAAGGTGTAAAAAATATGAAGAGCTTCAAAAGGTTTCAAAAAAATGAGGAGAATGAAACGGTCTGAAAAATGGGAGGATCATGAAGCGGTGTTGAGAAACATGAAGAGCCTGAAAAGGTGTGAAAAATATGTAGAGCCTCAAAACGTGTCAAAAATATGAGGAGCATGAGACGGTCTGAAAACTAGGAGGAGCATGACGGGGTTCAAAAACATGAAGAGCCTGAAAAGGTGTGAAAAATATGACGAGTTTCAAAGATGTGAAAAATATGAAGAGCTTCAAAAGCTCTCAAAAATTAAATGAGCATGATTCGGTCTGAAAAATAGGAGGAGCATGAACCGTGTTCAAAAACATGAAGAGCCTGAAAAGGTGTGAAAAATATGAAGAGCTTCAAAACGTTTGAAAAATATGAAGAGCTTCAGAAGGTGAGAAATACATGAGGAGCATTAAACGGTCTGAAAAATAGGAGGATCATGAAACAGTGTTCAAAAACAGGAAGAGCCTGAAAAGGTGTGAATAGTATGAAGAGCTTCAAAATGTGTGAAAAATATGAAGAGCTTCAAAAGGTGTCAAAAATGAGATGAGCATGAAAAGGTCTGAAAAATAGGATGAGCATGAAGTGGTGTTGAAAAAAAAGAAGAGCCTGAAAAGGTGTGAAAAACATGAAGAGCTTCAAAAGGTGTCAAAAATATGAGGAGAATGAAACGGTCTGAAAAATAGGAGGAGCATGAGTGGTGTTGAAAAACATGAAGAGCCTGAAAAGGTGTGAAAAATATGAAGAGCTGCAAAAATGTGAAAAATATGAAGAGCTTCAAAAGGTGTGAAATATATGAAGAGCCTCAAAACGTGTCAAAAATATGAGGAGTATGAAACGGTGTGAAAAATAGCAGGAGCATGAAGCGGTGTTCAAAAACATGAAGAGCCTGAAAAAGTGTGAAAAATATGAAAAGGTTCAAAAATGTGAAAAATATGAATAGCTTCAAAAGGTGTGAAATATATGAAGAGCTTCAAAAGGTGTCAAAAATGAGATGAGCATGAAACGGTCTGAAAAATAGGAGGAGCATGAAGTGGTGTTGAAAAACATGAAGAGCCTGAAATGGTGTGAAATATATGAAGAGCTTCAAAAGGTATCAAAAATATGAATAGCTTCAAAAAGTGTCAAAAATATGAAGAGCATGAAACGGTCTGAAGAATAGGGGGAGCATGAAATGGTGTTCAAAAACATGAAAACCCTGAAAAGGTGTGAAATATATGAAGAGCTTCAAAAGATGTCAAAAATAGGAGGAGCATGAAGTGGTGTAGAAAAACATGAAGAGTCTGAAAAGGCGTGAAAAATATGAAGAGCTTCAAAAGATGTCAAAAATATGAGGAGCATGACACGGTCAGAAATATAGGAGGAGCATGAAGTGGTGTTGAAAACATGAAGAACCTGAGAAGTTGTGAAAAATATGAAGAGCTTCAAAAGGTGTCAAAAATATGAGGAGCATGAAACAGTCTGAAAAATAGGAGGAGCATGAAGCGGATTTGAAAAGCATGAAGAGCCTGAAAAGGTGTGAAATATATGAAGAGCTTCAAAAGGTGTAAAAAATATGAGGAGCTTGAAACGGTCTGAAAAATAAGAGGATCTGGTTTCCTCAGTGTGTATGCCCAGAAGTGGGATTGCTGGGTCATACGGCAGTTATATTTCCAGTTTTTTAAGAAATCTCCACACTGTTTTCCATAGGGGCTGTACTAGTGTGCATTCCCACCAACAGTGTAAGAGGGTTCCCTTTTCTCCACACCATCTCCAGCATTTATTGCTTGTAGACTTTTGGATAGCAGCCATCCTGACTGGCATGTAATGGTACCTCATTGTGGTTTTGATTTGCATTTCTCTAATAATGAGTGATGTTGAGCATCTTTTCATGTGTTTGTTATCCATCTGTATGTCTTCTTTGGAGAAATGTCTGTTTAGTTCTTTGGCTCATTTTTTATTGGGTCATTTATTTTTCTGGAATTGAGCTGCAGGATTTGCTTGTATATTTTTGAGATTAATCCTTTGTCTGTTTCTTCATTTGCTATTATTTTCTCCCAATCTGAGGGCTGTCTTTTCACCTTACTTATAGTTTCCTTTGTAGTGCAAAAGCTTTTAAGTTTCATTAGGTCCCATTTGTTTAGTTTTGCTTTTATTTCCAATATTCTGGGAGGTGGGTCATAGAGGATCTTGCTTTGATTTATGTCGGAGAGTGTTTTGCCTATGTTCTCCTCTAGGAGTTTTATAGTTTCTGGTCTTACATTTAGATCTTTAATCCATTTTGAGTTTATTTTTGTGTATGGTGTTAGAAAGTGTTCTATTTTCATTCTTTTACAAGTGGTTGACCAGTTTTCCCAGCACCACTTGTTAAAGAGGTTGTCTTTTTTCCATTGTATATCCTTGCCTCCTTTGTCAAAGATAAGGTGTCCATAGGTTCGTCTGAAAGAGACACGTGCACCCCAATGTTCATCGCAGCACTGTTTATAATAGCCAGGACATGGAAGCAACCTAGATGCCCGTCAGCAGATGAATGGATAAGAAAGCTGTGGTACATATACACCATGGAATATTACTCAGCCATTAAAAAGAATTCATTTGAATCAGTCCTAATGAGATGGATGAAGCTGGAGCCCATTATACAGAGTGAAGTAAGCCAGAAAGATAAAGAACATTAGAGCATGCTGACACATGTATATGGAATTTAGAAAGGTGATACCGATAACCCTATATGCAGAACAGAAAAAGATACACAGAAATACAGAACAGACTTTTGAACTTTGTGGGAGAATGCGAGGTTGAGATATTTCAAAAGAACAGCATGTATGCTATCTATGGTGAAACAGATCACCAGTCCAGGTAGGATGCACGAGACAAGGGCTCCGGCTTGGTGCACTGGGAAGACCGAGAGGAATCGGGTGGAGAGGGAGGTGGGAGGGGGGATTGGGATTGGGAATACATGTAAATCCATGGCTGATTCATATCAATGTATGACAAAACCGACTGGGAAAAAAAAATAAAAATAATAAAAAAAAATTTTTAAAAAATAACAATAAAAAAAAAAAAATAAGAGGAGCATGAAATGGTGTTCAAAAACATGAAGAGCCTGAAAAGGTGTGGAAATTATGAAGAGCTTCAAAATGTGTCAAATATATGAGGAGCATAAAACGGTCTGAAACATAGGAGGAGTATGAAGCGGTGTTGAAAAACATGAAGAGCCTGAAAAGGTGTGAAAAATATGAAGAGATTCAAAAGGTGCCAAAAATATGAAGAGCATGAAACGGTCTGAAAAATAGGAGGAGCATGAAATGGTGTTCAAAAACATGAAGACCTGAAAAGTTGTGAAAAATATGAAGAGCTTCAAAAGGTGCCAAAAATATGAGGAGCATGAAACGGTCTGACAAAGTGGAGGAGCATGAAGCGGTGTTGAAAAACATGAAGAGCCTGAAAAGTTGTGAAAAATATGAAGAGCTTCAAAAGGTGTCAAAATATGAGAAGCATGAAACGGTCTGAAAAATAGAAGGAGCATGAAACGGTCTGAAAAATAGGAGGAGCATGAAGCAGTGTTGAAAAACAGGAAGAGTCTGAAAAGGTGTGAAAAATATGAAGAGCTTCAAAGGTGTCAAAAATATGAGGAGCATGAAACGGTCTGAAAAATAGGAGGAGCATGAAGCGGTGTTGAAAAACATGAAGAGCCTGAAAAGGTGTGTAAAATATGAAGAGCTTCAAAATATGTGAAAAATATGAAGAGCTTCAAAAGTTTTAAAAATGAGATGAGCATGAAATGGTCTGAAAAATAGGAGGAGCAATAAGCGGTGTTGAAAAATATGAAGAGCCTGAAAAGCTGTAAAAAATATGAAGAGCTTCTAAAGGTGTCAAAAATATGAAGAGCTTCAAAAGGTTTCAAAAATGAGATGAGCATTAAACGGTGTGAAAAAAATGAGGAGCATGAAGCGGTGTTGGAAATCATGAAGAGTCTCAAAAGGTATGAAATATACGAGGAGCTTCAAAAGGTGTCAAAAATATGAGTGTCATGAAACGGTCTGAAAATTAGGGGGAGCATGAAGCGGTGTTGAAAAACATGAAGAGCCTGAAAAGTTGTCAAAAATATGAAGAGCTTCTAAAGGGCTCAAAAGTAGAGGAGCTTCAAAAGGTGTCAAAAATGAGATGAGCATGAAATGGAGTGAAAATATGAGGAGCATGAAGCCGTTTGAAAATCATGAAGAGTCTGAAAAGGTGTGAAAAATATGAAGAGCATCAAAAGGTGTCAAAAATATGAGGAGCATGAAACGGTCTGAAAGAGGAGGAGCATGAAGCGGTGTTGAAAAACATGAAGAGCCTGAAAAGGTGTGAAAAATATGAAGAGCTTCAAAATGTGCAAAAATATGAGGATCATGAAAAGGTCTGAAAAATAGGAGAAGCAGGAAGTGGTGTTGAAAAACATGAAGAGCCTTAAAACGTGTGAAAAATATGAAGAGCTTCAAAAGGTGTGAAAAATATGAAGAGCTTCAAAAGGTGATAAAAATGAGATGAGCATGAAACGGTCTGAAAAAAGGGAGGAGCACAAAGCGATGTTCAAAAACATGAAGAGCCTGAAAAGGCGTGAAATATATTAAGAGCTTCAAAAGGTGTGAAAAATATGAAGACCTTCAAAAGGTGTCAAAAATTAGATTAGCATGAAAGGGTCTGAAAAATAGGAGGAGCATGAAGCGGTGTTCAAAAACATGAAGAGCCTGAAAAGGTGTGAAAAATATTAAGAGCTTCAAAAGGTGTGAAAAATATGAAGAGCTTCAAAAGGTGTCAAAAATCGATGAGCAGGAAATGGTCTTTAAAATAGGAGGAGCATGAAGTGGTGTTAAAAATATGAAGAGCCTGAAAAGGTGTGAAATATATGAAGAGCTTCAAAAGGTGTCAAAAATATGAGGAGAATGAAACGGTCTGAAAAATAAGAGGAGCATGAAGTGGTGTTGAAAAACATGAAGATCCTGAAATGGTGTGAAATATATGAAGAGCTTCACAATGTGTGAAAAATATGAGGAGCTTCAAAAATCTCAGAAATATGAGGAGCATGAAACGGTCTGAAAAATAGGAGGAGCATGAAATGGTGTTGAAAAACATGAGGAGCCTGAAAAGTGTGAAAAATATGAAAAGCTTCAAAAGATGTCAAAAGTATGAGGAGCATGAAACGGTCTGAAAAATTGGAGGAGCATGAAGCGGTGTTGAAAAACATGAAGAGCCTTAAAAGGTGTGAAAATATGAAGAGCTTCAAAAGCTGTCAAGAATAGGAGGAGCACGAAACGGTCTGAAAAAAAAGGAGGAGCATGAAGCGGTGTTAGAAAACATGAAGAGCCTGAAAAAGTGTGAAAATTATGAAGAGCTTCAAAAGGTGTCAAAAAAGAGATGAGCATGAAACGGTCTGAAAAATAGGACGAGCATGAAGTGGTGTTGAAAAAAAAGAAGAGCCTGAAAAGGTGTGAAAAATATGAAGAGCTTCAAAAGGTGTCAAAAATATGAGGAGAATGAAACGGTCTGAAAAATAGGAGGAGCATGAGCGGTGTTGAAAAACATGAAGAGCCTGAAAAGGTGTGAAAAATATGAAGAGCTGCAAAAATGTGAAAAATATGAAGAGCTTCAAAAGGTGTGAAATATATGAAGAGCCTCAAAACGTGTCAAAAATATGAGGAGTATGAAACGGTGTGAAAAATAGCAGGAGCATGAAGCGGTGTTGAAAAACATGAAGAGCCTGAAAAAGTGTGAAAAATATGAAAAGGTTCAAAAATGTAAAAAATATGAAGAGCTTCAAAAGGTGTGAAATATATGAAGAGCTTCAAAAGGTGTCAAAAATTAGATGAGCATGAAACGGTCTGAAAAATAGGAGGAGCATGAAGTGGTGTTGAAAAACATGAAGAGCCTGAAAAGGTGTGAAATATATGAAGAGCTTCAAAAGGTGTCAAAAATATGAAGAGCTTCAAAAAGTGTCAAAAATATGAAGAGCATGAAACGGTCTGAAAAATAGGGGGAGCATGAAACGGTGTTCAAAAACATGAGAAGCCTGAAAAGGTGTGATAAATATGAAGAGCTTCAAATGGTGTGAAAAATATGAGAAGCATGAAACGGTCTGAAAGATAGGAGGAGCATGAAACGGTGATCAGAAACATGAAGAGCCTGAAAAGTTGTGAAAAATATGAAGAGCTTCAAAAGGTGTGAAATTCAGGAGGAGCATGAAACGGTCTGAAATAGAGGAGTAGCATGAAGTGGTGTTGAATAAAATCAAGAGCCTGAAAAGGTGTGAAAAATATGAAGAGCTTCAAAAGGTGTCAAAAATATGAAGAGCATGAAACGGTCTGAAAATTTGGAGGATCATGAGCGGTGTTCAAAATCATGAAGAGCCTGAAAAGGTGGGAAAAATATGAAGAGCTTCTAAAGGTGTCAAAAATATGAGGAGCATGAAACGGTCTGAAATAGAGGAGTAGCATGAAGTGGTGTTGAATAAAATCAAGAGCCTGAAAAGGTGTGAAAAAATGAAGAGCTTCATAAGGGGTGAAATACATCAGGAGCATGAAACGGGCTGAAAAATAGGAGAAGCATGAAGTGGTGTGGAAAAACATGAAGAGCCTGAAAAGGTGTGAAAAATATGAAGAGCTTCAAAAGGTGTGAAAAATATGAGGAGCATGAAACGGCCTGAAAAATAGAAGCTGCATGAAACGGTGTGGAAAAACATGAAGAGCCTGAAAAGGTGTGAAAAATAAAAAGAGCTTCAAATGGTGTCAAAAATATGAGGAGCATGTAATGTTCTGAAAAATAGGAGGAGCATGAAACGGTGATCAAAAACATGAGGAGCCTGAAAAGGTGTGATAAATATGAAGAGCTTCATATGGTGTGAAAAATATGAGAAGCATGAAACGGTCTGAAAGATAGGAGGAGCATGAAACGGTGATCAGAAACATGAAGATCCTGAAAAGTTGTGAAAAATATGAAGAGCTTCAAAAGGTGTGAAATTCATGAGGAGCATGAAACGGTCTGAAAAATAGGAGAAGCATGAAGTGGTTTGGAAAAACATGAAGAGCCTGAAAAGGTGTGAAAAAATATGAAGAGCTTCAAAAGGTGTGAAATACTTGACGAGCATGAAACTCTCTGAAAAATAGGAGGAGCATGAAGTGCTGTACAAAAACATGAAGAGCCTGAAAAGGTGAGAAAAATATGAAGAGCTTCAAAAGGGGTGAAAAATTTGAGGAGCATGATACAGTCGAAAAAATAGGAGGAGCATGAAGCAGAGTTCAAAAACATGAAGAGACTGAAAAGGTGTGAATAATATGAAAAGCTTCAAAAGGTGTCAAAAATGAGAAGAGCATGAAACGGTCTGAAAATTAGGAGGAGCATGAAGCGATGTTGAAAAATATGAAGAGACTGAAAAGGTGTAAAAGTATGAAGAGCTTCAGAAGGTGTGAAATACATGACGAGCATGAAACTCTATGAAAAATAGGAGGAGCATGAAGCGGTGTTGAAAAAAAAGAAGAGGCTGAAAAGGTGTGAAAAATATGAAGAGCTTAAAAATGTGTCAAAATATGAGGAGCATGAAACGGTCTGAAAAATAGGAGGAGCATGAAGCGTTGTTGAAAAACATGAAGAGCCTGAAAAGTTGTGAAAAATATGAAGAGCTTCAAAAGGTGTGAAAAATATGAAGAGCTTCAAATGTGTCAAAAATGAGATGAGCATGAAACGGTCTGTAAAATAAGACGAGCATGAAGTGGTGTTGAAAAAAAAGAAGAGGCTGAAAAGGTGTGAAATATATGAAGACCTTCAAAAGGTGTCAAAAATATGAGGAGAGTGAAACGTTCTGAATAATAGGAGGAGATTGAAGCGGTGTTGAAAAACATGAAGAGCCTGAAAACGTGTGAAAAATATGAAGAGCTTCAAAAGGTGTGAAAAATATGAAGAGCTTCAAATGTGTCAAAAATGAGATGAGCATGAAACGGTCTGAAAAATAAAAGGAGCAAGAAGTGGAGTTTAAAAAAAAGAAGAGCCTGAAAAGGTGTGAAATATATGAAGACCTTCAAAAGGTGTCAAAAATATGAGGAGTATGAAACGGTCTGAAAAATAGGAGGAGCATGAAGAGGTGTTGAAAAACATGAAGAGCCTGAAAAGGTGTGAAAAATATGAAGAGATTCAAAAGGTGTCAAGAATATGAGGAGCATGAAACGGTGTTGAAAAACATGAAGAGCCTGAAAAGGTGTGAAAAATATGGAGAGATTCTAAAGGTTTCAAAAATGAGAAGAGCATGAAACGGTCTGAAAAATAAGAGGAGCATGAAGTGGTGGTGAACATCATGAAGAGCCTGAAAAGGTGTGAAAAATATGAAGAGCTTCTAAAGGTGTCAAAAATATGAGGAGCATGAAAAGGTCTGAAAAATAGGAGGATCATGAAGCGGTGTTCAAAAACATGAAAAGCCTGAAAAGGTGTGAAAATATGAAGAGATTCAAAAAGTGTCAAAAATATGAGGAGCATGAAACGGTCTGAAAAAAAGGAGGAGCATGAAGTGGTGTGGAAAAACATGAAGAGACTGAAAAGGTGTGAAAAATATGAAGAGCTTCTAAAGGTGTCAAAAATATGAGGAGAATGAAACGGTCTGAAAAATAGGAGGATCATGAAGCGGTGTTCAAAAACATGAAAAGCCTGAAAAGGTGTGAAAATATGAAGAGCTTCAAAAGGTGTCAAAAATATGAGGAGCATGAAATGATCTGAACAATAGGAGGAACATGAAACGATCTGAAAAATCGGAGGAGCATGAAGCGGTGTCCAAAAACATGAAGAGTCTGAAAAGGTATGAAATATATGAAGAGCTTCAAACGGTGTCAAAAATATGAGGAGCATGAAACTGTCTGATAAATGGGAGGAGCATGAAACGGTGTTCAAAAACATGAAGAGCTTGAAAAGGTGTGAAAAATTTGAAGAGCTTCAAAAGGTGTGAAATACATGAGGAGCATGAAACGATCTGAAAAAAAGGAGGAGCATGAAGCGGTGTTGAAAAAAATGAAGAGCCTGAAAAGGTGTGAAAAATATGAAGAGCTTCAAAAGGTGTCAAAAATATGAGGAGCATGAAATAATCGGAAAAATAGGAGGAACATGAAACGGTCTGAAAAATAGGAGAGGCATGAAGTGGTGTTGAAAGACATGAAGAGCCTGAAAAGGTGTGAAAAATATGAAGAGCTTCAAAATGTGTCAAAAATATGAGGAGCATGAAACGATCTGAAATATAGGAGGATCATGAAGCCATGTTGAAAAACATGAAGAGCCTGAAAATGTGTGAAAAATATGAAGAGCTTCAAAAGGTGTCAAAAATATGAGGAGAATGAAACGGTCTGAAATATAGGAGGAGCATGAAGCGGTGTTGAAAAACCTGAAGAGACTGAAAACGTGTGAAATATATGAAGAGCTTCAAAAGGTGTGAAAAATATGAAGAGCTTCAAAAGGTGTCAAAAATATGAGGAGCATGAAACGGTCTGAAAAATAGGAGGCGCATGAAGCGGTGTTGAAAAACAAGAAAAACCTGAAAAGCTGTGAAAAATATGAAGAGCTTCAAAACGTGTCAAAAATATGAGGAGCTTGAAACAGTCTGAAAAATTGGAGGAGCGTGAAGCGGTGTTGAAAAACATGAAGAGCATTAAAAGCTGTGAAAAATATGAAGAGCTTCAGAACGAGTCAAAAATATGAGGAGCATGAAACGGTCTGAAAAAAAGGAGGATCAAGAAGCTGTGTTGAAAAACATGAAGAGCCTGAAAAGGTGTGAAAAATGTGAAAAGCTTCCAAAGGTGTAAAAATATGAGGAGCATGAAATGTTCTGAAAAATAGGAGGAGCATGAAACCGTGTTCAAAAATATGAAGAGTCTGAAAAGGTCTGAAAAATATGAAGAGCTTCAAAAGGTGTGAAATACATGAGGAGCATAAAACGGTCTGAAAAATAGGAGGATCATGAAGCGGGGTTGAAAAATATGAAGAGCCTGAAAACGTGTGAAAAATATGAAGATCTGCAGAAAGTGTCAAGAATAAGATGAGCATGAAATGGTCTGAAAAATAGGAGGAGCATGAAGCGGTGTAGAAAAACATGAAGAGCCTGAAAATGTGTGTAAAATATGAAGAGCTTCAAAAGGTGTTAAAAATAGGAGGAGCATGTAGCGGTGTTCAAAAACATGAAGAGCCTGAAAATGTGTGTAAAATATGAAGAGCTTCAAAACGTGTCAAAAATATGAGGAGCATGAAACGGTCTGAAAAATAGGTGGATCAAGAATCGGTCTTGAAAAACATGAAGAGCGTGAAAACGTGTGAAAAATATGAAGAGCTTCAAAACGTGTGAAAAACATGAAAATCTTAAAATGGTGTCAAAAATGAGATGAGCATGAAACGGTCTGAAAAATAGGTGGAGCATGATCTGGTGTTGAAAAACATGAAGAGCCTGAAAAGTTGCGAAAAATATGAAGACCTTCAAAAGTTGTCAAAAATATGAGGAGCATGAAAGGGTCTGAAAAGTAGGAGGAGCATGAAACGGTGTTCAAAAACATGAAGAGCCTGAAAAGCTGTGAAACATATGAAGAGCCTCAAGGTGTGAAATACTTGAGGAGCATGAATCGGTCTGAAAAGTAGGAGGAGCAGGAAGCGGTGTTGAAAAACATGAAGAGCCTGAAAATGTGTGAAAAATATGAAGAGCTTCAAAAGGTGTCAAAACTATGAGGAGTATGAAACGGTCGGAAAAATAGGAGCAGCATGAAACGGTGTTCAAAAACATGAAGAGCCTGAAAAGGTGTTAAAAATATGAAGAGCTTCAAAAGTTGTCAAAAATATGAGGAGCATGAAACGATCTGAAAAATAGGAGGAGCATGAAGCGGAGTTCACAAACATGAAGAGCCAGAAAAGGTGTGAAAAATATGAAGAGCTTCAAAAGATGTCAAAAATATGAGGAGCATGAAACGTTCTGAAAAATAGGAGGAGCATGAAGCCGTGTTCAAAAACATGAAGAGCCTGAAATGGTGTGCAAAACATGAATAGCCTAAAAGGTGTGAAAAATATGAAAAGCTTGAAAAGATGTCACAAATATGAGGAGCATGAAACGGTCTGAAAAATTGAAGGATCATGAAGCGGGGTTCAAAAACATGAAGAGCCTGAAAACGTTTGAAAAATATGAAGAGCTTCAAAGGTGTGAAAAACATGAAGAGCTTCAAAAGCTGTCAAAAATGAGATGAGCATGAAACGGTCTGAAAAATAGGAGGAGCATGAAGTGGTGTTGAAAAACATGAAGAGCCTGAAAATGTGTGAAAAATATGAAGAGCTTCAAAAGGTGTCAAAAATATGAGGAGAATGAAACGGTCTGAAATATAGGAGGAGCATGAAGCGGTGTTGAAAAACCTGAAGAGACTGAAAACGTGTGAAATATATGAAGAGCTTCAAAAGGTGTGAAAAATATGAAGAGCTTCAAAAGGTGTCAAAAATATGAGGAGCATGAAACGGTCTGAAAAATAGGAGGCGCATGAAGCGGTGTTGAAAAACAAGAAAAACCTGAAAAGCTGTGAAAAATATGAAGAGCTTCAAAACGTGTCAAAAATATGAGGAGCTTGAAACAGTCCGAAAAATTGGAGGAGCATGAAGCGGTGTTGAAAAACATGAAGAGCCTTAAAAGCTGTGAAAAATATGAAGACTTTAGAACGAGTCAAAAATATGAGGAGCATGAAACGGTCTGAAAAAAAGGAGGATCAAGAAGCTGTGTTGAAAAACATGAAGAGCCTGAAAAGGTGTGAAAAATGTGAAAAGCTTCCAAAGGTGTATAAATATGAGGAGCATGAAATGTTCTGAAAAATAGGAGGAGCATGAAACCGTGTTCAAAAATATGAAGAGTCTGAAAAGGTCTGAAAAATATGAAGAGCTTCAAAAGGTGTGAAATACATGAGGAGCATAAAACGGTCTGAAAAATAGGAGGATCATGAAGCGGGGTTGAAAAATATGAAGAGCCTGAAAACGTGTGAAAAATATGAAGATCTGCAGAAAGTGTCAAGAATAAGATGAGCATGAAATGGTCTGAAAAATAGGAGGAGCATGAAGCGGTGTAGAAAAACATGAAGAGCCTGAAAATGTGTGTAAAATATGAAGAGCTTCAAAAGGTGTTAAAAATAGGAGGAGCATGTAGCGGTGTTCAAAAACATGAAGAGCCTGAAAATGTGTGTAAAATATGAAGAGCTTCAAAACGTGTCAAAAATATGAGGAGCATGAAACGGTCTGAAAAATAGGTGGATCAAGAATCGGTCTTGAAAAACATGAAGAGCGTGAAAACGTGTGAAAAATATGAAGAGCTTCAAAAGGTGTGAAAAATATGAAAATCTTAAAATGGTGTCAAAAATGAGATGAGCATGAAACGGTCTGAAAAATAGGTGGAGCATGATCTGGTGTTGAAAAACATGAAGAGCCTGAAAAGTTGCGAAAAATATGAAGACCTTCAAAAGTTGTCAAAAATATGAGAGCATGAAAGGGTCTGAAAAGTAGGAGGAGCATGAAACGGTGTTCAAAAACATGAAGAGCCTGAAAAGCTGTGAAACATATGAAGAGCCTCAAGGTGTGAAATACTTGAGGAGCATGAATCGGTCTGAAAAGTAGGAGGAGCAGGAAGCGGTGTTGAAAAACATGAAGAGCCTGAAAATGTGTGAAAAATATGAAGAGCTTCAAAAGGTGTCAAAACTATGAGGAGTATGAAACGGTCGGAAAAATAGGAGCAGCATGAAACGGTGTTCAAAAACATGAAGAGCCTGAAAAGGTGTTAAAAATATGAAGAGCTTCAAAAGTTGTCAAAAATATGAGGAGCATGAAACGATCTGAAAAATAGGAGGAGCATGAAGCGGAGTTCACAAACATGAAGAGCCAGAAAAGGTGTGAAAAATATGAAGAGCTTCAAAAGATGTCAAAAATATGAGGAGCATGAAACGTTCTGAAAAATAGGAGGAGCATGAAGCCGTGTTCAAAAACATGAAGAGCCTGAAATGGTGTGCAAAACATGAATAGCCTAAAAGGTGTGAAAAATATGAAAAGCTTGAAAAGATGTCACAAATATGAGGAGCATGAAACGGTCTGAAAAATTGAAGGATCATGAAGCGGGGTTCAAAAACATGAAGAGCCTGAAAACGTTTGAAAAATATGAAGAGCTTCAAAGGTGTGAAAAACATGAAGAGCTTCAAAAGCTGTCAAAAATGAGATGAGCATGAAACGGTCTGAAAAATAGGAGGAGCATGAAGTGGTGTTGAAAAACATGAAGAGCCTGAAAAGTTGTGAAAAATATGAAGACCTTCAAAAGGTGTCAAAAATATGAGGAGCATGAAAGGGTCTGAAATGTAGGAGGAGCATGAAACGGTGTTCAAAAACATGAAGAGCCTGAAAAGCTGTGAAAAATATGAAGAGCCTCAAGGTGTGAAATACTTGAGGAGCATGAATCGGTCTGAAAAATAGGAGGAGCATGAAGCGGTGTTGAAAAACATGAAGAGCCTGAAAATGTGTGAAAAATATGAAGAGCTTCAAAAGGTGTCAAAACTATGAGGAGTATGAAACGGTCGGAAAAATAGGAGCAGCATGAAACGGTGTTCAAAAACATGAAGAGCCTGAAAAGGTGTTAAAAATATGAAGAGCTTCAAAAGTTGTCAAAAATATGAGGAGCATGAAACGATCTGAAAAATAGGAGGAGCATGAAGTGGTGTTGAAAAACATGAAGAGCCTGAATAAGTGTGAAATATATGAAGAGATGCAAACGTTGTGAAAAATATGAAGAGCTTCAAAAGGTGACAACAATATGAGGAGAATGAAACCGTCTGAAAAATAGGAGGATCATGAAGCGTTGTTTAAAAACATGAAGAGCCTGTAAAGGTGTGAAAAATATGAAGAGCTTGAAAATGTGTCAAAAATATGAGGAGCCTGAAACGGTCTGAAAAATAGGAGGAGATTGAAATGGTGATCAAAAACATGAAGCGCCTGAAAAGGTGTGAAAAATATGAAGAGCTTCAAAAGGTGTGAAATACAATAGGAGCATGAAACGGTCTGAAAAATAGGAGGAGCATGAAGCGGTGTTGAAAAACATGAAGAGCCTGAAAAGGTGTTAAATATATGAAGAGCTTCAAAAGGTGTGAAAATTATGACGAGCATGAAACGGTCTGAAGAATAGGAGGAGGATTGTAGCGGTGTTCAAATACATGAAGAGCATGAAAAGGTGTGAAAAATATGAAGGGCTTCAAAAGGTGTGAAACACATGAGGAGCATGAAACTGTCTGAAAAATAGGAGGATCATGAAGCGGTGTTGAAAAACATGAAGAGCATATAAAGCTGTGAAAAATATTAAGAGCTTCAAAACGTGTCAAAAATATGAATAGCATGAAATGGTCTGAAAAATAGGAGCAGCATGAAACGGTGTTCAAAAACATGAAGAGCTTGAAAAGGAGTGAAAAATATGAAGAGCCTCAAAAGGTGTGAAAAATATGAAGAGCTTCAAAAGCTGTCAAAAATGAGATGAGCATGAAACGGTCTGAAAAATAGGAGGGGCATGAAGTTGTGTTGAAAAAAGTGAAGAGCCTGAAAACGTGTGAAAAATATGAAGAGCTTCAAAATGTGTCAAAAATATGAGGAGCATGAAACGGTTTGAAAAATAGGAGGAGCATGAAGCGGTGTTGAAAAACATGAAGAGCCTGAAAAGGGGTGAAAAATATGAAGAGCTTCAAAAGGTGTCAAAAATATGTGGAGCATGAAAAGGTCTGAAAAATAGGAGGAGCTTGAAGCGGTGTTGAAAAACATGAAGAGCTTGATAACGTGTGAAAAATATGAAGAGCTTCAAAAGGTGTAAAGTACATGAGGAGAATGAAACCGTCCGAAAAATAGGAGGAGCATGAAGCGGTGTTCCAATACATGAAGAGCCTGAAAAGGAGTGAAATATATGAAGAGATTCAAAAGGTGTCAAAAATATGAGGAGCATGAAACGGTCTGAAAAAAAGGAGGAGCAGGAAACCGTGTTCAAAAACATGAAGAGCCTGAAGAGGTGTAAAAAATTTGAGGTGCTTCAAAAGGTGTGAAATTTAGGAGGAGCATGAAGCGGTGTTCAAAAACATGAAAAGCCTGAAAATGTGTGTAAAATCTGAAGAGTTTCAAAACGGGTCAAAAATATGAGGAGCATGAAACGGTCTGAAAAATAGCAGGATCAAGAAGCGGTGTTGAAAAACATGAAGATCGGAAAACTTGTGAAAAATATGAAGAGCTTCAAAAGGTGTGAAAAATTTGAAGAGCTTCAAAAGTTGTCAAAAATGAGATGAGCATTAAACGGTCTGAAAAATAGGTGGAGCATGATGTGGTGTTGAAAAACATGAAGAGCCTGAAAAGGTGTGAAATATACGAAGTGATACAAAAGGTGTCAAAAATATGAGGAGCATGTAACGGTTTGGAAAATAGGACGAGCATGAAGTGGTGTTAAAAATCATGAAGAGCCTGAAAAGATGTGAAAAATATGAAGAGCTTCAAAAGGTGTCCACAATATGAGGAGCATGAAACTGTCTGAGAAATAGGAGGAGCATGAAGTGGTGCTTAAAAACATGAAGAGCCTAAAAGGTGTGAAAAATAAGAAAAGCTTCAAAAGATGTCACAAATATGAGGAGCATGAAACGGTCTGAAAAATTGGAGGATCATGAAGCGGTGTTGAAAAACATGAAGAGCCTGAAAAGGTGTGAAAAATATGAATAGTTTCAAAAGATGTGAAAAATATGAAGAACTTCAAAAGCTGTCAAAAATGAGATGAGCATGAAACGGTCTGAGAAATAGGAGAAGCATGAAGTGGTGTTGAACAACATGAAGAGCTTGAAAAAGTGTGAAATATATGAAGAGCTTCAAAAGGTGTGAAAAATATGAAGAGCTTCAAAAGGTGTCAAAAATATGAGGAGCATGAAACGGTCTGAAAAATAGGAGGAGCATTGTAACATTGTTGAAAAAATTGAAGAGCCTGAAAAGGTGTGAAAAATATGAAGATCTTCAAAAGGTTTCAAAAATATGAGGAGCATGAAAAGGTCTGAAAAATAGAAGGAGCTTGAAGCGGTGTTGAAAAACATGAAGAGCCTGATAACGTGTGAAAAATATGAAGAGCTTCAAAAGGTGTGAAAAATATGAAGAGCTTCCAGAGGTGTCAAAAATGAGATGAGCATGAAACGGTCTGAAAAATAGGAGGAGCATGAAGTGGTGATCAAAAACATGAAGTGCCTAAAATGGTGTGAAGTATATGAAGAGCTTCAAAAGGTGTGAAAAATATGAAAAGCTTCAAATGGTGAGAAATATATGAGGAGCATGAAACGGTCTGAAAAAAAGGAGGATCAAGAAGCTGTGTTGAAAAACATGAAGAGCCTGAAAAGGTGTGAAAAATGTGAAAAGCTTCCAAAGGTGTAAAAATATGAGGAGCATGAAATGTTCTGAAAAATAGGAGGAGCATGAAACCGTGTTCAAAAATATGAAGAGTCTGAAAAGGTCTGAAAAATATGAAGAGCTTCAAAAGGTGTGAAATACATGAGGAGCATAAAACGGTCTGAAAAATAGGAGGATCATGAAGCGGGGTTGAAAAATATGAAGAGCCTGAAAACGTGTGAAAAATATGAAGATCTGCAAAAAGTGTCAAGGATAAGATGAGCATGTAATGGTCTGAAAAATAGGAGGAGCATGAAGCGGTGTAGAAAAACATGAAGAGCCTGAAAAGGTGTGAAAAATATGAAGAGCTTCAAAAGGTGTCAAAAATATGAGGAGCATGAAACGCTCTGAAAAATAGGAGGAGCATGAAGCGGTGTTCAAAAACATGAAGAGCCTGAAAAGGTGTGAAAAATATGAACAGCTTCAAAAGGTGTGAAAAATATGAAGACATTCAAAGGTGTCAAAATTATGAGGAGCAGGAAACTCTCTGAAAATAGGAGGAGCATGAAACGGTGTTGAAAAACATGAAGAGCCTGAAAAGGTGTGAAAAATATGAAGAGTTTCAAAAGGTGTGAAAAATATTAGGAGCTTCAAAAGAGGTCAAAAATATGAGGAGCATGAAACGATCTGAAAAATATGAGGAGCATGAAACGGTTTTGAAAAACACGAAGGGCCTGAAAAGTTGTGAAAAATATGAAGAGCTTCAAAAGGTGTGAAATACATAGGGGCATGAAACGGTCTGAAAAATAGAAGAAGCATGAAGCTGTGTTGAAAAACATGAAGAGCCTGAAAAGATGTGAAAAATATGAAGAGATTCAAAAGGTGTGAAATACATGGGAAGCATGAAACGGTCTGAAAAATAGGAGGAGCATGAAGCGGTGTTTAAAAACATGAAGAGCCTGAAAAGGTGTGAAAAATATGAAGAGCTTCAAAAGGTGTCAAAACTATGAGGAGTATGAAACGGTCTGAAAAATAGGAGCAGCATGAAACGGTGTTCAAAAACATGAAGAGCCTGAAAAGGTGTGAAAAACATGAAGAGATTCAAAAGGTGTCAAAAATTAGATTAGCATGAAACGGTCTGAAAAATAGGAGGAGCATGAAGTGGTGTTGAAAAACATGAAGAGCCTGAAAAAGTGTAAAATATATGAAGAGCTTCAAAAGTTGTGAAAAATATTAGGAGCTTCAAAAGAGGTCAAAAATATGAGGAGCATGAAACGGTCTGAAAAATAGGAGGAGCATGAAACTGTTTTGAAAAACACGAAGGGCCTGAAAAGGTTTGAAAAATATGAAGAGCTTCAAAAGGTGTGAAATACATAGGGGCAAGAAACGGTCAGAAAAATAGAAGGAGCATGAAGCTGTGTTGAAAAACATGAAGAGCCTGAAAAGATGTGAAAAATATGAAGAGCTTCAAAAGGTGTCAAAAATATGAGGAGAATGAAACGGTCTGAAAAATAGGTGGAGCATGAAGCAGTGTTTAAAAACATGAAGAGCCTGAGAAGGTGGGAAAATTGGAAGAGCTTCAAAAGGTGTGAAATACATGAGGAGGATGAAACCGTCTGAAAAATAGGAGGAGCATGAAGTGTTGTTCAAATATATGAAGAGCCTGAAAAGGTGTGAAAAACATGAAGAGATTCAAAAGGTGTCAAAAATTAGATTAGCATGAAACGGTCTGAAAAATAGGAGGAGCATGAAGTGGTGTTGAAAAACATGAAGAGCCTGAAAAAGTGTAAAATATATGAAGAGCTTCAAAAGTTGTGAAAAATATTAGGAGCTTCAAAAGAGGTCAAAAATATGAGGAGCATGAAACGGTCTGAAAAATAGGAGGAGCATGAAACTGTTTTGAAAAACACGAAGGGCCTGAAAAGGTTTGAAAAATATGAAGAGCTTCAAAAGGTGTGAAATACATAGGGGCAAGAAACGGTCAGAAAAATAGAAGGAGCATGAAGCTGTGTTGAAAAACATGAAGAGCCTGAAAAGATGTGAAAAATATGAAGAGCTTCAAAAGGTGTCAAAAATATGAGGAGAATGAAACGGTCTGAAAAATAGGTGGAGGATGAAGCAGTGTTTAAAAACATGAAGAGCCTGAAAAGGTGGGAAAATTGGAAGAGCTTCAAAAGGTGTGAAATACATGAGGAGGATGAAACCGTCTGAAAAATAGGTGGATCAAGAAGCGGTGTTGAAAAACATGAAGAGCGTGAAAAGGTGTGAAAAATATGAAGAGCTTCAAAAGGTGATAAAATAGGAGGAGCATGAAGCGGTGTTCAAAAACATGAAGAGCCTGAAAATGTGTGTAAAATATGAAGAGCTTCAAAACGGGTCAAAAATATGAGGAGCATGAAACGGTCTGAAAAATAGGTGGATCAAGAAGCGGTGTTGAAAAACATGAAGAGCGTGAAAACGTGTGAAAAATATGAAGAGCTTCAAAAGGTGTGGAAAATATGAAGAGCTTAAAATGGTGTCAAAAATGAGATGAGCATGAAAATGTCTGAAAAATAGGAGGAGGATGAAACGGTGTTCAAAAACATGAAGAGCCTGAAAAGCTGTGAAAAATATGAAGAGCCTCAAGGTGTGAAATACTTGAGGAGCATGAACCGGTCTGAAAAATAGGAGGAGCATGAAGCGGTGTTGAAAAACATGAAGAGCCTGAAAAGGTGTGAAAAATATGAAGAGCTTCAAAAGGTGTCAAAACTATGAGGAGTATGAAACGGTCTGAAAAATAGGAGCAGCATGAAACGGTGTTCAAAAACATGAAGAGCCTGAAAAGGTGTTAAAAATATGAAGAGCTTCAAAAGTTGTCAAAAATATGAGGAGCATGAAAAGATCTGAAAAATAGGAGGAGCATGAAGCGGTGTTCACAAGCATGACGAGCCAGAAAAGTTGTGAAAAATATGAAGAGCTTCAAAAGGTGTCAAAAATATGAGGAGCATGAAACATTCTGAAAAATTGGAGGATCATGAAGCGGTGTTGAAAAACATGAAGAGCCTAAAAGGTGTGAAAAATATGAAAAGCTTCAAAAGATGTCTCAAATATGAGGAGCATGAAACGGTCTGAAAAATTGGAGGATCATGAAGCGGTGTTGAAAAACATGAAGAGCATGAAAAGCTGTGAAAAATATGAAGAGCTTCAAAAGGTGTCAAAAATATGGGAGCATGAAACGGTCTGAAAAATAGGAGGATAATGAAGCGGTGTTGAAAACCATGAAGAGCCTGAAAAGGTGAGAAAAATATGAAGAGCTTCAAAACGTGTCAAAAATATGAGAAGCATGAAACGGTCTGAAAAATAGGAGCTTCATGAAACGGTGTTCAAAAACCTGAAGAGCCTGAAAAGGTGTGAAAAATATGAAGAGCCTCAAAAAGTTTGAAAAATATGAAGAGCTTCAAAAGATGTCAAAAATGAGATGAGCATGAAACGGTCTGAAAAATAGGAGGGGCATGAAGTTGTGTTGAGAAACATGAAGAGCCTGAAAAGGGGTGAAAAATATGAAGAGCTTCAAAAGGTGTCAAAAATATGTGGAGCTGAAACGGTCTGAAATATAGGAGGAGCATGAAACGGTGTTCAAAAAAATGAAGAGCCTGACAAGGTGTGAAAAATATGAAGAGCTTCAAAAGGTGTCAAAATATGAGGAGCATGAAGCGGTGTTCAGAAACATGAAGAGCCTGAAAAGGTGTGAAATATATGAAGAGCCTCAAAACGTGTCAAAAATAAGAGAAGCATGAAACGGTCTGAAAAATAGCAGGAGCATGAAGGAGTGTTGAAAAACATGAAGAGACTTAAAACGTGTGAAATATATGAAGAGCTTCAAAAGGTGTGAAATACATGAGGAGCATGAAACGGTCTGAAAAATAGGAGGAGCATGAAGCGGTGTTGAAAAACATGAAGAGCCTGAAAAGGTGTTAAATATATGAAGAGCTTCAAAAGGTGTGAAATATATGAGGAGCATGAAACGGTCTGAAGAATAGGAGGAGGATTGTAGCGGTGTTCAAATACATGAAGAGCATGAAAAGGTGTGAAAAATATGAAGGGCTTCAAAAGGTGTGAAACACATGAGGAGCATGAAACTGTCTGAAAAATAGGAGGATCATGAAGCGGTGTTGAAAAACATGAAGAGCATATAAAGCTGTGAAAAATATTAAGAGCTTCAAAACGTGTCAAAAATATGAGAAGCATGAAATGGTCTGAAAAATAGGAGCAGCATGAAACGGTGTTCAAAAACATGAAGAGCTTGAAAAGGAGTGAAAAATATGAAGAGCCTCAAAAGGTGTGAAAAATATGAAGAGCTTCAAAAGCTGTCAAAAATGAGATGAGCATGAAACGGTCTGAAAAATAGGAGGGGCATGAAGTTGTGTTGAAAAACATGAATAGCCTGAAAACGAGTGAAAAATATGAAGAGCTTCAAAGGGTGTCAAAAATATGTGGAGCATGAAACGATCTGAAATATAAGAGGAGCATGAAACGGTGTTCATAAACATGAAGAGCCTGAAAAGGTGAAAAAAATATGAAGAGCCCCAAATGTGTGAAAAATATGAAGAGCTTCAAAAGGTGTGAAAAATATGAAGAGCTTCAAAAGATGTGAAATACATGAGGAGCATGAAACGGTCTGAAAAATAGGAGGAGCATGAAGCGGTGTTGAAAAACATGAAAACCTGAAAAGGTGTGAAAAATTTGAGGTGCTTCAAAAGGTGTGAAAATTAGGAGGAGCATGAAGCGGTGTTCAAAAACATGAAAAGCCTGAAAATGTTTGGAAAATATGAAGAGCTTCAAAACGTGTCAAAAATATGAGGAGCATGAAACGATCTGAAAAATAGGAGGATCAAGAAGCGGTGTTGAAAAACATGAAGATCTGAAAACTTGTGAAAAATATGAAGAGCTTCAAAAGGTGTGAAAAATATGAAGAGTTTCAAAAGGTGTCAAAAATGAGATGAGCATGAAACGGTCTGAAAAATAGGTGAAGCATGAAGTGGTGTTGAAAAACATGAAGAGCCTCAAAAGTTGTGAAATACTTGAGGAGCATGAATCGGTCTGAAAAATAGGAGGAGCATGAAGCGGTGTTGAAAAACATGAAGAGCTTGAAAAGGTGTGAAAAATATGAAGAGCTTCAAAAAGTGTCAATAATGAGATGAGCATGAAATGGTCTGAAAAGAAGGAGGAGCATGAAGTGGTGTTGAAAAACATGAAGAGCCTGAAAAGGTGTGAAATATATGAAGAGATTCAAAAGCTGTCAAAAATATGAGGAGCACGTAATGGTTTGGAAAATAGGAAAAGCATGAAGTGGTGTTGAAAAACATGAAGAGCCTGAAAAGATGTGAAAAATATGAAGAGCTTCAAAAGGTGTCCACAATATGAGGAGCATGAAACTGTCTGAGAAATAGGAGGAGCATGAAGTGGTGCTGAAAAACATGAAGAGCCTAAAAGGTGTGAAAAATATGAAAAGCTTCAAAAGATGTCATAAATATGAGGAGCATGAAACGGTCTGAAAAAATGGATGATCATGAAGCGGTGTTGAAAAACATGAAGAGCCTGAAAAGTTGTGAAAAATATGAAGAGCTTCAAAAGGTGTCAAAAATGTGAGGAGCATGAAACGGTCTGAAAAATAGGAGGAGCATGAAACCGTGTCAAAAACATGAAGAGCCTGAAAAGGTGTGAAAAATGAAGAGCTTCAAAAGGTGTGAAATACATGAGAAGCATGAAACGGTCTGAGAAATAGGAGGAGCATGAAGCGGTGTTTTAAAACATGAAGAGCCTGAAAAGGTGTGAAAAATATGAAGAGCTTCAAAAGGTGTCAAAACTATGAGGAGTATGAAACGGTCTGAAAAATAGGAGCAGCATGAAACGGTGTTCAAAAACATGAAGAGCCTGAAAAGGTGTGAAAAACATGGAGAGCTTCAAAAGGTGTCAAAAATTAGATTAGCATGAAACGGTCTGAAAAATAGGAGGAGCATGAAGTGGTGTTGAAAAACATGAAGAGCCTGAAAAAGTGTAAAATATATGAAGAGCTTCAAAAGTTGTGAAAAATATTAGGAGCTTCAAAAGAGGTCAAAAATAGGAGGAGCATGAAACGATCTGAAAAATAGGAGGAGCATGAAACGGTTTTGGAAAACACGAAGGGCCTGAAAAGGTTTGAAAAATATGAAGAGCTTCAAAAGGTGTGAAATACATAGGGGCAAGAAACGGTCTGAAAAATAGAAGGAGCATGAAGCTGTGTTGAAAAATATGAAGAGCCTGAAAAGGGGTGAAAAATATGAAAAACTTCAAAAGATGTCTCAAATATGAGGAGCATGAAACGGTCTGAAAAATTGGAGGATCATGAAGCGGTGTTGAAAAATATGAAGAGCATGAAAAGCTGTGAAAAATATGAAGAGCTTCAAAAGGTGTCAAAAATATGGGAGCATGAAACGGTCTGAAAAATAGGAGGAAAATGAAGTGGTGTTGAAAACCATGAAGAGCCTGAAAAGGTGAGAAAAATATGAAGAGCTTCAAAACGTGTCAAAAATATGAGAAGCATGAAACGGTCTGAAAAATAGGAGCTTCATGAAACGGTGTTCAAAAACCTGAAGAGCCTGAAAAGGTGTGAAAAATATGAAGATCCTCAAAAGGTTTGAAAAATATGAAGAGCTTCAAAAGCTGTCAAAAATGAGATGAGCATGAAACGGTCTGAAAAATAGGAGGGGCATGAAGTTGTATTGAGAAACATGAAGAGCCTGAAAAGGGGTGAAAAATCTGAAGAGCTTCAAAAGGTGTCAAAAATATGTGGAGCATGAAACGGTCTGAAATATAGGAGGAGCATGAAACCGTGTCAAAAACATGAAGAGTCTGAAAAGGTGTGAAATATATGAAGAGATTCCAAAGGTGTCAAAAATATGAGGAGCATGTAACGGTTTGGAAAATAGGACGAGCATGAAGTGGTGTTGAAAAACATGAGGAGCCTGAAAAGATGTGAAAAATATGAAGAGCTTCAAAAGGTGTCCACAATATGAGGAGTATGAAACTGTCTGAGAAATAGGAGGCGCATGAAGTGGTGCTTAAAAACATGAAGAGCCTAAAAGGTGTGAAAAATAAGAAAAGCTTCAAAAGATGTCACAAATATGAGTAGCATGAAACGGTCTGAAAAATTGGAGGATCATGAAGCGGTGTTGAAAAACATGAAGAGTCTGAAAAGTTGTGAAAAATATGAAGAGCTTCAAAAGGTGTCAAAAATGTGAGGAGCATGAAACGGTCTGAAAAATAGGAGGAGCATGAAACCGTGTCAAAAACATGAAGAGCCTGGAAAGCTGTGAAAAATGAGGGGCTTCAAAAGGTGTGAAATACATGAGGAGCATGAAACGGTCTGAAAAATAGGAGGAGCATGAAGCGGTGTTTAAAAACATGAAGAGCCTGAAAAGGTGTGAAAAATATGAAGAGCTTCAAAACGTGTCAAAACTATGAGGAGTATGAAACGGTCTGAAAATAGGAGCAGCATGAAACGGTGTTCAAAAACATGAAGAGCCTGAAAAGGTGTGAAAAATATGAAGAGCTTCAAAAGGTGTCAAAAATTAGATTAGCATGAAACGGTCTGAAAAATAGGTGGAGCATGAAGTGGTGTTGAAAAACATGAAGAGCCTCAAAAGTTGTGAAATACTTGAGGAGCATGAATCGGTCTGAAAAATAGGACGAGCAGGAAGCGGTGTTGAAAAACATGAAGAGCCTGAAAAGATGTGAAAAATATGAAAAGCTTCAAAAGGGGTCCACAATATGAGGAGCATGAAACTGTCTGAGAAATAGGAGGAGCATGAAGTGGTGCTGAAAAACATGAAGAGCCTAAAAGGTGTGAAAAATATGAAAAGCTTCAAAATATGTCATAAATATGAGGAGCATGAAACTGTCTGAAAAATTGGATGATCATGAAGCGGTGTTGAAAAACATGAAGAGCCTGAAAAGTTGTGAAAAATATGAAGAGCTTCAAAAGGTGTCAAAAATGTGAGGAGCTTGAAACGGTCTGAAAAATAGGAGGAGCATGAAACCGTGTCAAAAACATGAAGAGCCTGAAAAGGTGTGAAAAATGAAGAGCTTCAAAAGGTGTGAAATACATGGGAAGCATGAAACGGTCTGAAAAATAGGAGGAGCATGAAGCGGTGTTTAAAAACATGAAGAGCCTGAAAAGGTGTGAAAAATATGAAGAGCTTCAAAAGGTGTCAAAACTATGAGGAGTATGAAACGGTCTGAAAAATAGGAGCAGCATGAAACGGTGTTCAAAAACATGAAGAGCGTGAAAAGGTGTGAAAAACATGAAGAGCTTCAAAAGGTGTCAAAAATTAGATTAGCATGAAACGGTCTGAAAAATAGGAGGAGCATGAAGTGGTGTTGAAAAACATGAAGAGCATGAAAAAGTGTAAAATATATGAAGAGCTTCAAAAGTTGTGAAAAATATTAGGAGCTTCAAAAGAGGTCAAAAATATGAGGAGCATGAAACGGTCTGAAAAATAGGAGGAGCATGAAACGGTTTTGAAAAACACGAAGGGCCTGAAAAGGTTTGAAAAATATGATGAGCTTCAAAAGGTGTGAAATACATAGGGGCAAGAAACGGTCAGAAAAATTGAAGGAGCATGAAGCTGTGTTGAAAAACATGAAGAGCCTGAAAAGATGTGAAAAATATGAAGAGCTTCAAAAGGTGTCAAAAATATGAGGAGAATGAAACGGTCTGAAAAATAGGTGGAGCATGAAGCAGTGTTTAAAAACATGAAGAGCCTGAAAAGGTGTGAAAAATAGGAAGAGCTTCAAAAGGTGTGAAATACATGAGGAGGATGAAACCGTCTGAAAAATAGGAGGAGCATGAAGTGTTGTTCAAATATATGAAGAGCCTGAAAAGGTGTGAAATATATGAAGAGATTCAAAAAGTGTCAAAAATATGAGGAGCATGAAACGGTCTGAAAAATAGGTGGATCAAGAAGCGGTTTTGAAAAACATGAAGAGCGTGAAAACGTGTTAAAAATATGAAGAGCTTCAAAACGTGTGAAAAATATGAAGAGCTTAAAATGGTGTCAAAAATGAGATGAGCATGAAAAGGTCTGAAAAATAGGTGGAGCATGATGTGGTGTTGAAAAACATGAAGAGCCTGAAAAGTTGTGAAAAATATGAAGACCTTCAAAATGTGTCAAAAATATGGGGAGCATGAAACGGTCTGAAAAATAGGAGGAGCATGAAACGGTGTTCAAAAACATGAAGAGCCTGAAAAGCTGTGAAAAATATGAAGAGCCTCAAGGTGTGAAATACTTGAGGAACATGAATCGGTCTGAAAAATAGGAGGAGCATGAAGCGGTGTTGAAAAACATGAAGAGCCTGAAAAGGTGTGAAAAATATGAAGAGATTCAAAAGGTGTCAAAACTATGAGGAGTATGAAACGTTCTGAAAAATAGGAGCTGCATGAAACGGTGTTCAAAAACATGAAGAGCCTGAAAAGGTGTTAAAAATATGAAGAGCTTCAAAAGTTGTCAAAAATATGAGGAGCATGAAACGATCTGAAAAATAGGAGGAGCATGAAGCGGTGTTCACAAACATGACGAGCCAGAAAAGGTGTGAAAAATATGAAGAGCTTCAAAAGGTGTCAAAAATATGAGGAGCATGAAACGGTCTGAAAAATAGGAAGAGAATGATGCCGTGTTCAAAAACATGAAGAGCCTGAAATGGTGTGAAAAACATGAAGAGCCTAAAAGGTGTGAAAAATATGAAAAGCTTCAAAAGATGTCTCAAATATGAGGAGCATGAAACGGTCTGAAAAATTGGAGGATCATGAAGCGGTGTTGAAAAACATGAAGAGCATGAAAAGCTGTGAAAAATATGAAGAGCTTCAAAAGGTGTCAAAAATATGGGAGCATGAAACGGTCTGAAAAATAGGAGGAAAATGAAGCGGTGTTGAAAACCATGAAGAGCCTGAAAAGATGAGAAAAATATGAAGAGCTTCAAAACCTGTCAAAAATATGAGAAGCATGAAACGGTCTGAAAAATAGGAGCTTCATGAAACGGTGTTCAAAAACCTGAAGAGCCAGAAAAGGTGTGAAAAATATGAAGAGCCTCAAAAGGTTTGAAAAATATGAAGAGCTTCAAAAGCTGTCAAAAATGAGATGAGCATGAAACGGTCTGAAAAATAGGAGGGGCATGAAGTTGTGTTGAAAAACATGAAGAGCCTGAAAAGGGGTGAAAAATATGAAGAGCTTCAAAAGGTGTCAAAAATATGTGGAGCATGAAACGGTCTGAAATATAGGAGGAGCATGAAACGGTGTTCAAAAAAAAAAAGAGCCTGAAAAGGTGTGAAAAATATGAAGAGCTTCAAAAGGTGTCAAAATATGAGGAGCATGAAACGGTCTGAAAAATAGGAGGAGCATGAAGCGGTGTTCAAAAACATGAAGAGCCTGAAAAGGTGTGAAATATATGAAGAGCCTCAAAACGTGTCAAAAATAAGAGAAGCATGAAACGGTCTGAAAAATAGGAGAGGCATGAAGCGGTGTTGAAAAACATGAAGAGACTTAAAACGTGTGAAATATATGAAGAGCTTCAAAAAGTGTGAAAAATATGAAGAGCTTCAAAAGGTGTGAAATACATGAGGAGCATGAAACGGTCTGAAAAATAGGAGGAGCCTAAAGCGGTGTTGAAAATCATGAAGAACCTGAAAAGGTGTGAAAAATTTGAAGAGCTTAAAAAGGTGTGAAAAATATGAGGAGCATGAAGCGGTCTGAAAAATAGGAGGAGCATGAAGCCGTGTTGAAAAACATGAAGAGCCTGAAAGGGTGTAACAAATATGAAGAGCTTCAGAAGGTGTCAAAAATGAGATGAGCATGAAACGGTCTGAAAAATAGGAGGAGCATGAAGTGGTGTTGAAAAACATGAAGAGCCTGAAAAAGTGTGAAATACATGAAGAGCTTCAAAAGGTGTGAAGTACATGAGGAGAATGAAACCGAGTGAAATATAGGAGGAGCATGAAGCGGTGTTCCAATACATGAAGAGCCAGAAAACGTGTGAAATATATGAAGAGATTCAAAAGGTGTCAAAAATATGAGGAGCATGAAACGGTCTGAAAAAAAGGAGGAGCAGGAAACCGTGTTCAAAAGTATGAAGAGCCTGAAAAGGTGTGAAAAATTTGAAGTGCTTCAAAGGGTGTGAAAATTAGGAGGAGCATGAAGCGGTGTTCCAAAACATGAAGAGCCTGAAAATGTGTGTAAAATATGAAGAGCTTCAAAACGTGTCAAAAATATGAGGAGCATGAAACGGTCTGAAAAATAGGAGGATCAAGAAACGGTGTTGAAAAACATGAAGATCTGAAAACTTGTGACAAATATGAAGAGCTTCAAAAGGGGTGAAAAATATGAAGAGCTTCAAAAGGTGTCAAAAATGAGATGAGCATGAAACGGTCTGAAAAATAGGTGGAGCATGAAGTGCTGTTGAAAAACATGAAGAGCCTGAAAAGGTGTGAAATATATGAAGAGATTCAAAAGGTGTCAAAAATATGAGGAGCATGAAACGGTTTGGAAAATAGGACGAGCATGAAGTGGTGTTGAAAAACATGAAGAGCCTGAAAAGATGTGAAAAATATGAAGAGCTTCAAAAGGTGTCCACAATATGAGGAGCAAGAAACTGTCTGAGAAACAGGAGGAGCATGAAGTGCTGCTGAAAAACATGAAGAGCCTAAAAGGTGTGAAAAATAAGAAAACCTTCAAAAGATGTCACAAATATGAGGAGCATGAAACGGTCTGAAAAATTGGAGGATCATGAAGCGGTGTTGAAAAACATGAAGAGTCTGAAAAGTTGTGAAAAATATGAAGAGCTTCAAAAGGTGTCAAAAATGTGAGGAGCATGAAACGGTCTGAAAAATAGGAGGAGCATGAAACCGTGTCAAAAACATGAAGAGCCTGAAAAGGTGTGAAATATATGAAGAGATTCCAAAGGTGTCAAAAATATGAGGAGCATGTAACGGTTTGGAAAATAGGACGAGCATGAAGTGGTGTTGAAAAACATGAAGAGCCTGAAAAGATGTGAAAAATATGAAGAGCTTCAAAAGGTGTCCACAATATGAGGAGTATGAAACTGTCTGAGAAATAGGAGGCGCATGAAATGGTGCTTAAAAACATGAAGAGCCTAAAAGGTGTGAAAAATAAGAAAAGATTCAAAAGATGTCACAAATATGAGGAGCATGAAACGGTCTGAAAAATTGGAGGATCATGAAGCGGTGTTGAAAAACATGAAGAGTCTGAAAAGTTGTGAAAAATATGAAGAGCTTCAAAAGGTGTCAAAAATGTGAGGAGCATGAAACGGTCTGAAAAATAGGAGGAGCATGAAACCGTGTCAAAAACATGAAGAGCCTGGAAAGGTGTGAAAATTGAAGAGCTTCAAAAGGTGTGAAATACATGAGGAGCATGAAACGGTCTGAAAAATAGGAGGAGCATGAAGCTGTGTTTAAAAACATGAAGAGCCTGAAAAGGTGTGAAAAATATGAAGAGCTTCAAAAGGTGTCAAAACTATGAGGAGTATGAAACGGTCTGAAAATAGGAGCAGCATGAAACGGTGTTCAAAAACATGAAGAGCCTGAAAAGGTGTGAAAAATATGAAGAGCTTCAAAAGGTGTCAAAAATTAGATTAGCATGAAACGGTCTGAAAAATAGGAGGAGCATGAAGTGTTGTTGAAAAACATGAAGAGCATCAAAAGTTGTGAAATACTTGAGGAGCATGAATCGGTCTGAAAAATAGGACGAGCATGAAGCGGTGTTGAAAAACATGAAGAGCCTGAAAAGATGTGAAAAATATGAAGAGCTTCAAAAGGTGTCCACAATATGAGGAGCATGAAACTGTCTGAGAAATAGGAGGAGCATGAAGTGGTGCTGAAAAACATGAAGAGCCTAAAAGGTGTGAAAAATATGAAAAGCTTCAAAATATCTCATAAATATGAGGAGCATGAAACGGTCTGAAAAATTGGATGATCATGAAACGGAGTTGAAAAACATGAAGAGCCTGAAAAGTTGTGAAAAATATGAAGAGCTTCAAAAGGTGTCAAAAATGTGAGGAGCATGAAACGGTCTGAAAAATAGGAGGAGCATGAAACCGTGTCAAAAACATGAAGAGCCTGAAAAGGTGTGAAAAATGAAGAGCTTCAAAAGGTGTGAAATACATGGGAAGCATGAAACGGTCTGAAAAATAGGAGAAGCATGAAGCGGTGTTTAAAAACATGAAGAGCCTGAAAAGGTGTGAAAAATATGAAGAGCTTCAAAAGGTGTCAAAACTATGAGGAGTATGAAACGGTCTGAAAAATAGGAGCAGCATGAAACGGTGTTCAAAAACATGAAGAGCTTGAAAAGGTGTGAAAAACATGAAGAGCTTCAAAAGGTGTCAAAAATTAGACTAGCATGAAACGGTCTGAAAAATAGGAGGAGCATGAAGTGGTGTTGAAAAACATGAAGAGCCTGAAAAAGTGTAAAATATATGAAGAGCTTCAAAAGTTGTGAAAAATATTAGGAGCTTCAAAAGAGGTCAAAAATATGAGGAGCATGAAACGTTCTGAAAAATAGGAGGAGCATGAAACGGTTTTGAAAAACACGAAGGGCCTGAAAAGGTTTGAAAAATATGAAGAGCTTCAAAAGGTGTGAAATACATAGGGGCAAGAAACGGTCAGAAAAATTGAAGGAGCATGAAGCTGTGTTGAAAAACATGAAGAGCCTGAAAAGATGTGAAAAATATGAAGAGCTTCAAAAGGTGTCAAAAATATGAGGAGAATCAAACGGTCTGAAAAATAGGTGGAGCATGAAGCCGTGTTTAAAAACATGAAGAGCCTGAAAAGATGTGAAAAATAGGATGAGCTTCAAAAGGTGTGAAATACATGAGGAGGAAGAAACCGTCTGAAAAATAGGAGGAGCATGAAGTGTTGTTCAAATATATGAAGAGCCTGAAAAAGTGTGAAATATATGAAGAGATTCAAAAAGTGTCAAAAATATGAGGAGCATGAAACGGTATGAAAAATAGGTGGATCAAGAAGCGGTTTTGAAAAACATGAAGAGCGTGAAAACGTGTGAAAAATATGAAGAGCTTCAAAAGGTGTGAAAAATATGAAGAGCTTAAAATGGTGTCAAAAATGAGATGAGCATGAAAAGGTCTGAAAAATAGGTGGAGCATGATGTGGTGTTGAAAAACATGAAGAGCCTGAAAAGTTGTGAAAAATATGAAGACCTTCAAAATGTGTCAAAAATATGAGGAGCATGAAACGGTCTGAAAAATAGGAGAAGCATGAAACGGTGTTCAAAAACATGAAGAGCCTGAAAAGCTGTGAAAAATATGAAGAGCCTCAAGGTGTGAAATACTTGAGGAGCATGAATCGGTCTGAAAAATACGAGGAGCATGAAGCGGTGTTGAAAAAAATGAAGAGCCTGAAAAGGTGTGAAAAATATGAAGAGCTTCAAAAGGTGTCAAAACTATGAGGAGTATGAAACGGTCTGAAAAATAGGAGCAGCATGAAACGGTGTTCAAAAACATGAAGAGCCTGAAAAGGTGTTAAAAATATGAAGAGCTTCAAAAGTTGTCAAAAATATGAGGAGCATGAAACGGTCTGAAAAATAGGAGGAGCATGAAGCGGTGTTCACAAACATGACGAGCCAGAAAAGGTGTGAAAAATATGAAGAGCTTCAAAAGGTGTCAAAAATATGAGGAGCATGAAACGGTCTGAAAAATAGGAAGAGAATGATGCCGTGTTCAAAAACATGAAGAGCCTGAAATGGTGTGAAAAACATGAAGAGCCTAAAAGGTGTGAAAAATATGAAAAGCTTCAAAAGATGTCTCAAATATGAGGAGCATGAAACGGTCTGAAAAATTGGAGGATCATGAAGCGGTGTTGAAAAACATGAAGAGCATGAAAAGCTGTGAAAAATATGAAGAGCTTCAAAAGGTGTCAAAAATATGGGAGCATGAAACGGTCTGAAAAATAGGAGGAAAATGAAGCGGTGTTGAAAACCATGAAGAGCCTGAAAAGGTGAGAAAAATATGAAGAGCTTCAAAACGTGTCAAAAATATGAGAAGC
The DNA here is from genome assembly GCF_033118175.1 of Dama dama. Classification (NCBI taxonomy): domain Eukaryota; kingdom Metazoa; phylum Chordata; class Mammalia; order Artiodactyla; family Cervidae; genus Dama; species Dama dama. The sequence continues at coordinate 62,789,859 of NC_083688.1, read as the reverse complement.
ATGAAACGGTCTGAAAAATAGGAGCTTCATGAAACGGTGTTCAAAAACCTGAAGAGCCAGAAAAGGTGTGAAAAATATGAAGAGCCTCAAAAGGTTTGAAAAATATGAAGAGCTTCAAAAGCTGTCAAAAATGAGATGAGCATGAAACGGTCTGAAAAATAGGAGGGGCATGAAGTTGTGTTGAAAAACATGAAGAGCCTGAAAAGGGGTGAAAAATATGAAGAGCTTCAAAAGGTGTCAAAAATATGTGGAGCATGAAACGGTCTGAAATATAGGAGGAGCATGAAACGGTGTTCAAAAAAAAAAAGAGCCTGAAAAGGTGTGAAAAATATGAAGAGCTTCAAAAGGTGTCAAAATATGAGGAGCAGGAAACGGTCTGAAAAATAGGAGGAGCATGAAGCGGTGTTCAAAAACATGAAGAGCCTGAAAAGGTGTGAAATATATGAAGAGCCTCAAAACGTGTCAAAAATAAGAGAAGCATGAAACGGTCTGAAAAATAGGAGAGGCATGAAGCGGTGTTGAAAAACATGAAGAGACTTAAAACGTGTGAAATATATGAAGAGCTTCAAAAAGTGTGAAAAATATGAAGAGCTTCAAAAGGTGTGAAATACATGAGGAGCATGAAACGGTCTGAAAAATAGGAGGAGCCTAAAGCGGTGTTGAAAATCATGAAGAACCTGAAAAGGTGTGAAAAATTTGAAGAGCTTAAAAAGGTGTGAAAAATATGAGGAGCATGAAGCGGTCTGAAAAATAGGAGGAGCATGAAGCCGTGTTGAAAAACATGAAGAGCCTGAAAGGGTGTAAAAAATATGAAGAGCTTCAGAAGGTGTCAAAAATGAGATGAGCATGAAACGGTCTGAAAAATAGGAGGAGCATGAAGTGGTGTTGAAAAACATGAAGAGCCTGAAAAAGTGTGAAATACATGAAGAGCTTCAAAAGGTGTGAAGTACATGAGGAGAATGAAACCGAGTGAAATATAGGAGGAGCATGAAGCGGTGTTCCAATACATGAAGAGCCAGAAAACGTGTGAAATATATGAAGAGATTCAAAAGGTGTCAAAAATATGAGGAGCATGAAACGGTCTGAAAAAAAGGAGGAGCAGGAAACCGTGTTCAAAAGTATGAAGAGCCTGAAAAGGTGTGAAAAATTTGAAGTGCTTCAAAGGGTGTGAAAATTAGGAGGAGCATGAAGCGGTGTTCCAAAACATGAAGAGCCTGAAAATGTGTGTAAAATATGAAGAGCTTCAAAACGTGTCAAAAATATGAGGAGCATGAAACGGTCTGAAAAATAGGAGGATCAAGAAGCGGTGTTGAAAAACATGAAGATCTGAAAACTTGTGAAAAATATGAAGAGCTTCAAAGGTTGTGAAAAATATGAAGAGCTTCAAAAGGTGTCAAAAATGAGATGAGCATGAAACGGTCTGAAAAATAGGTGGAGCATGAAGTGGTGTTGAAAAACATGAAGAGCCTGAAAAGGTGTGAAATATATGATGAGATTCAAAAGGTGTCAAAATATGAGGAGCATGTAACGGTTTGGAAAATAGGACGAGCATGAAGTGGTGTTGAAAAACATGAAGAGCCTGAAAAGATGTGAAAAATATGAAGAGCTTCAAAAGGTGTCCACAATATGAGGAGCAAGAAACTGTCTGAGAAATAGGAGGAGCAGGAAGTGGTGCTGAAAAATATGAAGAGTCTGAAAAGTTGTGAAAAATACGAAGAGCTTCAAAAGGTGTCAAAAATGTGAGGAGCATGAAACGGTCTGAAAAATAGGAGGAGCATGAAACCGTGTCAAAAACATGAAGAGCCTGAAAAGGTGTGAAATATATGAAGAGATTCAAAAGGTGTGAAATACATGAGGAGCATGACGGTCTGAAAAATAGGAGGAGCATGAAGCGGTGTTTAAAAACATTAAGAGCCTGAAAAGGTGTGAAAAATATGAAGAGCTTCAAAAGGTGCCAAAAATATGAGAAGCATGAAACGGTCTGAAAAATACGAGGAGCATGAAGCGGTGTTCAAAAATATGAAGAGCTTCAAAAGGTGTGAAAAATATGAAGAGCTTCAAAAGGTGTCAAAATTATCAGGAGCATGAAATGATCTGAAAAATAGGAGGAACATGAAACGGTGTTCAAAAATATGAAGAGCTTCAAAAGGTGTCAAAAATGAGATGAGCCTGAAACGGTCTGAAAAATAGGAGGAGCATAAAGCGGTGTTGAAAAACATGAAGAGACTGAAAAGGTGTGAAAAATATGAAGAGCTTCAAAAGGTGCCAAAAATATGAGAAGCATGAAACGGTCTGACAAATAGGAGGAGCATGAAGCGGTGTTCGAAAATATGAAGAGCTTCAAAAGGTGTCAAAAATATGAGGAGCATGAAACGGTCTGAAAAATAGGAGGAGCATGAAGCGGTGTTCAAAAATATGAAGAGCTTCAAAAGGTGTCAAAAATATGAGGAGCATGAAACGGTCTGAAAAATAGGAGGAGCATGAAGCGGTGGTCAAAAACATAAAGAGCCTGAAAGGTGTGAAAAATATGAAGAGCTTCAAAAGGTGAGAAATATATGAGGACCATGAAACTGTCTAAAAATAGGAAGAGCTTGAAGCTGTGTTCAAAAACATGAAGAGCCTGAAAAGGTGTGAAATATATGAAGAGCTTCAAAAGGTGTCAACAATATGAGCAACATGAAACGGTCTGAAAAATAGGAGGAGCATGAAACGCTGTTCAAAAACATGAAGAGCCAGAAAAGGTGTGAAAAATATGAAGAGCTTCAAAAGGTTTGAAATGCATGAGGAGCATGAAACGGTCTGAAAAAAAGGAGGAGCATGAAGTGGTGTTGAAAAACATGAAGAGCCTGAAAAGGTGTGAAAAATATGAAGAGCTTCAAAAGGTGTCAGAAATTTGAGGAGCATGAAACGGTCTGAAAAATAAGAGGAGCATGAAGTGGTGTTCAGAAACAGGAAGAGCCTGAAAAGGGGTGAAAAATATGAAGAGCTTGAAAAGTTGTCAAAAATATGAGGAGCATGTAACGGTCTGAAAAACAGGGGGAGCATGAAGTGATGTTGAAAAATATGAAGAGCCTGAAAACGTGTGAAAAATATGAAGAGCTTCAAAAATATGAAAAATATGAAAAGATTCAAAAGGTGTGAAAAATATGAAGAGCTTCAAAAGATGTCAAAAATGAGATGAGCATGAAACGGTCTGAAAAATAGGAGGAGCATGAAGCGGTGCTGAAAATCATGAAGAGCCTGAAAAGGTGTGAAAAATAGGCAGAGCTTCAAAAGGTGTCAAAAATATGAGGAGAATGAAACGGTCTGAAAAATAAGAGGAGCATGAAGTGGTGTTGAAAAACATGAAGAGCCTAAAAGGTGTGAAAAATATGAAGAGCTTCAAAAGGTGTCAACAATATGAGGAGCATGAAACGGTCTGAAAAATAGGAGGAGCATGAAGCGGTGTTGAAAATCATGAAGAGCCTGAAAAGTTGTGAAATATATGAAGAGCTTCAAAAGGTGTGAAATACAAGAGGAGCATGAAACAGCCTGAAAAATAGGAGGAGCATGAAGCGGTGTTGAAAAACATGACGAAACAGAAAAGGTGTGAAAAATATGAAGAGCTTCAAAAGGTGTGAAAAATATGAAGAGCTTCAAAAGGTGTCAAAAATATCAGGAGAATGAAATGATCTGAAAAATAGGAGAAACATGAAACGGTCTGAAAAATAGGAGGAGCATGAAGCGGTGTTCAAAAACATGAAGAGCCTTAAAAGCTGTGAAAAATATGAAGAGCTTCAAAAGGTGTGAAAAATATGAAGAGCTTCAAAAGGTGTCAAAAATATCAGGAGCATGAAATGATCTGAAAAATAGGAGGAACATGAAACGGTCTGAAAAATAGGAGGAGCATGAAGTGGTGTTCAAAAACATGAAGAGCCTTAAAAGGTGTGAAAAATACGTAGAGCTTTAAAGGTGTGAAAATTATGAGGAGCATGAAACCGTCTGAAAAATAGGAGGAGCATTACACGGTGTTGAAAAACATGAAGAGCCTTAAAATGTGAGAAAAATATGACGAGCTTTAAAGGTGTGAACAATATGAGGAACATGAAACCGTGTGAAAAATAGGAGGAGCATGACACGGTGTTGAAAAATATGAAGAGCATGAAAACGTGTGAAAAATATGAAGAACTTCAAAAGGAGTCAAAAATATCAGGAGCATGAAAAGGTCTGAAAAATAGGAGGAGCATGAAGCGGTGTTGAAAAACATGAAGAACCTGAAAAGGTGTGAAAAATATGAAGAGCTTCAAAAGGTGTCAAAAATATGAGGAGCATGAAATGATCTGAAAAATAGGAGGAACATGAAACGGTCTGAAAAATCGGAGGAGCATGAAGCGGTGTTCAAAAACATGAAGAGTCTGAAAAGGTATGAAATACATGAAGAGCTTCAAAAGGTGTCAAAAATATGAGGAGCATGAAACTGTCTGATAAATAGGAGGAGCATGAAACGGTGATCAAAAACATGAAGAGCTTGAAAAGGTGTGAAAAATTTGAAGAGCTTCAAAAGGTGTGAAATACATGAGGAGCATGAAACGATCTGAAAAAAAGGAGGAGCATGAAGCGGTGTTGAAAAAAATGAAGAGCCTGAAAAGGTGTGAAAAATATGAAGAGCTTCAAAATGTGTCAAAAATATGAGGAGCATGAAACGATCTGAAATATAGGAGGATCATGAAGCCATGTTGAAAAACATGAAGAGCCTGAAAATGTGTGAAAAATATGAAGAGCTTCAAAAGGTGTCAAAAATATGAGGAGAATGAAACGGTCTGAAATATAGGAGGAGCATGAAGCGGTGTTGAAAAACCTGAAGAGACTGAAAACGTGTGAAATATATGAAGAGCTTCAAAAGGTGCGAAAAATATGAAGAGCTTCAAAAGCTGTCAAAAATATGAGGAGCATGAAACGGTCTGAAAAATAGGAGGAGCATGAAGCGGTGTTGAAAAACAAGAAAAACCTGAAAAGCTGTGAAAAATATGAAGAGCTTCAAAACGTGTCAAAAATATGAGGAGCTTGAAACAGTCTGAAATATTGGAGGATCATGAAGCGGTGTTGAAAAACATGAAGAGCCTTAAAAGCTGTGAAAAATATGAAGAGCTTCAATACGAGTCAAAAATATGAGGAGCAGTAAACGGTCTGAAAAATAGGAGGATCCTCAAGAGGTGATGAAAAACATGAAGAGCCTGAAAGGGTATGAAAAATATGAAAAGCTTCAAAATGTGTCAAAAATATGAGGAGCATGAAACCATCTGAAATATAGGAAGAGCATGAAACGGTATTCAAAAACATGAAGAGGCTGAAAAGGTGTGAAAGATATGAAGAGCTTCAAAATGTGTGAAATACATGAGGAGCATGAAACGGTCTGAAAAATAGGAGGAGCATGAAGCGGTGTTGAAAAACATGAAGAGACTGAAAAGGTGTGAAATATATGAAGAGCTTCAAAAGGTGCCAAAAATATGAGGAGCATGAAACGGTCTGAAAAATAGGAGGAGCATGAAGTGGTGTTGAAAATCATGAAGACCCTGAAAAGCTGTGTAAAATACGAAGAGCTTCAAAAGGTGTGAAATACATGAGGATCATGAAAAGCTGTGAAAAATAGGAGGAGCATGAAGCGGTGTTCAAAACTATGAAGAGCTTCAAAAGGTGTCAAAAATATGAGGAGCATGAAACGGTCTGAAAAATAGGAGGAGCATGAAGCGGTGGTCAAAAACATAAAGAGCCTGAAAGGTGTGAAAAATATGAAGAGCTTCAAAAGGTGAGAAATATATGAGGACCATGAAACTGTCTAAAAATAGGAAGAGCTTGAAGCTGTGTTCAAAAACATGAAGAGCCTGAAAAGGTGTGAAATATATGAAGAGCTTCAAAAGGTGTCAACAATATGAGCAGCATGAAACGGTTTGAAAAATAGGAGGAGCATGAAACGGTGTTCGTAAACATGAAGAGCCTGAAAAAGTGTGAAAAATATGAAGAGCTTCAAAAGCTGTCAATAATATGAGGAGAATGAAACGGTCTGAAAAACAGGACGATCATGAAGCGGTGTTGAAAAATATGAAGAGCCTGAAAAGTTGTGAAAAATATGAAGAGCTTCAAAAGGTGTGAAAAATACGAAGAGCTTCCAGAGGTGTCAAAAATGAGATGAGCGTGAAACGGTCTGAAAAATAGGAGGAGCATGAAGTGGTGTTGAAAAATATGAAGTGCCTGAAATGGTGTGAAATATATGAAGAACTTCAAAAGGTGTGAAATATATGAAGAGGTTCAAATGGTGAGAAATATATGAGAGCATGAAACGGTCTGAAAAATAGGAGGAGCATGAAGTGGTGTTGAAAAACATGAAGTGCCTAAAATGGTGTGAAATATATGAAGAGCTTCAAAAGGTGTGAAATATATGAAGAGCTTCAAATGGTGAGAAATATATGAGGAGCATGAAACGGTCTGAAAAATAGGAGGATCAAGAAGTGGTGTTCAAAAACATGAAGAGCCTGAAAAGCTGTGAAAAATATGAAGAGCCTCAAGGTGTGAAATACTTGAGGAGCATGAAACGGTCTGAAAAATAGGACGAGCATTAAGCGGTGTTCAAAAAAATGAAGAGCCTGAAAAGGTGTGAAAAATATGAAGAGCTTCAAAAAGTGTCAAAAATATGAAGAGCTTCAAAAGATATGAAACATATGAGGAGCATGAAATGCTCTGAAAAACAGGAGGAGCATGAAGCGGTGTTCAAAAACATGAAGAGCCTGAAAAGGTGTGAAAAATCTGAAGAGCTTCAAAAGGTGTCAAATATATGAGGAGCATGAAACGGTCTGAAAAATAGGAGGAGCATGAAGCGGTGTTCAAAAACATGAAGAGCCTGAAAAGGTGTGAAATATATGAAGAGCTTAAAAAGGTGTCAAAAATAAGAGGAGCATGAAACAGTCTGAAAAATAGGAGGAGCAGGAAGCGGTGTAGAAAAACATGAAGAGCCTGAAAAGGTGTGAAAAATATGAACAGCTTCAAAAGGTGTGAAAAATATGAAGACATTCAAAGGTGTCAAAATTATGAGGAGCAAGAAACGGTCTGAAAATAGGAGGAGCATGAAACGGTGTTGAAAAACATGAAGAGCCTGAAAAGATGTGAAAAATATGAATAGTTTCAAATGATGTGAAAAATATGAAGAACTTCAAAAGCTGTCAAAAATGAGATGAGCATGAAACGGTCTGAGAAATAGGAGAAGCATGAAGTGGTGTTGAAAAACATGAAGAGCCTGAAAAAGTGTGAAATATATGAAGAGCTTCAAAAGGTGTAAAGTACATGAGGAGAATGAAACCGTCCGAAAAATAGGAGGAGCATGAAGCGGTGTTCCAATACATGAAGAGCCTGAAAAGGAGTGAAATACATGAAGAGATTCAAAAGGTGTCAACAATATGAGGAGCATGAAACGGTCTGAAAAAAAGGAGGAGCAGGAAACCGTGTTCAAAAACATGAAGAGCCTGAAAAGGTGTGAAAAATTTGAGGTGCTTCAAAAGGTGAGAAAATTAGGAGGAGCATGAAGCGGTGTTCAAAAACATGAAAAGCCTGAAAATGTGTGTAAAATATGAAGAGTTTCAAAACGTGTCAAAAATATGAGGAGCATGAAACGGTCTGAAAAATAGGAGGATCAAGAAGCAGTGTTGAAAAACATGAAGATAGGAAAACTTGTGAAAAATATGAAGAGCTTCAAAAGGTGTGAAAAATTTGAAGAGCTTCAAAAGGTGTCAAAAATGAGATGAGCATGAAACGGTCTGAAAAATAGGTGGAGCATGATTTGGTGTTGAAAAACATGAAGAGCCTGAAAAGGTGTGAAATATATGAAGAGATTCAAAAGGTGTCAAAAATATGAGGAGCATGTAACGGTTTGGAAAATAGGACGAGCATGAAGTGGTGTTGAAAAACATGAAGAGCCTGAAAAGATATGAAAAATATGAAGAGCTTCAAAAGGTGTCCACAATATGAGGAGCATGAAACTGTCTGAGAAATAGGAGGAGCATGAAGTGGTGCTTAAAAACATGAAGAGCCTAAAGGGTGTGAAAAATCAGAAAAGCTTCAAAAGATGTCAAAAATATGAGGAGCATGAAACGGTCTGAAAAATTAGAGGATCATGAAGCGGTGTTGAAAAACATGAAGAGCCTGAAAAGGTGTGAAAAATATGAATAGTTTCAAAAGATGTGAAAAATATGAAGAACTTCAAAAGCTGTCAAAAATGAGATGAGCATGAAACGGTCTGAGAAATAGGAGAAGCATGAAGTGGTGTTGAACAACATGAAGAGCTTGAAAAAGTGTGAAATATATGAAGAGCTTCAAAAGGTGTGAAAAATATGAAGAGCTTCAAAAGGTGTCAAAAATATGAGGAGCATGAAACGGTCTGAAAAATAGGAGGAGCATTGTAACATTGTTGAAAAAATTGAAGAGCCTGAAAAGGTGTGAAAAATATGAAGAGCTTCAAAAGGTGTCAAAAATATGAGGAGCATGAAAAGGTTTGAAAAATAGGAGGAGCTTGAAGCGGTGTTGAAAAACATGAAGAGCCTGATAACGTGTGAAAAATATGAAGAGCTTCAAAAGGTGTGAAAAATATGAGGAGCATGAAACGGTCTGAAAAATAGGAGGAGCATTGTAACATTGTGGAAAAAATTGAAGAGCATGAAAAGGTGTGAAAAATATGAAGAGCTTCAAAAGATGTCAAAAATATGAGAAGCATGAAAAGGTCTGAAAAATAGGAGGAGCATGAAGCGGTGTTGAAAAACATGAAGAGCCTGAAAAGGTGTGAAAAATATAAAGAGCTTCAAAAAGTGTCAACATATGAGCAGCATGAAACGGTCTGAAAAATAAGAGGAGCATTAAACGGTGTTCATAAACATGAAGAGCCTGAAAAGGTGTGAAAAATATGAAGAGCTTCAAAAGCTGTCAATAATATGAGGAGCATGAAACGGTCTGAAAAACAGGACGATCATGAAGCGGTGTTGAAAAATATGAAGAGCCTGAAAAGCTGTGAAAAATATGAAGAGCTTCAAAAGGTGTGAAAAATATGAAGAGCTTCCAGAGGTGTCAAAAATGAGATGAGCATGAAACGGTCTGAAAAATAGGAGGAGCATGAAGTGGTGATCAAAAACATGAATTGCCTAAAATGGTGTGAAATATATGAAGAGCTTCAAAAGGTGTGAAAAATATGAAGAGCTTCAAATGGTGAGAAATATATGAGGAGCATGAAACGGTCTGAAAAAAAGGAGGATCAAGAAGCTGTGTTGAAAAACATGAAGAGCCTGAAAAGGTTTGAAAAATATGAAAAGCTTCCAAAGGTGTAAAAATATGAAGAGCATGAAACGTTCTGAAAAATAGGAGGAGCATGAAGCGGTGTTCAAAAACATGAAGAGCCTGAAAAGGTGTGAAAAATATGAAGAGCTTCAAAAGGTGTCAAAAATATGAGGAGCATGAAACGGTCTGAGAAATAGGAGGAGCATGAAGCGGTGTTCAAAAACATGAAGAGCCTGAAAAGGTGTGAAATATATGAAGAGCTTCAAAAGGTGTTAAATATAGGAGGAGCATGTAGCGGTGTTCAAAAACATGAAGAGCCTGAAAATGTGTGTAAAATATGAAGAGCTTCAAAACATGTCAAAAATATGAGGAGCATGAAACGGTCTGAAAAATAGGTGGATCAAGAATCGGTCTTGAAAAACATGAAGAGCGTAAAAACGTGTGAAAAATATGAAGAGCTTCAAAAGGTGTGAAAAATATGAAAATCTTAAAATGGTGTCAAAAATGAGATGAGCATGAAACGGTCTGAAAAATAGGTGAAGCATGATCTGGTGTTGAAAAACATGAAGAGCCTGAAAAGTTGCGAAAAATATGAAGACCTTCAAAAGGTGTCAAAAATATGAGGAGCATGAAAGGGTCTGAAAAGTAGGAGGAGCATGAAACTTTGTTCAAAAACATGAAGAGCCTGAAAAGCTGTGAAAAATATGAAGAGCCTCAAGGTGTGAAATACTTGAGGAGCATGAATCGGTCTGAAAAACAGGAGGAGCATGAAGCAGTGTTGAAAAACATGAAGAGCCTGAAAATGTGTGAAAAATATGAAGAGCTTCAAAAGGTGTCAAAACTATGAGGAGTATGAAACGGTCGGAAAAATAGGAGCAGCATGAAACGGTGTTCAAAAACATGAAGAGCCTGAAAAGGTGTTAAAAATATGAAGAGCTTCAAAAGTTGTCAAAAATATGAGGAGCATGAAACGATCTGAAAAATAGGAGGAGCATGAAGCGGAGTTCACAAACATGAAGAGCCAGAAAAGGTGTGAAAAATATGAAGAGCTTCAAAAGATGTCAAATATATGAGGAGCATGAAACGGTCTGAAAAATAGGAGGAGCATGAAGCCGTGTTCAAAAACATGAAGAGCCTGAAATGGTGTGAAAAACATGAAGAGCCTAAAAGGTGTGAAAAATATGAAAAGCTTGAAAAGATTTCACAAATATGAGGAGCATGAAACGGTCTGAAAAATTGAAGGATCATGAAGCGGGGTTCAAAAACATGAAGAGCCTGAAAACGTTTGAAAAATATGAAGAGTTTCAAAGGTGTGAAAAACATGAAGAGCTTCAAAAGCTGTCAAAAATGAGATGAGCATGAAACGGTCTGAAAAATAGGAGGAGCATGAGAACGTATCAAAAACATGAAGAGCCTGAAAAGGTGTGAAAAATGAAGAGCTTCAAAAGGTGTGAAATACATGAGAAGCATGAAACGGTCTGAAAAATAGGAGGAGCATGAAGCAGTGTTTAAAAACATGAAGAGCCTGAAAAGGTGTGAAAAATATGAAGAGCTTCAAAAGGTGTCAAAAATATGAGGAGTATGAAACGGTCTGAAAAATAGGAGCAGCATGAAACGGTGTTCAAAAACATGAAGAGCCTGAAAAGGTGTGAAAAACTTGAAGAGCTTCAAAAGGTGTCAAAAATTAGATTAGCATGAAACGGTCTGAAAAATAGGAGGAGCATGAAGTGGTGTTGAAAAACATGAAGAGCCTGAAAAAGTGTAAAATATATGAAGAGCTTCAAAAGTTGTGAAAAATATTAGGAGCTTCAAAAGAGGTCAAAAATATGAGGAGCATGAAACGGTTTGAAAAATAGGAGGAGCATGAAACGGTTTTGAAAACACGAAGGGCCTGAAAAGGCTGGAAAAATATGAAGAGCTTCAAAAGGTGTGAAATACATAGGGGCAAGAAACGGTCTGAAAAATAGAAGTAGCATGAAGCTGTGTTGAAAAACATGAAGAGCCTGAAAAGATGTGAAAAATATGAAGAGCTTCAAAAGGTGTCAAAAATATGAGGAGAATGAAACGGTCTGAAAAATAGGTGGAGCATGAAGCAGTGTTTAAAAACATGAAGAGCCTGAAAAGGTGTGAAAAATAGGAAGAGCTTCAAAAGGTGTCAAAAATTTGAGGAGCATGAAACAGTCTGAAAAATAGGAGGAGCATGAATTGGTTTTGAAAAACATGAAGAGCCTGAAAACGTGTGAAATATATGAAGAGCTTCAAAAATATGAAAAATATGAAGAGCTTCAAAAGGTGTAAAAAATAGGAGGAGCGTGAACAGGTGTTCAAAAACATAAAGAGCATGAAAAGGTGTGAAAAACATGAAGAGCTTCATAAGGTGTCAAAATTAGTTTAGAATGAAAGGGTCTGAAAAATAGGAGGAGCATGAAGTGGTGTTGAAAACATGAAGAGCCTGAAAAGGTGTGAAATATACGAAGAGCTTCAAAAGGTGTGAAAAATATGAAGTGCATCAAAACGTGTCAAAAATGAGATGAGCATGAAACGGTCTGAAAAATAGGAGGAGCATGAAGTGGTATTGAAAAACATGAAGAGCCTGAAAACGTGTGAAATATATGAAGAGCTTCAAAAATATGAAAAATATGAAGAGATTCAAAAGGTGTGAAAAATATGAAGAGCTTCAAGAGATGTCAAAAATGAGATGAGCATGAAACGGTCTGAAGAAAAGGAGGAGCATGAAGCGGAGTTCACAAAAATGAAGAGCCTGAAAAGGTGGAAAATATATGAAGAGCTTCAAAAGGTGTCAAAAATTTGAGGAGCATGAAACAGTCTGAAAAATAGGAGGAGCATGAATTGGTTTTGAAAAACATGAAGAGACTGAAAACATGCGAAATATCTGAAGCACTTCAAAAGGTGTGAAATACATGAGGAGCATGAAACAGTTGAAAAATAGGAGGAGCATGAAGCAGTGTTCAAAACATGAAGAACTGGAAAAGGTGTGAAAAATATGAAGAGCTTCAACAGGTGTGAAAATTATGAGGAGCATGAAACGGTCTGAATAATAGGAGGAGCATGAAACTGTGTTCAAAAACATGAAGAGCCTGAAAAGGTGTGAAAAATATGAAGAGCTTCAAAGGGTTGGAAATACATGGAGAGCATGAAACGGTCTGAAAAATAAGAGGAGCATGAAGCGGTGTTGAAAAACATGAAGAGCCTGAAAAGGTGGGTAAAATATGAAGAGCTACAAAAGGTGTCAAAAATATGAGGTGCATGAAACGGTTTGAAAAATAGGAGGAGCATTAAACGGTGTTCAAAAACATGAAGAGCCCGAAATGGTGTGAAAAATATGAAGAGCTTCAAAAGGTGTCAAAAATAGGAGGAGCATGAAACGGTCTGAAAAATAGCAGGAGCATGAAGCGGTGTAAAAATCATGAAGACCCTGAAAAGGTGTGAAAAATATGAAGAGCTTCAAAAGGTGTCAAAAATATGAGGACCATGAAACGGTCTGAAAAATAGGAGGAGCATGAAGCGGTGTAAAAAACATGAAGACCCTGAAAAGGTGTGAAAAATATGAAGAGCTTCAAAAGGTGTAAAAATTATGAGGATCATGAAACGGTCTGAAAAATAGGAGGAGCATGAAGTGGTGTTGAAAAACATGAAGAGCCTGAAAAAGTGTAAAATATATGAAGAGCTTCAAAAGGTGTTAAAAATAGGAGGAGCATGAAGCGGTGTTCAAAAACATGAAGAACCTGAAAATGTGTGTAAAATATGAAGAGCTTCAAAACGTGTCAAAAATATGAGGAGCATGAAACGGTCTGAAAAATAGGTGGATCAAGAAGCGGTGTTGAAAAACATGAAGAGCGTGAAAATGTGTGAAAAATATGAAGAGGTTCAAAAGGTGTGAAAAATATGAAGAGCTTAAAATGGTGTCAAAAATGAGATGAGCATGAAAAATAGGAGCAGCATGAAACGGTGTTCAAAAACATGAAGAGCCTGAAAAGGTGTGAAAAATATAAAGAGCTTCAAAAGCTGTGAAATACATGCGGAGCATCAAACGGTCTGAAAAATAGGAGGAGCATGAAAAGGTGTTCAAAAACATGAAGAGCCTGAAAACGTGTGAAAAATATGAAAAGGTTCAAAGTGTGTCAAAAATATGAGGAGCATGAAACGGTCTGAAAAATAGGAGGACCATGAAACGGTCTTCAAAACATAAAGAACCTGAAAAGGTGTGAAAAATATGAAGAGCTTTTAAAGGTGTCAAAAATATGAGGAACATGAAACGGTCTGAAAAGGAGGAGGAGCATGAAATCATGTTCAAAAACATGAAAAGCCTGAAAAGGTGTGAAAAATATGAACAGCTTCAAAAGGTGTGAAAAATATGAAGAGCTTCAAAAGGTGTCAAAAATGAGATGAGCATGAAACGGTCTGAAAAATCGGAGGAGCATGAAGTGGGGTTGAAAATCATGAAGAGCCTGAAAAGGTGTGTAAAATATGAAGAGCTTCAAAAGGAGTGAAAGACTTGAGGAGCATGAAACCGTCTGAATTATAGGAGGAGCATGAAACGGTGTTGAAAAACATGAAGAGCCTCAAAAGGTGTGAAAAATATGAAGAGCTCAAAAGGTGTGAAAAATATGAAGAGCTTCAAAAAGTGTGACAAATGAGATGAGCATGAAATGGTCTGAAAAAGGAGGAGCATGAAGTGGTGTTGAAAAACATGAAGAGCCTGCAAACGTGTAAAATATATGAAGAGATTCAAAAGGTGTCAAAAATATGAGGAGCTTGAAACGGTCTGAAAAATTGGAGGATCATGAAGCGTTGTTGAAAAACATGAAGAGCCTGAAAAGTTGTGAAAAATATGAAGAGCTTCAAAGGTGTCAAAAATGGGAGGAGCATGAAACGGTCTGAAAAATAGGAGGAGCATGAAATCGTGTTCAAAAATATGAAGAGCCTGAAAAGGTGTGAAAAATATGAAGAGCTTCAAAATGTTTAAAATACATGAGGAGCATGAAACGGTCTGAAACGGAGGAGGAGCATGAAGCCGTGTTCAAAATCATGAAGAGCCTAAAAACTTGTGAAAAATATGAAGAGCTTCAAAAGGTGTGAAAAATATGAAGAGGTTCATAAGGTGTCAAAAATATGAGGAGCATGAAACGGTCTGAAAAATAGGAGAGGCATGAATTTGTGTTGAAAAACATGAAGAGCCCAAAAAGGTGTGAAAAATATGAAGAGCTTCAAAAGGTGTGAAATACATGAGGAGCATGAAATGGGCAGAAAAATAGGAGGAGCGTGAAGCGGTGTTGAAAAACATGAAGAACCTGAAAAGGTGTTAAAAATATGAAGAACTTCAAAAGGTGTCAAAAATATGAGGAGCATGTAACGGTCTGAAAAATAGGAGGAGCATGAAGTGGTGTTGAAAAACATGAAGAGACTGTAAATTTGTGAAAAATATGAAGAGCTTCAAATCGTTGCAAAAATATGAGAAGAATGAAACGGTCTGAAAAATAGGAGCAGCATGAAGAGGTGTTCAAAAACATGAAGAGCCTGAAAACGTGTGAAAAATATGAAGAGCTTCAAAAGGTTTGAAAAATAGGAAAAGCATGAAGCGGTGTTGAAAAACATGAAGAGCCTGAAAACGTGTGAAAAACATGAAGAGGTTCAAAAGGTGTGAAAAATATGAACAGCTTCAAAAAGTGTCAAAAATGAGATGAGCATGAAGCGGTCTCAAAAATGGTGGAGCATGAAGTGTTGTTGAAAAACATGAAGAGCCTGAAATCGTGTGAAAAATATGAAGAGCTTCAAAAGCTGTGAAATACATGAGGAGGATTAATCGGTCTGAAAAATAGGAGTAGCATGAAGCGGTGTTGAAAAACATGAAGAGCCTGAAAAGGAGTGAAAAATATGAAGAGCTTCAAAAGGTGTGAAATATATGAAGAGCTTCAACAGGTTTCAAAAATATGAGGAGCATGAAACGGTCTGAAAAAATAGGAGGAGCATGAAGCGGTGTTCAAAACATGAAGAACCTGAAAAAGTGTGAAAAATATGAAGAGCTTCAAAAGGTTTGAAAAATATGAAGAGCCTGAAAAGGTGTCAAAAATGAGATGAGCATGAAACGGTCTGAAAAATAGGAGGAGCATGAAGCGGTGTTCTAAACATGAAAAGCCTGAAAAAGTGTGAAAAATATGAAGAGCTTCACTGGTTTGAAAAATAAGAAGAGCCTGAAAAGGTGTGAAAATTGACATGAGCATGAAACGGTCTGAAAAATAGGAAGAGCATGAAGAGGTGTTCAAAAACATGTACAGCCTAACAAGGTGTGAAAAATATGAAGAGCTTCAATAGGTGTCAAAAATATGAGGAGCATGAAACGGTCTGAAAAATAGGAGGAGCATGAAGTGGTGTTGAAATACTTGAAGAGCCTGAAAATGTGTGAAAAGTATGAAGAGTTTCAAAACGTGTCAAAAATATGAGAAGCATGAAACGATCTGAAAAATAGGAGCAGCATGAAGAGCTGTTCAAAAACATGAAGAGCCTGAAAAGGTGTGAAAAATATGAAGAGCTTCAAAAGGTGTGAAAAATAGGAGGAGCATGAAGCGGTGTTGAAAAACATGAAGAGCCTGAAAACGTGTGAAAAATATGAAGAGCTTCAAAAGGTGTGAAAAATATGAACACTTTCAAAAAGTGTCAAAAATGAGATGAGCATGAAGCGGTCTGAAAAATGGTGGAGCATGAAGTGTTGTTGAAAAACATGAAGAGCCTGAAATCGTGTGAAAAATATGAAGAGCTTCAAAAGGTGTGAAATACATGAGGAGCATTAATCGGTCTCAAAAATAGGAGTAGCATGAAGCGGTGTTGAAAAACATGAAGAGCCTGAAAAGGTGTGAAAAATATGAAGAGCTACAAAAGGTGTGAAGTACAGGAGGAGCATTAAACGGTCTGAAAAATAGGAGGAGCATGAAGCGGTGTTGAAAAACCTGAAGAGCCTGAAAAGGTATGAAAAATATGAAGAGCTTCAAAAGGTGTGAAAAATACGAGGAGCATGAAGAGGTGTTCGAAAACATGAAAAGCCTGAAATGTTGTAAAAAATATGAAAAGCTTCAAAAGGTGTCAAAAATATGAGGAGACTGAAACGGTCTGAAAAACCGGGGGAGCATGAAGCGGTGTTCAAAAACATGAAGAGCCTGAAAAGGTGTGAAAAATTTGAAGAGCTTCAAAAATGTGAAAAATATGAAGAGCTTCAAAAGGTGTGAAATATATGAAGAGCTTCAAAAGGTGTGAAAAATATGAAGAGCTTCAAAAGGTGTCAAAAATATGAAGAGCATGAAACGGTCTGAAAAATAGGAGGAGCATGAAGTGGTGTTGAAAAACATGAAGAGCCTGAAAATGTGTGAAATATATGAAGAGCTTCAAAAGGTGTGAAAAATATGAAGAGCTTCAAAAGGTGTCAAAAATATGAAGAGCATGAAACGGTCGCAAAAATAGGAGGAACTTGAAGTGGTTTTCGAAAATATGAAGTGTCTGAAAATGTGTGAAATATAAGAAGAGCTTCAAAAGGTGTCAAAATTATGAGGAGCATGAAACGGTCTGAAAAATAGGAGGATCATGAAACAGTGTTGAAAAACATGAAGAGCCTGAAAAGGTGTGAAAAATATGAAGAGCTTTAAAAAGGGGCAAAAATATGAGGAGCATGAAACTGTCTGAAAAATAGGAGGAGCATGATGCGGTGTTGAAAAATATGAAGAGCTTCAAAAGGTGTCAAAAATGAGATGACCATGAAACGGTCTGAGAAATAGAAGGAGCATGAAGTTCTTTTCAAAAAAATGAAGAACCTGAAAAGGTGTGAAGTATATGAAGATTTCAAAAGGTGTCAAAAATATGAGGAGCATGAAACTGTCTGAAAAATAGGAGGAGCATGAAGTCATGTTGAAAAACAAGAAGAGCCTGAAAATGTGTGAAAAATACGAAGAGCTTCAAAAGGTGTCACAAATATGAGGAGCATGAAACGGTCTGAAATATATGTGGAGGATGAAGCGGTGTTCAAAAACATGAAGAGACTGAAAACGTGTGAAAAATTTGAAGAGCTTCAAAAATGTGAAAAATATGAAGAGCTTCAAAAGGTGTGAAATATATGAAGATCTTCAAATGGTGTCAAAAATTAGATGAGCATGAAACTGTCTGAAAAATAGGAGGAGCATGAAGCGGTGTTCAAAAATATGAAGAGCCTGAAAATTTGTGAAAACTATGAAGAGATTCAGAAGGTGTCAAAAATTAGATGAGCATGAAACGGTCTGAAAAATAGGAGGAGCATGAAGTGGTGTTGAAAAACATTAAGAGCCTGAAAATGTGTGAAATATATGAAGAGCTTCAAAAGGTGTGAAAAATATGAAGAGCTTCAAAAGCTGTCAAAAATGAGATGAGCATGAAACGGTCTGAGAAATAGGAGAAGCATGAAGTGGTGTTGAAAAACATGAAGAGCCTGAAAAAGTGTGAAATATATGAAGAGCTTCAAAAGATTTCAGAAATGAGAGGAGCATGAAACGGTCTGAAAAATAGGAGGAGCATGAAGCGGTGTTGAAAAACATGAGGAGCCTGAAAAGGTGTGAAAAATATGAAGAGCTTCAAAAGTTGTGAAAAATATGAAGAGCTTCAAATGCTGTCAAAAATGAGATGAGCATGAAACGGTCTGAGAAATAGGAGAAGCATGAAGTGGTGTTGAAAAACATAAAGAGCCTGAAAAAGTGTGAAATATATGAAGAGCTTCAAAAGATTTCAGAAATGAGAGGAGCATGAAACGGTCTGAAAAATAGGAGGAGCATGAAGCGGTGTTGAAAAACATGAGGAGCCTGAAAAGGTGTGAAAAATATGAAGAGCTTCAAAAGGTGTGAAAAATATGAAGAGCTTCAAAGGTGTCAAAAATATGAGGAGCATGAAACGGTCTGAAAAATAGGAGGAGCATTGTAGCATTGTTCAAAAACTTGAAGAGCCTGAAAAGGTGTGAAAAACATGAAGAGCTTCAAAAGGTGTCAAAAATATGAGGAGCATGAAAGGGTCTGAAATATAGGAGGAGCATGACGTGGTGTTGAAAAACATGACGAGCCTGAAAAGGTGTGAAAAATATGAAGAGCTTCAAAAGCTGTGAAAAATATGAGGAGCACGAAATGCTCTGAAAAAGAAGAGGAGCATGAAGCCGTGTTGAAAAACATGAAGAGCCTGAAAAGGTGTGGAAGATATGAAGAGCTTCAAAAGGAGTGAAATACATGAGGAGCATGAAACCGTCTGAATTATAGGAGGAGCATGAAGCGATGTTAATAAACATGAAGAGCCTGAAAAGGTGTGAAATATATGAAGAGCTTCAAAAGGTGTGAAAAATATGAAGAACTTCAAAAGCTGTCAAAAATGAGATGAGCATGAAACGGTCTGAAAAATAGGACTAACATGAAGTGGTGTTGAAAAACATGAAGAGCCTGAAAAAGTGTGAAATATATGAAGAGCTTCAAAAGGTGTTGAAAATATTAGGAGCTTCAAAAGAGGTCAAAAATATGAGGAGCATGAAACGGTCTGAAAAATAGGAGGAGCATGAAGTGGTATTGAAAAACATGAAGAGCCGGAAAACGTGTGAAAAATATGAAGAGCTTCAAAAATATGAAAAATATGAAGAGATTCAAAAGGTGTGAAAAATATGAAGAGCTTCAAGAGATGTCAAAAATGAGATGAGCATGAAACGGTCTGAAGAAAAGGAGGAGCATGAAGCGGAGTTCACAAAAATGAAGAGCCTGAAAAGGTGGAAAATATATGAAGAGCTTCAAAAGGTGTCAAAAATTTGAGGAGCATGAAACAATCTGAAAAATAGGAGGAGCATGAATTGGTTTTGAAAAACATGAAGAGACTGAAAACATGCGAAATATATGAAGCACTTCAAAAGGTGTGAAATACATGAGGAGCATGAAACAGATGAAAAATAGGAGGAGCATGAAGCAGTGTTCAAAAACATGAAGAACTGGAAAAGGTGTGAAAAATATGAAAAGCTTCAACAGGTGTGAAAATTATGAGGAGCATGAAACGGTCTGAATAATAGGAGGAGCATGAAACTGTGTTCAAAAACATGAAGAGCCTGAAAAGGTGTGAAAAATATGAAGAGCTTCAAAGGGTTGGAAATACATGGAGAGCATGAAACGGTCTGAAAAATAAGAGGAGCATGAAGCGGTGTTGAAAAACATGAAGAGCCTGAAAAGGGGGTAAAATATGAAGAGCTTCAAAAGGTGTCAAAAATATGAGGAGCATGAAACGGTTTGAAAAATAGGAGGAGCATTAAACGGTGTTCAAAAACATGAAGAGCCTGAAATGGTGTGAAGAATATGAAGAGCTTCAAAAGGTGTCAAAAATAGGAGGAGCATGAAACGGTCTGAAAAATAGGAGGAGCATGAAGCGGTGTAAAAAACATGAAGACCCTGAAAAGGTGTGAAAAATATGAAGAGCTTCAAAAGGTGTCAAAAATATGAGGACCATGAAACGGTCTGAAAAATAGGAGGAGCATGAAGCGGTGTAAAAAACATGAAGAACCTGAAAAGGTGTGAAAAATATGAAGAGCTTCAAAAGGTGTAAAAATTATGAGGAGCATTAAACGGTCTGAAAAATAGGAGGAGCATGAAGTGGTGTTGAAAAACATGAAGAGCCTGAAAAAGTGTAAAATATATGAAGAGCTTCAAAAGGTGTTAAAAATAGGAGGAGCATGAAGCGGTGTTCAAAAACATGAAGAACCTGAAAATGTGTGTAAAATATGAAGAGCTTCAAAACGTGTCAAAAATATGAGGAGCATGAAACGGTCTGAAAAATAGGTGGATCAAGAAGCGGTGTTGAAAAACATGAAGAGCGTGAAAATGTGTGAAAAATATGAAGAGGTTCAAAAGGTGTGAAAAATATGAAGAGCTTAAAATGGTGTCAAAAATGAGATGAGCATGAAAAATAGGAGCAGCATGAAACGGTGTTCAAAAACATGAAGAGCCTGAAAAAGTGTGAAAAATATAAAGAGCTTCAAAAGCTGTGAAATACATGCGGAGCATCAAACGGTCTGAAAAATAGGAGGAGCATGAAA
Organism: Dama dama; assembly: GCF_033118175.1. Lineage (NCBI taxonomy): Eukaryota > Metazoa > Chordata > Mammalia > Artiodactyla > Cervidae > Dama > Dama dama. The sequence goes on along the minus strand of NC_083688.1, from coordinate 62,769,485 downwards.
AGGTGTTCAAAAACATGAAGAGCCTGAAAACGTGTGAAAAATATGAAAAGGTTCAAAATGTGTCAAAAATATGAGGAGCATGAAACGGTCTGAAAAATAGGAGGACCATGAAACGGTCTTCAAAACATAAAGAACCTGAAAAGGTGTGAAAAATATGAAGAGCTTTTAAAGGTGTCAAAAATATGAGGAGCATGAAACGGTCTGAAAAGGAGGAGGAGCATGAAATCATGTTCAAAAACATGAAAAGCCTGAAAAGGTGTGAAAAATATGAACAGCTTCAAAAGGTGTGAAAAATATGAAGAGCTTCAAAAGGTGTAAAAAATGAGATGAGCATGAAACGGTCTGAAAAATCGGAGGAGCATGAAGTGGGGTTGAAAATCATGAAGAGCCTGAAAAGGTGTGTAAAATATGAAGAGCTTCAAAAGGAGTGAAAGACTTGAGGAGCATGAAACCGTCTGAATTATAGGAGGAGCATGAAACGGTGTTGAAAAACATGAAGAGCCTCAAAAGGTGTGAAAAATATGAAGAGCTCAAAAGGTGTGAAAAATATGAAGAGCTTCAAAAAGTGTGACAAATGAGATGAGCATGAAATGGTCTGAAAAAGGAGGAGCATGAAGTGGTGTTGAAAAACATGAAGAGCCTGCAAACGTGTAAAATATATGAAGAGATTCAAAAGGTGTCAAAAATATGAGGAGCTTGAAACGGTCTGAAAAATTGGAGGATCATGAAGCGTTGTTGAAAAACATGAAGAGCCTGAAAAGTTGTGTAAAATATGAAGAGCTTCAAAGGTGTCAAAAATGGGAGGAGCATGAAACGGTCTGAAAAATAGGAGGAGCATGAAATCGTGTTCAAAAATATGAAGAGCCTGAAAAGGTGTGAAAAATATGAAGAGCTTCAAAATGTTTGAAATACATGAGGAGCATGAAACGGTCTGAAACGGAGGAGGAGCATGAAGCCGTGTTCAAAATCATGAAGAGCCTAAAAACGTGTGAAAAATATGAAGAGCTTCAAAAGGTGTGAAAAATATGAAGAGGTTCAAAAGGTGTCAAAAATATGAGGAGCATGAAACGGTCTGAAAAATAGGAGAGGCATGAATTTGTGTTGAAAAACATGAAGAGCCCAAAAAGGTGTGAAAAATATGAAGAGCTTCAAAAGGTGTGAAATACATGAGGAGCATGAAATGGTCAGAAAAATAGGAGGAGCGTGAAGCGGTGTTGAAAAACATGAAGAACCTGAAAAGGTGTTAAAAATATGAAGAGCTTCAAAAGGTGTCAAAAATATGAGGAGCATGTAACGGTCTGAAAAATAGGAGGAGCATGAAGTGGTGTTGAAAAACATGAAGAGACTGTAAATTTGTGAAAAATATGAAGAGCTTCAAATCGTTGCAAAAATATGAGAAGCATGAAACGGTCTGAAAAATAGGAGCAGCATGAAGAGGTGTTCAAAAACATGAAGAGCCTGAAAACGTGTGAAAAATATGAAGAGCTTCAAAAGGTTTGAAAAATAGGAAAAGCATGAAGCGGTGTTGAAAAACATGAAGAGCCTGAAAACGTGTGAAAAACATGAAGAGGTTCAAAAGGTGTGAAAAATATGAACAGCTTCAAAAAGTGTCAAAAATGAGATGAGCATGAAGCGGTCTCAAAAATGGTGGAGCATGAAGTGTTGTTGAAAAACATGAAGAGCCTGAAATCGTGTGAAAAATATGAAGAGCTTCAAAAGCTGTGAAATACATGAGGAGGATTAATCGGTCTGAAAAATAGGAGTAGCATGAAGCGGTGTTGAAAAACATGAAGAGCCTGAAAAGGAGTGAAAAATATGAAGAGCTTCAAAAGGTGTGAAATATATGAAGAGCTTCAACAGGTTTCAAAAATATGAGGAGCATGAAACGGTCTGAAAAAATAGGAGGAGCATGAAGCGGTGTTCAAAACATGAAGAACCTGAAAAAGTGTGAAAAATATGAAGAGCTTCAAAAGGTTTGAAAAATATGAAGAGCCTGAAAAGGTGTCAAAAATGAGATGAGCATGAAACGGTCTGAAAAATAGGAGGAGCATGAAGCGGTGTTCTAAACATGAAAAGCCTGAAAAAGTGTGAAAAATATGAAGAGCTTCACTGGTTTGAAAAATAAGAAGAGCCTGAAAAGGTGTGAAAATTGACATGAGCATGAAACGGTCTGAAAAATACGAAGAGCATGAAGAGGTGTTCAAAAACATGTACAGCCTAACAAGGTGTGAAAAATATGAAGAGCTTCAAAAGGTGTCAAAAATATGAGGAGCATGAAACGGTCTGAAAAATAGGAGGAGCATGAAGTGGTGTTGAAATACTTGAAGAGCCTGAAAATGTGTGAAAAATATGAAGAGTTTCAAAACGTGTCAAAAATATGAGAAGCATGAAACGATCTGAAAAATAGGAGCAGCATGAAGAGCTGTTCAAAAACATGAAGAGCCTGAAAAGGTGTGAAAAATATGAAGAGCTTCAAAAGGTGTGAAAAATAGGAGGAGCATGAAGCGGTGTTGAAAAACATGAAGAGCCTGAAAACGTGTGAAAAATATGAAGAGCTTCAAAAGGTGTGAAAAATATGAACACTTTCAAAAAGTGTCAAAAATGAGATGAGCATGAAGCGGTCTGAAAAATGGTGGAGCATGAAGTGTTGTTGAAAAACACGAAGAGCCTGAAATCGTGTGAAAAATATGAAGAGCTTCAAAAGGTGTGAAATACATGAGGAGCATTAATCGGTCTCAAAAATAGGAGTAGCATGAAGCGGTGTTGAAAAACATGAAGAGCATGAAAAGGTGTGAAAAATATGAAGAGCTACAAAAGGTGTGAAGTACAGGAGGAGCATTAAACGGTCTGAAAAATAGGAGGAGCATGAAGCGGTGTTGAAAAACCTGAAGAGCCTGAAAAGGTATGAAAAATATGAAGAGCTTCAAAAGGTGTGAAAAATACGAGGAGCATGAAGAGGTGTTCGAAAACATGAAAAGCCTGAAATGTTGTAAAAAATATGAAAAGCTTCAAAAGGTGTCAAAAATATGAGGAGACTGAAACGGTCTGAAAAACCGGGGGAGCATGAAGCGGTGTTCAAAAACATGAAGAGCCTGCAAAGGTGTGAAAAATTTGAACAGCTTCAAAAATGTGAAAAATATGAAGAGCTTCAAAAGGTGTGAAATATATGAAGAGCTTCAAAAGGTGTGAAAAATATGAAGAGCTTCAAAAGGTGTCAAAAATATGAAGAGCATGAAACGGTCTGAAAAATAGGAGGAGCAGGAAGTGGTGTTGAAAAACATGAAGAGCCTGAAAATGTGTGAAATATATGAAGAGCTTCAAAAGGTGTGAAAAATATGAAGAGCTTCAAAAGGTGTCAAAAATATGAAGAGCATGAAACGGTCGCAAAAATAGGAGGAACTTGAAGTGGTTTTCGAAAATATGAAGTGTCTGAAAATGTGTGAAATATAAGAAGAGCTTCAAAAGGTGTCAAAATTATGAGGAGCATGAAACGGTCTGAAAAATAGGAGGATCATGAAACAGTGTTGAAAAACATGAAGAGCCTGAAAAGGTGTGAAAAATATGAAGAGCTTCAAAACGTGTCAAAAATATGAGGAGCATGAAACTGTCTGAAAAATAGGAGGAGCATGATGCGGTGTTGAAAAATATGAAGAGCTTCAAAAGGTGTCAAAAATGAGATGACCATGAAACGGTCTGAGAAATAGAAGGAGCATGAAGTTCTTTTCAAAAAAATGAAGAACCTGAAAAGGTGTGAAGTATATGAAGATTTCAAAAGGTGTCAAAAATATGAGGAGCATGAAACTGTCTGAAAAATAGGAGGAGCATGAAGTCATGTTGAAAAACAAGAAGAGCCTGAAAATGTGTGAAAAATACGAAGAGCTTCAAAAGGTGTCACAAATATGAGGAGCATGAAACGGTCTGAAATATATGTGGAGGATGAAGCGGTGTTCAAAAACATGAAGAGACTGAAAACGTGTGAAAAATTTGAAGAGCTTCAAAAATGTGAAAAATATGAAGAGCTTCAAAAGGTGTGAAATATATGAAGATCTTCAAATGGTGTCAAAAATTAGATGAGCATGAAACTGTCTGAAAAATAGGAGGAGCATGAAGCGGTGTTCAAAAATATGAAGAGCCTGAAAATTTGTGAAAACTATGAAGAGATTCAGAAGGTGTCAAAAATTAGATGAGCATGAAACGGTCTGAAAAATAGGAGGAGCATGAAGTGGTGTTGAAAAACATTAAGAGCCTGAAAATGTGTGAAATATATGAAGAGCTTCAAAAGGT